>NC_139414.1:3697500-6447500 GCF_905368555.1 Meleagris gallopavo | reverse complement strand
AGCATTTTCAACCAAGTTTTACTGAAACAAAGGAATAAAGATGTAAAGAGGAAAATTTTTTCTTAAATCATGTCAGGACTTAACATTTCTAATTTTCTCCTCACAACTTATGAACAGGATTACATCCAGGAAAAATAATTCATTTTATACTCCACTTTCAAATCCTTCAGGCTGAGTTCTCTCAGGCATCCTACACTGCTTTGCTCAACACCACTGCATTACAGCAACAGCGCTGGCAAAGCCAACTTTGTATATAATGGCACAGAGCAGCTAATTAATTTTTTTGACTGTGCTCTAAATATCCCAATATTTACTTGTATCAGGATTAGAGGACATTCATCCCATAATGCTACACACACACACAGCATGACTTGTGGATACTGCTTGGCTATCACTGAGATACA
The DNA here is from genome assembly GCF_905368555.1 of Meleagris gallopavo. Classification (NCBI taxonomy): domain Eukaryota; kingdom Metazoa; phylum Chordata; class Aves; order Galliformes; family Phasianidae; genus Meleagris; species Meleagris gallopavo. The sequence goes on along the minus strand of NC_139414.1, from coordinate 6,447,096 downwards.
TCATCAGCACAATGCAGCTGCACAAGCCAATTCCATTTCACCACTATCGAGCAAACCCATTTTCACTGTCTTTGCATAAAGCAATGAGGGTATCAGCTGATATAAGATTTATTTCTGGTTATTTCCCAGGAATGCACATTTCTGACTACTGCAATGATATTTTCCTGCATTACTTCATCAGTTGTCTGAATTGTACCTAACCATCCTGCACAGCATTGCTTTGTTTTTTATTTACATTCATGTGATTGCTGTTATGACTCATACACATACACAAACCATAAATGATTTTTACAGCATAAAGAGCACTGATGTTATATTTGTTACATGAAATACTTCATAATTAAGGTTGCTAGATGTTACAGAATTAAGTTTTCCTTTTCCTAAATATAATCAAAATCCTCAAAACTATATTTACAAATACAGTACTGCCACTGATTTTAAATAAATACTGTATGGAACAAAATATCTGCTACCAGCTTCAGATGCAAGGATGAAGCCATTTCACTTTTGTTTAAGACTGTTAAAGCTTGGTCTTAAAATGATAAGCAGTTTTAAAAGAATTTCCTACAATTCACTGTAGTAAAATAGCACTATGCTGCCCCTGAGAATATTAATCCTGAGACATTTTAAAACAACTTTATGAGAAAGCTTTACTACTAAAAATTAACTATTGGCTGTCACAATGATAATCTGAGGCATATTTACAAACACATCAGTGTTCATACACTGCATTTCTAGAGTGAAAGCATTCACGGGTTGGTGCAGGTTTCACCTACACCATGTCAGGCACATGCGTTATCATGCAGCTTTTCATCAGAGATGATGTAGGCCTCCCCTTCTGGCAAAATTCTTTCCTGCCTTTCCCATCTCACCACAGATCTTTTTTTTTTACCTACCTATTTCAAAGCTCAGCTACTCATGCACCTTGTTCTGAGCACTACAGCTCATTTCAATCCAGTTACTTGCCTAGCTGGCCCAACTTTCACTGTCCCTATAGTTATGTCCCTTTTACATGGATCTAGATCTAATCTCACAGAGTCCTATGTTAACAGGATGTTGATCCTACCAGAATTGGAGATGGATAGCTTCTTCTTTCTGACACCTGAACTTCAACAAAGAAGCTGCAGATATTCAAGGAAAGCATCCTTGTCCTCATCCTACTTTCTCCCTCAGTGGAGCTGAGATACAGAAAGCTCAGCCTCACCATTTATTACAGGCAGTCGTTCAGGTACCTGCCAGAACCAATAGCAAGGTATCCATTTTGCCTCAACTATGAACTGCAAGCGTCTCTCTCTTTAAACATAGTCTTAATGTTTCATTGCTGTTGCTGATCCCTAAAGGGAAAGAAAAGAATAATATTGCACCTCATTTCCCCAGTTTTGCACTGATTATTGCTGAAATTTTGATGCTGGCTTCTCCTATTAAAATGATGGGCCTATGTGAGTATTTTGGATATAGAACACTATTTCAGGCTTTTCCATCATCTTCCTCCAGCCTCATAAAATGTTAGACACAAATGGTCAATAATCCCTTCTTATTTATATTGCAGTAGTAGCACTTCAGTCATGGGGCTCTGGCTTACTTTCCACTAACATATGTCAATATGTTTCAGTTTTAGAACTGTACAGATTTTCTTCATCCACATTGTTATATACACACATTACTGGTGACTTAACAGCCATCCATCACCACTCTCTCAAAGCACAATTAAAACCAAATGTTTAAAACTCAAAATATCAATAAAACAGATCTTCACTTGGCTGGTACCTCAGAAGTTATGTTACCTTGGACTAGGCATTGCTTTACTAAGAAATTCCTAAATGTGGTTTAGTTCACCATCCTTTGGGTCTAGAAAGTTCAAGTTCAAAAGCAGAATCTGACAATTAACAGTTCAAGAAGGCCTCCAGGAAAAGAAAATGAACTGGAGACTGAATAGTCTATGTTAAGTCTGAAGCCAATAGTGAGATTTCCACATAACAGTCTCTTCTTACTAATAAATACTTCTTACTGAAAAATAGTATAGAATCCCAGCCTCTTATTTTGGACAGTCTCCAATACAACTGATGATATGGTGAATATGGATATAAAAGCTCATGACTGCACCGTAGTAACTATGAAAGAGATTTTGGAAGAAATACCGTGTGTAATTCAGAAGGCATTATGGTCCTTTTTTTGTGAATTGAGTGATCTTTAGTGAAAAATCTAATGACACAAATCAAGTGTCTTTGTGCTCACACTAAAATCAATGTGTCAGAAAATTCAACATTCATAATAATAAGAAAAGACAACAATGGAATACTGTCCTTATTCACACAGATATCTAACATCACTAAAACAGCTATTTCCCTTCATTTTTAACCCCTAAATTCAACTCCAAACTGTAATTTTCTACCATAACAAAAGGCATTTCTAGACACAAACACAAGGAAGGGCTGTTTGTGCCTACTGTTGTTACTGTTAGCATATGCTAGAATATTACCTACTGCCTGTACGTGTCAAGTAACTTGTCATACTAAACAAAATAGCAAATGTAGACAAAACTACGCCTTTTGAATAAGATTAAAGTATCGCTTTTCTAATTTTTTTACTGTATATTTTGTGTAAATCACACACTATAGCTTATTAAAGAACAATGGATAGTTGCCAGAGGTGAAAACTATAATTAACTCGTTGTTGTTTTTGTTTATTTAGTGCATTAAAGGAGAATACTCCTTTAATGCTGCTGGAGATGTTTAGTTTATACAATTTATTTTAAAGGACAGTGAAATAGGGAGAGCAATGTGGAGTTTTTTTGTAGGTTTTGTTTGCTTGCTTGTTTTAATATAGAAAAACTGTAGATGGAAAAAGAAAAGTTGTACCAGGTATGAGGCATCTAAGTTTTATTTTCCAAACTACTAAGCCTTTTTCTTTTTTTTCTTTTCCTTTGGAATTATGAAGTGATAAATCAAAACTATATAAAATATTTAAAGTCTAAATACCCTATGTGTGCCCACTCTGAAATAAGTTTCCCAAAATCTAGATGCTGAGCCAAATCCCTGAGTTGATCAATACCATTACTCTAGTTTGGTGTTAATGTTCGTTATTTAGTTTGTCTACTAGACCACACAGCATAGCAGAAAAACCACATACATTGTATAGATTGTATATTGCACAGATTTCAATTAATAACTTCACAGTTAAAAACTAGGATTAGTTTTAAACCAGCTGTGTAGACTTCAAATCACCATTTGAGTCCTCTTGCTGAAGGACTCATGCTTCATGGAATGCATTTAACAGTTCCCCTGTGAAAATGTGGGTAAGTACAGAGGGAAATACCAGCAAACAAACAATAGTGTAGAGTCAGCAAGCCTGGTCTGTGAGATATCTAAGTACTCTAATCTTGACTGTGAATTAGTTTGGTTATGTAATATAGGATTTTCTACTTGGGCACTTCAACCATCCAACACCATTCTCTCAAGAGAAACTCTGTACTTTTTTTCTACATATTCCACATTGAAAGAACAGGGGATAGCCTATCTGAGACCAACCATCATTAATGTCCTAATTAGCTAGGATTCTGTCACAGAAAATGATTTTTCATTTTAAAAATACCACTTCTTTAAAAATCAAAGCTTCTCTTCTGAAGTGCAGTATTTTCAAATAATTAAGGTCTGGCATAAATTAAGTCAGAGACTGTGATTAGCTGAGAGCCCAATGATTAAGGCACTTCCTGAGGATGTGAAAGATTCTACTTCAAATCTGGTCTGCCTGGTTAGATCAGGAATCTAAATCTCAGTCTTTACAACTCCAGCAAACATTTTAACTTTTGGTATAGAAAACCAGCCCTTCGTATCTCAAAGCGTAGAACAGAACAATGCCAGAAGCAACCATTCATCCCTTTTTTGGGCAACAGTAGTCTATTGAAGAACCTACAGTATATATTATCATGGCACCCATACTGCATGTAGAAAGCTGACACAAGATTCAGTTGCCTGAACAGGGGACTGTTCTAGTTCCTTTTCAAATATCTTGGAATCCAAGCCATCTTTTTTGCAGTTATGACCGACTTGCAGAACTAGACAATGACCTGTGTCCATCTGGAGGGGCAGTGAAAGTCAGATATGAGAGTTTAAGGCATCTGCAATAGCACTTGTTTCCTACATTTAATCACCTAAATCCCACCTTGTTTCCCATGCAACTCTATTAGACAAAGCAGAAGCTTGAAGATGCTCTATGAACAAAGTTAGTTAGCTGAATACTAATTGCTCTGGATGAATCTTCTCTCAAAATCTTGTAGATTGCAATTAAATTTTGATTAGAAACATTTATTATTTTTTTTAATGCTGAAAATGTTCATGGGGTGGGAGAACTATTGATCTGTTGGGTCAAGTAAATCTGGAGACAAGTAGTCTGCAGTGGTCTCCCAGTATGACTTTGTACAGACAAGAAGGGGATTTAATAGTAATGCTGTTTTGAAGTAAACTATTAAATAATGTTAAGGGAATTCTAAAGGAGAATCTGCAGATTTTTAAGTTTTCTAGTCCACTAAAAACCAAAAAAACATCTGGCTTACTAAGTTAGGCTGCATGTATGCACTAATAAAAACTCTGTTTTACTGCCTGACTGTCATTTCCACTCATCTTTCTCCAGAACAAAATTATCTAAAACAGTGTGTCCTTGAGGACAGAACTGCTGAGGGCTCTCTATGGAAATCTATGGTATAGTTTACTACCATTTGTGTCATTCTATTTAATTTGCTATTTTTTTCCTTACAACATGTGGGTAATAATCACAGCAAATTGATTCCCCTGAGCTCCTTGGACAATTAAAGCTATTTGGTTATTGCCACCTGCCTGCTACTCCCATTAATGCAATTTTCAAGACTTTATTTTTTATTATTCCTTCCTGCTTCTTACCCTACTAAATTATTTGCCCAGTCTTGATATATTGCAATTAGCGTTAAAATGGTGTGAACGTCTTTCCAGGAACCCAATCACTCACACTGCCAAAAACTGCTCTTTGTAAGCAGTTTTGTGAATTTTTAAATTTAGCTTTATCTTATATAAAGTCTAAGGAAAACAAGTACTTAATGACATGACACCATTTTTATAAGGATGTGGACAGTTTTGTTCTTATTTAAATCTCTTTGTAAACTTTTGATTCTGCTAATCTTCATGATACTAAATAACCTGCTGTGTCTTAACCTCTCCACTAAATACAGGGATAAGAGAGGAAAGTAGGCTCTGCATTTGTGCATGTGTGTCATTGCAGTTTAGTAAAACCTTTTGTTTCTCAGAATGTCTTCTTTTGCTCACCTGTTTCTTTATTTGGCTATCAGATTTTTTCAATCTGCATTCTCAAATGAGCAATATCATATAGATCTCTTGTGTTGTGAACTCTCTTTACAAGAACAAAGTGAACACTGATTTTGGAGGGACAAGAGGCAAAAAGCAAGAAAAGATCATGGATTAGAGAAGTAAAGATTGAAAGGGCAAGGAGGAAATGAAAGACCTCAGCTCAATTCTATAAGTAAAAATCAAGTTTTGTTCTACAGAGGAGTTAGAAAAAGAAGGGATCTGTAACTGGTTTCATCTTCTAAGATGAAGTCAAATAACACTAGGTTTTCTCATAGCCTTTCAGGGCTATGTTGGTTACAGTCAGATGCATGTTATACACAGCCTGGTTTCTCCATATTGAATTACCAAGATGGTGAGATAACTGTGGGATAAACATACTGCAAGAATTCTGCTGTTCACAAATAGCCACATAACTTACTGACCGATTCTGATGGACTCACTACTTTAAAACTGAACAAATATGAATTCACGGTCTACCTCATTGCAAGTTGCAATTTAAAAAAAGCAACAACAAAAAAAACACCCTATGAGTATAGCCTTGATTTTTATTCTTTGCTATTACTCATTTCTCAAGCAGACAAGTCAAGTTTAAACATGAAAAAATTTAGACGTACACTAAGTACAAATGTAGATCCAAGTAACTGTCCTATAAATGAATGTGGTTATAGACCACAAATTGTACCTTCAATGGAGAGATTAGACATTAGTCAAATTCCAAAAACAGGAGAAAACCAATAGGAAAAAGTAGCAACCACCACAAAAAAGTTCCCTAATTTAGGAACAAATCTTAACCTTTTTTTTTTTTTTTCCCCCCTGCTTTGATTATCTAACATGCCAGTAGTTTTTATACACTAGGGTAGAATTTCCAGACTTTGCAGATCATTTAAAAGCTTAAGGGATTATCAAACCAGTCATTTAAAATGACATTTTCACTGTGCAAATATTTGTCTATTAAATAGGCTGTATGGCACAGGACCTGATCAGCCTTGGCAGTATTACAGGTTCTTCATACACTGCAAACCCCACTGTTTCCTCATAAAGCTGTCAAGTCTCAGTTTAATGAAACATATATAAACTCAATGATGTTAGCCATGTCTCAGCAAGCTAATTCTTTTTTTCCCCCCCCGCTGAGTTACCCCTATTAGGACTTTTTATCAATTTATCCTTTTAGGAACACTACAGCACATTTGGTGCTGGCGCTGTGATATGAAATCTGAGTATATTTAATTCTTGAACAGTCAAAACATTTACATATGTAAAAATATCCTGAGTGACCATCACTGCATTACTCACAGAGGATGAAAATATTAGGGAGCTTAAGTCCCATGAATTCTTCCATGCTATACTCTACTGTTGTCAGAGATGAATTCCTTACAACTTCCTTGTGTTTGTTATTAGAGCTAAAGGGTTTTTACTTACATTCCACCAGACTCAGGGTTTGAAGGACTCAGGAGTTATGAGCAGTTTTCAATAGGTGGGGTGGAAGCTCATTAATATAAACAGTCTTAGGAAATTTAGACTCTTTACCTGGTTTTGTGATATCTTGCTCAGAAGAAAGGCTACCACAATATCTATTTCTTTCAGCAGTAAAGAATATTTCTACCATAATTTTGAAATACTGAAAGCAAGTAGTGAATGCAAATAAGCGAACAAACATGGCAAAGAATCTTGTTACCATCGGAAAACATATGATGCTTGTTCTCTGAAAACTTAAACACAACAACTGAAAACTTGTCTATATGTTCTTGCTATTTATAAATTGCCTCAAATCAGGAAGAAAGGGCTTCTACATAGTACCTCTCTTTCAACCAATGAACAAAGTAACTGATGCCTCCTGTTAAAGACTTTAAAATACAAACCAAAACAAAACAAACCAAAAGCAAAAAATCACCTTCCCGTACAAACAGAACAGTAAACAACACTGACAACATCTGTCTGAGTTTCTGACAAAATTTTGATTGATTCTGTCCAATGCTATTCTCCACTCTATATTTGCTTTCCACAAATATTCTAGCAAGCAGTTTGTCTTTCAGAAACAAACATCTTTAAATGACTATTTCAGAACAGATTTGAGAAGTCAATTGCTAGTATTTGTGGGGTAAACATCAATTGAAACAACCAGTTCGTTCAACTGGAAAACATAAATACACTGTTTCCAGACATACAATGAAAATTTGAAAATCTAGTTATTGTATGTAAGTAGCAAAAGTTACTTTTTATACCTTTTTTTTTTTAAAAAAAAAAAAAAAGAGAGCAATAAAAACATAACATTAGAGCAATATTTGATCTTGTTTTTGTGAAACGAATGAATCAGTCTCATTCAATGGAAGTGGGTGCAATTTTTAGTGAGTTCTCAAGGTGTTCATCAAAGATTTTGATGAAGTTTCTTCTTTCTGAGCTTTATTCTTGAAAACAGTTGGTCACAAATCTGTCTACTGCCAGAAAGTGATGGCATGAATAAAGTGAGACTGTGAAGCAAGAGACATATTTTTTTGCTGGTAAGAGAGATCATATAAAAATCTAGTAGAAAGAGGTGATCAAATTTTTCTTTGAGTTGAATGTCTGATTGTAACTCTACACATTCCACTATTCCATTTGAAAATTTGCATGTATTAATGTTGACTAAAATTAGGTTGCAACTATTCCAAAAAATTGACAATTTTTTCAGCAATCATGAAAAATATCATCAAATTCCTTTATTTAAACTGAAAGCAATGCTGCATATTGCTCAAAGGATTACGTTTGGCCAATGTAACAAAATGCGCAAAATTATTTGGCATAGCATAATCTTGCCATAATTTAATTTTGAATGCTGTTATGGTTTGAAATGCAGCACAGATAAGTGGATTTTCACCATAAAGACACATGTTTAACTCATTCAAATGAGCCATCAAATCCACCAAAAATGCTAAATCTGTGAGCCATTTTCAATCTTCATGTTCTGGCACAAATTTTCCTTTTGATTCAATACAGGAGTTGATGTTATTTCACAAATTATAAAATCTTTTTAGCATTTTACCCAGATATATACACCTTTCTTCACATAAGCAGCATCAATACTTTTAAGTAACTTCTTAAATACGCAATAATTAAATTCCTTGGACTTCATGAAATTCACAGTTTTGATGAGAATTTGCACAACATAATCCATTTGAAAAGTCTTGACGTATGATGCAGAGATATTTCATCAAACCTGAGTTACTGGCAGCAATTGCATTGTTTTCTATTAATTACACAAGTCCTTTTTTTTTTTTTTTTTTAAACCAGTGATTGCCGGGGTGCCATCAGTAGCCACAACAGGTATGTTGAAAAAGGTTAAAAAAAATCACATTAATGTAATTTTTACAGCTTCACACAAAACAAGAGATTCATTTGTGTCTTTCAGTGGAATGACATAATATTATCAATACCTCTAATGAAAAGTTGAGCCATATCAGTAGCATCAGTAAGTTCATCAATCACCAAAATATAAAATTTGAAATTAGCAGTTTTACTCTCCAAAATTCTTTTGATAGATTTTCCTATTTCTTCAGATCACCTGACTGTAATATGGGGAGACAAACAGACTTTAGAAGAATTTCTTATCATAACAAATATCTTCTATGCATTCCACATACTGCATAATAAAAATGGAAGGAGGGAAGATTTAGATTACATGTCAGAGAGTGTGCTGATTGTGCTGGCGCAGGTTTCCCAGAGAAGCTGTGGATGCTCCATCCCTGGAGATGTTCAAGGCCAGGTCAGATGGAACCCTGGGCAGCCTGATCTTTCGGTGCCTGATTCAGCAGTTGGCAACCCTGCCCACAGCAGGCAGTGGGAACTAGATGGTCTTTGAGGCCCCTTCCAGCTTAAGCCATTCTATGATTTTATGATAGTACACAACTCTCTACTCAAATCACATTAACTTAAATTAAATCAGCCCTGAGAGAGGAACAAATAAGTTTAAGATAAGGGAAAGTAAGGACTGTCCATTAACCTATTGATGAGGAATGCCTGGGATAGCATTTATTTTATATCATATTCCAACATTATTGCAGTTGGTGCATTTATCAGTGGCAATCCCCAACGTGTTACATCTGATGCTTCAATAAATCATTTATTTTTCTACTTTTGTGAAACTGCCCCAGTGAAAGTCCTTGGGTGGACTCTGGCAGGCAAACAGCAAAACTAGTAACGCAACAACTACCAGAAAGCAAATCTCCATCTGCCTGTGTGCCTTGTGATGTCACTGGAGAATCACAGTCACCCCGTGACCTCACAAAGGGCAGGTGCCTAGAAATGCCCCAAGCACCTGCATTATATCATAACCAAACTGGTGTCTTTTTTCTGTCCAGGAGCACAGCAGTATAGGTTTGTCAGAACGAAAACAATTGTCTTTTGGTAGTGTTCAAGACCAGGTTGGATGGGGCCCTGGTAACCTGATTTGGTGGGTGGCAACCAGCCCACAGCAAGCGGTTGGATGTAGATATGTTTAAGGTTCCTACCAACCCACGCTATTCTATTATTTTGCAATAATAAACTCACCATCAATAAATGTTTTTGTTTTGTTTTGTTTTTGAGATCAGATTTGCTATCACAATTTGCTTTTACAACACAGTCCGTTTGAGTTGCAACTTCTCAGAAAAATTTTGTTGAGATGACTAACTTTTTTTCAATTCTGCTTTTTTATGTTTACAAAGTGTTCCTTGATATGCATCAAATTTGGCAGCATGTTTTTGCTTATGTCTTTTCCATATTGTAATCTTCGAAAAATTAAACATAGTGCCGCATTATTTGTCTCTATAAAAAAGTATTCATCTGCCTACCTTTTCTTGAACACTTTCTTCATCCATGATTTTTTCTTTTTTTGGTTCTGTTTTCTTTTGAGACAACATTTGGTAGATTTAAATATTATTTTCAGTAATCACTGCATTTTAGTTGTCAAGTAGCACAAGCAAATGTCACATGCAATAAACACGGGTTTTTATTTTACTATCTGTGTGGTGAGCACAAGAGTTAGAGGATTATGTCCTCCCCGTGTCCTGGTTTTAGCTGAGACAGTGCCAATCACATATTGTTATTTAGTTGTTGAGCAATGGGTGCATGCCAGGCATGGAGACAAGCTGCTTGGTAGGGAAGAGCTACTTCCATGATGGCACAGGACAGTGGACAGCCACAGTGTGATCTGTTGTTACTGTATCACCATGGGTTGGACAGGACTGGTCTAGCACTGTGTGTTCCAGGGAAGAGGGTAAGTAGTGAGACTCAGAACATGAACTGAGCTTGCTTTTCTGCCAGAAGCGTGACTCTTGATCACAGAAACAATTTAAATAAAAATTAGAAAAAAAAATAATCACAGCTAGCAATAAGCCTTCTCTCATTTTCTTTTACTCTTCAGGAGATTATTTTGATGAGAATTAGACAGCCCCCTGCAGGAAGTTCTTTAGTTCATGTTAAGTCTTTTCACAGCGTGCTTGGCGGAAAGAAAGGCTTGTGTTTGATGCTGTTCATCACTACTGCTGCAGATTTTCTCAGGTTAAGAAATATCAGTCTGTTTGCACAACTTTCAAGCACTGCCAAAGTGAAGATCTCATATGGGTTCCAAGGCTGGCTGCTGTGTTACAGCACATCCCCTTAGGCAAACCTACAAGTTAAGGCTGAACAAGTTTCACATATCAAATGCTCGTTAGAGGATCTTTAGTAGGTCAAACAGCTCTTTCTCCAAGTGACTGCATATGCTTGTGCTAACATTGATTTAACTTCATTTCTAGATTGTATTTGAAAATCATCAATGAAACCTTTTCCTCTTTTGGGCTTGCTGCTTTGACAAATGCTACAGCATCTGCCCCCAAAGAGAAACTCTTTCCCTCTTCTGCCCTAGAGACTGAATGGCATTTTTCTTTTCCCCTTTTTATTTGCAGTGTCCATAAGGAATAGCGATGTAGGTACCCCGATGTGCGGATTAATAATGAGCCTCTATAGTGCAGTGCTTCACTAAGGATTAGCTGGAACTTTTACAATGCATTATTTTCTGTTTTGCATAACAGCATGCCATTGTTTTCCTCCCTGGACTGCTGAAGTATAAGCAGAATCCACATAAGGTATAAGGTGCTGTCCCCTGCCTTTTTTAGTAACCCATGCTTCCTCTTGCTGGAGTTGTAACTGTGTTTACCTTTCTGTTCTTCCCTCCAACTTTTCAGGTATGAAGTAAATTGTATTTTGTTCCCTGACCTCTTCTCCATTTACTCTCTAGATATAATTCAGTTCATACAAAATGAGTCTCTCAAAGACTATCCTTGCAAAATAAACCTTTGCTTCTTTGCTACTTTTACTTCCTTTCACACTTCTGAAAATTACAGAGAGCGGATAAAGTTTGAATCACTTTTACTGCTTATCAGGGGTTAAAAAAATTCACAGTTAGTAAGACTCAATCACATACATTTGGTTTCCTCTTTCTCTCCCATTACTCAAACTGACTTTGTATTAGGTGAAAAGCTACTATAAAGCTGTCCTTTATGGCTACCAGATCCTATTATGTCTACACACAGAGGCAGAACTTCAGTAAACTTGGATCTCTTTCCTTCCTGTTCAAGGTCTGCTCTACTGTAGTTACAGAATTTTGTACGCTATCATTGCACGCACATAGATAGAAGTGGCTTTGTGCTGGGAAGGGCTGATCACATCTCCTCCTTGCATCATCATTGGAAGGCTTCTCTTCAGCACACCTTTAAGGTGTTGCCTGCAAGGAGTCAAGGATCCGAGCTTCACATTCATAATGGCTGCACATTTAGTTAATTAGGACAAGACAACATCTGTGCAGCATCCAGTCACTGTTCTGTCAGAAATAAGCACATTCCACTAACCTATACCACTGCTCGCAGCTCCCATACCAAGAAAATTTTGCATCTCCCTGTGGCTTAGTAAGCAAACTTTCCTTATTCCCTAGCCTTTCCCATAGAGGAAATTATACAATGTATAGAGATCAGCTTTCAAGCTCATCCCTGCTTACAGGCATACCTATTTTTCTTTCAGTGGCTGCGATTCAGCAGCATTTGGATCCATAGTTATCCTTAGCAACTAAACGTGAAGTAGCATTAAGAACTTGAGTCACAAACTCCACTCTTCAGCGGCGCTATGGCCAGTCTCAGATGTCACATTTTTTTTCTGGAGGACTTTTGGTTCATTGTTTCATCTTTCTGCTTACTACAATCAACTAATACAAAAACAGGACATAGCACATAGAGGTTACTATAATTAGCCAGATTATTTACCCAATGACTCCTTCCTGCTTTTTATTCATTCCGGTGAAAAGGAGGTACGAGATATGCGACGAGATATGTCTTGTCACAATACAAGAAAATGCTATACGAAAGCCCACAGACCCCCCATGGATACACACTGATTTCACACACATTTTCCACACATTTCTATTGGCTCTGCTTGAGACCGCATATTAAAACCCACCAATCTTCCCAGTACAGGCTGATGAAAGTCTCAGCAGAAACAGCTGCATTTCACATGTGGTTTAAGTTAATGCCTCAGCCCAAACATTTAACTCTAGCTGGCCATGCTGCTTTTTGAATGTTCACAGTCCTCTTTGCTTCACATTAGAAGCAAGGCTCTGCCTCCTGAAAGCACAAAATAATACAGTGGGATTGGTAGCACTTCATTTCTGGAGTGTCCAAAATCACATATTTTTATTGCACGTAAGATGAAAAGTCATCTATGTTTGACATCCTGTGAACACATAAAACATTTGCATAGCACTGCGTATGGCATAAATAAACACTGTTCTGTACACAGCGATTCGTTTCCAAAAAAAAAAAAAAAAGCAGCATTACCAAAACTAAGAACACTTAGTTAGTAGTCTGTTCTTAAAAACTTTAAAAAAAAAAAAAGAAAAAGAAAAAAGAGAAAACAAACAAACAAAAAAAACCATAAAGTGCATCATACTATTCTCTCTTCCTAGATGAGCCAAAAGGAAAAAAAAAAAAATAAAAATCACAACTATTTACTAGAAGCTGGCACATGTCTAACAAACAATAGCCTTTTATAATCCAGGCAAATCCCTGAGGTGGTAAATGTGAATACAGAAGGCCCTTCTTTTTTTCCCCTTGAACCCAGAATTAAGTTAAAGACCAGTAATAAATAATCTTACGCAAACAAGCCTACAGATATATACACATAGTCTCACTCGCATGAACAATTATCACAGATAGATATCAGCGCTGCCATTTTTTCTTGGCAATACACACTTCAGGCCAGGTGAATTTGCTCTGCACGTGACCTCACTACAAACTGCTAGCATCCTACAGATTAAAAGGTAATTATTTATAGCAGTGACATAGGTTTATGTGCATTATGTACACAATTCATTGTGGTTTGTCCAAGGCACTGAGTAAATCAATTAGATCACAGGAAAAAGCTTACGAAGAACCTTCTTGAACATGCTCATTGTTAAGTATACTGCAATAACAACTTGTAACAGGAGAATTCATTCTCTAGCAAAAGCAGTGACAAGAGTCCCTGAGTCAGGATTATTGACTCTAATTTTTTCAGCTTTGAGACAAGAAAAACTTCATCTGCTGGAAGCCTTCCTGGTCTCTATTCACTTGCAAAACTGGGGACAAGAACCATCAAATATCTTTCATGATTTTAGCTATTTCCTCTTCAAGCTGAGATGATGTTATTCTGTGCAATATAACACAGGCACCAATCATTACTAGAGCTCTTCTATCCTGGTATTTGCAGATAACCAGCTGCCTTACATGAGTGCAAATCCTAATAAAAAACAGAAGCAACTAACAAAATATTGTACAAACTGTAATAACAGCAGGCAGATAATGAGAGCAGAAGGAAAGCTTAGTTTTGAAATGTTTTTACTGCAGTCATACTGAGTAGGGGGTGATGCCTAATCACATGGTTTTTGGCTCTTTACCCCTACTCTCTCAAAGAACCGGTGAGAGTCTTACCAGCAAGGCAGTATTTGCTGTTGTATGCTGTGCCTCTGCTAGCAAAGTCTGACAGTACAGTCCCTCCAGAAAGCCTTTTGCAATGCAGAATGAGCCCACCATAAACTCCAAGGTCATTTCAAAAAGCATAGTAGGCAGTAGTTATAGCACTTCAGATTGCCTGTGTAGTTTCAAATTTTGTTTCTAGTAAGGAAAATAGTAAAAGATGGGATTTCATTTATGGTTGTTTTTGTTTTCTTTTTGCCTCCATTGTTCTTTACCTTTTTCTCCCATCTATTCTTTGCTTCCGTCTTTCTCTTGTAGTATATCCTCTTTTCAAAGTGTGAGAGAAAGCCACGGTGTTAGTTCAAACAAGATCCGTCATTCATTTTCTCCCATATTTTTTCTCACCCCATCCCTCCCTCCAACTTACCCACTAACTGTAGTATCACTGACAGGAGTAGCCACTATGGTCCCAGTGGCTGTTTGTCAGTATGAGTCTCCAGACACAGGCAGCTGAAGAATTGACAAATCAGGCAGCACTTCCTGTGATGCTCTCTGAGCTTCAGACAAAGTTTCCAACTACCTTTGAGAACCTTAATGGCTTTATTATTCCATTAATTTGCCAAATTGTTTTTAAGTGTACTGTACTCAGTAAAGTGAACAGAAGTGGCAAAAGGTCACAGCTGACACCTACCTGACTTCTTGATGGGCAGATGGAAGGAATTTAAGAAAATCGTGTATTTTTATTTGTCCCTATTCTGCAGTGGAAGAATGGAATAGGTCAGGCTCATCCCTTTTTGGAAACTTCCCTTTTTGCCTTCTTCTAAAGGTGTGCAATAACTGAAGGCAGTCAGCCTTCAGGCCCAGGAAAAGAAAATGTCTGGTTCAAATCTCATGAATACTTATGCATACTAAAGAAATGAAATTGTGCACAGTGGAATTATGCCAGAATTAAGATAGCAGCTATGACCTTGAGGCTCTGCTAGACAGTACCACCACGCTACAAAACCCATTTCCCTGGAAACCAAGAAAAGGACAGGTCATTCCTTAAGCTGTCAAAATCTGCTTTATTGCTGTTTTAACAGCTAAACAACAACAAAAAAGTGAAAGAGAATGAAGGGAAAAAGAAAAAGTGATGTGACTAAGACCTCCCAATGGACCTTTACAAGCAAAAGAAGAAAGGTAAAAAGAGTAAGAGGTCACAAAAGTACATGTAATTAACATAATCAGCATAGGAGTGGTGTCAGCAAATTAAAAATAGAGTCTGGATCACCCAGAATGCATACCCAGGGCAATACCATGAAAAACAATGGGACATGAGACAAGCACTTTAGAACAAAGAACCTGAGGTGATAGGATTTCCAGTCATTGAAGATGTATATGTACAATGTACCTAAACATTCTTTAATTGGATTTCATTAATTAGTCAACATAAACATTTTACATATGTTTATGGTATACAAAATAAATTCTAAGGACATTCAAAGCTCCCTCCCACTGCCTATCATCTCACTTGCACTCTCCCCTGACTATAGGCAATATCCCATGGGGATAACTCTTTAAAAAATCTCTGGGAAGACATGGAATACATTTCCAGTTCTTCTGGAAACTCAAGCAAGGCTATATTCCCTCCATCCCTCACAAGGAATTGTTGAAGTAAAGTTTTGGGATGAAGAGCAATCTCAAGCTTGAAAACAAGGCACATAATATATTAGTATACTGGAGCACTGTGGTTATATAATGTGAAGTAATTTGTAATATTTAAAACATTTAAAAATCAAGCAGGACGTTTACTGATTTATTTACCTTTCTTATTTACTTCTACCTATCATCACTAAGCTATCTGAAGAACAATTTACTATGTTGTATAATCAGTGAATGTACAGATGTTATGAAATATACCAGAGAGTTTGGCTACGCAGTTATTACACCAAAACAGAATAGATAGAAAGCTTACTCGCATCCTGGGCTCACTATGAAATTCCAGAGGAGGGGATCTCCAGAAGAGATCCTTCCCCACTGGCAGTCAGCTCTCAAATGGGTCTAGGAGGGGTGCAGCCAAGCTCCACCTCTTCCTGCAGCACAGGTGAATTGCCTTCACCTCTGCTCCCATGTCTGACTCGTTGCTCGCCTCAGGTGATCACTCAGAGGTTCAGGCCGTGATTCAACAGTTCCCATATATATGTATTTTCTGTTAATAACTGTTAATAACTCCAGTTTTATTTAACTTCTATATCCACTCATGTATTGGGGGCCCCATTCAGCCCAGGCTGGACCCACATTCTTGCTTGAACTATGCTGCAGGTAAAACTGTGCACATGCCCATCACATTTGGATTCATCAAGTGCTACACTATGCAATAATTGGGCAGGGAAATAAAGGCACAGCATTGTTCGTTAGAAATTAAGGTATAACACTGTTCACTGGAAATTAAGGTACAGATTGTTCACAGAAGTACAAAAGCAGAACACAGCTTGTATGCCATAAAACAGCACAGAAGGTGAAATGGAACCTCCGCTGCTAAGTTCTGTGATCCGTAGTAGTTCCGTAGGCAAAGTTACATGTTGGCAACATGAAAGGAATTTGAAATACTGGATCTAAGAAGAACAGTACTGATTTGGGGATTTGAAAAACCAGGGTTATGTGATAAAGTGGCACATTTTCTACCCTGGACCAAGATTCTGTTGCTTTTTTGACAAAATGCCATCCTTTGGGTGAACTTTGTTCATTATACGCTCATTATTATACCTGAATACATCTCCATTTAAAAAGTTGCCTTCTTTCAAGGTGAGACCACCCATCACAGAGCATATTCTGAATTTTTTAGCCTATGTCTGTAAAGGCGATGCAAGAGAATTTTATACCATTCCAAAACAAAGGTATGTATAACTAGAATCACTGAAGCTCCACCCGTAGAATAAAAAATAGTATAAAAATGGGTTAAGAGAGGGGAGAAGACCATAGAGCATACCATCACAGACAAGCCAGAAGGACACTGCTGGATTCTGAGAACAGTTGTCAGGCTGAGCCTCTCTTCCCTCCCAATAAGGAATAAATATTGGGTAAGATTTGCTCTACCAAGTGTCAATAGTAAAATTCCCCATGGGGGGAAGACACTACCACATTCAAGCTGGGAAAACATCTTTGATTCCTGGGTTCAGCTGACAGGCTTTCCTGCCTGTTGCGTAAGATTTGCACACTTGATTATGCTGAGTGCTTCCTTGATAAACTTAGAAATATATCTGTAGAATTTTTTGTAATTCAAGTGTGCTTGTGGCCAGGTTGTATTATTCTTACTTCTTTGCACATGCTTTGCAGACAGTAAATTTATCACCATCAATACAAAAATATCTATAATCTGTTGCTAGTAAACTGCACTATTCATTAAGCTAGCTATGCGAATTCTGAGTATGGCCACAATTCCTTTGCTGATCTGGTCATGTGAGTTCTTATTGAGCATTATTAGACAAATAATGAAGGGATCATGTTAGCTCATTTGAATGCTGCTAGACAAACTGTGATCTATTTGTGAATTCATCATCACGATAGTTCATATACTGAATGCAACTGGACTTCTAGCACCAAATAAGGCATCATTCAAACATCGTCCTTTAACACGGCAAAACTTAGGATGGAACAAAGTTGTCTTTTCTTTGGAAGTTGTGATCACCCGTAAACAACAGCTAAGCAGGATGTAAAACAACACCAAAATGCTTTTGTGTTTGTTTGCTACACACAAAATAAATTAAATCAGCGGCTGAGTAGGCTCAGTTCTTGGAACTGGGGCAGTGGCCTCAGGGAGAGTCAGCTGAGTAATGCCTCAGCCTCTGCACTGGATGATCTGCACCCTTCCAATATTGAATACACTTCTCTTCAACTAGAATAAGATGTCATTTCCCTCTGCCTTCTTTGTTCCTTAGGAAGGACAGAGAAAATTGTTCTAGTTTTTTTCAAATCTTTCAAAAATCTAAAATTTCACCTCTGCATTTTCATCTTTTCCCTATTAAAAAATCTACTAAGGAACAGTATTATTGTAGATAGTACCACTAATTTTTTCACCTGAAAAGTCACCCTTTCAATTCAGTCATAGTCTTCCCTCAGCCACCCAAAAGCTTTCTATTCAGTCTTGTCATATATCCCAAATCTCTGAACAAGCTGTCAAATTCAAAACCTAAAGATATAGCCTTGAACCACAATATTTTGAATTTTCCAAGTTTGCATATGCTGGGAAATAAGCCAGTCCTCATTATTCTCATGTCAGAGGCCAAATACTGGAGTCTGAAGGATTTAAAGAGAGCTGAATTTCTTTATAAGCCTGACTTTTAGAACAAAGAGAATGTCTCCAGTACACCAGGGTACCCAGTGCCAGAAGCACGTGGTGCTGGCATAGCTGCCCTGCCTGTGGATGATGCTGCTTTCTCCTCTTTCTCTCTGCACAGCAAAGACAACAAACAACTCCTTCCCACTTTGCATATTCCAATCTACTATTTCAAACAGAGTCCTTTGCTTTTTATCCTAAAGTGGTACTTGTTAAAGGAGCTGTGACCACTCAGGCTATTTCCTTTGAGGATGATAACACTGCTGCAGAAGCTTCATTATTATGCTAATCGAGCACAGTCTGAGCAGCTTTCATAACTGCCACATTAAATCATCTACCAAGGGGAGGCCTCAAGAGCCATTTACATTGCACTGCATGCATATTAATGAAGGCACTAGCAGCAGAATTGTTTTTGAAGCAATAGGTAAAAAGAAAAAAAAAGTACATTATTATAAATGTTGGAAAAGCTAGAGATGGTTAAACCTCATCAAGGCTTGGAAAGTTCAGTGGGCTTGGTTCTATTGTCTGTAATTAAGACTGAATAAAACAGCAGAGCAGAAACCTACAGCAGCTGCAGTTGTGACAAGGGTCTCTGTGACAGACTGCAATAGACTCAAAATATCTGTGCTGTACAACCAAATAAATAGAAGAGCCCTCCTTTCTTCATTCTCCCCTCTTCACACCTCATCCCCCCCCTCTTGTCTCAAGACACGCCACTTGTTATGCACCTAGAGAAGATAACACTACCATGAAATAAGATAAAGAACAGTACCTAATAGCATATCTTCCGAATAATTCAAACACATCCATCAAGACCAAAGGAATAAAAGCAAACAAGTGACATTTAGAATGATCTTGGGCTGACAGCTGAATACAGATACACTTTTCCCAAAAGATAAACCACCTGGAAGCCACCACAGATGAAGGTGGATGATAGCAGACAGGTTAGGTTGAAAAACTAGCAGGAGCAATAATCACAGCAGCTCAGCTGCCCTGACACTGTCACACTGCTTTTATTCACATATGTTATAGAAAATGTGCATTCTGAAGAGGCAGCTTAAGGGCAGTGCAATGCCATTATTGACAAGAATTGGGAGCTTTTCTCACTCCTATAAGAAAACTGCGTAAAGAAAACACTCTACGAAAAATGAAGATGACGTTGACATTGTTATTGAAGCAAAATCAGGACGTTTTTATCAAATCATAGGTTTGTTTAGACAGTTAGTCATATTTTAAAATGATTTATAGGTGAATATTATGTGCACTGGGGAAAGACCATACATTTTGGAATCCTAGCATCCCAGGAAATGTTTTATTTTATAGTTCAAGCTATGCACTCTCTTCCATCATCACGTTCTGTAATATCAACAATCCACTTCCCTATCTTCCTCCTACTACTCCCCAACTCTCCTCCCCGGACACCTACTCCCCAGATCCAAACAGTTCTTGACAGCAATACTTGATGTCCTTAAGACATCATCTTCAAGCATTTCGCCCTTCCCCCAACCTTTTTACTCTGAAAGGATTAGATAAGAGAAAGTCAGTTTTTACAAGATCAAAAATTCACCTGGAACAAGTAAATAACATCTTTTCTGCATGGATTTGAAGTGTTTAACAACCACAGTCTCAGGTGAAACTCAAGTCAATATCAACATCAAGATATCTATTTTTATTATAAATGAAGATCTTTGCATATGTTCAAAAGGTTAATAAAAGGCCAGTCCCACAACTAACCTAAGTGCTAACCTAACAAGAAAAGCATAAAGCTAGAAAAAGTCTGAAATATTTTTCTCTATCCTAAGAGCAAAGAATAACTTGAGAAAGAGTGAACCTTTAAAATACTAGCATATCCAAAAGGAAAAGTTCTGTTCAGAGGTACTGAAGAAAAGGAGATACTTTGCTGCAGAATGGTTGATTCCCATCTTCCCCAGCCAAGAAGAAATTATTCTGTACTTCAGTATTCAACTGCCTTTTGAGGATACACAGATATGTTTTCCTAGTCATATTTTCTAGTTATTTATTTTCTTCTCAACTGATTTTTTTTACAACATATAAGTCAACAAATAATGCTCACCCTCTCATAGAAACCTCTAGCAAAAGCTAAAAAGTTTCAGTTTTCCAGTTTTGAGATTTTTCCTTTAAATGCTACCTTTGCTATCTCAGTTCTGTTGCCTGCATTGAGAGGCACCATATCATCATATGGATCTAAGTTTAAATGGACTGTCTTGAATATTTCAATGCTGGTTTTGATTTTAGGTCTCAGTTAAATTAAATAATAGGAGAAAATTCTAAAGAATTGTTTGAGATTTGCCAGCCCTAGTCTGCTGGAGATGCTTTTCTAAAGAAATTAGTCAAATAAGCTGACACATGGACATAATGTCCATCACTCATGAAACAAGATATTTCAAAAATGCCAAACTTTATCAGGAATCTAGTATATGCCCCCTGAGAAAACACAATAAAATATTTACAAGTATAAATCAACAAGCAATATTCATCTGATACTCTGCTATATGATAGAACAGTTATAATGCAATTACTTAAATATGCTTACAAAATCAATGAAACTATAACCTTAATTATGATATAACGTACAAATATAGATTTTTATATAGATTTTAGGTTTCTAGGACAAACCAGCAAAACATAAGGAAGGTTTGAATGACTGCTAAAGTCAAGAGCTTCAGTTAGCAAATGGATAAAACATGTAACATTTAAAGTATCTAACTGCAAATCATGTACATATGCTGCATTTTGTTTGTTTTTTCCAAGCCTTACTCTCATTTCTGTCCAACTAGCTGTTCAGCTTCAAGAGATTTTTGGTACAGACTAATTCCATCTATATGTTTATATAGTACCTCTCACTCCTAAATGAGGTCTTTGCAAACTACACTGCTGTTACTGATGCTGTTAATGATCATGCATATGATTTGCACATAGCAAAGAGGCACGTGCCACAACAGATTCGTGCATACCGTACTTGTGATAACTTCACAGGCTAATTTTATTTCATTACATAAACAAGGCAACCGTATTTTGGAAATGTATTTTCTTAGCAGTTCTAAGAAAAGGATTATTTTGAATTATAGGCAAATGAATTAATCCCAGCTTTTGAAATGTGAACAAATGGCTAGAAGAGAGCCTGTGTGTTTTTCTGGTGGGCAGGGTGGGGCTAGTCTTACTATAAGTGTTTGCTAAGATATTATCCAAATAGAGAACATTTCCCACTTTTGATAATCCAAGGATTCAATTTGCTAGTCTGTGAATCACAAGTTCCTAAAATACTGTATTTCATTTTAAGCACCATCTTACCCAAACCATTTAGTGTCTATTAGATCACTGTGACATTCTGGTGGTGCCCTGTGTAATTTTGAATGTCTGTTTTAGACATTTATTGTCTTCCACTTCCCCAGAGCTTACTGCACCCAATTACTATGTCTTTCTGAAGGGATTTTTTTCTGCAAGGTGGAGTTAGGACAGATTTCACTGTTGTCACTGCAAAGTTTCCCTTTCATGTTGTGATTAACTCAGCTAGCTGAAACATTGTCATGGAGGATTCAGGGGAGGCTTCATAAAGCCATCTAAGAATGAAAGAGGCACTTCAAGGCATCAGATGTGCCTGTAGGACTGGCACTACAACTGGCTTATCAGACTGACAGCAAAGTGCCAAGGCAGTACCTGAGTCTGCAAGTAAGGCTGAACCTTTGCTGGGCTCTGCTTTCCTTCACAAGGCTATGCAAAAGCAGTAGGGCCGAAGTGCCCTCTGGAAGCAACTTCTTAAATTCATCACTCAGTGGCTAAGAAAGAAAAAATGAAGTCTATCTTTGATTATTTAAAAACAAAAAAAACAAAAAACCAAAAAACCATTTTTATAAATTGTGACAGTTTGGGAGATCCAACTCCATAAGGGCTTATATTTCAGATATAATCCATCCTTATTTCTGTGTACGAAATCTATGAAAGGCAGAAGCAGGGAAGAGAGGATAAACCTCTGCTTTCAAGATGGGGACAGCAGCCTTTAGAAGCCACCAGAGGCATGAGGAAGAGAGTTCCCTGAAAGTAAAAATCTGCAAGTTGTTCTCCTCTGACAGAGGCTGCTGGGAATGCCACAGGCAGAAAGGAAGCCTAGGAATTACTCCTGCTTTCTTATAATCTGTAGCTCAAGGCCATCAACAGACAAACTGAGAGAGTGTGTATACCTTAAAATATCACACATCTTGTAGCTTTACAGTTTGGTGCATTCATATAGAATGTTTGGAGTGTTTTGTCTTTTTTCCTAATGATGTAGTTCAAATTCACTGTGCTTCCTTGTATCAGTAATTAATCATCAGAGCAAATTAGCTGCTACCATGAGTTCTTGAATGTCAGGTAGAAGCTAAGCTTACAAACTGGCAATGGTTAAAGGAAAATCTGTATTTAATAATAGAGAAAGCAAACCAAATACCCAGATTAGAGGAAAGGCAAGTGCTTAACAACCCTTCCCAGTTTTGAAAAGCAAGTTACTTCTCTGCAGAGACAGCTTAGTACAATGGAGTGTATAGACCTGGATCTCTGCCAGCACCTGTCTGTTTGAGAATTTCATCCACTTAAATAAACTGCTGCTCTCTGGATCTCAATTAACCAGACAAGCTGGTGCAATTGTAGAAAACTCAAAAATGAGAGAGAAGATTTCACAGATTTTCCATCTGTAGGCCTTCTGTAAGCATGACATATACAAATAGAACATAATATTGTAGGTGACATCCTTAAAATTATGACTTACGCTACATGTATGAGAAGCTAATAGAGAAACATCAGCGTGAAGCCTCAGAACAAATGTTACTTTTCATGGCTTACTTCAATCACTGTCATCAGAAATAAGCATCTATACTATGTACCTTATTGATAAAGCAGCTCTAGTGGAATCTGAAATCTGCCAGAACTGCTAACTGCTCCATGACTTAACCCTAGCTCCAAGAAGGCAGAAGGGTTCACCAGCATGAATCTAATTACAGAATGGAGCCCTACATGTATACAATGACAATTTAACTAGCAGAATATAGATACATCAAAAAAAAACTTGGACAGCGCAGTAAATCATGAGAACTTAATTTTCACTTTACAAGAGTCTCATGGATTTTAAAGGAATGGAACAAATAGATTTCTATTTAAAAAAAAAAAACAAACAAATCAACAACAATAAAATCCTATTATGTTTGCAAGATAATTGTATTCCTTCCACATATTTTCCAACCTCACTCTAAAAATCCAGAGTAGAGATAAAAGTTTCCAGTAAGTTATTTCAGCTTACACATATAAGCAAGATCTTCCTACTAAATGTCACTAGATTGCTCACATTTATTCTTTAATAACGACATAAAATGCTGGTGCTCTGCCCCACAAAGCAGTCTGTCATTTATCAGACTATATATCTATACAGTCTACTGGAATTGTATGCTTTTAAAATTGGATCTTTCAGTATTTATTGGTAATACTCTTTAACAACAAAGTTGTTAACCAAATTGTGGTATTTGGGGCTTTAGCATCACAATGCAGAAATTTGTTTTTATTTACAGTGCATTATAGATAACTGTTACCAAAAATTGGTATTGTTAAATAGTGATAAGATAATTTTACATTTTCCACCTCGGTGATTAAAGAATTTTTGATTCTATTTTAATGCAGGGTTCATAAATATCAAAAGTACATGTTGTATTTTTTAAAACCATCTATGAAGTGGCAGAATGGACAGGGGATTTAAAAAATGCAAATCAGTGTGTAGCACACCTCCTCTTTTTCCAAAGAACATCAGTGCAAATAAGAAAAAGAATATGTCTGGGGATTTACTCATAAAACAACTCAGGTCATCTCTACTACATTATACTGCTCACAACTTCTTAATATATTTAGAAGATGGTGGAAGATGCTATAACCAACAGGTGTAAGTTTACTGATAAAACAGCCATAAATACAAGATGCACATACACTTAAAACAGCTACTGTTGTCAGGGGAGTTTGATCAACTCCTACTGATTCCTTGGAATCTTATCTGTAGGCAATCACAAACCATAAAATATATACCTGAAGAAAGTTCAAGACACTGCCAATCTAAAAGGCAAGCAAATAAGCATCAAGGCCATACTGGCATATAACAAGAAAGCTACCAGACTGAAGGTGGCAAGACTGCAGATTCCATACCCTAATCTCTATCTATTTTTCAGTTTATTCTTAACCCAAAGCTTTAATTTAAGCAACTTTCTCTGCTGTGCTGCCTTAATACAAGCTGAGTATTGAAAGAAAAAAGACATGGATTGTACATTATACTAACTAGAAGACATATTTTTTAGTTTACAAAACACAATAAAATATAATATACTATGTTTTCTTATATAAAGAAAACAATTAAACATTTGAATTACATTAAAGAGTTGACAGAAGATAATTGGAGGTATCAGGAAATGATGTACTCCCACTAATGTGAGTTACTCTGTCATTTTCATTGTTTACCAATATACTTGCCATCTAGATAAAGTAAAAGTTACTCTTCAGTTAGGTCCACATTCAAACCACAAAGCGTGGAAAACAACAAATAAGTAACACAAAGACAAATGAAATATGATATGATATCATCTTCTAAGAGTATATCTTAACAGTAGAGAAGACACAATGACAGCGCCTGAGTTTAAGGTGCAATAGAATCTGAAGAACTTAGTCACTTTCCATACCTTTGTTTTAAAACTGTGAATCCACAGAAGCATAGGGAAATTCTATGTTTCTCTCACTTCTGTTAACTATTCTACATCATTTACTTAAAAAATAATACCACTAGTAGAGGACAACCTACCTACACACTTTTTGCATTACTTTGCTATCTTCAGATCTTTTCTGAGTATGAAAAGCTCCTAGTCTGAAATATTGAGAGCCTTCCCTTGTCTTTTAGTGCATTAATCTTCACAGCAATCAAGTTATTATCTGAGAGAGATTGGCAGATGATTACGATTCGGTCTAACTGGGTTACTTTTTACATTGTGAATTTTGACTGTTTACAGTACAAAGAGAATGTATTCCTTAACATTTTGCTGCTATTCTGTTCTTCAATAAATTGCTGAGGCTGAACAGCAGGCAGTTGTATTAATTCCCAGGGAATTCCTGGTCATGATGTACCAGCCTATTGGACTTTGAAGATTTACTGTTTTGTACTTAAGGGAAATACATAAGAAAATATTTACAAGTGGTTATTAGGGCTAACTGAATATCCTTATCCTGTGCATTACAGGGATAAGGCATAGAGGGAATTAAAGAGCTTCTATAATGAGAACAGATGTAAGGCTGCATGCTTATGCAGGACTAGTCAGCTGGACAAAGGAAGGATGAAGAACTATAGGGTAATTGCTGAAAAAGGGTCGTGGTTGGTAGAAAGTGGAATGTGAATCATTCTTTATCACAGTCACACTGGCATATATAAAGAGAAACATATTCTACAGTTACGTTATCTAGACTTTTCTCACCTTTCTGAGGCTTCGAATGTAGTACTGTATCCAAATTTTGGCCCAGTCTTGAAGCAGAACATAGAACAGAAGCAATACAGAAAAAAAAAAGCATATGAGATTAATGTTCCATATTATTTAGATGGTCCACATGATCTGAAAGGAAAGACTGGTCTGCAAGAGCCAATTTATGCAAAAAACAGGATTACATTAACAGTTACAGAAATGAGATTGCCACATCCACAGCTGATAAAACTTACACTGTGGTGAGGAAGCCTCAGGTTGAACTGAAACAAGGGGACAGACCATGAAGACATCTGACCGCAGGTAAGCGGTGTCAGGCACAGATAATCCTGCTCTAAAGGGAGACAGGGACAGCACTAGATGGTCACAGTACTAACCACAGTATTTAATGATTGCTTTAAAAATAGGATTCCAGTCAGTTCTTTATTGTATTGATAGGATTTGAAAGCCTATATTTTTTTCAGTTTTTCTAGATCATTCAGTTCTTTGCCCCATCTTTACTGATGTCTGTCATATCACAAAGACTGCGCACACACGTTTGTTTCCATTGACTTCAAAGGACTTATTTGCCATTTATAAAGATATAAACCCTGTCAGAATTAGATCCATAGAGTTTCATCTATTTTTCTAGAGAATTCAGAAGATTGCCTGTAAACACAGCACCTCCATCTACTGCAGAGTAAATTCATCTGCCCTGATAGCTTTAATTTTGTCCTACCAGAAAGACACACATGTAGTTGGTTGTCATATTACATGCTGTGAAAAGCCAGAACAGATGGCCTAGTTAAAGTAGCTCACAGAAGAACTATAATCTCTGAACTGATACTCTGCTCCATACTTTTAGGTAGTTTGGTTACAGCTACACAAAATCTCAGGTGGTTCTATGCAAAAATAGGAGCAACATGTTCATGAGGCAAATGCTAAATAAATCTTTAAAGCAAACCTGCTTCTGTGGAAAAATTTTCTTGTATAAATTAGATTTACCCTAATATCCCACACAACTTTAGTCCATCCATAACAAATGCTGCTTGCACGTCAAGACCCCAATAATCTGCTCTTTTGCTTTTTAGATTATTTTCCCCTAGGATGCTCCATCTGTACAACTCTCCAGTGTTTGTTTTTTTTTTCCCACAATGTCTCTGTGCAAATGCGGCCTTGGGGAGCAATCCAACACATTAAACAACTGCAAACAGTTCTCCTGATCTACATGATAAGCTATACTGTACAAAATGGTGCTATAAGGAAATAAATATTTGAATGTCAAAAAGGTTATAGCTCACTAGGGGAAGCAGGAAAGCAGACAATGACCACAGTATCACTGATGATAATGAGATAGTGAGACAATACTATGTCCTTATCAGGGCTGTCCTTAAACCAGTTGTTAAAAATACCCATTATAAATGTGTAATAGAAAATAAAATATTCAGACCCCTTCTATATTCAGACCCCTTCTTGTTATGTTTGGGTTTTTTTTGTTTGTTTGTTTTTTTGTCTCTGTGTGTGTGTTTCTGTCCAAATTATGCTTTATTGGGAAGTTTGCATGTGGCCTTATACAACTATCCAGTTTTGCAAATGGTTACAATGTGATGTGCATTCGTAAGGCCACAATCCATGTGTATCATACAGGATCCTATATAAATTCTACTTAGTTTAATGAAGAAACTCAGAGCACATTCACTAGATATTCTATGAAAATGATTGTGCTGAATGTTGGAAAAGAAGTCCAATGAACCTCAAGCATCCATAAAAACACAGGCTAAGAACTGTGTCTTTATCTTACACACTCTGTGTAAGGATTTTTGCAAACATCCTGGATGCAAAGTATCTGTGGAGAGAACTGATTAAATTAGTGGTGACACATCTTTCAGACACTAAATAAAGGTGAAATAGTGCTGTCAATTGATCACCTATAATCATGGCAAACAGCATATTAAGAGATTTTGCTTTTTTAAAGAAACATCAACTTTCAGACATATTTATGATTCATCTAAGGGAAATATGTTTCATATGAATTAATGGTTATTACACCAGTGCTACAACACTTTAGTTTGTGTCAGCATTTTCTTGGTGAACCATGTAGTACTAGATCTGTAACTTGTCCATAAAAATTTGCCCAAGGCAGGAACCTGACATAAAAGCTAACATAGGTACATTATTCTAAGCTGGAGAGGATTAGCCATTTCAAAGCTTATACAAACATAAATAAAATTAGTGATAATTAGGTTTAGTCAGTTCCTTCAATCATTAAAAACATAACACAGTACCAAGTGTAATAAAGCAACCATTCATAGTATTACCATACACTTCTGCAATATTTTAATACATTCTTATAATGTAATGAGGGCATATCCATCACTTAATGTGCTTTAGTTGTTCTTTTTAAATCTTCAGCCTGTTGCTTCTCAAACATGTGTACAGAAAACATACCTTACAAGCAGAGGTGTTAGTTACACTTACACAAAGAGACCACCAAAGACCAGAAGTAACATCTCATCAGTAGTGTACATATAGCTGATGAATCTAAACCAGATTACCAGAAGGAAATAACTTCTGGTTCAGACAGACAAAGAAAGAGAGAATAGCTTTACAGGAACATTTCATAATTTTAGGGAGTCTTCAGATCCCATGACGCTGTATGTCAACGGACCAATAGCTGTAACCAGAGATATGCTCATGCAGGTATATTAGTCATTTAATCATTTCTATTCATTAACATTTTCTCACACTCTCTTGAGTATTATTTTAGACACTTGCAGACGTTTCTCTGAAATACCAAACACATGTTTTCCAAGATTGTGCTTCCCAAGGAATATCCCAGGATCTCTTTCATGACACTCTAGGAAGAGAATCTTTGTCTTCAAGGGCATTTCTGAGTATAGCTCACTCAAATTCTGTTGCCAGCTGGGGCCAGTTACCTCCTTGGGCAACCTGTTCCAGAGATAGTTCAGTCTATGATCATTTGCAAAGCTGTTCAGGTCACAGTGCTACAGATAAAAAAAAAAGTCTGAAGATCTATGGAAAAATTTTAAATTAACATGCCAAACCTACACTACTAAAGACAGGCTGAACAAAGTGGGGAAATATATCCTGAAATGAACCTTGATTCTTTGTGAGAGTCAATAGTCCATATGAAACAGGAAAAAAAAAAAAATTCTTCCCATTAGTCTAAGGATAAAACAAATGAAAACAATTCCATAGGAGGCTCCACAGAATTTTATCTGTACTGAACTATACACTGCAGTTTTGCATGAATGCTAATATATGAATGTTCAGAAGAAAATAAAAGCACCAAATCAAATGTACTAGAGAGGAAGCTTGATCTAAGATGTTACAGAAAATGCTCAGCAGGTGGTAAAAACAAAACTTTAGGACAACCTGCCTATTTAAGACCTGTATTACATTCCTGTTTGACAAAACACCACAGCACAGGTGTAAATTTAAGTCTATGCTTAAATTCAACTGAATTCCACAAAGATTTTTTTAAGCTGTCGATCACTAGTGAAGCTAAAGGCTTTGAGTTCAAATATCATAATTCTCACCTTCAGACAGCAGGACTCCTGTAAGAGAGAACAATTTTCTGTAGCATACCTCACTATTTGAAGAAAACAGTTATTACAGTTTTCAAACCCTGAAGTTAGGTATTTAAATCCCAAGGTAGGTACGTGAATAATCAAGCTGCATGATTTTCAGACATGCTGGGTTCCCACTGATTTTAATGAGAGCAGTAGATGTTCAGATCCTCTTGAAAGAAAGATTGTTTGGATACCCGGGTATGAATGAAGATGCTTGACTTTCAGATGGAAACTGCCTCAAGATCTTAAGAGACAACAGGAATTTTTTTTATTGAATGTTGTACATCACTGATTAGGGTCTCTAGCTCTGAGAGATTATTGATCAGCACAGCACACAGAAAAGAAAGTGCTTTTGCTTACAATGTGATGGTACCTGAGGTAGAAATAGACTGCTGTCTAATTACTAAGGTAAAAAATGTAAAATTTCAAGTGAGCTTCTTAAGTACTAGCTCCATGAATGCCTGGATTTCCTAATAACAACAAATGGGAGTTATGGTATCATACAGAAAGATCATAGCTTCAGGTTTCTCAGACATGGCAGGGACAAGACATATTTCGCTGTTTTGATTTTCTTTGAGTCTTCTAACACATCTGACCAAAGTTCATTTACTTGGTTTCTCCATTACAAAATGGTGAAAGCTTAAAATCTTGGAATGGATAAGCTGCTATAGACTTTGATCTTTCACAGAGTCGTTGCCACCTGAACTTTCGAGTCTATCTCCGAGGGATCAGGGTCAAGCAATGCACAACTTGTGTGAATCCTGCTTCTGTCAGCTCCTTGGAGTTTGACAGGAACAAGACTCCAGTTATTAAGTACTAATCCATACAGCATTGATCACTATCTCCAAAACCTTGTTTTGTCAATATATTCAGTGGTGAAAAGCAAAATGCTGCACAGCACTTTCAAACAGATCCTTTTGCAGTATCTGAGATATAGCTGAGAGGAAAGTAACTGTTCGTTGGCTCTCACACTATTAAAGCGATGTGTGTGACAAAATATGTCATCCATGTAAAACATCAAACAGTTTCTAATATCAGTTACCAACTAGGAGAGCTGACAGAAGAATTTTTGTGATTAGCAGTCTACCGAAATTGAAGTTTGATGGTAAGAAAGCAATTTCATCTCCTTTTCTATGCTCTATGCTTCTACACTTTCTATTGTCACAGACCATTCTCAAGTAAGGATAAGGAAACTGTCTGAGGAAAGCAACTGAAAAAACAGGGAAAAGTTGTCCACAGGATTTTCAGATGTTGTTTCCAGACTTGTTACTGTACAGGATTATCACATTTCCCAATACTGTATTGCATTTATTCAGTGTAAGCAACTTGATGGGTATGAACAAATCAGAAGGCAAGGAAACAATTCATATTCCTGACACAGTTTAGATACCTGGTCATTACTTTCAGGAAATGCAAATTGCTCAGAAGGACAACTTTTTCAAGAAGCTGTTTATTTAGCTGTTTAGTGGGTATTTTTGTCACACTAGACAAGAGAAGTCACATCAAAAACTTTGCCACATCACTTGATGCTATATTACACTTGAAGAAATTTGTCTCACATCGTATTATATCATGATGCATTAAGTGTCATTCCAAGATATGAAATAATCCATCAGAAAAACCCTTTGGGATCAAAGGAAATTGAATAACTGACATTTCTGCATGAACAAAGTGTAGGGGGAAGTAAAGAAGTTGACATTTGAGAAACAAACTGTTCAAAGAAGCTTAATTATTTCTTTTCCCCTTTTTTCCTCATAAAATTTTTAGTTGTGTTGTATTTAGGTCTCAAATTTAAGGCTCTTCTTGCACTCGGTGTTTGCATTTCCCACCAGTTACACCGTAAGAGTTATAAAACAGACATTCTCTATTAAGAATCTGATCATGTTAGTCAGACTTTTTTGCCTTGAGCTTGCATTCATTATATCCAAGCATGAAAGCCAACAACAGAAGGAATTAAGGAATCTCTCCAGATCACTCCCTCACTTCCCAACTCTTTTCCTGGTCCCTCTGTACTAAGCCAGCCTGCTTTCCCAAATACACTTGTGTGCATTTGAACAAAATGCAGACTGATGTAGTGTGTTGAGGTAACAAAGCCCTCTTTGGAAAAAAAAAAAAAAAGACAAAAATTAAAATTGTTTTTTATCTCAAACAATACAAACCTAATCTGATGAGTACAGGCAATAACTGGTAAGATGACTTTTGTGAGCCAATATATCGAAACCACCACTAGTATTCAGCATAGGCTTGAAAACTTTAGTTACAACCTGCCACACACAAAATCGCCATTAATACTTTGCTATGAAATAATTTATGAATATCAAGATGGCCAGATTCAACAACCAAAGTTATGAAAAAAGAATGTTAAAATATATTACATAACTTCTTAAATTATTTCTTTAGCCATGTATGTCTTCTTTTGGTCATTTTTCATGTATTTTACAAGTTCCAGACAAATTATGCACATCAAAGAGGCAGCTCCCAAGCAGAAAAATAAGCCAAAATAGTACCTGTACATTTGAAAAAGAAAACATTTTCCCACTGCCTCATATGAAAACAAAGCACACACACAAAAAAATATTGACTGGTGCATTTAAAACATCACTGGTACTGAACTTCTAAAGAATATTTCTCTAGAACGTCTCATGTCTCACATCTCAGAAAGCAACTTGTTTGATGGCAAAAAACACATTTTAATCGGTGGTGTTTAATTCATTCCTGCAATCACAATGGCATGACCTCTGTTGCACAGACAGGAAAGGGATTTTTTTTAAACCAACTAACCTTAATTACTTTCAATTTACAAAACACATAAGATAGCAGTTGGATTTTTAAAACTGACAAAATTAACAGCTTTCCTTTAATTATCATCAATTAAGTAGCCAACTAAGGAAGTATGTTTAGAAACATCACAATGAATTAGGCTTATAAATCCCTTTAATGTTTAATGATGTCCTTTCCTAATTCATGTGGGAGCTACTGAAAAATAGCACTTCAGATGTTGCTTTTACTGGGTTGATGCCAATGGGAGGAGGCTCAGAATAGGACTGGAATGAGTGAATAGAAGAGTCAAGGAGCAATGTAGTCAGAGAAGAAAATGCAATCTACAGTGCAGTTATTGCCTCTCTAGAGAAACCACAGGCCTCCACAAGTATGGTGATAACTGCACAGCATTTGTTCACGGTGTTTTGGGCTTGCTGCATAGCTTCTAAACCTGAAATTTTCCTTTGGGGAACAAACCATATCATTCAGTTTCTTAATGCAGGCATACTATATGCAGGCTAAGCATTACACCCAGTTTTGCTCATTGCTTTTTTCTCTCCAGAGCACATCACTAAGGAAAATCAAGGGCCATTTTTCCCACTAGTAAATGAGTAAGCATTAGGTTGGTGAATAATAGCATGCAGGCAAAGGGAGAGTTTATGAATTCTGTTTTGACCAGCACGTGTGTACAATTATTTATCAAAAAGTAAATCTACATACACTAATGCTGTGCCATCTTCCTAAAGACACACTTTGACCTATATGAATATTTTAAGCCAAACCCAAGAGTCCTGCCCTGTTGGCCTGAAGAGCAGGTACATGTGAGGGACGAGCTGCACACAGTTTGGGGCCATGCATGAGCTGCATCTTGCTCACAAGCACTGAGGGGAATTTCTAATAAGGTTTCTTATAAGGTCTTATTTTCTCTGTTCTCAATTTTATCCCAAATACCTAAAGTTCACCTAAATAGCCAGAGCAAAAGACAGTGGTTCAAGGAGAGCTCCAAAGCAGCAGTCACACTGTACAACCTGTCTGAAGGCTTACCAGTTCAGTTCAAAGGGCAGAAAGGGGACTTTGATTCTTTGAAGCGTAGCTCCCCATGGTGTTTCTTCCCATAAAGAGCAAAACATGTGCCATAAAACTTTATGCTCAGACTTACAGGAATCTGGCTGAGGGCCTGAGAGTGCAAGGAAACTAATTAGTTTAAGCCACCCCTTGGCTCCCCTGTTACCTCCCATCCAAACAGTAGTGAACCCAAGAGGAGTTAAGACTTTAATGAAAGTACAGCCAGACCACAGGGCACCTGTTTTCCCTTATGTAGATTAAAAAAGAAGAGGGAAACAAAGAAAAAAGACACCAAAAGGACAAGAAAATATGCACTACCCACAGTAAACTTCTATAACATACAGGAATTCATCAGAAGTATATAGAGGCAAAAAAAAAAAAAAAAAGAAAAAAGAAAACCCCACAGATCTGTTTTCCTCAGATATCAGTAACATGGTATTTTTATATATACCCAAATGTACTACTAGAGAAAGGTGCAGTAATGCAGCACTGCTTTCCACAGTACCTAGCAGCATTGCACGCACTTAAATAAAAGAGAAAAAAGGTCAGAGTAGCAGCAACACACAGCATAGCCAGAGGCAAAAATGAGAGACCTTCTGCTCACAGCAATTGGGGCAGACTGGGAAAGACACTGCGGTCAGGCACTGCAACAATAATTCCAACAAGAGATGTTACTGCAACACTATGCTGTAAAATACCTTGCTAAGGGGGTTGTGGAAGTGATGAAGGCAGGCATAGATCCAACAATCTGCTTGCCCAAACTGTGCTATTAAGTTATGATAATGCTGACATTTCCATTGACTAAGAAAGATGAAGGTAAACAGATTGACTCTACACCCTCACCTGACTACATGGCTGTACAGCCCAAATAATTAAAATCTGTTCTCTGTAAGCATAAAGCAGGACATTGGTTGACACTGCAGAGTCTATGGCCCATGCATCTGGTGGGTCTTTCAACATGTCTGGCCCAATATTTAATATTGAGCAGAGGAGGAGGAGAAGATTGACCAAGCACCCTTTCCAACTCTTCTTTCCCAAGTCCATTTCTTACTTTACATTGTGTGAATGAGCTCTCAGGTACAATTCTGTAGCTTCAAAAGTGGACTCAGGGAGCCAAACAAATTAACTCCTGTCTCTTCCTGAAAATTCTCCCATGCTGAGATCTGCCAGAAGCTGATGGCTAATCACCCACATGCCTTGTAGGTTACAAAATCAGCAAAGAGACCACAACTGGGCCTGCCACTGCTGTTCATAGGCTGGCTCAAAGCCTGGAGTGTCTCTGTACCAGTCCCATCTTTGCATGGGATCAGCCCAACTCCTGAACCCAAAGCAGTTTTCTAAACCAACAAATAATAAACTGAAGAGGCAGCATTTGAATGTGATCATCATCAAACACAGTCAACCCTTGCCCTGGCTAGCTGCTTTTTGCTGACAGCTACTCTAATCAAAAGAGCCAGGATATGATGTCTAAGAACAATTACAGTTCTAGAAGAAACTAAACTTTGACAACTGCTTTGAGTTTTTGAAAGCTTTCAGTTTTCTCTGCATAGTTGTATCAAATGAAGAAAAGGTCTGGTCTAATATAGGCACCAAGAATATCTCTATGCATGACCTAATGATCTTGACTAAGATGCATCTCATAACATGCTGTTATTCAAAACACAGATAAAGAGGTGCTAGCTATCACCTACACAGTGTGCTCAGTCCTCTGCAGAGGTGACAGCTTTGAAGATCATTTCGGACAGGGTCCAAAAAGTAGATTTCATTGCTCAATTAGAAAATCCAACCTGGCCTATGCAAATCTGTATTCTTGCATCATATTCATTTTACACGTGACTAGAGTCACAGAAACCCATGTGACCACTTTAATTAGCAAGGGTTACAACAACTGTTTGTGGGCTCAAGACGTGAGAGCACAAACCACATCCTCTCAAATAGCCATTTCAGGTTTTTTATATTGTTTAGGAAGAAGGAAGAGCAATTTGCAAAGTAATACACTTACTGCACTGTGATTTGAATTTGCATAATAAAAGCATTTGCTTTTTAAAGCATGTATTAATCCTCAGAAAAGAGAGAAAGCGAATGTTCTAATATAATTCAAGATAGCTAGACACAGTTCCATTATTTTAATATACATTTTATTGGGTTTTTACTTTGGTAAAGAAACATGTTATAACTAATCGCAGTTCTAATTACTGCCTGATTCTATCTTTTATTACTGCTAAAATTTCTATTAAGGGAATGAAAGAAACTAATAGGATCATTAAAAGATCAATAGGAAATATTGCTTACATAGAAGTTGCATTGTATAAACATCAATTCAACAGTTATGATCAAAGGAATTCCTTGGAAACAGAGAATAATGCATTCATTCCACTTAGGAAAGAACATGAATTGATTTAAAGGCTATCCACAAGAAGAATTCTTATAATTTCATTCCTCTGAGAGCAATAGCAAAACTAAAAACACACAAAAAAATGATTATCTTTCCATCTCCACACTTCTTTATATAGAGTCTGGATATCTTTAAAATGTATCATTAAGATGCACATGACATTCCTGAGTATAAGCAATATAGGAATGTGACTTGCTTTTAATTCTAGCTTCATGACCAACGTTCTTCTTCTGAAAATGT
This sequence comes from Meleagris gallopavo, assembly GCF_905368555.1. Lineage (NCBI taxonomy): Eukaryota > Metazoa > Chordata > Aves > Galliformes > Phasianidae > Meleagris > Meleagris gallopavo. Next base: position 6,410,987 of record NC_139414.1, on the reverse strand, counting down.
TGCTCAGCTATATCACACTGGCTCTCCAGAATATCTAAACCTTCTTTTTAACTTAGTTTCATTTAAATTTATTTCATTTAAAGTCATTACTTTGCCAGAAGTTGTTAATCCAGCATAATTGCAATGCATAAAAATATCAATACAGTTTGTCTCTTCACATATGAAAACATCTAGCTTGATATATCTTTTCCCTGCAGCTGTCCAGAGTGAAAAAAGAATGAGTGTACTGACATAAAGTAAAATGGAGCATCAACGGTTTATGGGCTGATTTGGCCCGATTCTGTGACTAGCGGGGCAGAGAGACTTGTGGATCCACACCCCAGAAAGGGATAAGGGAAAGGGATAAGGGAAAAGGATAGAGGGATGAGCCTAAAACAAAACAGCAGCAACGATCTAAAGAGAACCAAACTAATTTACTAAATAAGATATCAGAATGCAAGATAACACACTATAATACTATCCCGGAGAGGGGGAGAGTTTCTGAAATTGAGAGAGAGTCTCCACGCTGAAAGAGTGTTTCCGAGCTGATAGGGAGAATCTCCAATACAACATAATTAGAATTGGAGCTAATAAATAAAATAAAATGAAAGTGTCTGAAAGCCAAAAGCTTTGCACTAATTCTGTGACAAGATGGCGCCCTCAACAGAGACAAGCCAAATGATCGGAAGAAAAGGGGACATCATCTGACCTACGAAGGCCTTTTATCTATTCTCCCTTAGCAGAAACGACAACAGACAGCAAACAGTCCTGCAGAATGTAGCAGTTCTTCTCTTCCAGGACAGGTACCCAGAACTGGAGCAGTAGCTCATTAACTCCCAGTGCATTACATGATGTTATGATGTGAAATATTGATAACCAAAAATCATAAAATCATGACGTTGAGTAACTTCTGTAATTATTGGTAGTATTTTAATACTTTTTAAAACCTCAAATTCCACCACAATTTCAAATCTAAATGCAGAATTCAATGAGAAGCTGACGTTGTTACCCTTTGGACTGCAGCCCCAGATCAGCACTATCATTCCTAAAATACATAAGGAACAACAAACAGATATTGCAATTTTAAAATAGAGCTCACAAAGATTTAGTACCTGACCCAAGATACCAAATAAAAAAAGGAGTACCAGTGGGGCACAAATATATGAATTGTGCAGATGCCCAAAAGCAAAACTAACAAATTTATTTCTGTTCACAATCTTACCTAAAAATCTCTCTCTCTCCTTCTCTTTTCTGGTTCTCCGGAGAGCTTTATGTTCTTATTCTTCCAAAGTATTTGGAAAAGCAACTCTGTCAAAGATGGAAAAGAAATAAATTAAATACAATAAAAAAAATCATTGCTTAAAATGTTTCAACTCCTGAAAGTCAACCACTGTCTCTTGGACATTTGCTACAATTGCTCCTACTTTTTCCCATGGGTCAAAATGTCAGTTCCTTGCTACCCTTCCACATCTTGATTCAGTAAGAAAAACCTTAAAAGAAGGATGTTTTTGGGAACTCTGTCACCACACAAACTAGTCAAATTCAGCATAATCAACCTGCCCAAGGTTAAAGATTTCAGAGCACTGTGTAAGGTAGATTTCCTAACATTTCAGTATGTTAAGGAATATTTTGTAGCTGTTCTGTGTAGGAACCTTTCACCACATCTTGCAGATAACTCAGAAATGAGTGGGCAGCTGGCTTGGTTGCAAGTTAGCCATCAGAGAGATACCCTATCTCCATAGAGAGCTGGGTTCAGTTCTGAGCAAGATTTTCAAGGTAGGGCAGAGTATCATATGAATGAATCTATTTCCATGTAGGTGAACTTAAATCAAAAGGTGCTGATAGAGATGTTGTAGGTCTGTGTAGAGCCAATTTGTAAGTGTCTTCCTGTAATAAAACAGCTGGATTCCTCCAGAAGATATTACGTCTGCAGTGGCACCTGTATTTACGAGCATTCTCATGAGCTAGGATATTGTAATGACAAACAGAAATCTCAGTGCCCCTACAGGAGCCAAACAGGATGCAGTAGGTTTGAGTTGAATTGATAAGCAAGTCACACCACACAGAAGTGTCACACAGCAGACAAAACCTAAATCATAACAACCTCAAAAGCAAGCACAGTAAAATTCTTAAGACCATATTGAAAGTGAAAGAAGATATTCAGGTCACAAACCTATCTGTCTGAAACCTCAGAATGAGTAGAGAAAAAAAAAAGGAAAAAATACAAAATACATTTCCTTTTTTTGCTCCTCCTTCAGAAGGTAAAAATACTCTAAGCATAGCATATATGCAGCACTGGTATATATATTCTCTGAAATTTGCCCACATGAACGTTGCTTTTATCTACAATGAGAGTGTTTTCTTAAAAAAAAAAAAAAAAAAAAAAGTCATTTTGACCATTTAAGGAATTTCAGGTAAATTTCTATTTGAATGTCAAATATTGTTTCTTTCCTGAATTGCTATTTCATGAATAAATGAGATTATAGACCATTTGGAAAGCAATATTCAAAATTATATTTAGCAGTAAATTATGCATTGCAGAGGTCAAAAGGATAGGTTTTGCAAAGCTCTGATTCTCTAATCATCCTTAATATTTTTTTACATCATTCCACATATCATATTGCAGTTTATCAAGAAGATTAATGCAATGCACAGTCAGTTAAAAAAAAAACAATTAACCTAAAGCTATAATGAAGTTAATCTGAAAACTGATTAGTTTGAAAACAAAGACAAGAAAACTTTGACAGCAACAGTGCATCTCTTTTGGACAATCACAACACCGGAAAAAGGAAAAAAAATGTTCCCATTTAAAAATTACACAAATTCCTTAGCCTGTGCTCTGAAGAGATATTATACAGCTAAAAGTGTTTGCTGAAGGTAATACAGTGAGACATTTTATAGCTATTTCACAAGGCTTTTCATCAAGAGAAAACGATGTTACAAATACAACCCATTCTTGGCAATAAGGCCTTACCAGGTGTGAATACAATTCATAAAAGACTAACCAAAACCAGTTGTCTCTGGTGTTTATGCCTACTATTCCCATACAAAAACTGATCATCCTGACACTGCCTCCTGTTGATATGAACAGAGCAAATTATTGGCTTCTGCAGGCAACTCTGAGACATCTGTTTCCTTCTTTTGTAGCTACGTCCTTTTTTCTTTTCAGGATTCAGTTGCCTGGAACTAAGCCATGATCTGGTACCAATCAAACCAGTGGCCTAATTTACTCCAGTAATAATTAGAAAAGTTTTTTGTATGAGGGAAGACATGAAGGGGGTTGGTTCACTATCATGCTGCATTTCAGGCAGCATCCTACTCTACTGTTAGAGTAATCTCCATCTGCAAACATTTTGTCATTGTCTACATTGCACTTCTATAAATCACTAGTTTTCTACTGATAGAGTATACATATGGTCAAATAAACAGTTAAATTATGACTGTGTATTTCCAACCTCATTGTACTTCTTGGCATTTGCAGGATCACCTTGCCAGTGTCTTAATTACAAATATCACAGTACTACAGTACTATTTATGACCACAAGCTAAAGAATTCTTGACCATCTTCTTATAACTTTTCTGCTTTCAACTGTTGCCTCTGCTCTTGTTTTCTGTTTCACATTTGGATTATTAAGGGATTTCTCAAGGTACTGAGTTTCATGCACTGGCTATCAGTTTGCCATATCCTCTCATGAACCTCATCCAGTAACAAAAAAAACAGAAGTACAAATAATATACTCAGCACTTTACTGGCATACACTGACTGTGCAAGGAGATACTGAGATTAAAATTGGACATGACACTGCCCAAGATCCATCAATCCTAATATAAGCCACAAGAATTTTCATTTTGGTAGAATGCATGTAAGCTGGTAATTTCAAGTTCTTTCTTCTGTGTGTTTTGTTTTCTTTGCTTGTTTGTATTAAGTGAATTGCAGAAAATATTTTTTTAAAAAATATGTTTTGCAGAAGTAAATAAGGTATTTTAACTACATAGATGTTATATGCAGAGCATGAGTGTTTACATGGTTTCAATGATCCATGCTGTAACAGCTTCAACTAAGACAATCACATGGGCTTAATAAAGTCAGTGGTAATAAAAAAGAAAAGCTTTACTTTAAGAGGAAAATATTTATATTAGAAGCAATAATTATATCATATTTTTCATCCCCAAAAGTGCTTTTTAAGTGTCATCTGGTGGTTTGCTAGAAAGACTGAGAGCCAGAATTAAATTTCTTCTCCCCACTGCCACTGACTCGCTGTGTGGCCTTGGACCAATCACTTCTTGTCGGATTCTCAGCAATGCCAGGCACCCATCCCAGTACCACTGAAAAATCAGATCATCAGTTTCCTTGGGCCTCATTTTCTGTGACTGTTAAATGAGTTTAGATACTCCATTTCACAGGGCTGTCAGAAGCATTAATCAGTATTTGTAGGATGTCTGGAGATTCTCAGATAACAGGGTGTTACAGCAATCTATTTATTGCACTCTTCTTCCCGTGCTAAAGAACAGGAGTCACTCCCTGAGGTGGAGTAGAGCTGCCTTTAAAGTGTAGAAAATAGGAAGCGGGATAGAAGTGAAGGAACAGTATTTCTCAGTTCTTATAAGCAATAAGTATGCCTCACCAGCTGTATTGCAATAGCTCCTGAGAGCCACTGTCCAGCATGGACTCTTCCAAGAACCTCTGCTATACAGGTACATCAGAGTAGGAAGAGGACTACATAAGGAAGCTAAATGCAAACTAATTAAAACATTAATTGCACACAAGGGCTGCTGGAATGCACTGGATCAATTTTCATTGTCATAAATATAGCAGAGCCAGAAAACTTCAAAGGCTTTATACCACATTCTGCAAGACATACAAGAATTAGGCTGCAAAACAACTTCTAAATATTCTTTCTATTCTCCTAGGAAAATTTGGTATTTAGTTACAGTCAGTTAAGCCAAATCCTTATTCTGTATGGAAACATACTTGCTAGAATCTGTCTTCTCCCACGCCTCCTCCAGGTATAGAAAGGCAATTGATATGTTTAAGACAGTTCAAACTACTTTCAACCACTAATTTTTCCAAGTTTTAATGGTATACTGGCATGCATTAAAAAGAGAGTAGCCAGCAGGTCAAGGAAGGTGATCCTCCCCCTCTACTCTGCTCTAGTGAGGCCACATTTAGAATACTGTGTCCAGTTCTGGGCTCCCCAGTCCAAAAAAAGACACGGATCTCCTAGAAAGAGTCCAGCAGATGGCCACAGTAATGATAAAGGGTCTGGAGCATCTCCCCTATGAGGAAAGGCTGAGTAACGTGGGTCTACTCCACTTGAGGAAAAGATGACTGAGGGAAGGATCTGATTCATGTTTATAAATACTAAAGGAAGGTGGGGGGCAAATGGATGAGCCAGGCTGTTCTCAGTAGTGTGTAGTGACAGGACAAGGAACAGTGGCCTAAAACTTGAACATGGGAAGTTCCATACAAACATGCAGAAGCATAAGCTTCTTTACAGTAAGGGTGACAGAGCATTGGAACAGGTTGCCCAGAGAGGTTGTGGAGTCTCCTTTAAGATGTAGCATCTCTTAAACACAGAGCATATGGTTTAATGGATATTCAATGATATATTTTCTGTGAACAGGTTTAATCTTTGAGAGGTGCCACATAATATCACTTCCAGTAGCTATCAATAAATGGTCATTTACAAAGGATCATCTTGACATGATCGCCTTAGAATATCCTCATATTTGCTTTCAAGATCAGTTACAACTCAGTGCACACAATCTGGCTGACTACTGGATAGCAGCTTTAGAAAAAGATTAAATCCTCTTCCATAACTCAGCCTTTTTGGAAATCTTGCCTAAAGAATAAAGATTAACTGTGATGTCAGTATTCTTTAAAGTATATTTTCACTGACAAACATTTTGATGATGCAGTCCGAAATTCCAGAGGAAAACATTACCTGCACACTTGAAATCTCAGTGTGATCTTACAACCTCAATTCACTCACAAATGATGATAACGTTCACTTCAAGGCATTTCCTGTTCCTATGGGATGATTATTCATCCTTTAACAGTGCTCAGAGCATGATGGCAAAATTTGGTCAACACTTCTTCATCTGAGTGTTGTGTACGTTCCGGAGCAGTGCATCAATCCAGCATGTGATTATTCGGTTGCAAGTTTTTTTCTGTTTTATTGTTGTTGTTTTCAAGAAGTTCAACTACTAGCTCACTCCTCTCTCTGTTCATTGAATTTTGCAGTTCTGAGAACACAACCTCACACTGCACCTCCTGATGAAGAGTGAGACCACCTTGTTTAAAGACAGTAGGAAGACTCTGACTTCTTGCCCATAATGTGGAATTTACTCTTTCATAAAATCAATCTCAATTTGTTCCTTCCTGCTCTAAAGACACAGGTGAAAGGCTGGCTTCCTTTTTCACTCCAGTGTTACCTCACTGGCTGCAATGGAATTACAAGCAATTGATACTAGCTCAAGAAAGAAGAGAATAAAGCTTCCCTCCTAATCACAAAGATGTTCAAAAATTGTAGCCCTTCCTTGTAGCCCTTGTAGCCTTGTAGCCCTTTGAGAACATAATTCAGTTGGTGTGTTAACATCAAAAAAGTGATATTTAACCTTATTTTTTTAACAACTCGATGCCCAGCTGGGAGGTGCAAGGCTATGATCAATATAGTAACCATAGAACAGATGAGTTTCAAGCACTGCCCATTAGGCTTTATAGATTGCTTTAAAGTGAGCTTTAAAAAAATAACAAGGAAAGCAATTAAAAGACCCACACTACCATTTTAGCTTTGACAATCTGCTATATGATCCTCATTTTGGAGAGCTAGGGGAGAATAAAAACCTAGCCTTTTAGACTATGGAAACAGGTGAGTGCATTAGACAGCTGGGCCCATGAATGTCATACTGTCCCTCCATTTTTGCTAATGGCTGTGCTCAGTTTCAAATACCAGCAGGAAACTGAATTTATCTCCAAAGGGTACAAATTCAGACACTGAGAAACAGAGCAGAGAGAGACAAACACTGACAGGCAGTCACTCAACACAGTTGTCTTAAACCCTGCTTAACAGCTGTGATTTTCAAAATACGACACTTCAGTGAAGAACACACACACGCACACACACACACATACATATATATATATGTATATGATATATGAAGACCTAAGTTATTTATTTAGGAAGAAAAAGTTTCTCAGAATGTGTGTTATTTGGGGATTTTTCAAAACTCACTCAGTGATCCTATTCTCCTTTCAGAAGTGCCCCAAGATTTGTATCATCTGGAGATAAAGAATCCCTGATTTGGATAGGTGTGCTGAATTGCACATATATGAAAGTATGTATGTGTAACAATCAGAATGATCAACACAATGGGATGGCAATACAGAAGGTGTAATAACAAAAGGACTAGCGTGATAGAAAGGTGTTACAAAGGAAAAGCATTCACCATCTCTGAGGATCTCAACTCACAAAGGAAACTCCACAAGAGAAGGACCTCCAAGCAGAGCTCCTTCCCCAGTGTCAGTCAGCTCTTAAGTGTGGTCTAAGAGAGGTGCAGCCAGGCTCCACCCTTTTTGGTCACACAGCTGAATTGCCTTCACCTGTGCTCCCAGGGCTGACCAGGTCCTTTCCCAGGTGCTCAATCAGTGGTTCAGGTTATGACTCAACAGTTACCATACACATGGATAAAACACTGGCTTATTACACTTTCCAATTCATCATTGATATATATAATGAAGCTCAAGTGTACTTTTGTACAATTTTAGGTAATAAAAACACAATTTAATTTTTCAAGCCATAATATAGTTATAGGAAGTCGTAGGTGAAGTTAAAATACAAAGAAATCATCTAGGAAAAGAAAACCTCACTCAGTGTTTGCCACGTTGAATTAACACCAGAGCTGTGTACGTGATTTCAAAAATACCAGTGCAGTACTAAGGCTGATACCTCCTTTTAGATTTGATTCTGTATACTGTAACATACACATATGATAGTGTTTAAGAACAGTTGCATTCCTCTTGCATGCCCATAAGAATGCATGCTTTACCCTTTGTTTAATTTCATTCTAGAAGAGAAAGGTCTGCAAGTAACAGCTCTACATTTTTCCTATTTAACCTGTTACCCTGACACGCCATACGCACCAGCCCACACATACAGCCCTAAAAACACTAAATACAATAGAGCTCTGATAAAGGTGGCTAGGATTTGGTTTCTTCATGTTTTAATATATGCTAAGAAAGTTAAATAGGAGTTCCTGCTACTCAAGTAAGAACTGAGTGAGATGTCTCAGGTAGCACTGCTTGTCTGTTAACTAGAAATGACTGGACTCTTGGAATAAAATTCATCCAATTCAGCCACCAGAAGAAGAGAACCTTGCTGGATGAGAGTCTAATGTAATTCTGAATGCTATTCCCCCTCCTACCACGCAACCTCCCTCATCCAAATGCCTGCTGTATATATACCACTTTCTCTGCATGAAGGTTAATTCCCTCGTAAGTTATCTGTTCCATCAGCTGTCTGCTTAGGGGACTTGGAGATCACATCCTTGCCATTCAGGTTTAGTTTTTATTTTCCATTAGCAGTGCAGTTTTAAAACAGCAGTCCTATACCTTGCTGATGCAATAAGAGCTATCTGTCTTTGTTCCCACTAACACTGTGCTGCAGTTAAAGCTATTCAGACCTCTTTTTTTCTGCAAGATGTACATATCACATTCAGTATTTAAGAACACATGGCACAAATGAGATTTTTCAAGACCATCCCAAACAGTCACAGTACCTCTGTTGCAGCATAATCAGTTTGGAATTACAACTGATTGCTATCATAATGAACAAATTACTTGGAGTCACATGGCTATAGACAAGCACTATCATGAGCTCTCTACATAAGGGGTGTAAAAACGGAGCAATATTATCTATACAAAATGCATATCCACTCCTCTGTCACTGTGTATTCACGCAGACAGAGATTAAATAAATTCACCACCATAAGGAGGTACAGGTTTCCTCACTTAAGACAGAGGATTAGGAACCATGTGAAGAATTATACAGGTAAGTAAAGCAAAAATCACATAGCTCATTTTAGCTTACTCCTCCTGTCACTGAAAAAAAAAGGATCTATTTCAAAATGATTTGGCCTGAACCCTATTGTAATTGGTCTTAGCCTTTTTTAAAGGAAGAATTGAGTTATCTACAAAAGGAGAAAGAGAAAAAAATCCCATCATGGAAAGCTGTGCTGTGAATCTAGTGTCAGTAAACAGCATACAGCTGCAGAGTGAGACTGCCATACATTGCTTCAAGTCAGCCAGCAGTGCGTATGCTAAATGCATACTGATTTAAGGCCTGATCCTTAAAAATACTATACAAATTCAGTAGCCATATTCCAATCTACAGATGATATATAACATGTGTGAATCACCTTTTAAGAGGCAGAACTAAATAAGAATTTGAAGCACATGGTTAAGAGAATAGACAGTATTAATATAATGCTTGAGCCTGTTCTAAATTCAGTGGTGATCCTCTGATTTTGATGATCTTTGCAATGAGCCTTAAGACGACAAGTTATTAAAACATAGAACTTAATCAAGTAATTCTGCTTCCTTGCTGAATTCAATCAGCTTTATCCTCTCCAATTCTAGATACTGAGGAACCAAGTGACAGAATTATCATTACTTTGCTATTAAAAGGAAATATCAGCCTTTTTTTCTTCCGCTAAAAATGTAAGGATGTAAATATGTAATTTCCACTGCCACTTTCATTGATTGATCTAATTTTCTCCCTTACTTTCCAGAGCATGGGTCAGGCAAATTGATATTCTACACTTTCTTCTGTGACAAGGACCTCACAGAGAAGCACTTAGTGACATACTTACTGTGCACAGTGTCATTAATGATTCACCATGTGCTTGTGCAGGGACATCAGAAAACTAAAAGAATTGTTATCAGGTTTAGTTCCTTCTTGATTTATCTGGATATATGTAGACTTGTACTGAAAAAGGTTTTGCATGTAACTATTAACATTGAAGAAAAATAATTTCCTAATTTGTATGTTATTTTTCTTTCCAAGACTGCCACAATATCATGCGTACATGTGTATTTCTATATGTCTATGAATGTGCTGAAAGAGATTCCCAACTCTTCTAACAGTGAGAACAATACATTAGATTTGATTGTCTTTGGAACTGTCAGAAATTACATGAAGTATACAGTAAGACAATACAAAATCCTTCAGTCTTCAATAGTTTGTACGTTTCCTTTGTCTTTAAGGAAAGCTTCACAGAGGATCTCACCCAGCAATCCCTTAAATAGCCTTAAGTTTGCTCTCTTGAAGTTCAGGGGCCTGACTTCGCTTTTCGCTGGGCCTGTCACCCTCACGATCTCAAACTACACCAGTGCATGGTCTCTGCAGCCCAGGATACCTCCTATCTTAACTCTTTAATGAGCTCCAATGCCTTGGTGAGCAATGGGTCCAGAAACACATCTCCTCTAGTCCTTTTGTCTAAAACCTGCATTAGGAAGTTATCCCTAATACACTCGGTAGTCACTGGGATTGCTTGCAGCTTACCTGAGCCAAGTATCTGTGACTGACAGCTGTTACCCTGCCGGAAATCAGTCCATGAAATTCTGTTCATGTTGACATGAACAAGACTGTTGTCTTGTCGGTGAATAGGAAGTTCTTAACTTCAGTAAGATTCTAAATAGGTTCATAGCAATGGAGAAAAAGCTAGGGAAAGATATTTATTCTAGACTGTAAGCCAGCCTCCTTCTTTCAAAATCAGGAGGAGAAGAAAGAGTAAATAGATACTCAGAATGCAATCAAATATGGCCACTTTTTTTTTTTTTTTTCTTTTTTAAATTTCTGTCTGATGGTAAGGGATCGTGGTGGACTGACAGACTGTTGGCTGAATATGAGCCAGCAGTGTGCCCAGGGGGCCAAGGAGGCCACTGGCATCCTGGCTTGTATTGGGAACTGTGTGGTGAGCAGGACTAGGGAAGTGATCCTGCCCCTGTACTCGGCACTGCTGTGTGAGGTGCAGTCCCAGCTCTCTCCTCATAGGAGAGATGCTTCTGCCCTCTCAAGAGCTTGGCTGCCGTTTGCTGCGCTCTTTGCAGTGTGCCCAGGTGGGCTCTGTCGTAGTGGGGAGCCCAGACCTGGATGCTGGGTCTCACCAGGGCTGAGCAGAGTGGAATGGAGCGATGACCTTGAGCTGCTTCTAACGCTTCTCCTGTTGCGGTCCAGGGATCTTTCCCGCCGCTGTTGGCTCCTCTGGAGCCTACTCTGTGGTCAGCAGGTGGTGGTGTCCACTGGGGGCCATGGCGGGATGCTCACGAGCGTGCCGATGAGCTGGTGGCATGGCGGGCTGTTGGCCCCGTTAGTAGCCTGGTACTCGACAGAGTTCCTGCAGAAGGTGTGCCTGCAGGGATAACGCAGGCCGGGCTGCCTGGCGGGCTGAGGCAGATGGGGCGCTCCTCCTCTTCATGAGCCTCCACTGGCTGTGCCCGTGCCTCCCGGCTCCTACCGGCAGCTGCCTCCCAGCTTGTGGCCGCAGCTGCCCCGGCACGGAGGTGCTCAGAGGACCGAGTTGCCGCAAGCTGCCTGTGGCAGAGCGGTCAGCGGCCTCCAGCTCTCAGCACCTCTCGTGTGCCGTGTCCACCAGTGATGGACACCTCATGTGTCTCTGGCAGGACCTCTGACGTCTGGCGTTCCTCAAGCAGGATCCTCAGTGGCTCATAATCCGCTCGCAGGACTCTGACATCTCGCGTAGGGCTGGCAAGGTCTCGACGTCTTTTGTTCCAACAGTAAGACGTTGATGCCTTGAAAGTCCCCAGCAGGACTGAAGGTGGGCTGGGTGCACGGGGCATTTCTAGGCACCTGCCCTATTGTAAGCCCATGGGGTGACTGTGACTCTCTGTTGACATCACAGGGCACACAGGTAGATGGTGATTTGCTTTCTGGTAGTTGTTGCATTAATAGTTTCACTGTTTGCCAGAGTCCACCCGCAGACTTTCACAGGGGTTGTTTCACAAACACTGAGACTCACTGAGAATCTCTGTGGCTCTCCTCTGGACTCATTTCAACATCTCCACATCTTTCTTGTGCTGCTGACCCCAGAGCTGAATGCAGCTGGAAGCTCGGTTAGAGTTTGGAGTAGAAGGGAGAATCACACTCCTGGTCTCTCTAGTCTTAATGTAGCCCAGGTTGCAGTTGTCTTTCTGGGCTGCAGGCACACACAACTGGTTCATGCTGAGTTCTCCATCAACCAGCATTCTCATTTACAATAATCCCTCACCAACTCTCATTTATACTATGATGATTTTATTCTATTTGTTCCTCCCTTGGTCTTGTCCTATCCTTAATTCTCATTCAGCTAGTACAGTATGGCCATTTCCATGTCATCTCTGCTCTCCCAGCTCTGTATATCCACAGCCATTCTTCTTGCATTACTGATGCATTTTTCTGATACAGAACACTCTTCAGCATGAACTGGCTTTAAAACAGGCAGCAAGGATGTATCTGTCACTGAGTACTCTCATAGAGAATAACCAGCTGCTTTAGCAAAATATTCTTGCAGTTTGTAGAGGTTAAGAAATACTAGAATAATCTCATTTCATCTAAGCCCTTCAAATATGATGAAGATGTAATAATACCTAAAAGATCTTATAACAAGAGACACATTCAGCATTGAAAATAGTTGTAGTTATAACTCTCCTTTAAAAAAAAAAAAAAGAAAGAAAGAAAAAGAAAAAAAGAGAAAATTCTTGCTGGTAGAAGAATGGTCTTTTCAAAAACACATAGCTGCTATATCCAAAAGAACTGTTTCTGTATGAAGATTATCACATTTCATGCCGAACTCTACTCATGAAACCTCTGCTTCATTACTAGGGAAAAAACCTACACAAAAACCTCAAAAGCCTCAAACTTTGCTTGAACTTTTGGCTCTGTATTCCAATGTTTGCAAAATCTACTGGTCACTTAAAAAGGTCACTTAAAAAATTAAAAAATACAAAGATCGGTATTTTTAAAAACAGAAATTTCTTAAGCAGATTGACAGTTATTTCAGATTGAAGAATTTTAAAGCTTGGTAAACCTGCTATGCACCAAGAAAAAGTTCAGAAAGTTTGCAGTGTCTTCTGTCCAACACGTATATCTGTATTAGAATATTTGACTAAGGAATTTAGTAAGTAATATGAATTTTACATGTTTTTTACATTGGAGACACACTGACATGCATTATTGACACAAAATTCAAATATAAAATGGATTGCTGTCTTTCATATGAATTTCAAAATATTTTCAGTAATATAAGTAATATAGCAAAGTAATATAATTGGTAAATGTAATGTATTTCATGAATCAGAATTTGATGGATTCATCCACATAGATTTATAAATCACATCAGGATTTCCCCCCCCAAGCAGAGCTTGCTTTTTACCTACTTTTTTTCCCACGGATTTTGAAACAAAATGTTATGAGCCTACATCTCCAAATGTTGTGTTAACTCTCCAGGGTTTTTCCAGAAAGCATTGAAAATGCTTGAAAGATCACCAGAGCAAAGTGTGCAGTCCAGATGAATTTGGCAAGCACTCTCATGAGGTTATAGAGACTGGAACAAGTGCAAATATTAATGTAGTTCACATGCCCTTAACGGATGCACAATCAGAAGTTCATCTACAGCTGAAAATCCGCACTCAGACCCAAAGCAATGAAGTCATCATCTGCAACAAGCTCCCTAAAGATTTGTGAACAATTTTTTTTTTCTGTCTCTGTTTTATTCAGAGGAATTTTTTAAAATATTTTTCCATAGGAAAAAAAAAACAAAATGCTGATAACTTACTTTGTACTGTGCCAAACAGAGCTATGCTAAAGTATGTCACATGGTACACTGACATTACTTTAACCTATTTATTCAACATGGAAGAAAATGAAGCCATGTTCACATACTCTCTCATGATAGACAAGGACATTTGACAGGAGACCTTCTGTGCAAGTACGACTGGAAGACAATCTCAGGCCAGAGATGAAGAGTATGGAGCCAGGCAGAAACAAGAGTTTCCTAGGCTGTTAGTTGTTACAGTCTTTTAGTGACACTTGTGATACTGCAGAGCTGACTAATTCAGCAGGAACTGACAGAAGACTTAACCAAGCCTTCTCCCCTTCTCTCTCTCTGTTTCTCTCTCACTATAGTTCTTTCTAGTTCACTATAGTCTTTATTTCAGCATTTTAATATTGACAAGAGAAAGATCAGCAATCCTGAATTTCCTGATGTTTTTCATAGTTTCCTGACTGAAAGTGACAGCTATCCCCAGTTAACCTCAATAGAATTTCCAAAAGTCCTGTGCAACTTTTTAAAGCCTACGTCAAAAGTTCTCAGTAACCGTGTCAAACTCCACAAAACCAGTGCTGTATTTTACTTATCCATTCTTTACCTTTAGAGACTCAATAAATTACACCGACTTCTTTGTCCTTTAAAGGTATTTTAACTCCAGCTTACTGACCACACTGATTATAAGGTAGCTGACACCAGCTACCTGTGAGAATTCAACAGCACTGTATATTAGAGGAAAAGTAAAGGGCTTTTGTACATGACTATGACTACTGTAGAGAAAAGAATCAAATATCCTTAAAACTGTATATGGTAACTTTACTAGACAAATTCTTTAAAACAGAATTTTAGAGGCTCTACATACACCTACAAGTAGGTAATGGTTATTTAAAAATATTAGCTCCTGAAGACCTAACACTTCAAGGCCATTTTACTCAATTTAATACAGGTATTTAAAAAATTCTGGCCAAATAATGACCATCTGTGAGAATCAATGGGAATGTTACGGCATCTTTATTAGCAGCTATTCATACACATACTCTGCTATAAATCTTCCTCTTTCCACTCTCCTATAACTGTCAAGTTTTGAACACTTCTTCTTACGAGATTATAGGGAACAATAGAAATGGGAATGAGGACATTAAGATCATTCATTTCAGGTGGGGAAAAGAGGGTGGAAACTGGCAGCAAACCAAAAACCATCCACTGTAAAATCCAGGCTTAATATTCAAAACAAGTTTTTACTCATACCATTTTAAATTAAACTGGAATCCTTTTTAATTACAGGATAATTTCCTTGAGACTTCTTACATGGCTCTATTTCTAGAGTGAATATGAGCCATTGTGGCAAACAGTTTTTCATTCTTGAAGTGCTATCGTGAGGATGTGCCTGTCTCCAAGACATGAGTTACAGCGCAGATGTAGCTTGGGGAAATCCAGCTGTTATTTCAAATGCCCTGATACATTCCTCCCTTTATGCCCCTGCAAGCTAAACAACCAGTCCTTCTCTGTTCAATCGATCCCAAAACAAGTATTTTCTAATCAAGCAAAAAAAATTAAAAAAGAGTATCATTTACCTTTGCTGTTGACTTTAATTAAATGTATTCCACTCTGGTGCTGGCACTCACTCTGAACCTTTTGCTATGCAAATTTCAAGGCTAACTTCTATTCAGAGAACAAGTATACACTTGAGAATGAGTTGGCATCTTTTCAGTGCTACTTCTGGTTAAGTGCACTCTCAGGTGTTTATGCTATCCTTCACAACAGCCTCTTCCTTTTCCAATTAGAATAATTAGAGAACAACTAGCTTTGTTTCTTTTCATCCTCAATAGATCATATAAGACTATACTTCATTCTGAAAATAAAGCTCCTAATTTCATGCCCCAAGCAGCCTGAATACATGTATTTAGTTAGGAGACATTTGTAATGCATCTATCAGCTGCATACACACACCCCCAGAAGATCATCAACTCTGCTGCTGCTCTTACAAGTCAATACAGCAGGGCATTTCAGGGACTTTATTTTGAGATCTTTAAGTGTTACTGCTGTTACACATAAACCAAAACTAGACCCCAAAATTAACAATACTGTGAGCTTGTACCAAGTGCTGAGACAGTTCCAAATCAACCTGGAAGGTTTTAGACTGTTTCTGAACCAGCAGAGAGAAAGACTATCAATCACTCTCTCTGCACAGCATGTTACAAGTCCATTCACAGACCTCTAAATCATGAATACAAGGGAAATTTATATCAATTACTACTATCCAGTAAAGAAGATGAATTGCTTCCTTAGACTTAATTTCCAGAAAGGGAAAGCTAAAGAACACCATAACTTTGCCTATCAGACACCAAGTAAAACAATCTCTCTCTCTCTCCAAGTAAGAGATTTGAGGAGAAACAGTGACAGTATAAAAATGTAGGAAAAAAAAACAAACCAACCAACAACAATCCTCTTGTTGGGCTAGTACCTCTTTGTATCTGCAAGGAAGACAGAAATGGGAGTCTTAATCCTGCCTCCACACTGTGCTCAGCTGCAATTCAGCTGAACATGAAACTATAAACAGGACTAAGATCTGAATTGCTGAGTGAGCTCTAATAACATGAATTACTTTCTGTAATCATTGCTTAACCATAGAGACTTCACTTGAGAAAAAGAGATTCACAAGTAGTTGTTTGTGGATGTAGAACAGTTTCTTGGAATCTAGTGAGTCACATACAATTTTAAAGCAGTCTTAATTCCGTTATTGCCATTCTCCAAATTATTTCTACCTAATTCAGTTCCACACCTTTAAAGACAACGTGTTGCCAAAGTTTGCATTATGAGGAAATAAAGAAAAAAAAATGTAACTAAGTACAATTTTGGGGGAGGTGATTTTCCCTTAAAAAATAGAGGAAATAAAATGGAAAACAGAGAAGGATCATTTTTTTTCCCCAAGATTACTGAAAAAATACATTTCTGGTCAACTTAAACCTTATCCATAGATTTGCTTGAGATTTACACTGAAGATTCTCATAGAAAAAATTATTGACAACAAAGATTTACATCACTGCTGGAAAAGAAAGCAAAGATCTGTATTTCATTCAGTAGATCAGTGTTCAATCTGAAAATAGGTTCAGAGAAAACAGAAAGAAAAAAGTCTAGATTTTAGCTCCCTGTATCTCTTTTGACCATTCTTAACATAGAAGTAGGAAGGAAAACGCACTATTTCTATCATACCCTTACTTTCAGTGGGATGCATCAACATTTCCCATGTATTAAGCCAAGTTTCACATTAAGCCACGTTGCTTCCCACAACACGAGCAAGGCTCTGGATTTCACTGCACTTTATGTTATACTCAAAAAGTAACCCCAAATTTCTATGTTTCAGTTTGCAGCAGCCCTGAAGTCAGATGCCATATGAAGCCAAATGTTCTTCTATAGAAGGTCCCATCAGTCAGTGCAGCCCTTGCAGGGATTACTGAAACTGACCGAGCTATGTCAGAAAAATCACTAGGTACAAATACAAATTTACCAACTTTCCTCATGGCACCTGAATGTACCTCCATGCAGCAGTACAAGGAGAGTGAACCCATGGCCCTGTGCAGAGCCTGGTAGAGCAGCCCATTTCAGCTCATTTCAACCCATTTGGCAGTATGCCTGATCTACAGCAAATGGGAGTATTTCTCCATTTGGCTTCAGCAAAAAGATTTGTGCCTCTGTTTAGAAATATGACATGAGATGGAGATGCTTCAGTATCGCCACTGCCATCAGGGCCAACATAAAGAGTAGAGTATAATACAAGTGTCCAAATAAATGAAACCGAGACCCTGTCAGGTAATGAAACTCAAAAATCCTCAGTACACAAAAATTGCTTTCAGAACATCAAACCCACTAAATAAAATGAAAATCTAAAATGAAACAGGAGACTGTGGAATGATCCTGAGAGCTGCAATCTTCAATTCTGTCAGATAGAGAGAGCGTCAAATCCCAGAAACATGAACTGTATGTGGAAACTGTCCCATCTGCAGACAAAAAGTATCATCAAGAGAGTCTCCAAAAGAGGCTATGAATCTCTTTCTGTTAAATATCTTGTATTATTCTTAAATATGAGCTAAAAGACAAAGAAAACCACATAGTATACTACAAGAAGGAAAGACTGCTAAGGGACTTCTAGACGTGATGAATCTTCCAAGAGGATAGTAGAGCATCATTACACTGATATGAAAGATAGTCATATCCTTGATGACAGAGTAATCCATAAGAAATAAGCATTTTAACTTCTGTTTAGCTAAAGCACTATACTATTACCCACACTACTCAAATGAGCTTAGCTCCATAGCTGTGTCAACATGCACATTTTGACTAGCACACACTTAAGTTCATCTCCTCCTGCCTTGCCCCCCCAGCTTAACTATTACTTCACCATGCAGAGTGACAGTGCTTTCACTTCTGTTGGTTAAATTTCTGTGCTTAATAGGCATAACTATTTTTAACAGCTTGAGGACTTTTCACAGTTTTCAAATAGGACAAAATGCACCTAATTTCCCTTTGATCTTCTTCAGACATTTAAAGAGTTATGAAAAGTGTGAAAACACACCAGAAAATCAGGAACAAGGTATTATACTGTTTTGTTGATATATGTTTAGTACACACAGAGTAGGAGGACAGCTGAGATTCAGGCCTCGTAATGACAACTTAGCAAACACCTAAGCATGAAAACTCTCAAGTTATTCATATAATACTTATTAAAGCATCTATATTGTCTCACAAATAGAAAATTTTGACAGCTTTTATTGACAAACACTTTCTTCTCTTCTACAAATACAGAAGTACTTAAGTTAGCAGAGTTTGTCTACAGTTGTATTACCTGTATAAGTATTGAAGTTATTTTATTAAACCAGGGGAAAGCAAAAGTGAGTCCTTGCGCTTACACTGCAAGACAGTGGATACCGATAACACTGGGTTTGAGTTTGCTCATAATAATGAAAATGATGGTTGATTTCACTTCAGAAGTATAGTAAAATTGCAGTAAGAGAAGAGCTCAATCCCTCACTTTTACATGTTCTAGTGGTTTAAAAATACATTATGCAGATCATAGGTCTGATTCTCCTCTCATTTACACCACCCATAATAACTAGCCCACCATCTACTTTGGCTGGTGGATTGGTTTGATGTTCTATCAGTACAACTCCAGAATTAAACCAATGACTTATACAGGATTACTGCTAATATAGTCATAACAAGATAAGATATAGCCATGGTAGATTTGTAAAGAAGTTTCCTCCTGTGTAACCATAATTCTGCATATAAATTCTCAGCTTTCAGCATAAGAGCTCAAATACATTTTGTACGTGCTCTGTAAAGGTGGTTTTTCATACTGTGTTTTCATAATATGAAGCTGCTTTACTTGCATATTTCTGGTATTATTCTTTGTATATGCACATGCAAAAATAGTAACAATTTAATATATCAGGCCATAAACAAGTATTCTCTTGAGTACAAATTTATCAACAATGATAAGTATTTGTAGAATAGATGTGTGAATTATAGAATCATAATACCGATTGAAAAAAGTTCTTGCATGGGGGAATAACATCTTTGCAATTACAGTAGCTGCTTTTCTAACCTAAGACTTTCTTTCAAGATGATTTCAAAATGCTCAAAATAATCTAGCTCATAGCACTAACATTTCTATGACACTGATTATCTAAAATTTCAGAAGTTGTCAAAACTTTTGAAAATGGTAAACTTCACCTTTCTTTACCTTCTGCAATGTTAAAAAAACTTAACAGGCATTTCAGAAAGTGTCTTTACATAACACAATTTCCCTCTTCATAGGTCAACATACAGATTTCATTCTAGCTGAGTAACTGTCAGCATCATTCCTCAGTTCTGCTTTACAATACTTTTTCTTGACCAGATATTCTGGTGAGTCCCTTCAGTGTACCACTAGTATTGTTGTACCACAAGCATAAGATAATGTTCCCATTTCTTCAGGCCAAGATCCACCCAGTCCACACTGCCATGTTTCCCATAATGGATAAGTGGGAAGAAGCATGAGATTAAGACATGCATAGTTTCTCTTCACCCAATTTTGGCAGCAAATAGTTGAGGAACTTTCAAAGCTGGACACCACCTCTTCATATTTGTTTAAAGAACTGAAGATGAACATATTCCTTAACAATGTATTCTGGTTTTAGTATGAACATCATCACTATAACTGATATTTTCCTGGAAATTTTAACCTCTAGTCTAGTCAAATGATCACCTGAGAATCTAACTTTTCATCACACTGATTGTACGTTGCATTCATACAGCATACTTTTATTTTAGCAAAGTGAGTCTCAGTTGTCTTTCTTTATACAGAAAGAGAAAATCATATATGGAGTCAGATTCTGAACAGTAAGTTTACCTTCTCAGCTATTATTGTGGAAATAGGAAAACAGCCTCTGTATGTTATTTGGAGATAAATAGAATGATATACAAAAATTTTCTTCCAAAGAAACCTTGCTTACATCAATATCTCTCCCAAAAGAAAACAAGGAGGATTTTTTATTTTTTATTTTTTTGAGAAGTATCACATATCTTTCAAGCCAACTGCATGATTTTTTTCCTGATAGAACAGGGCTGACAATACAAAATCTCATAATTTATTCTGCTTGCATACCTGTCTCGATTTTCTTTCTCTCATTGTTGTGGTTTTTTTTCCTTCTTTTTCTATATGATAAAATGTAAAGGTCTGCAGCAGCTGCCTATAAATAAAGTTCATCATTTTACTGAGAACAAGAACTGTCTAACTAAAAGAAAATACACACATTTTTGATAAGTACAGTATATCACCTAAATGTTAGAGTATTAAAACCAACAGAGGCACTCCTGTAAAATATTCCATACTTCACTGGATTCCCAGTGTGGTCTCTGAAGTACAACCAATGTAAATCCACCAGTTTATGACAATTCAAATCTTAACTAGGTCAGCATTATTTTATACACAAAAGGTGTCGCTCTTTTTCTGTTTTACAACCACTTTTGCAGAAGAATTATGTAGAATGAACTCCAACACCAAATTTTTTAAGCCTCCAGCACTTTATCTTTGGCATGGGATTGACAGTAAACAGAGAATAAAAGTTGCTAAGAGATAAATTTCTCAGTTATTTAGCTGCCAAATATTTGGTGCCTGAGGGCTGACTTCATACTACTGACAGGCCTCTTTTCCTCCAAAACTGCAGCTCTGAGGAATGTTTCTGTGTGATAAAATAAGAATGCAGGTACAAACCTCACTAGTAAACCTCTGAGAAAAAAGATACTGGAACTGTAACACTGAGTTCCCAGATTTTAACAAACTCTGTGATTCTCACTTCTTCACCTTTAATTTCTCAGTTATTTATATACAGTAGAAGATGAGTTCTAATAATGTACTATTCCTGAAATTTTGAGAACCAAAATCCTAGGGTTTTCACATCCAGAGGAAAGAGTGGGAAATGGAAGATTATTTCACTAATAGAAATTTAATTAATTACTGCTTTTCGTTTCTGCTTTTTTGGTTGTTGTTTGTTTGTTTGTTTTACATCACATTGTATCACTGACAAGAAGCCAAGAATTAAAAGTTGCTTTTTTTTTTTTTTTTTTTTTTTGAGAATTCCATACACCCTCCCGTTCTGAGGCAGGTGAGAGCAAACGAATTTGATGTAGGATCCTAAGGCTTCATTCAGCCGTTTATCCTAAAACATTTTCTAGCAGTTGAAATTCCTGTGTACAAACTGCACTTCAAACAGAAAAGATTATGATTTTCAGATCCTTCAGAAGTAGTCTATGAACAACTATGGTTGTTAAAAAGAAACTTAAGATTTTTTGCTTTAAAAAATTTATTTTTACTGGGAAGCTGACAACTAGTTTCTCCAAAAAAATTCTGGACAATTTATTTATTTCTGAAGAATGTATTTCCTTTTTGTGTTTTTATTTCCTATTTGTGTTGACCTTTAGTGTAAAGTCTGGCTCACAATATCAAAAAAATGGATCTGTCTTCAGAACTACAATGAGCCAGCCAAGTAACTCACATCTTGCAAATCGTTTTCTTTATTCAGTAGAAGAAAACTCCATCAGTAGAATAAAAGTCCACCACTACTGACCAGTTCCTAGTTCCTCCAGCTAGCAGTCATGCAAGATACGTATACATGTAGACAGTCATTTTGCCCATTTCTCTGCCACAAGTGAGATACTTGGAAAATAGAGAACCATGGAGAAACAGTTCTAGTTTGTTTTTCTTTCTGTTCTTAGAAATATGTTTCCTATTCCCTCATTTATTTAATGCTGCATTCACCTAAGCTATTTTATGCAAAGCCACCTGGTGGTGCTTTCCTCTTCTGTCCCCTAAATTATGTATCTTACATTGGAATGTTCAATCTTATCAAAGGTAAAGTTTCTTTTCTTTACCTTCTTAGAAAGTACACGTTCCCTGGGCTATGAATAGAATATAGTAAATCAACAGTAAGCAAAATCTGTATGAAACAGGGAACAATTGTGCTGCACAGAGAATTCAGTTTAAGAGAAATTGCAAGCAGCAAGGTTTTCTTAAAAATGTAATTGTACATATTGAACATAAGTTTGATGCAAGAGTCCGACTATACAGCTAGGAAGGCTCGAACTATTCTTTATCAAAAATATTCAACAAATTCTGGAACACATCTAGTTCAAACTGCTAAGCATGAGCTTTTACAACATTTAGTAATAGCAATGGATTTTAATGGTAGTATAATGTTTTTCTTTCCATACATAATTTTCTTGTATTCGCTTTTTATTTTAAGTATGTGTGTCAAATGTTCAGCTTGTCAGATTATATAATAATAAATGGCATGCAATAACAGCACAGCATTCAAATTTCATCACAGCTTGGCCAACTGTACAAAAAACATCTAAACAAAGGAAGCATAGAGGGGCAAAAACTAAGCAGAAGTTACTTAATATAACTGTTGAACACAATACTTCAATACTAATTTATATCATATGGGAATCCATAGGGAGAGAAAAATAGTGATGGAAATTAAAATATTTAGACAAGCAACAGAATTAATCCAAGGTTTTTTGAATCCTCATGGAAGGTGCTGGGCTTCCCATCTGTTGACTAAATATCTTCCCAGATTTAGTGCTTGGGTGAGATGTGTATACAAATACATCAGTGTACCTTCATTATAGATATAGGTACAGCTTTTTAAGACTTGGTGATGCTGGGCCTTTATTATTAAAAGACAAATTACTAAAGTCACCATAATACGAGACCACACAAAACTCATTGAAATTGTTTCATATTTATACCAACAGTAAAATAATATAAATGTTCTTAAGCTATATTTTCAGCTGTTAGTGCAACTCAGCAATTTATCTGGGTTACCATTTGTTATCAGCTGGAAGCATAATACAGTGAGTATATATGAAATTTTTCTTTCAATGAAATAAGAATTCAAATTTGTGTGGATCTCCCAATAATTGTGTTTCTTGTAATTTTTTCTTGTTATTTTTTGACATTCTTTAGCATTCTTGGATGTATTTCACAACAGTATGGGAGCAATTCCTATGGATAGGTGGCTACACTAGATCATTGTGATGAAGTTCCTTCTTTCCTCCTCATGAAGTAGTCAGCATGTTTCTTGTTTCAGAACATCAGTTGAATCATAGAACCATGGGATCACAGAATTGCTCAGGTTGGAAAAGACCTTACAGATCATGAAGTCCAACCGCAACCTAACCATACGACCCTACCTCTAACAACCCTCTGCTAAATCATGTTTCTGAACACCACATCCAAATGGATTTTAAACACATCCAGGGATGGTGACTCAACCACTTCCCTGGGGAACCTATTCCAATGTTTAACAACCCTTCCTGTAAATAAGTTTTTCCTGATATCCAACCTAAACATTCCCTGGTGCAACTTGGGGCCATTTCCCCTCTGTCACCAGTGAAAAGAGACTTACCACTGCTCTCACTGCAATCACCTTTCAGGTATTTGAAGAGGCCAATAAGGTCTCCCCTCTGCCTCCTTTTCCCCAGATTAAACAGCCCCAGTCTGTTCTCGTAGGACATATTCTCCAAACCCTTCACAAGTCTTGTTGCCCTTCTTTAGACCAGCTCCAGCACGTCAATGTCCTTTCTGTATTGAAGTGTTTTCAACTTTGTCAAATAAATGAATACCTTGATAAATATTCACTCTTTTTAAATCAGAGCTCAGACAAGTAGCTATCAATACACAATAACAACAAAACCTGAAGAGTCATGTCCTTGTCCCTTAATTACTTCATGATCATTCAGACTTCACACAAGAAAAATATAATTTCTGCAAAGGTGGTTTTCCTTGTATTAACCTCCTCCATTTCATCCTAGCTGTACACTGACATTGCATGTAAATTGATTGTATGCCTCAATGCCACAAGCTATCATAGTGACAGTAAAGTTGGCAGGATTAGAACATGTCTGTGATCAAACTACATAGAAGAATAATTTAAAGATTATTACATCAGCCTTCATACTTAAAAGAATACCTGCCATTGTGCCTAAGGTTAAGAAATCATATTATCAAATATTTGGCTATTATAAAGGTTTGTGATGTTTCTTATGCCGATGATCCACGTAGATCATTGGTGGGATGAATCAGGACAGTTTATATTTTCCTTTATGAATGGGTCAAATATCATTTTTCTTTTTATTTATTTTTTCAGAGTTAAGAAGGCTTTCACTTGCTTTTAAATATGGTTCTGCTAATTATCTTCTTCTCTTTTTGGAGTACAGTTTGAAACAAAAAATGTTTTCAAGCAGTTTTCATGCTGGCCCAGTTTTCATTCACTCACAGGACAGAATGGGAGTTCCAACTTCACCTTGGAAATGAACAAAGTAACTTTGTGATGGTCACTTCCAGAAGAAAAGTAACCTTGACAATTTTGAGAATAATATATTATTAGAAAGCATGCAGAAACTCTGTCTGTGAAGACACTAAAACAAAACTTATTATATCACTGGGTTTTTAAGATGATTCAAAGCCCTCTAAAGTCAATAGAAAGATTCACATTGATTTTAGGAGGCTTTGAATACCCAGAACTGCTCTTTCATTACACTTTCATCCAACACAGTAAAATAAATCCTAGCAATCAATATATTTCAATAAACACAGCAGTACAAATATGGATTATAAAAAGCTAAAACATGCATAACTAGAATATGTACACACACACAACAAAAGTTAGTATTTCTTCCTAGTGTTAATTATCTGTGCGTAGTTCAGAAACATAGTTATACTATACTGATTGGTCCCAGGAATGCTTTCCTAACTCTGAGACATTAAGGCAGAAAATTTTCAGAAAACAATTATTGTATGAAATAGTTGCAGCAAAATTAAATCTACTCAACATTTGACATGCTATTTACTATAATAATAAATATTTTGTGAATATGACATTTTTGCTGTTATCTTTGCAAAACTTCTGCATTTCTGCATATAAATATTTGGAAATATAAATGATTTTTCTTTGGGCTTCAATATGTTCCTGGTCTTGACGTATACCTCAGGTCAGGTAAGTTTTGATTAAACAATAGTGGGCCAAGTTCACTCAAACTGATTGATAAGATCAGCAGATGCATCTTTGTGCACATTTTTCTGAGGGACAGATGCATGTAAACTCTTGTTGTGACCTACAAACTGTATCTACACTTTCACCTCAACCACTTTTGCAGTATATTTGTTTCTTTAGTTATTTGTTGAATGTGGAATAATGACTTAATGGAAAACAATAAACTAAGGGACTAAATACAAAATTTCACAGTAGGAAAAGTGAGAAAGCATGTTGGACATTTTGAAAATAGAGGCTACACTGAATTTGCAAGTGTAATATCCTTAGGAATTTCAGCAACGTGTTCAGTCAAAGCAGTGCATTACATCTCTTTTTCAAGAGCTCAAATAATTCTCCCTCTTCTTGTAGGCCTCTTCAAGTTTAATGGCATCCTTTGGTGCCTATCTTTTCTACCAAATTATGATTCTGCTCATAGGACAAAAATCAAAATGCTTTCTCAGATCTCCTAAGAAAGAATGAAGAAAGTTGAGATGCCCTTAAACTGCTGAAATAGTGTTCAAATAAATACTACACAAATTGCAGCCATCACATGGAACCTATTCTAAGAAATTGTCTTCTTAAAACAAAACTCAGTAGATCTTAACTCTTGGGTTACAAAGAAGTGGCTACTTGGCTACCTGACTACTTTGAAAAGTAATCAAAATCTTATCGGAAGTGTAGAAAATCTCAACAAGCTGAAGTGGAGAAACTCTAGTAAAATACAACTTTTAACAATCGTGTCATGCAAAGCTTTGGTTATCATACTGCAGTGGCCATTTTCCTAACAGTTCCTTATTAATATGAATGATATCACAGAAGAAAAAACTTTGTTTACACTGACTTTTAGACTAGCATTTGAGGTGTGCTTAATTTGGTTTTTAAAAAAATTGTTTTTGACAGTCTCAGTAGGTACACATGGATTCTCCAATCTTGTCTAAAATCCATATCTAAAATCCATAAAAGATTTCCTAAAACTCTTAACAAGCTGAAACTCCTAATAAGAGTTACAAAGTAGTAGCCAGTTAGCTGGCTATATATAGAAGAGACATGATGATCGAAGTCTGGTCTTTTTCATAATAATTGGATAAATATACTCACAATCACTTCAACTGACACTTAAGTTAAGGTTTCCTTAATTTGATGCAAATCCATATGAAAAAAAAAAAGAAAAAAAAAGTCTTTTCTTGGTAAACTATATTGTTGGGTATCACAAATATTTATTATCCCTGAAAAATAAAAAATAAAATATTGTATTTCACTAATACAAGAACTTCTGCAGTATATAATTTGGGTAATACTTTTTTTCATCCTTAGCCATTCAGAAATAAGCTCAAATATGACAAAGAGAACAGATGATATAGTTTGTTGTGTGTTGTGATAACAAGCACGTTTTTGTAATGATACAACTCTAGTTTAGACGTGGACTCTTGGAGAAACAAATCTTGGACTAAAAATTCTTCGAGAATCAATATCTAGTTGTCTCTGTCTATCATGCAAGAAGATTCTTGATGGGATTGCAAACATCAAAAACACCCATGTGTTCTAAATCTGACATACATTTGGGACGCTATTCTCATACAGGCTTCCAAAAACAGGAAACTCCAAGTTTTTGGCACTATCAGACTTCACTAATGCTGATTTTTCTACAGTTCCTACAATATGCCAGGATGAATTTAGAAATTTCCCCTGTAGGCATCCTTAGCGTTCAAATATTTAAAGTGTCACAAAACAGCATATTCAAAAGAAATGAAATACAGTGTTTACAGTCATTAATATAGAACAGTAAAGCAAAACCTGCATCCACTCATATAACCAGCAAGATATCCCTCCTCAGATATCACAGAAAATTTTGACTAACACTAGACATGACTTCATTACCACCTGCTCAGTCTTAGTTTTTGTCTCAAGACTTCACTCAAACATATACTGTTCTGATTCAGTCAGTAACGATCTGCAGCATTGCACAGCGCTTTCCAATACTTCTTATTGATTCATTTTGATCCCCTCCCTACACACTGCACATACAGGTCACCACATCCAGTAATGTCACAACCTGCCATGATCTGGAAGGAAACAACCCCCCAGTTTTTTTATGTATAATTCAAAATGTAGTCATTCTAAATTACATAGATCTCAAGGTTGACTTTTAGAGTAGATCACACTTGAACAGAAAACTGACAGATAGCAATTAATAATGCACAAAATAGTTGCAATAAAACTTACTCCTTTCCCACCTTCTAATTGATTATATGAAGGCAGAAGTAGGGAAGTGAGTTACATAAACCTTTCTTTCAAACAATAACTGCTTTCTCTTCATTCCTACTTAGCATCTTGCTGGCCTCCAACCATTCACGCTGTCTGATGCAATTTCCTAAGGATACTATAATTGTATCTGCTCCTAGAAAAGCCTACTGTGAGAAATAAGAAGTCTATTAGTTTTTTTCTTTTTAATTGCTCCCATAAATGAATAAAATATATTTACTTCTCCTATCTTCCAAAATTCAAATTCTCATTCCAAAAATATTTCACTTGCTAAATTAGTAGTGAAAACTATTGTGTTCTTAGCATACTCCTTTCATGTGAGTAAATTTATTTCCTCCACATGTTTATATTCTGGTATAAAAAGTTCACAATACATAGTCCTGACACAAACTGAAGAAAGCATAGTCATTCAGTTTTATAGCCAACCCATGAGACTGGTATGCAGGAAATTATTCTTAAGCCGGTCTGTTTGGGTTCTGTGCTTGTATCTCAGCAGATTTAACTGCATATAATAGTAAGGAGATAAGCATTGGAGCTGAGAAGAAAGAAAAAAGAAAAACAATTTAAAAACTCAGAGTAAACTCAGCAGTAATTGCACATGCATTTGAGAATTCTCTCTGTAAGGATGAGAAGTTGCGTTTCAATAGAAAGAAATAATGATAAGCTTGACTGTGAAATATGAAGAATCATTAATGTCGTAACTGAGAAGGTGTTGCAAAGTTAATTAGGAAATCTCCTGAATGTATCCATGAAAACGCAATAGCCTATTATACATAGAGACAAAATTATGTTTCAAAGAGAGCTGAAATTGTGTTATCCAACAGCACTGCAGTCTTCTCAGACTAGTTTCAAACCTTGGGCTATAATGACCAGCAAGATTGAACAGTTCCTTTTTCACTGTATTTAAGAGATTTCAGATAAGATAACCAAAAGGAATTAGGATAGTATTTTCATGAAAAACACTTTTCAATTACCTCTGTAGCCAAATAATGTTACTGTGGCATTCAAGTTATTTCAAAGTTATTACCTAGACTAAGCAAAATGAACACAGAATTTAATTGGAAGAGGAATATTGTAAAATTATACATAATAGTTGTTGTATAAGTAAAAATTCATAGAATGTAGGGCAAATATGTTTTCTGAAGGCTCTGATAGATACTGCAACAAAAGTACATGGTAGAATCATTTCTCAGAACAAGCAGGAAACAGTGCCAAGCACACTAGAAAATTCTACTGAGAATGCAACAGAGCCATTAGCATCTGCTTAACATGACAGAATTAGGTCTTAGGTGTTGCTGAAGTCCTTGCTAATGTCCCTAGGTACTGCTAAAGCAGATTGCAACAAAGAACTATGTATATGATTTGATAGAAGTCAATCACTAAAATAAGGGTTAAAAGATGTTCGTCATTCAAACTTAGGATGAAGGTTCAAGTACTTTTTGATTGCTGAAGTTGCTCCTTAGGTTACTGATGTGCCTCATTTTAACCAAGTTTTGAAAAATCATGAAGCTTCTTGCTGAGTACTCTGCTTCATACCTCACTGCAGTTACTTACCTGGATCCCCCTGCGCACATGCGAAGCGAGTTTTACAATGCATACTGCATTCCAAATTCTGAAGAGAAATTAAGTACAAAAAGTGGAAACTGAGGTCTGCTGCCTTTGGTTACATGAGGCTATGAATGAAAGTAGATAGAAGAGGAAGAGAGAACAGTACAAGCTATTTTTAAGCTATAGAGTAATGTGGGCTAATATACATGAATTCAGACTTGACTTTATGTCGTCCAAAAGAACTTAAGGACCACTATACTGGCTTCCATACTTGGAGGTTTTGAAGGTGAAA
The DNA here is from genome assembly GCF_905368555.1 of Meleagris gallopavo. Taxonomy (NCBI): domain Eukaryota; kingdom Metazoa; phylum Chordata; class Aves; order Galliformes; family Phasianidae; genus Meleagris; species Meleagris gallopavo. The sequence continues at coordinate 6,381,509 of NC_139414.1, read as the reverse complement.
TTTATTTGGACGTGTTAGAACAAACTTTTTTGTGGTAAAGAAAGTTTTGAAAAGGATCTGCCCCTGAACTAATGTGTCCCTTCCCTGTTCATTTTTCTTCCAGTCCAGAAACTTCTAGTAATCTTCTGGGTCACAACAGACTCTGCACAATCCACTTTAAAACTTTCTAAATCCAAAACCAGAACTGATAGTCTAACTCATTGCTATTCTAAGCAAGTCTTTCTTACCCCTCCTCTCTAGCTCCTAGGATGAAACATTTCCCTTTTCCGTCAGGATCAAGTTTACAGCAATCAGTACAAGACAAAAAATCAGCCCAGCCTTTGCCACTCATCCACAACTCAGCAAAGGAGCAAAGTATGACTCACACATGCACAGAACTTCAAGAAAGCAGAAATGCAGAAAGTGTTTACTAGGGTAAACATATTGGCTACATACAGCTGAAAGGTTTCTCTCTTTATGAAACAATGTTTTATGAAATGGTGATCATAATGCACATTTATAAACAGAATTTCATGATACACAGCCTGTGCTGGAAGCAAACTTAATAAATATGATGATGAAATATGATGAGGAAATACGCCTGTTCCATATATTTAAAGAAATCATGCAGTCAATTTTCAAAGCTAGCTACAGAATCTCAGTTCTTTATCCACATTTTATGGACTCACAGAACAGTTGAGTTTGGAAGGGACCTCTGTTGATCATCCAGAAGTGCAACTCTACCCTGATCAAACAGGGTCAGCCACAGAAGGTTGCAGCATGTCCGATTCTGTTTTGAATACCTCTGAGGATGGAAACTCCACAACCTCTCTGAATAACTCATCCCACTGTTCAACCACTCTGACAACAAAAATGTTTTTGTTGTTTTTCTTGTTGTTTTGTTTGATTGCTTATTTGACTGGTTGTTTTTGTTGCTCTTGTTGTTTTTGTTGTTGTTTCAGATGGAATTTCCAGTGTTTCAGTTTGTGCCTATTGCCTCCTCTCCTGCATGGTCACCATTGAGAAGTCTGGCTCTACCTTCTATACACCCTGCCCATCTATAAAAAAAAGGTGAAATTCTCAATTCTCTAAACTATTCCAGCTATCTCACTTTCTTGTATGACAGATTTTCCAGTCCCTTTAATTTAAAAAGGCTTTTTTTTTTTTTTTAATGTGAGAAACTGTTCAATTTAGGGTAATGCAAGTTAAAAACATTTTGTGCTTTTCATCACAAAAACAGCTGTATGATACTTGCCTCATTTTCTTAAGCACCTCAATTTGAGATTGCATAGGTCCAGGTCTGTCTGGAATGTGTGGAAATGGGAAACACTAGAGATATAAAAGATTACCAATCCCCTTTAATTTATGCTTTCAATCACTTAATACAGAGCTATAATTGCAATTTTAATCACATGTGTTCTGTGTCTGCATTGAATACAGAGGTCTTCATATGTCAACTAGCACCCAGTAAAGCTGCAGGGATTTTTTCCTCTTTAATGTATTCATGTTAACACGTAAAAAGATCCATTTTAAAGGCTCAGAAAAAGAAAAAGAAAAAAAAAAAAAAGGTAAGTGACAGCTTCAACTATAACTGTCAAAAACAAGAGGATATAAAATTCCAGCTTGCCACTAATGGCAGGGTACTTTTTTGTTTTGCCTTCAAACACTTCAAAAAAAAACCCGCTCAAGGTGGGTGGCAAACTGCTATTTTGTGCCCTGTGGATTACTGTCAGGAAAGATGCCACCAGATTAGGCAAGCAAGTCTGCTGAGAAGAGCTGAAAGTGAATGCCAATAATGTTTCTCTTTTAACATAGCTTTACTCTGGATTTTATGTCTTTTTATCTTGACGCTTTTAGCAGGAGAAGACTTGCTTTACACAATACATTTTGTATTCCATGAAATCTTATTTTGAATGTTTAAAACTCTCAAGTACTGGAAGTGTTATGAACTGTTTCCTTCAATTTCAAACATAATTTCATATACTGTAGTGTAGTAGCAATTTTGTCACCATTATTTACATAAAACAGAACAAATCACAGGGTAAAACACTTACTTTCTCAGACTAAGACTTGCAGAGGATGATCCTAAGGTATTTTCAAACTGACGCTTTCAAACTTGCTTAGGAAACATCCTCTGAGCATACCCACCAACCTGGAATTGTCTCAGCTACATTTCAGCATAAAAATTACGGTTTTTCAACTACCAAGACCTAAAATAAATACAAGTATTCTCAGAATTTAAATATGATAAATTAGACAAGGTCAATACCATTCCACCATTAACTCACTTTTTTTTTTTTTTTTTAAATATATACTACAGCCTCATATATATATATAACATAAATCAACCTAAAAAATAGGCTGGAGTCAGTAGGTAAGATAGACATCAATCATATCAAGAAAACTCCGCTGCAGATGATGAAGCTGCATGACTGTAAATCCCTTTGGGAGATGAGAATCTCATCCAGTATTTCCTGACCAGTTTAGTGTCACAGTTCAAGTTGAATAAAGAATTTAGAATTGAATCAGCACTATTAAAAATAAATGAAAATAAATTACGTTGTGGTATTTTTAATCATTAAAATGGAAAAATACGCTTTTAAGACACTGATAATTAATTTACCAGTACAATGCAAATATTAACCATGAATACTTCATATATAGGAGAGAACAATTAATGAAAAAAAAAAAAGAAAGATATTGCTATGATGTTGGATACTCTCCTATAAAATATCAAATTGAATCAAATCACCAAGTCTGCATTAAATTCAGTAGTTAGAAACCAATTCTTTATGAAAATTCACTCCAGCTAGCAGCACTTTTATCCGTATTTCTATTAAAGTGCATAGTTTTGTCACAGCAAAATGTTTTCCAGTCATATCAATTTCAATTTAATTTCTTCTGGAAATATTTTGAGATCTGGTCCTCTGTTTATCAAAGAGGAAGAGAGAAATTAAAGCTCAGATTTGCAATCAACTACTTAAGCACAATTTTGTTTTACAAACACATTCCAGAGGTCGGCTTTCCACCCCAAAAGGCAATGCCATTATCCGCTTCTTACAACCAAGCAGCAACTAAAATACAGGAGGATCAACTTTTGATTAAAATGATTTGGCAGTATTGACACAAGGTGCAAAACCAGGATATCTTAGGAGAAGCTCATCTCCAACTGCAAGAGTATCAGAGATGACTCCTGCACCTGCCATCCTGCTTCTGGAAAAGCCACGCTGGAATAAACTAAGAGAACAAGTTGACTGTGATAAACTCTGTGCAGCCCATTTTGACTATTGAGAGCAGTCACATCTAGTTCTCCATTAAAATCTACTTTCACCCCATCCTGTTATATCTTCTTTCAGTGTCACTTGAAATTCTGCTGTCTATGCCCAGCATTGCTAGGCATCCCTGGCAGTTCCTTACCCATGGCTTTGCCTCACCTGACTTTAGGCTGCAATCCTCTTGGGTTTCTCCCTTCCTGCCCCTCCCTGAGGGGCCGTATACATCGTTATATACAGCTAAGTCTACGCTGCTGAATTTGATGGCACTTTTGTCCTTAACTTGAAAGGAAGTCAAATTCTTTATATGAGTTTCATACAAAATGAGTCCTTAGTTTCCTTTAACCACATAGATTAAAGATAGAAAGGTGATTAAGCAATGACAAAAACTGAAAAGTTTATGTGTGACTGCACAGTCATAAACTTCATTACGTTTCCATTAGCTTGACCAACTCTCTAACAAAGAATGAAATGGCAATACTTCCTTCTCCATTTGTATCATTACCAAGGCACATTCTCCAGGAAAGCTCTAAGGATTCTCTTCAGTTTTGTTGCTTTGACAACTAGCCTTAGGGACTAACATCTCTGTAAGTTTGACTTCAAGGTAACACTTGAGCTGAAGTGTTGCCAGAAGAGAAGACAGTGCTAAAAATCATTGGGTCCAACAAACCTCACTCAATCACAGGAGCAGGAAGGAAGGAGCTTGCAGGAGGTGGTTCTTTGATATTTCCTTTCCAGAACAGAAAACTGAAGTTATCCATATAATTGCTTTATTTGTCACTCGTCCTGAGCAGAGGATTTGTGTACTTCTTGCTGCACAGCTACAGATACCACAGGTTAGAAAAGGCAGAGGATGCCTCAGCCTGCAATGGTGGTAGACTAGCAGACAGTGAAAAATCTTTTTGTTTGGATGCAGGAGGATTAGCTGCTGCCTTTGACAAGACGGTGGGGAAAAGGGAGATGATCTCTCAATTATTCTGGCAGTTGCACTTCCCACCACCTCTGCTTCATGCTGGGGGATGTGACTGCAAGAATACCAGTGTCTTAAATATTCAGAGTTCTGGTGAAAGAGAGATTGATTTTATATCACAGGAAAGATCAAAGCTATTTTCCCCTTCTCTCTCTCCCCATTTCTCTTGAGTTTAATTTCATTTCTTGTTTCAGATGTGATCACAGTATGTGTATAACTATGTCTTTTCATGTTTGTCATTCTGTCTGTTCAATCCTCATGTTCTCTCTTTAAGTTGCAAAATGTAACCAGGCAATGCATTTAAATCTTGGTAAATGGGATGTGTCCAAAGGCAAATATTTATATCATAATATATAATATTATGATATATATATATAATATTATATCACTGGATTATGTATATATCATTCTATGTATATGAGGGCTGCTCTGAAATTAATGCCTCCTGTTTTTTTATGTTGGCCAATCTCATCAGAACAGTAGAAAGCCAGCTGAAACTAACTTTGCAACAAATACGGGTCTCACATCCATTGCATTAGTTTCTGCATTTAAAGTTTTTTCTCTTAATTACCATATCCATTTCTGTCCATGTTTATAATTTTGCATTTAGTTCTGCCTCTTATCTTCCATATTATTCTTCATTTCTAATGCTACTTTACTTTTCAAACTGTTCCAAAATGATCCCACTATCAAATTCAGTCACCTCTCCTTACAAAATGAATTACATTCGAAATATTTCATCAGATGCAAATTAAAAGAGGAAAAAAATGAAATTTTAGTTTAGAAGGATGTTAGAAGGAATGATACCATTTTCAAAAGCTCTGTATAATTAGTAGCCACTAAATGTATAGCCATCCTAAGAATTATGTCTGCCAGGCAGGAAACTTTTAATTTAGATATAAAATATATTTTTTTTCTCCCCAACATTCTTCTAGTGATAGACACATGAATAATAATAATTTTAAAGGCTTTCGATTTTTATTTAACCTTATATTAACAAGGTTAATAAATAATTTTATAACAAGGCTTATAATAATTGTACTTAACCTTATATTAAGAATATCACACTCAAAATGCTTCCTTACAGGAGCGTTTAACTTGTAAGAAATTGTTTCACAAGCAAATCTTTCATAGCCTTTGATAGTGTTGCTATGAAAATGATTCTTTCATTGCCTGTTCTTCTGCCTTACTTTGTAAAACTTATCTCAGTGAATGTGAAGATCGGCTTCTGCTGGTAGACAATAGAAAGCTAAACAGGAAATAAAACCAGTACAAAATACCAAACAGACAAATGTATGCTTGCTGTTTTGTGGTTGTGTTTTTTTGTGTTTTTGTTGTTGTTGTTTGTTTTTGTTGTTTATGTGAAAACTTCTAAACAATGGTTCAAGTCATTTAGTGTGGCTTCATGTATTTCTCACTAAACCACTTCCATAAAATGTATTAAAAACAGCATGAACATTACAAAACAGATTTCAGAAACAAAATATTGTTTCTTCTACCACTAAACGGTCAGGCAATATTTCAAATATATACCTAACCAAAGTTGGTAAGCAGTGGAGGCCTCATTTCATCTGGGCTGTAAGAGTTCCTTCTCTGCTGCTCAAACGCTCAGTCCTCCTACACAAACCTATTATGTATTTTAAAGCAAAGTTTGGTTAAGTGGGAATTATATTTTTCTGATTCTGTTCTCTGAAATATCTGCCTGGACAAGCTCTTCTATGAGGAACAAATGCAATATTACAACCATGACTGCACGCCTCCCTTTTCTAAAACTTGGCATCGTGGTACCCAGATGGAAATATGGTTTACCCATGCTAGATTAGAAAGAAGAATGGAAATTAAGGACAATTAAAATTCAGCTCCTATAAACTGTTTCCAAATATTAAATTAAAAAAAAAAAAAAAAGGGAGAGAGATATGAACAAAGAAAGCAGACAAAAAACCACCTGTCACATACAGACTTCCCCAAAAATAAAATAGCTCTGCTGTGAGATGCTACGTTATCTACTTTACTTTTTAGACTTCTCTGTGTAAGCTCTGAGTCGATCATCTACTGCCTTATTTAAGAAAAGCTACAGTAAATTAACCTTATTTGCTCTAATATTCAATTGAAATCTGCAAAGCAGATACAAAAAAAATCAACCACTTATTCACCAGTTATTCATAAGTTCAGAATATCTTCTGAGGACTCTTACCATCCATCCACTGATTTGCTGATTTAAGCAAGCATTTGACATAGAATTCTTGGCAGTTTTATTGACAACTATATACAAAACTAACAGTGAATAACGTTTCTAGTTGTTAGCATGATACATGTATTTCAGAGCAATAGAAGGGGATGTATTAAAACAGCTTTCACAGTTCACAAAGCAAGCTTAGTATAGGAAGGGAGTCAACTTCATCAGAGAATCAATTACAACAAGGAGCACAGGCTCCTTTTGGGAAACAAAACAAAAAGAGCAGGTTATGTTTTAATGCACCTGATAACTTCTCTGTGGAGGAAGAGCATCATTTAATGAAGTCTGACCAACACCTACTCTTTCTTCTATTATCATTTTCTATGATGACAGAAACCTGAGCCAACTATGTTTTTTGTTTTTGCTGCTCCAAAAGTAATGCCTCTTATTTTATTATGTTGGCCCATGATTTCAGAGGTGGATGTTGGTGCAATGGCAGTAGAAGTTGAACCTTCCCACCAGTATTCCATTACATTTTGTTGGCTGGCAGATGGCAGCAGAGGGGCAGTCTTACAGAATGGCATCTGACATGGAAACATGAATGAAGAAAAGATGCGTCATTGAATTCCTACATGTGGAAAAATGGCACCCACTGACATACATTGATGCTTGCTGAACATTTCTGGAAAGCGAACAGCGGAAACCTCAGCAAAGTGAGGCAGTGGGTGGTGTGTTTCATCAGTGGTGACAGCAACAGCAGGTACCCTCCACTGTGTGGATTTTTACAAGCATGGCATGCAGGCTCTTGTTCATCACTTGCAAAAATGCACAGCTAATGGTGATGACTGTTGAAAAATAGTTTTGTAGGTGAGAATTTGGTCTATCAAATAGCTTTATTGTGCTCTTTGTTGTATTTTCCATGGAAATAATTAGGAAGCATTACTTTCAGAGCAAAATATCCATTATGGAAATTCTTACATTTGCAAAAAATGATCAGCAAGATGCAGAGATGCAGTAAATTAGATTTACTGGATATACACAGTAACACAGGGATAGAAATGTGGGTCTGAGAAAAGTTTTTGCTCTTCCTGTTCTTTGAAATATTCCCATAAGGTTTGAAGCATCATACATGGTCAAAAGTCTTCACACATTTTGTCTAACAGATGACACATCTGACAGCTCATAGTCTTGTGCTGATGTCCTGCACCACATTCAAAGCAAACTTCCTTGCTAGTCTTTGCAAATATATTTTGTTCTATGTGAAGAAAAGAGTCTCAAAAATAGTTATATTTTCTGTCTGAATTTTCCCTACATTTCTTATAGTTATCTGTTTATGTCTGAGAACATTCCTCCAAACTTTAAAAGACTCAGCTACCCTGAAGAAGTTCTGTCTCCATTGCTACTTCAGGATTTACATCAGAAGAGCACTCTTAGGTAAAGGTACCATATGTCAGCATAGTGGCATCCCTCTCCTGACCAAAAAAAAAAATAGAATCTGATGCAAGTATGAAAACAAAATAAATTTTTTCTTCACATGGCATAGCTGTATCCTCACTATTGTTTCTGTAACTTCATATTTTAGGGAGATATACAGCAAAAAGCAGACTTCAAACTGGGCATGAATAAAACATTTTTTCACAATGAAGAAAATTTTCTCAATCTAATTCTGATTTTTAAACTCCTTGAGATAAGCTGATATAGTTGACTAAATCTTTACAAATTATTACATATACAGTTATACTTTTTCTTGTTATTTCTTCTTGCCTCTGTTCCTAGCCCCTCCTTTTGATGGTGTTTTGTTGTTTTATAAGATTTAGCCATCTTTTTCAGGACCCAATCAATTTTCACATCAGCTAAACTAATTGGCAACAGACTTGACACGTTTCTTGATTGCACACTACAACACTTAAAACAAAGCTCTAAACCTTAAAAAAAAGAGAGAGAGAGAGAGAGAGAGAGAAAATGCAGTAAAAATAAATGTTCTCAGGCAAATACTATTTAAATAGAATTCTCTGGGAAGCAAAAGAAGAGGGAAATCAAGTTGCGAAAGACCACCCTGTTGTAGTGTTATTTAAATCCACAGGTTTTGCTTAAGAAGTTTTCTACTCTGATCTGTAGTCACAAAAATACTTTAAGCCTTTAAAGATACGTAGTATTTGTTCTATTGCCACTTAATAGTTACTCTCCTCAGATAACTTTTTAAAACTATATTATTAATTAAGTTAGTAAATATGCAAATATTTAAATAAGCTTTTATGAATTACTATCAATGTAAATCACAAAAGGTGGATATAATTTTTTTGCTGATTTGTAACTTCATGAAATTTAGCAAGGAAAAAGCATGAAGACCAACAGTTTTGAATATTTGACGTTTCATATAGAAGCTATTCTTTAATATATATTAAATGCAAAACAAATGAAGGTTAGCTTCTTTATTGGAGTTCACAGCCTTGTTCTTGCTTTGGGAATGGTATCTAGATCAGCAATAATTTCTTATTTTATTATCAAAACATCAAAAAAATACTAAATTTTTTTATTGCATTGTAGTATAAATTAAATCCAGAAACAGAGCAATGGAGGATTTAGATTTAAAAATTGTGTTGTTTTAGCCAGCTATGAGCATCTTTGACTGTTCTTTTCGTTACAAATTTCCTTCTCAAAATTGTTCAGAATTGCAAAGTGGGGGTTTGGGTTATTTGTTTCATTCTAGGTTTGTTTTCATTTTTGTTTCTTGGGGGGCTATAGGAGGGTCGCAGGAAAAACAAAACAGATGAAATCATCCCCTTAGAAAATCTTATTTTTGACTGATTTAAAATGGTTTCTTCAACTTGTAAATAATTCAGGATATTATATAGATCCGGCCATTAAGTAATTATACAGGCTTCCCAAAGATATGTAGCAGGGAAGCAAAAGTTAAAGGTCAACAAAAAGGTTCAAATGTGTTATCTGTGCAGAATTATTCTGACACTGCAGCAGAATATTTATATATCCCCGTAAAGAGTGAAGGGTATAACATTATCTTCTACTTTTTTACTTCTGCTTTGATGAGGAGAAGCTTGCCCGTTGAGTACAGAGCAGATGGTTTATGCGTTCAAAGGGACATGTTCACACCTCTGGTAGAGAGATGGTTGCTACAGCTCTACTTTACTAGGAACTTGATTTGATGGAGTACTTTCAGTCTTCTTCTGAATGTTATTCCTCAATAGCAAAATAGTGGCCCATGTTGCTATTCACCATTAACTTATTTGGAGACATTTAAAACAGCTTAGTTCTTACCTCATTTAGAGGTGCAAACAACTAAACAAAAAAGCATTTTTACCCAAAGGATTAAAATTTACGTTTGATTTCATATACATTTCCTGTATGCCTTTAACTCCTTTTTCAGTTGCAGAATTTTAACCAACACTTCATTTTCTTCTGTCAAGAAGGAATCTTTAAGGCAGATAAATAGAAATTCATGCCACAGGAGGATTCTGTGGTTAATGCTGAATGCGCTACTAGCACTTTTCCCAGTGATGAGAATCCTGATGGTGCCAGAATGTGAACACATTGTAGCATGTAAGCTGGTAATGCTGAGGAACAACAATTAAAAAAAAAAAACAAAAAAAAAAACCAAGAAATTATAAATAAGAAGTTATACAAGCTATACATAAGATGAACTTCTTCATTTATTTTGGAATCCTAGATTTTTAGGTAAAGAAAATACACGAAGCATTTGAACCAATACTGGGAACTCTTGAATGCACATATAAATTTCCTGAATCTACAAAACAAGAACTAGTAATCTCATGAGACAGCCTGCTTTTGGGAGATTGCCAATCCAGCAGAAACCATGTAATATTGACTAACCAGTATTACAGTGTTCTGGATTTAGATTCGGCTGGTGGTTTTGGGGGTGTTTTTTGTGTTTCTTTTTTCCTCCTTCTGCATCACTGGGGACATTTGAGTGCAGAGGAGCATGAAAATGGGAGAAAAATAAAGCTAGGAAAGGCATGGAAAACAAGTACTTACTTTTTTTTCTTTTTTTTTTTTTGTTTGTCTGGTTTGGTTTGCCTCTGACACTGGTTCAGATTAGACTTGAATTGAGGCATGAGGACCTGTATATGATCTTATTTTATCGAAAACACTGAATTTTATTTTACATAAAAATGAAAGAAATGTTTGAAATAGGAACTATCAATGTATTTTCTTTTGCACACCTGCTCAGTTTGATAATCAGAAGCCGTATCTTAAGGGTTTTCTAGTCCTTGTCAATTTCATAAGATGTTCCAGAGAACTCAGTTTGGGCTTAGGTTTGCTCAAGCTGCAATTGTCTAAACAGTTCTTACCAATTTGTACTGAGATCTATTATTATTCCTGTGTTGGTCATCGCAGAAAACATTCTACATGCGAATTTAAAACATGTTTGGTTTTTTTTTTTAAGAATTCCTCTAGAAAATGTTCAATTTAATTATGTGATATCTTCTTTAATTAATGCTGTTTAAAACTTCCATTTATAATTCTATAATGAAACTTGAGAGAACTATGGGCTTTTACGAGAACTATACCAGATGGTTGTTAGAAACTTGGAGATACATTATCATTTTCCACAAAAATCTTTAAGATTTTTCCATATTGATGTCAAGCAAATGTTAATAATCTTTCCAGTACGGAGCTGATTGTGTATATCACACAGCACTGACAAAATACTTGAAGGAAAACACCAGTCTACTCTAGTCAGAAAAGAGGATTCCTTATGGTTCTACAGACTGAACCATAGAGATAGAGGAGAAAGAGTGACCTCTGCTGGCAATGAGAAAAATCTAGCTGTTACCTATCAGAAACAAAGGCTGTCAGTACAAAGAAATCAGTTTTATTTGAACAAGTTAAAGTCATTTTGGTTTTGTTTATTAATCAAGCATTTTTTACCCCATTTTGTAAAATCAAATTCTCACCTGATTTTAGGAGTTCAATAAGAGTAAGCTGGAAATGAAATTATAATATAGTTTAGTAAAGTTTAGTGAGGATAATTATTAATAAAATGCAGCTAACATTTTCCGAAAATGCTTTCTGTTTGTGGAGTTTGTGTGATTATTTGACTTAATTATTTTTTATGTTTTGCCCATCAAATAATGAATGTACAGTTTGTGAAATGTCAGACATAATTAGAACAAATAAAGCTGTAGCATTAACCCCCAAAAAGACTTCTCATCAGGAAGAATTCTCATCTTATCAGCCATTTGATAACAGCAGAGGCAGATATTTTTCAGGTGAGAAAGCTGGCATGCAGGTAATGGACAAAGTTTCTGAAGTCAAACAAAAGTGGTTGAGAGATTACAGACTGGTAATAGTGCTCTGTGCTCTGTTAAAGATTTCTACTTAGGGGTCTTATCAAAGAGCTTTAATTTAACAGTGAGATTCATTGATAAAACAGGACCACATTCAAGAAAAGTACACTTATCAGCTTCCACAAAGTAAAATGTGGCTCCTTCTTTAAGTTAAATAATGTTGTATCAAATCAATATCAGAGTTGATTAAAGTCATAGAATATTTGTATGCAATGTAAGATATCGAACTCCCTGTTTCACTCATTCAGGCTTGTTCTGTATGTTCTGCATTGCTGTTACTGCTCCAAGATTTCCAGGTTGCCTAGAGGACTCTTTATTCAATTGTTCTCTTCAGTCAATATAAAGATGGTGTCTCTTCTCACTTAGACAAAAGTTATTTGTTAATTTATACCATCACCTAACTGCTTTTACTTGTGACTGACAAATACTAAGACTGTATTCCTAGCATACAACTAGTACAACATGGTAAGTATTAGTTTGGATGTATGTACAAAAGCCAGGTCAAATAAATAAATATGGCTATCATATATGCATGTCATTAACATCCAATGGGAACTCCTGGGAAGTCAGAAAGAACTAAATACATGAGATAGTATTAATGTAGACAAATAAAAAGTACGGCCTTTCACCTAGCTTCTGTGATGACAAAATTGCTAGATCTATGTAAGAGAATAAGATACACAAGGTTAAACCAAAGAAGTTTCCACTGAAAACCAAGATCTGACCTCAAGATAACAGCACAACAATGAGAACTTAACAATGGAAGAAGCTGTAAAGCTTTTCCATCAAAAATCACAGTGCTATACGTAGATTATGATGTTTGATTGAGAGTTCACTCAGTAAATTATTTTTTCTGTCTTCTTCAAAGGAGAGGCAAACATACATACACATACAGTATTGGAAAAAATGTGATATTCTAACAGGATTATTTTTTGTAATTCCTACTTTATTCTGTAGAAAACATTTTTCATAACTATTTTATTGTTTGGGGTTTTCTACAATGGTCCCTCAGAGTTGAGTTTAAAAATCACTTAGTGACTTTAACTTGGGCAGCAGTTTCAGAAACCTGTTTTCTAATATCTTCTTTGGACTGTCAATGAGTACACTGTAGTGCAGACCTAGTGCTCCTGTATAGATATAGGAGATGGTCTTTGAGCTACTGTACTTTGAATTTCAAGGAAAATCACCCCTCTTTGACCCCAGCTGCTGCTCTGCTCACAGAATATATTAAATATCAGATTTCAGATGGCTCCTTATTTAAGAAAATGACAATCCAGACACTTGGGATATTCACTTAGGATATTTAGTGCTTTACACAAAATGATGAGGACTAGCTCATATGTAAGGCAATATCCACAGTAAAAACAGTCTCTGCAATTTTAAAAATGCACTGAAATAAGGTAGCAAAATCCAAACCCTCATCTAATGCTATTACTTTATATAATTACTGTTGGTCATTCTATTGGTAAGCTCAGACAAAGCTAAGACAGGAGAAGATATAGCACTCACTGTAAGAAATACCACGGACAAATGCTGTTTCTCATTCATTCCCTGAGCATAAGCACCAATTACCCTAGAACTATCTCAAGTTTCTTGAGACCATCCCAGCTCTTGTCACAGTGACATGCAAGGAACATTGGCAGCAATAGGGTATGTTTACCCTTCACACTTTGCACTTCATAGCCAAGAGAAGACTATTATAGCACCAGTGATATCAGTCCCCACAGCATCTGAGCTACATTGAGCTACAAAAATCTAGAACTGGAGAGTCACGCTTTCTCAAATGCAAATATTCCTTCTGGATTTGTAGGTGCCCTATCATATGCAGCAGCTGTGAAAGTAAAAAATTTCACCTGAACAGAAAATAGTTAAACTTTCGTGCCAGCACATTTCTAAGGAATGTGTACAAAAATGAAAAAACACCATAAACATCATGAATAATGTTTATACACCATCCCGATGCTAAGTGGACCTTAATATTTTCAAATAGATGTGTTAAAACTAGGAGACAGCAGTCCTCAGACATGAGGAGATACCTCAGTTCAGTAAGAAAATCTCCACTGCAGATTTCTTCAGAGGAAGAAATGTAAGGATGTAGCTACACAGGCTACAGACAATACGAGGACATCTGACTGAACTTGTTAGGAGGAACAGCAACAGCATAATGAAGTTTTAATAAGCAAGATAATTGGGTCATCTGTCACAACTGACTTCCTCTCTGATATTTCAGAAAACTCAAAGGGAACTATCAAAGTTCAAAATACACTCGGTTTCAAAATATTAATCCATCTCATTACTACAACACTGTGAATGGATGAATTTTCTTTGAGAAGAAAGGAAGTTACACTTCAGCTATTCTTTTTCTCCTGTAGCAGCAGGATGCCATGCACCAGACAGAGCGACTCCAGTTTTTTGCCCAATTTTGTGTATTGGTAGATGAGTTTCTCTTAATTCACACTAGATCCGCTTCCTCTAGTGAGAGGTACATTCTAGTGACTTCCATAAATGTTAACCTACATCAGCCTTAGTAGAAGTTACACCACACCCTACTGCAGTGTACATCTTATCTTTCTCATTCTGAAGGTAAGAATAGTGATGTTCAGTGGGTGGAAAGTAGCTAAATTCATTAGTTGTCACAAAATATATTGAGATCCTGAACTGGAAAGTTCTGTGTAATTGAAAAATTATTTGCTTTGCAATAATATTCTATTTTTAATCTGGTGATGAATAATTGGCAATTGCCACCAAAGACAGACAGACAAAAAATAATAGTCACCAATATGGAAAATAATAATAATAAAAAAATTAGAGCAGAAAACCTGATTATCTAATCATAATAACTCTTTTTATTTAATGGATTAAATATTTAAATAAAGTATACGATGGAAAAGAGACACTTAAAGGCATGTATGATATGAACTTTGCTAGTAGTAAAACACCTGTGAGGAACTAAATATATGAACATAAATTCTAATATATTTGCCAGGCAGCATCTTTGTTTTGTTCAACTCATATTTACCATCACACCACAGTTGCAGGCCACGGTCTTTAAAAAAAATGTTAGACAACTGTACAAAATGGAGGATGGATTCAATCCCCAGCACAGACTCCGATCTTAATTTAGGCTGATAAAATACTTAATCACTTCACTTTTTCTTTAATTGTCATAAATTGGGGTTTAAATCCCTTACTTGTCATATAATCTTTTATGAGGAATCATTTTAAAAACTGAAATAATTCATTTGTACCTTGAATTGCTATGAAAGTTAACACTATTAAGAAAACAAAAGTTCAGGAGGAAGAATATCAGTTTAGAACTAACAGTCTTCTTAAGATTATACAGAAATCCAATCAGTTACATTCACTTCTCTGAGACTGAACCTGCACCAGGTTTCCCAATAACTTCCTAGGAAGGTTTTATTTAATCAAGAACAAGTTCCGTGAAGCCCCAAAGGTCACAGTTTAGAAGGATTACTTGACCTAGACTTTGTATAAAGCAGATGGCCCTGCTTTATGGCAATTAGTAAGCAGGAACTGTGGTATCTGGTTATATCTTCTGATTCTCTGTTTATATGAAGTTATGTGAAACTGGAACCTCTTTGAAAGTCAAGCTGTGTGGAAACTATTTAAGACTATTTCATTTCTAATTATAGGCTTGATAAAACCATTTTCATGCAAGAGTAGGATCAGTGCAGAGACTGTCAAAGTCCTGAACATCCATCCATTTGCAAGTGGACTAACTGTTTCAAAGGGTATCAGCAAGATAACCTTGAGATGGGGAATGGGAACCTCACTTTAAAGAAAATGTAAAGCTCATCTACAAAGTTTAAGTCAATCTGACTGTTCATCTGGGCCCGACTTTAACTTCAGACTGACAGCAGTAGTCATTAGCTGATGCTGGTTGCTTTAAAGATGCATACTTGCTACCAAAACCAGAGATTGACAACATTATTTTTGTACTCCCTTGCATTTCCCATTCATCCACAAGAATATACATTTCCCATCACTTATCAAGATACCTGAAATTAACATAAAGTAGTTTTTAAACTAATTCTAACTGGATCTTACACTGTTACAGAATGGACTATGTTTGCCATGGCAGTTACATGCAAAATGTGATATCTTGTTTTCTAGCCTTTAACATCTTATAGTATGTCTGTGTAGTCAGCCAAACTTAGTCATATATAGCACGTGCCAGCTTTGCCATAGCTGTCATGAGGCACGTCTACTCCAGAGGAATAAAACCACAATGAAATATCTCTAGGCCTGAAATAACACATCTAGACTTCTTGTGAGCCTTACTAGTTCAGGGTTAGCACTATGCTAATATAAATATTCTGTCTTAACATAGCTATCCAGTTTCCATGCCAGCTAGTTTAAACTAGAGTTTCTCAAGCATGGCTGGAAGAAGTGTAAAACTACATTCAGTTAATGCAAGCCGTGAACTAAACTGTCATCACTCTAAGCACTCGACCTTCCACTCATTTCTTTGCTTCTTATAGCCTGCTAAACTTAAAAAACATTAGGATCCAAGACACTAACACAATCCTGTACAGTAGGAATTCTTCCTTGCATATCTGCTTTTTTCATCTCAAATCTTAGGTTTTTCCCTCCAGAAGAAACAAAAAGACAAAAAAGCATCAACTGCAACTTCATGACTATTATGTATAAAATAATTGGGCAGCCTTAGAAATCCAAATTGGTCTTAGTCACAAGTCTAGAAATGTTCCTGTCATAAAGGAAAGCTGCATCCCAGTGGCATCTCAAATAACTTTAAGAAAATGTTTTAAACTTTTAAAAATTCAATCATAACAATGTTTCCACTGGACTAATAATGTCCACTGTGGTGAGGAGTCTGTACAACCCATGAAAAGTGATTTTTTGGTTTAAAGTTGGAGAGATGATAACAAAAAGTCTCAACAGCAAGAAACTTTATTTTTACTATGCATACCTCTCTGTGCCCAAAATTCAGAAAATCTGGACTAAAAGAAACAAGAAAACAAACAAACAAATACCAAATCAGAACAGCAACAAGGAACACATAGCTTTAAAAACAACGAGAGACAACATTCTAATTGACTCTTGGGACTGATTTTTGTTACCCTCATAAATTCCAGAAATGTTTTCCTGTTCATGTAGTTTCACTCATTTTCCTATATCTCATTATAAGCCCACTGGGAGCAGCAGTATTCAATGGGAAATTTCCTCTGCACAGGTAACAAGGAGTTTTTATCAGGCCTTTTGAGACAAGTCCAGCACCAAATGAACCCTTTCCAGCAGTATTATTATCAAATGGTAACTGTTGATGTCAATTGGATACTCAGGAGGAATACAGAGTTTCCTAAAAATATGGTTTAATGACATATTTAGAGAAAGGCACCGATAATAAATGAGAGGATGAGCAGAAAACGTCCACGATAAAATTGGAACATGCATATAGGGTAAGTGCTTTTACAATGGTTATGTTGTGAAAGGTAGTCCTAACAAATATTAAAGATAGGGGATAGCTTAGAAATGTGTTGATGGAAAGAAAAATGAACATGGTAACTGTGTTCACAATCTTTATAGTCAAAATGACCAAAATGGCTGGAGGTGATAATGATTCAACCACCTTGGTTTCTTGTAAAGTATATGAAAGCTTCAAAGAAATCTAGAAATTTAGTTCTGACCATCTTGTTCTTCCATGTGTTATTTCCATATCATTTTATAAAAACTGAACATACAGACACAAAGTAAACTGGCTTTTACTCTACTTTAACAAATTACTATTTGTAGTTGAGTCATAGTAGTGAGTCAAGTGTACTTCTAACACACTCTTTGTAAATGAAAACAATTTCTAAGAGCACATTTATGAATATTTACTATAATATGGCCTAATTTGCAACTGAGGACTGGCTAAGAACACATGTAAAGATGAATTATTTGGATTGGCCTGTCTGGTGGACAGTACTGTCTGGTAATACCTTGTTAGAACACAGTATCTTAAGCATTTTCTAACTTTTGATGAAAAGTTGGATCAGTGTGAGTCTTGCTTAGTTATTGTCTAAATCAGGCAATCTCATGGAAAGTTGCATGGGTAAGGCTATTAATTTTATAACACATTTCATAAATGCACACCTCTGATTGCATTTTTTCCTTTTTTAGCAGATGCAGGATTTCCTAACATCCTGCGTGCAACAGATTCTGTCACTTCTTGCTGCTTTAAGGAGTTCTCCTCAATTACTCCAAACAAGTAGGAAAAGGTGAAATTTCCTTGAAATTTTGTGCTCAGTATATTACACTTCTCGTTCTGTTTTTTGAGTTTGTTGGTTTCTTTTTTCGCATTATTGTTATTTTGTACTTACAGGTTTGTACAATGTAGAACTAGCAATCAAGGTGCAAACAAACCTCACCTCTATAACAATATGCCCATTAATTAGAAAAAAAATATCACTGCTAAATAGGTCACAAAAACGTAGTACTCCAATCAAAGCTGTGTGATCAGATAAAAGCAGAGAAGTATGTAACATCTGGTTGATTCAGAAGAATGAAGGCAGATGTAATACCGCCCTGATGTCAGGTCTAGACATCTGCAGTTCATCACCTTTGTATCTACAGTTACACGTATGTACTCTTTCCCATTGCTTTACTTAGCCTGACACTTTCCTGCTTTGGGACATTTTGAGCTCTTTAACACAAGGATACTCCATCAGATTTAGAGAAGTATATGAAGATGAAAACATACCTCTGTGAGACCAATATGGGAGTCAGACTTCTCTGACCATTGCATATCCAATACTGTATGTAGGTACCTAACAGATTTCACATTCTTACTATCTGTCTCTACAATATTGAGTATAAATTAGGAGTTTATCTGCATTTGAACATGTGCTCTTTTGTCCTATTGTGCACTCCGATGACAATTGTGTTGATCTGAGCCAGCAGCGCTAGTTGTATGATAACAATACTCAGGTGCTTAACTGCTTCCAGGCTCAGAAACAAATTTAGAAAGAGACTAAACCACTTTGTCAAAGGATTTTTAAAAGGACAAGTTTTAAAATGGAAAAATGGGTAAAGTTAATGCACCCCAAAATTAACCCATTCCAGTGAGTAATAAGTAATTCATGGCAAATTCAGATATCATTAAAAGACTACTAAATTCCCTATTTCTATGCATTTTGCATTTCTATGCAGAAAAAGAATGTCTTTGTCTGACATTCTTGATACAAACTACACACTGAGAATTCTGCGTGTATAGAATTCCTTCTCTGTGTTCCCGAACTGCTGAATAAGATGTGAATCAAGCCTTAAACAGTTTCTCTTTCCATGTTGAATGCAGTCAGTCACAGAAATATGACTCATAGATTTGAGGAAAATGTTGGACCACAAGTTTTGACAGTTAAAGTAGGTCTACATCAATTTGATGAACATTAAGGATTTTATTTACCACAATACATGGAAACTCAATCAACATCATTCTGCTATCTGTGACAGACAAAGTTAAAACCATCAAGAACCAATCAATTAAAACCAGTTAAATCAATTAAAATCAAAAAATCAAAAATCAAAAAATTAAAAATCAATTAAAATCAGTTAAAACCATCGAAACCAATAAATCTTAAAAAGAGTAGGAGAGGCCACAAAATGGAGAAAGGAAACTCTGGAAACAAAGATGAGCTATTTTCTAAAGTCTTAAACAGAATTGCAAACTCTTTTTAGTGCAATTAATTGTTTTTGAGTTTTGCTTGTTTGTTTTCTTTCTAAATCATTTTCATGCAATTCTGGGTTCTGGAGAGGATCCTCAAACCAAATGCCAAAAGACCTTGAAAAGTCCTTGACTGGGAGCATGACATAAAAGAAAAATCTCAGAAGAGCTTCCTCTCTTGTGATTTTCTATTTAGTTCCATAATTTCATTACAATATTTTTCCAGTGTAAGAATTCAAGTAAACCCAGAAACCTTAGACAAATTAGATCAAACTTAAAAGATTTTCCAAGCTTTTTGGTGTTCCTCCTGATCAAAGTTAATTTCCTCAAATATTCATGCAACAGAAATATAATAGTAATATTTAATGTTCTGCAAAAACAAATGTAGACAAGGTACAACAGTTAATGATAAATGAGCAGAACAGAAAACCAAGTCAATAAACAAATGAAATGCAAATTAAGGAAAATACTAATCAAACACTTGCAATGTTCCATATAAGCGTTATGCGCTATTCAAAAATTAGCCAAGCATTTGTTAGCATCAGCCTAGGGAAGAGGGACTAAGTATTAATTCAGATTAAAAGCCTCTGAATTACCTATACTTTTAAACAAAAGAGTTTTCTTTTACCACCTCTTCCAAACGCTGACTGAGCACAAATTCCTGTAAACTTAATAACATCTGACAGACCATAGCCCGAGGTGATACAAGAGCAGACTGAGGGGAAGACAAGTACTGCAACTCTATCCATACAAGCACATTTTTAAAAGACAAACAATATTTTCTAACAATCAATGAACTTTTTTGTTTCAGTGAGATGGAAGGTGATCACTAATAGAATGAGATACAGTTACCTCTCGTACATATACCAGCTCTGAACTCCAGAAGCAAGACTCATGCTGTTAGGCCTCTCCCCAGTAAGGATGCTTCTCCAGATTGCCTGGCTCCAAAAGTAAAAAGGAATCAAAACTGAATTTCTCAGCTAGCTTTAGGGCAGTTTAGTGAGTAACTGGGGACATAACGTTCACATGCTGGTTATCACCTGTCCAGTGTCAAAATAGAGTCTTCCCAGGAGTAAGATGATGTATCAGGGACTGTACAGAACTTAAGAATTTAAGAGTCAGCTTGTAACACGCTAACCCTTTCCTACACAAGCAAACAAACAAAACCACAAGGAAAAAGAAAAGCAATGCAAAAAGCCCATCACCTGAGCATGCTTCCTCAACACCACTATCACTTTACCTAGAGCTTCTTTCAAATGCAATAACTTTAGCAGAGAGACAGCAGAAATATTACAAGGACATCACTGATCTGATAACACTCCGGCAACTTGCTTAAGTTTCTTTCCACTGCATCAGCAGAATCTGTACCAGTTCTTCTTCATGGCTTTACCCTTTGCCTTTCTAAATCTAGGCTTACTCATTCTCTGCTTATAACATTAACACTAGTCACACAAGCCAACCACAACGGATGATGGGGATACAGGCGTACAAGTGTTGATTGATGGTGTGCTTCTTAAGTAAGCAGAAGAAAATAACAAAGATGACCTTAAGACATGATTTATGTGCGTTTGACAAGTCAGTCACACACACATGCTGTAGACTGGCTAGATACAAAGAAACAACAGATTTTGGTCATCTATTGCGAAAAGTTTTGCTCAAGGTGAAGAATTGGTTCATCAGCTCACATCAGAAAGAGGACAACACAGAACAATTGCAGCGTTGGAACTAGATGAAGAAATGTATTTCATTTTATTTTGGGGCTGTTGAAACCACAAGTAGATCTGAAGATTTTCAACTAATATGGAAAACAATGAATAAAGAAACAAACATCGCTCAGGGGAAAGAAGTCCTGATTATGATTACTTTTTAAAGACAGAAAATTTAGAAATGTGTGATTAAAATAATGAGATGACTGTGGCTTCGTCAAACAAGATAGAAGAGTTCAAAGTGTTTATCTTTGCTCTGTAAGATGAGGAGGAACCTGAACTCATTTTCCATAGCTTTTGCAGCAGAAAAAGTTGCCCAGCAACAATAAAATTTCATTAATCAATACCAGAACCAATTTCATACTCTTAAATTTATTAATTCTTGGCTCTTATAAGCTATTTTATAGACATAAATATATAAAATATTAATGCATATACAGGTTCTATCCAGGTGGAGATTTGTACTGCCTACACGGGGTGTGCAAATGAAAAGACATGAGTCAGTAGCAAACTGTCCAACAAACATTTTCCACATGTACAGTTTTATCTAGAGAATAAACGTCTGGTGTATATGTGGAAATGTGAAATGGTTTACAAGTTGGATTTTTGGATTTGTTTTTATGGAACTTATGGTTTACTGTGTGGTCAAATATGAAATCACTATTCCTGTGTATCAGTTTTCTGATCTCTCTCCAGTAAAACCCAGAGAGATATTTTCATGGCTAGAATGAATTACCGAAAGATTTCATCATGCCTTAATTTATACACATACATAAGACAAAGGATTCTTTAAATCATTATTTCATTCATCTTAATTTTATTTTGCCAGAAGAAACGAGGCTATTTGAAAACAGTCACATAAAAGTTCAGGTTTTACTTAATTGAAAAAACACAAACAATTTTTATTGTTTAGACATATTTGAATTTAATTTTTCAGTATAATAGTTTTTAGCACTTCCCAGTTTCATACAACCCAGCCAAAGCTATTAGATCAGAACTCATTTTTCTTCCAAAGAGGCTGTATATCCCAAGGCAGTGGTTTTTTTTATTTAGTTACAGTCAGTGTGCTATCCCAAATAATCTATTTTTATGTCTATACTTTACTTGCACCTCTACTTCCTTCACACCAATATTTACCTGACTTTAGATGGAGTTACTCCTACTTTTTATCTGACATAGAAGAGAATCACACAGTCTTTACAACTAGCTGAAAGACTGCATTTAAACTCTTCAGAACTATTTGCATAAAGATATAGTAACTGTATGACTTTTCATCTTGGAGGAAGCTCTGCATTCTGAAGGAAGTGCAGTGTTCTGAAGGAAGTTCAGTAATAGTATCTCATGAGAGTAGTTGTTATTAATTGCAAGTTATGTATAGCTGGAATTTATTGAAGCTCTGAATTTATTGCCAATTGCGGCTGTATATAGTCCATAATTTGGAAATATAAACTATATGCATTACCCAAAGTCACTGCATCTAATTACTCACAAATTTGCATCCTGGCAAATAGCAACGTAGTATACAGGTGAGTAAAGAATAAAAGCATGGATGCACCCATCAATAAAAGCTGCAATACCGGTCAAACAGATCTTTAGGAGTTTTCTCCTGTTTTACACCCTCCATTTCGCTGGATTTTGGAACATACTTCTGCTGTTCTGCTTGGGCAGAGGAGCATTCCCAACAAACCAGTTTTCCCTATAAATGAGAGGAACTGCTAAAAGAAGCTCTCCAATGAGAGCAGTAATAATGGCTCACAATACTAATGTTGTGGCAACATATGTACAAACAGCTCAAGCCTGTCTCTGCTCTAAAGTCTTACTAATATGATACCTGCCTAATGCTGCTCAGTAGGTTAAAGGCTTTATTCTATTAGCTTACATGACTCTGCTATGAGGTTTCTGAGAGCTTTCATGACCTGGTAGTAACCTTACATTTGTTATAAGAGCTACAATTTACAATCTCAGAAATGTTACTGCACCCTAAATTCTGTCCTTATTTAGAACTTCCTGTAAAGACAAGGGGGCCTGCACACAGACTATATATGATCTTCACCAATAGCACAAAGTTACTCTCTTAAATCTGGGGAAAAGTGTTCTCACTGGGAAGCATTATCATTTTAAAGGGAGCAGGTTATCTGCCTCATGCATGGCAGGTGCCCATTAAAAGAAAAACAGTCTTTTAATAAAGAAATCACTCAAATACTTGACACCTTCTCGATCCCCAAAAATAAAACATAATCAACAACATATTTGTTGGATACTATTTATGAATGATAGAAATATTTCTATCATTCAAGGAGAGATCTTGGTACTCCACGTTAATAATAACACCATTACATGACTCAGGGAAAAAATGACTGAGAGTCCTAAGAGGAGTGAGAAAGTAAAACCAGTAGGCTCTGGAACCTCACATCTTTTTTGTCTGAGCATTGCAAAGTTCCATGACAGTAAGCAGAAGTCAGTTAGAAACACCCACTATTACATGAGGAAGCCCCAGAAAGTAAATTACATACAATTCATAAATTACTACTAGAAGCATGATGCACCGCAAAAAGACTGCCATGCAAAACATGGGTACAATATTTATGATCAAGCCTCAAATGTTTTACTTCCTCTGTATTATTTGTACCTCAAAATATATATCCTAACATATTCTCCACCACATTGCCTGTTGGTTTTTTATCCTGTGTTATTATGAAGTCATACTTTTACATCATATGCAGTAAAGCAAATCGAAAACTGCCTGTGTTTTAATAAGAGGTGCACAAAGCACTTCTGTAAATATTTAGCACATATTTTCTAGATATATTTACAATATATATCCACTAGCTTACATATTTTTTGAGCTTATAAAATTATAAAACCTGTTTTTCTTTAAAGGCAAAATGCCTTTTTTCTTTTTTTTAGTAAGCAATAAATACATATGCTGATCTAGTAAGATCCTTAGATAAAATACCATTATACCAAATATGATAAAGCTGTGTCTGGAGGGCAATGAAAAAGAGTCAGAAAAATCTAGATTGCTTTCAATAAAGGTGTGTTTGATCCACATGTAATGGGAGTATTTTACAGTCTTCACACCACTAGTTCTGTTGATGGGCAGGCAGCTTAGACTTTGAGTTGGCCCTGGAGGAATTTAGTTAAGTAAATGCATCCCTTTGCCTGAGAGATGAAAAGCCATTTTCTATACCACATGATCTCTCTGTGGCTTTCTTCCACAGCTGTCAGCCATTTCAATATCTCTGCATGTCAAAAAGGCAAATTTGCATCTATGGCACATGTTAGTAAAAAAAAAAAAAAAAAATTTTTTTCTAAAAAAAAACTGGAACATCGATACAAACAGGTATACATTACAACTCATACACCTGGTTGTGAAATCCTCAGTCTACTTTTAAAATAACCAGAAAGCTGTTTTTTGACAAATATTCTAGATAATGTGTGAATGCCCTCCATGCTCAAATGTCCCTGAGGTTTTCATCAGTATGTCCTATGAAGCACTCGATTCAGACTGGGAACAGGAAGTCTTAAGAAAAAAAGGCAAGAAATGAGAGCTGGCATTTAACCGAAATCAAATGTCTTTGTATTAATCACTGTTTGTGGTTAATTTTAATATCTTCCTTTGACATTCCAGACAGTGCTCATTTACTAATGCTGCACTAGTATCTAGAAATTATGTGAACCTCATTATATTAGGTAGAACAGAAACAGCCTTTTCTCCAGTAAGTTCATGGTCATAAGAGCCAAAAGGACTGAAGTTAAATATGATTACATGGCACACTCAGAACAAAAGGTACAATTTCTACTCTTGTTATATTCTTACCCACAAGATTACCCTAATTTTCTCAATTTACATAACCAGAAAACTTTCTTATTGGCACTTATGCCTTATATATAATGATAAATTGAACATTGGCAGTGCTTACAGTACTTTGTAGTAACTGATCTGCAAAAAATGATTTTATAGAAAATTCAAGCAAGGAAGTGATTTTCAGTAAATATTTTTTGCTAGTACATGTAAATATTATTCCTACACAAATCAGAATCTATACTGAAGTAACAGGGCTCATACCGTAGCTAAACATTCTTTGTGCAGCATCTTTGATGAAAACAATGATTCCGATTTATAACTCACCAATTTTTCCCAATGTAGCAATGAACGTCGGTTAAGAACAGAAGATTTAATCTCAAGTCTAAAGCAATTTATGTTGGCATCAGTTATACATAGCAGCAGAAATAGCTAAGAGCAGATGAAATCTTCTGTCCTTGAAGTGATAGTTGTCATTATGATGATTCTGGCAGAGTAACAGAGTAAAATCACAGATTTGTTCTAGTACTGCTCTACTGATTTAGGCTCACTAACATAACATAAAACTGGTCTCTGTTGGTGGTGGTGTCTGCCACAAATGTGTTGCTGAACAGACTCTAGCACAGTGTGGTCTTTGCTGTTCCTGCTCACCTTCTAGCAAGGATACAGTATTCCTGAAACACTTTTGAAACAATAATACGTACCATAATTTAGATTATGTAGGCATTTCATATTCTGGAAACATGTATGTGCTATACAATTCTTTCATATTCAGTAGTGAAAAAGTTGTAAAAATTTAATCAAATATATGACATTTGTTGTTCAACATAACTTACTGAGATTCTGTCTTTAATCAAAGCCATGGCAGATAAGATTATCCAGTAAAACTGAGGAACATCAGTCTTCCACGAAAACAATTCAGAGAATGTAAAATAATTTCATGACAGGGGAGTGTTTCATTGATATAGATCACTCTGTAGGGATCGGTTTGCAGCCTTATGGATAGAGATTTCATTGTTTAGATAACTGTGCCCAAGTCTTCTTCCAAGCCCTCCTCACAATGACCCCGACCTAGAGCCCTCAGTTCAAAAGCACATCTCATGAGCTGGATGTCAAAGCATTCACTTGTGCATTACCTTTGTTATTTGTATGGTCAGAGGTCAGTTTCTTTAATTTTAGAGCAACTACCATGTTATAGTGACAAATACAAAGTTAATCTCGATTAAAACATGTAGTGGAAAATTAAAGATATGTCAAATAAAACAGATGCAATACCATCATAGTTAGGACTAAAGGAACTGTATTACAACATTAGGTATGATACAAAATCTAAGGCAGAGGTTTTGAATGTTCTTTATGGAGATAACATGCAGTATTCAAAACAAATAATTTGTGCCTGATTTTACGATATATGTATAATATCATATTCACTTACTGTGACAATTTTCCAGATGATTCAGTCTTTTTACACTCTTTTTTTGGTGTAGCGGTTTTTAAATTATGTTAAGTCCAGCAGTCATCAATGTCACTGGACTGCAAAAGGCAGATAACAGCAACAAGCTTCACAAAAATGAATTAGAAAGAACATGAAAATCTGTGTCTGAACTTTGAGAGTTTTAGATTTATAATTATGCTTAGTTTAATTGATTCTCCAACTGACTGGTCAGACAGACAGATAGAGCTATGCTACCTGAACTTCTATAATGCCAAAGGAAAAATGTTCTTTATATTTATTTATAATACGATATCCTTTATTTTTTTTCTGCTCTAGTTTTGTGGACCTTATCTAGGGTGTGTCCAAGTCAAGGGGATTTTCTTCATTTGTCTCTAGAGGACTAACTCAAATGCTAACCTAAAATACATACCACAACACCTCACCATAAGAATTGATGAGAAATTGAACACAAAGAATTGTATCAAAAAGAAAGCATGAAATAACTATTCCTGTGCTTGAGTTTGGAATTACAACTGTAGCTCCCAAGAGAAGTTCATTTTCAGCACAAGTCATGATGCAAAATAGTCTGTTGCCCTGAGATGTTTATTGTAGGCCCCTGGGGAAGAGGTATCAAACTTGACTTTTTCTATTTTCTTAGATTACCTAATGATAATGAATTTAGTGTAAAAATACTCAATTTAAACATTCCAGATGCTGATGAAACTGCCAAAGAAGCTACACAAACAGTCATTTTATTTAACTCCCACCCACCTCAGAGCATACCGCAGTGGTTTTTGAAGTCTATTATTTATTGACCATGGAGAAAAACCAAAAAGATGGTAACTTCAGTCTTCCACCTCATAATGCCTAAATATGAGAATTTGAGTCCCCTAAATTCTGTAGACCTAAGTCAGTCTAAGCACATTTCAGGGGAAAGCCACATGCAGGTTTCAATCATTCCAAACACATGGCTTTTAGATCAGTGCAATTAGCTGAAGAAAATATATTAACGGCCTAAGTCTAAAAACACTTAGAGCTTCCAACAGTACTAAACAAACATAAACATAGAATACATATTAAAAAAAAACCCTTCACTGTTGTAACTTCATGAAAATAAAGCAAAAACCAAAAACTCTCTCTGCAATTTCGTATTACGATACGTTTTCTAACCAGCCATAGGTACAGAACGTGCCGTAACTATGCATACCAAATAACTATGTCACAGTAGTTTAAAAGCTAAACTAGTCTTTTGTTCAAGACTAGCTGCTAGATATTTTACTGATATAATTTCAGTTTGTTTCTGGAACAAGATGCTGATATTAATATCAATATTAAATTTAATATTAATATTATCAATATAATATATATTAATTATATATAATTAAATTTCTCTCATTTGAAAAAAGAAAAAAGTTTCATAATTATCTTTTTTAAGAAACTAATTTTGCATGTGTCTTACATATATGATTCTGGCCCACAAAGTGATGTCTTAGAAGATTTGTCTAGATTTTGAGAGTGAGATTCATTGTTCTTGCTCCAGAAGATAAAGATAAGTCATATCGTTTCCAAGAAGACCAGCCTCCAGCTTCAAACACTGGTAAGTTCTTGGCCACACAATTCTGTTAACTCCATACATCTGGAATGCCGTAACTTCTCTGGCTTGGATATGTGATACGTGTATTCAATTTTGCAATTCTGGCATATTGCTATATTTTCAAACAGTAAAAAACTTATCAAGATGTTCTGTGCAGGCACTGCAAAAATAAAATAAGAATTCCAAAGAATGAAATGTTTTACTTCTTTCCTTTGTGAAATAAACGTCTTGTTTACCCCAAACAAATGTTTATCATGTACTGTATGACAGAATTTCTTGTTGCAGCAAGGACTGTTGTGAATATTAACTGAACAAGTAATGAACAGGGAAGAAATTTTATCTCTAGGAATAGCAGCAGTGAAACAGAGACTAAGATACTGTGGACAGCCCTATTATCCATGGGGGAAAAAGGCAATACTGAGAAGTTTCATAACAAAAAACAACAACAACAAAAAACAGATACAAGTAGAATACAAAATAATATAAAAAAATTCCCCTCACCCCCAGTCCCCTCTCTCTCCCCACTGCCCCTCTCCCCACTCCCCCCTCCCCAAAAAATAATCTCCACTGAATTTATTTTAAGATTGAGAGAATAATCACAGTGGAGACTATCCTGGCCCTAAGAGTTCTTTAAACTAGAAGGATAGCATAACAGGGAACAAATAAGGAAGCTAAAGCCAGACCAATCCAGTGTATAAACGACAGTTCATTTTAAGTTTGAGTGAGGTCCTACACTGTTTGATGTCTCTCAATTGAATTTCTTTTTGAGAGTTGCATTACAACCAAAACTTAATCTGTGGATCTTAAGTAGATAAAATCAATCAGTGTGCAGAACACAGCTGATGATCGAAGTTCTTGTTGGGCCTTTAAAAGAATTCTACTTGTACAGCTGAAATAGAGAGAGAAATCGGTCTATACACAAACACATTATTTGTGCAGTATTTGTTCTAGAGCAAGAAAAACTTACCTCTGGACAGAAATATGTTTCATACTTGCAAACGCTCAGAAATGAGTATGGTAAAGGAAATACACAGAACCTCATCAAATATCTATACACCTAGCCTTTTACTTACACATTACCCAGAGATGTTTTTTGCAAAATGAATGACCTCAAATCAGGTTAGGAATTCAATAATTCTCAGTTGAGTTTGTTAGTTATAATCACAGGCAGAAGAACCTATTAGCAGGACTACTGATAGGCCCCAAGGAAGGAACATTTCTCCAAACAGCTAGGATTTGTTTGCAAGCTAGTTTTGCTAGGTTATTTTTGGCCTATTAAATAACAGACATTACAAGAAAGCATACAATTTCATGCATCTCGCATCAGAACCATCGGCTCCTCCTATTTGTCACCGAAATTGCCTTCAATCTTAGCGTAATGCTTAGTAAACCACGCTGACAATAGCAGGAAAAGAGCATCCATTTGAAAGCAGATTCAAACTGTGCTGCATTCCAGAACGAAACTGCTTCTGCTGTGCTGTGCCCTCAGATACTCATCTGATTTATCTTAACTTAACATCCATCTCTATTTATCTTAGAGGTCTTATTATTAATGTCTGATCTGAACAAATTTAAAAGGTGAGGTTACAAACTAGGTTAACCATGATAAGGCCTATAAATCTTTGCTCTTCTTGGTAACGCAAGCTTTGCAAAAAATAATTTTGTTAAGAAATAAAACATATCCCTTTACGCCCTCGTGCTGCCCTTCATTTCTTTAAATATAGAGGAGTTTTGGTGTCATGTTTTACCTCTATTTCTTTCCCCCACTTGCTGTTACAGCTCTCACTGTAGGGAGTCTTTGCACTGAGCTTTTGATGAAGGTTCTGTTTATGATTCTCTAAAGTCACATATGAAAGTAAAGTGTGAAGTATACAGTAACAACATTTATTTCCTCACTGTCTTTAATTAAGAGGTGGAGGCATCTCCTACTTTGGGGGCATCTGTATCACCAGCCCTCCAGTGGAAACTGTGCATACACAGATGGGAACATATAAAAGGAGAAACTGGGCAAAGAGGAGGAAAGCTTATTTCCTGCAGTAGCCTCAAGCTTAGGGAATGAAAACCAATATCCCTTTTAGTAGATAAAAGGATGTGAAATCGGCCACTGATACTGAGTACTCTACCAAGCACAGATCAGCAATATTTGAACAGGGCAAATTCTGATAGTAAACAAATATAACTAGCTAGAGTTGTCCTTTGAAACAATCAAACCAAAAAACAACAACAACAAAAAAAAACAGCAATGACCATGCACCAGCAGATGCTGCCAGAAAAACTACAGCTATGTTAGTAGTGAATTTAAAAACTGATATTGTGCATTAACTGGGAAAAAAAAAGTAGAAAACATTCTGATTTCACTTAATCTCAATTATTTTGATAGCAATAGCCAAAATTATAATGGGGAAATAAAGTTTTTCAGTCTTTCAGGTATCCAAATCTCTGGCAAGAAAAACTTTCACAGGTTACAAATTATTGATGTCTACAGTCTTAAATAATGCAACCTATATTTTTTTTATTACTCATCCTTATGTGTAAAACTGTGTGTGGGATATTTCTTGGAAATTATCAGAGACAATCTTAGTAATCAGGAAGGAATCAGGGTCAGCAGATAAAAACAGAGAACAAGAAGATGAGAGAAAGCTAGTTTTATTCAGGATAAGCTAAATCAGCAATAACACACAATGTGCATGCACATACAATTCTTGGCTCAATTCCTCATGTAAGGCAGGAGCAGCACTTATCATCATTGTTTTGATCTCAATTATATGACCTATGGCACATAGGAACTTTCCTTTTTCTCCTAATAAATTAAAGGTAATAAGGTGAAACTAATCAATGAAACCATACAGCCATAGGGTATTGTGGTCCTGGATGGTAAGCTTATACTCTGAGAATCTGCAAATTAGCTGCCAAAATAAAAACATTTGAAAAGAGAGATAAAAGGATTGGAACGCATTGTTAAAATTACAGATTCCCAGACCCATTAAAGTGAAATAAAGGCAAATGACAATGTGATCAGCAATTTTATCAAATTCAGTAAAAGGTCCATTTCTTGTTTTTTCATCCAGACAAAGGTTTGCGATCATGAGCACCCCACAATGTCATGTGTTATCTAGAAAACCATACTGTGTCACCAGTAGATAAACATCATCAGGAGTCTAGTTTCAGTCCCAAGGGAAACTTCTGGGACTACCTTTGGTTCATGGCTGGGTCAGGTCACTTAAAGATTTCACTGACCTGAACCTGATCCAAACCAAAGGATAGAAATTCCTGACCCAATCACCCCAAAGAACAACTATAATGAATAACTGGAGTCATATGGTATTGCAAGCATATGCCTGAAGAACCATGCCTGAAACTACTTCAGGAGAGCAATTGCTTTTTTTTTTTTTTTTTTTTTTTTTTTTTTAAATAATCAGGAGATCCCCACTATTAACCATGGTTTTGACCTGAAGAAGTGAGTTTTATGGCCGGAAAGCTACTCTGTTGATTTTATTGAATTAGTCTAATAAAAGTAAGTGAAATGTAACAGCATTTTCAGGACATTCCTAGCAATTCATTTGTAAAACCTCATTTCCTTAGTGTTTCTCCTTGAAAACAGTTCTTAAAGCAATCTGAAACCCCTTACCACAGCAATACTGTTACTTTTCATATTAAAAAAAAAAAAAAAACCCTAAACAAACAAAACCACACCTAAATTTCTGGCCAATTTCACTTCACTGTAAAAAAAAGTTACTACAACAGACTTGCAATTTGGCATCCTGGCTGTTTTAACAGCTCTATCCTGTCAGTAAGAGGCTACTGAAATGCATCTGTAACTTCACAAAGACTTAAAATAGCTACTGCACCAAGATCTGTAGAGACACTTCTTTTAAAAACGCAAAGGAAAGATAACTGCAGCTGAAAAAGCACTGGCATGTCCATAAACAATTTTGCCACACTGTCATTAAGAAAAAGGATTCCAATATTCCTTACGGCTAAAAATTCTGATCGTTTAGTCACAGATTAGGAGATAACAGCATTATCATTTGTATTTTGGAATTTTTTGTTGGATATTTTTGCTTGGTTTTGGTCTTGTTTTTTTTGTTGTTGTTTTTTTGTTTTGTTTTAATTCTGTTGCCTTACCAAGATGTGACTTCATACTACACATAAAGCTATACTGCTACAGAATGAATGAATCTTTGCTGAAACACTTTGGTATAACTCAACTTCCTCAGCATATACCAACATGCACAAATTCTAGACCAAGATAATTTCTGAAGCAGAACAAAGTGTATATCTTAGCAAAATACAATGCTGTGCAGAGATAACTTGATAGCTCCAACTAAAGAAACAGTATGCTGTGAACAGTTGAACAGCAGGAAACAGAGGACAGGACAAAGGAAAACGAGTCTAGTTTTCAGGAAACAAAACAGCACACCATACAGACCTTGACATATAGCAACTGGATGATGCTCATCACAAAAACACTGCTTGGATAAAATATTACCGCCCTCCTCTTTATGGCTTCTAGGCATCTTCCCACTTCATCCGGACTAAGATTCAGCCAACTGTACATTCCCCTGCTCAAAAGGTTTTGCCACATATAAGATAAATAATGAAAAATAATCTACCTGCATTGCTGAATTTGATGCACAAATAGAAAATTACTATGATCCATTTATTTATATAAAACACATATATAAAATACAAAGTTTAATTTCACACAAAATCCAGTGTTTAACGTAGGGTTATATTTTTATTTTTTTATTTTATTATTTTAAGTATTCCTCTCATGTCAGAGTATGGAAGGTGATTATTCCTTATTGACAGCATGCAGAATCCCTACTAATTTTACTGATTTAAAACAACTAAAACTTTAGCTGTGATAGTATGAGATATCTTGCATTGGCATTGGTTGAAGGTTCTCATCTCTTGATTTTATCAATCTTTTATGCTGTAATCCTAAGCTACATTCTAGGTATTCCTTATATTTATTGCTCTCCTTTCAGCTTACAAGCTTATGTGTATGCTTTATTTTATTGTCTGTTTTTAAGTTTCTTATTTGCAGGGATCTTTCTGTTAATTGATTAGAATTGGTTTCCAATTAGCTTTAAATATGTATTTCTCACTTTGATCATTAGTCTTGTTTTCTTTATGCCTTTCTTGTTGTAGGAACAGTGAAGAACAACATCCAGGACTGCTGGCACTTGTAAATTGATCTACTTCCTTTGCTAAGGATTTATGATAGTTTTCCTTAATGGAGATTCAAAAATTTACTTACATAATAAGTAGTAAGTAGTCATATAAGTAGTAGTTCAAAATATGTTGCTATGAAGAACACTGCCCAAGTTGTTCATTCATGACATTCTCATCAGGTTGACCATGAGCCAGCAGTGAGCCCTTATTCCCAAGAAGGACTTTGGTACCCCGAAAAGCATTAAAAAGAATACAGACAGCAGGTTGAGGGAGATTGTCCTCTCCCTCTATTCTGCCCTGGTGAGGTCCAGTGCTGGGTTCCCTAGCTCAAAACAGGGTACTACTTCAAAGAGTTCAGTGGAGGGCCATAAAGATGATGAGGAGCCTGGAGAATCTCTCTTATGAGGAAAAGACAAAAGACCTGAGAAAAGAAGATTGAGAGGTGATCTTATCAATGCTTATAAATATCTCAGGGTTGAGTGCTGAATGAGTCCAAGTTTTTTTTTTTTCAGGGATGCATAAGGACAGAACAAGGGGCAACTGGTAAAAAGTGAAGCACGGGAAGTTCCATCTGAAGATAAGAAAAAATTAATTGATTGGGACACACTGGAAACAAGCTGCCCTGAGAGGTTGTGGAGTCTTGTCTGGAGACATTCAAAACCGACCAGGACACTTTCCTTTGTAACCTACTATCAGGAACCTGCATTAGCAGGGGGTTGGACTAGATGATCTCTGGGGATCTCTTCTAACCTCTATGTGATTCTGTAATAGCAAGCATGCATTTCTTTTAACCGTTAAGGTTAGGAAGTAATCAGAAAACTGTAAACTTAGGAATGTGAAGAGATAAAGGCTTTGCAGTATGAATAACATGATTTGGGTTCTAATCATGCCTCTGTGAACTTATGATTATCCTGTGTTTCAATTCTCACTACGAAACAGCATTACAGTGACAGGATTGTGCTGAGGTTTGTATCATTGTGAAAGCCTTTTGAATTTTTGGGAGGAGGAGACAAAAAAATTAAATGGAAAAAGGAAAAAAAAATGTTTTTAGATTGTAAAGATTCAGCCAATATAAGAAAAAAAATGTTTTGTTTTGAAGAACCAAAATATGGTCCCCATGCCAGATTGGATGGGGTCCTGGGCAGCCTGGTCTAGCGTTGAATGGGGAGGTTGGTGGCCCTGCATGTGGCAGGGGGGTTGGAATTCATGATCCTTGAGGTCCCTTCCAACCCTGGCCATTCTGTGATTCTGTGATGTTGCCGAAGTTAATTGCTACTTCTTACTACCAATATACATTGATGAAGATTTGAAGAATGCTGTCTTAAAAGACATTTTTCAGGACATTCTCCTGCTTTTGGCAGCAAAAATACTTATAAAACAAAGGCTTAATTTAATTTGCTTTCAATATCATTCCAAAAACAATTTAAAATTAGATTTGAAATTCCTGTTGTCACTTTAAGTTCCTTCTGCAGTTTAATGCGACTGCTAGGTATGGCTTTTAATGAAAGACTACTATTTTGGAGGAAAATTTTCCCTGAATTTAAATTCTTATTAAAGGAGTAACTACAGAACTCAACTCCTCCTCCATTCAGATGAATGACACTTTGAGCAGCGAAGTTATTCATACTTTGATAGCTCAGTGGACACATGATAACTACTGCTTGTCCTCACTAGAAAACACTGCCAGACTGCAAAATTCCAGTTTATGTCTAAAAAATTTTCTTTTATAAAATGCAATTGCAATTACTATAAAGGTGCCTGCAGTGATCTCTCCAGACTGAGGAATCAGACATGCCCCACTGCCATTTTCTAATGTTCTTAGC
This sequence comes from Meleagris gallopavo, assembly GCF_905368555.1. Taxonomy (NCBI): domain Eukaryota; kingdom Metazoa; phylum Chordata; class Aves; order Galliformes; family Phasianidae; genus Meleagris; species Meleagris gallopavo. The sequence continues at coordinate 6,346,560 of NC_139414.1, read as the reverse complement.
CATAGTTAAATTTTTCTTAAAATTTTCTTCTCATCCAAGTGGTCTTAGACAAGAGCACTGGTGTTAACAGTGAAGAAAAATGATCTTCAAAATTCAAGAATAAGTTTTGACACAAATCACGTTATGCTGGTTTTTATATATGCTAAGCACTAAAACAAAAGTTTTGGATAAAATATTTATACCTTTACTACTTAAGCCTTGAAATTTACCACAGATCAGCAAGACACTGAACAATACTGTGGTAGAGTATACAGATACAAAAATCCAGATGAGAACACTGATCTTGCCCATTTATTATAAATTATTAGAAATACTTTCTCCAAATCTCCAAAGCTTTTGTAGGACAGCATGGCCTTCCAAGACTCGGGATTAGGAAGAGAAAACTGATTGCCACAAGTTGTCCACAGCAACTTCCAAAAACTCACACAAACAGGTATAAAAACTGTGGCAACTTTCACTCTCAGAAGCCAAGTCTAAGAGACTATTGCCACAAGACTCAATGTTCAGCTATAGTGAGTGCAGGATGTGATTTTCAAAGCTTCACCAGGACTAAAGATACTAGCATGTACTTCACATATGCTTTTCAAGCTTTCTATCTTGAAAGCCTAACTCTTACAGTTACAGTCCTCATAAAAATCCCCTGAAAACCTAGCAAACACTGTCAGTAACCCACATACCAATATACAAATATCCCAGACCTTTTCCTTAAGCAGTTCAGCACATCCCTAATTGAAAGTAAATACAGGTTTTAGTGATTTGAACCTATATAAACCTCTTTTCAATTCAAAAGCTAGAAATCTCTTAAGGATAAAAAGTGCTTGCATAGAATCACAGCAGTAGAGCACAATCAAACTATCACCATTTGTTTGTTTTAGCACTTCACATGGTTACCTCAGTTCTCAGGTCCAGATCAATCATTTGTTAAAGAGAAAAATGAACATCTTGGATGCCTCAGCAGAATACTGATAAGAAATGATGTCAGCTCATTTTAACCAAGGATAAGAACCAACCTAGAAATTATTCTTCTTATTATTCTTGGAAGAAGACTTGATAAAAACCTACTACAAGGTGAAGAGGAAAATATAAAATTTAAAAAGATGATTCCTAACAACTCATTCATGCTACTCACATGTTTTTCATTGAATATTTCACTTTTACTTTTTAAAATAATTTGTTGTATTTCCATATACAATGATAGAGTGTTTCTTTCCATTCTAACCTTAGTGCTATGAATTGAATATTTTTATTCAATGTTCAATACTGTATTTATTCAAAATTACACTATTCCAAGTCGGTTGCTTGTGGAATGTGTGAGAGATCTACAAGTTCATTACAAGTGGAAGATGGAATAAAGTGAAAAAAATATTATGTCAGTGCAACTTTCTTCATACCTGGAGTAGAATACCTTTAGAGCCAAGTCTAAAGGACTGTCACGTTATAATTCACAAGAGCTGTAAACAACTGCAGACCTTTCTTCACTAGAATAAAGGGAGAAGGTGGTATTCCCATCATCAAACTCGTTTATTGCTTTTATTTACATACAGTAATATCCTTCATGCCAATCGCGTCCCACTTGGAATCAGCACCCAGTAGCACCCCTGTATCATCAGCTAGTCTCTAGCATTCACAAAACACTGCTGCCAGCCACATTTACAGATCAACTTAAAAAAAACTGCAAAACCAAAGAAAGGCATTATAAATACAGTTGCAATCCTAACGATGTGATCAAACAGTATCTAACTCGTGCCACATGAAAGGAACTCTGCTCTGCAACTGATAAAAGGAAAGAATGTGGCACACACTGAAAGTCACTGAAATTACATTCAGGGACAATCCTTAAACTACAGCTTTATTGGCATCACTTTACTCTTTTTAGCACACGCTGCTAACAATGCTATATCTCTATTTGCTCTCTATTTGCTTTTTTCCACTATAGTTTATTACCCCAATCCAAGGGTAGCAGAATACACTGTCTTTCTAAGCAGTTTAACAAACATTTCTCTTACTTTTCCCACTGAAGAACTAGGGAAACTACAACAAAGTGGAGTGCAGTGAAACACTGACTGATATGCAATAATTCTCACCTATATTAAAAAGACAAATCATGCATAATAGAAGGCACATACATATATATTGTATGGATTTATACAAAAACACATCATGGATTTATCAGTGATGTAACTGTATTCACAGATTTACTTTTTACCTGGTCCACAAAAAAGTTTTCGTCATCATTGACTGATACAACTAGATTAATATATTTTGCATTTAAAGAGCTCTCAGTAGAGGAAGCTTTCATCTTCATATATTGGAGTTTTTCATAAACATCTTCAGTGCCTCAAAGCCCTCGCAGCTCTTACCATCCAAAAATATAACTTCCTTGTCATAATGACAATTAGTGAATCTTTATAGCAGAAGCTTGACAAACAGAAGCAAAAGAATTATTCCCAGCTGACTGCTGTTGTTAGATAAATGGATGTATGTGCTCAAAAATTTTCATGAGCTCTGAACTCTCAGCCTCTCAAAAAATGCGATTATTACAGGAATTTCACTGACTACATGTTCTGAAGGTCACAGAGTCAAATCCAAGAGGACGAGATTCAATCATTGGATTTTTTTTTTAATCCACCTTAACAAGTAGCGCATATATTCCTCAGTGCAGCTGTACTGGGAATTATCTGAGCAAGTCACTTCTTTCTCCAATGTTATAGGTAATGAGAAGGAGCTACCAGTAAATCAAGCAATCAAATTTTAAGAAATTTAAAGCAAACAAGCTGAGGCATTATTGCAGCAGAGATCCCATTAGTTCAGGTAGTACCTACTTCCCAGACTCCTGTCAAGAGAATAATATACCAAGTATTCAAGTACTTGTTATTCAGGATATGACAGGTAGGACTGCTGTGCAGTCCTTCCTCTTGTGTTCTGGTATGGTTTGTTTGCGGTTTTTTTCCCTATTCTTTATTCCCTTTTTTGATAAGATTCTTTTTCCAGAGACTTGTTAAAGAATAAATACTTGTGATGAGTTGGAGGGACAACAAGAAGAAAGGATTGCATAGACTTTCCTTAGTCTTCATTCCAAATAGCTTTTTTTCTGGATAGTATCACTATTTCTCCTCTCTTTCTCTCTCCTTCTGTCCGTAACTAATTCCCATGCACTGCAGTAACAAGAGCTCTGTTAATCGTACATCAGTGTCTGCATGTTCAGCATTGCTGCCCCTTGATTGGTGCCCCCCGTTGTTCTACCCTCTGAGCAATTAGCCAGTCTGCTAATTTCACTTTCTTCCATGTAAACTGTTTTATGGAGGAGATTCACTAGCTGTTACAACACAAGATATGGCAGCTTTTCTGTATCCCAAACCAACATCACCACCTGCTCCACCAGTGCTGTGCAATTCAGTGTGAAGGGATATTAAGAGCAAGCATAAAGCTCTGCCAGGGCAATTTGGACTAAATCCAGTTTTCAGACCTTAATGTTTCCTGCAAATCTGTCCTCTTCCTGCAGATTTGGAAAAAATGGATTTCTATTGCTTTGCTGCAGAGAACTGTTTGTACTGCTGGTGAGACCCAAAAATTCTGTCTGTTGCAAATTAGAGCATGAGAAAGGATAAGAGCTCAGCCTGGATTCCCCATTTCTCCCTTTGGACTCAGGTTCTCAACATCCTGACCTACTTATTAGAAAACAATTATATAATTGCAACAATTGTAATTAAGTATTTTTTCTTCTAATGTTACACCAGTCATGATATAACGGAAATAAATTGTCTCTAACAGAGACACCAAAGACAAAATACACAACCAGTGAGGAAGACCATGATTTTCAAGGTATTTACTCTAAGAATCTGAATACATATGTTAAATGCAGTGCACCCCCCAGACCACTTCTGTTCAGTGCAATGTTTTCCCTCAGTCTTTAAACTACAAGCCTCATGAGACCCTACAAAAGACACCACTAAAGCAGAGGCTGCATAAGTCAACTACAGGGAAATCAGACTTTTTTTTTTTTTTTACTCATTTTAAAGAATATACACATAAATGGAAGAGCCATTTCCTTATAACCTAGGAATTCGGAGACAGTACCATAATTTCCATGTCAGACATCGTTCTGTTAGACTACCCTATGCTGCCATTTGTCACACAGCAACAAAAAGGATTAGAATACTGGCAGGAAGATTCACCTTGTACTAACATCTGCTTCTGATACCATGAGCCAAAACAATAAAACAGAAGGCATTACTTTCAGATCAGTCCTCATTTGTTTATTAATTTGAAGCAAGTTTTTTTTCCACAATAGGAATCATTTTACCATGGTGGAAAGTACTGGATTGAAAAATAAATTCTGACATGCTGCCTAGAGGAAGGTATAGTAGGCTTTTATGTGTTGTGCATTTTAAAGTGTGAATTTCATTGTAACAGAAAACTGCTTGCACACTTAAAATATCAGCATCGTGGCAGGAGAATGACATCTTTATTCTGAGAGTACTGCCTAGGAAGTGTGTTCAGGAGATGTATAATGCAGAAATAGAGCAAAGAAGAACTAGCAATGACTGTGGAAAAACATCTGAAATGATCTGCAATTTTCCTTCGAAAATGGCATTTTTGTATTTCATTACATATCAGATAATTAATAGTTAAATTATTTTTAGTCATCATGTGGTATTTTATTTATTAAGTTTCTGTAAACACCAAATTAAATTCTCTGCCAAGGAATTAAACAAATGAAAATGCTTTGATGAAGGAAAGCTGAATAAGTAGTGAGGAACAAATATCCAGACAGAAAGAATTAAAAGCAAGCCATACATTCTGGTAGCCTGTTAAAGATTTAATTATCAGTTGAAAAGCATACAATAATAAAAACATCTGTAATACTGAAAAAAATTAAGGGAAAGTGTAAAGTCAGTAACATTTTTATTAAAAACAAGTCCCTCCCACACAGACAATTAAACATTTACAACTAAGCTACACTACAGAGAATTTCCATCTGCATCAGTGGTCCCAGTATAATTGTTAGTTTCATGTTTCCTCTGTTTAAAGAATAAAATCCTATTAATAAATAAAAAATAAAATAATGTAAGACTAATGTGAACCTGGAGTGCTGTGGACTTAATTCAGATAAGAACTTAACTTTAAATGCCTAAATAGTCATTCACAGAGGCCTCGTTCTAGATAGTTGTTACACCACTGGATTGTCTGCTTTTGAGTAGCTGGCACAAGTCTTTCTCATTACATGTTCTGGCAGGAGTTTACAGGTCCTGCCTTCATGGCAGCAAAGTCTCTGAGGAAATTTTTTCCAAACAAGAAGGCTAGAGTTATAATACGTGCTAAAACCATTGCCTCTTCATGTCATTCCACAAAAGCGGAGCAGCAGGCTAGGAGATGCCTTCTAGACCATAGCGATTGGTATAAAAAGAATTTATTTTTTATTTTTTTTTAAGGGATAGGATTCTAGCATTCCTGCAAACACAGTTCCCTAATTGCTGCTATCTCTAAATGATATGCTGAAGGATATCTACAAAGATGAATGGAGACTTCCCTTCCCAAGGATCTACCCAGAGAAAAGAATGGGCAACAGGTACAAATTGCAGCAGAATAGGTTTCACTTTTTACAGTGAGAACAACTGATCACCTGAATAAACTCCCTACTCCCCTTTCAGTTTGTCTAGATGTGATTAAACAGGATGGTAGATAATCTCATCTAGGCTCCTTCTTCTCAAGAAACTTTTGACCTGATGATCTTTAGTGCTCCCTTTCAACATGGGCTGTTCTGTGCTTCTACGTTTCATTTAGCTGCAGCATATACACAAAGTCTTTATAATTTATCTCTATCAACCACAGTAGATTAGCTCTTTATTTCAAAAACAAGAAAGTGCTCCTAAATCAAGCACAGGACATTTTAACTTTTTTGTTGTTCTCCACAGTGTCCTCCAAAGAGAAGACAAACCAGTCCCTTTTTAGTAGCTAAAAAGGCAGTTTGTTTAAAAAAGAATTCAAACTTAGATAAACTTGGCTTTGGGCAGTTGACCTTAACTGTTCACATTTAATAGATAATCTTTCCTATGCTTACAGGCTTTGTAACACACAACTACACAGCTCATCTTCAAACCTCCTTTATTCTCTACAAGTAAAACAGCCCGCAAACTGCTGCCCCTTTATTCAGATTAATAATGCCCAAAATCATAGTCCTGTTCTCAGCATTTTATTTCAGACTAACCAATTCAAAATACTTTTATAAGTTACACTTTGGGAGCATAAGCAGGGAAGAAAACCAGTGGTAATACTAGAAACTCCCCTTACAGTTTCTGAAAACTAATTTTCTGAGTGAATCGGCTACCGTAAATGAGCTATTTCTCCACTTCAGGTGCACTTCTCTGGAAGGTATCTGCACTCATCGAAAGAATATGAAGATTAACTTTTCTTTGAACAAAACATCCTGGAATAGAAATTCATCATTTCAATTATGTACATGTTCAAAGAAAAATACCACCTGTTCTTAGCAGATTGTAAATAAGCATTGAAAGGATCATATGTACTGGAAATCCCATTTTCTGATTCTACCATTAGGAGGTAAATCAACACTGTAGGTCACAGTGAAGCACCCTCTGATTTAGCACTTGCCTATGTTCCAGTAGCATACCAGTACTGCATACTCTCATACCACCGCCTACTCATCATGCAAGTTGCATAGCAAGCCCGCATCATGGCAAAATGGACATAGATGTAAGCCATTATATTTGCATTTATTAATGACCCTTGCTGAGAAACTTCAATACATGATATACAAACCTGCTTCAAGATTCCTTTTTAAATACACGTAGTTACTATTTTTCTCCCCACCATTTTTTCTTTTCTAAAAGAAGCATCTAGGATCAAAATAAGACTGATGCAACCATTGCTCTCATTCTTCACTTTCATATGTGATACCATCTGACAGTCATATGTGCAACAAAAATTGAAAGTAACAATGAATGATGTAAACATCAATGTTTAACAATGTCTTAATATGGTAAGATTGTATTACATTGCAAGAACCACATTCCTTTTCTTTCAATCCCTGGGCCACAGTTACAGTACTTGGAATTTCTTTTCGTTGTTATCAATACCGCAAGAAAGTAAGGACAAATGCTTCTAGACTCAAAGCACTTACTTTATTAAAAGCCTTTCTAATGTGAAAAATGCACACACAGTCACTCTTGCAGCAGCTGCATTACTGCTATTTTCACCACTCCAAGTACGAAATGAGATTACAAAGGGGGTTCAAGAGCTGGATTTAAATCCAATTCTGTAGCTTCTGAATGTGTGCTAATGTAATATCATGAGATTTAAAGGTAAGGGCCTCAACAGCTTAATCTATAGCTTTTTCAAACATCTGGGTCATTGGCAATGTCACTGCTTTTATTCTAACAAAATTAAGGGGATAGTAAGTATAATCCCTAAGCAGCTACTTGCCTGCAAGTCACCAAAATGCACTTACAGCAATGAATCAGCAGCTGGTATTAACCCTTTCAACATATGGGATGCACAGTTAAAAGAAAAGATGATGCCTTCAAATCTATCTAAATAATGACATAAGATCACAAAGTAGAGATCAAAAAGGAATGCCACACTCAAACTAACACAAAAAACAACTCCAAGATTGCATTCTGCAAAGGTAGAGAATTCAGAAAAAAACAGATACCTACTTAGTTCCTGGCATATCTGTTTCAGGCACTGGAAAAAAATAACGCAAGATTCAGGCCAAACAAAAAAAACAGAAAAATCTGGCTGATTTTTATTTTATTTTATTTTTAACAGCAGCAATACATTTGCCATCTAGTGGCAAGTTACTAACAGCAACTTAAACAGTTACAAAACCCAGTACCTGGATTCATTCGTTACTCAGCTTCCAACTCCCTTTCGTTAATAGAGTAAGCAAGTGGTGGGACCAAAGAGAACTCTCAGTTTACAGAAACTCTCCTCCTGCCTCGCTCTGATAAGAATACTTTTAAGGAACAATACTTCTGTATTGTTTTCTCCAGTTTTTCTACACTATTAGGAAGAACATGGTTAGTGTCACTGGGTTATGTGTCCACATGCAGGCACAGTGCGGAAAAAGCATAACAGTTCAATTGTAATGCACAGTTGTGGTAATGGCTATATCAGAAGATGAATTATTCAAATCATAACAGGACTGAGTGTTTTTTGCAAATCCTTCTGAAAGAGCTCAGCTCAGTAACACAAGAAAGCAGCAAAACTGTTCCTCCTAACATCAGCTATACCACAGGAAAAAAAAATAAATAAATATATATATATATATATATATATATATAATATACCGAGTGATAAACAGACACAAATCATCCCTGGAACCTTCTCAAAAGCATGCCAAGCATGCTTCAAAGTGCAAGCAAGTACTGCTGATTCTTTCATACTTTTATCACATCAGGTATTCATTTATCCACTATTCTGCTACAAACAATGGTGAGAAATGCCAGAATGAATTCTCTGTTCATATTATTCTTATCACGTTTTCCCCTCATTCTCCTTCCCTATCTTTGCTCTACCTTCGCTTTTTGGAGAACCTGCACTCTGCTATGCTCTGCCCAGTTCTATGACTCACAAGACTATTTCAAGAACTACACCTCAGGAAGGTTAATACAGCTGTGCAAAGACTCCATGCATATGTAATGATGGACCACTACAGGGGCTCAAGAACTCTCGTGCTCTGCATGGTGACAACTAACTGAAATTCCAGTAGCAATGAATACATTCTCATTTGTTTGGTTTCATTCTTCCATCTTTCACCTCAAGGTCTTGGCAAAAGAAGCACCACTGAGCATGTTATTCAAAATAAGATGTAGTACAACATCCTATAAATACTGCCATCATATTTTATGCACTTCATGCTCTGTTTTTATACCAGGATAGTGTTTTAATATTTTTAACAGTCCCTACAGTACAATGACTTTCCCATAGAAATGCTCATGCCTGTTGCACATGAAATTAAAATTGATTAAATATTGCATTTGTAAAAATGGTACCTCTTTATATCCATTTATGCATTAGACCACACTACATCTCACAGGGTCCCATTCTGCCTTTTTTGTATAACTTTCCCAAAGAAACAGAGGTAGAATAGCACCTTCAATTGTGCTGTTTTTTTAGTTTTTTTTTTTTTTTTTACTAAGTCTTCCTGAATTTCTTTGATTTTCCATTTATATTTGTCAGTTATAAACAGCAGCATTTTATTCTTTTTCAGATTACCAGTGATTTTACAGAACTGCAGCTCATTTGCTGATGCCTTCCATTCAGCCTAATTCAGTTATAGAGCATGCACAGCACACATTCTGTACTTTTGCATGCTTGCCTGCCAAACAATCGTGAGCACTGGACTAGAGCAGCAGTCCTCAGCTCCAACTTGGTGACAACTTACTACTAAAGAAATCCTCACATTAGAAACGTTCGTGTTGAATCTATAGCAGTCATAATGATACATAACTCACATGTGCATGAGTGTATGAGTATTTCAAGAGACTGTCAGAATATATGACCTTTTTAATTAAAGTTGTCCCATAAGTGGAAGAACATAACTCCTTGCAGTGAAGTAATGTTATTTACAATTTGTCATGTCTCTGTGCATTCTCCAAGCTGAAACAACAATAACAATCACAGCTGATGTAACAGACCCTTCTAGTATTTCTCTTTAGTAAGCCAATACTGTTAAAATGGCAACAGTCTAAACTGACACTTCTCTGTCAAAAAACTCTTACAAAAGTGTCTGCATCACCATGATACTTCCCAAAAGCAGATGAGCTAACATGTTAGAGGATTTGAAATGCTCAGAACATCCAAAATAATAGAAACCAAAAGGACAAAACTTCCTCTAAAAGAGGAAAATTAATTAACTAATCTGTTCCATTCTGGAATAGTCCATTCTGGACTAATAACAAACATGAAAATGCTCCCAAATAGAACGTAATTTTTATGAATCATTCAGAAGTGGCTTTAGTATAGACATATAGTACCAATTTATATACTTCACTGATACATGCTTCTACAGAACAGAATGTTTACTATTGCTTCCATCACTTCTCACCTTTTAAGCAGTGCAAATAACATCCAGCTCCTTAGATTCAATAATATGATTCTATTCTCCCTGAATTCAAGTGGTTAAGCAACACCTTGTTTAATGTAATCAAGTCAAACACTTGATGCTAGAATTTCTGCACAGATCAATTTCTTTCCATTAAACTTTTCAAATTTAAGCTACGTGCACCTTCTCCTTTGAGAAAGCAGGATGGAGAGGGCTAGAAATGAAAATCCCGATACTCAATTTTATCTCATTTTAACCTTAATAGAAAAGTTTAGACATAATGCAACCTCTTCTATCTACCTCTAATTCACTCCATATGATCGAAATTCTTTCCATTTTTGAATATTAAGGGAAGAGACATTGTCTAATAGTACATTGTGGTCAGCTAGGCACAAGCTAGATTGGTAGTGTAGCATTCCACAGGCAGTAAGGTCAATGTAAAGTTAAAATTGACATAAACGTTTCATACAGTAGAGAAAGTGAAAAGCTTTCAGTTCCTATTGTCCTTACAGGAAAGATGTAAAAGACAATATATTAAAGGCTACCTGTGCAATGCAGACTTAACTAGATTTGAAGAGATTGTCAATCAAGATAAACAACAAGCTGAAGAGCCATAAGAAGTTGGACATTTTTTGATCTAGATCAAACTGACCTGCCAAATAAATTAGGAAGACTCAAGAGAGGCATGAATGCATCATAGAGATGCATCCTTAGTATGTTGGACTCTTCTCAAATGTCATTCTAAAAGAGATGAAAAAGTCTTCTCAATGATTCTCTGAAATTGTCTGCAAGTTATAGCAGACCACTTTCCCTACTGTACAAACCATCCATGTCAATTTTAACTTTCCTTTGACCTTACTGACTGTAGAGAGTTGATCACTCTAGCTCAGTCTTCATCATACAGACTGCTATCAGTAACTGTGTAGAGTAGACCAGACAGAATTTCTGGTTTAATAACCTTAGTCTTGATACAGAGGCAACATCCCTGCTAGACCAGTGACAACCATGAGGAAAGTCGACTTACTGTTCACACTTCCTTTTTTCCTCTGGAGTTTCCATTTACTCCCCAAAAATATCCTAAATAAAATTGCAATGATTCAAGGATTCATTTGAAACCAGCAACTTACATCTCTTTAGCCACAACATGCTAACTGTTAAGCACTGCTAATTCAGCTCTGTTCAGGCTTAAAATCTCTCTATTGTTTTTCCCTCCATACAGATTATAAAAATACATTCATTCCCTCTGTAGGTGAATAAATTCAATTTCATTCATACATAATTCAGGTCTCATATACGAATAAAATATTTCTAGAAAGTACCACAGGAGACTTCCAGTTTTGATGGCCTATGTTCATCCTCCAGTAGAAATGATTAGAAGAACATATTGTACATCTATGCTTTGTCACATAGATCTTTTCTTTCCATAGAAATCTGTGTTTTTTTGTTTTTTTTTTTTTTTTTAATCTCCAAGACCCCACTTATCAGCCTGCCCAATATTTCAAATAAAAGATTTCTCATACTAAAGTCATCCAGAGTTTTAAAAAAAAAAAGTTGGGGGAGTTATCCTAGTAGGTCTCTTTTGTGTAGCACAATTCAACTGTAACTACTCCATCACCGGTTTGAATGGCAGCTGCTCCAGTAAAACAATAGCAACTATGCAGATGCTAATACCAGACAATAGCTTGACATGCTGAACCATATTTCAGCTGTTACATTGTGCTTGAAATCTGATTGAAGTGAAATATTGGAATGACAGCTGGAATGCCATTATCTCATTTTCTTACTGCATTTCAGCATAACTTTACCATATTACTTAAAATTAAAACTGACTGACCACCCCATAGTGCTACAATAAAAAAGTGCTTTTATACAATTGTTTTGCTTCTATGTCACTTGCATGTTAATCTCATTAATATATCTTTCTAAACTCACCAAGGGGACTTCCTTTTTCAAAATGATATTTAAAAACCATTTGATACTTAACATTGTGAGACATCAAAAGAAGGCATTATTTTCAGATTGTAGACTTGACTGAGAAGCAAATACATGAAAAAAGCTAAGTCCAGATAACTAGAAAGATCAGTTCCCCCTTCAGAATAACAGAACCATTAAGGCTGGAAAAAGACCTCTAAGATCATCTAGTTCAACCATTCACCTACTACCAATATTGCCCACTAAGCCATGCCTCTAAGTACTACATCTTTCCCTTGCTTAAACACTTCCAGGGGCAATGACTCTGTCAGCATCCCAGTCAACCTGTTCCAATTCCTCACCACTCTTTCTGAGAAGAAATTCTTCCTAATATCCAGCCTGAAGCTCCCCTGGTGCAACTTCAAGCCATTCCCCCTCATCCTATCACTGTTAGCTGGGAGAAGAGGCTGACTCCCCCCCACGTAGTCACAACCTCCTTTCAACAAGTTGTAAAGATTAAGGTCTCCCTTCAGCCTCCTCTTCTCCAAAGTAAACAGTCCCAGTTCCCTCAGCTGCTCCTCAGAAGACTTATATTCCAGATCCCTCACCAGTTAATATCTGCCTTTATAGAATCCACGTACTATCATTAATTAAGTCTTAAGTCTACAATAAGGGTGGTGGGGCACTGTAATAGATTGGCCAGAAAGGTGATGGAAGTCCTGTCGTTGGAGACACTCAAAGTCAGAATGGACAAGGTTCTGAGCAACCTGACTGAGCTGCAGGCGTCCCTGTTAGTTGCAGGAGTTGGACTAGATGACCTTTAAGGGTTAGTTCTAACTCAAATCACTCTGTGATCTGGAATCCTGAATTACACAGGTGTCAAATGTCACTTGATGACTGAATTGTCGTAATTATGATAAACATTGGTGAAGAATCATGTATTTTGGTTGAAAAGGTGCTTTTTTCCCCCCTTTCTCCTGATTTCCAGACTTTTTTTTTTTTTAAAGTTTGTTCATGCATTGCTGTCTCATTGCTATTAGGCTTTAAGATCACATAATTCATTATTCCCCAATTTCAAAAGTTGATTTTTTAACTGATAGTTCTGTGTCACCTACTCAGTTACAGCAATGCTCTGAGTTTATGAAATTATGATCTAACAGAAAAAAGCACACATTACACCACAAAGCCCTCCTTTAAAAAAGTAACTAGAGAAATGGACCTTTTCTATGATTCTAGCTGCTCAAAGGTATTTATATTCTGAATTATCACCAAAACTAAAGTGAGTTTAAATAAACAAGCAAGAGTTTGCTGTTCTGGACTTACTTATCCTTTAAACGTCTGGTGAAGACAAGAGAAATTAATTAATTTACTTGTGTATTCAAGTCAGCCAGTGCTAGAACTACAATCCAGGTCTCCCAGTGTTCTTTCCAAACACAATGCATTTAAGAAATATCTTTTTCCCCTCTTAATTAAAAAAAAACTTAAATCAAAATACTTAAACTCACAGCTGTGTTCTGCTCAATATTTGAAGTTTCCTAAAAGGATAAATCAGTGTTTATATGATCTATGAAACTGTAAGAAGCTGCACCAAGTCTTCTAAAACTTCACTTAGAAGGGAAGTATAGTTTGTCTATGTTATCTCAGAGTTACTACAAGAGTTGCTAGACCAATTAAAAAATTAAAAAAAAAAATCAGCCTCTCATGCATAATCTTTTCTTGTCTCAGCAGTTTCTAGGTTCATTTACTATTAGATCCAGCCAGAGGTTCAATTTATTCAAGTTTTACAGAGCAATTTACGTGCGTTTGGTACTGGAAAATGGAGGATGACATCATGGTGGCAGAAAAGTCATTATTTGTTATTAATTAAAAAAAGAAAAACAACCATTCCAAGGAACTTCACAGGATACACACTTGAACAGAAAAATGTAAGCAAGCAACTGTGAATACACTTTACATTGTTCATAGAGCTATTACAATTATTTCACTGACCTGGAAAACAAAATATTTTTTATTAATATGGACATTTGAACAGCAGCAAAACCTACTGCTGACATAACTAGGATCTCGGTTTGTAACAAGCAAGTTAGTACCACACCAGGCTCTGTTAACCACAACACACAAAACTATGATTTCCACATGTTATGTTGTTCCACATACAATTAGAACACACCATATGGTAGAAGCTTATTTGTGGAGTTGGACTGCCCTTTTCTTCTCTCACATACACATTTTTATCCTCTTTTTCAACTGTTATTTATGGAAAGACATTACAATCCTCACACTACTGCACTCCTCACAGCAAGAATCCTGTCTGCTTACAAATGTCAACTGGTTTGTTAGCACAAAGAGGAAAAATGCAATTCCATCTGACTGGTTAAATAAATAAATGCCCTTTCCACAATTCTAAATCATCCATCCCATGTGAAACTACATAGGCCATCCTTCTGCTTGATTTATGATACCCTGCTAGCCACAGAATTACTTAGCAAAATAAGTTTGGATTGATGTAAAATCTCTCTTCACCAGGAGAAAAAAAATGTAAGCGCCATAAAAAGATGACATTAATTTAGGAATAGTTGAGCTATCATTGACTTATCAAAATAAAGCTGGAGACATAAATCAATTCTACTGCCTGGACAAAGATAAATCAATAAAGCTCAGAAACACATTATTGATTCTGAAGCCATCTCTCAAAGGCTCTTCATCTGATTCCTCAGCCATCTGCTTAATTGAAATGATAATTCTGATAACCTCTGGTAGGCCCTGTGCATGCTGACTTTGATACAATATTATTCAGTGAAATACAGATGGCACATGACCTCCTGTCAGTGAGAATCCTAAATGTGTTATCCACATGATTAGTTTGGATAGATACATTTTGTATTAAACAACATGCTTCTGTCCAAACTCATTCTTACATGACCTTTAGCAGGTGAGTCTTTTGTCCAAATCCTCCTTTACAAGTTGTTGGACAGTAAACAGTTGAAAAGAGTATCTGACATTCTTCTTTCAAATATCCTTCCTGTCTTAACTCCTGCACCAGGGCTGAATCATCTGAATCATTTGCTTTTTTATTTTCCCCTTATTTTCCCCTCAGGTTGTACTTATTAAGCACAAGGACAGTGAACAATTTGTAAAATGTATATTCAGTCCAGATATTTTAGTTTACTGTTAGATTCTGTGCATTAAATCCACAGGAGTGAAAAACAGTACATTTCTATTATAAGACATAATACTGCATGAGGATGTGTGCAATCTTTCTATAAACCTGCAGCTAGAAAAAACACTGAATAAGACTATGCTGCAACTCTGTAGTGAGAAACTATTATACTGTGTTCACATTTTAGAGAAATTCATTGTCAAGTTTTAAACAAATTCTGATTTTTTTATGACAAGATACAATGCAGATATCCTTCCGTTTTACTTTTTAAGAGTTCCTCTTCAACATCAAGATACTGTGACCAAATACACTTACATTGCAAAATATAGCATTCAACATATTGTACACTTTTTCTAGTATTATAATGAAACAACAGAACAAAAACGCACATCAGAACTTGAAGACACCTTCTGAAAATTATTAAGCTGTCAAGCTCATTTTGCACCAGCTTTTCTCACCTATTTCACTCCCTCCATACCATGGAGAGCTCAAAATCAAAACAATGTACATGGCAATTCAGTCCTAAGGGTCAACATTTGAAAACTTGCTAGTTTTTTTTATTATACAATAATTTCACATACACAAAAAAAAGAGTAGGACTACACTATCCAGAAAACCATAGAAAATAAACATATAACAATTTGAAAAGAGATCATAAAATAATAGTTACTTTATTTTCCCTGTAGGACCCATACTAAATCTGTATTATATCACCACCAGGAAATACAGAATGACATAAAGCAACATTAACTTCTAGACTAAAGATATGTATATAAACACAGTCTTTGACAGCATAAACGTTCTATTTCCAAACAATGAATTTGACTCAAGTAAAAACGAAGGTATTGGATGTTCAGCTACAACCTACTCTGTAACTAAATGATCATACCAATAGTCTGCATAAATAAACCTGGCAGTGTCCTGCTAGTAAGACTGGAATTTGCACTTTCCACAGTTCAGAGCAGCACAAGAAGCAGTGAAAATTGAAGTTTGAGAAATCATGACTGTGCATCAAGAAATACACAGTGGTGAGTATTGGAAGCAAGTTACCCTTTCCTCACCAATAGGACTCATCTCAAAAAGCACTTAATTTTGCTTTTAATAGGCAAATGCTTGCCAGAGCAGGCCATTATTCACTTGCAGAGAATATTTCAAAACTTTCCTATGTTTCAGTTTCCAATGAAACAACCTCTCAAACAGTAAAATATCTGGAGCAACGCAAAACTTTGAAGCATATAGCTGTATGGAGCTAGGAGAATGACAGATTTAGCTGGATCTCTCTTCAGAGTACGAGAGGATCCTAGTTGGTCAACATTAGACTTTTACACGGGCACAGGCTTTGTATCCTCTTTGGAGGAGGCTATACAGAAATTCTCTGCCCTCTCTAAAAGCATTGCGATGGATCGTATTTTCCTTCTATAAAATATGGGGGAAACAATCCAGGTATAATAACAGAATCACAGAATTGTATGGGTTGGAAGGGACCTCTAGAGATCATCGAGACCAACCCCCCTGCCAAAGCAGGTTCCCTACACCAGGTCGCACAGGTAGGCGTCCAGGCGAGACTTGAATATCTCCAGAGAAGGAGACTCCACAACCTCCCTGGGCAGCCTGTTCCAGTGCTCCGTCACCCTCACTATGAAGAAGTTCTTACGCACATTCGAGCGAAACAGCCTTCAGGCGTGTCAGCCAATCCTCCCAACTTCGTATCATCAGCAAACTTGCCGAGGGTGGCCACTATCCCCTCATCAAGGTCATTGATGAAGATGTTGAACAAGATTGGACTCAGCACCGACCCCTGGGGGACACCACTGGTTACAGGTCTCCAGCCAGACTCTGCACCACCAACGACGACCCTCTGCGCTCTGCCAGTCAGCCAGTTCTCAACCCACCTCACTGTCCACTCATCTATCCCACACTTCCTCAGCTTTGTTATAAGGATGCTGTGAGAGACAGTATCAAACGCCTTGCTGAAATCAAGGTAGATTACATCTACCGCTTTTCCCCCATCCACCCAGCATGTGACAGCATCATAGAAGGCCACCAAGTTGGTCGAGCACGACCTCCCCTTGGTGAACCCATGCTGACTACTCCTGATAACCTCCTTTTCTCCCAGTTGTCTGGAGATGGTATCCTTTCTAGGGACGGAGGTGAGGCTGACAGGCCTATAATTGCCCTTTTTGAAGACCGGAGTGACATTGGCTATCCTCCAGTCTTCAGGGACCTCCCTCATTATCCAAGACCTCTCAAAAATGATGGAGAGCGGTTCGGCAATGACCTCCACCAGCTCCCTCAGCACACGTGGATGCACCCCATCAGGTCCCATGGACTTGTGGACCTTAGTACTGCCTAGGCGCTCACACACGTCCTCTTTTCTGACTAAAGGAAAGTCTCCCATTCCCCAGATCCTCTCACTAACCTCCAGGGTTTGGGATTCCTGCAGGAGAGCCTTTTCACTGAAGATGGAAGTAAAGAAGGCATTCAGTATCTCTGCCCTCTCAGCATCCCCTGTTACCAGAACCCCCCCTCACTTAGTAAGGGGCCCCATATTCTCTCTAGTTTTCCTTTTGCTGTTAACATACTTGAAGAAGCCTTTTTTATTATCCTTATAATATATCCTTTTTTATTTTTATTTTTTATTTTTATTATATATCCTTTTTTATTATCCTTATTAATCTATAACTTGAAACTATCAGAGCAGCAAATTTGCTACAAGCCTATGAGGTACAATACAAGGAAGCATGTAAAGATATCTGTGAAAAAAACAGGAGGAAAAAAACTTTTTCATGAAGTTGTTTAGGAGAGGACTGGATAGGTTTTTCTGCTGTTGCCTATTTCGCCCTCACCAGCAGAATAAGTCTAGAGCATTTCAGCAGCACTCGAGCTAGCTGTTAGACACAGTTGAGTGAATCTTCTTTTCTGTCACTGTCCACTGTAAAGCACAATGTCAGCATAAATGGGAAATCATACTTTCTAGAGGCATCCTACTCTTTAACTGCATTTTCCTGCTGGTGTTACATTGTTACTATAGCTAGAAAAGAATTTTGCTTAGAAAAGCAGGAAATGAAAAATCTGCAACTTTTTTTCATTCCCATTGCAGTGTTTGTAATTGAAGTAGCAACTAATATTTGAGTGTATAACAGCACACCAACAAATTCCATAGCTAGAGGATAGATGTTAATTTAGTACCACAGCGTGAACTATGTGATAAAGTTTCTCCCTGTTAAAATGAATGAATATACTATTTACGTCATTTCATGCATTTATAGTGATAATGTAACTAAAGTCATGTAAGGAGGAATTTTGTTTAAGAAAAAAAACACAGGATTATTTTTCATGATCTTCAGTTCTTGTTTTTATGTCTTTATCTTTAAAGACAGTTTTCCCATACATTAAATCTATCAGCTGTCTAGTATGTAGGTCACTCGGAAAATAAAGCCTCCTGTATATCTGCATGGAAACTATAAAATACACAATATACAAAAAAAAACACAATAACACGTTGATAAAACAAATTCTCAGATCCAAAACATTTTTCAACACAGTCACCACCATTAGCCAATTCACACAAATGAATTATTTAAGATACTTTTTATTTGTTGTGTGACAGCTGTGTATGGCCATCCAGGATGTGGCTTACCTTTCATGTCACTGTTGCCACTGATGAAACAACACTCACTATCTCACTGCGCTACATTCACTGTTTGGCTTCCAAAAACATTCAGCAACCATCAGTGAATGTCAGTGAGTATCATTTTTTCCACATGGAGGAATACACTTCCACCTCTTTGTTTCATACATACTTCCTTGTCAGACTGCCCCACTGCTGCCATCTGTCACACAGCAACAAATTATAATGGAATATTGGTGGGAAGGTTCAATCTCCACTGCCACACCAACAATATTCACCTCTGACATTGTGGGCCAAGATAATAAAAACAGGAGGTGTTACTTTTGGAGTAGCCCACTTACATTTTAGGATTATTATTACTGGTCTTGTTTGTCAGGGAACTGAGTATTTCTAGAAGGGGAAGAGAGAGAGAATGCTACAGATTTAATAGTCTGAATAAACACTGTGTGAAAGAGCCTTCTCACTCTCCCTCATATAGAAAATTCAATCTGAAAAGTAAATACAGAGGGAGATAGTAGAAAGAAATGTTCTGATGCAATGCAGTGTGTACTCATATCCAATTAAAGCTGATAAATATAATTTGAGGATGCAAGTGAAAGAAATACCAATTTGTACAATAAACATTTTGCATGAAAAAGTATTTCTCAAATTTACCTTTTCCTTCAGTTATTGATGACCATTGCAGTCAGAGAATGTGCATGAAAGCATATCAAGTTAAAATCAAGTTTCTTATAGAGTATCTCTGGTTTGTCTCCATGCTTAGACTTAAAAATGCTCGCATTCTGAAATAGATTCTGTAACCAGCTCTGCCACACATCTGTCAAGGTTGATTGATCATCTAAAACATCATTCTCCTGTAATCTCACCAAGAAGAAGTGACAGCACAGACATCAGTCCTTGAAGGAGATTTACCTCTCAGACCAGCTCTGCTGATTGCACTGCTTCTGTGCCACCCTCACTGCCCATAGAACAAAACAAAATCAGAGTAAAAAGTTCAACTGGATCACCTGAGTGGCAGAGGTTGAGGAGTGAAATAAAAAGATTTTTTGAAGTAAGTGACATTAAGTCTCAATATACAAATAAAATTGGGAAAGGATTTTCATACTGCTTAGTCCTGAGCTCTATTTCAGCAGTCCACAGGAGCTGTTCATTCTTCACAGGATAAAGGGCCTTACAATTCAAAAATCTACATAAGACAGTATCACATAAGATTACATGCTTTGTACACAGCTAAAACCCTTGGGAAAAATGAGCATGTTTTCATTACACTAAGTTTGCAGAAAAAGTACTTTAGGGATCTAATCAATGAGCCAATCACTGCCAATTCTTACTCAGAAATAGTCTTTAAAAAAAATAAAATGTGACAATCCCAGTGTAGATTATTTCAAAACACACACCCCGGAGCTTTCATTTCAAAACGGTGTTTCATTTACATCAATCTAAATTAGAAATGTAGACAAAAATAAATAGAAAAGTAACATTTTAAATCAAATGATTATACCAGTTTAATCAGAAAATAGGTGGAGTTGTAATTATCCTATTTTGCATAGCAAATAGCAACCACAAAAGATTCATTTAGCAAGTAAACATTTTTCCCCTCTCTATTCTACGAAGTTGTACACCATTTCTCACACAAAAATTTAATCCCCCACAAGGGGGGCTGTTTTACGCTCACAGTGCCAAAACAATATTCACACAGAGGCAAAACTTTGGTTTGGAATAGAATACCTTAAGTTATACAAAGTAACCAAGCCCACTGAAAGATTATCCTAAATTTAAAATCAAATACTACAATAAAATCTGTGCCTATATTGCACTGAACAAATGATACGAAAATGAAATGTAAACTGATGAAAAGATAAGTCCTCATCCATTTGTAAACATAACATTTGAAATAAATATTTCTAAAAAACACCAACCACTCCATCTCTGAGATGTCTGCCATTAGTGGTATAAAATTAATACTAGTAGATAATAGATGACATGGACATCATCACCTTGAGTAGAAAATTAGAGACTTCAGTTACCAAATATTTCTGTAAGGATTTTGAAGCAGCATTATCCAAATTCCTCCAAGAACACTGTATTAAAAAACAAAGTAATGTTTCAACTCAAAAAAAAAAAAGCTTTAAAATTCACATTGACCAGCTGAACAAACTAAAAGTATAGCATTGCCCTAGTCTTTATTGACTTGTGTCATTTTATCTAGCAAACAAAAAGCACACAGAAAAAGGCACTGCAGAAGTAGCGGCTGTTAGAAAGGTATACCAGTATACTATTTAAGAAAGATGTGTTCAAAATTTGGCTTATGGAAGATATTCTGATGCATAGCTAAAAGCAACATAGATAATATGTTTTTTCCCCCCTAAACAAATTCTTTCAGTAATCCCAAATAGAATTCTTTACTCCATATTCTGTACATATTGTTTTTGCCTGAGTACATAGAAGAAACACAAGATAGCTACATTTCAACTGCAAAACAACTGAGGTGTCAAATACAGCTGTCCCCAGCTGTATTATTTTCTAGCAGAAGCTAAGGACATCTAAATCCAGACCTTCAGCTGCCTAATGAAACTATACAGCACATCATATTTAAATGAATGCTCGGTAGATTAATCTGTTTCACAGTGAACTTTTAGCAATGTAGTAACCAGCACATAACCTCGGGTATATAGAAACTCTTTGATAGTTTGTTATTCTACTTAGGAACTAAATATTAACTTATTCAAATCTTAGCATTAAGGAAGGTTTCTTATTTAAAACGAGCAAATAATGACAGTGTAAGTTCTACTGAGAAGCACTGATAAGATGAAAGCACTTTAAGATTCATCTTTCATTTAAGTATGACTGCTTTGTGATTGAACTCTGTAGTTTAGATTTACCAAGTTCAGTACTACATTTAGGTAATGAAAATGTCTATTAATACAGAAAAGCATTGAGTTTTCAGGGACACACTAATTTCACTGATGTGCATGGAATTATCAGTTGTACAAGAATGCTTGAATTTTGCATGTATGTACTTCTGGGGAAAAAAATAATGGTATTAATGAACACTATTAACAATTTTACTTTGAATTCCAGAGCATACAAACAATGTGATACAACTTAGATTGATCAGACACACAGTACAATGAATGACAAATGGGAACAGAAGAGAAATTGCTGGGAACTTAATACACTGCACTAGCATGCAGAACTTGGCTCAGTTCCTGCCTATACAACAGACTTTTGACAAGTTACTGAATCATTCAGTAGGAGAGTAATTGGGGAATTGGCCTGGCTAGAAAACACAAGCTACGTTGGCAGAGGACAGGAAGAATAGTGACCATTTAGCACTTGGTTTGCTCTACCAGCACAGAACTGGGATCGTTGCAAAACTGTAAAGGCCATAGAGAAAAACTGTAAGGTATGTACTATCAAACATGCTGGAAAATCTCCTCAGAGCGGTTTTCTCAATTTTTCTTAGAAAAAAATAAAACATTTTTGAAAAATTCTTTATTCTACAAATAAAGAATTGAAGCTCAAGAAATACAAACAATTCCTCAGAAACCAAAGGCTGAGCACATACATTCTATTTTCATAATCATACCTTATTATTCCAATAAAATAGGACCTGTGTTTTTATAGGTCCTTCAATAAAAGCATATTGAACACTACTGAGTACTATGCTACTTAATCTAGACAAACTGAATTCATTAGAGTTGCTGGGGAAAAACACAGAAGTTTTTAAACTATAGCTTAAACATAAAAAAGTGTAAGGGTGAAAGTCTTCAGCCTTTTGACAGTCACCAGCAAAGCTGGCTCTGAATTTTAAATGAAAGTGGCTATACTGCTAGTTGAAAATAAGTTCCCCAAGTGATTGCTGATTAAAATATTGAAATCAACATTTGAAAGAAAAGATCATGTAAAATATTTACTCTAATAAAAATTGTGATAATTAACATGATGTAAAAATGAGATTCTTGCAGAAAAGTTATTAAAAACATAGCATGCATCTTAACACAAAAATCAACTTTTAGAAATTATCTTTTGTTTAATTTTGCTATGTCATAACATTTGATTGATTAGGGCCTAGAGTATCTCCCATACGAGGAAAGGCTGGAAGAACTGGGATTCTTCAGTCTGGAGAAGAGAAGGCTGAAAGGGAATCTTATAATTATTTATAAATATCTAAAGTGCAAGTGTCATGGCTATGGAGGTAGACACTATTTGGTGTCATGTAGAAATAGAATGAGTGGCAACAGGCACAAATCCCTAGAAGTCCAGCATAGATATCCTGCTTTCTGCACCAGAAGGAAGAATCGTCCCCTCTGCTCCAGTCAATTCCTGGGAAGATTCACCTTAAGATTCAGCTCCTCCTCTCATTTTACCCACACAAGCTCAATCAAGACCAGATCCTTCAAGAGCACATGCCCACTTCCACAAGAGGATAGAAGAGAAGAAAAATACATCACATTTAATTCAACATTGAAAGCTTATTTCCCAGAATGACCTCTACTTTATTATTGCTTCAACATATTTGCAGTTAATTTATGTAAAATATTTAAGTCAAGAAACAAATAAAGCAAATTCTCTCCAAGACACAGGAATCAAGTGAGCAAGCTTATTTGCAGGAATTCCTCTATGTGGCCTCCTCACATTACAACAACTAAAAAAAAAAAAAAAAAAAAAGCACTTTTCCAAGCTCTTCTGAATTTCCTGATCTTTATTAAATATCCTCTCCCTCAGGCATTAAAAATTACATTTGCTAAATTTTCCCTTTCTTGGTCTGACAAACATTAGTCACGCAGGATTACAGATAACTTTCAATCTCCCCCAGATTTTCTTAAGAGACCATCCTGCTGTCACTTGAATGATGTAATAATATTGTTGGTCTTAATGATTCAAGCTTCAAAAAACACTGTAGAAGTAAAACATCAGCTTTCAAAAAGTTGTAACATAGGAAAAGAAAGGAATGCATTTGATGGGATAAATTGATTACTTCAATAACACCCATGTTCTGAGAAGTAACAAAGTTGGTGTCATTAAAGAAGAACAGACAGAATGAAAAAAATCAATCTGGAATGTTAATGAAAACATACCTACTGCAACAAGAAAATATGGCAACCATCATCACCACTTAATTCTGGATTAAACAAGTTTTCTCATACTCATACAATCTACTGAGGATTAAAGTAAAAATGGACATATTTGGTAAGTGAAGCAGTAATACACCATGTTGAAGTGCATAATGCCTTTCACATTGATTTGCAGTTATCAACATTTAGTAGGAAATTGATCTTGGGAAGCAGGTGGTTAATCTTTCCCTTTCGTTGTGATCTGTTTGATGTGAAAACGAATGTTATCACAATTTAAAGACCAGGATTATGTTAATGATAGTTGTGTGAAGGGCCTTGAGGAACTTGTTTATCCTAAAAAGAAAACAGAAGTCCCTAGAAGCTCTGACACCTATATATCCATCACTCAATATTGTATGATATGCTATACAGTAATTATAATTTGTCTAAGCTCCTTTCACAAGTAAAAAAATATATAGTTTTCTTCAGTTTGCACTTTATAAAGTATTTTGTGTGCTACGTCAAGAACTTTAAGTTGTTAGACACAATGGAATCTGAAACTATTTCTCACATTTATAGTTTTAAGCTACGTTAAAATAATGCATATAGTCACTAAAATTTCACTCTAAGAATGCTTCAAACCATTGATTGTTGCTTATGTGACAGTCACTTGATTTGGGGTCAATTTTTAATATATTAATGTTAATTATCATACATACATATAACGTTGTATATACATATACATATATATATATATATATATATATACACACACATATACATATAACATTGTACATACAACATTGACAGTGTCATTGTCATTGATGTCAGATTTGGTCTTTGGGTTTGGAAACAATACCAAATCAGTTACTTATACAACAAGCAAGCACCCATTGCTTGACAAACATTTGACAAATTAATGCAGGAGACTTTTGCAAATCTTTCCTTGCAAGAGATACGTATATAAAGCTAACAACATATGTAGGTTGCTCCAAAAGCAATGCCACCTATTTATTTCCATGGAAACTACAATGGATACAAAGAGCACAATAATACTATTTGGTAGAGCAAATTCTCATCTATAAAACACTCTTTTGCAGCATAGACACCACTATTAGCTATGCACGCTCTCCAGCAATGAACAAGAGACTGAGTATCACACTCATGAAAATCTGTACCAGCAGAAATGAACTGCCATCACTGTCACTACAGTTGAAAAGCACCACCCACCACCCCATTGCGCTCATATCCATGGTTTGGTCTCCAGATATCTTTAGGAAGTCACACTGAATATCACTGGGTGCAATTTTTCTGCGTGGAGAAACTCAGTGAGGCACCTGTGTCAAGCAATGGCATTGATGTTTCAGGCAATTATAGGCAGTTGCAATTGTCTGAATCATGACAAAACAGTACTGGTTAAATTTGGAGAGCCCTCAATGATAACAGAAAGGTATTCTACCCAGACATGAGTGGCATACAGGAGTCAAAACATTGTTTGGAATCAGTTAAGCCTGACTCTAAAAATTGTCTAAATCACAGAATCACAGAATCGTAGGGGTTAGAAGGGACCTCCAGAGATAACAGAGTCCAACTCCCCTGCCAAAGCAGGTTCCCTACACCAGGTCGCACAGGTAGGCGTCCAGGCAGGTCTTGAATATCTCCAGAGAAGGAGACTCCACAACCTCCCTGGGCAGCCTGTTCCAGTGCTCCGTCACCCTCACCATAAAGAAGTTCTTGCGCACATTTGTGCAGAACTTCCTATGCTGCAGTTTCTGGCCATTCCCCCTTGTCCTGTCTCTGCACATTGCTGAAAAGAGTCTGGCCTCACCACTCTGCCCCTCACATCTTAGATATTTGTAGACCTGGATCAGGTCCCCTCTCAGTCATCTTTTCTCAAGGCTAAACAGACCCAGTTCACTTAGCCTTTCTTCATAGGAGAGATGCTCCAGGCCCTTCATCTTTGTGGCCCTCTGCTAGGCTCTTTCCAAGAGATCCCTGTCTTTTTTGTACTAAGGAGCCCAGAACTGGACACAGTACTCTAAATAACCTAAATCATTATTATAATAATATTATTATACTATAATATGAACATTATAGATATTACATATAATTATAGATACTATCCATCTACTGAGTAAGTAATGGATTAAACGGACTTCTTAACTCCATTTTTTATGAAAGCAATTATGGTAGATCCACATCTATCAGTTTCCTCACCCTCACTCTTAATACTCAAATATTTATTACGCCAGACCAAGTTTTCTAAAGCACAGGTCTCTGAGGAATGTCTCAGATGCTTAAAAGTGAACTCTTTAGAAGGTAGCAATAAGCAGTTCCAGCTCACAAGAGAAATGCAGATAATTTTCACAGTACTGCATAAAGCCATATTTGCAGCTAAATGGTCATATGAACACTTTTGCCTGCAAAAGTCTTGGCATCTCAGGAGACAAGCATTCCAAGCAGAACATCTTGCCCTTCACTGACAATCAGTGAAGACTAACATCAGTGAAATCAGGTTACCGTCTCCTAAGGAAATTCACTCACAACTCACAGCTACTCAAAGAAAAAAATATTTCAGCCTTGAAGAAAGTGTTGGACTCTAGAATAGCCACCCAGTTTTTAAGTGATCTTGGTACGAGATAGTATGGTGTTCATATGTTTTCATACTGCAAAAACAGTACAATAATGTCAAACTCCCTTAAAAAGTGTTTTCAGAACTACTGATGAAAAAGGCAATCTAAAAAAAAATTTAATAAAATCCCTTAAGATATATTTGCTCTTTGTTCATAAATTTGAAATTCTTGTTCTCCACTCCCAAAACTATAGCATCCACTTTTTGTTTTGTTTGTGAAAGTTTAAGAGGCTTGAAAGCAAGACTTTTAAATACAATAACTGAGAAACACAGCATGGTGTCTGATTTACATGTACTTAAACTTCAGGTGCTTCTAGAGGAAAGAAACATGAGACTCGGCACAACAAGGAATTACTTTAAAAAAAAAAAAAGAGGGGCTGTTGGCTGGAAATCAGACTGCCTTGCTTACCTTGCTGAAAGCCAAGTTCAAAGCACTTTCAGCTGAAGTCACACTCCAGCAAAACACGTTTCCTGAAACACCAACACACTACTGGAAGGAAGAGTTGTCTTTCACAAGAGGCACTTGAAAATGCATTTAGTTAAGCACTGCATGTTTTTTAGAGGGAAGATAAGCTCTCAGACTAATTATCAGTACAAACTTACACCAACACTTTATTATATAGCTGTCTGCTGTATAAGAGGTTGACACAACTCCAGCATGAGTAACTTCTCTTCACAGTTCAATAGTTAATAAAAAGAATGAAAAATACACACCACTGAGGCATATCACTAAAAAGCAATTAATTCTTCCCTCATAAAGCAAGGACACCGTTCTGTCACATAACAAGTGGCAAAACTTTAAGATGATATAAGGAACATGGACATACCTGGAGATAGCAACACCATCCCATTTTGATCCAAATTTCAATGTTGTCATTACACACTGAAAATTTTGACAACCTGAGAATGTACGTGGCCCTGTGAATAAGGAAGGCTACAATTCTGTTCAGCCCAGTTCCTAGCAAAGCCTGCAAGCATATAACTCGACCATTTCTACGATTCTATGATTTGCAGTGGCACTACTCTGGCTGTCTCGACTACTCTCAAGTAGCCTACCTAGAGTACCTCAAGTACCCTTAACCAACAAGCTGAAAAGTATGAATCAGTATGAGTTTTCCTTCTTACAAAATACATTTCAAAGAGAATTAAACTGAAATGGAAATATCCGCAAAATTACTTCTTCTGTAAGTATCTGCAATCTCAGTACTTCACTCAGAAGGCAAAGAGATTTCTTTTTCACATACTGGAAAAAAAAATCCTTCAAGTCAAAACAGAACCACACTCAAAGCACATTCCAAAGATTTACACATTCAGTTAGAACTGGTAAAACATGAGCAGTTCGAAAAGGAAGAACACACAAGGTGCGAAGTCCTCAGGGATTAGTGATCATACCAAGCAGTATGAAGCGTAACATCTTGCTTACGCATAAAGGCTGCAATGAATTAAGCAGAATGTGTCTGTTTTTTGTTGTTTTTGTTTTTTGTTTTTTGTTTTTTTTAACTAATTTTTAAGTGAAGTGCTCATCCATGCTTCAGACAAGCTTTACATTTCTGTTTTTGTCTTGGAAGGAGGAGGAAGGACAAGAGAAGGAACAAAAAAGCATTAGCAAAGAGAGCCAGGAAACAAAGTACTTCTCTCTGAATTTTTGTATTCACGTCACTTTTCAAAGATTCATTTTAGCAGCTAACACAGTAACTGCCTTATTTGTGTCGTCTATATAATTCTCATGCTGCCTTACTAACTACAGTCAGTTTAATTGTCATAGCAAAAGTGCTGGACCAGAAACTGTAATTGTAAAATGTTTTATCACATGGAAAATTTGGGGGAAAAACTGTCAAATAAGTGTCCTTTTAATCCTGCAAGCAATTATTTCAAATTCTTTGTAATGTTACTATCACCATGTTAATCTGTTACCTCCAGAAAGATAATGACTATCCATGACTATTACATCTTAAGCTTCTTTCCTGAAGGAAGTATCTCCTGAATGAAGATCGTAACTAAACACAACACTGACTAAGACAGCAGTCAGAAGTGTTCTGTCTTAACCAGAAGTACCTTTCTAAATGCATTGAGCCTGGTTAAAGAGGTAACTGCTCTTCACCCACATTGTCTGCGCGCTGTTTCTCAACCTCAAAGTTCAACCCTGCCTACCACAGAGAAAATAGCCCTGTTATCAAGTGAGTATATCAGCCCAACAAAACCATGCTATGCAAAAGTTGGACCAAGAGATGTAGGGAACAGCAAATTCTAACAATCAACAAAGAGATAGTGAAGAAGGTACAGGAACATTATAATCAAGTTGTAGTCTCAGCTTTGCTCCCTCCACTTTGCCACAAAATGTCATTAGACTATTGATTAACAGGCTGTCCTTTATGGTCTCTCATGAGAAGTTGTTGCCTTCAGCGGAAAGAATAAAAACTTCACAGACACTTTAAGCATAAGGAAGGCACTGTAAAAAACAACATGTTTCATACTGAGGGAAATGTGAGACATGAAAGTGTGTACATGTAAACAAAGGTTATTCAAAGAAGATAAGCATACAGAAAACAGGTCATTTTAAAACATGATCCATACTAGAGTGATATAAAAGTAAGGAGGCTCAATATTAACTGCTGCACTTGCCTCAGTGAGTTTTCAACTCACAGAATAACCTGGGCTCGTGAGGTGGCCACAGTCTAACCTCCTGTTACATTGACCTGTGAACAAGCCCAGTCCACCAAGATAAGTTTCCTGCATCTTCCTCCTGCACTAAGCACGTGAAAAACATCTCCTTAGGAAGAATTTCTATACATGCTTCCATTGGCACACACTCTCTCCACACACAAGCACTTACAGCCAAAGGAATAATACCTACACTTCTTAGTATTTCCTCTTGCCTTCTCTAATGGAAGTCCTAAACTGACATTTTTTTAAACAAAGTTATGGCACATATAGTCTAGAGGGCACAGTGAAATTGGCTATTTCTCTGTCCCATTTCCATTTCAGGAAAGGTAAGTGTTCATATAATAGGTGGTATTTCACACTCAGACATCTTTCTTCATTATTCTGATGACTGTAGACCAAACTACATCCATCCCTTCCATTTGGCTGTATACACATCCCATCTTTTAAGTGTTCTTTCAACTCCATTCCTTCTTCAAATAATGTATTGAACTCTTCCCACTGGTTTTCCACCTCTTGAGAAGAACTGAAAAAAGCACTCTTCACTTCTCAAGTTATAAGTAGATTTAACAAGTGAAAACTGTTCACTCAATTTGGATAAAAATGCTCTGAGTTAGTAGCTGTCTTTTCCCACTCTCCCCTAAGCTTTCTCAATCAATGCCTGCCCAAAATACAACCATGCTTCAGAAGAAGAACAGCATGTTTTCATTTAAATTGTTACCTTATGGTTTTTGGCAGCTTCCTTAGCTTCTGAGCTGTAATCACGTCATTTCTTTTGGAGAAAAAGCTTCTCAGAGCTACGCTTCTGGTGACTTCTTTGTGAGAAATCAACAGCACACCATGTTGCAGTAAATCTGGGACTAAAGCTTTGAGTCCATCTAAAATTACAAATAAAACAGAATTAGAGGATACACCAAGAACAAAATCCATAGACATAATTACCACGTGTTTTCAGTTTGTAGGACAGACAAAGGAGGATATAGAACACAGCATGAATACAGAGCAGAGCTATGGTTGCATCTATCCCATGGCTCTTTTTTCTTCCCATGCTGAAGTCTTTCTTACTTCCCCACATAAATGAAAGGCCATGTCTGTGTTCCATATGGCTAAAGTCTCCATATCTAAGGATTTAGACTACTTACAGCACAATCTTTCATTGCATTTCAACAGAGAAGAAACATTACTGTTCTTATAGCAGAAACAATGCCTCAGTTTTGTAACTCAAAAATACAAATTCTAGAGCTTATATGACACTTGGAGACAGAGAAGGGAATGGACGGACTGGTGTCCACAGAAATATGAATGTGTGCCTTTCCACATGAAAAGCTGGACTACTAGCTTTCTGCACTTCATGAATATATCTCACATCATGAAAGGCATCTTTGCACTCCCTTTTCAAGGCAGAGAGGTGGTTGGTTTCTTTGTTGATATTTTGAGGGGTTAGAAAAGCAATTTTCTTAAAACTATTAAGACTTTTTTTCTGGCCAATAACTAATAAAGCTGAATACCTGGTTAAAACACAGCACTTGGTCATCTACATAAAACAGATCACTGCTGACAAAATCCTAAGGCACACACAAATATTATTAATGGTCTCAACATGTTCCAACTTCTCCAATGATTAAAAGTAGATCTGAACTGGGAATGTGAAGATTTTTTTTTTTTTAGTAGAAATACTTATTATCCTAACCAACGTAGAATGAAATGAAAGATAGAGATGAAATGTTGAAATCTACAGAACAGTAATAAGTCACTGAGTAAAGCTAGAATAAGTACAAATCACAATGGTTATTGGGAATAAAGCTGAAAAGCACCACCCACCACCTCACTGTGCTCATATCCATGGTTTGGTCTCCAGATTTCTTCAGAAAGTCACAATGAATATCACTGTGCTTTTTCTTTTTCTCCAGGCAATCACATCTGGATATTCTGCCCTAAACTACTAAGAAAATTTAAGTCCATTTAGAATGGAACTGAGCATGGTTTTCAGGAAACAAAGTTACTCATTCACTTTTTAAAACCAGAGCTTGAATTATAAATTCACTCATCCTCTTCCAAAGCTGTATGCATTTATGGACTTGTTTGTACTGCAGTACAAGATTTTAGAATATATGCAGTCTCTCATATGTTAACTGTTTAAATCTTATGCAGTATTAAACCTTAAACCTGCATTTAAACAATACTTTAAGTGCAATATTTTTTTAAACTCAAACTAAACAAGAAGCCATCCTTAAATAGGAGTTTAGTCCATTTTACCAGAGGTTCAAATTATGATTTCAATTAACAAGTATCAATCTATAGCAATTCATTTCACTGGTATTGATTAATTTTGCACCTTTAGGCACGTAACAGCAAATTTTTCCAGATAACTTTTAATATGGAAAAAGTAGAGTAAACCTTTTGTTTCTGATATAGAAAATCCATCCATTACTTACACGAGAACTTTATATACATTTATGTCCACCTTTTTCAGCTTTGCTCTTTAAAAACAGATGATAAATGGAAAAATATAATTTGTGTTTAACTGAGAACAGAAGGAGATTGGGGTAGAAGAGGCATCCAATAGCACATCAATTGTTCTACTTCTGGATAATTCCTTTGAAACAGAAATCCTGGAAGTATCAGTCTTCCTCTTGGTACTGAACAATTCAGTTTACTTAAGGCCAACAAACAGGCAACATACTTCCCTTAGTAAATTTATCATGTCACTGGAACTCTTAGCTTCCTTATCTCTGGGAAAGTTCATTCCGGGCCATGCTGCTACCATGAGGCTACACATCATAGAGTTAAGTTTTTAATACAATTTTTGGCAACAGGACTCCAGGAGATCAATAGTGCTGTTTCCTAGACTCTAAAACTGCTTTTAGTGATATACTATATTGTCAATGTCCAATAAAATAAAATGCTGACATGTCATCTCTTCCATGTTAGATTTGTCACTATGTTTTTCTTTTACCTTGTTGGAAAGAAACTTTATGAATGGAAAACATGCACTGCAAGTATTTCAGCCTCACAATCTCAAAGCGGATGACAAACACAAAGAAAACTAGTTCCATATGAAAATTACACTCCTTACATTAAGAAATTAAACATTCAAAAGCTGCAGTCTAATTCAAATAGTACATCCCACTATTCAACATATTAGTCCCATCTTTTTAAGTCACTTCCAAGTGCATGAAGTTCATGGTACATACTGATAAACGACAGGAATGATAGCAAGTATAGTGGCACTTTAGACAGCTCTTAAATCCAGTAAAGACCATCATTTATAACCCCTGTACAGCCTACTTTCTCTTCACTAGTACCTATCCAATAGCAAATGATGAGTTATTAACAACTACGTTGTAAGAAAATATTTGTTATAACAAGGTTGCTCTTTGTTAATGGAGGACAGCTGCCGCAACCAACTTACGCTTTAAAGTTTTCTGAGCAATCTTTTGATGTGGCTTATTTTGGTTACCTCAAGATCTTTCTGAGACAGGTTCATAGTAACCAAAAAAACCCCAGCATGAAAAGGTATATCTCAAATATGAACAGGTATAATTGAACCATTTTAGGTTCACAGAGTAGATCAGTTCCATCTTTCTTTTCTTGATTTGGCAAAACCTTAGTTTTGCTTGGATAAATTACATGAGGAAGGAGAGAATACAGAGTATCACACTAAATCCCAATAACATTAATTCTTCTGTCCTAACCATAGACAGTAGCTGCTTTAGGAACTGCTGCTCACTCAAAATTACAGATATTGTCTTGGACAAGTCTGAGTTGTTTTCCTTTGTTTCCACTGAAAATTATTTTTCATTCCTACAGCACATACCTGCCTCTACATTCCCCAGAGAAAGATTCTTATGCTGAGACTGCAGAAATAAGGAAAGCTGCCCCGGGTTTTTCAGATAAGGGACAGTTATTCCCTTACTGCTTATACAAGTTAAACACTTTCCCTTCATCTTTAAAAAAAAAATAAGGATTGAATTTTTCCACAGTGGTTAACCCTGGCTTAATTCTGCTCCCACTGGAGAATTTTATTTCATTGTATTTGTGCAAGAATCAGTATAAATAAATACTTTTAAAATCCACCCCTCTAATTAGTGCGGACATGAAAAGAATTGTGGAAAATGGAAGTAATCTACAGAAGCAATACATGTGAATCAATAATGCCAACCAATATTTATGGATCTCATTATCTCAACATGTGCTTTTTAGGATCATTTTAAATTACTATTAAAAATAGCCATAGGTACATTTAAAATTAATATTTTAGAGTTCAAATGGTCTGCATCTGTCAGTGCAGATATACATTTATCATAAAGGTCTATTAGCTAAAGGAACAAAAGGTATTGCAGAATATTACAGCGTTCCACAGAATAAGTGATTTCTAAAGGAAAGTGATTCAATTATTCTAAATCAATTGTAACAGGAACAGCAGAGTAGCTCTACATCAATCTCTTACGTGTTTCTAAGTCTTTTGTCTATTGCCCATTGATAGTTTAATAGGAATTAACATAGAAAAATATATCCCACTAGGAGTCAGATTCAAGTAGTTAGGACAGTTCTTCTTACTCTGAATTCTCTTTGCTATCCTGTGAGGAGTAAGACAAATCCATCATTTTTGTGCAAGTGACAACAGTGACTATGAAACACAGCTTCAGACTTCAATGTTTGGGATGGCTGGGACAGCTGCATTATTTCTACATGGGAGAAACCTGCACCACGTGCAGTGTCAGAACACCTGGGCCAGGCCCACATTTTATAGCCACAATTTCACCAAGAGCCTTCACACAGAATAGCAAAGCTCTTTCTAAAATGAAACCAGACTACTCTGTCATCAAAAGCAACAAATGTACTTCTATTGTGCAGAATAGGTGCAGACCACATGATAAAGAGGGGGTGAGAGCAACCTCAGACATTAGAGTTCTGTCTATGAAGCTAGTTTTGCGGGTTCCTGCCAGATATACCAGCTACAGGGACATACGTTAATACAAAAAGTCTTTTAGACACAGAAATGAACAAATTAGAATTAGATGCTGATGTCATGAGCATCTGCTAACAGACCAGCCACTTAGCCCAACACTAGAAGAGCACAACAGCGAGCAGCACTTCCTCTTGCTTTTATCAGAAGAGTATCTCCATGCCTTTCTCAGACTCTCCTCTCCTTCTGTAAGATTATCTAAGTAGTTAAGAAATGAATTAAGACAGCTGCTTCTTGGCTGACAATGTACTGAGGCCCTGCTCTACCTACCAGCTACATATGGAATGTGGGATGAGGAAATTTAAAAAAAAAAAAAAAAAAGAGAAGGAAAGGAAGTTCAAACAGGAACATCCACTGTTCTAAAGAGAGATCAAGTTTCATTCCTGTTGGTCCTTGTGTCTGTCTCAAGGGTGAAAAAGAGGCCTTGATACATTTCTGGCAGGTCTTGTGATGAAAAGGCTCCATCAAATTCCTCTCAAATCCAAGGTAATCTCAGAAGGCTGTATAGTATCAATAAAGACTTGTTAACAAAAGAAATATGAAAGAGGAAAAGAAAAAAAAGCAAAAGGAAGCAATGAGAAGACAGAGTAGATAGGAATAAAGAGAATACTTCTTATTTTAATGCTCTGCTGGAAAACCTCAATCCTGCTATACTGCTCTGAAGCAAGAATAACAAGAACTTATGGATACTCTGCATCATTAAAATAACTGATAACAATGGAAAAAACATATCTAAGTCAAGCTGATCATGCAAAAGTAGTAAAAAGTCACATTCGCATTCTAAATGGACAGTTAACAACTAAAACCCAGCATCACCTACAGCATTATGAGGGGTGTAATGAGAAATACAAGTTTTGAATAATGATAAAAGAGAAGACTGGCATTACTAGCATCAGCAGAACCTTGATATTCTACAACTCAATGATCAAAGCATCCTGCTAAACTAAACACCAAGCCTTTGCCACTGTATTGCTGTTTGATGCCACGGTTATGGCTATATCTTTCTTTTATTTTATGCTAAAATGCTTGTTCTCAGTTGAAGTAATATCTACGTTAACAACCACACTCTAGGAATGCAAACTCTCATGAATTTAAATGATAGTGCTCTAGTTCATATTAATGAAGTTATGAAATATTTCATTAGCACATCTTGGAATATGGATTATTTCCCACAGAATTTCACACAGCAACCTTGTCCTCTCATATATAGCAGATAGCCTTTTAACTTCTAGAAAACATAACTTCCAAGGGATTATTGAAAGACAAAGTTGTTTATTCCAGAGAGGATACTGAAACAGCTTTGTGATAACAACTTCTAGATACAGAAAAAGAAGAGCAAACAAAACACTACTTTGCACACGTCTTGTGTATAAAACAGTAGGTAGAAGGATTAGACATAAGGCAAATATTTCTAAATGTAACAGCACCACATTATTTCTGAGGTTATGGAATCTCCATAATTGGGTAATCATTGAAGGTAGGTTAGAGAAATAACTGAAGTAGCACAGAGTTCAACTGGCACCGTCTTGGGCTACGCGATTTCCTGTGATCTCATCTTTCCAGTTACAGTCCTGTAAAAGCCATACAGCAAGATCCAGCCCTAATCAATTTATGTTTGATGGACAAAGATGCACAAAACTTGGACACAAAAAAAAGCACAGAAATTCAGCCTTGTAGAGCAAAGGATATAGAATCCCTCTGTGCAGGCCAAAAGTTGGAAAGCCGCATTTCTGCGTACACAAATTCTCGAGTGTGAAGACCACAACCTTGTTTTCTCTTCAGGGCCATTACCAAAATAAAAGTTCCAGCCAATATAATATTGAGAGCTACCCAGAAATTGCACATTCATCTCCAATGCTTTTCAACTTAAACCAGTATAGGTTTGCATTCAATATCATAGAGAAATTTGAGAGAAGGAAGAAAAATTCAGAATGCAAATTAAAATGGTCCTCAGAAAATCTTATCTTCAGCATAGGAATAAGTGGGAAAAAACACTCCATTCCAGCACATATCTTTATCTGACCCTCCTGTCTTGTTTAACCGGACTGGAAAGAAATCCCAGTCACAGTGTAATGGCTAACCACGGATGTCTTCATAATCCCCCATGTAAACAAATCATCAAAAAACCCATAAATAACTTAAATTGGCACAATATAGTCTACCTGCAGTAAAGTCAAAGACCAGCATTTCCCAGCATACAATGAGACGGGTAGGTAACCTACTCTGTCCTTTCTCCCCTTCTCTGGCTATGAAGTTTTAATGTGTAACCTCCATTTAATCATCATCTTTGTGTCCTCTGCATAAGGAAATGTCAAGAACAACTTTATTACTGCAGATTTATTTCCCTCTTGATAAGATTTCAGCCAAGAAGCAAATCAACAATCCAAGTTTGATTTCCCTTCTCCACTCCAGACTAATAGTACTATAACCACAACCAGGTCCAAACCTCTATTAAAATTAAATCTACCTCTGAGTCCAATAAGCGCCTGCAGCAGGACAAAATAAATCTGGCTAACTATGAGTAATGAAATCATGCTGTAAAATATTGAAAATACCTGTCAATCCACAAGAACAAGTGATCTCTCTTCTAACTCAATTCATATACAATCTAGAGCCAGAGGGATTTTTTTGGCTCTCCTCCAACCTGCTTCAGCAGCAAAACAGACTGTACTATTTCAGCACCCAGGAAAGTGTTCTAAAATCTTTTTTAACCTTCAAACCCCTGTTCAGAGATGTTAACTGACCTAACTAATTTCCTACTGCTTGGCAGTCTGACGTGCCCCACAGCCCTAAGTGCTAAGAGACTAACAAACACTGAAAGCTGCTGAGTCTAGGGAATCCATCCAGAAGAAGCAGAAACAGCACCCCCTTGTACAGAGGGAGAGAGAATTGGAGTTCCCCCATGCTGGTCTCATCAATTGCTGTTTAATGGCAGGGTATATCTCTGCTGCATGGGAAAACAATCATCTGTGAGAGGAAAAAATTACTGAGTCTGATAGTCTTAGCCAAAGGATCCTGAATCAAACACGGTGCTAGAAATGAGATGTGAAACAGCCCAAATATTTCCTGTAATTACAAATATTATTCTACCTGCCAAATTCATTATACGCCAACTTGTGACACAGGATATTATATGCCATGGAACAGCAAGCATTTTTATCACAGCACTCGTATAAGTATATACAGAAGAAAATTTAGCCTTTACTTTTTTTGGCATTCAATATGCCTCTTACTAATAAGTTCTCCACACCAGATTAAGTTTTTCATCCCAAAATGTGGAGTGCTAACTTCACTAGGAAGTATGAGATTAATCCAGCTCCAGATCAGCACTCAGAAGAAAACAGAACAAGAAAACAGCTCTCTGTGACATGCAACTGCATTCTATGAGTACATGAG
The DNA here is from genome assembly GCF_905368555.1 of Meleagris gallopavo. NCBI lineage: Eukaryota > Metazoa > Chordata > Aves > Galliformes > Phasianidae > Meleagris > Meleagris gallopavo. The sequence continues at coordinate 6,309,077 of NC_139414.1, read as the reverse complement.
ATCTGAGTTACTTATAACAGCATAGGACTGCCAGCTTGACACAGTCACAGATCATGAGCCAGGTCCTTAGGAATTCTAAACATGGCTTAAGAGCCATGAATTTTACAAAATTGAAATAGCATGGAGTTCCTGTTATTTCCTTATGTGTACTTAAGCCACTTGGATCACATTTCAAGTTACATTTCCCTTTTGGCAATATCAGCTGAAAAGTTTTTTCTTTTATTTTACTTTTTAACTGAAAGTTGAGATTCTCTTGCAATCGCAGACTTGAAGGGCTGGGACTAATTGCACATGGCAGAGATACCAATTAGCAGTGTTTGAGAAGTACAAGGCTTTGGAGACTAAAGCTCTGCTTTGACATTGACCAAATGTTCATCACTACTGTTTGAGAAACATAACAATGAACAGGAAAAGTCATATGTGTTGGGGAGCTATACCTTTATAGGAATAATCAAACTTTCTTGTTCATCTGTCAGTATATTTCAGTACAATTTCAACTGTGCAAAATTACTGCATTACTATAGATAGGAATGATGAGCTAATTGCCTAACTCTGCCAGAGACAGAAGCAGAGCCCCTGCACAATTGGCATCATCAGTTGAATCCTACAGAATTCACTGTACCTTGGATCAAGACATTTCCAGTACCAAGGCCTCCAGTTGAAACAGCACGTGTATCTAGACTGCTAAAACCATTTTTATTCAAGTAGTCACGATAAAAATTTCAATGGTAAAGAAGAGGTTAAGTGATAGCATAACTAAAATCCAAAGTTATTTCTATAAAACTCCATTTTTCGTAGAAACTTTTCAGCTCCCTTAATCAAAAGAAGAGTGTTTGAGCTTTTATTTATATCCACTAACTGTGAGAAGAGTAATTTGGCATAACAAAATACATATTAGATTGACCACCAGAATAAGGTAGCCAAAATTGTATAGGTTGATCTGAAAGTAATGCCTCCTATTTATTTCTGTGGAAATTAAAACGGATATAAAAAGCACAATAACACCACCTAGTAGAGAAAATACTCAACAACAAAACACTCCTTTGAATGTAGACACCACCATTAGCTATGCATGTTCTTCAGCAATGATCAAGAGACTGCATGCTGCACTCAAAAATCTGCACCAGCAGAGGTGACCAACCATCACGATTGTCACTGCTGAACCACAAGACCCACTGCCTCTCTGTGCTGACATTCACAGCTTGGTCTCCAGATATATTCAAGGAGTCACAATGAATGTCAATGGATGCAATTTCTTCTGCATGGAGGAATTCAGTGACACACCTTTGGTTCACACAGACTTCCATGTCAGACACCATTTTGTCAGACTGCCTCCCTACTGCCATCTGTCACACAGCAACAAAATGTAAAGGAATGCTGGCAGGAGGGTTCCACCTCTATTGCCATACCACCAGCATCACCTTTGATCCTGTATGCTAACATAATAAAATAGGAAGTATTGCTTCCAGAGCAGCTCTCATACATTAAAATGTTATCAATTTTCTAAGATTTATTTAGGAGCAACAAGAAGAGATAGAAACACCATTGTGTTGATAAATCACTAATAGTCAATCAGTTTATTTCCCGAGGATTTTATGTCTCAGATATTATTCCTTCACCTTTAGGTAGATACCCTTTATGAAGATTTTCAAATTTTTCAAAAAATTAACTAAAAGAAAAAAAAACCCTATCTAACAACACAAAAAACTCAATGAGTTCACAATTTTCCGCATAAGAACACAGACTAAGTAAGATTCTTTCAGTTGAAAACTTAAGCATTTAAAAAAAGAAGTCCATCAATTGTGGGATGTTCCACGTGCTTAGGACTAAGAAATCAGTGAAAGTATTGGTATCATAAAATATACGCATGGAGTAAGAAAGCAACAAATGTGTTAACAAATGAACCAGGATAATTAAATGAGACAAAACATAGAGCGTGCACCTGACTTCATGAAGTTACCAAAAGTATATTGAAGGAGAAGTTTAAGTTCACTAAAGGCTTTCAGATTCACCTGCACTTTTCCATCTGTAATGCAGTGGAAAGCACAGCAATAACAGCATAGTAGCAAAGTCTTCGGCTGCAGCAAGTGAGCACATACTCAAATGCAGGAGCAGTGGACACAAAAACAAAGGCAAAAATCTACTTACCTTTGGAAGGTCTCCAATAAGCAAGGATCTTCAGAAAAACAGCCTCACCTCCACCATTAACCCTTTAATGAGGTCTGGGAAGGGGTGGATCCTGTCTCCATTACTTCCTGTCACTCAGGTACATTGCATGCACCTGAGCTTCCCTGGGTTGGCCCTGCCTTCCCACCAGGTGCTCAATCACTGCTTCAAGCCCTGGCTTAGCATTTCCACTACACCATCAAAGTAGCTACATCAGAAACACACCGCAGTTTTTCCATTGTCAAAAGCTCTACTTTATTCAGACGCAAATTGATATTTTCACTCAGAGGGTGGTGAAGCACTAGAACAGGCTGCCCGAGGAGGTTGTAGATGCCCCATCCCTGAAGACATTCAAGGCCAGGCTGGATGTGGCTCTGGGCAGCCTGGTTTAGTGGTTGGCGAAGGGAGGTTCAAACTAGATGATCTTTGAAGTCCTTTTCAACCCAGGCCATTCTATGATTCTATGATATGATAATGTATGGGATAAAGAAGGTCATTGTATTGCTAATGAGTGGTAAAGCTCAACAATAACTCGAGCACAATAACTAAATCAGAAAGCCTGTATTTCATGTTCCTAAAGCTCACCAGTGAAATATCTGAAGTCACATAAAAAGTCTGAAACAATCAAAGCATGGATACATGTACCATGAGTTCCAGTTCAGTCAGTTCCTAAGCCTATTTCTAACATCTCCTAAATGCTGTCACCACCTACATAGAGGATTATTTATGCTTTTAGCATCACCTTAGCTGGAATATCATTCCTACTATGAAAAAATCGGGAAAGGACATAACTACTGAACTAGAGGCTTTTTTTATCTACAAAATGCTAATTAGAATTTTGGGCTGTGTAAATCCATGTAGTTTACTACTGTCCCTCATTCTACCCTTCAGAGATGCCACAAAGATGTTATCAAGCATACTCTGTATATTTTCAAAATACAGACGGTTATAATGTTCTCCCTAGTGCTGACAAAAGAAATTCAGTCACTACGTTATGGCTGTAACAGGCAAGTACATCACATGTTTTGTGATGAAGACTGTTGGATTTCTTCAAGGCAGTTCTCTCCCATGAGATCATTATCACATGTGGATGTTATTGTCACATTGAGTGTCTGTCATTTTCATATTCTCTGAGAACTTTATTTCACTGACATCAACAAAAATAAATTATATTACCACCACCCTAAATAAATGGCTTTAACTTCTGTCTCCTAGTCATATTACAAATATTTGAGTGAGGTATCAATGGGGGTAGTAACTTTTAAAGTGGCTTCAATGTCCTGAGAGATGGTACAACTAACAGAAGGCACCTCCTGAAGAGGTGATGGCATTTATGTGGTTCATATACCATGCCAAATTAAACCCATCATCACTTAGACCCTGGGCCCAAAGGAGCAGGCACCATGCCATTCAAGCAGATGGGCCATAAGTGCACACAGCCAAAAGACATTGTTATGTGTATTAAGTATGTTTGTTGAAGGCAAGATTCCCAAGCTGGAATAATGAATTAACTATAAAAAGATTTTCTGTATGCAAAAGGTATAATCTAGGTCTGTAATGGCTTAGCTTTTAAAAAGTAAACGATCACCAAAACTGTGACAAGTGAAAGAGTCTAAACTTGTCATGGCAATGAACCTTTGTGAAGACATTTCTCAAAGCATCTTCATCCCTCAGAAGCAATTCTGCCAGAGGTCAAGTATATTTCAGGAACAAAGGGAAAGTCCCAAAGCCAGTTTCACTGAGTCCAGAGGACAGTAACAGACAAACACTCGGTAAATAAATGCAAAATAATATTAAAATAAAATAAGCAATATATCATTGCTTTCATTTCTGCTCAAAAGGGTGTTGTTTTTTTGGTTTTTTTTTTTGTTGTTTTTTTTTCATTTTATTTAAATAGTTAAGATTGAATAAAAACCCTTTCTTAGGGATTTTACTCTGGCTGTTAGAAAATGCTCTAAAACAGGCAGACGTAATCACACAGGTAAAATATGAAGAGTAAGTTTAAGGGAAAACGCAATTATCCCATCTGCTTCTCGGAAGTTAGGATTAAACAGCACAACAAAGCTTGCCTGAAATTGCAGTCGGCCAAAAACAATACCTCTAACCCTTCTTAAATGCTTCACTTACACCGCACAAATCAAGGAAATCTGACATTTTCCCATCTTAATATGACAATCAATTTTTTTGCTTTAGGAAAGCCTACAGTAGTTTATTTTTCCTCAGTGTGAATCTCCAGTTGTCTGTGTTCTATCATTTCCCCCTTTAGCTGAATTACACTAAGTGTATTATGTTTAGAGAGCATGAGTGCCAAACTCATATGACCGTTCTTTTTGCATGGCTTTGTTGTCTGAAGGCATACATTTCCTACTGGCAACATCAGAAAAAAGCATACCTGAAGACACTCAAGATACTGATTGCTCAAAGAGTTTGACTGCAGCAGGTGGAACACATAAATGCATAAGCAGCCATAAAAAAAAAGAGTGCAGTAGGTTATTTAGGAACCAAGCATCCAGGTTCCTCCCCGGAATTATCAGAATTCTTCAAATGAAAGTGCTTAGGTTGACTAAATTAATGCAATTTATCAAATGGCAAGGTTACAAATATGAAAGCTCTCCAAGTACCATATTTAGGCTTTAAGCATCAGATTCTGATTAACAAAATGCTGCCAAAAATACCTCATCACAGTGGAAATATTGACTATACTCAACTCCAGATGTTATTAATGTTATCTGGAGGCCTGCTGCTGCCAGTCAAATCAAAGATATTCTCCTTTTTAATGACTCAAAGAACTGACATGATATGGTTAAAGATGTTCAAAAGCTGTTGATTTAAAAAGAATTAATTTACTGAAAACTATAGATGTGTTTCCTGCATTACTTTTAAAAATCGTTATAGTAAAGAGTCACACATAGCTAATTCATCTGTGTGTATACATATGTGCCTGGGGTTAATGACCATCTAAGTTGCATTGGAAACTCAAAGAATAACTTTTATAGGAGCAAGTAAAAGCAATTTTAGGTAGTCACAGATCTACCATCCAGCCTACTCTACCCACAGATATTGTAACAAAAGGGATAGGCAAAGAACCAGAAAATAAACTCATTGATACTTTTGTGCCCTAAGATTATAGTTAAGTAGACCTCAAGAGAGCTCTCTTTTCCTCCATGACATCCTGAAACCTGTCATCAGACTTCCTTGTTTCCTCTCCACAAGATAACCCGTATCTTTCAAGTGGAAGGGTCTGCAGAATCGCTTGTGTGGATCCACAGAACATACTACAATGACCTGCTTGGTCTCCTAAGCCTCTGACTCTTTTGGCTTCCTCTGCTACAGTGGAGCAGATGATGGCTTAGACGAACATTTCCAGACTCCTGGAGTTCATGATCAGAACTCCATGATCAGAAATGGTGTTCAGACCATCCTGCCTTCCCCATTACTAGATGTGGAAGAAAGTGTGGAACGATACACCTGAAAAAAACAGAGAACACTTCAATATAATCATGTCCTCAATAATATGAACTAAATGTAATTCCATTAACTGGGCATTCTATCCTCTGTAATTCTAGAAACTAGCATCAAATTGTACATCACCACAGACTATTATGCCTGCTCATAGATAACTGTCAAGCCTATAAGGATGAGCAGGTATTTTGAGGGGCTGGATCTGAAAGACTGCTTGATTGCTGTTGTTGTTTTCTTCTTTGGAGTTAGAACAATTACATTTGCTTCTTACCCCTTAAGTGTATTCTAGAGACAATTCTTTTACTTTGTTCGGCAAAAATTAGAGATTAGAAAACAATCAGAGCCTGACTTGTAGTAAAGAGTAAGTAGCACTTGCACTCTAATCTTTGTTATAATTCTTCTGAAGAAAGAAAAAGTAACAGACTGGCCACCACAAATGACTGTGACACTTCAAAATACTCTTGTGGGCTACGGATAATGACAGCTAGAAAAGTAACTCACAGAGATCAGCACAAGCTTGTAAAATATCTGTATTTACCTATCTATCAAGTATCTATATCAAGTTTCATCTGGTGTAATAATTGTTTATCTTTTACAGAAGTCCTTTAAAATCAATAGTAAAAAGAGAAAATAGTGTTATTACTAATTATTTCTTACGTATTATATAATGTAATTTAAGAAGAATTGCTAACGTGCAAGCATTGTACGTATCATTTTAGGCTTTTGAACAAAATTACAGCTCAGACTAAGAGTTCAATTCATGAAAGATAACAAGATCCAGTGAGGGAAAACTTCATCCACAAGTCACAGTCTAAGACAAATGGAAGAAACAAGGGTTCAACATAGCCTGTCACCTCTGGAACAACAGACAGGCATATTTTCTTACCACTCTGGCAGTGCACTCTGGAGAATAGAAACATAAAATGAAACTGAGTTTATTGGTAAGGTTAAATATAAGAAAAAGCAAAACACAGTATTTCCACCTGGGTGGCAAAACACTGGTTAGCTGAAAAGGGATCTCATGTTCCAAAAATACTCCCAGAATAAACACTGCTGGCCACTCATCTATAGCCCCATTTTAGAGTGATCACACTGCTCCCAACCCATTGGTCATTCAACAGAGGTTCAACTAGTAAGAGTTCTCTTCTTGTACTCTGTTCCTTATAGCTATTTACTTTCAGGGTCATCATGAGACAATGTTCTGAGTTTTAATTCAGAAAGACAAGAAATTAGTCATGTTTGGAACTAAGGTCTGTGGCCACAGTCCTTTTCTGACTGCCATTTCACAGAATGGATTCCCCCTAAAAATCACCCAGAAAGATAGTTGGCCAAAACATTTCTAACAGTCTGGCTATCATTTAAAAGTCCTAACAATGTTGGCACTTTCCAGGTGGTGTACTGGGCTGACTCATTTGGAAGCTAAAGCAATGAAGCAAGTAGAATTCATATTGGATGGTAGCAAGAGAAATTACAAAGGTAAAGGATATTAGTCTTTTAGAAAAGATGAAAAGGGGTATCTCATTTCCCTATAAGGCTTCCGTATATAGGTCTAAAAACAGTACAGAAAGAAAAATAGAGCTTTGCAATACAACTATCCAAATTAAACATGTGATGCAGCTGTTTTTGTGATTTCCCATCTCGGCCAGAAGTTATTTTGCAATATAAGCCACTTATTGATTATTAAAACACTTCAACCAGTCATAGAAAGGGATTAGACAATCCAGGTGCTTGATCTTCATGCAGGACTTCTAAAACATTACTAAAACACTACAAACTCTAACACATTTTTTTAAGCCAAAATCTATTTTAGATCTGTCTTCTAAAGGAAACTTGCTGTAACAACATAGTTCCAGCACCAGTTGCACATTAAAATAAGCCTCAGTTAGAGAAACTGTTTTTCATTTTCTGCTCCCATCTGCAGTGAAACTGAAGGTTCTGCTGATGACTGTAAGGCAATGATTGGATGTGGGTTCTTCAGTCTCTGTGGCTAGACCAGTGGAATGTACAAGCTTTATAAACTTTACAGGCTGAGAAAAGGATTTTGCTTCCATGTATCTGGTGTTTTATTCAAAGATGGATGTGATGGCTAATGTGCTGTCCTCTCATTCCAGTATGTTTGTGATTTAACTTTTTACATGAAGGAACCAAATAATGCATTGCAAGTGTTCCCTGTGGTTCCCTATACCAAGTAGCGAGAGTAGCTGTGAACAAAAAATGAATTTTCTTGAAAAATAAAATTACCAGACTTTCATTTTGTTTTAGAAACTACATGTTCTATGGTCCTGTCCTTAGTTTTGTTGTTGCTGTTTATTTTTGTTTTGTTTTCTTTTTACCTCCACAGAGATTGAAATAAGGGTAGAGCTATACTTTGTCTTTCCTTAGAACCATAGAATCATTTGAGTAGGAAGGGACCATTAAAGGTCACGTAGTCCAGCTTCCCTGCAATGAATAGGACATCTACAGCTAGACCACATTGCCCAGAGACTGGTCCTTAGAGTGTCTCCAGGGATGGGGCACCCACCACATTTCTGGGCAACCTGTTCCAGTGCTTCACTAGCACTAGCACTAGCTTCACTTCACCTGATTGCCAAGACTCTTCAAATATTGTTGAGAGTGGCTTGGTGACAACATCAGCCTCAAGACTCTGGGATGCACCTCACTGGGACAGACAGACTTTCAGATGGATGTTCAGGCTCCTCAGGTGATCACGAACCTGATCTTCACTTACAATGGGGGGGACATTGTTCCTCCAGACCCTACCTTCTGTCCCATCCACTCGAGGGCTGCATGAAGAGCATCTGATAGTGAAGACTGAGGCATGCCTTGTGCTGGCATGAAAAGGTATCAGAAGAAGGAAAGATTTCACAGCCTTACAGCACACCACCCATGCTTGGATACTGCTGTAATGAAGACATAAACACCTAAAAGCCTAAATAAGTCCAGCACAACCAGCAACAGCAACTTCATTAAACCCAGAAAAGAGTAAGGCTCTACAGCACCTACAGCACTCAAGCAGCCAGCAGATCTGTGATGGAAGGGGCCCCACAGCATTCTCATGAGAAGAATGAGCAACCATACCCATTCTGGTGACACTGCCCCTGGACAACTTTTCACAGCTCCCACCCACAACTACAGTTTGCTCCCAGGAGCACTTCTGCCAAAACATTCCCAAGTACTTAACACTCTGTATTTCTTTTTGTCACAGACTTGGGCTTAATTGCTGAAATATCACCATTAGATTCCAAAATCTTCCTTCAAAAATTAAAACCCTTAAAGTGGGGATTCCTCATTTTTTGTTTATATTTCTATAATTATAGATACATGTGTATATATATTTCTACTATTATAAATATTTCTGGGTTGCCCTCAAGGTAATAAAGAATAATTAATGTTAAATAGGCCGTCAAAATCTCATATGTTAAACAGAAATGGGGAAAAGTAAGGGAGAATTAGTGTTTCTCAGAATTAAACTTACAGGAAGATAGTTTGTTGAGTCCAAGGCTGATGATCAAATTTTAGACTTGCAAACATCTGATATAACTCCAGCGAAGTCAATGCATATATGTGGGGTGTAATAGCACAGTTTGCTCTTATGTACTGGTCACTACTTTCTTCAACATGGATGTTCTGATTTTTTAAGAACAGAAGCATTTTACAAAGAAGTGGTGTTTCTTTGAGTGATATAAAATTGGATACAATTATTGTGTTCTACTATCACAAATTCAAGAATTCATTTTCTACTATTGTGACTTCCATGACAATAAAAGCAGAGGTACAAAAGAAAGCAAGATATTTAACACAGTTTTTTATGGAACTCTGATCACTCTTAATAAAGCGCTGCTCCGAAAGTAATGCCTCCTATTTTAATATGTTGGCCGACAACATCAGAGATTATGTTGGTGAGACGGCAGCAGAGGTTGAACCTTCATGCCAACATTCTGTTCCATTTTGTTGCTGTGCAACAGATGGTAGCAGAGGGGCAGTCTGACAGATTGCTGTCTGACATGGCAGTGCGTATGAAACAAAGATGTGCTATTAAATTCCTCTGCATGGAAAAAAATGGCACTCACTGACATTCATTGATGCATGCTGAATGTTTCTGGAAACCAAACAGTGGATGTGAGCACAGTGAGGCAGTGTGTGTTGTGTTTCAGCAATGGTGACATTGACATGAAATACAAGCAATGTCCAGATGGCCATGCAGATCTGTCACAGCACTAACTGAAGAGCATTTCAATCAACTCATCTGTGAGAATCAGCAGACTACAACCAGGAAACTGTATGTGGAGTTGAATATCAGTTTCAATGAGTTGGAAACGATGGTGGCGATGATGAAATATCACAAATTTTGCACCAGGTGGGTCCCACAAATGCTCACACACAAACAGAAATAACACTGTATCCAAGTTTGTCAGGACCTACTGAACCAGTACTAGGTGTAAGGTGACATCTTCCTAGATCACATAATTACTGGTGATGAGACATTGTGTTATCACTACAAGCTGGAGTCAAAATGGCAGTACATGGAGTGGTTACACATGAATTCCCCATTGAAAAGAAAATCCAAGATGCAGTCCTCAGTGGGTAAAGTGATGAGCACTGTCATTTAGGATAGAAAAGCTGTGATCCTTCTGGATTTTCTGAAACCCAGACAAACCATCAACTCTGAGCATTACATCATGCTGCTAATTAAGCTGAAGGCTCAAACATCCAGAGTGAGGCCAGAGAAGAAGACAACTGTTCTTTTGCAGCCCAATAACACTAGGCCTCATACCAGTTTGAAGGCAGTGTAGCACATTGCTGATCTTGGTTGGACTGTCCTACCATACCCTCTGTATAGTGTGATTTGGCAGATTTGGCATCTTCTGACTTCCACCTACTTGGACCGATGAAAGATGGACTGTGTGGGCAATATTTTCAAAACAACAATGCTGTCATAGTAGATGTGAAGCAGTTGGCTGCCTCTGCTGGTGCAGAGTTTTATGAGCTCTCATTCATTGCTGGCAAAAAATGCATAGCAAAGGTGGTGACAATGTTGAAAAGTGGTCTGTAACTGAAAATTTGCTGTCAAAGTGCTATTGTGTACTTTGTATCTGTTGTACTTTCTATAGAAATAAGTAGGAGGCATTATTTTCTAACCAACATACGTATTAATGCTGGGGCTACACAGACTTCTGCTTATTCATGGAAAATGGCATCAGAAGACCAAATTCTCTGTTTTTATGCAGCAGAAGTCTATCCACTATTCTTATGCATTATAGGAGGTAGCTTAGCATAACTCACTTGCTCATAAGCTGCTTTGGTGATACAGTTTTCTTAGGTTATGTATTTGCTCTATTCCCTCTCCAATATTACCTCTTCTCAACAGACTTTGTATGTTTTGGGTAGAAGAGAGCATCTGTAGGGTCCAGACTTGAATGTGGCACTCCTAAAAGCCCTTCGCAAGGTGTCTATACACAATTCCAATCTCCTTAATATTATTTCATGAGCAGAAACTCCACCCAAAGTCCATAGCTTAAGATCCAGACATTAATAATAAAGCCCTGAGGATATTATGTCATTGATCATATTAATGCAAGCGAGCACAGATCACAGCAATCTTCAGATAACTGCTTTTCCTTGCCTGCACAATGAAATATCTCAAATGGTATGCATAACAGGGCTAATAGAAGCCTGTATCAGATTTTAGAGGTCCTTTGAAGTGGAAAGAATTGTCATTCGTTAGTCTCTAGTAGACAGTTTGGTACATTTTGTCTGAAGCACATTTTCCTTCTTCAGTCAAGCTACATCATAAAAACTGTAATAAGAGCATATGAGCTTACATACTGGGTCAGTCCAAAGTACAGTGGATGCCTAATAAACACAGCAAAAAGGGGAAGACATCTATCTGAAATGTCCTCTAACTCTCTTGTAGTGATTTGTGCGGCAAGGATCCTCCAGTCAGAGGCACGTCCTTTGCTTTTTGCTACTGAGTTTTGATACCGCAATATAGGAAAAAAGGTACTTTATCATTACTATAAATAACAAGGAGAGAAACAATCAATAGAATCAACATAATAACCTTGGAACTTACACCTTGCTTATTTAAACACATCTGTAGCATGTCTTATGCCAAACAGTAAGAGAGAATATGACTTGAATCAAACCTAAATCCATCAAGATCATAAAAGATTTAAAGAGAACCCACAACCTCTGGCTCCAAAATGTGAGTTTAAAGTGTCACATATTTACCCAACACATTTTAGGGCTATTTGGGTGTTGTTTTTTGCTTTTTATTTTTTTAACACAAATAAAGTAGTGAGGAAGTGAGTAAAACTGAAATACCACAAAGACCAACACAGAAATGCAAGGGATCTTAGCTAGCCCCTGATATAATGCAGCCCACCTTGTAAATTACAGTTTAATAATACTTCTGTCTATTGTGATGTGGGTTATTGGTCATGCAGCATTAACACAATGATGCCTGGAAATTGAATTTTTACGATCACTTAAAATTCACTTGTCACTTCAGTTGGACCAATTCATTGCTCCTTGCTGCTATGGGTAATTGTGGGTGCTGTCATACATCAGGCAAAATTGCAATTGATGTGAGTAGGTATTCTGATTAAAGGAACCCTGTAGTTTCAGATATATCAACGCTAGAATTATTTCAAAAGAAAACAAACAAAGAAACAAAAAAATTAAAAGCCCTTTTCTGTTCCTCTTCCACAAAAGTCACATTGGCAGCAAGATTTCCAATTGGTTCCAGTGAGTTTTGTACTGGATCTCTATACACAGAATCATAGAATAACCGAGGTTGGAATAGACCTACAAGATCACCCAGCCCAATCATCCAGCAATCACCAGTAGTTCTCACTAAAGCATGTCCCTCAACACAACATCTAAACATTCCTTGAACACCTTCAGGGTCAGTGACTCCATCACCTCCCGGGGAAGCCCATTCCAGAACCTGACCACAATGCACCTTCTACTGAGCTAAACTAATGCATGCAAACAAGCAAGCCAATTTTTTATTCTAAAGATGTTCTCCTGAAATCTGAGGTGACTACTTCCAAGTTTAAAAGAGATTTATGGAGTTACTGACCCTGATAAAATTGAGGAGTGGAGGAGGGAAAATAAACATTATGGACCCATTTTATGCAGTGAAGCTGTTGACCATGCTTTGACTGTCAGTGCGCTGGTTTAATACAGTCAAACTGTTGAATCATTTGGAAAAAAAAAAAAAATGACTGAGAAAGTTGAAAACAATGGAGGGTAAAAAAAATTATATATATGTGTGGTCTTCATTTCTTGGTTCATATAGAGTCAAAAAATTCTTGGTCCTAGCTATTGCCCAACCAAGCTACTTTCAGTTACCATCATTGTTGAGAAAGTGACAGACAACAAAATGTGTTTATCAACTGAATTCAATGTCAGTTCAGCTTATCTTAATACAGGCAACTAACAATGGAAGCCAAACAGAGACCATATCCTTACTTCTTTCTTTTTTTGTGGAGAGAGCTTGTGAAAGGGAAGGGACATACAGCCATAAGCTGTAACCCCTTAAATTCTTGCAGGGTTACTCTCGAATTGTGAGCCAGAACCTTAAACACTCCATACTCTCTGCTGATGAAGTTTTATTTCTCCTTGCACTGAATCATTTGGAAGCTTGTGTTATCTACAGATATGCAGTCATTACACTGCATATTGTGAGATAGCAGTAGTCTATACCAGAATGCATTTGCACCTAAATCTTCTAATATTTAACAATGTCAGTTCACACAACTTTTATTTTTCCTAATCTAACTTTTTTTTCTTTTTTAAACAAAGAAACATTTGTTGGAGTTAACACATGCTCTGCATGAGGCTCAAGCTGCTAACAATTGGAAGGATAAATGTATTTACTTACAGCCTCTCAAAAGCAGATCTTCTAGAATGGATTTTTATGTAACTTGGTAGAATTCCAAGTGAAAAGGATTAAATCACCAGGAAGTGCTATCTTTCCATTTCCAATTCTCTTTTAAAATGTGTTATTTTGTGATGCCACCGGATATCAGCAGTGATGCTTGGCAACATTACATACTGCTGTTTAATTGCCTTAAAAACTATGCCCCTAGCAGTATCATTAATAATACCAAGCCTAAATTGGATTAAGTACTACACCACTATAAAGTTAATTCACTGTGATACTAATGAAATGTCATGAGAAACTTCCTGTAAATCCAGCTAAACAGTAACTGCCAAGGATCATTAAATCAATAGTATGTTCAGCTATTCTGCTTAGAAAGTATTGTTTTAATTGCTGCCAGGTGATTTTCATTAATGTAAGTATCTTCCATTTTACTGACTTTTTAAGTCTCTTGGCATACGTGGCCTTTGTTAGTTCAATAATAGCAATACTTTACCATTGCTAGGAAATGAATGAAGCTTTCTGAAAAAGTTGGTCAAATTGGAATGGCAAAACTTCAAGCAAATTATTCCACTGGCTATTTATCAATCACAGTCTGCTCTCAAACAAGGTCTTTGGTTCAAACAAACAAGACAAAACAAACAAAAAAAAAAAGCTGTAGCAATCTGACAAGATGCTGAATATTTACAGCTCCCATAGAAGATCTTTTATTGGACATCCCAGTTTGAAAAATACCAAAAATAGCTTTCCCTAACAGCTTACCCAGGTACAAAATGGGAATAATTTTTATCTTTTAAAATATTCCCCCATAGGAAAATGAGTGCTGAGCACTGGATAAAAATGTTTGCTAAGGTGCTACGTTTTTGTCATCATCCTGACCTGCACATCACACTGTTTTAAGTTCATTGCACATTTTCACAGAGTAGAGTGTCTTTGTTTTCCATTTTACTCTGAATCCCAATTGGTTTTGTTCTGCTTCTCTTACTTTTCCAGAAATGTAAGCATGCAAAAAGTGGCCCTTCCAAACCTTAGTATCCTTCTTCTGAAGTTTCCCCAAAGCAACAATTCAAGATCTGAAGATCTTGACTATAGTCTTGTTTCACCCATCTCTGAGCCTGCTAGAAGTTATGAAGTGTTATTCCACTAAATCGCTCATTAATAAAGCAACCTCTCAGCAGTCTCCCTTTTTAGACTGAGATCAGGCCCAGACTGATGTAGTTATATGGCTTCTTGGCTGACTAAGCTTGCATCTGTTTGGAGATGATCATGCAGACATATGCTTTAATATTGGCTGTTGGTTGATACAGAAGGTGGAGAGACTCTTGCAGCCTTGACTTACAGCAGCCTCTTTTGGATGTTCAGGAAAGGATTTGCAAGAATCACAACATCACTATTGTCAATGTTATATTTTTTGAAGTACAGTCTCTTTAACCACACTTGCACACTGAGCAAGGCAAGGCAGCTCTTTGTACACTGCTAAGTTATGCTCTGTAGCACTGAGTTTTACAGAGCCCTTCTTTCTTAAGTAATGATTCTCCTTGTTCCACAGCACTTACTACTTTGAAAGATCTTTGAGTTCTGATCTGAGTTCAAGTGTGTATACTTACATATCTAGAGCAAGCACTCAAATATACAAGTATAGAATTTAAGAGCTTGTTTCATTACACTTATTTATTTTGGTGATTATATTCTGAATTTTTGTTCCACAGCATTCAGCAGGAGTTCCACTCCAGATGAAATGATATAGCTCATTCTGAATCTGATTCCCACTAAATAGCTTCAATCACAGTTTTTCAATTCTGCTTACCTACTCTTCTGCATAATAATTTTCATCCAACTCAAGCCCTCATTTAAAAGAAAGAAACCACATTCAGGATTACATTTGGCAATGATATTCTATTAAGTCTTGCTACTCTGACACAGAAAATCTTTGCAAAATATACTCTCTTCTCTCAGAAATATTCTTCAGCAGTACTTGCACTGAATGGTATCATTGTCTTTTTTTAATCATCCTGCCTTCCTAAAGCACTTTTAATGTGGACAAGTGATAAATCAGAAGCGCTACCAGGTGTCATTGTGTGTCTCTCAGCATTGTAGCCAGAGCTTTCTATGAAGAGTGAGAGTCATTGGGTAATTCTTCGCAGTGGGCAAAATCATCTGAGCCACTTGTGGAGGATTTACAATTAAGAAGTAACATACTTATTAATAAAAATCAAACTCCTCTCAAGCAGAAAGAAAAAAAAACTGGCTTCCTATCCTTGCATTCATTTGTCAACTTACAGAGATATTTTAATTTTACTGCTAGTATCTGATTTTTAAATAATATTTTTAGATATTCCCCTACAAAACTGAAGATTAACCTAGAACGGCAAGAAGTTTGAGAATTCTTTCTTTGATAGTTAAAGTCCTTCTGCATGTACAGTTGCCCTCTGAGCTTATCAAACAAATGGTCAAAGACTCAGTTTTGGTGCAGATGAAGTCCAGATTGTGACAAGTGCAGCAAAAGTGTTTCAGGGACTGCTGTGGCTGTCATAATTACTACAAGATTTTGCTGGCCTATGGATCTTTAGTTCATCTCCTGAGCAGTCAGCATAGCCTCTTGCCAATAAAGAGTGCAAACTGAATAATAAGAAAGTCAAGGACACTATAAAGGAGACTGAAAACAAGTTGTTTGACACTAGTTTTGACATCAATACTCCTGGGACAAGAATATGACCTTACTGTAAATAAGTAGACAATTAACAACTTCACATTACTTTTCACTTAATGGAGCTATTATATTTAGCTCACTGTTGTAATATGCTACAACAGTGTCCCTTTATTAAAAGATATACATAAACATATATGCTTTTTCAGACTAGAAAAGTTAGTTCGTAAGATAATACTCTATGTATTCAATTTCCTTTTGATATAGACCTATATAGTGGCAGTAACATTGCTATTTTTTCTGACCTCCAGCTCAGAATTTAAAAAAAGTTGCAGCACTCCAGAACAAAAACATGTGTTAGGATCCTGTGTTGACACCTCTCCAGCTAAGTTTCTCTGCAGCACTTTTTCCTTCACCATGAATGCCTTATCAAATATTGTCAACTCCATGTCTCTCTGGACAATTAAAGGCTGTAGATCATATTATAAACTATCCCACTGTCACTTGGCATCATAAACCACAGGGAGCCAGTTGTTCGGGATATCATCCAGCCTCTGACCAGAGGAATGAAGATGAAAGATGAACTCTGACCTGAGTGAGTGATTGAGCATCTACTGTTTGTCACTGTCTATAGAAAATATGAACTGCCTTCACTGACATCCAGACATTCTAAGTTTAGCTTTATGCTAAAGTCCCAAGATTTGTGAAACCTTTTAAAGAGGTGATGATAGTGCTTCATATTTCATCCCAGAACAAAGTTTATCATGTGTCTTCTTAGGAAATCTTAAAGCACAGTTTTGAAATAATAAAATCCTGGATATGTAGGCTTGGACAGTCATTTAGAATTTATGCTCCTGTAAATGGGATCTGCAACATAGTCTTGCCACTTCAGGAATTCCATATACGTAAAATTTTCCATCACAATAACCAGCATTTTGTCCTCTGATAATTATGGTGCTCTCTACATCTTTTCAATTGCTGGCCTTTCATGCATATAATTTTATGCATTTCTTATGATTCAGGAAGATCATCAGTGACAAAAACACGAGTCAGGATTTAGTTTAGTGGTGGTGGTATTGCAAGTTACTGTCTATATCTGTTGATCGTTGATAGGCTTTGACCTCGTATCTGAATGCCCTACAAGGAGAATAAAAATGCAGTACCTCCTCTAAAATAGCAATTCTCAGCAGTCCCTTTTCTCTCATTTTCTTCCATATTACATCCCCAGCACACACACAGCGTATCTTGGTAATTAGGCGTCATAACAATATTAATATCTTTAAATTAGATAGTGAAGCTAGCAGCCCTGCAATTTGCTGTTTTCAGTGGTAGCCTGTAGTCATTCTACAACAGAATCTGCCTTCTTCAGTACCTACCTTTGGCTTATTTCTCATACTTCTCTGAAATTACAAGTTTAACTTTAAGTCTTGGATCCACTGCTGTAAAACAAGGAGTCCATGAAGCTCAGAGAAGTCCATTTATTGTTGCTACACTGTTTTCTCCCGTACAGAAAGGTCTACAAGATTTAATTTAATGGTGAAAGGAGACCAGGATCCAGGAGCTTGATACTGTTTCATCTGCACAAGATGCATCCCTGCCCACATATCCAGTCCTTTCCTCCTCCCCCCCCCCCCCCCCCCCCCAAAGAAACTAATGGAAAGATTGAATTCTTTTAAAATAAAAAACAAACCAGGAATGCAAATCAGAAATACAGCTATTAAAGGTGTCATCTGTGTGAAGCCTTCCAAAGCTGACATAAGAAATTTTGTCTTCTAAATTTGGTCCAGTGGTTTTGAGTCCAACCCAGAAAATAAAGAACATAAACAATGCATGCATATATTACACACTTGTGAGTATTTAGATTTTAGGACATGGAATATATTGTATCTCAGTATTAATGCTTTCTACCTTTTCTCTCCAATGATGTTTGTTTATTTCATTGTTTGCTGCTGAAAGTACAATGTAGACTTGGATAGCTCCAAGTCAAAATAGTTTATCATGCAGTACGCATCACAAAATACACAACCTTCTGCACATCTATGTTATGAGAACTAACTTTTGTGGGGCTGCGTGGCTACAGGAGTCAACCAATTTGCATGAACTTGAAGAAGTGTCTCTGAGTACCTAATTTCATTTCATTTCAAGAGAGTGGCCCAAGGTCAAAGAAAGTCATGGCCGCTATGAAACAGAAACTGAAGAGTCCTGACTCAGTTCTCTGAGCTAACCATCTGACCATGCTTCATTTCACATCCTCCTCAAGAGTCACTGAATGTTTCTTCAAGTGAAGCATAACATTTGCTAAATTCAGTGCCTAATTTATATTTTCTCACATAAAACGTATGCAGTCAAGTTTTATTAGCACCCCCTGCCAAACAAAGCAAACAAACAACAACAAAAAACATCCTAGACATATATAGCATACCATATATATATCAAAAAGGTAGTCACTTATTTTCCCATTTTAATGGAAACAAGGAGGATATCCAGTAACATATTTGCTAATTGTACACAATACTAATTTAAAACAAAGAAACATTCTTTGGAAACTGATCAGCGTATGATGACTGTGCCAGATTTAGGTTTGTATGTGGAGCGTCAAAATTGGCTTGGTGAACACTCAAAAGAGATCTCAGATAAGAAAATGACTGAAGTGATGTGACACTGTATGTTTGAAACTACCCTGCTGCCTAGTAATTTCCAGATGTTTTACCATTAAGGTATTAAATACTTCTTTATGTTTGACAAGCTCTGCAAAATACATGAGCAATGAATACTGAGTTGGTCCAGAATTACTCAAGTTGTAAAATGTTCCAAGTGTTTCTGATTTTCCACAGGGAAAGCAAAATATTGTAATTTTGTAAATAACTTTGCAGATTGAATCTTAACATTCTTTAAAAAAAAATTATGTGCTTTACAAATTATTTGTAATGCAGATGCACACAAGTGACAGACCAAGATTCCTCTGCTGCATACTATGTAAGCAATGAGTGTGCAATTACTTTACTAACATAGTGTCTACTGACCAGACCAGAAACACCCTATTGACCAGGTACTGATCTGCTAATTCCTGGCTTCAGCATTCAGACCTCTATATTGCATGCCACAGCTAAAACAGTTGTCTGCTCGGTAAGAAAATAATACCTAAAAAATCTGAGATACTAAACCTTACTCATTACAGTATGCACTTACATATGCTCAAAAAACCACCAATCCCTTTCTGTCTCCCTGCTTTCACCCTGATGTCCAGATCATCACACCCCAATCATTCTCTCATTTCATGACCCTTTATGTATCCAGTGTGAATTTCATATCCATCATTTCCCCTGCAGGTCTTCAAGAAGAAAGGAGTAGCAGATGTTGCATGTAGCCACAAGGGGGAGAAAAAAAAAAAAAGCAAGGGTTTGGAATATGAGGTACTGCTTCTTTGTCAATATAATAACACAATTTGCAGTCAAAATTTTTCCTCTCCTCTTTCCCATTGTTGAGTGAGTGACAGTATTTTACTAGCGTGAAAAGTGCAGCTTATTAAATAAAAGACTGAAGGGAATATTATCTACCTATGGAAAGAATTGGGCAGAGTTAACTGGCCAGAACTGACATGCCTTCTGCCTTCAACTGCATTCTGCTGAAGGATATAGCCCCCAGGTTCAAGGAGTATGCTCATTTCTAAATGTGCATTGAGTTCTCATAAATATTCACTAATGGGAGTCACATACTCAAGGAAAGAACTCTAGAGTAGAAAAAATATTTTCAGTAAACAAGTTGTTGGACGTTTTCGGCCACTTTACTCGAGCAGTCGCTCTTGTTATGGACAGAATGATCCATTTTCTGAATTCTCACATTTTGTATTGTCACATAGATTGCTTATATATATGTGATATTCAATTGGTTACCTAAGTCATGCTTCAGGTTTGCATGACATATGTACAAACACATCCAAATATGCCAGAACCATTCTCCAGTTACGCTAGTCACTTCACCTCTCCACAAACATACATACCTAGACAAGAAATAAAATGAAAGAAAAATATCATTCTAAGGAAAGAAATGGTCTTCATGCAAATACACCTCTAAAGTAAAATTAAATTTGTGCAAATGGTGGAAATCAAGATCATACTAAAACCATGGTTTTATTTGGAAAAAGAAGTATTTTGAATGAGGAGGAAGCCACTTTCAAACAAAATAAAAGCATGAAAGAACTTTGCAGGGGAGATAAAAGGAGAGGAGGAAAGGAATGAGAGGAAAGAGGAGAATGCCCCAAAACTTTTGCTATATTAAGAATGTATATACCTATGTAAGGATTTCCTTCTTTTTAAGAAAGTTTTCATTCATCTAATTAGTAACAAAATATTATAAAGACAACATTTTTTTACTTCTATATCTCCCTTCTATAATTACAAATCCACTAGTCTTTCTGACTTGAGAACGACAAATGTTGCAGTGATGAGAAAGAATCCTTCGTACTTTATTATTTTCATTCCAGTACATTATACTAAATTAAAGCTATTTGCTTTTCATAAAAACTGAACAGCATAAAGCAGGAATATTAGTTGATGCTTGAATTCATTTAATTTATCTTTTTTCTAATTAAGTGACTTCTATTTAGCATATTGCCCTGCTTCCCAGTGATCTTAGTGTTTGTTGTAGGAATCACTATCACCTACAAGTCTGCTACCTAGTTGCTGTCACCTTTGTGTTTGCCTCTAACAATACTGCTACCTCTGCAAGTCTCTTATGCTTAGCGGTACTAGCTACAAATTTTAAAGGAAGGATGACTTTGTGGAAGGGGCAGCAAACATAAGTCTTATTTTTAAACTGTAGGGAAAATAAGACAACATAAAAAGCATTTGGGCTCAACATTAGCTGTCTTCAGTGGCAGGCTTTACCTACCTTGTAACCCATTATCTTGTGGGCTACTGCCCTCTGTAGAGCTTAGCGGCTGGTCTACATGGCATATTTGAGAACTGAGAGTGTGAATCGTTCTTGGCTTTTTCATGGATGATGCATAAAAAAAGAGCTGAATTGTTTCTTCGGCTAGCCACACACAAACTATCTGGAGCTCATGAAATGAAAAGACCATTCTTCCAGAAGCATACATATATCATACCTCACTCTCCAGCAAGAAAACATTCATAAAAATTCATTGTCTAGCCCTAGTATAATAAGCACTTTGTGTTTTGCTAATAACCTTTTCCACCATAAATTTTGTAGAGACAACTTCTGTATCAGTAATGAGGCTTGTTTTACTTATTGTCCTTTGCTGCAACCTTTTATACTGTAAACCAGATTTATGTCACTGGTCTATCCCACACCAACAGCTACATTTCATGGTGTAAAATACCAAAAAAAAAGTTTGGTATTAGTCTTCAGCATATTGAGGAAAATATAGCTGTCGGGAACTGCAAAGCTACTTCAAGCAACCCAAAACATATTTCACTGTTGAGTCAGTTTAAAATAAATGGAGAAATATTCCTGATCACCATTAAAAAGAAACTGTTGAAATATTTCTTGCTTCTGACAGATTACAAATTCTTTGGATAATACACAAGATTGAGACACCTATTGGGAGGGCTTCCACAGGACTTAGGGATTAGTTCATTCATCGTTATTCATGGTAGCAGGCACAAGCTCCAAACACAAAGCAAGAGTCATTTTTCCTCCCTTCTTTACATGTACAAGGGGGATAGGGCAAAATGGTACCCACTACTGGGATTCTACTTTAACAGCTAGCAATTGCATTATAGAGAAATCTGCTTAATCAGCAGGCAACTGCACTATAAAGATTCAGACTTATTACAGTGTTTTCTGCATCTTTATTCCAGAGGTATCAGAGCAGCTCTAATATCAATCTTTAACTTCCCACTCACCATGACAGGTTTCCATTCCCAAAATACTCTGTGGCCTCCAGGAAGGATGTAATATAGAAGGCTGGAGGGAGTGAGTCAACCTCATGTTATGTAAAACCTGTGGGAGAAACAATAAAGCACAAAGTAGATGTAATTAGTGATTATATTAAGCACCATTTTCCTACCTTTATTTCTTTAGCCAAAACACCTCCTGCAGGGAGAATTAAGAACAAATACCTGGAGTTAGGTTTGGAAACTTAACAGTAAGGCCAACAGCAAATGACATATATCTTACAGCCCCACATCCATCACATTTGTAGAAAACGATAACCAAATCATCTATTTACTGATAAATCACACACAAACATGAGTAGGCCTCTGGCAGCCAGAAACCCACTGCTAGGTTTTGCAGACATTCCAAAGTGAGCTTCTGGTCCCCTTAAGAACTAACTTTTGTTCCAGCTGCTTTCTTAAGATCAGGTCCTCTGCAGACATAAATCATTCTAAGCTCCAGTGAATTTCTTGTAAATGCACCTTGATTTACATTAACAGAAAAACCATCCCTCTTTGGCTCCTTGCAATTCCAAGTGTTTGTTTTCTTTTTATCAAGCAGTTGTACAGCTGAACGCTAAACAGATGAGAGGTGATTCATTACCAATCAACCACTTCCAGAGCAAGCAGTATGAGCATCAAACCCTTATCTTGCCTTCTTTTTCAGGTACTACGCAGCCTCCACTACCCACAGACACTGAGATACTGTATAGAATATTTCAGCTGTAGCCCACCTTTTTTTTTCATATACTCAAGATATTTTGGAGAATCACAATCAACCCTTAGTGTTCTGATGGAAACGAAGTTGTTATTTTTCTATGTAATTATTTCATCATATTTATTACTTAAACCATCCCTGAGAACAAAAGCTATACAGCAAAGGCAAGGCTTCATTTCACCAGGCACTCTCTTGACAGTCTGAGGGAAATTATTTAGGGGGAAAAAAAAAGAAAAAAGAAAAAAAAAGCTAAAAAATTCTTTTCTTATAACATCACTGCTCTGACAACCACAAAGGCTTCCTGACAATCTTGATAGCTCAATTTATGATGTTACATTATCCTGCAACTGTGAAGAATGCTATTTCTACTAACCTAGCTTACATCTAAATAGAGCTGTAAAGCAAACTCTCTTTCCAACTGTGTGACCTTCTGGACAGTGAACAAAAAAGAAATCAGAAGATACTGGAAATGACTGGAAAAATGGAAATAGTGTCCTACTTCTTTCCCCACCTGGAGGCCAATGTGTCTAAGGGAATCATACACTGCAAAGTCCTGGTGGAGAAACAGAAATCTATCACGAAAATGTGAGCAAACACAATGAATAAGATGATGAAGAAAGCTATTTCAACAGCTCATATTCTTTTTTTATGACATCAAATAGCATAGCTCTTGGACGTGAGTGACAGACTGTGGTTTTCTGGGTTTTTAAGACAAAAAATAAGGCAGTTGATTCTTTATCTAAACAAAGCAAGAGAATCTGAGCCTATCTGCCCCAGCTTGCCAGATGTTTGTATTATCAGATTTGTTCTATCATTTTCCAGATACATTTTGTTCTCCATCAAATCACAAAATCATGTGTAGCAAATTTAGAAAGAACTTCAAGATTTTCCCAGTGCCCATAGTAATATAAAATGTCTCCCAACCACTCAGAAACAATAATTACTGTAGGATGAAGATCCATACCCTTCTCTAGGAACAATACAGTAATATTTTACTCGTTAAGGACCATTCGTGTATAAAATATTTACAGTGGATCAACTGTTGTTACCACTTTACAAGAGGACAAATTGAGGTAAAGTGACTGTCGTAGTAGAAGGGAACTGGAGCCAAATATGCTGTACTCCTGCTAGACTGTCAACAAATACATGCTAGGAGAGAAAACATTTTCTTATCTGTGGAAAGGCATAGGGAATTTCTGTTAGGAAAAATGTTGGATAAATAAAGCAAGTGAAGATTGAGAACTTAGATAACTTTAAAGACTTTAAAGCTGTTTTGTTGTTGCTGTTCATTATGTCCTGAAACTGATTTGAGTCAATGAGTTAGCTTTTTTTGAGCCTGACTTCTTAAAGAAACAGTTTGTCTGATTGTGCTGCCTGTCTATTCTTGCTAGCTAATTTAAACCAAATACAGAAAATGCGTGGAATTTTCAAAGGTAATTATATTACAACAGGTCTTAAGAAATGTTACTAGATAGGACTAGATTGGAATCACATTAGAGCCATCACTCATACACTGCCAGATATGGCAACAGCAAGAATCACAGAATCATAAAGGTTGGAAAAGGCCTCCAAGATCATCTAGTCCAACTGTTCAGTTACCACCAATATCTCCCACTAAACCACATCCCTCAGTACCACATCTACATGGATCTTGAACACAGGAAGCACAAGAAAACACCAGAAATACAAAACAAGAGTCATACAAGATAAAAGAAAAACATTATAAGATCTATTTTACTGAGTTCATTACTTGCCAATTTCCTGTTTCTTACCATGTGTGAGAATTTGTATTTCTGTTTATGGGCAGTTAGAACAGTGACAGCCTGTCTAAATGTGCAGCAGATTCTCAATTCACAACTGATTTTTTGAAGCATGCTGAAATCCATGTAGGCATGTAGCAGTAAAAAACAATGGTTATTAGCTAGATTTTTTATCCGTTATTTCATATCTAATTACTCAAATGAAAATAATTAATAGGTCAGATTATCAAAGAAAGATAATTTTAAAGCTTTTACTATTAATTACAAGACAACTTCCTACCAAAATTTCACAAGTTTTATTCTGAATTGCTATCAAAGGAGTAAACTATTTCTACTATGTTCATCCATAAGAACAGATGCAAGTCAGTTTGGCAGAAAATGTCTCCAACAATATTTACTTCGGTTGTTGTGTAATAACTTCATTGTTATTTTCAAATCACGTTGCCTTTTTCAGACTGTAGAATTTTTGTCTCTGAAACACTTCTTTTCCTACCTATGATCTAAATCACGAGTGTCCCACATTTTGGCTTTTCTGGTCCACACTGAGTGAAGAGGAATTCTCTTGGGCCACATTTAAAATATATAACATATTCAATGCATATAAGTAACAATAGTTATTTAATATTTTTATTAAAACATAAAAAAAGAGCAACAAAAACATAAAATGAGTGGGATATTTGGCCTTGTTTTTGTGAAACTAATGCATCATTATGGTTTAATAGAAGTGGCTGCAATTCTTAGTGAGTTCTCAAGGCGTTTGTCAGAGATTTTTGATGTAATCTTATTTTTCCTGTACTTCATCCTTGAAAACAGTTGTTTATAAATGTGTGTATTCCCAAAAAAAGTGCTGACACGAATAAAGCACAATTGTGGAGCAAGGGATATTTTCCTCTGGTAAGATGGGTCTTATAAATGTCTGGCAAAGAAATATGACCACTTTTTAACTTGAGTTGAATGCTTGTTTGCAACTCTATACATGGCATTTGAAAATTCACAGATAATATATTTATGTCAACTAAAAATTTTATACTTTTTGTGAGTTCTTTGGGATGTTGAAATTAAAAAAAAATTGTCAGTACCACACAAGTATTCTGGATATTTCTTCCACAGTGAAGATGTTAACTTATTATTTTATGAAATAACCCAAGTTCATCAATGAAAGAAGAAAACTTGCATGTCTACTTAGAAACAAAAAACCCATCTTCATGCACACACATAGGTAGACTGAAATACAATTATCAGTAATCAGTGCATTTTACACGCCAAAAGATACAGGTACACGTAGTGTGTGATACACATGGGTTTCAATTTGACTGAGCTTGAGTGAGGGGTGCAAGAGGCAGAATCAGCACTGCAAGCACTGCACTGTGCCCTCCTCTCCACAGCATTCTGTTGTTGACTGTGCAGTCCACACTGAAGCTACATGCAATCAACTCATGAAAAATATTGCTAAAAGTAACATAATAACATTAAAGTGTACAATCTTGTGAGCTCACATTACTAGCTGTCCAGGGCTGCATGTGACCTGTGGGATGCAGAATGGACACAGTTGATCTAAATCCTAGTCTATGTGCACCCTGAATGGCTGAGCATATTATAAAGGACAGTAACGTATATACAAATCTGCTGCTGTATCCATGAACATTATGTGATAGTGTTGGTATATGATTTTTTTAAATCATTGGGAAAGAATGATGATCCTTGACTTATCTATCATTTCTGTGGCAAGACAAAAATTCAAGTCTCCTATGCAGCTTTACAAATTTCACTGTAAATACAGATGTTTCTGGAACACCAGTGTCACTGAATGTAGGTTACTGGCCCACTAACTTCACAGAGGTATAGCTTCACATCTCACTGTTTGTATTGCTAGTGTCTTCTCAATGCCCTCTTTACATCAGTTGTGTTCCTATTAACAGATCTAATAACACAGTAAACAGTGGGATACAGATGCAGTGGTATGTACACAGACTGAGAGGGAAAATGTGCTTTGCAGAAAGTAAGTTTTGCTACTACTTGATCCTAGACTTAAGTCACACACGTCACAGACATTTTCTTTGTCTGGAATCTAGTCTTCTAGAGGAAGTACCAGAAATCTAGTTGTTAACTGACATTTAAAGCTACGTTACAAAAATAGCTAGAAAATTCACTACAAGAAATGATTCTCTGTTGACAAGGAAATGAGCTGTATTACATAATGGAGTAGATTTTGCTTGCACTTAAGATTAACACTACTGTTGCTGAGATGAAAATATGGCCCCGAGGGCCATTTCTACCTCTTTTCTTCATGATCCATTTCCTTGCAACAGAGCTTTTAGGTTGTGAATACAGTGTTATCTGAAAGAAAAGCTGAGATAATGAAGAAGGTTCCTATTCAAACATAAGGGTCTTCACTGAAAAAAGACAAGGAGAAATTACTGTCAAGTTATTTGCTTTATAATGTGCTCCATTGTCTCAGATATAAAGACTCCACTTTTCCGCACTCTGGCATCTATAATTCAGCCATTATTGTATTGTACTTGTGGAAATGGCAGTTTAAGTATCTAAATTTGTTTTGTTGTTGTTGCTTAATCAAGGGGAAACACATTTTCTGTCTTTTCATCAGTTTCTTATTCTTTTTATCCCAAATTATACAATTTCACTGTAACCTTACATTTTTTTCACTCCCTGCAAATTACTTTACCCCCTTTCTACCTACACGAGCAGGGTGATCTTGTCCTGCCATCTAGTGAATCAAGGGCAGAACAACACTCTTCTGACCAAGCAGCTAGAGACATCTGAAAATTTCGGGTTCCTTTAAAAGTATTGGCTCTTATACGTCTGTTCTTTTATAAAAACTATAAATAAAAGGTTCCACCACGTTGTAGATTAATGTGTTTTCTCCCTAAACAGCTAAACCTATTATTGTAATTTACTGTTTGATTAACAAGAAGTTTAACAGTTCATCATGTGACAGGTAGTAATTATTATCCACCAATGTATTATAGCAAATGGTTTGATGCAGGCACAAGTGTCTCCGTTCAATAGATACATTCCTGTGATGGGTACTTGTGGCTAAAGGTTCTGTTGTGCCAAGTTAATTAAACTACTGATATAGCATTTTGATATTTACCATCCTACATTTATGTTAACAACAAAAGCTTTTTCTGCTTGCAAGAATATATCAGAAAAGCAAAAGCATCTCCTGCAACCAACTGAGCTTCCCTTTGATTAGTACTGCAAACTTTGGTCTCATAGAGAATAGCTGGCTTTTGTTGCTGTTAGATTCTAATGTTTAAGATGTTTGTACAATAAATACAACTTACTATTAAATATTTCTTCATACACTTACAGTCTGATCCAAAGCCCACTGCAGTCAGCCAATGAAAAGACTTGCAATGGCTTTTAACTGGCTTTAGTCCAGGGCTTTCTTCTCTAAAGAATAGTTAATTGAAAATTAAGACATAAGCAAAAAAGAATTGTGTGGGAGAAAGCAGGCAGCAGATATTACCCAAAGAAGTGTTGCTCAGGCGTGTGTAAGGATTAGATTAGAATTAAAACCCTATGAATAAGACCATCACTCATAGACAGCACAGTCAACATGCAGCTTAAAGCAAATTCTAACACAGTGAAACAGGTAAAGATTTTGTTAAAATTGCAGAAATCTTCTTTAAACAAACAAGCCTCAGAAACAAAGGATCCAACAAACTACCACTAAAGAAAAAGAGAAAACCATAGCAAAAATCTCTCTACCTGCTATAGCTGAATCTATTTGCATAGAAGATGCACAGACCCGGCCAATAGGAAGAATTTCCTTTTGCTGTTTTTGTGGGCATTGCAGAAACACACTACACAACGTCTGAATTCACAGAAAACATGAAACCTGGTCACTTCAGTCTTTCACTGCAATCGTTTCTTTGAATGATGAGGGAAATAAACAGTATTTTAAACCAAAAGATTTAGTTATATTAGACTTCTATTGCTACTTTAGCAAAATGTCTTTGGTATCTGCAGTAAGTTTGTGTTCATTGATAAAATTAATTCACTTAAAGGTGTTTTCTGCAATGAAAGATGTTTTAAAAGAAAAATTGTTGTAAATGGCATAAATTGGTTTTTAGATGCATATATATTCATAATATTTCCTCAAGTCTAATAGTTAAGATGAGCACAGATAAAGTATGAAACTATTTAAAATAGTGTTTCTAAGTTAGAAACAGGATAGAGAAATATCCTTAAGCTGAGTCTGCTTGCCACAGTTCAGTACCCAACAAAAACGTAAAACAAATCCAGAAGCAATTGTTCATCTACTATTCAGAAAAGAGCAATGCATTAACACCTCACTTGGAAGCAATTCAGAAAAACAAGTTTAATTTCAAATATAATACACACATAATTGTGCTGTATATAGTAATATAAAATACATGCATAAGCAAAAATAACTGGTTCTGAGGAACTGGAACTATATTTTTTAATCTCTATATATATTTCTGTGCCCTCGCAGCCCAAAAAGCCAACCATAACCTGGGCTGCATCAAAAGAAATGAGACCAGCAGGTCAGGGAGCTGATGCTGTCCCTCAGCTCTGTGCTGCTGAGAACTCACCTGAAGTATTGAGTCCAGACATGGAGTCCTCAATACAGGAGAGACAGGACCTGCTGGAGTGCATCCAGAGGAGGGATACAAAAATGACCAAAGGAATAGAGGACTTCTCCTGTAAGGACAGGCTGAGAGAGCTGGGTTTGTTCAGCCTGGAGAAGAAAAGGCTTTGGGGAGATCTGAGAATGGCCTTTCAATATCTAAAGGGGGACTGTAAGAAGGAAGAGCACAGACTCTTTAGCAGGGTCTACTGTGACAGGACAAGGGGAAACGGTTTCAAACTAAAAGAGGGGGAAGATTTAGACTGGATGTAAGGAAGAAGTTTTTTTAATGATTACAGTGATGAGGCACTGGTAGAGGTTGACCAGAAAGGTGGGGGATGGCCCATCGTTGGAGACCTTCAAGGGCAGGCTGGATCAGGCTCTGAAACACTTGGTTTAGCTGTAGATGTCACTGTTCATGCCAGGGATGGCCCTTATGGATCCCTTTCAACTCAAAAGACTCTATGATATTCACTGGACACATTCATTCATAATGAAATCGAGTCAGATCACATTGCAAATTTTCCTGCAGTTCTGGTTCATTCAAAGCACAAATTTTTCTTAGCCTAATTTCCTAAAGAAACAAGGTTTCTAAGATCACACTCTAGACATGTTTGCCCACCTATCTCTCCAAAAGTAAGTGTTGAACTTACTGGCCAGTTTAACATCACATAGAAAGATAGGAATCCAAATAACATTAATTTCCTAAAACTACATTAAAAAAAAAAAAGCTGGAATGAGAAGAAAGAAGACTACTGCTCTAGGGAGAAAAAGCCTGTAAGAGTGCCATTAATTCCTTCAAGCTTTTGAAGCTCAAAGGAAACTTTATTTTTTCTGAATTCACTAAGAAAAATCCCTCGCACTTCTACTGGACAGGGGAAACCACCAAATAAGTAAAGAAAGGCATATTGACAGGAAAAATAAATCTGTAAATACCTTTCACCAAACTGAAAAAAAATTTTGGGTATATGCAAATTTCTGACCAAATTTTCTAAACAGGGATTCAATAAATGTGGAAAGTCTATGCTTTGCTTGAATTCCGTCAGGATGTATTCATTTTACTACTCTCTGTTCACTTTCAGCAGATGTTGTCCATTTACTTTCAGCAGATGTCCCTCCATGGTTTCAGTGGTGCCCTCCAAAAAAAAAAAAAAAAAAAAATGTTCACACCTCTTAGCTATATAAAATTTCTGATTGTACTATATCAGAAATAGGAATTTATGCTTAAGTATTAGGATTCATTCCTAAATTCTGGTCAGTGTCCAATCTACTAAATTCTCAGCCTGGAAGTGGGGAAAAAAATGAAAGAGGGAGAGACGTAAACTGGAAAGATGGTGAGAGAGAAATAATGTTTATCTTCAAAAATTACATAATGTAAGGTCAGCACCATGGCAAGTTAAAATTTACTATAGTTATGCAATACTTCTAAAAATCACAATAAATTTTTTCATTCAGTATGCTAATCCGAAAGTCAATAGGGCTCTGGTACACATTATGTATTATCTGTTGCATACATTATATTCTCATTGCCTTTTGCTTCTTTATATTGAATTGTTCCAGGTAACTTGGAAAATATTGAGAAGTTTTATAACTAGGACCAGAATATCCAGATTACTGAGTTTTTTTTCTACCACCATCATCATTATGAGCAACAGGAAAACAACTCTTCAAAAATCCCAGATTCATAGAAAATTATAATGGCTTAGATTGGAAGGGACCTTAAAGATCATTAAGTTCCAATTCCCCTGTTGTGGGCAGGGCTGTCAATTGCTAGACCAGGCTGCCCAGGGCCCCCATCCAACCTGGCCTTGAATGCCTCCAGAGATGGGGCACCCACAACATATCTGGGCAACCTGTTCCAGCGCCTCATCACCTTCAGAGTAAAAAAATTTCTTCCTAACATCTAATCTAAATCTACTCTTTTAGCTTGAAGCCAATCTACCTTGTCCTATCACTATCAGTCCATGTAAAAAGACAGGTCTCCCCCTGCTTGTAAGCTCCCTTCAAATACTGGAAGGCTGCACTGAGGTCTCCTTGGAACCTTCTCTTCTCCAAGCTAAACAAGCCCAACTGCCTCAACCTTCCTCCATAGGAGAGATGCTCCTGTACTTTGATAATCTTTATGGCCCTCCTCTGGACCTGCTCCAACTGCTGCACATCCTACTATACTGGAGGCCCCACACCTGGACGCAGTACTCCAGATGAGGCCTTACAAGAGCAGAAAAAAGGAGGACAATCCCCTCCTTCTCCCTGCTGGTCACCTTTCTTTTGATGCAGCCCAGCATACTGGTGGCCTTCTGGGCTGCAAGACTACACTGATGGGTCATGTTCAGTTTTTCATCCATCAGGACTGCCAACCTCTTCACCACAGGGCTGCTCTCAATGAGTTGTTCTCCCTGTCTGTGATCATATCTGGGATTGCCTCGACCCCTTGCACCTAACCTTGTTAAACTTGATTATGTTCTTGTGCTTGTAGATGCCCACACTTCTTATTCTTTTTTTTTCCCTTAGTCAAAAGAAAAGCTTAAGAAAATCCCTTTGGCTTTACAATAAAACCAAGGAAAGCACAGCAGAATTCAAACTGTGGGAAGTAGACTTTGGTGTACTCAGTGATTGAATCACCAGCAGAGACTTCTTCTACAATACAATTTACACAGTGTCAGCTGACCCAGAAATGAATTATACAGATGACTTGCTGAACCATGTACATATTCAAATGCATTTTGAAAAATATTTGAGCTTGCAACTGGTGCTCCAGAACAACTCCTCCTGAAGCGATGGTCACAAGTTCAAAGAAACTCAAGTAGCAATTCAATCAGCAATCTGCAACAACAATGAAGAGAGAGAGCCCTGCATAGAGAGGTTTCTTCATGCAAGGAAATTGATAGCATTTAGGATAAACTAGTGTAAAAGCTGGCAACTTTTCTAATAATATACTAAATATTTTGGCTTTAGGGAAACAATCAAAACCTGAGCCTCAAAAGAAAACAGAGTGGTGCAAGTTCTGCCTTAGTGTATTATTTCAGAAGCCAACATAAATAATTTTAGTGGTGCTTTTGAAGAAAGGAGTAGTTTGAAAGTTATAAAATCCACAACATTCCTCATGTTTGCTGTGCAGCAACATGTATCTGAAGGGTATGTTGCTTCCTAAACAGCTCTTTTTAAATAAAAAGAGACAGACGTTAGCCCCTTCTTAATCTCATCAGTTGCAAGTCAGTATCCACACTGAACATTCTCCACTGATTATATCTTCAGTTTTGTTTTGTTTAAAACCCTTACATTACCACATTAACCATAGCTTTGGACAGCTTCTTGGCCCAGGCTCTGAGACTTGCAAGGTCAGGACAAAGCAGTAAAGCTCTTTATGATTTCATGACAGACCACAAAAAACACTGCATAGCTACCCACTGGTTCTGTTTACACATTCTTTTAAAAATGCATAACAGCTACAGTCTGCTCTGCTGGCTGTATTGCTAGAAGGTGTGGCTGGCATCCCCCTGCAGAGACAGCAAACCCAATGCAGTTCTCTAAAGAGCTCCTTCTCATACTAGCAGATAGGATTGGCAGGACTGGAAAGCCAACAGCACAATACAGGATTGCAAATGTACATGATTTGAGAATACACATTCTAATAGTATTTAATTAAAAAAAATAGCCTAGATCCTCTGAGTGATCACTAACTTCAAGAAGGCCAGGCTTTCATGAACAGCTTTATTTTTCTTCAACAATTCAAAAAGATACACTATAGGAAACAAGTCAATACCACAGAAGATTTAACAGCAGCA
This sequence comes from Meleagris gallopavo, assembly GCF_905368555.1. Taxonomy (NCBI): domain Eukaryota; kingdom Metazoa; phylum Chordata; class Aves; order Galliformes; family Phasianidae; genus Meleagris; species Meleagris gallopavo. The sequence goes on along the minus strand of NC_139414.1, from coordinate 6,276,139 downwards.
GATTTTACAAAATAAAGCATAACAATGCATCGTATGCCCTTCCTTGCCTGAAAACATGTCACTAGGTTTGCTTACAAGAGTGATTATGCTCTTCAGGTTAGGACAAGACTGCTCACAGCACATGGCAAATGGCAGCAGAAACAGATCCTTTTTCTCTTAAAAAGAATGTTAATGGGTGCAATTTTTTTTCTGAAGGGAGGAATTCAAGGAGACATCTTTGCTTTATATGAACTTCTGTGTCAGACATCATTTTGTCAGACTGCCCCTCAGCTGCCATCTGTCGCACAGCAACAAAATGAAATGGAGTATTGGTGGGAAGGTTCAACCTCTACTGCCATAACAGCAACATTCACTTCTGATGCCATGAGACAACATAATAAAATAGGAGGCATTACTTCTAGAGCAGCCTTTGTAGTTCAAAATCACTTTCTGAAGGCTTGCCTCCACCTGAAAGGACTCTGTACTCAGACAACCCAAAACACAGCACTGGATTGATAACTAGGAAACCACCAAGAAACAAACTATGCATGCTGTAATACTAAACGATCTATCACTTACTATGAAAAATGTATTTGATAATTCATAGATACACATGAAAATTCATTTATCACCACACAAGGTTCCGTCTGTAGCACCATAACAATTAGAAAAAGCAAAGCTAACCAAAAGTTGAAAAATATAATTTCTTAGATAAGTTTTGATGCTTTAAACATTAGCAAGATTTAACTGTAACAGAATGCCATTGTACAACACATCCATGAAACACACAGTATTGCTCATCTCCAGAAAAATAAACCTGCTTTCAAACAATCATTTTCTTTTTCACATGTATCAGTCATGCAGTTGCTACACATACGTATACAAAGAAAATATGACAGTAATAACAAGCCTTGAAAGATCAAACAGTTATGTATTTCATGGTAACATCCAGCCCAGATAAGCTTTTGATGGAACAAACAGCCTAGGGCCTGTAAAAAAGACACAAGCAAAATCATGATTGTCCCCCCAATTGTAGCTTGACATTACACTTATTAGCTGAAAGTCAGAACTTGAAAGTCTGTAAGAGAAGCACCTTACCATGACCCTCAGTCAGATTCACTGAAACTTTTGAAAATCTAACTGGCTGTTTAGCTTCAAGTGAATTTCAAGATTCCTCTTTGATAAACAGTACAAATGAGTCAGGGTAAAATATCATCGTTCACTAATGAGAAGTAGCTAGTTTGCAATCCTTTCAGTAGCATTAAGATCCTTGGCATTTTTCTCTTTTTTTTTTTTTTAATAATATACACACACACACACACAAAAAAAAAAAAATTAGCTATTTCAGTCTTTATGTGAAGGGCATAAAAACTAAAGAGACAGGTTGACCAAAATCTTTCAGTAGCCCTTAAGAAAACCAGATCAGTAACACTAAGGAACAGCTTGTATTACACTGAGGTATGGAAGGAAAACACACACAACTTTCCACACGTTAGCAAATACTCTGTAAGAAATCATTCTTTCCTTCCTTCCGCAATTTTCCCAGCAGACAACCAAATCTATTTTAGAAATTACTCTGCTCTGGTGTATCAGCAGGCACACCTTTCAGATGGCTTCCATTCCTCCTCTTTTTAATGACTCATTAGCAAAATGCATTCCTAAACATCAGGTTGTCCCTATGGCCAGTAAGCCAAAATGTAAATGTTAAGGTCGGTCATATTTACATGTCACCACTTATGCTAATTGCAATCCCAGCATAGTACTCTTTAAGAAAAGTTATCAATCATCTTGAATACGATTAAGCAATAAAATGAGAAAACAGCTCACAAGGTGATCTCCCCTACTTCTCAGTCAATTAATGTTGTATTGTACTCCATCTGTTTGGAGAAATGTTTCATATTGAGTATCTCTTCCCTCCCCTTAATGCACAAAGAAGTAAACATGAATTGCACCATTTTATCATTATTCTTGATAGCACAGACACGCACCTCCAGCAAGTTGCAGCTCCCCGAGTGTATGCTTTCCCAGATGTAGTCCAGATGCCTCCCAAATGCATATGGCAGGAAATTCTTTGCAATCTTTTCTGTTTCCCGTATATTATTGGTTTATAATTGCTGCTATCCATCATAATTTTTTTTAGCTACTGACTACTGCCCTGCTTTGCAGGTGTGTAGATGAAACACAGGCCTAGCAAATGAGTTGGTTTTACATCTATCTTGGTGGGGAGAAGTACAGCTAGTCTTTAATGTCAGCTTAAAGGAAGCTTTATTGGCAAAATCAAACATAACAAAGGTGACCATAGTATTGCAGAGTTCTGAAGAGAAATACATCCTAACAGAGAATTAAGCTGTTTTCATTATAATTAAATTTATTTAACTGCTGTCTGGCTGGAACTGTGCTAACCCAAAGCTCAAGCACAGTGCTTGATAGAATTACAGCACAGCATAATCCTACTCCACTCCAGGGATAAACTTGCTGGTTCTAAGAGTTCTAAGTATCTGTAGTGTAATGTGAAGATTTCATTTTTGCTCCCAACAGCAGTCTATCTCTGCCAACATGATGTTGTGTTCTGATTAATTATCCAACCTCTGGAGCTGACTTAAGGATTCATAGCAAATGCAGGATAATTGTATCTAATTTGCATAGAGTCCATTTCCTTTTCAGTGATTCTTTTGACTGAGGTTTCTAACATTTGTTTAGTTCTGTGAGACACAGTACAGACACAATGTGAAAGTTAAAACACGAGATCAGCCTTGAGTCACTGGTTTCCTTAGGTTATTTTCTGACCTATAAAGTTTCTCAGTTCTTCAGTTTTGCCCTGAAATAACACATCAGAGTATTTCTTGTGCTTAGGACATGATAAGATTTTCTCAGATAGTTACACTGTGGTCCTTTCTGGAACATTTCACTAGGCACACCATCAGCCATTAAAACTTGCAATTGTGGATGGAATAGCAGCTTAACCAGTTTTAAGTGATCAGAATAGGAAGGTAATAGTTTCATCGAGAGATTCAAAAGTTCTCCGTAACTAATACTGCTAAGCATAAAAGGCCAGCCCCAATAAAAGACTAAGAGGAAAATATATAGAAAAGAATTAATAAGAACAAAAAGCTCCATCTCTGACATTTTATTTTATATTAAATCCTAACCTAGGTCTGACAGACAGTACTAGCTTCCTCTTTTTGAGGGGGGAAAAAAAAAAAATGGATATAAAAGGTTTGGAGCGTTTGAGTTCATGCTGTTTTCCCCAGTCACTTAAATCTAAAGTTCAGCAACATACTGACTTGCAGTTTTGCCCATGTACTCTTTAAGAATCATTCTCAGTCAACAGACTGGGTAAAAACTGAGAGGACACCAGACTCTTATTAACCTTGCCAGCATCTTCAATCTTTCATGACCACAGAGGTTAGCATGCATAGTGAAGATGTACAGAAAAGTAGTCAGAGAACTTCTGACATCTTTTTTCTCCCCCATCAGACGAGCAAGGACAACCTCTCAGTATAGATTTTTCCTAATCTACTTCAGTTTTTTCCAGGCATTTTTCAGAAGTCAGAGAAGGTCTCCCAATTTTTTTTTATTTTTATTTTTTAAGTTGAAAAGAAGACAGTTTATTGAAATAAAAAGTCTATACATACTTCTTAGAAGTGACCCTAGTAATAAGATCTGTATCAAAAGAAATATCTAATTTCTAAACTCTACTATACTTCCACAACACGCATCTCTCTGGAGCACAATTTGTTCACCATTCTTAATCAGAACCAAGATCATACATCTGTTGATCACAAGCTTCAGTTCCTAGATAAAATGATCAACACCTACTTAACATCCAGATAGTGAGAAAACTGTAATGAAAAAGTGTTTTTATGTGCCTTTTTTATTTTTTAAATGACCGATATCCTTTTGAATGCAGTCAAAACAGGAAAATTAAAATAGACTGAAATATCATATCATCTCACAGAAAAACAAGCTCAGAAAGCTTCAATGAGTCTTTAACAGAGACATAACAGAGACATTCAATAGCACAGCCTCTCTCCCCTACGTGTGCCTATATGGATGCGTGTACTGGTGCACAAACAAAGAAGAGATAGACCTGTTCCAGAAAGCCCTTACCAGAAAATGCAGATAATAAGTTCACACAAAAAAGGATGAAGAGAATTTTTAGGAATGTATTTCAGAAACCATTCTTTCAGAAGAGAACTCTCATAGTAGAGCTTGAGTTTATTGCTTCTTTTATATTCATCCCTAAAGTCTGCTTTAGAAATATAACAACCTTTACAGGTCTACTACCTACTGGGAAAATATATGCAGGAAATAGGCCTTTATGAACAATCATTATCATATGTTCATTTTCTTAATGATATTGATTAGATTCAACAATCAGGTAGTACGGCTATGGATCTACAAAAAGATCATTTACTCTGGTGTACAATCAATAGGTGTACAATCAATAGGTACACAGAGGTTAGGTTTAGTAAGATTATCACAATGGAAAGATAATCAAAATAAATGGAAATGCCCACCAGAGTCATAAGGTCGCAGTAAACACCACAAGGAGCAGTCTCCAGAAAGAGATTCTTCCTCAGTGTCAGTCAGTCCTTAAATGGGATCTAGGAAAAGTGCAGCCAGGCTCCACCCCTTCCAGTATTACAGGTGAACTGCCTTCACCTGTGCTCCCATGACTGACTCATTGTTTGCCTCAGGTGGTCAATCAGAGGTTCAGGCCGTTATCAACAGTTCCCATACACTCTGGCAAAATACAACTTTCATAAATTATAAAGAGAAATAAGCATACATGGATTGCAAATCTTAATGTATTGTGGATGCATTGTGTTATAATTAATTTCTCCCATCCTGATCTAATGATAATCATCTGAAGATGAATAACATTCTTCTTTTTGGGGATCAAATAGAAAAATTGGGTTATATCTTGTACCAATCATACAGATAATGAAACCAGAAAGCAGACACTCATCAGCATACAGCCCTTGTCCTTGCTGGTCTTTACTGTCACACAGGAGAGGCTGCATGATGGCAGTTTAAGACTAAAAGCCTAGCCCTCTTCTCTGCTACAGTGGTGGACTCTGTTACTACAACATCAGTAAGAAATGGCTACAGATTCACATGTACTTACTTTAAGGCAGCACTACCCTCACAAAAAGTAGTCCTACTTGACAGCTGCTTCTTTCTGTCCTTCACTACCCCATTTCTAATCCAAGCAAAAGCAACAAGGAAAAATGAACTGCATAACAATTTTAACTTAGATTAGTTACTGTTAGTAAATTCCAGCTAAGAGCACAGATGAAATAACACCCATAGTGTTCTCCTAGTCAAAATAATAGAATAACTGAGGTTGGAATGGCTCTACTTCCAAGCCCCCTGTTGTGGGCAGGGTTGCCAATTGCTAGATCAGGTTGCCCAGAGTCCCGTCCAACCTGGCCTTGAATGCCTCCAGAGATGCGGCATCCACAACCTCTCCGGGAAACCTGTTCTACTGCCCCATTACCTTCTGAGCAAAAAATTTCTTTTCATCTACTCCTTCTGGCAACCTTTCATTTGATACAGCCCAAGATACCAGGATTCTTCTCTGCCAAACTAGCTCAGACATACTCAAAACATACAAAAAAAGATAAAAAGACAAAAACAGTTATTTAAAAGCATTTCTCATGAGCTAAAACATTCTAGAGAGAAGGATGTAGGTAAGTAACAAGAAAAAAAAAATCCTAGTCTGATTCTCACTGTTCATTACAGCAGTTCAAGTGCCCCGTACGGAATCCAAGTTGTAAGGTTGTACAGAAGAGAATTACCTCCAGCTCCCTGCTCTCAGGATGCTGCATGTCATGATCTGAGGAGCTTATATTGTTTAACTTAAGGTAACTAGTTCTAGTGTCAAAATTTAGAGTTTAAAACCCATAAGATGTTGATTAAACCTCAAAATGTATTTTAGGTGACATTAATGCATAAGCACTCCAAAGAGGTTTAGAGATTTACCATTTATATAGAACAGGCATAACTCAGGCCCAAAGTAAGAGTTCTAAGGAATATGCACACACATAAGTTAACATGCACAAGACAGAAAATATATGGCCTGAAAAGCCATCCTGGTCAGTTCTAGAAGAAAGGACAGTTTCTCTAAAGGATGAGTCAAAGCTCTAGAAGGAGATTGGCCTGTCCTGTCACATTGGTTTCAATTAGAAGCTCCCTTCAAGCCTTTTCATATAAACTGTTCCTGTCTTTTTTCTTTAGTTGTTCCATAACTTTCTCCTGGAAAGGGTTATCTCACTGTAACATTTACCAGCCTAGTTGTGAATACCTTTGTCTTTTGACTGCTTTTATCCCCCTTCTCTCTCTTTCTATTGGAACTATTTACAAGTATCCTAAAGTAAATTGGTCCTGCTGCTTGCTCTCCCAATTTTCAGCTGTCCATTTACACACTCAGTTCAGCTCTCATCATTCATTAAGGCCATCTCCTCATTCTTCTATCTGTTCTCACATTCTCTCTCTCTCTCTCTTCTCACTTGCTGTTTGGTCATCCCTCTTATTTTTTGCAGAACTCTGCTGCTTGTCTCAATCTGTGGGCTCTGCAACTCTGGTTCTCCCAAATAATCAAACACTGTGTCATTGGATACCATCATGTACTCAGAATTACCACAAAACATTTCACAGCTAATCATACCTGCAAACCCAAGTATGTTTTACACATTCAGTGCTCCTAATTCTGATTTCATTCTATCACAGTAAATTAAAGCAGTGCCAAGTAATTTACAAATGTAAAATTAGTGCAAGTAAAAAGAAAAAGAACTCTCTATTTTCTATTAATAACATCAGTATTAAAGGGCTAAAAAGGAAATTGGATAAGCCAAAATCCAAAATGAAAGGTCCTGGAAAATTGGAGGATCATTGTTTTATCTTAGCAGAAGTGTCATAAAGACACGCTCCCTGAGCTCATGTTATTTAATTCCAGAGTCTCACTCTGGGATATGTCTCACTGAGTAGAAAAGGCATGAGAAAAACACATTAAAATTTTGTACAAAATTGAGTATAAATACAATCCACTCCACAGGGACCTCTCTCAAGGTTCACACACAAGCACCTTGGCTAATGGAACTAACAGACAGAAATAGGACTTGCAACAAACAAATGTGAGAATCCATAATAGTAATGGGAGAAAAAAATGAACATGGACAGCTTCAGTTACCTGCAGAGGCCTCGCACTGCTAGCAGTCAAGCAAGGCATGAAAAGGTGAGGCAGATTCTTCCTACATATAAAGCTCAGATAGGAGCTCTTGAAACTGATTTGATGGACAAGGTATCCAAAAGATCTAAAAGACCAGGTGAAGCTTTAATTTGGCCCAAAGGAATAAATGAATGAAATGGGTCAATCTAGCAGTCAGAATAGTCACTGAAATACAGTTATACCAATAAAATTAACCAGGAAAAAAATTATCACTGAAGACATGCAAAGAAAAGACAGGTTTCTGTGTCATCCTCACAGGCAGGATGTCCTTCCTTGGAGGAAGGACAGCAAGAGATGTAGAAGGAGTGCAAGAAAAGCACGGTCAGACAAAGCAGCATGAATGGGACTGAGGACAAATGAAAATCCAGGGAAGAGGAGAATGCAGTGCCTACCCCCATAGGGTAATGACATTCAGAAGGACTGAGATATGAAAAGCACAACACACGTCAGTCCAAGAACAATGACCAAAGGACAACGTGTGACTGAGAACTCATTTAGTTCCAATTTCTTATGTTAGAAAAGAAGAAATTCCTTCAGACTACTAGATTTCTCTTCTTAAAAAAAAAAAAAAGAAAAAAAAAGAAAAGAAAAAAAAAGGAAGCACCACAGAAAATATCATGTGGTCATGGGAAAAAAGAGAGAGATCTAGGGGGAATATTTCTTCATATAACGAATAGGAAAAAAAAAAACCACGCCTCTGTAAAAGGAAAACCGAGCAAGCAAAATCAAAACCACAGACAAACTCAAAGACCTGACAGGATTTGCTCAAGGAGCCAGCCATTATACGAAAAAAAGAAATAGCATGATTTTGCTTCCACAAATAGCTACCACATCTTGGAGAGCTTGAAATGCACTGAAGTGGAACCCAATGGAGGCCAATGAGAGAGGAAGAGAGGGCAACAGAGGTTATTTGAACCTAGGAATAGGAGGCTTAACTGAGAAAGAGACATGTTAAGGAAAAGCTCTGGAGGTAATGGAATACAGATTTAAAGATCATGGCAGCAGTAAAGGGGCAAAAGAGTTCAAAGAGACCTCATTGACTCTGCCATTCATTCTTGACCTCTGAAGTATCAGCAATTTATGATAAAAGTGGTGACACTACCCTTGCCATAGCCTTGTTAATTAACTAATTATCTAAGGCCACAGTCATAATGAGAGCTACACAAACAGTATTCAGAACATATTCTCATTTACTAGATCAAGTTACAGGCAAGGAAAACTATTTTTTGTGGTTTATTTTCTCCTTTTCAGATTACTGTAGAATTATGATGATGTGTTAATGGGTTAAAAGTACCTTTGGCAAGTTGGTACAAGGCTCAGCTTTCAATGATAACCAGCAATTTGAATGAGCCCATAATGATGCTTTACATTCAGTTCTGGGTGGCTGACTGCCTTCACCCTCTCCAGACCATTCATATGGTTCTGATCATGTTGCCTTCTTCAGAGGAGAACTACCAGTATAGTTCCTGAGGAGAGGTAAGAGAGGGGTTAAAGGTATCATTTACATTCCTAGGGAGTAGTTTTCTGGACTGAATGTTTTGGAAGCATGCACTTGCCTAATGCAGTTCAACATCTGAACAACTGAAATGTCTGAGTTTTAATTTAACTGTAACCATTCAGGAAGGAAAACAAAACAAAAACAAACAACCTAAGTATCAGTAGGTAGATCTATTCAGTGTGTGAGTATTTGAAGAAGCAAACCTTAGGCTGGCTAATGAATGTATAGAAATACTAAAAATACTACAAATTGCATCAGTTACCATTAATTTTTTCCTGTGAAATACTAAATTATGTTTTGATTGCCCTATGCAATAATCAGAAATAGAAATTTTGCAAACACAGTGATGGACATAACTAGAGACACAAATAGGCTTCTAAAGATCAAAGGTGGAGTTACTTGCACCCATTCCTCCAGCTGAGCCATTCCCTACCGCACTGCCAGGAGTCACTGCTCCATGAGCACCCTACCACCTCCAATTCATCATACAGCATAATACGCCACTCAGCCAACGCTGACCTTGGAGATTACTGAATGAAAGAGTTACAGCATCCAGACAGGAAACTTAAAAGCAAATAGGGTGCAAACACCTGCATGCTGAAAGAAATGTGAGGGGGAAAAAAAACACCACACCATTCTGAGGGATCAAGGAGAACTGCTAGAGAGTTTTTTGCACTTCACAAAACCACTGAAATGTGTAGAACTGAGCACAGAAGCAAGGATTAAAATGCACCACCACATGGTGGGGGAGTTGTTTATAGAAAAAAAAAAAACTATTTACATTCTGGCTGTCTTAGACAGGATGAATTTTGTTTATTTAATATGTTAAGTATCCTTGCTTATGTTGTAATATATCTCTCTTGCTTGTTGTTAAGCCTAAAGCCTTTGTTTTTCTTTGGGAAGAGAAGCTTGTGAAAGAAGGTCCTGTCATGTTCCTGCAAACCTGGAACCCTCTCAATTCCCTTTACAACAGTAACAGATGCCTGCAAGCCCACAGAGTCTATGGCATTTCGTTTTTTGCAAGTATTCTGTAGTTTATGTCTCATAAGTGCTCTTTTGTGCTATATTTCATGGCAGAGGCTAAAGGGAGGGGACAGTTTTCCAGAACTACGTTTGAAAACCAGTCTCAGATTTCCACTGCTTCATATGACAGATGAAATAATGGGAACGAGAGAACGCTTTGGAAATTTTTACTAATGAGGACATTAAATGAAGTTAGCTTTTGGAAATACCTTAAAGCACCAATTCTATATATTAACTTGTGTTCTCTCCTAGCTGTACTTAGAAGTTTTTATATAGGACTTACTAGTGCAGTACCTGAGCACTTAGACTTTCTTTTTCTAATGTATATCTCACTTTATTTATACATGCACATCTTGGACAAGGAAATGTTCTAGGTATGGAATTTGGCCTGTGCTTCTGAAGAGAAGCAAAACATTGTTCTGCCATTTCCTCTGGAGTTCCATCACAGTAGTGCAGAGCATAGGTTACGTCTCTTTCCAAGAAACCTGCATGCTTTCTGGGACATGCAGCAAGTACAAAACAATACTAGAAGTAAAACTTCAGCAAGTCTAATGGGAAGCTGGTGTTTTAAGCCTCTGCTTCCTATCATCTTCCCTGACCTGGCTGAAAGCAAGCAGCAACAAAAAGAGCTTTGAAGTGTTTCCAGGAAACAATTCATAAGCTAGCATGCTGTTGTCACACTGCATAGGTAAGCAGGCATACAGGCATATAGCAACATAAATCTATCGATATCTGAGGTTCTTTTTATCTAACAACTTGTTTTATCTAATAACTTGTTTGAGGCAATTCATATCACCTTGGAAAGAAAATATATTAAAAAAAAAGATATTTTCTGAGAACTACATTTTCTTTGGATAATCAGAATAATTCAGTCTCCTACAATTCTCAATACAACTTTTTAAAATATAGATGTTATTTAACTCTATGATGTTATTTAATTAGGCTAAAACTTCTGGATTATGATCTGAATTTGAACATGAAGTGGTACACAGTGGTACAGTTCACCACATCTGACAACTCTAATTTTCAGCAATAGCTAACAAACTTATTTTTTATTCTTTGGGGGATGGTTGCTACTCTCTCAAAAGTGACAAAACAACCTTGGCCAGACAAAATCCTCAGTTTTCTACACTCTTCATCCAAGAACCTTAGTATTAAAAATCACATCTCTCCTCATACAGACCACTGCTTACATGGCTATCAGAATGGCAAATCAAAGAAGGAGTAATTTAACTTCTGAAAAGAAACAAAACTTTCATCAGTGTTTGCTGACACCACTGGAGAGACTTTTAATGAAACAGGAAGAACATCTTTCCAAGATGGGAATTCCTTCAGGAGAATCAGAAAAAACATTGTTTGAGAGGAACAAACAGTTTCTCACTTTGCATCTTCACTCTTCTAATTGACTTCCAGAATCATTCTGTTAAGCTGCTAAAAGGGTGCAAATTACACACATCTTGCATTTCTGAAGGACAGCACTATTTGTCTACACTTACAGCCATCAATAGAAACAAGCCTTCACAACTGGCTGCCTCTGTTGTACCATCACATCCTGGCCACACCAACTGAAAATATAAGCTAAAATTATTATTAAAAAAAAAAGTATATAGACAATGATGTAGCACAGTCACAACGTGTGTATAACAACACCAGCTGGTCTGTAGGAATGTTTTTTGTCATTCGTTCTGTTGTGGAATTTTTATTTTTGTGACTCAACTTCCCTTTCAGACCTGGGGATTGCAGGTCAGTCGTGCTGAATTTCCATCTGCCACAGCTCAAACCAACACTGTTGCATGTCAGAGTTCAGAATTGAACATGCAGAATGTAGCGAACATTACAATACATAAGTTACAATACATCTCTTAAGATGAGAATGAAAACATAAATAAGGCAATTAAAAAGTCCACGTCTAAACTAAAAATAGCAGTCACCACCACAGAGACTGTATGAGGCAAAATGAGAACTACATTTCAGCAAAACTGCACACACTCTGTAGCTTGACAAGAAAAACCTTCTTCGCTCAGTGGGATATTAAATTTTATAGCTTTACCTCTTATTTTTAGATAGATTTTTCAAAGCATAGCTTCTGGCTTCCTTAATTTCTTTTGTATGTAATGTGTTTTGATTTTTTTTCCAATAAGGAGATGAACAGCCATAAATCAGTCCAAGATGTGGAGGTCTTAAAAAACGTAACAGTTAAAACTGTAACATTCATAAATATTTTTATTATCCTTTCTAGACTTGTGGAATGGCTTGACATTCATGGTTCAGTTTGGCAGAATAACCAGCATAAATCTGGAAGCAAGAAAGCACACTTAAGCCATCTCATTTCAGGCTGTTTAAGCAAGTAGAAGAGCCTATGTATACTCCTTATGTGCAGCAAGGGCTGTTAGTGCTATAAAGTGTGGGTGACATAAAGCAGCAAAAGAATCTCTTACTCAACAGACCAATCGCAAAAGACTGATTCATGCTGCTGACAGACACTTACTACACACCTACATGGAATCTGCTTGCTGCTTCCAAAGAGTACAGCCATAGCTGGGGAGCCTTGATGAGTAGGTAGGCACTAATGAACCCCTGGAAGAGACAGCATTACGATTCTCATTACGAATCAGCTGATGATCCTTCAGTTCCACCAATCAAAAAAATTAAAATGAGTCCAAGTACAGAAGCTGTGATCCACATCCAAAGAGTCAGAGGCAAGGCAGAGGGAATGTACAATTTTCTTAAGATGTAGCATTACAAATAACAGACCTGTTTTTAGCTGTGAACGAAAATCTGAATCATGCTAATAAAACATAGCATTTCAAAGTTAAAGTTGTTCTCAGCAAACTGGTACTAAACCTCATTAGGAAACTTCAGTGAGCATAAGCCAAACATTTGTTTCCTTGATGTCATCTTTTCCATCGGGCATGCACCACCGTACGGATGGGTTCAATACCACAGTGAAGCAAACCACTTGGCCAGGCATTCTATTATGTAGTAAACTCCAAACGTAATGACTCCATTTATTTCCATGGAAACTACAACAACTACAAATAGCACGACAACGCTGTATGATAGATCAAATTCTCAGCTACAAAACACTATTTTGCAACACAGACACCTTCATTAGGTATGAATTTTTGCCAGCAATGAAGAAGAGCCTGCATGTCACACTTGTAACAATCTGCACCAGCAGAGATGACCCACTGTTACCACTGCTAAGATGCACCACCCACTGCCTTACTGTGCTCACATCCATTGTTTGGGCTCCAGGAACATTCAGAATGTCAATGGGTGCCACTTTTTCCACATGGAGGAATTCAGTGACACACCTTTCCTTCATACACACTTCTGGGTCAGATGTCGTTTTGTCAGACTGCCACTCTGCTGCCATCTGTCACAGCAGAATGTAACAAATTTGGTGGGAAGGTCCAACCTCTGCTGCCATCCCACCAGCATCAACCTCTGCTGCTAAAAAAAAATCCATGAGGGGCTACATTCAAGCTCACATATGACACAAGGTGTTTTGGATATTCCAGAAAAAAGAGCAAAGATCAGCTCCAGCAAATGGAACTAGAATTAGCTGGAGAAAAACTCAAATACTACATACAACACTTGGAGATACAACTGAAACAATTGCCAAGTACACTAATGCAGAAATAGCACATGATACATATACAGTGCTATCAGCTACCCCTTCAAAAGGCTTGGGTCTGGATTTGATTGCAGCCACAATTCATGACCAAGGCTAGTGCTTTGATTCACATCTAATACCAACTTCAGTTACTTCTGTGACATCCCAGCACAAAAGAACAGAATTATTAAGATTATCTGTTATTTTAAAATGACTCAGTCCAGCACAGAATACTTCTCTGATTTTGAACTAGTGTGAATTCTTCTAAAATTAACACTTACTGTCATAAAAAATAATATTAAATTCATTTCTGACATAAATTGATTACACTAAGGCTTCTGTGATTCAAACAGTGTTCATACAAAAAAATATATATACATTCTATATAAGGATGAAAAAAATCAGAAGAAATCAGATTATGGTTTTCACTCTTTGCTGCATTTGCAATTCATGACAAATATGTTCACTGTCAAACTGTCATTTTATATTAGAATTTAATTTCCCTGCTATTGATTCTCTGTCTGGCTTTTCTTTTTCTCGATCTTCGGCTGGCAGGATTAGGAATAGCAATAACAAAAAACTATAACAAAGAAACTGAGAACCCAACTAAATTTTGCACATATTTGTTCAACAGTCATCAGCTAGACTGACTTCTACAACCTCATGCAAACTGTCATTAAAGCTGCCATACATTTAAAAAATGAATCACTGTTTAAAAAGAAGAGTAGATAAAATTAAATAAAGGTACTTTACGACACATGCCTATGCAACATATTAATTGCCATGAAGATCACACTTCACTTACGAAAGTAAAAATAGAAAAGGACAGAAATAAAGCTCACAAATCAGATGTTTTATTTGAGAAATGAATTAAGTGTATCAGATGGGATTGTTTGTTACGTAAGTACAGCGCATTAAAGCTAGATCCTGTTTTCATTAACTGGCCTTGTAAGCATAGATAGTCTCAAAAGGTAAGGGAAGGAGTTATACTTGTAGCATTTTCACCAACCTTTTCAAACTCATTCTTTCACTACAATTTGTTGTCTTTGCATTTCTCAAAGCTGTTTTCTGCTTAGTGGTAGCATTAGGAAAAGCAGCCTAGAATCTGTGCTAGTCCTGAGCGCATAAGATCTTTCTGGCTAGCAGTGATGGGACACCCTCTCCTGGAGAAACAGACACACTTTCCCTGCTCCTTCAGTTTGAGAACAGGAAATCATTGATATTCCTGGGATCTGGAGCCAGACAGCTGCAACAACTCTTGTTATAGTGAAAATAACAAATAACTCAGCATTTTCCCCCTTGCTACACACCATTCTTCCCACCATCCAGCGAAGACAAAGTAAGAAACAGTGGTCTTCAGAAATAACATTCAAAACATTAAAAACAAAATAAAGCAAAAAAAAAAAAAAAAAATCAGGCTCAATTCGAATCACAGTATAAAAGAATAACATCTAAGATGAGATCAATAAAAAAATGAATTGACTCAAATTCAGATCTTTCACAAGAAGGATCTCATTGGTTGACCAAGTCCCTGTATTTTACACTGTCACTTTGAACCTAACAGCATCGCTTTTCAGCTAGTTAGCTCCTAAAGCTATAATAATCAAATAATTATCAAAGCAATAATAATCAAAATAGCTCAGACTGAAAGACAGGGTCACTTTGTTTAGCTAGAACTCTTTTCATTTCTTTAAGATTACATAGGCACATGAATTATGATAATTTTTATTTATACATTTATATTTCCTTGGAATGTTATATGCAAAATTTATGAAAGTTAAAGTTGCAAAATTTCTCAAGGGAGTGGCTTGAAAATAATAATCAACGTGCTACTGCCTTGTGGATGAATCACCTTTTAAGAGAAGGCACGGGGAGCAGGGATTTCTAGTGCCAGAACTGTATGCCAGAATGTAAGTGCCTCACTGACTGTAGCATTCAAAAATGTAAGAAATCAACAGAACTGGGAAGGGAAGAAGAAAGAAAAGTCACAGCTCAGTGTGGTCATTGATGTGAATTTCTTTTGAAACTGGCAATATAGCCCCCTCATTTGGACGGCGGAAACAGTGGAGGCAGAGAGCACACTGCTCAGACTACTTCTGATCAAAGAGAGATGATTCCTCTTGGATTAAGCAGCGTTCAGTCACTGCTTACCTGAAGGCAGGAATGAATAGCAAGAGCATGGTACTGCAGCTCCCAGAAAGTTCTTGAAGCCTGTACGAAGTCTGCAGAGAATACTTCTAACTTGCATTAAGTGCAAAGATTCTCACTGTCCAAGGCAAACCAGAAAACATTCCCTCCCTCAAGTTACTTGAATAGCAAATAGCCACATGCAGGCTGAACCTGTCATTCTGCATTGCACAGCATCTTGCAGCATTAATAACCCTACTTAAACCGTTTTAAACTAAACTCATCACCACCACTGCACACACACAGGGTTCTTACCCCTCTTCTTACAGAAGGTTAATAGGAAGGAGAGAAAGTTATATGAATATATAGCATGTATTAAATGTCTGATTAAATTCAGCAGTTGCCTTCCAGTCACTTAAAGCAGTTCTATATTCAGTTATAGTTCGGTGTTTATAAAAAAAATTCTCAGCATTTCCACATATGAGTGTTAAGCTAAGAATATGTGGCTTGGCATACAAACAGTAAGAAAGGAGCTTAACAGTCAGATACTGCTGGTGCAGGAACCACAGAGGCAAAAAACAAACTAAATACAAACACCTCAAAGACAATCCTGTACTGTAGAGCCAACAGCCTCAGATGGGCGCTAGGGCATTAATACTTCTTCTGTGACTGACCACTTAAAGCATTTTGACTGCCTAGTTTTGGTGACAGGCTCATTCTCATGGAGCACAGGCACTGACATTATGTCTGTAGAATTAAGCTCACTCGGCAGCCTCTTGACCAAAAACACAGATACTTACTTTGAAAGATGACAATGTGTATGTAAAGTACCCAAATTATCATTCAGATTGTCATGTGAGCTGAATTAATAGAGAAGAATCAACAGAATAAACCACTATCATTCTAGAACAATGGCAAAATTTTTAAGTTAGACACAGAAGTTACTATAATGTTATCCATTCAGTATAAAGCCCAAACCAGGCTAGAGATATCAGAAACCCTGTGCACTGCTGTAGTGTTCAATTTATAAATCATTATCCACAAAACAGTGAAAACTTATTTTAAAAGAAAATAGTCCAAAGTAAACTGAACTCAGAAATTGCTCCTAAATAAGTAGAAATGAGATTTAAAGTTCACTAAATATGTGGTTGAATCATTCTTGATCTTTGTAAGAATACTTGACCTAAGTTTCAGGATGCATACAGCATTTATGTTCTAAGCTTAACCAAAACATACAAGTAACCACAAGAATTAATCCTCCTCCAAAAATCAATCTGGCTGATAAAAAGTCACCTTTCAAATAGGATCTCATTTCTGCTGGTTATTTCTGATTATTTTATGCTGAACAATCCTGAAAAGGCTTTGAAAAAATGTAACAAACCACTGTGTAAAACTGGATACATCATTTAATCATTCAACTGGCAGATGAACTCCAGCACCTGTTTGAAGCTGAGCAGCATAACCATGTGGCAGTTTACAGCCCAAAGCAGCACAGCTTTTATATTGAAACTGCAAGTGGACCTCAGAGCCAATGTAATTACAGAGCCTGGAATTTCAGCAGAACACGAGGGTTAAAATTCCTTTCACTACTTCTTGTAAACATCTGTAGAACGTGAATTAATAAAGAACTTTCCCTTTAGTCACTCTTACCTTGAGTTGATATTTCTTCACTCATCTGGCAATGTCTTTGATCAGCAAGATCACAGAAATTCCATTCCCAGTTTGAGCTCCACAACAAACACTGCACCTTGGAATGCGTTCAGGGTTTAACAGAGGTGCAGGTGAGCCTTTTCAGAGCTTGGATCACAGCAGTGAAGGGGCCATGCTCCTTCACCTACATTGTTAGCTTCCGCCATGCAGATAGCACATTGCACTTTTTAAAGCAAATACTGTGCTAGTGCTTCCATGAATCTTTCCGGAAGCTGCTTCTTCACTTGACACCAGCAAAGGACAGTCTCATGTCAAAAAGTCACTTGGAATTTACCCACCTGTTCTTCCTACAGCCACCCTTCAGAGAAGGTCAGCCAGCTGACACTACGGACACGAATTGTCAAGAGCTCAGCTGCACTATCCTTAGGGGAAAATATCTATTGATGGAGATCAAGAAACAGGTAGCTTTAAGATTTTAGAAGCCTGGTATCTGTGCATTTTTAACCTATCTCTGACCAATTGCAGTGCCCTCAGAGCACATTCTAACATTCCCTGCAGAGGAGACAATTGAAGGTTCTCCTTCTTACACCTTAGTCACATATTTTCAGAAAATTTCTAGAAACTTATAGACTTTATCTTCCTGTCAACCATTGCTGAAATCAGTCCAGGTTCCAAAGCTACCAAAGGCAGACTTCTCCCCAAACCACTGCAGAATGTGATTCTGAAAACCTCACTTCACATGTTAAAATATTACCAACAGACTAGACTCAGCCAAGAGCCAGAGCAAAGTAAAAAAAAAAAAAAAAAAGTTTTTTTCCTGCACACATCCAATGAAGAGGCGGTGTGCAGAGCTGGCTGCCAGGGTAAGAGCAGCACATCGGCAATGCATCAGACTGAGGAAAACTCTCCCAATAGCAAAGAGAGCTGTTAAAGTGTTTGATAAAAGGCACCTAACTCAACTTTGCAAAAGTCATTCTCTGTTCCCAGCATCTCAAGAAGGCAAAGAGCATTATCTCCGTCTAGCTTTGAGCACATAAACAACAAGCTTTCCAGTGATTTTGATGGCAACTGAACTAATGAATGCTAGAACAGTTTGAAATTTTAGATCAACATTTAACAGGGCAGACTCATCTCTGGTAGGCAAGTGTTTTTATTACAAAACTGCTTTTCCTACAAGGCTACACTGGGAAAAAAATGCATCCAGAAATCTTCAGAATTCACATTCAGGAGGGCTTGAGCAAAGAGAACAATGCCATTCAAACATGAATCTACTTTAACAGATTTGAGAACCAGACGTACTGTTATATTCCACTACATAAGAAACCCTTGCAAAAAGTTGTATTTATATGCAGAAACATAGAAGTGTGTACAAACTCACAGGTAGCCTTTGGATTCTGGGAAACCCATATTTGCAACCAATTTAAATAAGAAATTTAAAATATAAATACCAGTGTCTGAAAATGGTAGAGCAGATATGCAGCAAGCCCCACTAAGTTCTGTGTCTGTAAAAGAAGGCCCCATACAATACACAGGCAAGCATATTGATGTTGCCTGAGCTGTTACTGATTTAACAGAAAAAATATTTCAATTTCTTTAGAAAGAGAGAAAATTAAGGGGAAAGAAACAAACAAACAAAAAAGGAAGTAATGAAAGGTAGCAGGTTGAGACAGTACAGATTTTTTCCCCAAAGGAGGCTTTTGGCAGAAACCCAGGAAAGAAATCTAAATTTGTATACTCCTGTGGGAACAGAGCAAACCCCAGCCCTGCCAAATCCTGTGGCTTCTTTTTGATGGATGAGAAGTCATCATATAGCCAGCTGTACATGTCTTGAAAACTCTGAAGAAGCATACAACTTCCGAATTCCCAAGTAGTTTGTCCAGAAAATATTACTAATATATTCCAGGAATATTTTATGCAATGCATATTAGGAACATATTTTCATAGAATCAAGGGACAATAAAAGGATGGAATAAAAAAATGAAAATGATTCAAATCACCTATTTATCTCCTAGTTGTCAAACAAGATCAACTGACACTGCCAGACAGATGTTTCCATACCCCATTCATAAAGACATAGAAGGCTGTGATTCCACAGATCCCGTACCACCAGCCCATTCCATGTTACTTTCTCCTGCCTTTGGTTTTTGTTTTTTGGGGGGGCTACAATCACACCTAGGCTTAGCCATAAACAAGAGATTAGTGTCTTTCTCCACAGAAGCTTTTTTTTTTTTTTTTTTTTTTTTTTTTTTTTTTTTGCATTAACTAAATCCTACATCCCTACCAGTTTTCTGTTCAGGAGTCTATTTTGCTCCAGGTTGCTCAATCACATTTCTGAGCATTCCCATTGCTCTTGAGGCTGCATGCCCAACGGAACATGCAACTTGAGGCAATAACTCAGCAATGCTGGGAAAAGTGAAAGGATTGCTCAACGCATTTTATAGGCCATAATAACTTTTCAGTGTGCCACCTTTGTCTCCCTCTGGCTCCCTCCTGCAGCCCACAGACAGACAGTAACACCGCTTGGCTGCAGTTCTATTTCCCTTTGTTTTTTTCTCCCTCCTTTGCTCTTTCCCACCTCTCCCAGGAGTCAGCCAATCATCCTAATCCAACAATTTGGAAAGCCAGCATCACAAGCTACCCTGTGCTATCACACCCTAAAAAGGAATGCTCTTCGGCCAGAAAATCTCAAGAGGAGAGATAGAAGAGAGTTTCTAGAGTTCCCCGTATTTTCTGAATTCACCAAAAGACCTATATTGTTTATTTAAAACTGTATCTTGGGGTCACATTCTGTTTCACCTACTTTATTTCATCAGACAGTCTGAAAACATTTCCCTTGGCACAGGAAGTGGAATAATCACATAGAAATGTGTTTATTTGTTGGCTGCCTATTTAATCCTTAGTAGAGTTATTGGGGACTGTTTGTTAGTTAATATTATCCACATAGCACTCTGAGTAATCCTTAAAGTCACTTCTAATAAATACAGATAGGAGAGAAATCTTCAGAGATTACATCAGTTATTTTGATTTCCTCATTTAACACCATTTCATATTGATAAACTAATGTTTAAAAGTGCTCAAGAGCTTTAAGAGTGAAGAGAAATTTTCACTGTTTCCATGGCAAATAGAAAGCAAAAGAGAATAAGGGTAAAATTATGGCTCTGTCTCATCCTAAGTATGTTCATTATTTAAAAGCATGGAGGACTGAAAAAATATGACCTGGATTCTGATAAAACAGAATGTAACTTCGAAAAGAAATTAAAGAAACACCACATCTCCCATTCCAAAGTAGTATGTAAATTACTTATATGTAGAGCTGCGAGCATTCATAATGAGCCAGTTATTTATAAAGCCCATTTTTCCATCCACAAATTAACCACAAATTAACTTCAGCTTTAAATTTTTAAGTGCAACATCCAGAAGTATTGAAATGGATTTCATGACATGTTTCAGTTTTGAGCTTTCATGCAAACTGTTCCCCAACCCTGCTATTTCCAGCTCTCAATATTTGACATTTTGTAGCTGTCTCATCTCATTCACATGCTATCAGTAGTATTTTTGTTCCCTGATCAGACAGTTATCAAAGGCCTCCACACATCTACCAAACTACCTTCATGATAGTCAAAACCAGGAGAAATATATATCTTTCTTTATAACAAAATATATATTTGTACAATAGCTGATTCTTCCTGTCACAGTGTGCCAGTGCTGCTTTACTCGCTATACAAACACAGAACTAAAACTCTCCTCTACTCTGCCCTTGTGAGTCCCCATCTAGGAGATGAGTGATGGGTGTTGCCATGTGGCAATCAACATCTCTGTGTGGACAATTTTGCCTTTGGAAGAGAGTGCTCAGGACTGTTTACTGGTGGAAGATCTACCCTGTGACCAAATAACTCCAGCTTGCTACGGGAGATTGAGATCCTGTGAAGGCAAGATACAAGTGGGCGCCTCCCTGCTCCCTGCTGACAAGGCCCGGAAGAGGGGAACAAAAGGAGATCCTGCTGAGATCCAAAAGCTAGTAGCTGTCACTCCAAAAGAGCTGACTCAACCACTCTGGACTTAGAAATAAGTTTGTACTACCATTGGAAAGTAGTTGCCATCATCGCCGTGGCCAACATCGTCCTCAACGGAACACCACCACCTGATGACCCACCACTACTGAAGATCACTGACTGAACTACGAACCACGCTGGATCCATGGTGGCCATGGTGGTGACCATCTCCCTCTTGCTTCCTACAAAGACTCGTTGTATTTTCTTTCCTATCTTTTCTATCACCCTCCTTCCTTTCCCCATTACCCTAATTCATAATAGTGTCCAACCCTCCTTCCCCATCTCCCTGATTAAGATTTGTAATAAACTGGTCAGACCAACATTTGAACCATTGTTTCTTAATCTCACGCCGGGTACGCAATATCAAAGAACCTCCTCTCCCTCCTATAAATTGGAGCAAGACAACAGTCTGAGGGAGCTGGGCATGTTCATCCTGGAGAAAAGAAGGCTAAGGAGAGACCTGATAGTGTACTTCTAATACATATAAACAGGAGGAAAATGAACTTTTTAAACTGTTGGATAGTGATAGAACGAGAGGGAACAGTTTTAAAATAAAGAAAGGAGATTTGAAAGGAGATTTAGGTTAGATGTTAGGATGAAATTTTTCACTGACAGAGTGGTGAAGTACCAGCAAATACGGCCTGGAGAGACTGTGGATGTCCCATTCCTGGAGGTGTTCCCGACCAGTTTGGATGGGAACCCAGGCAGCCTGATTTTTGGTGCCTGATTCAGCAGTTGGCAACCCTGCCCGCAACAGAGTTGTGAGAACTAGATGGTCTTTGAGGCCCCTTCCAACCCAAGCCAATCTATGGTTTTACCATAGTACTTTCCTCTCAAGTCACGTTAAAAGTCAGTCACTGCTGAGAGGGGAACTAGTAAGGTTAGAAAGGAAAGTAAGTGCTGTTCCCTTACTTCTCGGTGAGGAATACCTGGGATAGCATTTATTTTATATCCTATACCAGAACTATCACAGCTGGAGCATTTATCAACAGCAATCTAAAATCTGTTACATCCGATGCTTCAAACAATCATTTAATGTTCAATATTTGTGAAACAGCCCCTGTGAAAGCCTGTGGGTGGACTCTGGCAAACAAACAGCAAAACTATTAACACAACAACTACCAGAAAGCAAATCTCCATCTACCTGTGTGCCCTGTGATGTCAACAGAGAGAATCACTCCGTGACCTTACGATAGGGCAGGTGCCTAGAAATGCCCTGAGCACCCAGCCCACCTTCAGTACTGCTGGGGACTTTCGAGGCATCAACATCTTCCTGTTGGAACATGAGACGTCGAGATCTTGCCAGCCCTGCACAAGATACCAGAATCCTGTGAGCAGATTGTGAGCCACCGAGGATCCTGCTTGAGGAACGCCAGACGTCAGAGGTCCTGCCAGAGACACACGAGGTGACTGTCACTGGTGGACACGGCACACGAGAGGCACTGAGGGCCAGAGGTGGGAATGAGAAAGCGCCGGCAGGAGAGAAGGCTGAGGCACCGCAGAGCTCTTCTATCTCAGTTCTACGGACATCGCTTCCCTGGACTGCATCAGGAGAAGCGTTAGAAGCAGCTCAAGGTCATCACTCCATTCTGCTCCGCTCAGCCCTATTGAGACCCAGCGTCCAGGTCTGGGCTCCCCACTACGACAGAGCCCACCTGGGCACACTGCAAAGAGCCCAGCAAACAGCAGCCAAGCTCTTGGGAGGACAGAAGCATCTCTCCTACGAGAGAGCTGGGACTGCTCCTCACACAGCAGCGCTGAGTACAGGGGCAGGATCACTTCCCTAGTCCTGCTCACCACACAGTTCCTGATACAAGCCAGGATGCCATTGGCCTTCTTGGCCCCCTGGGCACACTGCTGGCTCGTATTCAGCCAATGGTCTGTCAGTACACCAAGATCCCTTACCATCAGACAGAAATTAAAAAAAAAAAAAAAAAAAAAAAAAAAAGTGGCCATATTTGATTGCATTCTGAGTATCTATTTACTCTTTCTTCTCCTCCTGATTTTGAAAGAAGGAGGCTGGCTTGCAGTCTAGAATAAATATCTTTCCCTAGCTTTTTCTCCATTGCTATGAACCTATTTAGAATCTTACTGAAGTTAAGAACTTCCTATTCACCGACAAGACAACAGTCTTGTTCATGTCAACATGAACAGAATTTCATGGACTGATTTCCGGCAGGGTAACAGTTGTCAGTCACATATACTCAACTCAGGCAAGCTGCAAGCAATCCCAGAGACTGCCGAGTGACTCACGGGTTGGCCGCCCCGCCCTCAGTAGAGGGATGGGAACTCGATGGCTTCTTCGCACGCATGCGTGCTGCCGCCCGCGATGTAATCTACGATCGCTGCCGCTCAGACACTGCTCACAGCGAGCAGAAGCGCACAGGACTGAAGCGCTGACAGGATCGCACATCTTACTGCACCCTCACAAATTCTCAGCTTCATTCCTGTCACAACTTAACTCAGCACGTTTTTAACGAGCCCAATACGCATTTTACTACCACTTTTATATCTAAAAATTAAAACCTTGCTAATCTTAGCTTTGTTGCTGCTTTATTACACAACTTTTGTGAATGTCTGCGGCGATACCTCAATGCTCGAAGCCCTGGCGTAGCAGGAGGAAGAGCTGCATTTTGCCTCTGTATTTGCCTTCTCCACGTATTTGCCCCGCCGCGTGGGTAAACAGCCGCCCGGACAGCGGCCGCCTGCTGATGTGACCGTTACGACCGTTATGACCGTTACTCATCGCAGGGCGGCACGAGCGCGCAGGTTGCTCGCGCAGGTTGCTCGCGCAGTCCCCCTGCGCGCCGCGGCGCTTTTCTGGCGCTCGGCCGGTGCTCCGCTGTGCCGCGTGGGACGGAAGGCGGCGCGCTGAGAGAAATGTCCGGCTTTTGAAAATGAAGGAGACACTGAATTTGTCAAAAGCCCGTATAGCTAGCATTGTGAAATGAATATATTAAATGTATGACCCGTTCAAAAAGAAGACTGAAATTAGAAAGCAGGGGACCAGCATCAGCTCATCAGAAACCAGGCTTGGCTTTCTCTGTTGCTCATCATTGTTGAGGCAGTCAGGCTTTCTGGAGGAAGTAGTAATTTTATCACTGTTAGTGCCAACCTTCCCAGCTTCTGAATCTGCAGATTCCCTTCTCAGATTGCTCTGATTACAAAAATGTTTGGAGTCACCAAGTTCAGAAGCCCTGTGGAAGTGGGGGACAACACTGAGCTTATCTGGCAGCTGACCTGGAGCCTTTAATGTTTCAGTGACCTCCCACCCACTCAGACATGCACCCACACACACACACACACACTGTGTCACCTCCTCAACAGGCCCTAGACGTTGTCTGTCCCATAGTTGGTCCTGGATCCTTGGGCTGTGGCTATACCAACCTGGATTTACAATACACACTGCCATATATATATGCACAGAATACATCCCTCCAACCGATGACATCTGAGGCATGCAGGCCCCTGTGACTCTGGATCATAGGGGACTCCACATACGTATGCAGAACAATCTCTCCATCCAAGAAAAGGGTTAGAAATGCAGTTTGATATGTTTACAGGACAGACTGTGGTGATCAGGCACAGAGGACAACCAAATAAGTGTAACGCCTAGCAACATCTTCTCAGGCAACTAACCCTTTTTATCCCCTTAACACCCTATTTTCTTATGCTTGTTCTTCCTCAACCTTGATTCCTCCTTTTTGGTGCATCCTGCAAGCTTTGTACAATCCAAAGGCGCTCCTCCCCTGCACCCTATAATGAATCCATACCTCAAGTAGGCAATAACACCCCTAGGGAAGCAAGGTGACCCACAGAGCCTTTCCCATTGACTCAGTTTCCCACCTGGACAACTGGGCTGGTCCTTCTCCTGTGTCAGTCCTTGGGAATAACTGGAGCTCTGCTTCTCCAAGATGGGGTTCCTCATCCATCACTGTTGCTCTATGATGCTTTGTGTTCATGGAAATGAGCCCTTTATTACATAACCTAACAAAGATCCTGACTACAGTGAGAAAGGGGTTGCATTCAGAGACCTTGGCACAACATGCAACTGGAATCTGTAACTTGAATCACACCTGCTGTCTTCTCTTTTGCATTCCTTCCCTTTCTCTTTTTATTGAAAGACCCTGCTTCTTTGTCAACACAGAATGAACACTGTAGAATGAAGGCAATAGCTACATAGCTTTGTACCAAGGCAAGGTTTTGGTATACTTAAAGCAGCCTCTTGCTCTACCTGCTGCAGGGCAGATTCATGAGAGAATAAGTGAAATAGATGGAGGCCATATTTTCTATTTCAACTATTCCTTCTTTTATCTTGTTTGTCCCATTTTGGAAGGGCCTTCCACAGCAACACCTTCAGCTCTTCAACTCCCTCCCCATCCCCCTCACCCCACAAGTTCCCCAGCGACCACTTTTGAATGACATCTTACAGACTGAAACATATACATATTATTAATTTTTCCTTCTACAAAAATAACTGTATTCAAATGAAGTCTGGAGTGCTTTACATTTCCAACAACATGACTTTTCTTACTCCTTTTTTCTGAATTTTAGTAAAATTTTAAGTGCTTTTAATAATGATTTTTGTCAGGGCAATCCAAATGGATAGTTTAAAAGTAGAGCAAACTCACTTTTGAATATGGCTGCCCAGGATTTTGGAAACAAAGGCCTTAACCATTTTTGTTTTCAGCTTGAAGGAACAGTAGCATAAGCAGTCCTCAGTTTCCGTGCTGTAAGTGGAGCTCTGGGTAAATCAGCAACCCTTGCAAGGGGCTGTGCCAGCCTTCAAGAGAGAAAAATCACAGTAGCACACACAGCAACTAATTGGTCATATGCAGAACAGACCGCATTTCAGTTTGTATGTCTTCAAGCTTATCAGAGAAACAGAGACTACTTCATTTTGATTTGTTTTCATTCTCTAAAATTTATAACGTTAGCTGTGATGGTGAGAAATGAGAGGGGAAAATGAGGTATTTGCATGCTTGCTTCTTGAACTACATGGAAGGAATTGAAAAGTTCTGTCACTCAGTAAAGTCATTAAGCAGTTTATCACCTTGAAAATTTAAAAGAATGCAAAATTAATTTACCTGAGGTATGTTCTGATTTGCTGCATCCCATCACGTTTGTAAGATGTTTGTTGTTGCTTGCTGCTGTTGTTTTTGCCTTTTAACAGAAATTGCCACAGTAATTTCTAGTGTTGAGTAGCAATACTCATTACTGAGCCTAAATCCACAATACTGTTTCATTCAAGAAGATCAGAGAAAATCTAACTGCTCTTTGCAAGGTTTTTTTCTTTTTTTTTTTTTTTAATGGTTTTAAATTTTAGTTCTCTACAGGAAGAGTCCAAATACTGTCAAGATCAGTTGTGCTTCCAAGACAACAGCTGAACTGATATTGACTGTGCGATTCAAAGCCTGTCATCTCAGCTACTTGAAAAACTGACATAGTATACACACATAGCATGGCTCCTTTCATGTGGAAAAGGGGAAGAAATCAAACCATGAGGCCAGCAAACCCCTAGAGACAGAGCCAGCAAACTGTCGATTCTGCTTTATAATACCATATACTATCAGCTTTATTAACTTCAAAACTTGCTCTGCTGAAAAGAGTAGGACTGAACTTGATACATAGGACAGCAAAGCTACAGTGACCTGGAGAATGTACTTATGCTCAGCAACATGAACTCCTTCAAAACAGGTTTCACAGTTATCACTATCCCCACTTCACCTCACAAGATTTTGAGCACCTGCTACAAATTAACAGTAATTCACTTACACTGTGGAAAATGAGGTCTCCTTTTCAGTCTGTAGGATGGAAGTCATGTATCAAGTCTTTCAGAAGAGCATATAGTCATGAACTGTGCAGATACAGAAGACTAATTAGCTTGCTTTCCTTTTTCTTCCCACACACGTTAATAAAAAAAAAAACAGATAAAAAACACCAATAATAGATACACGGTAATGTTTTCTGTACTTCTGCATGATTCCAGTGAATCATTAGATCATTAGAACTCCAACAGATACCACTCTGCAGAGCAAAATGTCGAACAACTCTTTGGACTATTTGGCACTTAATTTAGATAAATGGTCTAGTTCAAATAATTTATGAAAAGTGAGTTCAGCTTTTACATTTTCCCGATTGCCCTCCAGCAAACAAACACATATGACGACTAATAGAGTGATCCCTTAGGCTGAAAGAAAACTTTTTCAGTAGTTACACTCTAATCTGACATTGATGAAGTGTTTACCTGCTCCCTCTCAGATCTGGAACAGGAACACATGAAGTGATCCAGTGCAGAAGTTATTGAAGCAACAAGCAGCTTAACAAAATACACTTAGGCTTGTTATTGCTAACAACTAAGGAAGTAAAAATAAATGTAACACACAAATTCCCAAAGAATCCCTACATTTTTATTTAAAGAAATACATTCAAATGCAGCACTGAAAACAGAGTGTGAAATATCAACAGTTAAGACCTATGCTTAATTATGTGTTTTGTTGGTTTTTTTTTTTTTTTTTTTTTTTTTTTATAAACTAGCACCACTGAGTCACGAGTCACAGACTACGTTATCTCTAGATGTGTAAAAAACCCTCCCTCCAGAATTATAAAATTTCTATAGCTCCTATTAAAAACTACTTCTCAATTTACTGTTTCTAAAGAGGTGAAAACAGTTTGAATATAAGTTCTCATACCTACACATTGCTCAAGTTACCAATAAAAGACAGTTTATTCTTAAGTCTGTACATCCTGATCAAGGGAAAAAATGTCTGAAAGTCAGCCTTTCACAGCTCTTTACAAACTGAAGTATGAAAGATCTACTGTGCCATAAATTTACACAGTGCAGTAGGTACGCAAGTCTGATCATACAAAATAAGAGCTTCCTAGCCCATAAAAATACTAAAATCAGCTACAAAACTCTTAGTGTTTAGTCAAGCTGTCTCAAGCAGCCACTATATCAAATTCCAAAAACACTGATTTGTTTATAGCATGGCAGCTTGAGCATGTTTACAATGGGAAAAAGCCCACACCTCACTGTAAAACTGATTTATAATTCTAAGTTCCCATTCAGATTTAGTGGTAATTTTAGTGTTCGTTACCTATTTTAATACAACAAGACCATTACATATTTGTAGACTGTGTTTGTATTGTTCAAAGTGCTAAAAGTGCAGTCAGAGAACAGAGTTTTGCACACATTTTCCAGTACACCCTTCTCTGGCACAGGCAATGTAAGTATGTATCTGTAGGTCTGTGAGGTCAGAAAGGCACACACTCATTTGTACATGCTCAGGTATAATCAAGCACTTTGCTTTAAAAAGTCCTGTTCCTAAATATTAAAATGCTTTCTGAGTAGGGTGCACCCAGAATATCCTACAAAGAGATGTCTGACTTTTTATAAATATCCTGATATAGCTGCTTACATGATTACAAGACGATGGTGAAAAAAGAATGCTTTGTTTTTAAACTCGTGGTGTGCAAGTATTGCTCTGGAATACAGGGAAATGAAATCTGTGCTCTCTCACTCTATCAAGCAAAGTCCAACATTACAGTAGCTCATGTGGTTTATCAATTCATGATAGTTAACACAGACAAAATACTTCCTCAGTATCTGTTCTTCTACTGGAGACCATCTACAATTTGAATGAAAATGAAACTGAATGTTCCAAGCAATATCATTTGTCAAGAAACAAGAGAACTGAAATGTGCCTCAACCAGATTACAGACTTTCACCTACAAAGAAGTTGTACACAGTTTCACTTTCCTTCCCTACAGTGGTCTTCTACGACATGCATCATAGTAACTAGTGCTGTTAAAAACTAAGAACATATCCCTCTTAACAAAGCTAACAAATTTTTCTAGTGGGCACATTGGCTTGCTGGAACGTTTATAATAATCCTTGCAGAATGAGGTCTGGAATGTGACATCAGCACCATTATACAGGATGCGGATAAAGTGTTCTTTGGGTCTCTTCCCATCCTGCCACAGCTCAAAAACTAATCTGGCAGCAAATCGTGGAAATCTGGCCTCTGTAATGCCCAAGGCACTAAGAACAGGTGACAATGTGACATCATGTGCAGAGCGAAGAACAAATATTTCTTCTTTCTTGCCTTCTGCAATTCGCTGAAGCCGATTAACAGTCTGGTTGAGGAGAGGGTGAGTAGCCAACAGGGCATACAGGAAATAAAGTTTCTTTTCCTGTCTTTCTCTCTCATCCTCCAACTGATGTCTTTTGATTACTTTGAAGTGTTCCATACCAATGCAGCCAGTTTTGGTACAGGGGAAACTGACGTTGTGGCAAAAATAGCACAAGAGAGAATCTATTGGGTTAGAGGCTCTCAACTGCCTGGTAGGAATGCCAACAATCTTTGCCATATCCACATATATTTTCTCCAAATCACTGTTCTTCACCCGTAAGCTGTACTGCCTGCGCTGTTCCTCTTCTAGGTAGTGGTTCCGCATAGGACAGTCGCAGCTTCCAGAACAAAAAATGGTGCTCCACTGATGCCTCATGTTAATTTTTTTCCAGTCAAAATCTGGCAAAAAGGTGTAAAGCAGCGCCAGTGCACTCTGCAGGGTTCGGCTTTTTCCTGTTGTCTCTAAGTAGAGCTGTTTTGCCGTCCAGTCATTCAGAAGCAGTTTATGTTTGTTTATATAAATTTCTCGCAATAGTTGTCCATTTCGTAAGTGCTGTACAACACCTGAAAGAGATTTTTTGCTTTTTAATTTTTTAAGAAGGTACAACACATGATTATAATCTCCTTAGTTTTGATGAAAAAAAAAAAAAAAGAAAGAAAGAAATATAGCATTACTGTTAAAAGCTCCGATAAAAACTATGAACTGCAAAATTGAGCCTCACCTATTCTTGAAGACTAGAATCACAGAATGACCTGGGTTGAAAAGGACCACAACGATCATCCAGCTTCAACCCTCCTGCTATATATAAGGTCACCAACCACCAGACCAGGCTGCCTAGAGCCACATCCAGCCTGGCCTTGAATGCCTCCAGGGATGGGGCATCCGCCATCTCCTTGAGCAACCTGTTCCAGTGCATCACGACTCTCTGTGTAAAAAAAACTTCCTCTTAATATCTAATCTAAACCTCCCCTGTCTTAGTTTAAAACCATTCCCCTTGTCCTATCGCTACCCACCCTCGTAAACAGCCATTCCCCTCCTGCTTATGTACTCCCTTCAAGCACTGGAAGGCCACAATGAGGACTCCCCAGAGCCTTCTCTTTTCCAAGCTAAACAATCCCAGTTCCCTCAATCTTTCCTCATAGCAGAGCTGCTCCAGCCCTCTGGTCATCTCAGTGGCCCTCCTCTGGTCCAGCTCCAAGAGCTCCACATCCTTCCTGTACTGGGGGCCCGAGCCTGGACGCAGTGCTCCAGATGGAGCCTCACAAGAGCCCAGTAGATGGGGGACAATCACCTCCCTCTTCTGCTGGTCACCCTTTTTTTTTTTTTTTTTTTTTTTTTTTAAACGCAGCTCAGAACACAGTTGCCCTTCTGGGTTACAAGCACACACTGCTGGCTCACGTCCAGCTTCTTATCCACCAGGACCCCCAAGTCCATCTCCGCAGGCCTGCTCTCAAGGAGATCTTCCCCCAGTTTGTATAAATACCTGGGATTGCCCTGACCCAAGTGCAGCACCCTGCAACTAGCCTTATTGGACCTCATTTGGCTCACATGGGCCCACTTCTCCAGCCTGTCCAGGTCCTTCTGGATGACTTCCCTTCCTTCCAATGTACTGACTGCAGCAATCAGCTTGGTGTCATCCACAAACTTGCTGAGGGTGCATTCGATGCCATCATCTTTATCACTGATGAAGATGTTGAAGAACAACGGTCCCAAGATTGACCCCTCAGGGACACCGCTTCTGACCAGCCTCCACCTCGACATAAATGAGATACCTGCTGTTCTTTCAGTATCTCTCAGATTTTAGGAGCTAAACTGAGATACATATAGGAAAAGCTAGTTTTGCACAATTAGTTTAAAACATTAGTCATTTAATATTGCTTTTGAGACTAGAAATACGGGACTGAATGGGTCTAACATTATTATAAAAATAGGATTGCTATCAACGCAGACCCAGACATTACCTGAGTCAGGTTCCCAGACCAATTGTGAATACTGTGCTCTATGCACATTTACGTTAGCCAGAAAAACTAGCAGCAGTGAGGATAATGAATACACAGAATGTAAATTAGCATGTAAACTCACAAAACCAGCCTGAAAGTGAGGAAATCACATCAGGCTTCCTCATCTTCCTTCAGAAAGTATAATCCTAGACTGACTTAGATAGGAAATGACTTTAAAGATCTAGTTCCAAACCCCCTCCCATGGGCAGGGTTAAGTACTCAAATTGCTTGACAATGTTCACACTAATGCTTTGGCTTTATTTAGCTGGATAGGAAGAAGGCATGTATTCTTCTCCCACACCAGCTCCAGAATCCACCTCGCTTGTGTTATCCTCCGTCAGCAGCCAACAGACAGGCACAAACCCTTGATTAACTTGAACATTTTTATAATTTGCTACAGGCAATAGGAGTCACAAACAATAGCTCAGTCACAAAGTGCAGTGCTCAATCCAGTTTCACATGCAATCTGCTGCATCAGTAAGAGTACTCGGTAATCTGGCAAGAATTTTCCCAAGATCACTTGGCAAGACTTGACACTGTTGCCTAACACAAGTTTATCTTCTGATGAGGCACAAGAACATGATGATATGACAGATCATTTTTGGAATAAAAAATACAGGAAATTGGCACCATACAAATACACTGACTTTGACTTCAAATTCAGTTCAGCTGGTTACTCTGAACAAAAAATATAAATAATTCCAAGAGCTGTGGAACATCTGAAAAAACATTTCTTACAAGCATTTTCCTCTCTCCTTACCTTTTGTTCCCCTCATTATTTCCTACTGTTTGTTGACAGCCCTCTTATTACCATTTTGATCCTCCACTGCCTCCACCTTCCCTCTCTAACCCTAAAATTCCTTATCTCTTTCTAATACTTCCCAGTGCCCCAGCACCACAATACTCTAAGCTCCCCAAATACTTTCTTCTACATACTCATATCCCTGACTGCAGCACTTTAAGTTACTTCCCATCTCCCCTGCTCTTCTGGTATATATAAGCTACAAATTCACTAGAAAAGCTTAGCAGCCCCTCTCTCAGTGTCAGTATTGTTGAAATCTCAAAACTTTTTGTTTGTCTAGAATTTAATTGCTGGTATTTCTACATGTTTTTCCAATAACTAGCTCAACAGAAGTGATAGATAAGAAATTACGCTCCATTTGCCTGTGGTGAAAACATCCGTTAACAAGGCAGAAAAGATGAATCAACGCCTACTAGTCCAGTTCCCTTAATGCTATTCAAACTTAGTTAGAAAGCAAAAAAAAAAAAAAAAAAAAAAAAAGGAAGAGTTAAAAAAAGAGGAGGGAAGGGGACAAAGAAAAAACTGAAAAAAGCATCAGATATTTCAAAGATGTTCTACTTTGATAATATAAACAAAATTGTTACATCTGAATCTTCTTGAAGTAGACTCAGCAGTTCTTTTACAGGTAAAAACTGGCAACTAACTGATTGCTCTTCAGTTCCAGGATCTTTCTGAATCACAAACTAACCAATAACAGAGTACCAAACCTTCCTCTGAAAGACTGTAATTTTCAACCATGTCATTTTTCATAAGGGTGACAAAGCAATTTTGTGGTTTGGAATCAAATAAAGTTGTTCTAACTTCTTAAAAATAAAGTTGAAAGAGATGCCAAGGGTGACTGACCTCTAACAGAATGCAGGCGGGCTATAAAAAAATGCTCAGTTTCTTAGATGGATACCAGTCTTGTGGCAGAGAGTTTAATACTTGACTCCTATCCCAGCAAAACCAACCTATGACCAATATTATGATTTTCCCAAAGAAAAGCATTTATTAAGGAAAATAGAGCATATGTTCCCCAACAGATTGTGTTAAGAGAGCAGAGGAAAACGTAAAGCTGCCATGGAAACTTACCAGTCTGTGTAAGCTCTCCCATTTCACAAAGAGAATGACTAGGGTAACGAGGCAGGCTGCTTAGGGTACCATCCATTTGAGCTGCAGACCCTTTGGACATGTGTTTCATGAAAGCTTCCAGCTGAGGATGAGAAGGTTTCCTAGAGAGGCAAAACAAAATGTGAAAATTTCCCAAAGTATACAGAAAATATTCTGTCAGCTCAAAATTTCATGATGACATTACTTCCCACTGACATCTGCTCTTACTCAAGACTTCTGCAGGCATGCAAAAGAAATCCTACTTATTTAATACCAGAAAACTAGAAGAGACTGATGTCTTGGCATGACAAAATTATGATACCTTTCATAAAATAATTTCCAAGGGTTTTTTTTGTTTGTTTGCTTGTTTTGTTTTTGTTTGTATTTGTTTTTTTTAATGCAATGGTACTGTTGTGATTTTACTCATTTATTTATTTTTTTAATTAAATCCTTTCAAAAAAGAACAAATCTCACTAACTTCTGCAGTCCTACTGCACTTTAACAACACTGTCAAAGGCACTAAGAATCTAAAAGAGATCAGCTAACCACTGTGTTAGATACAGTTATCTACAGTTTAGGACTTCAAATTTCTTCGGGCTGCAAATCAAATAGCACAGGGAGTTGATGGTATCTGCAAGGCTGTACCCAACGACTCCACTGAAATCAGAGCCCGTTGTTTTGGGTATTTTACTATTACTCAGGAAGAAAGAGTCCAACGCTGCCAGACACCTTACATGGATAAGACTAAAGCAAACTGCATTGTGTCCTAGTTAAGGAAAAAAATATTTAAACAATACTTAAAATACCTAATTCAGGCAGGCTCTACTGCTGAGAAAACATTAGAAAAAAATAGAGATTAATCTGAGGAAATATCAATACAAAATTGTCCATTTTATTCGACCTTGCTGAATGTATACTTGTACGAAAAGCAATAACTAAAATGGCCCACGTGATCAGACTGCATTATAGAAATGTAAGTTCTGACTGCAGATGTGAATACCATTACACTAATGGCGATACATTTTAAAATCAAAATACACTGCAAATTATTGTACAAGCACTACTACATCTAGCTCCTTTCCTCTGTTGTCAAAGTTGTCTCTGAGCAGAACCACCGCTCCGCATAGACTTATCACATGGCACAACTAATTTCTGCATTGTCCCACAAATACATTAGTTGCTAAAAGAACGTTAGGAGAAAAACAAATATTTGCCCCTTTGAAAATGCTTCCTTCACACCATACAAGATGCAAAATTCTAATTCTAGAGCAGCTGGGGTCTTCACTAATTTGACACCTTAGCAATGACCCAAGGAATCTGGGAACACAAAGAGCCAAGAAACCTCTGTACCTTTGCAAGTGTCCCAGAGGAGCATGGCACGTAACCACAACACTTCTGGCAGTACAATGCAGCAATGTGACCACTTTGCCTTTTTTGTGCACATACAGAGATTCAAGACAAAAAGCTGGCTAGCCCAACCCAACTCGATAGAGATTTGGAGGAATGGACTATTGCAGAGTTTCATAGTCATCCCCTGAGAAGACTGGATTTTTTTTCTCCATATTTAAGTTTATACTGATTTTAATGTGCAAGTAATAACAACTGATTGTAAATATCCCACGATGCAAAGAAAGAATACAAATGGAAAAAAGATATAAGCAAAAAAGTTGAGGTTAACTTGTTGAAACAGAATTCAAGTCAATGAATGTTTAAAGTTGCCGTCCCTGGCAGTGCTCAAGAGGTGTCTGGACAAGGAGCTGCGAGATATGCTTTAGTGGTAGCAGTGGTAATGAGAAGACAGTTGGACTAGGTGATCTTATAGGTCATTTTCACCCTTGTGATTCTATGATTCTATAACATACACTAAAAAAGACCCAAAACAATTGAAAGACATTTATACTTTTAAAACAAACAGCAACAAAAAACTGACCAAATTTTCACAACAGAAATTTACATAAGTACTATTTCTCTTCTTAAACATCAACACTTAATGTGATAAATAATTTGAAAACCCGTGGCTTAAGTCCCCAGGCAGCACTACATAAACTGCACTTCAAGGCTACTTTTAAACATCATTTTATTTTTCACCTCCATAAAACGTGTTATTATCCACACACAAGCAACGATTCACAGTCACTCTTTATTTTTGTGCAGAACTATATGAGAACTGTTCAGCAACCCACTTCTGCCCCAGACGGTTCTTTTCTAATGGGACTCCCAGCCTAAGCAGTCTATATTGTGGATGTTCCTCACACAATAAAGCTATTTAAAAATAAAACTGAAAAAGATACATTTCAGAGAACTCCTACACAAGTCTGAGCTTAATATTTATTGCAAGCTTTCAAACTTTGCTAAATAATATATTGTTTTGATACAAAACCCTCAGGATCTAGAAAAACTTCCTTAATTACAGACAGACACCACAAGAGGGAGCAACAGAACCGCTAACGTATCAATAAGTGCCTGGAATCAAAATTTACCAGGACAAACATTTTTCATGCTTACAAGGAAAAGGCAGAAGAGAAACACTCTTAAATGAGAAAGCACTTGCTGCAGAGCTATGCTCACAGCATGTCTGCACAGGAGAACTCATATGAAACAGCCCTTTATCCAGTATAAAAGTAGGTCTTGGAAATTACATTGTCATATCACTTTATAAAACTGCACAAACATTTAATTCAACTTTAGGGTAAAGAAGAAGGAAAAAAAGAAAAAGATTACCAACGAATGTGCAAACTTCTTGGGAAGAAAACATTACTGTAAATCACAGTAAAACTGCCAATGAGAAAAGCATTAAACAAGCAAAATGAGAGAAAAAAAATTCAAAAGTTTTTTTTTTTCCATTTTTAACTTCAAATGAAAAGAAAAAGCAGTCAATTTATATTTTAAAAGCACAACTACCTCTGTACATTATAATTCTAATATCTCAACAATTAACATTTGAGCAGAAGCAGAGGAACATAAAAGGTTTTCTTCCTTTGTAAATCAGCTGAGATTTTCTGTTGCACCATTACACACTATAGAGCTTAATCCAGCTCCAGATGTGAGCTCCAAAACAACTTCTTGCACATTTTGCTATTTTCACAGCCCAGTAGCGCTAAATGGAAAAACTGAGAAAATTAAATGAAAGTCATTAGCAAATAGCTTTTTAAGCTTATTACAGACGTAGCAGGCTGAACTACCCATTTTCTACACTTTGCATTTCAAAAAGCTCTAAACATGAACAAAATGTCTGCCACAATTTTCCTTAAATCTTATTTACTTAATTAGCAAGTCCTGCAAACACATGTATCAGAAAGCTAAAAAAAAAAAGAAAAGAAAAAAAGAAACTGCACAACCGTTCTGTATCTTCTGCTGCATCCTATTGGAACCAAACCTGTACCAGCGCAGCAGTCAACATCACTTGATAAGGTGCATTTTTCAGTGTATTCATCTATCTTTTCATCTACGTATTTAAATGTAAGTTACTTAACTTCAGATTTCTTTATTTTCAAGTAAGCACAAGTTAAGCATCTCCTTGAAGAAGCACACAATGAAACATGACTGTTAGACGTATTTTGAACACAAAATACGAGCTTACTACTTGTTAAATGTATCTCGAGGGGAGGGGATCAGACAACAGAAAAGCCATTCTGCCCGAAAGGGACAGACACGTCAGAATATGACACACTTCTGTACCTAATGCAATTCTCACACACACAACACAACTGTGAATAAACCAGCAATTCTCCCAATTAACCCCACACAACTGAGAAAACGAATTTTGCTGTTAAGTAAAGTAAGTTTTTGGTTGGTGGGTTTTATATGCTTGTTTGCTTTACAGCACTACTCCAGCTACTAGCTAACAAACAATTCCCTTCCCCACCCCAAGATTTCTCTTATTTAGAATATGAATCCTCCTGTAGAATTGGCCAATTTACAGATGCCGCAGGAGATGGAGTATCTAGGCAACACAGCTAAGACTGCTGGGACTGCTGGAGCTGGAAGCAAAGAAAATTACACATTTGTATAGCTGAGAAGACCAAAATATCCTTAAAATTGCATTTCCATTGAAGCCAGCAGAAAATAAAAGTGGAATAAAAAGACATCTACTGTAATTTGCTGGACATAATGACAGTGACGTATTGTATTTAGGAATGTATTAACATAATAAATATTTCGAAGTTGTTAGAAGGGGAAAATATTTAACATCACTAGCAATAGCCATACCTTTTTCTAATTTTGAACATTTCTTTCCTATTTTTCAAAACGAATAAATTGCCTCCTAATTATTTTATTGTTGCAAAACACATTTTTTTTATTTTTATTTTTTTTTACCTGTAACAAAAATGTGATGCTTCTTTTTGTTGAATATTACACTCAACATACCTTCTTGCTTTTCCAAATAAACACTGGGATAAATTAAATAGATTAAATTGCTTGTTCAATATTTAAATATTTTACAACGGTCTTAACAAACTTTAAAGAGATGTCATATTCCAGCATTACTACTACACTGTTACTAATGTACATAGAAAGAAAATTATATTGCACAGCTATTTGAAGCATACGTTTATTTCTGCCAGCAACAGAGCTGACATCTCTCAATAAGAAATTTCCTTTCAGGGTTTAAATACCAAATAAATAAAATAAATAAATAAAATAAATACCAAAAGCAGAAATAATTTCTTTTTTTGCTGAGAAGCAAACATTAACCTGTTGGCTGTTCTGAATTAGCACAGCAAAGTCAGAAATAGAGTACCACAGTAAGCATGTGCATGTGACACCTCAGAAAGTCTGCTAAGGGATTACAGGTGATTGCCATAATGGAACAGTGTGTTCTCAGAAACATAGATGTAATATATCTACTTTCATGTATTATATATACACACAGAGGTATGAAAACTCAACTCATGCAGCTCAACGTTAGGTTCCCACACACTGCACACCAAAGCCTCATTTCTTGTATAGCAGCAAAGAAGCCTTGTTACAGGACATTTTTGCCAACCTGTCCCCATTCAAGACTTCCATGTCATTATTTAGGAACTGCAATGAGAGATGAGGATTTCCACTCCTAGATAAAGTGAAGCTCAGACTGAGTGCACAGAAGCCTCTTTTAGTAGAAAACTAGCTCTCTGAGCTCAGTACCTTTGCTTAGTAAATAAATATTTTAAAATATAAGTCACAGCAATTGACAAATGTCTAATATTCCATCATCTCTACAAGACTGGACAGTTAATTCAGCGAGTAAGAAGAAAACAGTCCATGTTTCTCAGGGCTATTTGTTTCAGGACCACTAAGAAAAATATTGCCATTCATTTGTATTATCTATTTGTGAAAGATTTTCTTTTCCTATGATTAGTTTAACATTCTTTCCTACCAAAGCTATTAGAGCACTAAACCAACTGAACCATTTCTAGTATGCATATTGTAAAATGAAGTACCTTTATTTATTTGTTTTTTTTGTTTTTTTTTTTTAAGAGTGATGTTCAATAAACTACAGCATTCAGTCTGTCCTGACTCAAGAAACTGAACATGCTATTGAATCACCTACAAATTTGAGACTACAGATTTGTGAAAATTACAAAGTTAATCTCATTAAAATGAAGTATATTTAAGAAACAGATGTGGAAATGCAATACACTGGCAGGACTATCTGCAGCTACTGTTTGTTTATTTTTAATAATTTCCAGACTCCTAAAAATTCAAGAGAAGCATAAACAACATGCTTCACCACCACGAGATGCTACAGAGAGACAAAATATGTTTGTCAAGGATTATGATTACAAGAGAAATTGAAAAAAAAAAAATTATTGAGACCAATTAATAAGCATCCATTTACTTAAAAGTTAAAGTCTGATTGTTAATCAAATGGAAAACAATTAGTTGGCAGGTACCAACACTTAGCAGAACTGAGGAGAGGTGAACTTTTCATTCTTCTTACCTCTGTCACGTACTGTGCTGCCCTCTCACAGCACTGCACTCTGGAGTCTGCAGGAGACCTATATGCCTCAGCAAAGAACCCGCGGAAGTGGAAATGAGTACGACTGAGATGGATTCCCCCCAAACCACATTTAACTAAGCAAATGTAACTTCTGCTGGCAAATGGAGAATCTGCAGGAGCCAAGAGGACCTTCTAACAAGGAGCTCCAGAAATCTGTGCGTCACAGATTTCACAGATGCCACAATGGATTTACAGTAGTCTTACAAAAGGGATCCTTGAGACAGTATTAGTACTTCTGGAGTGTATTTATTCATAAAAGTCTTGCAGTCTGTACATTCTTAAACTCTACAGTGACCCAGTCAACATCCCTTCTGAGTCTTCAGTGAAGTCAGAAGAGACTCAGATCTTTCTTCACCTAATTGTGGTCTGGTTTCTGCTGTAACCTCACTACAAGGAAAATCCACACCCCTCCTTTACCTCACAATATACTACTTGCCTCTACCCCACTCTTTCATTTTTCTGGCAACCAAACCTGAAATTCTTCATATCAAACCTAAAATTCAGGTACTCAATGCAAAGCTTTTTATAATTAACATCAACAGCTCTCAGAGAACCTTGAAACATATGCCAATTAACCAAGACTACTATTAATTTATAACAGTCTGCTGAAATCATTTTAAGAATTTTCTAAAAAGCATTTCTTCTCTCAGATAAAAATTCAAAGATGACACATTGCGTACGTGTTGCTTTTTGACATTTGACATATAAGGCACAAAGGGAAGAGAAGTGGGTGGTTAATTTATTCTCCCAAAAAGCAAACACTACAATGAACAGATTTTCACTAGTACCATTCAATTAATTTTCTCGGGGACAAAAGTATACATATTATTCAGTTCCCCTTGGAAATTTGCATCCAGAACAATGAAAATAATAATATTAATTTAAGCCTTGGATGGAAGAAATCTCCAAAGCATTTAATCCATTTGCTTACATTCATTCCACGCTTAGATGTCACAATCCATAATTCCTAAAACCTAAGTGCAACTTCGAGGCTATTCTGCATATCCATTAGAAGTCCAAGGGGCTGTAGCATAATCTGCTTAATTAATGAATTCCATCAGCTGAATGCCAAGTCAAATAAAGAACAGATTGAGTATGAGCAGCATACTTATCCAAAACTAACGTCCAGAAAGCTTAAACAAGCCAGACTTTTAATCAGACATCTCAACTTAATTACACAGCATCAAGAAACCTTCAGTTCAAAGGTAGCAATTATATATCTTGTAATACTCTTTAAATAGGTACATTTGCAATCAAGTACCAAATTTACATCATAAAGGGGAAATATAAGCCTGAAAGCCAAACACTGTAAACAGATTCCTGATGTTAAAATAATAAATATTCCATTTGAAACAATGATAGAAACATTAACAATTCTAGCTTTATCTAGAATTTTTATCTAGAAGTGTCAGCTGCAACATATCAGGTCACAACGGTACAAAGCCAACTTCTTTAATCTATTGCCCTTTCAAAGTCAGCCAGAAGATCCATAAGCTTTGTACTAAGAAACTAATTGTTGTTCTTCATTCATGCAGTGATGAACGGTGGTGGATATATCACTTGTAAACTGATGTTCTAATGCTTCATAAATTGGTAACAGCCAAACTGCTGGCCTCACATCCTGAATTTATACCCTCTTAACTACATGACTTGGTCACTCTGTTGGCAGTGTCAAAAGATGCACTACTTTCTTGCTTTTTATGGATAGTTATCCTGATTTCACAGTCTTCGCATTGTATTCTTTGCCTGAAACTGTAGAAATAGATACAAAAGCTTCTCTAATAAATACAAAACTGAGCTATCATGCGGCATTGTAATAATGAGAAATACAGCAACTCATCCAATATTGTCACTTGCACTTAACATCTTTGCAACAGAGATTTCTCACGTTCTAACGTGACATATTGAGTAAGCTCAGAGTATCAGGTCTGGAGGGACTTCAGCAGGAATCTGTATCACACTCTTTTACTTGGTATATTATTCTAAATACAATCTCACCTCTTCAAGGGTGTTTATTAAAAACGTTATCACAGCTATCAGCAAAATATTCCTTTTTCATCTTGTTGAAGAAGTTAAATGGCCACACTACTCTACGGCAAAGATATCTCAAGTTTGGTGTCTTCAGTCTACTTTGCATACCAAATATAAAACAACTAGTTATCTTGCAGTGGGTGCAGAACACTGTTAGGGTTGGATATCTCTCAAATAATTGAAACTTCTCTTGGGAGACGTTAGAGAACACCAGGGAATGCCATTACTTAACAGAACACTTTTGTGGAAACTGCAGTATGAATACAAAACAAATCAACATGAAAGCAGATGAAACTTTTTTTTTAAAAAAAACTGCACTGTGTAAAATGTCTCATGCCAGTGGAACATTTATAAGTTTTTCAACAGAGTTCAAGAAGATCGGGCCCTGGGCAGCCTGGTCTAGTATTAAATGGGGAGGTTGGTGGCCCTGCATGTGGCAGGGGGGTTGGAGATTCATGGTCCTTGAGTTTCCTTCCAAAGCTGGCCATTCTGTGTGTGTGTGATTCTGTGCGTAAAGATACTTAGGTTTGTGTTCACTATAGGCACTGCAAAATAAATGCAGTATCCTTTCAAATATTGAGTATTTGGTTTTTCTCATTTTTTTTATTTTGATACATGCATCTATCAGCTAAGAAAAGAATACATACATACAATCTAAGCATAGTGAAATTAGAAGCTACTTGTTCTTCTAAATTCCAGTGCCGTGTTCCCTACAAAAAAAACAGATTTCTTTCATCTACTTTTCCATCTATTTTAAATAAAAATATCCTTATGCATATATATATGCAAATATAGAGAGAGAATATTGTATATGATTAAGAATGAACAAAGCCTATTAACTTTTCCTTTTTCTTAAAACAAACCCAGATCTTCAAAAGATTTAATTATAATACTTTCATGTATGTGCACAGATGGGCTAAAACTGCTCATGCTTTCAAACTTTCATAGGGTCACCCACTATA
This sequence comes from Meleagris gallopavo, assembly GCF_905368555.1. Taxonomy (NCBI): domain Eukaryota; kingdom Metazoa; phylum Chordata; class Aves; order Galliformes; family Phasianidae; genus Meleagris; species Meleagris gallopavo. The sequence goes on along the minus strand of NC_139414.1, from coordinate 6,233,957 downwards.
ATAACTGTAGTTTGGACAAAGATACAGTTATTTTTCAATTACTCGTGCCAGAGTAACATTAGAACACAGGCTGCAACTGAAGATAACATTGCAAGTCTTGCAAATTTCAGGACATTGATCACAAGGGGAATTTTTTTTTTAATCTTTACCTTTATAAAGATAAAAATCATGAGTATTCCTGATCACAGCAAGCTACTAAAATTCTAAGGAACTTGGCTCATGAATCTATCAAAATAAAAAACACACATTTGGTGTATCTGATACTCAGAAATGCATTTTCAGCATGCCATTATATTTGCAGTATGACAAATAGAGCCACTCCCGAATAATTCTACACCAGAAAATCAAGAATGTTATCTCTTTACAGAAAGAGATTGCAAACTATTCTGGAAAAAAGGTATTTATGGTATATCAGCACCACTTGTATACTGGTAGATCAAGAAGCCTATTAAGCCCTTTCCCTTTGTAAGGCATACATGTACACAAAGCAGATGCAACTCCCAGGTCACTGAAATCACCCACATTTAAATGTCAGACAAATATCTGACAGTTTTCAACAGTGAGTGGTAACTACAGTACATGTTGTTTTCAAATAGCAAATAGCGTATTTTCTTGAGCTTTTATTTTAATAATTAAATGTATAACACTCGTCCACCACCCCAAGAAGTTTGAGACAGATCATTAATTGAAGGGAAATCTCTGATAAATGGTATCATTTCACTTTTCAGAAAACACAAGTATCAATTTTCCGGTAGTGATAGGGACGGATTTGTGCTCACACAAAGAAAACATAGGTAACTGAAAGAGAATTGATTCTCAAACACTGCACCTACATTTTGAACATACCTAGAAGTTTACCTAAAGAAACATAACTGAGTAATTTAGCTTTTGCTTTTCTTTCTTTCTTTCTTTTTTTTTTTTTAAACAGAAACATACAGAATTTATTTTCTTATTTATTTATGTCTGAACACATAGCAGTTAACAGCTCCTGTTTTACAGGATATGCTGTATCCTCTTTTTCCTCCCATCTCCTTCAATCATCATAATACAACAACATCTACTTTAAGCTGCATAAATTGTCCATACTTTAAGCTGCATAAATTGTTTCCTGAAGAGGAACAAAATAATTATAAAGCAAAACATGTATGTAGCAACAGTAAAAGCAAAAAAATTTTACCTGTTAGGCAGCAACGTACAGTCAATATCAGGTCTTTTTGTTTTGGGAATGGCATATAATGGATATCTATCTCCATGTCGAATCAACACTTGAACTGACACTAGCTTAAAATAATGGGGTGCATAACCTATCATGAAAAAAAGAAAACATAAAAAGTGAATGTTAAGAAAAAAGTGCGATCCAAAGTTCAACAGCCATACATGACATTGTTCAAGCACTGGTCTCTGCCAACACAGTAACATAACTCCACCTATATAATGGCTCTTCCAGACCCTTATTTTAACGACCATCATGCAGCATGCTTAATTCAGAGTTTATTGATATATTAGCTTGTGATTTTACATTTGTTAATGGCATACGTACATGAGAGAGTTAATTCAAACTAACTGCTGCAGCTGCTACAAGGTACACGTGTCTTCTAGTTCACTTGTAATAAACAGTATAAAATATTAATTATCTCTGAAGACTCCCATTCTTTTAATTAAGGAATTCCAGTTGAGCAGTAAGTGATAACAGAACCACTCTCAAAGGTCAAGAAATCAGAGAAAATACAAAAGAGAGAAGAACAGTGCATTTTGAGCAGTTTACCAGAATTCAGCAACCTGTTGACATTTGCTGTACCTTGCTCCAAGCAACACAGAACCAACAATGCACAAAGTCATTACTTCCACTAAATCACCATCTGCAAGCACGAAGGTTACCTTCCATGCTGCGTTCAGCAATGGTAGGAATATTGCAGTAAACATGAGCTTCGTAAACAGGATCTATTGCAGGAGGTTCTGTCAGCAAATCAGGCATTATTCTCTTTCGGCTCTTAGGATTCAACCCATCTTCCTTGATAGGGTTCACTGGGATTAAATGCACTGAAAGACACAAAACATGCACAGAATACCTTTAGGAGAATGTAATGACATACCTAACTAAGCCTTTAAAAAAAAATAAAGAGAAAGCTGATTTTTGTTGTGAATTTTTCCACATTTTTCCAGAGTCAAGAAGACAAGTCCAGAATTTAGCGACTTCAATGCTTGGCTAAGACCTCAGAAATCCATCTCAGTCAAGAACAACTTTGCTTTTCCCACTCTTGAAGCTGGCTTTTTCTGTCAGTCTCCCAGGAAGCACTAAAAGCATGAACTGGAAAGAAAAGATCCATCACAGATCCAGCTATCCCTCATCACTCTCACATAAAAACTTATGCTGAAGGACATCATGCAAAAGACAGTCCACTCATTATGATACTACAAACCATTTGGTAAACAAAGTAATGGAGATTCTATGACTGAGACTGAAGGAACTAGACTGTTCATCATTTTCCTCACAATTTCTTCCCCCCTACTCGGCTGCCTTGCCAGTCTTAAATAATCTGATTTACTTGAAGAAAATACACACAAAAAACATTTAGTAAAATGTAACTGTGATAGTTACAACAAAAAAAAAAAATTAGAAAGAAATACAGATAATGCACTTCAAACATGTAGAAGCACGCCTCTATAAAATCTGAATTTCAGGCCAGAGTTTGACTGACAAAGCCTTTTTGGGTTGCTCTGATGCGAAAGTACTAGTGAATTTACAAGCCTTTCAAGACTACACTTGTAATAACAAATGCTCTTCCCCTCCACTCCCTCCCACCAGCTTTTTCTAGTATTTGAAGAGGATCAGATTTAGAGTAAAAACCAGGAGGAAAACTGCTAGCATTTTTGCTACTATTTATCTTTGTGGGGAAGGGGAAAATGGAAGGGAGAAGAAGAAAACATAAGAAACAATTCAGAGCACCTTAACTGCCAGACCTAATTTTAGACAATATAGTTGTGTACACAAAGAAAACAGTGAAATACACACAAATTCTAAGAACACATAGCTGTTAACGTAGCACAGACTCTTCATTCTTACGCTACTAAGTGCTACTTTAAACATTTTATCATAATCTCTCCTTGCACATCAAAACCAGAACTCAAGCATTTTCCATGGCCTTGCTAGTGCTGTCAACAAAGCTAATATCCACAAGGCACAGTGACTTCAATCCTTTCCTTCAGCTGTTTCACATTTTGCATAATTGCCCACAGGACTCGTCCTGGTGAGAACATTAAACTGCAATTTTGACTTTGGCCCTTTAAGCTGCAGGGCTCAGCTGCAATTCCAACATTCATTTTTTAATTTATCTTTAAAAAAAAAAAAAAAAATTTTAGCTCCTTCCATGCTAGGACTGTTGTATGCTAATGGAAGACATTGCAAACCACTGATGAAATAAACCAATAGTAACTCAGAGCCTTGGTGGTATTTGTTAGAGGTTGATGACTGTGTTTTAAAGGGTACTTTCAGCAAATTTGTGTTTGGAATATAAATCCCAAACCTATGAAAGTGTTACAGGAGCTGCTGCCCTCTGCAACTAAACAGCATTACAGTAGATGGCCTAAAGAGTATAAATGGGAAATTACAGTAGTTATGTTGGTCAAGTTTTCTATGTAGAAAACATTAGGAGCAAGAGCTTTCAGCTTTGTGTTAACAGTTTTCTCTATAGCAACCCACAACACTGCTACTGCTTGTTTAACATCACGAAAATGTAGAGCTGGCTTTGGTATTCATGGATGAATACTAAAGCATCAGTGCTTTGGGTGACAGGAAAAAAACATACACCAATAACAAGAGCTCAGAACTCTTGTGCTAAAATTTAATTAGGAGACTCAAAAGCAAAATAAGGAGCCTAATTTTTGATCCAAGGCAAACACAACAGAACAGATCACGCACCTTTGCATTGATGCTACTAGCTATCACATATGTCCATATTTTCTTCTTGAGATCAACTGCCTAGCATTCATGAGATTAAATATTTGATTTACAGACAGCAAAGTCTCATTTTTCATCTACCTAGTCAAAGTACTTTAACATTACCAAAAAATTTAAGAACAGGAAGCACTTAATCTTGCAGAAAAGAAACTACTAAAAATATTACAAGTTAAATTACAAGTAAAAATTGCACCTACGGGAATATGACAATATGTTTAGTTTACAAAAGCCACTGGCAACACACTGTAGAAGGACTCTATGAAGTCACCACAGCATTTACAGGTGCAAAGTAATACTTGTGGACCAGAAACTGAATCACAGATTAGGAATAACAATAGTTAACATAGTTACAAAAAAGTTGATAAAAAACTGCCCTAAATTTCTAAATGCTGCTGCTAACAACAATTATTGATTACTTCATAATAGCTGGTAAGTATTACCCTTATAGTTTAGTGAATAAGCTTGGATTACACCAGGGAGAAAGAAGGGAAAGAAATTCCAACCCAAACTGCTACCAGCTTGTCCTCTTCCAAGTACATCAGAGAGGGATAGAGCTCAAGCTTCTAAATTTGAATCTAACTGTGGCACAACCATATTATCTTCATGTCTGAAGGTATTCATCTTAAATGACTCAAATTGTTTACAGGTTTCTTCATCAAGAAGATCAAAAAGTTCTAGACACCTAAACAAGCACTGCCACTGCATACAGTATTTACTTTCAACACACGTGAAATAACACGTATCAGAAGAAATCAACAAAACCATCTATACAGATACCTGGGTCTTCTGTTTAACTATGTTAAACAAAACAAAACAAAAAAAAAAAAAAAAAAAAAAAAAGATCTGGATACCAGTTTATCCAGTCCACTGAGAATCTCAAAAGAAAAAAAAAAAAATATATATATATATATATATAATATATAAAATTATTTCAGAAGGCAGGAAAAACTAGACTAAAGACAGATGAATTCCAGTTGGAAAGACGCTTTCCATCTGCTCAGATTTAGCACTGTAATCCAAGGAGCCCACCCAGTAAGACTTGTTCCTCCTGTTGCACTGGAAGCTCAGTTTGTGCTTTTATTCTGGTAGCACTTGCATCACATGAGCAGCTACTGAAAGCGAGGCCATGTATCCCAATACTTTTCTGCTGCATCAATCTCACCTCTGTTTCCCAACAGGGTTTCTAGTCCGTATGTAACAACACGCCTACACATCCACAAGTAATACTGGACTGACACAGCTCAGAGTAGAAAAAAATACCACTCGTATGGAATTGAACATTATCTTGTTCCAAGCTCTGTTCTTCCAGCTGTAAATCATTATAAGATCAGAATTCTATTATGCCTTTTTCATACAGCTCTTTATAGCTTAGCACTATTTTATATGACTCGTTCTATTGGTTCAACATGTACTTCCTCAAAGCAGAAGTCTGACAGCGCAAATATAATCATACTTAAATCTTCGATTAAGAGAGCTTTTGAACAAGATCTCTACGCTGCTGTACCTTTCAAAAGTCAAGTTTTACAACAGGAATATAACAATGTAAAACAGATTAAACACATGAGGTTTGATCTGTGTGCTTCTCCCACACCCCCAGCAGTTCATGAAATAAATTTGAAAGATATTTAATCATCTATCTGGAAACTTCACCAACACTGAAGTTATAAAGAATACGTACATATCACAGAGATAGTTTGATCAAAAAAAAAAAAAGAAAAAAAGAAAAAAAAAGGAAAACATTTTATTTCTTTACATTTATAATATTATTTTTAACAAAACCTAAAGACTCTACATAAAAAATAGTTGAAAATATTCATTTTGAAAAAGCTATATCTAAGAGAGAAAGTAAAAGGCTTGCAAAAACAATAAAATGGAAGCAACCTCAATGCAACTCTGGTGTGACAAATTAAAATTGTTTAAAATATGAAATAAACTAAACACACAGACTGGTATCAGACAAAAGTAAACCTAGATAGGACAAAATGCAGTACTGTGAGAGACAGACACACACTACTCATGTGGTAGAACAGCCAGCTACTGCTGTACTCTCACTCCTCCTTCAGGAATTTTTACAACCCCAAATTCAAACACCATTTCCTTTTTCAAAGTCAAAAAAAAAGAGGAAATAAATACAAAATCAGTGGAGATTGAGCTTTTATATAAATTGGTCTTTTCCACTCTATTAATAAATTAAGAATTGGCAGTTGAATTAAAGAGAATATGTTGAGTAATTTATTTCAAAACAAACAACTTACCCTACAGAACGTGAAAACTTAATCTCCTAATCTTAATTAAGGATAAATGCTTGACTAAAAAATGTCTTTATGAACCAAGCCAGTGGTGTCTCAACTATTACAACATAGAAACGGTAAGCACAACTTCTTTAAAGAGTAAGCAGCTCATTAGTCTGATTTCCACACACGTACCCCAATTCCTGCACACTAGAAAATACAACAAAGTAAGATCGATATTAGAAAAGTTGTTTCTAAGTAAGAAAGAGAATCACTCAAAGCAAATTTCAGTATAATGATCATAACTCCTACATATCAATCAGTCCTTCTGGAAAAACGCCAAGTTTATCAAATCAACTATTGTATTCACACTTCCAAGCAGGAAGCCAGTCTGACACAGATCAGCACTAGCAAGCTGACATCAATTTAACAAAATTTAGTACAGCAGAAAACCGAACACAAAGAGCAGTTCATGTAGAAGAAACACTAAATTGAATTCATTACCATCCAGCAGTACTACCTAAACCATGGAAGAAACAAGGTATCACCACTGTTTATCCAAAAGAAAATATCTATGAGAAGGAAAAAAATTCTAACGTTTACCAAAATATAGAAAGATAGGCAATAAAGTCATTCTCCGCTTCTGTTTTCCTTTGTAACTCCAGCTTGTCTGAGAAGCAGCACAAGTAGCCATGTTAGCTTCAAGTAAGCAACTAACAAGGAACCTGAAGTTTTCATCTGTGGTAAGACAGAAGGTTCTTTCAGGTCCATGCAAGCAGGCTATTTAAAACAGTCACATGAAAATGAAGCCACGCACCAGAAATGCAAAAACAACCCACTGTAGGTAAACCTTATGCTAAGGGATAAAGAAAAGTAAACACGCATGTCAGAGAACACAAAAAGTTACTTATTCATCTTACAACTTTTTTTCTTCCTCTTCTCCTTTTGGCTCCTAAAAGGGCACTAAGAAGGCTGCAAGGCAGAGAGGAGAACACCAGCTTCTGGAATTCTGATGATGAATGTAAAGTAGGCCTCCACCTCATCCTCCCCCCAAGAAATAAAAAGGATATATGAAAAGATTGTTGTAAAGATCAGTCAGGAATTCTTCAGAACAAATTAGATGGAGAAAAGAAGAAAATACGTACAGCAACAAATACAAGCTGGAAAAACAGATAAGACACACACGGGCTGAATGAAGTGTTTGTAACACAAGACTGAAGGCACACAGTTTAGAAATGAGGCAGCCTGGGAACAGCAGTGCAGGAGCTCTGACATTCTGCCACCCCAGGGCTGACTGCCGCCATCCGGCTCACACCTGAGGAGTGCACCCCTACGGTCACTTTTACAGCCTGTGACTACAAACGTGTTTGAACATCAGTGAAGTCTGAACACACTTGTGTGACACAATCCACCTCATTTTATTCTTCTGTACAGTTAAATACAGATTTGTACCTCTAATGTAACACTGTACTAACGATCAGTGTCATTATGCACAATATACAAAGGCACAAACACAAATACATCATACTTAAATGCTGAGTGAATGCGCAAACAAAGGCTTATTATCTTCACAGCAGTTAAACTATCAGATATCATTAAGAAAAACAGACATAAAGATCTTTAAAAAGCTTCCTAAGCTTGTGAACACACAGCTCAGAAGCAGAAAACAATATATATGCCTACACTGAACCACTGAAGAGGTGACAGTCCCATCACTGCCCGTCCCTTTACCACCCACATCTGAACCTACTTCTTTCTTCATGTGTCTGGTTCCTTTAGCAATAATCCTTCTATTTTCTCCATTTCTGCAGTCTTCTGCCTGTTCAGGAACAAGTGGAGCAAAGGGCCCCAGAAGCACAGATGTTTCTCTGCAGAAAGCCCTCTATGCAATTGCTGCCCTTTCTACTACAGTGTGAGCTCTGAGCTTCAAGGCTTTCTTCCCACAGTGCTGCTAACGGCTGTGTGTGCTACTGAAAGGAAAAAAATGAAGGAAGGGATGGGGGAGGTGGGCAGCAACAAGAAGAACAGCGGGGAGGTGGAGAGTCTAAAATTCTAACCCAGGACTAACAAAAAGCTCTTTTGTAGCAAACCCTTGAAGATTCCTTGGAGTGTATTTTCTCCACAGTAATTCCACCTAGCAACAGTATGGATCTCACTGTCCCATACACACAACTTTCAGCCTGCAATAGCAGCTGGGCAACAGAGGTAAGCACTTCTCTTTTAACGCGCTTAAAAAGACTATGAAAATCTGAAACTGGAGAACCCAAAGTACAAACTCATCAACCGCATCGCAGATGCAGGCAGTAATTTCTAACCTTGCCATATACAAAATGAATCAAATGGGAGCAAACAGATGACAGATTCGTCTCTCCAAGTTCCCAAAAATTTGCAAGCATTCAGTGCTAGTGGTACTGAGTTAATTTTGGGCAGGGATGCGCACATACACACACACACCTACTTCACATACAGTCAGCTTCTTTCTGCTGTTCTTCCTCCTATAGGAGAGATCACAGTAATTCTGGCAATTTTCATGGAGTCTGCAGCACAATCTTTTTTGCTGTCAACAACCTACATTTCATCTTCAAAGGAAGACGGTGCCAAAAATATTCAGGACAAACATTTGAAAGTGTAGCAGCCAATCAGTAGGAATCTAGGTATTACTGAACGTTCTTATCAAGTCATTGCTTCCAATCAAAAGTGCTGAAAAAAAACATTTGGTGCAGCAACTTTGAATACACACAGTTCATACTGCAGAAACACGGACTTCTGCAATGGTCCTTCCTCTACCATATGCTAATACCAGAAGTTAAAACCTACGATGATGTAAACGCATGCATATCCCTTCCTAGAGCAAAAATACCCTTTTCTGCTTTTGAAGGCAATGAGGAATGCTAGAGCAAACTTGCAGAACAGAAAATCATATTCTGAATTCTTACATATAAAAATTCATCTCAAGCTTCCCCATTTTGAAGGGCTGATCCTTACAGGGTAAAATCCTGCATTACACCTGCATTACATGGGTGAATATTAGAAATACACTGCTTTTAAGCTTTTGCTCTCCACTACTATGTTTGTATTTCCTCATGTTCCTCAAACTGCATCTTTTGTTTCAATTTAACAACACAGAGGTTTCCTTTGTTCTTCCAAAATTACTTCTTATGATTTAATAAAGGTGAGGTGAGTGCCCCTTACTTTCACTCTTGCAGGCCAAGTTTCACCAGAGCTGAAAATCCCAGCTCCCTCCATGGCCCCTCTCCCCTGGAAAGCTCAGACTTCAAATCTATACATGGTGGGAATGGGAGCAGAGAGGTATGTGTGAGTGAGTCATTCTCTTTCAACTGGAAAAAAATATTAATGGAAAATTAGAATTAAAATGTAGGATAAGCAGATTAATTCGCATTTTTTTTTTCTCCATAGCCAATGAAGAAAGTTCAGCACTGCTTCAATTGATCTTTAGCAAACAAAGCACTGAGCAGTGCCTAGCAGAGATCAGCCACTGACACACACTGCACAACACAGCTTTTCCAGCTGTCACATATGGTACACCAGCACTTACCTAAGAAAGGAGCATTGACATTCAAATAAAGGTACGTGACTGTTTGTTTCCCACAACTTCAAATGAAGCACTGCATCTTAGGTTTTAACTACCCAAAAGACAAGAAGCTGCCAAGCAGCAACCTTGGATAGAGACCCACGGAAATCACAAAGCACACACCCCAAGAATAGCAAAAACCCTGATGGCAGCTTGCACAGCTCTGTGCTGCCCATCAGAGCAACCACACCGCTGCACTTCCATTACTCAGTTTCAACATTAAATTATCATCAAGTTGACTGCTAGAAAGCATGAACTAAAGACACATTTGCTGGCAATAAATACTAAAAACTAAAGATGTTTCAGCTATGTTTTAAAGAAGGTCAAAGAAATCAGAAGAAAAATTACAAAAAAAAACAACATACACAATGAAGAGGTATAGCAACTGACTATTTTTCAGCTCACAGTAAAAATAAAACAAATATGTTTGGGTTTCTCTGATGCATTTTCTCTGACGTTCTATGCAACTTCAAAACTATCACCTGCCAAAGGCTGAGATGAACACATCTACTGCAAAGATGAGATTTAACAAAAAGCTACTTCAAGTTTTACTTGTTTTTCTTCATTATTTTTAAGAACTAGGATAGTTCCTTAATCTTTGGTTATTTTTATTTTGTTCTGCAGTAACTTGTCTGTAGCATACAGCAATTTTCTCCCTAGAAGCTGGAACCACTTGTCATTGGGCAAGTAAGCAAAAACACTGCTTTCTCTTCTTAAAGTGGAGGAAAAATCAGTTTTCAGAAGCACTCTGCATGTCACATGCTTACTGACAGGAAATGGAAACTTAACGGTGTTAGAAGGCTGCAGGGGCACCTTGGCTAGCCTGGTGGAAGTCAGAACTGATTGAAGGGAGAACAAATGTGAGCTGTTAAGTAGTTTGGTTGGTTTGTTTTAATGCATGCATTTGTAAGGGGGGAGGAGGGGGGGGAAAAACAACCAGAAGACTTCACAATGATCTCCCACCTTACACAAGCTCAAATATAAGATAAGGTAAACTTCAGCTGAACAAAATGGACATCTACACATATGCATGAGCTTTACAACACAGTCCTTTCTCTCTCCCTTGTAACAGTAATAATATTGTTGTAGCTACAACTGTTAAGTGCATCTCAACTTTACTAATCAATATTGATTAGTATGTATGCCATGTAACTGTATGTTTATTCATCAGATAGTTGTCAGCCTGTTTGGTTGTCAGATCCCTGAAGTTTTCCACTGAGGCGCAAATCTCCCCACGGACAACACAAACTACTGTAAATTGGCTGCTTTTCTTTGATGCTTTTCACAGACCTGCTCAGCTCAGCAACAGCCCAAACCGATCCTGGATTGAAATTTAGAAATTTCCTTAGAGCTTTTTCCTTTCCTAGGAAAATTGCCAAAATCAGCTTCCTGCCCAGGGAGCAAGAGTGAGGCAGGTTCTTGTCCCTTTTAGACTCAGTGCAAAAGGCCAGCTTGCCTTGTCCACGTACTCCTGTTCAAAGCTTCACATCTACGCACAGCCACCATGTATGACAGCTCTGCCAGCTTTAAAGAACTCCAGTATTCTTGAGGAAAAGTTTTTGCTGGCTTTTTGTGTGTGTGTGTGTTTCTTTGTTTTCTATAAAGTCCCTATCTGACCTACACAAGGAAAATAAATATGCTAAGAAACTCGTTCTTGCTTTGAAACATAACATAGCTGTGTTTCAACAATGGTAGGCCTACCATTATGTTTTTTGAGAGCAAATTCAAACAGACATTAAATTATACAATGGATGCTTGCATTTATTCAATCCAGATGTGGCTCTGAAAAGAGTTTTACAGTTTTGGGTCTCCCACCTCCCATTTGTTTTTCCACTGACAATTCAGGAGGGCATATGGCATTACTTAAATAGCATCCAGGATTTTCAGCCTGACAGCAATAAAACAGCAGTGCTGATTGCAAGCTCTAGCTTTTTCAAATTCAAGAGACAGTCATTTTCCATTTCTCCTACCAAGTAAAAAACTCCTCCGTACAATTTATTTTCCTACTACACTGAAATGTTGAAGTTTTTAACATGGAAAAGATTTATATCAGCACCAATTACATTTGCACTCCTTTCTTAAATGTGCGTGTGTGTATGTGTACGTACACACAGATCATAAAGTTTCTCACTAATCACCTCACTGCTTGCCTGTCCAGTCCAGTCCAAGGGCTGGGAGGAGGTTCCTACCGGACATCTAGACAAGCTAGACATTTCCTGCCCTTTAAGCACATGCTCTGGCCAGATATTTCCCATGCTCCAGGTTACTTAGTGGCAAGATTAAAAAAAGCCCCACTGCTGCTTACAATTAAAGAGTTCTGAGAGTCCCTAGCCTACCACAGGCTCATTTAGGATTCACACATGGGAAGTGTTACATAAACACAATGCTGCAAATGAAGTCGTTGCCACAACACATCTGCACAGTTGCCATGCTTCATCAGCCTGAGAGATGTCTCTATGAAATCAGAGTTCTGAAGACTACTGATTTAAGTAAACAAAGACTAAGGAGGTTTAATGCCCTAAAAGCATGATTTTATAAATACAGCTGATCCAGCCATTGTTACTTATCTAAAAAGATTCATGAGCACAATAGGATTTTAAAGCTCTGCCCTGCTTCTGTCTACAGAATTCAGAAACTGGTACACAAACTAATCTAGTTGAATTATCCTGGAACGGATTTTCAGAACAGCTTTTATCAGCTGTATTCAGATTCAAAGAATGTTGTCAGCTGTTCCCATTTTCGTATTATGGTCTCAGAATAAAGGTCAGCACAAAAAGATAGCTCCAGGACATAAAACACTGAACATGGTTACCATAATTTGCCTGTGGGTGGTGACCTTTGTTTTAAGTGAAAGACTTCCTTCTTTTTGTCCTGTACATCTTATGGATCTCAAAAATACTACAGTGGGAAGCTGTGCAGTACTGACTACATCAGACTGAATAGAAGATGCTTAAAGATTTTGCATGTAAACTGAACAGAGAGGCTAATCACACAAATTACTCAGTGTAGCGGAATAAAGTACGTATTGTTCTCAAGAACACAAATAGAAAATAAGGTCTTAAGCATTCTTTTCAATCACAGCAGCTGAATGCAATATAAAAATATGGCCCATGCAGAAGAGTTCAGGACAGTTCAGTGGTTGCTCCTGCTCTGATACTTGGCATTAATAACATTGCTAATGCTTCTGAACTGTGACAGGGTCCCTCTGCTATTCTTACACACTTACTCCCCTGTGGGGTGTCCCTTAAGGGACTCACTAACTCTTGCTACTAAGCTTTCACTTTTGTAACGGATATGAAGAGGAAGTGTGCAGTATTACTTTCTATCGCCCTAGATAAAATGTCATTTTTTACACTTTTATTATACTTTTATTAAAGTATGCTTATTACAGCAATATCCAGATATTGAAACAGAAAACAAAAACCATACAGATTAAAAAGAACAAAGAAATGAAAGGACATGCCTTTGCCCTATACTCTACATCTCTGCATGCATTGCTTTCTTGGTTTCATAACAGCAAGTCAGCGGCTGCAACGAGTCCTGTACACAAGCTTACAAGTAAAAGCATCTTTGTCACCTCTCAAAAGAGCTGTCCACTGCAGTTCTCAGCATTATTTATATCCTTTACTTCATACCTTGGTCAGGATACAACAGAAAGCCTATAGGGTTCAGCTATTAGCCATTGCAGAGGATGCAAACTGTTTAATACATTAATGTCAAACAATCCACAGACAGCTGGCACTTCCCTACATCAGTGTCCTTCAAAGACACAAACCCTTACAAATGCAAATCAATATTTTAACTACTGCATTAAATTAGCACCTTTCTGTTTCACATCTAATCTCAACTGTTTTCTGTCCACAAACTGATCTGATCAAGAAACTGATCTCAACACCATATGCCACTGCATATCCACACCAGCTCACTTGTTTGTCCTTGCAAAGGCCACATAGCAGCCACAGATCTGCCAGCAGCAAGACCCAGAAAAGCATATTTAACACTGTAGTGCTTGATAGATGTTTGTGCTGGTGAAGTTTGTACCAAAAGATACGGTTACAGTGTCAGGAACTCCAAACAGCTTCTCTGCAACAGCGTTATAAGTGTCTTGAGGACACTTTGCAAACTATGAGCACTGCTCTATGAGGGCACCTCCTATTTTCTTACATTGGCTCACAGTGTCAAAGACTGATGATGCAGTAGAAGTTGAACCTTCCCACCAATACCCCATTACATTTTGTTGCTCTGTAACAGACGGCAGCAGAGGGGCAGTCTGACAAAATGGTGTCTGACACGGAAGTGCATATGAAGCAACAGTGTGGAATTAACTTCCTCCATGCAGAAAAATATGCATCCATTGACACGATAGCTTGATGAACATCTCTGGAGATCAAACTGTGGATGTGGTGAGCACAGAGTGGCAGTGACTGGTGTGCTTCAGCCATGGCAACACAGATCATGAGACACCTCTGCTGGCAAGGGTTATTACGAACCCTCTATCAAACAGTGTTATTGTGCTCTCGCTATCTGTTGTAGTTTCCATGGAAATAAATAGGACCTACAGAACTTAGAGGAAGCTAGTGAATCATATTTCTTGTCTTTATCCAGTACTAACATGCACAGTTGGTAAGCCCAAATAACACCATGGACCAAGGGCTTCCATCTTTTTTAATCCAGCCAGCTCTCAAAAATCATAAAGAGAGATCGCTTACATTTTCCAGGAGTTAATATTTCACTGCAGGAAGTCCACAAAAGCCTCTGCCTTTTAAATATCCCATCTCTTTAACAACCAACCACAATGCCATTTAGTATGTGTAAGCACTGCTTCCCCCTCAGTGAGTAAGCTTTAAAACGATGCAAGGGAAGTAACTTCAGGACAGAGATTACATGGTTTTCTAAAATCTTCAATCAAATGATGAGATGCTTTTGATGGAGTAAGCCACCACATCATTTCAAAAATGAAAGCCTAGCAAAAGCACAAATGAATGAGCAAAAACACCAAAAGGATAAGTTGCAAGAGAAAAATTAAGATGAGTAAGAAGAAAAACAAACTATCTAAAGACAATTACGTTTATCTGAAACAGATACATTCAAAGAAAACTACCATATTCATAAAAAACAACTAAAATAGTTTTTAATTCTCTTTGCAGAAGCATTGTGGGAATTAATGCAGGCTCCAAGCACTACTCAGTAAAATAGACCTGTTATCAATTCTGTTGTTTAAAAAGTTGCTCATGCTTTCCTGAAAGTGGGAAGGCTGAATGTAAGAGACTGCATTATTGCCAATGACATTAAGTTTTGCCAATTGAGGCTCCATCTGCACTCTAAACGAAGAAGGGCCATTTGGGTCAGAATATTCCTCTAATGAAGATGCAAAAGGCAAATCTTCAACAAAGGGCAGTGAGCAATTACCGCATGAGAAATCCATCTGCAATTAATAGGCATTGCTATATTAAAAGCTCTGATGAAAGTAAGTAGGAGGGATAATGCTAATGCATTCTGAATTGATTGTGAATTCTCAGAAAACTGCTCTCACATCACAGTGGTCAGCAAAAATTAGCAAAGGGCTTGTATACTAAAACAAAGCGGCGTGACAAAGCTGTCATTACCTTCTTAGCTTAAGACATTCAGGTTTTGTTTTGATCATATTATTCCTGTAAAATACTGAGGAGAAAAGTACAAGGGAAGGCAGCATGTAGCAAGGGAATGAACTGCACCTGCAAAAGAAAACGCCTTCAGGGATGAGAATCACTTTCCACTGCCCAACCAGCAAGAACAAAAAAGCTCACCAGGGAGAGAAGCAGAGCAGCAGAATCAAGCACGACAATCTCTGCATTTCCCAGTATGCCCAGAGGTGAGCAAAGACCCAAAATGTGTACAAAGCACTTCTCCCAGACAGTGTGGAACAGGCAGCAGCTGTGGGAACTGCATCCACACAGTGTCCCCTACAATACTGACATACCTATGAAAATCCCAAGCCCTTGAATCCAAACCCTGCACAGAGGGAACTACGCTCTTAGGGGATGCGAGGGCTTATTTAAAACAGACTGAACATACTTGAACTAAACCTGAATCACCAAACCAAACTTGAAGAATCTAACAGCTGCAAATGGAAACAAAACTATCCCTCCTTACTATTTCTGCCAACAAAATAAGGTGATTTTCAGAATTAAAAAAAAAACAAAAAAAAACACAACTTTCACAGCTGTTAAAACACAGCTCAATATACAAGTAATACATAAGAATATTATCTTTGGCTCTAACACAGACAGACATCCTGATCCAAAGCGCATCTGCAGTTACCAGTACGGCACCTCAGCTCAGAATCCAAGAGCTATAATAAAGGAAGAACAGAGAATTGGACAGACAAGCTTTTCTTGAGTTGATTAGAGTGACACTCCTAGAACTACAAATGACAAAAAAGCAGAATACATGGGGAAAAAAACCTAACTTTAATAAACCCACCTCTACAAACAAATAATTTGCCTTAATGGACCTCTGGAAGTCAACTGGCCTACTCAAAGCAGCACTAAGTCAAATCAGGTTATTCTGAGCACTGTCCAGATGAGTTCAGCTATAAATGGCTCAGAAGTTACACAAGTAGGCAAAGCCTTCTGTCACTGAGAACGGTGGCAGGCAGATGTTTGTACAACTTGCTTATGACTAAGCAATGATGATGTAAGATACAAGTCCAACATCCCTTGCTGTCTTACATCTTACCTGAAATTGGTCCTCATCAAATTGAAATTAATATACAAATTTAAATAGAAGTTGTTTTGTCTGAAAAATGATACAATTCACTTACAAAAGCAACTACTGGTTTATAGAAAGACATTTTAGAAGTAGCTTAAGAGCAAAAAATACATTCTATATATAGAAAAAATAAAAAATAACAGAAAGAATGTCTTTAAGCAACAGAGAAAATCTGAGCTATTTATTCTGTGCACTATCTCTCAAATTGTCTGCAAGTGCAACAATGCCATTAGAGCCCCATGCAACCTGTTTCCAAAAACCCTACCATATTCATAACAGACTACACTAATCAAGCTTACAGAACTACAGAACAATAATGATATCAAAAGAGTTTGGAAGAAAAAATTTGAGTCACCACAAGAAAATTCCATGCAATCATCCTGTCCCCGCTTTCCCAAAAGTCTAGCACACCTCCATGTGAAAGTGTACACAGAAATGAGCTATGGATATGGTTGCTTTAGAATGTTATAGGAGTTCAAAGGCAATACAGCTTAAAGCATTTACATTGGCACAACACTAATGTGGAAAAAAAATGAGTAGTCCAATTCACTAAAGAATAAATGCACACCTCAGGGAGTCTCTTGGACTAGAGACAATTCCACATTTTGTGCCTGAAAAATAGCAACAGACTGCAGAAGGGCCATTGTCTAAAGAGTGCTTTAAGAAAAATGAAGAAGGTCTAATTCACACTTTCACGGAATAAAACTATAGATTTGTTTCACATGGCCACAGTGGATAAAATTTATAACCTTCCTCACATCATATTTTACTCCCATTTAGTTTTAAAGCTACAATCTGGTGATAAATCCAAGTATCTCTAGATAGCAGGGCTCCCATCAATGCAGAAAGATAAAGTTATCATCCATGCCCTTGGAAGAGATGCAAGTCAAGCTTGTTTAAATAACATACGAGTAGAGATAACAGAAATCATTTGCTGGTGGTACCTATTTGTGTTTTATTTGTAATTAGTCCAAGAGTCCAATTTGATAGGAATGATTCAATGAAAGCACAGTACTTCAACAACAATGGCTTAACAACTAGCAGCACTCTCACGTCAAACATATAGACAGAGAAATAAGACCAATACATTAATCAGTGTAAAGACCAATAATAATAATTACCGCAAGTAATTAAGAACATTTTTATCCTATTCTGATGTTCGTTTTCCTTTGTTGTTTCACCATTCAAACAAAATTCAAATGATTAAATAAAGAACATAACTATGAGACAGTCCCTAAGAACTGGTGGTTACCCTCTGGGTTAATTTAAAAAAAAAAAAAAAAAACCACCCTGCAAATTATAGTTATATAATTATTAAGAGATGTAATTCCACATTTTGAATACTTTGAAACTTTTCTGTGGGTATGAGAAGAACTATTTGAGTTGGGTTTCAAGAGAAATGATGACGATTTTCTATCCTCATCTCCTTCCCTCTAGATTTAACCCATGACTGTATTTAGGACTTGCTAATGCCTAACTAATGACCTGCAGTTCATTTTTGAGAGGTATTAGGCTTTATTTACAAAAGTCTCCAACTGTATGTTTTCAAAGCTCACATTAAACTGTTTAAATATAGCTCAACTTACCATGATGGATGGAGCCAAAACATGTATTTAAAGAAGATTTATGAAGTTCTGTAGCCTGCCAAGTAACTACTACTGGTCAGATCCTGTCTTAAGCAACTTAACCCCATCTATTTTTAAAGCAGATATTTTAAAACGATTGCTCCATTTTTGTGGGAGAAAGTAAGACTATCCCATAACATCATTCTGAAGTATTCACCATGTCTCCTCTGTCTTCAAGTGAGAATTTCTATAAAATGTAAACATGCATTCTGCTTCCAGGATGGTACATTATACCACCACTTTCAAAAATCACACACACACAAAAAAAAAAATAACCCACATCTCATTAAAATCTCCTATTAAAACATAAAAACCATCTCTAAAAAACCTTTTAAATTTACAATTAGCTTTCTTCATTCACCACTTGAAGTACACAGCACAGTTTTGCTGGTTGTTCTGGGGTGCAAGTGAAAATGTAATTCTGGCTTAAAGACTCCAGTTTGGTTTCTAAGCTCTCCAAGCTCCAGGTGGTATCCATAATAATTCCATATGGTGATAGAAGAGTTTTGGCCTTTGCTTTCGAGATGGCATTTGTTCCAAGTTTAGATTAATCTCTCTACAAGCTGAAGCTGGTAGAAGTTAAAATATTAGACTACCTACTTATAGCTTATCATAAGCTATTTGGTTCCTGCTGGCTTGTATTGCAGTTCTCATTTTGTAAAAGTTTCTATATGCATTTTGATATTGGCACTAACCTTCATGATGGTTGCTTTTTGTCAGGTGCTTTTTAAAGTACCCCTCAAACTTATTAATCTCCTGGATTCCCTCTTGCACAAGTGTTTTCTTTTAATTAAGTGGAAAATTAATTTGCTCTTTTGATGAAGACTCATCCTTCTAAATACCTATCTCCTCTCCCTTTTCTAAATAAAACCCGTTTTGTGAACAATTCAGTTTCATACTCAAAGGAAGCTGAAAAAGGAATTTGGAGCCACAGATTTGTCTACTATATGCGAATGAGTTGAAAGATCATACCATAAATATCAAGTGCTCTGAGTTTTTTTGTTTGCTTTTTTTTGGCTGATGTTTTTCTTAACAGAGTGAAAGAAGCAAACTGTTCAATATGCAGAAGACACGAAATCCAAAGCAATCCTCTATTTTTTTATTTTTATTTTTTAGCCACCAGCCAGGAAATTACTCACTCTATGCAAAATTATACCTATATATACATGTATATACTAGCAGAAGGATAATAGAGCTTTAAAACAGTTTTACATTACAATCATATCACTGAATGGTTTGAGTTGAAATGGATTTTTAGGATCATCTAGTTTCAAGCCTCTTGTCATGGGTAAGAATACCCTGCAGTAGACCAGATTGCCTAAAGTCTCATCCAGCCTGGCCTTGAACACCGCCAGGGATAGGCAATCAAAACTTCCCTGGGCAGTCCGTTCCAACGTCTCACCATCCTTTGAATAAAAACTTTCCTCCTAACATCTAGTTTAAATTTCTCCTCTTTTCATTTAAAGTCATTCCCCCTTGTCCTATCACTATCTGCCCATGTAAAAAGTCCATCTCATTCCTGTTTGTAATCTCCCTTTAAGTACTGGAAGTTTATGACAAGGTCTCCTCGCCGCCTTCTCTTCTCGAGGCTGAACAACCCCAGCTCCCTCAGTCTGACTTCGCATGAAAAGTACTCCAGCCTTCTGTTCAGACTCATGACTTGTACTGGGGGCCCTAGAACTCAATGCAGCACTGCAGGTGGAGTCTCAGAGAGGAGAGTGGAGGAGGAGAATTGCCTCTTTTGACCTACTAGCTGTGCTTCATTTGATGCAGCCCATGATTCAAGACACCAAGAACAATAAGGAACATTTACCCTATACTACAGGTATGTCTTCTTCCTTGCCTACCTTCTGTCAACAAATAATTACGTTGACATGTATTCTATACATGTAACAAACTTTATCTTGCAAGCAATATCATTTATAAATTCGGTGATAAGCAATCATTTGGCACAATGCTTATTTGTCAACATAAACAAGCATGCATTCAGGACCATCTTCCTACTAGTCATCAGAAAACTACCACCCTCTGGATTGACTGATCATTAATTGATCTGCAGCACAGTATTATTTATTTTTCTTAAACAAATCAACCACTCATGATGAGCTAATTCAGCAGTTACATTTTCCTAATGGGAGGGCATAAATAAGTTCCAACACTCAACACTTTCACAGCAGTTTTCTCAATCCTGTCTGGTCTGATGCAATGTAAAATACAGATTGCAGCAGTTCTTATTCATATGCATTTGATTTAAATTCATGGGAGGATGAAACCACATTCAATTACTTAATTACACTGCAGAACTAGGACTTTTTCTGAAATAATCTTATTTGAAATGATTCTAAATTGTATGGATTCCTATATAGCACACTAAACTATTTTTATTCTTATACTTATTTCCCTATTATTGAAAAAAAATTACAAATATTTAAATACAAAAAGAATGCTTAAGCAACACATAAGCACAGGCACTCTTAAAACATCTAGGGATCACCGTACTCAGAAAACACAAGGAAGATGCACTTACAGAATTGTAGACTGAGGCTCAAAAAGGCAAGTAAGGCTGCCAAAGCCAGCAAGAACAGAAACCGGTTTCGGAAAAGCATTATTATTGGTTCTGCTTTCTCTTCATGGTTTCATCTTCACGCGTCAGTGGTTTCTGCAAACAACAAAACATTGGTAAGTGTATTTCAGATGTGGAAGTATCAGCTATACCTAAGAAAATTCAAAGAGCCTTTAAATGATGTCAACTTGCTGCGAAAGTTAAAAGACAGCATCAAAAAAAAAAAACCAAAACCAACAGTCTCCTGAAAATGCCCAAATAAGTAAATTGCATAGAAATTGCTGAACTGATGCTCTGTTTTGACAGATGCCCAAATAAAGAACACTATGGGGGAGGCTGGGGCTCTCCCCTTCCTTCTTTTCTTGAGGGAAAAGGAAAAAAAAAAAAAAAAAAAAAAAAAAAAAAAAAGGAAGTTGCTTTCATGTGTAAGAGATGAATTTTCCCAGCACTGACAGTGCATTGCAGGGAATCTTCTAAGACTCTCTAATTCTTTGAATCGAGTTCTGTTTACAACAGTGCATCCAAATATGTTGACAGAAAATAACAGTAGTGTTTCTTATTGCCCTGGCATTTATTTGCTCATGGAAAGAGACTTCTCTTGCTTCTTTCCTGCCTTTGAGAATGAAATTACTTACATACAAAGCATGTAATTAATACACTAATTAATACTGTACAATGTAATTAATACTCTTTCATCTACCTTTTCATTTGCTTTTCATGAAGCAAGATGGATTAGTTACAAAATCACAGAATTCCTATTAGTTGTTCTGCACTCAAAAAATGAATCATCTTACCAAGAACTTGATGTCAGGCTCTGAGCACTATTAAGTCAACTAGAATCCAATTTTGAAATTCTGATACTTTTTCCCTTATCAATTTTCTTATTAACATTTGAAAATGTCTTATGAATCATTGAATTTCTTGTTTTATCTGTTGTGATTGGTCTTAAGAAGGAGTGGTGATCTATGAACTGGACCAATATGGTTTATTTAGGATCAAGCAAAGAGACCAAGAGCATCAGGAGTGATGCTTCAAAAATGAAATCACCGAGACTTGCAATGAAATGTATTATGAATTTATATTTTGCTTGACAGATGCCTATCTCATTTTACTTGGAGGGCTATTGTCACAGCTTTTAGAAACTGTGGCAAATGGAAAAAAAAATGTAGATTCTGAGAAGCAAGAAACCAGATCTATTAGAATATTTTTCCAAATACCAGGAGCACCACAAATAACACACACAAGCAGCAATAAAAAGTTTAAATAGAAAAAAAAAAAAAAAAGAGAGAGAGAATGTTCTTAGCAGTTCCAGTTTCACGAAAATCATAGCTCATCCTGGAACATCTTAATGAAAGGTATGCTGAAACCAAAATGAACTTAAGCCAAAGAAACTATACAAAGCCGTGGTGGGAGGAAGGTAAAAGGATTAGTGAATACAGAATACTAGTAGAAATGAAGCAGTTAAACCAAACAGATGGAAGAACAGAAGGGGAGTCACAGGAAAAAGCAAAATTAGAGTCAGATAGGAGAAGAAGGTAAAGCACATTGAAAAGTCTCAGGAACAAAAGCTCTTGTGCACAGTGTACACTTATTAACACAGTCACTGCATATATAAAAGCTGCCACAAGAAAGGAAAGATGACAAGACAGGAGAAAAGGGGGGTAACATCTCACACTTCCAAAATAGTTTAGAGCAGAAGTTTAACTAGCTTTAAATTTTAGTTGCAAGACCAGAAATTTTGAAGTATTTCATTTTAAATGCTCTAGTTAAGACATGATAAACAAGGCAGAATGATTTTTCATTTAAATATATTTGTACTGCTAAGTTAAAAGTCGCTGTGTTACACCTGATCAGAAATGGGAAAAGTTGCTATCGAATGACTTAAATAAGAGCCCATCAGTACAACCTGTCATCGACTGCCACTTGGTATCACAGAGCCAGGAATCAGGTGAGTGTACCTAACACTGAACCCGGAGTTTCCATCCAGCAGTGCTGGCATGTGAGGTACTGCCAGAGAAAAGCAGCACTTAGCAAACACTAAGTGAAGACAGTGCAGTAAGCATTGTGAGCATTCACTGACAGGAGCATTTGGAAGCATCTCATAAGAAAGGAACTAAAAGCTTAACGTAAGAGCCTCAGGAAGGAGGAAAAATGAAACAACCTTACCACCGCATAAAGTCTATTTTCCTGTGCAGACAGCACAAAACAAGCTGCAAAGCAGAACACATTCTGGGTCTTCAGAATATACTACCACATAACCAAACACAAGAGGCTGCAGCAAACCTGCTGCTAACATGACATTTAGAGAACATTGATCTTTACCTATTTACTCTGCACACAGGGCAGAGTGCAGGTCATGGCCCAGTCTCACCACGTCCATTCTTAGTACTCAAAGGTCACCAACTGGCAATGCTGCATTGCTGCTCACCAAGTGTGGGCCTTGGCTCTTTTCCTCAGAGACAGGTAAGTAGTAATTGCTTTCAAAGGTGACTGTGCACCTTTGGACTGCCGCAAACAGAGTTCATCGTTTTAAGTACTAAGCACTCTGACAGTTGTTTTTGAGGTGTGCCAGAAAAACACTGATTCATGTTCGCTTTCAGTCAAGAGAGAACGCAAAACTGGATCAAGAAGACCAACAGAACCCAAGACTTATTTAGACAATGCTAATTACAAGCATGATACGCATAAGCAGTTTAGATATTCTGAAGGATAGCTAATGTTAATAAAGCATTTTATATCTAAATAAAAATAATTTAAAGGCTACTTCAGAGTTACCCTATGTGATATAAGTACATACTCACAGAGTTGTTTTTTTTTTTCTTTAAAACTTATTCCACACCTAAACTTATCACCAGAGCAACTTACAGCACTTAGAGCCCCTCCAATTCTCACCTACTTTCAGAAGCCAAACCTGTGCTAATACAGGACATTGCATGCTCACACAAGAGTAAAAACAGTCTTGCAATTAAAGACCAGGCCAGAGAGTCAGAATATTACCCACACCTCCGCTAGGCTCATCGCGTTATCTGTTTTAGGCCACTTCAACTGAAAAAGTTAATGACTCCCCAGAAATGCTGGGAGGGTAGCATGTCTGTGTGCACGCACAGGAGGCTGCCAGGAGCCTGGGCTAAGCGTGCAGCTCCCAGCAGAGCAGCTGTTGTAACTAACCTACTTTTTGTTCAGCACTGCCTGAGTGTTGCTATGTAGCACCCCACGAGCAGCCTTCTGCCCTTGCACCCTACTCCTGATGTGCAAACCACAGAGATGCTGAGTTGAATAGTTGAGCTATTTCTTCGGAACATTTTAAGTCAGGCCTTGAAAATATATTTGGATCAATCTTTTAAAGATCGTATCAAGTCTGACATGACACTAAACCACCACAACCGAACTTCTATACCAATCTACTGAAACTGTTATATCCTCTAAATTATCTGTAACCATGCAGATTGCAAACCTACAAGCTAGGATGAAGCATAAGCACATTATTACACTGAATCATCATGACAGCTTAAATGAATTTACTTAATTAAAATAGCATGTCTCCATAAATAATCAATAGCACTTATCAAAGCCTGCTTCAGTAGAGTCACTGTATTATCTGATGTGGCACACCAAAATGACACAGACTGCTGAAATACAAGCAAAAGTAGTCACAATGAGATGGCAAAAAAAAAAAAAAAGAAAAAAAAAAAGCAGCTTCAAAAAAGAAAGACAGCATTAAGCCTGAAATTACCTGTATGCCAAAGACAACTTTATTTTCTTGCAAACTTACACTGCTTACAAGGGAGAATAGAAAGCCTATTGACATTATGAAATTCATTTGGAATAACATTCATAGATAGTTTTAGAAAAAACATCATGAAAGAACACAGGGATGTACTTATAAAGTGATGTTTCTTCCATGCAGAAGACAATAAGCGACTTGATAATTTCTTATTGCAATTGCTTTTTCATGCAACTTTTATCTTTCCTCTACATCCACAGGTTCATTTTCCAACAGAAGCTCTGTTTTGAATGTGCCTGAAATGAAGGTGACAGCTCCCAGTATGACTGTAATGAAGACTTCTGCCTTTACTTTCAAAACACTAATGAAGGATCAGTTCCATCAGCTGTTCCCCAGTCATTTGGCAGCAGACTACCTGGCAGTATATTTTCCACCTAGTAACATCCAGAAGTCCAGCATTTTCACACAGCTGAAGAACTTCACAGTCTTAAACTAGAAGCTGCAGAAAGCATCTCCGTAAGCAAGTAGCACAAGCTAAACCTTGTCTTTGATATTTCAAAGGACGTGGCAGTAGGTTTCTTAATTTATTTTGAGTTTGTTGCGTCCCTCCTATAGGGGTGAAAAACAGTGGCTAGTATATTGTGGTTATGACCAAACCCACCACTGCTACAAGCATCTAAGGAAAGAATTAGAGAAGAAAGGAAACAGGATCACTCAGGAGAAGCAGTGCTGAGGTCAGCACAACCTGCTTAGTTTTTCATACTTGTAATTTTCACATGGAGGGAGGAAACCCTCACAAAATTCCTATAGTTGACTATAATTTCAGGAACTTAAACTGAGCATGCTATTCCTGCACTGCTGATGTTGTATTTTGCACAGCACTGAAAAGCAACAAAGGTAGCACCTGCAAAATTGCTGATCATAATTCTTTATTTTCCTGTCAGGAAAAAAACATTCAGTTTTTGAAAGCATTAATGAGAAATACATCTCATCATGGATAAAATTAAACAAAACCTACACAGTAACATTATGTGCGTTAGCACACCCTCCACGACTTAAGCTGGAAGTTAGCTACCATGGAAAACACAGAAATTGACAGAAAGCACACACAGGTCAGCAGCTTGTTGAGCCTTAACAGAAAAGAGGACATAAGCAAAGACATGATTAAAAAAACCTTAGCATGTATCACGCCATAACAGAAAGAAGTTAATATCTACTAGAGCAGAATTACATATTAATATATAAAACATAACAGCTAGCTATAAAGTGTTCTAAACAATTTTCAAGTTACATAACATTTCAGTAGCAAGCATCTGATTAAAAAAACCATAAACAGCCATTTCAGTCACTGAAGTTTAACCTACTTTGGTATTTAGAACATTTAAATATCTACATCTAAATTTCTCTTTTCTTCTATTCCAAGTATCTTCCTTACTTTCTCAGCTCTAAATCCTCAGGCTGGCACAGCTGGTCTTCTTGAGACATTCAAAAGCTATTGAAAACGGCACAGCAGCACTGTCCAGTCTGTCTAAGCTGCCAACACAAGCTCTTACTTCCTTAAAGCTAAGAGATCAAACAGACCTGTTACTCAAATAAGTCTGGTCCTTCTATACACCACTCATTATTTTCAGTGTGCAACACATTTACATAAGTTTCAAAGGCTCCTCGTTGCTACGGAGAGCCCAGACACAGGTGGTCCACTGACAAACTCCGTCACTGCAAGCATCTTAGACCTCAGCTGGAAGTGATTTAGAAACAATAGAGCACAGTAGCAAACATCTTAAACTAAGAAGTGGGCAGGAGATCTCCAAATCTCCCCAAGGAGTGGAGATTTTAAGTTTCTAAAACCCTAGGTGTGATAAACCACTTCCACTGCCCAGCTTTAAAGGTTGAAAGACTGCCACAACGACTACACTTAATGAACCTGAAAATACTGTTTTGAAGGCCTCTTTCTCACTTCTGACTATTGAAGGAAAAGCTCGAGGGGTGGGGAGAGAGATAGGAATGACATTCTTTTAAGAGGAAAAAACTATTCCGTTTGAAAACAGACGTAGCAATCTTCATGCACAGAATTGTTTAGAAAAATAATTACTTGGCTACAACCTGGTTGGTTTTTTTAACCATTAAAAAGTGAGGAAGGTGAGAAAGGAGGATGCAAGACAATCAATCTATCATCACCATAAAAGAACATCCCAGGAAGCCTCAAGCTGACCCAACGCAAGAAAAGAAACTGAGGGCTAAAGAAGCAATATCTTAAGATGGGATCACTGTGCTCCACAAGGCCGTTCCTACATGAGTTTAACGTTTGTCAGTCTACAATCACACCAAAGCACTTCCTCAGAAGTTCCTCCCTCAGGGTTTTCTGTTTCAGGGTAAACCCATTTGTACAGCTGGGGCTTAGAGCAAGTTACTAACCATAATGGATGAATTCTCTGTTCTTTCAGTTAGGGCTGGAAGATGGAAGCAGGGGACTGGGGAGCGGGACGTAGAGAACAAGACAGGCAAGAAAAAAAAGACAATTTTTTTTTTAAAGAAAATACACCAGAAAGGTTCTGAAGAGCTGCAATTCAAATATTTCTAAATCCAGCACATTCTTCTCAAAATAATAATAATAATAATCAATTTTAAGTCAGTCTCTTGCCTTGCACCCCTCCTCACCCCCTCTTCCCAGAACGCTTTCCCTTTTAACAAATCAACAGAACAGCCTGCTGCCTTCATGCCCGGTCTGTAGCAGCACACTGATGGCAGGAACTTTTCCTCCTATCAGGTCTGCTATGTTATTTATAAAGAACATCAATTGCTCCCATCACCCATGACATGCCCCTGCTGGGAGGAATGCACAGGAGTCCAAATTAGCTCTGACAGTAAACAAAGGAGAAAAACAGGATTGCACACAGAAACAATTACGGAATGTTTAATGTAACCAGCCCATGTCCTAGTTTGTGCCAGAAGTCTCACACTTCCTAGTAGGTTTTAGATTATCTTAAATCTGTCAGCACATGTATATTCAAAAAACAAATACTCACCATAGTTCATATATACAACGTGTCCCTATACCAGAGGCATATACAACATACTTCTTACAGCATCTCTCTTCCCTTGGTTATTCCCCCCCCCCAAAAAAAAAAAAAAAAGTAATAGATGCAAAGCTGGAAACAGATCTTACAAGTTTAGAGATTACTTAAATATTTTGCTAGCCATAAGAGTTTAAGTTACTACTTATGGTGCTGTCTGCAAGCACCAAATATGATCCAAGCTACTGTTTGTTACATCCAACATAGGATCCATAGGTTTGCATTCACAGAATGAATCAAAAAAAAAAAAAAAAAAAAAGGAGTGGTGACAGATACTACAGTGACACAGGACTCATCTAGGTTATCTTGCTGGGCTTGCTGCTAAACCATTACACTAACAAGGAAGACTTCAAAACAAAGTGACAAAAAGATACTGGAGATTTCTACTAGGTGTTTTGCTGCTTCACAGTTTACAAGATCAAGTGCCAAAGCCAAACAACATCCTCATTACAGCCCTTCTTACAATTCAGTTATAATGCCGGTTTTGTGTTGTGATTTTTGTTTGTTTTCCTTTTTTTTTAATGACTGCACCATCAATTCCTATTAACATGCAAGCAGAACCTTCACACAGCCTATTAGAACCTATGCACATCAATAGAAACAAAAATCTAAACTAAATAAAACATATTGTTTAGGTTGTTTTTTTCAAAATTATGAACACAAAAATTTGTTACATTCCTGTTAAGTAAAAGATGGTAAAAAGCCCACCAAATAACATCACTGAAAGCTCACTAATGGCGTATCCTGCCATAGCAAATAAAAAAACATCCTGGAAAACAAACGGTTTTCTATCCAGCTTTATAGAGAAACTTCACACAAGTACAAAACTTCACATTCTTCAAGTCACACTGGTCTTCCCTGGACCATTGTTTCGCAGACAGGTTTTACACACAAACTTATTTGCAGCAGATAGATTCTCTGCTATAGATATAAGATTTTTTTATATAACATATTCCTTGCATTAAATCATAAGGGAAAAAAAGTTCTACTACTACCAGCATTAAAGCAAACACATGCTGATGCTGCCATGCATATTTCTGTAACACTTCAAATAACAAGAATTTCACCATTCCATTCCCAAACTCTCTCTCTCATCACCAGCTTATCAGGACCATCCATTCTCATGCCACGCCTATTAACTTGTCCATATGTATTAAAAATAATAATTTTTTTAAAGCTCTCATTTGTAAGGAATCTACACATTTTAGATTACTATAATGATGACAGAGAGATCACCTCATTCAACAGGAAAAAACACACTTATCTACCACGTCTCAGAGAACAGCATCTGATATGAAAACAGATACGATGTTAAATTTAAGATGCGAATTTGGAACTACATTTTGAATAGAAAATGTAGCATAGCCCGCTTTCTTTCAAACACCACAAAAGCTTCACTATTGTGTTAAAAAAAGCTATCAAAATAATCACATGAAATTTGTCAAATTGCAAAGCTTTAAGCAGTATTTAAATAACTTAAGAACATAAACCATTCCTCCTTCAAAAAAAAAAATACAGATGTTTGGTTTGGGTGTGCTATAAGTGTTGAAAAGATGACAGTAATTCCTATGCTAGCTTAATATCACTTCTCTCACTTTCTTGTTCTTTTCAGGAATTGTTAAAAGCTTCCTTGGTTTGGTTTTCAATTAGATTTCATTTGGCTTACGTATTTCAATAGCAAGCATATGAAAGCAGGAAGTATTTCAAGGAGAAGGTATCCTTCACTTCAATTTCTTTTGATCCATTTAAACTTAGGCAATCCTTCCATCCAGGCAAAATTCTCTTTCAGTGCTCTGCTCTTTCTGGTGGCTAATACAGCTTAACAGCTGCATACGTTACTCTGCAGAACCTTCAAACTAAATAAATAAGCAAATAAAAGTCAATGAGAATTATCCGGTCAGTATTGTCACTGTGAGGGCTCTGTGGAAACACAAATTTAATAGCTAAGAAAATCTTTCATAAGCCCAAGTCTTCTTCATCCACTACATAAATATCACCACATTCCTAATCCTTTCCTTATCCAAAGACAGGACACACACTTCCACTTTGCTGAGCTGCAGAGAAAGTAAAAACAAAAACAAAGGAAGTGCTTGTGCTTCCTAAAAGGAAACTGAGCAATTCTATTTCAACATTATTATAAAACTTGAAAGAAACCTTATGATTTGTGATGGCTCAGAGCCAGAACTGAATCCTAATTGCCAGCAAAACTATTCCAGAACATACTCAATTAAATAACTCTTTAAAAAGCACCAGAATTTACTTATTTTAAGCTTACAATTTTAAAATTGCATACCATATGTTCGTAATTGTATAAGCAGAGATCTTAATCACACACAGATCACGGTCAAAGACTGATCAGATAACATCACAGCTCCAAAAAGCACGCAAAGGCAAAGCTGTTAGCATGCTTGAGTTGTTACACTTTTTTTTTTTTTTAGTTAAGATTTTCTAGTTAACAGCTTTAACTGTCTGAACAAATCTCCTGCCCGCTACAAGGCTCTCTTCTGCAGGCACTTCCAATATTAGCCTTTGATCACGTTTCTGGACAAATCCACCTCCCTCTGCTTCACTGTTAGAGGCTATATGATGCTGAAAAACACTTTTCTCAGCCTTAACTTTTGAAGTAAATGTTGTGGGGATTCACTTAAAACTAACTGAAATCAGTCAGTGAGGTCAAGTTGAACAAACAGACCACGTCAGAGGTTTAGGCTGGAAAGCTCTTAAGTGGAAAAAAAAAAAGATTTTCTCACATCAGGTCCAATTTATCCTCTCCAGCATTTGAGGATGTTAGTACAAAGGAAATCATTTTCCCCTACATACCTGCCCTTCCACTCAAGTTAGGTGGATCTGAGAATAGGATCTGTGCTCCCAAGTCTATCCTTATTCTTTTAATTCCAGATGATCTTACACTGGGCTGTCTGTGACCTGAGTCTGTTTCATGTTTCAGCTCATATTGAGGGAGGCAACTCTGTCAGTTTTCCAGCAGTCTAACTCCAGAAGGGCATGAGACAAATGCATTAGTGGCTAGTCAGTATTTTCTGCTCCCCTTTGTTTCCCATAGCACTTCATACAACCATCAGTTTATCTGGCTGCTGAACATATGAATGAGGAATAACACAGGGAGCATACTAGAAGCACTGCTACGCCCCTTTGCAAAAGCAACACCTGTTTTTCCCCTGATCATCACGGCAGCAGCACAAACGAACCTCCAGAAAGGTGTTATCTTCAAATTAGAGACTACGCAAGCACAAAGTTGCAGGCAGGCTGATTATTTCTTTAAAAGGAAACAAGTTTAGGTCAAAGGCGCTGGCCTTAAACATGATGTCCCATCCGAAAGGCTCACTGCATACATCTTTGTTGCTTAGTTCCAGGAAGGGCTTTTTTCCAGAACATACTGGCCCTTCTGAAGCTCCCCGTGACAGTAACAGAAGACTCAACAGACAGAAATGCAAGCCTTGTGTTCAGACTTCTAACTCATGAGCAATTAGTTAGCCAACAATAGCCAGAGATGTAAAGAAGGTGAACAAAGCATAACAAATACAGAAAAATGCAAAATATGGTGTCAGCATTAACTTGTCCTTTTAGAACAATCTTTAGCAACACAATATGGATATTCACAGCATCTCTTTTTTAATCATCTGAGAATATCACCTGAAGAGAACACAGTATAGCTTCTCTCATTGCATAAACAATTGAGGAACTTATCATAGTGGATGTGGAGACAAAGTTATGGTGTTTTGTTCTCTTCTCCACAATGGAAGACATTAATCATGTGACAACTTTCTGGGGAAATCGACTTCATTCTTGTTACATGGTAAGTTTAAGGGTGCTGTTAAAACTATAGATGAAACACCCGGCATGCAGTTATTGAATACCACATCTGAACAGTATTTCTAATCGATATCTTTATCAAGTAGCATGAACAAATAAGTCAAAAATTATTTCAGCTTCCAAAAACCTGTTACGTTCATGAAACATCAGCTCTCTAGTTTTTCAATGCCTCTTACATCCTTTTAAACAATATGAAGCAGCCTGTCAATCTTGCTCTAAATCATCAGAACCATTCAGTGATAATCACACATTTATCATCCACCATTGCAGCTTTCCTAAAAAACTCCTCTTTCACTACAGCTCTACACAACGCAACAATGCTTTTTTTTTTTTAATTGCTGCTTAGGATTAATCATTACATTAATGACTCAGGCCCTGACTGGGCACAATAAAATGATGTCATCTCATTTAAAATGAAAATAAAATCAGAGACCCAGCGGTTATAATAATACCCCTTCCCACTCTATTTCTTCTCTGAGTCAGAGAAAACGTCTCACCCAGCTGCAATCAGTGCCCACCTAATACTTCTCAGAAAAACATGAGCATTCCTTTTGAATTCTGAAATAAAACCAAGGCCACAAAGCAACCTACATGGTCAAAGCTCCTGCACAGACACAACGGCCACCCACCTTCCACCAGGAAGCATTGCCATCTAAAATTTGTAAGCTTTCTGCCCTGATTTACAAAGCCAAACGTTTGCTTAATGGAACTCCTCTTTGATCTCACCCAAGAGCAGCCTCATTTTAACTGAATATGAAGCATAGTCTGTATCGTATTTCTGGTATCTTTCTGGAAAGTTCCTACATTCTTCAGTCATCATCATCCAGCACGTAGTTTACAATTAACTGTTTTAATTTATATTTATACCTGTGTGATTTATACCATATATTGGCCCACATTTATCACAGAAGGCATTCTGAAAAGCATTTCCAAAAAAAGTGTATTTTACAGTATAGCACAGCCTGTGTATCTGTACTATAATATTTTAGTACAATTCCAGTATAATAACTTTGAATCTAAAAATCAGGCAAGTAGAAATCTTGCATGGAACTTACACTCAAAGTCTTCTCCCAGGCACTTCAGCATTTCTCCTCATTTTTCTACACCATTTAAGCTTTTATTTCCAAATGCAGTTTCCCACCCAAGCTACTTGTAAATACAGCTTTAAACATGAATCAACACATCACTTACTTACTGACTCTACTTCTCACAGCAAGTCAAGACTAAAGGCTATGTTCAAACACTGTTCAAATCCCACCTTCTGCCTGAGCAGTTCAGGACCGACTACACTGTTTGTTCAACATCTGAACTGCTGACATTCTCATTTGTTTAAAACAAATCCTTCCTCACACTGAGGCTGTTGTCTGCCAGCATGTCTGGTACCACTCAAGCGCATGTCTGTGCACTTCAGCTTTCATGTTGCTCCCCACCTCCCTGAACAAACTAAGGTACCACCACCTCCTCTGCAGCACCCGTCATAAGCCAGAAATCTAACCATATCTAAATCATGAAGTGTATGTTAGTAGGGGGTTAGTAACACGTCATTCCTGTGCCTGCTTGATGTACGTTTATGAGCACTGTGCATCTCACAGCAGTGGTTTTTTGTGTACCAAGTGCCAGTAGTTTTTGAATCATTAGAATAAAAACCTTGGAGATAGAAGATATGCAACTAGCCTGAACATCAATCGAGTTAAAAGCCAGTCTTAGGACTGCATGAATTTGCCATCCATCTTCTGAGCAATAACATGCAGGTAAGATATGAATCTCTCATAAATTTAGAAAAGCCTTTTAGTAGTTAAAAAAAAAAAAAACCCAAACCAAAAACCCTGCAACTTCAGCAGGAAAAGCGCCGAGAAACATTCAAACAAAAACTGGTTTCAAAGGTCTCGTATGATATTATAAAAAGGAGGAAAGACCTACATAAGAAATCTCATAGGATGCTCAAAGTTTCTTTTGTCTAAGGAGGTCGTGAGGGAGGAGTAGGTAAGAATATAAAACCACTGGAGAACACAAACTGCATAGAGGTCAGTCATTCTGTACATCTTGAAATACTGAGTTTTG
Organism: Meleagris gallopavo; assembly: GCF_905368555.1. Taxonomy (NCBI): domain Eukaryota; kingdom Metazoa; phylum Chordata; class Aves; order Galliformes; family Phasianidae; genus Meleagris; species Meleagris gallopavo. The sequence continues at coordinate 6,200,548 of NC_139414.1, read as the reverse complement.
TGTGTGCTTATTCCAAGATGCCATTTTTTGAACTAAAAAAGCACAAAAGACAGAAGAATGCATTTCAGAAAAGCAAGTTCACAATTACAATACTGAAACAATGTAACCAAGTGCCAGAAGACTGAACAGATTGCGACTGCTGCACAAACACACAGTGACTTGTTTCGGCTCTTGTCAGATCTTTACACAAGAGCCGGCTATAAAGCTTCTTTATTTGTAGGTCAGGGAGCTGCTTCACTACTTACTGACCCTTATAAAAATTAATGTTTCAGTATGGCTGAGTTTATATCAAAAATTTAAGAGACTACAATTAAAAGGCATTAGGAAGAAAAGCATGCGTATTTTAGCCATGCGCACTACTTTTAGTTACCTTTTTGAGAAGATTAAAATTAAGCAGCTTTTGCTTTCATCCCACTCACACCCTCCTACTACAAAGTCTGTCTGAGATAATCCTCCTTCTGCAGACGTCAAAACAGGGCATACATATTACAAGGACTCACTGCCAAAATATGTTGGCTTAATATCCCATTATTATCGTAATACGGGTACAATAACTTATTATACGTGACAGCTTATGCTGTTAGTCAAGTACAGATCCACTTACTCTGTCGCTTTTTCACCCACCTATAAGTATATTCACAACATTTATAAAGGGGAAAATTAAAGGTCTGAACGAGATGCGCATCTCAGACGAATGCAGATGAAACAGAAGGCTCATAAGGTCACACACTTCCTGCCCTGCCATTTCTATTGTCCCAGCCTTTATGCACAGTGATCGAAGCAGAAATTCAGGTCACGGGATTTACGAACACACTGTTTAACCACCTATTTTTACCCTTTTAAGCTACGCTTTCACTGATTTTTATTTATTTGAGTGCAGCATTCTGCTTGAAGGCCAAAAAGATCTCCAGCTCAGAACACAATTGGGCCGTTAAGTCCATTTGTATCAATATATTCAGGGTTACTCTTCAGGATCTTGCAGTACAGAAATACACTAGGAATTTTTTCAAGGCTATAACATTATTTAGGTTCAAGTACATAAGAAGAAAAGGACTGCTGTCAAGTACACTAAAGACAACAGGCAAGGAAAGAAAAGATAAACCCATGCGAGTTACCCCACACCAGCCACAGACGACTAAACACCAGTGCACTGAAGAAGCACAGCAGATCCGTAACAACACATTCTATCTAGCAGAGCGCTAAGTATGAAGGCTGTTATCACACGTATTCCGACGAACTCGTGAGTGCATCTCACGGGCTTGCCTGCATGCATACATCTGCGCACAGCATAAAGTCATTAAACCGGACGGATTCACCTCCGTCTCATCAAGCGCCCAGGTTAAGCCTACACCGCTCCGGCCGCGCGCTGAGCCCCGCGCGCCTCCTGCGGAGCGCGCCTCGGAAGCAAAGTTCAGCGGCCGCCGCCCACCGGCTCCGGCGGGACGGACGGACTCTTCCCAGCTCTCACCCCGGGAACGGCCCGGCCGAGCGCGGGGCAGCCGCGCCGCCGCCAGCGGCTCCGGTAACGCCCCATCCCTCCTCGCTCCCGCCCTCCGCGGCCGCCGGTTATCCCGGGCAGGGGGCGCGGGCCAGCGGCGGCGCAGCCACAGCCGGGTCGTGCCGGGGAGCAGCCCGAGCGCTCCTGGGCGGCGCTCCGCGCGCCGTCCCATCTGCGCGGCCGGGACGACGAGATACGGACCGCACCTCGGCGATGGCGATAGGACGAAGCCACGCAGGACGCCCCGCCCGCGGCACCTCCGTACCTGCCCGGCCGCGCTCTCGCCTCCTCCCGTGGCCGGAGCTGCAGCCGCTCCCGCCGCCACGCCGCGGCTCCGGCCGGCAGCCCGCCTAGCGCCCCGACTCGGGCGAGCGCCGCCCCCACCCCGCCCGCCTGCGCCCCCTGCCGCCAGCCACGGGACGGCCTCGCCCCGCCCTCGCCGCGGCTCCCCCGACGGGGCGGGGCTGCCCGTGCCACGAGGCCTGCCGGCTTGGTCTCGCGCCGCCTCCGTGACCGTCGGCGCGACGGGACGCCGGAGCTGGCGCGGGGTCGGAAGGGGCGGCCGGGCAGCGAGCTCCGCGGCTGGGCACGAGGCGGCGCGAGCGGCGGTGACCGTTCCGGCCGTCACGTCCCGCCAGCCCCGTCACCGCACCGTGCGGGACGCGGACGTGGCGCCCGCGACCGCCGGCGGCTGTTCCCTTCCTCCTCCCCGCGCTGTGCGGTTACCCAACTTCTCTCCCCACGCACGATCCGAGCGGGTGGCAAGGAAAACCCTGCTGCTGCAGCGGTTGCTGCTAGGGTCCGTCCGTGCAAACATCATCTCTCACCTAGTACAGCTGGAAGCTGTCATGTCACTCACAAGAGCCCTTCAGAAGTGTCACAGAATCACCAAGGTTGGAAAAGACCTCTAAGATCATCCAGTCCAAACATGAAGTGCCAGCTCCAAGCTCTCGTCAAAGGGGAATTCCATGAATTTCAATACATCCCTCAGTTCTGTTAATGCAAGCGAAGCCATTTCATAACTCCCCAGAAGTCTGCCAGGATTCATTGCTAACAAAGACAGTTCCCAACTTACTGCTTCTTCCCCTCACAGAAGCCAACTCCAGGGGTGCTGGTTTCTTCCTACATACAGGCTCTGCTTCAAATCCTGATTGTTCCTCTATCCCTGAAACAGATTCTGTAACTACTACTACAGACTGGAGGAGCACCAAAATGGCCCCGCTTGAGCACGTTTATGCTGAACCCACACAAGCAGACCCAGCACCAGGCAGCTCACAGCAGTGCCAGCACCCTGTCACCACTTTGTTGGCCACAGGCAGGAGGCAGCGCCAACGGCAGGTCACACAGCTGCCTGGTGCCACACAGGGTCACAGCGACCAGCAGTCTCTGCCCTGCACACAGAGGCAGGAAGCCAATTGTGTTCTGACACTGCACAATCAGAGTCACCGCACCTAGCTAAAGACTGGACATGCCGTACAGCTGGCCGGGCTGATAGGATTTCAGCTGGACGTGCCCCGAGATTCTTCATCTTTCACCTTCTGCAAAAAGCAGTGCATATTTGAGAACTTTAGACTGACAGTGCAGCAATGTGGAAGCTGCTCTGCTGCTGAGCAGCCACTGGTGCCTTTCCCTACTGCTGCTGTCTAAAAACTACTAGAGTTGCTGAGCAGCACAGCGGAACCTCTGCCAGCCAACAGCTGCACAGCAGACACAGAAGCTGCTGTTCCTCCCAGCTAGCAGCAGCACATCCGATTAGAGCTCATCTATCATCATGACTTTTTTTTTCTTTTTAGGAAACTAATGCCAACCATCTTAAAAAAAAAAAAAAAATGTTTTACAGAAGAGGAGAAATTCCAGGGTCCTAGATGCAGAGCAGTGACACTTCTGACTGCTGTTCACTGGCCACTTCAGGGCATTGCAGGATTGCAAAATGCCCGCAAACACACAAAGAATTTCAGCCTTTCCCAACACAGAAAGCAGAGCACATGCTTTACTGAAAAACCATCTCCATATGGAAACAATGATTTATGATGGCAGCAAACACTTGCCAGCACAATTACATTTCCACCTCAATCAGAACAAAGTACAGTTCACACAGGATTTGGAATTTGGGAACTGCTGATCTGTTCTCCTTGCAACGGATTTCACTTCCTTCACCGAATGCTTTCGATTTGCAGCCTAAAATAGAGTTGTCTGGATATACAAAAGAACATAACTCTGCTAGAGATGGTCATTTTTTATACCCATCACATAAAACACTATATGAACTCAAAACTTGTTAACATCTTGAAAATTTCTCTGCAGAACACCAGACACTTGGGTTTTACCAGGATGAAATCAGAGGAGAAACTGAATACACAGAGGACAGAGCAATTGCAGCTGCTATCTTTGGAGCAGACTTGGAGTGATGTGCAGTGCCTCCACATCACTTCGCTTGGTATTCTGGTCATCCAGACCTACCTTCTCCTGTATAAATCCATAAATCTCCAAATAGCATGCATACTATTTCATATCATCAGAATTTACTTCTCTGGCAATATCTTTTTAAGGTACCCTTACAGTTCAGTGAATTAACTATGAATTAACAAATATCTTGTTGCATTGGCCAAACTGCAGCTGGACTCACACTGTGTTAGATAACACCCAAGAGTTGATGTTGAGACAATTCCCAACTGCCTGTGGTCAGAACACGGCAGCAGTCGTCTGTCTGACCTCTATCCCAGGAGATAGATTGACAGTCTGAGTTCAAAGGATAATTGACTGAAATTCAGCTCCATCATCCAAGGGAGGAAGCACTAATTTTATGATTTACTCAGGAGATCCTAATTCTTATTCTCCTAAAAATAAAGCAGAATCAAGTTTATTCCAACTCTTGTACTTGTTTATGGGCTGTATTCCCTTATTCTCTACTGCTTGAGCTCCTCTTTGTCCCAGTTACGACCAAAGATGAGGGCTAGAAACAGGCACAGGAAAACAGACCCCTTTTTCACAGATACCAATGTAATTGTGAAGAAGGCATTGCTTATAAAGAATTAAATAATGCATACAAAAAATAAGAGGAAGACTGTTAGGGAGAAAAATAAAAAAAACATTTTCCAGCCCCCCAGATTTATACCAGTGTCAGGTGTTACTGGCCTCTTCCCAAGATGAAACTCCTGAAGAAACAGCTTCTTGTTAGCTCTGTTGAAAAAATCTCTTTTGTATTTTAGGGAGGGCTTCAGAAGGGGAGATAAGTAAGGATTCCTATACTACTGGGCCTTCTGTTGCAATACTAACTTTCAGTGGGTATTCAAAGGAACAGATGAAGAGAAAGCTAATGGCTGCACCACAGCCAGAGATCTGGCCTCTACAAGCTTCATCTTAGCTCTCCTTAGGAATGGTGCCCCTGTAGAGAACATTTGAGCATATTAATATGGAGTGACTACAGTGTATTTGATACTTAGCAGTATATAAATGAGTACCATTTTTAAAGTGCAGTGTTGAATTTCATGCCATTTAAAGAAGAAATGTCAACATAACTGGTATTCGTTTCTGAATAATTTTACCATAACTGTGTTCTTTTTATATACTTCATATCCAAGATTAGGGTTTTAGCTTTCCTTGAATGATGCAAAGAACGCTGCAAATTAAATAACAAAGTTTAATGAGAAAAGACTTATTCATGACACTGATCCAACTAAAATCATGAACAAGGAGTTGGCTTGTTATTAGAATTCACTCAAGTAATTGTACTTGTCCCAAACTTTCATTTTGTGTGCCACTCATTTTAAGTATGCATGTGCCTTTTTGTGACAATTAGCAAGAAACCTGAGATGGAGCTTGCAAATATCCAGTGCTTATTTCTAATATACAGAAACCAGGTAAACTAACTAATAAAGGAATGAAATGGAGGAAAACCTGTCTCTCACATGCTAACACTGTCTGTTCTACTAACAATAGTTGCAAAGCAAAATACTTGAAGTCTCACTGGACTATGAACTTCACAGTTTGTAGTTTCTAACCATTTATCATTTCTTCCCTGATTCAGTCCTTTGCATTTCTAATCTATCAACCATTAAGTTAATACTCATTCGTTAATATTATCTGGGTATTATTTACGTAGTTCACAGCAAAGCTTACATTACTCCTTGGAACCAGATTCCTCCCTACTACAGGTACCCCCATTCTCCCAGTCTAAATACTGTTGGTGTGCTATCACTTTCAAAGTTCACAAAATGGTATTAGGAATCCAGCTTGTGTCCTCGGTGCCTCCTACCACAATGTTGCATCTTCTGGAGCTTTACTCACAAGCCTGGTATAACAAAATTCAGCTGGTAATATTTACCAGCTGAATTTTTACCATATTAGGTGGTAGATAAAGCGGTAGACTAAAACTTCAGCGCAAAGTTAAGCGCAAGAGATTGGGAAGAGAGAGGTATGCCATGGCTCTATTGACAAGTTTCCTGTCAGCTTCGCTAATAAAGGAGGGTTTCCGACACTTCTAAGCTATTGTACATTTGTTCTGCAGGAAAGTATTTTATCTGAAGCTATATTTGAATAGAAATATTAATCCTAGTGCTAATTCTGCACTCCACTAGTTTGAGGTCTCATACTTACAAAAAAAAAAAAAAAACAAAAAAAAACAAAGCCCTACAAAAAAGAACATATGCAAAAGTTTCAGCAGTCTGAATCCTGACTGTGGCTGCATTTCTCAGCTACGTTCCTGAATGCTTTACAGAGTCTTTGCTCTCCATCTAACAGAAGGTCACGTCTGACAGTACCCTGTTCATTAGCAAGAATATTTTCAGCTTGCTAATTACAGACTGACATGTTTTGTGTCTCACTCCTACTACCTGTAAGTATATTAAGAAACTGGTGACAGTTCTGGAAGGAAAACGTTTGAAAACAGTTATTTATGCCTGCTTTTTGCCACCACATACCTAAAATCTGATGTCATTTCTTTCCATTTGTCTGTGTGCTTCTGCCCCATTCCAAGTGTCACATGACATATCTATCCAAGGCCTGAACAAAGTTATCTTCGTTTTTAGAGTTTGGAATGCCTTGATGACTCACGTATATTTTAACATTAAATTCCTACAACCTCCTGGAACGCTATTTAGTGTTAAGCATTGCATTTCCTCAGCCTGAGTCTCATCATATCTTTAGGAATCTTTCAGTAACGTCAAAATCATTGGTCTGGGTATGGTGCAAAAGCAACTCACTGACGTTTCTGTAACTGTCTGTAACAAACAGAAAGATCAGTGTGACAGAGTGGTGATACAGGAGATGTAGCAACAAAGGGGCGAGCGCAGTGCAAGGGTGGTACAAGGAAAAAGTGCTTTGTATCCGAAGATCTAAGCTCACAAGGGAAACTCCACAAGAGAAGGATCTCCAAGCAGAGCTCCTTCCCCAGTGTCAGTCAGCCCTTAAGTGAGGTCTAAGAGAGGTGCAGCCAGGCTCCACCCCTTCTGGTCACACAGCTGAATTGCCTTCACCTGTGCTCCCAGGGCTGACAGGTCCTTTCCCCAGGTGCTCAATCAGTGGTTCAGGCCAGGACTCAGCAGTTACCATACACTCTTCTATTGCACTAGAGCAGCTTCTGTTTTCTTTTCTTTGTTAACTTATTCTTCTACATATCTACAAATACAGTTTTACAACATTTAAGTTTTCTCTGCAGTCATTGAGTTCAGCTCTCAAACATGCTGGTTGTAGTATGTTATGCTCATGTAAAACATTATGTTTTCATCTTTTCCTCTTGGGCTTAAGTTCCTAATAACGTTATCACACTCAGCCTCATCAGTTTCAGCACTAATTAAGCAACCAGAAATTAAAGTATATACTAGGGAAATATCATGTATTTCATTATTTTTTCTTCTACTCTTTACTGGTTGATCAAATCCCAAATAATAATTACAGATTCTACCCTGTTTTTCAGTGGTGTTAAGCGGACACAGCAGAAGATGCCTTATGAGGCTGTATTTGCAAATATTTTCCTTTCTTCCAGATAGCATAATAAAGGAAGCATTTGTTATTGTTATTTTTTAGAGTGAACAAAATTCTGTTGTTCACACATGGTTCTAATGTCCTGGAGTATAAACATATACATAAATGACTGACTGGACTTAGTCCAGCTGACTTAGTTGCAGGATTTTCAAAAATAGATTAGGACCTGTGGGCAAATACATCTTGAACAGTTGTTTGGCCCATTACTTCCTTTCTTTTCTAAGCCCCAGTGTCACACAGCTGGGCACGTATCAATCATGGGATTAAAATATAGGCATCTCACCCCAGCAGTCCCACATCTTAACCCAGCAGGACCTCTGTATGGACACAGGAGGTTTGTCAGGGCATATCAAAATAACAGAGGCCCACTAACTCAGGCTTTCAACAACAAGGCAGTCGGCTACCTGAGATAGTTCTGAGTATTCGTGGGGATCCGTATCACAGAGGTGCAATATTGCACATGGCACCCCAATTGCACTTTTTTTTTTAAATATGAAAACAAGGTGTCGTGTTTTGAAGAAAAAAACAGTTATTTCTTTATGGAAAAATGACTGCAAGCAGCAAAACCACAAGTTCTACTTGAGGCTGAAGTTTTTAAAAAGAGGAAGTCTGCGTGGGACCACACTCCTGAAAGAATGTGAATACAAATAGACTGAGTACACTAAGAAAATACTCTTATCATGCATTGTGATTGCTCCCAAGAACCATCCACTTGTTTTCACTATGAAGAGGCTCAGCTATCATCGTTGTAGCCAAGCTGTTTCAGTGTGGGCATGTAAGCACAAGACACAGTAGGAGAACCATAGATCCCATTTTGTTCAGTGCCACTAAAAAAGATGCTAACCTGACTTTTTGGGTGGAGGGTTTTTTTGCTTGTTTTGCATCATATCTTATGACGCGTTATACATGAGTTCAAATCAAACAGTTCCTGTTCATAATGCATTTCAAAGTAATTTGAAATAAGATCCTACATGCATTTGAGAGCAAAAACAAGTGAATCAAACTCTGTTTTTTTGTCACTACCTAAGATTTTAATAATAACATTTGATAAGTATTGATTACAACAATAAAGAGTTCTTCTTTTAATAGATTTCTACCTGGGTGTTATTCTGAACACCTACTTAAGTTTGAATAGCACATACAATGAGACTTCACAACAACTTCATGAAGAGCAGCCTTAATCCAAAATTAAATATTAAGGAAATTTGTCTTTAAGTCACGGCTGCACTGCTTTGCCAAAAAGTAGCCAGCAGTGTAGAGCTATGAGATAAAAGCAGACTTGGAAGCAGTACCACCTTTGCCACCCTACCATGCTATTTGGCTAGCTTATTATTTCACCTATTTAAGGCCCCATGTAGTAATTTTCCACCATGATTAGCTTCTGAAAAGAAAGCCTACAATGGGCTTAGAAAAGTCCTCCAGAACACAGGTCTCTCTCAGTCTATTTGTCTGAAAATCTATCATTCTTTTATTTGCATTTCAAACAGCTCAGATGAAAGCACAAATGTCTCACAAAAAGGCAGCAGGTGCCTAGACAGAGCAAAAGCCACAAAAACAACCTTTAAAATAACTGCATATATACACAACTACTTTCTAGCATTATTTCTGATACCAAATAGCTCCTTCTGTCTCCCTGGAATAAGGCAAGCCATTCTGACAGCGCTTAATTGGCACTAAGGGTAACTAAGTCCAGCTGCTCTGTCTAGTAAAGTGTCACAGCTGCCTTCTCTCAGTCCAGGGGAGCTGAAGAGAGGGATGGGGAAAAGAAAAAAAAAAAAAAAGAAAAAAAAAGAAAAAAAAAGTGGAAAGTACGCACCAGTTCAAAAGCTCAATTCCCAGGGTCTCACAAACCTGACTAGAATCTGGATTGGAATTTTAAACGGATCCATTAGGAGCAGCAACTGGCTTCCTAGGCAACCAAGGTGGCCGCATTGCTGCGCTGTTTACATGGAGATGGGAGGAAGGGGTGGGGGTGCAACATACAGGAAATCGCCCTTACACATTGGCAGGAGAGTTTCCCTATTCATAAACATTCTTTCTGCAAGATGTGATTTTAGGCTTTGATTTGCCAAAGTAGCAGGCAGTGAAGTTATTCAGTGACAGCTTTTAGCCTTCTGTTACTGGATACAGTGGGACCAGATGCCAGCAAAACTGGTTTTTACATATCTGAATGCTTCCCTGTACCTGAGGAATTCCCGGACACCTTGCTGGGGAAGATTTCTGACTCTTCGAATAGGAAGAACTAAAGAACTGGTCCATTAAGCTAGGTGAATTTTAAGCACGTTATGTTATTTCTTTGCTGTATTTAGTTTTCAGGAAAATTGCCAATTTTTTAAAAGTCTAATTAGTGAAGTTTACCCTGGAGGAAAAAAAAAAAGAAAAAAAAAATGCCCTTAGCACTGAAATTATCATTACTGACTTCTCTTTTACCCCATTTGTATGCTTCAAACCTGCATATGAGGGGCTCCATCCAGGTGTGAAGAGGAATACCAGTTCCTTTCAAGTCATTGTCCTATTAAAACCAAAACCAGGGGTGCCAAATAGGAAATACCTATGTCCCACATTACTGTTTATTTCTATTGAAATCTGAAAGTATGGAATGCCATGGAATACTTAACAGACACATGCATACAAACTCAGGATGACATACAAATATTATTCATACCATACTTTTTGTCACTATAGGGGGAAAAATTTCATACTTAACAATACATACCAGCCTCCTTAGCATATAATCACTAACATAGGTACAGCAGCATTTGGCATACTGAGACACTGCTCCATCAGGAGGGAATGAATATGTAAATTCAGAGAATAGGGACAGGTGTAGTATAAACAGTTTTCAAATAAGATTATTAAGATATTGTTACTTGAAATATGAATCAAATAGTTCTGAAACTGAATATTTTAGCTGCATGTTTCTGTGAACATATCAATTGGCTAAGAATGCAACACAGATGTGTATAGCTTGCACGTGTCCTAGTTCAAGTAAATGGTACTGCAAGACCTATCTTACCAAACATTTAATCTTTGCAGCTTAAAATTAACACTGACTGATATATTGTGAAAATCAGCACAAGGCTTCTCCCACACAAATACATGCACATTGTACTGTATCAGATGAGGTTCCAGAATGAACACATACAATTGCTCCAAGGTAAGAATAGTAGCATACTAAGTCAGACCCATCAATACATTTTTATTTCTAATTGTGAAATAAATAGCAGCTGAAACTAAGCATGAACATCGTGCATTGAATTCTAGCAAATAATGTCTAGATCACAATAAGCTTACTTAATTACTGAGGTGATACACCAACTTAGGCAGCTCAGAATATGTGAACTATCAAGCAGGGCCCTCACCCCCACATGGATTCCTAAGCCCATTTTTAACTTATTTTTTCCTAACAGAAAAAGAATATTAACCTCAGCCCTGGCTAGTAAAGCCTTAGGCAGAACAGGTTAGGTTTGTTTGTTTGGTTTTTTTGTGGGTTTTCTTTCCTAAAATATTTAAGAGCTTTGGTAGGTCCTAGAGTCCTAATTTGGAAGAGTGTTTACAGTTTTCTACCATTTATGTTTTGTTAACAATTAGTAAGACATTACTACAGCCTCACACTCCTTAAATGTCCTTTCTTCCCAACCTAAAAGTTGCTTCCACACTCCTTTTTAAACACTCCTGTTCTTACCTATGAAAATACCATTCGGTTGCACTTCCTATCAAGTCTTCTGTAGAGTTACTGAAGATTTCAAGCCATATAAATAAAATACTTGCTGTATACTTCTAAAATCCTAGAGACAAGTACTTTTGACATTGACAGTTGTATTTGGTGCACATCCCATTCATACTGCTTCTAACCTACAGCTGTGTTCTTTAGGGGAAGAGAAAGGGTTTTCTGCTCCCTATGGGGTAGAGAGCAGTAACATCCGCATTACCTGAGCAATGGAAGAAGCACAAATTTAGAAATTGCGGCCAGCTTTGCCTAAGAGCCCAAATTCTCAGGTGAGTTCATAGTGGAGACATTGGTCCACAGGTCAGATTGACAGATCCACAACAAAAAAGACTGAAGTAAAGCCAGGCAGTCAGCCCACAGGTAGGCTCTGTAGTAATGAGAGAGAGCTATAGTTAAACTAAAGAGCAGTACAGCCTCCTTGCTGTAAAGAGCAATAGAATTGACACTAGTACCAAAGGCCCCAAACTTTGGTGAAACAGGCTCCTCAGCCCATGGGCAGGGACTTGAGCAGGTGAACCAGCTGAGGCTGGTCAGGACCATTAAGATCTGTCAGTGCCCTCAGGGCTCTAACACCACGCTTCCTTCCCATGTGAACCTTGGGCAATATTTCTTGTCCATGGCCATGACAAGGATACTTTTCTCAGTGATTTGGGTTATGTATTCATCAGTTCTTTTAATATTCTACTGATAGCATTGCTGGCTCCCAACAATCAGCTGTTATGAGATTTCCAGTGAAGAGTGGCAAACATAAAGGGTCAAGGTAATATGCTGAGATGCTATAGTATGTCAGGAGAATGACGTCTTCCCATAGCTGAGGATCCAATATATGTAATGGGGTGGCAAGAAAATCTACTGTGGTGTATCTGAGGAATGCTTGAAAGAAAACTATACGTTTTGAACTGCTCTGTAAGATGATAGATGCTAAAAGCAGCTGCTTGGAGATTACCCTTTATTGCATATACGGTAAAAACATAAATAAATAAATATTTTTTAATATGTTAAAGACAGCATCTTTTTTTGGATTAGAAGAACTAGTAACAGGCCAAATGGTGGCCCTACAGATCAACAGTATCTAGCATGAATACAGAGTATGTCAGCATTTAGCCTTCATGAAGAGAGTGCCTGCCAGTACAAAACATTTGTCATTGTCACTCTGGGAACTCATATATTTTCAGAAACACTGTGCCGCCTTTGTCTTGTTAGTTTTTGCATAGAGCTACTTGGCATGTCTCAAGGACAGGACAAGATCAAGAAAATATGGGAAGGTTTGAGTTAGGAATACAAGACAGACAAATGACTTGTGTGCTGTGTGATGATAAAAAAAGACCATTTGATAATAGTCACCTCAGAGAATAGCCAAATAACACAGATTGTATGCATGAGCATCACATTGCTCATAATGAAAAGAATCAACCAAGCAGTGGCCCAAATGCTTATTTTCTCAAGTATGTGTTTGAAAGCAAACATCCATGTGAATGGAGCTGTCAGTAACAAACTGATTAATCCCACAGTCCCAGATGAAGAGTGACCCAGGTGCAGCAGTCTTAATAGCTTCATTTTCAGATATAGGAGAGACAGGAATAATGTTACTGCTGCTATCCAGAAAAAGCTGCAGGCCCCCTTAAATGTGAATTAGGAGTCATACCTGAAGATCACAGGTCCTGCCTAGGGATCAGGGCCCGAGGGATCCATCAGACTGTTTATGTATGTAAAGCACTCTATGGAATGCATGCCATGGAGCTTACTAACCAGACAGACAGGCAGAGCATGGCACTCTCAGTCTGTCACTAGATCAAAGGTCTACAAACATCTCCTGATTTGGAACCTCCCCTCTACATCTGTGCTATGAGAGAATTGGAGTTCAGATCTGTATCCCAGCACCAAACATTTATATGTATTGTGTAGCTCAATTGCAGAGAAAAAAGACTGACTCGCCACTCTCACTGTCAGTCATTGAAGTGAGCTCTCAGTGCCACAGCTGCAGGAAACCAGGGGGCTATTTTTCTGACAGCCTTCAAGTAAATAGTTTTCTATTTTGAGACTTTCATTACCCTTCTTCATTTCCAACAGTTTGATATTCCTCTACTGAAGCTTGCCACTGAAATTTGTCCTTTTTTTTTTTTTTTTTTTTTTTTTTTGGTCAGATTTAAGAGTTCTAAAATTGAATTTGGAGTTGAAAACAGCATTTAAGAGATTTTTTTCCTGTATGCAATGACAGTAGTATTCTAAGACATTAGCAGATTCTCAGAGCTTCTAAGTAGCATATATTGGTTGTGCTTAATTTGTAGGCTAATTTCTGACACACAAAGAGGACTCTGCCTTCTCTCCAGTGACCTCAGGATTTATTTCAAGTTTACATCAGCATGACTAAGGGGAAAAGAATTAGCCCTTTTCAGATGTCAGATAGAAATGAATACATCCCACAGGCGAGTGCAAGCTCTCAATGAGGAAAGCATTCTTATATTTAATACATTTTATCCACTGAACTGCAGCTAATGATAGATATGTGTTTAAAGATTATTTACAAAGCAAATTCCCTCTAAATTGGCACAGGTACAAAGGCAGCTGGCTTCTCAGTTCTGCTCTCAGCTACACTGGCATCACATTTACTACACCTCCATGCATGACAAGCAAAACCAAGCCAAGTGGGAATTATGAAGATGAGCTGAGGTATTCCAATGGAACAGTTGCAAACAGACAAGCTGACCATGTCAGGTTACTCAGGTAAATCCTTTTAAGGCTTTATGACCCTTCAGGGGGGTAAAATGGACAACTAAAACCAGTCTATTCAAGATGTGGTATGAAACATGTTCTTGCTTTTTTTTTCTGGCTGCCTGTACCTAAAGAGAGTAAAACCAGTGCATTGGTCTCAGTCAGGTTAATGGGTTAAAATTTCTGTGAATAAAGTGAGACTGTACTGTTTGTATTCATTTGTTTATTGATGAGCAAATGCTTGTTTTTTAACAGATTAGAGGACAATGTGTTTCTCCAAGGGTGCTATTTCTAATGTTTAGAGACCCTATTTATAATACATTGAAAGTAAGCTTTATTATGGATTACTCTACTCTAGCAAATTAGAAACCTCCTGCAGATGGGAAAATACTTATTTGTAGACTTCTAGTAAGCCTTCAAACTCTTACAGTGAATAATTTGTTGACTAAGTGCAGTAGTCTCCAGCCTTCTAATGGCTGATTGAGAATGGTAACTATGTAGCAGAAGCATTAAATAGATTTTTACAGAGAAGATCACTAGCATCGGCCATCTTGGGCATGTTTTTCCCCCTCTCTCATGTGCATAATTACTTACTCTTATTATAAATGTGCAGTTCATAGTCCAGTCAGGATATGGTTTAATGGACTTCAGTCCTTGTAGTACTGGCTCTCATGTTTTAAAATCTATGCCACTGTCACAGCAGGCAATGCTGTGCTAAGGCCTGTTTTGTTCTCAGCAAATAGATGGACAGGGTATTAAACCACATAGAAATGAGAAAGCTAATTTAAAATCCTGGACACTTACACAAATGAGCTTATTAAAAAAGACAAGCAATATCTTGTTTTCCTAGTGTTGATGAATGCGAAATGACAGTTTTCCTCTCCGGTTTTAAAGCTAAACATTTTAGTTCTGGACAAAAGGAGGAGGGTAAGTGACTTTCAGGACGGGAGGAAAACATCGCTACTCTTTGCACTGAATGCCCCAAAGATGAAAAGCAGAATCCCCTGCATTGTATCTGTCATATTGGTGCCTCCATAATTCACAAAAGGATAGCAAATGATCCCAGGCAATTTCAATGGCAGCAAAGTAGCAGGGATCCCAGGGGCGTTCCCATGGAGCTTTGATTAGAAAGGAAGACTTGTGATATATTTAATCTCATCCCCTGGAAGACTTTGCTATGTGCTAATTGGCAGCAGCACATGAAGACCAGAACAGAGGTCTGGCAAAGTGGGTTTAAAGTTGCACAATTTACTGTAAACCAGTCTCTTCCCACTAACAAATCCTAAGCAAAATGGAAGAAAAATCAGATTTCAGTCCACCAAATATGAAAGTTCTGAACTGTGATTCCCCTGCTTTTCCTCAGCCTATCATCATTATTGTAGGACCAACTCCAGCTGTCCTACAGATTGTCTCTCCAAAACGGCAGTGTTACATTTAGTATCTCAGCCTTGCCTCTAGTTATTTCCAGTTCTCATAATATGTTTCTCTTCTGTTCCAGGTTACATGCAAAGCTGAGTCATTTTTAAGTCAATTCAGAATCTGTGAGGTTAGTAAACTCCCCATACATACATCCTCTTGCAGAGTTTTGTCTTCAGGTAACTGGTGAAAGAATGAAGAGCAGAAATACTATGTATTTACTTCTGTAGGTCAAAGAGTATTACAAGAAAAGAGCTGAACTCAGTCTTTGCTCCTGCAATTTTCAAACACCTTTCAAGACATTACTTTGTCTGGTGCAATGCAGACTTTTAGCGTAAAGGCTTTTCAAATACAAGTGAGTGATGGCAAAGATTTCAGTTCTAATAATTGCTTTCTCTGTCAAAACTAGTGACAGAAGTTTGAAATCCAATAATCCTTATATTAAAATGCAATTAAAAAACAACGCTAGTTCTTGTTATTCTGGCAAGCAAATATTTCAGCATCAGCCAGTTAATTCTGTCTGTGAAAATAACTGAAATGCTCCTTAAGTGTCCACAATGGTATAATATTCTCTGCTTTCAGTTTTACTTCTTATTTTTTGTCTTTCAGTTTCTTTCATGCGATAGTGATTTAAGAATTCATTTTGTATTACTGTTACTAATAATCAGAGTGATCTAATAATCACTGAATGAAATGAAAGACCTTTGGGGAACAGCATAGAAACTGGGTGATGTTTAATTGCACATCATGAAAAGCCACATATTTAAGGACATGCACAAGAAATACTACTGCACAAAAAGCTGTAATTTTTAGTGACTCTTTTGACATTTCTTGATCTCCTACTAGAGAGAAACCTTGAATATTGCACAGTTTTTCAGAACCAGCTTTTGAGTTTCAAGAAACTTTTTCATTTCCCACACAGAGAAAAGGAAATGAAAACTGTGCACAGAGAGAGCAGTGGATAAAGAAGACAGAGAAAACATCGAAGAAAAAATATAATTTTAAGGGGGTTGAATAAAACACCGTTCATTCCAGAAATAAGTCCAAAAATAGCCTTTGAAAATTATCTGGAAATGTCTGTTCCACTAAGTAAAGTACCGGTACAGTAGATGATTTTGGAGGGTCTGAATACACGGATAGCAGGTGATGTCTTTCCAGCTTCTCTTTCAGCAGTGCTGTTATTTCTATGCTATAGACCTACAGCAAAGATTCTGCATGCCTGAAATATTCAGACAATGTTGTTTGTAGCCTGCAAAAGCCAGAAATAAAAATATTCTTAAATTGAACCATATTAATATGTTCTATTGTTCTGCACTGATCGTTTCTTACTATATTATTATAGTTCTTATTATTATATGCATTATTAACTGTGTTAGCAGCAGGACATAACAAATGCAAAGTACTTGTTCAGGAACACTACTGTTTTCAGCAGGGAATAATTAAGAATACATTTCAATAACATTTAGGATTCTAATGAATAAAAGATAATTCATGCAGGCATCACACAGGCCTGCATAATTTTCTCCAAGGAAGTTAAAATGTATGAAAAGTGCCTAATTTACAAAGAAGCACTTTTGGGTCATATATTTTGATAGCAGACAAGATGTGATCAAGGTTCAGATAACATAGATATGAAATGTCACATTTCCTGTGCGAATACTTCAAAAGGATGTCAGAATTCTTGCATAACTCACCTGAAAAGCAGAAAATGACTCCAAAAGTATTTCAATGCTCCACAAACAGATTGTATATCAAAAGAAGAAACTTTATCCTTAATTCATGGAAGCACTGATAGCATTTTCCCACCTAGATCTGAGTTGGTGAGCAAGCACAAAACACAACTGTGCTTTAATTTCCAAAACAGCAACAGAATGAAAGCAGTAAAGACTATGACCAAACTCAGAATTTCTTTCAGACCCTTCCACATACTATTCTCATCATTGCCAAAAACAGTTACTTAGTTTTGTATCCCCAAACTGTCTTGATTTTACTTCTATAAAAATAACGACTGTGAAGATATGTTTATGTGGCTCAATCTATTCAAGACTGCCTGTCTAATCTGTTTTACATTTTACTATCTGCAGCAAGTGAAGGCTCTAGTTGCATTACCTTAATGTCTTGTATTTCACAACACAATACACGTAACAGCCCAACTAGAAACATGTACTGTTTCTGGATAACTCTTCGTTTCAGCAGGGATTCTGCATGCCTTTGGGAAGAAAGAAAGAAAGAAAGTGCAAGGGCTGTCATTGTACAGAAACAAGTCTTTCAGTAAACAGGAATGAAGAGACAGGCATTTCTAGCTGGATCCACACACAGTAACCTTAAAACTGCAGGTTATCAGATAGTTCTAACAAAGAACAAACAAGATTTGTTCGCAGGTTTGGAATTTCTAAAAGCCTATCTGTCAGTCACTTTTTTTGTAAGACCTAATTTCAATCGCTGTCTTTGTACTCTCTTGGTATAGCCTCCTTCCTGTTCCCTTTCCAAGTTAACAAAAATGCCTCATATAGCTTGAACCAAACCTAAAGAATATCATCTGTTTGGACGATACTGGACAACTGCCCTTCCCTAGAAGTGAGCAGACTGTAGCTAGGACTCCCTTTGAGGTACTTTAGTGTTTACATACTGATGTGAACATCTGGGAGATAACCAGGCACAGCCAGGTCTGATGCAAATGGATGCTGTTTGTGGCCAGCACGAGGCACTCTGAAGAAATCGGTAGCTTTGTGGGTCGTGTTCTACTGCCTGTAGAAGGAGAAGAAGGATTTTTTTTGCCATTTTTTTGTCGGTGTTCTGCAAAATGCTTTCTAACTTGTAAATCTGCTCTCCTGACAGCCTGCTTTGTTTGTATACATGCAGAGATTGCAAATACTTTTCTTTCCATTCCACGTTTGGATAAGCTACAAAAGAGCTACATTCAAGGCAGCTTTATCCTTCTATCTCTGTGCTGTTGCCAAGACTACAAACGACAGACAAGTTGGTTCCGTTACAGATGGGCACAATGAAAGCTCTTCTGCCCCTCTGGATATTTCTTTCCCCATCGACACAGCTCTTCTCCTAGAGTAAGCCCCTTCCCTCAGCCCACTGTCACCGTACATAAATTGTTTTCCTTTGTTTTGTTCTTTCAATCCCATTTCTTTCTCTTTCAACATAGTTTCTGCTTCTTGTTATAAGGGAGACTAAATTTCTACATCTGATTCTGCAGACTCTGTTTTCCTGAAGAGGATGACTATTTCATCCATGAGCAGTGTGTGCATTTAAGCTGCTGATTTCCTGGTTTCTGGGACCTCCAGACTTCTACAGCTAGGTGATGCATTTATAATCTTTTCAAGCTTTCATGGATTTGGGGCAAAACTTGGAAACCTTGTCAGAGCAAATGCTATGCTTAAAAGCCAGAAAGAGCCAAAATGGACCCATATGCATTAATCTTTTAAACTCCCAATTGGTGTGTTTGTTTAAGGTCATTACCCAAGTGCTTCTTGGTGATGGGAGATATAATTAAAATAGTGTTTGTGATGCGGAAAACAAAATTCTAGAAATTAGCTTCCTTTACCCAGATTCACAAAGCATTTTGTTAATATCATTTAGCTTAAGGAATCTGATCACGCTTCTACATCAGAGATTTTTTTTTTCTTTGTTTTTGGTGTTGTTTTTGTTTGTTTGTTTGTTTTGTTTTGTTCCTTTTTTCCTGAGCATGCATGATGTGGAGGCTACCAGGCAATTTTATGTTGCAGTAATGTCTGATCTCTACCAGCCAGCCTCTACAACCAGCAGTGCAGAATGGGGCATCAGCTGGCAGCTCTATGTTCATATTCAAAAGACTGAGGTACATCTTGCAAGCCATCTGTGACCTAGTCTCGAGGGACTGAAAGTACACAAGAGTGCTTTGAATTCTAATGTGTGCATTGACTTCTCAGTGCCCTCTGCACTTGCACCCCATTTCCCTCCAAACAAAGTCATTTACCTTATACTTGTAAATATATCAAGGATCTGTGCTAAATCATCACAGTTCAGCTGAGGTTCAGTGCTTTGTAATATCTGACTGTATTTCTGCAGCTCTCTCCTTTTTCTCCCTTTCTCTGAACAGACAATTTCATCCTAGTAAATATGAATCTAACGAGGATGAGGAAAATGCATCTTTGCTCAAAGCAGAGGTAGACAGGCTCCAGAAGATATTTCCCTAGTTTCTGAGAGATGCTGTAGTAGTACAGATCTTGAGACAGGGGATACCAGGGGCCAAGCAACATCTTATTTGATTTTTCACTGACTGGTCTAAGAAAGTCACTTGAGATTCACTACTTGCTGACCATTTTCTGGCCCCATTCTAACGGGAAATTGTTACTGATCCTGACAAACATTCAGCAAATCATAAACTAAGGGGATAGTGAAAGAAGGGTTCCATTGCAAGCACAATAATTACTTTCGACTTACAGTGGTGTAAATGAAGTCAATACTTAGACTTAAGCCTCCATTTTAAGAATATAAATCTAAATGTCTTTCTGCAAACAGCATTTACAGTACTTTCCAGAAAATTAGGCAACATTCCAGAGGTCTACTTGGTTTTACTGGAAACGATCCCTTAATAAATGGTAAATGAAGAACTAAAAGTTACGATCAAGTCAAGAGCCAGAAGGTCTGAGATGCACTTCAGAATATGGATCAATAAGTCAGAAAAATTCAAAATAGACTCCTAGCTAAGTGTCGATACACATTTTCCTCATGAAACGAATGAAGTGCTGCTCTATTGGCAATCTCATTATTCACTACTTAGTAAATACAGTAATGACTTTAGGCAAATGTGAATATTGAACCTGAAAGGTCCTAATACAATATGCAGGAAATGAGCATAAATGAAAGTTGCACTATGCGGGAGCCCCTCAGAGGACTAATAGAGTAGAAAACAGGAACTCAAAATTTAACTAAATACCTCTTCTAAAGCAGATCTGCTCTGAGAGTAGGGGTGTGGAAAGTGAAGCAGAAAAAACCCCTGTGAATTGCCCTGGCTAGTTTACTATGTCTTTCTTTGAGAGAGTAAGGGCCCTGAAAATATGTCACATTTCTAGCAATGCAAAGGGTGAATCACCTAGCCTCCCCTATTCCCTAATACACTGCTAATGGCAAAAAATACAAAACAGACCTTCAAGCACTGGAATGCTGTGCAAAGAGTAGGGTATGGGAAATACGCACAGGAAGCCTTCCTGAAACACAATAACATACATAAATGCAAATCATACTTCATCAAATGACGATCCCCCCCCCCTTTTTTTTTTTTTTTTTAAAACGAAAAGCTGGGTTGTTCCAAGAGATACTGTGGTGCCCACAGTATCTGGTTCTGATAAGTCAGAGTATGTTCAAAGCTCCCCAGAACAGTTTAGAGTAAATTATGCTGGCCCCAAAGTCCTTCAAGTAGCAAAACTTCAGTGCAGTGGTAAAGGGGGTGTCTATAATAAAGGACAAGGCCAATGGTACTTTGTGAAATGGAAATAGCCAGAGGGGTTTAAGAGGAAAAGGTGCTACAGGGAGTTATTTGCAATCCTGGTAGGAGCCTGAGGTCAATTGTGAACAGCAGAGTCAGTCAACAAGGTTTAATATGAGAGCTTTCATACCAGCAAGATTTGGTAGCTTCATAGAAGGAGATCTAGGTCCTTGCTCTTCACTGCCAGATCAGAAAGGAACAACTCCTCCTCCACTAGCGCTGCCCTGAGAGGAGCCAGATCTTGTTCTAGAGACTGCGAAGTAAGACATCTGCCCACTTCCCAAAGTCCCCTCTCCCTTAGAAGGGCCAATGATCACTTTTCTGGCCTGTGCTAATTTCACTCTCCTTCAGCAGAGGCAGAGAGAGCAATCTCATACCACCCTTCGCTGCCAGCACCTTAAACTGTTGAAGTGGTAAATTACTGTCTGATAACCTCACTAAAAAAGTGCAAACCTTTCTGCTGGGCTTTAAGTTTCAACAAAGAACAAAGTTTCTCAGGAAGATAAGAATATAACATTTTTTCTCAAGACCAGATGAAGGAGGGAATAGTGTCTTTGTGAAGAAACTGGCACTGAAAAACAGTTGTAGAAATGTTCTACTACACTTCAGATGTTTTAATGAGCTGTATTACATGTGAACAAAAGAGATGTCAGAATAAATTAGATGGGGCATTACTGGTAACTTTTTTTTTTTTTCTTTAAACACAAAGGCACAATTGTCCTTCCATCAAGGAAAATGAATAGACAGATGGATAACTCGCACTTATTTGAGGCAGGAAATGAATGTCTCACTGCAACGAGGCACAGTCTCTGTTTAAAAGATTATGAATATTATGTATATAGGACTTTTTACTGCTCCCTAAAGCAGGGAGAAAGCTAATAAGATTATAGAATGTTATGAAGATTAAGAATGCAATGGATACTGCTATTATTTAAAGTGCATGAGTACAATTCAAAATCAACATAGCATATTTAGATTCTCAGATCTCTTTGCATGGTAAGTTTGTTGTGAAGAAACAGTGATTTGCTGTGTCAAACAACTGTCTTAGGCAGTTACTCAGGAAGACATTTCAATCAGTCCCTTAAAGATGGCTGTTTACAAAGAGTTTATAGCTTATTGGATGTGGTGCCTCGTGCAGGCTGCGCTGTAACAAGATAGCAAGCTTAAATTAATTAATTGGTGTTTCTTGTGATTACTTGGACTGTAATAAGACTTGATGTGATCCATTTATAAGATCATCTGTGAGTCCTTCTAATACTACCAACATTTCTCAGATCCTGGTGGCATCTTTGAAATGAAAGCTATTGAAGTAAACTGGCATCTGTCTCATTATTTGTTACACTTGATTGTTATCTGTCCTCCGAATACTCTGTAAAGAGATGGATGAAAGGGGAATGCAGTAATAGGCTGATCTATTCCTTAATAAGACCACATTGCATAGGTAGAAAATCAGTAAAGGAAGTGAGAGTTGAATTCTGTTATCCTTACCATTTCAATACTCTGAAGTAGAAAAACTGTTTATTTGTTCTTCATGGATTGCCAAATCTTCAGGCACCTAAAAGAATTCATGCTCATCAGACAAGGAAATGTGAGGAAAACCTGTATTTTCTGAGGTCTTCTGTAATGCACAATGGTTTCACTGCAGTCAGAGAAAAACGTTGTTCAGAAAGCAACTACCTTATGCTCAGTGCTCTAAGGAAAAGTAGCTGTGAAGAAGCATTTCTAGAATAAAATTGTACGGCATGGGAAATTTTGAAATAAGTATGAACTATAAAAATGGCACCTGATGTACTGTCGTGAGAGGAATGTGTTGCAGATCCTGCTCTGCTAGCAATCTAAAATTATAAACATGAGGACTATAATTCATTTAGGTAAGGCAAAGCTATTGTAAACTGCAACTTCTAAAAATAGAGTCTGTTTGATGCAAGAGGGGAGGCATGGCGTTGCTGTTTGCTTCGAGTCTACTGAGCTTCGAAAATAGAGAAAAAAAAGGAGCGGGGCAACCTTCATGTTTTATGCTGTGGTAAGCACAGTACCAATGGGCATTTTGAAACTTGCCCCAGCCAGGCTGCCCACTGCTGTTCTGAAGGCAGCAGATGGGCCTCTAGTGCTGAGTGCCCACAATTTGTTTGTGCAACTTCCTTAGATTTAGTGGGATCCAGTGCCAGAAGGAGAGAATTTCTATAGAACAGCCTGTGCACTGCTTAAAAAAGCAGGCACCTAGGCCAGCAAACATGCTGCCAAGGTCTGTAAGTGGGAATTACTCATGTGACTGCATATGTAGCCCTCTGCAACTTCTTCATGCATCATCAATGCTCCATGCACCTTTTCTTCTACACACTAGGCTAATGCTTGGCTGTGAACAACAGAAACAAGCCCACCTGTGCTTTGCACAGTGGTTCTCCAGATCCAGCTCCCATCTCTGTGCTGCCCTGGCCAGCAGCACCATTGCTGGTTGCTCTGACTTGCTTAAGCCTGAAAACATTTTGGAGTAAGAAAAAGATTTCTGTGCACTGTGGGAGCCAAAAGCATCGTCAGTGGCAAACCAACACTGTCAGTAATCCTAGAGCTTCTCTATGGCCTCCCTGATCAAGAAAAGTCAGATTCTAGTGTAAATCAGATGAACTATGAATTCGACTCATAGAATTAGAATTATTTCTAATTGAACATGTTAATCTCAGAGAGTACCACTTTTCAAAAGCTGCTTTTATAAGTTTTGTTTGTACCTTACTTTTCCAGACTAAAGCCTGGTTAAGGTGATGTGGTATGCACATTGGCTTTCTGGAATAGGTTAAGAGCATTCCTTATGATTAGCTTTTCACTTTGTTTTACAAGTAGCACTTTAGCCAAATCATTATTAATATTCAAACACTTAGCTTGGATGCTTTAGAACAATTTTATTATGTGTATAAATTAATCACAAGTTCTTAAAGCATGTTAAGAACTCATTAATTACGTTGGCTCACTGACCCTTGAAGCACAGCTCACATGCAGACTGATGCTCTATGCAGTTGATTTTTTACTGTGTAAATACTGCAGATTGGTTTTAATTTTTTAAATCAGATTTTACATGATCTGAGTGTAGTCCCCTTTTTCTTCCCCACTAGATGGCAGGATGCTCTCATATAACTGCTTTACAAAGGCATAAAAAACGTATCCCAGCATACAAGCTTCCCTGAAATCAAGACGATTATACAAATAAGAGAAGGAAAATATAAATATTTCCCCAAAATGTAGGCAATACTAAATAGTACTGAAAAAACAACAACAAAGATGTAATGATCTTCAGAAACCACATAACCTGTTATTTACCTATGATTCTGCTGGCTGCATTTTTCAATGATTCTAGAGTTATCAAATTAGAACAAAGTTGTTCTGTAACTACAGGTAAATAACAATGCCCTCTGCAATGCATACTTACATCTGAACTTCAGGAAGATAATTAATATTTATTGTTTCTTGTGAGTGAATTAATGCCCAAATTAAAATAGGTCATGAATATACAGAGCCGTCTGTAAGTGCAGAGGAATGGGTCTAAATTAGATTCGTACAGACACAAGGAGAATTTTTCTTCTCTATGCTTTTGAATTATTTTTTTGCTCAAAGGCCAGGCTACATCAAGAAAGGGTTTTTCTTCCCTCCAGACTTTTTTCCCAGTGTTTAGACAACCTGACTTCTACCAAACATCAGCTTGAAGCATTCTATCCCAGTGCAATCTGAGAACTGTCCCTTACCAAACACTTCAAGGTTCTAACACCTTGTGAATGTAATATTGGTTCTAATATTTGGGCACATTTTTACGAACTTGTGCTGACATCAGATTGTGTATTCTACAGTGCAGTTTCTTTCCTGTAGGAGCTTTCGGCCAGTTACTGCTGTATGGCACAGATGGCATGAGGAAAAGCCACTTTTCAGGTATTTCCCATAGAACATTTTAGAATGGGCTACCATTTTAAACAGAAGGTAAAGCACAACTCTTGCAGCAGACTTCCAGAAGAAAGGCAAGCATTAGGACTGTGTCACAAACAGATCTCAAGACCCCTCGAGCCTAAAGAGGAACGAGGGGGTCATGAGGCTCAGCTGGCACTGTGGGATGCGTTCTGTTACTGAACATACCTTTTTACTGCACTGATGGTCCTTCCCACATAAAAAATTTTAAAGGATTATTGCTTCATTTTTAAGAATCATACATACTGTTCATATCTGTTTTCTTATCATTCCAGGTAAATACTAAATGGCACTCAAAACTGTCACAGAACTTTTTAAACCAAAGAAAAATTTGTTCCAACAGCAATATCCTCGAAAATTTCTTCTATAATCAGAAATGAGTAAAACGTGGCATTTTTACATCACATTACCTCCAGCACTCATTTTAAATTTGTTTTTAAGCAGAAAAGAAATCAGGAGGACAATATTTCTCTCTCTAGGGCCTTACAATAATTTCCTAGAAATTGACTGGTTACCACAGAATGACAGGGCTATAGAGCCTAGCAAGGAGCATAATCTAACAGCTGCAAAAGTACAGGGAGACCTGAAGCCTTCAGCAATGCTGAAAAGTCTTAAGTAGCGAATCTACCTTCTAGCTAAAGAATCTGCTTGACCTAAAAGCAAAACACTTGTTTCCTACCATTTCTTTATATACTTCATTTAAATTCACATGTTAACATGAATTCTGAAGCAGAAAGTGAGAAGACTGAAAAGCAATGTAAAGTATAACAATCTAAGGGGGACTTATCTAATAAAACAATTTGAAATAATTGAAAATTTAGATGTGCTACCCTCAAACATTTTATAATCTGTTTAGTAACCAAGTAGAGTCAAAGGAACACTTTAGTACTTTGCAGAAGCATTTGAGGAGATAACCAAGATTTAAAATATGAGTGTACGCTCCTTGCCCCATTTATCTATATAATAGAAAAATAAATCCAAATAGGCCTTTTATGTAGGAACTGCTTTACCATTAGTATAGACAGTACAACTGAGAGCAGACACTGGCTTAGAGGAATGACATAGAAAGACATAAATAGAAACAGGGAGTGGAAAGAATGTTTCTCCTGCCTTGACATTCACTGACCTGTGACAGCACTTCGCTGAAATTAACAGTGGAGCTGAGAGCTTGGCAACAAGGCTTGAAGATAGAAGTGATAACTAGATGAGGAACAATGCAAAAGAATACCACAGCCAAAGATGTCAGCCTTGTTATTTCTCTCTTCCATCCATGTGATTAAACATTCGTCATTTCTAACTTACTCATAAATAATCTCAGATCCTGAGTGCTTATAATAGAGATATGTCATAGAATAAGAAAGACTATTTTATTTGTTCAGCTGTCACCCCTGAAGGCAGAAGATGAAATAACTGCTAACATCTATTATTCAAACACTTTTTCTTTATGAATTCATGTAACAAGAGCCTTAAATATACACTCATGTTTATAGACTCAAATATGGCAAAATTTTGTAGACCTGTAACAAAAAAGCCTGGCTATCTTAAAACAAAGTGGTACAAAAAAAAATGAGCCAATTTGCTGTAGAACACACAGAGCAGATATTTCAGATGTTTTGTCTACAAATGGATCTCCACAGACTCAAGATGCCTTTTATAAATCTCTTCTCTTCCTGTAATCTGTAGGCACATATCCCTTGTAATGAGAAAGCCCACCTCATTAGCGTAAGCTTAGTTATCATAGCGAGAGGAAAAAAGTATGTAACAACTTGTTGATAGAGTCTATATCAACCCATGGGCTACACATATTTAAAAAGTTATACTGCGTATATCATCATATGCAGATGTGGAAAAGAGCCTATCTAAAAGCAAACTTTAAGTTGTAAAAGGTGCATGCAGTAAATAATACTCAGGCAACATCTCATACCAAAGATCACAGTGTTCCAAATCTTTCTGTGGGTGACTCAGAACAGAAAGATAATAGCAGGAGCTCATCTCATAGTTTATACTGAAAGACAAAAATTTCTAGGCCAGTCCCAGGTTTGCTGAAGGCACACAGACAATGTAAGTAGGTTAAAGTCACCAACCTTGGTGTGAGCCACTGTACCTCAGAGAAGCTCACTTCTTGCTCTTGCCTTTAGTTCTGCTGAGTGCATTCATGCCAACTTAGAGCACCACTGCAAATACTGCTAATAGAAGAGCCCAATGCAGTAAAAAAAAAAAAAAAAAAAGTGTTACAGTAAACAGCAGACAGACAGATTGAGAGTCCAGACTTGTAAAATTCGTTTTTGCAAACTGAACATAACATGCATTCTAGGTTTGATTTATTCTGGCTGTGGTTTACTCTGGCATCGGTTTAAGTGTCATGCTCGAGTTCACCAGTCTGCAAAGTAGGTTTTTAAAATGCATCACAGTGAGGCAGTGGGCCTTTTCAGGGTTTGTCAAGTTCTCATCTGCTTGAAAAAAAGGTTGCTGTGTTAATTAAAAGTAGTGTCCTCGTATACATATTACTTGGGATATTTAAAGAGCCCATTCTTTCATGGAGTTACTACCACTACAAGATGGAAGAGAGAACAAAAACAGCTGCAATAACATTCTCAAATAATGAAAATCAGAGTTCAGGAATCTGGTACTGAGAGCTGGATGAACTCATTCACACTCTCAGTCCAATTTTCAGCAGACAAATTGTATCCACTGCAACTGACATTAACATGTGACATTTTGGCAATATCAAGATAGACAAAAGCTTGTGTGAATGTGGGAATTCTTCTGTATTTTTGCCAGAAAAAGAAATGTGTCAAGGTGAAGATAATCCAATAATTACTGACATACAAAAGTGAAATAGTGAGAAATTGGTGGCACAATCAGTAACCCAGTATATACCCCCATACCAAACATTTTCATCCACTGCTGCCTAGAAATATTCTTAACAGTCTTAAGGCTTAGGTCCTCTGAGAGTAGTTTCTTCATTCCTTTTCTATAACCAGAGCAAAAACAATATGGTGGGTTTAGTCATTACTCTGAATTTCCAGTCTTTAACTTTTGATTTCTCATGTATCTACACGTGAATTTCTACATAGACTTGTATTTCTGTGTTTCTACATAAAATATGTAGAAGTAGTCCAGAGCTGGAGATTAAGTCCAGTGTTTCTGCATTCTTGGTATTCTCTATCCTGAAAGCTGTGAAAAGGGCAGCAGGAAGAGTTCCAGTATAAATATAGTGTCAGAAAAACATGTTACAATTGTAAAAACATAACAGAAAAAAATAAACATGTATAGCAGCCTCTGGAAAGACTATCTTAGCACCAAAGGTAAGGAAATATCTACAGCTTTTATTCAGTCAAGTTATACCACCAGTTTTTCAAGAAAAATTTCCAATATCCTTTCAGAGGAAATGCTGCTGCAGAAATGTTAGAATGAATCATTGAACTGTAATTGTGGAATCATAACTAAAATCTGTGTAGACAGAATGGAGACATAGCTTAAATCCTGAGAGATTAAGTTAGCCATGATTAATATCATCATATGGAACAAGTATCTTTGGAAAGTAGAACAAGAAACTATTGATATTCTGGATTAGTGTTAAGAATTAGAAATTGAAGCCAGACTTTAACAGAGATAGGCTCCAATCTCTGCTCACCGAGATGTGGTGCGGAACCGATACAGACACTCCATTTGTCTTCTCTAAGTAAAAGACTACACGTCCTGGTGAGAGTTCACTACTTATTGTAACAAGTTTACAGAATGATGTATTTTTTTTTATTCTTCGAGAGCTGATAATTTTCATAAACTTCTCAGAATTCTAAAGCCACGTAATTCTTAAAAGTGAAAGGGACAGATCAGATAGCAAGGAATACAGAGTAAGACACAAAAGATAAGGAGAATCCTGAAAATTACTTGAATATAGTCCAGTGTGCTCAAACAGAACAATTAAATGGAAGATAGAAAATAATAAAAAGGTTCACAATAAGCACAACCTCCATTTTCTAGAAAGGAAAGTCGGATATTTAGTTTAGTGAATATGAAATAGCATATTTTTAGCCATAACAAAGACAAAGGTAAATCATAAATATCAAAAAAACAAGATGAGGAAAAACAAGAGCTTTTCATTGCAGGAATTTATTATACCTGGACAAACCCGTTTTTTTGAGGTTCAGAATCTGGATAGGTTTTAGGTGTACCAGGATTTTTTCCTACATTGCTGCAGAGGGAGCAGAAAGGAGCCTTGTGCTAGGAGTAATGACATGAGAATACCGAGATGCTGGAACGGATCAGGAAATGAGAGAAGTCTTCCTAAACAATGGTAAGAGGAGGTAGAAAAATATCTGTTGTCCTGTACTGTTTCAGCCTTCCAACATATTAGAGATTGAACAGGAGAGCTTTGGTTCTACATTTTCCTAGATCTGGTTCAAAGTAACTTCTTTAAATATAACTTAAACTTCTTTTAAAAATAAAACAGAAGTGTCTAACATAATTCATAGACAATTCTTCTGTGCAGGCAATCTATTTTTCTCAACAGTGTTGGCAGTGTTGGCTTCTAGTGCAGATTCTGCAATCAAATGTATAAGGTTGGTGTTTTCCCCATTTGATATAACAGATTCTTTATTATGCAGTCCATTCATTGGCGTTTAAATTTGAAGTAAGAGTGTGTCATGGTTTTATATTTTTTTTTGTTTTGGTTTGGTTCTCAGTATTCCGCATCAATACATCATGTAGTATACTGGGAGTTAAAGTGTTAATGCTCCAATTCCAGGCACCTATCTCTATATGTTACAGAAGTCATGGGATCTGGCCCTTCCGGGTGGGGCAGTCTCTTACTGCCTGGCAGTGGGTGCTGGAGGGTGCTTTCCTGGCCGTTCCAAGCTTTTCAGGTTTGAATCGGTATCGGGAACTCTCTCTCTCCTGTTTTATTTGATTTATTAGTCTCAATTTCAATCAGATTGTATTATATTGTGTTATCTTGCATTCTGATATCATAATTAGTAAAATAAGTTTTCCTCCATAGATTGTTGCCGCTGTTTTTTTTGTTTTCCTCCCTTCCTTCCCATTTTGTGGGCTGGGAAGGGGAGGGCAGGGGCCTACTGCCCCCCTGTCACGGGTGTAGATTGATCTCGTTAACTCCGTGACAGAGTGAATGTCTGGCAGAAATGTATATTAATTATGAAGTGGTATGAGGTTTTAAAACTTTGCAAAACTGAGGGAATGAGTGTTCAAAGAATCAGACCATAAACATTTATGCATTACATCAAGTCTTTCAATTTAGAACGCATGTGAACATCCACAGGAGTTGCTGAGCTAAAACTGGTACTAACTGAGCAAACAGAACTGTGTACAGACAGCTGATACAACATTCAGGTCTTAAGGCAAATTCAAGTATAGAACCAGTAAGAAGTTCCACTTCTGAGAAATTATGACAAAACAGAGAAACGTGACAATGGCACTAGATGAGACAGATCACAAAATTATAAGTTATGAATAAATGTAAGATTTTTTTCCTGATTTTGTTTGAATGAGATATTACAATATTTCACATAAGACTGGCATAACCAAGACTGTATATCTAGCATCTGATGTTGAAGAATTCAGACTGCAGAGCTCCAGTACAAACACAGGCACTGCTGGTAAATCAAAAAGTTTTAGCTGTGGGCAGTATAGATAGAAAAAAAGACTAGACGGAGATGAAGTCCTGTTTAATCCTATTTATTAAATTTTTCCATACATATTATTTTTATTTAGCAATGAGATAAAGGAAAAAATAAAACACAGCTGTGACAATAAAGGGGGGTGGCCTCCTCTGTATATCTAGTGACAGGATTAGAGGGAATGGCCTCAAGCTGCAACGGGAGATTCAGGTCAGACATTAGGAAAAACTCCTTCTCTGAAAGAGTGGTCAGGCACTCAGTGGGCTGCCCAGGGAAGTGGTGGAATCACCATCGCTGGAGGCGTTCAAGAAGCATTTAGATGTTGTACTGAGGGCAGGTCTTGGCAGGAAATATTGGTGGTAGGTGGACATTTGGACTGGGTGACCTTGGAGGCCTTTTCAACCTTGGTGATTCTATGAATGCAACTCTGTGAAAGGGTTAAACAGATTTCAGATACTGTTAAACAAAAGATCCTACACTGATAAGAACAAATAGGATTACTTTTTTTTTTTTAACCTTAAAAAAGCAGTGTTTCTAAAATAATTCTCTTACCAGTGCTTTTGTGAGTGGTACTCTGAACAAAATGGTCTTAACAAGCTCTTACCGATTCAGAGAGCTTATTCTGAGCTTCTCTGGCCACGAGGTTGAATCAATCTTCTAATTAAACACATGATTTTATAATTCAGTGACAGAGTTCTCAATAACTGCTGGCAACAAGATCCTTTCTAGTTTGCTACTTATACCTTGATCAGAGAGAGAATTGATCAACAGCTCCATCAAGACAGACTGTGCAAATAGGAGTAACTTAAAATTTAATTGTCCAGAGTCTAGTTCTTCACCTTGAGTGCTTGATGCTACTTCAACACCACAAGACATAGAAGTAGATTTCCTATTTGGGATACGTTCACAAAAAACATCTATTATTTTCCAGTTACTTCATCAGACGTTCTGTCCTGAGCACAAATAATAAGAAAATGTGTTACCAATAGCCCTGAAGAGGAACCAGCCACTTCAAGAACAGCTGCTATTTCATCTCCTCCTGACAGTTACTAATGTAAAGGCCGATGGTACAAGAGGCATAACTGCTAATTCAATGTGGGTAAAGTATTACCTAACATTGAGGTACATTTTAGCTTTCTTTATCTGAATCAGAGGAAAAACCTGTTTCTCTGGGACTGATTTATGAATGGAATATAAAGCGCAAAGTGTTTTGTTTATAAAAGAACCACTTAAAAAGTATTATTTTGCTGCTATATAGATTGTTTAGATCCTTGCTTTGCCCACATCTTAAGTACGGAGTGCAGTTCCAGTCTCTGCATCACAAATACAAATTAGAAGAAAGATAAGGAAAACTAAACATTGCAGGAGTTTGGATTCCTAGAAGAGTCAACACGGATGTATGCACTGATATCTCTAAGAGGGCAACTGTGTGGATGCTAAAAGCATACAAGGACATAAACTGCAGGAAATGAAGAGGCTGGAGTGTTCTCTTTTTTCCACAGACAGAGAGAAAATACTGGACTACATGGACTGTTGGCCTGATCAAGCAGGGCATTTCTTATGTTAAAGCATTTCGTTACAGTTGAATTAAACATCAATGATGAGACAGTAGTGTAGGTTTATCACTCTTAAAGTTTTGAGACACAATCAAAATATATAGCATTTAAAAATACCCAAGAACCTTAAATTCTGTCTTTGGATTTTCTTCTTCCTGGGTTAAAGAGTTTGGAAATTCAATACATCAAAAGTAGCTTTGATTATTTGAAGCTGCAAAATCACGTGTTAAAGGAAGTTTCATACAGCTTTTGCACTGTACAGATGTGAAGATAAGCTAATTTTGCAATAATTTTTAAATGCATAACTGATTATTTGTCACTGGTCCTCAGTGATCCTCATGTAGCAACTTTTGGAACTGAACTCTAGAATTCCTTGAAAAAATGGCTCTAGATTATACTTCTTCCAATTTCCAGCAAAGTAAACATATACACTAAACTACTTAAAATAATGACAGCCAGGTACTACTGACAGTAGTTAAATATTTGCTGATGGTCCTTTGTACCATAAGGATTTCAATATTGTTTCCTAGATGCACATCATTTCCTACATCTACACTGCTCATATATGGTTTTTATAATCAATACCACAGTTCTTTGACAATACAGGGGGATTGTTTATTACTTTATCATATAAAAGAAATATATTCCCATCAGCATAAGACCTACTTGGCTTTTTAACTTTGCTAATTTTTTCAATTTCTCAATCCTGTTTTTATGTATCTTTTTTTTAATTTAGTCTAGCTCCTGGAATAGCGATTGATAAATTTCTTGTAAATTATTCAAACTAGGGTGACTGCATCCTTAAAGTCAGATTCTTTTCTTCTTTGTGAGACCAACTTCAGCACAGTAGCTGAAAAATCACACTATCAGCATCTGAGGATACTGAATATTATTGTAAGTTAAGAAGGTTCAGGAGCTGCACAAGCATTTTGCTTATTTCAGAGTCTGGCAATTTCCATTCATGCTATTCTGGAATGAGACTCGTGAAAACAGAAGCTGTCTCCAAAACTGAGCATACTTTGATTTCTAGAATTGAGCATGCAGCTAAATGAAAACCCCCTCTTCAAAATAGGACTGAAACAATACCATTCTCACCCATACTTACTATAGAAGCTGCTCTCTTTCTGAATCTGGTGGCGAGGTGATGCTATCACAGTAACTGATTTTGTGCACAAAGTACTTTAATGATACAAATAGAAGTAGGTAGCAGGGAGAGAAAATTACACTAGAAGCAGATCTGCAATAGCCAGAGCAACATCAGGTGCCCTTGGGACCAATGAAGCATAAGTCTAACTTTATAAAGAGAGACAGCTAAACTATTACATTTCCTTCCCTTTTTGGTCAAACAGCACCACCACATACACTTCTGGTGTTTTCACTGCTGCCACAGATAAACGGTAACTATCTAACCCTCTTTTCCAACTCCTGCTAAAACAAAAGGGAAATAGCACAACAGTTGCTGATATCTGAATCATCAAAATGGATCTTTTTTCCTTGCCAGCTATTAACTTGTTCTAAGAACTGAGCAAGTCAGAATTTAGTATGAGTCAAGGGAAGGTTTCTGAGAAGTATTGGAACCTACTTTCAGTTAAACACTTGCCAAAATATCTGTCTTGTAAATGCTGGTGTTAATCCTAGTGAAGGCAAACAATTTAAGTAGTATTGCTTAATTTTTTCAGATGTTTGAAGATTCTTTCACACTGAGACAAATCGAGACAAATCTGTAAATGTTAGTCCTGTGTATACAAAAGATTTCAAATGACTCTTCTAGACTACCCTGTTTTGCAGAAAGTAGAGGGTAAAAGCTAAATTCTTGTAATCAGAAATAACTCTATTTAGACAGCCACTAGATTTTCCTCTAACAGGATGAATAATTAGAGTTTAGCTTTACTAATTTTATACTGAAATATTTCAGTCCACTTAACAGTGACTGGGCTGATTTGTTCAGAAATAGCATCATGTAGAGTACTGTAAAGCTGCACCACAAAGTAGACCAGGGTACCAAGGCACACTTATCCCTGCCCACAAAGTTATCATAGAGGCTTTTCAAAAAAGGCAAGGTGATACAGGAAGGGCAGAATAGCCATTAAATCACAATTACAGACCAATTTATGTGCATGTCCCACATCATGAGGAGATACGAGACATTTCAGCTATACAGGCAAAGAAGCAGACAAGCAGGAAATATTGTACATGGTATAAAATTCTGTATTTGTCTAGCTAGCTTATAAACTGGCTAACAACTCAAAAAAATTGGTCAGTAGAACTGTGGTAGTTCTATTTTTTTTTTGCTTTTCTAAACTTTGCACTGGGGCAAAGACAGGCCAAACAGTGCAATAAGTTGTCTGGAACTAGTGTGAATGAAGCAATTCAAACCCCAGAAATATGAACCTGCTGTAGGCTTCAGAAAAAGCATCCATAAAGATGCACACCATCCCCTACTCTTTTTTCTTCCTTGTCAAACTGTTTCACCTCAGTCTTAATCTCTATTAAGTCTATTGAACGTTTGAATGTCTCTGCAGCATCTGATTTTTCAGATGAGTTCACATTTTGTAATTAAAAATTTGTAGAAAAACCACAGCCAGCATATGAATGGAAGCTTTCTAAACAGTCATTATTCATACAAGCAGCTGCTATTTGTAAAAATGCATCTCTGGTCCAGATTTCTTTATGACTCAGGGTTATATAATTTGTTACTGATTTTAGAAATGAACTATGACATTTTTTAAAAAGAGACCTGTTTCCATCTTTACATAAACAATTACTTAGAATAGACTAATAGAAGGCATATACTTTAAAAAAATCCTCTCAGAGCTAATTCAATCTAGTGCTTATGAAATATATGAATTGCATTTTAGAAATAATCCTGTCTGCTCCAGACAGACTTCAGAGAGCACAGTTCAAGACATTTAAAAGTTACCTGGGCTGAAGCAAAGAAGGAAGCTAAAAGGTAATGTTACAGTGTTTTTGTGAATATCTGCCCAGTCTGTGCCTTACAGACCAATGTCAGTGGCTGTGGTGCTGCTTCTGGCTGCCTTACACATCCTATTGCTGAGGACTTTGTGCTTTTATGCTGTCTTCCCCAGCATCACTGCTAGGAACAGAACTGGCTGTTTTTCACTAAATGACTTTCAGAGCATTCATAAATCATGCAATTGCATTATTGCTTTTTAAAGGCAGTTCTCAGCTCTGTCTTGCTGGAAGGTAGAATAAAAGCTTAACACTTAAAGTATGTCCTGGTCTGTTTCTAGTCATATACATCTGTACTGCAACAAATCACTTTTAGGTCCATTCTACCATGGGTTGGGCCCCTTTCCAGCTAACACTGGATTCAAAGGGTGTTGGGTAAGCACATACTGAAATGCAGCAGAGAATAACGCAAAAGCAAGATGGGGATACCACAAAGTGAAACAGGTGAAGGTGAAAAGTACATGGCAATTAAATAACTTAAAAGCTTAAGCGCAGGTTCTTTATGCTGACTGTATTTTCAGTGCACAAATTTACTGCACATTAACCACTACATTCAATACACGCTGTTGTGAATTTGCTTGCTTTGAAGGAAAGCTGAAATGCTGGCTAGAAAAAGAGAACCTTTTCAATATAAGTTCTGCTTCAATTTATCACAAGTTATCAACAACAATTTCCTCAGAGCTGTAGCATGTCAGATAGGAGGTACAACATAAAGGCCAGATCCAAATCTTGCTATGTGCTAAATGGAAAGGACCTGGCCTAACAGGATTTTCAACTTCTCATTTTGCTTTTTTTTTTTTTTAGAAGAACTGATTATTCTCCATAACTTCTATGTTCTGTTTCTAGATAATTGTTTCTAGATAATGTGAAATGAGCAACACACATCCTAACTTTAGAATAAAACATAAGATTTCCCTGACCAAATGCTTAAGAACTGCACAGCAATCAAATCCAAATGCTCATTCTTAACTTTAGCTTTGTGTGTATCAGATTCAAAACACTGCTTCCTTCATGCCTTATTCTTCCAGGAAGATCATACAATAACTTTTCTTCTTTCTTCTTCTGTTCACATCACTGATATTTCCATCTCAGAGGAAAACACTGGGCTTGTTTTGCAATGCTACCAAGGATTTTCCTCTCAAGGATATCAGCATGCCATGAACATTAACAAATCCAACAACCGTCTCCATAGCATTGTAGTTCTGCATACATTTTTGCTCATTTTTGAAATCAGGGAAGCTAACCAGAACAAGGTCACTTAGCCTCTCACTGCACTAAAGAATTCTCAATTTTGAGTTTTACTTGTTCTCAGACTTATTAGCTGAGAAAAATACTTTAATATATTGCCTTTCAAATTAACCATGACTCCATAAAGCAAATAGTTTTAAACATTTTTAACATTTCCTATTGTAGGAATGTTTTAAAATAATGGGGAAAATAACCTATGCTATTCTCTTCCAATATAACCACACAATGCTTTTGCAATATGCAAGTACCCCATTCTACTACAAACAATAGCTTAAGTAAATGAATATTACTATAAACAATAGCTCATGCAGTTATTAAACTGTAATAGTAGAGAAGGACTGCTTCAATTTCACATTTTTTATATAACTTTCTCCAGTCCTGGTTGCAGCTCAAGTTATCGAGTTGCAGATAGTGTTAAAACCTGGAGTGAAAACAGATCTGCAAACACTAGAAAGACAGCTTATATTGATAATTCATTTGGAGAATTTTCCCCAGGAGCAGTTCCATCTTCTGTTATAACATCTTAATATAAATGGATGTGTCAGTCATCAAATATAATCTGCACTGCTTTAGGCAGTTCCATTTACAAGGCTCTAAGAAATTTATTACAAAACACCATTTGCTCCAAACCTTGCCTCAGTGTCACTGACTAGACGTGGGAACAAGAAGTCTTGCTTTGTATATTTGACATGATAGGAAGTAGGAAAGATAGGAAAGCTTTTATTGGCATGGCACATAGAAAAATACAGCCTGCCTCTTTGCTCTTGTCAGGAGACTGGAACAAGAGCTATTGCTAACCTCTGCACAGTCAGTAAGTTTTCAGTCTCTAGCAGCGTGAACGTGCATTTTGGCTTCTAGGGGTACTGCAAGAATATCATGTGAATAAGGAGCAGTGCAGAGTCCAAAGGGCTCCAGCAGAGAAAGTCACTGATATTGACAAGAACAACATACATTGAAAACATCTTTAAAAGGAAAAGGATTTTGCTTATTAGGGCAAACCAAAGGAATAGAACTGTTGTCAACTCCAGTTCCAGGTCATGGAAGCACTCAGCACTGAACAAATTTTCAAATCCACATGGGTTTATCTAAGAAATGTTGAGAAAGGAGGCCTAAGCTTAGCTGTCCACACATCTGAGCTTTTTGTAAAGGCAGAACTTCTTAAAAGCTGTAATTCTTCTCTTGTATAAGATTTAGTAAAATCTTTGATATTTTATACAGTAAAGTAGAACATCAACTGGATGGATTCTCAGCACAACATCAAACCCTCAGTATTGTGGTATGGTTTTTGTTTTGCTTTTAATAGGCTGTAAGAATTATAAAGAAATGGTTATGATGGACACTTAAGCGATATAGTAGCTTTATAATTTCATACATTGGGGTCCATACAGCAGCAAGAACCCTTCAGTAATACCAGATAAGCACATATAAAGTCATGTTCAGCAGAACCGATCTTGTGGTAGACTGCTAAGCCAGCCCAAAACGTGACATAAGCATTTTTTATATGAGTTGCCAAATTTATATTTCATATTCAAAGTCCAAAATTCTTCTAAAGGTTGCTTGACCAAGACAATAGGCCCACTATTTTAGCAGTGTCCTTTACCTGCAGCTTAACAATTTCATCTTAACTTGAAGTTTAGTATTTCTGAAGACTAACATTTCTACAGGGAAATAAGTGTGATTCATAATAAAGACAAAAACAAATCACAGGTTATATGCATGTGATTACTCTAGGATGATAAAGATATAAAACATATGTTCTTAAATGTTTTATTCTTTTTAGAAATCTTTATGGAAATGACTGAATAGCCTAGGAATGGAAGCTTCACATTTATGATTACTGACATTTGGGTTTGTAAACTTAACAGTCTTTTTGCTTGTGTAACAGTCTCTATTCTTGCTTTAATGACAACAGTCATTTTTCTTACTTATAAAGGGAAGAAACAGCTGTTCAGTACCTTTGGCCTTTTGTAACAGGAAGGAGTGATTTGTTAGAAAGCTTCAGATATCAGTCTGCAATCTACTTTTGGAATATTCACCCAGTTCTTTACAGTTTCTAAAGCATAAACATTCTGAAAGCTCAACAGTCCCCAACACTGTTCTAACTTCATGCCATAAAAGGCTGTTAATAAGGTGTAACATGGAAAAATCTTACTAACCCTGTTATATCCAAAAGAAAAGATGAACGGAGGAAGCTACAGCAGAGCATAAAAATCACTTAAAAAAGCAAACTTTTTTGCCCTCACAGTTGAGATTGCATTCCTTTTATACATGTTGGCTGTGATACTGAGCGTCCCTCAAGCTGTCCTGGGAAATACTGGCATTCCCTGATCTGCCTGCTTAGAGCCCTGACCAACACCCAAAGGTGTTGCTGACTGAGATCAGAATATTAGAATGAAGTTTCTTCTCTATTTGACACTACACTAAACAAGCAGGAGCAGAACCTGGTGTTCTCTATCTTCCTGCCTCTGCAGTTCTTGCCCTGGCTAATTGATCTATGGGAGAGCAGGCTCCACAAATCAACACTTGATCTTCACATTCAGTCAGCCCTGAACAGAAAACAGCACAGCAATAGCTCTGATGTACTTTTGCAGAGCTTTTCAGCATTATAGCACATGAGAGAAGTACAAAGACATCTCCTTACACTTTACAGAATTTTCTAGGTGGTGGTGGCAAGGTTCCATTTATTCTGGGAAGGAGGAAGATAAAACCATTTCCAGTTTGGGATGCACAAGGTATATAATACTCTTGAATGCAAACCATTGACTGTAATAATTTCCTACTGTTTCTTCACTCTTTAATGCTCTAAAGACATCAATACAAGAAAAAACAATGACAAAATAAACACAAAACCAATCTCACCCATACCAAAGTGAATTTATCTACAAATTCAGATACCTTTGTATGAATACCCCTTGCTGTCTTTCACTCTGCCTTATTCCTGAATGTACTTCTACAAACAAGCCTCCTGCTTGGGTGTGGAAAAGTATGTGACTCCACTTGTCTCACAACTGGCTCCACTGTCTTGCATGCTAATTACGCAGTATCAAAAACAGTGTAAAAAAATCACCATCAATTACCAAAGCATTGAATTTTTTTTGCTCAATTTTCTGATCATTTCCCTGTAAATTTTCTGAGCCACAGCCAAATTACTTTATCTGTAAGGGAGAAGAATACAACATCATGAAATCCCCTCACATACTTCTCTCTCCTCCACAAGGCCAAGGCCACAGGCATTCAGAATCAGAATAGTCCATCTACTTTCTGGCTTTCAAGACAAACACATCCAAACCACTTCCCTTCACCTCTTTAACTACCACCTCATTGATGACACCTGACTACTAGAGGCCAAATTACCTGGAGCCTATAAAACAAGGCTGATCAAAACAAAACACCCCCTCTGCCCTGAAAAATAAGCAGCAAAACCACACCTGCAGAGGATGGCACCATGCTATTTACCAAATCTGGATTATAAGTGGGGAAAAAGGATATTTACATGAAACAGTCCAGATCAGGTGGATAAATACTGTAGTTTCACCTCCTAGAAGAAATTACCATTGTTAGTAAAGACATTTAGGAGATAGAATGCTCAGATCCCATTTAGAATTCAAGGAACTTGAGTCACATTGAGGCCTGCAGAGTGTTTAATTCATGCAAGTATTCCCTTCATACACATATTTATGCATCACTACCAACTTTCATTCTGAATGTTGAAGTCTCACTGACAACTAAAACAAGAACTGGAAATTGAAATTGTAAACAAATACTGCCTCCCGTAAAGCTAGTTTGAACACTGACATTTTCATTCTAAATCTACACTCTGCTTTTTATAAAACAAAGTTTGAACATTGAAGTTTTCACTTACTGTGTGATATTGGATGGAAACATAACCAATGATTTGGCAGCTGGCTCTAAAGCTAAATGCACTCTCTTTTATGAAAGGAAGATGATTACATTGGAAGAAGCCTGATATTTATTCCGCTTTTAATTGATGCCTCCATTATTTGACCTCTCAAAAAGACCACAAAAGCAAACATAATAGTACATGTTTCTGACTTTCCTAATCTCCTCTTGTCTAAGCTAATTTATTGATTTCAGATGAAGGTTAGCCAGCACTGAACTCTTAACTGATTATATTAACTCCAAATTTGAAAAAGTCATTTGGCATATTTGAAATCTGTGATGTTTAGTGCCAGGCTAAAGATCACTGAAATCGATTAAGCCAAAGCCCTACTGAGACTGCAGCCTAAATCCCAACTACTAAAGTTCTCAAACTAGCCAGAATAGATTTACTTATCCAGTCTTGTGAAACAAATGTGTCATTTGGTCACCATAAAAGTTGTTTTTCCTTTCCTACACTTGCTGCTGCCTAATTGCCTTCTGTCAACATCCTGGTATGCTCTTAGTTAAGGCATTATATAGCAGTGTTGTTTAAATATATAAGCAACATAATGTTCAGGCAAAAAAAATTTGTTTCTCCTTAGAAAATAGGAGAAAAAATCATTTGTAATTTCAAGTTATTCTTTTATTTCTGTCCAGAACTAGGCTGAGATTGAAAACTAATTTCCATGGCAACTTAATCTGATATAACAAAAAAATCTTACGTGCATTTCTGAAGTTAGCTTGTTGTAAAGTTTTTGTCTTAAATTAGAGGCAGTCAACACTCAATGTCATAAATACTTGTTACTTACCAAACTGAGAGAACAATATATTATTAAGTTAAATATATATTTACCTTAAGGAAGCAGCAGATACCATAAATTTAGATCCAACTCACTATAGCTTACTCCTCTGGAAGCAACTGTTTCAAAACGGACAGCAATTTTTTTCTCTAAACACTATGATTTCAGTTTTTTATAATAAGAATTCCCAGTATCTGAGTTGTTGTTCATTGTAACACTGAAGTACTACCTGCTTTTAAAATTCAGTTACCACGTACTGTTGTATTCTCACCTGCTACTCACTCTAGGGACCCTATGACTGGATCCATGCCATCTCTTCTAGAACTTAACACTGAAAAATGAAACATACTGGATTCTTCACAGCTTTAGTCTTTGCCCTAACATTCATTCCAATCACAAAAGAAGAAGTTGCAAAGGAGAGGCTCCTTCCACTCTGTCAACTATGAACAGTTACTGCAGTATGGCTGTCCTTATCAAAAATAATTCAAAACATCTACCCTAACAGAAGAGATAAGCCTCAAAATACATAGCAAACCTTCCACCAGACTCCACCTTATGTAAAAATGTAGCCGCATATCTCAGAACTTTAACCTTGCACTCTAGTCTGGACAAAACACAGTAACAGATGAGAAAACACTTCCAGTACTGAGAACCTGAAGAACAGCAGGAAACAAAGTCACTACTGTATAGTACAGCTGGATTCAGGAACATGTGAATTTGGAGACACCTGAGGCATTACATAGCCAGACTTGGCTTTGTGAACACAACAGATTGCTGCTTTGCTCACATGGGAAACTAAAATCAATATATAGCTAGATGAATGTTTAGGGAAAGAATAAAGAATGTACTAGCCAGAAAACGTCACTTAAGATATGGAGATTCAAATATTTTTAACAGACAGAAAACTTTACAGTACAATTAAAACAACATCTCTGGAATGCAGGTCACCAGTGATGCTAGGTATAGAA
This sequence comes from Meleagris gallopavo, assembly GCF_905368555.1. Taxonomy (NCBI): domain Eukaryota; kingdom Metazoa; phylum Chordata; class Aves; order Galliformes; family Phasianidae; genus Meleagris; species Meleagris gallopavo. The sequence goes on along the minus strand of NC_139414.1, from coordinate 6,158,723 downwards.
CTTCTGTCAAGCTGTATTTTCCCTTGAATTTATAGAAAAATGTTTCATCACAAAATTAAAATCATCAGTAAGATCACTGGTTTATGTTAGAAAAATTAAAATGTAGTTCTTTGTACCACCATTACTAACAATGTAACTTCCAAAGAATTTTTCAAAACCATCTCCATCAGATCTGACCTATACCACACCACCACTGCTGCTTCCAAAGGGTTGATAAGATCAACTTAGTCCAAGCTGCAACTTCACCAAAGCTAAGGAATTTACAAAGTATCCTCAAGGTTCATTGAGCCAAAATTTACAAAAATGTGCAAAAGCTTTCCCAGAGCACATTCAAAGAACTAGAGAAAGATAACTCATTAAATTGCATTGTGTCTGATGTGAGAACGAGTTAAAGAAGTGAGTTTATGCTACACAGAAGAATTAATCACTCTGGAAAGAGTTACTGGAACATTTTATTTAGAGCTATGATATACCCCCAGAATTCAGATGAGCCTCAGTGCCTAAACACACCCCAGAGCAGGTGGAGATCTCATTTGATTGACTTCAGCTGCTATTAATTAGTCATCATAATAATCTGAATGTTTCCAAAGGTTAACTAAATCAGTATTGTATAGTCTTGAATAAAACAGATTAACTTGTGAGCTTCTACCTTTCCACTGTTAACCACTTTTAAATTGGCATTACTCATACCACGGGTTGGTTCACTCCATTTCTTCTAAGTGCCTTTTCTAGCCAAAGGTACAATTTCCAGAGGTAGTTCTTAGAATGAGGGGAAAAGGCAATTACAACCTTTATCACCCTTAAAAAAAAAAAAAGGTTTTTTCCATTTCCAGAGACTACCAGATGAATCTGGAACATGACAAGCTGTTTCCATAGTCTATCAGCCAAAGAATTCATACATTGAAAATAAAATTTGAAACCGTGTTTTCCTTATTCAGATAAACAACAATGTTTAACATCCTGCAGTCATAGCAGCAGCTTACCTAACAGTTTTCATGTTAGTTACAGCTGTTACATTGCAAAACTTGAGGCTGTAAGTGAGCACTGTCTCCATATGTATAACATCCAGAGTACAATTCAGAAAATGAGAACTATTCTTCCTAACTTAATTGGTTCATTAGCAATAATGAAGCTTAACTCCCTAATGTATATCAGAGTCAGCAAATTCTTTGTCTAGACTTAGACAAGCTAGAGTAACATCTCCATATGGAAATTAGGCCACATTTATCAACTGAGAGAAGCAAGGTGGCGACTTCCTAGGCAACTGCTTGCAGCCCAAATGCACCTCTGTAGTCATTATGCTCACTTAAGATGGCTGGATTTGCTCAAGCATCCAAATTAGTCTGCTTACATGAAATCCTAAAGGCCAAGAAACCACAAAGACCAACATATACTGCTGTTAGCCTTACTCTCTATTTATATCCAGTCTCTTACAAAAAAAACCCAAACCAACACACTCACTGAGGTGCAGTTACTAGCTACAACTAACAACATTTTCAAGTTTCCTGCTTTTGCTTAATCCAGCTATGCAAAACCCACACAGCCAAATGTTCATCTTTTCTAAATAAGCCAGTCATCCGTCTTTCAATGAAAAAAATTACCAAGAGATTCTCTTTCAGTGACTTAAAGAGCAAGAGAATTCCTGAAATCTTCAGAAACTTTTCACATCAGGAAACATATATGATTCATGGCATATTTTGTTTACCCATCACTCTTAAAGGAAGCTAAAGACAGAAACCCAGACTTTAGTTTATCTGAAACAGAACTGCATGATGGATTCACATTTGAGAGACCCACCTGAGAACTGAGTGTATTCAGTATCTTAATATTCTACTCTGGACTTCAGGTGCTGTAAAAAAGTCATATCAGGCTCACTTTCTCTCAACCTCAATTTACTCATGGCCTCTGGTCACTCTGCTAATATTGACCTTTAGCTTGAATATTTGTTATTCTTTTGACATATTTGTAGGCAACAATCACATTTTGTCTCAGTCTTTATTTATCCAGCTTAAACAAACCAAATCTTCTGATTGTTTTCTGATATGAGGCCTTCATGGTACAGATAACCTGAGTGATTCTTCTGTAAAACTCTTGTTTGAACACTTCTCATGAAAACTGACAGCCTAAGTCACAACAGGTATTCTCTGCAGCTCTCACAGAGGCCATACAATTAACTACTTTTTTCTCTCCTTTATGTATATGGATGTTCCCAACTCTAACAATCAGTTTTCAACAAATAGGGCCTATGCTTCCTCCAACAGGCATCTCACGTACTGAAATGACAGATCTGGTCTTTATTTTCTTGTATCGTTGTCATCTTGCCTTCTGTTCTTCTTCATTTTTACACATACCATTTTTGTGCTCTTCCTTATTTTCACTCTATTTCCTTATTTCTATTATTATATTAAGATAAAGCTGCTCCTCTCTTCTTGTTTCCCTATTATTCATCTCTGACCTCTTCTACTGTATCTTCTGGGTATTTCCAAAAAGACTATGTAAGCTACAAACCAGGTAAGTGCATGAGCAACAGACATAGAAATGCATGTGTTTTCAAGGAACAAGAAAAAAAGTGGTGTTTTTTTCCACCACAGCCTCCATGCTTGCTTCATCGAGCAAAAGATTATTTCTAAAACTGTCAACAACCTGCCCAATGCCTCTAGGTTAAACATGACTTGTCTCATTTTACTACATTATTTGCAAAATATATACATTATTTGTAAAAAAAATATAAACAAAATCAGAGCATTTGCTTAATTTCTGAATGTAGACAGCTTTTTGATAGGACAGAGATCCTCCAAATATGCACTACACATTGTTAGATGAATTCACTTCTGTTGTGTCAAGAGAGCAAACATTCTCATCTTATTTGCAGCATGATTACACTTCATGAGCTGAAATACATTACTTGCAATGGCCTTGCTATGATTCCAGACCTGCAAATAATCACTTTACTCCTTGCAAAAAAATCTATGCCAGTCATTTATGAGGACATTTATCACAGAATTCTGAGCTGCACGAGTCAGAAAAAAAAGTTTTATAGGTCAACCCTAAGATTTTGGTGGTTGCATCTCAAGCTCTTTTCCCATTATTACAAATGTCTCTGAATTTATTAGATGAAAAATTTACAACCATCATCTCCCTCTATTTTGAACAATCTGTGGAAGCAATCTAGAGAAAACACCATATAAAAAACAGTATTTTAAAGTAAAAAAAAATCATTTCTTAATCTAAGATACTATGTGTTAAAAAAATCTAGCTACTTTCTTTCCAGAGGCTTACTCTACAACTAAATTTAACCCTCCGGTCAAGTCTTCATTAGTAGTAACAAAGTAGTCCAATTCCCCATTACCTGTCATAAGCACTAGGTCAAGCCTCACAGGCATATAGGGAAATTAGCAGTTTGTTTAACTTCATCCAACCATAAGTACTTCATCCAACCATAAATGTTGAACCCAATTACTTAATTTTTTTTTTTTAAGAAAGCACTTTATAAAAAAGCAAATGAAAATGAAAGCAGTAAATCTTAGTCACTCACTTCTTTTCCAAAGCACAAAAGCTGTAATTTTAAGTCTCCTCCCCAATTTGTGAAAGTAGCTCATTGTTTTGCATACTGTAACAGTTGCTGCTAAGTCCTAGAGGTATATTCCACTTACTGAGCTTATAGGACCTCATCAGAGGCTGCAGCTGAACCTGCAGTATCAACAACCTTCAATCATTCACACTTCTGTTCCTGCCACCAATTTCCTAATTCTTCTTAATTAATGCCTGCTGTTCAGCATTTCACCACACACGACCACCTACAGTCCCTCATTAAACTGTTTCCCATATTTCCCTTTTTTCTTTGATCTAGGGACTTTTGTACACTAAGGCTCTTACAATATTACTGCTGCAAGCTGTGGAAATTACAAGTTGGAAGCTTCCTTCTTCTGTAGTGACATTCATGACAAAGAACATGACAATTCAAATGTGAAAATTCCTTCATCAGGTGTTTCCCCAATATTTAATCCCCTAGAAACTCCAATCTCAACATCTGTGGTACTTTTTCCAATTACAGACACCTTGTAATTCTGTGCTAACTCTGGTCCTGAAACAGAGGTAGGGGTGCAAGTCCTGAAAAACTGCTCCTTTCATAGATATACTCATTTTCCACTTCCAACTCAAAAGTGTTTAATGCAATCTTCCCACATCAAGTCACTTTCCTCCAAGTTACTAGGCAGTAGTTCAGGGCCAACAAGCTGATGACAAAAAGTGTGCAGCATGAACCCTTAAGAGAACATGGCTGGCTCTCTCTGGTACCTGATCATCCCACCCTAGTCTGCCGCAAGAAATCAGAGGGAAATAAAAACCAGCAACCATGTATCAGGAAAGATGGGTGAGTTTTTTTTCCTGTTGCCCTTTTTTTTAAGCACAGAAAGCCATCAGTGAAACATCAGCCAGTTTTTTTTTTTATTATTTGAAGACTACAGGAAGAAAAGTGCAGAGTATGGTATGTGGATGACATCCACCAAAACATTAAGAACAGGGAAATATAGAAATATGTTCTTTAATTTTGACACAGGTTTTTCTCCTTAATAAAGCTCATATTGAGTCCTATTGTATGCCTTAGTTATTCCCAGCAGATAGGAAAATGAAGTCTAAAGCCCAACAGAACACTCTTCTCCCAATTTCTGAAGAATCAAGTGGTAAGAATGACAGGGTTTTTGTAGACATTGCTCAAATTTTGCAATAAAGTTATGAAAAAATGAAATAATATAAAGACTGAAGATCTTTTGAAAACAAGATCTTATGAAATTTGAATACTTTTATTAGTGTAACTGGGATCTCATAAGTGATTCCATGTGACAGTTCCTTGTGAACTTACCTCTCTTGACTGGCATAAAAGGCAAAATGCTCTGTAAGAATCCATAACCACAGACAGTTGGAGATGCAGTCCAGTCAGAAAAATCAGCCTAGCAAGGAGAATAGAAAAAGCATTATTAAAGACAGCTCTCGAGAAATTATACAACATTATTTGGAATCAGAATGCTTCAGATTACTAATAAAAAACAGAAAATTTTCAATGTTTCAGTGGAATAACGTCAAGTTTCTATAGAAATATATTTTTAAAAAACTTACAAAGCAAATAAAATGTTTCAATAGCTCTACTTATGTTTCTCTTCCCTCTCAAGCTATTGAGGGAATTGGGGGGTGGGGGGAGGGAAAGAACTTGAGACCTCAGAATAAGCATTTTGCATAAGACTCTTCATCTCTCATGCTGCATTTAATGCAATCACTGTTAGCATTTTCAAGTACTCTTAAGTAAATGTAACAGTTCTAATTAAGCCAAATATATTTACTTTGCTTGTGTGACACCTTTGGCCATGCTGCACATGATCCCTTCTCAAGTTTCGAGTCTTAATACTTAGGGTGCATACTTATGTAAGTATATTGTAGGTTTCTAAGTGTCTTATCTATGTTTTTTTGGAACAATTGATTTTCAATGAGTTATTTCAACTCTCACCAATCTGTTTACTAGTTTCAAAAAGATACCATGTGAAATACCAATGCAGAAACTAAACTCACTGCCCTACTTTTGTTTCAACTCATTCTAACTACTGCCCCCCCCACCCAACACCACATCTTACTTCTCCAGGCCTCCTTCTACCCAGCCTCCTCTTCAACTATCACTTTTCCTAAGCTTTGCACTACATTTCTGCTTTATTTGTGTCTCCCACAGCAGCTCATCTTCTCTCATGAGTTTTTTTTTTTCTTACAGTTACAAAATAACTGCTAATATGCAACACAAAAACATTCTACTATTAATATATACCACACTAAAACAACTAACAACCCTTTGTTTTGTTTACAACAAGTGTGAACATAAAACTGGACACTGGAAAAAAAGAGTAAAGGAAATGACAATCACCATATCTACAGTAGAAAGGAGAAACAGAAAATATGATTATGTCAAAGGAGTAAAACCAGATACTTTGTACTATATAATTATAGAAAACATCATAAGAAACAGCAGGCCCACAGAGGGTCACTTGAAACCAGGAAACATACTACGCACTTACAAGAAAATGAACAGCAGGATCTAGAGATATAAACTCGCCCTATCTGCCTGCAGCACTCCGTAGAGCACACATGCAGAAAATGTTTTCCAACGTACTAACATACCCTATGTCAGTCATTAAGATGAAAGTCTTTAAAGGGTAAATAGTGCACTTACTAAGGAAAAATGATCACTTTGGAAGTAAATGGCAAAAGATAAATTTTTGCAGTAAAGTAGAAACACATATTGAAGATAAAAGCTTGTATTCATTGTTTAGGCAGTGTTACATTCACACCGCAAAAGAATGTAACTCATGCCAGACACTTGCTGGCTTTTAGATGCTTAGACTCTCAAAACATTACTTCAGAAAGCAGTTTTGTATGTGACATTAAGAATCCTGCTGGGGGCATTATTTTCATCACATGGGACCACAGTATTTCTAACCTTGAGTAACTCACTATACTTACTTCACAAAAAGCCCCGGGAAGTTTCTGACTGCCTTTTTGACTGGAACCATCCATGTGGCAGCCAAGTTTAGGAGCCCCAAGACAAGAAAGGAGCAGAACAAGAAAGCCCAGCTGTACACCCTGCTAGCAGTGCCACAGCCGCCTGCACTATGAGCACTTGCAGATATCCCCATCTCTTCTTGTTTTCTGCCACTGTGCTGTGCGATCTCTCCTCCGAAGCAGCACGCATCAGAGTAACCACAAGCAGCTCTCAGAGGAGCAATCCTACTGAAAGCAAAAAACAGAAAGTTCTCGAAAGAGCACGCAGCACGGAGGCACAGGACAACCATAGGACACAGGCACAGAGCACCCGATCACCTCAGCACCTCATGTTATACTACCTCAGAAATACCCCTAACGGCCTGCGCGCCCCTCTTATATAAGGCGGGAGGTTACGTCACACTACTCCAGCCAATAAAACGCTCTGTTTACCCTGAAGCTCATTACATATTCACGCGGAAGCTTTCCGTACCCGGTGCTGCTGTAGCAGCTCGGCGCGAAGGGTGGAGCGAGCGGCCCCGCCACGCCCCGATTGCGCGGCTGCCTCCCGCCGCAGAAAGCCGCGGGGCCGCTGTGCGTCTTCGTGCGGAGCCTGCCCGGAGCCGGCGGGGCGTAGGGCGGAAGCGCCCGGCACCGCTCCCTGCCGCCTGGGTGCAGGCGACGAGGATGAGCCAGAGAGACACCTTGGTGCATCTTTTCGCCGGCGGGTAGGTGACGCCGCCGCCCCGCGCCGGGGGAGCGGGCAGGGCGCCGGCGGCAGCCTCGGCAACGGGCCTGGCGGTGGAACGGACCGCTCGCTCCGTCCCCGTGTAGCTGCGTCGGGCCGCGTCGCGCCGGATTGGGGAGCGGGGTCCGCCGTAAGGACGCCGAGGCGAGGCGCGCAGGCCGCAGTGAGGCCCGCCCGGCGCCGCTTCCCGCCCGCTGCTCTCGGGCCCTTCCGGGCCTCCCCTGGCCGGGGCTGCGCGGCCGGGCCTCGACGGGACACCGCCACGACGGGCGGCGTCGGTGGCGCCACGATGAGGTGCGTGCAGGCCGGGCCGTCCGGGCGTTGGGCTGCGGCGAGATCGGCGCCGCCTGCACGTGGGCCCTGGCGGAGCTGCGGCGAGGCTGCCCTCACAGACTGCCCGCTTCCTCCAGAAGTTTCTTCTTCGCTCGGTATTTCCTTGAAGAAACCAATTGAACTTTCCGTGCGTGGGGCTGTCCCGGTGTCAGTGAGGTTACCTGAAGGTGCCCGTCTTCCCAGCGGTCTACAGGCAGGCTGATAACTTCAGGATCAAGCATTGCTTGAATGCGTTTAACACCGATGCGTACTGCTTTTAGGTGAGGGGCTCCCTGTCGACTTGTAGCCTGCAGCATCTGTGCACGAAGGCAGAAGAAACTGGAGAGGAGCACAGTTAAAAGTAAACACGTGGCCCTTGTAGCCCTGCTTGGGTTGGGGGTAACTCTCAGGTAACTGTAGGTGTGTTGTAAAGCTTTGTAGTGCCCAGTTACACTGCCTGTGTTTCCTTCAGGGGTGGGCTGGGAGCAGCACCTGTCTTAAAAGAGAAAAGGAGAGTCTGTTTGCTGTAGCAATAGGCATGTATTTGGACAGTGAGTGTGGCTGTGTGGAAGTAGGGGAAGAGACAGAACAAAGAACATAATATATGTCTGAGTGAGCTTGAAGCTTGGATTTCCATTTGTGTTACTCCTTTACGAAATGGTGCCTGTGACTGGAGTGTTTGAGGTGGAAGACTGCACTGTTTCCTGTGAGCAGATCTGGGTAACTTGGCTATGTGTGAGCACACACACCTTCCTGATTTCCAGTATTACACAATCAGTTTAGTACTTATGCAGGTTCTCTCCCCCTGCAACTTCTGGCTAAGAGGAGGGTTATACACCAACAGACCTGAGATTGCGGTGCTCTGTACTTCAGAATTCACATCCTCATAAACATACAGAAAAACAGTAGCTTGAACTACTTTCTGCAAAAGGCAGATTAGTACGGAACAGTACATGATGACTGAGGCAGCATTCCAACCTGTAATCTTAAGACTGAAGTGAAGATTGCTGAGCTCAGCAAGGTTGTTCTTTTTTTTTATGGAAAGTCTGATCTGCAGGTAGCTGGCAGCCAGTTGGGTCAAGGGTAATATTGTGAGGAAAAGGCTGACTTTTCTTCATGTGGCAGCCACATGTTTTCTGTAATCACAGCTCAGCAAAACTGCATATATTTGGTCACATTTAGCAGCAGGAAAGTTATTCGGGTCATCGCGACTTCTTTCTAGCATGGTAGACTATAGATCTCTTGAACTATCTTTAGTCTTCAGTGAAACTTAAAAGTGAAGGAAATTTTGTTTTCTTTTAGTTTTCACTAGGAATTGTTTGAAAACAACATGATTGTCTCAATCTGCTGACCCTTTTTGCTAAAAAAAAAAGTTTTGTTAAACACTGAGTCTTTAATTCCCATTTTCTTTGGGAGTAAATGATGATATTGCTGTTTCTGTAATGTAGGCGGGGCTATTCTGGGATTTTTCTGTAGCTGCCTAGCTTGTTTCATGACAATTCAACAACCGCTGTCAAACTGCACTACTTCTGGGGAATTACCAGTTCATGCTGGAAGTTGAAGCTTCATTTCTAATAATCCCTCCTCCATCCTTCTCTTTCTCCTGTCTATGCGTCCTTATTGCTTTCCAAAAAGTTTGAGCAATGTTACTGTTAGTTTCATTTCTGAGAGTCCCGTCTGTTTCTGCTTCATAGCTACGTACCTATTGTAAATATGTTATAGCATCATCAATAAATTGAAGGGGTGAAATTTTATTCCATCAGAACATAAGAGCTTTCTCAGGGCCTTCTTTCCTCAGCAAAAGGCAGGACCATCTTGGGTTGGAGATGGATGGCTGCTTTTCTGAGTTCAGGGCTGAACAGCCATAGGTTTACTTCTGAAATTTCTTTATTTCTGTTGTTTCTTCAGAAAATTGGGCAGTTTTCTGCTTTATTTTGTAATTAATTATAGGGAAGAGTCTCTATTTGTCTTGATAAAATTTTAGATTGAATCACTCAAGTTCTTACCAAATCTCTGCAGTGGTAGAAATAGTCAAAATTTAAATAATATATTTAAGATTAAGTCTAAGTAGTTTAGAAAAATCAGGTACTACACAGGTGAAATAATTTTTTTTTTCAGTTTAAGAAGATATAAATAACTGAGCAAGTAGAGTGGTGATAAGGATTTCTACTGCCTTTCAGAAGTAGTCAGTTGAGCTGTAATGGAGTTACCAGGCCACCTAGTAACCTTTTTCCTTAAAGTACTTTCATTCCTGGCCTGACCCTGAATGTCTTTCAGAACTAGTTCTTCCTGTTGTAAGGCACAGGGCAAGGTTAGTAGCTTCCTGCCCCAACTTGAGCTTATTTTTGTGTTCAGATACTTTTCTGTGGGGTGGGTAAGGGGGGAGTAAGCAATTTCTCCTTAAAGGTAGCTTGGGTTTTGCTCTCTGAGGTGACCGAATTGCATAAAAATGGCTGTATTTGAAAAATTGTGAAGCTGATGTGTTTCTCACATTTTCCTGTAAGTTGATTGATGTTTTCAGCTGTTCTTTACTTGATATGGAAGTCATGTTATATTTATTTGCCCTGGCTCCTAATTGCACTTTGTGTTAGTGTTTGTTTTGGATAATGGAAGCCAGTGATGCTTTTCCATTTGTTATTTTTTTTTCGTTTGTAGGTTTCGGTATGTCAGCACATTAGGGGAACTTCATTATTATGCTTAATTAGAAACAGCAATTTGATTATTACTTTTAGTTAATGGATGCTAACTTAAAACTCACTTTTTAAACCTTGGCAAAAAGTATTAGCAGTGAATAAAGGAGCTGGGGCTTCTAGCTGGCAGTGCTCCTACCCAGTATAGTAAGGCTAAAGATAGAAAGGTAAATAATATACAAGTTTAGCAGAATAATAGGAGAGTCATGACACCTACGTGCTAATGAGATGCATTCTTGTTGTTTCTGAAAACTGTACTTAGTTAAAGCCTTAAATTATCTTGAAAGTGGGATATGTAAGCTTAATATCCGGATCTGTGGTTTATCTGTTGATGTGAAAATCAGTTACAACTTGCTGTAAGGCAGGGCTGTGAAAATTCTGATACTGCTGAATTGATTCTAAGTGAGAAAGACATTAGGAGCTCTGTTTGTTGGTGGCTTGTTTGTTTTCAACAGTTTTGCATTCGCTTTCCTTACTGTGTCACTGTCGGTACTTGTGTGGAACTTTCATTTTCATACAGGAAAGAGAAGCAGCTGGTAAAATAAATGAATGAATGTAGGTGCAAGATAACAGGGTCAGGGGTTATCTTGAAGTCTGAGGCTGTGGTTACAAACGCTGTGAAAAGTGAATCTGAGGTCAGGCCCTACATGGCTGCATCTTGTGTTTGTATAGAATATATAATTATCTAAAGGAATAGAAGTTTGGGATTCTTAAATAGGTGTAGTTACAAGTATAGATGAGCTGACAGGCAGTGGGAATGTTTGTAGGAGCATTTGTAGTCAGTCTAGTGGCTGAAGTGTTGAGATCCTCATCTGTAACAGACCTGTCTGCTTTTACTGTAGGGTGTAAAGTAACAGTAGAAGGTATGCAACAGTTCTGGACAAGGGCGGTGATTCCTAAGCAGATATCTTCAACCTGAAATAACAAAAGGTCACCTGTCCAGCTATCTCTGGAAATAAAATCTGGGATTTGAATGCAGAATGGGATTAGATTTTGAAGTATGTGCACATTTATTTCTTTGCATATTCCCACAAATAATACAGGAAGATTTGGAATGAAGGACTGAGTCTGTGTCCGGGTCAGCAAATGCCTTGCTTTGCAGTCAGGAGAAGAATAAACCTGATTATTTTCTAAGTGTTGAGACATGTATTTTTCTGAACTCTGCAACTCCTTAACTTGTGTTAAGCCACAAATTGGGAAGGACAAGAGAAGAAGCCCTTAGAAAGCTGGAGCTCGTGGCTGTCTGCTCCTGGAGTGCCAGTCTGGAGCACAAAGCAGTAGCTGTCTCTGTATTCCTAGTACTATATTAAGTTAATAAGGCCAGTAACATATTTCTATGTAAAATACTGCAGTGGCAGAACAGGAGGCATGTTTCAGAATAGTCAGTTACTTTTACAGGTCACATTGTTTCTGAATTGTCACTTGATTTAACTACAAACTGTTTATTGAAGTTTTTCATGAACAGATTTCTTTTGCCAAGGCCTATAGCATTTACCTTAAAGTTCAAGTGAGCAGTGTAAGTCAGTGTAGTTCCTGGATTGCACGTTCAATTAGTGGTTCAGTTCAGACTTGGATCTTGTTACTACTAAGCAAAGCCTGGTTCCTTAACATTTGGAGAGTTTTTCCTTAACTTTTAAATATCAGATGCCTTCTCTTTTGTACGGGGATTTTTGAGGGCTGGGAGAGAGACGTATTACATTTTGACAGGAGGAGAGATTTGGGGTTTTGGGGATATGTTTGTGAGTGATACAGAGCCATACAGCACTCTGAAGAACTTCTGCTGGTTTTTTTCTCATTTGTAAGTGGCAATCTGAGATCTTGAAAACAGGGAGAGAGATTTTGAATCCAGACTATCAATAGCTAGTGGAAGATGTGACTAAGTTCTGCTAAGACATCTTAAACTGCTTAATGAAAGAAAACCAACACATCAGTAAGAAGTAGTGCCAAGTGCTGATTATTTGAAATCATGACCTGAATGGCAGATAAAGGGTGCCCCACCTCTTAAAAGGAGGCAAGTGTTCGCCTGCTTCTCTTACAGTGTGTGTAAATTTGAACAAGCTGCCAGCTGCCCTTACAGCAGGTGGTTGTCACGGAGCATTGCTTGCTGTAAGCAAACTTGGAAGGAACAAGCACTGCAAAGGTTTGTGCCTGTCCCATTCCCTAGCTGTCTGTTATTCCATTGCTGAGGGAAGTCTGACCAGTGCTATTACAGCCAGGCACCCATCCCTTGTGATTTGGAGTGGTGCAGGGGAGCGTGCAGAATGCAGCCTCCAGGATGGTGTTAATCTTCAACTTCAGAAAAATTTTCCAGTGTGGAGTAGTGGTGGGGCTAGCAGCATTAAAGGCTCCAAATTCCAAGCCCTGTTGATGAATGGTGCCTGACTTTTCACCTGCTCATTTCTTCCCCATTCCATAGTATTTGTCTCATTACATACCGTGCACTTTTTCTTGCTGTTGCTTGAAAGTGAGTCCTCATGTAACCTGCCCAAAATCAAATGCAGAAAGATCTTAAGTGGAAGCAGATACTGAGGGATCAGAAACAGAGAGGTTGCAAGAAATGAAAAAAACCCTCAAAGCCAGCTTCCTACATTGCCTGCACATGCTCATGGCCATGCAGCACTTGCTGCTGTTGAGTCACATGAAATACAGCAGCTTGTTTTCTGTCTTGAAGATGGGCTTGTTGCTGTAATTGTTCCAGCAAACTGTCTTGAGTCTAGACTGTGTCTTATTTTAAAAATGTATTTGTAGCTTAATATTAGAAGAGTAGGCAAGTGAAATGAAATGCTCATTCAGAGATGCTACTCTAAAAGCTGTATCAGTCTTACTGCTTCTGTACAGTGCACTGGGAAACTGGCTGCCATTTTTCATGTGCTGATGCTTTATTGCAAGCTGACAAACTTTTATTCCCTCAATTCAAATGTATAAGAGGGTAAATTTCAATTTAATGTTGGAGTTAGAGCTGGGAAAAGGTGCCTCCAGGCTCTAGCAGTGGGCTATCTCTAGATTGCTAATTTAAACAGGAGCAATAGTTGGGCATATTGAACACTATTGTTAGGTACTCTCAGTTCAATTCTTACAAACAGATTAGCATGTTAGGATGCAGTGCTGTACTGCCATTTCTGGTACTATTTACAGCAGAAAACAGCTCTACATGATGGACTATAAATGTGATACTTGACAGACTCTTTACAGAAATCTAGGAGATGTTGAGTTCTGGGTATTACTGCTAATTTGTACTGAATTCTCCTTTCATTTTGGAAGACATTAATAGCATTAAAAAATGCTATTAAACAAACCTTGAGGCTTTTAAAAAAACTTCCAATGAAATAGAATGTTTTTCTCAGTGCTTGCCAGGATCAATTACCAACTCTCCTTATAGCTTGAGAGAAAAGAATGCTGAGCCCTTGGAATGTAATAAAATTATATTTGTGTGGTTGCTAGTGGTGGTGTTGGTAGCATTGAGTGGTCTAAATTTGTTGGTTTTGGGGGTAGATACATAAAATGTCCTGGTTATTTTAAGAATGGTGTTTGGTGAAGTTGAGAGAATACTGGTCTCTGAAAAGGTTCAAGCCGAACATACTCAGTGAATCATTACTTTGATGGTATCATGCACAAAATGCAAAGGGAGTTTGTTGGTTCTAATTTAATAAATCGCCACAGTACAGTTTTTACTAGCTTTCCTAAGAATGATGAGCATAGCTCTGTGTGCACGCTGCACAAATTATGCTCTACTCATAAGGATTTTTGGCATCTCCTTTCTGGCCAGGAGCACACTGAACATTCAAAAAAAAAAAAAAAAAAAAAGTTAAAATTTACTACAAGCAGTTAAACATTTGAAATGCTGAGCTACTTTCCAGAATGGATTTGAACAGCTTGTGCTGAAGACAGTGCCCATGTGGGGAAACTTTTTGCCTGTTAAAATTTTCTCTAAATGTCAAAGGATTAATAGTTTGCTTGTCTTCAAGGACGAGGAATTACACCATTATCATGCATATATCATTATTTCTTCACTGTTCGCTGTTCATCTCTGCTCAGTGTAGCATTACTGTGTTCTTTATTTTCTTTGCAGTTTAGAAAATGGTGACCCTATTTCTCTTTGCAGATGTGGGGGTACTGTTGGTGCAATTCTGACATGTCCACTGGAAGTTGTGAAAACACGGTTGCAGTCCTCTTCTGTGACTCTGTACATCTCTGAAGTTCATCTCAACACTGTGAATGGTGCTAGTGTCAATCGAGTAACTAGAGTTTCTCCTGGACCTCTCCATTGTTTGAAGTGAGTGTACACATTACTACCTATTTGATTTGGTTTTGGGGCCAGAAGGGGAGGTGTGCTAGACAAATGGATAAATCTGTGTGAAAGATAGACTTCTTTGTCTGTCATCTCACTTTTACATTTCCTGTATTTTGCTATTTAACTGTAAGTTTCACATTCTAGTTTTCCAAGTGTCTTTCATTTTCGAGTCTATACCTTGAATTATCCAGAACATGCATCCCTTGTGGAATTCACAACCCCAACCTACATCCCCAAAACTCTTAACACTTAAAATTAGAACAGTTTAGTTGTAAGGGACCTAAAAAGATCACCCAATCCAATTGTCTGACCACTTCAAGGCTAAACAAAAGTTGAAGTATGTTAATGAGGGCACTTGAACACTGACAGGCATGGAACATCAGCCACCTCTCTAGGAAGCCTGTTCCAGTATTTGGCCATCCTCACAGTGAAGTTTCTCCTACATCCAGTCTGATCTTCCCCTGTCACAGCTCTTAATCATTCCCAGTGCATTCTCAGCAGCAGAGCGTGGTGCCTCTCTCTGCTTCCTCTGCTCAGGGAGTTGCAGAGAGCAGTGAGGTCACCCTCAGGCCTCCTTGCCTTTAGACTGGACAATCCCAGACTCTTCTCATAGGATACACCTTCCAGCCCTGTTACCAGCTTTGTTGCTCTCCTCTGGATGTTTTCAATTATCTTAACCTCCTTTTCATATTGTGGAACCCAGATCTGTACACAATATTCAAGGCAAAGCCTCTCCAGTGCTCATAGTGAGAGAATTGCATCTTTTTAATGCACTGTAATGTATTGAGTGCATTCTTTTGGTGTATTTAATGCAGTCCAAAATGTAGCTTGCCCTCTTGGCTGTCAGGGCTTATGTAGACCCTGCTGTCAGCCATCACCCCAAGATCCTTTCTGCTGGTCTGCTCTCCAGTCACTTGTTTACCAGTTTGTACCTATTTCTGGCGTTGCTCCTCCTAGATGCAGAAGCCTGCATTTTCCTTTTTTTAATTTCATACTATTGATTGTCCAACTCTCCAGTCTATGTAGATCCCTTAAAGAGAAGTCCAATTAGGTGTTGGATGGTTTGTTAATACAAGATTTTTTTAACTTGGTTTGTGTTCAGATCATGAATGTTGATGAAAACAGAGACTAGAAGCCATTTTGGTGTTTTCTAGTAGACATGTGCCTAGTGACACTTCTTAGAGCTGGTAAGAGTTAAGTATGTTCAAATTTTGCTGTGGCCTGGGACATTTTGATTGCATGGCACCTCTTTGAACAGGGAGGAGAACTTGCTGAGAGCAGACTTGCAGAGAACAACTTGAGGGTCCTGATGAAAAAAGAAGGCTGGACATGAGCCAGCAGTGTGTGCTTGCAACCCAGAGGGCCAACAGCATCCTGGGCTGCATCAAAGGAGGGGTGACCAACAGAATGAGGGATGTGAGTGTCCCCCTCTATTCTGCCCTCATGAGGCCCCCCGGTGTACTGTGTCCAGGCCTGCGGCCCAGTGTAAAGAAGATGTAGAGCTGTTGGAGTGGGTCTAGAGGATGGCTGTAAAGATGACCAGAGGAGAGGGCTGGAGTGCTGCTCCTAGGAAGACAGCCTGAGAGAGCTGGGTTTTTTCCAGGCCCCTCATTGCAACCTTCAAGTACATCAGAGAAGCTAACAAACAGGAGGCAGAGAAATTTTTTACATGGTTTGATAGTGACAGGACAAGGGGGAAATGGTTTTAAACTAAAAGCAGGGGATTTAGGAAGAAATTGTTTACTTGGCAAGAGGTGAGGCCCTGGAACAAGTTGCCCAAAGCAGTGGTGGATGCCCCACCCCTGACAGTGTTCAAGGCCAGGTTGGATAGGCTCTTGGGCAGCCTAATCTGGTAGTTGGCAACCCTGTCCACGGCAGGGTGCTTGGAAATAAATGATCTTTAAGGTCCCTTCCAATCCAAGTATTTTATGATTCTATGACTGCATTTCTTCCCCTTCTCGTGAGTGCTTATTTTGTGAAGTAGCCAGCAGAAGAGGTATCTGTCCACAGTTATACTGCTAGTGCTGATCACAGCTAGAGTTCACTTTGGGGGACTCAGCTAACCAGTTATGGGAAGGTAGCTTTAGAATTTGGATATAAGTGGAGAGTTTTCTTCCAGGAAGGATCTATTATTGCTCCTTGCATTAGAAAGACTTAGTTAAGCTTCAGACCAGCTACTGCTATCCAGAATAATTTGGTGAAGTAATTTGTAGGCAGTCTCTTCTGGCAATTGCTGTGTAAGATTTAGGGTTTGTCTGGTTAGAGGATGGTGCTTAAATAGAGCTTGTACCCAAATAACTTCTTGCATGGAAGATTTTTTTTTAATGTTTTCAGACTTGCAGGGTCAGGGTTTGGTTGTCTTTTCTCATACTAAATTCAGTGCAGTGCTCCAAGACTCGTGCATGAGCTTACAGTACTCTGTCTGAAAGTAGGATGAATTGTGCAAGTGAAGTTGGAATTTCACTGTAACTGACTGTTGTGGAATCACTTCACCTAAACAGTCAACAGTGGTGATATCAGAGGCATCTGTGCCAGGAAAATAAACTCAGATGAGGCAGTGCAGGTGACTGTGTTCTCTGGCAACAGAAGTGAATTCTCTTATTCCTAAATATCCGTTGGCTATATATCGTATTGCTGATGCCTTTTGTGTCTAACTTCATTGAGTTTAAACCAGAGGTCTTGATGATAGAAATCTGATCAGCCTTGCATTGCAAATTACTCATGTGATATTTGCAGGTCAACTGGGGCCGAATGAAACATTACAGTTGCTCTCCCAGTCGTAGATTTGCCGTTTACTGCTTTTGATAAACAGTACAGACTTTGAGATCTGATATTTAATTCAAAAAGTTTGTCGTATTTTCAGAGGAGACTGTAACTCCTCCAACTGATGTCTGTGAATGCAGAAGAGCATCAGTAACTATCACTATTATAGTCTTGCCTGCTTGCTGTTGAAGGAAATTTTTCTGTGACTTCTGTTATTTGTTGCTCTGACAAGTCTTGGGATGCTGTAGATCCAGAAGAAAAAAATGGAGACTTCACTCGTAAGTTTTGCAAAAGCACTGAGGTTTCTGCTGCTTTATACCCATTCATATATGTGCATGCATACGTATAATATGTGCAGTGCTTTATGTTGTAGTGGTGGGTGATTAATGTTAGAGCACGAGTGCTTTGGGAACACAGGTCACATGTTAAGTGGGTTCAGTTTTGCTATAATCTGATACTGTGACTGTGCTGAACTCTATGCTAAGAATTTTTCGATAGTTCCTTCTGTGTAAGGATTGGAATGGTTTCAGGATGGCAGATATGCTGAAGTAATGAGGATTTCTAAAGTATTTTTGGATGTATTCAGTACACTGATTACATCTGTAAAGCGACTCACTCAGTGACCTCAGTAACTACTATGAATATGAAGCTGAATTATTGCTGGGCACATTATATGCCAACATTCCTAACAGTCATGATGACTTCTTTATATGATGCAACAGTTCAGAACCACTATTTTATTTTGATTACTAAGAATAAACTTATTAAACTTTTGGTTTGATTTGATAGCAGAGCTGTTGTGAAATGTACAATTTCAGCTTCTAGAAATCAGAACAATTCTGGAATCTCTTTCTATGCTACAGATAGCTTTCATCTATCAGTTAAAATTCACTAAAATTGAATATTTGTGGATATCCTCTGTGTACCAAAAAATCTTGCTGCGGTCTTCAACTTGGTCGCTCTTTAAGAATCCACAGTTAGGTGGGATGGGTATTCCAAGTGTTTGTATTAGTAATTCTTCTTCTGAGATCTATCAACTGACTTTCTGTTTCTCTGCAAGTCTCACAAAGACAGGAGATCACATGGAATTCTGCCAACCAACCAATCTTTCCAGAATTGTATTTATAGCGAGTCTGGTTCCTATAAGATTAGGACTGACTTCTTGCTTGTAAGAGGAGGTGAGAATTGTCTTCAGTAGTGATTTGAGAAGACCCACCTGCTCCATGGCTAGCAACATTGCTTGGGTAGGAGCACACAGGCAGTGGCTCAGAACTATTGATCTGTTGCTGTTGGATGGAGGATTGAAAGCCTCCAAGCCTCAAGGAAGGGCCACTTCTCATATTGGATGTTTCCATTTCCTTTTATTATAGGGGACATCAAAGTCAAAATAATCTCTACCTTGTAGAAAGAGTAACACGAAGAATGTATTTCTGGTTGAAAACTTAATAACTGAGTACCTTAAGTGATTATTATTAATTTTTTACCCAATCAATAGAATGAAGATGTTGAGTACCTCCATCAGAGAAAGAGCTGTATTGTGTTGCAGCAAGTGACACAGGTGACTGCAGCTTTGTGAACTTGCTCACCAGTGTAGGAAGAAGCCCTGCAGGGAAGCATGAAGGACTGGAGGGATAAGGGAGTGTATACTGCTAGAGATCACATGTGTTGTAGCTTGAATCTTGCAGAACAAAAGTCTCGCAGTTCAAAATCATGAAAATGGGACAGACCGTGTTCTCTAACATGTTGATTTAGGTCATGCGTGGGAACAGAGAAGGCAGTGCTTCTTATCTGAAAGTCTGCTTTCCTCGAAGTTCAGACAGGTGACTTACTGTACTTTATCTTGTAGAATCAAACCAGGGCAGTACATGCAAAATCATACTCAGGTTTCTGTCTTTATGAGAAGGGTAGGTGGGAGCTTGTAAAATATATGCTTGGCTGGGCATGGTTTTAGCAATAGAGTGAATACTCTCAGAAGGCTTGTAGCTCCTGAGTTCCTGTAACTGAATCTTTATAACTCTCTTCTTCCGTGCTCTGCCCTTCTTACCCCCAAAAGTTGTCAAAATCTGAGAGCTAAGGAGTACGAAAGGAATATAGGATAGAATCTCTTTAAAGCCATTTCTCCCTAATGCCATCTAGAAGAGCCTACAGAATGTAACTACTTCAATGCTCAGTATTTTCTCACTAATAAAAGGACACTTAAGCATCTTAACGAGTAGCATCATAAGTAAAATCTGATCTTTGAGAAAAGTCTGTATAGACTTGACTTCTGCCTTTAGTTCTTGGCTTTTTATCGTACATTAAGCAATAATGAAATTTTATGCTGAGTCTGGGAAATGATTTAACTTTTGTGGTCATCACTGCATTGTCAAAGCTATACACAAAGATCAAAGCTTAAAATGATGCCATGTTGACTCTGGTCAATGCATTCATTAAATTTGATATGAATATTAAAATATTGTTGCTTTTGTTTTCTAGGATGATCTTGCAAAAGGAAGGTCCTCGTTCTCTGTTTAGAGGGCTGGGTCCTAACTTGGTAGGCGTTGCTCCTTCCAGGTAAATATAGATATTCAAAGTGGAATAATTTCAGTGAAATTTTGGTTGCTGTGTATTTTTCAAGAGATTGAGGGTTTATTTCAAATGAGTTATTGCAGTCTAAATACTTACTAGTAATTATCCTTTTGTTCCTGGGATAAATGATATCTGAAAATACTGAACAACTCATGCTTTGCTGCCCCAGACCCAAATTCCTGCACCTGGTGTCTCAGCATTTCCTAATGCTTTGTTCTGTATGCTATTCCTTACTCTTGAGTTTCCTCCAGTTAAGAAGGAATATATTTAAGGAGTTGCATTTGTTAACAAAATTTGTACCTTATGCATAGATAGAGTTAGCCTTCAGTTAATCCATCATTTGGAAAGTAATTGTATGACCATAGGCACAAAACACTGGCTCTTTTTCCTACATAAATTCTGGTGAGGCACAGACTACTGGCCTTCTGAAATGTGAATAAAGATGACTATGGTGAAACTTAACACCTATCATAGATTAAGTAGATCCAGCAGCAGGCTGAACTCCGAAGGGCAGAAGGGCAGTTTCAGAGAATAAAGCAGGTCAGAATGCAAACCTGGTCTAAGTGGCAGTGGTGTTACTGTTGTCAATTATTCTGCGTTTGTTGAAGTGTTACCCTAGTAGCTCCCCTACTGTTAGTGTCAGGCAGTGTGAGGTGTAGATTATTCCCAAGTTTGTATTGATCTTTGGGTACAAGTATTAACCACAGTTCATTCAAAAATAGAATATCTAAGTAGGAATATGTAAGCAAAGATTTGTATAACTATTACAATTGCTTAATCCTGAGTGAAACTGGTCGTCTTTTGGCCCATTTTCATTCTTTTCTATTCTATTCTTAAGATGAAAGTATTTTTGCATCAGGAATATATAGTCATAATGATTTTATTCTTCCCTTGACTTTGTGCCCTGCTTCCGTTATTTTCTTTTTATCTGAGCAGAAGATATTATTCCCATCTCTTGCACACTGATTTGGGGAGTGAACTGAACTATTATAGTTCAGTGTCCTTGCATGCTTTTGGAAAATATTATTAAGCTGGGTTTTCTATTCATCATTGCTTTGTCTTCTATTTCAATCAGACGAAGTGGTGTTTTGTAGATTCTCTGTATGAATAAGAGAGAAGCATCATCCAGCAGTTGGAATACTTTAATTTCAAATCTCTTTTTTGAAATATTTTGAATGATTTAGGTATTCTCTGGTCACTAACTTAACACTGGTGTTTGCAGAAGCTGAAGTGATTGTAGCTTTGTATTCTTGATACCTATGGGATATCAATGTGTAATATGTAATATTGCATCATTCTGAACGTAATTTCTTCAAAAATGAAAGGAAAATCTTGCCATGTTCTCTTAATCTGCTGTCATTGGGCAATTAGCATCTGAGGACTTAGCCAAGTACAATATTATGTGTATCTCTAAACTAGGAACCACCAACAAAAAAAAAATATAGATAGCAGGTGAGGGAAAACAAAAACAAGATAAGGCTAGAATAATTAATTTCCCAGTTTTTAATCTAAATAGTTTCTATGCTGAAGAGTGTACTTGATGATAGTCTAGTCTGGATCTGAATGTTCAGCATTGTGGCTTTCACTGGTTCCAACAGATGCCTTTGCTAGGAAGTTCTCTCACCTCCTGTCCCTTTAATCTCCCCTGTTGTGTTCTGTGTTTATCTTATATTGCTTATATAAAGCAATGCATAGTTGTAGCTTCCTTCTTTAGAACCTGCAGCTTTATTCTCTTTATGCTACTAAAAATTATGGGGATGCACACCATGTGTGGACTGCAGTCTTGTGCTTGCAGTTCTCACTTTTTCCTTCTACAAAGTAATTTTTACATCTCATTTATTGACCCATAAAGGCCCATTGATCTCTTCATCATTGTTTAGGGGTAGTAATTTCTTGGACAATTTAGCATTTGCTGTTTTTTTTGTTTTTTTTTTTTTCCTTCCTTAGTCAGCTTTTGTTTTCCTTTTGCAAGAGGCTTAAAAGATCCATTACAACAGTCATTCTTATGTAGCATTGAATTCCATTTTGAAGTGACTACCCTCAATGAAGAATAGCCTCAATTGCTAAGAACTTTTTAGGGTATTTCTTTTCAGTAATTTATGTTTGCATCTAGCTAGCTTGCTTTCTTTGGTGTTCATGCTAAAATGTCCTCTTGGTCTAATGCCTTATAAACAGGCACATCCCTGTTCCCCTCCAGCAGGCTCTGCTTTCATCCACTACTTCATTTCAATTAAGCACTAGCTAAGTGGATTTAACAGCAGCTCTTTGTTTAAATAAGCTGTAGAGAAGCATGTTTTATAACATATCCAGTATACTTAACTGGGTCCAGATTCCATTTTAGAAATTACGTCCATTAGGCAAACGCTTTATCATTTCTTTAATAAAGAAAAACATGTTTGCACAGCTTAATGAGGTTGATGTTCTATTTGTGAAAACTTGTATTACTTTTTCCTTTTGTAAAGATGCTTAAAAAAATCTGAGTTACAAATTCAAATGTAAGGTTTTTTTTGTGTTCTTAAAATCAGCTTTATGGCCTTCATGAATGAAAACAAGTATTCTTATGACTGCATTGACATGTGTCACGGAGTTAACGAGATCAATCTACACCCGTGACAGGGGCGGTAGGCCCCTGCCCTCCCCTTCCCAGCCCACAAAATGGGAAGGAAGGGAGGAAAACAAAAAAAAACAGCGGCAACAATCTATGGAGGAAAACTTATTTTACTAATTATGATATCGGAATGCAAGATAACACAATATAATACAATCTGATTGAAATTGAGACTAATAAATCAAATAAAACAGGAGAGAGAGAGAGAGGGAGAGTTCCCGATACCGATTCAAACCTGAAAAGCTTGGAACGGCCAGGAAAGCACCCTCCAGCACCCACTGCCAGGCAGTAAGAGACCGCCCCACCCGGAAGGGTCAGATCCCATGACTTCTGTAACGTATGGGGATAGGTGCCTGGAATTGGAGCATTAACACTTTAACTCCCAGTATACTACATGATGTATTGATGCGGAATACTGAGAACCAAACCAAAACAAAAAAAAAATATAAAACCATGACAACATGATTTTTGTCTAGCTTTGTTTTGATACCAGCTTGCAGACTTGAATGTAGCACAAGTGTTTTCTGTGTAATGTACCGAGGAAAAAAGCAAAGTGCCTATTCTAAATACAAGGCTAGAGAAAGAAAACTCAGATCCCATGTTTACAGCTGCTGAAGCATTTTACATATAAATATTTATAACCTGAAGTTATTAAATCTGCTCTGTTTGGTTTTTAAAATAAACAACCAAACAAAAAGCCCTATGTATTTGATGATTCTTCTCAGATTGTAGTGCTGAAAACAGTTATGCCATTAGAACAAAGTTTGCTTACAGAAATACTGAGCAATATATCTTCAGGTCTCAATTATTTTGCTTTCCTGACTGTAGATTTCCTACTGTCACACGAGCCACTGCTGTATTTTCAATTATGTATCCTTCTCCTCGGTGTTCTCATTTTGTCATTCCTAAAATAGTCCCATTGCTTTACAGGAATTATTCCTTGAACAGTTTTTCCTTACTGCCTTTAAGGGCATCAACACATAAAACAGCATAACTCACATCTTGTTCTACTTTTAGAGCGATATATTTTGCTGCTTACTCAAACTGCAAGGAAAAGTTGAACAATATTTTCAATCCAGATTCTACCCAGGTACACATGATTTCAGCTGGTGTGGCAGGTAAGGATCTGTAACTTTATAGCTTCTTCATTCTACAGTCCTAGTGACAAATGAGAGTTGGTTGTAAATGTGTGGGGGGGAAAAAAAGCAGAAGATGTTTGGTGGCTGAATGATTTCTTTTGGTAGCTGTTACCTGTTTTGGCCCCTTGTTGTATAAGGCATTTGGAGAAATATGCACAAGAAACATTGCACTTAGCGTTAATGGAAATCTTTAAGCTGTGTGAATAATCTTTACAAGGAAAACTTGCATGCCTGCTTCTTCACTTGTAAATTTGTGACACGAAAACTGAATGCTCTAAACACAGTAGCTATCTGTTCTGCAAACTATAAACAGCACTGTGTGCATTGAACTTAGGCTAAATAATTCTTAATCTCTTTTTTTATGCTCATGTTTTCTGTTGCAGCTTTATATGTCTGACCTATTTTTGTCTTTCTGAAATATGCCTACAGATTTGTATAATTATATGTGACAGTTGTCCATCTTCCCTCCCCCAAACATCCTTTGCTCAAACTCTGATCTATGTGAAGTTTATTCAACCACTAAAGTGGCATAGAAGAGCAGATTTCCATCATATTCATTTATTTTCTCTGAAAATGAATTCCTTTAATCTACCATGTAACTTCAGTATATTTTAGCAATTGACAGTACTTGTTGTTACTTAACTTACGTGTTTTGTGTTTTGGGATTGTTAATGAGGAATTAATGGTTCTGATAACAGACTTAATCTGAAAAAATCAAGCTCACAATTTGCCCGTTGCTGCCTCTGTTTTCCATACAGAAACAAATTTTAGGAAGTTTTTCTGCATGTGTCATAGATAGTCACAGATGAATTCTGCAATATTATTATAGGCTTTTGAATTTTCTAATTCATGCCAAATTTCACAGTCAATGGGCTGCCCAGGATGTTGACAAAAAAGATGATCAGAATGACTTCTGTTTAATACTTGCTGATGATCTATTACAAAGAAATTGTTATATACCATAGTAAATTTAAGTGACGTTAGCTTCTTAGTTAAGTAATACACTAATGCTTAGCTCCATCATATGAGAAGTGTAGTGGCAGTATTTAACCTTCTAACTTACAGACATGAGGACAGCCATTTATCTTAGGCAAAATAGGATTCTCAAATGATAGAGTATTTCTTCCCACCTACCAGCATGTGTTTTATTTGTAGGTGAGTAGCATGAAGTGGGAGGAGTTTCATGAAAAGTTGATCCTAATCAGCTAATCACATCAGAAATCCTAATTATATAATTGTTTTTTCTTGTCTTCAGCTGTTTGTTAAGAGAATAAAACAAACAAAAAATTGAATTCTGAAGGGGGAAAATGTATGGATGCTAGGGAGGGAGGGAAAGTGTATCCTCAGTTGAAGATCATACTGTAAAACTCGTGCATTACTACAAACAAATGAGGAGTTGATTTTCTGTACCTTTGGAACTTATTGTCCTCTATCCATAACGGAAAGAACTTTTGTGGAGTTGTGGTGTAGTGACTTTCCCAAGGACTTGCAGACACAGTTTTTCAAGGAGTTCTATATGTGCCTGTTGACTTGCTTTCCTTTCAGAAGATTGTATTTTGCATTTGCACTTAAGACTGCTGCTAAATGTAGGCTGAGGTAAATGTATTTTAGCCCAAACTGCTATTTCCTTTTTTTACAGTCATTTTATTATTGAACATTTATGTGGCTGATATCTTTCTCACACTTATCTAGTTCTGCAGTTGTTCTTAAACTATATACCTAATGAAGCTGAATGCCTAGTACAGGTTCATGCTGCAGGTCACAGTTCTTTTTTATATTCCAGACATTCCCTGGAAGACCTGTACAAGAAGGTTCTTTTACAAAGAATTTCTTGGCACTCAGTATGACTGCTATTTTGATGAACATGTAAAGGACTGTTCTTATAAACAGTGTGTTAACTGGTTTTTTTTTTGGGGAATATGCTAACCTTGTTTTTATAATTCTGATATATTTCAGACAATGCACTTAAAGCACCTGTTAAGTTTTACCAGCAAGGTTTGTATTGCTATGTGATGCAAATCATCTCAAGGAAATGGCAAAAGAACAGGGGCAAAATCAAATGAGACCTCCTAACTGCTTGACTTAAAGAGGTTAACAGAAGTTTGCTGTAATATGCTTGGGAACCTAAAATTGCAGAATTGGCAAGCTGGATAAACACTACAACTAGCAAAAATAATCAGTATTAATTTTTCTTTTGCAGCTACCATTGGTTTCAGTAAGGAAATGAGTACCTCAGTCTTAATTAAGAGGTTTCTGATGCTTAATGAGTATGAGGTGGTGTTTGCACTTACGAAACTTTTCTTATAGGTTGAAAAATACAGTGATGCAAACATGCAGTTTTAAAAAAAATCTGTAAGTTATCCATAGCTTTATTTCATTAATACTTTGTATCAAAGCACTGTAAGCAGTGAACTTCAGTAAACTTGAAATACTGTTTACTTGTATTGATGTTAATACGTAAATATCCCACAGTAGACTAATGTTATTGCAAAGTAGATTACTTTATACAAATGGCATTTTTGGAAGCAAGAAACTGAGTTGCAGTATTTTAGACCTTCTTGGTTTTAGGCTTGATTCTTTCTTCCCAAGATGAAGCATAGATTGTTGATTTTACTTACACTTCAGTACATTTGCTTTTTTTTCTGAGGAGGATGAATTATGCTACATATTAATAACTGATGCCTTATGCAATTAGAAAGTATTTTTCTTTTGCTGTGTGCTAGCTTTCACTATACAATTTGCATCACCTTCATCTCTAAAATATCAGTGTATCCCCCACAAAGTATTAGATCACTTTTTGCTTACCACCTGACATATTACACGATTCTTACTGAAAGCTCAGACAGTGAGTGGATCTGAACCATACATACAAGAACGAGCGTTTGCTGTGTGAAGATTGTTTCTCTGTACATTCCAAAGTTAGGCTAAATTTTCAGATTCACTGTGAATTCTTCTCATTTTACTTGCTCAACATCTTTTATTCCAGCAGAGAACAAAAACTTAAGACCTGAATGAGATGCTTGATTCCTGTATGGCTTTCTGATTTGCTTTTTAATGATTAATAGCATTGTTCAGGCAATATTGTTGCAAATCTGCTTCAGAACCACTTTGCCTGAAGTACTACTGCTGTTCTTTTTGTAACTCTAGTAGCAAACAAACCCAACCCATGCTAGTGTAGATTTTTATTTTTATTTTTTTTTGTTTGGGACTGCTCTCTTTCTTAATGAAGATAACATGTAACTTTTTAGTGTACACAGTTAACTAAATACCAAGTAAAATGTGTATTTAAGTCGCTGATTATTGACACTAGAAACTTTGATTTCATAAGGCATCTACGTTGCTTTTTCAGTCCTGAGGCAGGCCTACTTTTTTTTTTTGAGTGATATTTGGGAGGGTGTGGGAAAGGAGGAGGGTTCACTTACCCGTCTCATACATAGGTAAGTATTTGGAGATGTAAAATTGAACTGCTGCAAATGAGCAGAAATTTCAGTACTCAGTGCATTTTATGCAACTATTTTATTATCTGTGGCCTGTTCTGATTATTTTTCTTTCTTTTTTTCCTAAACTTTTACCTGAAAAAAGTTAGATCTCAAAATAATTCACAAACCCTTCCAAGGGGGTTCGATTTGTACACATGTGTCTGATGAGGTCACTGCTTGTTGTTATGATACAGAAAAGCCTGTGTCTATTTTAGGCATTTACTGTACATTTCTCCCGTGAAAAGAGTGAGATCGTGTCATCTCATGCTCCCCATCCGCAGGTCACTTCCTGCAGAAATATGGACTAACTTAAACCTCGTGAGTACTGAACTGAGCGTCTCTTGCAGCCTCTAGTGTAAGAACCACACGTTGGGTTTGTAATATCTATTAAATAAACAAATTAAGGGGAATTCACTTTCATTATCTTGAATACACGTTGTGTGCATTGTGCAAAGACAACACTTCTCCTGAACTCTGTTGAATTAATTTTTCCTGTGCAGTTCAGGGAAAGGTGGAAAATACCTTTCACTGATAGCTGCTACTTTTACTTAGCTCTGTTGGCTAATTCAGTGTCCCTTACTGGGTTAAACAAGGCTTTTTTATTTTTTGAGTGTCCCAGAGCTGCCTTTAAAATGCTGCAGCTGATATTTGTTGTCACATTATTTTGAAGACCTCTTTTTTTCTTTTTCTTTTTAATATGTCTACAGTCTCTTCTGTCTTTCTGTTTTCTCTTTCGGTTTGCTTTTATTTTACTATTTTGGATTTCTGATTCAGCATTCCATATTCACATGCGTCTGTATCAATTACATTGGCTTATAGATTTAAAAATACATATAACTTATGAAATATGATGCATAAATAGGAATACCTGGGATCTTACCTGTCATTAGCTGGTATAGCTCAAAAAGTTGATTAAGATAGTGTTTTCAATCTGAAACTTGGATAGGAATTCACAGAACTAAAACATAGAAGTACAGGAGTTTCTGGTACTACCAGATTGATCTGCATTTGTAATGAAATTTTAATTTCTTGAGGATATACCACATTGATAAAGTTAAAATGCTTTACTATATGTCGACATTGAATAATTCTTAAGCATTCAAAAAAAAAAAAAGAAAAAAGAAAAAAATGAGAACTGCTTAGTAGTTGCTGGGAATCCTTCACCTTCATTTTTTAAACAATACTTACAATATAGGCTTTCTGTATTTGTAAAGAAAAGCTTATCCCAAAATTCTGGATATTTATATTTTGGCGCCTCTTCCTTGAGGGCAGCATCACTCGACTCTTTTTCTTCTACTGACTGTATTTTTACTATGTTACTTCTAAGAATTGAGTTTTGTGGTTGTTTCATGTTGAGACCTGAGTTGTTGAAGGCTCTTGATTTGAAAGCTTTGATAGAGCTCTCATGCTGCTTGGGCTTATGGCAGCCCTAGGGATAGAACGGCTTTTGCTAGATGTCTGAGCCTACAGTTGGCAGTGCTGTTCTTAAATAATGTATACAGCAACCCAAGGAGAGCATGTTTGGACAGAGTAGGCTGTGTCCTGTGCCAGCCACCATTCACTGGCAGTTTCCAGTATATTCCTTCTCAGCCTGCCTTGAAGAATGAGGCTGCTGCTCTGGGCAAATGCTGTCACTCAGATACTGCCTCTGATCTCATCTTTGTTTCCTGTTACAAATAAAGCATCTTTAAAGGCCAGGTATTTGGGCTGAATAGCAAAGAGGAAGTACTGAGCTAATAGCACTGCAAAACACAATAACATTAATGAAATTCCAGAGCGTGTACCTGAGATAAATAGGAATGCAAAAGTATTTGGGTCTTGTTCAACTTATTAAACATCTCAAATTAAGAGGGGATTTTAGAAAGGATCTTACCTTTAAGAGAAGCCTTTTCCTGGAATACATGTTTGGTAGGGGAAGTTAATTTTCCCCTCCTTATTTCAAAGTGTCTGTTTCAGTCATGTTCATTTCTGGTATCCAACAGGAACTGTACCTGTGGAAAACCTCTAATTTGAGATAGGAAAATGAAAATACAAAATGTATATTTAGTTCAATTCAGGGTCAAGTGTTGCTGGAATCAGTGAAATTCCTATGCCATAATGTGGCAGACAGGTCAGAAAGGTTCAAACTGGTTGAACTGCAGAACATTTTTTTTGCAGGTGTTATGTTTTTAAATCATCCAGTGCCTGTTAGATAGGTCCCTGATGGTTTTAAGGTTTCACAAATTTTGAAGTGTGTGAAATGCAGGTATCAAACACTTCTGGCTTGTTAGGATTTCATCCTATGAAAGGTTATATGTTAACTTGACATAGAAAAACTAAGCAGTGTATCAAAAAAGCATTAGCCAAAAGCCTGTATGATCTACACAGTGAGTTTGTAGGAAGTTTAGTTTTAATTTAGTCATTTTAAAAATATATTTAATCACTGAAATTACTGAGGTGTTCTTGCTGTTTTGGCACAGAAATGTAACTCAATTTTAGTAGCTTCTAAACCCCATAGTTTGTCCTTAAAACTGTAACTGAAATTCCTAATTGATCTATTGAAGAGTTTTGGGGGCAGGAGCAGAAGAAACCTTAAAAACAGTTAAGATCCCTTGGCATTTCTCAGAGTATTGCAGTAATTTGTGTGCAGTGTAAACATAGACTGTGATTAAACAGAAGTAACTGGTATGCAAGCAGTTCTACTAAATATATATATTTATGTAAGCTGTTAACGATCTCCATAAACAAGCCTATTGATACCCTGTTACTTGTATAAGCATTTTGTACCAGGTATGCACTGAACAAGATAACTCTTTGTTGCTTTCCCACAACCCCAGTCCATTCCCTTGCAGAAGGGCAGCATGTCTTTGTAGTGATATGCAAGTGATGTGTGCCACTTAGCAAGCAGCTGTCTAAATTTATCATCTCTTGCCTGGCCATGTTCCAGTCCTTCCCTTTTCCTTCTCTCTTCTGCAGACATGTCACCTCATTAATGGTGCACGTGTGGTATTACAACTCTAGATGGTTTGTTTTTGTTTATTTTTCAGAGCTGCCTTTCACTTTGCTCTTTTTCTCTCCACGGTTGTGCAGAAGTAAGAGTGTTTCTTACTTCTTTTTTTTTTCCTTTTCTCTCTCTCTCTTTTTTTATTTTGTCTTTTTTCTTTTCCTTTTTCTTTAGTGGACTGAAAATCAAAGCTTTAACCCGTAGCCCTGATGCAAGCCCAAATAGTTGCTGTCTGTCTGGATAGTTAGAAGTCATACTATTTACTTTAACAATTTAAACACTCATATGCTTGTAAAAGTATTTCTGGCAATCAACAATCTGCTTTGAATGCAAAATAAGGCATTAGCTCTTAAATTTAACTTCTCTTTATAGTTCACTATTAAAAGGTCTCTTAACTTATAGTAATACATGCCTTTTAACTGCACTGAAAGTAGTATTTATTCAGTTTGCATGCTTTTAAACTCGGATTGTATTTCAGAGAGCAAGTTAAATTGACACAATGCTTTATACTATATCAAATTGCAATAGCTGTATCTGCAGTGTGTTCTCACTAAAGTGTTTTCCAAGTTAATTGGCTAATATTAGACTAGCTTTGTTCTAAGGTGTCAAAAAAGGGTTGGTATAATTACGTAGGCATAGAAGTATACACAGTTGGGCTTATTTTATATGGGGAATCTCTTGCTAAGAGTAAATTTTAAAATCGTTATGTAAAATTTTAAAAAAGCTAAATGTTTTTTGGCTTTACGGATTCATAAAATATCAGTAAAAGGTTACAGTGGGTACTTCCTAAAAAATCAGTATAGTCCGAGTTTTTGCATCCTACCTTACCATGTGCGTTTCAAACTTAGCTGCAGTTGCTTTTGTGATACTGTCACATCTAACTCTTCCATTTTTAAATATTAGGTTTTACTGCGATCACAATGACCAATCCCATTTGGCTAGTAAAGACACGATTGCAGCTTGATGCAAGGTAAGAATCTTACAAACATCTGCTAGCGAGAATCTACACATTGAAACTGGAAATATTTCTGTTGTGATAATACTGTGCTTAGATGCTGGGGATCTTTTCTGCTGTTCAGAGTGGGTTGACTCTTTCAATATCCACAATTTTGAATTGGTAAGTTGGTGCTGATCAAGTTACAATTACAAGTTACACTACCATTTTTCTCTATTAGTCTGTTCTGTGGTGTGCTTGAGGTGCTATAGTAAACTGGCCAGCCAATTAGGAATGAATTATGAGGTAATCAATCTGATTAAAATATTGTTCTTCTAGCCTCATGCTTACGTTTTCCTTCAGTAACACATTGATTTTCTTTCTGCTGAGATTCCTCCCAAAACTCCCACTGATCCTGTCAAGAAAGTGTTTGGGGCTTTGAAGCGATGTTGAGGCTCTCGCATCAAAACAACTACTGATAGCAGTCTGTATCAGTTCGCCCTCCAGGCGTACAAGAAAGTTGTGGCTTGGGATATTCTTGGAGCTGAAGACATAGATCCAGCTGCTTTTCTTGCCAGTTGTTCCTCAACTCTGTTTTCCCATCCCATCAGCAAATCAGAGCCAGCAGCATTACCTACTGTGAAGTATTTGCCACCTTGCTCAGCCGAGTTCGGATTCACAGTTCTTTATACTTGTGCCCCCTCTTTCTTAAAGTTGGGCTTGGTACTTTGCTGCTGTCTGGTACTGCAGTTTCAGACAATCAGGGTTTAAATTCTGCCATCTAGTGATGCATCATTTTATTTTCATACATCTGTCTTGCTTGGATAGTATCCATATGACTCATAATAATATCTTAGAAGGTTGTTTGCTGTTCTATTCTGTACAACTTGCTCATTCAGGAGACCTCTGCTGGCAGAATTTGTCTGCTGCAAGTGCGTGCAGTCCGTGCTGCACTGAAGCACGTGTTATGTATCATCATAAGGACTTTGCAATTGTTGAGTTGTGTGCAATCATAAATCTTTCGGTATGTGCAATTCAATTCAGTGTGTCAGCTAAAATGAGAGTTAGATTTATTTACCCAAATTGATACTGTCCAGCATAACTGGGGTTTATAGTTTTTGTTTTGACTTATGAAAATAAGAAGCAAGAGGCTAAGGATGAAGATTTTATTGTCCTTCAAATCTTTAGATATATCAGTTGTTTGCTGATAGTTGTGATGCTGTGAGGGCTGCTGTCTGAATCGTAGCTGCTCTCCACTCTTTTCATGTTCCAGTGCCTCAAAACATATATTCCTAACATATATAATTTTTGTGAAGGTTTTATTGCAAAACCTGCACTTCTAGAACAGGATGTAATTGCCATGCTGTAGAATCTGTTTATTTGAAGCTTATTTTAAGAGAAAATCCTTCCATTATGCAGAAGAAAATAATCAGGTTTTCCACAAATCCCTGAATTCTACAGTTCATTTGGGAGCCTGTTTTTTCAGGCAATTTCACTCTTTGTTCTGTAAGATTGTGGGAAGCATGGAGTTACTCAATTCATCTGTATGACATTTTTCCTTAATTATACCATATGAAGTTTGGCTTGGATTCATTGTAATGTTTTACTTGTGTTCAGTTCCAAATTGAGCGTCTTCACTTAAATGTCAAAATTGGAATCTCTCAGCATTGGTGTGAGTTATTTCTTAAGTCCTCTTGTCACTCGGAATACCTGCTTAATTATTTTCTAATCTCATGTTGCACCGGTTTGATATTTGTCTTGTTCTTTTCTTCTTAGGAACCGTGGAGAAAAACGAATGAGTGCTTTTGAATGTGTCCGCAAAGTTTATCGATCAGATGGTGTCAAAGGCTTTTACAGAGGAATGTCGGCATCCTATGCAGGCATATCTGAGACTGTTATTCATTTTGTTATTTATGAGAGTATTAAGAGAAAACTACTGGAGCATAAGACTGCTTCTGCCATGGACAATGAGGATGAATCAGCAAAAGAAGCTTCGGACTTTGTTGGAATGATGATGGCTGCTGCCACTTCTAAAACTTGTGCAACATCAATAGCATATCCCCATGGTAAGAGGGACTTGTGTAGTTGAGAGCCTGACTCAGTGTGATCAAACTGTGTCTTTCAAGTGATTTGTAGCAGACTTTGACTCACTTGCTCAAGAACAATTTTTGTCTAATACTGTTCACTACACATTCAGTGAGTCAACGTGAGTGTAATATTTGGAAACAAAAGTAATTTTAAATGGAATTATGGAAATATACAGTGGCTGGTTTTTGTCGATGTTCATTTTTCCCAGGGATTTGCCAGGATATGGTCTGAAGTGCTTAGGGAGATGGAATTTTTTAACTTGGAATTTGTGTACCCAGGAATTTCATGTAACTCAGTGAGGGACTGTGGTGGTTTACCACCAGTAAGTAGCTAAGCACCAATGCACTGCTTTCTTACTCTCCCTCCTCAGAATGACTGGGAGAAAATATAATGAAATAAGCTCACAGGTTGAGATAAGGCCAAATAAACCCAATACAGAGAACAATTTTCTGACTCATAAGAAAATGCACAGCCTAGTGTGGTTTTTGGTTGCACTTGATTTTCCAGCAGGGTAGTTATGTATACATTAAGTTTATTGATGTATTGAGTACTTAATTTGTGACCATTTCCAAGCTGAAAAAATACAAACTGTCGTCTTCTGGATTTTGACAAGCAAACTCTTCTTCTTTAGCTATATTCAACAGTGCGTTAGTTTGTCTCTTACACATAGCTGGTTTACTTCTGTTTGTCTTTTCTTTTTTTTTTTTTTAAGAGCTTCTCTGATATTGAGAACCTGAAATGGGGGAATGGTTGACTTTTAATGTGAAATGGCTGGTTGGTTACTGGGAAAGATGATATCACAAACATAACCACATCTGGTTTCCTTTATACAGAAGTTGTACGAACAAGGCTAAGAGAAGAGGGAACAAAATACAGATCTTTCTTCCAGACATTATCTTTGCTTGTGCGAGAAGAAGGGTATGGATCCCTCTACCGAGGTTTAACTACACATCTGGTCAGACAGATTCCAAACACAGCTATCATGATGTCAACCTATGAAGTCGTAGTCTACTTGCTGGATGGATAGCAGCGTGACAAGTCTTTCTAGAGGAAGGCAGAAGACTGGAAGACTGGAGTGGACTACTGAATGCCAGATGCGATGGGCAGAAGGAAAGTTGTATCAGGAACATGCAGATACGGACAAAATAGAAAGTTGATTGTAGGCAACTATGATAATTTTGCTGCCTTATTGTATGGTCTCTTAGCAATGTAACAAGTAGAAACTGCCCCTTAGGGAATGCCTTTATGCATTTCTTTATTCAAAACTACTACTTTGTTTCCATCTGTTAATCTATAGACAAGGCTGTTCAGTCATCTTCAGAGACTTAATGCATGAGGGAAGGGACATGGAACTTTTTGGGTCAGCCTTATTCCCACCTTGTAATGGTTGCTCTCAACCACATCCTTTTTGTTCTGTTCTACTGCACAGTAACATGTTGGAAGAATGAGGAGTATAATACTTCCATACTTTCCCATATCTGAAATTTTCATTCTGACTATTCATACAGGGACTGAGGTAGTCAGTGTGTAAATGTTGCTACCTCAAGAAATAGGGTATGGCACAGGGACCCAAAATTGAATTACTTCTTCACTACAAATGGTGATACTTGTGTTGCATTTTTTCTTTTTAAATTTGAGCAGTGTTCTAGATTGGTGAGAGAAAATCTGATTATTGAACTCTTCAGGTTATCAATTTCTTGATATTGGTGTATGTAGATTTTTAGTTCTTCTGCATCACTGTTTTTTCTTTCTGAAGTCTTCCCCCCTTTTTAAAAAGGAGAGACCTATGACACACCCTCCTGTATCGTTAGTTTTCTTTGCCAATCTGTCAAGTTGCTCACACTGCCATGGGAGAATTTGCTGAATGCTACTTTATAGCCTCTCCAAAGGATGCTTACTGTTACAAGATATCTTTAACTAGCCCAGCCTACTGTTTGTGAAGACAGTGAAGAAGTTTTGTGCTACTGCAGAACAGGCTATTTTTATCCTAAAACTTCGGACAGAGCTTGACCTACCTTACTGATATCTACACTTGAGTACAGGGGAAGATCATGCATCATGATGGTTGGAAGGACTAGAAAGCAGAAAAAGTTGGAGCTGTGATACGTTTCTTCAGTGCAGACAACCTGTGTACAAGAATGATGGAGAAGTAAATTTATTTTTTTTTTGTAAGCATTCCCTCTAATAACTGCTGTATCATTTTTTTCCACTTTGAGCCTGAGTTCAGAACAGCAGTTGACATGTAACCTTGTCTCCAGTTCTTAACATTCAGGCATTGTTTTGTTGCTTTATAAGCCAGCTGCGAAAATGTGTTGCATTCAGCAGCAAGGCTTAGTTAATTCTGTCATAACTTGCAATATTTTCCAAAGTCATACAGTTGAGGTGTCAAAAACAGAAGTTTAACGTTATAAGAACTTGTGCAGGTTTCCAAACAAATCTTTAATGTGTACCTTGAGTATCTGTCTGTCTACATCCATGATCCTAATGAGCAAGATGACCATTGTAAAACTGGGGCAATAGCTTTCTACATGTGAATGCTGCTACACTGGTATGACAGAACTGTGCTATCGACTCTTCCAGTGTGGTACTTCAGTATACTTAAACTCTGCATTGTGTGCAATGGCTTTCTTATGAATGACTCCTTATGCACTTTGTGGCCTTCTGGCTTGTGACTTTTCTTTCCCACTCTGGTTATCTGTAGTCAAACTGTGTTCAGTACGTGCAGTTTGGTTTTAAACAAAGCATGTGGTTTGATTTCCATATAACTGCAGGATAAAGCATTTTCTGCTGTAGACCTGTAGGATCTCTGTTGCAGTAGTTCTGTAGGCTGTACATAAAAGCTTGAAGCTTACAGAACAATTGATCTGGCTTTTTCTTGTTCACTTTATTTTGAGCCACGTAATGTTTTCCCCACTGTCAAAATATTTGAGTACTTCAAGTAAATGTACTAATTTCTTTTTCCTCTAAGAGCCACTTATAGTGCACACACAGTGACCTTGCAGTGGAATCTTGTCTGTATTGTTGTCTTTGTCCTTGGGCAATGTTGTCTTACCTTTTAAAGGCAAATACTGTGGTCTGTGATGTATCCACAAAGGTGAATTTGGTTTTAAAGAACTGAGGGGAGTGCTGAAATGTGTGTTCTAAAATTGGCCTCTCTAGGATAAATCCAGGGTATTATTTGTGGCTCTGAGTTTCAAAGATTTACTGTGATACCATTATCCAGACAACTAAGTGCAGAACTAACTACTTACTGTAATTTTTGATCTATAAAAAGTGGATTACCCATCAGCTATCTTGAATTGGTTGATCAGAGCCAAACTTAAAATTGGCATGGCAATTTTCAGCTTTGATGTTTGTGAATACAATTAACATTTGCATTAGTCCAGACTTTGTGCAGGTTACTCTCCTGTGGTTTTTACTGGATACTGTCTCCTTTGATCAGATGTACATCTCTTCCAGCAGCTCGCTGGGTACCCTGTGTACCTTCTGGGTGAGATCAGTCCACTTGGAGTTGCTTTTAAAATAACAATTCAAGCAAAGAATGCTAAAAGGACAATTAAATATGGGTGATAACAGCTGAAAATAGACAGTCGGCTTGTAGTTCCACCTTGTTAATGGGGGCTGAAGTAATGTTTTAGCCTTCAGGGGTGATCTTTTTATTTTGTTTTATTTAAGGAAACAAAACTTAACCCCGGTTTCTTGGATTTTTGTTAAACTACCAATACCTATAAAGTACCAATACCTCTGAAATATTTCCCAAAGATCTTTAAATTATTTATGTTGTTTGCCTGATATTTTTTACAAAAAAAAAAAAAAAAAGCAAAGGGAATAAGAACATGCTACATCAGTAATATCCTTAACTACACAACTGAAAGGAGTGTGTTTAAACTTTCTTATAACTTAAATGTCCATCTTAGTTTATGTTTGAATGTAGTGTATTTATTTCACCTTTTTCCCTGCCAAAGATGCAAAGGTTTTGGAGGTCAGAAACAAGTCTCAGCAATTTGTTTCTCTCCATATATTTCCTTTGTTGTGATAGGCCCCTAAATGTTACTGCAAGCTACTAATTTTGACTTGGCAATCAGTTCGATTTGGGACAGTGAGACTGCACTTTGCAGCACTTGCCAAAAGGTGGCACTGGAGCATGCATTGATCAGAGGGAAAAAGGGGCTTCTCTGCCAAGCTGCGTGTGACAGCTTGGTGGTGGGTTTCTCCGGCGTATTGAGGCACCCCTCAATTGGGACAGTTTGGCCTCAGTGAGTGCAGTCACGTCTCACAGCCCCTCTATTACCCCTTCTGTCTCTATAGTGCTGTGCTAATAGGTGAATGGTGGTGTGTTGCAGCACTTAAACTGACCAATAGATCTGCTAGCATTTGTTCTTTTAAGTAGGTTTACACTAGAGTTTTATGGAGTTGTTTGGTTATTTTAAGTGAATCATCAGCCTGTTCACTTCGATGTTGACATTGCACCTATTTAGTTCCCTGTTTACATAATGCACTCCATATATTTTCTTTGTAATTGAGATGTTTGTTAATGGCATTTTCTGTTCTGTTTTTGTTCCTATGATTACATTTGTAACATTCCTCAGAGCTGTAGTATTTTAAAAGAATACTTCCAGATCCAAAATGTTGGAGAGCCTTTATATATATTGCTTCCTGTTTGAACTGTTCAAATTCAGAAAAAGCCGAATGCTGAAGTGTGCCTAGGTAAATGTGCTCTTTTTTTTTTTTTTAAGTTTGTCTGTAAAGATTTAGTTATGTAAGTTTTCAGTTCTTCTATTTAAGAGAGTCTGCCTACCCTGCATATGTGAACGTAATTTTGCCCTGAGAGTCATAGCTAAACACTCACAAAGGATAGTTTGAGAATACTTTCATACTCGTGAGGTTTGCTATTATTCTTGCATACATTCTTGGCTGTAAACTGTGTGCATTTACTCTGTATTTATATTGTTAACTCTTTTGTTTGGATTGCTCTAAACTTCAAAGCAAATTAAAACTATGTGCTTCTATTCAGATGTTGCCTTCTGTGATAAACTGTACTTTGATGTTTCTGATTTTTTTATTATTGATATATACCAGTGCCTGGACAGTTATGATTAAAACAGAGCAATTCATTAGGAGATGACTGTGAATCATTTTTATCTTTTGCCTTTTTATATTGGCTGGAATTAATGCATTTGTGTTGTAACATTCATCCTTTGTTAGAAGTAATATTTGACATAAGTTAGTGGAGTATGCTCTTACAGTTAAATTCAGATGCTGTTTTTATTGCCTGTCAGCTGAAATTCAGTAACCAGCAATCAGAAAACTTGTGTCCATTTAAGATACCATCTAGCACACAGTAGTCCTGGCAGAAATGAAGGGTGGTATTTCCTTAAAATGTTCAGACTTGAGATTCAAGGAATGGATTATAACTGCTTTTGTAATGAAATACTATTAGATATCATTTCTTTTTAACAACAGGTATTTGATGTGAAGTCTTTTGTCAGAATTTCCTCGTAAATCATTCTGTATAAATATAAGCAGGTTTTGTTTGCATTTATGCTGCATTCTGGCCAAGCCTTCCCCAGTGTGTTCTGAAACTGAATCCTTAGCAATCTGTGGTGCAAACTTGATGTCACCAATTCCATTCTTTCAGAAGTATTTCAAAATTCGCATTAAAACAGCATGTGTGTGATAACTTTCATTTCTTTCTTTTTCTTCAGTAGGTGTTAATTTGAATTGACCTACCCTAATCTGCTTCTGAGACTTTTAGCATTGAGGTCATCCAAACTTACAGGTGATTGGTCCGCTGGAATTACTGCAGGCAACTCATGTGCTTATGTGTGGCACATCTGAAATGAAACCTATCATTGACATAATGGTAACTGTCTGCATATTGATCTCAAGCTCTCAGAGAGGCAAATTGGCAGAGTAGACCTCAGGTTAAGTGCGTGGGGATTTTTTGACATTCGTGTTACTTTACAACCCTTTCTACTTGAGTGGTTGTATTAAGCTTGCCCGGGTCAAAAGGCATATATGTGAAGTAAAGGTATGTGAAATCCTAATTGAGTCATGGCATGGTGCTAATGCAGAGGTGGTCAGCCATAGATGCAACCTAAAAGCGTGTGAAGCTTATTTAAGATCTCTCACAATTAAAGCCCATGAATTTGGTAATACACTTAAAAATTAAAAAAATGAAAAAGATACTTCCAAAACCAAATATTCCTCAAATCTTCTAGGCATAGTTACCAGCCACTGTGCTTTAGGCTGACTCAATGTGATTAGTTTCTGTCAAAGACAGGAAATGCTGGGACATAAATCTAGTGCTAATGAACAAATTGCTACAAAAAAAACCAACAAAACTGTATTAAACTGGGGAAGATATACTTGCCTGTTTTAAATTTAGTACTGTATGGAATACTCTTAATAATGATTTCACTAATGCAAATGTACTTGCTGCTGAGAGACTTGTGTGAAGTTAACTAGCTTTTAAAGACAGTCTCCAGGTGGTGAATCTTAGCACTACTTCTGTGTGGATTTCTACCTAAGGGAGCATTTCCTACCTTAACTGTGGTGGTTTAGAAGTTGGTAGCTTTTTCTAATCTTGCTCCTGTGGCAGATGATTAAGATGGGACTGGGGATACAACTGCTAATATTATTGCCTCTGAAGTGCAAACAAAATTCCAAGCAGTCTATTCTGAGACTTGAGCATCCATCTAAAATTCTGAAAATAGGCATGTGAAGTGCAAGTCTGGCAGAAAATATTTTAAGAAATTTGATGATTTGGGACTGTTGCTAGATAATTAGTGACTAAATAAGGTACTACCAATATTGAAGGAAAACAATTACATGAGGAAACTACAGGCTTATGCATCGGTAACAAGCAGAGCTCCAAGTACATCCCTCTTCTGCAGAATGTTATATGTAAAGGTAAGTGTACAGTAAGCAAGAACTGATCATTTCGAAATAAACTAACGATTGCTTGTGATAATGTATATTTTAAATGGAAAAAAAAAAATCAGAAAATACGTTCCATATGGATTTTGTGCAAGTATCTCATGTGGATCTACAGAGAAAAAATCTTTGTTATTCCAGCCTGGATAAGATGTTGTCTCAAGAGGTTTTGGAGTGGGAACTTTTGGATTGGTGTGAATAGTACCAAGTATTTGATGAAGTCTCTAGAAAATTTCTGCAACAGTCAGACTTGGTAATTTATGTCTGTCTGTGCTTTGTACAGGGAAAAACTTGGCTGTATTGTTATGATTTGTATATGATCATTTGGAAAGAACTGACACTAAATATGGTAAGTTTTGAACACAAGAGGAAAGTAGATTGTTCTGACCAGTAAAATAAGGTTAAGTAATAGTATACAATGTATATTAGATCAATTATAAACTATTAATGAGAATTTTTGCTATAGGCTAAGAGTGTTACTTCTGCTGCTTGAGAAAATAGAAGAAAAAGACTCCAGGTATAGTCAGATCAATAGTGACCACAGCTACCTACCTATGCTAAATAAAGTTGGAGTTCTAGGATGCTGGAGGAGCATGAACAGCAATTGTATGTATAAATGTTGAGCTGACCAACTTGGGGTATTTTGCACAGTACTGGCTCATCACTGCTGTGGAAAGGAGAAAGTTAACAGAAATGACTGGGAGAAGTGTGCATATCCTGTCTGAGCACAAAACTGTATCGTAGCCTGATGGAATCTGAAAAGGGATATGGTGACTTTCCCGCCAGCATTCAGTTGTAAGACCTACTGCTGCAAAATGAAGAGCTGTTTGCTGACTGTAATTATATCTAACATAATAATCAATGCAAAACAGTCCTAAGCAGAGAGCTAAAAGAAGGTAGGCACTCAATGCTTGAACAGTATGCTGAAGGGATGTGTGGTGTGGTCATCTATTGATAGCACAGGCTGCATTTACTAACCTAAATGGTTGCTTCTGTATTTAAGTGGGAGTTAGGTGCTCTGTTAATGATTGAGTTAGTCTGTATTCGTGGGGTGTATGTGACTTCTCTGAAGGATTTGGAGAAAAGATGAACTAAGGCTTTCTTCCTTCTGTCCTTCCTCTTAGGATCAAGCAAGCCCAAAACCTTTAGTTTCTAACATTCCCTTCATGTGTCTATCTTCAAGCAGTTTATCACTTTTAGCTGAACAATATATTTTTTTGCTGATGTGAATTTTTCCATGTACTTTACCACATGCAGCTTTTCAGCAAGTGTTTCATTTTGTTAGTGCCTAAGAGATGATGTTATTGCTTACTAAGACGTTAGGAAAGAATGCATTGCTTTCTCACTGAGCATGCAAGAAACCAAGGAAATTCCTGGCTTGTGTCTACTTTAGATGAGCTGGAGTGGGGCTGCTGATGTAAAATGTTGTATCTTCGATACTTTGTTCCTGCTACGTTTAGTTGTATTGGTTCCAGATCCCTATTGCATTTCAATGATTTCATACAGTATGTCCCAAATATTCAGTTAAATATAAACAACTGAATTATCACTGTCTATACTTTTCCCTTTCTCTTAATGCTATCAACCACTATTTTGACATAGGCTTAATGTTACAGACTACTTCCTTCTGGATTCGTTCAGCTTAGTTCCTTACTATTTCTTATAGTTGCTTTCCTCTAGTTTCCATGGGAAAGGATTTTGTAGATATAAAGTGAACTATGATAGTAAAAGTGCTGGACCTCATGCATATGAGATGACTGTTTCTAAAGATGGTGTGGGAAGATTTCCATGTAATCATGCTGTGTTCACTCAGAGTAGGCTTTAGAGGTAAAATGAAGGAGAGAGATGTGTAGCAGCAGGTAGGAAAAACAAGGAAAATCCAGAACTTCCAAGGTGAAATCTAACTCAGCCTGTAAAAAAAATGTATGTAGTGAGGGCAAATTTCTGCATTAAGCAAGGATTTGAGAATAATGAATGTGGAGTGATAGGGGACATTATAAAAGTTCTAAGGGATCTTGATGCTGAGCAGCTTGTATTTTCCAAATTACAGGTTAAGAATTTCCCTTGAAAGCATAAAAAATCTGCATATTACTTGGAGATATTTCAAAGCAAAAGTCTTGTCCTTGTAACAAGAAGCAGCATGAGACATGAATAGAATGGATAGTGAGGTGTGATTGGATTTCTACTCTTGCTTTAATGATCTGGGGTTACACATGTAACTTTCAAAAAATCATGTTAAAGATGGTCCCCTTTGCTGGCAGTTA
Organism: Meleagris gallopavo; assembly: GCF_905368555.1. Classification (NCBI taxonomy): domain Eukaryota; kingdom Metazoa; phylum Chordata; class Aves; order Galliformes; family Phasianidae; genus Meleagris; species Meleagris gallopavo. The sequence continues at coordinate 6,116,401 of NC_139414.1, read as the reverse complement.
CTGTGTTATGGAATAAAACTCATAGTGTGATTTTGCAGAATTTTTATCTCTATTTTGCTGCATCAGATTCTTCCATTGACTGGTCTGTGTGAGAATATGAAAGTGAACACTCTTAAGAGCTATATCTGGTTGCTTGCTGACTATACATCCCTCAGTAGCATCTTCACAAGAGTGTCCTGTAGAAATATTTCTGCAGACCTGTGTTGCCTGTTTCCAAAGATGAAAGACTAGTTCTTTCAGGGTTATTCAATGTATACTCAGGGTAGGCTTTGGTTAAAATTAGTGGGAGCCTTGTAGATACAGGTACTGAAGGGAGACTGCATCTCTTACGAGATAATTCACCTGTTTCTCTGGAATAGCCCTTGAAGAGGGATTGAATGATTGAAAAAAGAAAGAACTGTTCTTGCTGAGAAAGCCCAGTAGATGTGAGTCTCTTTCCAGAGATGAGACAACTCTGCAAGGAATTCTACTGAAAATCACCATGGATTTTCCTAGACATTCCCTGCCTTCAGCTGTATCCAACAGCAAGGTCTTCTGGGGAAAAAATAGAGGTTTCCTTCTTCATCCTCAGGAAAAGGAGAGAGATACTATTGCTAAGCCTGATTGCAGTCTACAAATACTATCTCCTACATTGGTTTCTCACTGGTGTATAAATAATTTCTTAACCTCTGGCTGCTAAAGGCAGGTAAGCATCATTTTTTTCTTAAGCTGGTAGATTTTCATTGTGTATCTTCTCAAGTGCTTTCACTCTGTCATTCCTAGAGATACTTGTTCTCCCTCTGTCTCCTCTAAAACTTAGCTATCAGTACAAGTTTAGAGTTTATATTATCATTGCCTGCCACTACAACTGTTTCCTGGCTTTCATAATGATTGAATGACTTGCAAGTTGTGGTGGGGAATTCCTGCTGGATTTGTGCTGGTTACATTTATAGGTTTGGGAATATGGTTTGAATTTCTTGCAACAAAAATGATCTATTATCATTCACACGTTTTCCTAAGAGACTAGTTGAGGGAAAATACTGAAAAATAATGAGCACTCAGCTATGCTTGTGGGGTGGTCCAGTATTATTCTCTAATTCACTCAGGCAATGGACAGACATTTAAAGCTCTTTCTTTGCTATACTAAAATTAACAAAACCAGTATAATAATATTGACCTTTTCCCCATTAGAGGAAAGGATATCGGCCATAGTCCCTGTTATTATGGAGGAGGCTGTTGCCAAGTCTTTATAGCTGGGCTATAAATGGAATATTACCTTTTGAGCAACAGCAGCTTAGAGCTGTTGAAACCACACACACTAAAGTATCTTAACCACACAGGGGCAAACCATTTTGAGCTTTCAGGTTCTCTTGCAGATCTCCCATAGCTCAATCTGGCTAGAACTATACTCCCATCACCTTCTTTCCCAAGATAAAATAGTTTCCTTATGGCAGGAGAGGGATGCTGGAGCAGTCATCAGATATTCTCAGCTATTTCTGTAGGTTTAGTGTTCTGGCAATTCTGAGAATCTGAACTTTTCACTTGGGAAAAATAGCACCCATTCCTGAAAAGGGATGCAGAATTAATTTGGGAGGGATGGGATTTTTAGAGTTGGCAGATAAGAAAAGCCACTAAAAGGTAAGTAGAAAGCATAAGGTTTTAGCTTAAAAGAAAAGCTCAAAAGACATAACTAGAACCTCTAAATATCTCAGGAAAGATAAATGGTGGAGAAACTTGACAATATGTGGTGGCAGTACTTGCCAACCTTCCTGTTCCTTCCTAAAGCTAAAACAATATTGGGATTCAGAGCTGTAAATCGCATCTGAAATGATATAGGTGAAGAGATATGCTGTAAAAAATATACACTCCCATAGAGATATACACATACATGCATCTTAATGAAATTGTATCAAGTCTTTCTGGTTTACATGTGCTGGAGAACCAGTAGAGGAGCTTTCCCAGTGCCTGGTTTCTCCTTAGCTGTATGTTAGAATGCAACTTAGAAGGGAGATGAGATAAAGCTGTAGCAATTCCCAGGCCTGTTTGCACGCTCAGTGTAGTTCTTCTTTGCTGAAGTCAGGTACAACAGTAAGTTGGGAAAGGGGGATGGATTCCAGCTGTTAATGAGGAACAAAAACTTTTCTTCCTCGTTCTCCTCCTCTTCTGATTTTGGCTGGGAGAGAGTTAGTTTCCTTCTTAGAGGCTTGTGTGCTATCATGTTTTGGATTTAGGAGAAGAGTAATGTGATAATACACTGTTTTAGTTGTTGCAGAGCAGTGCACACAGGGCCGGCACTTTGCCAGAGGCCTCTTGCTGCTACAGATGAACTGTAGGAATGCCCAAGCATTTTACTTTGCAAAGCATCTGGAAATTTTTCTCTGCTTGTATCCACAAATGCCTTTGTGTGGCCAGGAACATATAGCTTGATCCTGAAGTTCTGCATTCATTTTTACAGATTCCTTAAGGAGCTTGGTTTAGAATAGGAAGTAGGAAATAAAAATACAAGGAATAACTGCAGCTATCTTTGGTAATATAGATAGTGTTGTTCTGGCTTGTTGTTTGTTTTGCTTTACAAATAAGAAAAAGGTAAGAGCACTCATGGAAGAGAAAAAGAATCTCAGATTCATATTCACTCTCTGTCTTAAAGATTCTTGCCTTTCAGATGTGTGAGACAGGCTGTTCCTGGCTCAGATTTACATTTCCTGCTTCTTTTGTTGTTGTTTTTTGTTTGTTTTTAGCATGAATTACAACTATAAAGAATTGAGGAGACTTGGAGGAAAGGAAGGAGGAAAATAGAGGTATTTTGTTGGCTAGTTCTTGCCTCTTTTCTCAAATCACTGACTGAAATGGGAAACGAGGAGCACAATCATGGTTTTGCTCTGAAAAAGTGATTTGTCTTTTGTTTTTTTTCTTATGTACATTCTTTGACTTCTCCAAATTTTTTTTTTTCTACATAACAGCTTCACTTCAGCAGTGGAAGTACAGACCGCCTCTACTAAGAGAAGTAGGTTTACATACATTTAAATTTCCTTCAATAAAAGAGAGACCTGGATTTGCCCTGCCATTTTCTGTGGCCCAGAAACAGCCTGCCTTGCTTGGGGCTCTTTGAAAGAAACCATCTTGTCCTCCAGATGAGCTCTTTGCTGTTGTCTTCTTGACAAATGGTGTTCTCTGAGCCAAAGATCTCCTAACCTAAGGTTTGGAGGTTAAGAGCTTGCTTTGCATTTTATCTTACTCCAGGCAGATATGTGTAAATACTCAGAATTTTTCTGTTTTTTAGTTTATATTCGGAATGAGAGATCTTGTACTGTCCATACCTATACTCTGATGATCTGGGACATTTAGGAACTTCACTTAAAGTTCAGTTCTTTCTCAGAACAGAAAACCAGCAAAGTAATCAGTTAATTTTTGGATACCTAAGTCTTGAGACGGCTAGTTTGCTCTTTAGTTAGGTTTGGCCAATAGTAATGTTCTGTCAAGAAGAGTTTAAGATCTTGATACTATGTTGTTTTTTTTTTCCACATAAAGAAAATATGATATTGTAACATCCCAGCTGAAGACAAGCTCAGTTCTATTTTGCCAGAGCTCTCTGTAATAATGTATTAACAATGTACTGATGGAACTTAAAGTGCAAGTACAAAACAGAAGGAAATACAGAAAATAAGGAGGATATAGTAAGAATGATAAATGTGCTTTTATCTTACATAGGCCTTCATTTATTCTCTTCCTAGCGTTATGTATTGATTTTTGTGACAGAAATTGCTGCAGCTTGCAGAGGTGCAATTACATCTCTTTCCACCTTTATAAAATTACTGGGCATCCCCAAAGAGAAAAGCCTCAAACTACCGATGGTCAAAAAAACATGAAAATGCTGTTGTAGTTCAAGAACACAACTCTCCTGTGAGCCCAAATTGCATTTTTTCTTTTAAATGCACCTCAAACTGAGGTATTTTGTAACCCATGAGAGCCTTACTGAAGACTCGCTGAGGCCAGCATTGGCTGCTCAACTCTGTAATATTTTTCTCTTGCAAAATGGTCACCATGAGGTGACTGTAACACGAAGCTCCGTCAGCTCGAGCCTTTTGTTGTGTTGAGGGGATTTGTATTAAGATATGGATGCTGTTATCCTGACATTGAGGAGTCCTAGTCATGGAAAATCTGTGAAGCCCTGGACATGCTCCTTTCAAGAGGAATGTGTCAGATGCTTTATAAGCAGCCACTGTTAATGCAGAATGTTTTAGGTTTCTAATAATAGATGCAAATTGATTTTTCTGCGAACTCCTAAGTTAGGTAAATGGTGTAGTGAAATATCCTTTATTTTAGCTTCCACTTGGTTAATTTTTCAAAGACTTAGGAGACTTAGTGGGAAGAAAAGCATTTCCACCTGTAATATCTGATATTATTTGGTTTCTTAATCTGAGGTGTTTGAGTGGTTCACTGTGAAAAAGCAGTGTAACTCCAGGAGACCAAGAGGGACTAGTGAAAAGATGGCTATTTTTGTAAGAGGTCATTCTGAACTTTTGACTCTGAAACTGAGGCTTGTTCCTGACCTTGGGATTTCTGGTCCCTGACCTCATGGTGATCAAGAATATTGGAAACAGAGCTGTATAAAACTACCAATTTTCACTTAATATGAAAACTGATAGTTTTGCAAGTATGTAAAAAATTTGATCCAGTGTATGGTTTGCTCTTTCTGCCAGGCAACACTCTTATTGCTGGTGTAAATGAATGAAGTTCTCCCTCTGGGCAAAACGGTAAATTTGTTCAGGCGTAAATATGTCTTTTCATGGAGAAATTTTATCCTCCTTTTATCAGAAGCAGCTTTTTATACAAAAACATGGTTTTCTGCACTATTTTTCTAGTCATAAGAATTGTTGAGCAGAAACAGTAGTATGATCTTATGGGAATTGCATACCAGGTAAAGCAATTCCAGTCGTTCTCTAAGCACCATTTCCACACATTGTCACATGCCTCCACTTCCAGTTTTCCAGGTTACTAAGAAGTCAGAAAGACAGCATTAACAGAAGCAAAATTACATGAAAAGGATGTCTAAAAGATTAATTCACTATTTTCTTATTTTAGAGGCAATCAGAAATCTCCTAATCTGAGTATAAAAAGCACAAGACGGTCTCAGGAAAGAATTTAGAAAGTAAGAGATAGTAATAATATCTTATTTTTAGTGTTACCTGCAGCACAGGTAGGGTCACCAAGCAATAGGTAGGGGAATTAACATCAGTTCACTTTTATAAACAGTGTCTTTCCTGTTACACAGAACTGCAAATGTTTGAGCTTTCTTCTTTCTTCTTGTATTTTCCCGAAGTGCGTGAAGCATATAGGGAATTTAGAGTGTCTGAGTGTAAAGAGTTTTACATATAAATCAAAGCTCAAGTTCTTAGAGTAGGATTTTAACTAGTTATTGAGCATTTTATAATGGAGGGTTCAGCGTATATTCATACTTCTGTTTAGATTGATAACCATAACAGCTTAACTCCCCCTGCTTGGCTTAGAAATAATAATCAACCCAAAAAGTGTCCCTTAACAACGAGCTTTGTAATTAACAAATCAAGTGAAATATCTGCCCTACTTGGTGCTAAATCGATTTTCAGAGCCGTCTGTCTTAAATATCCCTGCTCTCCAGAGGTGAAGGTGCAAAACAGTGAAAAGAGGTAAGTTAATGTAACTGGTAATTTTAACTAAACACAGTCAAGCTAAGGAAGTGGAAGTACTTAATGTTACATGCCAAGAAATTAGTCCCGACTAATAACAATGCAAAACCAAAAGGGGATTCTGCTTTGATTAAATCCAGGTCCTTCTTGTAAGAGGAATTTGTGATATATACTACCATTCATAAATTCACCCTACCTCATCTCTAGACTAATTAGGTTACTTGTTCTACTGGGAGGTTGCCTCGAAACCTCACTTTCTTGTTTAGAACTTGTGCTCTAATTCAGTGTCCTATCAATAGTCCGTATAAGTCAATGTAACCAGTAGAAGGGAGTGCAGGCAGCCCTCTGAAGGGTCACTTTGTCATGTGGTGTTTGTATCTGAGACAAGCGGTTTCCTTAATTTCCTGCTTTTCTTGATTTTACTTTACAGTAGTCTGGGGGAAGATCTTACGTATGGGAAAGTGACACAGGTTACCTCGTTCTTTGATGTGAATATTAAGAATGCCGTCCTTTTAATGAATTTTTAAATTATTATTTCTAAAAACAATCAGAATAATGAATCAGCTATTACATCTTGTAAAGAAATTGCACAGCTGGCTCAGCTTTTCTGCATCTTCAGCAATTAGTTCAGACTGACTCTCTTGGCTCGTTTTTGCTGTATCTTCCGTCAGAATTGCTGGTTTGCAGCAGTGATGCATACATTTTTATAAGAAGCTTCTCTATTAAAATTAGGTACTAAATTTCCTATTGATTACTCATGAAATGAGAATGCTACTGAAAAGTAACCTTGTCATAATTTAATGTGCATCCTTTTGTAGGCCTCGTTCTGCAATCCCAACCTGCTTGGGATTTGCTTGTTTATTTGAACAGACTTGATTCAGGAACACTGACGGGTGAGGTGCTTGCACTAACCAACTGCTGTACAATATCTTTTTACTTTTTTTAGTAATATGATCTAAGACTATCCTAAAATGAGCATCAAACACTGCAGCATGTTTTTTAGCTTTTCCTTCCTCACTGCTGTATGCATCTACAAGTGCTTCTGCAGTGTTGGGTAAATCTGTTGTCCTGGCAGTGTTGCCCAGTGCTGACCTTCCAGGCTGCAGTGGTTCTGTTGTTTAGAAGTTACAAAAGCAAGTGCTTCCATTCCTGGCTGGAGCTGTGCTATGTACATCAGTGTCTGACTAATAAATCATGTTGTCATCTCTGTAGAAATTAGCCAGATGTGTAAACTGAGATGGATTCAGCAGATCAGTGTGATAATAGAAGAACTCAATGTCAACCAGTCTGTATTACAAATTTCAACACTGTTATTGAAAAGCTGGCTTCTACACTCCCATTGTTTTCCTGAGGAAGTCCTCCCCTTCCCATTATTTCTTGCTGTGAACTGCATCGTCTGTCAGACTCAGCTGGAAGGTTATGCAATGCTGCTTCCAAATCTTAGTGGGAAGGCTAGCTCTCTTTTTAAATTTTAGAAAAGTTATCTGATCAGCAGTATTACTTGCAAGGATTTTTATTATAGAGCCTTCTGAAATGGTTTAAGTTTGTATTATAATATGAAAAACTACTTTCACCACAATGTAAAATGAAAAGCAGGCTTTTAAAAATTGCTTCACAGAAATCAAATGAAACTGAAATAAAAGTGTAAGTAGATTAAGATAACATACAAAAAATCCCTTATATATATATATATGTGTGTTTGTGTATATATATATATATATATATATATATAAAATCAAGCATGTTGTTCTGAAGGAGAGCTGTAGATTCAGTTTCAGTGTTATCACAGGTGGGTTGTCATGCTCTTGGCAGTAATGAAGGGGCATGAACTATAGATTGAAGGAAATGGGGATTTTACTTTCTTGCTCAATTGTCTGAAGTTTTCTATCTCTCTTTACAGACTTGGAGGCTGTCAGACTGCTTTGCACACAGCCCTGACAGCATCCTGGTCTGGAAGCACCTGGAACAAACTGTTTCACCTGGCCTGGGAGCAGCTGCACAGCCATAGTGCTGTGTTTGGCTCTGCTTCTTCGCAGGCAGTTGGAAGGGATTATTCCCTAGCCTGGTTCTTCTGCTTATTACCATGCTCTGCTGGAGGCAATTTTCTTCGTTGGTGTGCTGGCGCCTGCATCTACATGAAGTTGCTCTCAAACATAAATCCTTCCCAAAAACTATATTGACATAATTTTTGATGGTGTGAATTTTTAAAATTGCTCATTGTTTTTTTTTTCAGGAAAACTTTAGGTGGGGTGTGTGCATGCATGTATTGTCAAGCTGCAGCAACAGCAAGGGACAGGGCAAACAGCTGAAAAGGGTTTTGGAAAAGTAGTGTCTCAGTAGTCTAAAAAGAGCAGTGTGTCTGACTAGACCTCCTTCTGAGGAACATGGCAGAAGCTGCCACAACTGCAGGAAGGTATCTTATAGTCATGCTTTACTGAATGTATGACATCTTTTTTCTCCTACATAACTAGCCATTAAATACTTGGTAGTCATCCTGAAAGCCTGGAGCTGGATGCTTAAATTCCATTTGTCTTTGAAAATCTCCCTTTCATTTTGCCAGTGCCCAACAGCACGTAAGTCCAGAAGGCCCCCAGCTCGTTTTGAGATACTTAATGGAAGAACGAATTTTATGATGTGAAAACATTATATTTTACAAGCCTGTTTTGAAATGCAAAACTCATAGTGAAATTGAATCAAAGGCTTGGTGCTAATTGATTATTTGATATACTCCAGCTAATGTTATGCTGCCAAAGATGTGCATTTCTATGTCTTTTCCCCTTATTATCAGGATAAGCTGATAAATTATTATTTTTACTTTTGATTTGCACTGAATTTTCTTTTGTGAAGCTGTCTTTTCCCCCTTTTTCTCAGCAAATTTGGAAAATGACACATTATATCTCTGCAGTTGAATCTAGAAGTAAATGCATTTTGTAGCAGATTTGTCATAGTTTTCAAACAAAGGATATTAACAATATTTGTTAATATAGTAGAACCTGGGTACCAATATCAATGTATGATTCCTCATCTCTGAGGCTTTGAGTGTGGTGATACAAAGTGAGTGTTAGGTTGCTAAAGGTGCCTTTAGTTCACTGCTTTTCCAAACATTTCAAATCCTGTAAAATTGCTGACAAGTAATTTTATCTTCAAAAATTTTCTGTAAAAGATCTTTATGCAGTTCAAACAGGTGTCAAGAAGACAAATCCTGGAATTCAGGCACTCAGATATCAGAGCCAAGCAAATAGCCTAAAAATCTAAGTCAGAGCACTCTGCAGTACCAACCTTTCCCCAGCTCACTGTGGTTTTCTGTGTGCAATTGCTAAGTGAAGATTGATTCTCTGTTCATTTAAGTTGGTGAGAAACTTGCTGTTGATGTTAGTGTTGGGGAATTCATAAGGTATGACAATTTATAAGGCACTAACACAGAATAAAGCAGTTATGTCTCCTTGTTGCAATACCCAAAATTAAGCAGCTTTTGATACAAGCTTCTTTTTTGGGTACAACTCTGTAACCCAGGATGTTATAGTCAGTGTTTTCATTTAGTAAATAGCTTTGTTCCTTCTGTTCCAGCTGTTCTGATGATAAAATATATTTATGGGCAGTACATTTATTTGATCAAACACCATTAACTGCTAGTTTCCTGATGGTATGTAGTCCCACACTATCACTTGTGATGGGATCTTGACTGGGAGGTCTGTGACTGACTGGAACCCTAAGAGGAGACATGGTACAGCTTGCATGCCAAGCTACTCTGTGAAAGACTGCAAGAGGCCCCTGCTAACCAAATTTCCAGCTTTCATTATCACTGCCTACTGGATTTGTCCTGTGAGTCTTACATCCTTACGTACATACTGACAAGCCTTTGTGTTAAGCTTACAGGATCTCAGGAGATCACAGATGAGAACAGTGTTTGAGGCATCAATTTTTTTGTACCTCTTGTGCTATGTCAGTGGCAGCAGAGCACAGCAGTCTACACAACAGAGCTGTAAACAAGGGCAGATTGTCCATCAGGATCTGAGAATTTAAGTTCTCAACAGAACAGGTTCTGATCTCTTATATAGTCTTAGTGCAGAGACAGCTTCCAATTACCATCTGAAGTAGTACCACAGTTCAGCTGAAGCCATCCAGAATTTATTGAAATTGAGCTGTTTCCACAAACACAAAATGTTTTATTTGTTCTATGGAGATGTAAAGCCAGCAGGAGGTCCCTCTGGGCTAAATTTGAGATCTTCAAACAGGTCTCATGACGAATGCATCTCTAAAAATGTATGAATAATCAATCTGTCAGCTCTTTGGCGGAGCTTTTGCTCCTGTCTCCATAGTGATCCTGATAATCTCAGCAAATGGAACTGGTCAGTCAGAGAGGTAATTGAGGCATTAAAATGTTGTACCCCAGGAAATCTCAAATCTGTCATAGTTGTATCCTTATTGGCTGAACTTAATGAAGCAGAAATGAATTGAAATGAATAGCTTTAAAGCTATTCTGGAAAAGAGAACTAAAGGAGAGTGGGGGGGGAATTGTTAAAGAATATGAAAACAGAAGCTGGCAAAGCTATACTGGAAGCACAGATATAGGTGGAATATTTCAACAAATGGATACATGAGAGAGTCCTGTCAGTGCTAGAATTTCACTAAGGATTGAGAGAGAACAATTTCTGTAGACAAGGAAATGCAGTCAGATCTCATCTGTTTTCATGCATTTTAGTGGTCCAGTGGCAGTCTAAAATGTGACAGGGATTTAGCTCAGTCTGATATTCTCAGGTCTAGTGAAGGAAAGAATAGGTTTTCTATTGGTTTCACCGGGTTTTGGATTTCCCTGTTTTATGGGTTCTGAACAATATATACGCACAATATGTTTGACTTCACTTTGAATTTGTAAAGCCATCTTCCTAAGAGCGCTTGTAGTCCAATACTGATGCTATTTTGAAATTTGTTACAGCACAAATTGAAGAAAACTAGAGTTATTGACATTTAAATGGTAGATTAACTGTTATGTGGAACTTTGACCGTATATTAAGGACAATCCTTAAGGCTTTATGCGCACTACCTGCTTTGTGCTCTTCTTGGTCCTCAAATAACTGGTGTCATGAAGGTAATTCTGATGTCCTTTGCCCAAACCAGTTGAGTTCTGGCCCCTTAGGGACAATACAAAAACAGTCATAGCAGACAAGAAGGGAATTTAGGTTTGGTGGCCTGAGTACAGACCTAAACCGTTATAGAAGTCTCCTGGCAGCAAAGCACAGACTCAGGGTCTTGATCTCTTGTACTCAGGTCTCTGTATATAACATCCTGGGCCATCTTCCCAGCTGGAAATAAAACAGGCTTTTTAAAACCGAAAAACAATAGAAAATATTCCAACTGGTGAAAATGTTTAACTCCTTGCAGAGATGACTGAGCTTATGCATATGTAACTCTTATTTGGTTCTGCAGGCATCTAAGTATGGGCTTCTTGTCAGGAGGGATTCATCACTGCTTGCACTTGGGTTCCCGGTGTCATGGGTTCTTTGTCTGTTTTTATCTTAGTGAAACTTGTGCAAGTTGAGGTGGCTTTTACAATTAAGCAGTCACTCACCAATGCTAGTGTGTCTGCACTCTGCACTGATGTCAGCATTGATGCATAGATGCTCTGATGGAAAACACTGTAAGTACAAACTGAGAACAGAGGACAGCAATCTGGTATATGCATAAGATGAGACATTTGCTTTGGGTCTTTTCAGGTCATTTGGCATTTACAAACTGATATCTTCTCCATCTCTATGACAAATTTTCCATTGCAGTGGACATATCAGTATCTAACAGAGGCTGGTAAATTGAAAGCTTCTGTACAGTAGATATTATCCAATCCATGCACCAAGCAGTGAGTGCCCATTTAACCACACTTCCAAAGGCTTAATTAAGACTACAAATACTTTTTAGGGGATCTGCAATAAAATCATTCTTGAGGCAGGGCTGCTATGTGTGCTGTCTCAAGATTCTCCGGCTGCAGCTCAGATTTTCTGCTTGTGCTAAGAAGAAATAAGGGTGAGTACAGTCAAGAAGCTAAGGTGCAGATATAGAAATGTGCTTATGAACTGGTGTCACTCTTGGTGACCTATGTGTCACTTGGCTTTGTACTCCTAACACTGTTCCAGACTGTAGCATCTGTTTTTCTGAGCTGGTACTGTTTCCTGAAAGGTGATTAATGAAATAATATCCTGAGCAGTACCACCATATGGTTGAGTGATGTTGTCTCTGTGCTAGGACACATTCTCTGGGTCAAAACTATTCAAAAGTAGCTATGAATATAACAGGGCATTTCCTATCAGTGTGAGTTGCACTCACAACTGTACCCCACTAAGCTGCTGTAAATATGCTCCCCAGACAGGGGAATCTAAATTTGTAATGAAGAGTGGCAATCTATCTTCTGTTCATTTTACTACATAACTGTGTCCCATCTGCTTGCCTGTCTTCCAACTACCAGGGCAGCTCACTGTGTAGATTGTTTCTGTGCATACTAATTTTTAAGGACAGAAATTTGCACCATTAGAGAGCTAAGAATAAATTTGGCTGCGAACAGCACAGATAGATTTTTCCACCTCAGATACTCATGGCACTTGCAAATCTTGTTTTTTCCCAGTTGAGAACCAAAAAAGCAGCTAAAAATATTGAGTTATTTAATAAATTCAATTCTCAAATGTTTTCTCTAGCTTAGAAATAGGCTTCTGGAGTTTACTGCTAGTCCTACTTTTGTTTGCAAACACTTATCTGTACAGGAGAAGCCAGTTTGAAAATTGAGAAAATAAAACGTGCTCTTAAAGTTCAGAAATAACTGCAGGGATAATTACAAGAATATGACCTTGTAGATTGCTTGTTTTATTTTAAAATACACCTAATGTTGATTATATGCTTTAAAAATAAAAATCTAAATAACAGTAGAATCTGACAGGAACAGGGTCTTAATAGGCGCGCTAGCTACTGCTAATGTTTGGGGAGGGAGAGCATTTTCCCTTGAGCTCACAAAATACCCTATAAGCCAGACACCAGACTTGTCTCTTCTGGTCTCTTTGCTTTCTCTTCTGCCAGGTGTCCCTGGTGCAGCTCTCAAAGACAGTGTAAAACACAAATAGTTGCAAGTTTTGGACCAAAACCCTTCATGTCCTTAACATCTTTTGTTTAATCTCTGTGCTGAAGTATTTGCTTGATATGACAGTCCATGTCTAGGCTCTGGTACCAATGCATGCTGTCCTTTCAAATGAATGTCTGCTGTCCATGTCATTTTTAACTAGTTAGCACAATAACCTCAGATTGTTAGCATAGGCAATTTCAAAATTTTAATAGTGTGGCTTGCATTGTAAGAAACTGTCTTGTTGAAACCTCTAAATCAACTTGTTCCACAGTAGTTTACATGGAAATGTGTTGCCTGTTTTTCAGCTCCTCTTAGTGTGGAATAACAGCTGGAAACTAGGAAGAGATCCAGTGTCACAGGCTGTCCATTTTCTATAGACACCTGATCTAAAAATGGGAATATCTTCTCAAATTCCTGTGTTAACAAGTTAATGTAAGTGCAAGTCTTCCAGTTTTAGTCTTTTTAACATGTTTGAAGACATATAGTATAGCTTAATTCTCCTATACAGAGATTTGTAACAAACCATTGCTCATTAGGAAGACAGCCATGTGGACAGCTTGGTCTCTAATGACTCCTTTCTTCAGGCAGGCTAATAGCTAAATTAAAATAGAGTAATAGATGGAATCTGTTAAGTAAAGCATGGTGGTGGTAAGAATATAGTATGACTATGAATCTGATGTCCCAAAAGTACCCCATATATTTCTGGTTTTGTATTACCCTATCTAAATAAGCACAGGATGTAAGAGCTACCAGTATAAAGTAATATACAAATCCAGGAATACGTGTTCCCCCTGTCTTCACCTGATACTTTATGGTGTTTCTTTGGAGATCTCTAGGAATGTAAAACTCCTGCCAAAGCTAGTGAAAGCTTGAAAGGAGAAACTGGAAAGCTAGAGAAAGGTTGGAAAGCTGTTATCCATGATTTTCTGCTTTCTTGTTCCATTTTGCTTGTCTTTGCCTATGCCTTAAGGTAGAACTGTTGTTTGTTTTATGATGCTGAGTGTTGTTTATCACAGGAATAACAGTCTGACAAGGAAGCTTTTGATTCCAACATGCAAAGGTATTTCAATAGTAGAACTGAAGAATACAATCTTTCTGAGATCCATGGATTTTATCTGAAGTTAAACGGGTATTGGATTTTAGCTGAATTTCTGAAAATTTGTGATGCCCTTCATAGTGGAAATGCTAAGTCATGGCCTGAGGCAGTGATTGAGCACCTGGTGGGAAGGCAGGGCCAACCCAGGGGAGCTCAGGTGCATGCAGTGTGCCTGAGTGACCAGAAGGGCTGGAACCAGGATCCACCCCTTCCCAGATCTCATTGAAGGGTTGGCAGTGGAGGCAAGGGCATCTTGCTGGAGATCCTGCTTAACTGAGGCCTTCCAATGGTAAGCAGCTTTTTTCTTGTATGTTTGTGCCCTCAGCTGTTGTGTTTGAGCAAGTCCTCGCTGCAGCCTAGGACCTTGCTGCTCTGCTGTCATTACTGTGCTTTTCATTGTTTCCCCTTTCATACAGGTATCAAGCTGGCACAATCTGATGCATCTTGATGTGCTGATACACGGTCACATAAAACTGAACAGTAGCATACTTGAGCCTTTATTTAATGGCTTGCAGTTTAAAGTATCATCTAAAACTGGTGTGAACCAAGTTTAGGATGTGGCATAGACCAAGTATGTCAAGGTCAGGAGCAGAATGTAGGGGATGTGAAAACTTGCAAATGGCTTTTTCTCTCATGTTATTGCACATGTATTACTTTAAAACTATTTTGTTGAACAGTATTGAAGTGAATGGTGATGAAAGAGGATTGTTAGAATCTAGTTAATATAATACATGTATTTTCTGTATTTTGAGTGTCAGTTTGGGACCATTTTAAAATTACTTTTGTTACATTAACTGTATCTTTGTTTATTTGCATTTAAAAAGCTTGTTTATTATCTTAACAGAAAAATATATTTGTGCAGATGCAAATCTTTCTGAAAGAATTTTCTTTGGAATGGCAGTGCATCACACAGGATATTTTTGCAGGGATCATGTCAATGTTTCATTTCTGTGTACATTTTGTCATGAAAATGTATCCTGGTTAAGCTTATAGCTGAGGCTTCGAATGGGCAGTCAGATAAAGAATGAAAACTTGCAGCTTGCATTGCATTCTGTATCTCAAAGGCTTGTCTTACAACAGCATGCACCCAAAGCTTTCAGCTAGCTTTTCCAGTGATATTAGTTGATTTTGTATTGTTTTAGTTGCAGATCCACAATATAGAAGTATATGGTACTCCATGCTGACTGTATTGTGTACTGGATGAGTAGGAGATGCCACCTTAGGTCCTGTTTTTTTTATATTTATGTCTGGAGTTTGGTCATGGATAGATTTTTTTTCTGTTAAAGCATAGTTAAGAACTATAGTTTTAGTGGATTATTTTCTCTATTAAATTTAGGGATGGTGTCAGGCTGTAATGAGTAAAAAATTGCTTTTTTTCACGTGCATATTGAAGATTGGGATGGGATTTCTCCTCTCCACTTGTTGATGATATTAAACTGCATATTTAGGAACTCTGAAAGCTGGCCCATTGCTTCTAGGCTCAGCTCCTCAGACACGTGTGGTGTGATGTAGCAGTACTTTTCTGTAGAGCATGAACTGCATGTTCATTCCATGGGATGATTTTACTTTTTTTTTTTTTAGCTGACAAATGACAAGCATGTCATGATCTCAGAGAGAGTGAAGATCAAACCCCCAAAGTACTTCTATCATCTTGCCTTCAGAAGTTGCCCACTGATGTGTTAGGTAGCCAGAAGTATCCTTCCTCACGCCTTGTTTTCCTGATGCCTCTCTGTAAGTCTCCTTCATTCACTAGTAGAGAGAGAATTGTGTGCAGAGTCAAACCATAAGGCTTACTTGAGCGGATGGATTTAACAACTACAACAACAAAAATCCTGAGCATTTAAATTTAAGCAGTATCAATTACTAACTCCTTAACCTTGGTACATATGGAGGTGCTGATTTCAGTAACAGAGTACTGAGTGCATAAACATAAATTTCATGGGCCTGAATAGCGATTGTGTCAGGGGAGTGACGATAAAACCACTGATATTCTTGTCTAAACAGAGGCAGACAATGTTTTAATCTTACAGATAATTGGAAAATGTGTGTGTTAATAGCAGTTAACATCTCAAGTAGTATCTTAAAAAGTTGGGGATGTTACTGTACATAGCTGCTGGCTTATGTCTGTATGTCAGTGCTCATTTTGTCAAAGAACTGACTTATGCAGTCAAGCTGACGGTAGTTTGCTGAGTGCGAATCAAGAGAAAATGAAGTAGGGCATGTTGGATACTGCTATTCATTGTACTAGCAAAATTGTCTTACTGCTGGTTTTTGCTCAGTTTCTGTAGGGAAGACGACTAATGAATTCCCATTATCCATCAGTGTCTCTCTCAGGTTTCTTCAAAATCAATGGTGTTCAAGGAAAAAATCCCTGTGAAACACCCTTATGAAGGGGAGCACTGCAGCTGGATGCCAGAGCTGCCACCAAGGAATGAAGACTTGGGCAAGACTTGGGTTAAAGCACCCAGTTGTGAGAGAAGTGTGCAGGAAAGCAAACTTCATGAGCTCTGCTGCTTGTAAGGAAAGCTTAATTTGTTCTGCATTCTGGTGAGGTAGCACTGTATGTTTAGCTGTCTCTTAAGGCCATAAAACTTACTTCTTCAGCAGCTATTCCATAGAGCTGAACACTACCATAATTAAGCACATATGAAAGATGATACCATTGACATGATAATAAGTCTTTCACCACAAAAAAAAAAGTTCAACAGGTTTGGAGGTTATAGGTCATAATGGTCATGAAAAGATCAGGTGATTTCTTAAATGCTTTTTGAGCCTGTAGAAAAGGTGTGTATTAAGATTATCAAGGAGCTGCTGCTCTTTTTTTTTTTTTTTTTTCCTTAGACTTCTGCCCATCCTCATTGCGTACAACTAGAATTTTTCCCTAAATGTGTTTGGCTGGTTTAGCAGTGATCTTGAGTAAGGGCTGAAATAATAAGTACAGCTCTTTGCTTCAGTTTCCATAGCTTAAAATGAGAAAGCTTTTGCAAAGTCATGGAAACAAAATAGCTGTGCTAACCTGAAAACAGCACCCTGATTGTGTTTTCAAGGAGAAAAGAAGAATCCTAATACCTGTGAATAACTGTGTCTGTCATGTATCAATTTGGGGCTGTAAATTTAGCAATTTTACACCTGTTTTTGTAAGGCTCTTTCATGGTAATGTTCCATCAAAAATACTCTGCCTCAATCTGAAATGCAACCATGCTATCATTTAGAAGGAGTTTGGATACATTAGTTTGCATCATGTCTTTATGCAGTGGCAGAGTAATATCCCAAAGTAAGGCTTGATATTAAGAGTATATAGAAACAGTACTACAAAATGCATGCTTGGTTTTTTTTTTTTTCCTAGATCTGCTTGAACATAAATTAGTTTAACTCTAAGGGCTTTATTGAGGTATTCCCCTTCTCACTGCATGAGCAAGAGACATTTACCTTCCTTTCTGCAATAGTACCTGAATGGCTAAATAGCTATTTGGGCTTTTGTCTGGGTTCATTGAAGCAACTGGCAAATTTTTAGTATATTTATCTCCTGTTAGTCCTTTCACACAACAGAAAGGTATGTGTGAATAGCAAAAAATAGTGCACAACGAACATGCAAATAGTGTGGTAAGAACAAGTCCATTGTGATTATTGTTGTTGCAAGAGAGTTCCTGATGTCTGCTTCCTGATGTCTGCACGATTTTTCAAGCAACTTATGCATAAATTCTCATAATACCATTGAATTTATGCTTTAAGAGCGTAGTCCATCCATCTACAAAATCCTGATCAGGAAGTATATATATCATGCTAGATGTAGGCTGAGAACTCTACTTTTACAATAGGGGGAATATAGGGAAAAAGAACACATTAGGAATGTCCTGATGAAAGAGATATTTCTAACAATATTTTGTCAGATAGGATTCAAGCCAGGGAATAAGTATTATTTTTCTTTTCCAGTAGATATTATAATTTGTATTGTGCCAATGACTGAGGTCCTATTTAGTTGGTCACTGAAGGAATAAGCAGAAAGCTGGCTCCTGAAGAGATGCATCTGCTGATTTTTATAATTGTCGTCTTGCTTTTTCCTTAAATTACTTTTTTAAGTGTAAGAAAGAGAAATGAGAAGTTCCATCTCATATAAGAAATGTCCTCAGTGGGGGAAATGTTCATACTATTCTTGCTTATATATGTATTTGTATATATATATATATATATATATATAAAATATAAAGAGAAATTTTAAATGTTGTAATGGTATTTTTCAACTTTAAGTCATCTTTGTCTTTACCACCCTGTAAACTGTCCCTATTTGCAAGTGATAATCCCAAATAGAGACCAATTGAAAGTTATAATGAGAGTTCTTGCTCCTTTGAAATTTCCAGTGTCAGTGACAGAATAAAATGGGAGATGAAGTCTGGGTTGGTGTGCATTACTGTTGATTAGGAGATGCTTTGTCACCCAACACAACAGCTGTAGACAAGCTAATCTGATGCATCTCAGAATTTGTTTCATTTTTGGAAATTCTGCTTTGCTCAAATACTGTCAGACAACTTGAGCTGTCAGATGATAGCAAGAAAAAGCACAACAAACAGAAAATAATGTTGTTACATAAACATGTCTGTTTCTTCCTCCACTGTCTTAGAAAGTGACTTTGCCTCTGCATCACTGAAGCATTTGCATCTTCTTTTTCTCCTTTAGGAAATAAATAGGTCAATTGGCTGTAACAGGCTGAGAGGAGCCAGCTATATTCATAGTATTGCCACCTGCATGCAGTTACTCAGAAAATGTAGTTATCTACCAAGTAATTGTAGGAAAATCTACCAATATTTTCCTATGGTGATCTTGGTCACTAGTGTGCTGAAAATATGCTGGATACAGAATAAAAAAATGCAATGATAAGGAGATTCCTTGCATAACAATTCAGCCCTTGCCAGCTATTCCTAAGGTCACCTTCATCAGCCTTCCTGTTCACGCTTCAGTTTCTGCCTGTGTTGTTTCAGTGCGTCCTGCAATAACAGGTTGCGGAATACAGTTTCTTAAAAAAAAAAATATCGGCTTCTTGAAAAAGTCTTTCTTTGAAAAAGCTTCAATAATCATGTATATCCACTCTGCAGGCTTTATATAATAATTCTGATTTTCCTTTTGTTGGCACTCAAGAACTAAAGCGGTGTGCAATAATAATAAGAACCAGAAACAGCAGCTTTTCTTTGTTCTGAAAACTGTTCAGCAACAGCTACTTCACTCTAGGAGTTCTCTTTTATGAAATCCTCAGAGCACTGTCCAATTTCTTGAAATGGTACTTAAGATTTTATTAGCAAATGCATTTAATATGTCTCCCATCTCTTGAGAAGTGTGAGATCTACAAATAGAGCCAAACTGCGATGTAAGTGGCTGAGTAAATGCTGCAAGTTGCCTAGGAGGGAGCCTGCTGAAGTCAACGGTTATGATTACACTTTCTTTTAAAATTTATGCTTATTTAGTAAATGTGCTTCTATAATACTTATTACTTTATTCCCTAAAATTTTGAGAGTAAGTAGTGAAGGAAGAAAGGGAACAGGAAAATAACTGCTTTGAGAATTTTGATATTCATGAATTTGGTCTGTTGTGCAGCAGCTAAGTTCACTGTAAGAGCTGCTCACAGTCAAACAGCCTTCTGATGGTAAACCTGAGTGACCAGACCTGTACCCCAACTGCAGAGGAAATGCTAAGTCATGGCCTGAAGCAGTGATTGAGCACCTGGTGGAAGGCAGAGTTAACCCAGGGAGCTCAGGTGCATGCAGTGTGCTGGAGGGGCTGGAGCCAGGATCCACCTGTTTCCAGACCTCATTGAAGGGTTGGCAGTGGAGGCAAGGGTATCTTGCTGGAGACCCTGCTTAACTGAGGCCTTCCAAAGGTAAGCAGCTTTTTTTATCTTTGTTTCTGCATTTGGGCTCATTTTCATTTCCTGCAGGCCAAGACTTTGCCATCCCACTGCTATTGCTTTACTTTGCATCACATTAGAGTGTTACACCAACTTACCTCATGCATGACTTAGCCATGGATTCAGAAAATCACAGCTGTCTGTGAATCTATTGCATAACTTGCAGTGTTTTCTAGTGGCACTGAGTTGTTGTTGAGGTCTAATAAGTAGATATTGAGGCTTTTCTGAGTCAAGTCTGTTCATAAATAATGCCAGATTATATATAGATAGCTGAACTACTGATTTCTGTTTAACTGAATGTTCAAAACTTGCAATCAGGAAGCACCTTGAAATATTGCTTTATCTCTGGTATGGTGGTTGAATGGATCCAACACAGAGCCTTAGTTTTCTGTTCTCCTCTCAGATAAACATGTATCTTTAGCTTCTGTGAAGAATTTTCTTTCAAGACATAGAAAGTTGTAACTACTGTAATGATATTAAAGACACCTAAAATTAATATTCACTAAAGGAGTCAGCTAAGGATGACATTTCTAAAATATCTAGCAACCTCATTCACACTTGTGTGCTTCACGTGTACAAAGCATGTTATAAGAGGCTGAGCTGAATGTGGCAGCATGGCATGCATTTACTAAAATAAGAGTGTTTTAGGTCATCAGTCATGTCATAAGCTTTGTGATGTGTAATTTTACTTTCAAATATGAAAGTAAACTTGTAGTTATTCTCAAAACTTTCCTGCAGAGGACTTCACATCACATATCTGCCTTAGCACCAGGGGGTTTTCAATTAACTATAGCATTTCAGATGGTTCACATCAGATTAAAGGAACCATACAGAGAGAAAAAAAATTTGCATCCAGGTAACCATGCTGGCAATCTGGGATTTTGAAAGAAGCTATATTGAAGACAGTGGCTCAGCTGTAGCATTCTTTTCGATTCAACTTAAGACTCGATGTTTTGGATCTTTGTTTTTATTGGACAGTTCTGAGAATTGAGCTGAAGTTTTACCAACATACTTCAATCAGTTGATCTGTTTCAATGCAGAAATGTAGGCTTATGTCGCTTCCCCAGCTGATAAATTTCTGTCATGCAACATGAAGTCAGCAGTGAGTATTTGTATTGGAAAAGAGTAAAACAAATGCTGCATTTCATCTGGCAGCACTGCAGAGTATGAATAGGAATCGGTACAGATGTGTGAAGCATTTACAGCTCAGCTGAGTTGACACACTAACGGTGAAACTTCTGTCACATTAAAAGCACTGATGCTTTTGGCTTCAGCCAAACTTAACTGCAGCGTGTTCAGGTTTTCCTTGTACTTCTTTTTAACTAACTGAATGTAGAGGGAGAGCTCATTAAAAATGTATAGATCTTCCTGTCTATTTTTATTATAAATGCAAATGTGACTATTTTTCAGGCAAAAGCTAGAGTGGAAGAGAAGGAAGCATTCATTTCAAATTAAGTAGCAACACACTCAAGATGAAAAAGCCCCAGGAAAGCAGGAGAGATCTTGAAAAGGCAAATTAACCTATCTACCCACCTATTCTGTGCTGGGAAGTTTTAGCATGCCTGTAGCACTTCTGATAATTATTTCCCATGTAATCCAAGGTTGTATTTAACAAAGCAAAGATGAAGCGGGAGTTCAAAAAGAAAGGAAAGATGTCTCTGTAAACAGCTTTGTCATGATCATGTTAGTAACTGGAGAAAGCACTGCTACAGAACCTGTAGTTACCTTCAGAAAACAGAGCAGAAATAATTACCTATATTAAGTGCTTGTTAAGATCCAATGTAATACATTTTGAATTTGCTTCTGAATGATCAGATCCCAACAGGTTTGTAGCAGGCTGCAGAACCATGGAAATGATTTGTAAGTGGTTTCAATCACTGCTTTCACAGCAAGCTGCTGCTTTTCCACACAGACACCACCTCATATCAACATGCCATTGAATTTTGTGAATTGAGTCAGTTGCTTTGTAGCCTGTACCTGTTGGCCAGTTCAGGACTACCCCCAGAGATGAAGAATAAAATTTCCAAGGGGAGAATTGTTAGACTGGGTAGAAACGTGGAAAACAATTTCTGCATTAAGCTAGCAATTTACTGAAAATTATCACGACAACTAAGTGTCATTCAGAGCAACACTGGGTTACTTGCAAAGAGAAAGATCAACTCTGAGGAGGAAAAAAAAAAAAAGCCCTAAACAGGATATAACTCTAATAGAAAACTAGCAGATTAATACATTTTAAAATCATCATGATTGTTTTTATCATTCTTTGCGGATTGTCCATGTAATCTTTTAAATAATGTAATGAAAAATACTTAAACTGAAGGATTTCAGGACAAAAGAACAAATTTGTTCTTTTGTATGTGTAGTTTGTCAGCAACAGTGAATAGAATTTCTCCAGACTCATTTTGCTGAGGGCATTTTCCCTATCATAGGTCTCGTCCTGATCTTCTGTACTTCCTGAGAAAAGATCTATACTTTATTAGCCATGCTGAGGAAATTGAGTGACTGGGATTTTTTCCTTGACTGACTGCTGAGTGAAAAAGAAATTATGGATAGGTTACCAATATTTTCTCCTGCTGTGCTGAGAATAGAAAAGCTCAAGTCAGCACCTGGTTGTGGACTGCCCTCAATAAAAACATACAATAAAAACGAAATATAGTATTTCATTCACTTTTGAAGAAGGGTATCAGTTTCTGTGCTCACTTCCTTATTAAGAAAGTTCTCTTCCATCATTCAGCAATATTCCTCTGCTTCTCAAGATGATGTGTACTTCCAAATTTAGCACTTAGTAGGAAAGACCATTATTTTTGAGCTTTTCAATTCTCTTCATTGATTCAAAAGAGGAAAAAGATAATGTAACAAGTCCTTTCAGCACGACAAGAGGGTGAGATGTATACTTGTTAGTGTACCTAGAATGCTGGTCCTGCCAATATGATCACCTGTTGTCTTTTTCAAAATTTGTTACAAACTGGTTAAGTTATAACATAAGTTCAATTAAGAGTTTATTAAAATCTTCTTAATGTTTTCATCTTTCCTATGGATTTAGCTAGCTACACTGGAAATGATCCCAGAGTGATTTTAATTTTAGAAGTGAATGAATTTTGAAATATTGGAAGTGAAAAATTTTGGGAAGCGTTTGAGTATAGTAAATTCTCTCTATTGTGTTTAAAATATGGCAGTTTTCACAGGCAGCATTTTTTAGAACTTTAAAAGAAAATGTATCAGTTATGAGTCTTTACTAGCCCAAGCTTCAGTTGAAATGAACTGTGTCCATTTCTGGGCTCCTTAGTACAAAAAAGACAGGGATCTCTTGGAAAGAGCCCAGCGGAGGGCCACAAAGATGAAGGGCCTGGAGCATCTCCCCTATGAAGAAAGGCTGAGTGAACTGGGTCTGTTTAGCCTTGAGGAAAGAAGACTGAGAGGGGACCTGATCCAGGTCTACAAATATCTAAGGTGTGGGGGGCAGAGTGGTGAGGCCAGACTCTTTTCAGCAATGTGCAGAGACAGGACAAGGGGGAATGGCCAGAAACTGCAGCATAGGAAGTTCTGCACAAATGTGCGCAAGAACTTCTTTACGGTGAGGGTGACGGAGCACTGGAACAGGCTGCCCAGGGAGGTTGTGGAGTCTCCTTCTCTGGAGATATTCCAGACCTGCCTGGACACCTACTTGTGTGACCTGGTGTAGGGAACCTACTTTGGCAGGGGGGTGGACTCGGTTATCTCTGCAGGTCCCTTCCAACCCCTACAATTCTGTGATTCTGTGAAATTTAAGAATTAGAGTCTAATTTTCTAAAAATAAATGTTTGAGAAGGAAAACAAACTTGGATAATTTCAGTTGGGGTATCAGGTATTTTATTAACTATACATTTCAGGCCAATCCATTTCTTAATCTCACTTCTTAAGGTCAGACAGTTGTGCTGTGCAGATCCAGATGCCATTACTGCTCCTTCATCCAAACGTTTCTCTGGTGCGTACTTCCCAGCCTACAGATTTGTCAGTAGACTGTCCTGTTCTGCTGCACTATTTGTTGTTGTTTGTTTGTTTGTTTTACTATCTATTTTTCAGAACTTTTCTTCTTCTCTTAAATTCCTTCCCGGAAAAGCAATGTTTTTCATGATATGAAAAAATATTATTTCAATAGCTGATTCATAAATTCTGATTGTGGTAGTACTTTCTGAAAAAAAAGATGGTTCCAAATTGCATGTTTTCCTTTTGATTACTAGTTTTGCTTATCTTAGTTGTTCAAAAGAAAGCTAATGTGTTTCAGCTGGCCTTGCTTTTACTTTAAAAACTGGCCTTACTACTATGATATATGGAAATCATGAGTAAAACAAGCATGTGAGTGGCAAGTTAAACTTCTGCTTTCGGTGTTAACACTGTGGTATTGCATTTGAGTTCATTGCTTTTTATTCATAGCCAAAAATCATCTTTTTTTTCAGCATTTGAAGCTGCTATTGGGGAAAAAAAAAAAAAAAAAAAAACATCAGTACAACAAAATTACCTAAGCTAGCCATGATAATAGTTGTTCAGGCTTCACTGCAGCCAGCATTCATAGATGTATTATGGGTTTGTAGTTTATGCCTGACTAGTGTGATTAGATCTAGCATGGGTTTATGGATATTCACTGTTAGGTGATCATTACCTATGGTGTGGTTGAAGGCTATTCAAAGTCTCCTTAGAAACCTGTTCTGACTACAAATGCAGCTGAGCCCAAAATTGTCCTACAGAACAGAATACCCTCAGCCTTCCCACTCCCTAGCCTATGTGCCATGAGAGATCTCTGAACCCACAAAATGAGAAGCAATACAGAGCTTAACTATTTTTTTCCCGTTTATAGCCAGGACACAGATGTTCTCTTATGTCATAGCTAAGGGAAAAGCTTGGGCTGCAGATAATGTGGTGGGGCAGTATGTCCTACAGTGAGATAGTGAACAGAACACTTTTATTTCCTATATGCTCCCTTCTAAGAGAATTTACAGGTGGCTAGGTCTTGCCTCTATTTTTAGTAATTTATTCTTTTACTTAAACCAGGGAATGAAAATATGAGTTATTTTGTGTCTGACATTTGCGTATTTATTAAACATCTTGTTATTTCACCATGTTTTCAATGATTTTTCACTGACAACCCAGGATGTACTTATCACATAGCAATCTAAATTGGCAGAGCTGCACAGTGGCTGACTTCAAAGAGAGTGATAATTCTTACCAACTGTAAAATATAGCAGTGTCAGAGAGAGACTGAACTTTTAATAGGCAATTTACTATTGCAAGTTGTCTTCATTTCTAAATTGCTTTAAAATATTTGCGTGTTCAGCAGCACCGAACATATCTTCACTAGCATACAGGCATAATAGAAACACAGGTCCTGATGTTTCATATTCTAATTTGCATTCATGGTTTTGACATTAAGATTTAATTTGTATTTGTTTTCAAAAATAGCATGGACAGGAAATTAGAACAAAATAAAGTAAAATAATAGGAATATAAATTGGTGGATTAACTTTTGAAGTCTGACATGAACCCCCCTGCTGAAGGCAACGTTTTTGAGAAAATATCCCTGTTGAATACACTGGATTTACATCATAGAATCCTTGTTATTTTAAGGACATCCGAGATAGCTGGAAGAATAATCTATTCGAATGTCAAACTGTGAATGCTTCCCAGTATGGTACTAACAACAGTGATTTATTGGTTTTGGCAAACACCACAAAAGACTGCCTTTTCTTGGGTGTTAAATAGAAGCATACGTTGATTGTGTGCAAGTCAAGACCTACAAGATAAGATCCATGTAATCATGAGGTAGTGAAGTGCTAATCACTCAAGACAAGACGGTGTATATGATTTGGTTATAAATTCAACTTCGTTTGGCAACAGGTAACTTGGAACTAAATAGAATTTACCTTTTCATCTTTAAGTACAAGGTTGAAGCTATGTAGCTATATGTTAAAATGCTATTCCTATAAATTTACTGGGAGTTAGTTTTTTGTTCCATAAGGATTTACAACTCTATCTTCAAAATTTAAGATGTTACATTCAACTGAAGATAGCACATTTGAAATGCAAGTCTTAACAAAAAGCAGCCCTACCTGCTTTGCTCTTAGTAGTAGCATTAATAGAGATGGCAGTAGAAGAAATGAGTTAATGTGTTTTTAAGTCATAAGACAAGATTAACGTGCTAAATTGTGCATAGGTTTTCTCCGGTTGGGATTTATTGACTACATATACAGATGACAATCTTGGAAGGCAGGAATGTGAGTTATTTCCTACCTCACTTAAAATGTACGAAGAGTTTGGCTGTCAGGCACATGGAAAAAAAAACAAACAAACAACAATCAAAGCAAAAAAAATTACACAACTATTTTATAGAAGGCTTTTTTCCAGTTTTGCTTCTTTGCTAGTTTTTGTTTGTTCCAAAAACTTTTTAAAACGTTTTAAAGAGAATTTAGAACATTTTAAAGAAACATTGCAGGAAGTAGTTTCTGGTGTTGGAGAAGTATTTATCTTTTCTAAGGACCATTCATTAAAATGTTACAAACTTAATAAGGTTACTTTGATTGGAAAACACATTTTAGTTTTTTTACTTCATTCACTGTGATTTTTAATGTGATTCAGTGATTTTTAATGGTGATTGTATATAAGAAATGATTAAGTAATGCCATCAGAATTGACTTCAAAAGGTTCTCTGAAACATTTAGTAATTTGGACAAAAAGTGAGTGCTGCTGGGGGATGATCTGGTCTAATATTTTTTCTATTTACTAAATAAGAAATGGGGAAATTGTAATGGAT
The DNA here is from genome assembly GCF_905368555.1 of Meleagris gallopavo. Lineage (NCBI taxonomy): Eukaryota > Metazoa > Chordata > Aves > Galliformes > Phasianidae > Meleagris > Meleagris gallopavo. The sequence continues at coordinate 6,089,878 of NC_139414.1, read as the reverse complement.
TTATTTTGCAAAATCAGTAAAAAAGTGGTATGTTTGTGAGAAGGTTTATCAGTACTTGAAAGCTTGTTTCTAAAAAGCTTTCTCAAGGTTCAAGACAACATCTTTACTGTATCTTTAATATGACAATGGAGTATTGTATTAAACGTAAAATTGTATTTATTTTATGTGCAGAAACAATAGTTGACATACAAGCATTTTCCAGAATTGGAAAATTAAAAAGGTTATTACTCTTTCTAAAGCAAATTGTTACTGTTATTTCAGGGCTATTATTTCTATTCATTTTCAGTGCAACAAATTTGTTTTGCATAATTTTGTTATTCTTCCTCCCCACTCCCAAATCTGTTTTGTCTTCTGTTAAGCTTAGGTTAATGAGGGACCAAATGCATTTTGTATTTGTAGCACAGAATCATTAGCATTCCAAACTAATGAAAAGTTTCAAGCCCCTGTTGCATGTTAATAAAAATGAGATTTGTTTTTTTTACTCCAAATATGCAGCTTCCCATTCAAATGGATACGGTTCAAGTTAGGAATATTCAGCCTTTGATCAGTGAAATTCTGAGGTTCTGGCATGTCATGATTCATCAGAATCAGGATCATTTATCACCATTTGAAAAGTTTATTTAGTCACACTTTTCAAACATTGAATCCCATCCCCTCTGCCCCACTGTCCTTGTGTAAAGCATCATAGGATTAGCAAAGCTAAAAGCATACTATTTATATGTATAAAAGTTATTTGGGGCTATCATTAGAACAAAATCTTTTTCCTACTTGGCAGCACAGCAATGCTAAGATTTGTACCAGCGAACTGACCTGGATTTATTGCAGCAGACACACCACATGAAAGACTCTGCAGGGCCTTCTGCAGCCTCAGCAGGGCGGTGGGGGATGCCATGCCTCCTTGCTCTGTACTCATCCTGCTGAACAGCACACAGCTCTTTCAAGGTGGCTTGGGCATGTTTTCATGGAATGCAAACTGGGTTTCTTTCTACTGAAAATTAGGAAAAATTTACACAAATGAATAATAGTGCATGCATCTACTTCAGTAATTAAGTGTGCATGGCAGTTCCTCAGTGGTGTTTGCATCTCTCAGCTCTGTTTGCATATTACAGTGATGCTATTCTTTTATTATTTTCACACCTGAGAGAACAGGCTGAGGGGGCAGATGTTCAAATGCTGAGATGTACAGACTAAGAAATTCCCACGAGCTTCTGGCCCATTCCATACTGCTAAACATTCCTACCCCACCACTTGTGTCTGTTCTCCTGCATGTGACAGGAATGCCTCCGTGTTCATCCACAAGAAATTGTTCTGTAATGTTCTAGCTCTCTTTGGTTTGTAAACAACTTTTTTTTTTTTTAGATGTATAAGGGAAATTTTAGCAAGGGAAGAAAAGAAAAGCTGAGAAGACTTGCATGATCACGGAGGAAGACGTTTACTTGGGAAGAAACGGAGCCTGCCTCGAAGTTCTCCGCGGCGACTGCTGAAGCAGTGCATCCCGGCAGCAGAGCAACCCTTCCCGCCTCCAGGCGCGGGAAGCGGACGAGGGAGAGCCCGGCGGCGCTGCTCGCCCGGGGGGGGGCGGCCCCACAGTCCCTAAGGGCCAACGCCAGGCGGTGGCCAATGGCGCCGCGGAAAAAGGCGGGAAGGCGCCGTGCTCGGCGCGACGGAACAGCGGTGGCGCGAGCGCGGGCACGGGGCTGCGCACGTGGGCGACAGCATCTCTCTGGGGTCGTGTTGTTGTTTTTTTTTTTTTTAAAAAAAAAAAGCAAAACACCTTGAGGTAAAATGGTATTTTTTGCCACCCGTTTTTCGCGTACTTATGGTCGTCGTCGTAGGCGTAGTTCTAGTGCTTCTTGGTGTGCTCAAGAAAAGCACAGTTCAATTTAGAACTGTGGTGTTTTGGGCTTTTTGTTTGTTTCTCTGAGTGCTGAACAAGGAAACTGAAATCCTCAGGCATACTTTCATGGATTTTTTTCGGTATGCAGGATCTGAAGGACTTTAAAGAAAACACAAGGTAAAAGCATGTATTTGCCTCCTGTGTGCTGCAGATGCATCCCAACGAGTAACTGGTTTTCATTTCCCTTTTGTCATAAATGCAACACCTGTGAGGCCTCAGGGGTCTGGCAGAAGCAGAGCCCTCTGTGCGTAGCCCCCAGCCTCGTGCTGGCTGCCCTCAGGTCCCCATGGCTGCAGAACCAGCGTGCCCTCCTTGTGGTAAAGGGTTCGGGGCTGCAAAGAAATAAATCAGTTTTGGCCTTTCTGCATTGCTGTGTTAACAGCCTGTTGTGTGCATGGTAGTGATGACAGCAGGTGTGTCAGGTATGCATTCGCTGTGAAGGGATCCCAATGTTGTTTTCTACAGGAATATACTAAAACCTGTGTGTAACTTATTCTTCTGTGGTAATAGAAGTGAAATGTTTGTATTTTAGCAAGCATCTCTTAGAAATAAATCACAATTAGGGAGTCTTTCTTAAAGAATGCTTAGGAAGTTTAGAAGCCTTTGCATCATCAGGAGAAATAGTGTGGTGTCACTGGAGGTGTATTCAGACTTACATGTACATCTGCGTTTGCTGTTAGCAGCATTTATTCCTTATTTCATTCTGGAAAGCTTTGGAAGTTAAATGCTGTCATGGAAGAATTTGCAGAGAAGCACAATGTTTGAGTGTTTCTTGGGTTTTGATTCTGAGCTTTTCAAACCAAACAATCATTTCATCAGTCTTTGTGTAGGCAGTAGGATGTAACCCAAGGGGGCAAGGCACCCTGCATTGCATGAGAATGTTCTTGTTGGTTATGGCTCATATTGATTGTGAAATACAATTATTTACGGGGGAAAAAAAAATAGAGAAGCAGACAGGAATTCTGTTGCCTTTCTGTGATTCTTACGATGTTTTCAGTAATTCTGTAACAATATATTATAAACTGGGGGGAAGAACAATAGTGCTTTGTAGCACTTGGGGTTTTTTGTTTGCTTGTTTTTGCACATGAAGTTACGAATAATCAATTTTTTTTATTTTTTTTTTTCTGCTGTTGATTACACAGTCAGAGTTAGCGAGCAGTTGTGAATACCTGTTCCTGAAGTAGGAGAGATAGAAATGTCTCCTTTAGAAGTGATCCTGCAGTCAATTCTAGAGACATGTCAGTTCAGGGGGTTGATTGAATCACTTTAAATTAACAGTTAATTAGTCTAAATGAAAGTGGGTCCCTCTTATTTATATTAATTTTAAAAGAGCTTTAATTCAAATTGAGAATAACTACATAGGCATTTTATAAGCTCACCATTAATTATATTTACCTAATAATTATATTTACCTGATTTGTCTAACTAGATATATTTTATATTCTGATGGAGAAAAGCCTGGTGCCTGTTAAAGCTGATGATAAAGCTTTTGGAATCTTCCCCACAGTTTCCGTCTTAAAGCTTACTCACTGGCCATGTGTTAAACAGCTGTAACACAGAATTACATAACAATGTTATGTGTAAAGAACAGTTGATTTTATGTGGAATGGAGATGACATAACTCAGCTCTCAGTGCAACTATTCCAGGACACACGCAAACACACAGTGGATATTTTTCCTGAGAGTTCAAGGCCCTGATTTCAATTGTTTTGTTCAGCATGATTCTTATTTTTTTATATTTTTCTTGTAATCATCATATGAATTGCATGCTTCAGCAAAACTACTTTTGCACTTCTCTTAAGTGAATTCTTGAGTGTTTTTCCATCATGTGTCCCTTTTCAGTGAGACAGGCTCTGTTGAAATGTACACAGATGTAACTGTGTGATACCTGTTAATGCCTGCATCTGAGTCCTGTTACGCCTTTCCTTTGGAAAGGAGGTGAGTTGACTTTCTTTGCTTGGTGGCTGTGAAGCATCCTAGATTTTTTTTTCCTCTGATACTGTCATGGTTACACCTTCTGATACAGCATCTCACTGATAAAATAATAGTAAATATCCTCTCTGTTCTTCCTAAACATGATTTGGGTATACTGAGCCTGTGCTACAGCTGGAATAATATCCAGCAACATGAAGAAGAACGATGTTCATTTTGGACTCATATGCTCATTAGTGCTGTGGAGGACAGAGATGAGCTTAGAGCCACTGTAGTAGTGCACGTAAACGGAAAAGTTAGGCCTATCCAGTTTTAAGGACTCCTTCTCAAAGAGCATAAAAACTGTCAAGTTTGTAAGTTTTTGTTTTATTCTTTGACCTTTTGATTTCAAGGCTTTATTTAGTGTGACAACTGCATTAAACTGCAGCACAAAACAAAGATAACAATAAACTCTTCCCTTGTCATTCCTGATATAAGTTCTGGGGCATTCCAGTAGTAGTGTCCTTAGTTGTATCATTTAACTTTTTTGGCACACTGTTAAATACCTTTTACACCCCAACGTGCTTTTTTTTTTTGGTAAGAGTCTTCTATTATCTGTTTATAAAACTGTCCTTTATAACTGCTGAGTAATGGTCTAGTCACAGGGTACTATTGAATAATCTACTTTATACACTGCAAAAGCATTTTAAACATCTGTTGGACAAAAGAAGTATGGAACTTATCAGTTAGGGACAAATGTGTCCTAGATAATGCCTTCGTACCCTTGAAGGAAATTATCTTTCTTAGTCTTCCAGCTTGGTGACAAAGAATGAAAATCATTTTTATTGGACTGCAGTTATCTTTTATTTTAGCAAATATTATTAGTTCCTGAAAGACCAGTTAACCTTAACATAAATAGATTGTCCTCTGTTGCATATTGCCTTTTGGAAGCTCTGTTGAAGTTTGCTATGATTGCTCCCAGTGGTAATTAGATGTTAAAATGTTAATCTGTGGGGAATCAAGAAGCTGTGAGGCATTCTCAAGGGATCAAGGAAAAGATGGTAGCCTGCAATCTGAAGGTGAGGTAGAGTTGTGCTCAACTCAAACCCTTCATTTTTCATCTTTTTTTTTTTCTTTGGCAGAGATGAACATCCACTTCAGGAATAGTTGAATGCCTCCTGACAAGTGGAAGTGCATTTTTAAGAAAAATTGGTTAATTAGACATGGGTTGTTTCCTTATATGTAATTGCAGTTCTTGGAAGAATGAAAGATAGGAAAAGATTACCAAAGATATTTCTTAAATCCTCACCAAAGCAAAGATCATCTAACTGCTGTATAAATTCTACTTAACTCGTTGTTTAAAAAACAGTACTAAGATGAAACTGGTGTGAATTCTTTATATTAGCTACTTACTGTGATGTCTTTACCATCCAGCGTTTGTTAGCTCTGAGTTGCAAACATGGTGGGAGTTAAAAGATGGTTAAAAGATAAAAGCTGTGTCAGTACCTCTGATAGCCCTGCTCTCACTGCATTTTAATAGTGAGCTTAATTCTGAGGAGTCCTGGGAAGGGCAAGCCCATGGGTGCCTTGGTCATACAGCAGAGGCTGTTAGTACAGATTGAGATGTCAGCTCAGGTGGATGGGAAGAAACCATGCGATGTCATTATGAGAACTCTCAGGTCTGTCACAGGGCACTAAGTGCACAAATGGGCTTCAAGAAGGTGGCAGTCCTTTCTATATAATAATGTTTTATATAAGTAATTAGTAGTGTCAGAAATTAGATGCTACAGGTCTCAAGTAGTTATGATTTTTTAGGTGTATGGTTCCACTTACTTTGCATTTTATGTATTTATGTACTCAGCAGTCCTTTTGTTCCTGATCCCTCTGGCCATTTCTACTGTTACTGTATTATTATTATTCAGACAATCTTATGTCAGTCCTATTAATAGGTCTTTCTGCTTCTTAACTGAGCTAGTTTAGTCAGTGCTAATTGCTTCTGCATAGCACACCTATGTCTGTCCTTCCCTTAAGCTCTGTTATAACTTAATGTTTTGGTGTATGTACACTTGTTCCCAGAAAATGTGGGTGATGGGAAATAAAGAATTAGCTTGTCTGTTCTGGCAGAGTCTGACCAGCAGTTCAGAAATATAGCCAAGGTAGACTGGCTTTAATGCTGGGGAGAGAGGATCTTGCAACAGTAAATCCTATGAAATTGTTTCACCAGTTGCTGCTTTGATTCAATTACAGCTTGAGTGATGTTTCCTTCTGCCTGTAAATTCAAATAATACGCCATTGACTTTTCATGGATAATTTTATCGTTTCCTGTTCCTGTTCCTGCCCTCAGTGGGCAGCTGAGGCAGATTTGATATCCAGTTCTGCTGAAAGCAGAAGTGATGCACACAATGCACCCTCATTTTATGCATGAGTTGTTCTGTTGGTGGTGGCTTTTAATAACTTAAAACAGACAAGGATTTAAAACCAGATACGAGTATTTTGGCTTTGACTTAATGGTTGGCTTAACATTCATTCCTTGGTTGAAGTATCTCTGTTTAGATGTGTATACAATACCTGGAAGAAACAAACTGCCTGGGATTTGTCAGGTTTCAGGTGCTTTCCTTCCATGTACTGCTGGCTATTTATGACTGTGTGAACAAGTGAAAATTTCACCTGAAGCAAGCTGCTTGTGCTGTCATTGGGCTGTATATGCAACTTTGAACTTTTTTTTTAATGCTGTACTATGCTATACTAATGTTACTAAAGTATTCCTTGAATGGACATTTAAACACCAGTATATCCAGTTATGTCTCCTCTATTTAGACACTAGTGTGTCTTTGTGTGTACAGCTGCACAGCATCTACATGGGTTGCTCTGAAACCTGTTTATTTTCTCAGAAATTACAACAGGTACAAAGAGCACAATAACTCTGTTTAGTAGAGCAAATTCTCATCTACAAAACACTTTTTTTCAACATAGCCACCACTATTAACTATGCATTTTTACCTGAAATGAACAAGAGCCTGCATGGTTGTATGGAACCAGGCTCGTCTTTCACATCACAGTCATTGCTGCTGAAATACACCACCCACTGCCTTACTGTGCTCACATCTGCTGTTTGGTCTCCAGAAACATTCAGAATGTCAGTGGGTGCCATTTTTTCTGCATGGAGGAATTCGGTGACACACCTTTGCTTCGTACACACTTCTGTGTCAGACACCTTTTTGTCAGACTGTTCCTCTGCTGCCATCTGTCACACAACAACAAGAGGTAACAGAACACTGGTGAGAAGGTTCAACCTCTGCTGCCGTCCCACCAGCATCACTTCTGACGTGGGCAAACATCATAACAAAGGAGGCATTACTTTCAGAGCAGCCCTCATATAACATTTACTATATAGAAACCTTCAGAAACCTTTCTCGTATGTTTTTCCAAGATGCATCTGCAAATCCTGTGCTTTTGTGAAAGTGCTGCTTCTTGAACCACTCTGATACCCTTATTTTTTTTTTATAAGTAGGTTCTTTAGAAAGTCTGTGTTTGCTGTTATCACTGGTGGGATGGCCTTGGGGCTCTGGTGTCTTTATCTGCAAGTGGTTGTAAGAGTGTACGGGTGTGGAGTTAAGCAAGTATAAATAATGTAGTAATTAAGACAATGGCAATATCATACATCTATTTATGTCAGGGGAACTACCAGCAAAATATGATATTTTTGCCCCAAGTTATTACTGTTTGTGAATAAAGCTACTAAAATCTTGTCTATCAAGTGCCAGGGATGTATGAATTATGAATTAATATTTACAGACAAAGTATGTGAAACTTTTGGATTTCAAATAAATGACCTCATGGAACATTTAGACAATTATAGTGTATTTATTTATTCCAAAAATATCTCAGAGTTCAGATTAAAAAGACCTTTGGAAAGCTGAATATAAGAAAAATTAATGAAAGTAAAACATTCGTTTCTGAAAACTGTACCTCATGAAATATTCATAGTTCTACAGATAGGAATGTGAGGTGGAATAAAGAAATTTGTTTCAGCCCTTGAAGTTTGATGTCTGCTGATTAGCATTAGATGGTAATTATTTACATAATCACATGATAATGACATCGGGATAGCAGATATAAATGGCTTTGACTAGGAATATCCTTTCATAAAGGTGAGAAGGTGTCCTACAGGCGTCCTATGGGGTTTCTGCTGGGATGAGTTGGAAAAGTACACTTCTGTTTCACTTAATTTACTGATATTTTCATCATGCAAAACTGTTGCTAGTCTAAATATTCCAAATATCTTCAGTATCCCACTCTGACTTTGACTTTTCTTGTTACCACCATCCATTAAAATAATTTCTAATAAGATTAATTTTAATGTTTAAGAGTATGTAGTTGTCTTAATTTTGCCTGTAAAAAGTGCCCATTTCAGATGCAAGTTCTACTTCAGAGTGCTAGTAAGTAGAGGCGTTAGTCTTACTTGAATTCTTTTCTTTGTTTGTCAGCTCGGTAACAGCTTGTCAGAGCCAAAAATATGCCCTTGTCAGTCGAGCAGAGCAGAGCAAACTTAGCACCTGCCTGCAGCAGAGTTCCTGACCTCTACTATACAGTACGTTTTGGTTTTAGAAAAGAGGTTGATCTACATTAAAGATATCACCATTCCTTAATTCAGCTCAGTGTGCATTAGAGTGTTTTGTCACTTCAGGCATGGTAAGATGCTCATCCACAGTTTCATGTGTCTGCATGGTTGTTTAGTGTTTTTTTTCCTATCTAGATTGGCAACAAAATATACTGAAACAAAAATATTCTAAGAACACATTTACTCCCCCAAAACTACAGTACAGCTTATTTGTAAATGAATATACAAATTCAAATCCGTATGTTCAGATCTTGCAGTACTGATCTTGCAGGCCAGCCTAAGAGCTGAGACCTGAGTTCAAGGTATCCTTCTGAACAAGAAGCAAAAGTGAAGAGGCAGTAATTGCAACAGGGATTACTTGTGATTCACTTTAAACGCTTCCAAAAATGTCCTAAAAGGCTTCTGAAAATCAAAGAGGCTGGGGGGATAAAGTACCAGGGTTACCTCTGGAAACTTCAGAGCCTGGGACTGGAATGCAGGCTACTGGATGCGCCCTATAACCTCAAGGGTTTTGTTATGGAGATGTAATACCAGAATTAATTTCACCCACTGTGGTCTCTAAATTCATTTGTACATTCCTTGAAAAATGTATAAAATGAACAATGTAATTTCTGTTATCTTTGTGTTTCTTTGTTTCAGAGCTGTCTAGGGTTGGATTGTGGATGCCTTCGAAGTTATTGGTGTTCTGTGGCCTCTGGGGTTTTTGCAGCAGAAGGAAAGAAGTCTGGGTGGAATTTTTCTTTGGTTTGGGCTTTTGCCGTTTTTTGGTCATGTTCTCTTGTTCCTTAGTAAGCTTCCTTGTTTTCTGATTAATATCTTAAAGTGAACATTCCTAATGAACTGACAGAACCTCATCTGTTTGGCATTCCTATGGTTGCTGGTGATCCTCGTTCCTCTTAATCTGCAAAAGATAAGTAATCTGTCTGCTGGCTGCCGTTAGACTGCTGCATAAATTTGTGCTAAATTCATGCAGTTCAGTTACGTTCATTCAGTAGAAGTAAGGGAATTAAATGCATGATAATTCTGAGCTGCCTGTGGCTCAGCATTGAAAACTTACTCATTTTTAAAATAAGTATCAGACTTGTACTGTTTTATCAGATAAACAACAATGCCTTTAGGAAAACCACAGTGTATTTATTGGAGCTCAGTCTGTCATTGAAATTAGAACTAACTCTGTTTAAGGCTGTTAATCTAGCAAGTTTTTAATAACCATTTATGTTCCATGGTGGAAAGGAAAGGCAGTGCATGTGGCAGCTTCCTGTTACCTGAAGGTGCACATTAAAAATAACAACTATTTTTTACAGAACTATGAAGTTTTATAATCTTTATATTTGATAATTTGTTTTTAATGAAACGTGCTGTTAATGTTTTGCTGTGAATGTGGTGATAGTAAGGCGGTAATAATTGTGGTGTGTCATGTATAAGGGCAGAAAATGAATGTGCTGGCAAAGTGTGTTGTGTAATGGCTACTTGCCTGTGATTACTGTGATTTTTTCGTAAGTTGCTTTGTTCAGCCTGTTCAGTCTGGAGAAGAGAAGGCTAAGGGGGGAATCTTATTAATGCTTATAAATATATCAAGGGCAGGTGTCAGGTGGTTGGGGCTCTTTTTAGTGGTGCCCAGCAACAGGATAAGGGGCAGTGGGCAAAAACTGGAGCACACATGAGAAAGAACCATCCTTTCCCAAAATTGTGTTCTGTATGCTCCTGTTTCTTTGTCATTATATCGTTCTTGGTAATCTATTGTCTGTTGACTTTGAAGAATAGCAGCTGAGGAGACCCTGCTCAGAAAATGTAAAAGTAGCTGCTGATTTTGATCTTCTCCTTTTCTAGGGCATGTTTGATAACTCCTGGAGTCCGGCTTGTTTCTTTTTTGTGGGGATTTTTTGTCAATTGTAAAAATTTTACTGGGAGTTTGAGATTATCTCAGGCAACTGGGAGAGGATGTGAGGCTCTGTATGTGGTTTAGTGTGGAAAGACCACTTATCCAGTGGCTCAAGTTAGGTATTTATTAACAGAAACATTATAAAAGTTAGTGTTCTGTTTTCTAGTATTTTCTATCAAATCTCTTGTGTTTTCTTCTATTCTTTTTGAACACTGATCCTTTTTAGTGTACTACATCCTACTTTATAGCATTAATGTTAAGGAGGAATTCATAGTGAAATTTCAGTCCTGTAAGATGGGCTATGAATGGCGCATTAAAAAAAAAAAGTCATTCTATATTAGGGGAAGGAAGTTAAAATACTTTGAAAGGATAAACATCTGAAGATGTCTTTGTACTGTTGCTTGCTGGCATTATTTCCAACTGTGTAAGAAAAGTAGCACTACTTTCCTGCATAGAGGATAGATAGCTTTGTCAGTGTTTTGGCTTTCTGAAGATTTATCTGCAAATACACAATGTTCATGAGCATCTAGCTGGAACAATTCATCTCACTCTGTGTGTTTCAGCTCCTCTGTAATTATTACTGGCTGGCCTCAAGATACAGTTCTTTTGAGCCTCTGCTGATGAATCTCCAATTCTGCTTTGCTACGGACTTTTTGAGCATTTTTGTGTTGCTCTTTGCCTGTTCACAGCTGTGAAAAACCCAATCTTGGAATTAGTCCAATGATTGTTTATATTATGACATAATGCGGCGTTCACCTGGAACGTGTTGGTGGTGAAGTTAATACCTTAGAACGCTTGGTCTGTGACTTCTCCTGTCTCAGCTTTCAAAAGATCAATTAAAATTTTACCTAGCTTCAGTTTCAGTAATTACTGATGAATGTAGGATTGTTTTAGTACATTTTGTCTGGAAATGTCATTCTTCAAAGTAAACTAGGTAGAAACCCCAGAGTGTTTAAATGTTATTAATATGTGAAACAAATTCAAGATGGGTTCTTCCCTGTCTGACATACAAAAGAAGGAAACCAGAACAACCCTGATGGATTGAAAACGCCCATGGCATCCAATTCTAGTCAAGGAAGTTAACTGAGTTTGCTACAGGAAATGATTTTTCCTATTTTGGTACAAGCTGAGCAGGTGCAGTGTGCGAAATCTTTGGATCTAATGAAGAATTAGACCTGATAAAGAAGCAGTATTTCAAATGAAAATACTCTGTCATGAGTATTATTGAGTTATCTACATGACATGGCAAAATACTGACTTGGAGTTCCCTATCTGAAATGTTTTTACTGAACTCACTGTTTTCTCTCCCTACTTTGGGAGCAGAGACTCACCTGAGAGATAAAAAGGTCCTGTGAGACTGCTTAATAGCTTAAGGATATTAAATAGAGAGAACATAATTCTTAACTGTATTTGGAATGGAGTGGAAGAGTTCCCTAAGCTCTTGAATTGTATCTGCAGTCTAGGCTTACAGCTCAAGTGTGGTCTCTAATACAAACTATGCAGTAGTTTGTGGAAGAAGCCTGCACTCGGCATTTAAGCATGCTTCCCTTTTCACCTCCTCCTTTCTAACAGGAAGCTAATTCAGCACAACTTCTCTTTTCTGCATTTTACAATGACAGTTAAACTTGCCTGTAAAGAGTATGTACACCAGGTTGGCTTCCTGGGGCAGAACTAATCCAATAGTTTATGAGTTCAGCAGATGTTTCTGCTTTTGTGGCCAGGTGTAATCTCCTTTTCCCTGGAGTAAATGCTATCTGAGTGAATGGCCAAAAATTTAATTACCTTTTTTTTTTTTTTTTTTTTTTTTTACCTTCTAGATATGTGCAGTGTCACCTTAAAATTAGACTTCCTCTCTTTTAGGGACCATACGATGCTTGTGCTTATACTGCCAGCAAAAAATAACCACTGCTTGCTTAACCTTTGCACTAGCATTTTTGGAATTGTAGGAGTTAGTTTGGTATAACTGGAACATCCCAACTGGTCACAGAGGCTGATGGATGGAATGTGTTCTAGTGAAAATGCCTCTTTGTTTTATTCATATTCCTTTCTGCTTAATTCATCATTTCTTTACCCTGTTTTACTCTGAAGTGAATGTAAAACTAAAGTCAGAACTGGGCTGGGAAAGTGAAACATCAGGGCTACAATGACAAAAGAAATGCTTTAAGACTTTCAGTATTACTCTTTTTGGAGGTCTGCTTTCTCCTAACAACCATTTGAAAATGCCCTTCGGGGTAATGTGGCTGTGTTGCTACTGATTGACTGTAGCAGTAATTTGATTAGAAAAAAAGTGTAATGATAACAAAAAATATTGAACTGTGGAGAGGCAAGAATGGTACCATGGGAATCTTTGTTAGGTCTGCATTTATAAACTGCCTTGTGACTTACCTGGAAGGAGAAAATAGCATGCTTGTAAAACTTACAAGAGATTAAATTGAGAGTAACTATGCACCAGTGTCGAGCCATGCAGGGGTTAGAATATGGAAATAGGATAACAAAGTCTCACAAAACACATAAAACACGAAAATGTTGCCTGTGGGGGCTAGAAATCCTTAGTTCATTTCCCTCCACCATACCCAAGTTAGTTGTAAAAATTAAACAAAATAGACCAGTATCTGTCACCTTTGCGGGCAAAATAAGTTGCCAGTAAGAAAAAGAAAGGAGAAGGAGGGAGAATTTTCAACTCTGACTATCCTGTCTGTGCATGTAGAAACACTGATTATAATGGTAATTGCTGTAGCCTAATTCTGCCTTTTGCCAGTGCAACTTATATTGTCAGAGAGGAGTACTGTAGGCACTCCACTGGTGATGGTGTTGCTAACACAAAACATTTCTTTGGCAGAATTAAGCAAAAAAAACTGTCTTTCTACTGGCAAAACAATTCTTGGACAAACCTTGTCTTGGTCAGTTTAGGTAATTATATTTAAGTAATTTGAGTCACTGCTATTTGTAACTAAGTGTTGTCCCTAAATTATAATATTATAAGTTTTTCTGGGCTGTGGAGAAAGAAGATTTCAGAAGCTGGTTCAGCATTTTGTTGTTCTTGCTTGCTCTAGGTGCATCTCTGTTTCTAACTGATATTCAGTTAGTCAGCAGCTTCAAGTTAGAATGGAAGTGCGTGTCTATATTTTAAGCTGAAGATGTGAATATGGTTCATTCTGGTTAGCAGATGTGCTCTCTTAGCCACCTACTGTAATACAAGTCAATGTCCCTACCTTTTGGGTAAGGGAAGGTTGCAGCTGGTTGGGCTAACAAGAGGACTGTGTGAAACTGTAAAGATGTGGGATGATAAAACTAATACCCTGTTGAGTTTATTCTTATTCATAAGCCTAATGCCTTTGTTTCTAACATATTTAACCCTTGGGAATCTATGTGAACATGTTTTCTAAGCAAAGTATGAATTTGAATGTCACTGTTACTTCTGCAACTCAATAGTCAGAGTAGTGTGATCTCGTGGTGGTTTCTGTGCAAGAAAATTCATTGTCTTACCAATGTGAATTTGCAGGTTTTATGGCATTTTAAAATGTGAATAAGTGGGGTCTGTAGACGTTTCTAAGCAAATTTTTATTTCTTGGCTAAGTATGAACTTAGTGTTAGAATGCTTTGAATAGTAACATACACATGGTTTTATTACATCAAGACTTAATTGTAGTCAGTTGGACAGTAAATTACAAGTATCAAAATATTTGAACATTGAAAAGCTTCTAAGAGAGAATTCTGAATACTGACTGGGTTAAGCATTGTGTTTTCTGATTAAGAAGATGGCAATAATACAAATGCTAACATTGATGCTGATTAAGGAAAAAGAAAAAAAAAGAAAGTAATATTTGTAGAAAACCCTCTGAAAATCACAGCTGCCTTAGTGGTTATCTTCATGGCCATATGCATTCATTTTAAAGGACACCTAAGATCTCAGTAGGTTACAACAAAAATAGGAGACGGAATAAATCACTGCTTTGTCCATACCGTAATTTCTTTAAAAACAGAAGTCTTAAAGACATGATATGCTCACGGTATTCAAAGGGTGGGCAAAAAGACTCTGATATGTTGGTTTCCAATAAAATCTTTATACTCTGTATTATCTGATAATTAATTCTTTTAGTTACCATTAGAGACCAGTGCTGTCATCCTGTGATCTTGACATTCAGTGATTTGATTGAGCCCACTAAAATCGTGCCAGTATTGAAGGAGTGGGCAGTTGAGAAGCCAGGCAGCGGATGTGTGCCAGTCATCGTGTTTGGGGACAGGGTTCTCCACTAGTAGCAAACCTGTTGCTCATTTCCTGGAGTAATAGTGGCTGAAGAAATGCTTTAATAGGGGAAAAAAAATTATCTCGTGCATATGTATATTTGTGCTTTTTTTTCTCTGCCTTGGTTCAGGTGTTTGTAATATAACAGTTTTAAGCTTAATAATGATAACAGCTAATGTCTTAAATGCTCTTCCTTCATGAATAACAGCACTGGGACTATATCAGTAAGTATGTTGCTTTGATGTCCAGATATAGCTGTGTCTACAAGGAATTTCCTTTAGAGCAGGAAAACCAATTTTATAAAACAAAAGTTTTTACTTATCTGTCTTCAAAGGAGCTTAATTTTGCAGTACTTCAATTATGTAACCACTTATTCATTGTCAGTGTTACTAGAGTAAATCTTACTAAGATAACTGGATAACTTTAGGTATTGCTAATGATTTTAACTATTTCCAAATTCTTCATTTGCCAGCCCTTCAGATGTGTATGGTAATGTTTTCCCATTTTCTAATGCTTCATTTTTTTTTGTTTTTTTCTGTTTTTTTCTGTTTTGGACTCTTGCTAGGGAAACATTGTCTGCTATGTCCAAATAGTTCAGGGTACTGTCTTTTGAGTTATTGTTATAGGGTTTTGAAACATTTGTGTTATAATGTTGCAAAGTGTATTTGTAGATGCTTATTTGATCTACTGTGATTTGTAATAATTACTGTTAGTGTAGCTAATTAGAATATGTGACTTTGTTAAGGACCAAGGCGTTAATTTCTGTGTTTTAACTTTTTTAGGAAGACCTACTTATGGTGATATTTGTTCATACAGAGTGGGTATGAGAGCACTGTGTGAGCTGACAAATGGCTTGTTTCCGTTTGTGATTGAACCCAACTGCTGAGGTGAAGTAGTGCTGTAAGACTTGGTGTGTTTAGCTGAAATTGAAGGAAGTGATTGCCTGCATCTTATCAGAGCCTAGTAAACGTATTACGGAGAGATACATAAGGTAAACTTGAAACGTGCCCAGACTCAGCCCCAGACTGCTTTTCAACTAAAAAGTCAGCAGGCAAGAACTGGCTCTCGGTTTTGCTTGGTGGAGGTGTGATGCTGGTGTCAAACAAGGTAGTGCTGGCAGAAAAAAGGGTGATAAAGCAGGTGTCAAGTACTCCTGTTACGCCTTGTAGCAAAGCAAGGCAGGTCACTGACTTGTCCAGAGGTGGTACTGGTAATAGGGTAATAGGACTTCTAACCTTGAGGCTTAAAAAACCCCTAAAGAAAACTAAATGTAACTGTTCAGTCTTCAGTTGTATTTCCTGTGTTTTTCTGTCTGTGTTAAGTGCTGTTCAATGAAGATTTTGTGCTGAGTTATGCGAGGCAATTTGATGATGTTGAATAAAGTCAAGTAAGAATTAAAGGTTTGGTTTTTTTTTGTTTGTTTTGTTTTTTGGTGGAGAAAACACTGAAAGATTTAGTAACAGTGTTTACAAATGGTAATTTATGTGCCTCATTCATATTCAGCATGTTCCTTTAAAACATGGCAGGTCTTTGCTGGAAGGAAGAAATTTGAATTCTCCTGAGTTTGGAAACAAGTTTACTCTCTTCTGTGATGGAGAACAAATTGCCACCAGCAGATGAGAAAGCAAATTAAAGCTAAGGTAATGAATACAGCTTGGGCTTTATTTTCCTCTGATTCCTTCTGCTTTGATTGTTTGCCTTTTCTGTGGTGTTGTTTTTGTTTTGATATAGTGACACCAACAAAAAGGCCTGGCTGCAATGGTTAATTCTGGTTTCTGACGGAGAAATTCTGATTGCTGTAACAGTTTTTTTCTCTTAACCCTTGACATCTGTATTACTAGATACTTCTTATTTTTCATTATCTGTGTTTGTTTTTAAGAGATAGCTGCTTAAAAATAAGTTGTTATCAATGCCTACTTAATTGTTGTTCAGTTGGCAGTGTAATAGCCTAGTTTTTGAAGAGAAGAGGGAAAAATACGAAATAGAAGCAGGGAATTAAGAGTTAAGATTATGGTAAGGACAGAGGATTTAAAGCTGACCTTACTAGCCTGAGAGCTTTTACTATCACATTCTTCAATAAAATTTTAATCTCTACTTTAACCAGGGACTTGTTATTTTGATTATCAATCTATATGGACCTAGATGAGTACTTAAAACCATATTTATAACTAACCTTTCTTTTCCATGTACTTTGCCTGTTAGTAGTACCACTGGGTTAGCTAAAAGTTGCTAGTATTAGTTTATAGAACTAGTACAAATAGCATTGTGTCTGTCAAATTCTCTCACTTTGTTAGGCAAAAAAATAATTAAAAAAAAAAACAACCCCAAAGCAGGTTAGAAACAAACAAGACTTTTGGCTCTTTTTAGTGCAAGACTTCCAGGAGTAATTAAAAGATTCGAAACGAAAAGATTACTGAGGAGCACCTTTCCCATTTTTACCCTTGAAGTTGATTTTGACTTTTCTTGGCATACTCACCTGACGGAATGTTTCAAATTTTTTCGCAACGAATTCTGTGCCTATACCACTTCACTTGGGAAAAACCATAAGTGAACAAAGCATTAGAATCTGCTTTAACTAACCTAGATCATACAAAAATATGTGCAGCCAGTACTACTTGTATTGCTTGTAGGTTTTTCAAAAAATAAATGTCTGCTATTGTCTTTTGTTGTGATTATATTCCCATTTAGAGCTTCTATTGCAGTAACGTATATCAAATACTGTATGTAGGATGGCCAGAGGTAGAAATCTTTTATTTTTGGTGTGAAAAAAGAATGTCTGTGGAGTATCAAGAGAGAGGAATGTGTAGGAGCATAGATTACTTGGTTAAAAGTCCTAGACTCTAATTCTTCTACCAGTAGCTGAGATTGAAGTGCTGTGCTGCTGAATTTCAACATGCAGCCCAGTTGAAACAGTATTCAGGTTTTAGTTTAGGCCCACAGTATGTGTTTCTAACGATTTCTTTCTCTGAAAAGTTGATATTTCTTTGAGAGAAACAACTAGGCAACAGAATACAGTGAAGCTGTCTCACAGATGTGGAATCCAGCCCTGGAAAAATGGGGCTTTGTTCAGAGAGCACTTGATTTTTGTGAACAGCCTGTAGCGTTGGCTCTCCTTTTTACCTGCAGCCAATCAGACCAGTGTCCACACTGATAAAATTAAAACTCATTGTACAGTCTTTTAAGTCTGACTGGGGCAGCTTGTCAAAGAATGTGGTTCCTTTTTTCTGATGTCTGAGTTGGTCATGTAAATTCAATGTCTGGTTTGGATCTGCTTTTTTATGGATAAATACATCCTTGCAAATGCATTGAAGATCTATGGCTTGAGTGTTATGCCAAATTTATTTGCTTTGTGTTGATGGTTGCTTTTGATGTGGGTTTTGTCTTTTGTGGGGGCAGAGAGTAAAGATGGGGAAACCAGTGGAAGGCCAACAGCAAAGGAAGTGGTAGTGGGATGTGAAATATGCATCCTAAAGTGTTAACAGCAACAGAGATCTATGGCCTGTAAAGGTGTAAATGCTTCTGCTATCTCCACACAGAATAATTACGCTACTGTTTATGGTGAATAATTCAGTTTCTGCCAGCATTTTTGTTATTAATTTTCATTTTCAGGGATTTATAATACAGACTGAGTCTTTATTTGGGTAATTTTGGATAACTAAAATTTTTTTTAGAATTTTTTAAAGCAGTTTTCAACAAGATCGTTGGCTATGCCAACATGGAAATAATATTAAATAGAAATAAAACTCTAAAGGAGCCTCATATGTGATGTTTAACCACTTATTACATGTAAAGTTATTGTTTTCTCAGCATCAGGAGCTTTATACTCTAGTGTTTTAACCATTGCAAGGCTAGCCTGAAGATCGCGGAGTCTTAAATGACGAGTTTGATATTATTTTTTTTTCATACTTGCATTTGCTAAACTCATGGATTTCTTTGAGTTGTTTGTGGGTTTTTTTCATAACTGCCAAAGCTGATGAAGCATAAGTAGCCTTATCTGCTTACTCGTGGCACTTGAATTCGCAAACTGGCTGTATCTACACACTACAAATGCATTGAAAAGGAAATGCTTTCACTGGACTCCACAGGAATTACCTACAGTGTGTTCCTACAAACCCTAATATCCCAACAGTTTTGATCAGCAACGTTCTGCTGAGACCACTCATCTGTCCCTCCTCTCCCTCTGCACAACTTCAGCAGCTGGCTGACACAGAACATCCGTCAGCTCCAATGCCATTTACTATCTCAAGAACTTGCAGGAAACCACCCAATTGTGTTGCATTTAGGATTAGAGCTTACCACTGGTTCTGCAGTTACCTTCCCTTCCAGCTAGAAATTCTGTGATCCCTCTGGATTTCATACGGATCAAAAAAGCCGTGACCCAGTCACTGAATTTTCTGTAACTTCTACACATTCATATTGCTTTTTTTGATGTACAATGCTCCAGAGCTACATGGAGTTACCTTGTATGATTGTAATTGCTGGTCACCATTAATAGAACTTGTGGTTGAGTATTTCATACATCATTAAATGTTTATTCTGTCTTATTTTTCCTTGCAGATGAATCTTTATGCTTTTAGCTATCAGAAAATCCGTGAAGAAAAATCTATGTTCTTCTCATTTGCAACCCTCATGGGAAGTCTCCCTGTTTTTTTTCTAGGAGCACATGAAGCAAAAGTATTTTCAATGGCAGATCACTGTTATCCAAACATATCAAGTGTGTTCTTCTGGTAACAAAATGAAATATAAAAGTGAGGGCTGTAGGAGTGAGCAAGCTGTTTTATACAATTTCTCCCTCGTACCAACTTTGCTGAAATTGGCCACTAATTATTTTCAAATGTTAGGAGACTGCACTCACTGTAAATGTGCCAGTTATCTTCATGTTATTTTATAATCTCTTGTGCAGTTGCAGCATAGTGAACATGGATGATGTTAATACTTAAATGGTAACTGAACTTCCAGCTTGCATGTTCATTATGCTTCTAATTTAGATAATAGTGCAGTGGAATCAAAGCCTTTGGTTACCTTTATTTTGAAATAATTGCATTAGTAATTAAAAATCAGTTAGCATGCAAAACCTTCAGTATATTTGATACACTGTAATAAGATGTGTAGCTACAGGTAGGGCTTATCTGATGAATATCTGACCCCTTGAATGTAGTAAGACAGTAATTAAGTTGTGGAATACATTCATAGAACAAAAGGAGTTGTGTGTGATTGGAAGACAGATTTCATTCTTAGTATTTGGAAATGTACTGCTAACTTATAATATTTGTTAAGCTCACTCTTCACTTACAAAAAAAAAATCTAGAAAAAAAAGCAGCAACAACAAAACCAAACAGCAGTAGTAGTGGTGTACCTCTTTTCTTGACCAGTTTTAATTCTGTATGATCAATTGCAATGCACCATGTATTCTGTGCTGCTTTGCGGAAGGTTTAAGCCTTCATCATTTTGCTTGTTTTTGGTTAAGTTCCACCTTGATTCATTTTTAAATTTCTCACAAAGGAAAGATCAGTGATGGGGGAGAAATCCTTGATCAAAATATCTTTGGATAACCTCAGTATTATAATGTAATACAAATTCAATGCTGTATTAATTAAAATTATACACTGTCACATTTCTTTCCTGGTATGCTGAAATACATCAATGTTCTTGGAAGTTTCTTATGTTTCTGTGCATACTTCCTCTCTCTCTCTTTTTTTTTTTTTTTCTTAAGGTAGATGCATTTTCAGCATTTCTGACTACACTAAGCCTACTTCTTTTCACACAATTTGGTTCCATTGAGGACTTTCTTACTGGCTCTGCATATTTGACAGGGTGCAGACACTGACCTTTGGACGAACTTCTTGTATTTTGCTTTTCCTATTTATTAATGATTTGAGATTTTGTAGAGAATTTGTAGCAGCAGAGCAGGAGATAAACAATAATTTATGCCCTCATTAAATCCTCAGTATTACTTTTTCATTGAACTTTTCAGTAACTGGAAAGAACTAAGCCACTGTTCAATGTTTCTGTAATCAGAATCGTCCTTCTTAAGTAACCAAATGCCTACTGAACTTCTTAATGTGCTTTCAGTGAAAGGATTACATAGTGGCATTATTTGGAGTTGAGCCTAGTAGCTAGCAAGCATGTGTTTGTTTTCCCCAAAATGGCTTTTTTCTTTCTAGACTGCTCTGATGGAAAGTAATTTGATTATATGTTTAAACAGCCCAGCCAAAGATCTTTTTAATCAGTTTTCAATGCAGCTCATTCCTGCACCTCTGTTTCCTGTTGATAACCCACGATTTTGTCATTAACTTGAAAGTTCTATATGTAAACTTCTATTGTAGGTTTTTAGAATACTGCATGAAGTTCTGACACCCGCTACTTCTCTGGCTCTCCCTCACCCCGTCTCCCTTCTGAACACTTGGTAATGCGTTTTGCTGATTTCTGTGGTGGCTTTTAAATGCTATTTTTCTTTTCCCTTGTTTGTTTTCCTCACTTTCCTGCCCTCGTGATTTATCCTACAACACAGTGGTGTTTTTGATTTTTGAGCTTATGTATTTGAGCCTCTTGATTTTTTTTAAATTTATTTAAACATTAATAAATTTATGGATATCTCTTATGAGTGGCTGATTGTCTGCTGTAAAATCATTGTTCAGGTAATATTATAAAGGTAGTGAAATTGCTATTAAAATGTCTACTTATATCATCCCGCACTTTTTAAAATTAAATTGCAAACACTGAGGAAGTTTGAATTCAAATGTGAAGTGACACGTACCTGTGTGTTTAACATATGGTGGCAGCAGCTTTGCTTTTTCTGGCTGTGATCCAATGCTTGAGTCTCCTTTTCTGTTTCTTTGCTCATTGGAAGTTCCAGTCGCTTAAGGTGGATTTAAGGAAAAGCTATTAGGAAATAAATGACAAAATAATGGTTAAAGAAATGAAAAGTGTATGAAATATAGTTTAAACTGGGTAGTTAACTGCTTTCTGATGCTCTATTTATGGATCATCAGCATCATTCCAACAGGATTTTATTTCATTTTGAAAATACTATTTTGCTTTTTAAAAACATTTTAACATTTTTTACTTTTTTTTACATTAAAAAAAAATATTTGTATGAACATGTTTTGTGCAGTCGCTGTGTAATGTTGCCATATGATTAGTAAATGTGTCAAATTGTTTATAGCACCAAGATAACTTCTAGGATTATGCTAATAATAACTCTGTATGTAACTTTGTTCCTAATCAGAGCAGCATGATTGATCCTAAATAGTGTTTATCAATGCTTTCTATTTTTATGATGAGCTTTTTTCTCTGTATAAATCTAAATAAAGCAGGTAAGTAAATCCCTTTTCAGGATATTGCATTCCTCTTTGCAGCAAAGCACTGTTAGTAAGATATACTCTATGCTTTTATTTTTTTTTGTTGGTTTTTTTTTTTCTTCTACCTCAGGGTCTGCTTTGTTGTGTTTGTCTTTCTATTCCTTAGGCAACACATTTCAGCTGCCTGAAGCACAAACACCTCAATGCCAATGTCAAATGGAATTCTTCTAGAAAGATCCACTGACAGAGTAAAAGGGAGTAAAGAAATCCATCAGCTTGCTAAAATCAGGGTTGATAAGCCTGGCAATTTTAGCATTTAAAAAAGAAAATGTTGATATCCTTCCAGCCATCTACTTTCTGTGCTCAATGCTTGTGAGCTGCTAAGATATCAAATGAGGCTAGTTAGCCTCTTGAAGCTATTAGGGGGAAGCTGTCTTGTCTCCTTCAGCTCCCTGCTGACTCAGGAGAAAGGAACTAGCAGGCTGAGCTATGAAATGCATATTTTAAGTGGACAACTTATTTACATCTATCTTTTTTCCAACTCTCTTGCAAAGACTGAAAAATAAGCTTTAAGTTCTGAATTTGAAGCAGTACTGAAGTAATTCTTCATACTATATGTACCCTACTCCTAGGAAAAAAAAAAAAAAGAAAGAGTATCTTCCTTGAAACCTTTTAAGACAGTGTATACAGAGGAAGATGACCTGCACATTGGAACCTATTAAACCTTGACAATATCAATATTGAAATCATCAGGTACCCAAAAAACATGAGCCTCACATACAAATGACAACATTAGAAGCTGTTTGTTATTTTGACTTCCCTCTATTTAGTAAGAAAGTATTTTAAAACATCTCTTAGCACTCATGAGAGCTAGAGACCCTACTTTAAAGCCTGGGATTGTCATGTAAATGTTTCATTTCTGAAGCATGCCCTTGTAGTAGGGTTTGCATACAGTGAGACCCACTATACTAATGCCAATTTCTAACCAGATAGGGAAGAAGTGAACTTGCATGTTGGGCTAAACTTTCTGTCTGTGCAACCAGAGTTTGGTTCCTGCTTTTTGATGCCTGTTCAGAAACAGTAGAAGAAACTAATGGCTGCTTTGAATTTCTAGTTTTGCAGACTGTTCCCCACAAGCTAAGGAATCATCCTCTTTTCTGCAAAGTACTAGCATCAGAGTCTCTAGGATCTAACTCAAGAAAGAAACAACCTTGTCCTCTGTCCAGCCAAAACGGGGCCGAGTGAGCAGGCAAATAGGCATTGTGGTCAGGTGCTGTGTTTGTGTTAGTGTATCACATACAGTGTTGAGAGGAGGCAGACTGCAAGTCCACAGTGATGCAATATGGAACGTTCTTAGAGAAATTTCATACTGATCTGTTTATACTGTACCTCTTTTTTTTTCCTCCAGCAGAAGAAGTGTTTCAAGATTCTGAGTTTGGGAATTCCATTCCCAAAATTAACGTATATGACATCAAGAAGCAATGGGCAAATTTTAATGATTATTTTCCTTTTTACTTTTCTAGGAAATATACTTCTTGATTTTATATTTTCATTAAGATTTAGGGACTACCACAGAGATGGCAAAGCCAAACAGTAGTGCTTTATTTTAGTTATAATTTTTCTATATGGTATCTCTTAGAAAATTACAGGGGCTGAAACAGTTTTTGGGAGAGCAGTAGGGCTGCATTCATTCAGAGTTCTGGATTGTTATGCTTTTTAAAGTCAATTCTTCAAAAAAAAATTTTAAAAGAAAAAAATCTATCAACGAGCAGCCTTTAAACAGAAAAATAAACTAATGATGAGAACCAAAACTGAGTGCAATCCCATTATGTTACCAAGGTGACTTCTTGGCTTTTTTAGCAAAGATAATCTACTATCTTTGTTCAATAGTAAAACCCTTCAGGATATCAATTTACATTATTATTTTGGTAGTCTCTGTAAAAATCATTAAGAGGAAAAATGTAAGATGAATTGCATAATGCGTTTGATCTTACTTCAATATAAGAGAGTAAAGGAGATGGATGGCTCTAATTTATGATTCCTTAGTTGAAGAATTCAGGATGCTGAGTGGGCAAAGCTGCCATTTCTCAGTGCTGAGTCATAGATTGTTTTGTTCTGTTCTTTGGCCAGCTAGTTATGGTTTGCCTGCAAAAGGGAATGGTTTAAGATGAGTGCTGTGCCTTGATGGATGGGCATTGCTGTCACATTCTTGGGCTTTCATTTTCATGTTTCTTTCATCTCTTGTGTTTTGCAGTGGGAGAATAAAAGAAAGTTTCAATCATTTCTTACATAGCAAACATTTTTTAAATTATATGCAAGATTTTTCCCATTTAGTCAGAACTTAACTGTTTTTCAAATGAGAGCAACTATTGAGGACACTCACAGGCAGTCCAAACCCAAGTAGCATGTGCAACTTCTACCTGGGAGCTGCCCAAATTTCTGCTTCATGCAGAAAGCACTGTCCTCTCATCTACTCTCACAATAGAATTTCTCTGAAATATGTTCTGCTAGTTTTTAGGGTGGAAAGTGTGTAACAAGAGTAGGAAGAAGTAAAATGAAATTTGATTTTAGTGATTAATGTTAGTGTTACACTGCAAGGAAAATAAACATCTTAAATATTTGGTGAAACTATGGAATTAGGACAAGATTATTTTAGGACTAGTTTTATTTTATCTTGAATTCAGTGCTGAGAATTTTAAGATGTTTTATTTGTATTCATTTCCTTTTGTTTCCCTTTGCACCCTTATTTCTGTTAAGCCTCATAAGTCTATAATCTGTTGTGCCTTCACATCTGTCCAAACACAAATGGTATTTCTGATGTTTTTTGTACCCTGAGGGAATTCATAAACTTTGACCCTACAGTTGATATTAATGAGTCTGACTGACCAAGATCTGTTTTGGACTATCTGTCCTCTAAATGGCTGCTTACAGTAGCCCTGATGTAGAGGGCTGATGCTATCTTAAATTGCAGGATTTAAGAAATAAGTGGTTTAAAGGTTAATTTTCTTTGAAGTTAACAGTAAAATGACTGTCTACTGCAATGCTTCTTTGCATATGCCTATAAATGTCAAAACACAAACTTTCTTTTAAAACTGGTAGGGGCTTGAATCAGTTGAAATGTCTGCTTTCTTATGTTCCAGCCACTTCTAATGAAATGGCTTTAATATTTAAGTAACTGTTTTTATGAGCCTCTGTTAGACTTTAATAGGTGTTCCTGGAGTGCAGCTGACTTGCTCTTTAATAGTTAGCTCAGAGGAAAAGCTTTTATTCTTTTCCAGCAGGACCCTGAGGGTGTCATTCAACACCCCAAGGGCAGAGCCTAACTCTAACTCAGCATTAAGATGTAATGGTAAATCTGGATTTGAAGATTTAGCAGGTTGGATCTCATTATCTACTTTTTAAAAATTCTACTTTTTATATGTCCAGAACATAATCAGATGCTATTTCCAAGTTAAATTTGAAAGTTAACTATTAATGCAAAGGAACTTCTTTTAGTGCTTTGGGCTAGGCTAAGTTTTGTGTGAAAGGTGATTCTTGAGAAAGCATCTTCCTCTATATTAGGGACAACTTCATCACTTTCAAAAAAATCACAAATGATTAGTTTTATATGCACACAGCCCATAAGGCACAGTGTCTTATGTCATAGTAGATCTCATAGTGAGACTTCCTGTCCTGCAATATTAATGCTGGTAGGTATCGTCTTCAGGAGTGAATGAACAAGATTTTCATGTTAGATGGGAAAAACAAAACTGTCACTTCTACTAGTATACTACTGAGTTGTGGATATTTTGTAGTTGCATTCTCTCATATTTGTTGGTTGGCTTAGGAAAAATAGGAGACTTGTCTGTTTTAAGAAACAAACAAAACTCTACCACCAACAAAGAAAAACAAAGCAGCAATAATTTCTGCTTGCTGAGATGCTGAACCTTGTATTTTATGTTTGGGCTAATCACTTAAATTCAAGAAAGAGTGTATGTTTATATTCTACCCTAGATGTAGGATCCCATTTGCTAGTTAAATACTGTGTTTCAGTAAGAAACACTGAAACATGATTTCTTCCTAACAGATGTTATAGCTCCTGTCTGAAGAGATGCAATGCAACTGGGACTCAGACTAAAACATTACTGAATGTGAGGCCTCCAAATCTCACGAAGTATAAAATTGGAGTAACTGCCAAGGTTAGTCTATATTTTCCATTTACGTTCAAAGTGGCATTTGTGAAAAGCTTGTACATACTGGAACCTTCTAATGCTATGATGCACAGTCATGAGAAAATTTCTTGTATACGGATTATTAGTATTAAAATTTATAGGCAATACTGGTTAGAGAAATATGTATATTCATTGGAAAAGTTTTTAACATGGAGAATAAGCTAGGTTAGCAAACATTTGTAAAAACTGTAGATTTTGTGGGACTATAATGTTTGAAACAACTGTTTTACAGGAACGATAGATGTGTAATTCAGCATAAGCTACCTGTAAAAAATACATAAACTTCATGCATGATTCCATGTTCCAAGGAAAATTCACGTAACTTTATAATACAAGTTATTAAAAAATACTTAGCATTTTAATTACTGCAATTTAATTTTTAAAAATCCAATCAGCGAAACAGTGGTTCTTTTGTGAGGATAATTGATGTGTCTAAAACATTTTCTTAAAAATACCTTAAAAGTATACTTAAAGCTAAGTCATTACTTAAGACCAAATTTGCTGAAAATAGGTAAAATAAAAGTACCGTCTTTGACTTAATATTTGGCAGAGAAAATACTATTGTGGGTTTTTTAATAGAAATGCTTAAACACATAAATCTTAGTTATAATAAAGTATCTACAATATCTGCTGTCATATTTGTTTTCTAGACAGCTAAATAGTTCAGAACTTAAGTCTGTACATGTTTTTTGCTCAGTTTTCACTTTTTTTCCCCCTTGCTTTCAGCAACTACCGTTGTCAACGAAGTGCTTATGATATTTTTCCTTTTGCACAGAAGTGTTGATAGGTTGTAAATACTGCTTTAGGGTTAATTTTCTGAAGTGATGTTTTGAATTGTAGCTATTTTAAGTCACTAGGCAGTATAAACCAGACAGACTAACAAAATGTGAAATATTATGGCTGCTGGGCATAGATTGAAGGCTAAATATAATTAAATTGAAACAACAGGATGAACAGAGTTAGGCTCAAAATAGAACCCACATAACTTGCAATCTAGTTTGAAGCACTCAGTCTTACTCTTGCAGCTCTAGGACATCGAGCAATGGACATTTAGTGGCTATTATTTTCACTGTTACTAGAAAGAGGAGTTTAGTAACAGAATTTATTGACTTTCTTAAATGTAAACGGTATAGTTCAGTATAGAAGCTAATTACTGTGGAGCTTTACTTGCTAAACATGGGGTACAAGTAAAGAATATTTGTGCTAAAGTCATAGGGAATAGCTTGTCCCGTTAAGTATAAATCTCTCTGCGAGAAGATCGGGAAAGTGAAGTGGAATTCTGATTTCTGATGTAATTTCCCCAAATCATAAGTCTTAGTGACACAAGGAGGCATAAGGTTGTGGGTTTTTTTTGTTTTGTTTTGTTTGTTTAAAGCAAAGCATCTGTATGTGACTTCTCTGGGCCTTCATCTGAGCTGGGTTTTTTTACTCAGTGGTATATGGCTTTCTCAGCAGTGGCAACCTGCTTGTGTTTAAAGGGTATCTCAGCTATAGAGGAAATGATAGAGTACATGGTACCTGAATCTAGTCACTCTCTTAATCAGAAATGTAGGAGATGGGGATATCTTGCTGTTTTGCCCATTCTCACACGAGGACAGCTCTTCCCATTGAGTCCTTTTGTCATCCTCACTGTAGTGCATTCTTGTGTTCTGAATGAGGCATCTTACTGCTAGAGAACTACAAAAAAATGGGCGTCATCTATGGAGACTCCATGATTGCTGTCATAGCAATGGAGGCTTGCCAATGCGACTCTCATCTACAAGAAGGATTGTAAGGAGGATCTGGGGAACTACAGGCCCATCAGCCTGACCTCAGTGCCAGGAAAAGTTATGGAGCAGATTATCTTGAGAGAGATCACATGGACGTGTGGAACAACTGTGAGATCAAGTCCAGCCTGCATGAGTTCATGAAAGGCAAATCTTGCTTGACCAACTCAATCTTCTATGATCTAGTGACCCACCTGGTGGATGAGGGAAAGGCTGTTGACATTCAAAGCATTCAACTTTGTCTCCCAGGCCCAGAGAGTGGTGGTGAATGGAGTTAAATCCAAATGGCGATCAGTGATCAGAGGTGCTCCTCACAGGTTGGTATTGGGGCCTGTCCTCTTCCATATCTTTATTGATGACCTGGATGAGGGCACTGAGTACACCCACAGTAAGTTTGCAGATGACACTAAGCTGGGAAGAAGTGTCAATCTGCTTGGAGGTAGGAAGGCCTTACAGGAGGACCTAGACAGGCTGGATCATTGGGCTGAGGCCAATGGGATGAAGTTCAACAAGACCAAGAAGTGAGTCCTGCTTTGGCCACAGCAACCCCAGGCAATGCTACAAGTTTAGGGCAGACTTGCTAGAAGACTGTGCACAAGAAACAGAACTGGAGGTGTTGGTCGATGCCCAGCTTGAAAACGAGCCAGCAGTGTGCCCAGGTGGCCAAGAAGGCCAGTGGCATCCTGGCTTGTATCAAAAACAGTGTTGCCAGCAGGAGGAGGGAGGTAATTGTTCCTTGTACTCAGCACTGGTGACTGAACTGTGTTCTGTTTTGGGCCCCTCACTGCAAGAAATACATCGAGGCCCTGAAGCATGTTCAGAGAAGGGCAGTGAAACTGGTGAGGGGTCTGGAGCACAAGTCTTCTAAGGAGTGGATGGAGGAACTGAGATTATTTAAGCTGGAGAAGAGGAGGCTCAGGGTAGACCTTACTGTTCTCTACAATGCCTGAAAGGAGGTTGTGGCAGGGTGGGGTTCAGCTTCTTCTCCTATATAACTAGCAATAAGACTAAAGGGAATGGCCTCAAGTTGCACCAGGGGAGATTCAGGCTGCACATTAGGAAAAACTACTCCAAGAGAGTGGTCAGGCACTGGAACAGGCTGCCCAAGGAGGTGATGGAATCACTGTTCCTGGAGATGTTCAAGAAACATTTAGATGTTGTTCTAAGGGACATGGTTTAGTGGGAAATATTGGTGATAGGTGGATGGTTGAAGTTGGATGATCTTGATGGTCTTTTCCAACCCAGTGATTCTATGATTCTGTGATTGATTTGGAGAGAATAGTCGTTAGTAGTGTCGGAGTTGCTATACCAGAGAAGATGCTAGTATCTTTACACTTAGGACTAATTTTGCTTTTCTTTAACTAATGTGTATGTACCTTTTTTAAAAAAAGTTATTCCTTTCCAAGTACCTGATATATAAAATAACAAAATCAGGCAATA
The DNA here is from genome assembly GCF_905368555.1 of Meleagris gallopavo. Taxonomy (NCBI): domain Eukaryota; kingdom Metazoa; phylum Chordata; class Aves; order Galliformes; family Phasianidae; genus Meleagris; species Meleagris gallopavo. The sequence goes on along the minus strand of NC_139414.1, from coordinate 6,060,603 downwards.
TATGAAGGCAAAAAGCAGTTTCTCTTGCTCTGCTTGTGAGGTTAGAATACTTGCTGTTTTTAAGATGTGTCAGTATTGCACTGTAAATCAGAGATGATCAAAGGAGCGCTAACCTGGCTATATGGGGACTGAAGAAAGCCTAACTGCATTTATACAGAGATTTGCTCTTTTTACTTTCTAATGGGTGGTTGTACAGTGCTGTGATGTGTGCAACCTTGTGTTGAAAGGATGTTGTATCCAAGCAGACAGTCCCATTTCTCTCTCTTTCTGCAGTCCCATTTGTCTCTCTTTCGTTCATCCCCCTTCTAGTCTGACTGTGTCTATAGCTGTGAACCAAGTTCACAGATACTTATCACAGTGGCTTGACTTTTGCTAAACTGTATGAAGAATTCAGGTTCACCCCTACCTATCCAAAATGCATTTGCCTTTAACTATTAAAAGTGACTAGTAGAAGGTATTTGAATATTAATATGAAGTCATTTGGCCACAATTCCAAAAAGTAAAAATCTGATGGTTTTTATGTAAGTATCAGTATACAGGCATACAGGTGCACGCATACACTTCATCATTGCATTTTATGGACATTTCACTGCATATTTGTGTGTAAGTATATGTTTGTATATATGTATTTCTATTTTGTAATTTTTTTTTCTTATTATTGTAGAATTACTAAAAAGGTAGTTTGCCAGCTTCTTTAAAAAAGAAAACAGAAAACTGGAAAGCCGGAAAGATTTGTTTAGCTTTCTGCTAGAATAAACATGTCAAGTTGAACATCCTAGTATAGGCAATTTGGTTCAGCTCCGACATTTTTGCCTTTGGCAGTGAATAGAGAATTGTGGTTTATGTCACAACCAACCACCTACGCTGCCTAATTTGATCCTGAAATTTCCATAATCAACATGTTTTGTTTTGTTGTTGAAATTGAAACCTCTTTGCTTGTTTTTTAGGTAATTAATGTTTTCGACTCTTCTAAAATGTTTGTACTTAGCTTGAAGTAACAAGAAATTGGCCCTTCTGAGAGGCAAATGTAACTTACATTGAACTTGTTGAGATAATTCTTTTAAAAATGCTGCAGGCTCTATCCATAGTTCCTCTTCTCAATTGGAGACCTCTCCTGGAAATCTGTATTTTAACCATTCACAAACTCCTAAGAAAACCAGTATGTCATTCCCTATGAGGCATCAGGCTCTAAACAATGGTACAGACTGAAAGGATGAGAAACAATGAGCATAAATTTAAAGAAGGAAGGTTCAAAATGGATTCAATGTTTTTATTTATGTATTTTTATTATTGTTGTTTATTTTCTTTTACAACCTGGAAGACAGTGAAGTATGGCATGGGTTGCCTAGATTGCTTAATCCCCATCCCTTGAGGGTTTCAGGACCCAACCTGCTTTGAGCAGGAGTTTGGACCAGGAACTCTCTGAGGCCCCTTCCAGCTTGATCGTTTTGTAACAAGTCGTTACATACGTGCAAAATCAAACTTTTTTGTTTTAATTTGTAAGGTATGTGCACACGTTATGTATGAAACACTTGGTCTGAAATTTGAAATTGTTGATAACAAAGCTGTGCCTGAGACATTTCAGTATGATGGCCAATTAAAACTGTACCTATTTATAAAATATATAAAATTTATATAAAATCAGGCACTTTCTTCCCATCACAGCTTTTCACTTATGGGAGCTTTTCTGCTTTTCCTACCTAAAGGCCTGTCACCTTCTTTCTTCTTTTTTCCTTTCTTTGTCAGATGTGGAAGCATCCTTCTTGAAATTGTTTGTATTTGACAGCACACTGCAACTTAATGCTCCTTTCTCATTGCATGAGTATGTTAAAATATGCATTGTGTGGGATATGCTTGAGAAATTAAATTTCTGTTGAGGCTATTTTTTTTTTTTCTTTTTGTTCTGTGAATTTCTGTAAAAGCCTGTTTGACTTAAAAAAAAAAAAAATAAAACAAGTAAAATTTTAATAGCAGAGATTTGACAGCTGCTTGCAGGATACACTGCTATTACATTTGTTGATTTAGGACCTACTGAAACATGCATTTACATGCATTTTTAAGGAATGTTCTTTAGTCTCCTTTAGGGCTAAACTAGATGAATGAGGATGGATTTAGGTATGTACAGAGCATTTAACTTGCTGTGTAATGTCTATATTTGCCTGGGCCAGATTGAGTAAAGAGGGTATCCTCTTGGGCTGCAAATATGTAAGTAAGTCGTAAGACCTAAGTCACTTGGAAAGTAATGCCTCGTATTTATTTCCATGGGAACTAGAACCAATACAAAGAGCACAATAGTACTATTTGATAGAGTGCGTTCTCAGCTACAAAGCACTACTTTTCAAATAGTCACCATCATTAGCTATGCTTTTTTGCCAGCTATTAACAAGAACCTATGTGCTGTGCTCTGTAAAAATGTGCACCAGCAGAGGTGACACTGTTGCCAATGCTGAAACGCACCACCCACTGCCTCACTGTGTTCATATCCACTGTTTGGTCTCCAGAGACATTCAGCAAGCAACCATGAATGTCAATGCGTGCAATTTTTTCTGCACAGAGGAATTTACTTCCACACTTTTGCTTCATACGCGCTTCCATGTCAGATGCCATTCTGTCAAACTGTTCCTCTGCCGCCATCTGTCACACAACAACAAAATGTAATGGAATGTTGGTGGGCAGGTTCAGCCTCTACTGTTATCCCACCAACATCAGCCTCTGATGACATGGGCCAACATAAAAAAAACAGGTGGCATTGCTTTTTGAGCAGTCCATTAACTGCAACTCTGGGCAGACCTCAAAACATAGTATTGGAAGGACAAGGGAAATGTGCCTTGCAAAAATGTTTTATTATTTTTATAGCTGCATGTAATTTCTTAGCGTTATAAAAGTGGACAGAGACAATGTTTCAAGTTCTTTTTAACTTGTATGCATGTTACTATATATGCAGGCCAACTGTTAACAAAACAGTACCCAGTTTGCCTCTATTATTGAAATGTGCAGCTGTAATGTAAGAACTGTTGAACTCAGGGAGAAAGATGAGAAATTGTGTGAGAGGATGATTACAGAACAGAAAAGGAAGCAACGTGAAACTGAAGGAAAATCATCTCTTTACTAGAAAGGATGTGGTCTCACTACTGAAGAAGGGTTTAATTTTAATTCTCAGAGATTTGCACTTCTTGCCTTCCTTGGAAATGAATCCCGCTCTGTTCATGCAGACTCTTTTTTCTTCCTCTTGAGTTCCATTCAGTCTTTTGTCTGTTAGTCTGAGTTTTTCTCTTCTCCAGATGATTATAATTTTTAATGTAATTGCTGTATTATTTCTTTTTGAAGTCTGGCTTATGATTTAAAGCTCAGGGAAATCTCTCTGATAATATAAACTTCAACTGACAAGCAAAAAAAGTGCAGCTACACCATTTTCTCTCTCGTGATGTAATCAAGTTTTTTTGAGTTTTAAACAAATTGAATCTTACATTCTTTTTGAAATTGAAATAAATGAAGAAGATCCCCATTTTGCACTAACACCTTTCAAAAAGTGTGATAATGATATCAAAACAGGCTTAAACTCAATGTGTAGCATTCTCAGCTCTCACTCCTGGGTAGGGGAATGTAGTAATGAATGTATAAATGTGTGTGGGAGTCTATCTATACATATATGTTTACAAAGTATGTATATATAGTAATTATATGTATTTTTCCCCTGGAAGGGTAACCACAAAAAGAAAGAAAAAAAAAAAAAACAAAAAAAAACTTGTAAGCAAGAATTTTCCAACAGACAACACAAAACTAAGTATCCAAATAAAAAAATGACCAGTTAACAAAAAATTTAAAAATTGTGTTTCTTAGTGCTGGTTTTTGACCTGAAGCAGCCTCAGCAGTAATGAGAAGACTCTGTGAATGCTTGGCTTCTGTCTTTGTGAATGCTTGCTGCACAGTAAATAATACTGGAGAAAACCTATCTCTCTATCTGTCTCTGAAATCTTTTTTTTAATTTTATGTTAGTGTTACATTTTTAGATACTCTCAAACTCCAAGCTCATCCTGAAATCTAGTTTTCTGTTGCTCCATGAATGCCCTCCAAGCAATGTTAGCATCCCCAGGTAGAGTGTTCTGTGAGCTACATATGACTTCAATTATTTTTTCATGAATTAAGACAATGATTTATATTGTTTTGAGAAAATCCTACCTTTCTTCTCATATGCATGTATAAAGATATTCTGAACTCTCTAATTACTGAGCATGCCCAGACCCATATGGATCAGGGTCAGTTACATTGCTCAAACCCGCTACAGAAAACTTTGTTAGCCTGCAAAAAGAAATGTGAAGGCTACATGCACAGTTACACAACAGAGCTTTTCTCAGGGAAGCAGGCTGACATGGCTGCTGTGACTGCTGTGACATGACTTGTTTCAGCCCGTTCTCATGCTGACCCTCAATTATGAACTAATTGATCTGCTCTGACAAGCAGAGTAATTATTCCCAAATGAAAATTTACTTCTGTTTTCCCAGAATAGAGTGTTTACATGAATTGTTGGGAAAGAGGGGCTCTTGCACTATTGCTGAAAAAGTATTGAAATAGGCAGTTTCTAGCATGTGTAATACATACAGTGTGTATTAATGCTGTACATAAAGAGCTAGTGAGACTCACTGAATTGAACTGTGAACTTCAGTTTTGAAGAAAGCAAGCATTTCAAGGGATTGGATCTGTTGAAAACATTAACTGTACCGCACAGTAAATTAATTAAAATAAAGCAATGTCAATAGTATGGGAAGGGAATGTACATACTGGCTGAAATTGAGTTCAGACCCTCTTATTACTTAAAATATGCAAAAATATGCAACTTATTATTGTATGTACCCATACTTGACATCTCAGTGTCTTTGTGCTTGGATGGGACCTATTCTTGCACTGCAAAGATGTGAAGGTCTGTATACAGTGTTCATGTAAAACATAAAGCTGTTTTAATAGAAATGTAGAAAGTGGTTATCTCTGAATTGTTTTCCAGTGTCTGGAAAGAATAGATCTAGTTTCTGTCACTAATGCTGTTGTCTGTATTTACCTGAACATGTCAGACCTTGTGTGTTGTGTTTTGTTATAGCTTCTGGGGTAGAGAATCACACAGTTTCCTCTGTTTCACAATTGTGAGCACTTTTGTAACAGCCTTTCTTCTTTATCCTTTTTTTTTTTTTTTTTTTGCATTTCTTTGGCTGAAGTATGTTTTTCATTATCTTTAATATTAAAGAACACATTTTATAGAGAATATGTTATGTGAAGCCCAACTGAAAATGTATACAGAAGTTTTATGACACTGCATCACCTCTGCCTTTCTTTTAAGAGATCTTTTTGGTCTTTAGAAGAAGATCAGCCCTTCTAATCTGTTTGCAGAGCACCTAAGGAGTGTCTTTATCTATGGCTGGGACTCCCAGATATACTAGGTCCAGGATTTTTGTGCCTGGCAGGTGAATTGATGTACAGTGTTTGTGCTTTGTCTCTTGAGGGAGAACATTCTTTATGTTCACATTTAACTTGTCAGTAGTGATCAGGCATCTTGTGGGATCTCAGCTACGCCTTCCATATTTCTGTCACTACTGTGAATGTGACTGCATAGGAGTGTGCAGAAAAAAGAAACTGAGGATAACTTGATGGAACTTGGTTCAAACACAGTTGATGCTGTTTTTCCTTGTAAATTTCCTTGAACAGTCCACAATTCTTTTGGAATCATGGAGAGCAACACGGAGTGTGCCTGAAGAACTCAAAAAGAAAATAAGTTATGAATACTGAGAAAAAAAGAGAAAAAAATTTCAAAACAGAAACTTTCTTCTATACTGCTTCTTCGAAGTGGTTCATCCCTATGCTATCTGATGTAATTTTAGCACTGGATGAGGTGACGTTTCTAGCAAACTGCTTCGCTGTGTTTTGTTTTCATCTTTTTCATGGCTGATTGACAATCACAACTAGAAATAACAATGAAAAATTCATGAGGTCAATCCCTGAGCGATTCAGAAAGGACTTTCATGGGATTAGACAGTGGCAGTTAAATTTCTTGGGGCACAAGTGTGTTTTGAAGAAAGGGGTAAAAGTGCATTATTCTCAAAATAATCCTGGCTGAAATATGAAGGATAATTTTGGGTGAATAATTAGAAAAAATGTCCCCAAACTGTTTTTAATCATATAGCATAAAATGCTGTATTAATAGAGACAAGATATTTTTGCTTTGTCTACAGATAAGTGAATGATGTATCTTCTCTTATTTACACGGGATGATAACTTTCATTTTTTGCTCCCTTTAGTGAAAATGACCCAATAACTGCGTCACTGAGTGTGGCGAGTACAGAACTATTAACTAAGTCTTAAGATGTTTTTGTGTTATGATATGACAATTCTTGTATATTCCTTCATTTTCTCCTTCTATAGGTAAGAGTATTTTCTTTCTCTTTTTTGTTTTTATTTAACAATTGACGAGGAAATATCAGAATAACATGAGTGACTGACATTAATTTGTATTTGTGATCTGCACCGCCAGGAGATAAAGCTCTTTGTTCCTATTATTGCAAAGTATGCGAACGTATAGATACAGAAAAATGAGGCTGCATTCTCTTCTTGCCTATAATTCGTTGTTATGTACTGCAATCAAATACTGGGCTTGAACTAGCAGGAGGTAAACACATGTCAGGAAATCAAATTTCTGTGATGATCTGCTGGTGCTTTTGGAGGAGCTTTTCAATGAAGACTTTGGCAATGGAAATTCAACTGTTACGATGTCACATATCTGGAGAAAAGCTGATTTGTGGGCTCCAGGAATAATGCAGTCTTTCTCATGATGCATGAGAAAATGGTTCTGTTTTCAGATGTTGAGAGAGGAGCAGCACAAAAACATGTATGCCCAAGGGGGCTGGCCAGGATCCTTACATGTGGCAATGGTTGTTGGGTATTAAGTCTTCACTGCATCATTTGGGCTTGTCTTGGATGGTGGTAATTAACTGAGTTTTGGCAGGTCTTTTATGTTCCTGAGATGTCAACAGTTATGGTGTGTGATTTGTCTTATTTATCTTGCTTAAATCTCGAGTTGTCCATTTTCTTTGTTTCAGTTTGTGGTCACAGTATGGCTGCAATATGCCCTCTTGCTGGTGTAACAGGATGAGAAGTGATACGGGTTGCTTCATCCTGATGCAAACATCATGCTCTGGTGCTTGCCATTTTGACTATTGGTGGTTGGATTATCAGTACTTGCTACTGTTCCAACTCCCAGCATTTCTTCCGGTGCTTTTACACATAGACGTTTCCATTCACACTTCATTTAGACCAGTCTTAATGTTTGTTGCAGATATTTACATTTACATTGTTTGTTGCTCATTGGTGCTGTATTCTGCTTTCTGTCACAAAATTACCCTTTTTTTTCTGGAAGCAGGCAAATTACTCACTGAAGGTGCTTAGAAGAAATGTGTGTTTGATAGCAGAGGATTTGTTGGGTTGTTAGGTTAAAAAGACATTCACTCCTTTGAGTCTGGTCCATGTTGGCACCTGCTAACAACATTTTCATAGTAGCTTTGGAGAACTTCTGTCAAACTCTGTTGTAGTGAGTTGGCAGCTGTCTCTGGAGTCCTGTGGGTCCCTTTTGCTCAGATAACATTAAGAGTGAAGAGGCATTAGGAACTGTGAAGAATCACTCCACTGTCAACAAGTTATCTTTAATCTTCTTGCCTTCATTCATCTCAGTGTCATATTTCATTTTTAGGATGTGAGTCAGATCTTTTTAAACAGGAGGTTGAATTTAGTACTTCAGAATCACTGTGATTAGAGAACTTGCTACCATGATGGCTGTAATCCTTTAAAAAATTGCTTTGTCCAGAGGAAGAATGTAACTTTTATATGGATAATTCATGTGGGAACTAAGTTTTGTGTTTTCTTGGATTTGTTTTGGGCTTTGGTGTTTTGTTTTATTTTGTTTTTTTTTAAGATCTCAAATGTGTATGGTAGTTGTTCAAACTAATTTTGCACAGTAAGAACATTATCAAAGTAATTACCTGAATATTGGTACTTTCTTTCTGTTTTGCTTTTATCTACATTTACCCATGGTTCTGTTATGGCACAATAGGTTTTGTATCTTTAAAGTTTGGTTTTATTAAAGAAAGTATTTCCTTCTGTGGGAGAAAAAGAAATGGTCCCTTCTCCTGATATCTTGGCAGTGTGTATTCTCTCTACCAATCTATTTCTCTCTGACAATCATCCTTGCTCTTCAACATGGCTATTTTGGTTCTGCTGAGATTGCCTTTTTCAAATAATTGATGTACAAATAACACAAAACAGACTTGCTTTGTTTAGTTTCCTTTGGAAAAGCTTGGAATATACTCAAAGAAAAAGGTTGCACAACAAATTCCCTGTTATTCATGTGGCACTTACTGTTTCTACTGCTCCTTATTTTATTAGATCTGCAGGTATCCAAAAATGATTTTTATGATTACCTTATTCTTGAGTGTTCTCAGAGCATCTGGATTGCCTGCTGTTGTTTTACCCAAATTCACTTTCTGCCTTTCAGCTTGCTCTTCATCTCATTCATTACAAGGAAGAGCTAAATTCTTTAAAATGAGAAGAAACAGAGGGTATGAGCACTTTGAAACATTGTGCATGAACTCAGCTATTTCACAGAAAGTCTCTGGAGGGGCGTTGGTGGTCTGAGGGGTCCCACAGTTGGGTGGTCTGCAAAACAACCTGCCTCAAGTCTGGGTGAGGTACAAGAGGAAAGAATGCAATTACAGACTAATTAGAAATCCAGATTCCCTTTTGCAAAATGTGAAGTTTCCTTTAATGCCTCAGAGGTGAAACAGACCTTAGAAGCCTTAAAAACCAACTTGCCAGCTAAGAAATGACACAGTGCAAAATAGCTGGTAACGAGAGAATGTATTTTCTCCTTGATTCACATCTGCAGTCTCTGGCTTCTCACCTGGTAGCTACTCTGGTGGGAAAATAGAGCCCTGTCACAATGAGTTTCTCCCATAAAACCTTCATTAAAAAGATCCATTCCAAGAAAAAGTTTCTCTTTTCCCTTTGCATACTAAGTTTTTTTTTCTTTTCTGTTTGTTGGGTTTTGTTTTTTTTTCCTGGTTTTGCTACACTGCTAAGAAGTAAGATAGTGTGCTCTGGGCAATATGGCAATTGTCCTTTCTGGAGAAAAGACAGTTGCGTACAAACATGATTAATGACAAATCCATGCTGTGAGGCTGGCTTTGTACTTGCTTTGGGTGTTGTCTAAGGATTTTAGTAGCGCGTAAGAACAGTTCTTAGAAAGATCAGTTTACTAAAAGGGTCAGGAAAAAGTTTTCTTCAAAATTATTACATATTTTTGGATTGTAGGAAAGCATCTCTCTTCAAATGTGTCATTAGATTCCTAGTGGAAATATTTGTCAGATGTTCAGTCTGCATAAATGTTCATGCCTACATAAATGTTAAGTAAATTTTATTATCTATGTTAATTCTAGCTGTATATGTCCTTATTCTAGTTGTAGATGTCTCTTCATTACAGGGGAGTTGGATTAGATGACCTTTAAGGCTATCTTCCAACTCAAAAGATTCTATTATTCTAATTATACAATCAATAACCTTTTAAAATGTCAATTCCCAAATTGCAGAGTTCTCAGATCATTTAGAAGCTGAATCGTTGTCCCATTAATTTGAAAATGTTTCCCTTGATTTAGTTATCCCTCTTGAATCTAACCAAGGAAAGTAGAAAGCGACCATGTTGCTTTCTACCATGTTGGGCTGTGTGAATAATGAGCAGGAAACAATACTTTACCTTGGGGTAAATTCACTTCCTATGTCTCATTCACTGTCATATGATTAAGTATCTATGAGTTCACAGAATCACAGAATTGTAGGGGTTGGAAGGGACCTCTAGAGATCATCGAGTCCACCCCCCCTGCCAAAGCAGGTTCCCTACACCAGGTCGCACAGGTAGGCGTCCAGGCGAGACTTGAATATCTCCAGAGAAGGAGAATCCACAACCACCCTGGGCAGCCTGTTCCAGTGCTCCGTCACCCTCACCGTGAAGAAGTTCTTACACACATTTGTGTGAAACTTCCTATGCTGCAGCTTGTGTCCGTTTCCCCTTGTCCTGTCTCCACGTACCACTGAAAAGAGACTGGCCTCACCGCTATGGCCGCCACAGCTCAGATATTTATAAACCTGGATCAGGTCCCCTCTCAGTCGTCTTTTCTCAAGGCTAAACAGACCCAGTTCACTTAGCCTTTCTTCATAGGGGAGATGCTCCAGGCCCTTCACCATCTTTGTGGCCCTCCGTTGGGCTCTTTCCAAGAGATCCCTGACTTTTTTGTACTGGGGAGCCCAGAACTGGACACAGTACTCCAGATGAGGCCTTACCAGGGCAGAGTAGAGGGGGAGGATCACCTCCCTCGACCTGCTGGACACGCTCTTCTTAATGCACCCCAGAATGCCGTTGGCCTTTTTGGCCACGAGGGCACACTGCTGGCTCATGGCCAACCTGTCGTCCACCAGGACGCCCAGGTCCCTCTCTGCAGAGCTTCTCTCCAGCAGCTCATCCCCCAGCCTGTATTGATGCATGCAATTATTCCTCCCTAGGTGTAAGACCCTACACTTGCTTGTGTTGAACCTCATCCAGTTTCTTACTGCCCAGCTCTCCAGCCTGTCCAGGTCTCGCTGAATGGCAGCACAGCCTTCAGGCGTGTCAGCCAATCCTCCCAACTTCGTATCATCAGCAAACTTGCTGAGGGTGGCCACTATCCCCTCATCAAGGTCATTGATGAAGATGTTGAACAAGACCGGACCCAGCACAGACCCTGGGGGACACCACTGGTTACAGGTCTCCAGCCAGACTCTGCACTGCCAACGACGACCCTCTGCGCTCTGCCAGTCAGCCAGTTCTCAACCCACCTCACTGTCCACTCGTCTATCCCACACTTCCTCAGCTTTGTTATAAGGATGTCGTGGGAGACATTATCAAATGCCTTTCTAAAATCAAGGTAGACTACATCTACCGCTCTTCCCCCATCCACCCAGCATGTGACAGCATCATAGAAGGCCACCAAGTTGGTCGAGCATGACCTCCCCTTGGTGAACCCATGCTGACTACTCCTGATAACCTCCTTTTCTCCCAGTTGTCTGGAGATGGTATCCAGCACAAGCTGTTCCATCACCTTTCTAGGGACGGAGGTGAGGCTGACAGGCCTATAATTACCCAGATCTTCCTTCTTGCCCTTTTTGAAGACCGGAGTGACATTGGCTATCCTCCAGTCTTCAGGGACCTCCCCTGTTATCCAAGACCTCTCAAAAATGATGGAGAGCGGTTCGGCAATGACCTCCACCAGCTGCCTCAGCACACGTGGATGCACCTCATCAGGTCCCATGGACTTGTGGACCTTAGTACTGCCTAGGCGCTCACGCACGTCCTCTTTCCTGACTAAAGGAAAGTCTCCCATTCCCCAGACCCTCTCACTAACCTCCAGGGTGTGGGATTCCTGCGGGAGAGCCTTTTCACTGAAGACGGAAGTAAAGAAGGCATTCAGTATCTCTGCCTTCTCAGCATCCCCCGTTACCAGAACACCCCCCTCACTTAGTAAGGGGCCCATATTCTCTCTAGTTTTCCTTTTGCTGTTAACATACTTGAAGAAGCCTTTTTTATTATCCTTTATCACCTTTGCCAGATTCAATTCCAGGCAGGCTTTAGCCTTCCTCGTTGCATCCCTGCAGGCCCTGACTACATTCCTATATTCTTCCCAAGTGGTCAGACCCTTTTTCCACATTTCATGGACCTTCTTCTTTCCTTTGAGCTTGCGCATGAGCTCCTTGCTCATCCACAAAGGTCTCCTGCCACCTTTTCCTGATTTCTTGCTCACAGAGACGCACCGATCATGAGCTTAGAAGAAGAGCTGTTTAAATGCTGACCAGCTCTCAGAGGCCCCCTTACCTTCTAACACCCGAGCCCACGGGATAGCTCCAAGTAGGTCCTGGAAGAGATCAAAGTCGGCTCTCCTAAAGTCCAGGGTAGCAATCCTACTTATTGCTTTGCTTCTTCCGCTCAGGATCTTGAACTCCACCATCTCATGATCACTACAATCCAAACTGCCCCCAACCTTTACTTCCTTGACAAGTCCATCCCTGTTGGTGAGAATAAGGTCCAGTAACACCCCTCCCCGCGTCGGTTCCTCCACCACCTGCATCAGAAAGTTGTCTTCAACGCACTGCAAGAACCGTCTGGACCGTGCGTGCCTGGCCATGTTGGTCCTCCAGCAAATATCTGGATAATTGAAGTCCCCCATAAGCACCAGTGCCTGGGAATGTGATGCTACATCCAGTTGCTTTTGGAAGGCCTCATCAGCCTCCTTATCCTGATCAGGGGGCCTATAGTACACACCCACAACAGTGTCACCTTACCAGCCTGCCCCTTGATTCTCACCCATAAGCTCTCCACTGCTACATCACTCTCCCCCAAGTGAAGTTCAATACATTCTACCTGCTCTCTCACATAAAGAGCAACATAAAGAGCATATAAAGAGTTCTGCTAGAGCTAAGTTGTAGGTAACAAATTTCCAGAATAGAGACTCAGTGCTTCGCATAATAGAAGGGACATACAGAAATTCTCAGAATGATTGAGAAAGATCTGCCTTAAGACCTAATCTTTCTGATCCGGTCAAACAGATATTTTCTATTTTAGTATCTTGCAGATGAATCTGATCATCTGCCAAGCACCACCCAAAGGAAATTGTTTACAGTAACATGAGCAGATTTTGTGAGAGGGGCCTTCTTGATTAAAGCAAGAGAGGAGATACTGCAAGTAAAATTAGGATACGGCTCCTACTTGAATCTGTTCCTTCCTCGAAGTTTTGCAAGAGGTACTGTGGCTGTAAATTAAAACTTATTTTACATAAATACTGGTATTTTGCCACTATGTGCATTATTGGATACTCTGTATTGGTAATTGTACTGGTAACTAAAAAAAAACGAGCAGCTTAAAATATTGAAATGTGGTTAATGCACAAAGATGAGGATGAATGCCTCATACGAATGCCACTGGGACAGATTGGGAACAGAGCGGGCAGTAATCATAAACCATAGTAGAATCATGGAGTCCATACAGGATTTGGAGTGGTCAGGATTGCTTTCCTTTTGTGGAGTTTCAGACAAACTGGTATGGAAAATGTTCATTTATTTACAGAACAGCAGAATTTCAGTTCACTCAGGTTACAGAACTAGTTGGTTATTTATAACATAGAGAAATGAAGGAACTTGTGCTCGCAGTTCTTGCCTAAGTTTGATACCTGCACACCTAATTTTGTGTTTCATCAGATACTTTTGTTGATTCTATCTTGCACTGCACAGTGTTATAAAAAAGACAGAACAAGTTGTGAGCACCTCTTAGGCCCATGCAGATCTCTGGTGCTGTACAAAGATAGTTTTCATCCTGTGAAAGACAGCATATCTTCAGTAGTGTACATAACTCACTAAGTTTGTAAGTTTGCTAATTCACAGGCACAGCAATACAAATTATGCACAGTAGCAATCTCCTCTTTCCCTGATGCTATCGTTGCAGTTGCTGGTTTTATTCTGAAATCTCGTGGTCAGGCTTGATGAGTGTTTGATATTTGTTTTTTTTTGTTTTTTTTTTTTCAGTGACCCTTTTACTAAGGCTACCACTAGAAATACATGAGGTGTCTGCTGGCCAGTAACGTCTTGGCAGCAGCACGGTTCCTTGCTAGTTTAGCACCTATTAACAAGAACAACGCTAATTTGCATTTCTAAGGCTAAATGTGAAGAGCTATATTTGAGGTTTGGGTGGTGTGGGTTCTTTGTTTTGTTTAGAATCCTGTACAATAGCATGTTTTAGCTTCCTAATGTTCCTTTTTCAGCAAAGGAACTAAAACTATTGAACTAGTGACATAAACTAAGCATCCTGTACTATTTTTGTGAAGTCTACTCGGTTTAGCCTGAATCCGAAGCCCTTTGTGATAGTTCAAGTTACATTTAATGAATACTTTTTTCTCCTGTATTTGTTTCCTTCCTTGATGTTAAAGTGTTTATGTATGTACCTTGTCATACCTTGTGAATAGCTGCTTTAGTGAGTCTCAGAGATAACGTTAGTGTGAAGCTATTACCTGTAATACGGTTTTGTTTTTTCGCTTCTTAATAAGCTGTCATGGATTCTACTATACAGGCAATTTAGTGTCACAATTAGTCTAGTAATATGCCTATGTTGCTATTTATCCTCTCCTTCTAAATTAGGGAGTCCTAATGGAAGAAATTCTATTTTATATTTATGTAATCGTGATGTTTTTTAAAGGTCTTTCATTTTTCAGCATTGTTGCCTTGCTTAAAAACAATCAAGGAATTGAAACAAAGCAACAACAACAAAAGAAACAGTGCAGTGGTGGTGACCATCCAATAAGCAGTAGATGGTCACCAGTAAATTCAGCATATGCCAGTGGTACACTGCAGCTATTCCTCATTCTAATTATATCAGAAGTTACCAACCCAGTCAATACATGACATAAATTCTTCCTGTTATTCACCAGTGCTGAATGCTGTCTCTCAAGCTGAATTTAGGTACGTTCTTGTCATCTCTCATTTCATCCTTTTTAAATGGACTCCATAAGGTACATCAGTGATCGCTTCTGTTGCCACTTCCACTGTTAATGGGTCCAGGTCAGATCCGTGAGTTCCCTAATTGCCCGGTGGTGAATTGATTGCTTTCAGTCCCGTTTGAAAGAGATAGTTTTGTTACTGAGCTAACCGAGGCATCTCATTCTGACAATTTCAAGTAAGCATTTGCAGTTTCATGTAAAACATGGATTCTCAACTTGGTATAGTTTGTCACTGGTAGTAACTAGGATCTTCTGAAGTAAATTAGATTTTGATTCTTTAAACAAAATGAGAGCAGGTTTTGCAGTGGACGAACAAGGGATATGCATTGCAGCAGTAGCTAATATTGTTCTCTGCATTTTAAGAAAATATCTATGGATGAAAGCTGTTGTTTTATCATTTTTTAAAAACCGTATTTTGATAGAAATCATTGCTTTTGAGCAACACATTGAGATATTCTTTAATATGTCCCCAGTAAAATAAATAATAAAAAATTGCACTACGACAAAATTAATACAAAAGTTCAAGATATTCTGTGCAAGAGGTTTTTGTGTGTGTATGTGTTGGTTTTTGTTTGTTTGGGTGGTCGGTGTTTTATTTATAACACTGTTAAAAATGGAGATGGTAGCATTTTCAGTGTTTAAGTGTACACCAAAAAGCCAATTTTGAAACTTGAAATCAGAGACAGAATTCCCATTGATTTTGCTCGTTGTTATTGCATTCTGGAAGTTAAACTAACCAGAGTAAATTAGGGAATTCAGTAGAGAGCATTATTCAATTCCTGGTGCGGTGCGTGTCTGACTGACATGTAAAACGCGAAACCTGTTTTTTTAAATGATGATTGGGACTTCAAGACTGGTTTATAATAGATGGAAGGCTTACTACTCCCTCTGCTCATACTTTCTGCTTTTTTTCTTGTATTGGCACAATCGTGACAGTTTTCTCTCTTACTTTCCCTGACATCTTTGAACTTTGGGCTTGGTAGTTCTGCAACTTCCAGCAAATCAAAAGAAAATAGATAAGAAAAGCAGCCCTTCATAAACTTTATTTAATTTGCATTCCGTTTTTAAATTCTAAGACAATCTTTTATAGTGCTAAAGTAAGTAGTCAGAAAGCTTTTGAGAATGTAGTGGGTTTTGACAAAGATAATTTGAGGGCAATGGTACTGTTACTCACTTTTTCTAAAAGATTTTGATCCCAAATAAAAGCTAAAACCAATGTAGGTTGCTTCAGCTTCTGAATAGTGTTCTTGCTCCCTTTACAACATTTATTGTCAGAGTATACTCTGTAAAAAAAAAAAAAAAAAATAAAACACAAAACAACCTCCAGCAATACTCAGATAAGTAAAAGGTTTAACAAATAATGAGCTGTCCTACCTAGTAGGAAATACGTTAGCAGTAGTAACTTTACTGATGGAAAATATTGTGAAAAATTTAATTTATACAGAGGCACGGAGCAGGCAAAAATGCTTGTTATTGCACCTTCTTATGTTTTTATGTTCTTTTTTTTTTTTTTTCCCCTCTGTGTACTTTGAAAAGGTTAAATAGTAGAGATTTGTCATATCTGGATTTTAGCCTGAATATTCAGTCTACCTTAGGTTAAGTCACATTAGCTAGCATTTCTATGAACTTTCTCTGGATTAAGACAGAATCAGGAGAAGAAATTAAGTTCCTGTAAACTACATATTACTTCTTATAGATTGTTCTCCTTTGAGACCCTCTAAGGATTTAGAAGCAGTCTTCCCCCATGCAGCCTCTCTTGCCTGTGGATATCTTTATCGTCTGACAGGAGTCATTTTGTCCTGTGACTGAGTACACAAGTGATATTCCTGAGGGTTCTGAAATGTTTACAAGTGTTCACGAAATTAAATATTATAAAATCGATGTAAAGTAAAATATTGAGGTAAGAGAATGGTCTAGTCAATTTCAACCAATTCTATTCAAAATCTACTCATGTTGAAGTATTCATGCTTATCTGATGACCTTTGCCTGCAGCAGGCATGTGAAGATTACTGGCCAACTCCAGCAAGTGGGGATCTCACTCCAATGAGCAGGTGACTTCTTGGACTCTTCTCCATGCTTTTCTAGAAAGGATCCCCAGCTGCTTTGGTGTGCCCAGCCCAGTGGCTTTATTTTGTCTTAAGGCAGGGTGCAGATTTTACTGTCTGAAATGGTAAATGAGGCAGGAAAGAGTTAAGAAACTTTGCTTCAACCAGGCCACACACAAGGTGAAAGCATTCACACCTCTCTGTTATTCTGATCCAGATAGCTGAGAGACAGGGAGAAGTGTCAGCCTCCTGCCAGGGTTAAACAACAAAATCCTCCCACCTCTTGTTGACAGGTTTCAAAGGTGGCCAAGAAACCCAAACCAAGAAAATTCAGAGGAGAGACAACCTGGAGACATACGTTGGGCAAGCTGAAGGGAATTTAAGAAGCTGAGGCTTCTTGTTCAGGTTGAGAGCTTGAGCAGAAAGATTTTTACGGACACTGAGGCAGAGCCTGTTGTTGGTATTTATTATGCTCGTTCAGTTGTTCTAATATTGCACAGTGATAGAGTAGAAGATGCAACAATTTAGCCATCTGTAATTAAAGCAAATTGTCTAAATTACTCATCCCTTTTTCAGAATGATACACCTGCAGATTGCTGCTAGTGATGGCTGCAGTGTGATCAGTTAGCAAACTGGCTGTCTGCCTGCTGCTATGTTTGGCTGCATGCTCATCACAGAGGGAGGAATGGACTGGTTATGTACTGCGGGAAAATACATTTAATGGAATGTTTTCAGAGT
Organism: Meleagris gallopavo; assembly: GCF_905368555.1. Classification (NCBI taxonomy): domain Eukaryota; kingdom Metazoa; phylum Chordata; class Aves; order Galliformes; family Phasianidae; genus Meleagris; species Meleagris gallopavo. The sequence continues at coordinate 6,043,217 of NC_139414.1, read as the reverse complement.
TACAGAATTTTGCCTTAATGATGTGTAAGGAGAATTTCGTTCTCTCTTCCTTCCCAGAAAGTTAGTTGCAGTTCAAGTCATGACATGTATAAACCAAGGAAAGCAAATAAAGACATGAGTGTGGGAAAGGCAGAAATCCTTAAAATCAGGGAAAAAAGAAGTCTTTTTTTGTATGTATGTAACTGAGCTGTAAGTAGCTGTGTATTTTCAGTAGCTCTTCCTAAACTGCCAGTGGCCAGACGAGACATGCCACATCATTTTTTTGCTTATTTATAATGCCTTTCTTTATCAAATAAATGTAGTGTCTGTAGTAGTAACTAGTGACTACCAAATTATCTGACTGCTTTGTTCAGATGTTTATCTGTAAACAAGTTTAAATTACTTCAGTAATTTTTCTGTTACTAAAGCAGAATATATCTTGTGTCCAGCTGCACTCCCTGGTTTACTTGGCACTGGGCTGCTTACAGGTTTTCCATGCAGAAGAAACTCAGAGGAAGCATTGTTTTTTCTTTTACTGACTGATCTCAATAGCCTTTTATGCTTAGGAAGCATGTAGTAAATCAGAAATAAATGCTAGCAATCTAGAAGTTAATTTGTTTCTTTGCAAGCATCAAAACCAAATGCAAATACTCCTTTAAAGTGTTTTAACTCTTAGTGTTAAATTACTTGGGAAATTGGAATTGCTGGAAAAGCATAATTGCAGTTGGGTATGCAACCTCTAGCTGATTGAAAGTGTATTTTAATGGACACTGAAAAAGGTAACAGCCACGTACATCCCTTTATGTGTGTGAAAGAGGTGTATAATTATGAGTACTTGGTGCAAACTCTGAGTTTGCTACTTTCTGAGAAGACTTGAGAGTAAGTTTTATGGTAATCCCGTTGATGCTACAATGAATTTTTGTGGTAAGTGTGAAGAGGAAACGACACAAAACTAAATGATGTTTGAAATACTGAGACTACAACTGTGTACATCATTTTAAATGTTTATACTCTTACTGTTTGTACTTAAATGGTTCATTTTTAATTCTTTTATCTTCAGAGGCTGTGTGTCAGGTGATGACGTGTGGCATGGAAGGTTAATTCTTATGAAGGTTTCTTCCACTGAAGTTTGGTATACATTGTATGAGTGAATGCATTGTAATGGGGTTGAAATTTAGCAGGAACATCTGATGAATTTAGAAACAATGTTGTTCTCACCTATAAGTTTCAGGCTTTTCTGAAGGGAATGCATTCAAGCCACAGAATCCTATTACATTCTGTACAATAGTTTTGAAGTAATGCATACTTTACTGTTTTGTAATTTACTATCTTCTATTAAGTTTTGATATCATACATTTCCAGGGATTTCTACTGAAAAATTCAAAATCATCCATGTTTGTGATTAGAGGACTGATGGTCCTCTAATTCATATCTAATATTTTTCTTGCCTTTTAGTGAGGCATCAGGACAAGAGCTTATTGCTTTAGCCTCAGCTTTAACTGACACTAGCTGTAGGAAGGACTCTGTAAATATTTGTACAATTGAGTCTCCTTGGAAATTCACTTTTATAGATGTACTCAGGTAATGTTAGCATGTGAAGGACTTGGTGAAAGAGGAAAACAAGTGAACTCTAGTCTGCAATTGTGCCAATACTTTCTTATTTAAACAGTGCATAGTGAACTTAAATATTATGGGTATGTTGTAGTTATATTACATCATTTATTTATTTTAAAATATTTTAAAAAGAATCTTATATCTCTTTGCTTTTATGTCATGGATTTTAATTTGTTTATACAAATGTTGGAAGTTTATGCTCTATTCAGCTAAGTTCAGTTGAAGGTGATGAATGTTGTGGGTCTCTCCTGAAGGACTTCCTTAATAGCCTCTTTTTTTTATATGAAGTAAATGTCCTTAAATTATTTAAGAATTCAATGTATTTTTTTTTAAAGATTTTGAATGATCTACTGTGGCACTGATAATCTAATCTGGGATGCTATTGATTGTGCACTGATGCTGACAGAACTGTTTTTCTCCCCTTTGTGCTTTTTTCACCTCTAGAACTCGCACAAGGTGATTCTGGTATCCAGAGCAATGTTTGGGGGTATATGAAATAGGTGAATTATAAATGCCCAAGCAGAGTCTTGAAGTGTAACTTGAAAGATATGTTGTTTTTTTTTTTTCACCCAAAGTTTGTAGATTTTTAGGAAGTCAACAGCATTCTGATTTGGAAGATCTTGAGAACATCATTTTCGTTTAAAGAGTGACCAAGGAAGTAAGCAAATGTTTTAAGCTTTTTCTTACCCTGTAAGTATCAAACATAAAGTTCCTTGAAAAGTCCTCATCCAGATTTCTTAATATATCAAAAGAGTAGAGTTGTTTCTAGTATTTCCACATAGCTGCATGTTCTTTATTTCCACAGACCCTGTTTAAAGATACTGTTTGAGCAGGCACTTCACCCTTAACAGTGGTTAAATCAGACTAGTTCTGTGCCATCAGCATTTCCCGGCACATAATTTGCAGAAATGCTAGGTAAGGCATAATATGGAGTATACGTAATTTAAATAAAATTTTGTTTTGAGGCTTATGCCAATTACTTTATTAGCTAAATGTATGCACTGTTATTGGGACAGTTATTAGGAGGTGCAACAAGCAGTCTGCAGATGCACAACTGAAATCCGTTATCTAGTTGTACTTTTGTGCTCACATCAAGCAAGTGGAAGAAATAAACAACTTGACCTAACCTCCTCCAGTTCTCCATCTGCGTGGAGAACTGTATTTGAAATCTATGAGATGGGAACCATGATAGTAGTCATTTTTCAGACTAAGCCATTGTAACTCTGAACAAATGACTAACTGTGAATTAATTGAAGGAATTGTGTGCTTTTTCATCTTTATTTGTAGTTACTGCTTTTGAACAGATCATGGAGAAGTTACTGTTTTGTGATTGCTTGTTATTTACATATTATTTCAGCGTACTGGAGCTCAGCATATTGGAGTTCTTGCTTTGAAAATTTGTTACTCATTTTATGGTGATTTGAGATTTTGTTTTGCAATGTATTACATGTATAGGATCTTGTTTAGTTTCATGCTGTTATGGGAAAACTCAGGAGTAATAAAGTGAGAGTAGAAATATTAACACCTCAAAACTGTCGGAAAGGAGGTATAATATTTTGATGAATGTTACAGGAACTTTATATAACTCATACTTCTTGGAAAGAAGTACTTCATGTACACTGTACAAAACTGGAGGCAGAGGTAGTTAGAGAAAAGGAAATTACCCAATAAATTTTCCTTTGTATTATTTTCATTCACTTATAGTTTGAACCATTCTGGAATTGTAGATTATTTATAAACTGCAGAAATAAACTATACAAATCAAAATGTAGAAATGTCATCACAACTCTTTTCTGATGATTTTCTGCTAAAAAAACTGTCAGGGTATATTTTGCATCACTGCAGCATAAGTTTTACTGGTGTGTCAGTGATGAGCTGGGCAGCTGGTGCTAAAGGTGTTCTAGCCTGATAGGTATGCTCTGTGTTGCCTCATTAGTGCTGCATGTTCCATTTTTCATGAGGAAGGGAAGCAAATGATGGAGACTTAACAGGCATTGCAATCTATGCTTTGTAGCCTACTTATACAAATTCTTTTTATTCTTGTTCTCATTTTTTTTCTGAAACAGGTGGGATATACAATCAGTGATCTTCAGCTTTTTAAGGTAATTGCATTTTGTGTTTTGATTTGTAATCTATTTGCATGAAGCAGAGGAGTATCTTTCATTAATTTCACAGATAGAAAAATATGACTTAAATTTTTTTTCTTCTTTGCAGAAAGTGTAATTAAGATGTAGTGTGTCTTTTTGTTTTTTTTTTCTTTTCATTTTTCAAGATTTTTGCCAACTTACTGCCACCACTTCCCCCCCTCAAAATCTGAATTCCTGAAGAATAAAAAAGTGACATCTCTTCAGTATCTAGACAAAGTGTCCTAAGTTGAGAAGCATTATAATCTTCCCATTGGATATAGTAGGAGAGCATCAGTGTTCCACTACAGTAGAACTTTGCATTTGGTTATTCATGAAACATCATATGTTAAGGAAAACAAACAAACACAAAAAACATTACATGAGTGAATTTTGCATCCACTTGAATGTTTCAGGATTTTGAAGCATTTGACTTTTCCAAACTGTACTCAGAGACTGGTCAATATATAGGTATATTGCTTGAAAAGTAATGTCTCCTATTTATTTCTGTGGAAACTACAAGATGAAAAGAGCACAATAATACTATTTGATAGAGCAAATTCTCAGCTACAAAACACTACTTTTGCATATAGCCACCACCACTAGCTTTGCATTTTTGCCAGCAATGAAAAGAGCCTGCATGCCGTGCCCATAAAAATGTGCACCAGCAGAGATGACCCATAGTTGCTGTCACCACTGCTGAAATGCACCACCCACCACATCACTGTGCTCACATCTGCTGTTTGGTCTCCAGAACCTGTCAGCAATCATTGATGAATGTCAATGGGAGCCATTTTTTCCAGATGGAAGATGTTCAGTGACACTCCTTTGCTTCATCCGCACTTCCATGTCAGATGCCATTCTGTCAGACTGCTCCTCTGCTGCCATCTGTCACACAATGGAATGTAACAGAATATTGGTGGGAAGGTTCAGTCTCTACTGCCATCCCACCAACATCTGCCTCTGATGACATGGGCCACTGTAGTGCAATTAGGAGGCATTACTTCTGAAGCAGCCCTCATAGTATTTTACAGTATGTAGGCAGCTGTGTAACTTGTCTTTAATTGTACTTCGGTTCTGCTGTGCAGAGCTGGCATGCTGTTTGTGTTACTGCTTGAGTTGTCATAGAGCTAAATTCCATGTTTGCATTTCTGAAATGACCAGCAGTAAGATATCTTTTGCTTGGTATCTTCTCTTCCACTGCCACTCTAGATTTCGTGCTCTTATCTGGGGTATTGCAGTTTGCGTTCAAACTATGAAAATGTTTACATTTCTGAGGACTGAAGAAGTTGGTCAAGGCTAAGTGGCTGAAAAAAGAAATTGGTTTGTGCCTCTGCAGAGTCCTACACTTTCTAAACATTTGAGGAACCGGGACTGGCAGCACTTGTGCAGATGTTAAATAATATGTATGATTACAGGAACATCACTATCAAAGGCAAGGCAGGAACTCTGCTGCTGTATTTTGTTCTGCCCTTTAGGTTCATCTGCTTGTAGAATGACGCAGCTGATGAATCCTTCATCTCTGAAGTACAGCTGCTCGCAAATAGTTTTTCTCTCCTCAACATAAAACATCATGTTAATGTTTTAGAATTTCATCTTGTTATTATGTGGGATCTTAGTAGTTAGTAGTAGTCTGATACTTTTAGTGTACATGTGCCATTTTCTATAGCATTGATGCTCAATGTATGTCTAGAGATAAATTATTACATGCACTGATAAGTAGCTGCTCTGGGGAATAATAAACAGTCACCAATTCCCCATTCCACGTATCACTGCAGAAGCATCAAGATATAAAAAATTAGCTTGGGTTAAAAGTAATTGCCTTTCTATGTCTATTTCAGCTAACTTTGTGTTGAAATAAAACCCCCATAACTTCAGGTCACTAGAAATGCCCATTATTTGGGTATGCTTCTTGATTTGAAATCTCTCAGTAGAACATGGACAAATTCATGAGGAAACAAATGCCAGCATGTGGCAAGTTCACAAAGTCATGATGGTGAAGGTGAAACATTTGCAAATAGTGTCTGCAATACTGCCCATGCCCGCATATTTGTTATAATCATCAGGTGTGGCTGAATACCGTGAAACTTCTTTGTTTTCTCCTCTTTTTTGTGTTGATAGGGTATAAGTCTTATGTGTGAACAGTATTTGTCAGCAGTGAGTGTGTCTCATTGAGGCCTCATTAACTTCTCAAGTAAATTAAATTGCCAGGTCTAACCTACTTGTGCCTTTTATTTGATGTGTCAGTTGTACACGTTACATTCCAAAAAACTCCGGTGTGATTATATGTTCTTGAGTTGAGGGTTAGATGAAGATTAGGGAGAACTTCAAAGCTACGGTTAATCTGAGGAAAGATGAGTTAAAACCGAGTCATTAGAGATCCCTTTGAAGTGTTTTCAGATTAAGCCCTGTCTCTTTTAAGTGGGATACTTATCTGCCTTTCAATATTTAAATAATAAGACATGACAGGCAGTGCTTTTCTGAAGGATTATTGTATGCCTGTGGTGTGTTGTAGAGGCATGAGGCCAAAGGCGAGGAACTTCAGTTGTGGAAACACTGTAGTAATCCTTTCAATTCACTGCCAGGATCCTTCTGCCAGGGTTAAAGCAGACAGTTTGAAGGTGAGAAGACCACACACTGTATGTACTTCCAAATGGGTCTTGCAGATAATCGTGTGATGTTGGCATTAACTAGAACTGAGTATCACTGTGAATGTGATGTTTTTGTTTTAGAAGAGATAATGAGATGTTACAAAAACATTTTACTAGAAACAAATTTATTAACCTTAAGCAAATTGAAATGCTGCCTTTTTCTGCTACCCATGTTAATCTATTTTGACCTGTCAAGCTTTAATGCAACAGTTAAAACAAGCACAGGAGACCTATGGGCTGCCATCGTGTATATGTTAATGCAAATGAAAGCAAACTGAATTTTAGAGTGCTTTTCTGTATGAAAAATGACAGATGGCTTTGTGTGCGCGCATGTGTGTGTATGAATATCTACATATTCATAAAACTCTTAACATTTCTACCAATTATTCTACATATTCATAGCCATACTCAGAGTTGTTTTTATATAGTGTGAAATCAAATTGGTTATGTTTTGCTCTCTATAAAAAGAAAACCTGAGTACAAAAGTTTATGAAATTGTGGAGTAATTTATGCTAGAAGGAACTTCAGGAGATTGAGTGGCCTAGCATTCTATGATGAAATACTACAAATGAGACAAACAGGAAGCAGTGATGGAATAATTAATATAAATACATAAAGTGTGCAGTACTCATTCAGGTCCTAATAGGTCCAGTTGCTGTCTATGAGCTGGTGAATGCAGTCATCTGTGTATTGACAAGTAGTGGTGAGTTTCCTTCAGTCTATTGAGGGAGCACTGGATTAGCAGGTGCACTGCTAAATCAAATCCACTGCATTGATAGAGAAAGAGAGGGGAAGGTTTCTGCATTCCATTATAAGTAAATAACTGACAACTTTATAAAATTCACATTCTGTTTGAAGGCTTCTGTGCTTGCTTTTAAAAGCAAGAATTGCCTATATGTACTGGAGTAAGATCTAAACTTATTTCAAGAAGTGACCCATGTAATACAAAATTAATCATAATAATGGCTGTGCATTTCAAGTGAACGTAATATGCCAGACAAATCTCTTTTGTGCAGTCCTGTTGCTGCATTTGTATTCATCCTTCCCCTTGAGAGCTGTTGCAATAAATTCTATTAGGTCACGTCACACATCGTTGTAGATGAGAATGTGTTAATGCTAACAGTAATTAGTGTTTTAATAGGAGACTGGTATTAGAGAGGCTGTTACATTAATTTGGCTAGGGGTGTAATGTTTCAGAAATAATGTTTGTAAAGTAAAGCTTTCTCTGTCAAAAAGAGCCTTGAATGTGTGCGTATACCTGTAGTAGGCATCAATCCATCCAGGCTGCTTGTCAGCAGAAACTTGAATGCACGAGAATTTCTTTTTCCAGATGATGCAAAGACCAAGATCTGATAACTGAGATGTTGCTAAGCAGCTGGCATACTCCCTTGATTTCAGAAGTCTTTTCCAAGTGGATTAGTATTACAAATCATTACTTGCAGATCTTTAAAGCCTTGTTTCTCAGTCCTAGGCCTGTTAATGTGAGCTTTCAGGCTCAATCTGTATTTTGTTTTTTATAGTTCACTTTGTATAAAGACCTGCATTTCATACCTTTGTTTTCCTATTTCATTATTTTCAATGCAGAATAGAAAAAGGAAATTCTGCTTTTATGGAAGCAAATATTTATTTTTAACGTGGTGCCATTCAGTACTCATTTGATGACTTTAGCATGTAAGATTTTGTTAGAGATACAGATTATTAATCTGAATGTTAGAAATATTGAATAGCATTTATTAAGGTTATCACAGCTGGAACTGAAGGTGTTGAACTGTAATGCTGTTAGTACGATGAAGGTTGGATAGCTCTGTGAATGCCACATCACTGCCATTTTTGGCAAAGATGCCTGGGCAGTTATTGTCAGGGGTTCCTGCAGCAGCCTGCTGGTTCAGAGAGTAACTCGGGATTTTCCCTTTTTCCTGTTTCAAATTTTGTTCTCATATAAAGAAAAACAAAAAAAAAAAAGGAACATGGTTTGCATATAATTAATATTATATGTAATTTATCTCCCTGATAATTCTTGAGTTTTTTAGGAACAAGTTCCTGATGTCCAAAGCCTCCCAGTCCACTCAAGAGTGATTACTGGTTACCTAAAGCAGCAGCTGAAGTGTGAGGTTGATGCATATGTTGATGTGGATGGTGGTATGTTAGAACTGCACCCATGTTACCAGTCACACCCCTTCAGTTTTGGATTTGGATTCTCTGGGCTCTTTGCACATGGATGCCATGATGTAGTGTATGTATGTGTGCCCCTCTGTTTGTGTGGGAGCTCTGAACCTGTGTGCCATGGAAGTGTGATGGTTGGGTTTGTTTTTTTTTATTGTTTGTCTTTTCTTCTTGGTGAAATTTCAGTTTTACTTAAAGTGTATGGTTTTAATTTAACAAATATTATTTGCCTGAAGATTCAAACTAGATTACAAGCCAAACTGCTATATTGTGATGAAATTCCTTATGGCTTTCTATTTTAACAGTAGCTGTGGAACTGGCAAATGGTTTCCCGTGTACAGAAGTTAATTCATTGATAATGTGTATGACACAGTATTTTCAAGGTAATGCAGTTTTCTGCTTGCAACAATTAAGTGCACAATCTGTGGTAACAATCCTTCTGTGGAATAGAACCATAGCAGATTTCTTTTTTATTTTTATTTTTAATTCAAAAGAGTTTGAATCACAAGTCAGACAATATGGTATCTGTGTGATGTTAGCTGTGGAAAATACACACAAACTTCTAGCTTATTCCTATCAAACACAAGGACACTACATAATGAGTTCTTGTACATGAGGAAAGTAGATGCACAGAAATTATGGAATTTTCACAAATGTTTTAAGGTGAATTGAAAAGTTATTGTTGTTTTACACATCCTATTGTGTATTAGGTAAAAAGTTTTTCCCCAGTATGAGGACAACTATCTGCATCATGTAATATCAAAATGTGTTGATTATTCATGAAACTTTTATTGACTGTTTCCAAATGTACCTTCATTTACTACCAAGAAAACACAGACAAAATAACAGTTAGGGCAGCAATATATGGTGAGAATTCCAATTTCTTTCTCCTGCAGGCTTTAAGATTGCTATGAGTTCTCCTTGTTGAAGGGTCAGCTGAATGTCCCTCCTAATAGGTAGTATTTTCAGTTTCCATGTCTTATTTTCCATTCCTCTCCCAAATAGTCAGTATATTATTTTTTTTAGTGGAAAGCAGGAGAATACTTGTGTTTCATCCTCTCTAGTTGCTAGGTTAGGCGGATTGTAGATGAAATACCCATATATGCTATGTCATGTCAGTGAGGAATGTTGTCTGCACGTATTCCAGCTCCCAGTCTATTTGTGATTTGGCTGTTTGGGGAACATACAATAGAAGGTCTTAATTAAAAAATTGTCCTCCTTGTAGTATCTTTGTTACTCTACTTTTGGAACTAAAGTAGAATGCTACTTACTGGTCTGGAGTTTTCCCTTCCAATTGTATTTCTAAAAATGAGTTTTACAAACATTTCAGACATATTATAAGCACAGCAAATCTGTTCCCTCAACTTATAATTCATATAACTAGAATATCTGGCTCACTGAGTTATATTTTGTCTGCCTGCCTTATTTGTTTCACTTGGCAGATAGAAAGTGGTAAGAAAAGTTTTAGGATAAATCTTTAGATTGAAGTTGTCAGAGCAGCCTAAAGAAATTCAAGTGCCCGAATCTCCGTCCTAGCCAGGAGCTTTACAACCTTTTTATTCCTGTCTATCAGCTCATCAGCAACGATGAAGCCAGCTTAAGTCTTCCCATTCAGTCAGTTTCTGTGGGCTAATGTTTACTAAGCGTTTGACACAGTGCCACTGGCTTTTTTCTACGGCACCTGCTTTACGCCCCAGGGGTTTCCTTTTCCATCCCAGTGATAGGCCGGCCCAAGTCTGCCCAGCTATAAGGTCATGTGCGTTCAACCCAATATTGTGTATATAAAATATCATTTGCTGAAAACGTTCACTTTTGGTAAAATTGAATTTTCCACTATTGATTTTTATTGTAATGAGGGATTGTATTACCTGAACGTAAACTGCTATTGGTTTAAATAAACTGATTTTGCCTGGTATAAATCGTTCAGGATTGTGCCTATAAGGATTCTTATTGACCAGAGCATTGCGGATATCTCATTAAAAGCATTTGTCACTGCGTGTTGCTATATTTATGCAGTAATAAGCTGCAATATTACCTAACGTTTGGTTTTTCACCCTAACATGGTATAAAGCTAAATCTTGATTTCCTTTCAAATGGTAAATAAGTGGTTTTATACTCTCAACGTTAGTGCTAAACATTTCCAGCCTCGGCCACATTGCACAGAGGAAGACGAAACAAAATTCGGTGAGATTGTTTTCAGGTAGAATTCCTCTTTTTAATTGTAGTCTCTGCCATCTGATATGTAGTTCGAGGCAGGAAGTCTGTTAGCTGACTCAGAAGAGAGAGAACTGCCTGATTTAAATTTAAATTGTATTGTTCAACAATGTTGTGTAATTAGATGGGAAAGCAGGAAAATCCTTTTATTAGAGATGTCTTTGTAGACAGTAGCCATGAAAGCCACAGTGGTTGATGCTAATTACCATATTTTATTTAAACTTCCATCTAAATGAAAGGATCATTCAATTCAGAAGCTGCAGCCATACAAAAAACACAAGTGCAGTTGAATTGCTGCTGCCAAGCAGATGGGGCTTTGATCAGAATAAGTTATTTGCAGCTTTATTGTCTGGCTGCCAGGGTGGGGCTTGTATTGAACCACCTCGTGCAAAAGGAGAAGAGGAGAGAAGGGTCTTGCTGATTTGAGAGAAGATCCTGGGAGAAATTTCCCGTTCTTAGTTTATTTTTCCATATTGAAATACAAACTTGCAAAGAAAAAGTGAGATCGTTGATATTGGGCTACACTAATGTGTGTGATGGTTTTGTTAGGAACATGTTGGTAAATTTGTTTTAGCTGTAGGATGGGATGAGGGAGAACAGGGGATATTGAGCACAGCTGACATTGTATTTTTTTTCCAAGGTCTGTTCTGTCTAAAGTACACGATGAGAATATTGCACTGCTATACTCATTCACTGCAAAAACCAGACAACTTTGCAGGTCTGGGATACTTTCTGCATATCCAGTGATGTAAACTAGACAATTTACAAAGCCATCAAAAGAGTAAGATTGAGGTGAGAGAGGAGGCAGGAGAAGGGACAGCATGTAAAAAGTAGCATTAGGTAGCTTTACTGGGATGTATGGGGGATCTTTGCATCATTTTATTGCCACAAAAACTGATTTCTAGCATTGACTGGAGAAGAGAGGGAAACATTACTTGGAGCTGTGTGGATCTCAGGTGGAAAATCTTTACAGATGGGGTATACTGAAGAGCAGAAGTAGACAATATGTAGCACATTTATTTCCTGTTATTGAATTATACGGTCTCAGACTTTTCTTCCAGTGAAAGTTAAAGTATAAAAGTGAAGATCAATAATTTCTTCTGACATATATAAGTATGTATATATATTTAATGAAAAAGGATAGCCATGAACATGATCTTATTTTGTCCTGCACCATAACTGCATTCAGGCGCTGAGGCTTTCTCAGGCATAGGAAGTTTTTCACAAGCCGAGATGGAGGGAGGCAAAACAAAAGTCAAACTTGGAAACACTGTATTTCTTCAGTGCTGTGCTACAAATAGTGTGGCAGAACTGCGTCATTTCCAGGCAACTAAAATTGGGAATATTTGGAGGCTGCTTCAGAATTTTCTTGTTTGACGCTTTTTTCCTGAGATGACAGTCCTGTTTGTGGGCATGTTAGTACGTGCTGATGCTCAGAGTGCTTGAGTTTTGGCCTTCACCACGCATATGAACCTTGATAGTGATTTACCCCCTAATAATTATGCCTGGTCTTAGATCCAGATGTTCAGATCCGTGTGATTAGTACGGTTGAAGTGGATTGGAGATAAATGTTTAGATTTACTGAAACTCCCTCCAGACCAATCTTAATGTATCTTGTATTGTGTTTTGTTTTCCTTACACCCCTTCCTCTTTCCTTTGTCTGCTTGTCATCCCTGAAAGAAGATCTCCCTGGTGCTTTATACAATAGTTTCAAAAAAAAGCTTGCAATCTAGTCTTTGTATCAGACTGTTGGAACGAAAGTGTGATAAAGTTTAAACTCAAAGCGTAATTCTTATGCTTTGTAAGTCATATTTGCTTTTAGAAGCACAAAAAAACAGATGTTTGTTCTAGGTAAATGCAGTGCTCCTCCTAAAATAAATAGGTTTGAAAACTGTTTTTGTAGTAAAAGAAAAAAAAAAAAGAAACTTAGATTTGAAATGCTGTGTTTAGTTGAGCAGATTTAAGATACAAATTTCTAAACTCAGTCCAGTAGTTTTACCCATCTTGTCTCTCAATGAAACCATACTTGAGAATATGCATTAGTAGCTTAGTCAGTAGAGTTTTATCATTAGCACTTGGCTTTCTAAACGTAGTGAACATAGAGTTAAAGATATTTCCACCATCATAAGTGATATGGCAACACATGAATGAGACACCCAACAAATCTCGAGCTCTTCTGCAGAGGTGACACACAATAAATATACACTTTAAGGAATTCATATACATGTTTCCAAGATGGTATTCATTTGACTTTTCTAAAAGATGGTAGAAGACTTGGGAACCTCTTAAGGCATAACTTTTGGAAAGACTGTGGAACAGTAGGACAGGTCTTTTTTCTTATCTGAGAGAGTGCTAGTGGATAACCAAAACCTTTTTGTCATATTTTTGGCAGTAATTTCACTTTTTTTTAATCTGTTTTCTATAAGTTTTGGCTTTTTTCCAGATGCAGAAGGCATCGGTGGTGCTGGAGAGTGAAAGCATTGGTGGCAGGAAGCAAGTAGAGACCTAGAGGGGTTCACTGCGATGGGAAAGGTCTAGATTTCACTTAGCTGTAGCATTTGACCTGACAAGAAGTTATGAGTAAAAAATTCCCATTTTGATCATACACAGCCTGAATACAGTGTACTGCCAGCATAACAAAAGTTTGTTGCTCTGCACTTGAAAAATGCATAGTGGAGTATTTGGATAAGCATAGCTGGTGTCTGCTGAGTACTTGGGTCAGGGGCAAGTGTTGGAGGATGAGTGCTGTTCCAGGAGATGATCCTGCTGCTTCTCACTGAGGATGTCATCACGAGCACTTCTTTGCTTAGTAAAAGCTTTCCATCGGTAAAATGTCCAGATTAGTCCTCAGACTGAACTTGCAGTTTACTTACACAATAAAGTGTAGAGACCGACCTGTGCAGCAGAAGGGCAGTCGTAACACTGATCTGTGCATGAATCTAGGGACTGATACTGCAATTTATTGACTTAACAATACTGTGAATTTTGCACTCATTGCAAATCTGTGGCTTTAGAAGTCAACAGGTGAAGTGGTAAAAGAGGTGTGAGATCATAATCTGTGTGGAGTAACATGGAGGAGGACAGAGTTGTTTCATTCACTTTTATCCTAAAAAACCATTTGTTTGGCATGGTTCTAGAAGTTCAAATGAGGTTAAACAAATGCAGAAAGTCTGGTCAAGCACATTAATGAACTAAGATTATTTATTACAGATGTCAATTTACCACCAAGTTATGCTATAGATCGACTTATATTTGGGTAGTTTATATCTTTATCTGTTTGTGTATTTTTACAAGAATGAAGTTTAAAAATATCTGCTAAAAAGCTGCATACTTGCTTTCTTTTTACTTTCTTTTTTTTTTAAATACCAGGACATTTTATGAGCCATTATCACAATGACCTTTTGATTCACAAGTTTCTGTTCTTATTAGTGGTTAATTTAAAAATTCAAGGTGACAGCTGTGTGGCTGCTATAGTGATGGTTTGAAAATAAGAAGTGCAGAGGGTTTATTTTAACCAGGAAAGAGGAAAAAGCAAACCAAAATCCTGATCATGTGTAAATAATCTAAAATTGGCAGCAGTTCGGACAAGAACTTCCCAAACTGTTAAGCATGGATTACAGCCATCTAGCATGTTTTTTTTCAGTTGTATGATGTTATGTAATACAGTAGCTGGATGATTATACCATATTTTGGGAGACTATGCAAATACTTGAAAACTTTCATGTAGACACCTCTGTCTTTTCAGTTCCTCAGGAAATAGTTCTATTTTTGAATATTCTAGTTTAGCCAGCATCTGTGAAAGCCATTAAGGAATGCTAAAGCAATGAGTTCTCTGTCTTATGGATTTCTGTTCTTTAGTATCTGCAAAGTAGCTGATACATTTTGGGACAGTTTCTGAGGACTGGCTTATTTGGGGAAATGAATGTCCCATAGGCTGAAGAAGAAATTACATTGTATTTGTGCTGTTGTACTTAGCTTCTGTCTTTAGCCTCCACTTTTGGGCTCTGAGGATTCTTATATAACTAAAAGTAAGGCACAGTAACTCAGCAGGTAGTTTTTTTAACGTGACTATAATTATAATTCTCAGTTCTCCTGAGAATTGTGTCCGTTTCCATATAGGAGACACTGTAAATGTATCTCAGTGTGGAGTTGTGAGGAGAGGGGACTCCTTACTAAGGTCTGTAAAGTTAAAGATTGAGAATAAATACTGTGAATGTTGCCCTTTGTGTGCAGCATATGAGATGACATAAATATGAGGTGAAAATAATTGTGTAAACAAATACTCCCAATTTTCGTGGCAAATTTGCCACTCGCTTCAAAGTGAGCCTGCTTGTAAAACAAGGACACAGGTAATTAAGGAAACTGTTTTCAAAATACCTGGCCTTATAGACAGCATTTGTTATGAGAAAAAATATCAGAACTTGTGAAAATTTTTTGGGGGACACTTGAGCAGGGCAACATCAGTAGAACATTACATTTCAATATATGTTTCTCTGATAGATGCATGGGAATTCATGGTAATCTAATTTTAAAAAAATAAGAAGAAATACTTAAAATAGCTGATCCTAATCTAGGAAGGTTTTCCTAGGTTCTCAAGAGCAGTGAAGAATTTAAATAAATTGGATCTTTTTGCTGTACTATAAAAATATATGTGGTTAAAAAATTGCAGTTAACTAATGCATTAAGAATTGTGCACCTAATTGTGCACTTAAGTACTTTCAGAACAGTTTCCTTATTTAAAGCAGAACTTCACTTTTGCAGAAGCTATAGACGAGGCTGGATAAACTATATAATGGAGACTGGGAGAGCTTTCTCTAGGTTGCTTTTGTTAAGGTTTTTCCCTTATAAGACTTATTCTTCTGTATTGGCTCAAGATCAGCCAGTGACTTTCCTGGCTCACTTGGAGCACAGCAGAAACGAGAAATGTCTGTTGTCTGTTGCCCTTGGAACTAGTCCTTACGAAGACTTTTGTCCTTAAAAGTGTGGAGAAACAACATTGAGCCTCAGCTACATTTTCACTCGATTCTTAGTTTGTAGACAGAGAGGCTGTATGCATTTCTTATGCTCCTTGAAGATTTCTCCTCCCTATCTCCACTCCATTGCTCTTTTTGCAGAGGTATTTTGGCTGGAACTAGAGCTGTAGCTGGGGTGGCTGACACACACTAGTGGAAGAGAGGGAGATGAAAGCTTGAACTGCTCAACTGTTCTTCTGTGTTTGCCAACCTTATTTCTACTGGAGTTTTACACTGAATAAGACTTCAGTACATTGTCTCGATGATTAGGTGATGCTGTTGTTGCATTAGTGCTGCTTGCTAATACAATTAGCAGGTATCAACCACTTTACTTTTCTCAAAAAAAAAAAAAAAAAAAAAGAGCAATATCGACTCATTTTCACAAGCTGAAATCCTGAGCTATACCTTTATAGAAAAGTAGTACAAATTTAGTTCTTTTTGATTTGAAAAGTCAGGCATTGGACTTGAAATGGCTTAAATAGCCCTAAGAATACATTTGAGCTGTAATTGTCTTTGTAACCTGTTTTAGGTACCGGGACTGAATCTTGATATATATTTTTTTAATTTTTGTGTTCTGAAAGCAATACTACTTCAAATTACAGGTTCATTTATCAGCAGCATTAAATAACATTATCATTCAATCTCTTCCCTCTAGATAGTTATTTTCTAGAGAGTGTATTTTGCTATGCTGGAATGAAAATAAAATTGATGCATGATTTTGTTAAATGATGGCTAAGGTTTTGCTATGTGTGTGATTTGGCTGTTTGTTTATTTTTATTATTTAATACAAATGTTGATGGCTAAATTTTTATCTTCATTTTAATAATTTCAGGAAGAGATTATCTTTTACTAAGGAATCAAAAAGTATCTTTCATTTTGTTGGCAGAAAAACTGTAGATTTGAATTTGGCTTTATTCTTTAAATGGAATTTTGAGGGCATTATTTTTAGTTCTTAGGATACTTACTGTTCTATGAGGAGAAATACCAACAATTTTTAAAATTTGTTTTTCTTCCTGTAGTGAGAATCTGTCTATGTATATATTAGAATTAAGATGTAGAGATGCTGGTTGAATTGTATTTAACTTTTCAGTTCCGTCCATCCACTATCAGAAGGAAAAAAAAGAGCACAGAGTCAGGTGAAACTACCTAGTGCCTAGCAGTCCAGAGAGAAAAGCATTTGAATGGAACCATCTCTCAGTAGCAAGATGACCAGTGTTTCAAAAGCAAAAAAGCAATGATATAATCAATAGAACAGACACTTGCTCCTTAGAAACAAAAGAAAGCAAAGAAAATAATAATTATTAAAATGAAATAAATCCTGAAACCTGCTGTTTGTAAGAAAGCGAGTTACTGCCTTATGAGTTTGCTCACGCAAACACCAGTTGAACAATAGTTAAGCTTATAGTATTCACTTTAAATAGATATTCTTTGGTGAGTACCTCTTTTACTGAATATGCTTTTTGTTTTTAGTTTCTCAGTAGCATCCTCCTCTCATCTTCTAGATTTTGAATACATTTTGACAGCATGATATATGGTTTGGGGAAAAAAAGCAGCTCAATGCATCTTGTATGTGGGACTCTTTTTTTAATCTTTAGAAAATTGTAAAGGATCTTGTCAAAGTTGACTTCTTTGTGTTGATCTACAGAGCTTGAGATAACAGCTTTTAGAAGCGTTAGCAATTTATACGGATGGCAGATCAGAGCTATATAATAGCTAGCTGAATATATGTAAAGTTCTAAAAGCCTGCCGTCTTGTCATTTAAATAACTTTTTAATTAAAAAAACAAAAAACAAAAAAGCCTTCTAATATACCTTATGGTAACACTGCGGTATGATTAAAGGAAGTTTAATTTGAACTTGTATTCATTTACTTAGCAATGTGAAAGTTATTTTGGCAACATGCTATTTATCTCCATCTCCTAGTTGAGTTTTCTGCATCATAGTAATATTATTGCAGTTTAATGATATAGCTGCTGACTTGCAGCTTCACTACCACGTGATTAACAAGCTTCTGAGCAGCCTGCTCCTCATCCAAGTCCCTTATTTAGAGGCTGTGGGCAACTGCCCCAGAGATACCTGATGCTCTGTGCTCACAGTTCATTTCAGCATCCTGCCACAAAGTATTGGGAAACAGAGGCCTGTGTCCCTGAGTTACTTCTAAAGGGAAGGATTGAATATTCTATTCCTGCTATAGTATATCAGGTTCTAAGAAAGACCACTGAAGTGCTGAGACAGACAGCAGGGGAATCTTCCTCCATACCCACCCTCCATGTGCAGTTGCCTCCTTTGCATGCCTAAGACCAAGCTTTGCTCTCTTCCCACATAGCACAGGGAGGGGGGGCATCCTTCTAAGATCACTCCTTGCCCATAGGAAAAGGTGGCCAGTGAATGCAGCCCTGTGCTCTTCTGGGCTGCCACACCAACACAGTGCAGGCACTGAGGGTGCCAGAGCTGGTTCTCCTGCTTTGCTACAGCTGATTCTGAGTGGCACTGACTGCAGCCTGGAAGTTCTGGTGGTCTCATGCCCAGCCAGTGCAACAGATATCCACAGTGTGATACCACAGTCCCTCAGTCCAGGATACCCAATCCTGTGTTGCTGAACATGAATGTTTCAGGTCTTATTCAAACATGAGCTAATTTTGTGATAAGGTACTGATGTAGTATAGCACTGAGCATCGTTTGAGATTTAGAGTTAGCAGTGGTTCTCTAATCTTGTGTTTTGGAATTGGACTGATTGCTATAGGGTATAAGAGGGAACAAAATTCATTTAAAACCTCCCCCCCCCCCCTTCTTACAGAGGCTGCATTCAGAAGAGAGTAGGAACAAAGGGGTGCTGGCTTCCTTGGAATGTCAGTCTCAAAGCTACGCGTTTCCTTAACAGAATATAGATGCTTAATGAGAAAATTCGGAGGTTTCGGGATAGATTCTTGACCCTTGTCTTTGAACAAAATGAAGCTCTTGCAGTCGAGGATGTCAGTTCTTCAGTGCTAATTTAAGAATAAAATGACCCACTGCTGAAATAGTTGTCTTTCACACGCTCTTCATGCAAACAATCTGACAGCAGTAGTTAAGCATATGATCTCCAGTAATGTATGTGGTGTGTAATTTTGATTTGGCTAATGCTAACAGTGTTCTACCATGTGAAAACAAGGAAAGGTGACAAGAATTTTTGCTTCCCTTTTTCTGAACAAAGAGGGTAGCTCTTCCATCTATTTCATAATAAGCCTTTTAAGTTCCTTGTCTTTTCTCATCAAATGTTCACTCATGGCTTTTTATGCATCTCAAGAAGACTGCAAGGAACAGAATTGCCTATACAGAAAGGATATGAAAAAATCTTTCTAGCAGAAATTGGACTTATCACAGGAAAGTAAGGTTTTGTCTGTGTGTCTTTGCTTGTGTATGTATATATATGTGTTGAAATACATATATACATGTAAGGATTATAGTGTTCTACAGGTGTGCTGTGAGAGGTCTGCTGGTTTGTTTTGCAACTGTGCAATATGGTGTGTGCTGCTGTGAGATGAGTGTGGGCTTGGTGGCTGAGAGGGGCTTGTCAGATTCAGGCAGTGAAAGGCAGCCCCAGTTAAACTTGCTTTGCTTGGATCAAAACTCAGCAAATGAACACTGGGGAGTATGTTAGCATTTTTGTGCTGAGTTTTTTTATATATGGTACCTTATGTGTTTCAAATAAAATGTAAATGGAGCCTGTAAGTAGTATCAATTATCCCTAATTATGTTGCTGAGTGAATTTGTTTGCTTTGTAGAAAGTGTTTCTGATTTTTAGTATTCTCTATGTCTTCAAGACACGTTTTACTGTTCTTGCGAACAGTTGTATGATGGCTTGAATACAGAATTGTTATCAGTTAGCTTCTGAGGTTTTGGTTACATTTTCTTTTGTAATTTCTAGGCCAAATTGTACTTCTACAAGAAGTTGGGACTTCTGTCAGAATTGGGAAAAAGTTACTGTTCGGACATAATCACTTTTACTGACAGAACAATCGGGAAACATAGATACTAAATGCTGGAGCTCATGCATATGGAGAACATAACATGTATATTTTGTAAAATACTTTAGAATTTAGTAAGGGTAAAATTAATCAACACAACCAAACAATTTTGTTTCCATTAAAATGCCTTTTAATAAGTTTCTGATGAAGTTGTAACTTCCTCCAAAAAAAGTGAAAACAGCTAAAATGCACCAAATAGTAGAATGTCATGCAATTGCAATGTTGTATATGAAATACATCATCTTTCAAAGGAAAGGAGGTCTTGGCATATCCAATTCCACGTCCTGACTGTGCTTCCTAGTGTCATTGATTTCAGAGTGTGTGACTGTACTTCTTCCAGACAGTGCAGTTCTCAAGTTAAAATGTTTGGATCATGTTGTCCAGGAAGTAATCAATTGGAGGTGAAACACTTGGAGATATGAATGCTGTGTTGCAATGTGTTGATCCAACTAACTGTGGGAAAAAAAAAAGAAAAAAAGAATAAGAAACTTCTTAAAAAGAAGTTAAAGTTTCTGAAGTCATTGCTTTATGTCCAGCACATCTCTTCCTCTCCCAGTGAACTCAAAGAAACAAACTATTAATTAGCTTGCAGGTTAGTGTCTGAAGCATGATAGCATTTGTTTCAAGCTAAATGCCTGCTAACATCTCGGAAGTGAGCTAACCTGAGAGACAAAATATACACCAGCATTAACTTCTAAGAAAAGTGGATTGATATAATAGGAATCCAGCCTAGCTCTTATATTCATCTGCCACTGTGTATGCTCTTTCATTTTCAGTTTTGACAGTTGGATTTCTGTGATAGAGGTGTAAAAGAAATGGTGGGTCCCTAGGTATAGGGGCTTTTAGAACAAAATGGTTTATTTTAGGAAAGGGAACTGTATATTATGTTTTTACATCATCAGATGTGCATTGTGTCTTCTCTGCATTAATGTGGCAGCAAAATTTCTAAATTTGCTTACCTTAATCTCCATGAAAATCCATGTGCTTTCTCAACATTAGCTCTTCTCATTTTACTCTTCATCCTTACTCTTCTGTGACCTGTGCAGATGTTCCTGCTGCATTACCTTTTCCCCCATCTGGAAGGCAGATGGACTCATCCTCAAAGAGACAGTATTTGTTCATGGATCAGTTTTCAGAATCTGAAGTGAACAAGTGACAACCTTCCCAAGGATGCTGAACATGTCCACGCCTGGGCAATGTTCTGCAAATCCAGAAAAGTCTTTCAAGGACGCATAGATTTTTGTGCGTGTGCATATATATATATACATATACACTATACATATACATAGGAATAGGAAAACAGACAACAGTATATATATATTTTTTGTAATTAGAAGATTACTTTGTATGTACCCTTACACTAGTATTTTATGTCTCTGCATTTTTTTGTTTCATTCTATTATTTTTAGGAGAAAATATTATGAAAAGAAAAAGGAAGGACTTTCCTATTAGATAGTAGCAACTACAATAGTGAAAATGTGTTACAAATTCAGCAAGGATTGTGCCATTTCAGAAGGCTGGTGCCTGTCTGTATTGACTTATGGTCTTCTGATTTTTTTTTTCTTTTTATTTAAATATTTGGGCTTTGTTGTCTGGAGAGTCACTGTAATGACTCCTTGCAGTTTAAATATGATGTAAAACTATTTTATCCTCTTTTCTTAGAAACTTTGGAGAAGTGAAAGACGAGCTGAAAGTACACTTAGCCATTCAAAGTTTTGTTAGCAGTGGGATGTACTGTGTATGCATTACCGTATGGAAAAGCTCTGTCCAACGGAAACTTGTTCCTTTATTAAACCTATTTTTAAAACAATTGTAACATATTTGATGATTAAAAGTGAATAATGTTTTTCAGGTGTACCTTGTGTGAGTTAAATTAAGTAGTTTTCTTTGTGTTCTCAGACCTCAAGTTTCTATTCTGAAAGGCAGACAGTGAGTTGTGTCCCCTGACAAGAGACCGAGCCAAACGAGTATCCCTGCAGCACCATGCATTGTGTTCTTTCCCAGATACCTGTGGGTGCTGCCTGTTAGTGCTGGTAACACCTTGCAGAAAGCGAGGGAAATGAGTCTACGCGTACTGTGAGTTACTGGGAAGTTGGCCTGTGGTTGTGAAAGTCCCAGAAAGAAAAGTCTACTTTTAGGCTGTGGCTGTTGTAACTGAGGAGTGAAACCGCCTCCCTGCACAGAACGGCCCTGGCTCATTGTGTGATTTTCACCTTTGTTCACCATCTGTCCTCACTGGAGCTGACGTCTGCCATCTGAGGGCTGCCTCTCTGATGCTTCATTCTCTGATTAGATGCTTAAGGCACCTTCAAAAAAGCATGAAAGCAAAGACAATCGGGTGTCTTTGTGTGGTACACACTTCCATATCCCCATGGTGCTTTTGTGCATGCACCCTTAAGAACAGCCTTTTGTGTGCCCATACCCCAGATGGTTGCCTGCAGTCACAGTCTTTAGTAAAAGAATCATATTCAAATGGTTTAATGGATAATAAACTGTACTGACTTTGCTTTTGATGTGAATGGATGTTTTCAAGTTGAAGAAACAAAAGATCTCCTGGGGAAAATTGCCAAAGATATGTATCATTGTAAATCTTGAAGGGGGTTGAGGGCAAACTGAATAAATTACAACTACTTAGTGGCTTTGCTGCAAAAACAGGCAGTGCTGAAGTTAATAATTGAAACCCAGAAAGTAAGGTGGATTAGCAGAATCTCTCTTAAATCCTGTTGTCTAAGTTATTGCACCTAAGCAATTAACACAGACTTTTTTGTTTGTTTTGCATTCTCACAGGCCACACGTTGTGCCTGGTATACTTAGTGATTTAATTTTACTGAAACAAAATGCTTTCAAGACAAAGACTTCACAGTTGCAAGAGTATTCCCAGAAATGTGCAATAGTGATAGCTAAAAACCTCTGAGACTCTCTCCCCTCCCCTCTGCCCTTCGACTCAGGGAACTGAAATATGTGACATGTTCTAAAAGTTTCAGGTGAAGTTTCCTGGAATTTCAGATGTTGGTAATCAGTCTGTGTAGAAAAAGAGTCCAAATGGATATTAATCAAGCTTAGGTGATATCTTTGAGTAATTATTCAGGGCTGGGGACACAAAGGGTTTTGTTGACTTTTTTTGTTTGTTTTAAACATGATGGAAAAAAGGTATTAATGTTGATATCTTTTTTAGTTCTGAGGCATGTTGCTAAAACACAATGCTTTCCGAACAACAAAAGTGTAATTTTTATGGAAGTAGCAATTGACACTGGATTTTTTTCTTCAACGTAGTAAGATTGTGAAACAAAACTCATAGATGTAGCTAATATTTGAGGAATGTTAGGAATATCTAACAAAGTTGAATGTCTGGAATGTTTTGGTTAACAGCAACAGTGTATATTTATAGGGAGGATGTGAATAAATCTGCCTTTGGTTATCATAGTTTCCCAAAGGTATATAAAATGCAGGATTTTTCTTCAAGAATCAAGGCAAATGCAGGGTAAGTTCTATGTTTTCAAGAGAATAATCTGGTTTGGATCTACCTCTTTATTTGTTTGATATCTATCTTCTAAAACACTGTGGAAACTAAGTAGATTCGGAAAGCAGTTTTGAAACAAAAAACATTCTGCTTCAACTAGAAAACAGTGATTTCTGACTGAGGTATACATATTACTTAGACTTTCAGAAATGCATCATGTGGAAATCTAGGTGATACATCTAACCACATCAGTTCCTTGTGACAGTATTTGATATAACAGCATGTACTATGGATTTGCATTCCGTAGTGGCCTGTGATCCAAGTGTCTCGTGGCTTTCCACAAGTAATTATTTTGAGATGTCTTATTTACTTCAAAAGAAAAAGATGGGAAAGATCATTACAGTCACTCTTGCTAACTGTAAGGCCAGTGCTTTTCCCATGGGAGATCATAATGACTTATTTTCTCACTTGACCAGTTCAATGGACAAATATTGATATTAGCAAAAGCATAATTAACAGTTAAAGGAGTTTCCTTCACCTACGTTGTAGCTGATGTGGCAGAATGGATACACAGTGCTTTATAATCCAAGGAGTCTGGATATGTCATGATTCAGTCTAAATCTAGCTAAGATGATCCTGGTGCTTCAAGAGTCTTCAAGAGTGCTGAGTTCTTGCACCTTGGTCTGACTGTCCTTTTGAAAACAACAGCAACAAAACCAAAAACATTATCTACTGCAGCACCAGCAATCTTGTATACTAATTTGGTTTTTGATGTTCCTGTGACAGTCATGGTCCCAGACTCTATATCCATTGCTTCTTCACTGAGATGTTTGTGTTTAATTTCTCTTTTGAAAATGGTCTTTTAATAGTGGCATGTGATTGCTGTAATATAGTCTGGAAAGTGCTTTACGGTAATACCACTTGAAAATTAGAAGCATACCTTGTACAAGGTATGATTGTCAGCATTAGCACATTTCAAAGCCAAGAGTACAACACCAGAGTTCTGTGTTGAACTAGAGGCCAGTCAGTTTCTGATGACACTTGTGACACTGTAATGAATTCAAGGGGTTTAATGTAGTTTCAAAGCAAGTTTTAATGAACACCTACTTGTCCTGGGTTGCAACAGGCAGTGAAGTAGGCTGACTTCCCGAACAGGAACTGCCTCCTCGGAGGTCATTCTCAGTCAGAGGCTTCTGCATCAGAATGTAACCACTAGAATTTGCCCTTTTTGGTCTTGCAGAATCCTGGATAAGTAAGTAGAATGAATTTTTCATTGTTTTCAGTGTTCTAATAACTGCTGCCATTGTTTGTCAGTTGATTGTGTTATGTCTTCTGAGATGTCTCTGCCTTGTTTATTACTGGCACAAGACAAGCAGTCATTGCTGTGTTTAAGAGAAAAAACTCTAAAAACCTTTGGCTGTCTTGCTTCTCTGTTGGTGGGAACTTATGGCCGCCTCTGTCCGACTAAATTTTGCGTAAAGGAAACACTTAAACACCAGCTCCATAGAAAATCAGTTACTTTAGTCCTTCTGACTCTGGACTCTGAAAATAATATATGAACAAAAAGAACGTGAACAGTTTTCTTCTTAACTTGTAAGTATTGTGCTTTCATAGTCTGAAAGTAGTGGTGTTCATTTTTTTCCTTATCTGATGTGTTTGGGAAAGAACTTTGTCTATGTTAGAGGATATGAAGTATATGGTAAGCTTTGGAAGTACATTTGGGAGTACGGGTGGCTCTGCTTTTAGATGGACTTTTGACATTTTAAAATAAGCCACGTCTGCAATGTTGTTTCTGAATGTCATCCTTATTTCTCAAATGAGGCATTCAAAATCTTTATGCTCTGTTCAGAATCTTTGAACTAATTATTCATTATGTAAGCACTGATTTTCTAATCTGTGTGGGCTTTCATTGTTGTGGTTCTACAAGGTTTTGCTTGAAGAAATAAATTCTAACTTCTGCCCAATGACATGGGAGAGCAGATCTCTGTCTTGTAGCCATTTCTCAGCTCACTGAGATGCAAGTGTCCAAGCTTCCTAGTTAATAGCTTTGATAGAGTCCAAGCAGAGGTGGTAAAGTTTGAATTCACTGCTCCGAGGACAGGTATGATAGAGAAGCTATGTCACCAGGCAGTGCTTTTCATATGGATTTCTAAAATCTGTGAGAAAAAGAAATCAACTCATCATAATTTTCAACTTTTGTTCCTTTATAAGAATGATGATTCTGTATTGCTCTACTGAGGGGGATGTTAGAAAAAATACAGATTTCTTAAGCACCTTAAATAGAAAATGTGATGCAAGAAAACACAGTACTTATAATAAAGGAACGTTTGGATGTTGTGTTGAGGGACATGGTTTAGTGAAAGCTATTGGTGATCAGTGGATGATTGGACTGGGTGATCCTGTGGGTCTTTTCCAACCTTGGTGATTCTATGATTCTGTGAAATCAATTTGTATTATGTCTGTTTCCTGTTCTTTTAATGATCAGTGTAGAGAGGTACATATATGAGGCACATACATATTCTGATCTATTTAAGACAGTGTATTCTAGCCCTCATTAATCAAAATGGCACTTTTTACACCTTCAAGTATTTTTGCATTTGCACATGAAGTGTGTTCCCAAAACTCTGTTCTGCCTCATTGATCTCTGCATTGTTCAATTTTCAGACCTAGGTGTCTAAAGCTAGCTGCAAAGATAGAAAAGTTGACTTCTAATGTGATTTCTTTCATCTTTTATATGTAGAATTGGTATTACAAACTGTGCAGAAAGACTTTCCAAGTTTGCTTTTTGCATTGAGCTTGGCACAAACACAAACAATCACTTCTCATGCTGAAAATCATACTGCCTACTTCCAGAGAAAGTGCTAGGAGACACCATTGCACTGGGAAGCTGCTTAAGGGAAAGGATTCTGTTAGAAACTGAGGAAAAGAAAGCAAGGCACAGGCTTTCCCCCTTAACTATTCAAATGTTGCCCATTCTAAAGCTTCTCTCCCAGATGAAAGCCAAGGGGTAGATCCTACTAGTACTCAAATCCAAGAGAATCACAGTATTTAAATTCAGTAACTTGTCCACTAGGAAAGAATATGGAAGACCAGTCATTCCAAGATTTCCCATTGTGTGTATACAAATCAGCAGCCACCTGAGTGAATGTGGAGCAGGAGAAAACCTTTTCTAGGCTTGAAGAACTTTGGAATATATGAAGACCTCCCATTCATCTATTTAATGCATAGAACACATTGGTGGCTGGGAGGCAGGTGTGTACACAGGACCAGGAGGGGAATTAAATATTAGTCCTGCTTCCTACATCAGTTTGGTGGACATTCTGAGTGTGGGAGCCCTGCAGGCATCTCCAGATCCCCACAGAAGCCCACTGCCATCATCTTACGTTTGTCCTGCCCATGGGGAATGTGAGAAACAAATGGTCTTGCACTGCAGCTCATCCTTGAGGTATCTTGGCTGAAGACTCAAAGAATTTGCAGCTTTAAGGTCTGAGAATCTCCTCTCCATTGTTTATGGTGTAAGCACAGCCATTTTTCTTGTCCTGTTAGTGCTTTGTACTTGATAAGGTCTGAAGGCTTCAGTAAAAAAAAAAAAAAAGGTACTGTGAAAGTAAATATCATCATGAAAATTGGTGTAAAAATTTCTTGCACTCTTCACCCCAGAAGCACAGAGCATAGATAGCATTTGAAGTAGAATTTGAGGAAAAACACCAGTGGCAAGTACTGTAAGTTGTTCACCTCTGTAAGCTTTTGCTGTCTCTTCCCACAAGAGGCATCTATTTCATGTCACCCATAAGGAGTGCAATGTAAGGACTGATACTGTGTCCCCTTGAGAGGTTAATCTTCACTGGTTCCCTCCTTGTAGTAAGTTTTGGGGAGGAACGTGCATAGGTGGTGCAAGGAGCTACTTCTGAAGTGAGATGTGTGGAGCTGTGAGCTGAGCAGGATGTGCGATGGGCAACTTAGAGCCAGGGTTATTAGGATTATAAAACACCGATGTTTCAAGTTAGCGTTTAGAGATATTAATGAGCAGCGATGGAAGCGCTCACCTTTTGACTCTTGTGTAGCTTACACTGGTTTGACAACTTGCTCTGGCCGTGACTCAGCGCTTACCTGGAAGCATGCGTTTATTTTTGGCATCCCAAAGTGTAATTCAGCTGCCCGTACACAGCCTAGCGAGATGAAATACTGCAGAAACACTCCGGCAAACCCCACGAACACGCCCGCCCGGAGCGGCTCGGGGCGGTTCCGGCTCCGGGCGGGCAGCGGCGCCCTCCGTGCAGCCGAACCCCGGGTGCCCGGGGCCGAGTTCCCCATCGGCGCGGGTCCGCCCGCGGACGGGAGGGCCGGGCCGGGGGGAAGGGGCGTCACCATCTGGTGTTAATTCCCCGGCCATCGGATTCGTGACCCGCCGCGATGAGATCAGCGGGATCGGCTTTCGCGAGGGGGCACGGCGGTCCCCGCCGCCGCTCTCCCCAGCCGCGTCGGCTCTCGCATGCGGCGGCGGCGGCGGGCGGCGCCGAGGGAGGCAGCGCGCACAAAGCCCGGTAGCCGCGCCAGGCCGCCTCCCGCCCGCACCGGGCACCGGGCGGGGCTCCCGGGCGGCCCGGCCCGGCCCAGCCGAGCACGGCGCAGCCGAGCGGGGCGCGCCGCCCCGGTCCCGCCGCCCACCCCCGGGCGCCCTGCCCGCCTCGCCGCTGGGCCGCGGCTCCGGGCAGCGCCGCGCGCCAGCGCCCGGCTCGTCTGCGCGCCTCCCGGGGCAGCTCCCGGCGCGGCGGGGTCTTCCTGCCCCCGGGGAGCACCGCGTGGGGAAATTCTCCTGCGAGTCGCGGCGAGTTTCTTCTCGGTCTTCTTTGAGTTTACTTAGAGTTCGTGTCCTCTCCTCTGGATTGCCCTTCTGGTCGCGTAGCGGATCCGTAGAGTTGCTTTGATGGTTCTTTTATGGTAAGTTTGGGGCGGATAGGTTCGTCTGCTTGTGCTAGTTCTGTGTTTTGTTGCATGGGAAGTCTGTGGGTACGAGGTGCTTTTTTACACAGTGCTGTTTTCCACGCTAGTGTTAGAAGAAGTACGTATCTGGAATGTTTCCTGTTTAATAATGTAACGTTTTGAAGAAAAAAAATACTTATTTGACTTGTGAAAGAGAATTATTATTAGATGTTTGCTTAGCTGAAGATTTAGGTTTCTTACAAACTTGTGTTGATTTGACTACGTTGGTGAAAGCAAACCTTCCTGTGTAACGCCTGCCGCAAGCCAGTATTTGGCAATTTTTAGTTGGTGCTTTTTCAGGTACTAAAACCTCGGCTTCACCGTTCAGATTGGCTGGAAATATTGAGCTATCTCAGTGAGAGGAAGGGGCAACTCGATTCGTACGCGAGGCTTGACTTGCCACAAAGAAAGGTACTGCCCGAATTCGTCCTCTAGTTACTTCTTAAAAGTCCTGCTGCTGGCGCTACTGGCGCGCAGCGATTCTGCGGCCGAGGGCTGGAGAACTGCGCGCTGCGCTCTGCCCCATTCATTCTCGAGGATCGCCTGTGTGTCAGCGCGGCAGAGGAAGTTGATGTGGCAGCGTCCGTGCTGGCAGCGAGTCGCTTCTGTTCCTTTGTGTTTAGTACTTGCGCTTGGAGTGCTATGCGCGGAAAATGTCCTTTGTATGGGGATGGCTGGTCGCTGGTTTGATACTGGCTGAAGTGTGTAAGTTGTGACTGATATTTTCACAGCGTGTTTGCCACGGGTGACAGAAACGATCCCTGACAAAGTGTCTGCTGGCTGTGAAAGGCTTCATCCTCCAGGGAGGAGCCAGACCCGTGGAGCCGTTTGT
The DNA here is from genome assembly GCF_905368555.1 of Meleagris gallopavo. Taxonomy (NCBI): domain Eukaryota; kingdom Metazoa; phylum Chordata; class Aves; order Galliformes; family Phasianidae; genus Meleagris; species Meleagris gallopavo. The sequence goes on along the minus strand of NC_139414.1, from coordinate 6,014,180 downwards.
TGTGCTTGGGGCTGGAACTTGCCCTGCTTTTCCAACTATTTCGAAGGATGCTGCATTTTTAATGTTGTTTCTGTAACTAAAGCAGCCTGTCAGGAATGTGAATATCAAATTGCTGTGACATTGTTTGGTGCTGCTGACAGAATAATGCCAGATACCACACATTCTCTTAACAAGTCAAAGTTTTATAACTGGCATTGGTACTAGCGTGGTTCTCTTAGTGGTTGACATGCCTCAGAGTCCTGCTTCTGGCTGTGCCAGGCTGGGTGCAGGCTGACAGCTCCCACATCACGGGGGTGAGTGGCAGAGCTCCACGGCCTTGCCAAAGCCATCCCACGGGTGTATGGGTGTTGCTGGGCTCCATCCTGCAGACCCAGCACCAGTGCATTCTATGTGGCTGTTTTTGTTAATGTTACCCATGCCCATTCAGAAGCCCCAGGCTTCCTGTCCAACAGGATTGGAGCTTTGATGTAATGAAAGTTCTGGCTTTTTGCAAGTAGCCCTTGAGAGTTGAAGGTTTTGTTTATTTGCACTGGGTTTTTTTAATTGTTTTATGTGTAGAAATGTAAAAACAAACAACGAAACCCCAGCCCTCTATTGAAGAACTGCCTGAGTATCTTGCTTCCTGAAGCAATCAGAGCTGGTGCTTTTTGATCTGACCAAATTAGTCATCCTCATGATTTGTGTCCTGTGCCACACAGGAATTTCTGAGCCATGGGCCACCTCTCCCGTGACTTCACATGCAGAAGCTTATAAACTTATCAGGCCTCATTGTTGCTCTATGAACTTCTGTGATGGATTTTCCATGTATCTAGAAAAATCAAGCAAGCTCTTTTTATCTTATTTTCTTTTGCAATCACCATTTCCCCTTCTTCTGTGGATAGGTCACAGCCCTCTTTCTGTGGGGAAGGAGAATACTTGGCACAGTGGAACTCTGTGCTGGATACCAGAGTGCTGTCTGAGGTTGGATCTTCTTTTTTTTTTTTTTTTTTTTTAAATTAAGACAGCTGGAGACTTGTCCTGTGCCTACACACTTAAGGTACAGTGGCAGCAATGGAACAGAAAAGCAGAACGTGGTTTTCTGATACATTTACAGTTCAAAATACTTAAAGTAATTAGCAGCAGTAGTTAGGCACCCAGCTGTCCTGTCTCCTTAATTCCTCTTTGCCAAGATGAGAGTGAAAAAGAGGGTGAAAAGAAGCTGAAGGGATGCCTTTACCAGAGCAAAGTTCTGTACCTCGCGTTGCATTTAGTCTGCATTTTCTCTTCAGCTCATTTGGCTGCTCACTGCTTCCTTTACTCACGTGCTTTCGTGCTCTGGCAATGTCACTTCAGTGGAAACATGAGGCTTCTAGAGCACTTCTGGGTGCTCTGAATCCCAGCTTGAACAAAGCAACATGGAGCAGTGTTGTTGTTCACTTCCATTTCCTCCTTCTCCTAGTGACGATAAATGTACTCTTCTTAATATAATATACACAAAGAGGACTGTAGAGGTTTGACGTAAATGTTGCTGGACTTCATAAGCCCTGGCTGAAGGCCAGAGAGAGGCGGCTGGCGGAGGGGAGCACAAGTTGGAGTTGCCTGGTCCTGCTGGCCGCTCTGTGAAATGGGGCTCTGTGCTGGTGGAACTCGGCTTAGACTGATGCAGCTCATTTTGTTCCGTTTTGCTGGGCTGTGCTAATACAGCACACAGCTTGAGGCTAATGGAAATGTAGGCCACACATGTTGTCCTGGGGTCTTAAAGTATTTATTAAGCCCATTTGCTGCTCTGAAACTAATGGTTAAAAAAATGCAGTTATTCAACCAGTTGCCTTAAGTCAAAGCTTAATGTACGGTTGCTATGCATAGCTAAATATTTGCTGATAATTCTGTAAATTACTGTTGTTGGACTTACTGTTAGAAAATAAACATATGCTGTGGACTGAAACTTGCCAGACCAGATAGCTACCTCACCCACACGTATTTTTCATGGGATTGCGTACGTTGCCGAGAGCAACACAGATTCATTAACATACACATGTCTTTCAGCAGTGACTTAAAGCTGTCTTTATAAAATGCAGTTTAAGATAGGAAGAGCTCTGGTTGATGTATGAGTGCTGTTCTGAAAGCAGTGCTTCCTATTTTTGATGTTAGCTCATGTTGTCGGGTGGATGTTGGTGGTATGGCAGCAGAGGTTGAACCTTCCCACCAATATTCTGTTATGTTTTGTTGCTGTGTGACAGATGGCAGCATGGCAAAATGGCATCTGACATGGAAATGCATGTGAAACAAACGTGTGGAACCGAATTCCTCCATGTGGAAAAAAATGGCATCCATTGACATTCGTGGATGCTTGCTGAATGTTTCTGGAGACCAAACAGTGGATGTGAGCAGTGAGACCTGAAGAGGACTTTCAGCTAAGAACTGCCAGAAACTGATTGGCAGTATTTGCTTAAAACCTAATGGCTGTATTTCAGCTACCCCTTTCCTGTTACAAACTGGGCCTGCACATCAAGATCATTAGGAAGAAGTCACTTTTTTCCTTTTTTTGCCTAATTCTGGACCAAAAATGGAATGGTAGGTTCTAGTGCACTTATATTTGTTTGTATATTTGAGAATTTGTGCTATTTTTCTTAAAGGGATGTTTTCTTTGCCTCAGAGACCAATGCAGTTAGTTCATCCCTTATGCGTTCTTTTCCTTAGTGAGAAACATGGGTGTTCAGCTTTGACCTAGATCTATTCACAGTAAAGTCAGCTGAACTTAAACCAAAGCTAAGCAGCAGCAGTTATATTTCCTTCCCTTTTGTGTATCTTTGGGTTGGACACTGTAGGCTAATCCTGTTGGTGATGGGTGTCAGGTGCTGAGTTGGATTGTGTTGCGCTGCAGTGTGGGTGACTTAGCAACTTTTATCTTTGAGGATTTGTCAGAGGCTGAGTGACAAGTAAGCTTTGGTGTGCAGCATAAAACGTGGCAATGAAATCCATCTTTGAGCTGACTGCAGACTAATTCTTGCAGAGTCGCACAGCAGACTCTCTAGTTGACTTCACTTTCTTGTGAGTTTCCTGAAGTTCTTGTTGGCTACCCAAGTCTCAAATGCACATACGTGCTGTTTTGACTGGGCTGTCCCTTTCTATTTTAACAATTCCTAAGGAACATCTCGCAAACGGACTTTGGTAGATATCCCACCTTTATCCTGCCTTGCCAGAAGAATGAGGATTTTCTTCCTGCAGAAGTAAGTCTGTGTCCTGAAACGTAACCAGGATCAGGACTGTTCTAGCTCTGTCTTCTGTGTTATCTGCTGATCCTTCTCAGCAGCTAGATGCAGTAGAAAGCCTGAAACTTTTCTGTCTTAAGTCTTCAGTAAGGGGTTGTAAAAGGACTGTTGACGTGCACTTCGTTGTTGCTGTTTCCTTATATTTCGATATTGTCAGTCTCTGAGGCTGCTAACATCTGGCTAATATTAATTGATTGTCACGCTTGCAATTCACAATGTACTGATCATTCATTAAATATTTATATAGTCCTCGTTTTTTATGTTGCAAGATAAAAAGGGTGTGTTTTCTGTCATCTTTCTTATTCAAAAGCAAATAGCGCGTTGAGGCTGCTGGTTACTTAAAATGTTTAAAATATCAGATAAAGAAGATCCTCTGTACTTTGGTCAGTGCTAATATAACAGTTTCCTGTAATCTTAAAAATCTTACATGTAGTTCATTGATGACTTAAATAAAGTAAGATTCAGCATTGTAAGTACAGTGATCATCTATCAAAGATGTGAAAATGTGTATGCATCTGGAGAAAAGGTAATGAATTCAATGAATCAACTAAGTGTAAAAATTCACCAGTTTTAAGAAATGAAATGTGAAACGTAAGCAGTTGTCATAGGTGATGGGCACAGATGAAATCAGCAGTTTCTTTGAGATATCTGTGTGTGCTTGAACTCCTTGCTGTGGGACATTAGTGCTGTCATGGCAGTATCCCTCCCCTTGCTTGCTGGAGTGGCTCCTGTTAAGTGGTGCTGGGAATAGAAGAAAGTGTATGAGATTGCTGCCTTGAATTCATGTCTAGGGATAGGGCGGTCTTTTATTTTATGGTGTTTTTTCCAGCAAGCCATTTACAGCATTGATAATTGGCTTGAGTTTCCTACTCTTAGACTCTAATAAGAATTAGCAGTTTATTCACTTATATCACTTCATTCCAGCAAAGTTGAATAAAAATGAAAGAAGAAATCCATATCTGTCAAGCTGTCACAATTTGACTACTGGAAGAAAACACCAAAGGGAAATTGAAGCTGAATTTATTGACACTCCAGAGACGTGAGACTTACTGATCTGGCTTTACTTCTGTACTCTGTCTACATTCTGCTAATAGAGGATGCTGGAGGAGGAAGCTTCAATGAAGCCAAGCCACCATGCTCTCTTAATTTGTAAATTTTATTTTTTCATCGCAGTGCAATAGCTTTTAACTCAGGGGAGTTATGCCCAAGGTTGGGCAGAAATGTCACAAAGTAGTGAGCACAGACTAATGTGTAATTACTAACGCACGTGTCAGGAGATGAGAGGAGACTATTTCTCTTGCCCCGTAGCTAGAGATTGCTGAGATTGATAGACTGCTGTAATGTACTACAGTTTGCTCTGCCTGTGCATGGAGGTCTACTGCTTCTGCATATGGATGAAGATAAGTGACTTGATCGTTTGTTTGTTTTGATTGTTAGAGTGGGAAGTATGCTGCCTAAATCTGCCATCTAAATTTAGATGCCTGAATTAGGAATGCAGGAAACGCAGTAGTGAGTATAGCAAGTAGCTCATTTCCCCAGGAACTTTGCTGACAGAATAGACACTCGGACACTTACTCTTTTAAGCATCTAAACTGTGCAGAGCAGGCATCTGTTTGCACCTGTTATGAAAAATGTGTGTGGGATGCTTCCTCTGGATATCCTTACACCAAGGCATAACTGACATTTAATAAAACTTTCATCACAGAATTCCCACTTAAGTGGCCTTCACAAGGGATATTCTGCTTGCATGTTTTTGAGCTGAATATTTGCATATAGTGGAGTTTGATTTCACAGCTGTTCTATGTTTGGTTTCTGAAAAAATGTGTGCTTGAATCAAAGCTAGTGTCTGTTGTATAAAAATAATTGTAGCGGGAAGTTTAGCGATCACTATTACAGCAAGGGTGTATGGTTTGACAGGCTCTTAGCAGATTTCAGGTCTTGCATTTAGGTTTCTAATGGTGCAAGAAGATATTTTTATTGTATGTAACAACTAGCTTTTTAAATAAAGCGGGGTATCTTTCAGTTTAATCACTCTGTCTTGTAACGGGGAAAAAATTGTTGTTTTGTAAGAATTCCAGTTCTGTGTTTTCTAGAATGACATTTTAATTGAATGTTATGTTTATTACATTGATAATTGTGGTGGGTTCTTACCTATTCCTCAGCCTACAGAATCAGCTGTGCTATTAAAGATGATAAACATCTGTCCTGTTTGTCCTATCAAACAAATATTCGGTAGGAAAGGAAAGGAAATTACTGCTGCTACTGGTTGTAACTCATATTCAGCTACGCTTTTCTTGTTAACACTGAACACTGTACAGCTGCTTCATATGCAATACATAATAGCTTGTAAATAACAAAATAGGTTTAAATTTCATACATGTACTTAGCAAAACTAATAGCTGGTAATCAGCCTAATGGCTGATGATAGATTGTACAGTGCCAGCTGGGGAGCTTGTGCCCAGGAAGAGTAACACAAGATTGGGAATGGCTAGAGAATAGTTGGGGAATTTGGTGCTTTCTTAATTCTCTCAATTAACTTGATTAAGCAGCTTAGTTTAAATAGACAGTATTGGGGGATTGAAAGTTCTCTCATGTAGTATTTCCCACTGCCTTAGAAATTAATCCCTTTAATGTTGTGTTTGTGTAAAGCGGGCAGCCTTGGTTGTTCCTGTGTCCTGCACAGACATGAAGTGGTACATGCTTAATATGAGAGGCACACACAGCCTTTTCTCCTCTGCAATTGGATCTAGGCCGAGGTCATAAATCATAGTGATTTCTGTACAGTGCAATTGAATGGAGACCGACTGCTATATTTTATTAATATTGAAAGTTCCCTGTGCTTACACTGCTATTAATTCTTCCTTGCAGAAGAGCATGCTGTGCTTCTTTCCTTTGTCTTTTACTCTGCTTCGGAGCTGTGCTTCGCAGTGCAAGATGAGCTCCAAATGCAGTCCTTTGGTGTGTGAGCTAGTTTTAGTGCTGTGGTACAACCTTGCCATTGCACTGCCTGGGAGCATTTTAGACATGAGATTCCTCATTGAAGAACACTGTAGAACGCTGTGTACTGTGCTATACTGCGTATAGCATTGGAGGCTGTCTTTTCTCATTGCTCTTGTACGTCTGTGTTGGCTGCAGCTGTGGCACAGTTCAGTAAATAGTTTTCCTCGTCTCCTTGCCTGACTCCTCCTGTGTTCTTCTGGCCATTGCTTTAAGGCAGCAGTTCCCAAACAAGGGAATCTTAGTGACCACTTGGGAGTGTACCTGAGATTCCTGGCTTTACCACCAATGTCCTTATCAGGTACATCCTCTTTCCTACCCAAAGTCTTTATCTTCATAGCGTCAGGTAGGGAATTGGGATAGGGATGTTAGATAGGAAAGTTAGATGGTAGCACAGAGAGAGGTTCTACCTCTCTCTTCTTTCTAGTTTTCTCCCTTTATAGTAAGGGTTGTGGTCGCGTTAGAGGATCTTACAGTATTTTTTGTTTTTTAGAGCACAGAAAAGCAGCCTGAGGCCGGAACCAATTTCTACATGTCCCACAGCCCCTGGTGGTAGTTGGGAACCCATGCATTATCAGCTGCTGCAGCACAAATATGCCTCAATTCTACCAGTACATGGCCACAGATGGTTTTGAATGATTTTCTGAATAAATTGAACTACTTTTGCAGTACTGGATGTTGTGATATCATTAGATATCACACTTATTGCCATTAAAGCCATGTGGTAGATTTGGAAACCGGGATCTGTGTTTCTATCTTACTTTTGCTTACAAGAATTTCTGAAAAGACCTTGACACTACTGCAACGTTATCTCTTCCTCTGGATTATACTGTGCTACCCAAAAGCCATGACATAATGTTTTAGTAATGATGGTGAGTCTGTGCATTTAGATTGAACCACATATGTGCTGCCTGATGAAAGCTGGTTAGATAAGTGTGATTCTGTGCTCTGTCTTTTCAGCAGTGCCAGGGAGCTGCACTAGCCTGAAAAGCCTGTGCTGTGGGGTTGGATGTAAACATCTTAAACCAGTGCTAAACAGCAGGAATAATGTCAGAATGGTTTTGGTGTATGCATCTGTTTCTTCCCCATTCTTTATATTGCTTATGAGAAGAACATTTAAGTCAGTTAGCGTGTTGGTTCTGTGCTGTATGAGATGAATTCCACTATCTCCTCTAATTTTAGAGAAGAGTCACTTTTTGTATTCATTGCAAATTAGATGTTTACAGACTTTAATTTTGTCCTGATGATGAGCTCATGTACATCACAGAATCTAAATTTTGTCAGATTAATCCCACACATGGGTCAGGTTAGTGTTTCCAAATGACAAAGTCAGCTGAAAATAAATAAGTGCTCTTTCAGGAACTGAAGTGGGCCAGTGCCAGAGGAGAAAATAGAAACAGCATCTGCTGGAGATTCCCTGTGGTGATGTGCATGTAGGGAGGTCGGGAGAGCTTGTAGGGAGAGGTGGGGTGGGAGCAAAGCTGTAGTTCTTAGGAAGAAGGAAAATTCCTGATGGTAACACATGGAGGTCTTTCCTTCTGTTACGCAGCTGGGATTAGTTTTGTGTAGAAGCTTGTGTCTCAGTGACTAATGAAAGCTGGTCAGCTTTTATAAACAATCCTGTTTAATTGCAATTACTTTGAGGATAGTTTTTTTTTTTGTGAATTGTTGAGTCCTAACATGAGAGCCCTATGTAAGTTCACTAGGAAGGGTGCTTGAGAAAGCAAGCTGTTTGTGACTTCCAGACTTCTTGGGAGAAGGGTTTCATAGTACTAAACAGCTGACAGTGTGGCACACAGAGAAAGGATGGAAAGGAGAGGGAAGCTGTGGGGAGACGGGGATTGTAACAGGCAGGTCCTTTGCTGTAAGCCTGTGTTGAAGAAGCCGTGCAATGGAACTGAAATATCTGTTCTTTCTTTCCCTCATGTTAATGAACTCTGTTCCCTCCTGTCTGTGCTTTTCTTGAAAATGGTAAAAGAAACCAAATCCAGCTCTGATAAAGTTGAAAAAGAATAATTTTCCCAATGTTTGTTTCGTAGTGTAGGCCATATTGAGTGTGTTATGGTTTTATAACTCGTTGGGAAAACAGACATCTTTTTTTCTTGAACGTAGTCTCATAATTGTAAAGACATGTCTAAATGTCACTTTAATTCTTTATTATGTTGGAAACCAAGGTGGTCTGTACATCCCATAGCAGTCTAGGGTTTCACTGCTTTTTCCAGAAGTAAGAACTCCGAAACAGTGCTTTTTTTTTTTTTGCTTTTTTTTTTTTTTCCCCTCTGTTGCTGGTGTTCAGTTCTTTCATTCTGTGCATAGTGCTGCTGATCCAAACTTAGACTGAGCATATTCTCTCTAGGGCAAAGTGGGGCCTGCCTGAGTTACTGGAGAACTGGCAAATTTAGATGATGGCTTGAAGGTTCTTAACAATCATACCAAATTTGTTTTTTTCATGTAAAGTTTAATTGGAGCATGCACATTTTTGTGTAGCTTTGGCAAGGCTTCCAGAACATTACGCTAATTGTTTTAGTTCACTGGCAGTATATGTAGACATTGAGTACTGATATCTTTTTATTACCATCAGAAATTGTATCCTGGTACAGCTTTTTTCCAAATCGTTTGCTTTTTCTTTTTTTTCTTCCTCTCTTTTCCCCCAGTGCATTCAAGAATGAAATAAAACTAGTAATGAAATACTGCTTGAAACAAAAGCCTCTGCAGAAGACTGCTTAGCGGCAGGAACTTAAGTGGGAAGTTATTTTGAGAAACACAGCCTTTGCAATGGAGCTTATGGATCAGTCTGTGTTGAGACTCCTGTAGGTAGGCACAAAGCTGATTTATTTCTATCCATCCCTTTATCAGGAAGTCTCGTGTGTTGTTTTAAGTACTTCCCTGTGGTCAGAAATATCTGGAATTGTTGGCACTTGCAGCATGAAATTCTTCTAGGATGTGCTCTTTTAGGTCGGTAGTAAGGAGATGTAAACACTTCTCAGCGCGACAACATCTTTCACTGTGGCTTTTCCTAGTTGGAGGCCCTCTCTGGTGCTAACAGTGGAAAGTCTAGGTAATGGGGATGCTTCTTCCTATATAAAATAGTATTTATTTGAGAAGTCAGCCCTTCTTTGTTTAGCTCTGGCAAAAAGAAAGATCCAAAAAGGAAATAGCAGTATGCCTGGTCTCTCCCAGGAGAGGACCTGTCCCAAGTCCTCACACAGGCAACTCTTGTGCCTTCAGGAGTCAGAGATGCTTACTGTGGGGACATCAGTGGCTGTGCAGCTTTAACTCTTTAAATCCCTGTGGCCTTTCTCAGACTCCTCTGCATTACTAAATGCTCTGCTTCCTTCATTAACAGCAAGCACAGAAAATACTGCTCTGTAAAAGAGGAAGCTTTTAAGTGTATGAGAAGAAAGAATTTTGTAGTTGATGTTCAGGTAGTTTGTTTCTGTTTTATTACTCCTTCATTCCCATTTGTCTGTGCAATTGTTTGCTACTGACAGATGGACTTTAGCAAAGCCATGTTTAAGACAGATGAAGTTCACTGCTGTTGCTATTTTTTTTTTTTTTTAATAAAATATTTGTTTATTTAAGAGGAAGTTGTTTGGTCTCTTTGTCAGAGCTCAGGAGCTCTGTGTCACTTTGTAGTCTCACTTGGGAAATATAAAACCGTCATAAATCAGTTCATGGTCTGAATTTCTGATGCTGCTTCCTTAAGATGTATAAAGTCTGTTTACTTTACCTCTGTTCTTTAAAAGAAGTCCCTCTAGAAACTGCAGGACTAATGAAGCGTTTCTTCCTGCTCCCTTCAGGACTTGAAGCCTGCAGGATGTCTTGCCTGCTATTAAAGCTTGAAGCAGGCTCGTGAAGCAGGCTCGCTGGGTTCAGAGCTCCTTCTCAGCCATTGGCTTGCAGTCCAACCCGACAGTCCGTGCGGTCACTTGCAGGGTGCCTGCCCACTGCCCAGCTGCCCCTTCGGTTGTAATGTAGTTGCTCTGAGCCGCTGCTGTTCAGACTTGGCAGGGGGTGACTGCTGGCTGAAGTAGTTAAGGGGGAAGGGTTAGGAGGGATGCAGATGGTGTGATTGTGTAAGCCTATTTTCCTATTAAACAAAAGAATACGCTTTTGTTCGGAATGGAACTTGTTCTCGTGCATTCATCCTCAACATGTTTGCAGAGTACAATGGCTGGGTGCCCTCCAGCCCTGCCCTCCCCCCCTCATGACACCCTGTGTGCAGCAGTGGCTTCCCTGCAGCCTGTCCCAGCCCGCCTTGCACCAGGCTGAGCAGCTCGCTGCAGGGAGCCCATCTCCAATGCCTGGCCACTGTGTTTGGCCAGGGACACAATATGTTTCTGTCACTGGAGTTTGGCAGCTCTGCTGGAAATATTAAAGCCATCCAGGTCAGATCAGGAGCTGCCTCGTGTGTGCTGCTTCAGCTGCGGTGTTGGATGTGTTTGCCAGTGGCCCACCAGCAGTGAGCATCTGACAAGTATTGTTCCTAAGCTGCTGCTGCAATTCACATGAGCATTTGAACAGTGTAAGCCTTCAGAGCGCTACAAGCAGATGAATGTAGTCTGGTCGTTCCAGCAGCACTGTAACTTTTAAGCCTTTAGTGAATTAGTTTTAATAAATGGTGCAGAGGCTAAGAACTCGCTCAGCTCATTCATCGATGGCTAAACACGCCGACAGGCATTGTGGAGATGGAAAACCTCTTGCAGAGTCTGCTAAGTCTGCAGCAGCTTGTGATTAAAACAAGAAAGTTTTTCCTTATTCCCATCTTCATCATAGAAGTGCCCCTTGAAAGCCACCTGTGCACATCGGCTTCCTCATGGTTCACAAAGGCTCACCAGGCGTGGGGAACATTGAGTCATGCAGTGACTGAGCCTGGAGCTGAGGGGGCAGCTTTTCACTGGAGAACACCATTACTGTATCTGCAGTTGAGATAAAGTTCTGGAGAACAATCGCATTAAGCTCAGGGAGTGCTTGTTTGTCTGAGAGTCTCTTTCCGCCGTCTTTGGAGCTCCCCTCAGCCCAGGGAGCAGTTCTGGCATGTCCCCTCTGATGTGAAGCTGGCTGCATGGCCGATGTGGTGGTTTCCAGTGGAGTTTTTCTCATCTCTGACTTTGCAACTTTTTTTGCATTTTGAAGGCCGTTTGATTCCATTGGAAGTTACATCAAAAGAAATGTAAGCAGATGGAGTGTAGTCAGCCTCATCCATGTTTAGAGTTCTCTGTTTTGAAACCGATTCTGTAAGAGTATTGATCTATACAAAGCTGTGGAGTTAAGAGTATAAAATAAAGTGCAAAAAAAAAAAAAAAAAAGCTGGTGAAAAATAATAATGACTGCAGAGAAATTGAGATATTAAAGCTTAATTACTTTTTGAGCTTTAAATTTTCTGTGTTCTGACACCTATTGGTATTACTTATTTATTCGATGAAGCATGGCTGAGTAAAAATGTAAAGAGGGAAATTATACTGTATAATGCAAAATGAAACAGAAAACATAATTCTCCCTTTAGTGGTAGGCTTTATTCATGTGTTAATTTGCTCTTTTAATATAAGTGTGATATTGAACATTCAAAATGTCCACTTCTGGAAGGCGTTGACCATAGGGTAGGGGTGGCTGGAGGCTGAAAGATGCATGATGCCTTGCTTGGAGGGGGAGGAAGATGTAAACTCGTGGCTTGAATTTAGATACTATGACAGAGCAAGCATTTGCAGAACTATCTGATGTGCCAGATCAAGGGCTCACACACTTGAAAATAACCTGGCAAAATAAAATGCAAGATTTTACCAACCTCAGTTTCCTGAGGCAAATTCAAGAGCGTTTGAATGCAGGTGGCTGCAAGACAAAAGCAGAAGGAATGGGTAGGGGTGGCAGGAAAGTGCAGCAGCTTGAATGTGAGTAAGCTGATGGTAATTATGGAATCACATGTGTATTCCTGTTAAAAACCCTGAAACAAAAGTGTGTTTCTTTTCAGTAATTTTCCAATGGAATGTTTTAAATAGTTTTGCATAGCAAAAAATTATAGAATTCATTGCATTATGTTACTATAATTTCATATTATATTACTGTATTCTGAGAAGTCATTGTGCAAAAAACAAACAGAATAGAAGTGGGTTTTTTTCATCTTACATGTTTCTTTGGGAAATTAATGTTTCTATCTATCCACCCAGTGTTTCTATTTATCTAACCCAATCTTTTAGTTCTGGAGAGTTAAGTTCTGGAAACTTGCTGAGAGAAAGAGGGCTGAAAAACAAACTAAAACTTCAAAACAGCTCAGTTTCAAAATAGAGTTGATAGAAGCATTTAGAAATGTACATTCCACTATATTCATAGCTATTCAGGATTCTTTCTAAGTTCTTCATCTGACTAAACTGCTTCTAACTGTGGCGGTACAGTTGATATGATATTTCAGATTATTGTAATTCCAAGCAACCAAATGCACAATTTATTTTAACAACAAACTTATCTTGAATTTTGAAACAATTACATTTTTGTAACATGACAAAACAAGTTACCCTTTATGGATGCACATCCTTGGGATTTTCATGGAGTTGAAGAAGTCATGACTTACTGCTGCAGTGTTCATCCCACATGTGAAATGTTCTTTTGCTAAGTGTGTATACAACACAAAATGTTATCTGTAGCACAGGATAGCTCAGGGTGTCCAAGCATTTCTGGCTTCTTGCATTGTTACTGTATATTCCCAGTTTGACAAAGGAAGCCAACGTTGTTCAAAATATGCAATAAATCAGAAATGTTGGATGCCAGGACCTATAGCTGAAACCAACTGGCCAGTATTTTAGAGTGCCAAAAATGTACTAATTCTTTGTCACCCTCGGAGCAGTGTTGTCATGGTTTCATAGCTGTTTGCATGCTGTGAGCATAAGCCGTAGACACTGGACCTCATGCCTTTACACTTTCTGCACTGAGCTAAAACTCCTTGTTCTTCAACTTGTGGAATGCTTATCATCACCTTGTCCAGCACAACAGAGCTTGTGTTTCTCTTCTTACTCGTCTGGAGAGAGGCTCGGACCAGAGTCAAAGTGCTGGAACACTTAGGGGATTTGTTCTGTTCAGACACCTGGCAAAAGGACAACAGCTGTGCCCAGGGAGAAGAGGCACAGGTTTGGAGACTTCCGTTGCAGCCCTTACAGCCTATGGCAGCAGGAACAGTGCTGCAGGAGCTGGGTGCGTGAAGGCAAAAAGCCAGCCAGAGGCAATTGCAGGAAGAGTGGGGACCACTGCATAGGATTTTGCTGTGCTTGTAGGCAGAGGGGTCACTTTCCTGAAGAGATTATTTCAGTATTATTTGTTAGAACTTGTTTCACTTCACTTATTTTGGTGCCACATTGGTAGAAATGATGTAAGCCACAGCATGTTCTTAGTGTAGTTTTGCAGTATTTCTATGTTATTTCTCATCTGTGTTTTTCAAGTTTTCTGCGTATGTTGTTCATAGTAATTGATGGGGAAACATAAACATGAATGGTGAAAAAAAAATCTGACTTCACAGGAAAACATGTTTCTTTTATCGGTAGTTCTGTTCTACTGATGCCAATGTACTGAATTGCTAAAAATGCACTGTATTTAATTATAGTGGAATGATACCCCAGCAAGCTTTTTTCTGCTGAGTATAATTGGTGTTTTTATTGTGAATAACTTCCCTAAATATTTTGGCAGTCTGCATGAAGACACAGCTAAGCGATGCTGACGCACTTTTCCTGTTAGGAGTTGGCTTGTTCTTGTACAGTATGCTTAATCTAATCGTCAGATCCTGACAAAGCATGGCAGGAGTGTGAGACTGAGACAGAAACATTTTAGGCTACACCAACTAGCAGTCTTCTCAGCCAGAGCTTTCCAGTTGCGTAGGGACAGTAAATGGTATGATTCTTTTACTCTTCCCATGAAAATACTATCTTTTTCCACAAAATATATTTTTTCACAAGGGTGTCTGATGACATTTAATGTTTCAGTTTTAGCCTCCGAATGGATATACTGGAGAGATCGTGTTTATTATGCCAAATGGGAATATTTTCATATTTCTTAACTGCTGTGGTGGTTTGAAATTGCTGGAGGAGCAGTGCTCTGTGAAAGCAACATTTTCCAAATCAAATTTGACATGTAGTTTGCATTCAGAGCAAAATTATGCAGTGAAATTGCATGTTGCTTTAATTTTAGAATGTTTATATGTATATATATTTTGTTCCTGATTCTTTTATATATGTCATTCCTAATTACTTTTGACTTTGAGAAGACAGGCAAGGAGCTGAGTTTCCCTAAGTAAAGTACCATGAGGTCACAAAAAGTCACAGGAGGTTGATGACAGTGCTGTGCTTCAGCAAGTTTTCATTATTTCAGGGGATGTTGAGAAATTTGTGACCAAGTATTTCTGTAAGTGCATTGGGTAGAGCTTAACCTGAAAGGAGCAATCTTATCTCATCCTATCCATTAACCCTCAACTTCTCCAAATTCTGTGTTGTCTAACATTGTTCCTGCAGATTGGAAGCCAGTTTTGTGGTTTCTTTGCCTGGGAAGTTGTTAACAAGTAGCTCTTCTTCCCCTTGCATTTGGGCTTTCCTTACAAGCTCTGTTGAGCAGTCAGCAGGTAGTTGTGTGATGAGGAGCTGCCTGGTGCTGCTGGCAGTGGTGGTGAGCGGGACGCTGCCAGGGCTGCTGTATTGACAGTGTAATGTTCCCCGGGAAGGGGAGAGAGCAGCCAGCTGTGCTTCTGGGGCTGCACCCCAGAAAGCTGCACTCGTCTGGCAGGATGAAGGATGAGCTGATGCCTCTGCAGATGTGATCTTGCTTCAGAGCTGGTCTCTGCCATCTGTTTGCTGTTAAATGGGCAGGATGCTGATAAAGGAAGGGAATAGATGACACGTGCTTGGAGGCAGGCTGGTCCTGCAGGCAGGCAGAGAGACTGTTGTGGTCTTCCAGGAGCACTGTCTGCATGAGGTGCTCCTTACAGGGCTCACGTTAGTGGTGTGTAGGCTGTGGAGCAGAAGGCATTCACTGCAACCTCAGGTAAAGATTTCATGTCAGTTACCACTAAGTGCACATGACTGGAGCTGTGAGATAGCAGCTAGCGTGGGGTTACACCTGTGCTGGTGCAGTAGTACAATTGTGTTGAATTTGCTCTTGCTTTTACTTGTCCAAGTCCTCTGACAGCTGAATGCTACAAGTGTGGTTACAGTTGGCCTTATAGCAGAAGCTGAGAACAACTGTCAGACAATGCAGAATAAGAATGGGAAGAGCACACAATATGTTTCAATGGGTGGGAGAAAGTATTTGATGAAGGGCAGCTTTGAAGCTCTGCGGAGCTCTTATCTTAATGCGTCAGGAGCTATACAATTTTACATTATCGTTCAGTCCTATGTAAATACAAAGCCATTTGGCAAAATGTTGTAATGCGTGATTAAATTGTTTGATAATATTGATATGTGAACAGTGGTGTTCATATCTGTGACCAAACATTATGAGATACAGTTTCAAATCAAAATAATTATGAAGCACATCCCAGAGTAAAGACACAATTATGCTTGTATCAAGGTATTTACGATGATATATTTAACTCTCTGAATTACTGATCTGTTTATTAGTAACCTATTCTGTTACAATTTGGGGCGCTTTAGGAATAGTGTTTGTCTGTGGCTTGCCAAGTGAGTCCCTTCGCTGTTTATAATCTTTTGGTAACCTGCCAGTTAAATCTCAGTGCCAAGGTTAGTTCCTTATGCGATTGGGAAGTGAAATGTGAGGATGCACCGAGGACTTTCCTGGCTGACTCCCCTCAGCACACCAACAGGAACCTAGCAGTCGCCTTGTGCTTTCAAGATGAAATTTTAAGAGACATGTT
This sequence comes from Meleagris gallopavo, assembly GCF_905368555.1. NCBI lineage: Eukaryota > Metazoa > Chordata > Aves > Galliformes > Phasianidae > Meleagris > Meleagris gallopavo. Next base: position 5,998,088 of record NC_139414.1, on the reverse strand, counting down.
GAGTTAAATCTCTTCCAGGAATTGCTGGGGTTCCTCTGACATTTTCTCTTCCCATATACTACCATCAAGCTCAAATAATCAAGCACCTTTTTGAGAGGAGCCATCCAATTACTGATCATGTGTCCTTCTAGGAAAGCCTTGTTATCTGGTGATATTTACTCCTTGTCTCTTCTCTGTGTGCATATTACTGTCAGTATTTTGTTGCCCTCTGGATAATTACTGTGAAATATAGTACTGACCTTGCTTCAGCAGACCACATTCATCATTGTACTTTTGAGTCAGCTTTGCAGAAGTCTGCAAGTGCCTCTGCAAGTTTGCAATGGCAAGCGTCAAGTTAAATCTAATTACTGTTTGAGCTTCCAGATTCTCTTTACATGGTGTGGAAAAAAGGAAGAGATCTTTCAAGCTGATCTCATGCTGGATAATTTTCAAGTTGCTGTACTGCTTCAGTGAGAAGAAGCTCCTGGGGAATGTTCTGAATCTTCCTGCAAGCATGATATGAGGCACTTGGGCACTTAAATTGAGTTCTTATTTTAAACTGTTGAAATTAGGTGTTTTGATAAAAGTTAAGTACAAAGAAGTTTTTAATTTTATGCACATGCCTACATACGCTTGTGTGGGACTGACTTTACACAAGCCACCAGAAAATGAATTACCTGTTGCATGGATTTAACAATCATTTTTAAAAAATCATTTTTTACGTCTCTGCTTTGGGAAAAAAAAATAAACCCAACACTTTCATATAACACAGACATTGATTTGTTTACTTTCCCTGTACCCCTCTTCAAAGTGATAGAGCTGAGATTCCTCTCTGTCAGAGATGCTTTCACACTTTGCTAAACAGGGTACCCTAAAAATAAACATTTAGAATTCTTCAGCCGCTTCATTTCTTCTAGGGGAGCCCAAAGCTGAAGCCATGTTTTTCAAGGGCCTAGGAAAAAGAACAGCTAGAAATGGAAGGAGATGTAGTGCATATTTCTGAGAGTGTGAAACAAAAGAGTAAGTGAAAGTGAAGCTGCAGCTGGACACCAAGTTTATTGCTGTTGCTGGGGAGTACCATGCTCCTTTTTCAAGACTGCTGTGAACCTGGCCAGACAAAATGGGTAGAAGGGCAGAAGGTGAGGAATGTCTGTATCCTATTATGAATTGGAGGAAATGACTGTCTGTGCTCTGTGTGCTGGTGGGCTCAGAATATGCTGTCATCAGTCTGGTTAGCGTGGTATGTTACTGAACAAAAAGTGGTGAATTGTCAGCTTTTGTGTTTCAAATAACTAACAGGGAAAATAAGTTGTTCTTTAAAAATATGCTGTGGGTTTTCTATTGACTTTCTTAAACTAACTGGAAAATTTCTGTTGTTTTTCTTTTTTTTCAGGAACATTTTTTTCTCTTGAAAACATTGCTGCTAAAAAGCTCCAAACAGGAGAAGTAAATTCAGTCAGCTTGTCAGGCCACTGGCTCAGTGTACAAGCGCTTTCATGAGGTAACATTGGGCCAAAGTCAGCTTTTCTTTCTCCTTGGTAAATCTGCAGCCAAGCAATGGGCCAGAAAATCTCAGGGAGCATAAAGTCTGTGGATGTGAGGGAGCCCCCTTTTAGGCCAGTGAAACGAGAGCTGAGAGGCCCGGATTTCTGCAAGCCTGCACGGCTGGACATGTTGTTGGATATGCCCCCTGCAAAGCTAGAGATCCAGTACAAACATGCTTGGAACAACGAAGACCGCTCTTTAAATATATTTGTAAAGGAAGATGATAAACTGACTTTTCACAGACACCCCGTGGCCCAAAGCACAGATTGCATCCGAGGCAAAGTCGGCTACACAAGAGGCCTCCATGTCTGGCAAATCCACTGGCCCACGAGGCAGCGGGGGACTCACGCGGTGGTGGGAGTCTCCACAGCCGAAGCGCCACTGCACTCGGTGGGGTACACGTCACTGGTGGGCAGCAACAGCGAGTCGTGGGGCTGGGATCTGGGACGCAACAAACTTTATCACAATTGTAAAAACCAGCCTGGGGTCACATATCCTGTCTTCTTGGAACCGGATGAGTCTTTTGTACTCCCAGACTCCTTACTGGTGGTTTTGGATATGGACGAAGGAACGCTCAGCTTTATGGTAGATGGACAGTATCTTGGAGTGGCCTTCAGAGGACTAAAAGGGAAAAAACTTTACCCCATAGTCAGTGCGGTTTGGGGACACTGTGAAATTACAATGAGATACATCAATGGACTTGACCGTAAGTCTTACCATATTTCATTACACTCTTTCAACTCTTCTCTTTTTGAATTTATCTTTTTATCTCCTAATTGTGAGCCATGTACTGGGGATGACTATGAGTAAATTGCATCCTGTAGTTTTTACTCACAACTAGTATCTATGAGGATGGTATGGATTGCATCAAAATATTTTCTTTTGCAAGACTTCTCTGTTTCAACATGCACAGAGGTAAGAAATCTGTCTCTAGTGGGAGTGAGCAGGGAAAAAAAAAATCTTGAGAAATTTCTGGATGTATTGAACAGTAAAACTCTTGTTTACTTGAGGATATGTTTTAAAACTGTAGTTTTCAAATAGGATCTTATAAAAGTTTACAGTGGTAGTGGGAACTCTTGAATAGTGTGTAGAAACATATGTGAATTCAGACCGATAGATTTTCTTTCCATAGTTGTCTTTCCTGGACCCTCAGAAGCAACGGTTGATTCCTGAGAATCTGGAAGCTCTGGTCATAAACTGCATTCAGCATTTTTTTCTGAAAAAGAGTCCTTCATTTCAGAAGCCACTCTCTCAGGGTATTTTCTTCTCCAGAAATGCGGTTTCCTGGATTAAGCATTAGCTGTTTTTGATCTAGAGGCATAATATAAAATTATATACTTCTGCAGTCAGGAGCAGCATGTTGCTGTTGTGTCCCTTAAGTAGCACACCAGTGTACGTGTTGCAGGCTGAGTTTGGTCCATCTCTTCTCACTGCTTGGGAAGGAGCAAGCTCTACCAGATCCAGCTGCAGCTCAGCATATGGTAGCCCAGTTATTGCAGTCAGCTTATGTGCTGCTGGGAATTATGCAGCGAAGGCTGAAGAAGGTAGTAAGTGGACCTTTGTTCTTGTTAATACTATATTATCTGACCCACAATATGGGCTGTGAATATAAATACATGGATTTAGCAAAAAAAGATTACTGAACTAAAATCCCTAGATTTTTGGATTTGAATGGAACTTGTCTCGTACACTTACTATTAGATTATTCTCTTTCTACAACACCTGCACCTTTCAGTTTGTGATTTATAAAGGAATTTACTCTTCTTTTCAATTAGGATAGAGTGGTCTGTTTTTTCCATCAAATTAATTCTCCGCTCGTTAGCACTGCATTTGACATACAAAGTAGAAACATAATTAAAGAATGTGACCCTTATTAAGATTACCCTTTTATAAGCATCTATTATGGGCACTGGAGGGTGAAGAATCTTTATCCATAGAAGCCGTGTTTGAGGTTATTATAGTCAAATGCTAAATAGCTTCTTGAGTGCTTTCATACATCTATGAAAATGAAAATGACTGTTGGAGGATCCTAAGTATTTTGCAGTTATTCGGACGTTGTGGTGACAGCTTGCTACAGAGTTTTTTTAGAAGCTGGTGGGGGTGGGATGCTTTTGCAAACTGGAGATTTGTGTGTGAAAGCAATTTCTATAATGCTGGGAATATCTGCCAAGGTAAGCAAAGTACCACTTGGTTTGGTCCACCACGTCTGCAGAAGGAGCCATCCCACATTCCTTTTGTGCCCTTTGCAAGGCTGCTCAAGGGAGCACTAGAAAGATGAAAACAAAGGAGGAGGATGTGAATGGGTTTGGTAGAAATTATAAAATTAAAGGGGATAGGTAGAGAAGCACGGCTGTGGACTGTGAGACAGCAGGCAGAAAAATTCTCATCCGGTCTCTTGTGGGTTATTTCGGTTGGAAAGACAGGATAGCTTCCTTAGATGATCCCAGAGGAAGACAGAATACTCATTTCTAAGTGTGAACCCATGGCTAAGAGTAAACTTGTAAACCACGCTTTTGTGTCAGCATGAATGCTGACCCGATGATGTGAAGAGGAAGCTTAAAGCCACTTCGCCATGAGGCACTTCGACATCCTGGAATCACGTAATTTGTTATCACATGTTCACTGCTCCCTTACTGTCCTGCACAATAACAGCATTCAGGAAACCAAAGTAGCTTGTCTAGCTGGTGCTCCAAAACAAATCTCTCTTCTGTTAAAAGCTTTTCTATCCAGCCATACATGTGTGTGTGTTCGTTTTTGTTGTTTGCTTGCTTTTTAACCTTAGGAATTCTGTTTTTTCTTTTTCTTTTTTTCCTTGGAGGTACCAGCTTTTGGTAGATCTGGAAGTGGTAACTTGGCTGCTCGTGGAATAGTGCTGTCAGGCAGTGATTTGTAACTTGCCATTTACTGATGGATTGTTACTGCTCAGTGCACATCGCAGCTTAGGTGTCTGTTTATGTGATGTCTTACAGAGCAAGCAGAGACCTTGGCAGCAGGGATTTTCAGCAGTTCAGGTATTACAGAGTAAGGCTGCAATTTGAAGGTGAAGAGTGTATTTTAGACTACGCAAGTTCAGAATACCAAATTTTGGCTTGTACCTGTTGTATAATTTAAAAAATTTATTTGCAGTGTATTCTTATGGCTGTGACAAGTAAAAAACATGTGAGATCAGAGTTTTTAAAATTACTTTATCTACAGCAAAATATTTCTGATGACTGTAAATTGCTTGAATTGTTTGTTTATTTTAGAAGCATAGGTACAATAAGTCCTCTATACAATACCTAGTGGTTATCGTGTGATTTCTAGAGCTGGTAAGGAATTCTGCTCTTCCTCCCAAACTATTTCCAAGTATTGGATGTAATAAAAAAGTTGTTAGGTGAGCAGAATTTCTTTTTTTTACACACAGAATGAGTAAAGGTGTTTCCAAACCTTTTTCAGAGCTTCATTTTTTAATTTGAACTTTATCCCACTTTTCAGAGGAATTTCAGAGGCAGCCTCTTTTTTTTTTTTTTTTTTGTCTGGCAAGAGACAGTACTTTCTGATGATATGGTTCACAAGTAGAAAAATATGTATGTATCTATATTTAATCACTTCTATGGTGACTTAAATAGGTATCAGATATTATTTTTGTTTATTTTGACTGTCTGTACTGCTCCTGTGTGGTAAGGGCTGCTATTTTCATAAGGAGCCTGCCTAACTAAAGAGCTGGATGTTGGGGCTTCTTTAAACAGGAGTAGACAAGCAGAAGCCTTTTATAGTCTGAATGTCTGCAGCGTACCTATTTCTGTACAGAAACATTTCCTATGGAGACTTGCTAGTCTGGGAGGAATAGTCTGAGCCTGAAGCAAGTTTTGGAAATGATCAGTGTTGCAGTGTGTGCCTTCCTTCGTGTGGTTCTGGGGCGTAGAAGGAAGGTGAGATGTGACTGGGGCAGCAGCTGCTGCAATGCCCAGGGAGGGGATGAAGAATGAAAAACGGAGTGGGTAAAGGCATGGTGGGCAATGACCTGAGCTGCTGACCTGGTGGCTGTAAAGTACTAAAGGTTGAGGAAAGCAGGGGGATAAAAGAGAGGTGGAATTGAAGCACTAATTGGTGTGTGTGCTTGGGGATTGTCTCCATGGTGGTTCCAGCTGTGAAGAATGAAGTCTCACTTCTTTTTTTTTTGTATCTTTTTCAAAGATGAAGTTGAAACCAAGAGTTACATTTGATATGAAATGATAATTTGTGAAAATCCACCTGACCACTTTGAATTACTTATGAGTTTGCACAATATGTGTGATTTAAAGAAGTAACTTTGAATGTTCTGTTGTAAAGCTTTCTCGAAGCTTCAGAAGCTCCTTTGAGCATCACATATGGATGGGTAGTGACTTCCACAAGGCAGTCTTCTGCTCACACTTGAGAGACCAAGAGCTGCGGGTGTTGGTCAGAATTTGGGAGGGAGGGGAGGTGGACAGGATGGAGGCAGTCCTATAAGCATGCTCAGTTCTTCCCTGGACAAACTTCTTTGATCAAATGCTATCCATATTTGCTGTGTTGTTGTTTTCTCAGTGTCTAAGTTGCACAGAATTTTACATCAGATTTCTGACTCGCTGTTTATTGCAGTAATTAAAAAAAAAAAAGTGCAAATGCACAGTGAGGGCAGGATGTGTTGTTTTTCAGATGCTTTTTTTTTCATCAGAGTACTTTGGTGTTTTAAAAAATGCTGGGCTATTTATGTCTGTTGTCTGATGAGGAATCCTGGAGACTATTTATAGACTAGAACAGAAAAATAGCAAAGTGCAGATCTTCACAAATACACCAGTACTTGTGTGTTTAAACAAAGCGGTGGGAGGACTCCATAACAGTGCTGTGGTGGGAAACTCACTCTTTGAGTAAGTGAACTGAACACAGTGATTTGTTTTATACCTGAAAGCTACCTGCCAGAACAGCCAGCGTTTGGAATTCCAGCAGAATGTTTTACAGAACATCTAGAATACAGACTGTCTGCATTAGTAATAATAATACGTGATTCACACGTACATAAGGAATTTATTAGTGCAACTAATAGGTACAAAATTTAGAATTTACTATCTTTCAGAGAATGCAGAAAGAGTCTGCAGAAAGGGTTTCTAGCTGTTGTGCAATGCAACAGAAGTGCCTGAATGGAAGCTCTGCATTCCCTGTAGCTGCAGACTGGCGGGACCTCAACCTGGGAGCTGCTCTTTGTGCCTGTGTCAGCATAGCTGAGAAGAAGCAGCTGGGGGTGTGCATCAATGCTGACCTTCTGGCATGTCTGAGAACACCTGGTGTCACTTGCAAATTTGTTCATCCTACATAGCATGCTTCCACTGGAAGCACAGAGCAGGCTATTCCAGCTGCTGCTTCAGAATGAAATCTGCTTGGGATACGTGGTGGGATGCATCCCTTCCTTACAGACTCCATCTCAGTGTGATCCAGACAAAGAAAGCTTATAGGAATTGACTATCAAAAGTTTGCACCTCACTGCCAATGTTTCTGATTATAAATCCTTAAGCTATTTCTTTAAGAGTGAATGAATTTGACAAGATGTGGGGCTAATGCTGCCCGGCAGCTGTTTGGTGGTCCAGTGGAGTCATGACTTACTCCTAGAATTATTTTGCCTTTGGAAGTTGCAAGAAAGCTAACTCATGCAGTGAGGGAAAGCCAGGCTGGGCACTGAAGAAAGATCTTTCTTGTAAGAGTGGTCAAGCACTGAACAGTCTTCCTAGGTGGTCAATGCCATGTCCCAGATCTGTCCAGCATTCAAGAGGCATTTGTGCAATGCTCTCAGTATCGTGCTATAACTTTGGGTTAGCCTTGAAGTGGTCAGGCAGTTGGACTTGATCACATCTGCAGATCCCTTTCAACAAAACTGTTCTACTATATTCTAAATTTACCTACAGTGAACAAACATAGATTAAAGCAATCATCTAAACAGAAACTCTGGGTCCTGTTTCACATGCTAACAGCTTGTCGTCTGAGACTGCAGAGAGCTGCAGCAGACATAAAATTGAGGCTGTTTGGAGGACATTGGCTCAGTTTCAGGATGTGAATCAGTTACTGTATTGAGGCAGCTCAGGAGCAGTAATTCAAGGTTTTGGATGCTCATCTGCTGGGCTGCCTGGGGAAATGGTCCTTGTGGCTTTGGCTCCTGCCTTCCTGCAGGTTGGCTGCTTACAACTCCGTGACCCTCTGGGGAGGAGCACATGGGATTTGCAGGACTCTGTGTTGTCTCAGGAGCTGCAAGGGAGGAGGGGCTCAGGGTAAAGTTGCAGAGGCTTTAGGGTGTGGGGCCTGTTCAAACCTTACCCTCCCAGTCTCACAGAATACCATGACTTAACCCTTAAATATTTTCCAGGCCTTGGGTTGCGGTTCTTCAGGATTCTTTGTGGACTGTATGTCTCAGCTAAAATAGCAATTTTGGAGCTCTGGGAATTAAGCACGATTGCTTTCTTATTTCCTATTTTAACTCACATAGATCTGCCTGTAAAGTGTTTATAATTAATGTTTGTCATATGGACTCTTCCCCACAGGCCCCTTTTTGCTATGAGGAAATCTAAGTCAAACCTGCAGAATTACCAACTGCCTGGAGTAATATATAGTTTCCCATCAGACACACTGGATTTTCCCCCAAGTGATTTTCAATTATAATTTTTAAATGAATATGTTCTTTGTTTAGATAAACCTGTTTGTTTTATGTGGTGTTTAAATAAGGTATTACTCCAGAGGTTGCAGTGAAATAATGTTCTGTGAAGATGCAGCATTCTTAGATCTTAGGAAGAGTTTTCCCTGCAGATGTGCAATCAGAGGATGAAGTGTTAGTAACTGAGCTGCTAATGCTATGAAGAAGCAATCTTTAGTTTTCAAGATAATTTAACAGAAAAATGAATTTTCAGTTCCTGCTTTAGGAACCAGGTAGTTTGTTGGGGCTTCTTGTTTTCACTGGAATACCCACCTCTTCCCCTAGTTTAAGCACATTTCTTGTCCTCTAATCCTAATTTGTTGACATTTTCTAATCTATTCGGATTTGCATCCTTTTCTCAGAAGTTTCATGCCAGTGCTTTGTCACTTGAATACGCCACATCGTAAATTGGCTTTTTGCCCCAGTCTCCTCCTGCCCCTTCCATCCCTCTCTGAGATGCTCTTCTGGTATTCTTCAGTCCTCCAGCTTCTTTTTTCCCTTCCCCAGATAAGTTTCTCTCTCCTTTTGTGATTGCATGTCTATTGAAAATTAACTCTTACCTTTGTTGTTGTTCCTCTTAGCTTCAAGTAATGCAGCTTTTTTTTATTAATAACAGTGGAATGTCAGGTACAGCATCACTTTTCCAAAGGATGGAAATGTCAGATCTGAGTGTGTGACTTTAGCTGCAGTGGTAAATCATCTTTGAAATCATCTGTTTGGGTGAACACTGAATACTTACAGATTTTTTTTTACTTGTATAAATTTACTGTAATAACACACAGAATCACCAGATTACCCAAGGCTGGCAGTAGATAGTCAGAAAAACTTCTGAGGCTCGTACTCTTTTAAGATTAGCCATGTCTTGTTTTATACAGCTTTCACCTAGGAAGACCTCCAGTGATAGAGACGCCTCAGGCAATTTAAGGCATACAATAGCTTTGCAGATATCAAGGTTTTCTCCTTGCAATCTGATCTAGTCTATTTATTTAGCAGAGAATCCAGTTGTCATTGACCTATGACATGGAAAGATGCTGGTATACTTAAAAGTTCAGTAGTTCCTGAGGTGAAGAACAAGCTTCAGCAGTCTGCAGCTGTGTTACGGTTTGTTTGTGTCCTGACATACCTGTGCTTTTTCTTCCCTCTGTCATTCATAAAGATACCATGGCTCCTGCCAAGTCTTAGTTTTAAGGAAACAACAGAAAAGCATGCCAGTGTGCTCTCTTCTCGTCTCTGTTTCTGTTCTGAAAATTGAAGTGAATGTTGTAATCTAATGATACAATTTGAATATAATATTTATTACTCTAAATTAGCAATTAAAAATTTCATAGCCTTGCTTAATCCTTTTCTGAATTTGCTAGAACTACTCAGCTATGTGATTCTCAAAGATCTGTATTAGAAGCTGTGATTTGCAAGCAATCTTTCTTTTCAGATTTGCTCTGTCTGCATTGCTGTCAGGCACAGCACAGCGTAAATCCAACCTTCCATGCTAATAACTACGCTTAGCAATAGATTATCCAGTGTATTTATTTTGTTGTCAGAAATGTGTGTGCTTTCTCCATGTTGACTATGATTTCATATAAGTTTCCTCACGAATTACATTTCTCCTTATGATATTACTTTTAACTGTGTCTGTAGCTCTGGAAGTTTCTTTCCTTCTCTAATCCGGAGCTCCTTGTACAGATGGCTTTAATTTTCTTCTGCAGGCAGGGTAGCTGAAGAGAGGCAGATAGCAGCCTGACTTCTGTTATCCAGGGCAGTGTTTCACTCAGATAAAAGGTGGTAAGCTGTGCTGCAAGCCATCATTTTGTGTTCCTTTTTTCCTCCATATTGTGTCTTTGAATTTCCTCTCCCTTGTGCTGTGTGGCATGAGTGGGTGAGCCACCAGGGGAAGATTTGCCATAGCAGTCAGGCTCTGTGTTCAGGTTCAATCCTCTGCTGTCTTTTGAAGATAACAAATAAAAGTCCTGCTAGCGGTGACAGGACTGGATCAAAGCTCCCTCTCACCTTATTTGATTAGCATATATGGAGAGAATGTGAGTTACTTGAGTCTTCCAAGCTGTTTTGGGGTGGGACTGATTAATCAGATCTTTCTTCAGTCCTGTTATCAAAACAACCTTTAATTTATCTGAAAAACTCCAATAGCAGAAGTGTGAAATGGGATGTCAGCACTGAAACTCAGGGTTCAGGCAGGGGAGGTGTAACATAAAAATTACTGACAAAACTACACTTCATCTACAAGAAGCATGGCGGTTCTTTCCATTGTATGGATATGAATTTTAAATGTTAGTTAGTGTTGAAATACAGAAGATAAAATGATGATGCTTATTCCAGAATCTTATCTGACATTCTAAGTATTGACCAGTATTCTCTATGACTGCTTTTGGTTTACACATCTTTAGCACTGGTGCCAATGATGTCTATTGTAATGGAATCTTTATTCACTGATTGCACTGGATAAAAGAATGGACTTAACTGAACAGTAATAAAGTGAGGCAGTATTATTTTGCATCAGTTAGTCAAACCAAAACCTGTATTCTTTATGTGGCCATTCCAAAGAAAAGACAAATTCCATACATTTGCCAAGCTCTTACAATGTAAAACAATGCAAAAGTATTACCATGTCTTATGTGAATGTTTCTAGAAGTAATAAACTTCCAGACCTGGCATATCTTTCTGATCTCTTTTTTAAAAACAAGATGATTTATTAGAATTGTCTCTGTCAGTTTCTTCACCTCGCTGGAGGATATCTTTCATAGTCATATGCTTCTATTCTGAACAGCACAGGTTGGTTAGATGTCCAATGTTAGTTTCTTGGAACCAGTTGCATCTGTCCTACCAGATGAAAATTCAGTGTGTCTCTAGGAATGTGGTATGTATGACATCCTTATTATTTGTTGAAAGAAGTAAGTTTTTACACAGATTTTAATTAGATGTTTTCTGACTGTATGCCAGTAGGCACAGCTGCTGTTAAGCACATAATACAACAGCTTTTACTGAAGACTCTGATAAGGCACTGGTTCTGTCCAGAAGGACTTAATTGAAGTAGTCCTGCATGTTTGCAGTTTGCATCCATCAACCTGTGTATTTAAACTTGCAGGGTATAACTGCATCAGTGTTAAGAGTGATTTCTTGTTTCCCTGTATCATTGTTTGGCAAAACAAATGATCTTGTTCCAGAAAAAGCAATTTGTGAGAACCCAAAATTAAGCACAGAGTAGGCAACATTGAAACAAGAGGTTCACAGATTTTCTCAGAATGGACATTTTTACACCACATCATGCTGCATCTCCTGTGCATGTGGGTATTCAAGTCTACATGTGCAGCTTGAACATTAAATTTAAAGATAAGACAACTGGTTTGCAATTAAAAGTAACTGAAAATGCTTAAAATATCTCTCTTGTGCACGTCACTGAATTTTTAAAAAGCCTTTGTATAGCACATTGAAGCTAAAAGAATTTCTTCCTTTCCTCTCATTTCAGCCAACTTGACAGCTGGCGTGTATTTAACCAGGATAAGTTTCTTTCAGACCCCGATGCTCTTCTTCATTTTCTGAAGTTATTAATTTTACTTTTTGGCTTTCTCTTAGGCAGAGAGTGTGTAACTGCTCTCAGAAATACCAGTACAAAACAAAGAGCATGGAGTTACATTAGTAACCTGTTCACCCTTGTACAACTGAAGTGCTTAGTGTTTGTGTGACTGCCTTAATTCTGAATCGTTTATAATATGTAAAACATAGTATTTGAATAGGCTTTTTGTAATATCTTTGTCTGTAGAGGTTAGAACAATTCTAAAGGCTTAGACATCAAGGAACTCCCCCGTGTTGCCTGCACTGACTTGTGTCATCCGGCCATGGGCACTGCCTGTGGATCTGCTGTCCAAACACAGGCAGCTGACCGACACGCTCAGAGCACACTTGGAGAGTAAGTTCAGTGAGCACAGCTCTTCCAGCCTCACGTCGTAAACCTTTATATTCTTTCTGGTAATAACTGTCACAGTGCTGAACTTGCACTGAAAAATTGATAAAAATTTGTCAATAACTGAGGTTATCAAAGATTGCCACTTTTCTGGAAAGCTGTGCTAGAGTTAGTGAATAGCTTGGGTTAGACCAGGCTGGAACACGTGTTTTGGCTTCTGAAGAAATTCCAGTCAGTTTGTTACTTCATACTGATTTTTCTCTGCACTGCAAGGTCTCCTGATCACATGTGTGGACCCTGCTGTATGTTTGTTATTATTACTAAAGCAATTGCTTTAATATGCTGTGTATGGCTGTACTCTTGACTGCGTTTCTACTTGATGTGTGCTTGCCATATGTGTAAACAATTTGCTGATTTTAGTGGTCTGACCTATTGGCCTCTGCCTGTATAAACAAATGAAAGCCAAAGTTCAGAGAGATCAGAGGGGGAACTTTAAACATCCTGCAAAACCTGCAGTCCATTAAGCATACATTAGTATTTGGTTACAGCCGGTCCTTTTGTACTTCCAAATAATTTGTTCATAACATATTTGGGAAAGCAGGATAGCTTCATCTGATGCATGGATATTTCAGGGAACTTCTGATTCTTTTTTGCTTAAGGGAACTTAAGTGAGTGAGTACATATGTACATGGAGCTGTATTTCTGTAGCTACAAGAACTACAGAATATCTATTTTCATTCTTCTCATAGAGGGCTGAAGCCCAGCCTTGGGACTTTCATGTGGCTAAAAGCCTCACCTGAATTTGTGTTTCCCTTCGTTTAACTCTTTCTTGCACTAATGATTTCTATACCTGTGAAGCTGTGGTTGGGGGATAATCAGTAAGACAGAAATTAGGTTGGGTGGAATGCTTGGAACTATTTGCCTGCCCAACTTTGTGCTCATCTTCAGTGAATCATTTCAGGTTGATAGTCTGCAGGGTTAGGTGAGTCCTTTCTCCTTAGTCCACCCTCTTGAGACACTCAGTACGTGGGTGTGATGGTCTGGCATTTGTTGAATGTGCTTGTGAGTATTGGAAATAGTTCCTTAAAGAACAAAAATAGTCCACTGTTAGTGAGATTTAGCAGTTCTGACTTCCACATTTTTTGCCTGAAAATGTAGTAATGAACTTTGATTACCTTTAATAACATGTTCTGGCTTGTGCCTTTAAGGGACAGTGAAGAAGATACTGCTAAGTCAGTATCAAAATTCTTACACTTCCCAACTTTAGAAATCATGTAATCCTAATAGCAAGCTGAAATACTCTGCTAATAAGTCAAAAGTAATTTCATGTTTTAAATTTCCACTTGGTTTCTCTGTCTTGGAGTTCCAAATGCCATGAATTTTGGAAGATCTTTCCTGTGCCAAAGTTTGCAGAGTAGGCTTGTAAAATAAATAAGATGGATGAATAAGAAGATGTGAGAGAGGGCTTGCAAAATCTATTTATTTTTTTTTTTCTGTAGATACTTTTGTGGCTTCTGGATAGCACTATTACCAGCTTAATTAGAGATCTAGTTAGATCTGTTCTGTTTGATGTGGGACTTTTCTGTCTGTCTGTAGATTCTTTGAAAGATGGCAACTTTGTCAAGTGATACTATTGCAGGGTGATACCTTACGAAACCAGCTTTCAGTGGTATTTTCTAGTGTCAGAGATAATGCTAGCATGTTTTCATTTAGAGATTTATTTGTATGTTGAAATTGGAGAGACAGGCAGTTAGAAAAGGGTCTGTAACGTACAGAAAATGACTGATAGCACAAGAGACAGATTACCAACTTCTTAAAAGTAATGTGTGTCAGGGGAGATGAAGGGAGAAGTGCCAGCAAGATCTCTAAAAAAATAATTGAAAGACAATGTGAAGAAGGCACCTGTGCTTGAAAGGAAGAGGGAAAGACGGGGAAGTATAGTGTGGGTGAAAAATGCAAAGCTGCTGATATTTTGACAGAAAGAAATAAGCCTGGCTGCAGTAAGCTAAATAGCACACAGAAAAGTCAGGTCAAGTCTATCCAAGTTCCCAAACAACAAATATCCCTACTTAACTTCACTTTCTACAGCAGTTTTTCTGTCAGAAGCTCATATTGCAACCTCCGCTTTATGGCAGGGAGTGAAGATTCACCCGGGTCCTCCTGGTGTCAAACACAAATTTGCTGAGCTTTGCTGACTGCTGATAACTGCTTGTTCTGTAAGCTGAACCAAGAGCCTGTAGAAGTCAAACTACTTGGCACGTGTTTGCTGTGGCTTTCAGTACTGGCTTCTCAGGAATCACTGAGATGCTGTTGGCATCTAACAGGGTCTTTGTCATTTGTGTCTTATCAACTGAACTTTTCAGTTTGAGCAAAAATGAGTGAACTGTATATCTGAATCTGAGAGGCCAAATTAACCCTGCAGATTCTTCTGACCTGAAATATTCTTAATGTTTGACTGACTTATGTTTCTAAAAATCTTCATTAATTTTCTGAAGTCTTACTAAAAATTGTTTATGTGAGTCAGATCCTCTATCCTCAAAAAGAATTCTACAAACTTCTGTGTGTGACTGATGAACAAGGAAAAGTTTAAGGTTTTCTGTAATTACATTGAGAGAATAAAGCAATAACTACGTCATATGTAATGGAAGCGTTTTCAAAATCCAACACATAACTTGATATACATCAAATACTGGGGTATTTTATCATCATCCCTGGCAATATGTCTGAGCTCTTCTAGATCAGTGATATGAGCAGTGACTGCACATGCATGCAAACAATTTCCTGAAAATGCAAATTTTTTTTTTTTTCTAAATTACTTAAGCAAAGGGACTTTCAGGTTTTCTCTGTCTCATTTCTTTCCAGCAACATGTATAATATGTGTAAATGCATATACTGTTTTTTTAGAGTGTTAATGAAAATAAGTTTGCCTTTAAAGCAAGAAGGAGATGAAACAAATCCAAGCAACGGTTTGGGCTGTGTACCAATTTGGGCTGTGCTTTTAGCAGCTTCTGTGGCTGGGGAGCAGCAGCAGCTGTGTACTTTTACTTCTTAGCCATCTGTTTGTTTCTCTGTTTTTCTGAAAGTAACAAGACTGTTCCTATGCAGAGACACAAGATCTGAGAAGTTACCTGGTTGTAAGAGAGTATTTGAGGTGCTGCACTCAAGGAGTATTTAATGCCTGTAAACTCAAGGCTAAGAGGAGTTTGAGTAGAAATTTCTAGAGATTGCCTGTTCCCAAAGTAAAAGAAAAACCCCAAAACAACATTTTGAATGAAAAAATATCTTTTTTTTTCTTTTTTTTTTTCTCTCAAAGATGGGGCTTCCTGTAACTGCGTGTCAGACCGCTCACTGGCATCCTGGTTGTTTCTCTGTTGTTAGAAGCCTACTTAAATGTCAGTATTAAAAAGTAAGAGTTAATGTATGAAATGTGCATGGGCATGAAATCTGAATGTCTTTTTTAACTACTATGCTACTTATTGC
The DNA here is from genome assembly GCF_905368555.1 of Meleagris gallopavo. Classification (NCBI taxonomy): domain Eukaryota; kingdom Metazoa; phylum Chordata; class Aves; order Galliformes; family Phasianidae; genus Meleagris; species Meleagris gallopavo. The sequence goes on along the minus strand of NC_139414.1, from coordinate 5,982,495 downwards.
CCATAGTTTTGAGTTACCATAACTTTTACTTAATAGAAATCCTTATTAAGTGTACTGGTTCTAATTTCTAAGTCATCTTAGTATAGCAAGCATAGTTATAGTTGCATTAGTAGGGAAAAGTTTTGTTTTTGCAGAGGGTGAGTAACAAAATACTGCATCTGGTAAAGATGTCAATTTTCCTTCCTATACTGTGAAGAGAAAAACTTGCCTGCAAATATATTGCGAACTCAGCATGCACTCTACCATTAAGCAGCATTTACATATATGCATTTCATATTCAGAGATCCTAGCTAGTCCATAGGTGGCATTCTGATTTAAACAAATTTTGTTTGTGTCAGAAAGATTAAATTATTCACATGTTGGGCTATTACATGAAAAAAGGGAAAGCGTGTCAGTATTTGGGCAGGAGGAAGCAGAATTAACATTATGCACATCAATTTTTCTGTCACTTATTATTACTTGTAATAACAAATACAGTTATCAGTTTTGCCCTGTTGTAGTCACCCTATAAAAAGGATAAGCTGGAGATCAAAACCCCATTACATTTAATGTTTTCTCCTCCGTACACAAGAGAGATAAGACTTTTAAACTGGAGCTTTAGGGTAGCTGTACATGGTTAGTATTTGAAGTAATAGATGAAAGTGGTTGTTTTATAGGAACCAGCCTGCTCTTAGGGCAGATGAAAGTGGCAATGAAACATTCCCTTTCTTTGGGAAGCCATTCAGTACTCAACAGTACAGCTGGTGATGAAGAAAACCATTTTTACTTCTATAAATAATATGAGAACATACATTAGGTGTGCAAAAATTTCAAGCTTTTAGGATTAAGTCTTCAAGCCTAAGAAGCAGATGGTAAGTCCACTTCCCAGTGCTAATCTGGCCGTAATGTCCTGATCCTCTGTAGAGCTCAGTATTGTCTGACATCCATAGGCTGCTGGTAAAGGGCATCTCCCTGTGCAGTTAGCTCTGCTGATCTGGCTAGTGCTGGAGGAGCGCCCTTGCCAGCAAGCAGGTATGGGTAATACTGTTTCCCAATTTTGTCTGTAGTGAGCATTATAAAATACAGAATTTGCTGGAGAAATAAAAGCAATATGTTGTCCTTTTTCTGTGTGGAGGGTTGTATGCCATCTTCTGCTTTTTTTTTTTGCTTTTTTTTTTTCCAAATAATCTGTGAATGATGCTCTGTTCCTGCAGGCTTGAAAAATGGTCTCTATCCAGCTGATTCTGCCAGTTGTTTTGCAGAAACAGCATTTCAAATTGGTTTTTGAAGTTTTTTTGTTTGCTTACTTAAAGAGAGAGGGGAGAATTTGGGATAAGCTAAATGAGTCGTAACAATGCAGATATGTCTAGATATGTCTAGAGTATATCTAACTTTGAATTCATCCCATATGCTATAAGTGTTACAATTTTTGTTTCTTATAAAAAAGAAGAGTTTTCTGTCTATGAAGAAGTCATTAGTTTTGCTTAGTGTCAAAAATGACAATAAAACAACTTTGGTTGTAAAACACTCACTTAATGTTGCAGATTAAGAAGCCAAAGAGAAATGGATTTCCGGCTCATAGATGCTGGAGGGACTGAGCAAGTGCCTTTCTGCACCTTCCTCCTTCTGGCACTGAGAAAGGGCTAAAGGGCTGTTCTACTTCTCTTTCCATGTCAAAGTCACTGTTGGTTGCAAGATTTCCTATAGACTCTGATTTTGTTTGGCAGGGCCTACATAGTTTGCTTTTCCTCTATTTTATCCAGAGTCCAATACAACACTATGCAAATGGAATGTTTATTTTGCATAAGGCCTGATGTTTGGTGCTGCACGATGCTGTGAGTGAAACGTTCTGGGTTAGGTAGGATTATGTTTGTAACTTTTCCAGATCTTTATCGTTTGTCTTTTCTTTTTTTCTTCTTTCCTAAATGGCCATATAGGCTGTCCGGGATGAGTGAATACATGCATACATACATACATATATATTACATATTGTCTGTCTGTATAAAATTCTTACTTGTTTTAGGGCCTATAATGAAATTCTCATAAGACGCATTCAGCTCTTGCTGAGAAAGTAAGCAACTGCTTCATTAAACGTGTAATTGTGTATTGCAGACAGCAGTCTGAAGATGTTCCTACCTTTCCTGTGAGGTAATTGTAGAAGGGAATTCAGTGCCCCCAAGGGCACACAGAGGCTGTCTGTCTCTTGTTTCCTTCCTCCCAGAATGAGGCAAACAGCAAGTGATTTCTGGGTTTAATTAGCTTGACAAAGATGTGTGTCCTGAATACCTTAGAAGGCGTAATCATTAAGTGCAGTATCCCTGTAGGCATTTGCTCGATGTCCCTTAGAGTTGCTCATATCCCCAGGCTTGCTGTTCAGAAGGCTGTGAGGATATGCATGCTTCCTTTTGGCTCAGCCTTGCATCCAGGGGCCATCTCTGGTGATTTGCATGGCCTGATGCTGGCTGTGGTTCTCTTTTGGAACTGGGTAGCCCTGCAGAACCTTGCTGGTCCTTGCTGCCTGCACAGGGCCTGCCTGAGCCTCTGAGCTCAGATGAGCAATAAGTGTGAACTTGGAGCTGTAACAGGCTCTGCAGTGAGAGACTTCATTAGCAGCAGTGCACTGTGGCTCCTGAAAGCGGTGTTAAATTGACCTCCTTCTGGCTCTTTAGAGACCAGGGATTTATTTTTATTGCATATGTACAGCTAAAATTGTACCCAAATGATAGTTTTGAACAAAAATAACTGGCTGGTGGTATTCTTGATGGATGATTATTTATGCTAGTCATACAGAGAATTTCTAAGAGATTTTTCAGCCATTGCAAATTTGAGAGTCCGTTATTAATAATGAATCTGTGAAACTAGAACTTCAGCACTGGAATGGTGATTCTGCAGCACTTCTGTTGGCATTTTCGTGCTCAGAGTGCAGACGTTTTCATGTTACTCCCATTGAGACCTCAGACCTACTTTTTCAATGCTTTTCAATTTATCTAAATGTTACAGTTGAGAACACAGTTGTATTTTCAGTTATCTAGTTAGCATTAAGAGAAACAGATTCCATTACTGAAGGAAACATAGTTTTTGTTTCTCATTGAATCAATCAGGAGCTTTAGTGTTTGGATTAAGAGAAGATTAAAAATTTAAGGAAAAAATTGGTCTTTTATTAGAAACTGTAATAAAGAATAGAATGATTAGACAAGAGAGTATATATGGTGATAATTATAATTATTGCACAGGGGGGAGTTAATATATGCTTTTCAGAGCTGTCTGAAGGTGGCATCGTATGTGGAAATAAGGACAGTTCTCTAAGTTTTGAGAACCTTACAAAAGCCTGCCTTCCAAAAACAATTGTACACCATTGAAGTTTCGCAGCTTAGTTATTTAGAGAATTTCCAGAAAGGCGAGAAACAAAAGATAGAATTAAATGTTCAGATTTTAAGATGGAAGATTGTTACTAGGGTCTCTGTTGAGGTCTACTCTGCTCAGTATATCAATAATGATCTGGAAAAGAGTATGATGGTGTGAATTGGAATGAAATAGGAAACCTGGCTATGTTATTGTAGCCTGCTTACATCTTGAGTCTGCTGTTATTCATCCCTGTGTTCCTCTTCCTTCTCTGTGCAACTGTAAAAGTACCAAGTAAACGCAAAGCTAAATAAATATTAAATCTTAGTAGGCTGGATAAGGAAGACAGAATGGCTTCTGCACTAAAAAAGAATAAAGCTTGTAAGAGTGTCTGTGTTGGATCTGACCCAAGGTCCCCTCTGGTCAGTGTCCAGTCTTCAACAATTGCGATTAGTAGCTGGCCAAGGGAGCTTACAGGAGCTGGATGAGCATTTGGGGTGTTTCATCCCACAGCTTCTAACCAGGTGGATGTCATTGACTTCCTCAGCCATATATATGTGTGCGTTAATAATTCTCAATAGCTTGTTTCCTAAACTCTAGTTTCCTTTTGTGGAGCTGTGTAAGGTTTTTGTATCCAGATCATGTTGTAGCAGTTTATGTATGTGTGATGTGACAAACCACTTCTGTTGGTTTGTTTTGGCTAAACTCCTCAGCCTCTAGGAGAAATACCTGCAGGAAATACATATATTAAAAAATATATATATATATCTGTGGTCTTAAATGGTATAGGAAAAAAGTGACTATTGAAGGTCTTTTGTAAAAATGTGATAACTGAGGTATTCCAGTGAAATATCGGGTGTCTTATTTGAAAAGCAAATTTTTTACAGTGAAAAAGTACATCAGATGAGTTACTGCAGTAAAATTATGTGGAATAAATAAATGGGATTAAAAGGGAATTACATGTATTTATTACAGAAACACTGATGTTCGTTAAACGTGGCTGTCCATCCAGTTGCGTTCTTTACAACAAGAAACCTTTAAACTACTGGTGATCAGGAAATGGAAAACAAAATAAGTGAACTATAATAAAATCACATACTCATAACAAAGTTGAAATTTCATGTAGTGCTTTCTTGTCATTCAAAATAAATATATAATTTAGCTATGTTTACTAAGAGTTAAATGCCAAAAGATAACAGAAATGAGGCTCTACATGTAATGATAAGGAGAGAGCTTGTATTTAGTATTTTACTTATATCACGTAATATTGAAGAGCACTAAAGCTGTTATGTGAGTTCCAGCAGGGATTACAGGGTCGGTTTGTCTGTTCATATAAGGTGAATTCCATTTCCACTTTGCCTTTTTAAATAAGATTAGAATAAAGTATGGAAGTACAGTTAGAATTATTTGATATTTTGTTACTCACATGTGTTTTCCATTACCGTTTAAATGCTTAAAATAGTTCCAGGAGACTGAAAACAAGTTTCTGTCAGTTTATAAAATACTTTCAGCAACTTAAAATGGAAATAGCTTCAAATGGATTATTGTAGGTAAGCTTAAAAACTACCCTCAATAAAGATTAGACCATGACAAAGTTCCTGCTGTTGCTTCTTAGTGGAGTTAATTCCACTTACTTCTTGAGCTGAGTATGGATATCTGTTCAAATTTAGGTAACCTTTACACCTAAAATTAAGCTCTATGTGTAGTTTGCAGTGTTTCCTTAGAGCTACTTATGGTTTATTCAAAACTGCTCTTCACAAATACGTTGTAAATATCGAACCTTCCCTTCTGAGGAAAAGCAGCAAATGTTTTGTTTTCTGTCTTTCAAGAGAAAGCAGACACAGCCCAAGCGGAGGAGAAGGAAAGTGTTCCATGTAGAATGGAGCTGAGCTGACCTAAAAACCACCTATTAAATCTGTCAGTGCATCATCAAATACCTGCTCCTGACTGCTTCGTTAGAAACAGCTTTCTGAAACATATGCTGGTTGGTCAGTACTGACAAAGTAACTATTTAGCACTGCATTGGAAATAATTTAGATTCTGAAAATGGGTAAATTGTGAAATTACTAAGATGTTCACTGGTACCTTGAGTGGTTGAGTGCTCACCTATTTCTTCAGTATTTTTCACCATCAGCTTCATCACTGAAGCCCTTGACCCACTTTCATCCACTTTTCCCCAGTTTGGAAGATTTCCATTGCTTATTAGGCCATAGTGAGCCACTTTTTAAAAAGAACATACGTGGAACCTGAGGAAATTGGCCTTGCACGTTTTGATGCAAAAGATAGAAGTATTCTGTTGTGACTCCAATGCTTCTTGCAAGGCAAATCACTGAGACAAAAGATGAAAGTATTCTGTTATGTTCTCAGTGCAGAATTATTGAGGAAAACAAGACTATTCAGTCAGTAAAGCTGTAATGGAAGGTTTTAGAACTATTGCTTACATGCTTACATATTCCTTTTGCTAAATTAATAAATTGGTTCTTAAACTAATGTACTAATCCCTGTTGCTAAACAAGCCAACCTATACCAGTAGCTTTCTAGGTATCTTTTGTCCAAGTTCAGATCAGACTTGTCCTTACTGATTTGCTTCTGCTCTATGTATACTTTATGTCCCTTTAAAATGATCACGTATTGATGTATATCCTCAATTAAACATTTGGTAACTGATACTAGCCTGCTTTGTCTTGTTCTTGCATATATTTGGAGATTGATCTAAAGTACATCCTTTTAGCATGATGCAGCATATGCCAAAAGCTGCCTCTTGCCTAGTCTTGGCTTGTGTTGTTATGCACTGTTACTGTGAGCATTGATGGGTGAAAGTCTGGTCTTGGGGAATTAGTGATGGAATATACTTAGTAATGCATCCTATTTGTTTCCAGATACAAAGAGCAAAATACTGTTTGCTAGAGCAAATTCTCAGCTACAAAATACTCTTTTTCAGCATAGTCACCGCCATTAGCTATGCATTTTCACAGGGATGAACAAGAGCGTACATGCTGCACTCCTAAACATCCACACCAGCAAAGGTGACCATCTATTTCACAGCTGCTATGATGGTTGCATTACTAGGAAAATTTTGCCCACTCGCTGCATCTTTCATTGGTTTGAACAGATGGAAGTCAGAAGGTGCCCAATCTCGACTATATGGTTGGCGTGTTAGGACAGGCTAGCCAAGATTGGCAACATGCTTTGTCGTCTTCAAACTGATAAGGGGCCTGGGATTATTGTATCCAAGGAGAAAGATTGTCTTCTTTGGTCTGACTCCAGATGTATGTGCCTTTGTTCAGTCAGCATTGCTATGTAACGCTGAGTTGATGGTTTTCCTGGGTTCCAGGAAATCCAGAAGAATCTTCCTGTTCCTAACCCAGAAGACAGTGCATGTCACTTTACTTGCTAAGTGCTGCATCTTGAATCTTTTCTTTGGAGAATTGATATATCTCCACTCCATGTACTGCTCTTTTTACCTCTGGCTCGTAGTGGTGTCACCATGACTTGTCACTCGTAATGCTGCAATCCAGGAAGCTATCACCTTCAGCCTTGTATTTGTTCAGGAGGTCCTGGCAAATTTGTGTACAGTGTTCATTTGTGGGATCCACCTGGCACAAACTTTCCACCATTGCTTTCAATGCAGTGAAGCCGATATTCAGCTCCGCACACAGTTCCCTGATTGTAATCTGCCAATTTGTGCTTATGAGCTGATTGAGACGCTCTTCATTTTGTGGTGTGACAGGTGTGCCTGGGTGTCTGAATTGTGACTTGTCTTTTATGTCACTATTGTCACTGCTGAAACGCACCACCCATCATTTCACTGTGCTCACTTCCACTGTCTGGTCTCCAGAAATGTTTAGGAAACATCCATGAATGTCAGCGGGTGCCATTTTTTTCTACATGCAGTAATCCAGTGACACATCTTTGCTTCATAGGCACTTCCATGTCAGACACCAGTTTGTCAGACTGCCCCTCTGCTGCCATCTGTCACGTGGCAAGAAAATGTAACGGAATATTGGTAGTAATGTTCAGTCTCTACTGCCAACCCACCAACATTCACCTCTGATGCCATGGGCCAACATAATAGGAGGCATTACTTTCAGAGTAGTCCTCATAATTGCTACAGACAGGGAATAAAGAATCAAGATACCTTTGGGGCAGTCAGTGAGCTGCTGCAAATCTTCACTTTACCCCATACTTCACTAAGAAATACATCACCAAAATAGTTTTCCAGACAAGCTGTCAGTTAACAACACTGCTGTTTTATAAAGAGGTGGATTATAAGAAGAAAAAAGGCATACATTTTCTACTTCTCTCCTTTCTAACCACAAGGACTATTGGAAAAGGTAGTTTTAGACAAAAATTATTTATGGATGCGTTGAATCATTGAACAGCCTTGGGGTAGTTCAATTGCACATTGACTTATCTGCCAGTAAGCTTAATGTGTTTGATGTGCATTGATCCAACTTTGACCAACTTTGGCAGGGTCTTATATTAGGAAACCCAAGTCTTCTGGCCCAGAATGACCACCACCAGTAGTACCAGATGGCCAACGAGCAAACCTCATGGGACTGTTGAGCATTGGGCAGTTGCACTGGAGTGTTGAGAAGGTCAGCAATTGACCTATTAAAAAAGGCAGTAAGGCACTTAATTGTTCTCTAAAATTGATTACTTTTAAGTGACACATGAAATTTGTGTGCATTTTTTATGTTTAATTCTGTGTGAGAGAATAAGTGAACCAGGGCAGGTCTGACACTGGCATATAGTGATAAGTTGTTAGATAAATCAAACTGACTTCTAACTCATGGAGCTGGGAAAACTGTAGTAGCTTCTGTTCTATGGTTTAAAGTTGTACCAGAAGCTTGCCACTGTATTTTTTTAAGTTCAGTATTTGTTCATTTTCACTTTGAGGTTTTCTGCTTCTGAGGTACAGATGCAGTGCCCTCTCAGTGGCTGCACATCAGTGCGAGGCGCTGACACACGTGCACTGAATAGGAGTTTGACCACCTGTCTGTTTGTCCTGATCACTTTTTCCTACTTGCTAAGGTTTGCAGAGTGTTACACAGACTAGGACATAAGGTTAAATGATGCTTGGTGTCTGGTTCACTCTTCTGGCTTTTCTGTTCCTTTAGTTAAACTCATAAATCTTAGCTTTCAGTATTAATATCTATGTAGGAGCTATGTTCTTCTAGAGGAATTACCTGAACAGGGTTCAGTACCTTCTTTTTCTCTCTTCTCTTCCAAGTGTTATTTTAAAGATGGAGTGTAACTTGACAGTGCTGTCTATGCAGTCCTCCCTCTGTGCGCTTCTGCCCTGCTTTATTGAGAGAAATTGATCTCTTGAAACCTTGCAGTGTAACAGTGCTGTGATGATGTTCTGGCTTTGAAATGTTTAATGTTCTTTCCTGACATTAAGGTCCATGTAAGATACCAAAAATACCAAGGAAGATAATTTGTAACACATTGCGCATAACACCCAAAGGATTTGGCTAAGAAAACACTGTTTTCCTTTTCAGTGTTGATGTTTTGGGTTTAATGTCCATCTTTTTAGAAATCATTTTGTTGGTAGTCTGGATTGACCTAGGACTGAAAAGGGTTGAATTTGAAGCAGTTGCCTGTAACCAGCCCAGAGCACCTGAGCACAGCAGAGCTCCAGCATGATGATCTTGCTGCCTTCTTGTGCTCCATCTACTCCCTGCCTCCTCTCCAACTTGTGTGACGTACTTCTGCTATTCTGTAGCCATAGTTTGTGTTTTTTATCCTTTCGAAGCATAACATTTGCTTTCCCTTGGGATAAGGCAAGTATTGAAAGTAAGCAAACGTTGCACTGGCAAAATAAGAGGAGACTTGTGGGGTCAGTATTGTCTAACAGCATTTACTGTTTGACAGGAGTACTTATGGGGGTAGAGCTGAGTTCTGTTTCTGATATGGTGCTGTGCATATTGAGTTAAGCTTCATTGGCAAAGTAGAGCATGTGAAATTTCACAGGATAGTTCTTATTTGTAAAGCTCTTGTTCTCAAGCATCTAGCTAGCGCAATGTACAGTGTTTTATCCTGGGCTGAAAAAACGGGAGGATGACTTAACATTATGATCACTTCTTGGTATAGGATGATTTGAGGGATAGGTTTATTAGATGTGATTTCATTAAGAAGGAATCATTTGATACCATCTTTGTATGGCAGTTGACTCACAATCAAATCAACACCAGTGTATTTTAAAAAGTTCTGCGAGAAGTATGGAAAGGAGCCTTAAGGCTTAATTATGTAGGAATCTGTTCCATCCGATGCCTGTTTTCTCTGGTTTGCGTTCATGTACTTTTTAATTTTTGAAGTATGTTTGTTATTTAAGCTCTTAGTGCAAATGTTTATTTTCTATTAAATCTTACTACAAAGTTCTTTGTACTAGAGTACAACTGTATTAGGAATACATACATTTTACTTCTTCCTTGACTATTTGACTTCCTCCTTTATTACAAAGGACCTTTTTGCGGGGAAAATGGTGCAATCTGTCATACTTCTGGGAGCTGTGATTACTGTAGAGTTAGCATGGCCATGTGTTCCTCAAAGGCCTGTACGGCAAGGGAAAAAGTTTGGTATATTTCATTTGGAAAGCTTGTGTTGGGATGAGGCCAAACTAAACACTGGTACCTCTCTGCATTTATGATTTGCATCTTTTCGGCTCTTTGGGTTCCTTGGTCGCAGTGATATTTATACATACCGTTGGTGAAGGTCTGCCTGCAAGGAGAATTGCTCCCATTGTCAAGTAGAACAAATACATGAAGTGCATCTGGGGAGAAAGAATATTTCTGTTCTTTGATTTCTAAAGGAGAAAGTTTACTGCAGGTACTTTAACAAAGAGTTTCTGGAGATGAGTGAACGTCTTTGCAGGAATGGGAATTTTGGAAATATGTGGGAATATCTTCATATTTTTCCACTGCAGTTTAAATCTGTGCTTTCAATATAAGATTTTATAGGTATTCTAAAATTACTTGGCATACCATTTTTTTTTTTACTAATTAGACTTCCCTCTGTGTGCATCTATATACCTATATTGATATAAATAAACAAAACAACGAATTTCTAGGATTGGAAGAGCTATCTTCTGTCTTTGTCCGTCAGAGACAAAGCTGCAGCAGTGTTGATCTCTTTTCATGAAGCGTGCTCTGTTCCTTGCCCAGTACTACTTCAACCAGAAACTACTCCACGGTTCAAGAGTTGGCATTCAAGGAGAAAATTGATGATAAAGAGCTCTTTCAGTTAGTGTGCACAGGCCCCAGAAGGATCCACTGCTTAGAAGGAAAATATGAACTGGAGGTAAGTTACAAGTTTTAACAGTGAAGGTTACTTATAATCCTCTGGAAGGTTTTCATCAGGATATATAAACCCCCTTGGTTGCAGGTTTTTGTCATTTCACTTTGACCACCTTGATAAAAACATCTTGCACTCATTGGATCTGATGGTAGGTTTGCAGGGTTCTGTTTCATGACTGTTACTGCAGAGGCTCATGTTGAATGACTTCGAGTCTTCTGGCTAGATATGAGAAGCTGAAATTCATCCTGTCTCAGCCAAAGCAAGCACTTGCTCAGATTTGTTCTACTGCAGCCAAGTGCAGTTCTGCTTTTGGTGTTCCAGAATTACCTTTGGCAGTGCCACCCCTAGTCTCCTGTGCAGTTCCATGGCTATGGAGCCTGTTGCTGGTTGGAGCAGGCGTGCAGCTTTGTCAAGTAATGTGCTGCATTTAGGGGAGACAGATCAGAGCAGGCTGGTTTTCCTTCCACTTCTGGACACAGTGAGGCACCCAGTAGTTGTTCCTTTCATGTGAGTTCTGGAAATTAAAGGTTTTCAGGAGCCTGTGTTGCACAGTAACCTTTAATGCTCACTGATTTACGTGGTCTGCTGGATAATGCACCAAATATGTGACAGTTTCCTTGTCTGTATAGCCTATGAGTCCTTGAATAATGCATGGTGGCAGGCTGGCAGCTGCTTTAACAGGCTCTTTGTCAAGAGCAGGGGTTGGCTCCTCCAACTGGGTTCACCTCTGAGAATGGCACTGCAGGATCCTTCTCTCTTGGTCATTAAGTCACATAGTTACTAGCATTTCTTTTAGACTGCACCTAATGGGATTATGGATATTTTATGTCATCTCCACATCAATAATGCAGTATGGGCCATGTCAAGAATTGATTCTTCTTGTTTGGGGAGGGATGTGGAAAGATAATTTAACATTTGGAAGTAGGAGATTCATTTTAGTAGCTCCAGTTTTAATGGAAGTTCTAGGTATGACCTTGAAGTCACAAATGGAGACAAGGAGGCTAACTAGGAAAATTTTGTAATGGCTTTGGATTAGTCCCTAAATTATAACTGCACAATGAAATCAGTATTCCCTTGAGCAAAGCGAGTTGTACTGCAGAGGCAGATTAGTGCTTCGGAGGGTAGTGGCTGTATTGCTCAGCTATATATCAGTGTTTCATTGTATCTGAAAACTAGGTTGTTCTGTGTTCGTTTGTTTTTTCCCATGGGGCAGCCTGCGAGAAGTGTTGATTCTTGTGTGTGCTATTTCCACATCTGTTCTCCTTCAGTCAGATAAAGTCAGCACTTCTGCTTGCTGGTGCCAAGTGTGCCCTTCCTGAGGATCAGCAGAGTCCTCCAAGCTGCCCTCTGGAGGGAGGAGTCCTGCTCAGGCCAGCTGCACCCCTGCAGATGGCAAGGAAAGACCGTGATTTAGCAAAATGTTCCCAGACAGCAGAATGTTAAAAAGTGTCTGATAGTGCCACAGTGCTGTAGAAAGCAGTGGGAACACTTGTAGATAAGCAAGAAGTGTACTAAATCAACTGTAGTTTTGGTTGAGAGAAATTCCCCTGAAGGCTGACAGTAAACTTTTAATTCAATATTCAGGATTTCAGAAGTGTGAATTTTGTATGCGTGAGTTAACGTGCATCTGCCTGGTTCTGTTCACCACGGGTGTGAGGTATTGAAGTAGCAGTATTGACGTGATTTTTTCTGTATTCCTGGTTTTTTGTTGTTGTTTGTTTTGCATGCTGTAAAATGTATGTAAAATGCTCAAGCATTTGAGGAGATGATGTGCCAAGAACTGGGATGATTAAGATATAATAATAATAATTATTATTTTGAATGAGAAAAATATTTTTAAATGGAGCTTTTGCTCATTGATGTGGCACTGGAAGCTTTCTGTTTGAGATGTAACATTGCAGTTATTGTTAGTCTATAGTTTCAATACAGAGTGCTCTGTGTGTTGATATTCCTAACATAAATTGCATAGTCATGGTTATATAAAGGATAATGATTTAAATGTGGTTCTTCACCTAAAACTGCTAAGAAGAAGCTCTTCAATTTATTAATATTAATAGAAATGCATTTCCTTCTCTTAGTCTCAAACTTAAACTTAACCCTTTTTTTTCTTTGATACTTCAGTTCCTTACTGAAGGAACTTGGAAGGAAAATAATGTTTATGTTATCTTCTTTTATTTTATACTTACAGACTGACAAGGTCATTTTCATTTCTCAAATCTGCACCCATCAATTGCAAGATTCCTACAGCTCATAAAAGATGAGCGTAGCTCTGCCCAGCAGAACACAGGGCCAAGTGGATAACTTATTGGAAAAAAAATTTCTAGTCTTTCATTTCTACTGAGGTCATGGTGGAGCATATGAAGAAGCAAAAAAACAGCTAAATTTGTGATTAAATCCTTGCCTTGTTGAGACAGGGTGTATTTCAGTTACCATTTCAGGGTTAAATATTCTGCTTTTTATTTTACAAGTTGAGGTGATGAAGAAAAGAGATTTCTGTTATGGTTTTCGAGTGGTTTCTGAGTAATTGCTTGAACTGGGAAATAAGGAACTAAAAATGAGGGGAACAGTTTTGGTGCTGAAAAAAACCCATTTGCTATTCATTTCAAAAGTTTTTTTGCTAGGCTAAATCTTTTGTTGGAGTAGTATAGCATCTCTTTTTAACTTCAGACATGCTTCAATCATGAAGAAGCAAACTTTACAACTGCAGAACAATGCAATCAATACTAATGCATTGGGTGGCAGAAATGGAGTATGTGCACATCTTATGGAGACAGCTGGTTCTTTAGTGCTAATATTATGAAAGATTTGCTCTTCTGTTGGTACATAGTACATTAGAGTAATCAACTGTGATTATAAAACAAGTCATTTGATCTAATAAAAAGCACAAACAAAATCCAAACAAAAAAACCCAACTGCTGATTCTTTTCAGTCTTTCATCAAATATGATTTTGCTGATGTTGGCAGAAATGAAAGGCAGGCACGCTATGAATACACTTACCCTCTTTTAAATTTGTCAGTGATAATGAAAACTCACATCGTTTCCCACTGACACAAAGAGCACTGCAGACTTGCTGAGTTAACAGTCTGACTCTGTCACCCTGTCTGTGCTACCAGCCCATCATTTTTTTATACCTCATTCTAGCTGGCAAATCTGCAGCATCCAGAGTTGATGTAAAACCTCTGGTTGTGATAGTAGCTTTGTTCCTACCGACGCTTCATCTTCCTGTGAGATGCATGTGTTTCTGATCATTGATTTTGAATTTCTTGTATTCTGTTTAACTTGTACAACAATGAGAAAAGTGCACTCATTATGTTGGAAGATTTGCTTTTGCAAGCACGCTAGCACTAAATTTACTTGGAAATAAATATTTATTTACTGGTAGCTTTGCATACCAAATCTCAAGGGATACATTTTCTAGGATTTTTTTTTTACCATCACATGCACTGATAAGGACTAATGTCAAAAGTATTTTAAGCACCAGACATGATCTGTGTGAGCTCACCTCTCCTTGTGGGTTTCTGCCATAGGAGAAGGGAGCAGGCTCAGGCTGGATGGGTGCCCTGATCCCTCCAACTGTCACCATGGCTCCCTTTACTTTTAGTGATTTCAGCTGAAGGGGAAAAAAGGTTGAGTCAGCCATCAGCTTATTGTAAGACCATGCAGACAGTTGTAAATAAAACCTGTCTGGAGACTTGGTTCCAATAATCAGCACAAAATAGCCATAGACTAAGTGTGACTTGGAGCCCTTCTCACTGAGAAAACCTTGGAGGGGTGGGAGAGAGAAAGTGATTAATGTTGTTTGAAGAGCAAAGTGTAATATTCATTGTTTAGAATGTGAATTTACTTGTGATGTTAATTGCCTTCCACAAAAGTGGAAACAATTGACTTGTAGGCTGTTGCTCTGGGTTAGTGTCTTCCAGTTCAATGCAGCTTTCATAAATAAAACTGTAAAATAATATAATATCTGAACCTGAGGGTATAGGCTCTTCTGTGTCTGGGGACAAACTTATGGAGTGGGGAACAGGTTTCTCACAGTACATTTCGTAATTGTTGATAAGTTGAGATGAAATCTTGAATTTAGCTTGCAGAAATATTTGAGAAGGATGTGGTTGCAATGGGTGTGTGTTTAATTTTCATGAGCATGGCTTTTGTATTTCTGTTGATAAAGGCTTGTGAATTACATGTCTCCATTTGAACTTTGCAATAAGTGGAAGTGTGTGAAGTGAACCAGTTTCCCCTGCAGACCTTGCACTTGTTTATTTGCAGTGCTTAAGTCTACAAAGGCATTAAAGCAACAGAGCTGCCTCCAAAGGCAAAAAGCCTTTTTACTAAAAGCACGACAGCCATGCAGATGTGAGCTAGGCTGGGTGAGGAAAAGATGAGACCATTCTCTGCATACCTATGGGCAGCTGGAGTTTTCCTTCAGAAGAGGATTGTAACAGTTTGGGTGTTGACTTCTTCCTTCTTTCTTTCTAGCTCTGTTAATGTGGTTAGGATCTCTCCATAATAAACGGTCCAAAACAGCAGTTAAATTTGATGTATTTTTTTTCATCCAATATTTTGTATTTCTTAACCTATTTCATATGTTTACGGGGTGAGAGATGCAGAATTAATTTGAAAAGGCTGATTTGTAACACCTTGTGCAAACTCTGCAGCAGAAAGCCCCAGCGTGTACCTTGTTTCCATGCCTTTATCCAGAGTTCTTGCACAGGGCAAAACAGTGGAGGCAGATTGCCTCTGCCTGGCATATGGAAATGAGATTTAAGAAATAAACAGTGATGCCTAGATTTGCTGTTCTGAAATGGAGATGGGTTGCAAAACAAAGATGTTGATTTCATATAGATCTCTGTTAGTCCTGCTAGTGCTGCTCCAGGAGGCAGGAATGAAATATCAGATATTAAAATAACAAAACCACCAATTCCTTTTCTTTCTTTTCTTTTTTTTTTTTTTTTTAATCCTTTCAGCCCACTTATACATTGTCCACTTTTGAAAAGTGGTTACTCTGTCAAAAACTTCTCAAATTATCATGAAGTCTATGGCTGCTAAACAAACATCTAAAATGTTCCCTTCAAATTAATACTCCCAGCAGGGCCTGCACAGGTAGGTCTGGAGGGGGCAGCTTAAAGTCCTGCCTGGTTTGTGGCTCACGAGGCTCCTACCTTTAAAAGCCCCTGAATTCATTTTAAAGGGGCTTTGAACAGGCCCCAGGTACTGAACATGAGACCAGGCAAGAAGGAATCTGAGGATACTAAACTGGGGATTTAAAATGTCTATTGAGATGGAAATAAGTGGTTTCTGCCACTGTATTCTGTGAGTATAATTTAGTTAATCAGTGCTGCTGTGTATACAGTCTCTTTGCCTCTGAAGTTTTTGAACCTCGTACTGTAGAAGGTAATTTTCAGTATGTCAGTGATGGGGTGTGGCAGAGGGGGCTGTGTATGATGAGTCTCTGAGGTAGGAGCAGATTGGGAGCAACCCTGCTGTAAATGCTGGGGTCAAAGTACAGGTGACTGCAGCCTTCTGAATGAGTTGCATGAGCAGTGCTATTAATTCAGATCAGAGCTTGAGCCCACCAGGGCACCTGTCCTCTGGCAGAATAAAGCGCAGATAATAAAAAGTTTCCTCTTTGGGATCACAACAGAATTTTCCAGACATGAAAAATTTAAAACCAAGATGAAGTTGCTGATGGTATGTGGCCTCGGGAAAACGTTCCATGAGTTTCATATTGAAAGATGTGTGTTAATTGGTGATTCATCCTCTCAAGGATGCTTTGCACTTAACTGTACATTAAAAGAAATGAACATACTTTTTCAGTGCAGTGCAACATAATGATAGCAGCCTTCTTTAGGACCTTAATATTGAATTTTGCTACTTGCTTTTTACAATTTATTTAAAATTTTATAAGTAAACCAGTTAATTGTTGGAATTAGCGTGTGAGAAAAGAATGCCATTTCCCAGGGAGAGTTCTCAACTGACACTTTAAAGTTTATTCTTTCTTCAGCTACCTAATTTGTTCTGATGACCTGAAAGGCTGCCAGTGTCTCTGCTGATTCAGAACAAGCTGACAGTGTTCTCCGTACTGCTGCAGGGATAGCTGGTTCTTTGGTGACTGTCCTGAATGAATTAAGGCAATGTTTATGGGCTGGAGGCTGTGAAGGCAGCATAGAATAATTTTGACAGAGCAGTCGCCTCTGTTCATGTAAAAGCAAACTAGCAAAATGCCCAACACCCTGCCTGAAACAGCCCAGCGAGACTGCAGTGAATCTAGTCGCAACAGAAAGTTGATTTCATATGCTTGTAATTAGGGAATTTCATCAGGGCATGGGGCAGATGTTACTGCTAGGAAGGGTCATGAGTGGATGGCGACCAAGAGTTGGATGCTGTGTGCGTTCGCTCGTCCCGTGCCAGCTGGAGCTGTGGGCACTGTGAGTGCTCTGCGGCTGCTGTGCTCCACACAGCTGTTGGCTGGCACTGTTCTTGTGTCAGCGTCCGTCCGGTTCTGGGAAAACTTTGGGCATGAATGAGAAGATGAAAAAAGTTATTTTAAATAAGCATATGAAATTTGAAACGTTCGGTTCTTCTATCTTTGGGCAGAGATGACTGTTGTATGGTACTGCCATCTACGTCTTATTTTAGCAGCCTGTGTATGAGTCAGAAATGCAGCAAGATGTGTGGTTTTGTTTTCGGGAGGCTTAATTTGGAAGGTAATCCTGTTCTCCTTGATGTCAGCAGGATGTGGAACAAGTGATGTGGACACCTTTCAACGCTTCTTTCATTTGCTACTCCATCAATTCTCATTTTTCTTGAGAGCATGCTGCCCTTTTTCTTAATGCTTCCAATGCCTGAACCTTCTATGTTCAGTTGATGTATTGCAGATCCGTGTGCTGGAAATACCAAGGAAGAGCACACGTTCAAGCTTCCCAGATGTGTTGTCATGACTGTGGATAACTGTTGTCCTTCCACAGCCCAGGGAACATGTTCACAAAGTTGGAATTGTGCTACCTTCAAATATGAGAATTTGTCTTTTTTTTTTCCTATTTCTATTGATAATATTAATCCTAATGTAGTTCTTGCATAAGAATTTACAGGAAGTTTTCAGAATCAGGTTTCTTTCCACTTTCATTCTGTTTTATTAAAAAGCAGTTTAAAACTGTAACGCTTTCATTGATAACAATTTGCACTTAATTGTAGGTTTTGAAAATTGTGATTAGACAGTCAGCTTTAAATTGCCTGCTGTTTAATTTGTGATGTCAGCGTGCAGTTGTGTGTACAATACAAACGATACCTATCCAATACCAGATTTGGATTTTTAGTACTGCAAAATAGTGTTTGCTTTAACAATACATCTATGTTCTACAAAATGTGTTTGTGTAGTTAGTTATGTGATGCAGAGTGATAAACTCTTTGCAAAATTTACATTTTACTTTTTTTCTACTAAAATGCATCCCTTCCCATTGCATCAGTGTAGTCTGTGCAGGATTCAGGATATTTTTGCAATAAGTTTTGAAGAAACAAAGACAATAAAATGCAACACATCACAGAATCACAGGAATGTAGAGGCTGGAAGGGACCTCTGAAGATCATCTTGTCCAACCTCCCTGCTTAAAGCAGGTTCCCTACAGTGGGTTGTAGAGGAAAGCATCCAGGTGAGTTTTGAATATCTCCAGAAAAGAATACTTCACCACCTCTTTGGGCCACCTGTTCTAGGGCTCTGTCACCCACAGTAAAGAAGTTCTTTCTCAAGCTCAGATGGCACTGGTTTGTGTTCTGGTTTGTGCCCGTTGCCCTTTGTTCTGTCACTGGGCACCAATGAAAAGACCATCCTCTTGACCCCCCGTACTTAGATGCTTATAAGCACTGGTAAGAAACTCCCTCAGTCTTCTCTTCTCCAGGCTGAACATCACAGATCTCTCAGCCTTTCCTAATAAGTGAGGTGCTCCAGGCCGCTAATCATCTTTGTAGCGATCTGCCAGATTCTCTGGTAGTTCCTTGTCTTTCCTGAACTGGGTGAGGAAGTAGGTGTGCTCTGTGCAGCCAAGGCATGCTGGTCTTCAGGGAACATTGCTCTTTATGACTAGCTCTATGCTGAGGTAGCTGTGATCTAAAATGATGAAAGCCCATTGCTCTATCAGTTTTTTTTTTTTTTTTTTTAAATCCGAGGAATAGGAGAGTGAGAAGTAACAATCCAGTGCAGGTCAAATATCTGTGGACAATGGTCCTCAGGAAGACAGTCACGGAGAACAAATCTGTTTTTCTGTGAACTAGCATCTGTTGCTTTTCATGGAAGTGCTAATCCTGGAGCAGGTGCTTGTTGGGAGCTGTGGTGTCAGCTCTCTAGCCTTGCTGTTTGCACAATGTGTTGAAGATCCAGCATGTGGGCTCACTGATCCCTATAAAATGAAGGTAAATTCTTGAAGCAGCACTTGAAGACATTTGTAGAAGGCTTTTTGTTGCAGCTTAGCAGAAGTCTCTTTGCCTGCTTTAAGAGGCAGCATCAGTCATTGGCACTGGAAAACCATTCCTGGCTTTTCTTGGCCTTGCAGGGTATAGCATCACCTGAATATTAGGCTGGGCTCTGCCTACATCTGGCCTTCCATTCCAGCCACTCACAAGGACCACTGATAAGTGTTCTGGAGTGAATAAAAGTGTGTATTTCTGTTTCTTGAATTATTGAAATTCACAGAATAGGTAATGGCCAGAATACGAAAGGCCACTTCTGCTGCCCATACCTGGGTTTCTTGGGAGCTACTAGTAGGCCACCTGTGGACAGCTTTACTTATGGGATGCTATCTTTATAACTACAGGTAACATGGTCTCTCTGTCTTCTATTCTTCTGCCTGCGCAGAGGTGTAAAATGGCACACATGGCATATTTAGTCACATGTTTATTTTCTTATAAGCAGAAAAATCAGGGGATACCACTTCATAGTTGATCACTGCCTTTTTTGTGTGCCTGTTGAAGAAGATCCCGTGTGTTATAAACATGCGTGTAGTATGTATGGATGTCTATTTATGCCCTCCCAATATCAGGACTTTCAGAAGATGTAGTAGTTGGGCTGATCCAGGAGTAGCAGAGTTCTCCTGCAGGGCCCACAGAATACTTCATTCTTGGTAGCTCTCCCCATTCCTAGTGCAGCTCCCAAGGAAGTAGTCATTAGGAAGAGGTTTAGAGCTTTCTTAGGTATCCAAAGATCACTAAGCATATAGCCATACGAAATAGGTAAAAAATGTTTTTTTCCTTCCTCTTCCCTTCCTACTGTCTCTGCTTCTCTCTTGTTTATTTTGGGATGTGTGTCTTCTAAGATCTACTTAAAAGGTTTCTTTCTGGGTGGCTGCCTGGCTTCTTGGATTTTGTTAATTTGTTTGGGTATTTTTGTTGTTGTTGTTGATGTTTTGTTTCTTTTGTTTCAAATCTGTCAGGGTATTCCTCTCATGTACTGGAAATCATTTTCCTTATCTAGTTTTATCACAGTGTTTCTTGGAAAGCTGGGAGGGAGAAAAGACATGGCAAACAAGTGCTGTTACATGATGACAGGCTGTACACACAGCTAGCCCTTCAGATGACCGAACTCATATCCATACTCAAGCTTTTTTTCTCTTTAAAATAGAAATTTTTCAATTCTTTTTGTGTAGAGGTAGCACTAAGATATGGTTTGTGGAGGCAGCATGGTTGATCCTTGGGCTGCTTCCTGTAGCTGGAGCAAAGCACAGGCGTGCTGTGGGACTGGGCTTTGAGAATGAATGTTGTGACTATTCCACACTGAATGATTCCCTTTCCCACTGGAACATGTCATTGAAGCCAACTGAAATAGATCCTCTTTTTCTGAGGTGGGAGCCAAAGCCTGTCCCAGAGGATGAACTGCTTTGTAACAGTGCAAAGTGCTGTAGGCCCTGAAACAGCCTCTAATGTGTCTTGAGACGAAGACTGTTTTCCATGGGGATTCTTTCGACTGACATCAGTGATTACTCTGAAGCATAAGCAGGAGGCATCTAAATACCAGTAGAGATAAATATATGATTTCTTCAACGTAAGTTGGATGGAAATCCTCATGTGGAGGTTTTCTATTACTCCTCTTCTGGGACATTTTGGTGAATCACAAGGAGTGGTTTCTATTACCTGGGATGTACTATTTGTCAGTTTTTCAAGATGAATTGCTGTATTACAGTATCATCAGGCCCGAACAATGATTGTAACAGTAAGCTTTGGAAAGTGCCTGAATGAATAGTGGTTGGCAATGCTCAGATTACATCAGGAGAAAATAAGATGAATAGTACAGAAAGTAGGGTACTTCTAGTCTGAACTTATAGGAAAAGTGCTGTTGTTTCATTGTATAGAAAAAGAAAGTATTTTCTTTGTCTGGAGAAATGGTTATTTGTGAAAACCATTTCGAAAGAGTAGTGATGCTGTGGGAAGTAGCAGAAATCTAACGCATGCTTTTAGCTTACTAAATTTATTTATTTTTTAAAATGAGAATAAGGGAGTAAACCAGTTCTACTGACTGCGTTACTGTTTGAGTTTTATTCAAAACTGGTAAATGCTTGTGGGGTTGATATACAGACAAAGGTACAGGACTCTGAAAACCATCTGTGGAAGGAAACTAAGTCATTTGGGACTGATCTGTACATCTCATAGTGCCCAGTACATCTGACCTTCAGTGTGGTGTGACAGAGAGGACATTCCTTGTTGAACAGGACAAGTTAAGATGCATCTCCTGAGCCTGAGAAGCAATAGAAATATGACACCACTTTTCAAACAGTTGCAGTTTTTTTTAGGATATTCTGGGTCTGTGCCTGCAGAGGGATAAACCTTTATCAGTGTCTGTTATGAAATTCACTGGAGTTATTCTACTGACTTGAATAGCAGCAGATCGAGCCCTGTGTGTTCCTAGCAGCTGTGGCACAGTTTTCTGCCTCACTTCCCAGTTTGGCAGCATCTGGTGAGCATCTGCTCTCTTTGGGCTGGAGCCACGACAGTGAGGCTTTTGTTGCAGTGAGTATTTTGGAAGAGGAGGAGGCTGCGTGAAACTTAGTTTTAGGTAGTAGGTAATCACTGTTGCTGTCAGCTTTGGTTGATGTTGTTGATGCAGTGATACATTGCCTGGGAAGGAAAAAATGAACAATTTTTTCAAAACAAAACAGTTCCCTGGGGATTGTCTGTATTATTGAGATCTCCTCTATGAGTTGGAGTTGGGGTGTGGTCAAGCTACAGAAATATGGGTGATGCAGTGAAACTCTTTCAATTTTTAATCTCTGGTAGCTTGTGATTCAGGTATTGGTTTTTGCATTCAGTTATCCAGCTGCTCCTACAGCCAGGTTTGGAGACACTGACTGATTAAATTATTTAGTAGTAATAGGTCTGAAGTACTCACATGAATTTGCAAGAATAAGTCAAATGCTATTCTCGGTGGGAAAGAGTACATGGAGTTGATGATTTATAGTAATGTGAGCTATTACAGCTTACACAGAACTGGAAGAGAAGAGTTAGTCTGGAGACACAACCTCTCAGTTTCAAGGTTATTGCTTGTTATTAATATTTATACATGAGTGATATTAATGTGTCCAATAACCATGCTGTGCAGCTGGATGAATTCGTTTTGCTTAGGCAGAAGAGCTGGGCATCTGGAGTCATCAGTAAGCAAGGCACAAAAGGATACCATTAGAAGCCTGTGTGTGTCTGTGGCTCAGCCTGTTTATTGCAGGGGTGGACCCAGAGCTTGATGGTACCTGCTTTTTTGTTTTGCTAGATGACTTTTGTTTTATTTTGTTTCCCCCAATCTCACAATGGAAGGTGTGTACACAAGAAAGTAAGCACTGCCCTGATGGAGATGTGGGGACCTGTGTTCTCGCCCTGCCACACGGCCCTTCTGCTGCTCACGCTGCTGTCCCGTCTTCCCTCGGTGGTTCTGTGCCCACCTGCTCACCCAGTCCCCTAGTCCTGTGCTCACTTACAGTGTTGAAACTTTCTGAATCTCGATTTAGTGGTTCAGAGGTCAGTGAAATTTCTGCATCTAAGTGTGTTTAACAAGGACAAGGAAATAGTGTTTTTATGATGAAGGCTGAGCAAGTTCTACAGAAGTTGGAATGGCCTTTTTTTTTTTTTTTTTTTTTTTTTGAGTGACTGGGCAACCAGTGTGAGGACTGTTTGATTTGGGGTTGGGGCTGCACCCTGCTGTCATGTGTGACCTAGAGAGGAAAGGAGTGAGCCTTCCTTCCTACAAAGCAGCCCTGCATGCTTGGAAGGGTTTTATGGATAGACACGAGGCCAGAAGGGAGCCTGAGATCAGAGGCTTTGGGTAGCTGTTGGTAGGAATGGGAAGCTGACAGTGGCCAAGGATTGTATCCCTGAAGGGATGGAAGAAATAGCTTCTCCATGGGCATGCTGGGTAGAATGTGTCCCAACCCAGAGGATGCCTGAGTTGATTAGCTCAAAGCAAGCCAGAAAGAAAGGCCCTACACTGCCAGGCCTAGCAGAAGGGAAGGAAGGTTCTTTACAAGACTTTCCTAGCGTAAATTCTGTTTTATAAGTGAGCCAAATTACTTTATCTGATATTATTTTGTTCTAGTCTGTTCTGATGAAAAAAGCCTTTGAGATTTCCTGTGGTATTTGGCGAGTGCTTGCTTTAGAATAAAGGTTTGGGAAGATTTTTCCCCAAATGTTTGCTGAGTTGCTATGAACACCTATTCTAGCAAAATGAGCAAGGATTTTGCCTGTTTAGTTTTGAAATTAGTGTTTCTAAGAGAGCAGGTTTTGTTAGGTTTTATCTGAAAAATGCCTGGATGAAATCTTAATATGGCTAAGCTTCCTGGGAGTTATTTTTGGGACTGTGATTTGTTTGTTTGTTCGTTTGTATAGACTTCTTTTTTAGACACATGCTGAGTACTTTATTGTGTTTTCACACAACCTTATACTTTGATAGCGCAAATGCTATTTTTTTCTTTTTCTGTGGGATAAATTGAAGAACATTGTGGTCTAGTAAATCTTTTCCCTAAATAGCACTGGAAGATAACGTAGTCATGAATGTTGCCACTTCGTTTAGAATGTACTTTGCTGCTCTTCTACTCTTTTAATGCTGCATCAGTTGAGATGAATGAAAATGTACAAGAGATAAAAATCAGATTTAAGCAGGAAAAGATGGTGAAGTGCTTGTATTTCTGCATTTCTTACAGAAAAGATGAGAGTGTACTGCCTGATACACAGTGTAATATTTAATTTTATCCTAAGGTAGCAGCGGCTAATTTTCCTTTCTTCTTTGGCTCCACTACGTCCTCTGAGAGACCACGCTAACACACATTATTTATTGTGTGATGGGAGCGTGCTCCCTGCTGGATTTGATTTCCAGGATTTCTACCAATGGCACTTCTGGGAGGACTGCCATATTGGCCCTTTGAAGTAAGAATGGAATCAATGATGCACTCCCAGACAAAACACAAACTAAAAGCCCTTTCCAAGCATTCTGCAATAAGCAAATGACTGGTATTTGCATTTCTGTTTTTATGATTGTGGTTATTTTGGGGGGGAAAGCTGCTACTGGGAAGCTAGTTACTGTTTTCAGTCCTTCTAAAAATAGATGTATTTTTCAAAGTAAGTTGCCAGTATTTGTGCATTAGTTATTACTCAGTAGTCATAGAATCGTTAAAGTTGGAAAAGACTTTTAAGATCATTTAGTCCAACTGTGAACCTGCCAGGCACATTGCCCACTAAACCATGTTCCTAAGTACTTTCTAAGTGAGCACCTTCGGGAATAGTGACTCAACAACCTCCCTGAGCAGCCCATTCCAGTTTCTGACCACTCTTTTAGTGAAGAAGTTGTTCCTATTATCCAATCTGAACTTTCTGTTGTGCAGCTTGAAGCCATTCCTTCTCATCCTATTGCTAGTTATACAGGAGAAGAGTCCAACCCCGCACCCAGCCACAGCCTCCTCTCAGGTAGTTGTCCAGGGCTGTAAGGTCTCCCCTGAGCCTCCTCCAGACTGAAAAATCACAGTTCCCTCATTCACTCCTCATAATACTTATGTTTCAGACCTCTCACCAGCTTGTTGCCCTCTGGACGCACTCCAGGGTCTCAAATGTCCTTCTTGCAGTGAGGGATCCAAAATTGAACACAGTACTCAAGGTGCAGCCTCACCAGGACTGAGTACAGGCAGATGATCACCTCTCTGGTCCTGCTAGCAATGCTATTTCTGATAAAAGCCAGGATGCCATTGGCTTTCTTGGCCACCTGGGCACACTGCTGGCTCATGTTCAGCCTCATATCAACCAGCACCCCCAGATCTTTTTCCTCTGCACAGTCTTCCAGCTGCTCTGATCCAAGCCTGTTTGGGATTGTTGTGGCCAAACTGCAGGATCCAGCACTTGTTTCTGTTCAGTATTTTCTTGTTGGATGTATTATATGTATATTGTTGAATATGTTGAGTAATATGCTTTCCTAACTGATTCTTAGTCTCCAAGTATTAAGGAACAAGTAATTTTTTCAAAAGCTAGAATCCAATTAGGAAAATAATGCTTTTGTAAGTGCTACCAACATCAGCAACTTTTTTGTTTCACATTTAAACTCTGTTATTTTCATAAGTCAAATAACACGTGAGAGATAAATGATTTACTCCAAATTATTTGAGATCTGCAGAATGATATGTATATGTAATAAGTTGATTGGCTCCAGTTAGGGATATGGTGAATATGACATAAGATATTGCTAGCATGGTGCTGGACTGAGGTTTACACTACCTAATAAGCTTAAAGAAGAGTTTTGTCATGGGACTTAAGGTCTGTATGCTCCAGAGAGGAGGGCAGGAATTTGTGAAGGGTTGCACAGAGAAGTGAACAGGGGATCTGGAAGATCTGTGCTGGCTGAAATGAAGCAGTAATTCATCGGTCTGAGGGCCAGCAAAGAAGATATGTGGGGGGAAACTTGGCTGAAATGATGTATGGCAGGCGGTAAGTGCAGCTTTTCTGTGCATTTACAGCATAATAGAAAAACTGTTCTTGAGAACAAACTCTAGGCTTTAATATTATGGTTAAACTTTAATTACATCAGATCTGCCTCCATTGCTTGTGTTGCTGGCTTCCCCCGTGCTCATTGCTTTGCTGTGGGGGGACCTGGCACTGTCTGCAGAAAGGAAAGGCTTTGGTGAGGGAAAGTACGGACAGATCTCTTGTGAACAGTGAAACTACACATCTTGGCAGTTTGGCTAGGAGCCTCTGGAGGCTAAAGCCATGCCTCAGCTGACAGTGGTCACTGGCTGCCTGCAGTGCTGTGTGGGCAGCTGGGGCTGGAGCTGGAGCTGGTGGAAATGCGTGGCCCTGTGGGCCTTTGTGATAAGGAAGGAACTATTGCATGTAGAAAAATGACCTGGTAAAGAGGTTTGCACAGTCTCAGAGAAGCATTAGGTTTTTTTTCCCCATCTGTTTGAAAAGAATTGTGTTCATAGCTTTTGATTATAAACAATGAGAGAAATCAATTCAAGATTGCTTACAGAGCACAGCAAATAGTACTGCTGACTAACAAAGCAACCAAGGACTTGGATCAGGTTTTCCACTGCAAGTGGGTTATTCTTTAGAAAGTAAGGAAGGTATTTTCTGTTGAATCATGTTGCATGGATGCGGAGGGCTCCTGGCTGCAGGATCCAGCCTCAGGGAGAGCAGAATGTGACATCAGCAGATAGTAGGACAATGGATGATAGAAAGGAGAACCAGATCCTTTGCAATGCCCTTTCCCTATGGAGTACAGCACAGCTTCTGATCCTGTAATTTTAGGTAGAGTTCTGCTGTCCAAAAACTGCCGTGGGACAGATGTGCAGCGGTTCAGATGCAGAAGGGCATGGCTGAAATGGGAACAAAGGATGAGCTTGTGCCCTAAGGCTGTAGAGAAAAGGAGATTTAGGAAGTAGAGGAGAGGGGAATGCATAGTCAAAGCTGAAAATGAGTGAAGGAAGAGAGAATCAATAGTTCATTAGATTTGTGGAGTGGAAGAAGGACAACAAGGATCAATAGCTCATCAGATCTAGAGATACAGGCTGGGAGATGTGGTTGCTTAACACAAAAACATTTTGCTGGAGTCATTGTTCACGTTCCATTTTTTAACCAGTGCATGTCGTGCAGCATCGCATATATATGTAAAAGATGAATGGGAAAGTAGAAATTAAGGGTAGAAAGCTCGTAAAGCCTATGTTAGGGGAAGGCCCTTGAAGAGATCCTGTTGACAAATATGAAAACATTCTTTTAGCTTCTCCTGCCCTCCTTCACCAGCAATGTCTTCACTGTGAACAGCATTGCTCAATATTATGCAGTTTTCAATTAGGATTTTGGTGAATGTGAGTTTTGTCTGCAAGATTTGGCTTTGTGGTTTTAATGGTTTACAAGCCAGGTGAAAAGTAAATACTGTGCTGTAACTGATAGATTTCAGGCATGAGTGTGAAAGTTTCTACAAAATGAGCTCACTTATTTAACACATGTGGGATAGAAGTAGTGCTGTCATGTTTCCATGATTATGCTGTAGGGAAATAATAGCTACTGTACTATAAAAATGTATTTTTAGAATGAAGGTTGCAAATATATAGTATCAGATTGGCCTAGCCTTCCTAGTAGGTGTAAATAATTTAATCAAAAGGGGCTACTTTTATGACAATGTAGCTATTTTCTGTATTTTTATTTAAAAGATTTAAATTAAGATTAGAAGATTTAAAAGATTGCATCTTCAGTTAACATTAAATGGTAAAGGTTTCATTAGGGTCTATGAAAATACGCAGTGTAATATCCATAGGTACCTTACAGTAATACAGGGATTCTTTCTTCCATTCAGGAACATCATTAGATTTAAATATTCCTGTGTTCCACGCTTCGTAAGAGCTTCCCAGTACTGTGTGCTGGTACAGCAGGAGCGCCCACAGTGCTGTGAGAATGGAAGCCGTCCGTTTGTGGCTGTGTAAGAAATGCAGCAGTTAACCTGTCACTGCTTTCAGATAAAATAGTGCAGGCAGACTTTTAATGGCTACAGATGATGAGAGCCTCAGATGCAGAGTTCCCCATAGCACTGTGAGCTGATGAGCGTACTCCCATCCTCTGTGCATGAATAATGCATGGCCTTGCTAGCTTTTGTAAGATACCAGTTATTTCTTCTGAATTTAAAGTTTTGTTTTTTTTTTCCTGCTTCTGTTATTTATCTGCCATCCTGTTTGAAGAGAAATAGTTAACCACAAGTCTACATATGCTG
Organism: Meleagris gallopavo; assembly: GCF_905368555.1. Classification (NCBI taxonomy): domain Eukaryota; kingdom Metazoa; phylum Chordata; class Aves; order Galliformes; family Phasianidae; genus Meleagris; species Meleagris gallopavo. The sequence continues at coordinate 5,954,665 of NC_139414.1, read as the reverse complement.
TTGAATTTAGGAGACAATTACATTGCATGAGTAAAGGAGACTGACTGTTCAAATCAATGTTTTGTCTTCTCACACTTACCAAATGACTCTCTTGTGCCATAGACGTAGATAGCATACTAATATTCAGGTAATTTTGTCTTTAGACAAAAGGCTGCTGTGTGCCTTCCACCCTCGCACTCCATATTCCCTAGCTTAGGAAGGGAGTTGCCATTTTCAGTGCTTTTTCCTTTTGTGTCTTTCTATGCCCCTTCTGAGGCTAAACAAAGTAAATGTCTGTTATATCTTCAATATAATTTCTGAGTGGGTCAGAAAGACAGATGTACCTTCCTAGGATCGCTAGGGAACAGAGTCTTGTGCTTCTGTCTTTGTTTATCCTGATGGAATATCCTATTGAATATTTTAATTAAAACTTAAATCTGTTCTTCTGCACTTTATCCTGCACAGCTGTGGAGAGAATTTTGGTGCACTCTGTTGATTTTAGCAAGATATTCTCTTGACTTTGAGTAGGTAAGGCAAAAATTTGAGAATGGCAGGGATTGACAGTGCACCTGCTAAAACAGACTGCTCTTTATAATCTGTAATTCAAATGCTTATTTTAAAAGGAAATACTTTGGTTGGCAGGCTATGAAGTATGTGGTGATAGCTGAGTAAGCCTAAGCCTATCTGGATAGCAGGAGGTAGAACCGGGTCATGACATGTTGTGCTTTTTCTCAAAGCATGATACTCAACAATTTTTCAGCTAGTTAACTTGATTTGCAGACACCCATAAAGAATAACTGAACCCTAACAAAATGATTTTTGATTCATCACGACATGCTGTAGCTGGACTGGAGAATAGAGAACATTAAAATTCATTTGTGGTATCTAGTGACATTTACCTATAGTCCTAAAATAGTTGAGAATAGGTGAGATTTATTGCCATAACATGCTAACAGCTCAGGGCTAGATCGTAGTTTTTATTCATTATATACTCTATTGCGTCAATTTATTATTATTGCTGTTACTGGTAGGGAGGAGATGGAGCGCTGGAGTCACTGCTCGTGTGGAGTGGCTTGATCACATTGTTACAACAGAAGCTTAGGCAATAAAACTAAGAATTCCACGCTATTGTAGTCAGGACCTTTCTGTTGTATCCAGTCTGTCTGAATAGCTCTCTTGCGAATAAATTGTTCTACTTGCATTGCTATTGCTTTCCCTTCTGCAGCCACTTGAGTTATATCCAGATCAAATCATTTTCTTTGCTGTTTGCTCTCAAGTTGAGAGGTAGTTAAGGACTTTATTCCACGCAGAAAGACCACATAACATCAGGAGCACACGCTGGTTTCTATTAGAGCACTGGATGGAATGAGTTGACACTGGGGATGCTGTGCTGACAAAACTGTTCTCACCTCATGTGTTGGATTCTAAATGTGGTGTTGTGGGTTGGCTGTAATTTACTCACCTTGTAGTAGTCATCACTATTTTGCTACAAGTATGTAAAGTGCAATAAATTATATAGCACCAACTAATTTAGTAGTCCAGAGCCAGTTTATTTCTTGTATATCTGGCTCACTTTGTTAAAGTGTTGCCATAGGTGAAATCAGGAAGGGAAGCCACTTACATTATTTTGTACTGCAGGAAAAGCATTAGAGAAAAACATTTGGTGGTGGCAGAAGCAGTCATTTAGTCTGACAAAATTATCCAGTGTTTCCTATGCCTATTCTAATTGACTTTTTTCCCCCATTCCCCCCTTTCCCCCCACAAAAAGTGGTATTGTCATATAAGCTAAATCCACAAGCTCTGCATGCTATATGCTGTTTGTCTGGTTTACATTTTTTATAGTTCTAACAATTGTTTAAAATTCTTCTACATAAATTACTTATGATTCTTATCTTCTTCCTGACTGTGTTCCAATGGATTTTGTAAAGACTAATTACTGTGGTCCCAGCTAGAGATGCTCTTTTACATCAGTGTTCATTCACAACTTGCTAGATGCCTGCAGCTACAAATAAACAAACCTGGGAAGCATTTTGTCATTTATTTTTCACATTATACATCCCATCTGGTAATGGAAGAAGCTAATAGTTATAAGCATATCATCAACTTGAAATCAAGTCATTTCTGAACCACTGTAATTACCAGTTCCTTCAGCCACTACTGTTGACTCTGAGCATCTGCACATGTGCTTGTGTGTGCCTATAAAGGGCAGGGGCTTTCTTATCTTTCTCTTTTGCTGCACAAAAAATTTAGAAAAAGTCCTAATAGTGGCCTTCCTCCATCTGGGCAGTGCCATGCCATTTTCTCACTATGCCAGCTGCAGTCTGTAAATGCAGCCTCTTCTGTGTGTTGCTGATGATGCTGTTTGGTACATGACAGCATCACTTTGCAGCCCTGGAAAACAGGCAAAAATGGTGTAAGTGTGTGAAGAGAACTCAGATAGAAGTGTACTGCAGAAATGCAGAGCAAGTCTTTTCTGTAGGTGGGACAGAGCTTAAGCTGCTCTAAGAAAAGACCAGTTGGTTAATGGAATGGCTGTACTGCATTACTTAAAGTAGCAAGATACTAAAGTCAGCAGTTGAGTCTTTTTTCTTCTTCTCCAAGTAGCTTCTGTGCACCTGCTCCCCTCTCCTTTCTGAGAATTCTGTACTCTGGCTTAAGATGTTATTCCTCAGCTCATTTCTGATATACTTCCAAAGCCATCTTTATTCTGAAGTGGTATGGTTTCCTAAGCAGTTGCTTTATATGCTGGGTGTTACAACCTTTGATTCTTATCTGTCCCGTCTTCTCCCCGGTGCTGCTTTCATTGTAATAAGTTTTGTAAGTGCAAGTTCTTCTAATCTCTTATTTCAGTCAATCTTAAATCAGGCTTAGAAGTTGAATTGCTGCATAAGAACATTAGAGACACTAGAATTGAGCAAATGCAATTAGTTCATTTACCATATACTACAATTTAAAAACTCTTTAATAGGAAACTCAATTAGGGATTTCATTTTACACCAAATCTGAGAAATTGAAGGGGGATTTTTGTTAATTTTTGTTACAAACTGAAGAAGAAGAAGGTGTGATTGAGCATTTGCTTTTGACACGTGCTCATTAATTTGCTGCAGAAAGATACGATCTCGGTCTATCCTCTTGACATGTTTTGCTGCCCATGTTAAGAATAAGCCATCTGTTGTTTTCTGAGTATATTTCACAGTCAGTTTTATTCAAATGTGCTGAAAGCTGCTGCAGGAAGAGATTTTTGTCATGCACTTAAGTATGACTAAGTGGAGTGACTGACATCCAGATTTGCTCCTTGAGAGCGAGGAGTTCAGTGGTGGAATTAGGCTGGACACGTCCTAGCTGGAGCTCTGACACTGTTCTTGTCTGCATGAAGAGCCACTGCAAATTCTTTCCAACCTGTCATGATAAACGAAACTAAGAAGAGTATTCATCATATACAATTAATTTGACAGGCATTTTTGCTACTAACAACACTATGAATTTTGCCAGTAATACTCAGGATGGCTCTTGATGCTGGCATGTGAGTAATCTCACTTCTGAGCATATTTGCAGCAGCTGTGGACATGTAGGTGAGCCCTCTTCTTTTAACCAATTAGGGAAAATGTTCCAAATACTTTTTTTCTACCTTTTAAAAAAAATTTTTTTTTTCAATCCCCTAGTGATTGTGAATCAAAGACAGAGACACTGACAGGTCAGTGGAGAGTCGTTGATAAATAATTTAGACTGTGATTGCCACTGACTCCTTAGAAGGTAAAATACTAGCTGAGTATTCATGAGCGGTGATAGAAAGTAACAAAGGTGGAACTTGATTTTAGATAAGAGGAAGTTGCAGAGAATCCAGCTTGTAGGCAGTGGGTGGGCAGGGTGAGCTCCCAGTGCCTCAGTCATCACAGGCACAGAGCAGGGTGGTCTGGCAGTGCAGTCACTGCACTCATCTCACTTCTGTCACAGTAGTGCATGTTGTCTGCTGCCTGTAGGAACAGCCTCATCCTTAATTCCGCAGCTCTTTGAGTGGGAATCAGATGTTATTTGTCCAACAGATGTTGTAGCATATCTCTGTGTATTCTTGAGAAATAAAGAGCCAGTCACTCATTGTTATCTGTGAAAAGAAAGAAACAAGCATGTAGTCTTAACGCACCAAGTGCCTCCCTCCCTGCTGCTCCTGACTGGCACAACTGGCTTCCTTTCAGACTTTGTTTTGCCAGTGCTGTTCTATAACTGCACAAACTTCACTTCACATTGAAGGCTCTGCAAATGCTCACTCAGTTAATACCTTCAGAGAGTTTTCACACTGTGTGAAAGCTGCTGTAATGGAAACCAGTCTGGCAGAAAGGTCACCTCCTTTTAATGGCTTACTTTTTGCTTTCCTTTCTCAGTAACAGCAATAGGAAAACCCAAAAGTCTTCAGATATTGGACTTCCAGTGTATGTGCTTTGGAAAGGAAATGAATTTTTCCCAGCAAGGAAGACAGATAATGATGATGCATTTTCAAATGTTGCTTGCAAAGGTCTACTCCCAGTAGCTGTTACGCTATATATTCCTATTCTAGAGAATGAATTTTATGCAAAAATCCCCCTGAAATTCAAAGTACAAAATCTTGTTCCTTAAAAAATGGTGAAGTAAAAATTGTGTTAAAGCCAAAACCAAACAGGAGGTTATAAGAGACCAGTGCAGCTTTTGTGCTGTCAACTCTCCATCCTTCACTGTTGTAATTTATCAGCAAAAGGAGCCATGCAGAGCCCTTCTGAATGGAGCAGACTTGCTTTGACTTTCCTGTACCAGACAGGTTGCCAGTGCCAAAGGGAAATAAATTCCAGTTCTCTCTGGGATGGAGCTTCCTCAGGTGAGTACCACTGGCAGAGCAGCCCAGCTCTTTGCATTCCTCAGCGGAGGTGCTGTATTTAGGAAAAGGCTCTGGACTTGCTTTGTATTGGTTATCATATTGGTAATAAATATTTGTGGCCTTTCATCCACACAGGGTTCTCTCAGTTGTTCAAAGCTATACTGCGGTCTTCAGCAGGGCTTTGCCAGTTCTGCTGCGTCTCATGTCCAGCACTTCCCCTTTTTTTCCAGCATGGATAGTGGCCAGGCAAACACTGAACCAGTTCAGCCTTGTGAGCCGGGGCTTTGCTCCTTCAGCAGCTGAAGCCTGCATTTAGAAAACCAAAATAAAATCATTTCAGTTTCTAGGCCTTACAGAGTTCTCTTAGGAAACACGTAAGATGTAGCAAAGCTGATATCAAGCTCCTCAGAATTCCAGAGCAGAGTCTGCTGAGGGCCGGTCAAGTCTAAAGTGCAGCACAAGCATTCCGCCGTGCGCGTCGTGGTGAGACGCTGCGGGAGCGGTGCGGGGATCTTTCCCGCCGCCGTTGGCTCCTCTGGAGCCTACTCTGCAGCCGGTGGGTGCTGGCGTTTGCCGGGGGCCGTGGCGGGACACTCACGAGCGTGTCGATGAGCTGGCGGCACGGTGGGCAGTCGGCCCCATCGGCGGCCCGGTACTCAACACGGCTCCTGCAGAAGGTGTGCCTGCAGGAATAACGCGGGCTGGGCTGTTTGGCGGGCCGAGGCAGATGGGGCGCTCCTCCTCCTCGTGGGCCTCCGCCGGCTCCCCCTCCCTGTCACTGTTCTCAATGAGTTCTTCTCCCAGCCTGTGTACATATCTGAAGTTGCCACTTGATCCATCCTCTGGATGGTGCTGGATGAAGGCTCTGGCTGCTGCCTGGCGCTGCTGGCTTTGGTTCTCAGCCATGTGGTTATGCACTCTGCTGCCAGGCTAGTGTCCTGACCGAACGTTGTCTGAGCTCAACCTCTGCAGGAACTTCCACTGGCAACACAGCCTCACAATTGTACTTAAACTGTTCCTTTCACAGTATTTTGATGCATTCCCCATGTTTTGGTTCATTCCTTGTGATATTTATTCTATTTCAGACACAGCAGTTTTCCAAAAGATTGGCTAATTCAGCTTCCTCTTACAATAGCCTTTAATCCACGTAACAATACAGAACAAGCAATATATAGTTTGTTTCTGAACATAACTGACACCATTTTATTTTGAAGACACTAGTAAAGTTTGATGGCTTACCACTTATCTTAAGTGTTGAAAGTATGTGCTATTTCCCTAGAGTGATTTATAACGGAGAATTTAAGAAAAAGGAGGAGAGTTTGGATGGGAACACTTAAAATTTCTTGGCAGAAGCTTTTTGCGAGGGAAGCTAAGTTGTTTGGGTTTTTTTGCTCCCTTTCCTTTTGGGAATGAGAGATTTTGAGGAGGAAATGGCCGGTCTGGGTTCCTGAGAGTGCTTTCTGAAGGCAGGCTTAGAGAGCAGCCTCATTTGCATTACAGACCACGTCCCTGTGAAAAATGCGGCATGCGCTCTTAACCTGCTGGACTTGGCTGGCCGTGTTTGGAGCGGAGCCACAGCGGCGAACAAAGGCGGCTGGTGCTGCTGCTGACCACAGCTCCTGCACTGCAATGAACTGCCTTTTTCTGCCGGACAGAGTGAAGTCATGAAGGTGTAACTAGAAATCTACCTTCTTGTTTCTGAAAGCAAAAATGGAAGACTTGCATAGGATTGAAAGTATCCTGGCATTACATGAACAGTGCTATTTCGCTCTTACCAGACGCATTTTTGGTTTCCAAAGTGATAAATATATTTTAGCAAATAGTAGATGCAGTAGATGCAGAGATGACATCATAGTTGTTACATTTTCCAAAAATACTGAGTTTCCAACATCATAGGTGTCACCTTCTCTTGAGCAGAGTTTCCCACAGACCTGTTTTAATGCTGTGGCAGACAGTACTTCACTGAGACCCTGCTGGAGGAATTCTATCCACTGCGTTGTGCCTGCAGCGTGACTTGTGCGGAGCAAGGAGTGTATTCCAGGGGTTCCAGAAAGAGTCACAGGAGTCTGAGAACTTCTGGTTTGCTTACTTCTTGCATTCTGTGTCATTCCTTCAAATTCCCTTCTTTGTGGTCCCTACATTACTGTGTGCAAACAAATATAATTACTTTGCACATCAGTGCTAAAGTTTTTAGTGGTGGGCTATAAATTTATTGCAAGTTTGATCTGTGTGCAACAGATCTAGCTGTAGAGCAGCAGTGTATTTGTAGCCCTTGTTGTAACAACTGTGTGCCTGATGTGCCATTTTGCACAAGAGAGATGCCTAGAAAAAGTGAAAAATGAAAAGCATGGCAGGTATGGCTGCCTTTCAACTCAAAATAAATATGAGATTGCCCTTTTGTGACTTTCTGTGTGGTGATGTTTGCCTTCATTTTCTTTGGAACTTTACTTCGTCTAGGATAACAAATGTAGAAAAAAAGAACTTAAACTGTGAAGGGGCTGCTCAGGAACCAAGGCAGCAGCAGCTGCTTGGAAGAACAGCACTGAAGGGCAGGTCTGCTGGGAGCTGACTGCCTCCAGAAGTCACTGTGCTTTTCGATCTGACTGAAGATAGAAATGCATGGGAGGCACACTCTAAGGTCCTTTTTACAGCTGATAAACTGTGCTGTCCCTCACCTTCCCCCTCTCGTGTGATAAACTGTGCTGTCCCTCACCTTCCCCCTCTCGTGCATTTGTTTTAGGTGGAACGCTGAGCCATAGGCTCGGTCACAATTTCTGTGATCAGTGCAGTGCCAGGTTTAGGCCTGGTAGCTTGGGGAAGGGATGCGTTATGAGACCTGACAAACATGCACACGGATCTGTGTTTTAGTGAGAACAACTGGAGTCATCGTGCCATCACAAAGCAAAGCAAGCTTTAAAGCAAGATAAAAAGTTAGTTGGGTGGTTTTTAGAAAGAGAATGTGTGCAGAAGCAGATTTTCAGAGCTTTTTAAGTTTTTAAGAAGGATATGGTATTCACTGGAGGATGGTAATTGTGAAGACATGTTTGGGCTGTTCTCTGTTTGTGTTTCATGACTAGCAGACAGCTCAGCCTTTTGAACTTCCTATATTTGTGGCAGGGCTTTAGCCAATACATTATTACTTGGGAACGTTCTCATTGCAGAGCTCCTTGAAAATGTTTTTCTGTAACCTGTGTGTTGCCATAAAGTGCTTCCCAAAAGGTTTTATTTACATGTTCTAATGCTCAATGCTCAGTGCTTAGCCTCAACGCTAAGGCAGTTTTTCTAAGATACACTTGTTTGAATGGACTAAGCTGAATCTTTCATCAAAGCTGGACAAAATCCCTAAGGAAAAATACACATAAAATTAATTGAGCTCTACATATTTGAAAGCAAGGATTTGGTCCTGCTGTGACAGAGCACAGAAGAGGAACAGACAGTTTTGGAACAGGCAAAATTGCGTGACCTTACTGGACTTAGTAATTGCTAAGTCCACATAGATCACCCCAAGCATGAATTTGATGAAATAAGGAATATTGCGCACAACCAGCTCTTTTTGAAGACATCATGCATCTAAGAAGCAACCAGATGAGTGTTTTTATTGGGGAATGTCTTCAGGTTATGCTGAGATCTTCAAGCAATGATACACGTTTCTTTCTATGAAGTTTGCTTTTGCTGAAGTATGCAGCTTCTGTTCAGGGCTGTACTGGGAGGAGAGGTGCCCAGTCCTGAACAGCTGTCACGTGGCTTTGATGTTTTAAAGAGAATAATGCCCTGGAAGCCCAATTTTAATTGATGTTACCAAACAAGTGAAGTGGTGATGAATAATGTATAGTCCTGCTTTTGTCTTGGGAAGGTACATCAATGCAGGACATAATACGAAAGCATTGCCTGCTTTTACTAAGCTGGGAAGTTATCTTAGAAACTGTGCATATTTCAGTCAGTACCAGGGCCCTGAATACACAAACCCAGAATTCTGATTATGCTTCTGTGAATAAAATTAAAGCATATGTTATTAAAAAAGAATATTTCATTTGAAGTATTATGTGCGTTGTATCAACCTATGAATTTAAATCATAAGTAGCTGAGAAGATGTGTGTAGTTCACATTGATAATGAAGGATGGGGAGAGGGAAGAAGCTTTTACTTTTTCCTTTGCTGGTATTTTTCTCAGGTCTTGATGCAGTGCTTACCAGCCATGAGCAGCTTTTGTCTTTTGTGAACTAGTAGCATTGTGCTCAGCCTCCACAGTCCAGACCTCCCAGTCTTCCCAGGCAGGGATGAGCACAGCCTGCCTGCAGCCTTTCTGCAGAGGAAACCAGGAGGTGCAGGTGACAAGTGCTTTCTCCATTGCTAGAGGCATGGTTGTACTGAGCAGCATGTGGTTGGGCCAACTTCTGAGTTCCTGGCAAGCAGGCAGGCTGGTCACTGCCCTGCCCTCCTTGTTAGCTCTTGAGTTGGAAGATGCTTTGGAAGGATTCAGTCAGTCTGCTTCTCATTGCTGCAGTGGCTGGAATCTTCACAGCTGTGCTTTGATATTGTTGCAGCTGGAAAGGGAAACATCTACCCTTGCTTATTAATTCTGCTGTTTGAATTAATTTTTTGATAAACGTGGACAGGACAAGGAGATGCAAAAATTATCAACGCTCTGGGAGATGAGCATGAGTGGGTAATGTTACCTGGAGCTCCTAAATTTTCTTACCCTTAGTGTTTAACTACGGGCTTCTTTGGGCTTGTGGGTTTTGACTCCAGTTAAAAAAACCTGAAAACAAGCACAAGGCCTTGATTTCTGCTCCCACAGAAGAGAGTAAAAGCACAGCCAAAATATATACCTCACTAATGGGATGGGTTTAGAGAACATCTTAAATTGAAGTCTGGTCTAGGTGGCTTTCTACCCATAAAAAGAATGACTCTGGAAATGTCACATTTCCAAATTTTTACTCAGTCGCTGTGTGCATGATTGACTTAATTAGTGTAGAAATATCTGAGAAGTCACAATGACACAGGCATATTCCTACACCTGAGGGATTAGTGTTTTTCTCAAAATTGTGAGTAATTAGGTAGAATAAAAGTATATCCACTTAATTTTACAGGCTGATTGACATTAAAAAGACTTGGCAAGGGGAGAAAAGGCCACATATCCGTGGATAAGGGACGCTATTTAGCAGTATTTACCCTGGCAAAATTCCCTCTGGCTTTCCTGAGAATGCTGATGGAGTGAAAAAAGCTGAGTTGACACAAAGGAGAAGGAATTTAGTGGGAAGCATTCTTTTGGGCTATGTGTAATTCTGAATCTGTTTTTAATATTTTGGGGTTTTGTACTCTGGATTAAATACTGAGCTGAAGAATTTGTTTTGATAGTTTAGCATTTCATCTGCTGGACCATTATCACCTAAGTTTTATAACAAAAAAAGCCAAATTAACCACTTTGCTTGTGTTTACACACCCATGGCTAGAAGAGTCTTTCGTTGTTAAGCCTGAGTTCGCTGAATACACTGTTTGCTCTGAGAATTAGAGCACAGAAGGAAGGCAAGAAGACAGATGATAAGATATACATAAATGGTTTATTAGGGCTGAAAATGTAGTTGAAAAGAAAGCACTCGTGGTAGAGTTATATTATTAAAAAATACATATATATGTTCATACATACCACGAGTGTAAAATTGGACTGACATTCGTGTCTCGCCTTTTTTAACTTGCATAAACTGATAAAAAATAGTGTTCAGAATGTGAGGCTGATAGTAAGGGAATCTATGTCCATATTCTGTTAGAATGTAATGGTAATTCAGCAGCAAACTGACATTCCACCAATGAAAAACAAGCACACACACACATACGTGCTGTCTTCCTGTTAAATTGTATTAATTTTTAATTTTGAAATTTTCATATCTCAAACTGTTAATAAAATAGCAAAGAAAAAGATGACAAAAAAAAAAAAAGCCATCCCTTCTTTTGTTCTGGAAATGGTATTATTGTCTTTACTGAGCTCTGCTCCCTGCTTGGCACTGTGATGATTCAAGTCATTTATTGAAGTATCTAAGTATTGGCTAGTATAAATCGACTTACTCTTGAAAACTGTACACTTCACATTTACCATTTCCCAGATAAGAAAATATATCCTCTTGTAGATAAAATCACATTGAATTCAGCTGATATTTTTGTACTAAGAAATTAGTACACAACTGCTCAAATCGTAGAATATGAGAAATATTTTTGCTGTGTGTTAATGATAGCATTTGCCCAGTTCCAGCTTAAATACATGCTTATTTTTACGTTGGAAGAAGGAGAGGGTGGTTCAGATTTTTTCACTGGTGTTCATCCCTCCTTTATATGTCATATGTATAAATACAAATAATAAATAAATATATCCACACACATAGAGTGGTAAGCTGAATGCCTCAGACTACTACCTAAATTTCTTTGGGAAGCTTTGAAAATGTAAACATGTAGAAAATTTTGAAAGAATTTTAGTGTATGCTTTATTCCTTTCCTTCCATATTTATGTTTGAAATTGGCAGTGTTAGTGGGATGATGGGATTCCCTTTCCTACAGAAACGAGAGGTACACAAGTAAGTGAAGAGATGAGTGAATTGCTCAGCTTTGCTTTGTCCCTGGGTGCAGTGCTTTTCTTAATTGCCAGCCTTACAGATTGACTTGGGAGCTGAACAAAGATCTACCTAGATGTTCAGCTCCCAAGTCAATCTGTAAGGCTGGCAATTAAGAAAAGCACCATCAGCAAGATGGTGTCAGCACCATCAGCAAGATGGTGGCTGGGGGGTGGGTGGGGGAATGGAAGGGATATTTACGGATGAAGCTTGTTTGACAGTGAATCAGTAAGAAGCAATAAATGCAGACCCTTTACAGTGTTTCATAGTTTCTTCTGGAGTGCAGCCACGCTGCTTGGTATGTCAGCTGTACTGGTTTTTTCCTCATCTTGTTTGACATCAATTACGTCTTGTGCAGATGGTGGCCATAAAACCATGGTGGATAGCATGAGAACAAAAGGATCAAACATGAAGCTGGGAAGTGTGATGGAGGAGAGGGCCCAGATAAAAGGCTCTGGACTCTTTTTGCTGTCCTCTCTTTGTGTATTCATTCTCTGGAACAGCAAGCTAGCACTTTCAGGGGATGAGTCCTTATGTGTCATCTGAGAGGTCCAAAGAAACTGTTAGCTGGACCTGGTGACCTAGAGGAGAACAGGGAAGTGGCTGTGACTGGTATGCTGCTGCCAGCCTGGTTCTCAAATTGCATTAAGCTTTGTGCTGTAAGGAATAGAGTGATGGATGTAGAACAGCAGCAGCTTCCAGCCACAGCTGCATCTTCTCTTCAGCCACTTAGGCCAGTGGAGACAGCTCAGAAAGGGCTTCTTCATTCAGAGGCTGCAGAAGGATCAAGTATAGGAAAGCTTTTCCCAGCAGTGCTGCCCTGAAGGGGTAGAAAAATTCAGTGCAAGCAAAATTCTGGTTATCTATCAGATTCACATCCCATGTGAAAACCAAGAGATTTTTCTTGAGATTTAACGTTTGTCCTCATGTTGAATCCCTTGACATGCTCAGGAGTGCCAGAATTCACATGAGCAGTAAATCATTCTTACCAGGTGATCTGTTCAGCCTCACCTTGAGTACTGTGTGCTGTTTTGGGTGCCACAATATAGGGACATAAAACAGAACATCCAAAGGAGGGCCGCAAAGATGGGGAAGGGTTTGGAGGGCAAGAGGTATGAGAAGTGGTTGAGTTCCCTCGGGTAGTTAGGCCCAGGGCAGAAGAGCTGAGGGGAGCCCTCATGGCAGCTGTGGCTTCTCTCTGAGATCAGACGGGCAGTGCTGAGCTCTGCTCTGTGTGACAGCATAGGGCCCGAGGGAACGACGTGGAGATGAGCTGGGGAGGGCCAGGGCCAGATGGGGTCAGGGAGAGGTTGTACATTGGAGGATGATGGGCATGGAACAGCTCCCAGGGCAGTGGGCATGGCGTTCAGTGGGTGTTTGGACACTGTTCTCAAACATAGGACTTGGTTTTGGGTGGTCCTGCACCCAGGAGTTGGACCTGATACCCCCTGTGGGGCATTTCCAACTCAGGAGATTTTGTGATTCTGTGATATTCCCCTTATCCATCCCTTTTCCTTCAGCATACTTTGTGTTGGTGCTTTAAAGGCTCAGAGTGTGATAACACATAACCTGGAGCAGCTGTAGGAATACATAATAAGGAAATCAGCCTTCCTTGCTTTTTTTTCTCACAAAATGACCATTTTCAATACAGGAGTGCCAGTTGTAGGCAACAGCGGAGCAGTGTGAAATTTCAGGCAGAGCTTTGCCAAGGTTGAAACATGGTTACAGGAGCTTTTGATAAGAAGAGCTGAACAAGGGTGAGTAAAGACAGCCCTGTGTGTTCAACTTGGGATATCTGAGTGCTTTAGAAATGTCTTCAGAGAGCATCAGCTGTGTTTGCATGAAAGGAACAATAAATCATATATTCAGTATAAAAATCATTCAGATCATTTCTAGTACCATTTTGTGCCAGTAGAGATTATGTTATGTAAGGAAAAAAAGTCCCTTTCAATAAATGTAAATATAAATAGTAATGAAATAACAGGATCAAATTAATGCATTGAGCCTAATTTGCAATTTCATTGCTCCAGATTTATTTCAATGTAATTCTATTAATATGAGAAGCAGAGTAACGAAGTGCCAAATCAGGTCTATTGTTTGAGATCTCCCCCAGAGCTCATTAGGTTGTATACAGTTGCATTAAAATTTTAATGATGCACTACACAAGTTTTTTTGCTTGGTTTGAGGAAATCTGCATATGTTGGAGCCTCTGGGTAAGTTAAATTGAAGCAATTGAGAAAGTGTCATGTAGCAGTGATACAAGGAGTGTAGTAAAATATTCATTGTCTCTGAACAGCTCAACACAATTTTTATAAACTTAAGCAGGATAGTCATCAGTTCTGTCACCGGTCATCACTCTGTTAATTACGGCAAAACTATGAAGAAAGCAACAGTGGGATACAGAAGATGATTTAATTCCCTTTCATTGCCAGCTAGAGTAAGTAACTTTATTATCTAGTATAACATGAAAAACCCAGATAGGGAACTACTGTGGTAGGTTCCAGATGAGAATATATGAGCTGACTGAGCATGTATTGGTTTAGTGTGATAGCAGTTAGAAATTCCTGTGAGGCTCCAGAGTGCAAGATGACGGTTTAGTGCATCGTCCCACACAACAAGTAGGTAGTAAAAAATGTAACAGGTAGATAGAGTAGGCCACTGGGAGAAGGGCAGACAGAGAAGTCAGACAGTCAGATGGGTTCAGCACATACCTGTGATGCTTTGTCTTTTTGTGTGCCTTTCTCTCATCTACACATTTTTAATCCGTCTCTCAAAAAAATGTCCTTTGGGAGATTAACCCAAAAAACAAAGTGTGCTTAAGTATAAGAGTGAAAATTTAGGATTTTGAACATTAGGATATTCTAATCTGCTGTCATACTGTTAAGCTAGCGAATCGAGGGATGGGCAAAGATTTTCCTAAAAGTAGTCTGAATTTTTCTTCCAGAACAATGAAAACTTGTTCATAACCATAGAAGTTGTTATAGGCAGGTCCTTGTGCAGAGGTGTTTTATGTGCCTGTTTATGAAGCACGTTTCTTGGAGAGAGAAACTGGAAGAAATGTTCAGCTTATTTCAGTTGTCATGTTGCATATTATCTGCACCGTGTGACTACCTGTTACAGGAGCTGTCTGCAGTGGTTCATCCTTGAAACCTGAACTTTCCTTCAACTTTCTCAGTTACTACTTTGCCTATAAATCTATCCATAACTCCCTGAACAACTCAGTGAAATTCTCATCCAAGCTTTAATCTTCTCACACCTTGATACGTTTTAAGTTCCATCTTTATGGCCTGGCATGCACAAACTGAATTTAATGGTGATAAATGTGCTGAGAGTAGAATCTGTAAAGTGTGCATTAGTCTGTGCCAGATTCTCATTCCCAACATGTTAAGCTTGAGAAAGCTGAACTGGGAGGATCTAAGGAGCCCATTCCTGTAGGTTAGGCTCATCTCTTGTACAAGCACTGTTTGTTTGTTTGTTTGTTTGTTTGTTTTTGGTGGTTTAAAACAGTATGTTTGGTGTGTTTTCTACTACAAAACAGATCATCACTGAAATAATTGTCGCAATCTACCTTCATCCAGTGTTCAAAACAAAGTGGGGAGTTGTTTTGTGGAAGGATTTGAGGGTAGGAGAAGAGCAAACAAATCTAGTTCAGACAGCAAATCTTTCCATCCTTCCTGTTTGTGTTTTCCTGATACGAACAGGGAATGAAATCATACGTGTGCTTCCTCTTTCAGAAGAGAAGTGGCCGTGGTTTTCCCTCTCCCCCTCTCAGAGCATACAAAAACAGTGTACTACCGAGCTTTGCTGCTTTCATTTGCTGGTAAAATTTGTCATTATCTTGATCTATTTTGCAGCTTCTGAGAAACAGAGCAATACTAGTAATCTGTGAGGTGGATGAGTAGTGTGTTAAAATATTTTCAAAACTGAATCGTACCTGTAATTTTTATTACTGTAAATGGAATTATTATAAAGCACATGTGCATTTGAATTACCTTTCCTAATTCAGAAAATGAAGGTGTTCTGGAAAGGTCCCACATGTGTTATCAGTGCTTTTATTTGTAGATTTATCCCAGATTTGGGCTGTTAGCCAGACTTTATGTTGCTCTGTGTTGTGTGCTTCAGTTCACCTATTACCTTTATTAAGGTGGACCGTAAACCCCCCTGGATGGTAAGAACTGTGTTGAAATATTGTTCAGACAGATGCTCACTGAAGTCATGATGATGAGCTAAAAAGGTCCTTGGGGCATGGTTAAACATTTGCTTTTGAAGCACTGTAATAATATTAAAAATTCAGTTGATGATACAGCAGCTTACTCCATGTATGTCTGCTTCTGTAAGAGTTTAAGATAACTTTTGCCCTCGGATAGACTACTGCTACCAGTCTTTATAGGTGTTCCATCAAGTTGCAAGTCAGATTGCTGAGTTTCTGAGAGGTAGGCTGGTGATGTTGAAGCTACTGCTATCAGCTCTGACAATTAGTACAGTTAAACCACAAATTATCCTGCAACTCTCTTCTTACATCTGCAGGAGCTCTTGTGTTGATTTGTCCTAGACCTGTGAGCATTGTTCTGTATGAGCAATAATTTTTTTATTTATCAGCTGGGTAGGAAACCTCTTGGGTTGTCATAGAGTAAACAGCTTCATCTTGGTTTTGTTGTCTTGTTTTTTTTAACTTCCTCCCAGAACAATCCCTGTGCCAAGACATTTGTTTTTCTTTCTTTTAGGGTAAGGAAAGGGGACAATGAAAGAGTGAACCAGCTCTAGTTATTTAATTCTGCGGGGGTGATGGACAGATTGCTCTAACACCATCTCAGCTCCATAAGGCTCACCTCAGAACTTAGACTTTCTGTGAAGTCTCTGGATGAGGCATTTACCCACTGTTTATCAATATCTTTTCCTTAGTAAAACAGGTACATTGTTATCAGTCTCTGCTTACCACTTGTATGGACCAACACTAGGTCAGTGGAGAATGTTTGAGCTTTCTAAAGAGGGTTGTTAAAATATTTAGATATGGTTCTCTATATATAGCCTTCCTACAACTGTGAAGAGGCAAATTACTTTTCTAGGGAAAAACACTCCTGTAAGCATTGTGCTTTGTGACCTGTTCTTAGGCTTACTAAATTGAAACCTTTAGGAATAATTGCAAAGCTTGCATTGAATTCACTGTATTTGGGCATGTTCTCTGGTGCTTTCTGATGACTTGTCCTCTCTTGTCTTGCTCATAGTAGATTGCAAGCAGTGAAACGTGAAGAAGAAATTACAAGGAGACATATATTTACAGTCAAATGACCCATTCTTTATCAGCCTTCTAACAAGAAGCTGCTAGCTTTTGGAAATTTGGGGGGATTCTTTTTCATTCTATTCTCCTTTCCTCTCAAGAAAGTACAGCTGGAGAGGGTAAGCTGAAAACAAATTATACTGCAGAATATCTGCTTGCTCATTGCTGCTCTTTGAGTTAATTCTACAAAAGGTTGCCTGACTGAAGCTTTAAGCAGCGTGTAGCTGTTTTACACTTAGAAGCTGAAGGTATGTGTAAAATGACTCCCCTGGCCCAGCACATGACATGCAAGCAGTGGGGGCAGAAGTTTAACATGGAGTCGTTTCTCTCTTCGAACTTCTTTACCTTCCTTTCCTCTTTAAAATATTTAATTTCAAGTACCAGATTTTTGGAGGAACATGTGTTAGCTCAACTACAGGGGGAGAGGTGCTGACATTATATTTATAGTTTTCCTTTTTTTTTTTTTCTTCTTTTTTTTTTTGCCCAATCTGCTAAAAGCAAGGTGCTGATGCGGTGCTACAGGAGGTTTTATTTGTCCTGGAAGACAAGTGCTGGCGATGCTGCCTATCAACTGATAACAAAACCTCCCCATCTGCCATGTTTTGCAGAAGGGAGCAGGATGGTTTGCAGCTGTGCATGAAAGCCCTGCAGGGCAGCAAGAGGATGGTGGTGGGGCTGCAGGATGTGTGTTCTGCCCCTGAGAGCCTGCTGCTTTGGGCAGATGTGTCTGGGAGAAGTGTGACTGTGTGCTTTGGTGTGCCATTTTGAATTGCGGGCTTCTTGGAAGTGTTGTTCTCCTGGATCTCCAGAACTGTGACTAAAATGTGATGTTTTGAGGTATTCTGTTTATGTGGCTTGCTGGGTTAGACTGCAGAGCTCACAGACGTCTATGGCAAAGATAGATAAGTAATTTCTTTTATCCTGTTATGCTTTCACTGAATTTTCATTACTGCTAGGAGATTTATTAGTATTTTTTATGACCAGTTATAGCCTGTGTTCTTTAAAATATTATTTGCAATTTCCTTTCTCTAGAATGTGCCATTTAAAGAACACAAGTCAAATTTTCCATCAGTTGCATCAGGGAAGTCATAAATATGTCAGAGGGGTATATTTATGTATCGTATTATGTCGGAGAAAGAATTTGGCCTGTACTGTGTAAAATTAAAACAATAATTAAGCTCTGACAGAATGGTTGGAAGGCAAACTACTGCCTGACTTATATCTGTATGTTTATTGTATGTGATATTTCAAGGGTAATTACAAATTCCTATATACCCTAATTCACCCTAATGGAAATACTTGGGTCACATTACCCTTTCACAGGTGTTTTAGTATCTGGAATTAGAGGAAAAAATTTAAGAAAAAGATTAGAAAGGAGTGCTGTGGTCTGAAGCATGGAGGACTTGGTGCCCTGATCGGGCTGAGGGCCACCCAGCAGCACATCAGGTAGTAATGGAGCTTGCAGAAGCTGAGATGGAGACAGAGTCGTTCAGAGCTGGGGTCTGATTGATGTGGAATTCCTGGTAGATGAGAGGACAGAAGAGGGGGAGTTGGTCAATATCCACCATGTACATAGTAAACAGAAACCATTATGCCTAAATTAAGGTCCAGACAGAGGCATCATGCATCTCCTCAGTTTCCACACCTCTGTGCAGCAGGCTTTTGCACAGGTTCTTTCCTTTCTTTGTTCCTTGATGCAGTATGGCTGCACCTGATTCCTCTGGTGAAGGGGTATACATTTGGGAACAGGAACAATGTTAATGTTTGTTAATCTTTTATAGCCAGAAATACCGAAGTATAAGATAACTTGGTGGTTCAGGTAGGCATAAAAAAAAAAAACTCCAAAAAATTCTTAAGTTTCTTTGACGGTGGTTCTCACAAAAATCTCATTTTCCAACCAGCTTTAGTATGGCTTTTTTCCCCCCCAGACAATTGTTATTTTATAAAGTAAGATAAAAATGTACTTTACAGATTAATGAAAACTGCAAACATTGTGGGTTGCTCTAGGTTTAAAAATTTATTTCGGAAAATGATTACTGTCATTTGGCAAGTAACTGCTTTGTGCTGAAAGCTGTTCTTTTGTACAAGCATTATGTAATGTGGCAGTTAATAACATTAATGTTATTGGATATTAGATGACTTCAGTATCTTGACGATAAAGGCTTGTTTACAAAGATGAGGCATTCTTGTTGGAGTGCCAGATTGTTAAGTAACCTCAGGTTGCCAGCACTAAATGAATTTGCAGACTGTAATGATGTGTGAATTGCTATTGCAGATGCATATTTATTGGGAAAATGCTCAGGAACACTTCATTGGTCACAGTTACAAAGCATGCTGTTAGAATGCACACATGTATGTGCAGCTTGGCATGACTCGTGATGGTGTCTACTGCCTGGGGCACCTCTTGGTGGCATGCAGCTCTGTGCCAGTGCTGGCAGTGCCCCATACCCCCTTTTAAATGGAGCTTGTTGTGAACTCCTGGGAGATATGGGAACTAAGCTGAGTAGTGATATTTTTTTCACTGTTTTTTGTTGTTGTTGTTGTTATTGAAAAGTATCTTTCTGTGATGTGACATCTCTGAGAATCTTTACCTTCAGGTAAAGAAGTTTCATAGTAACCCATAAATGGAAAGATTCCTGCAGATGCATTCAGAAATGGAATTGCAATTTGGGGGGAGCCAAACCTGGAGGCTACCAGCTAAGCTAGGGCTGATTTTTCTTCTTGAAATTCTGCTGGAGCCTGAAAGGAAACTAAGTTTCCTGTGCAAAGCTTGCTGCCATGTGCTGGAATATCTCACTCAGTTTCTTAGCCTGGTTGGGAATTCAGTACAAAGAGCCATTCTTGTGAATTGTGTTTTCTTTACAATTTTGTATTTCAGCTCAGCAATTCATTCCTCTTTTTTCTAATTGACAGAGTATTACTGGAGTGCACATACCTTCACTGAAATGGCTGGGTATTCCTTCTTTCTGGAAGCTTGAATTGCTCTAATTTCATTCCATATTGGGCTATTCTAAAATAAAATATTTGTTTAGAATTTGGATAAAGAGTAAACCTAGTAGTTTACTACTTTGATTTGAATTATTGTTTTCTGCCCTTGCTAGGTACACCAATCAGTTAATATCCTCATACTTAAAACTTTTTCAAAGGTAAACATGTAGAAAGACATATTTCATTAGCCACATTTACAGATTACCATGTGGCTTCAGAATATCCGTTTTGCTATCTCTTGCGTGTTGGAATATTTTCTTGTCATTTGCACTGTTAAGTATTTTGGATACCTGAGGTCTGTGTGTGTGTTTTAGATGAAGTGCGCAGCAGTGTATGCTCAAGACAGTTGAACTTTTCCTTTCCATGCTTTTATCTCTAACTGAGCTTCCATGAAAACATAAGGCAGTTTTGCTGTTTGCATATGAGTGGTCCTGCTGTTAGAGCCAGTGATGAACAGCCTCCTCACCACCATCCAGTTCCCCACCAGCAGTGTTGATGTCAGCCCAGCTACCTCTCACTAGGCTCCAGCAGAGGTAGTGATACAGTTGATGAATTATCAGCACCAGGGTGCAGTTCTGGCAGAGCCTGGGCTTAGCACCCAGCTGGGACACCAGCAAACAGCACCTGGTGAACCTGGAGACATCTCTGAAATTACCACTTACGTCTGTGCTGCAGGGCAGTTGTATTCTGGCCTTTGCCCTGCGAGTTTCTGAGGCAGGGGCCGTGCTGGGACCCTTTCAGCCCTGGGTGCTGAGGAAGAGTCCCCTGCTGAGTCTGTCCACGTGGCTTTGGGGCTCAGTGCTGCTGAGGGTCCTGCCCGGCTGCTGAGGCCGGGATGCACTCCCCACTGCTGTGGAGCATGGAGTGAAGGCAGTTGAGCAATTGTCAGTCTTTATGCACAGCCTCTCCTGTCTTCTCAGTGTATACGAAGATGACCACCTGAAATTGGCCCAATTTTCGGGACCTAGGATGATTCCTAAAACCCAAGCCTTTTTCCAGATGATCTTCATTTGTAAAATACTTCATAAAAATACGACGTGGGAGAGTATTTGCACAGAGGCACATTGCAAATGTTTCATTGTCCCTCTGTTGAGTTAGGCTGCCTAAAACTTTTCACTCTTTAATTTTAAGCAGCTTTACAATTACATAAACTATTTTGAAACATAATATGATTTCTTTTCCTGAATTTAATTTATGGTCATTTAGGACTACTCACAGCTGCAAGTTTTTATTTAAAATCCTGTTACTACAGATTTTCTGCAAACTCTTACCAGAACCAGCAACCCAGAGAATATTGCATCTACTTGTATAGGACAAACTTGCAGGTTTCTTTGTTTGTTTGTTTGAACTGCTGTTTCATAGAAAGGAAAATAAAGATGGCGTAGTTAAATTTTCGAGTTGCAAAACACCTTCAATTTACATGTGATTCAACAGCTGTTTCAAACATTTGGGGAGACATACTTTAGCATTTCAGAATTCCCTGTAGAAGTGAGAAAAAAGAGGCTCACTTAGCAGTTCAAACTTGAAAGATATTTTAACCTTTCCTTCAACTGTGTTTTAAAGTTTAGAATTAACTCTGTTCCCAGCTGCACAGATGGCTGCATTTTGCATATTCCTTTGTCTAGGAGAAGAGACCATGTGATCAGTTAATGGCTTAAAACACTGTTAGTCTTCATTTTATATCTTCTTTATGGGACCCTGAGGGATTGGGGAAGATACTCGGAGAACTGTTGTTTATGGTGTAAGACCTGTGATATGTGTTGTACTCCGTGTCCTGGAACTCATGAGCTATTTTTGCTCCGACTTACTAACCCTTGTTAATGAATTTTAGAGCTTCATTCCTGAAGCATCAGTATTCATAATTCTGATACTTAAAAGTTAAAACTAACATCACAAATGTACAGAAAATGTTACTTTATTTCTATAACGCGTGGGTTCTCTTGAAAAAAATCTTTCAATAGCCAAAATTCTATATGAAGTGGAAATGGATGGTAAGAAGAAATGGACTTCATATCTGAGTCACAGAAGCGGTTTTAAAGCTAAATATGCTTTTTAGGCTTTCAGCACACCACAGAATGCTTTGTAGGCTTTTTCCCTGGACAGTTTTTGGAAACACCATAATGAACTGTGCACACTACAAATCAAATGTGGTGCTGGGATAAGTGACAAAAAAGTCCATGAAGTCAGTGGTGTGTCAATTTTAGTATATGAAGCCAATTCTTAAGCCTGGTATTTTGTTTTCAAGTAGATTTTAAAATGATAGCAACTGAAGGATTGATAGATTAACTTCTAGATGTGTAAAGCTACGTATGTGGGACATGTGAGAGTTCCTGAGAGAACTGTTGAGAGCTGAACAGTTCTCAGTGCTTGTAAGAATACATGTCAAGTTCATAAAAGGCTCTCAATATTATAAAGACATCACAGATTTTTGCTCATATTTTGGGAGCATTAATATACTGCTGTTTTTATCCCATAAACACAGACAGCTTCCTGTAGTCTTTACAGATCTTCTATTTTAGAGCAATGTGTGCAGCCAAGCGCATCTGGTTAAAGCTATTCTTGAAGATGGGCATAGCCTATCTTTACAGCTTTATTCCTATTTCTGCTGCAAAACAATTTCCATTGCAAATCCCACAGTTACTGAGGTCATTCACATTACTACAGAAAGGAAATGCTGTGATCTTTCTGAGGTTCCCTGTAACTCACACATCAGGATAGGAAGGAGAGAGTTAAGATGGTTCTAGATGCTGTCATCATTGTTTGGGTCTCCAGTCTTAACTTCTGTCCATCATGAATTTCAGTTGCTTTTGTGTTTTGAGGTTATTTGTGTCTGGATGAGAGCAAACACAGTGGCTTCTAGTCTGCTGAATGCTCCTCCCCTCATTTATTAATGGGGTAAAGGTTAAATTCCCTATAGATTTTTGAGGGTCCTTTTTTTTTTTTTCTTTTTTTCTTTTTCCCCTTCTGATGAATTTCTAAGAAAGAAAGGCTAAGAGAGTGTCACAGGAAAAGCAGTGTTTGCTGAGAAGTCTGGTTACCCTTAAGTACTGTTTCCAGTTCCTAAGGCACAGAAGGAGTTGGTATGCAGGGGTCAGAAGTTGCCAGTTTAGTTCATGTTAACACAACATATGGAATGTTGTGTTTCAGAGCAGAAGCTCTTTGTCTTATTAGAAATCTGGAAATGCAGTAACTTGTTATGCTGCAACTTTGGAAGTGTGAAAAGTGGTTCTGTGTTATTTTAAGCCTTATAGCTGAAGAAGCTCAGTCTGAAATTGTGGTCAGCTGGAACGGTTAAAATGTGCAGCATTATGTCTTTGCTTCTATGAAAGTTCTGTTACCTTGTGGTTGATAGGTTTTTTCACAGTGCCACTACTAGCTTCACTACTGCTTAACACAATACAGAATCTATGTTAATAACACAGACTGTAAGTGGAGATGCTGAGAAATTAACTCTATCTTTTTTTTTCTCCAGCGGAGCCCCTGCCTTTAATGGACTTGTGCCGAAGATCAATTCGTTTTGCTCTTGGCAGAGACCGCCTGCATGACATAGAAATTCTACCTTTGCCTCTGTCTCTGAAAAATTATTTACAATATCAATAAGACGTCTAGAACCCTCCGGCCTCACATTGGACTACATCAATGCAAATAGCAGAAAATTGTTTACAGCAGAATAAAAATTTTCGTGATGGACACTTAAGTGTTATTTAATTTTTAATATATATATTTTTTTCTGAATCAGTGAAAGCGGATCACTGTGGGGGACTACTAAAGAATGTGAAAACATTGATTTGATCAAGATTCATGTGCTATCTGTTGCCTGTTGTGTTTACAGTCCTGAAAGCCATTATCCTAAGCTGTCATATATTGGTTTATTGTTGATGCCTCTAGTAAATGCCAATAGAAAATCTGACCTGCAAGATCCCATGTCATGCAGGACAGAGCATTCTTCAATGATGTGGGTTTTTTTGTTTTGTTTTTATTTTTCTTTCTTTCTTTCCTTTTTTCTTTCTTTCTCTCTTCTATATCCTACCCCACTATAATCAGTTAGCAAAGGAAAACTTGAAAAATGCTTAAATCTGACCTTTGGTATCCGGAGTTGTTAAGAGCTTTGAGTGTTCCTGGCATAATCAGCCTGTAACACCTAAAAGCTCTGACATTAGGGAGGAGAAATAAAAAAAAAATAAATAAAAAATAAAAAAAAACAAAACAAGAAGAAAGCAAGCAGCTTGTCTAGAAGAATGTGTGATTTAAATCATGAAAAATCTGATATATGTGTCTGAAAGGTCAGTTTTTTGACGTGGTAAGTGAGATGCAGTCCATTGCTTTCAAGACCAAATCAAATCCCTCCAAAGTTCTGCAGTCTATAGCGAAGTGCTCACTACCCCAGGAATTCAGGATACTAATATTTTAGCTCGTCACTTCTTTTTTGAACAAATTTATAATTTTTATGTGGTATGAACTCTAAATACTTGGTTCTCTTCTTAATTTATGTGTGGCTATAATGTTTATTTATCTGTTTAGAATCTGTGGTGTTCTCATTTAACTGTTTCCCATCTTGGGGGTTACTGATTTTGTTGTGTTGTTGTTTTTTTTATTTTTTTTTCCCAACTTCACCTGAAATGTTATTAATTTTTCAGGCTCATCCCATTTTTAAGATGCTGCTTTCTATTTGCATTTCTTACATGTTTCAGATTATCAACCTCATCAGTTACCTAGTTTTTAAACTGGAAGATGTTGCTATGGCAGGATGTCAAGTGACTGAGCTGCCTTCAGCATATTTTAATGTGAATTTACTGATGAATGAAGATAAAATTTCTAATAAAGTCTACTGTCCAAAATAAAACTCATGTCTTCTTTGATGAATTTCAACTGCATACAGAGTTGAAGTTCAGCTCCTTCTGCAGCTTTGTGAATGTTTGTGTCCAGGACTGTTTTAGAATTGTTTCTTTGAGATCCTGTGCGAGTGAAGATGATAATACTGCAGGCAATATAGTGTCCTGTTTCCTGATTTATGTCACTTGCTTTGAATATGGTTGTTCTCGAGTCTTACGCTTTTAATGTGTTTCTAGCCAGGCTCCTCTAACCAATGCCTTAGTTATGTGTTAAATTGCACTTCGAGATGCAGTGATTGTGTGGTAAATTGACATTTGATTGTGTGGTACAGGCAAATGCACTGGAGATGGTTGTCCTGCTCTCAGTCACCCCAATTACAAATTCAATCTGAAAAGAGAAATCTGAGGTAAAAATACAGCAATATGAGCAAGTGTGGAAGTAGCAAGAGCAAGATAATGTAACAATGTCAAAAAGGAAATAAAGATTTGCTTCTCTTGGGTTTAACTATGCAAGTTGATGACTATTTCAGCATTGATTTACATTTGGACTTGCATTCACTTAGGGTGAGAATACATGCTGTATCTCTTTCTTTAACTTTGCTAAGGGGAAGAAATTACAGTTGTGGTCTAGATTGCGTATTTTTCCCATTTGCTTTGCTTATAATTTGAACCTTTTGTCTTACTAGGTAAAAAGGAAGAAGGTAATGTAAATGTATAAGAACTCATCCAAAATGAAAGAGCAATGTCAGGTGATCTTTCATAAGTCAGGTAAGCAGCTGTTCAGGAATAGTGGAGTAGTCACTGTACACCTTGTTTTTCCACCACTAAAATCCATTTTAGGCAAGCATTTCCTAAAATTAACATTTAGTGTCTGTAACTGGGCTTCAGGTTCTTGTGAATAACTACAGTGATGCAATGGTGGAATTGTTCCTATCCTCTGTTCTTAAGCTTGGCCCAAGATAACAGACTTTTAATGGTACAGTAATGTGGGAACTGATACTGTGAGAAAATGAATGGTGCTTTTGTGTGTTAATTAACTGAGTTATTTTATGATAGGATTGAGATTCCAGATGGTACCTCTTTCTCTGTACCAAATATCCTTACCTGAACTTCCAGACACTTTTTTTCTAAACGTGCAACTCTCATCCAAGAGTACTAGCTTGATTCTTTTACTGCTGTTCTTTGTGATGCTGTGGATGGTAGATACACCCCCTCACACTGGGTTAGGGCCCTGTTCTGAGAGGTTCAAAATCTTCTGGGTTTAGTTTTCTTAGTCCACAGAAATGTTATAGAGGAGGATATGCCAGGGAGAACTGCCAGTATTCGTGCTAAACTTACCTTTCCAAATAGACTCTCTTCCAAGAAGGCTGTAGGGAAGCCAGAGCGTCTGTCAATATAGCTAAGATTGAGACAAGCAGTGAGGCTAAATCAGAATTCCTCCTCACAAGAAGTACCAGAACAGAGTCTGCTCTCTGATTTGCTGAATTCCTGCTCCTCACATCAGTTCTCAAGGCTCATGTTACTGGAATGTAAACATTGTCAATTGTCTGTTTCTGGAGTGACTTGAGCAATAATTTATGAGGTGCTGATGCATTGGCTTTCTCCCAAAACAGAGGTCAAATGCTAAATTACAATGCAGCTGAAAGTTTTCAGTCTTTCTATCCTTTAAGCTTGGGTATGGCAAGATACCATACCTACTAAAGAAGTCCACCCTCTGGCAAATCTAACAGAGGATGACTGCTTGTTATAATGCTGTACTATCACATTTGCTTTAAGAGCTCTCTTTCTGTATTTTTAATTTAAACCACTTCAGCTTTCATCACACAAAGAAACTTGGGCAGTAGGTGCAGTGACTTGCAGCTTTTATGTCCTTGCCTCTGTGCAAGAAGAGCATAGCTTTTCTAGTCATGATCTGGAAGTTTTCCTATGGCTGATACACCGAGAGTTGCTTTCAAGATCACGATTCACAGAAGCTGTAACCTCAGTGATCATTTGTAGGATTTAGCTTTTAGACTTAGTAAAGCTAGTAAAGCTGTAATTTCGTAACACCTAAATTTGGAGTCCAGTTTGACAAGCTGTTCACCTTTAGAATAGCAGCTGATGATGCATGTTCCTGCTGGTCTGACAAAGCCAGTACTATGAAGGCTTTATTTCTTCAGATTGAAGCAAGGAAAATATCCTAATATGTCTGCATTCTCATCCAGAGGTAATATAATACAATCTGTAGAGCAACTGCAACACTTAATAGTGTTCTGGTGTTCCATGTTTTTATCTCAACAAATTCACTGAAACTGTTTCTGTTGAAATAGATTCAGACTTCACAGTCGTTTCTCAGTGTTCACGTGAAGCTGGGTAAAACTCTTACAGAAGTAGATTTGCAAGAATCTTTTGAGTGTTTTCTGATAGTCATAAAAAAGCAGCAGGCCTGAGATGCCAAAAAATTTCCTCCTCATCTCCTTTACAGTTGGCATTATTAAATCACAACCTTATGTTCTCGTGTTACTCAGCAGCAATCGCTATGCAGCAAAATTTGTATCAGATCCAGCAGTGCTCGTTCAGGTATAGTTCCCACTGACACCAGTGAGAGATCTGCTTGAGTCAGCACTGCTGACTTTGGTTCCCATGTAAAAACCCCCAAACATTTCCAATACATTGTACTGAGTGATATTTTTTTTAATATGTAAGCACTGTCAAGCAGATGGTTTCTGCAGAAGTTTTTTTAATTTGGAAAAACATGCTGGCAAAGTGCAGTTAGGTGAATATTTTGAGGAAGTTAAACGAAAAAACAGTGTCTAATTGAGATTGGGAGTGATATTCAAAGGGGAAGCTAGACTTTGGCTCTGCAGTGGTGATTTTCAAAAACATGTTAATTTATAAACCTCACAGTGGTTTTAATTAAAAGAATTTAGGGTCTTTATTCATTTCTTTTTACCTCATGAGAGAATGCCTGGTGATCATGAAGTAGAAATCTTTTGTTTGCTTGTTTCAAAAAAAAGTTATTCCTTGGGAAATGTTCTTTGTTGATATAGAGCCATGTGAAATACACAACATGCAGTGGCCAAAATGAATGGCCTCACTCCCCTTTGCTTTATTTAGATTGCAGCGGTTCCTTCAGAGAAGAACTGCGGTGTTTTACAGGCAGTGTTTAAAATAAGTCTTTTGGAAGCATCTGGCACAAAGCAGAACACCACCCAACTGCAGGTAAATGAGAGCAAATAGGAGTGTACTACAGTGGGGGCAAAGCTCTTGAGAACAGCATTTCTATTGCAATTTAACAAATGCAACAGTAAGTAGTGCTATGTTTCCGTTTCTTCTTTAGACTCTCTATGGGGTAAAAGTAAAACTCGAGGAAGGCTGTTAATGCTTCTGTCACCACCAGATATTTACCACTGATGTTTAAAGTTTAAGTGTCCTTTTCCTCCCTGGATATTATTTGCACAGACGTAGCACCCTGAAACCCCTGCACTGACTGCATGTGCCTCAAGACTCTGAAGGATTCTGGATTTTCTGCTGTCATATGAAGTTACACCTTGTTCTACGTACTGGAACGTAAGGAATTAACTTCTAGGCACAGAGCACAGCTGCTCTGTCATTATTGCTAACTACAGAAACATATGTGGATACCCAAACTAGTTTAAATGCAAGGCAAATAAATGCACAGTTTATTCAGCTTCACCTGAAATTGCGGTCTTACAATGAGTACAGTTTTCATATTATATAGAAAAAAAAAATATTCACAGAGACACAAGTAACTGGTTTATGCATACCTGGGAAACTAATGTGTGCTTTTAATTGCAGAATGCTTCTACCTGTTTACTCTTCACAGAGAAAATCAGTTTGGCAAGTTTATTGCTTCTCCTTTAACAAAATGTGAGCAGTTCTAAGACATGTGGCCAGAATTTCGATGTACACTTTTGGAAGTGACTCCTCAATCACAGCAGAGGTACCTGTGACATTATTTTGAGGCATGGAGTTTTGCTTTATTTATACATAAATTTTAAATGCATCTAATTCATGGGAATTAAAAAATATGGATCCTGCTGAGTTAAGTATTCTATCAGGCCTTGTTTAGAGATGGAACAAAACAAACCCAAGCTACCTAAGTAAAGCAAAGCCTGGCATCAGCTGCTGCAGCTATTAAAATGTTTACCAAGTTCTATGATCTATTTGCATAAATAAGCCCTCCAAAAAAACCAGAGATAGTTTTGATTAAATTGGTTTCCAGTACACAGAAGTTGAAATCCAGGTTCTGCCAGAAACTGCCATGTTAATGATCTGCTGATTTTATTTTTCATTGTTTCTTTGTATGAACATCCAAAACAACTGAGAATTTTCTTCTATTTCTTATAGTTCATGTCATCATAGGTTCTTATATCCCTTTGTATTAAAGACCATTGTTTTATATGTAGTGCTCTAATTCCTTCTGAGATGCTGATGTGAAGCAGACATGCATTGTGGACGTCTCCAGTTACACACTCACTGGTACCAACTATGTTACGCTGTGAAATTGTTGATTTATTTGTGGCTGACATAGTAGAAGGAGGATTTCTTTTCATAACAGTTGTTCATAAGAGCAGGTCCATTTCTGATCTCGGCTAACTCACTTCTGACAGTACTGAATTGTGGACAGCGTTGTGTTTGGCTCTTTCAGTAAACACTTATCATAGTATAAGTGGAGTAAACACTTATCATAGTATAAGTGGCTTTGGCTGCAAAAAACATACACTGCCCTTAACACAGCTCAGTTTCCATAAGTCTAATGTGCTGAAACCAGCACATGCATTAACCTGTAGAAATGCTGTAGATAGGTGCTAGTTAATACAGTAGCTGCCTCCTAGTCTGTAATAAGGACTGATGTAAATCCTGAAGTATGACTTTTTTTTTTGTCCCTAGATTTTCATGAATCAATTTATTCTTTTTTTATAATATTATGGTTTTTGACTTTCACTGATATTTGCGAATCAGACTCTGATTTCATTGAATCACAGAATAGCTTAGGTTGGAACATCATGTAGTTGATGAAAAGAAATTGACAAGTCAAGCTTTTCCACATTCCCTGCAGTCTGATTACATCAAGGTTCCAGGTTGAGTTTGTATTTAATCTCTCAAAAGGAAATAGAAGGAGTGGCTCTACCACCAAATTCAGGATTTCCCTGGCTTGCATCAGTAACAGTGTTGGCAGCAGGAGCAGGGAAGTAATTATCCTATACTCAGCACTGGTGAGGCTGTACCTCCAGTACTGTGTCCAGTTTTGGGCCCTTCATTGCAAGAAAGACACTGAGGCACTGGAACGTGTTCAAAGGAGGGCAACAAAGCTGGTGACCACAAGTCTTACAAGGAGTGGCTGAAGGAGCTGGGATTGTTCAGTCTGTAGGAGAGAGGCTCAGGGGAGACCTTATTGCTTTCTATAACTACCTGAAGGGTGGTTGTATTGAGCTGGGGATCAGCTTCTTCTCTTATGGAAGTAGTGATAGAACTAGAGGGAATGGCTTAAAGCTGCACCAGGGGAGATTCAGGCTGGATATTAGGAAATTCTACTTTTCTAAAAGAGTGGTTGGGCACTGGAATGGGCTGCCCATGGAGGTGGTGGAGT
This sequence comes from Meleagris gallopavo, assembly GCF_905368555.1. NCBI lineage: Eukaryota > Metazoa > Chordata > Aves > Galliformes > Phasianidae > Meleagris > Meleagris gallopavo. The sequence continues at coordinate 5,924,548 of NC_139414.1, read as the reverse complement.
CACCAACCCTGGTGGTGTTCAAGGAACGTTTGGACGTTGTGTTGAGGGATATGGTTTAGTGAGAGCTATTGGTAATGGTATTGGTGGATGGTTGGACTGGGTGATCCTGTGGATCTTTTCCAAGCTTGGTGATTCTATGATAATTTAGTGACACTTCCAAGTTTCCTCTCCCACACCTTCTCTTTGATGGGAGGAGCAGTCAGTCCCAGCTCTCTCCTTGTAGGAGAGATGCTTCTATTCTCCTGCTGGTGTTCGCTGGGATCTTTCTAGTGTGCCCAGGTGGGCTCTGTTGTACTGGGGAGCCCAGACCTGGATGCTGGGGCTGAGTGGAGCAGAATGGAGCGATGAGCTCGAGCTGCTTCTAATGCTTCTCCTGATGTGGTCCAGGGAAGCAATGTCCGTAGAACTGAGGTGAAGAACTGTGCTGCCCAGAGCCACATCCAGCCTGGCCTTGAATGCCTCCAGGGATGGGGCATCCACAACCTCCTTGGGCAACCTGTTCCAGTGCATCACCACCCTCTGATTGAAAATAATAATGATTCTGTAGTTGTATCTCAAAAAGCTCTTCCTGTATGTGAAAGCCATGATCTCCAGCTTCCTGCTGAATCTGAGCTGGAAAGCAGAGGTTTGAAGATCCAGGTTTCCTATGTTACTCCTACATTATTTGTTATTTGCTTTCTCCTTTTGGCATTTACTTACAGAAATGTAAAAACACTTATTTGTTGAGAGTTTCCATATTGTACCTGTATGTTGAATCTATAGGACAAAGTAACGTATCTTATGAAACCAACTTGAATTACAAAGGAATAGACAAATTTTCAGACTCAGAAATGCTTCTTACTACTGAAATACAATTGAGAATTTTCAAAGTTAAACGCAGATTAAGGGATGTTAAAACGTGATTAGTATAATCAATAGTTATAATGCAGGAGACAAGGAGATGAAAGAAATGATTCTACTACATTATAGTCTACTTATGGACTCAATAATATATGTACGATAGCTTTTGATCTTCCTGAATCTCCAGCAGTTCCTCTGTTTTCTAACAAAACCACCTTTCCTTTTTCTAGTAGGATCTAATGACTTAGCAAGTTTCTGCTTTTCAGGTTCTTCATCCTTTACAGTTGAGGCTACAAACTTCTTTGATGATGTAATTGATTAATTTGCATAAATTAAACTTGTATCACTAGTTTCAAGTTGTGTTTTGATTTGAGGATCAAAGCTTCAGCATACCTACCCTGAAAGTTTGTATATTTTTTAGGCTATTGCATTACTCTCATTGAAGATACTATCTCTTCTTATAAAGTCACTCCTGCTAGGAACGGTTGGTTTTTTTTTGTTTTTGTTTTTTTTTTTTTTCTTCCAGGTTAAGCTGGAGTGTTTGGGGTGTCTTGACATCTGCATCTTTTATTTCAAATTGTAGAATTTTATTCACTTTTAGTCAGCGTCTTAGCATTTAGTCAGAAACTGCATCTCCTGCCCTCTTAGTTTCTCTCACTTATGCTGCCAGTTCCTGGAATTTAAAAGTTATTTTTTCAATTACTTGTTTTCTTTTGTTCTTGAGAAACTCCCTTTTCCTCTAATCCTCTTCTAAACTAAAGGAGAACAAAACTGATGCCTCCAGGTTCATCTGGAGGTGCTTCTTCTTCCATCAGCAGAACAGTTGAGGAATGGCAGGAAGAAAGCCAGGAGAGTGCAAATAAGCCAGAATTTATAATTTACGTATATGAGTACTTAAAAACTACATGAGTTGGAAGGCTAAGTTGGATCAAATGTCCAATTTCACCCTAATAGGAATTGCTAAGCAATGCTGAGAAACACAGTTCCAGCACACATCTTGGAGTTCTTCTGTCAAAGCAGATTTTCAGCTGTCAGTGTTCCTAACTCAAGAGATTCTAGGCAAATGAATCTCCTCTTGGCCACCTGTGGCTCTCCCAAGGTCTCTGTGCCAAACGCTTGCTGTCTCTGCAACACAAGCAGAGCAAGGAGGTCCCAGAGCATTGTTATCTGCAATACACATTAAGTAATGCAAAGAAAAAATGTGGGTTCTTTTTTTGCAAGCTGTTAAATCTGTGCTGCCTGCAGCTGCTGATGAAGGGAAGGAAGATGGTGTTGGAAGATTTTCTTGAGAACAGGTTTTATTTCCATAGTGCTCACGTGGGACTTAAAAAAAAAACAAAAACAAAATCAGATGTTAAGTCTAGAAAAAAATTGTTTGTTCATCTAGTCTTACAGTTTTTATAGGAAAGGTCATAAAGTCTCACTTGAGCAAGTCAAAACCTTTCTGTTTGACTATGATAACTGGTTGGATGACAATAAATGTGTTTCTTATTCACCATTTTTAATTATATATCTATACCTAAAACTGCCTGCTTTGAGCTGCTATCCACTGCTGATTCTTGTCACTTTTTTCCATGAAACTAAAGAATAAAGCCTTTCCAGGTTGCTGCATGTACGCTGTAAGCAAGCCACAACTTGATTGTATTTTGCTGAGCTAGACGCATAATTAAATATTTTATTAGAAGGAAACAACTCTGACTTTTAATAGAATTGTATCTCCTCCACATGTGCCAGATTCTACCTTCTCTTAAAACTGGTTTTGCTAGTCAGTGGTCTGCAGGCAGGTAAAAATAGTTCTTTTTCTGGCCCTGTTCCACACTTCGTTATTTTTGTGAGGAACACATTATCCTTGCTATTTTCCCTTCTTTGTTTCATTTGCTAAGGCATTGCTTTGAAAATTCATATTTTAGCAGCATGTCTATTTTGACTCTTTATGTTTTTTTAGCTGCTATTTCCTGAAATAGCCTTTCTTCTCGTAATTAAAACTTGATGTCATCTTCTTTGATATGTAACTTTGGCTTTTACGTCAGCACTGTGTTTGAATATGTCTAATTCTTCAAGTGATGTCAATTTTTCTGTGCAACTGCCTGCTTCTCCCTTATTATCTGTCACCCCATCAGACCTTTCCTAATCTGCAAATTTGGTAAACCATGATGTGATAGTTGTAATCAAATCACCAAGGACACTTCAAACAGTACTGAAGTTGATGAAAATATTATTCAATAATGACTAACTGTGGATGTCCTCTTTGGGGACTGTCAGCCAGCCAGGACTTAGCCACTGAATGTGCACATTGCAGAGGATGGTGTCATTTGCTAAAATAAGGCATCACATACTAGATCAAATTTCTTATCAAGGAAAATGTATTGCCTTCATTTAGCAGCTTAAAATAAAGTGCAAAAGAGGAGAGTTATAGGAGAGGTGGGTAAACAAGGAGAGAAGGGAACCAAAAGAGAGAAGGTGATAGAGGGGAAAAAAGAAGATACTTGTTACTTAGCAAAAGTACAGATAACTCTCCTGCTGACTGTGACCCAGTGAGTTAATGGAGTCTTTGTGGTGATCTCTAGAAAATATTAAGCTGCAAACAGTTCTTTGTGCCTAAGTGGCAGGGTTAAATTTTGTGGTTTCCTAGCAGTTTTTCACAAATTTTATTTTAATGACAACCTTTCTGTCACTGTGCACTCTCCAGTGTTGTCTCTCCAGCGTTGCATTGATTTAATTATGTTGGTATTTTCTGTTGTGGTTTTTGTTTTTTTTTTTTTTTTACTAAACCAATGAGATATTATCAATTCACTTCCATTTGGTTATATTTCATGAGTATTTTTACCAGTGCTACACCAGAAAGCTAATGGTGGCACTTTGATTTTTACCATCTTTTTTATGCTGTTTCTCAAATCTGCAGAGGGTCTTGCAACTTGGAAGGATGTTTGTAAAAAGGTGACGTGACAAGTGGTTTCTTCAAAAGAGTCTGTGCTAAACTGAAAGGCAGTTACCACATGCATGTCATACAGAAAACATAATTGCTTGTTAAAAACATGAGTTGAGATCATTCCTTTGTTCTGCCACAGACTCCATGTGCCTGCCTCACTGTACCATTGTCACTTCTGCATTTAGAGATGTTTATAGGCAGTCACTAATTCACAGTAGTTGAAAACGGGCTGCTGGAATGATCTGGTGCCTATCATCTCTTAGTCCCTGCCAGGCCTTGTCTCAGGAAAGCTGTGCCTGGAAACTTGCTAACAAATAGCAAACAACCTTAGAGCTGCTAGCAGGAGGGAAACTCTGTGGTAGCGACCATATCACCGTTAACTTTAACACTGTGATCAGGTGAAAGTAGGTTGTATAGGTTCATGTGGAGATACTCAAATTTTAGGAAGGGAATTTGAAGAATTGTGGGACTTCTTTGTTCCGTTTTCACCAGCTACCTGCAGAAGAGACAACAAATGAGATCACCCACACTCAGATGATACCAAGTTATTTTCAAGTAGCTAAATTCCTCTGGCCCACAGTGACACAGCTAGGATGAAGGGCAGCATAGGAGATTCAGCACAGAGAATCATACAGAAGTGAGTCTGTGCTGAGCTCAGTAAGCTGGGAGGGCATGGGCTGACAGGGCCCTGCGCAGGCAGAGCACCGAGGTGGGCTGGGCTCTGTAGCCCTGTCTGTGCTTGGGGCCTCACCAGAGGAGTGAAAGCCATTCTTGCGCTGCAAGAAGGAAGAAGGTGGGATTTAGCTCAGGTGTGTTTGTGTCTGGAGATGGAGGGGGAGCCCAGAGGATTGGAAAAGAATTTGGGCCTGAATTTTGCAGCACAGATGGTGCTGAGGTGGAAGCTGGCTGGGCTCATCCTGAGTACCTAGGTGGGAGAGGCTGCCTCTCAGCCCAGAAGGCTGCGGTGGGCTATGTGGACATCCTTGTTATGCTGTTGGTGATGTCTTCTCTGCCAGGTTCTCCCTGAGCCACTAGGACTGAGGGAGCAGCTAGTCGAGCAGCATCAACCACCTTCAGGTTCTGGATATAATTTGTCCCCTCTGTGTGGTCATGCCTTTTCCAGGTGAAAATTAAAACCAGAGAAGAAATTCAAAAGCTGCCCTGTGCCCCCTCGCATAGACCAGGCAGATTTTTAAATCTGTTCTTTCTCACAGCTGTATTCAACTTCTCTAATTAGCTCCTCATGGGTTTAATTGCATTATTAATAAGTGAGAAACTGGGCAGTTGCTTTGGTACTTCATATAATTGCTGCATTTTTCTGTCATATCTATGGGATCTAACTCAGACTGTAGCTGGTGGCCTTCTTTGGCTTTTTTGTCCGGAATGAGATTGTGAGTTACTTTTTAACAACCCTAACCTTATTCAAATTGATCCATGTCAGTGTTTAAGACCCGAGGAGATGGGTACTCTGAGGTAGTATGGCAGGAGGCCACACGAGCTCATTGGGTGCTGAGGGCACACAGCGCCATTTTAGGAATGAGGAGCAGCTCCCTCAGGCTGATTGACAAACTTTTGGGTTTTTTTTTCTTATGGCATCCTCTTCTACTTTCCCAGAAGAGACTTTGTTGTGATAATTGTGTTATATTAATTTTTACCTGATTGCATCAATATTCTACTTTAGCTTCATGGCTTTATGATGCTATACATAAACTATTACATTGTGGTTCATTTCTATTATGGCTGTTGTTGCTTTATTAACTCCAAAGAGAAGACATGCAGCATATATTCGGCACTTTTTGCACAGAAAGTTTGTGAATGTACTGAACTGCTAGTCTTGGAAGACTGCCTTCTGGTACTCAGCAGCTTGTGGTGTATTTGATTGCAGCTCCTCTAACGGTGTTTCAGGTTTCTCATAATTCAGATTAATAGGAAAGATTAGAAAAATGTGGTTATTCTATGATCTTACTTTCTCAAGTTTACTATTATAAATCATCCAAAGAGCCTGCAGCTGCTGCTGGAAAGGGCAATCTCATCTTTTCCTCTCATCCCCAGGATTGACTGCGCACTACTCTCTTTATGTTGTTGCTAGCAGTAGTTGTGGACATGCAGGTGGCAGAAGGAAGAAAACAAATTAACTTTCAGCTGTATCAGCAACTTGATCTGACTTGCCATATACCAGCAATTGCTAGTGGTGACATGAAAAAAGGCAGGGCAGGCAGATTTGAGTGTGGGTTCAGATGGGTTTAAGTTTCACTTGAAACCACATCTTAAGAAGCAGCATAAAAGGAAGAAAAAAAATCATCTTTTGTGCAGAAATACTGAATCTTGAAAGAGGCTTCTGTTTTGCTTTAATCTTTCTAGCCTATGGACTTCTGCACTCAGCCATCTGTTGCCACCTTCCTGCAATGCAACCTCTCTTCCTTGCTTTCACATCTCACTTTTTTTTTTTTTTTTCAAATCAGTTGTTTGCAAATGAGAAGTATTTTTGTAGTTTGCATATCAATTTTTTTAAAAAAATTTCTTATTATGCTGCTTTATCTAGTATTCTTTTGTACAGTGGAGTGTACTTAGTGAGCAGAAGGAAGTTGCTGGCTGAAAAACTGAGGTTGTACTTGAAATCCTTTTGGTAATACTAATTTGTCATCCCATTGTATTTTTCTTTTCTTTGTAGCTTCTCTTGATCATAGAAGGTAGGTGAACAGCTGCTGCTAGATTATGAATGCTAGTCTGTAGTGTTTTTTTTTCAGTCTCTTAAGCCTTATTTAAATTGTTTATCTATTAGCTTGACTGAAGCTTTCTTTTCACTTAATACCTGAAGTCTGCTGTATGTTTAAAGTGTTTAATATAGCTAGTTAATAATTTTTAGACAATGATCTCTATTGTAGCTGTATTATTCATAATACATGTAGCTGTGTTCCTCAGTTCCAGAACTTTCCTCTGGAAAGTTTATTTTCTTTTTTATTGTTCTTTAATTTTTAATATTCACTTGATATTGAATGCTGTTTTATTTTTTGTTTTCACAATATCCACTTTACTGATGCATTTTGATTTATAGGCCTTCAGCTTTCAGGACAACGTCCTATATTGTCTAATGGACTGCCACAAACTTTCTCTGAATTTTCTTAAGCCTGCAGGTTTTCTTTTCTTAACCACACCATTTGAGACGCAGATGCAGAATCCTTACTTCATATATGAAATACTGTTATCAGCTAACATGATCAGGGCACAATATGGTACATCAGCGTGTATTCTCTGAGAAAACACACACTTCCTAATGGGGAAAGTCTGTGTAAATGATCAGGCAGTTTCTATGACAGTATGGATTTTCACTTTGGTTTTAGCATTTTTTTCCTTACACTGCCACTCAGCGGTCAGTAGTGGTGTGTCTGGAGATTCCAGCTTCAGGAGTCTGAAAACTTGCTATCCAGAATGTTCGGCAGTTTGTTTTAGGAGGTTTTATTTCACGATAGGATCACGCTAGAACTAAGTTTCAGTGTTCAGAGTAAGTCTTATTGCACTGCCAGATGAAAGCTTATTTGACCACAAAGATTTCAGGCAATGTGATTGAATCCTGTGCCAAGGACTTACTGTTCTGCAATAGGGAAACAAGATTGCATTTAGAGAACTGAGAGTCATGAAAGAGCAAAAAGTTTTGCTTCTTTTTTTAATTCTCTTCTTATGAATGTTACATAGGAATCTTGAGAGGTTGTCTAAATTAGATAATTAGATGATTCATCTGCTCTAAAGGCCAGTGAAGGAATGGGAACATCTAGAGGGCAACTCAACCTAGCCTGATGTCATTCCAGTGAAAGGACAATTCTTCATATCCAGAAATGTAACGCAGTATAGAGTTGTGATATTTTAAAATTCAAAAATATTCCAATTACACTTAGATAATCAAATGCATTTGAATGCAAAATCTTACTTACAGGTAATTGAATTATCTCAATTGTAGTGTTTAAGTGATTGGTTTTATTTTTTTTTTTTATTAAAGATGTTGCAAAATGGTGAAAAGTTTTGGTCAAGTAATCATACAGAATATTTTGGTCCTCTTTGTTTTCCAGAACCATTTTATGTTCCGTATGCTTTTTGATATGTAGTGGAGACTTTCCAAGATGTTGCACATCAGGAATAGCAATTCAGTTTTAAAGGAACAGTTGCAAGTGAGGCACTGTACATCACTTCTTTTGGATGAATGAAGAAATTAGCAAGACCTTCTTGGGGTCTGTTCTTGAGCTGCAGATAACTGTGTATACGCTAGTACTTCCTATGAACGTTCTTCAGGCTTTAAGCTCTTTGAGACAGTTGGTCTTGTTGGAATTGCTTACAGAACTGTCAGTAGAAAGGATGATAAAAAGAAGAAGAGAAGATGATACATTGAATTATACAGACAGAGATGCAGAATAGAGGATAGGGAAGGCAGTGCTTGGAGGTGGTGTGTGCCCATCAGTGCTGCTCTGGGCTGCTGCCCATCAGCAGTTAGAATGAAACCCAGTCCCAAGACATCAAGTTAAAGGAATTTTTAAAAGTGTTTTTTTTTTTTTTTTTTTTTTTTTTTTTTTTTAATCCTCTAATAGATAATAAACTGGAAATTTATGTTTTGGAAGAAGGAGATGAAGCAGGTGCAAGCAGATGGTTTGTGGTGATTACCAATAGAAATGTGAGAGAAGAAATGCAAGAGCCAGAAATAAATAAGAAGCTTGAACTACATACTTCTACACTGAAATAAATGAGCTGAATGAGGCTGCAGTTCAGCAAGAGCTTTTCAAAAGCATCTCCAAATCCTGCCATATTCAGCAACAGTGTAGTTTTTCAAAAATGCCAACCTGCAAGTGAACAACACTTACTAGTCTGCTAAATTATGAGTGCTCTTGAAAATCTTACACCATAATAAGGAAGTTCAGAAAGACATTTCAAGGGAGGATGATCTTTAAGGGTTTATGTCCACTTCTTAATCAAGACTGTAAGTGTTCCTTCCATGACAAATTGATTTTCGCAAAGCTTAGGGACAGAATTTAAAAACTTAATAACAATTAAATGTTCTCTTGAATTAGAGCCCCGTTTAGCAGGAGAAAACAGCTGAAGCAGATAAATTCATTGAGAACATCTAGAAATTGTTCTGGGAGCAACATGAGTGGAAATTGGGAAGACGAGCTTAAAGTGATTGACTTAAAATCTAGAAGAAGTGCACTGATTCAGGTTTTTTCTTTACCTTTTCTTGTGCATCATGAATGACTGTTTTAAACAGAGACAAATATATGTATATAGGAAATATACAGGTCCTGAGGACAGTGAACATTGTGCGTTTGTCCTTGGAAAATAAGTTTCTTGAGGCAGGAATAACTAACAGAGTAAGGGAGTAGTAGTACTCTCTATTTAAAACTTTCTTACTTATTAATCACCCAGATCAGTACAAGCTATCTTCTCTCAAAGTTTCACAGTTCATGAAAATGTGAAGTTAGTCATGCAAAATAATTCTGTCACCACTCTGTAACAAATCTTTAAGGTTTATTGAACATATTTGAAAGTATTCCAGGAGAACAGCTGCATAGGATTAATCATTCTCAGGGTAAAAGCTGAATTTTTCAGACGTTTGCATGCACTTCATAGTCTCTCAGAAAAATAGCCTGTTCCTATTTAAAAGCTGAAACGAATCAGCAGTTATTTTTAACATATTTGTTGTCTTGACTAAGCAATCAACTAACAGAAGCCTTTGGCAATCTTTGAGTTGCAACTGAGCCTTTTTGGATACGGGCTTTCATTGAATTCCAGCCCCAGAGCCGCGCCTGCTGATGGATGTCCAGTACCCATGTGCAGTTAGGTTGGGGTCAGATCCTGCTCTTCATTTGGCAGTTGGTGTCTCAAAGCATCCACAGCTGGCTGCTTTCATGGTGCTTATGACCCCCTCACCTGGGGTGGGTGAGGTCATCACAACTTACCTTACACTGATGGCATGAATTTAACAGATGCCTGCAGTCTCCTGGGTTACTGAGTATGTCCAAGTTCATACACATGCCAAAATTAACAGAAGCTGTAATTTATTTTGTATCTCATCTGGTTTTGTTTTCTTTAAGCAAAGGGAAGCAAATAAATAACTTATGATACAAAGAAATTATCTGTTTGGAGAAATTTCATGGTCCGAATCACCTGCTGGTTTACCACATCCAGCCCAGGATGAGAGTTTTGTTATCTTTTTCCATAGTGATAGTTGTATCAGCCTTAGTTGATAGGAATGCTGAAGTCTATGGGGCAAAAGCTTTGATGAAACAGCAGCCTTTGCTTTGTAGAAGCATTTTTCTGCAAATTAGTGATTCCTCCTGATGTTTTAACATCAGCTAGAATTTCCATTTTAAATCTAGAAAATTAATTACCTTTTTTCCTTATAAGAATGGACCTCCTGATTCTGATCTTGCATGTGTTGCTGTTTTTGTGGGAACAACTCCATGAAAAAAACAGATTGGAATGAGAACTTGGAGTGTTTTGGATAATGGGTCTGGACTCTTTTTGTGGACACTTTTTCAGATTTCTGAAGAAGCACAGAGGTCACCAGCCGTCAGGCTGCTCTACTGAATTTTGCAGCAGTAACAGTGAACAGTGAGTGACCCACCAAGGAGAAGACATGCTCATCAGCTGCTGGTGACATGGTCTGTTATTTTGTATTGTAACTAACTTCAAGGGTATTCAAAATAGAAATGTCTTTTTTTTTTTTTTTTTTTTTTTTTTTTTTTCAATACAGGCCAAAACCCTAGAATTTTGGTCTATATCCTTAATTGTTAATTATTGAATGTGATGTACTTTTCCAGCTTACTTCAAAGTTTAGGCAAAAGAAGAATGCATGAATAAGAAAACAGTGTGTGAGCATTGCTCACGTGAGCCTGCTGGACTTTTCTAAGCAGAAACAGCAAGAGAATGGATTCGAATAATTAAATGTCCTGCATGCCATCCCAGTGACTATGGGATTCAGAAACTGCAATGTACCTCGTGCCAGACAGCATCTGCATTTTCAGAGTATTTATCTGGATAAGAGTGATCCAGCTGTCAAATAATGGGTCTGTAGAACAAAAATTTTTCTGTTCTCAAAAATACCTCTGTAGTTAAGTGAGTAACAAGATAAAAATATGTTGCAGGGTAGTTCCAGTGAGTTTTTAGGTTTGGATCCCATGTTTAGATGTATGCTCTTCACTTACCCTTGAATCATGTATCTAAATATTTGAATGTTGTCTAAGATTGAGCCTTTACAATATTAAGGATTCCTGCTCTGTCATTCAAGTTAATAGGAATTCCTTGCCATCTTGTATGACACCTGTACATAAGTATTTTAGAACAAGAGCACTTAGAAATAAATATGTATGTATTTTGCTTATTGCTGTAAAGTCTTTTGTATGACAAAGCACATTTCTGATACAGATAGCACCAGCTGTATTTTCTTTACATAAGTTGTTGCATGTAGATTTTTTGTGAACAAAATTTGGTGCAAGGAGTTGAGGTAGAAATCTCGTGATCCCATGTTTTTTTTTTTTTTTTTTTTTTTTTTTTTTTTTTTTTTTGTACCTTGGGTTATTATTGGAATCTTTGCTTTGTGGCAGGTTTTATTTTCAGAGAGACGAGTGACTGCTGGAAGACAAAGCTGGTTTCACAACACCCAGCTTCTATTTCTCATTTCACCAAAGGCCTTTAATGTGACTTTGGATGAAATACATCATTTCATATGTCCAAAGGTACTTCTGAGCATGTGACCAAATCAGGATCTGTCGTATTTCTACTTCACTTCCTCATCTTTCTCATTTATTGCAAAGAAAGGTTCTGAAGTTGTACAAAATAAATGAATTAAAGGTTTTGCGGTACTCAGAAATTACTGTAAGGGGAATTACATTAGAAAGCCAACTTATCATTCCTTTCTGGACAGCCCTTGACACAGCCAACAATTCCCCTCACTGAGCCATTGTGTGTAGCTAATGAGTCCCCTGTAATGCAGAGCAGTTTGCTTCATTATTTAAAAAATTTAGGGACAACCTTCAGCTGTGGCAGTGTCTCAAGCTCTGCAAGCTGTTATCAACATTAGCAGAATGCCACATTCTTTGCATCCAAAAAAGACACCCCCAAAACCCAACTTTGCCTTTTGATCTGTCCAGCTCCAATGGATTTAGTAAGTGGGTCTCCCACTCACTGTTTTTCAACGTGATGATAAAACCACTGCAGGAGTGGCGATCCAAGAAAATCTTGTCCTTTGCCAAAGCTGTCAGAAGGAGGCTGGGTATTTGTTACTGAGTGAGAGGTGACGTGCTTGTTTTCATACCACATTCCTGATTAAATTCGATGAATGAATTTGAATGATGCCCCAAATATTACCTCAAGCAAGCGCTGTATTCTGTCTCAAAGAATGTTGTAAATCAAACCAAGTGTAAAAATTCAAGAGCCCTTGAGAACACTGTACAAATAATACGGTCATGGCAGGATAGAGTAGCAGTACAGCAGGCGCTTTTCAATATAATAAATATCTTCTGATACCAGTAATGAAGTGAATACTGAAGTGAACTGGGCAAAATTTTCTCTGTTGAACGTTTCAGTTAACATGTGAAACAGTTATCAGCACCATCCTTTGTAAAAATGTGCATGGAAACACTTATGCAACACAAGGTAAAGAACTGTTTCCTACAGACCTTTTAATTATTATGACAAGGAACAGAGTGTTACAATAAAAAAGGGGGAATCAACAAGAGCTGGAGAAGATAGAAAATACTGATAAACTCTTTTATTTCTGTTTCTTTATCTCTTCCAATTGCTTATCATTACTGTTTCCATCTAATGTGGTAACAATTATCCGAGGGTATCTGAGAGTCATGCTTATGACGGTTTGATAAATTGTTAATTTCCATAGTAATGTGCTTCATTTTTCTTCCTCTGTTACAGAGTTAGCTCTGACGGTCTCTGGAGGAATTTGAGAAGTGTGAAGGTTGGAAATGAATCAGTTATGCATCAGCTACATTTCATACTCTTGTCCTGAGAGTAAAGCGGTTATGGACTGGGCTCCCTGTTCCAGAATGACAGGTAATACATATAGCTAAATCACATCAGTGTAGTAAGCTTGCATGAGAATAAAAGTCAAGCATCATGCCTGAAATCTCTGATATATTTGCTGGAGATGCCAAAAACTTCAGCTGGGCTACGATTTTATTTTTTAACAAAAATAAAAGATTAGTTAAAAATTTATTTCTGTCCCTTTGCTGCATTATATTTTTTCATATTCATAAAAACAGGCAAGCAAAGACTATGAACATTGCTGTTTGACAGTGCTAGGAAGTCAAGTTCTAGCAGCAGTATTGTCTCTTTCCTCATGTCAAACTTTGCTGCTGTCAAAATAACAACCTGCACATTTAAATCATTCTGGATCATACTGATGTTCTGTAGGCTCAAGCCCTTGTGAAACAAAGTGAAGAGTTCTTGTTTGTAATGGGCTAAACTTTCTCTGCCGAGTTCATCTGTCAACTGCCACTTACTCTCACAGCTGTTGTTTGAGGAGACTGAATTGCTTGCTGTCTGATTTGTTTTTACCCTTTTGTGACGCAGATGAGTTCACGGCTGTGTGACTTACCTGTGATTTTCCAAATGGCAAGTGCAACACTTCAGTTTGCAATATGAGGTCTAGTGGGCAAGAAGCTTGGTGAAAATGAGCACAATAGCAGCTGCTATTCAGTAGTAGCATTTAGTTTCAAAAGAATACGCAGATTTTGTGTACACCATTTCTTTCTAGTGATGTGTTCCAAATATACAGTGGAGACATCCTGGGAATACTTTTGAAGAGCTCAGTGCAAACCTCACCCCTCCACACATACCCACAGTTGCACAAGGGAAAAGGTATTGTATTTCTTCACCGTTACAAGAAGAAGGGAGAATAAATATTCTGATGCCATTACATAAGCCAGCCTTATAAAGCTTATATAAGCTTTATTCTCTGTGATCCGATGAATGGTGTAAAGTACATTCATGGTGTAAAGTAAATATATAATTAATTAACAAGTATAATTAATCTTTTTTGAGCCTTGGGAATGAGATTTCCTTCTCTCTACCTCGCTGTTTACGCCTCCTTTTTAGGCATAATGCCGTATCACCCAGGCACTCCTGTGAAGGAGTGGGGCTGTGTGTGTCAAAGAGAGTGCTCAGCCTCAGCAAGAGCCAGAGAATCAGGTTGCTGTGAGTTCACTCCATTTGCAGCCATTTAGTCGCTGTTGAATAAATCTCGAATTATGGAGACAATGAGGAATTCTATGGGAGAAAAAAACTCTTTCAGCTGTGCCTCGATTCCTGCAGAGAGCAGGATTTAATGCTTTCAATGGGAAGGTCACCAACTATATTTCCCTAAGTGCATACATCAGCTGGTTTGGAAGATAGCACTTCACTAATTGTTAGTGATTGTCCTCCTTGCAGGACTAGCTATTACATAGAGCTCAGCTTGTTCTCCAGTTTGATCTAATTAGTTCATGTTCATTCTATGCCCTGCTCACCAGTGTGTTAACTTACAGCACTGATTCATTAAAGTCATAATTGGTCATCATATTTATTTAACTACTAAGTTATTTTCCATAATAAGTGAATATACTTAGCTAGTATTGGCAGAAAATTTGTTAATCTAATTAAAAGTAACACACATTTGAGGCTTACAGGCTTAGTAGGAATGTGTAATGAGTTAAGGAGTAAAGTCTTTTAAAGCATACTATTAACCCTGATCACACTCGTTACTACAGTGTAACCTCCTTTTTATCAAATGAAAATATCAAAAATAAACATACCCACAGTTCAGAATTACTAGTCTAGGCAAACTACAACTAACTTCTTTTAACATAGCTAAGAGAAACTTTTAATATTTTATGTCAGTATTGCCCATAGCCTGCTTATTTCTTTGCTTAGTATATAAGAACAGCATTTTCCCTCTTGTTTCTCATGGAGTGCTGGATTTTACTGTCACTTCCATGAAGAAAGGTTATTTTTATTTATTGATACTGAGTACTTTATATAGAAACAGGATATTTATACTTAGTTAAATAAAAACCTTAGATATCTATATCTGTAGAAATAAAATATGCATGCCATGTATGATTACAGTCACTATTTTGATGTGTGTAATATAAACACTGGAGCTTTATACAATGAAGAAAGAAGAATTAAGATATTTAATTTTATTTTGCAGCTTGCACTTTAATTTGTGTGATGAGTTGCTCTTCTCAGAAGGAAAACATTGGAAATCAGATGGCATGGTTCCTCAAGGCCTGCCATAATTGCAATACCCACTTTATTTTGTTACAGTGCTGCAGCAGGAGCATGTTTTAAAGAAAAATTGTCTTAGACTTTTCTCATCAAAAAGCACCATCTAGTGTTAGTTATTCAAAGTTTAGCTGAAAATACAAAGAAAAATGAAAGTAAAAATTAATAATCAGAATTTGATTTAAAAATAAATAAAAATAATGACAGTGACTGAACTAGTTGCAGTTGGTTCATGGGACTAATGTTGTATAAAGCTATAGATATAAAGTAACAGGTCAACTCCAGAGTTGTCCCAAACTGTTTTTAATGAGGTCTCATCATTTTGTGTTTCTGATGTCCAGACTTTCAATATGGGCAGAAATCTTTCTTTGTGGCCTAGGTTTAGGTAGATGAAAACGAGCACTGGGAATTTGCTATAGAAAGCAAATATATTTATATATAAATGATATATGAGCTATTTCTTATAGCTCATGTGGCTGTGGCTAGGACTGTGCAGGATGGGATATCTGGGATCTCTCCCCTGCTTCAGTGAGCATTTTATACACATCACTGTGAAGCATTTCATGCAGAGTGTAAGAGTTTCAGCAGAGACTACTGAGAAAGAGTTGTCATTGTGTTCCCTGTAACCCCTCTAGCCTGGGGGTTAGAATAGCCTTGGATGTGGGTGAAGGCTCTTTGTAAGGATTTAGCTAGTAGGGAGAACAGGTAACTTTCTGCTGACAGAATCAAAGTTGCAAAGAACCCAGTCCTCTCTTTTATCTCACTAGGAGCTCTGTATGCAATATCTCATGATGAATTGTTAATAAATGACAGGACTGTGTTTGAGTTTTAGCTGGAAGAAGGATGGAACAGTTTTTAACTTGCCTGATGTGTTTTGAATCTATAATGTTTAATATATAGCAGAATTTTGATTTTCAGGCTGTGGGGACCAAACACACATATAGCAATAATGAATAGAATCTAATCTAAGACTCATTGGGAGTCTAGGAAACATTTTCAGCAACTGATGGAGAATTTGGATCTGTCCAAAATTAATCTGTTTGATTAAGTAAACCATGTTCTGAAGAAATCAGAAATGCATAAAGTGCTGGCTAGTAGCCAGGGAAGCCTTAGCAGAATTCCTCAGAGAATTTATATCTTTTCAAGTTGAAATGAAGTCTAAAGTTTTAGAGAACCAGAGTGTTATTTTTCATACATGGCAAGATTTTGGTTCTAGAGAAAAAAGATGGAATAAACTGACAAATGTTCTATAGAATCCCAACAAAATAAAAGAACAAAACAAAAGAGAATTAAAAAGAAATGGCTTGAGAACCAGAGGCAGGAGAAGTGTAAAAAACGTCTGGATCGTGGAGGAAAGTGATTTAATGATAACAGTGAAATTCAAATTTATTGGAGACACCAGTGATGGCTTGCTCATTATTTTTAAGTTGACTGTGATAACTGTTGCTTTTGAATCAGATTAGAGGTGTAACACTTCAGATGCACTGAGCATGTAACAAAGTAGTTGAAAAAACACATGAAAGCATTTTTTATTGTTTTAGACCAAAACAAAATGGAACCATAGCATTAAAATGTGATGTTTCCATCTTGTTTGGTTTATTTGTTTTATAGTGAAATGTTTTCTTTTAGGGAAGAGAAGAAAACAGAGCAATGTTCTTATCCAGAAAAGTTTTGTTCTTTATCCAGATATGGGTATCTGCTGCTAATCCATACTTTATTAAGCTGGAAGATTCATTAACTGCTTCTATTTTTTGGAGCAGTTCCTGAAACATTACACTTGAACAGTACAACCAGACCATGTTTTCAAATTTGGTGAGTTAAGCCTAGATCTCCCAATTACAGAGCAGCTTCCTTAGTTCTCCTGCTTCATAAATCAAGAGGTTGCATCACAATCATAGATGTCTTTAACTTTTAGCTTGTTTCCAACATTGCAAAAAAGACCTTAAAACATATGAGCTTCAAACATGTGAATTCAGAAGATATATGGAATACCTGTCCCAAAACAGGTTTAAGACAATTTCATGATTTTTTTAACTGTATGTGTGTTCTTGGAATATTGAGATTGTTTAATGTGTGCAGGTGGAAGAAAAATTACAGCATGTTTTCTGCTTGCCTGGAAGCTCCATTCTTGTAGTTGAATTTTATATATATATATGCACACATATTACTGATTTACTACATATATACATGGAGTATATGCATATATCACTAGATAAATTCATTATTATCAGTGTTCCTTGATATCTTTATCTATAATTTTTTTCCAAGAAAAATTCAACACTGAATGTAAAATATAAAAATAATGACAGTGACTATAATTTATAGTTAAATTTTTCAGTTCTCATAGAAAGAGTCCATGGACCTGTGGATGCTTGATAGCCCAGGTTGAAAACCTCAGGTTTAAATGTAAATGTTTGTGGTTACATAACATGAACAGCAGGTGGCAGTAGGAGGACGTTGGAAACATTTCCATTCGTACGCTATTCTGCTTTTGGTTCTGTATGCTGGGAAAGTGGAGGCCGATAAAACCGCTTTGTCTCAGTTGTCTAAAAATGTTGATTAGCAGAAATAGATATTCCAGCCAGTGAAGCGTGATCTTCTATTGAGGAGGGCTCAGGATTTCATGGATAGAAGGTTTTAAGAAGTGTTGAATTAGAAATTGTCTCAGTTGTCTGTTCAAACTTGAAGATGCAAAAACAAAATTTGTAATGCATTAATAGCTGTGTTAATGTTAGTGAGAGACTGCAGACCTTGTTAGCCACAGTGTCAGGAAAAAGTGAAACAAATGAAACAACAGTAGTATGTCTGCCCTGTTCATGGGAGTACTGTGAAGAGATGTCTGATCTGGCACTGCCCGGGCTGCACAGAGTAAATGACACAGGCTGTATATGAGTCACTCTGAAAGTAATGCCTCTGATTTATTTCCACTGAAACTACAACAAATATAAAGAGCACAGTAACACTATTCAATAGAGCAAATTCTCAGCTACAAAACAGTATTTTTCAACAGTCACCACCATTAGGCAGTTTGTGTAGATGAGCTGATCAAGAGACACTGATCATTTTGTGGTACGACATCTGTGCATGGTCATCCAGAATGTGGTTTGTCTTTTGCATTGCTGTTGCTACTGCTGAAACGCACCACCCACCACCTCACTGTGCTTACATCCACTGTTTGGTCTCCAGAAATGTTCAGCGAGCATCCATGAATGTCAATGAATGCAATTTTTTTCCACATGAAGGAATTAAATTCCATTCTTTTGCTTCATCCACATTTCCACTCATTTTGTCAGACTGACCCTCTGTTGCCATCTGTTGCACAGTGATAAAATGTAATGGAATATTGGTGGGAGGATTCAACCTCTACTGCCATTTCACCAACATCCACCTGAGAAGTTGTGAGCCAAGATAATAAAATAGGAGGCATTATTTTCGGAGCAGCCCTCACACAATGGCATCTAATTAGTTGTGGAAGCAGCAGATGTTAACCTGCAAGGACTAATGTCACTAGAGCAATTCTGCAGGTTGGCTTCATCTCACAGGGTTCTGGTGCATAGCATGCATGAGATTTGTTGTGTGCTTGTGCCAGGGGTAACTCTAGCAGCTATCTGAAATAATTAGATTCATCTTCAGTCAACAAGATGCTTTCTGTCAGTGAAAGTTTGAAAAATACAAAGTGATACTTGCTTGAGTTATTCTCAACATCCAGTTGAAAAACATTTTCTCATTCACTGCTTTTCTTTCATTTCATCTTGCAAGCGATACTCCCTGCTTGTGTTAAAGAAACGCAGAAGAGGTTGACAACCTCATTTAATTTTTGCTACAGATGAAACAGTTCCACTCCCCAAGTTTTCAATTTTAAGCCAAAAGTGAAAAAATATGGTGTTTTTCTGTGCATCAGAATGCATTGTGGCTGTGGATTTTAATCTGCAGAGTAAACATTAGCCTAAAATTGTATTCAATATTGAAAAAGTAATCAGATAACTCCAAAGATCTAAGAGATTATTATGCTGAATTTTGACCATAAATTAATACAGTAGTTTTTGACAGATGTCATACACTGATATATGTCTGAATGCATAGAAATAAATGTACTAGTAGGCACCTTGATGTGGAGAGTACTGATGTATTAATAGCAAATGTGGAAAGGTCTGCAAGGTGTTCATATAAAACTAGTAGCAATGCATAATTGGCAACATCTTTTCAAAGGAGACATCTGGAGACAGTAGGAAGTTACCTTGACTCTAACACAGCATTTAAGAACAGAAGCAAGAGCAGACAGAAAGCTGTGTGTGTAAACCTGAATTGCAATGCCTAGTAACCCATTTTGTTACATTTGGAAGGCCTTGGTAGAGGTCTGAAAGCCCATTGATGGCAATGAGATGAAGTGAAATATTTGCTAAGGTTTAATAGAGAAGACAATTTTCAACAGCAAGTAACTAGGCCAATTCTGAATTTAGCCACTGGTGTATGGTTCATGTACAACGCTCTCTCCTTTCCAGGAAAATCTTTCTCTAGACTAACCTCAAACTGTAGGGACTTGCATCTCTCTCATAGTTGGTGTACTGCTTCATAACTGCATAGTGAGAAAGTGAAATTATTTTACTTTAATTCCATTGTATTAAATGCCGTATTTGACTAGAGAATGGAAACAGCTGACTTCTGATCTCCAATGAGCCATTCCTTTTTGATGATTTATTTTTCATGCTAAACAGTCACTTTTAGTGCGTAGGAGCCAGAGGAAGCAAGCCCCTTGTCGTCTTCTTCTTCTTTTTTTTTTTAATCAAGTGCTTCTTGACAGTTATGCACAGAAACTTATTACATTCACCATTCTTTATTTTTTCCACTTGGCTGTAATGGAATTGACATTGAGGCACTTAGGGACTGAATAAGGAGAAGAAGGAAAACCAGATTTGCTGCTCAACACTCTATTTCCATTTTGATTTATCGCACTGATTTTACTCTTTCTAGCATAAGCAAAGCTGGGTCTGCTGATTGATTATTGTCAAAAGTTTAATATTTTCTGAACCCACTGTTATTAGATGGGTCTATTATCCTTGTGGCAGAGAAATGCATGCTCTAAATTGTTGGTAATCTTTATTAAATGTGATCAACTGTCTTCAGTTTGAGGAACAGTAGCACTAGTCATGGAATGATCCCATAATAATGGAAAAAAGGAAAATATGGGATGATTCTATGGCTAGCGCTATTGCTTGAACAATTAGAAAAGTTGTATAGCTGTTTAGGAGACTTCATTTAACTTCAAAAATAAGGAGGTAAATCTTCCCTTTTGTACAAAAGTAAAATAAAATAAAGCTAATCTCTCCATGTTCTACTCAACAGCTTCCCAAATTCAAGACTCTCACCTCGGCCTTTTGATATCTTTCCTTATTGTCATTGTATATAGGTAGTCTGAACAGCAAGGGTTATTTTCTGCCTCTTCTTTATTTTTATTCTCTGTTTCTTTTTCTGAGTTCTGCATTAATGTGTCCACAGCTCTGGGCAACGTCATGGATCTGCTGGATGATAAGAAAGGGCATTGGAGTCATAGCAAATGAGACAATTCAGTACAAAACCTAATGAAAAGAAACAGAGATGGACAAATAATAACTTCATGAAACAGTTTTGCGTACAGTGTTTCTTCAGATCAGTGTTCTCTTTGGTCTGCTTTTGAGTTTCTTTGACCTCTGTTGGATCAATAGTCTGATAGAGACATGTACAAGCTAACACATCTACAAAAGCAAGCTAACCAAAATGCTCCAGATCACAACAGACTCAACAACAATATTCTTGCCCTTAACGTTTGAATTTGCAAGGTCCTCTTTTCATTTAAAAGACTGCATTGGCATTATTTTGGCAATGCGAAGATCTGAAAAACTTTTGTAAGCATTTGCTGCTCAAGTCATGGTCATCA
Organism: Meleagris gallopavo; assembly: GCF_905368555.1. Taxonomy (NCBI): domain Eukaryota; kingdom Metazoa; phylum Chordata; class Aves; order Galliformes; family Phasianidae; genus Meleagris; species Meleagris gallopavo. The sequence goes on along the minus strand of NC_139414.1, from coordinate 5,903,606 downwards.
TCAATAATAGGTACTGCTTCCATTTTATAGATGGTGGTCCAAAAACGTGATTTAAGACATAAAACATTTCTTCAAGCAGCCACCTTGACCAGTGGTTTAGACAGCCTTAATTAGATCAAGGCAGAAGTGTTTGCCTGTGCAGAGGTATTGCCTCTGAATATCAATGGGGGGAAAAAAAAAAAAGGAGAAAAAAAAAAAAAAAAGCCTTTCTGTTGATGACAAGGAAGATGAATTTGGGTGAAAGTTATGAATTTAGGTTACAGTGCTAACATAGAAAATCTAAGTAGAGATGGGTGGGCAGGTGCTTTTCAGTGGAACGTAAGGTGTTCATTAACTCCATGGCGAGGTGGGTATGATAAAACCTGGAACAGAGCCTTATAAGGGATACCCCCTTAAAAAGTACAGGCCAGTGTCTCTCATGCAAGGAGGGAATGATGGAGATGCACTCTGATACTCAGCAGTGCCTGAAGTATCACTATGAAATACAGCTTGATGTTAGCTCTATGTTTCAGACACTCACTTTGAATTTTCTGCTAGAGGGAAAAAGTCATAGCAGATATTCCTTCTGGAACTGTGTGTTTCCCTCTTTATCCTATTTTCATGTCTTAGCACGGCAAGGAGTTCCAATAGTGCAGTTCTTTAAATATCTGCCATTTAATGCTCTTGTTTGTCACGCCCCCAGGGTGTTAGTCATAAGCATGCTGGTTTCCCAATACTAAGTCTGAGTTATGCATTTCTGTGAAACTCAGTTAAAAATGGATGATATTTAGAGCCCTGGACAGGTAAACAGCTATCATTATCAACTGGAATGAATAAAAAATACCTTGAGGGGATGATTTTGCATATGTTGGCATTAAAATCTGAAGACATTAGAATTATTTATGATCTCTGTCATGGAAATACAGGGAGTGTGCATGTTTATCTTTACTGTGTTAGAGTAACATACTTATGACTGAAGCTGAAAGGTCCACTCTAGGTATTGTGACTTGCATGTTTTGAGAACTCAGCCCTCCCAGGAGCTTAGTGTTCTGTTATCTAGCTTGGGAACTATATATATTTTGTAAGGAAATAACAAATTATTTCAGTTCTTAGTGAAACAATTTTTATGAAAAATGTTACATTTCTGATAACTGAATAACATTGCCAGCTGTTAGGTGTTATTAATTAGATGAACATTCTCATTTTCTTATGTATGATCAGCGACATCACACCATACATAACGGTGAAATACATTTGCAGTTTTCAATAATGAAATATTTACTAAGTTAGATGGTTGGTTTGGGGTTTTTTTTTGGGGGGGGAGGGTGGAGTTTTTTTGTTTTGTTTTAAAATAATTGTTTACTTGTTTTTGTTTTGACCAGGACTACTGTGGAGGAGAAAAAATATATATCCTGTAATAAATTCTATATTTTCTGACCAATGACTTTTGTGCGTAGCAGAAGATTAATTGTGCAGTCAGATGAAAAGAAATAGAAAGAAAGAATAAAAAATATATGTTAAGAATAGTCAGGTTAATGTATCCTGGAGCTAAATTTCCAATGTAAAAACAATACTGTACATTGATAGCACCTAAGAGTAATGCAGGTGCCAGAGAAAATTGTATTGCAATATGCTTTGATTGCCATCTGCTTGATTTTAATTAATTTTCTTAATTGGAGAACAACGCATTTTCTAATTACACATGAAAACACCAGTAGCTATTGCAGTCTTTATCTGCTGCACAAACTCTCTCAGTAGACCCACTGCCTGCCTAATTTATACAGACCTCGTTTCAGTGAGCACGGGCTGTTTGGCAGACTCTTGACAATTACTCAAACTAATCACATGTGAAGGAACATTCTAAACTTGTAATTTAGATGCAATAAAATTCTAACTGTGAATAACTCAGCTCATAGATACCAGGGTGAAATGTCCACTAGAAATGTAATTAGAAAGCAATACAATTGAAGCTAGAATCAAATTCCAAGTGAAACGTAACATCTGAATAAATGCTTTGGAGATAATAGCTGTGACCACAAGAATGGAAATTAGTTGCCTTACTTTAGACCAAAAAGGTAGTGTAATATAAAGTTAACACAACAGGTGAATAATCAAATATTTAAGCCTCACAATCAAAACATCAATCCCAGAGGACAAATTTATTCTGCCTGTAGCTCTATTGAGATCTAACTTAGTTACAGCCAAAATAAAATTGGCTCACTGATTTAAACTACACTTTCTTCACATTAATGTCCCTCTTTTCTTCAGCCTAATGGAATGAATCCATCATGGTATGTCTGTCTTGGAGCTTAATCTTTTCTTGGATATTGTCCATCACAGTTCAGTAAGGTACATGCTCATAGATTTCTATTTATCTGGCTGAGGCTTGAGAGTCCCAGATAAGAGCAAGAAGGCTTGGTCCTTATGTGAGTTATCACTTGCTTCCCTTTTGCAAGACTAATTCTCTGCCAGCTATTTGCCTTTTTATAAAATGAGATCCCATTTAGCTTTATTACTTGAACTTGTCTTCAAGGGCAGACTGTAAAAAATGGACAGTTCCCAGGCTGGGAAGAGAAGGCAGTGGTTCAAAGACAAAGAATGGCAAAGATTTTCTCTTTGCCTTGGAGGAAGATACTTTGCAACATTGCAGGAAAATACTCCCCTTATGAATACATGATATCTAGTTATTCTGATGCATTTTCTATATTGTCTTTGAGATCAAATTTGCTAAGAGACATGCTTCTAGAGTTCTGAATTCTATGCTATATTAATGTCTGATTTCAATAGCTGTACCTGATTTTGGCATTTTAAGGGAGATGCAAACGTTTTGCCACATATGTTAGCATTTCCCAATAGAGAAATTTCAGTCAACACAAATATCATACTTGAATATGCAAGCATGAAAATGAGCTACTGATAAACTTTATACTTCTGAAAAGACAGTTGTTTGTTAATTAACATGCAATAACTTTCATTAAGTGTATAATAGTACATCTACTAGCAGTGTTTATTGTACATCATTAAAAGCATATAGATCAGCAGTTATGCTTTTCAGTTTCTTAGCTGCGTAAGAAGATATGAACCTGAAATGGGGTATCCCTAAGGTGTTTTATCAATCATTAAGAATTTTTTTTTTTTAATTCTAATCATCTTGCAAACTTCAGCATAAATCTTTTTTAGAGGCATCAGACTGGCTTTGCTACATGTTTCTGTTGGTTTCTTCACTGAAAGCAATCAAGTTGCCTAGTATCACTTTGACTATTATGCTACAGCTGCACAGAAAAGTATGGTCAGGTTCATCTTTTTTGGCTGCTTGTAAAAAATATACTTTACTAGTGAATAATCACACCTTTTTATGTTTTGAGGTTTTTTGTTTTTTGTTTTTAATTTTTAATTAGTGGCTAGAAATTCCAGATTCCCTTGGCAGCTGTTGCCGATGCTCCTTATTCTCATTCCATGAATGTTCTATTTTAACTCTATTGTTCATATAAATACTGGTGATGTAATTTTCTAAAGAGAGAGACCTGTTTCCAAATCAGAAATATTTCTAACGATCAAACAGCAGAAACTGTTTTATGTAGTAGTTCTGTTTCTGAAGTACAGAAGCAACTCAGGAGGATTTATTGCTCTGGTTCTAATCATGTGCCTCGTGCAGCACCAAGAACTGGAAAGATACTCAAACTCTCTTGTCCTCTACTAACTAAAGATTTCAGTCCAAGTGTTTCACATGCAAGTTAAGGAAGGCTTTACTAGGACTCTGTTTGCTGATTTAAACGTTCGTTAGAAATTATCATGCCTCATTTGACTTCTATTGTTAATATAAATTTCAATTAGTTGATAACATTTAAACAAAAATTTTAAATATACAATTAGTCGACTTCCTTCATTCTTCCAGTATAATCTCAGTCAGTCCAACTCCTCTATATGGAACACAGTTCCACAGACATCTTCCCTGTAGCTCTTTTCTTGCCCTAAGCATGTGCTTTCAGATCCGTAGCTTCTGTACCATTATGCCTCAGCAACTGCTGGCCAAAAGTGGCAGTCCTGCCTCCTGTCTTGCCTGTGCTTTGCCACTTTCTTGGTAGGTAAAGAGTGAATGCAGAGATTTTGCCAGGTCTGTTGTGAGAGAATCTCGAAGCTCTGTTACTCTGACTCCCTTATGTGCTCTGCTGCATTGATGTAATAGACTGTACTTGTAGCAACAGAAGGAGAGTTTTAAACCTATTAAGCCTACTTAGACAACATTCTTAGCAAAATAATTTCTGCTTACTACTGAGGCAATTCTACACTATCAAGAAGTGCCAAGCCTGAATATCCATATCAGGAAAAGAACTTTATCTCAGAAGGTAGGTGAAACACAGGGCGATCAGATTTTTGTTCTGAGACGTTCTTGTTTATCAGTGGTTGCAAAGGCTTATTCATAAAACTTAAAACTTCAAAGCATTCTATACAAAACTATAAATAAAACTGGAGCAGGAGGCAATGCTCTTTGTCCACTTAGACTTTTTAACTACATTTTTTATAGCAATACTCTTCAGAAAGATTGAAATAGTTGAATGTAAGAGAATAGAAGTGTGTTTAAGATGGTCTCAGTTTGAATGCTAGATGTAAGCTGATGTTATCTCTGTTTCCAGTTTACTAATTTTCTTAATTTAGAAATACAGCCAATGATCACATTGTATCTGACAAACTGGTCAAGATCTTGCTATGTGTAAATACACAGACTGACTGGACACTCTTTTGATCTAAAGAACATGGACAACACAATCCATGCAATGTGTATTGTGCTTCAGTTTCTTCTTAGAAAAATGACACAGGTATGCTTGGGATATCAATGCAATGTAACATCAGGGAAATAATTTGTTTAACATCTGTACCAATGATTAAATCTCAGTGAGAACATTTGAGTACTGTTCTTTCCCATAAGATATTTTTGACAAAGTTTGATGGAATATATAATTTACTTACCGTCAGGTAGCTATTGCCCCAATTCATTTTTGACAGGATCCTTCTGCTCTTTTGCTTACAACCTGCAAGAAGACAGCAGTTAAGTGGTACTATGGAAGGAGTAAAATTATAGCTAAATCTCTCTCTCTCTCTCTTTTTTTTTTTTTTTTTTTTTTTTTTTTTTTGTATGTGTGTGTGCATACATTGCCTGCTGGTTATGAGGCAGTAATGCAGACATACCAGTGCATCTGGTATGGAGGACGGATCTCAGGATATTTAAACTGAAGATTATAATTACAGAGTGGCTATATTTGAAATAGAATAATTCTAAATCATTTTCTAGCAGGTTTTCAAGAGTGGTTTTGCAATGTTCAGAACACTGTCTATTCATTTTTTTTCTCTGATAGCGCCTTGGGTTTTGTTTCTAAGGTCAGTGTCTTTCAAAGATTTGCTGCCAAACTATTAAACTTTCTGACTCATTTCTCTCTGAAGGAATAAAAGATAAAATTCAAGGGTAGACTGTAGAAAGGCTAAATTTCCAGAGAGCAAAGAGTAATGATGAATTGCCTGTAAAATGACACTTGTACCTTTCCCTCAGCAATTTCACTCAGCTGTCTGGAGGTTACTTCAGTTCCCTGAGACTATCCAAATATCAAAAAAAAGCCTGGAGGTATATGATATTTCATGTCAACAGTGGAAGAAAGTGGATTGACATGATTAGCTGCATTTTATATCCAGCAAGAGTTTGCCAGGAAGATTCAGAATGTTATTGATGATCAATTAATCTTTTCTTTTTGAAAGCATGGGATGGGAATAATCTGTTTAGGGTTGATTTGCAGGAACATATAGGAAGTAAATCCTTTTTTAGCTACCAGTATTTAGATGTCACTAGCATTCACAAAAATCTCTATTCAGCTCTTGACTGACCATGGAGGCAGCTCTCAGCAGTGAGGCTTTTGCTTGAGAAGGACCTATAAATATTATTCTGCTGAATACGTGTGTAATGAATTGATGACACTGCCGTGGTCCGTACCTCCTGAGACCTGACAGAGTTCAGCAACAGTTACATATGTATCCAAAGGCTTTTCATATTGGTGCTACAATTTCCACATCATATACAGTAACTTCTCTCTCATCTGGAAGACAGATGAGAACAGTCCTGCCTGTGCTTTTGAAATGGTGATTTACATGCAGATCTTCCATTTCTCATGACAATTTCTAAGGTCTGATGCAGACAGCGTTCTAGAAATAATCCCATTTCTCTGCCCTTTCCCTTGTTCTGGTTTATGTAATAATTTAAACATTCTTTACAGCAAGTTTCCAGCTGAAGTAATTACTGTAGAGTTGCTCTCACTTTGCCATTAATCCAACACATGCTTAGGAAAAACAGATAAAATCTGTATAATCAGAGTGGGATAAACCAGTTGCCTCTTTGCTTCTGACAAAGAAATGTAGAAATGCAAATAATGATTTGTTGTCCAACTTCCATTGAAGTTTTGTTCGGACTCGGATTTAAGAGCTTATTTGGTTGATAAGGACAGATTACCTCCTCAAAGCAAAGCTTCATGAAAAAGAGAATAACATTGTAATTACATGGCAAGACTGATATTTCCAATTCATGAGCAAGCTCATTTTTAATAACATTTTCCATAATATTTTTATAGACTTCTATAGCCTTATGAAAATCATTTAATAACTAGTGTTTAGATACTAAACACTTCATAAATTCTTTACAGAAAGTTGTATAATATTGTGGAAAGCATATTAAAACTTTAAAATTTATTCTAGAATTTTAACTTGTGGGAAAAATTGGAATTTGATTTATCAAAACACTTAGCACAATTAGCTCTAAAGAAGTGATATTAACAAAACATGTACCCATGGATTATGAAGGGATATATTTGTGCTTTCAGATTATGGCAAAGATTCAATTGCCTAGGATCTGATTCTCATACCTATAATTCAGTAACTGATCCCTAAAACTTGTATCTGGTATAAGAACTGGGAGTCAAATATTAGAATAGATAGTGGTTTGTGTTGTTTTTTGTTTTTTTTTAATTGGTAATTCTTAGAGAATGTACTATTCGTTCACTGCCTTTGTTATACTTACTGCCTTTTTCTCAACTATAAACTCATTATATTTTTCCGTGTCCTGCACAGCCTCATCATGCTTAGCAAAAATTATACTGCTACTAACTAGTTATGATTGAGTTCCAGATGCAGTAGAAAGTGAAAATGTTTTTGAAACTCCCTTTTTCTATGTTTTTGTAAACAAAATTTCAAGAAAAATCATCTCTGATATATAAAGGATAGTAAAGGAAGAATTTGTATGCTAGCTGCTTTCTGTCTATGCAACTACTCCTAAAGACTTCTCCAAGAGTGTTTTTAACTTCTGGGTATGATTTAGAGTCAAGTAGTTTAATTGTTTAACATTGTCACTGCTTCTAAGGAAGATCCTTCCAAAGGCACTGAATGTGCAGAAGCTGCAATACTGGGAAGGAGAAGGTAAGAACTTGGAACCTGATAGTTAATGCTGTTGGTAAAATATTGTGCGTTAGCACTCCCTGATGTAAATTCAAGGCAAATATTAGGCTTAACATAAATGTCTAACTTTTCATGTTTTCTTATGAAAGAAATGCATTTCCTATATGAGAGGTGCAGATGGCAGTGTTGAATAGATTACTGAATGGTGTCTTTGCAGAAAAACTGTCAATTTAGCTTGCTTGAAGTATATTCTAAAGCTGTGTGACTGTCTCTCTCATTATTTAACCAGGTCATCGACCACCTCATTGTATTACCTTAAATAATTAAGAGGGTAAAGCTTCTGCTAATGCTACAGAACAGCAAGGATTTTGTACCTTGTATAAATTGAGTGTGAGTGGAGTGTTTGCCAGGCTGCATTTTGAATCTAGCTTTTTATTTAAGCTAAAATGGTGTAGTTCTGTGGAATGCATTGAAATTACGCAGATCTCCTCTGCTGGGAATCCATACTTTTAATTTCTTCCTAGAATGGACAATTTGTTTAAACAGAATTATTTCATAATTAGATGTTACTTGATCTTCAAACCCTTAAAGGTACTGGGGAGCTTCTCATGTACTTAAAATAATAGACTGCAGCCGCAGTCCTAGGTGCTATGGCCATGTGCAGTGCCATCGGCTCAGAGGGTGGACTAGACTATGTATTAAGTAATAGTCCATTTTTGTGATGGTCTCGGCTCACGTTTCAGTAGCTGCGGCCACCAAGGGTGCTGCAAAATTATAGGGCAATTCCTACTGCAGGTTATGCTTCAAGTATAAAAGCTGTTGTCAGTGCTGCAGAGGACTTTGATGATTTTTCTGAGGTATGAATAAAGGAGCCTAGTTTCATCTGGATTTGTACATTGTAGCTGATTGCCTGTCATATTAAAGAAACCCTGACTGATGTCTACACCAGATTATAGATATACATTAACAGTTTTATTTTTTGTGAGTGGTGTCTAGCATGGAATATTTATATTCTTCTATGAAGTTGTCGAATTTCAGGGAAGCTGGCCAATGAATTCATAAGCCACAGGCGGACAAGTTTGCATGCATACATTTGGAGGGAGGCTCATTTTTCAAAGAACAAAAAGGTGTATGTACATGAAGAGGAACGTCGTGATTATGAGAGAGATCAGAGCTGAAACATGTCTGGTGCAGTTGCATGGCTTTTGCTTTGGGGTAACTTTCAGAGCTATGTTTGGATAAAGGACAGATGATTTTTAAAACAAGCATCCACATCTTACCTTCAATTAGGTGAGGATTTACATCTCAATCATCACTAGGTACATATTATCATTCTGTTGAAGTTCTTCCTCAAGTATTTTGTCTCCAGGTCACAAACATGTTGATAAGAAGTAAACAGACAATAGGGAATGCCACGGTGTGATAACAACACATATTTTCTGATTTCTAGGTATCTTTTTCAATGTAACTGAAATACCTGCACTTCATTTAAGATTTACAGACCCTAACATTCTCCCTTCTTTACAAACAAAGAGAACTTCAAGCTTTCCTCTTAAGAATACCTGGTGACATGGTGTTCTTTGTCAGCATCTTATTACTTAGTGCAGGAGAGATTGCCAATTTCTGGGATGGCATATTGATTTCAAAGAGAAGTTAGCAAGCAAAGGCAAACATGAGTTTCCTAGGAAGAGGTTAACTAGGGTTTCAGTTAGTTCCAGTGCATTTTCTACATGGCCAACTGACTGGAAATTTTTAAAAAAATGGGATTTTTTTTTGCTTTTGTCCCAAATTGTGTCATAAATCTAGAGCTAATCTCTTCAAGCTTACATAGATTTTGCAACTGTGCAATTATTATACTTACCATCTTTTCAAGTTAAGAATGAAATGGATATTAAACCTATTTTGGAAGCAGATCTATGATAACAAGCCATAATTTCTATGAAAAAATCAGTGTTTGATTTTTCAAGAACCAAAAAGGCATTACCTAGGCCATATATAAAGTATTTTACACAGTATGGCTGCCAAAGGCTGATGTCCTTTTCTGTCTTCTAACCTAGACTGTTTAGGTTTTCTTTCTGGCCCTGTTTTGACTAAAGTAGTTCCCAAAGTCCAATAGAGCTGGAGGCACAAGACTAGTGCTGAGAGTATATGGAATCTATATTTTTTTTCCTATGGAATGTATCTTCAACATATCATCTTCATATTCCTTCAATGTAGGATGTTAAAGTCCAAATCAGTTCTTTTGTGGCATCCTAGAATCTGCACTTGACATAAATTCTGAAGAGTTTTCTTCCCTCCAAAAAAGACTGCATTAATACCCCAGTTATGCAAATGGCAAGTTGATGTCTGAAGACATTAAGATCAAAGGCATGCATTTTTAATGTTAATAAAAAGAACACAGAACTGAAAGTACCAGCTCCTTGACATTGTATGAAACAGATCCCCTTGTTTTCAGTTGCAGCGCTGAGCAGCCAGTTCTGCATCTGATGTTACATGTTCAGAATACTAGAACTGCATCCTTATAGTTATCAATCTAATCCTAGATGCTGTCTTTCTATGCTTCTTTGTCCTTCCCCTGCTGTCTCACCGTATGTCTCAGGGATGCATGGTTTCTGGGAATGGACTGTAGGTCTTTTCTATCACTTCATAAGAAAATAAAAAAGAATTAGTAATTTAGCCTCTTTCACTGTACAATCAGGTTCATTTATGGGCTCAGCCCATTCTTACTGAAATGGCTAAGAGTTTATTTACAGTTCTTCTGGGCATGTTTGAATTCAGACTTCTTTTTTAATTAAAATTTTTTTCTAGTAAAATGGAAGTCATTTTCTGAAAGAAAAATGAGAAACATTTACCTTATACAAAGGTATTACCTCTGTAGTGAGTTTGAATCCCTCTTCCAAAGTCTCATATTATTACAATATAAAACTGAAATAATTTAATAACTTTTCTAACATAAGCAGTACATTTCCTTCATTTTTGTCTTTGAAGTTGGCAGAGCCAATTATACTGAAGTATTCCCGAAGTACTAATTCTGAAATGAAGCCAAAATTTATCTGACAGGCTAATACAGGAAGGTACCATTCAACTTTTAGCATAAACAACATCATTTGCATGTTTGAGAAATGAGTCTAAGCAATTGCTAAGGAAAACTACATCAGTTAAGGGAAAATACGTGTACTTCAAAATCCTAAACTGCCATGGACCAGAAGTTTTTCCCTGTGAAATCCACAGCTAAACTGGAAGTATATTAATGCTAGCAGAGGTACAAAATTAGAGGTTTTGTTCTTCATTTTGCTTATCTCTCTGACTTCTTAGCCTATTATTCTTATCTGGAGCATCTCATGAGTTGTTCTAGAGTGTCTCACAGATGAAGTCAAAGAAGAACACATAATTCTATCTCTTTGTCAGGAGATTGTGCTAAGTTCAGCATAATTATTTTGCCCTTCCAAGTAAAGGACCAGGAAAATGAGAAAAGATAGTAGAGTCATGAAAATAAGTGTTTGGTATTTAGTTCTATTATATGAAAGGTGAGCAGGAAGGACAAAAAAGGGTGAATGTTTTCTGTTTACATGAGGCACTACTGGTAAAACGTAAGATTCCTTATTTGTGTTCTGTGGAGTACCTGATATCTGGGGAGATTTGCACTGCAGATCAAAGTGATGTGATTTCTGCATGCAGTATTTTTCTACATTAAGTTCTTGTTTTCCCTTATAATTGTATTTGTTGGATAACACAGTCATTAATGTGTTGAGACATTTGCAAACAAAATCACTTAATCAATCACAGTTACATAAAAAGCAGAGAGCTTTATTCAAATCTACAGAAAAGCTTCCTTACTCTGATGTTTTAAAGTTGCAGTAAATATTCAAGTTTCTTTACATTGATGGAGTGGAAAAAACAACCCGATTACATATGAGAATCTGACTTACAGAATCCCCTCAAACGGTCACAGCTAGGGAAGTCACCTTGTACAGAACAAGAAAATATAACCTAATAAGGACAATATTTTCTGTTTGTCTAGATACTTCTGATCTTTACTGTCACATATCTAGATGACAAATTTTTCTCTCAACTCCTCAGAGATTTATTTTTTTGGCTGCTTTTTTTTCCCCTAAGGCACAGTAACTGGAAGAAATCTGTAGATTGCCTGTGAAAAATCAGTTAGTTCATAGGTCATTCTCTGTATAAGTGGGAGCTTGGCTGAGGGGAGGATATGCATGTATGGTAAGCTGATAAATGGGCAGATGAAGCTGGCAGCTAAACCTTTAAAAGTATGCGAGAAAAGATGCATATGTTCAAGGAGATGCTCTGGAAACTGTGAGATTGTACTGCTTCATTTATTCTTGGAAATTAAAATGGAGAAGATGTGATGAGCAGCTTGATATGATTATGGTTTGTGGCATGCCAGAGGACAAATCACTTGTGACTGTGACCTTAACTGCTAATGAGTGAATGTTTCCCTTGGTTACACCTGTGCTTTTCCACTGACTCCATGGTTCTGTTGTAGCACAGTGGAGTGCAAGTGAAACAGAGTGTTTAAAATTCATTGCTGTAATTGAAATGCTGGTCACATAGTAGCTGTTTTTAGAGGAAAATTAGAAGAAACAAATACTTATGTTTTGTATTGTTGTTTTGTAGTCTACTTTTCTTCTTCTTTTTAATCTGAAAAGAGTTGATTTAGATTAGATACAGTGAATAAATTATTTACAATAAGGGTGGTGAGGTGCTGGCACAGGCTGCCCAGGGAAGCCCTGTCCCCAGAAATGCTCAGTGCCGGGCTGGTTGGGGCTTTGGGTAACCTGGTCTCTGCACTGGCATACATACAGTGGAACCCACTGAGATCATATTTTTGCTGAGAGTCAAGAGCCTTGGAAGCTCTTGTTACTGAACTTAAATATATGAAGCTGAGGCTATGACAGATTTCTCCATTAATATGGCTTCATGAATTCTAGCTGTACAATGTCCCATTTAATCTTCATTTCTTTCGAGAAGCCCTTATTAACATTCTCACCACTTATAAGAGTAGGAATGAAGAACTTCTATGATTGGCATCTTTTAAATAGAACGTTTCTCCTTGCATCTTTTATGCCTGACACTAGTTTTCCCATCCTCTGTATATCTTCTGTGTATTTTGATTTGTTGAGTCACTGTCCTCACGTGAGGTCAAAGATATTTGTGAGCCTTCTGTCTTAAACTGCTCCAGTGAATTCTCAAAAAATAACCATTGCACTAACTTAACTATGTGACCGATGAGCTATCAGCTGTTTGAGAGGAATAATACTTTGTTTCTGGAACAGCTAAATCAAGGCGTACAGGTAAGAAGTATCTGTTCTAATTGTGCAATAATTCACATAATTATTTTCAGGGAATTGTTACTATGTTCTGGGACTAGACATCCTGAGATACTGATAATGGGATACTAAATTCTTCCATACAGATTACACAGCTGAATTCATCCCATAGACATAGCTGAAGCTGTTTCACATTGCTGTTTCACATTGTTGCTCGGTTTCTGCAGTATGAATAAAATGGTTTCTGGTGCTAACTATCTAAAAATCTTGGTCTATGTTTGTTGTTAGCTGTAACCACTGTAGTAGAAGTAAGGTTATTCTAATAAGTTAGTATGTAACAAGGTAATAATGAGACCATCATATTTAATTAATTATTAATTAGTATTGTGAGTGAAAAGCTATTCCTGTCTCTGGAAGCAGCCGCTCTGGGGCTGAACTGAAGCACAGCAGTACACAGGAGTTGCTGTTCTTCTTTGCTGTTCTTCTAATAAAAGAGGAGCTTGGATCCTAATATTGCCAGTTTGGCACTTCTAACAAAACAAACTTGGCACAAAGAATGTGGCACTCCGAAAGGAGTTTGTTGTATAATGCATTTTACACTGTTGGTGTTGTGGCTGACAAGAGAGTCAATTGTTGAGTTAATGCACAGTGCACCTATCCTGAGTTACCACTCAGTCCATTTGATCTGATACATCCTCTTATCAGGTAATTCCTCACTGAATCAAGTTTATTTTCTGCTCACTTCTGGCTTTATTATAATTAATCAAAGTTACTTGCAGTTAAATTTATCATGATTGAATCAAATGGTTTGTTGGGCAGTGTAATTATATGTAAGATGTATAATTTATAAAGCAAAACACTCCTGTTTGTGACACCCTGGCTGATCCCATTCAGTCTGAATGCCAGCGAGACTCATTTTCCCCAGGCAGCACAAAACTGAGCTGCCCGAGGTTATGGACTCTCATCTACTCTGGGCATCATTATGTTAGTCTTTGATTAATGCTGCAGAATCTGAAGCCATTTATGAAGAAAAAAAGGTGTTAGGAAAGGGAAATTATGCTAGGACTACATTGCTGACAATTGTGTGTTCAAATTGTGATAAAGAAACAACAACATGTTTCCTCACCCTGGAAGCTTCACTACCTTTGCAGCTGTAGCCAAAGCAGTTTTAGTGTGTGTGAATTTAAACACAGATGTCTCTGAGAGGTAGACTACTATAAACAAAATGCCCAGAGATTTATTTCAGTATGGAGTCTGCAGCTGCAGTAGCCTCAAGTGCAGGTGCAGAGCATGTAGCAGCTGGATCCATGTGTGCTGGTGCACAGATGCAGCAAACACATTGTGTGAGTTAGAGTACAAATTGCTTCTCTGAATTTTGAAAGCAGCAGCTACAGTTTCCATTGCAAGATCTTGCTAACAAAGGGATTGTTCAAAAGCAGAAATCTTCCAAAGACATGACAAAAAGTAGGAATACACAAAGGGATAAGTAACTGCCATCTGAACCTCTGATTCTCAGGCACTGGCACAAAGGAGGCTAGACGCAAGTCAGAAGTGAGCTAGACTTTTTACAGGAAAGACAGAATATATCATACTTTTACACATCCCCAAACAGACACCTAAAGGAATTCAGGTAATTTCTCTGAGAAAAGCTCTTACAAATCGTGAAAAGCTAAATGAGTGCCACTCATGAAATCTTTATGGCAATTTGAGTGAGCCCCTTAACTTACTGGTGTGTTCTTCTTGGTAGGGATAGTGTTTCAGCAGTATCATTAGAAACTCTGTGCTCTAAAGGTTCCCAATTAAGCTTTTTATATTTCTGATCTGAACTTGTGCATTTAAAGAAAAAGTTGAAGTTTTTTTTTTCTTGTTACCTCAGAAAATCCTTAAACTATGTCACAGAAGTCAGTCTAGACATCTACATACAGAAAAGTGCCAGTCCCCCAGGTTTTGTCACTAGAACTACAAGGCAGCCGAGAGACTGACATAACTTTGAAAACCTGTGGGAATTCTGAGTCTTAAAATGGCTTGCAGTGGACCGTATGTGACGTACCCATGACCAAAGCTATCAAATTCCCTTTTACATGAGTAGTAACTACAGATTCCAACTTTTTAGTCCTCAATATTTCTAAAAGTTCTTGAAAAATATAGTTAGCATCTGGGATTCTGAAAGCTGCTCTAACAAGCGTGGTGCTCGGTTCTCTTTAGCGAAGACTAGGCTTCCATCTGCAGCCTGCTTTTTATAAGATTGTTTTTCACAACTAGATATTGAAAAAGAATTATTCAGAAAGTATGCTAGAAAGCCAAGAAGACACTCATGGGATTTTACAACACTTGATCAAAGAATAAGATTAGTGACCAGAAATGTTAAGCAGTAAGGTATTAGAACAATATGAACAAGACTGTTTGTGTTTTTGGTAGTAATATTTGTCCATTGACATAGTTAGGAAGGGTAAAATCCAGGACCACCTCATTTCCATGCTTGTGTTTGACATCTGTTTCCCTCTCACTTCGGGAGATGGTGCGCTCCGACTGATTTCATGTTGAATTCTGAAGCAGGAAGGCCTCATCCACAGGCTCCCCTTCCTCAGGCGGCATGTAGAACACCCCAGTCACCAGATGTCCTTTATTGGTCTGGTCCCTGACTTTCACCCAGAAGCACTCAACCTGTTTCTCAAAGGCGGCTCTTTGCATTCTATCCACCTTTTAACATAGAGGACAACTGCCCTGCCCCTCCTTCCCTGCCCATCTCTTCTTGTACCCCTTGATGGTCATCCTTCAGTCACATGAATCACCCCACCACGTTTCTGTAGCTGCAGTTAGGTCACAGCTTGCTAATTGTGTTGTGGCTTCTAACTCTTCCTGCTTATTTCCTAGGCTGCATTACTTTCTCTCTGCTACTGCTCCCTCACACAGTTCCCTCAGGGAATATTCTGCTTCACAGAGAGGTGCTCCCTGCTCATACTGCCGCTTCTCACTCTTTTCCTTACAGACAGGCAGCATTTTCCCTGTGCCAAATCCTTTGTCCAGCTGCGCTGATACCAGCCTCTGATTGGTTGAGCCGTGCCCTGCAGCAGAACCTTCTGGAACTGGTTGGGACCACCTGTTCCTCTCCTCACAGCCCCCGCAGCCAGCACCTGTGCATAGACACCCAGAACAAAAGCACAGAAATGGCTTCTCAGAGTCAGTTTACGCAGTTTAGGGACGGAGGACAACAGCGGGGTTCCTGCAGCACCTGACAGCCCTGCTCTGCCTGCCGGTGACTCGCAGGGGCTGCTCTGCATTGTGCTGTCGACCACTGGGATGTCAGACTGTAGTGCAGAGGTACAGTGCGTTGCACAACATCATCCTGTCAGGAGTTTTGGAAACCAAAATCTTTTACCTCCTATGGGATGCCTTCCTGCGCCTGTGGTTGTTGTCCAAAATGTCCCAGCCAAGCTGAAAATAGACCTTGTCCCCTCAGAAGACCACTGGAGGGGCCAGCCAGCTCCTTACAGCAGCTGCTGCCATAGCAAAGCCGAGGCGTTGCCCTATGGAACTTTCCTTCGCTTGCAGGAGGAGCCTTGGAAGTGTCGGCCCGTGCCTGGAGGGCAGGGGAAGGGCCGGGCTTGCTCAGTGTCTGCTCCGAGGTTTGAAGATCGGTTGAGTCCCGCTTTCTGGGAAGAATAATGCATTATAACTCATGGACGCGTAGCCTATCAATATGACGTGAGGGTGCAGCGCAACCCAAATCCTCTGACTCAGCATATAAAATTCTTTTTTGTCCTGAGTTTTCTGTTTCCTGGACTGCACGTTCACAGGACAGTACAAGGTAAGCAAATTTCTTTCTATAAGCCTCTCATAAAGCCTATGGGCAATCAAGCAGTTATCCATTATATCAGCCTTTACTAGACATTCGCTTTTGAGACTGTGACATTTGGAACATTGGTGCTTGTTTAGGTTATTGAATAGGGAGCTCAAATTCCTTCAAATTTCCTTCAATTTCCTTCAAATTCCATTTTAGCTTTTTATTTTAGGAACAATAATGTAGTGCAATGAGATTTCTTGTATACACTTTTATACTGTTTTAACATGCGATGACCCTCTTTGGATTTTAATTATCTTTGTCTTCAATACAATTAGTCGCAGTGGTGGTTTGTTACAAGAAATGTGGTGGGCCATTTGGTAGAATGTAGAATTCCATTATTGTCTAGGGAAAATACAGAGCAAACCTTTAAATATGTTCCAAAAATCCAGAACTGACAAAATCAAGTGGGAAAGACTGCATTGCAGGAAATACTTAGGAAGAAAGAGTGGAAATATAGTTGTTTTTTAAGCTTACCATGTAAAGATGAACAGAGTATTGCTGTGTTTAGAAACGTAAATACCTTCAGTGTGAGACCACAAGTGTTCCCTTACAGTTTCTAATGCTGTGCTTCCAGTACTTCCTGTTGCACACAAAATACTTGAGAACTGTCTGTACTCCCAGAAAACCTGTTGCATGTCATCAACTTTCCTACAGTGATGAAAATGGTTCTGCTAATAATTGATATGTATGCTTGTGTTTCTAATATGGACAATAAGGAATGATTTAGAGAATTTTAAACAACCTGGAGACTAGTTATCAGCTTTGTTGAGCTGTTAGTGTTGTATGGCCTGTTTATGCTTACATATCCCACTTTTAAAGGAGAGGAATATTGTTGTGTGAGGGTAGTGAACGTGTTTGTTTGAAGCCAGATACTTCATTTAATAAGATGATATATAAATACCAAGACTAGATGTGACATCTTCAGATCATCCTTGTCAGGCTTGTTCTTAAAGGCTGTTATTTGTGAAACCAATATTCCACAACACTTAGAAACACTGACATGCGTACATTCTTAATGAATGTTTAAAAACACCTATCAAAGCAATATTACAGTATGATATAGAGCATGGCACTTGTAACAATAAATTTACAATTTGCTGTGAAGCAAAAAGTCTCCATGAACTAGGCAATATCACTTTCGGTTGCTTGTTTGCATCCTCTTCCATCCAGAGAATTCTTATGTGCATGGGTCAGTTAGACCGCTGTCAAACTTTGTCCCATTGAAGTCAGTGGGGGATATGCATCTGCTCATCTGTGCAGTCTGGAGCTGTTTGGGAGCGAGAACGCTGTTAGTGCAACTCTTGTGGAGCTTTATGTTTCCTCCCCCGGTTTCTTTACATCTAGCAATATTTTTATATGGCATTCACTCCCTATAATGTAGAGAGTATGGTGGCAATACTGTTACTGTTTCAGCTATACGCTCTTCCATGTGATTTGAACAAAGTGATTGTGGGAGAGAACATTCATAGGGTGGAAGAGATGTAGCATGAGCTGGAACTTTTTTATTGGGATTTATTTTCAGAAGTATTTCTCTTTAATGACTGCAGTACTGTAAATGATTTCTGAAGGTGAGCTTAATGTTCTCGCTACTTTTTTCCTTACATTTTAGATGTAATGGTGCTAGTGGGAATGCTTTATCTTGAAGGAGACGAAGTAATACTCTGGCATGTTTCAGCTGAAGTCTTGTAAGAAACCAGTCTTGTAGTCTGAGCTTTGTCTAATAACTGTTGTGTGACAATTCCCTTATTTTGTAGCCTTTCCTTCTAATAAATGCCACAAAGACTTGTTTTCACATATTGCCCTCATCTTTTGCATTTGCACCTCACTGGAACCTCTTTTTAAGACCATGGTCTGGCATTAAAGTCAGCTTCACTGACTTTAAGCCCAGTCCTGAATGTTAATGTCTGTAGCACTTGTCTGCACACTTTGCAAGGAAGCTGGCACTGCAAAGACATAATGTCAAGTGTAAGTTTAATAGTATATCAAGTGTATCAAGTATATGACTTACTACTAAATCTGCTGGGAGAGGTTCTCACCACAGCTGAAAAAACTCCCTAACTTACAACAAGTTATCAGAAATTTATAAACTCTTTTAATGAAGTAAGTCTTTTTGCAGGGTATTAACTGGCTACAGCCCTGAGCTCGTGCTCATCCAGGCAGTAGTAGCTAATTACCTGGAGTTTTGGGACCTTCCCTCAAACTGAAAAAAGGGGATAGTAACATAGGCAGTTCATTTCCTAAGGTAGTTCTGGATGCTGAAAGTGCTTGACCTTAACTTCACGTTGCAGACTGCTGGTGTTATCTTTCCACGATTTTTACTTTGAATCTGTATTTACCCTTCCTTCTACCTATCATCGATTGTGATATCTGGTTCATTTTATATCTATTTTCATGATCTCAAAGAAATTTCAATCTAAACTGAAAACAGGCTAGTTTAAAAAACATAACCAAGTCCTTTGTGTTTCTGTTCATGTTTCAGCAATTTGGGGTGAATTCTGAAGACTGTGTCTGTCTTGGACTTTTAGGTATATGGCAACCTGCAAAGTTGTGGTAAAATTTACTGAGCACATATTGCCAAATTGGTCTCAGCCTTCTGATCAATCTGGTGCTTGCTAAAATTGTTGAGATTTTTATGTGTATAAAAAGCAACACTCCTCCAAGTGCCTGAACTCTCTGCTGATGAGCAGTATAAAGCATATTTCTGTCTGGGAAACTAGAATTATGCAGAACTATCTTTTTTGAGACTCCAGAAAATTCAGTGAGCTTCTGTAGGTAAGTGTGGTTTTGGACAAGTCTGCCTTTCTTTCTTAGAAACTAATCCTATGTCATCTATTTTGATTAAAATTTTTCCTCTGGACTCTGTCTGACCCTTCAAGCTGTTCCCTCGGGATAACTGGAGTTGTTGGATATTCTCAAAAGATAGATAGTAATTGGAGATGGGCAATATCTTACAGGAGGATTAATACTCTGAGAGATCACTGCAGTGGATTAGAGCCATTGCCCTGAGTACAGATGTGAGATAGGACAGCAGTGGTAGGGAATTGATGTCGTAAAGACCTCTTCAGAATGACCACTTCTCATGGTTTCATTTTTAAGTGAATACTGGAGTTCTCTAGGCCAGGCTGGTAGCTGAAGTGTACTAGAAAGAGTGACCTGGAAGAAAGGAAGGAAAGCAAAACCAGGTTGTTTTTAGTTGTCTTGTAAGGCCCCTTTAAAGAGAAGCTCTGAGACTTTCTTCTGCTACACCTTGCTAATTTTGTTGTTTTTGCATTGTAATTCACAGGCATCCCTCACACAGGCTCAGTGTTGCTGTGTTAATTGCAGTTGCAACCAGCCAGCAGATCAGCCATGTGTACATCTTGAAAATTATGTGTTGTGTCTTAACTTCTTATGTCTTCAACTGGAGTAAATTCTGGGCAGTTTGCTGCAGAAAGTTAATCATCTTGGCCTTCTCCAGATTTCTGGGAGCCATGAGGCAACTTAGACTCCTTTATCTGCTCTTGTGACCATCAGTTGCAATGTTGTTGTTGTAATGCGTAATTACTGCTGCTAATTACACATTACATTCTCATGGTATTACCTTTTTGCTTTTGATATTCTGTAACCATTGCAAAATATAGAGCATTAAAATCCATCAAGAACCAAAGCTCCCATATTTTGTAAGAGCCCTTTATCATATTAGCAAATCTTCCCAATTAACATTTCATGAACACAGTTTAATAAAACATTACACAGTTAAATATTTCATATTATCAATTGCAGTTGATTAGCAGGCTCATGGGTAGTGTGAAAAATTATGACTGGTTTAACAGTCTTCCATATTATGTATGATACTGGAAGGGCAAAACTGTTACTTTATTAAGTCATAGTTAATGTGATTTAAATCATATTTATTTTACAAGTTTATTCTTTTAACCAGGCTGATCATAAACAGTTGTGTAATGCTGCTACTTGTCAGTAAGGTTTTAATTAGTTTAGACTTTAACTGATGTGTAGAAAGTTTAATTTTTCAATAAGTTTATTCCTGCATTATTTATTTAGATAATTTGTATTAAATAATTTCCCAAATTGACCTGGTAAGGAATTGCTTTGCAGAAGGCAGCATTTACTACATGTGGAGAGATCTTCTGCGTATATTCTAGCTTCAAAGACCTGAATAGAATAAGGTATTAATTGGTATTCATTTATACCCTCATGCTCCAAAATAAGGCTGCTTTGTAAATGTGTAGCACCGGCTGGTGAGGAGCACTTTCCAGGAGTGGACACAGCGAAGACAGTCTGATGCTGCTAATCTCACTTCCACAACCTCTGGTTCCCTTAGTGCTGGTGATTTTTCTCCCTTAGTATTTTTCCCCCTTCTCTCTGTAAGGGCTGTATTTTGGCACTGAAAAACATCCTGTGGTAAGGAGTGTTACTCATTACAGCAGAAACTCCTCTCAGACACATTTTTCCTTCCATCTTTAACAATGAATAAATTAATCTAGCTCACAGTGTTCTGTTTGCTTTGAGGTTTTGCTACTCAAAAGGTAGGTGTTTTAATGGGTCATGTATCAAAACATATCTACACATATCTATAGATATAATGTATTTATGAATCTGAAAGATTTTGGTCTTCTCTGGCGTGTGCGCTGTAAGGAAGAAATTGTGGTCCTCTTAAAGCTTGGTTGACTTTGCTGTTCATCCACTTCCCTGGCTTTTCATATGGATCCACGTGTATTTGGTGCTCAGTCTTTAAATAGCAATAGATACTGCCTACTCTTTTTTTTTTTTTTTTTTTTCTGAAGCTAGGCTATTTGTCCTGAAATCCTGTTCTGTCCCCTTTGTTGTGGAGTTTTCAGCTTTTCTGAGAAGGGGCTATAAGAAAAGCTCTTCCCAGAAAAGTATTGTTTTGTTGACAGTCCTGCATCAGCACAGGGCACAGCACAGCTGGAATCAGTGTGAGCACTTAGGTGAGGGAAAGCATCTTCAGTGCAATTCCAGGTAACTCAAATTCTGCCATTCCTGCAATCTTCTTGTGTTTCAATAGTGGTGACCAATCCCAGTACAGTTTGTGCAGAGTGCCCTCAAAACAACTTGAGGAATTTTTAAAATAAGGCAAACGAGGGAAAGATGAAATGGAAAGATGTAATTTTTCTTTTTTCTTTTAAACCTTGATAGATACAGATTCTTTTAGAAGAAGTGTTAAGGTAAACAAGATCCATGAAGTAATTTGATTGTTTACAACATCTTTCAGACTGCCTGATGTGCTATTAAACTTTTATCACAATTAAAATCGCCATCCAAATGAGAAATGACACGCTAATGTTAATTTACCTTGTTTACTTAAGACTGTGAAAACTGCACTTAGTGGGTGCTTAAGAAGGAAAATACTGAAGGCATTTATTTCAAAAGCGGTCACTTGAGAATATCTAAATGGAAAGACCTGTTTGGAAGGGAGGATAAGCAATATTGGTATGCAAAGTAATCATAGTCACAAGCAACGGTTTATAAGGGATCTTCTGCATTTAGGAGATTGCAAGAAAGAGAATTTTTTTCAGAGTTGAACTATAGTAAATGTGATTAATGAAAGACAGAATTTAATGAACTCAGGTGACAGGTGGGAGGAAAAATCTAAGCATTTTGGGGTCATGTTATTACAGTCAGGACCCTGAGGTTTTTTTTAGGGAGGGAGGTGCTGACCAGGAAGTAAGAGTGAACTCTCGTAAAAGTACATTCACAGGGGATTTGGTCCATTCCAAAGGCTGAGAACCCTTTCTGAAATGAAAACAGAAAATTTGTTCTAAGAGATTAGGTTAAAGTTCTTGCTTCATGGAAATCGGTGACAAACTTGTTACCAAATTGAAAATGGTCAGAGCTTTCTTACTGCCACAAGTTGGAGTAAGCACTGAGACGTTCTGGATTCCAGACTCTTCAGTGTGTATAATAGGTATGTTGTTAAGATCCCAATCTCACTTTTAAACTGCACGGTTTTCTGACCTGTGGCAGAGAACGTGTAAATGTCTGTGTGTGTGGTAGTCATTAGAGCTGGTTAGAATTTCCTGGTTCTTAAATTCTCTACTACGCTTTTATATTCAAGCATACAGCTTCAACCTTTTTGGTTCCATTCTTATCGGAACTAGGGAAAGGCTTTCATCTAGCTATCAATCATTAATCATTTTTTACACTGGCAGTCTGGTTCATAGTACTGACCTACAGCTGAACAATACCATATCCAGTAAAGCTGGCTAGAGACCTACAAAAATATTAATCATATAAATGATAGATGAATTTTGCTGTTCTTCACTGAATAATTTATTTTCATGACTGGTATTCAATAAACTCAATACCTAGCCTTATATCTGCCTTAATAACTAGATACCATCGATCACCTGCCAATAAACCATGCAGCCCCCCTGCGATTTGGGCCCAATAGTTCTCCATTTGAAGAGGGAAAAACTGGAAAGTATGGCCACCTTTTCTTCTCCTTAAAACCTTTTCTGAATGATGCTTTTGGTAACCCTTCTGACAAATTTGTAGTCTTTGCAATAGAGGTTGTATAGTTCTGTTTCAGTGGAGACATGCAGTACAGAATAGTTTATCCTGAGCTGTCAGTAGATGGTGCTTCTCTGAGACATGGTGTAGCGAGAATGTTTTATTTCACTCCCTATGGAACGTGATCCTCAGCAGCAAGACTCAGTACACTAATATCTTCTTCAGAATGGTATGTCCCAATGTAGATTTTACCATTTACTTTTCTGCTATCTAATCTGCCAGATGCATCAGTGAAAATATTTCCATTAATGCAGAATGCTGCTGCTGCTGTTACTAGCTTGAAAAGCTGAAGTATGTTACAGCGGTTCTGAAATCTTTAGTAACAACATCTGGTTCAATCTTCCCACTTTCAGGAATTTTTCACTTGGCTTACAAGAGATACCTTGCTCGACCTCCAAGTAGCATGTTTACATGCTGTTTCTGTAGCTTTTCAGCCTTGGTCGTGTTTTATTCTCAGTTTTCTTTCCAGTTGTCCACTGGTATGTTGTACTGACTTGAAGTTGTTTCAGATCTGTGTTCAGCTTATTCTGCCAGTTTTATCTTTCATACGGATCAGGCTGGATTGTTATCTCAATTATAGTAGGGCCAATCCAGTGTAGTTTCAATAATTTTTATATTGCGTAGGAATGTTTTTCATTAGCTGTATATAAAATGGGCTATCTAGCAGGGCTTTATCATGTTTATTGGTATTGCATTTGTATATTGGTTTGTATACACAGAGTGATATGTTTGCAATGAAATGTGCAATATCACCCATACTGTGAGAAGTCATATACATTTGTTTTGTTTAGACCAAATATAGCTAACCTTGAGAGTATGTCATCTTCTTGATTAAAAAAAATACAATTTGATTTCCTTCTGTATGACTGAGCTTTGCAAAAGCTGTGAAGTATTAGCAGTACACAGCCTCTTCCTGTTCAATTGGTGAGCAGCTGACTTGCTATTATGGGGCTGCCTCTTTTCAGCAATAGCCTGCTGAAGGAACATGAAAGAACTAAGGGTGTGGGGAACATTTTCATCATGTTATTTTGCTGTGGAAATGTTTGCTTGACTTTGGTTCACAGGTGGGAAAGAAGAGGTAATTCTTGAGACTGCAGAAGCTCCGTAAGGGGTGGTTCTCTCATGATAGCAAAGAACTTGAAATAATATTGCTCAGACTGATGGTGATGCTCATTAAATGGAAAATTGATTTCACATCTCAGGTAAAAAAAAAATAATAAGAAAAAAAACTAACAATATCAGCATGTTCTGAAAAGTCAAATTATTTCTTTCTATAAAATAAAAATCCAGTCTTCATGTATGCATTTAAGTGGTTTTGTTTGATGGTTAGTTTTTCTCAGATATGGACATGAGAAATTTGACAGTCAAATATAAGGATTCTTTGTGGCATAGGCTCCTGAACTAACATGTACATATGGGAACCATTAATTTTTTTTCTACAAATACATTTCTTTCTTCATGTTTTGGACAAAAGTGAATGAAAACCAAATGCAATATTGACTGCTTTTCCATAGACTACTCAAATTTACTTTCCAGGATTGTTGGAAGCAACAAAGGATACTGACCACATTCATCTGCATGCTCTGAGAGCCAATAAGCAGTACTGTACAATTTCATGTTCCTCACAAACCTGATGCTTTGAATATTTATCTTCACTCATAGTCAGAATACCTTTCCTGCTTTCTACTGTTAACATATTACTTTTCTCAAGAATCATATGGTTCATCCCCTTCAAGATGTTTTCAACTCAATGGCCAGTTTCAGTTAGAAAAGGTAAAAGCCTCAAAACTAATTAAGTTTTACAGATGCCACAGGTGCAGTTGAATTGCCAGACATAATAAACAGTTCTGTAACTGCAAGAAAAGTAATAGCGTGGGTATAACCTTTCAAAAAAACCCTACAGAAACAATACTATGTTTTCAACATGTATTCATGCATCAGCTGTTGAGAATACTTCCGTGAGAGCTTACATTTTGTTAGGGAAAAAGAATTGCAACTGGGTATTGGATTGGTGATTGGATTTGCAAAAAGAAGTCTTGGATATTTCTGCCCTTACTTTGTCTTAACATTGGGCAAAATATTATTAGAATAATTTTAGATGGGAGGGATGTCTTAAGGCCATTTGGTCCAACCTCTGAGCAGGGTCAGCTTTGCAGTCTAGTTTGTGATAAAAAGCATAGAAGAGCAATTCTATTGCATGTGTGTATTAACAGGGTTTCTGTAGATTGGACAAGGTGCTTCTCTTTGTAAAATTTTTGTTGTGGATGTTCATGTTGTTTGCTTATCTGTGTGACTGAGGATTATTAGAATCATACAGATGATATTTTGTATTTGCTCATTATAGGAGTTCTGTAAAGCAGGTTAATAGGAAGAGTATTCACTGTTCCTAATTAATCCAGGCCTAGCGGGCAACTGATAAAAAAAGATAAAGGTGAGTTTATAGGCTGCTGGTTCTGTTAAGGTAATCAAAATGCGAGTAAAAAATTTGAAGGACAAAACTATTCTGAATGATTATATTAAGAGAAGGAAAGGCCCCAGTGCCAAATGGCAGTGATTACACAGGCGGTGTCACTTTGGGACATCAACGAAAAATTCCCCACTCAATTACATATACTTTTAACACCTCTTCTGATGATGCCCTAAGCTACAGTCCCAACAAGAGCTGAAGGAGTAGAAGTATCTTTGAAAGTAAACATATCCAAACAATTTCGTTTAAAAGAATCAGCCTATCCTTTGTTTGCTTGGCTGTATCTGCAGTCCTTAACTTCAGCTGGCATTGTACCTGTGTGTACATAGATCTACCAATTCAGTGTATTTTCTTGCAATAAACTTAGTTTGGTATCCACTAACTCCTTATACACCTTTTGTTTTAAATGATGTTTGTAGTTTCTAAATGAGAAGAATGTGTTTGGTAAACGTGCTGGCAATACCTTGTATTCAGGTATCAGATAAAGATCACAACAGATTGCACCAAACATCCTGTTTGGGTCCACAGGTTCTGATCGTCAGTATATACTTTTCCTTGATTTATCTGTTTTTAATGGCTTTATCTGATGGTTTCATACTGTCTAATCATACTACATTCCTAACATCATGTAATGCAATTCACTTTTTTCCCTCTAAGTTAACAAAGAAGAAGAGGTATGGAAAATGCTCTACAGAACAGCTGAGTCACTGTCACCTTCTCTTTTAAAAAACAGAACAAGTAAAAAAAAAAAAAAAAGAAAAAGAACAAGTAAACAGCAGCGGGAAAAAACCCCAACTTCTGCAAGATTACTTTTGGCTTTCCTTATAGCTGAACAGTTCGTTCCCTTGAGCCGTTTTCTCAGGGAGTGTTTTGTCTTTTTGCCATGCCATTTATCATTATTACTTTCTTCATTTGCACAGCTCCTTTTGCAATTTCTTTTTCTGTTCCATTTGTTCTTTATCTCTTTGGTTTAGGGTTTTACTTCTCATTTTCAATTTACTCTTATTTAGAGTTACACTTTGTAGGTTTAATTATCTTTTCCAGACATAGCAATATTTTATGATAATCAACTCTTTTTGTCTTCACGGAGATCATTTCATGTTAATTCCCATAGCTCCACTCTCAAGTGACTTAACTATTATTTTGATCACTTATTCATTAAAAACATTTAATTTTGTATTCATGGTATTATTCTGTTTTGATTTATTTCTCTGTACATCTTTGTTTTGTTTTCAATTACCTCCTCCTGTTTCTCTTAAAAATTCACAGCGTAAAATTACTGACCTGTGGCTTTTAAAAAATATATATTTCCCAGATGGTAACCAATTATAAAGTCTGGAGTTGGCAGCTGTTAACCTGTCTGCAGTGCCTTCTGCTGTTGTCTGCTGTTTGATACCTCTAAGTGCAGACATGTATTGCAAAGAGGTCACTCAGCCACAAAGGCAGGCAAATGCACACACTGAAAATACTGCTTAAAGATAAACACATAAGAACCTTGTGGAGATTTGAAGAGCAAGTATTGAAATGTTTAATAAAACAGTATCTTTTATAAATAACTTTCTAGATGCTAGTCTATTTATTAATAAATTCATATTAACAAGGACTTCGAAATACTTGAGAATCGGTCAATTATTTCTTGAGATTTAATGAGTGTTGTAACCTCTCGAACTGATGCTGCAGTAGCTGTAAGGGCATGAGCAGCTGCACTAAGTAGATTTCAGCTGCTCAGGTACTAACTAGAGTAGCTCTATTTATTTATTTATTTATTTAATTTTGTCATAAAGTGAATAAATTAGAACTGCTTGAGTTAAGTCACCCAATAAGTGATTCGGAAAGAATGGAGATTTTATTCACTTATGGCAGCATAGCTTACATTCCCTTGATTTTGTTGATGGATCTCACAGAAATTGTTCCCTTTTTTCTTTCTAGGTTCTTCACTTCCTCTTAGTTCTTCAAATTACACATAGTCAACTTCATAGTTTTACTTCTAGCCAGTAACACTACAGTCAACATAGTTTTGTCTTTTTTTCCCTTGTCTTTAGCAGAATTTCACTTTTTTTTTTTTTTTTTTCCCTTCAGGGCAAAAAAAGAAGAGTCTGATGAAATAGTCCAGTAGTTTAATTTTCTCTAAGTGAAGGCCAGGTGACAAATCATTTTTATGTGTAACAATATACTGTTACTTTATGTCTCTCAGTCTTGAGTTTTTAGAACTGCATGGCCAGTGATATCAGAAACACTAAAAAGTGAAAACTCTCGTGATTGACATACAGCTCATGTCTTCTGAAGGAGTTACTAACGGTAAAGCAAACTCATTATGCAGTGCCACGACTATTACATCAATGCTTTTAGTAAAAAAGTGTATTGTCAGCATTTTTTGGGGTCCAAACTTAGGTAGCTAAACAGATAGTGTGAAATAATTACAATCTTTTCCACTTGTTTCACTAAGGCAATTAGCATATTTAACATCAAGCATGCACATGCTGTTGAACTCAATTCTCTCCCAAGTCAGTAGGAACTGTTGATACACTTCAGTTTCTTTAACAAGGGCCATATCTTTAGATTCTCAAAAACAGATTTATGTACATATATGGGCGTCTAGACCTCGGACGCCTGACCTATGCCTATGTTTGCTTATCATCATGGATTTATTTCTGTTGATTATACACACTGGAAATAATCTTTTTCAGATTGTCATATAATTTTAAATTGTCCTTCTTAGATTATCTGTTCTGAAGCACAGGTGAGAATGGAGACAGTGATTCAGTCCACGTTACTGGACATACATGCAAGTGTTTGGTGGCACAAAGGCTCTGAAATTGGACAGATATAAAGGTGGACTGTTGATCAGTAGTCTTATTAAATGTGCAGCTTTTGTGATGATTTTTCTCAGTTCCTTAGTGTCTCAGTGTGGAGCTTAGTTACCTGAGCCAAGGAAAAATAATTAATCAATTTCCATTTTCTTTGCTGGTTTCAATTTCTTTTGTAGTGACCTTCCTGCTCTGTCTTGTTATTAAGAAGTAAAGAGATGATGGTTGCAGTACTTGACACCCACCTGCTCTAAATAATCCTGGTTTGTTCTGAGCTCTTTTGTTGTGAAAAAGAAGTCCATGAATCTCTTATATAAAGT
Source organism: Meleagris gallopavo (assembly GCF_905368555.1). Taxonomy (NCBI): domain Eukaryota; kingdom Metazoa; phylum Chordata; class Aves; order Galliformes; family Phasianidae; genus Meleagris; species Meleagris gallopavo. The sequence continues at coordinate 5,874,936 of NC_139414.1, read as the reverse complement.
AACTGAAAAAATGATTCCTCGCGTTTCCCTTTCTCTGATTGTTACATTTTGTGCAGTGAGGACAAAGTGGGTTCCTTACCCTGCCATCATACCTAAAAGTACCAAAGTAAAAGCACTTTCATAAAGCAACATTTCTGAAGCTTTAGGACATCAGTATGGCCACATGAGGCTAGGGACGGCTTTTTAAAAACTAGATGTCTTCTTTGATCAGAAGAATGTTATTAAAGTCACTTTGAAAAGTAATCTGTTGTTTATGACTCCTCATTTCTCTTCAGAAATTATGGATTATTGCCTACTTTGAATTACTTTAGAGTCATGCACTCTTTGAAATACAACTGCTGAAACGAGCACTTCTAGCTTTGATTTACTGCGGCCTCCAACCTTTGCAGAGAAATTGGTGGTCTTTAAACTTGTCCATGTTGCTCAGCCCTGGCACTGTTCCCGAATTGCAGGCTGCACTCTCATTGTACAGATAAGTTTTCAAGAGGTGTTAAAAGTTATTTGAGGCACTCTTCCTCCTTCTATTGAACTATGGTGGCCATGTTAGGTATCCTAAACATTTTTTAAAAATAAATTTATTCCAGTACTAATTTTTGTAACATTGTTTTCCATCCTTGAGGTTTATTAAGTACATTTCAGAACCTAGGGTTTAATTTTTAGTTCAGAGGCTGACTCTGAAACCGCTGCTCAGCAATAGCTTAAACACTGCTGTGTTATCAGCACTATTTTGGTCACAAGTCCAAAATATAGCACCATAAAACTGTGAATAAAATTAACTCTATTCCAGCCCAAACCACTGTGTTCTGTGAACAAAAATGCTTCTTTCTTCATTAATAATATACTCTTTTCCTTTTGGAACACACATCTATTTTCATGTCTTCTGTTTTAAAGTCTATATTTAAAAGCTGATTCTGCGTGTTGTGACTTTCAGGATTACTTTTTATTTCTTGTTTCAACATTTTTTCCTTTCAATTAAGTATTACTTCTTTAGTATTCTCATGAATATTTCAATGCCTTTCGGGACATTTGCTAATGTGAACATAGAAGTCTTCAAAAGGTGTCCAAGCACATAAATGTCTCACTTTTCCTGTCTTCTAGTAGTTCTGTGTGTGCAGCTGTCAACCTTCACACTGCTGACCTGTTCCACTTTGATCGTGACATGGATTCTGTCGGAGTGACAATATTTAGTCCTGCACATAATTAGTTTAAATTTTTCTGGGCAAACAATGAGTTCTTCAAGATGACAAAAAGATTTAGACCTTAAAAAGAGGAGCTTTAGGAACATAAAAACAAGGAAAAAAGGAATCATGACAGTGAAATTATAATATTATTGAGAAGCATTTAAAGTCATGTTTCTAACAAAATTACTTTTCTGAATTTGAGAACAGAAATAAATTCAGTATGATGGAAACATAAAGAAAAATTAAGTAACATAAACAATCTTTCCAATAATTATTTTCAGTTCAAAATTCAGTAGTGTGCATTGTTGAACCTCACTACCAGAAGCCGTTCATAAAAAGCTGTAGCAAAGCAAATTCTCTGCTTGTGGCAGTTCGGCAAAAGCTTCTCAAATTCAATGGCTCTGGACCTGTTTACATGGCTACATCTGTCCATTACAAAGTATTTGCAGTAAGACTGATGCAGTATGTCTATCCTGGATAGTGTGACACAAACTTTAGCTCTGGGATTTAACACGAGCACACAGCACCAACACTGATGACCAGTTTTTAGCACTGCTCCAGCAAGTGCTGTGTTATACTTATTTTCTTTTTGCTTTTCTTATTAAATACATTGATGAGCAGGCTTATCCTTCAGCTGTCTTCTTTAGAAGCAGAGGGACAAGTGCTTTGATTATTTTACTTATTGCAAAAACTTAAGAGATCATTGCAAATGTAGTTTGAGTAAGTGTTCATTGGTCTTTGTTGTGCAGCTTTTGCTTATCTCTGGCTGTTAAAAGCCTTATATCTGTTCCAACAAGCAGTTCTAGAAGCTTCTTACTTTGCATTTTTTTTAATTGTAGTTTTTAACTTGCTTAGTTACTGAAGTTTTGCTTTTTTTCTTCTTCTTCTTTTTTGAGATAAATGAAATAATCTCTTTTAATTATGCATCCAGATGTTTAACTTTGAACTGGAACAAAAATGCATTGCAATATTTCTTTATGCTCAGAGCTGAGGTCCCTGTGCAAGGTTTGCCCATCTCCAGGCAGGTCAGGGCACAGCAATTAGTGCTGCCCAATGAGGGTCACCTGTGGCATAAGGCACACCTGGCAGCAGAGAGCTGCACCCCCAGCAGAAGGTCAGAGGAAAGGCTCTTTAAAACAGGCAACTGCTTAGAAAGTGTAGGTGGGGAGAGATTCAACAAAGTATAACAAAATGTCTTTTTTGGGGGGTGTTATAGCTGTTTAGAATATTGATATAATTTTCTTAAAAAAAAAAAAAAAAAAAGTGATCATGATGAGTGTAAGAAGACTGATGCTAGCTTTAATGATCTAGAAGTGCCTGGGAGAGGAAGACTTGTGTTTTCTACATGGTAAGGTAGCTCTTATATATTTTTTAATAAGTACTTCATTTGTGTCTAGTATTGGTGAAGTGGTTGTGTTCATTTCCGTGTTTCACTGTTGCTATAGCACGTGAGAAATAAGAGCAGTTTTTCACTCTATTAGCTACAAGAAGTGGAAATAAAAGCAAGGTCCCTGAATAGGAACTGCCTGATTCTGACTCGCTTTCCAAAATGTTCTGTTACAGACTTGATTTTATACTTTATAAATCATGTAGTTGATTTATGAATCAATTGCATTGGTTAGAAAATTGCTGGATAATATATATTTTGTGCATGACTAGGAGTTAATTATCTGGCCAATAAATTACTGTCTTGATTTATATTCACTTGTATATCTTAAAAATAAAAAAATTACATGTTGTAGGTGCTAAAAATCTATGGTTTATAATTCAGCATATGATAAATGGGGGCACATAAAAAGATGAAAACATTGCATGTAAGTCAATCTCTGTCATCGTGTATTTGTTCAGTACTATGCAGAAATGAAAGGCAGTTACTAATTCAGTGAAAATGTTATGCTGAAGATAGAACAAAAAAGGTGGCTTTTGTAAGCAGATTAACGGTACGTTTTTCAATGTTCAGTGGACTGGCTGGGGCAGCCATAGTCTATTGTAACTAATTTGCCAGTCTTACTGGCTCTCGTTTGCCCAAACTTTTTCTGTAGTTATCCTGGATCTGCATTAACTTGTAGGATTTGTCTCCATTCTTTTTGTGATAATGTTCATACCTTGCAATGCCCTATTAACGCCATCATGCTTCTTTCTCTTTCTTCTCAACTTGTTCCAACTGCGTTCTTTTCCACTAAAGAACACTTTACAAGTCTCTCCCAAATAAGAGATTTTGTATTAAAATACTTAATGTTCTTGTGCCCAGGACTCTGGCAGCAGCACATGGCTTCCCAAGTCCCTGGTGCATGCTTAGCTCCATTACACTCAATAGATTCAAATGTCTACATGTAAACTGTAACTGTCACTAGGAAACTTGAGGACATATTGGTTAGTGCCACGGTGATGTAGCAGCAGCACAGTACTGATAAGAAGAAAAGAAATCCTTACGAAAAGGGTTGGAATATGAAACATCTCACCAGTCAGGACATGAATAGCCTATCATGGAGTTTCTGTAGAAGGCACCTGAACTTCATCTAGCCTTAGCCATGCAGTTTCAGGCACAGGTGAGGAAGCTGAGGGTAATTAGAATTACTTTCATCTGAAAAGTTGCCACACTTCTGAATTAGAGTAGTTGTTTGTGCTTGTAGCTTGTACTAAATTGGAAGAGTACATGTGAGTTTAAGGAGCTTTGACTGTGCAAACTTCATTTTGACTTTAAGTATTTCATTTGATAATTATATTCATAAGACAATAATTTATTGGAATTGATAGAAACTAATTTAAAGCATTTACTGATTGTTGTTACAGCTTGTAATTAATATTCAAAATTTTTGAGGGTTTTAAGCTAGTTATCTGTACTCAGTGGTGAAGGATGTTGGGTACCATATCCGCAGATGTTGATATAACCCAGTTTTACTTACAGACTGGTCATTCGCTAAAAGTGCTATTACATGCAGAGTTAGCCGAGGTGAATATCTTTGAATAGATCCTGAATTATAGGTAGCTGAAGTCAGTGAGAAGAGTCCAATACTGGAGAGACAAGCATTGAAGGCATGTCTGAATATGCCAACTGTAAGTAACATTTTTTTTCTTAAATGTCTTTTTTAGCTTATTCTCATGGTGGTACCCAACTAAAAATATCAATCTCCTGGATGAAGCCCACAATTCCTGTATGAACTCCGCAGAAAAAAAAAAACCTGCTCTTGAAGAACAGGTATGTAAAGACATCAAAATCAACTTTTTATAGAAGCTGTGACTGGCTAAATATTGGAAAAACTCAGAAAATGTTCTGAGTCAAGTATAAAACTTACAGAATTGGATTGGAAATGACATTATTTTTATGCTGAAATTGCATATCTGATGCTATATGCAGTATTCTGTAATGTTATCTTCAGCACACTTTCAGGGATATGATGAACTGCAGTAGTTTATTTCAAAATAGTGCTTCAGTGAAGAAGGTAGCATCAATATATCTCATTGGAAAAGCTAGTTAATTTTAGTGTTAATAGGAAGTACAATTGGTCTCTTAAGATTCTAATTGCATATGGAATCCCAGAAAAAAGTTTTATACGAGTTAGTGTTAGGAAATGTATGTTTTATTCTATTCCAGAGGGTCTTCACAATGATTTTGACAGATACAAATATACTTGTTCATGAGTATCAAGATGGATTTCACTTCAAACACGCTTCCAATTACCAATAGCCTTTTAAATAATACAGAATAGCCTCTATGCTAGGGCTTCTATATAATACTGACATCCAATGTATTTCTCCCTACTATGTTAATGAAATACTGTTTGTGAGGACTCTTATGAGGTGAGTGAATTCTGTAGACATAATTTGAAGCAGCTGTGTGTAACATCATACTGAGGCACATTTTAGGCTTTTTGGGTGATTTCTAAGTGGGCAAGTGTCCACAGTTCAGTATTTGCAGTAAATAAAAATGAGGAAAGTCTCATGGAAAGAAGAAGTAATTTCTCTTCCTCTGCAGTAACGTTCAATAACATTCCTCTGCAACATCATGTCCTTGCGTTGCATAACAAGGAAATGTGATCCATTCCTTCCAAAATACGGCTTGCAGGGAATTGCAGTTAACTTTTGTTTAAGTTAAACTTTGCTTGTAATGATAAACTATTACATGCTCTGTTGGTTTAGAAAATGGCATTTTACTTGGAGATGAGTTACTTTTAGAATTATTTTAAAAATTGTATACTTGTACATCCAAATCAATTTCTGATTAGAATAATCCCATGCTTTTGGAATGAAGCTGCCTTGTATAAACATGTTTAGTCCTGATTGAATTTTATTTTCCCATTTAACAAATACTGTTCAATCATGGTGTTCTATCACTTAATTAACATGTCTTTAACTTGGATTGTGTACATGTCAATCAAATTCAAAGGAAAAATACAGCAAAGAATCTGCCTGGCAAACAAAATACTTAAATGAAGTGAAAGTAAATTGAAAAATGAAGCATTTTTATCAACAGTAGACAGGAGCTCTTCTTATCGTTCTTTTTCCTGTGTGTTTCAGTTGAGCGTTTTAAGAAGTCGTGTTTGTCATTTCTTAAATATTATAGGAGCTTTTTAATACTTGATTGTTCCATCAGTCTTTCTGATATTATGTGCATAATTCAATGTCCTCTGCTCTCTCTGATTTCTGTAATAGTAGGCCTGTAGTACTCTGTGTATTGGAAAGTGAGGTAATTCTGAATATCCAGGGATGAGATTTCTTCTTTAATGTTATTATATGATATAATTGTATTAACTTGTTTATGCATCATGGATGGGAAGAGAATTGTCCCAGAAACCTTTTCCCATCAATCCTGATAAATTGCTTAGAGTTTTCAAGTTTTCATCAGACTCTTCTAAATCTTATTTTGCATTTTGCATCTCAGTTAAATTTACTATTTCATCTAATTAATTTTTTCTGCTCTTCTCCTGTCCATACATTAAGGGTGTATTGACAATACAAATATTGTATTGTCCCAGAGACAAAACCAGAATCAATCAAGAAATAAGTCCTTATATGGATGAATTTAAATCCTTTTTTAATACACTGATGTGAATTAATAAATAAGCAATTGGATCATGGCAATCTTTTTGTTTAGATACTTTTTTAGAAACAATTTTTAGAAACTTTTACTCCACAAATAGTTTAGTAGAAGTAAGCAAAACATATTGATGAGAAGGACTTACAAAGCAAGATAAATACAACTAGCTGCAAAATTAATTTTCACTTTAAATTATTTGAATGCCTTTGAAAATTGCTTCACTGCGTTATCATGTGGCTAAGTTAAAGGAAACATCTCAATATAGCAATACAAAACTGTCTCATTTTATTTTTCATAAATACAATGCTGTATTTTAATTTGAAAATTTTGCAGAGGAATCTGTTATTTATCTCTATCAGACTTGCTTACTGCCAGTGTATAGTATTTGTTCATTTATTTTAACTCTTGCATGTTTATTATGAATAACATGAACTGAAGAGACACCAGGAGATCTGAGGAAATGATTATAATACCTCAGAGTGTGAATGAAGTTGTTGAATGACTGACATTCTCAGTTGTGGTGACCTCTTTTCCTTCAATAACACTGTTATGTTTGCAAAACTGCAGTAGAGACATTACAGAGTAAATTAGAATATTTCATAAAATGCTGCACACAGCTTTTATAATGTCATTGGCAAAAACCTATTCCATTTATGCTGCATTCAGTTTAATATCCCATGTCGTCTTAGCAAAGCGTTATACCAGAAAATGCCCTAAAATAAATTAAGATTATGAACTAACTAGATAGAACTTCAAGAAGCAAATGTATGGAGAGCACTCACTATTCAAAAGTCTTTCACAGGGAGACTGCACAAACTTTGCCCTCTCCAGACGGGTGAAATGTATTACATGCCTAGAAAAATCAGAAGTTTGAACTGAACTGCAGTATGTGGTGAAGCTTGGCTAATTAAACTCTTGCTTGGGGCTGATGCTGCCCCATCCGTGAGCTAGACTATTGTCCTACTATTGCAGCTTTCCTGTTGAGTGGTAGCTCTCAGGCTCTCTCTGCATTGTGCATGGAAGGCGTAGACACTGCTGTAGTGTCACCATATGCACAAACTTGTTCTGTGTGGACTTTACATGTGTGTTATGTTTTAAGAAGAATTCAGGTTCAGGATTGTTCTTAACTATATCTCACCTTAACTGTACCTCTCTTAGGCTGGATTGCCTGCTACTCTGAACACTTCTGTTTTATTACTGCAATGTTAGGACCTTTGATTATTCTTTATACACAAAATGGTCAGAATAGGTCTGCAATGAAAATACAATAATCAGTGTTTCGAGTATTTGAATTACTGTACTGTTTGATTTTTGGTATTTAGAAATTCCAACCAGAACTTAGAACAGTTTATGTTATGGAGCCCAAGCTGGAGCCCAAACAATCACACACAAAAGAAGGGGAATATTGCTGTATGTTGGAAAGTCAATTTCTACAGTATTTGGTTTATAGGGGTGTCAAGCATAAGTGGTCTGTTGTAGACTGCCAAACTGGAGCAAATGAAATGGATTGTCTTCCTAAAGGAAGAGCCCATGAAATTTAAATAGGTGATTAGCTAAGGTCTGGATCAGTTGGGAATAGTGTTTGAGATGCTGCTGCTTCTATGAAGATGCCTTTTGTTCTTTATAACTGCATTGAAGCCATTTGGGTGTACAAAGTGTCAAAAATCAGGGGACTTCGTGCTTTCACCAGTTTCAGTCAACTCTGTTATTTCTTTCTTTGCAGTTTGTTAACTGGCAAAGCCTGCTAATTCTTAATATTACAAAAATTCACTTGTAGTTCTTTTGAGCGACTAAGTGTTCTAAAGAAGGGGAGAACTGGAAAGCTCACAAAGACTTTTTCTTGGAAAATAAAATTAGACATTGGGTGTTATGAGAGAAAAGGCTGAAGTTAGGTGTCTGAGAATACATGCAATTTAGTTCTAGGCTGAAGGTGCTTCAGTCACATAAAGAGCCAAGATTTAAACAGACTGCTGTGATGAGGGCTGGCATTTTATTAGAATGCTGTTTGACGTTGTGAATTTAAGCTGTGATATTGAAAATGAGCAGGGATACTTGACTGAAGTATCTCACTCTCAAATATGGTATTCTTGGATCTATGTTGTATCAAAATAATACTTCTGCAACAAAAGAGTATCGGTTGAGCATGAATATAGATTGAATCCAAATATCTTAAGATGAGGGATTTTTCTTTTGAATTGGTGAAGAAACATTTTGAGAAAAATAACTCATTACCACGTATCAATTCATGGCTTTTCCAATAACCAGAAATTAAAAATCATAATGACTTATGTAAGTGAATGAGAGCTAAAATGTTCCATCATCATAGAACAGCATGAGAGCACAACAGTAAGTGCTTTAGCCCTTCTGTTCTTACAGTAGCAGATAATATTAATGAAGTCATATTGAATTCAAGAAAATATCTTCAGTGTTTCTATAGTTCTTCATGTTAATATTCAGCAACTCTGCCTCTCAAGTAACGTAATGATTGGAACAGAAACCTAGGAAAATTATTTACTTCTCTGTGTTTCCCAATTTACTTGAAAATTCACTGGATTGTCACTTCAGAACTGCAAGAATGGGGATGCTTGATGATAATGGCATTTTACTCCCTATTTGTGTTTTTATTCTGTAGTATCTTTCATAACATTCAGGGGTTTAATATATTCTATCAGAGTCAATGCACTACTTTTCTCTGCTGCTGCACCTACCTTTGAGAATTACATTCTAAATAACACCTAATGCTAATTAGATAGATGACTGATATGAGCTTTCAGAGTCTTTCAGCAAAATAATTAAGTATATCACAGGCTTACTTCAGTGAAACTGGAAAAAGATAAAATTGAATGTGTACTTAGAACCTGATAAACAACAATCTAGCCATTATTAGGGAAAATGAAATTGCTGTTGGGATATGAGGAATTGTATTTGCCCTTCTGATGCAGCCTAGAACTGAAGTTCTGTTAGTGTAACAAATGCATTAGATCCTCAGTGTATACATTTTGGGAACATATTCATTTAAAAAGAATGTGATGTGAACGTGTACAGCAAATACACATGACGTACTTATAACACTAAGGATGAAGCAGTAAAAAACAAATCAGATTAATAATTTGCACATTATAAAGTTCTGGACCTGTTATATATTTTGAGCACTTCTACTTAGCACAACACCATTTTGGCAGAGCTAGTCACACTTGAAAACAAGATGGCCTCGGTCATAAAAGCAAAATTCCTGCATTGTCAGGGTATTCCACTGGGGCTGATATTACCTGCTTTTCTTACTGTGCTAAATAGACCTATATTGCATCTGGATTCATATTCAAAGATGAAACTATATTTAAGAAATGGTAGCTGAGATAAGATTTGTCCCACTCAATTACGTATAACAGAACAAATACGGATGTTGTTTGGCTTGAATTTAGGAAGTGTAATAGTACTTATGACTCTTGGTGGCAAGACAGATAATGCAGCAAAGAAGAGATGATGTTCTTCCCGTTTATGCACTTATGAGAGTAAAAGGTTTAGAAGGTTCTAGCAGGTCCAGAAGATAAAGCCATAAAAAGCTGTGCTAATGAACACATAAGAATCCCTTAAGTCTCTACCACCTGCTTTCAAACCTGCAATCTAAAATTGAAAAAGTCTAGGCAGTCCAGCACAGTTTGATCTTGTTGTGCTTGCCTGGTACATTGTGAGGCCACTATCAAGCAAGAATAACTTTTCATAATATTTTAATATTTTAACACTTCCAAATGCCAATATGAAGTAGATGCATTACTATTTTTGTAAAATGCAAAAAATAAAATAAAATAAAAAAATAAAAAAAAAATCATAGCTCTTATTTCATAGAATTGAAGAATAACCTGAGCTAGAAGGACCCTGTGAGGATGACCAGGTCCAACTCCTAGCTCCACACAGGACCTCTCACAAATCAGACCATATGTCTGAGAGCATTGCCCAGACACTGCTTGAACTCCAGAAGATCAGTGCTATGACTGTTGCCCTGAGAAGCCTGTTCCAGTGCTTGACCACCCTCTCAATGAAGAACCTTTTTCTGATATCCAGCCTGAATCTTCCCTGTTGTAGCTCCAAGCTGTTCCCTCGGGTTCTGTTGCTGTCACCAGAAAGAGGAGGTCAGTGCCTGCTTCTTTGTACCTCCCTCATGAGGAAGCTGTAGGCTGCTGTGAAGTATCCTCACAGTCTCCCCTTCTTTAGACTGAACAAACCAAGAGGCACTTTGGCTATTCCTTAGCCGTCTTCCCCTCTACACTCTTCACCATCTTTATAACCCTCCTTTTGACGCTCAGTAATAGTTTTATGTTCTTTTTGTACAGTGGCATTCATAACCGCACAGTTCTTGTGAAGACATTAGGGAGAACAGGCCCTAAAATGGAACCCTGGAGAACTCTGCTGTGATTGGCTGCCAGCCTGATGTAACTTCAGTTTGATAACCCTCTGGGCACAACCCACCAACCAATTGCTCACCCATCACATTATGACTTTGCCCAGAGCAGTATTCTGAGAAACAATAGTAAAAGATAACATCAACTGCCTTCTCTTGGTCAACTAGATGAGTGACTTTGTCTTAATAGGAAATTAATTTAGTTAAGCAGGAACTTCCACTCATGAACTCATGTTGGCTGTGTCCAATGGTCACATTGTTTCTCATGTGGTTTTTCAGTAACTCCCAGCATAATTTTCTCCATAATTTTACCAGGCACTGAAGTGAGAACTGGTGATCCTGAAATGAATAGGGTCTTCTTTCTTACCCTTCTTGAAAATTGGAACGTTTGCCAGTTCACTCAACTGTGACTTCTCCAGATTCTCAAAATCTGGGAAAAAAAAAACTGAAAAAAAAAATTAATAAAAAAATATTTAATATTATTCATGATAGTTGGTTATTACATCTATAACCAGCACTTCCAGATTATGAAGTATCAGAACTTAATATGATGACCTTATGACCACAACATGATAAGAACAAAAGATTGAATCTATGTGAAAGCTTTTTCATATTCTCATTGATATGTTTTTCTTGGCAATTAGCATTTATTCCAACATACTTTTGAAAAGAAATTATATTTACACATCATAGTTGTGTGAACACTGATGTTTTTATCTTCTTTCTTTGTCAGTCCTGCAAAAATAGTGTAATTGACTTGCTTCAGTTGTATCGAATGATTTAAGGTAGTAAACTGTGTTATTTCTTTGTTATATCAAAATTAATACAGGGTCCCTGATATTCCAGAATATGAATCAAGTCTCATTATGTATTGTAGGGATTTCGTCATTTCTCTTCAAAACCCGAAATCTTTATCCATAGTGCTGCTATCAGTTCTTGCCCTCTGAAAATGAGATGAAAATGGTAACAGAATAAAAGGGAATAGAATAAAGAATATTAGAGTGCAAAAGAAAAGTGATTCGATGAATAGAGGGTAAGAAAATATTCATTGTATGTCAGTAAATCTCACATTTATTGGCTTTTGTGCGAAGAAGTCACAAAATAACTTCTCAAGAATGTATAAATCCACTGCTGAAAAGTAACAGATTTCAATCAGCTTCTTTCTAACCTGGGTTACAATTATTTAAAGCACTTGTTGGTTTCTCTAGACAACCAAATAGTATGCGAAAGCCATCAGAAGTAGTTTGCTGATCTCAGTTACTGCAATGAGTGTCACTGAAGATCACTACTCCTTCCCTAAAGGGAACAGAAGGAAGGGTTCAGACACAACCCGGACCCAGGAACATGAATCATGAACCCATGGCAATGCAGAAGCAGTGTTTGTACAGTGCAGAACCTGGACTGAGTCTGTGTCATATGTTCTGCTTTGAGAGACAGGGCTTTTTCAGAGTCTGAGATGGAGAGAGCTGTCTGGAGAGCTAAAGAGATCCTGCACTGCAGTCATTTCATGTAACTGTTCCTGTTAGTATCTCTGTGGAATCAGAACTCTCCTGTTTTATGGAGGTGCTTTCTTCGGATGATGTAGTTAATGAATTTTTCACAGTATCGGGTTAGTCATATTGATCGGGAAGGAAAGGAGAAGGTTTGTTGGGAAGGAAAAATCTCTCCTTTAAAATAGCTGATTCTTAGTGCACTGTATAAAAACAGGGCCTCCTTCAGAGAGTCTTTCTAGAGATGCAGATTCCAAGTACAAAATCTGCGCTTTCAGAAAGCTGTACTTAATTCATTTGCAAATATATTTTTTGTATCCTAGATGGGTCCAAGCCTAACACTGTGTATAGACTTGAATTAATAATTGCTGTATTTTGGGGAATATCGCTTCATGAGTCTGTGGGAGATGACTTCATTAGCAGTGTTTATATTCTTATTTTCTGTGTGCTACTGCTCATCACATTAAACCTCAGCCAGCCAGCTCTGTAAAACCAGGAATAGCCATAAGAAGGATAAATGGAGCTGTATTAACAGTAGAGATAAAATGACACGATTGCATTTTCTTATTTTATGTAGAAAATAGTTTTGAGCTTTAGGCACTCACTTCTGGCTTTGTAATGGAAATGGGCATTGCATTATCCCTTCCTATTATTTTTGGATGACGTTTTGTAAACGTTTTACCCATTGGTAGTCCCTTTGTTCAAGAGGGGACAGGAATGGAGTACATAGGGTTTTAGGTCATGATATGCATATGAAAACCTGTGTGCTGAAACTGTAACAACTTTCATGTGTGACCTGCAATCCTACGAAATAAGAAATACTTTATTTTCCAGCTCTGTTTTACAGGCAAAATGAGAACAATTCTATTGGTAATAGTATTACATCAGCAACTGAATACAAGATGTAAAAGAAGATGATTTAGTTATAAGTTTGCAAAAAAAAAACTTGTTAATCCTGATGGATAGCAATCCTGTTCGAAAAAGGGGACATAAATCAAGCTTTTAAGACCCATTCTTAGCCAGTCTTCTGAAGAATGAGAAAGGGGTACAGAGTTGGAAGTTTATTAGCTGCACCTGTAAGCTTGGTATTTCAACACATAGAAAGTAGTTACTTTTTGTTGGTACAAAAATGTTTATTAGAAGGACACACCCTAGATGTTAGTGGTGGAAATAGTCATGGACTTTTTCTTTCATTTTAATTGTATTATTCATATTAACTGTATTATGGGCTCCCTTGGAGAAGGACTTTTTAAAAATATTTATTGATTTATTTTTCTTATTTGTTGCTATTTCAGTACTGTGCTGAGGAAAAATTCAGATTTAAATATCCATATCTAGTACCTGAATTGCCAGCTATTGTTTTCTTGCTTGTTTGAACACTTACATTCTGCTTCACTTGTTTAATAAGTTATCTTTTATTATCACAACCCATCAGCAACTTGACACTTTTCAGCAATTATAAGTACTTGTCATTCTCTCCAAGCGCGTTCCACTTTCCAGCACCAGTGTTTTTCTCTGATGGCTTTGATTTTCTCTTCATCTGCAGCCATTTGTGGTGTGTTGTCAGAAGTAAGTCCAGTCAAACAGGCAAATCCAAGTTTTACTGGCAGAGCCTCAGTAAGTCTGAACAGTGAACAATGTTGTGCAATAGCTATGTGCCTATTACTAATTTTTAGTTAAAATACTGGGTCCTGAATTCTATCTTCATGATCTTAGAGCATTATTATACCCACTCACATGTCATTATCTTCTAATGAACAAATGTCAAGTTAACAACTGCAGAGAGATTGTAAGAGGTAGAAGGAATAGTTATGTTCCTCTGTCACCTTGGGAACAGGGAACTGATAATTACAGTTAACCAAAGGCATTGTCCATTCCTCTGTAATGATGACCTATTATCAATAGTCCATGTCTTTATCAAACTGAGATTGGACTACTGTAATTTTCTTTCCCAGGTATAAGTGGTTAAAGGCACTCGGATCTAATGCACATTGCTGATGTCAAGGATAGTAGTAAAGAGCTTGCTCCTCATTTTTAGGTTTTTTTTTGTGTGTGTGTGTTTCTAATGTAAGTATTGCACAGATTTTTTTTTTTGCAATTATATCCCTGCAGATAACATTGTTAAATAAGTGTGCATTTAACAATATGAACAGTGTCACATGATTCTTCAAGGTGTTTCATTACCCACTGAAGTGTATACCTTCTGATACAGCAGGAGAGTGTTTCTTTGGATGTTTTGAAGATAAATTCACTCTCTCCATTTGGCTGTTTTGTTTTGTTCTGATGACCGCTAGCTCTCTGAAGCAACTTGTCGTGCTTACCTGCATCACCTGTTTACCGGTGGCAGTGGAAAATGGGCTGCTGTTTTGCTGAGTTCATACAGTTCAAAAATACATAATGTTGCTTTTCAGTTCATTTTTCATGCAGCGTGGTAAATACACTGCTTACCAACCAATGCTTCATTTTCTACTGAAGATTGCTTTAGATGAAAATGTGTCAAGTGTTTCTGAGATACTGCTCTTTGAAACTTGAATTGATAACGTAGGATCTAGAATTGGTGTGGAAAATAAAAATTCATTCTATTCTTTATTATACATTTTTTTCCCCACAGAAATTTCCTGTGTCCATGTTTCTTCGAAGAGAAATTCTGTAGGGCTTTGTCAAGATAATTGTAGTTCTTTGTAAAGAAGCTTCGCCCACAGTTTCCTCTACATCCTTTGAGAGAGGCTTTTCAGTCTTTTTGTTATTAATGTAGAAAGCAGTTCTTTTTTTTAAATCTGTTTTTCCAGTTCAGCAAATCAGTACACTGAACATGCTAACCTCTCACCAGTTTTACACATTAAGTCTTAATGTCTGTACCCAGCTGTTGTGCCACTCACAGTTATACCTGTGAGGGCAGGTGGGGTTGATAGCTTGATAGCCAGCACAATGCAATTAGGATTGTATCCTAGAAGGTAATTTTGTTTGTTATCTGCTTCTGATTTTACTGAGGACAGCAAAGCCTGTCTCTGACAGCTTAATACTGGATAAAGGAGTCTGTTACTCCTCAACTAATAAGAAGCTGAACCTGATTTTCAGAACAGCTGAGCTCTTGCAGTTCAGGTAATTTATGTCTGAGGCATTCAGTGTATCTGAGACGCTTAGTGCATTCTGAGGAATTAGTAGTCAGCTTTTTAACATTGCTTTGAGGAGATCTTTGAAAGTTAGACTAGTTAGATAGGAGCTGAACAGTCAGATCAGTGGTCTTGGTGCAAGCATCAGAACAGCTGGTGGAATGACTCCTGATTTTTGGGGCTGGCCCTCTCAAAGCAGCATCTGATTATTAGAAGAGAAATGAGATAATCTAAAATTATTTGGTCTGGGTGGTGTAACTGGGCAGCGAAGGTGCTTAAGTAGCACAGAGCACAGCAGGTATAAAATTGGATAACATTGTAATTTAAACATATTTTACTTTAGTCTCAGTATAACATTCCAACTGTTCTTCAAAAGATATATTGGTCTCACAGGAGCAACAGAATATTTACCAGAGAATAAACATTCTGAAATTCTAGGCAAAAGATTATTCTATTTTTCACTAGTTTGCATCTGGAGGGAAAAATCCTCAACTGTATGGTTATTTACCTGAGCATTATTCGGGTTAGTGGCTGTAACGTCAGAAAAGTGGTCAGCCATCCCATTGATTTAAAAGGCCTTGGTATCTCTATAGCAAATTAATAGTGGAAAAGTGTCCTTAGGGAAAATGTAAATCCTTATCAAGACCACTTGCAGTCATACTGTGCTGATTACTTGATGGTGAAGTCTAATTCTAGAAAACAAAGTCCTGTTGAAGCAAAAGATTTGCTGGCTCCTTGCAGTCTGGATCCCAACAGAGCCTCTGACCAGTTAACAGCATAAATCAGGAGAAGCTTACATTAGTCTTTTTGCCAATTAATACAGTGGAGTTGAGTGCCTACTGTTTGCAGTCTTTCTGTGGTTTGAGTAATGTGTTTTAATGTGTTACAAGGTGGTATAAAGAGGGTATATACAATCTCTCTTGTGCCAGTTCCCCACTCACCAGCTGAGCTGGCTCCAGTGTTTCATATCCCGAGGGGCAGTTGGAAGCCAGCTTTTAACTGTTCCTTCTCTAAGCTTATTTCTACTTTCATGGATCTTGCTTCCTATTGCTTACTTGTTCCTGCTGTCATTAAACTTTGCTAAGCAAATACATATTTTAAGTGATTCTGCCTTTGTGCTTTTTTCTTTGCCTTCCACAGTTTCAACCTTTGTGGGTTTTTTTTTTTCATTCTCTCCCTATTTTCATCTCACATATCCTGTGAAGTCTCTCATTTTCCTTTCCTCCTATCTCTCTTCCGCTCCACCCTCTCTCTCTCCTCATCCTCCTGTGTAATATAAAAGAAATTTTCATTTTCAATCATTCTTTTGATCTTTGTTGTTCATCTCATTTCTGTCAGACCTTTTCTTTGTTTTTTATCTCTCTTGTACTCCTGACCTCTCTCTCTCCCCCCCCTCTGCTGTGCAATGATGTACATTTATTTAAAATACAGATGAAAGTGTATTTAAAGTTATGTTTATTTGCATCCTTTTCACTTACCTCTTTCATACTGAAAGCATGACCCAACATCAGTTGTATTTATTGTGTCCTTAACAGTGAAACAGATTTTTAGTCTAGTAAAGAAGATTTCTTTGCTAGCAAGTTTGACATCTTTTTTCTTTCCACAAAACTCATATAAGGAGCTGGATCTCAAGGACTGTTAGATTGCTACATGGAAGTAAACATGAAGAGAATTCAACCACCATCACTTTTATTTGTGTTCAGGATAACTCTCAAAGTTGCGTTAGGTGAGGTATAATCTCTTAACAGAAAAGAAGTTTCAGTTAACATTAAATATTGTTTTGAATTATTCACAGAATCATAAAATGGTTTGGGTTGGAAGGATTCCTCAAGATCATCTAGTTCCAGCCCCCCTGCTATTGTCTGGGACACCTCTCACTGACCAGGTTGCTCAAGGTTGCTCACAGCCCCATCCAGCCTGCCCTTGAATGCTTCCAGTGAAGGGGCGTCCACAACTTTGTGGAGCAGTTTCAGTGTTTCACCACCCTCACAGTAACGAATTTCTTCCTAATATCTAGTCTGTCTACCCTCTTCCCTTACCCTCTTTAAAGCCATTTCCCCTCATCCTGTTGTTACATGCTCTTATAAAAAGTCCCTCCCCAGCTTTCCTGTAGACTCCTTCAGGTATTGGAAGACCGCTACAAGGTCCCCCTGGAGCCTTCTCTTCTGCCGCGGATAGTGTCCTAATTAGATTGTTCTCGAGTGGGGAAACACGACAGTACTCAAAATGAGTGATCAAGCTTCACTTTATTGTTGCACACATAGTGTTTATATATGTTTCCAATACACATGTATTCGCTTACTATTGGTGCACAACGTTGGCTGCTAGGTGGACTGCTCAGTCTTAATCAATGCTCAGTCAGCATTCATCCCTGTGCTGCTAAGCTAGTTTCTTTGTCAACCCCCCCACATCCACAGAGCACAGCTGCAGATGTGGGCCTGCTGTTCACATGCTGCCCCAAGGATGTTGTGACTCCTAACTCCTAGTATTTTCTCATGACTATGCACTCTGTGCTGCTGCACCAGCTATGCTCGTACACATTCTCATGCTCTTGCAGCCATTCCCCAACACTCTTCTCTAGGATAAATAGCCCTAGCTCTCTCAGCCTGTCCCAAGGGAGGTTCTCCAGCCCTCTAATCATCTTTGTGGTCCTCCTCTGGACCTGCTCCAACAGCCCAATGTTCTTTTTGTGTTGGGGGCCCCGGAACTGGATGGTACTCCAGTGGGGCCTCATGAGAGTAGACAGAGGGCCAGAATCACCTCCCTTGACCTGCTTGTCAAAATTCTCTTGATGCGCCCCAGGCTGTGATTGGCCTTCTGGGCTGCAAGCACACATTGCTGGCTTATGTTGAATCTTTCATTGATTGACACCCCCAAGTCCTTCTCCTCAGGGCTGCTCTCAAGCCATTTTCTGCCCAACCTGTATCTGTGCTTGGGATTGCCCTCATCCAGTTGCAGGACCTTGCACTTGGACTTGTTGAACTTGTTGAGGTTGGCATAAGCTCACCTCGCAAGTCTGTTCAGATCCTTTTGCATAGCATCCTTTCTTTCTAGCCAGTGAACTGTGCCACTCAGCTTGGTGTTAGTGGAACAAAGTTAAGAGAATCTTTCAAAGATCAATGATATAGTTAATAATATACTTCCAAAGGTAAAATAATTTATTCAATCAGAAAAAAAGGCAAAGCTGATACTAGGAATATTAAAAAAAAAATGCAGTTATAATTTTTTTTTTACATAATAAGGATTTTAATATATCTTTTTTTTCCTTAAGTCACAAAACATAGATCTATACTCTTCAATTTGTTTTATTTTCTCAAATAGATGTAATTAGACAATAGTTATGCCTCTTGTTTTTTCTCCTTTTGAATTACAACAAAGTATCTCTCCTATCCTATTAATGTAAATTCCACTGCTCTGAAAAATAATATCAGTTAATACTATGAACGGATTCAATTTTGAGTCATCTGAAATTAGGAAAGTACCTAAGTCTGAAAAGAGACAAAGTTACGACACTTGCTGATGTCATTTAGGTATTTCGAAGTAGATGATGGCACCATTGAACTATTGTAGCAAAAATGGGTTAGACATGTTTCACATACCATTGTTATTAGGAGTTTTGCCACATGTAGAGATTCACCTGGTCCAAATCTCTGCAGGGATTAAGGATCAGTATTTCAGCATGGGGTTCCTATTGTGAAAGAATAGTGATCACATACACGTATTGTATATAATAGTAATATATACACGTAGAAATCTAATTTAAAACTTTTGTTTGATTTAACAAGTTGGCCGTTGTTTTCTCTTGTACTTTCTGTTTAGATGGACTGAGGCAAAGGAACCTAAATAGGCATGGCAGCAAATGAAATTACAGCATACTGAAAAGGTCAAAGCAGTGCTGCTCACAGTGATAATTTACAAAATACATGAGGCATTCAATTTCAAATACATCACTTTTCTGACAGAAATTGCAAAGAGCACAGAAAATGACAAGTAATGAATCTGTAACTTTTGGAATGAAACTGAGTATAAGTTTAGACTTAGCAAGTCCAAAATTAAAAAAAAAATGCACATATTCAGCAGCTGCACTTGGGTTATAGGGAGGATTAGTTCCCTAGAGCAGATCCATGCATTTGTCCATCCTTCAGCACTAATAGATTTTCCCCCATGTCGTAGTGACATATTTGGGTAACCACAGAATGTGTGTGCAGCAAGGGTATTTCAAAATTGGTGGAAGTTGCTACAGAAACATAAATAGCATTCACACTGAAACTTGATAAGTCAAGGGGAAAAGTGCTAAATTATTTATTGTTATACAAAGAAGAAGCTGAGCTCTAGAGCCAGAGCTCATAGACAGAGGCAGATCTCCTAGACAACGCTGACTGATCCTTTCAGTGGGTCGCCTATCCCAAGTAATCTTTAGTATTCATGCTATTTCCCTTTGCAGCTCATCCTTCCATGACTGGTGAAAATGTATGAGGTGGAAAGTGTTGTTTCCTTTTGGGGATACTTAACTGCTACAAACAGGAAACGATAAGGTCAGGGAAATACCATGAGCCAAATCCTTATAGTGAGTGGAAGAGACAAGAAGCAGTGCTGAGTTATTCTGTCACAAGCCATTATGCTTTTATGGTACTTAGCACCTCCTGAGGCAGTGAACTAAAAGCTATTGGCCAGTAGGGATTGCTAACTTTTAAAATGTGTAGTGAGAGCTATGTGCAAGGAGAACTTTCCTTTCAGCATTGTCCAATGCAGAAGAACAGAGTGTTTCAAGCAGTAATAATTGCCAACCTCTTGTGAAATGGTACCATCAAAGAAAAACACTTTTCCAGGTCATTTCATTTCCTAACAAAAACTTCCTGTTTATCTGTTCTGTAATAAAACTTCAAGACTGGTAGGAAACCAGACACTTTCTGGGTTAATGATAGTCTCTAAACCAGATGTGTGCATTTATAGCTTTTATATCCTGGTGACTTGCGCCTGAATCTCTTTTGTGTTTTGCTGTTTGAGTTCTGCCTCCAAAAAATGTTTGAGTCACAGATAAATGGCATAACTTTCAAAAGTGCATCATGTATAGACTGTATAGTAATCCACCTTGGCTTTGTTCTGCTTTTTTTTTTTTTTTTTTTTTTACTGTTGAAAGTGGTCTGTAGAGATGTCATTTACATGAAGTCTACTTTTGTTTTTGTTGGAAAGCTTCCTGGTCCTTTCTCCAATTACTCAATCACAGAGCATGAATTAGTACTGTATCAAACTGAGCACAAAAGGATCACAACCTAGAATTGTAAAATTTATTTCCTGCATCTATTGTTACTAAAAGTAATGATAATATGTAGATAATGTTGTGTCATCCTCACTGTTTACTTTGAAATTATATATTACTGTCCTCACAGTTGAGGCATCGAAATTTGAAAAGGTTATTCAGATGGTTATTTTACATAAAAATAACTTCAGCTTATCATTTTAAAGAATAAAAGGAATAAAAGGTTGGAATCAATAACTGTAGGTTAACTGTGGTTATTAGCATTTAAAGTAACTTTTCCTAACAAAGGTTAAGACAGTACAGAATGCTGTTGCAGACTTTTCTAAAGAGGAAATGATAAGGAGCTGTGTTTTTATGGTGCTTGAAAACAGATGGAAGTCTCATGGCTGGATATTCTCATAAGTAGAAAAGTCAGTGGGGTTTTCTATTACTGCACCTAAAGAATTCTGGAACTGAAATATTGCACAGTGATTCTGGAAAAAGAATACACTTATCTCTGAGACATTACCTTTCTCATTGTCATGAAAAATGAATAGATCAGCATGTCTACTGTCTGCTTCATCTTACCATCACAGAATTGCATTGCCATGAGTATAAATACAACCTCTGAAACAGTTGAATTTACTGTATCAGAAGGAGCAGTGAATGACTTTAACGGCTTGTCTTAGCCTGTCTTTCTGCCCTGCTGGCAGGAAAACCTATACCCAAAACACCCTCCCAAATGGTGTTTGTCTAACCATTTTACAAAAATCTGTAGCAATGGAGATGTAGCAATCAAGTTCAGTGCTTAAACTAAAAGGCTTTTCTGGTATCTATCTCCATAAACTCATTACGTGTGGTCCCTTCACTATGGATAAAAGACAACCAGTTATTTCCTGTGTTCTTGCAACAGCTTTCACAAATACGAGAACTTTTACCTCCCTCTCTGGTAAACATGTATGTTATTAATACCTGTTCACACCCATTTTTCACAATACATTTTTGAGATTTACTATTGTTTTTTTTTTTCTTTTCTAAAATAAGAATACCTATTTAATGCCGTGAAGGTAATTTAATTTTACAGAGGTGAGGTTTTCCTATTTGATGCAGCATTGCATAATGGGCAGTGCGTGGAATAATTTTAAGAAGAGAATTCAGAAATTCTCTGAGGTAGATATATTTCTAGTGGAGGCTCATTTGTTCAGATAGGAAACAATATAATGTACAACACACTTATCCAGTGTGTCAGCAGGGACACTAAAGATAGAGTTCCAGTTTCACTCAGCGTAATAATCAGTTTTCCATCCATCATTCATGCTATCTAATGAGTTGATGCTAAAGGACTTGGCTTCTTTAGGCTAGCAAATGGAATTGAAAGAGAAAATTACTTCACTCTGTAAATTTGTCTGGAAATCAACACTAGTCAAGAAGATCTGTTGAAGCTAACGTATAAATATATATAAACATTCTGAGAATATACTGAGGCTGGAAAACAGAACTTCCTTTTATAATCATCAGACAAATGAAGTTCTGCAACAGCCTTTTACTTAGGAGCAAAAAATGTAACTAATTTTTAAGAGGAGTTTGACTAATTTATGAAAGAATTTACACAATAGAATTATTTGTGACAATAGAGAGATTTATGGTAAAGCAGTCCCTTTCATATCTTCTCTTCTAGTGTAAATACCTTGTTAAAAATTTCTTCAGCTCTCATGTGGCTGGGGAAGAAAATGATTTCTCTCATTTGCTCTTTTTGTTGTTCTTCATTTGTTTTCTCTGTGACATTTAAAATCTAATCAAGATTTTTAAAAATAATCCTTAAAAAAATAATCTTGATAGTTCTATAATTTTCTCAACTGGTCAAAGCTTTCACTTGCATCAGAGGAGATTGTGCTGAAAGTTTCTGGATGCACTTCTACTTCCTCTATAATAGAACTTCATGCCCTGCTGCGAATGAATTCTCACTGTAAGTGAACATTAGAAACTGGCTTTGAGTGGATGAAAAGAATGTCACATGGCTCAGTAATGTTAAGTAGGATCCACATTGTTAAAGCCTTTAAGTTGGGAAATTTACTCCAACAAAATGGATTTGCTGTTTTATTTTGAGGCCAAATTTTTCAATAGCCACTCAGAATTAAGATGAATATCAGTATGTTCTTTTTTCCATTATGGGAGCATATACGGCTCAGAAAACTTGGACTTCAGATTGTACTGTAGTCTTGGAAATGCAGAAAGTAGAGAAAGGAAGATAGGAAAGATATACTGAGTTTTGAAGAAAATAAAAAGTGGAAGCAAGTTTCTTCTCTGTTCACTTCATTTATGCCCATGCACGTTAACAGGCTCAGAGACTACAGTATTTGTTCATGATTGCCATGTGCATATAGAGTAGCTGAAATGGATATTCGAGTTATTCTTATGTCCAAGAGAGGATTTGTTTCTTGTTGTGTTTAGTACTAACTTTGTAATAACTGTCTGACCAGTTGTCTTTCTCCTCTTTTTAATCTTTGTCGTTTAGGGCACACTGAAATTGTTATAAACTTTTAGGTATCCTTTCAGCTGTGATCATTCAAGGTCTACAGCCAATAACGAGATGTTAACAATCATTAGAGCTGATTGTGTTTTTTACTGGTTGAATGATCCATAAGATCTTTAATCCATTTTCTAGATAAATGAAGCTGTCCATTTTTAGAAGAACACTTCCACATGTTTAGTAATACTTCTGTGTGTGCTTGATATATTATTTTAATATTAAAAAGAAAGCACAAAAATGGTGTCTTGTAAAGTTATATTACACAGGCAGTTACTCAGATGATAACTTCTATGTCTTATAAAAGAGTGATGCTTTTTTGTCACAGAAATCAGTAGATGGATCTTACGGATCAGTGGATGCCACATGTGATATAAGCTAATGCTGTGTTACACGGTGTAGATTATAGAAGGAGTTTATTTTAAGAGCAATCTGAAATATAGAAAGGGAAAATTTAGTTTAGAAGCTCAAGAAGATTGGTTATTTCATTTCTGTAGAGCCGCAGTTTTGATTTTTGTTACCTTTTTATTTTATTCTGGTTTTAATTTGAAGGAGGGAAGATTTAGGCTGTGTATCGGGTGGAAGTTCTTTACCTAGAGAGTGGTGAAGTACTGGAACAGGCTGCCCAAAGAAGTTGTAGATGCCCCATCCCTGGAGGTGTTCAAGGCCAGATTGGATGGGGCCCTGGGCTGCCTGGTCTAGAATTAGATATGGAGGTTGGCAGCCCTGCCTGTGCTGGGGGGGTTGGAGCTTGATGATCCTTGAGGTCCCTTCCAACCCAAGCCATTCTGTGATTCTCAGACAAACTGACTGAACTCAGTAGGAAGGAAGAACCATGTAGCATTTTTTTTTGTTTTGTTTTGTTTTTAATAAAAATGAATGAATTTTCCTGATTCTGATCTTAGTTTTCAATGCAGGAAATCAGAAATAGCCATCATGGAAAACAGCAAGTTTAGTGGTGATGTGCTTAGGAGCAGGGTCAGCCTGTGACCCTGTGTCATCCCTTTCAAAAGTGTAGTTTATTCAACGAATACATGATGGTTGCAAAGCCAGGAATAAGACATTAATTTAACCTCTGCTCAGGTTCTCAACCAGAAATACAGTGTATATTTTACATTCTCCTAAATGCATGAATATAATTGGTGTTTTAGAGGCAATTATTGCCAAGACCTTATTACCTTTATTGAAATATATCACCTTATTCTCTTTTATTAGGAAAAGCAAAATTTAAACAGATAGCTACTGTCTTGCACATTGTGCTTTAAATATTTTTTAAATCCTTGTTGGGAATCGCTTGAGCCTTGAAATAAAAGTGAATCATCCCGGGTTTATATCAGTATCAGAATAGTAAATGGTCGTTTAAAATAAGCCTACTCTAAAGGCTGGAAAGCTTTCTGCAGATAACTTGGGTGGAAGAGATGTTAAAACTGAAAACTGTAGTGACGAAATTTTCAGATCCAAGTCTCCCTCAAGCTCCTATCTCTGTGAGTAGATATTAAACACCGTGAAGTGAAGGGGGCAAATGCAAGCATTGCAGTTTGAGGCTATCTATGGAATAAAAGTAAGGTTGCTTGGTTTCTGAAAAGATTTAGGTTGTATTTACTGCTTCTTCTATATGCATTCATTTGTATGCACAATAGAATTTATTCTAGACTTACTTAGGGGACCTACATTTTGAAATTCATACCAAGCTGTCATATGAGGTAGCACACAATGAAGTTTTATAATACTTTGTATCGCAGTGAATGTAAAGATGAGCAGAGATCATTTCTACATTATGAAAGGTAGGAACATCATTATGGAGTAAAGTCAAACGCAAGTGCAGTAGAATATTGAAAAGTCTTTTATAAATTAAATTCAATGTTATCATTTGTGCAAGACACCTCCTTTTTAGGTGAGCAATCTTATCCCATCATGAAAGTTGTATTTCTGCCATTCTTTAAAAGTTCTCATGATTGAATTAAGACACATCCTCCTGCTCTATATTTACACGTATAATCTCTGCTCAAAAAACTACGGATGAGTTCTTGTAGATTGGGTGATTCTATAAGACCTAAGACTATTTTATTCTTTCAGTCTATAGCCTCATAGGATGCTGCAGGGAGCTGTCATACTTGCTGTTTAAAAGAAACTTCTTGCAAACTTCTGAATGTTTCACTCTTCTCCTTTAGCTCAGTGCTACCTTCAGACCTTGCAGACTTTCTCAATTCAGATATTTCTGAAAGATAAAAAAAGTCACAATGGTTATTTATTTGAATATTGTTAACATTACTACTTAACAATCCCACAATTCAGTGAGGATGTTTTATAGAGAACCTATATAAACCAATGCCATGGGAATTCCTATTCTCAGAAAAAATCACTCAAATGGTCAAGAATTTCTTTATTATACCCATGTCATTTATCTCGACTTGAACAAGGCCTTTGACATGGTCCCCCACCACATCCTTATCTCCAAATTGGAGGGATGTGTATTTGATGGGTGGACTACTTGATGGATAAGAAACTGGTTGAAAGGCCACAGACAGAGGGTGGTCATCAATGGCTCTATGTCCAGGTGGAGGCCGGTAACAAGCGGTGTCTCCCAGGGCTCTGTCTTGGGACTGGTGCTCTTTAACGTCTTTATCAATGACATCGATGATGGAATCAAGTGCACCCTCAGCAAATTTGCTGACGACACCAAGCTGATGTGGTTGACACGGTAAAAGGAAGGGATGCCATTCAGTGGGACCTTGAGAGGCTAAAAACGTGGGCCTGGGTGAACCTGATGAGGTTCAACATGGCAAAGTGCAGAGTTTTGCACTTGGGTCGGAGGAATCCCAGGCATCCATAACGACTGAAAGGAGCGGTCCTTGAGAGCAGCCCTGTGGAGAAGGACCTCGGGGACTTGATAGATGAAAAACTTAACATGAGCCAACAGTGTGCCCTTGTGGCTTGGAAGGCAAATGATATCCTGGGCTCCATCAAAAGAGGGGTGGCCAGCAGGGACAGGGAGGTGATTGTCCCCCTCTACTCTGCTCTTGTGAGGCCCCATCTGGAATACTGCGTGCAAGTGTGGAGCTCCCAGTACAAAAAAGACAGGGAGCTGTTGGAGAGGGTCCAGAGGAGGCCACGAGGATGATCGGATGATCAGGGGACTGGAGCACCTCCCCTATGAGAACAGGCTGAGGGAGCTGCGCTTGTTTAGCCTGGGGAAAAGGCTGTGGGAGCCTACGAAGAGGAGGGGAATCAACTCTTTGAAAGGGTTGATAACTGCAGGACAAGGGGAAATGGTTTTAAGTTGAGGGGAGGGGAGATTTAGGTTGGATATCAGGGGGGAATTCTTTACAGAGGGAGTGGTGAGGTGCTGGAACAGCTGCCCAAAGAGGTTGTGGATGCCCCATCCCTGGAGGTATTCAAGGCCAGGTTAGATGGGGCCCTGGGCAGCCTGGTCTGGTATTAAAGGGGGGTTGTATCCAAATGAGATTCTTTTGGTCTCTTCAGCTTGGCCAGTACAAATAGCACAGTCCTCATTCTGAAAATACCTTTGGAAAATATAGAGAACACCACGTTTCAGTTCAATGTAATCATGTTACATCTGACCTTGAGTAAGGCCTTCAAACACAATTTTTAGGTGTACATTTTAATTGAAGCATCTTTCACTGACATGTTTATTGGTGACTATTTTAGCCTGTCAGTTTTCACATTTTTCTACATAGATTAGTATGAATGTGAATAAAACAATTATTCTGTAACCAATAATATGCTTGCAGATTTTTTTTACTGATATGTTATTGATTCACATATTGCCATGTCTATTTTTAGCAAACAGTTTGTCTATATTTTAGGACTACTTAAATAGTATTAGTGTCAATTAAAGGTAGCATTGAAATGGAATGCACATTTATTGATATTTACGTACATCTAAAACTTTGTTTTGTTATTAACACATTTAGTATTCTTAACTCTGCCTTACATTAAGTTCATATGTGTATAATTCTAGAAATAGTACAATGGATAAGAATAGCAATCAACCTTTATTGATTTTCTCTTGTTTAATAAAAGGGAAAACAGACTCATCTAATGATTTCATTAGAGAGAGACTCAGTGTTAGTAATTCTGTTCTCTTCAGTTAGTACTGCCTGCTCTCCATAAAGGAGAGGACAATTTTCTTTGTAACTCTGCTTGCCAATATCTCATCTGCTAGGGAAAAATATAGTCTGAGCAGTTAATAAGCTGAGGTATATTACATTGCAGTATCAGAAGAAAATAAGGAGTGGAGAGAGTTCAGCTTCATCTGATAAAGTAAAGAAGGGTGAAATTCCCAGTATTTTTTAGCAATCAAGGGAAAGTCTGTGGTTTTCCACATTCCTCCTTAGTATCTCTAACACTAGATCAACTTTGATATTTTGTGTTTATGCTGTGCAGATCTGGGTCCTTTTCTATGAAGTCTTGGCAATCCAGAACTGACACACAAGGAATAGTGGAATTGTATTTCTCATTTGCTTTGCTACTCTTGTCTGAGTTTCAGAAGCTCAGGTTATATTAATTTCTAAGAGTTCAATGAAAATATTTTATCAGTGCTGGCTCAGGTTAATCTGACAAGGCTGCTGTTACTTCAGCTGAATCTTATCCTGCAGTTTTATGTGCAGCGGACAGTCTGAGCTAAAGATATTGCATTACCTTGGGAAGATTACAAAATATTTAATAACCCATGTATACACTATTCCAGGATATATTTCCCTTATGGGAATACTGAGCTTCTTTTTGTAACCATGGAGCGATAGCAGTGGTGATCCTTTGCTTAATTCGTTGATATGGACAAATGAGTGCAAATAGTTCAAGGATGAAGAGGTAACAGTGATATATTTTGTAGCAAGTGTGGCAGTTTAGGAAGCATGCACACCATCCATAGGTCTCTCTGGGGATACTTTGAAGGCAGAATACTCCAAACTCCATGAGGGCCATCGCAGAAATTATATCTATAATGCACATTTTAATAGCTACTTAATTACACATTTATTCAATTCACTGAGTATTTAATCGTCTATTGAGTAATTAACTATTTGCTTGAGAGATCATAATGTTTCCACTAATGGTGGTAAATAGGTGATATGGGAGCTTTTGCAAGTGCATGTTAGAGGTTATGTATATAAATACTTTCCTCACATACATGTATGTTGGGAATTAAGCAGGAAGGAGATGTAGCTGCAGAATGCTCTAGGAAATAGTGCTTGTTTATGATGCTAGGCTCTGACTTGTGACCTGATAAATTAATTTGAATGCAGAAGCGTTGCTAGCAGCCTGCAGGTGCTACGAGTTTGGAAGACTGAGCCCCTGGAGATGGCTGAGGGCCACTGACTTGTGGTCAGTATTCAGAGAAGCTGGGTTTTCTCTTGGCTGACCAATTTCCATGTCTGTCCTGCTCTTTGGACAACACAAATGGATTTGTATCTTGTGGGACTTTTGCCTCTGTTCTTTATCAGTGTTGCTTTGTAGCAACTTAAAAGTTGGAGGCAGGAATGACTGAGACTGAGGTGCTTCTGAGCTACTTTTCTTAGATGATAAATAGGACACACTTTTTTCCTAACATTTGGAATACAAAAACAAGTATTTACATTAAGAAAAAGATACTGGCCTTTGAAGTGGAAAACTATTCAAATGTGATTTGAATACAGTACTTCATTTTGCCTTAGAAAAGTTCCTTTTTCCTTTTTTTGCAGCTTGCTTT
Organism: Meleagris gallopavo; assembly: GCF_905368555.1. Classification (NCBI taxonomy): domain Eukaryota; kingdom Metazoa; phylum Chordata; class Aves; order Galliformes; family Phasianidae; genus Meleagris; species Meleagris gallopavo. The sequence continues at coordinate 5,846,239 of NC_139414.1, read as the reverse complement.
GCAGAAACGTCCTCTTTAATATTCAGCAAAAAATCAATTACTTCAGCAGGAAGTTAGTTCTATCTTCTTAACAAAAGCCTGCATCATCCTCCTAAAATTACTTGAATAGCACTGTTGTGACTAAATTACAGCCTAAGAAGCTTCAAAGAAAGAAACAAGCATACGTAAACCAGAGTGTGACCAAATTTATGTGACTGTAATAAAAGGTTTTGTTTAGAACTTATTTTTAATTCCCTATGGTGATCTTCCTAGTGTAGATATTATCACCTGGTGTCATGTTTTCAGTTGAATTTGCACCAATTGGGAGGAGAAAAACAATATTTCTTAATAAATGCTATTTGTTTATGCTTCAGTTGGCCAAACAACCAGCATGAAAGTTGAAGTTGAAAAGATTGTGTTTTTTTTTTTACTTCAGTCTCTGCACGAGTAATAGTTTATCGAAAATGGGAGATCATAAAAGGAAATGAACACAACAGTGTGAAGATCTAGCACAGGAAAAAAAAAATACTGTTAGTAATGTGAGATGTACAAAATTGTTTTCTTATTTTTCTCTGATTCATTAACACATATCTGAAGCAGTAATAGAACAGAACACTTGAGCTATATGACAGCAGTGTAGAACTTGTATTTTGAAGTTCTGACTGATCAAAACAGTGTTCCTTCCATCTTCTTTCCAGAGTGAGAGAGAGAGGTTTTACTGAAAGCACTTCTTGTTTCTGATAATTGTGGTGAGTCCCTATGCAGTGTGGTTTCTGTGATTTATATTCTGATTGTATGTTATTCCCTATTGCTGTGACCTGGTCGGGCAAGGCCTGATATGCTTTTAAACACAACTCATCTAGACTTTGCCAGGAAAGACTATGCTGTTGCCAGAATCATTTTGACACTTGTCGAAGTTGGTCCAGCACCATGGTTTCCTTGAATTTTGCATTTTCATATTAATAGTTAAATATGTTATCCTGTCTCCTAAATCAAAATAGTGAGTGTGTTGGAGAATAACTTCTGCAGAGTAATGGTCATCATTGTGCTGTCTGGAACAATGTTCATTGAGGACATAGCTTAAATGTCCCATTTTCCTCACCTCCATCACCTGTATAATTAGCAGTATCCACTTAAATAATGCCTTCATTTGCTAAAAATTCCCATACATCAAAGAATACAGGAATGTTTCTGTGCTCTATCTTGCTTAATAGCACAGTTGTGCTTGTAGCCTTCACACCAGTGTGGTGTTTTATTTCATTCTAAAAAGAATGTTCATTACTGAAATGCCAAAATTTTCACTGCAGTAACTCCAATGAAAGGCATTTCAAGCTGTTTTAGGGAGAGAAAATGGGAAATCAAGAAATATGATAGGATTGAGCATTATCTTTATTTCACTGACAAGGAAGCCTCTAATATTCAGCTACAGTCATAAAATGGGATGTGAAAGATGCTTCATGAATAAAAGATACAAAAGCATTCACTTGAATTTGAATGTTAAGCTTTTTTTAACATGGCTATGTTTTGCATTTGATGTAACAGCAACTACTACGCAATTATAATGCAGTTCTAGCATCACATAATAAACAAAGTTTATTAGTAAATGTGGAGTGAAAGAAAAATTTTTAATCGTAGGTTAAGGTTCAGGCAGTTGATATTTCTACTTTTTTAACAGGCATTCTTTACCATGAAAAATAGTATGTTTTCTTTGAAGCTGCTCACAGAAAATTCTAAGGTTCATTAAACAGGATGGGAAATTTTCTCAAACAGTAATTGTGAAATAATTAACAAAAATGTTACCAGGTTAATAGGACTGATTTCTGAGATGCATTTTCAAAGCACAGTACAGTGCACTGCATTGTATTTTCAGGGCACAATATAGTGCTATGTAGAGTGATTTACTGGATGCTAACAGTACTTTGTTATGATGCTGCCAAGAATGCTGAAAATTTCTGATGTTTTTTTGCTAATGATATAATTTTATTACTTCTGGTTGCACAACTATGTAGGGATCTTCCTTCCTGTGTTCCAGGAACAGGTATCAGGAAGAGATTACCATTTTGTCCAATAATTTTAAGGAATCCACTGACACAGCAAAGTTCCTGGTAGATTTTCAAAAGAGCTGATGCAATTTATGTAAGCAACAAGACCTTTCCTGCAAAAACTCAGCTTTCAGAAAGACTTACATGAAACAAAACCTCGTGCATCACGTAGAAGTGATAGCACAGAGAGGAACTGGCACATTATTAGAGCTTTTTGAAGGGTCTAGCTTATAGTTAAATGGAGAGACAAATGACCGTGTAGGATAAATACATGCAAATATGCTTCTTAAAGGTACTAATTTTTAATTCCTAGTGATACTAGTATAGAGCACTTTGAGATAGTTTGAGAATAATGGCAAAAAAAATTATAGAAGCTCTGCATGGAACCTGCTTTGGTATATGTAGGAGAAAAGAGACTCTCTCTGAGGAGAAACAGCCTCTGCAACCGAAGCCAGACAAATTTCTGCGGTGATGAAAGGCAGATAGTGTTGCTGAAGGAATATACCTTTTCGATTTGATGCTGAAAAAAATCTGTAATCTGCATTTATAGTGACACTCAACAGGCAGAGTGTTAAAAATCTGAATAAGCCAACTACTGGAAGAACATGGAAACAGAAATTATTAGACAATAAGAAAGTACATGGTTTGATTTATCTGCCAAATCTCATCACTTCTACCTGCACGTGAAAGTCATAGCAATTTCTGTTCTATTTCTCTTCACACTTCTGCTTGCTCTTTGCTTTTAGGTCAACAGTAACATCTTCTGTCAAATCTAAGGTTAAAGATGCACAGTATCATGCAAGTATATTCTATCTGTCTACCAGTATCATACCAGCATATATGTTACACAACATTATATGTATATTCTATTGCATATGTGCAGTATATTTTCCTACTAAAATCACTTACTGTCATCTGTAAGACTTTAGTCTTTTCCGTAGACCTTCTGACAGTGTGTTTTTGCCAAAGACAATTCCAAGAATAAAATTGGACATATGGTAATAATGAATGATCAAGTCATTATCCTTTTGATTTCAGTAAATGCTCAAAAATCTGAGTATTTATCCAAAACAAAATTAGGCAGAAAATACATGGGCTGAAAATTTTCCCCTTGTGAACTGTGTCAGGGGCTTTTAATCTTAACAGTGATCTTTTATTTTGAGCTCTTAAATAATAATCTGTGTGTTGGTTTTCACTTCTTCCTATTGAACCTTGAGCAAATTACTCTTTTCTACACCTCATCTATTTAAAAATAGGGATAATGTATGCTTTGCTTCATGGGATCATTGTTAAAGAGAAATATTCTAAAGCTGAAGAGCAGACGAATAGTACAGTTTTGTAGAAGAAACGGGCATTTAGTTCTGACTTGGTAAGAATTCCTATGGGAAGTTTTTAGTCAAGTGTTACCATGGGTTTTCAAATTCCAGTTTTTCAAAGACTCAGACCTTGTAGAGTGAACTCAGAAAAAAAGTAAGAGAAAATGAATAAAGCAGCTTCTGTTAAATCCTGTAAGAACATCTGGCTTATTCATGACTGACACTTACTTAGCCCAAAATAGCTACTCTATCAAAACTGTTGAGTGAATACCAATCTAGTAGTTGTAAAATGTTCTGCTACCTTCTTGTACCTTATCTGTACTCAATAAGGCTGTATACCCAGGTACTTGTGATATGCACCAGCATCTTTGCAAGTCAGAATTTAAGATCTGATCAAGGATTTTCCCTTTACAATATTCAAAATTACACATATATAGTATGCTACATCTGTGTATATATGATATATATATGTATGAACATATTTGCAAGCATAAGTAAAGAGAGAACACAAACATCAGGTCAATACTATTTTTCATTCTCTATGAAGGGAGTTAATAATAAAGAATAAAACCAAAACATGTTGAAGCAGTTTTATGTAAGCACATCAAAGGAATTGAGTTGAAAATAAAAAGTTATCAACAAACTGAATTTATCAGTTGATCTACTATGTATAGTAAAATGCAGATAAGGAGTGAGATGAAGAAGGCAGGTAAATTTGTATCCCAGTTCTCACTCTGATGTATCTCTAGAAAATAAAATGGTGATATCATTAATAACCACTGTTGCTTCTTTTTGGCTGTAAGGGGTTTAGTTGGTCTGATAGCATCAACAAACCTGCAGTTGGTCACATGGAAAAAATCCATTTGTACTTAGTTCATTGAAAATAGGTGACATTGACACTTTTTGTAGTATAGTTAATTCCCATTGTTTTTCTGTATTTCATATTAATTTGTGGCTCAGAACAGCCCAAATTATTTGAGGGAAAAATGCAAATACAGTTGATGTTCAAAGCAACTATATATGATTTTTATTATGAACTTAAGCTGGCATAAAAGTTAAAATACAAAAATAGCATCTTTCTGGGATAGATAGCATTTCTGGATGATTCATTTGCTGTTATAGGTCAATAAACATCTGATAATATTCTCAGTAGGGTTCTTTTAGCCTTCCTAGAGAAACATAACTGCGGACTTTTGTGCATTACATTAGTACTGAGTCTTCACCATTACAGGTTGTGTTTACCTTTTAACAGATGAGGTTTTGTGCTGTAGCAAGTCTGTCCCTAAACAAATATAATTTGGTTTTAAAATCAAAATTCAATGGTGTAATTCACAATTCTAAATCATAGTGCATAGTCTGTATTGTCAGGTGTATTGGAGGACCTGCTGGAAATTCACATAAATTGTTATGAATAAAGGCAAAAACAGGGAACTTCTCCTCTAGTAAATGATAATGGCATTCTGGATCAGAGATTAATAATTTTATGCAGAGCTATGCAATATCTTGTTATCTTTCTGGAGTAGCAAGTGCACATTTCACATGTGAGGAGAACCAATTTTCTTGCTGGGCAACTGAAGTGCCAGAAGGTTAGGGCTCCTGGGTGAACAGTAGTGTAGACAACCTTCTAGAAGATGGAGACAAAATCCAAGTTGTATGCTTATTATTGTCCATGCCAAACTGCTGGCCCTGACAAAAAAAAAAAAGAGTGTCAGGTAGATCAAACATTCTTACATCTACTAAACACTATTTCTTCTTATTTTCTTCTTCTTCTTTTGTGTGTGTGTGTGTGTCTCATCGTCAGTGAAAATGTGTTGTGGAAAAGTTCCAACAGCCATCAAGACTAACACTTTAGTCTGTGAGGGATAAGTGAAAAATATGATATTTTCAGGGCTGACACTTCGAAATGCTTCTTTCTAAGTAAGCTGCATTAAAACTGACCTTTAAAATCTTTCTTTATGTTAACTGCTGGGGAAAAAAAATGTCAGTTTACATGGGTCTGTTTTAATGAGATACATAGCAAAGACCATTTTGTGTATATGATTAACATATCAATGTTTTTGAAAAAATAATTATTATACTCAATTACTGTCAGCCTGAAAAGGGACAAACAAATGTTTCACATTTCTTTTTGTATCCTTTAATTTTTGCTTGAAATACCTGTTTTTGCTGTCTGACTTAGATCAGTAATTTCATTTTGAGAAATACATATAGAGTAAATATAAGATTTTTTATTTGGTGTGTGATTTTTCTTATGCATGCAGTTTCTATAAATGAAGGAGCACTTTGGTTTTCTTGGGGGGTAGGGTGGGAGTTGAGAGAAATGTTGCTTTTATTTGTCTATAACAAGACAGATGGCCTATTACCAATAAAACACCAAAAAGGTTTAAGAGAAGCTGGATTTTAAGACAACCATGTTAAAATGAAATGGGAAGGGGTTTGCAGGCATAGTTCAGTTACACACCATTAGAGTTACAATTACAAGAATTTCTTGTGTAGTGATAAGCAAGTTGGACAGTGATCAATGAATCATACAATCACAGGGTGACTTAGATTGGAAGGGACCTTTGAAATCATCTCGTTCCAACACCTGCTTTGTGCTGGTTGTCACCCACTTCATCAGACTGCCCAGGGCCCCATCCAACCTGATGCTGAATGCTTCCAGGGATGGGAGCATCCACAACTTCTCTGTGCAATCTCTTCCAGTGCTTCACCACCCTCTGAGTAAAGAGTTTTCCCTTTACATCTAATCTAAATTTCCACTCTTTCAATTGAAAGCTATTTTCCCTTGTCCTATCAATAGCAGACTGTGTAAAATTTGGTCCCCCATTTATATGCTCCCTTTAAGTACTGGAAGGCTGCAAGGAGGTCTCCTCAGAGCCTTCTCTTCCTCAGACCATCAGATTGGTGAGGCATAATCGGTTGTTGCTGGCTTTCTTCGGTTACCTCCTCATCCTGCACGTTTCTTTACACCTCATCAAGGAAGAACTGTTCTGTGATTGTCTCAGGCACAACCACGAGGCTCAGTGGCCTGTAGTTCCCTGATTTTTCCTTTCTCCTTTTCTTAAAAGTGAGAGTGATGTTTCCCTTTTTCCAGTCACCAGGAACTTTGCCTGACAGCCATTATGTTTCAAATATGACAAAGAGTGGCTTGGCACTTGTGAGATATACTATGTAAAGAGAAAATAATTGGAAATGTGTTCACCTCTCATTTCTGAGCTGAGCTAATGTTATTAGTTTATGTAACAACATAAACTCAGTACTCTTCTAAGTATCGATTTACTATTTAAAAATGGAGTTAATTGAATCTAATCAGAATGTAGGAGCCTGAGGTAGGTGAAATTTGGATGTCACTGCATTCAATGGATGCTTTACAATTTCCTTGTGTATGTCACAAATCTGTCTCTCTTCGTAGCTTGAGAATCCACTAGAAAGCACATCATGTACCCAAACAAGCCAGGGCCACTCTTTTGGTACTGAAATGGAAAGGAGCAGATACTTCACTCTTGAGTGTGGTGCAGTATACTTCCCCTGCAGGAGCAGTGTATTTTGACAAGCTATGTGGTTTGTACATGTGCATGACATGTAGAGGGTACTTCAGCATTTCTGGTACTTGTGATATTTGATTATTAAAAAAAAAAGAAAAAAAGAAAAGGAGTGAGAGTGGGATGCATTTGTAAATTTGAATGGAAAGCAATTTAATTAGAACAAGAAAATGCAAGCTTCTTAGGCTAGAAGTATTTTTCAAGCAGTGGAATTTGTATTCCAGCGACAGAATTGTGTTTATGTTCCTGTTCCATTCCAGCAGTTAAAGATTCAGCTTTCGTTTTTTCTTTTTTTTCAATCAGTAGCCATTAAACTAAGATTCCAGTGACTGCACAAGCGTTTTTATTGAGGAAATTACTTTTCTGAAGATTGAGATTCTGAATGATTTCTTTAACAGAGACAATTGAAGTCTCAGTTTCTGTGTGCGAGCAGATCTCTGGTATAAGCCTTTGGATAACAAAATTTGTCACTGTCTCTTTTTCATGATTACATAGATCGAAGTTTGGTTGGGAATAGGTTTGTAAAGAAAAACAAACGTTGTCTTTGTTATGAGCCAATAGGCAGTGCTGCAGCAGAACTCGCTGTTCAGGCTTGCTGGGTGTATACTGGAATGAATGCATGTACCCCTTGGGTCTTCTTTAGAAAAAAAAAAAAAAAAAGAAGTGAGGAGATATGAAGGAAAAGAGTAAGAACTTAAAAGTAAGAACTGGTTTATTATGATTATTTATGATTTAACTGGTTTTTATGATTGCTTTGTTTGCCTTTTTTGTTTGTTTTTTCATTTTCTACTCAGAAAAGCTACATTTTAGAACTCATGACTCGAGGATATGTAATCACAGGGAAGATTATGAATAATTTCTCAGGATGCATTTCAACACTTGTGACTGTCCGTAATTGTTTTCTTCATTTTGTGAAAATTAGTGTCCTATCATCCAACAAATGGCTGTTGTTCTCTTATTTGCAGTCCTGAACTCATGTTTCAAACAGAAGCTATGATAAATTTGTTAAATTAAAAAATATACCTGGTGAATTTAGATATTTTTCTATTGTTTTTTCCTGTTATTGGCTGAAGTGTCTCCTCTGTGGAGATGTTAAAAAACACAGAAGAGATTTCTGTTAAAATATTTCCTTGAATATGTGATAGAATTTCTACAGATAAGGAAGGAGGAGCAAGAGTGGTAAGGATCAATCAGGATGGCTGAGTAGTTCCAAAATTCATCTTCTGGAAATGAAATAATAGAATCATTAAGATTGGAAAAGGCCACTAAGATCACCTAGTCCAAATATCACTCCATCACCACCACACCACTAAACCATGTCACTCAGTGCCACACCTGCCCTTTTCTTGAAAACCTCCGTGATGGTGACTCCACCACCTCCCTGGGCAGGCTGTGCCAATAATTCACCACACTTGCTGAGAAGAAAAATTCCCAAATATCCAACCTGAACCACCCCTGATGCAACTTAAAGCCATTATCTCTTGTCCTGTCAGTAGCTACCTGCAAGAGGAGGCTTTGTCTATTTCAGACCATCTAATAGTTCTTTGGTACAGTTTCAACTCTCATTGGGTCTTTATAAAAAATTACTTTTTAATTGTAAAATTAAATTAGTTTTTAATTGTTGTTAACTGAAGACAGACAACTGTTACTGGTCAGTGGTCACGGCACGAAATTATTAACGGTCTCCTATACATCAGTTTGGGAACTTTTTACAGTCAGGTTTTGGTGGCTGTATCTCCAGTTTAGGAAGTTTTCATATCAATTAGCACTAAGAAAAATGTCAAGTTTTATTATTCCAAATGAAGCTAACACAAAAATCTTATTCCTTTTCATATCTCCCAAATTCCTTTACCAAACACATATTTATTTCTGTTACCCAAAGTATAAACAGCACATATATTGGGATAGAACACAAGATCAGTCACTGGAATAGCAAATACCCTGTGGGGCTTTATTCAGAATCCTGTGTAAGGGATCTTATCCAAATAAAGATTTGGACTCTAAATCAAAATGAGTATCTCTGTTCACAAATATTATGAAATTTGCAGAGGCTCTGGAATTTGGAATAACAGAAAGAATACTTAATTTCCATGTAATCTGTTAAGTAGGCCATAGTAGAACTTGCCAAATGGCGATTTTTGATTTTGTAAAATGTTTTCTAGCTCATGATTTGCAGATCTCTTCCATGTCACACCCTTGCCCCAGGCAGGCTTCACTTTTGCTTGTATTTAAATCAGGAAGTGCTGCTGGCTTTGCTGATGGGCTGAGCTTTGCAGCAGGACCTTCCAGAGCCAGGTGGAACCTTCCAGAGCCAGATGTAAACTTGTAGGCTGCCCTGCCCTCTCCTTACTGAGATTCTGCAGCCCTGCTGCAAAACCAAAACTGCAAATCATTGGGCAAGATCAACCATTTAGCTGTTTCAGTAATACTTGGGAGGCCCTGACATGCAGCCCTTTCACCGTACCGGGTGCCGTGCATGTCAGCCTCAGCTCACAGTCTTACTGCGACTCGGAGTTGTTTGTAAGCCTCTTTACTTTCTTCAGAATTTGTCCAAGGCCTGAGTAGCACATTCTGCTTCAGGATTTATAGCACTCATAGTTGGGAATGAAAGCTTAAGTCTACAAGGAGTATTTGACATACTGGTATGTAATGAAACTCGAGGCTTCTTTTGTCTGTTTTATCTGGTAATTCAGAGCATCATTCTAAGTAGCAGAGAAGAAGTGAGGACTGTGCACCAGAAGGATTGTGCAGCAGTTCAACATCTTTCTTACCACAGGGTGCCACCATTGCTCCAGCAGATCAAAGTTGCTACAGAAAATGGGTCACCTGAAGATTAATGTAAATATAAACTACTTTAATCTAGCTTTCAAGCTGATGTTTATGCATTTATATTATAAACACAATAATCAGAAAGTAATAATTTCCTACCTTTGAGCTCTATAAGATGTGTAATGTATTTAAATTAGTGGAAGCAGTCCTCAGAGAGTTTACCAGTTCTCAGAAGCACGTCTCCGTGCTTCCTAGCTTCTATCACGTTTTTGTGGCACATTGCCATTGAGCTGTGCCTATGTCAACTGTAAGAACTGCGATGATGTTCTCACAAACAAACAGGCAATTAAATGCATATATTCTGTTAAGTGCCTGCAGTGAAGAAATAGGTCTGTCTCTGTGCTTTATAACATCCCCCTTAGGCAGTAATAGGAGTGAGAGGAACTTGTCTGGATGTTGTGTTGCAACTCATCAATGTGGTAAGTTGCAAAGAGGAGAAGAAATATTGCTTTAACAAAAGCAGGTCTTCACTTTACATAGTGGTATTCTGAAATAATAAGTGTCAATTAAGATTTGGAAAAGGCTTGAAAATAGTGTAACGTAGGCATACAGTTGAAAGAGTAATGGAGTGGAGGAAGTTCTTCTGGACTGATGAAACACTTTTCACTTCAAATTCATTGGACTGCATGCTAAAACAGCACAGGGAACTGAAGCTGGAAATTGAAATAGTTCTAGGGAAGTCTCATTCTCACTTGAACGTAGAGTTTGATGTTCTTTACTGTATGGGTGGTGAGACGGTGGAACAGGTTTCCCAGAGAGGTTATGGATGCCCCTTGAGGATTGCCTGGAGGTGATCAAGGCTAGGCTGGTTGGGACTTTGAGCAACCTGGTCTAGTGGGAAGTGTCCCTGCCTATAGCAGGAGGTTGGAACTAGGTGATCTTAAAGCCCAAACCATTCTGCGATTATACAGTTCATTTGCTTTTTGGTCCTTCAGGTTTCCTATTTCCTGGTCTAGATTCACTTACAAAGAATTTACTGGTAAAGATATTTAACATTAATTAAATAAGCAGAAAAATGGGTACTTGTTTTTTGGATGATGTATCTGAGCACAGGGTGAAGAAGTAGAGGTAGTCTAGATGTTGAGATGGTAAAAATGGTGACGACAACCGGAGGTCTGTTGCTTCAGGTTTTACTGCATCTTAATAACAGAGAGGTTATTATACAGCATCACAGCAATTTCAGGTCTGAGTTTCTGGATTTTCTTTAGTTTGTAGTGGGAGATTAAGTGAATTTCGTAGGTGTAAGGCTGGCAAAATTAGCCAACAAAGCACAAAGATGTGGCAGAGTGCTGATAAATTATTACTGGTGAGAAAACCTAGGTGGCCTTTTAGCCAGGAATACTGTACTGCTCTCACCAAGAACCCTGTACTGCCTTTAAATATGCAGTTCAGTGCTTAGCAAAGCTCTGCAGTTGGGTAGATTTAACTCTTAAAATCTTTAACATTGCTGCTATCCTTCAGGAAGAATGTTTATTTTATTTTGCTTGATCTAAATTATTTCCTCTGTTAGTGGCAGGACTACCCTGCAGGCAGCCTGAAGAATGTTAAGTTTCATAGCACTCATTTCCCTCATACTCAGAAAAGACAGTACTGCTGTCAATTAATTTTTTTTTTTTTTTTTTTTTGAAAGAAGACTACCACAGCACTTTTTCTAACACACGTAAGGCCATCCAACATGTATTCTAGTGTGTCCTGGGACAAATTATGTGTAGAAAAAATTGTAGACAAATTATGTGTAGAAAAATTGTATTGAAGAATTACTGTATGTTTTGACTATTTTGTCCTGCAGTTTATCGTAAGAAACTGAATACTCTGTGTGTCTGAAGGAGAAAATGTTCAGTTGTCTCATTTGGTCCCACAAATGGAGAAAAGGTTTCTTTGTGGATGGTCTTGGTTTAAGCATTATGCGTTGAACATGGCTCTGGCTTTAGAATCCTCCAAAAAAGAGCAAACCCCACAACTGAACTGCAGAAAATGTCATCCCAATTTTCTGTTTAATCTGGGGTCCTTTCAGTCTTACTATAAAATTTCAGTTTATTTCAGAAGAAATGCTGAATGTCTGCAGCAGTGTGTTGCGGTCCATCCTGCTGATGTCTACGATTTGGAGGCAGGTCTGGGATCAAGAAAAGATTTATGCTTTTGAAAGTTTTAAAATTTAGTTATTTTTGATTGCAGCATTGCTATATGTGTTTTATAGACTGTAAAATTTGTAGTTTTCTTGAAAACTTTTTTTTTCAACTGTGTGGTTGTGAAAATCAGATAGAGTATCAGGTCTGTAGGCACTGTGTTTTCCCTTTCTGGAGTTATGTTTGCATAATTATATGTGTAAATTTCAGCTAATATGAGAATGATTCTGCAAAATGACACATTAGCAGTTTCATCAGTCCCCTGCCTGCACTAACTTAATCTGTTATTAAATTGCAGTTGAAAAATATTTTTTTCTCTTAAATTTCCAGTAATCTTCTTAATGTCTGAACTGGATATCAGACTTGCAGAGAGAACTTGAGTTTAAGCTAAGTCTCCATAGTAAAAATTCAGCCTGAAGGAGTATTTCATGGCCAAATTATAAAGCTCAGGAAAATAAATTTCATATTGAAAATGTGAACTTAGCCTTCAGTGCCACAGTACTTTGCTTTTCCCTTTAGTAACATAATGTGCAAAATTTCTTAAAGAGTTTCTTGAGGCAAGCTTTTTCTGCTCTGGGTATGATAGGATTTATTATTTTATATATTTGAGTTAGCTCCAGTAAACTTTATTTAAAGACTTTTGTAACAGTAGTTGATGTTCAGGAATAGAGTTGAATAAAACCAAATAGTTCTAAAATTTCATGAATTTAGGCACGTTTAATCAATTAATGTACCCACCTATAAAAACTTCACTCATAATTTGTTTTTGTAATTTTTTTAATGGCTCTAAAAAGAGAGCAAAGTTTTGTATTTTCTCTTGGAAAAAAACATCTAAAATGATGTAAAATGCAAACTCATTTCCTGAGACTTGCAGTGAAGGTGCAAATCACTCTATTATGGGATGCACCCTATGGGAATAGGCCAGGCCAAAACAACAACTGTTTTCACACAGGCCATCATATAAAAATAAAAATTAGTTATTGTCTTCCTAAAGTTGATATGGGCTGCAGGAAGATAAAATGCCCCCATGCTCCTGTGTGCATTCAGTTGCATATTACATAGCACCTTAAGTATGTAACTCTTTGACACGAATGAGAATTTCTTAACTGAATCAACCTATTTATTTCCTTTTAAGACAACTATGAAAGTGTAGAGTGCATTCTGTAAATAGCAGATGATAATGTGTAAGGAGTCCTTGCAGCTAGAGGTTTTTGTCTGCATAGTTAGCTCATCCTGAAAATGATAAATCATATCAAAGTGGAGAAGCCATTTCATTGCTTAAAATTGAAAAGAGAATCTGATTTTAAAATGTCAAGTTTAGAATTTATGAGCAGGATTCCCACAATCACTCATTCAGAATGCATTATTATTTAGGATCTATTTGCAGGCAGGCAAGCTGAAAATATTCTTGTGTACAGTGCCAAGTAAGTTTACACTATCTCTCACATCTAAATTGCTTTTTCACCTTACGCTGATAGAAACACACACAGATTGTTAGTGCTGAGTTCCCTTATGAATTAATTATAAACTATGCCAGAGGAGCAAACTACCAGAAGAGGAGGTAATTGTTTTTTTTTTTTTTTTCCCCCATGGTACCATCAGTGGTTGCAGCCCCACTAAAGATAATGAGACAATAAAAACTATTACAGGATTGCCCTAGATGATGTTTATTAGTGATAAATGCTGTTGGGAATAAGTGCTGACAAATTGTTGTGCGTCGAGTTTCATTATTCAATTATTTTGGAATCTGGGAATTTTTACATTGAATTCTTTGGGAGGGCAGGAAGAGAAGGAACTGGGAAAGACTGAATGGGAGGGTGTATTTATTCAGATACGCTGAAGAAACTTCTGTGGAAGGGATTTTTCTTAGTCCTGTCTGTTGCATGCAGCACTCAGTAGTGACTCACAACAGGGATTCCTATATCCTACTGTACAAGAGTATAACAACTGAAAAAAAAAGAAAGCATGCAATGAAGTAAATGTGTACATAACAACTACGAGTGTTGCAAACTGTGAACAAACATGGATTCACTGAATCTCAGGCTGCTAGAATGTCTAAATCTTTCTAAGCATTCTTATCATTTATTTTTCCCGATCTCTTTATTATTTCTTTTGTCCTGTTAGCATGAGAATTTTCCATGAAGAGTGTCTGCAGCTCTCCCCACTCAGAGATCCACAACGCTGAGGTTTCTGCACTTTAATAGAATAGGAATGAGGACAGGTCAGACAAAGGCGGAAAACGGAACGGCTCCATTGGCTCTTGTCAAAAGTCTGTTTCAGGTTACCTATCTCATAACTGATAATGTGGAGGTTTAGTGATGGACATCATTCTGTGCATGTTCTTTGTGCCAAAGAGTTTCATGTAGAGGTACAGGGCTGAAGGTGATGTGAGGCAGCAGGGTTGTGATGGTGTTGTGGTTTCCCAGAGAAACCTGTGTAGGGACACTTGCACAAATTACTGGCTTACGTACATGGACATTAAATAAATAAGTTCCACATCATGTTAAATATAAGCCCAGGGATGGGAGCATGTGAAACTGGACCTTGGTATAAGACAGGATATAAAAGAATAAGAAAGCAAGGAGGTTTTTTAGTTTTAATGACTCTTCTGTTTAAAGGATTTTACTCACTTCATGTGGAGGAAGTCTGCTATGGTTTGACAAAGTGGTCTATAGCCTCTTGTCTCATTTACAACAATGGTTCTTCTGTCATTCGATTATCCTCATTTCCAAGACTGTGCTTGATCCCTTCACTCTTTCACTGACTGATAGCTGTGATCCTGGAGTAAGGACCTTCTGAAGTCCTCCTTGTTTTTTTGTTTTTTTTTTTTCCTGATCTCAGGGAGACTAAGGATATCACTGTTGAAGTACCAAAAAAGTCTTTGAGTTCTCACTGTTTCCTTCTATGTGAGTGATGCATTGGATTACAGACATTAAGACCTAAGCAGAATGCCTAAAATGATTCTGCTTTAACCTTTACTATTCTGTAGGACTCTGCAGGCAGTGGGGTATCAGGAGGACTCGTTTAGACTTATAATCATTTGAATAACTTAATGAAGCAATAGTCATGCTGTTCCTTAGTAATAAACTGGGCTGATGCACGAGTCCATCTGAGAGCTAGTGAATGAAATGCAAAGGCTCAGATAAGCAAATACTTCAGTAACAGGAATCACTAATCTTGCTACTGATTTGAAGAACACTGTAAAAACAAAACCAAATAAAACTCACAACACAAAGAAAAGTGGGAGGTGGAATCCTAGGGTATCATGGCAAACCTTAAGGTACTATCATAGCCTCCTGTTCACAAGGGAGAGACTTGGAACAAAGAGAAATTTGTTTCCTCAGAAGTGAATGAAGCAGTGCCAAGGATACAGCTATTCTAAGCTCAAGTTATGATTAGATTCATGCAATATTCCCTGTCCTGATGTGGAAAAAAAATCTGGAGTAAATGTTGTCGCTTCCTTCCTGAATTGGGATTTGATAATAGGAAACCTATTTCATTTCACATCCATCAGTGCTGTTCTAGATTGCTCTGCCCATACTCTGTTTCTTCACTTGCAGTCAGTTTTGTTGTTTCAGTTGCTCCCTTTGTTCCTAGTGCATTTCTGTAAGTGGAAAGGCCAACTGAATCTCCTTGCAATAAACCTAGTGATTCTTTCTTTAAGAAATAGTAGGGCACCAGTGCTAAAGTTTTTGACACAGAAACATATCTTGTGGTTGTAAATAAGTGTATCATTTGCTTCAAAAATATACTGCTGATTAGAAAACAGTGATTTTGATTTTTATACAGTTAGGGTCTTGAATACGTGCATAAGCTGCTTTAGAGTAAGTATACTGAGCAGTCCTTAGAATAACTTCCTACTTCAAGTATAAGCTCTTTTAGATTCTCAAGCTTTCATATTAATTATATACTGTTATACCTTTTAAATTGGCCGGTATGTGATTGTATGGAACTTGTAATGGATTAGTAAAATGCTCACGTGCTTCACAGGAAAGCAAAACTGTTATACCAAAGTTTACTGTAAAAGCTGGGCTGTGTTTGAAGCTGACAACCTGGAACTGCAGTCTTGTTGGTTGCTTTCTTTGTGAAGTTCAACAATCAGCAGTCTCTGCATGAGTGATGCTGTCTCAGACAATGTGTGAAGCTGTAGGGTATCTTATGTTTGTTGCCAAGGCTCTGATGTGAGAGAATACAATTGACGAATCAGATGCAGTTTATTCAGGCTTCTGAAGTGTAAGCCCGTGACAGCAGCATGATGTAGAAGCTTAGTTTGGGTTCATTTGTACTAATGAACAAACAGAAGAATTGCAGCACCTTGACAAAACCTTCAGCTGTCTGCAGGAGAGAGGCAGCAATCAGGAATGGAGTGAGGAGAGGAAGAGAATTGCTGGATTTTGAAAGCCTTTTAACCTCTGACTTCAGAGAATAACGTGTGTCAAATCTAATGAAATAAAGAGACAGATCTGGGGGAACCTAATGGTGACACTTTTACAAGACAGTAGACACAGAAGCTGTCTTTGAATGAATGCTGTCAGCAATTTCTCTTTTCACAAAAATGGCAACTTGCTGCAGCAGAAAATAAAAATGGTAATGCATAGATGTGTATATATATGATGTATATACATCCTCCTGACTCCTGGAGCAGAACACTAGGAAATGGTAATACTTTCAGCATTCCATCATTTAGTAAGTCTATTCACACTCGTGGCTTTTTTCCTATTTCTTTTCCCCAGCTTAGTGACCCCTTTTATAGCAGAGTACTTCCCTGTCATAAGCCAATAGAGCTGCTCCTCAGGGCAGTGAAGGTACCATTACAGAATACATTACTTGTTTTAATCCAACAGAAAGTCAATCATTTTGCCTAAGAATGACTGGCATTTTTCTTACCCTTTATCAGTTAGGCATCGTTTTTTTCCTTTTCTTTAGAAACAGTTTTGAAACTATGAGCTTTAATATTCAGTGTAATTATTTTCTTGCCCAGTTGATGTTAAACAGTTGTTGGGTTTTTAATTTTCATTCTGGATTGAAAAAAAATTCTATTATTTAATCTATTAATTTTGGTATCTGAATAAAGGTGGGAGAAATATTTCCCATCTAGTGTGTGTGTGTTTGTTTGTGTTACTGTTCTGCTGATTACTATGTAAAAAGCTTGTTAGATTTTTAAAATTCTTCAAAAGTGTACTGACTGCTTTAAGGATTGTTGCCGTTGTTTTATGTGGAGTTGGAGAGAGATTGCAATGCAAACTCACAGATATGGAGAGTATGGACTCAACAGGCTCTTTCACGTTTTAGTTGTGTGGTTGAAAGGTAATATGTTCAAGGGAAGTATTTTTGGTTGGAATTGGTGAAAAAAAATCTCGAAAAATCAAGGAAGAACAGTTTTCTAAAACCTGAAACATTTTTGCTGAAACATTTCTCAGTGACTTGCTGTCCTCAAATCCAAGGTTGAGTTTTAAGAGAACTCTGCAGTGTAGCTTAGTGATTTCCCTTGGAATTCCCTGCAGGTATCAATAATATTGATTTATCTGAACAACTTCAGGCTCTCAATGGCTTTATGTTTACCTCAACTCTGTTTTTGTTAATAGGCTGTACTAAATTATAGACTAGTAACAACATCTTTAATGAACTCCTTTTTTTTTTTTTTTCCTTCCCTCTTATGGGAAGATGGGTAACACAGTCAAATTTGGAAATTAAGAGGAAATAGTATGTGAACAATTTTAATTCTGATCTCAAAATTCCCCCTCTTTTGTTGAATCCATCCATCATAAGTTACCAACTGTGGAGGTAATGAAAGGGAAAATCCTGTTTTGCCAAATGAGTGATTATCCACTGAGGCAGATAGAAGTGTGGATTTGTCTGTTACTGGATAATATGCCTTGCAGCTTCTAGCCCCAGTAAGAGACAGTTTGAAACCTCATCTCATATGATGTATTCAAATATCCCTTCCAATTTTTTTTTTTTTTTTTTTAACATGAAATAACCTTTCTGACATTCTGTACCAAAGTGTGCTACCAATTCCAGCTGTAAATGCCAGGAAATCCCCACAGTGATAAGTTATTCAATCTAACTATATGTTCTACTGAAAATGGTTTGATCAGATTCCTTTTTCTGTCTTTTATACATATTTATATACTGAATATTTACAAATATATAAACTGAATATTTATATACTCAGTTCTTGGTTTCTGAACAGCATTCTCCAGCATAGCACCTATGCTATGCTTTTCCTGTTTGCTTAAGCTGATGTTGTAGATGACTACTAGTGTTACCAGTGGAATGATTTAATGTTCAAGATGCAATGGGAGCAAGGATATTTTATTTTTCCGCAGCCATTCTATAATAACAGGAGAAAACAGTGAGAAAAGCTGAGCCTGTCTTTCTTGCCATCTAAAATATTAGTATAAATTATACTTTGATTAAAAAAAAATCATTTTTCTGCAAGTTAGTGAAGAACAGAAAACATTAATTGCTACTCTGAGACATTTCTTCATTGCCTTATTTCTAGTTACACAGGGGAGATTTGGCATGCTGACTGCTATTGGTCGTTGTTGCACTGGCACTACAACAGTGAAGGCTGCTATTTAAGAGAAACAAAAATGTTTGCGTGTGTGAACAATCATATCATCTATGAATACTTTATATAAATAACTTGTGAAAAGATAAATTATCTTAATACAGTTATTTTTTCTGTCATAGTAGGAACCCCAACATTCAATTTACCTCTGTTGTGTGTGTTCAGCACTGCAAGGAAGTCTCTTTTCAGCATTATTAGCAGACCTGCTTGTAGTGAAACTGAGCTGAGAAACCAACGTCAAGTTTGGAAACTGGAAAAAATGAGGTTGACTGTGGCCTTATTGTTATTCTCTTGAGTGATACACATCTTACTCCTTCAATCAAGCACTCTTCCAGTAATGAGCTCCATATTCTCTTACCTCAGAGGACCTCACTGGTGCTGTTCTATCTGTTTTATCACCCCATTCTTACTGCAGTTTGTATGTCTTCTTCTTATTTTATCTGTTAATCGAACATTTCCTGGGAGAAAGTAGTTTTGGCTGATAGTTGCAAAATTTCATGTACTTTTCAATTGATACTAGAACCCACTAAAAATACTTTCCCATGCATACTCTAACTTCCTCAGTTGTCCTCCCCATGCCCTTCATTCTCCTGCCCAGCGTTCTCTAGCACATGCTCTAAATCCTGTGCAATACCCTCTTCTTGTCTCCCATATTGTTCTCCAGGCAAGAGGCAGTTATTCTCTGTAAGGGTTATGCACGTGCTGACAGGCCAGCAAGCAGAAGAAACTGAACAGCAGATCTTACATTTCATATTCCTTCCTTTTATCCATCCTGAGCTTTTCATAAAAATCCATCTACCTCACCCTGCCACATAAAAGTACAGAATTCTTTCTGCCTTTGAGATCTCTTTCAGTGTTTGTAATTTGGCCAGTAAACTAAGAATGCATGAGAGTGTGGGAGATGAACAGATGATGTGATTGTGCAAGTCTGCTTTCATTAGAAAAACAGGGCAGAATACTTCTAGTGAAAATGTCTTTGTAGCTGACATGCTGCCTGGCTCCTTTCTTACACTGACTGCCTCAGTCTAACAGATTCTGAAGCTTTCAGCCCTCTGGCTGAAGCCTGTCATCCTTCTATGGAGAACCAGTAAAAGTATTGAATTTTTACTTTAAATAGGTGCAAAACAGTTTTCAAATTTATCTTTGAAACCTTGCTTGTATTCTATATCTTTCCTGTATCTTACCCTGTATCTTTTGTTTAGTGTAAATATTTGAGAGTTGCTCACAGAAAGCAAAGAGATGGAGTAAAATGCAAGTCCGCCAGAGCTTATAATTTTGAGTAAACTAGTTGGTTTCAAGGTACAGCAAGGTACTCAGAATAGCATGTCTGAAATCTGAAAAGAACAACAAAAGCCAACCATTTGGAGAAGCCAAGAACTAGTCAAAATTTTTTCAAGGAAAATCATGGTATGAAAATTGCATATATTTAGAAAGTTATACATGACTGAAATTCTGTTTTTAAAATCATAAATTTGTTTAACAGGTATATAGTTAAGGTTTTTGTTATTAATTTGCGTTTCGGTTCTCTGTTTGCTAGTAAGAACTGAAAGAAGAAAATATCCATTCCTAATCTGATGTAAATTACTTTTTTCATTTCAGTGGGGAATTTAAGAAATGCTTTTCTTCATTATTTTTTCCTTAATTTTTTGTAAGCCTTCTATGCTGGTGATAATTTAAGGTAATTAGAAGAAATCTGAAAGGAATATAATTAGTTCTACTTTCAGGCTTGCAGCAATATTACAGTATTTTAAGGCAGGTACATTGCTTCTAATACCAATGTCCTAAAAATAGTTCACAGAAATTCGGTCTCATCAAACTTGAGCATATCTCTTTTTTGTGAATTGTCTTGCAATGACATCTGGAGGCCTTCATTTAACTCCTTGACCAGATACATTTTTATGGCTCACCTCTTGTGGACCCTTCTCACTGTTGATATGTACGTATTTGATCTTCTGTGGTGTGATCAAATAGGATGCATTGTCTTTAGTCCTTTCCCTCTAATCCAAATTACCATTGAATTTCATTTTTGTACCTCTGAAAGGTCATAGCATGTAAAAGGTGATAAGTACAACCATTTACACTTACCTGATGTTTGTAATGGAAGAAAAGGTGATGATTTTTTTTTTTTATACACATAGACAATGCTACCTTGCCTGAAAATGCTTCATGTAAGTCATCTACCTATCTCACCATGCAGTAGTTAGCTAGCAAAAAAATAAATAAATAAAAAATTCTACTTCAGATGTCTGTGAGTCATATCTTGCATAATTTGTGATATGTATAGAGCATCTCCACAATTCCTCCTGCTGCAAAATATCTCAGCATCTTAAGATACCTTGCAAAGAGGAAAAAATCTTCACCACAGCTGAAAAGCCTTTCATCTCCCTGTAGTTTTTAATAGAATTTTATCTCTTCATTTATTTCTATGTATCAGCAGAAGATCTGAATAACATTAGGAAATAATGTAGACTGATACAGCATTCAATTAGGAATGTAGACCTAAACTGAACAGTAGTGTGTGTATTTGTGCAGGTGTGCATTTGGGTGTGTAGGAGGCAAGTTACTTTTTCCTAATTATTTACGGGCTACTTCCCCTGGCTATACAGGTCAGATTAATTACTTCTGATTCTTGGTGGATGGTTGGTAAAGACAGCTCTGCTGGTTGACCAAAAAAACCCAGGAAATTGAATTTTTGTGGTGTTGAAAATGGCTGGTTTTCTGTGTTAACTTAGATATATCTATCAGATTGCTGTGCTCCAGTAATAATTTTAAGTGTATCATGTCAATAGAAGTGGAGATGATTAAGTGAAAATTGCCATGTTAACTCTGTAAAAGATCCTTTTATTTTATTTTCTGGTATATTTTCTTTCCATTTAAAAGTCTTTGTAAATGGTACCTATGAATTGTCAATGGATGACCCCCATCGATAGATTTAACTTTTCTTATGAGAAAACTCTAAGTTCAGCACCTGAGGAAAACCAAGGAACTTTCAAGTTTTACCCCCCAGTGCTATTATTGCCATCATTTGTAGTCAGGGCATTTGTGTTAACTCTGCTTTTGCAAGGTAACAGTAGCCCATTCAGTGACCAACTCATGAAGCTAGGCTTAGTTGAGTAGATAATGGTAATGACTGTAATTAACCTTTGCAAATAAGAGAAGAATTTAGCCTAGTCTTTGCAAAGCACTTAAAAAGGCACAAAGAGATGGATGCATTATTTCAGTGGCCTCTGCAATTCCTTCTGGTAGTAGTAAGATTTGAGTAATTAAGCTGTGGGGAGGTTTTGGAGAAGAAAGTCAAGCATGTGTTGGTAGCATTTTAATTTCCCTCTTGAACTTCTGAATCTATTGATTAGGTTCTGATTAAATAGCACAGTTCCTTGGTGTGTGATTACATTTCATTATATCTTAACCCCCAATTCTTTGGCATAGACATAGAATCCTTAGATTGTGGAGAAAAAAATAATCATGAAAGCTGTTGGATGTAAGGGTATCTGATCTCAACATTAGACAGTAGTGAAATGCTAATGTTCTTTGGGAATAAAGCATCCCCAGACAGTAAGAAGAATTCCCAAACTATGTAGAAAATTATGGAAAATTTTGGTGTCCAGTATATGCAATGCTTCTTTTCACAAATTACTTGGTGTCAAAAACACTCACTAAGAAGGTAGAGGGGACAGTTGGCACGAACTGCTTACAGTACTAAGCATGCTGATTTATGCTAAAAACAACATGGAAAATTTTTCTATTTTGTTCTTTGATTTTTTTTTGTTTTTCATACTTGCTTTCTATGGGAATTAAACTAGTTGTGTTTCCTTAAGGAGTCTATGATGCTACTCTGGCCACTTGGTGAGTTGAGATGGAGGGGGGTTCTGCTTTTCCCATGAAGATTACTGGAGTGTTTACTATGGACAGTGGAGTTGCTATATCCAAATTGCTCATCAGCAAATCTTGTTTGATCCTCTGTGAAGGAAAGCTAACCTGTGCAGAAAGGACTCTCCAGGAAGGTTAACACAAGTCCAAACTGTGCTTGCTTGCTTTAGTTTTTGCAGTGCTAGGAAGAAGTTTATGTCTCTTTGATGCTCTGTGGCTTTCCCCCTCCTGGGCATGCTGGCCTTCTCATGCAGTAAATTATTGATTTCTTTGGGAAAAATGAGGTGCCAGTGTAGAACAAAGACAGTGTGTGACTAGGTCACTGTATGGATGAGGACATACAGAATAACTGTATTGATGCTCAGTCGCTATTTAGGTTTTTTAAAACTGAGCACATTTACAAATCTAATACTGTAAGTACTAAAACTTGGAGCTTTGGATGTGTGCAAGAAAGGTTTGCACATGGCCAGTGATGTCGCTGGAACTGTAAGGCTGGTGTAAAAAGCTCAAGTTTGGATGCATTACAAAACTCTTTGAAAAGCAGCTATGGATTTTTGTCTGGGTTAGAAAACACACCTGCTATGCTCCTGTTAAGAGATTGGGGAAAAGAAAAAGTCACGGTTCAGAAATATTCTCTAAAATTAATGCTATTATTACTGATCGCAATAGCAGCAGCAAACTGGAGCCAGCACTTTCAAACTCATTATCTAGTGATACTACAGATTAAATACAGGAAATTACCTATATATATACCTATATAATTATATAGCATGTATAGATATTTAGTGAAGGAATGATTTGATAAAAGGGCAAGAAGAAGAAGGTGAAGGGCTGTAGCTGTTTGAAATAAGAACTGTACATTTAAAAGTTCTCTTTGATCGTTTGTCCAGTCACCCTTTGGCTGGAAATCCAGGAGTTTAAAATTCATTATGCTCACTTTTGTTGATGCTTCCCTTTGAAACTTACATTAGGTCTGAGTAGTATACAAAATCTAGTCTTATTTTAAATCAAGATTCACGCAACTGAAGAGAATGCCCCCAGTTATTTCTCTTGATTTTTTTTTTTTCCAGTGGGTCGTCTGGTTTGCTCTCAAAGTACTCTATAAGATGCACTCAAAGAGCTCACCTAATATGTCTCAACCATTAATGCGTGTTCAGTACATGAACTCTGGTTAGAAATATTCCATGAAAATTTTCCTGAAACCCATGTAGTTTGGGTACCGTATTATCAAGAACTGCTTTACCTCTGCAGCCTTTCTGCAGACTAACTGATGTTGGAGAACTGGCAGTGAATTTTAAGTTTGTGAATGTGTTAGTCTGCAAGAGTGCAACATGAAGGAAATGAAGATTATAAAATCTAAATTGTGTGTTTCCTTGCAGAGGGTTTCAGTCTTCTTGGACATAGAATACATATCTATTCCCAACAAATAAAATACTGCTTTTATAGAAGTACTTGAAAATAGAAACAACTTTATTTCTGTTCTTTTGATCAGTTAATATTTGGCTGAATTATGCAGCATAGCTTCTGTGTAATAATCCATAATTGGAGTATGGAAGCTTTTATATTTCTGGGGAATTTATCTCTTTCTTCGCCTTCCTTGCAGGGGGAGTCCAAATGTTCGAGTATTTTTTCTATTTCCTGCCCCACTGAAGCTGCTCAAATATGCCACCTTTAAAAAAAAAAAAAATCCAGGATTTCTAATGTCAATTGTTATTCACCTTAATTACAAATGAAAGCCTTAGGGTCATGTTTTAATAAGGTTGGATTTGACTTTAAGACAAGTGTCAGAGAGTTCACACTTCCTAAAGCGCATAAAGTTTTGAAATAATCTTTAAGTATACCCACACATACTTAAACTTGCCACATATTAATAAAAAGAATGAAAAAACTCTCCATGTTACAGATTTGTTAAGAGGTTTTCTCAAAAGATTTGACAAGACAGGATTTTCATCGTAATGGTCAGAGAAATATTTCCACTAAATGAAGGATGTACCACGAGCAAACAGAAAAGTTTTTTTTTTCTTTTTTTTTTTTTCTTGTATCTCAAAGAAAAGGCCCAAATTTTGAATTCATGTAGGATGGAGGATGCTATCCAAACTGGGGGGAACATTGTGTTGCCACCTGTAGTGCTTCTGTGATTTATATATCCATTTTTGGCTTTTGGATGTTTTGTGAAGAGACTTGGTGATGCAATGGAAATTCTGTTTTCTACACGTATGGTTGACATCAGGCATGACTGTCCTGGTTTTCATGTTACTTTGTTGAGTTTTTACTTATTTTATTATTGAAAATGAAAATACCTAAGTCTTTTCTGAAAGACTGAAAACCGGTGTTCACATTCTGGGATGATGTGCTTGAACTCATTTCTTGGTCTGGAGAGACTTAGTCCAATTTATTAATCCCTGAAACTGTCTTGCCCAGTCTCTTTCTTTAGCTTAGATAATTAAAACAAATACAGAAAAAAGAGAAAGGTGCAGGTTGCTCCTAGAACCAGATGAAAACTCACATGAATGAATCCCAGAACTGTCAAAAAGACAGTCCCTGTGATAGCACGTAAGTAATAAAACTAGTACTAATCAAAAGGTTTTATATGTCTTAGTATGCCATCACCATTATCATCATGGTAATTCCTCTGAAAATATGAATTATGTTTCCAACTGTAATAAAATTTTGTTATTCTGAATGTTTGTTTTCTAAAAGGAGGCAGCATTTGCACAGTGTACCTTTGTTGACTATATTTTATGGTACGTGCAGCTATTACAAAAGCTGTTTTTGGTGTTTAACAACGTTTTCCAAATTAGAAGAAAAATATGCTTGTCAAACATTTTGAAATCCTTCAGAGATAGTAAGAGTGGAAGAAATTTATAAGCTCATAAACTAAAAATGTTTTTTTTTTTTTTTAAGAACAAAAAAGCAACACCTGCTTTGCTGCTTCCTCACAAATCTCTTCAGATTAAGCCTCTTTAGCAAAATGCCAATAGTAAGTTCTCAGAATTGCTGAGTGATTGCTAAGCAAACTATGGACACCAGCAGAAATCCAAATGGATTAAGAAATGAGTCACAGAATATTTGTCCTATTGTGCTTTCTTATTAGAAATTTAGCCTTGAGTTTTGCTGATCTATCTGTAACACTACTGAAAAGATAATGTGCTGCAGATAGAAGTATCGTATTTTCTCATGTCAGCTTGTTACTTTCCCTATGGTGAAGGAGTGTGAGAGGTTCTTCTTGCAGAGTCCATTGCTGGTATGTCCTGAAATGGAGATCACTGCACAGCACATTGAGTTATCTCTCTGTGATTACTGCCATTTAACAAACTAGAAGTCAACACCTGAAGGGTGAACTCTCTAGAGATTTGTCTTAATGGTGATTTCCATGTGCCCATGAAGCAAATATATGAACAAACTTAAGTAGATAGCTGCAAAGATAGGTCTAAAACAGTCTGAGACTTAGCACTCACACGTTGATAGTGACTGTTACTTTTCACATATCCTATCAACGGAGTATTTAAAGAAGTAGAATCTGAAGATAGAGAGCAGCCATATCCCAATAACCAGTTTAAACAGCTTTTTACCACTACTTACAAAATAATCACCTGATCATAATTCCAGTGAAATATTAGGCATCAAGAAATGCTCTTGTTCATCAATAAGAAAATCTCCTCTCTTTCCCTTAATAATTATTTTACATTACCATAACAGCAGACTAATTTTATGAATGATTGCAGAGAGACATCAATACTAATACTGCAAAGCAGATGGAAATGAATCACTGAGATAATTGTGAACTAAGAATTTTTGTGAAGGTCATAACAAAATCACTCAGCCTCTGCTTTTTATTTCCTATTCACTTCAACATGGAATCTGGTCTAGCAAGGAAATGTAAATGTGAAGGAAAACCAAATTTACCTTCTAGGTGCTTCTATTATAAACTAGACAAATCCAAAATATCTGTTCCACTCACTACTGAAAAGAAGGCAGGGTAGCTGAAAACACTCATAAATGATATGGAAAAAACCTGCATTTGGTAACAGAGATACTCTTGAGGCGCTTGAAAACTACTGTAATAAGAGGGGGGGGGGGGAAGAGATTATCAATTTATAGTGAGAACCAAGGTAAGCAGTCACATTTCCCATAAAGATTACAGCAAACAGTCCCAAGGAACAAAAAGTGCAATTCAAACCCTTACCCATATGGTATAGTGGTACCAGAGGTTCTCTTTTCTGTGTTTGTTTTCTGTTCAATGTCAGCAACTCTATTTCACTTTTCATAAAGAGCTATAATGCTTGCTGTCTGTGTTGGTCTAACCCCAGATACATGTGACAGGATGTACCTCCTAAAATTGAGTAAATCATAGAATGGCTTGGGTAGGAAGGGACCTCAAGGATTAAATACATATGCTTGTGCTGTTAAGTAGCACACACCATGGATGTCCAACCTTTTGTCTTGCCTGGGTCACACTGAATGAAGAGGAATTGTCTTGGCCCACATATAACATATAAAATGTGGTTAATGTATGTAACTAACAAAACTTTGTGTTTTAGGTTTTATAATTAAACATTTAACATTGTTACATTCATGTTGAAAAAGAAGTTACCACTAAATACACAATTCATCAAATTTACAAGTTCTGAGTTAAGGGAATAAAAGCAGGCATAACAATTGCCCTTTGTAAACCCATCTTCAGCATTCTGACATTGGCAACTTGGCGCAGGGTTTGATGGTTAGTACTTCTATAAAGCCCGTGGGCTACAGGTTGGACACACCTGGCTTAAATGGGCATTAATACATGAAAGGCTGCTAGATTCCAGGCACTTTTCAAATCATAAAGGTATGGTACAGTGAAAAGGAAGCTACTGCAAAGTTTCATGCCATAAAAATCTCCAGAGGCCAGAACCTTAAACTCCAAGTAAGAAAACAAAGAAGGCAATATAACCACCCTCTTCTTGTTCTCTCTTTTCTAATAGCTCTTGCCCTTTTGCTTTTTGTTGCAAATACTGAAATCCTTCCTTTCTATTGTTTATTTTATCTGTCACTAAGAGAAAAATTGTCCACACAAGGCTGAGACAAGGGAATAAATCCTTTCCAGGGTTGGAAGTCGGGATGCAGCTGTGCTTTTGGTATTTCTTAATGTGAGTTTGAAGCCTAGTGTGATATTAGAGAAATGTTTATTATTACTATGTCCATATGTTGAGTGGCTAAGACCTGAGCACTGTGAGTGGCTGATTCTCATTTTGTTGTCAAGTATTAC
The DNA here is from genome assembly GCF_905368555.1 of Meleagris gallopavo. Taxonomy (NCBI): domain Eukaryota; kingdom Metazoa; phylum Chordata; class Aves; order Galliformes; family Phasianidae; genus Meleagris; species Meleagris gallopavo. Next base: position 5,818,713 of record NC_139414.1, on the reverse strand, counting down.
TTTTAGTTGCTAGTACCTAGGCTAATCCAAAACCAAACATGAACAAAGACTCTGAAGCACTCTACTGTTCTTTAATGTGGATAAGTATGTTGAAGACTAACAGAAAATAGTCATCTACATGTGTAGAAAAGATCAAGTACCGAATCAATTTACTGTGCTTCTTAGCTCACATCAGCTTGCTGTAGTTGAGCAAATATCTCAGTAATTTGCATGAAAGTGCCAAACTGTGGTGACTTAGAATGGTATAAAAAGGATGAGTAATCAGCCACACCTCTATAAAGGAGACAGTATTCAGTGTCTCTCAGTGGGAGTTGAATTATCAACTTTAGAATTGCTTCCACTGTAGTCTAAATCAGATTATCTATTACCTGAAAAATGCTTCAAGGGTACAGTCTGCCAGGCACGCTAAAAATATGTGCTGCTTTTGTATATCATTTAAGGAAGAACCTTCAATCATTCATTGCCTAGAATTCTGCACTAGCATAATATTTTCATCAAGGAAATCTTAAAAGCTAAAGGATGTTATAACTGCAGCACACAAGGGAAAGAACTGAGTGGGATATTTCACCCAAGTGCTCCCTACCTGATCAGGTATTCAGACAATGTCCTGCTCCCAGCTCCTGCCTGAAATCACTTGCCTATTTTCTCACCCTGAGTATTTACTATGTATCCTACTTTCCCAATGTTATCCATTCAACAGGCTGACAAGAAAAATACTCCACCACAGCAGGCGTTAATGCCTTAGGAAATATCCTTTCAATTAATCCATGTCATGGTCTGATTGTGTTTATTCTTGATATAGGTAATCTACTGTTGAAAAAAGGCCTTTACACTATAATTCATGGTAACAAATGACTCGGTGTGGTGTTTGCCTCTATACCTGTATCAAATAAAAGGGACCATCTGTACTAAAAAAAAGAATTTTCTTTTTTCTGCGCTCATCTGTTGATGAGTTTGAGCAATCACACAATCAAAAAAGGAGAGCTTACACAATATGTAGTATAACTGCTCTCTACTACCAAGCACTAGACCTTTTATTTGTGGAATTTTTTTACTTGGAGTATGAAACCACTCTGAATTATAGTGCTTACTGAGAAGGATCTTCCTGTGGCCGTAAAGGCTGTGGGAGCTTAGAGAGTGGGAAGCTAAGGTCAGCTGCTTACAGTTGGTCTTCTGGAGATAGTATGAAATGAAGTTAAGATAAAAATAGCGTTGGATGAATGATTGGCCATATACAGAAAATGACAATAAAAGGAGAACAGTCCCTGGAAGAACTAGGATGCCAAGGGTCCTGATGAGCACTGTAGCTGCTTTGTTCTTCGGTTTTTCATAAATTTCTGGGACTGTTTGCATTTTTGGAGGGGAGGGAAGTAAGAATTGGGAAAATTTTGCCAACTGTTTTCTTGGTCATGGAGTTTTGGGGTCCTTAAATTTTAGTGAAGCTTTCAGAATTTTTAATGGGAAACAGCAGAGTGGTGTCAGTTTCTTTTGCTGTGTGTAGAATACAGTGTAGATTGTTCTTGCCTTAGATTTGCCTTACTAATAATAACCATGATAAACAATTCAGGCTATAAACTAATTAGAGGGACACTTGCTAGAAGTGCTCTCCTGTTCTCACTCCAATTCTTGCAGTGTCTGTAATAAAACACTTCATAGTAACACTGGATTGAAGCAGATATACCAGGTAACCTATGATGCACACTTTTTTTTGGTCTGTTTGTTTTTTTTTAAGTAGAGCTTTATTTCATGTAGTTTAAAGTAGCATATCTTTACTAAGTATGATTTTTTTTTTATGGAGTCCTTCACAACTTGCAGCTGTTCTGTATCTCTTTAGCTGCCCAACTTCTATAGACAGTGCTGCCTGTTATTTAATATAGTCTAGTTAACAAGGGATGTTAAAAAAAATCTAGGTCGTCTTCACTCTTCCTCGTGTAATTCTTGTGGTCTTATACGTTCTCCCTTGCTCAACTGGTCAGCATTTTTTGCCTATTTCTTGCCATAGTTCTTGAAAAATCATTGTATATTTTACAAATTCATTATTTCTATATTTCCTGTGTAAAAAGGATCATAGTGAAATTGAAAACTGTTCCCCATGAGATGTGTTACTTCAGATTGTGGAAATTATTTGAACATAATGAACTGTACATTTACAAAGTAGTTTCTTCTGTCTCTTGCCACACAAATGGTAGAACTGCTTTCACTGATTCACATGTGTAAACATCCTAAGAAAGGTAGTGAAGAGACATCTCTTTTTGAAGATGTAGGCCTGCTTGTGAAGAGGAAATCTTTCTCTCGGTGTTCTACAGTGTATCATGTCAGCAGTAGGCAGTGAGTGTCTTCTACTGTATGCTACTGGAACCCCCCCAAAATCAATGAGCTTTGTGCTTTTCTTTTAAGTAAAAAAATAATAGTTGTAAAAACATTCTATTTTCTTCTCTTTATGCAAAAGTCTTGCTTTTAGCTAACATTTAACAGTGAATTTTCTTTAAGTCATATGATTTTAGAGGTTGATGTCTTAATACTTTTTTGTCTCTAATTGCAAAATGTAACATTTCAGCATTTTGAATGTTCTAGTTGTCTAATATTTCATAACGAATGTAGTATCAACATCCTTCCAAAAAACTTCATAGTGATGTTGATGATTACTTATCTGTAATTCCAACCATAGCTCAGCGAGGATTGTATGGGAGTTTTCTAATAGGAAATGCATCTTTTAAGTCTTTTCTTAATATCCTTCTCCCACACACTACATTTTTATATAGAATCAATTTTAAGAGTTCTTAAGGACAGGAAGTTTTTTACAGAACATATTTATCTAATAGAGTTATGCTGGTGGTAAATTATGAATTCTGTGCCTGATTGATGTGTTCTTTTCACTTCTACAGTGAGTAACTGTGAAGGGTCTTTAATAGTTTTGCTTGATCCAGCCGGAGTGACATTTTATTTTCTGACGGAGGCTGTGTTGTACGTTAGTGGCATACTTAACAGTAGCACATTCAGAGCAGCTGCCTGGTATATTCTGATCACTTCATCATCTGGCAGCTTCTGCAGGAAGTGGAGGAAGCCTTTAAAATATATATGTGTGTATATATGTGTGTATATACAATATAACATATCATAATATTATAATAACTTCATATAATAATACATAATATATAGTATTATAATATTTTATATATATGTTTGCCTAAATATATTAAATGTTTGCCACAGCCCAATCTTAAATAAATATATATATAATAATATATATCCACAGCCCAATCTTAAATATAATATATATATTATTAAATATAAAATATATTTTTAAAAATATATATGTATATTTAAGATTGGGCTGTGAATATCTATATCTATCTGTATATATTCTAAAGATTGGGCTGTGGATTAATATTTAGGCAAACATACTGTGCTTGTTTGATGACCGTGAATATGCTGCACTCAATCTTTGAATTTCCAAAGCTCCAATCATCCTGATATTATCCAGGTGCTGTACAAGAATCAGTACAGCCTCTTCAGAAAAAGAAAGATGAGATTCAAATCTACCAGCATCAAGACAAAAGTAGAATTTTTTTTAAAAAAAGGGTACTTCACTCTTTCTCTGAAGAACCATATAGTGTCCAGAACCTCAGATTTGAAGTCTGTTTATATATTTAAGGAAAAGATGTTCATGTAAGTGCCTTACAGTCCACAAAAAATCTCCTTGATTTACAGGGCTAAATTATTTAAATGCAATTAAAAATAATGATCAATTAAGTAAATACTTATTTTAAATATTTAATAACAAATTTCCATGGAATACTCCATGTGCTATGGGAGACTTTTAGGACCTGGCTCCTCTGTATTATCGTTACGCTTGTGTGAGCTTACTAAAAATGCAGAATTACTTGCTGGCACTTTTAAGGTATCATTTTTCCAGCACATTATGGAAAATAAGTGTTCTTCTCTCTTTCACATGGACTTCATGGTCCTTAAAGGAAAAAAAAAAAACGGTTTTCTCTGTTACCAAACTAATACGACTTTACAAGGGCATTTTGAGTAAATGTTTCTGCCAACCAAGTGACATTTTTCAGCAGTCACTTTATAAGATACAGATGTGATCTAGTTCAGCTTTAACCTTGGAAAACCATCTGAGTGAAAAAAGAGAATTCCTTTGTCTAGAAAATTTGGTGCCATCTGACAATGTTTCTACCATGAATCCTGGAAGTGATAGGTAGCCTTTTTAATTTACCTCAAATTATTCTTGGACAACAGTCCAACCTTTCTGTCACTGAAGAGAGAAGGAAAGAGAAATTATCTTCTTAATGTTCTTTCAGATATGCCATTTCAATGTTCTCTGCTTGTTAGCTGCAGAGCTTCTTGGATGCGTGGATGGAAGACCTTTCCAGAATGAGTATAATACCCATAATAGAAACTGTCCTGTGTTCTCAACAATTGTTACCTCTTCAGTTTAAGGAAAAGCTGGTTTTTACATGTTATATGCTTTTTTTACAAAATTAGTCACGTGCACCAAAATTTATCCTGAGCTGTGATTCAAACAGCATCAACAGCTGGCTGAGTCAGACTGTGGTAGAAGCTCGCTATTGAATTCTAAACTGGTGTTTTAGGTTGAAATGGGCAAACCTCAGCCATGAGTCTTCACGGTACTTAGAACATAGCACAACAATGAGCTATGTACTTAGAATTATGCTTTTTGTAAGAAAAACACAAAATTGTTAGTATCTTCTTATTTGTAAGACTGATGATTTTAAAATCTCTTGTATACCAAGATGTATGTCCTTGGGTCACCTGAACCTTCTATGAAAAATACAAAATTCCTAGCTTTGATTTTTAAAGGACTTGGGAAATTTGAAATAAGAAAACTTTAAATTTAAATTCTGGAACAGAATATCTGTTATCCTTTTGCTTACGCAGATAAGAATAGCTATGATACTTAAATTAGATAAAGAAAAAAGAGTACCCAGTTTTTCTGTTTTTTTTTTTATGGTGGATTTTTCATTTTTCATTTTTTAAAAAAGTTGTTAACAGTTTTAGATTGCTGTTATGTCACTGGGCTTTGGCATGCGTATTTTGTGTGACAGAATCAGCATTCTAAGTATTTCTCTGGATAAAGAAAGCTGCTTTTACGAATAAAACCCACTGTTGTTGGTTGATGGACTTAAGCCTAAATGTGGTTCCTTCTATCCTCTCTCCCACAGTTATTAAATGAAAGATAGGATTTGCCCAATATCTGTTACTGATATCTCACTGAACTAATACTGCCTGTTTGTATACCCACTACTTAAATTATAATACATGAAGCTTAGTTTTAATGTTGTTGTAGGAAACAGACTCCTTATTTTAAAGGGCTCGGTAAATAAAACTGGTCTGTCTTCTAACTCTGCTTCCTTGTTTCTAGTCTACCCCTAGTGAAGCCGTGCTTGATTTTGTTTTCTTGTCTTGTCATTCCACCTCCACCTTCCCTCCCCTTCAAGTTTAATTGCAAAACAGAATCTTACCATCTGGTCCAGTGCAGCAAATCTTCTGTAGCACAGCATGCTGCCACTTGCAGGAACTTTGTATGAGCCAAATTTAGTGGTGTCATAAATAGTGTGAATTACATGCCAGTAAATTGGTGCCAGTCAGCATGAAGTGAATTTGGATTCTGGAGAATGGTATATAATATAATGGAATGTTGTGTAACTTGTAACATTTTAAAGATAAAACTACTGTTTGGAAGGCTGCATCCAAATTTTTCTGTGTAACGGAAAACTTTCCATAGAAAACCACATAAAGCTCCGTAGTAGTGAAAGAGATGATTTTTTAACAGTGACCACAATGACAAGTGCAAAAGAAGGGAATGCAAAGGGAGTGTGCAGTGTAAGAGAAAGTGGGAAAGTATTGCTACACATATTATTTTTAAAATTCAACAAATGATTTGGCAAAGGCAATTTGCTGCTGAATTCCACTTTTCATTTCCGTTTGGGAATGATGTCTCAGGATCTGCTTTGTGCTCTTACCTCACCTGATTAAACTCGTTGTTTTGGTGTATTATATAGAAACTGAAAAATAATAAAGTGTGAGCGTGTGTGTATATATTTGTATACATACACAAAGGTCGAAATGGGCACATAGTATTTTAGGATTTAGATTCTGCAAAAGGTGGATTTATTTCACCTCATCCTGGTCACCTACTCTTTCTCTAGACCCTGGTGGGAAATGCACGCTTCCTGAGGGTGATTTATCCCTTCATACTGTAGCTGCCTGAAGCAGCACTTCTGGTGACTGAACCCAGCATTCTCTCTCTTTCAGAAAAGAAGGTGCAGTTGCTCCTTAAACTATAAACCTGCCTTTTTCATGGTGTCATTTCCAACCTGGAACAGGCTATTCTAATATCATCTATGACAATCTATTTTATGTCAAGTCTTTAAGTACTGGTAGATAACTATGTGTTAGGAAGTTGTTGACTTTGGGTTTACTTCCTTCAGGTGGGGCTCAAAGGATGACAGGCTGTATTTACACTGGTGTGAGCGTGACACAGAGCAGATCTGTGGAAAGAAGCTGCTGGTCATGAGGACCCAGTGATCACAGTGTGTGCCTTTCCTAATCATTTCTCTGGCAGCTCTCATGAACCTCAAACAGAGATGGTGAGGGCAATGTAGATGATAAGGCCAGTGTCATAAGAGGAAAAGGTGCTGTGATTTGGCAGGTTATATTCAAGATCAAGCAGAAGCATCATCAGTGAGTATTGAGTAGGGCTAGAACTAAGACTGTTGCAAATATCTTCTAGTGCAATGAAGGGCTTGTATGCTCCTCTTCATGAAAAATGTTACTCAAATTTCCTTCTTTGGATGGTTCACACTTTGATAAGGTCAGTATTTTAAAGAACAGACCTCCTATTGTTGGTGTTGCCCTTCTAAGTCTGGGTAACAGTTACTACCTCCATTTTGTTCTGTCTCCCTGTTTCTAATGTTTGATTTTTAGAATATATTGACTTGACTTTGCATGTATATGATTTAGCACATAGAAGTAAATAAAAAATTCTGTCTTTTCAGGCAGCTGGCTGGTCAGGGGTTACCATAGACTGTACTTTGGGAACTATTGGCATACAGAAAATGGATTTTTTTTTCCATAGTAAAGTTTCATGTCATTGATTCCTATCACAACTTTATACTAGTGTAACAGCCTAGCTCCAAGATATTACCTTCAGGTTTTAAATATTCAACAAATTTTCAGATCTCTTCTAAGTGGGACCTTGAGCAAATTGCTAGGCAAGTACTCTTTTATGACAAGATGATGGAAAAGGAACATGATCATAGCTAAATGGTAACAGAGGTTCACCTCAGATGTCATTGTAATGTTTCCCAGTTGCCTAGTCAAGAATACCTATTCACGTCTTGGCATTTAGTGCTTCTCTGCGAAAGGTCTGTGTGAGAACTCATGACAAATGTGGCTGAGGTTTAGCAGATATTTATCACAAGGGAGAACACAGCCTTGGGAGTCAGAGCCAGGCAGCAGGTGAAGATGAAGGAGGAAATGTGCTTTATTCTGAGAGCTTTTTGTGAATTGACTCAAAAGCTGCATGGTCTGGGGTGCTTACACTTCATTATCTCTTATGTGTCTTTCCATACTCTGATAGAACTTATTTCTCTGATAGGAGAGAAAAGTGTGGTTATAATACAGTAGACAAAGCAAAACAAAAACGAAAAAAACAACCCCAAACATAAAGATATGGGGAGACAAACGTAGTTTCTGCTGACACCAACTCATTCCGTTGTAGCTGTTTCTTAGATTAAAACATGCTGGATATAGGCAAAAGATTGTTGAAGTATTCTGGACAGATGTAAGAGCAGCTGAGCAGCTGGGGCTAGTGCTACTTTCTTCCTAAGTTTTTGTGTAAAGCAATCTCAAATGATTTTGCCAAAATGGTTCTGTTTTCTTCTAACACACCAATGTTTCATCTGCTTTTGGTATTCTTTTATTACTCTGTTTTCCACATTTTTTTCTTTAACTTGGGATGAAGATCATCAGGAAAACTGTATTAAATTATACTGACAGCTTTATTCTGGGTTATTCAAAATGTATCTTATTGTTTTGTTAATATGAAAAATAAATTGAATTTGTAGTTATGAAAACAAAAAAGATTGAAAATCTAAAATATAAGCAGTGATGTTGAATGAATCAAAATAGACAAATATATTAAAGCAATGCTGCTTTGCTGTTTATACCAGTGAGTGCTGATTCTGATGTCCAGCCACAATTTAAAGTTGGTATAGATGTGACATTCATCATTTCAACAAAGAGTTTTGGGTAGAAAAGGATTATTTCTGCTAAGGAAAGATGTTTTCAGTACAGTCACGGGTAAACAGATGTTTTTATATTTTTGACAACAAAATTGTAACATCTCCTGAAATATGAAATAACAGAACAGAAACTTGGACCACGGTCTTCTTAGACCTGCTAGACTGCTGAATCTATTAAATCTTCTGTTTTGAATGTCTCTCTGTTCCAGTGAAAAGTCTATCAAAACTGATAATACCTCCTAGAAATATGTGAAGTCAAATAAAATAGCATATTTTAATCTTGACAAAAACTGTTCCTCAAAAATGCCACCCATTGATGCAGCAAAATCATGCAAAGATTGTTCACAGTAAATATATGCTTACGTTCACAATCTGCATTTTTTCACAGTTTTAGATGTTGTGTACAGAAAGTTAAGAGATTAGAGGGAGTTGAACTCAATTTCCTTCTATTTTATTTCTGATTTCACCAGTTAAGGATGTAACTGAATTTAAATAAATAGTATTAGCTGAAGGCATTGTGCTACTTTGTAAAACTTCTCTGAATTGCTTCTGATTGATTCCTGAAATCATTTTGAATAGACTGTATGGGCCTTTATCTACCTCACTGTACTGCATCTGTTGAAGAATTTCTACTAATAAAGAACCTATCTTGGTGTTTTCCAAAGGAAGTCATGACAGGAGTCTTTTAAGTGTCATTTTTAGATCTGCCAGTCAGTATTTCAATTGCTGATCAATACTTGCAGGTATGACCTGAACTGAAAAGTATTATAGCCTAATAGAAATTGACTATCTTTAGATGAAATTCTGTTTTTCAGCTGTGTATCAGTTCCTTCTAGTGAGGGTTTCTGAGTGTTACACTCTGTTTATGCAGGGCATAATATCTAAATCCTGTTGCCTGTCTTCTCCCCTTGCTGTAAGAACGTGGGTTACTACTTCTCAGAACTTTTGTGTTCAAATAACTTTATTCCTGCAGGCTACGTAAATGTTGTGAATAATTTGCATTGTTTAAAAGGTCATGGGCCAGAATTACTGTGCTGAATGCTGTGTATTTTGTCACTGTTTAATTTACATTGATTTAAATGGTTTATTATTTATGGTTTATTGAGCACTCTTCGGTCATTTAGCATTTTCTCTTTGGTTTATTATTAATTTTTTGCCACTGTGCTGAAAGTCACTATAATTGGTCAACTCAATTGCTGTCAGTAATAGAAATGAATTAATTACGCAGAAATGTCATGAGAAAACAAGCTTATTGTCTTTAAAACAGAATCAAAATAATGAATTTGCAATGAAAAGCCTTAAGACTTGCTGTTGGTTTTGGTTGGTTGGTTGTTTTGTTTGATTCTCTGATGAAGTCTGCTTAAAATGTAGCTAGAAAATGTGAGTTCTTCAAGCTCAAGTTAAACAGTAAGTTAGGAGTTACATGGACTTCTTAATCCTTTGATGAAAATTGTTAAATAGATGAGCACTGAGGTGATGAGGAATCTGCATACATTTGCTTTGTGTGTTTGCACATAGAGCATTACACCGACACTTTAATATCTCTGAAGGTAATAAGTATTTCCAGAGTCTGAAAAATAAGGCTTATGATCCAGTTCAATTAAGAAATATGGAACTCTTTAACACCCTTGGAAATGAATTTAAAATGAATCTGCTGAGGGAACTAATCTCTTGCTGTTCCTGCCACAAATTCTAAATATGTGTGCAGTGGACACTTTAGATTTTTTTTTTTTTCCTGCTGTTTAAGGAGATGTAGAGATCAACCCAGTGATACACAACATATCAGATGCTACTGCCTTATGTATTTCTAGTCTTATAAGTGGCTTTCTCATTTCTAGATAATTTATCAAAAAAGCAAACATACATCCCTAACAGCTTAAGAATGTATTAGAAAACAAAATTTCCATTAGATGATACTCCCAGACATGCAGAGCAACAAGACAGAGGAAAAAGGTCAGAGTTAGAGAAAAATGTAATCTCCGTTCTCAGATTTATTTCTGCAATTGCCACCCACTGAAGAGAAAATGAGGTTGCTCAGCTCTAACTGTTTGAAATGGGTTTAGCCAGAAATTCTGTACTCTTCAGTCAGTTCTTCCCTATGTATGAATAAGATTCAGCTATTTTTTTTTTTCAACAAGAAATAAAACTACATTATTTTAATCAACTTACTCCTTTAATATGGATACCACTCCCAAGGCTAGATATGTAAATATTTATTCATTAAGGGCTGAGTTGCTAGCTAACTGTATATGGTAATCTCAGAACTCTGAGGCAGTAACAGATGCTGCTTCTGATTTTATCAAGCTCTCCACAGATAGATGGTGGAAACAGTTTTCTACCACAAAAAAAGTCAGAATTTTTGTTGCCTAATTTAAGGGTATCTTTAAGTCAGATGATTTTTCAGTGTATGGGATACCCAGTAAATTCAAAAGTTAGAGCTTTAATTGACTTGATTATTGAATCTGCTGGCTTACATTTTGATATGGAGCTGTTTATTCAGATATAGACGTCATTTAGAAAACATAAAAGCATCATGGATTTCATGTTCTTTACTATGGGTGGTCATTTACCATAGTTTACCCTCTTGCTCTCAGGATGTGGGCAGTTTACCTCTGTTTGCAGTGTGGCATCAGTAACAACAGCTGTTACATTATAGTGCAGAATAACTTCATTAATTATTTTGCTTTTCCCAAGGTCCATTAGAATATAGCTAGGCTGTGTATTTGATATTTCAGTGATGAATACTTTCCCCTGGAAGGATTTTGCAGTAGAACCCATTCCTATGTAAGAAATGATTTAGCTCTGCAAAGATTTGTTGTGGACTATGTCACTGAGGTTAGATACTGAACTCTGGCATCATGGTGAGTGAGAGTAAACAAAAAATCTTGCTCTGTTTCTTAATAAATGAGAACAGTGTGCTATTAAGTGAAATTTTGAAGGTCTAAAATTATTTAAGCTCTGGTGTTGGTACTGGTAATGCATCACTGTGTAAGCATTCCAGAGATACTGGAAATGGTATTCCTGGAAACAACCGTAATATTATGTTAAAGTTCCCTTCTAATGTGGTATTTTGACTCTGTGGATGCCTTTGTATTAGGAGGTTTGGCTGGTTAAATAAAGAAGGAAGTAAAACGTGCTCTGCAGCTTTTTCTTGGAATGATTTTGTTTGAAAGACTTAGCAATGTTCAGATAGAGTTCCTGCATGCAACTGAAATGCACTGCTGTTTGGATACCCGAGTGGGAACACTTACAAGTAATTCTGCCATCTACCACTGGTTTCACAGGGAAGGAGCACCACTGTTGGCAATGGAATTTCTTCTTTTTTGTTCAGTGTGGGTGAGAGAAAAATTTAAAATTCTTGACTACCAGAGGTTGAAATAGCTTGCTAGAAAGTTCTTAGTGGCTTTTGTTTTGAAGGTGACTTCATTATCTAGAGTATAATTTTTAGAATTGGAGTTACAATTGCTATTTGGATAGGTCTTAGAGAAATCCAAAGAAGATCTGTGTTGAAAACCTCCTGTTTCTGCTGAAAGAGCTGCTATCTGCCTGAGCAGCAGAGTAGGAAATGTAATACTGTATTGATGAGGCCTAATGAAGGGGTATTTTGTTCAAGTTCCAGACGAATCAAAATGCAGCAAACAAACAAGTTGTACAGCTCAAATAAGCATATTCTCAAGTGCTGAAAGATTGCTGTTCCCACTGAGCACTGTATTACTTTAGTAAAGTTGTCCTTTTACATCACTCTTTGTAATGCTTCGCTGTCTGAATAGAGTTTACTCCTCACTGTTTTCTCAGCTGTGCCTAATCTTATCTAGATGAGATCTTTTTATGCAGTAGTTCTCACCTTTCTCAGGAAATACACCTCCTAGGTTTTAACTGTTAATTCACACGAAGTCCTGGAACCTGTCTGTGCTCTCACCTCAGTTGTGTGAATTTTTCTGCCAGTCAGTAGCACCAGCAGTGCAGTGTCTGAAGCTGCAGTATTTACTAAATTTACTGTAAGACTGTGTACCAAGCCACTCTAGCATCTCCTAGAAAAATCCTACAGATAAGAGGCTGTGTAACTCTCATCAGCTTTGATGCTACAGTACAGACAGCAGCTTCTTCCTAATGCTGCCAGCCTTAGATGTTTTTGGCAGACGAGTTTTGCATAACAGCCTGAAAATATATTTTTGCCTTATCCTTTTCCATATTAATCTGATATCAATCTTAAAATATACTTAATAAGGAAAGGTAATAAACTTGTGAGCAGACTAATTTATACTGCCAAGAATGAAGTGGAGAAAGGCCATGAATTACCTCTTGAGGACCATGCAAAAACAATTTATGGTTCAATGGACTGGGTCTTATAAATAGTTTCAGCTGTATTAGTTATGAATTTTACAAGATATTCCATGCAGATGTATTATACAGTATGCACAAATATCTTTCCTAAAAACCCAGAAAAGTTTAGCTGAATATATAGTTGGTGTGCACTAATGCACTGCTCTGCCATTGCAAATGAAGCCTCCTTCAAAACATTCAGTCAGTATCTCCTCAGCAAGTTTCATCTCCTGCAGCACTTGAAGAAAGAGTATATTTAGACAATGACAGAACAGCAGTTTCGGGTAGGCAGTTTCATCTAAGGCACCAGATTTGCCAATTTGTTAATAGCCTTTGCCTGTAGCAATTTCATACTTGGGTTGTCAAATGCATTTGTTATGTATGTTTAAGAAAAGACTATTAATGAAAAATACCTTATTCTGCAAGTTCTTCCATTTCTTCAGTTCCACACTCAGAACTGGAGCTTTTGTGTACCATCAGTAAATGATACTTAGCTTGTAGCATTTTTCATCTCTTACAACAGAGGAAAGCAATGTTAATAAAGGAAAGAAGGAGAAACTAAAATGTCTAAGGTTGTGTGTGACAAAGGTTATAGGAAAAGGGTGTTACAGAGAGAAATACAAAGCTAGAAAAGGTGAAAGATGAATATGTTAAGTTGGAGTAAAGGTCATGGAGGTTATGAGTGTCCCAGTATGTTCATAGGAATGCTATATAAAATTAAGTATATATATATGAAAAAATATATTCAGATTTCAATGATAATAGTTAAACTTTTGAAAAATTCTGGATTTGGGATTAAATAGGAAATCTTCATGTGTCTATATTTGTATTTGAAATGAATGGGGCAGACATCCAATGGAAAAGAAGCCATCTTTTGGGCAGTGTAATTAAACTAGATTTCCTATGAAATGATATCTTAAATTAACTGCTTTGAGTGCAATTATATTAAGCCTTTCTGAGCTAAGAAATGGTAAGAAAGAAATCTGTAGAATTGTTTGGATGCATAAACCTAGGAAAGAGTCAGCCCTATCCATTGATTTGGAAAATTTAAGAAATGCATTGAACTGAATTGCTTCAGCATAAAAAGATACCATATTTTCCTAAATCTGGAGTCCAGAAATAGTAACCCAGTACTCAAGACCATGTCTGTGGCACTCAGTTTGATGTTGCAACATATTGGGCTGCTGCTTGGACACAGCAGAGAAACAGCTTTTTCTTAGAAGGGAAGAGACCAATGCTTATTTCCAGGAGTCATTCCGAGAAGCTTGTTTCAGATTTTGTTTTTCATCATCTTTACATCTGGGTATGCTCAGTGTGCTGCCCTTGCAGGATGTGAGAGGCTACTGTGATCTCTGTGAGCTGCAGCTGTGCAAGGAACTCACCTCTATTCCTGTCTCAGTAGTAGACAGACATTCATAGCAACATGCCTTTTTTTTTGTTCCACGTTGGAAGAAAACTTTGTGGAATAGTTTGTTCGCAGTGATTGGATTTTTCTAAAGCTAGGACTATCCTGTCGGATCTGGTTAATACAAACTATGGATATTTTTGGAAGTATTTTGCAGTTCAGTGGGTAAATATGGACCTAGAAAAAAGCTGAAATGAACTAAAGCAAACCTGTTCTGCTTAGTTGTAATTATAGACAGTGAACAGGAAAAAGTTCCTCCAAGAATCTGTTTTGAGACTTTCGAGGTTCTTAGTGTTCCTGGAGGAGTACAAGCTGCACCCTTATTCAACACCTGTGTATTTTTATCTTCCAAAACTGAGTTTCCTGCACGTGAAACATGCTTTCAGCATGCTTTGACAGCAGCTGCTGTTACTGACTGATGCTAGTGGTTGTAAACCTGTAGTCCATGCTTTAAATGACACAGTACTTCTTCTGCAACTATGCAGAGTACAAACACCTTGGGAGTCAGTGAGATCCTACAGTAATTACTTTCTTAATACATTATATTTTGGAGAAGAGGAGCTATTTGAAAAACTGCTGGGCCCAATTCTTACCTGCTATACTTAAGCCCTATTCCATTGTTCTTAAAATTTCAAAAGCAATGGAAGCTTTGAGTTATCAACAATACAGATCATTGTGTGTAAAGAATACTTCAGATGTAACAGGTCTATAAAGGAGCTATATTAAATCTTATGTACAGTGGTTAATGATTTCACTCTCTCTTATGGACCTTCTCACAGTCACTTGATGTGTTCTTTGCTTCTTTTTCTCAAATCACCTAACATTAAAGATAAACTACTTATGATTGCAGTCACAAAGAATGAAGATAATTGCCTGGATCAGTGGTTATGGTCATCATACAAGTAAATAAGAAAGAAAGGTGAAAGCATCAGTCAAGTGATTTAATACTTCACCTTTTTAGAGCTTCCATTTTATAGCTGCTTCAAGTAGCTTTGTCTGCACTGCACCATTTTAGAGCAAACTCTCTGAGGAAGGGGATGGAATGTGCTGAAAATTCTCTCTTGGCCTTTAATCTGTGGGGGAATATTAAAGCATGCCAGAGAAGACAATTTTATAGGTGTCTTTTTTTTTTTATTTCAGTAGTCAGGAGATGAAGAAAAAATCCTTGTTCAGTGTCAGCATCTCTAGCACTGTTCCTGTTGCCACCTATATGCTGTCTTAGAGCACCAGAACAGCAGTAACTGTTGTGTTTTTTGTTTTTTTGTTTTTAATCTCCACCTACTTTGACAGTTAATATTATAAAACATAATCTGTAGTCTAAAAAATTAAGTGTAAAGATGTCTGATGTCTCAGCATGTATTTAACTGAGACCCAAATGCAGCTGCCTGTGCATTCATTGGCATAATCAGCTACCATGTTTCAAAGAAAGTTAGAGTTAGGAAAGTCATTCTTTCAGTATGACTATTCATGTAAATATTCTCATCTACAAATATAAGTGGTAGGAGCTTTAAAAATAACAGCCCAAGCAGTACAATTTCTTAATGGAATATGATATTACTGATATTTTAGAGTATGAGATGAATGTTATATGGATCAATCGATTTGCCAGTCTGCAGCCTCATCATTTTTTGGTGTGATGCTACATTTATTTCTTGGTATAAGACCTACAACGAATACGATTATCACTTAATCAATCTTGAGCGATGTAAAGTGTATAAAGGGCTACTGGATCAATTAGGAAGTTAGATCATTTTATCAATATAACAGTACAAGATTATTTTAAAAATGGATCTCTTTTAAATGGTCAACTTTTTGTGTCTGAGGCAAAGCTGAGATCAGGCTTAAATTATATATTAAACTATTTCATTATCAGAACAGCAGTCCTAAAATTCAACTTATTACTGAGTCATTCAAAAACATAATATAAACAAGTTTCAGTGCAATTCTTTATAGAACATTTACATCAAATGTTTCTTCTAATTCATAAATACATTCTCGACAATTGTCTGATTCCTCAAGTTCTTTTTTTTTTTTTTAGTCTAGAATTTCATCCTTTAATTTGGATAAATGCAGTTTATCAAAGAGGGCTAAGACTGTCCCTTATTGTGAAAATAAAATTTTGATTGTTGGTGATGTGATAAGTTATCTACAATTACAGAACATATTATGAAAATTTTCCAGTGATCCTAATGCTGGGTAGGACAAAAGTAAATCATTCTGGGAAGGGAGAGATTTTAAATTAACATTTTTATTGCCCTTTGAAATTGCTGTAAATAAGTCTTTGTATGGCTTCTGGAATTAATATTGGCAGTATACAGTATGTTTTTATGTGATGTATTAACTGTCATAATTAATCTTACTTAAAAGCCTCCTATAAGTTTTCTGATGGCTCTCACTTTGAAGTGATGCAGTGAAACTTTTGTAATGATAAAACATTTATATAAATGCAGTGAAATGCATAGCATATATAAATGATCACATGTGCAAATAGACCTGAGGTCAAATGTTGCAATGTTCATAGAGTCATAGAATGGTTTGGGTTGGAAGGGACCTTTAAGATCATTTATTTCCACCCCCTCTGCTGTAGGCAGGGTCACCTCTCACTGACCAGGATGCTCAAAGCCCCATCCAGCCTATCCTTGAATAAAATATTATTCTTACCTAAATATAATTACACTTGTAAGAAGCCTAACACATTTTTAGATAACACTGAAAAATCTCACATAACAAAAAATTAAGAAATAAGTATTATGATAATCATTTGAATTTACATTAAAATTTGTGTAAGTTGTAGCAGAAATTTTGCATAGAACTTCTGTAGTCCTTTTGCCATTTGAATGAACAAATAATTTCAAAGTAAAAACACAATCACAGAATGGCCAGAGTTGGAAGGGACCTCAAGAATCATGAATCTCCAACCCCCCTGAGTATGAAAGGACTTCTGTTAACTATACGCTTAAAATCAGAAAGGCTACGCATAAGTTTGCATGATTTATCTCTCATTTTTAATTTGCAGTAATGTTATCTTTCAGGGATGCTGAATCTCAAAGTCATCTCAAAAGCCATTCGCTTGGCTGCAATTCCATGGAAATTTTTTGGAAACAATTATCATTTACCTGCTCAAGCCTGATGACTTACTCCAAATTTCTACCTTTTGATTAGTTTTGAAATTAGATCATGATCTGATTCTTTGAAAACTATTTTCTTTTCCAAAAAGACCTGTCATGGATGAGTCTTTAGTATTCTTTCTTTTCTCCTGACTGCTAGGTAGCAACATAGCTGTTAAATTCTGCAGTAGGAGGGCAGGGAGTTACTCTGAATCTTGGGTTTGCCTGTTTATCTTAATAATATTATATCCCAGCTCTCTGCAGTAAAAACCAGATGTATCTCAGGAGGGCTAAGGAAAGTTGGTCTGGTATGCTATGTCAGTAATAGTGGAAAAGAGATGGCCATTGTGAAAAACTATATGAATATGAGCTGTTCTCAGGATAAGCAAGACAAAGGGAACATGAATTTTAAGGTATGTGCACTCACAGGAGAGTGCAGGGATATTTGATTGTTCCTGTATGTCCTGCGCAAGTAAATTTGAAGTGAACATAAAAGATTGTCTTTCTATATGCAGTTGTAGCATTTAAATGTATTTGTATTAAATATAGATATTTAACAATTTATAAAGAAGTGAAAATGACCAGAAGTTAGGGGATCATTTGAACGACCAGGGGAGTCCAGTCATTCCACCTGGCATAAGGCAGTGCAAAGGGATGTGTGCCTGAGGTACAATTGAAGAAGATAGGAATGAGCCCTGTTGCTGAATGTTAGAAGAGAATGATATTTTTTGTATTTTATAAAACAATCAATTCGCTTTTTCAATTTTATACCTCAAAGCCTAACTTTGAAGGTTGCTAAGAAAATCTTGTCTCTATTTTATGAAAAAAGCAACCCACTGTAGCAAATATGGCACTTAATGTGCCACGTGACCACAGACCGTAATGCAGTCAGTTGTATGTGCTTTTATGTGAATGGAATGATTGAGTGTTAGACACTTCATAAAGAAAAATGACATGACTGATAAGGAAACCTGAAGGAGTGTGTGTAAATACCAGCCACTAATTTTACATTCAAACATGATTTATTCTCATGTGTATGTTATAAAAATATATTTATCCAGCAACATCATGCTTTATAAAAATTGGTATTATTTCTAGGCTGCAGAACAAAGCCATTTGGATTCAAGGTTTAATTAATTTTATATACTGATCTATATAGAAATGATCTAAAAATATACTCACAAAAATGAAAACCCTTTTCTTTTCAGATTGCAGTGAAGTGAAAATGTGACCTGTCAGTTAATTTTTTAGAATTAATGTAGGAGTAGAATCCTGATAGTATTTCAGAATAAAATATTTTTCTGAAGGTTCAGAATGACAGTATCTTCAGTTTTGAGTTCTAATTTCTTCCTGCCAATATGCTCATTCATCTCAGGCTCTCATACAGGCTCAGTATTACAGGTACACTTCAAACAAAGATAAATACTTGGAAGAAAAAGTCTGCATCTCGAAATCAGAAACACTATGTGTAACATTTAGTTTATCAAGAAAATTATGACGGCTGCTCTGAAAGTAATGCTTCCTGTTTTATGATGTCAGCCCACAGTGACGGATGTTGGTGGGATTGCAGTACAGTATTCCCACCAATATTCCATTGCATTTTGTTGCTATGTGACAGATGGCAGCAGAGGGGCAGCCTGACAGAATGGTGTCTGACATGAAAGAGTGCATGAAGCAAAGGTGTGTCACTGAATTCCTCCATGCAGAAAGAATTGCACTTATTGGTATTCACTGATGCTTGCGGAATGTTTATGGAGACCCAACAGTAAATGCAAACACAGCGAGGCAGCGGGTGGTGCATTTCAGCAGTAATGACAGCAACACTGGATCACCTCCACCAAGGTGCAGATGTTTACAAGTGTGGCATGTAGGCTCTTATTCATTGCTGGAGAAAGTGATGCTAGTGATGGTAACTGTGTTGAAAAATAGTGTTTTGTAGCTGATAATTTTTTCTATCGAATAGTGTTATTGTGCTCTTTGTATCGGTTGTAGTTTCCAGGGAAATACATAGGAGATCTTACTTTCAGAGCATTCTACATATAATAAATCATTTTTAGCTTAAAATAGGGAAGGGTGATTAAGTGATCTGAAAAACTAGTGGCAGTATCTATCCTGATTACTTTCCTTTGATTGTGTAGTATCTTTTGAAAGAATAGCTTGGCTCATAGCAAAATGTAAGTGTGATAATCAACATTTTTCAACGCAGGGCTGTGAACGGTCTGTTTCTTAATGGATGCAATAGAGTTTTTTTTTGTGTGTATATATTCTTACAACATATGCTTAGGAAATGTAGGGCTTCTTTTTGTCCTTAGACGAGTTGACTTTGTCCCTAAAGATGTTTTTTGGAAGAGTGTCCTATAGTCACAGACAGGTTTTGAAAAGTGTTTACTTCCTCTTCCTCTCTAGCAGAGCAGTGGAAGAAAGGGAGCTGAACTGTAATGCAATTGTTAGTGTCATGTTTAAAACTGGCCTGTGCTTTGCCAAAAAATAGAGATAGAGAGTTGTTTTTTTTTTTTTTTCTGTAAGAGTTTCGGGGATAAATGCTGTGAAGGTGGAAGAGCTATTTAAGATGATGAACAATACTGGTGGCATACTGAAAAATGAGTATACAGTGTCCATGAATAAATTTATGGTGGAAATTAAGATCTACGTATAGAATGGGATTCTGAAGCATCCATTCCCAGGAGCAAAGGGGACATGAGCCCACTTGGTTTTAAAATGGATTTCATTATACTGTGAAGGAGTTATTTGATGTAGTTGTCTGTGATAAGTGATTGGATGAAAGCTGTGTCTGATGTGCCTTACTCTATCCTTTCAGAGTTTCATTCTACCCGGAGAAAGCAGGTGCCTTGGGGGATTTAAACCAGGAGATGTTGGCAATTTTTTAGCTAGATTGAACTTAATGATCAAAACTATGATGAAGTTTTGAGTTTAATCTAATACACGGTAGGTAAAGGATGACATGATTTAAGCATCAAAGTCATGAATGCCTTTTGTGACAAGTATTTGTTGACAGGTAAGTTAATATATCGGTCTTGGGAAAGATGATGACTTTCATCCTTGTAGATAAAATTCTCAAGATTTTGTAGCTAAGTGTTGGAACCTTATCAAGCTCACTGTCAGTAGTAAATGCAATTAAACCCTGAAAGTCCAGCTACTGAAGGATTCCACTGACATATTAAAAATAAAAACTGCTGCCTGTGATGAGAGAGGTACGTTTATATGAGACTGTATATGGTGAAGGTCAGATGAGACGTTGTAGTAATCATTAGCTCTAAGAAGTCTTTAATGTTGCAGTGTTCGTAAATATATTATTGGTACAATATAATACTAACACAGGTGTCTGATTTGCTTCCTGATTCTACAATTTTATCTGGTACTGAGGTAGTTATATCCCTCATATATAGTTATGAGAAGGTTTTAAGTTTGAAGATTTATTTTTCCTTGAGAATCTTGTTTCTTATTTTTTCACAAAATTCAATAAAAATTTTGTCAGATGCATAGGCATTTTAATATTTTGACCACCTACAGCTGTATTCATGATGTAATTCCATAACTTGTAAAATTATTGTAAAATATCTAAAGCTAATACATATCATTAAATGCAATGATAATCTGTTTTCCTTAAACTTTTACAGCACTGTGCTCTCCATTTGATTCAGAAGTACTGTAGACAGTTCTGGATAGCGTTAAACAGGGAAATAAAGCACCAGTTCAGAAAATAGGACAAATTTCAAAAAAACAATAACAGTGCAGTGCAAAAGCTTTGTCATTTGTGAAGCTGGGATAGTACTATTCTCTGTGATATTTTGATGTCTTTCTATAAACCCAACTTTGAAACAGTTATTCAGAGATCATGTGGATTCTTTATGCTCTTTGTTAGGAACAAGTCTTTCATTGAAGAGTGACCTATAACTATTTCTCTAGGCTTAGCAGATTAATCCAAACTACCTCCATACAACAGCAAATGTCATTTGAATTGTGTGGAAATATTAATCAGTATTTTATGTCAGGATATAATATACTGCTGTGTTTTTTCTAAAATTACTGAGTTTCTTTAACATATGAGTTTATAGTAAATTGAGTAGTTCACTTAAGCTAGAATTTGAGGTAACTTCATATTGTAATCCAGGGAGGTACTCACTGGCAGACCTTTTTCTGTGATTTTAAATGCATCCATTGATTTTCATTCAGTGCCCACACTCATTGTATAGTTAATGCAGCTACCATCTTTTATTATTTTTTCTTCATATTTTCATGGAAGAGTTCTTAAGTACAGATTTCAAACACATGATTAATGGGTCTTTGTTGCCTAGATTGTGTTACAGTTTTATCCATGGCTGGTTCTGAATATCTCATTTCAAGAGAAAATTGTGGATGTTGATTTTTCAGTGAAACTCCCATCTGATACTCTTTGTGGTATTTCACCGTGGTTTTCAATGTCCATTCATGAATTGTCACTAAAGTACTTTTGGCTTCCAGTTTGGTTATCTGGAAGCTGGTCTTAACAGAATTTAGGATCTTCTATGAGATTCTTCTGTGCTTCTGTGAGATCTAACGGGGGTGGTAAGGAAAGCAGGAATATCAGTTTAGAAACTGCCAAAGAACTCAAGCAATATAATTCATTTACAAACTGGAGATAATGGAGTTGGGCTGTGGGAACTTTTTTGGAATTTTTTTGTTACATTTTTATTTGCAGGAATTTGGATTTTTTCTATA
Organism: Meleagris gallopavo; assembly: GCF_905368555.1. NCBI lineage: Eukaryota > Metazoa > Chordata > Aves > Galliformes > Phasianidae > Meleagris > Meleagris gallopavo. The sequence continues at coordinate 5,796,880 of NC_139414.1, read as the reverse complement.
ATCTATTTAAAATGTGAGACAAGTAAAATAGAACTTAAAGTGGTCACTTTATAGTATGTAAATTGTGTATTTGTGTTGCAGTGCATGAATTTATGTAGATTTTGTCTATAATAAATAAACTTCATTTCAAGGAAGAAAATCTGTCTTAACAGGACTCCTGTTTGAGAAAAGTGTTAGCAGTGTTGTTCCTTTACATATCTGCTCTTTTTCAAAATACTGTTTGTAACATAGTGGCTGTTAAAGTGGACAACCGATATAAAAATAATGCAGCATGTGAGATAAAGTCAGGTGACTTGTAGGTGGTACTTCTGAAGGTTAAGTTACTAGTTGAATTGTGTAATTTTAGTTTAAGACAGAATAAAGGAAGAAGAAATATGAGGCTACATGGCTTTTTATCAAGATCCACCTTGGCAGGAAGTCACGCAGTTTTTTCCTTAAGTAACTTTGTAAGAACTCAGATACTAAGGCATGTGTAGCCTGTAAAATCTGTTCTATGAAATTTAGTGGAGAAAGGCATGAATTCACAGATTAATTTTTCTTTTTTTCTTGAACAATCTTAAAAAAATGAGAAGAGCTAGGCTTTTGTTTTGTTTTTGTTTTTTTGAAGTTAAGTGTTCTAGCTCTTGTTTGGCAGCTGCCCACTGGCAGAACTAAATTAGATATTGTTAGATCTTTATGAACAAGTGAAGTGTTGCTGAGGCATGCACAAGCCTGGAAAAGTCTCAGGGATCCCCTGCTGACAGAAATATTTGAGCGGTACAGCCTGCTCATGTTAATAATTTAACAAAGTACCAAATTACAAAAACATTTGGAGGTTGCATCTTGTTCTGCCTGTATAACAACAAGCCATTTCTCCAATGTATTTGCTACCAACTTGTCATGCAAGAAGACATGTCCTTGCTCAGGTCATGCAACGTATGTGATTCAATGGCTATACACTGACATTTTTGCTATGGATGGAGAGAATTAAACTTTAGTCTAAACAAGAACAGGAATTCAATCTCCAGCTAATCAAGAGGAGGAGGAGCAGGGTGATTGGTTAATCTGTTCATTGATAGTTGGAGTCCTATTACTTTAATGCAGTTATCTCATAAATCCAAGTCCTGGCCCCTTCTGCACTGCTGACTGCTAGGAATTTTTCCTACTCATCTCTGTCCATGTTGATCTTTGTGTCTGGTCCATCGCATCAATGCCATCTGGTAATTGACTGCATAGCAACTCGAATGTCTGTTTCAGTGGCTGCTGCTTCAGCCTTAATTGCTGTTGAGAATGGCTCATTGAGGTGCATGAGAGTGGCAGTAAGTGGAGCTCCAGCTGATTGGTTTCTATTGAACACTTTGAACAGTGCTAATCTGAACTCTGCTGTAAAGAGGACCAGAGCAATTGTAAGATTTATTTGGCAGTAGAACTATTGCCTTCTCCAGGCTGTAGCATTATTAGTCAAGGGGATAAGTTCAAAGTTTAGCTGAGATTTTTGTTTCTATTTTGTTCTTTAAGTTTGAAACACAGATTCTGTCACTGCAATTGGTGAGCCCTTCTCTGCCCTCTCAAAGAGCAGAATTAAAAGCTCTGAATATGATTCTAGGTTGTCTTTTTAAAGCAGTTGGAAAAAAAAAACAAAACAACAACAACCCTAAATGCACAGGATTGTTTTTTTAGACCATCATGAGAGCAGGAGATACCTAAGTATCAGGAGCAAATGGGAAGAAGGTGGATGATCCTACCAGCTGTGCTATGGTGCTGATTAAAAGATTGCAAGTTCGGTTCCTGCCTGATTTAAATAATTTGTGCCTAAGAGTAACTTGGCACCTCAACTCAGAGCTTTTGCAAAGGAAGTCTCATCAGATATGTATCTCTGACAAGTAATCCTTTTTTCCTAATAAACAATAAAATAAGTAATGCAGTTACATTAATTGCATCAGTTTCCAAATATTTTTCTGACTGATCTTAATTTAGAAGTCAATAGAACGATATTCTTGAACTAGAAGACAACCTGCCTTACTTTTGCAAAGTATCTGGTTATAACTGCATGTTTAACATCATACAACATAGGAAATATTTGTATGTGGTAATACAAAGTGTGACTGCCGTACTTTTTGTAGCAGTGTAGTTTCAGCATCTGTAAACTTCTTCACTTGGGATTTAAAACTCTTTTTCAGAAGAAAATGTTATATCAGATTAACACCTGTTATATTTTATCTGTTCTTAATAGGGTCTGTTTCCTGTCTCTGTGGGAAATGACTCATTCTTGAGAGCAAATAAGTAAGAGACATTACTTTTGGAGCAACCTATGTACTTTAATGGGCATCTTCATTCTTAGTAGCTGTGGGAGGAACTTGGGAAAACAGGAGCAGAAACAGTGAAATTCTGGTCCCTGGAAATAGTAAGATTTGTTAGGGAAGCTTTAAGTGCATATAAATTTAGTTTCTTCTGCTTCAGCTCCTTCCTCTGAGTGTCCCTGGTGATGCAAAGTTAATTTGTTTCTAATTTAAGGATAACACTGGGGTTGTAATGTGCCATGAGCTCTCAGAATGATTTTCTTCCTTGAAGTTATGGCCATTTGCTTTCTAGAAAGTTATGGTAGAATTTGATTTCCACTGCATGTCACTCTTAAGTAATGTTGCATAGTAGATTACTGCAGTATGCATTTAACAAAGTTGTCACATATCACACGTCCTGGGAAAGAGGCTACAATGGGAATGTTGTGGTTGGTAGACTAGTAAAACAGTCTTTAGCAAGCCTGGCTAGCCAATGAAACTGTGCCAAGCAGTTCTCTCAGATTTTTTTTTAGTTGAAGTTACTTGCCTTTGAAAGCAATGGGGGCAAGTTGTAGCTGCCTCTGGAAAATAAAACCAAGCAGTGTTTTTTTGTTTTTTTTTTTCCTGTTTTTTTATGTGTGTGATTTTTTGTTTTTTTGTTTTTTTTTTAAACTGGAACTTTCTGTTCCAGAGATAGCTGAATTTATAGTAAATGAACAGCATGTTTTATAGAAGTAATGTAGGAATTGCAACATCTTCTTTTAAAGTATCTTGTGCACAGCAGTGTGTATATTCTCTGGTATACCTATAGGTAGGAATTAGGATCCTGAGGATAAGACGACTGTAATATAGCCAGGAGGAATATGAACATGGAATATTTTATTCAGGTTTTATGATAAAGAAAATGAAGGTCTTTTGGCTTTTTTTTTTTTATTATGAAACATTCAACATGATGTAGTTAATCATCAATTACTGTAAAACTGAATCCATTTCCTTTCCAAATCTCTGCCACTTTCAATTCCTTCAATAAGTGTTGTGCTGACTAATCTCATGTTGGCAGCAGGTGAGAAAAAGGCCTTGGAATAAAATATAATAATGATACTTCTGATGGCCAGAAAGTGTTTTTACCAAGTGGTGAACTTCATGTTATACACATTATTTCCAGCTTCATTCTGCTCTTTGTGTGTTGCAGGTTTTGTATCAGATATGTTGTGCCTAAGGCTGCTCAAGATCTACTCTGAAAATGCTTTTTACTGAAATATTTAGACTTGGCAAGCTCTCCTTAGCTTTTCAGTTGCATTTATGTCTCCCCTGGGATGTAAACTGTAATAATGGAAATGTGACCATACCATGCATAAAAGATTTTTATTTCCTTAGTGTTATGATAGTTTACTAGTAGGTCTGGGTGAAACTTTGTGAATTATAATAGTTATATATACACTTACCTGAGATAATGTAGCTTTTCCATAATTTTACGGGTTTTCTCTGCTGTTTGTACAAATCCTGACAAGGAAGGATGCAGAAATCTTATTCGTCCTCATTAACTGTTTGCACTAAAAAGTCCAGCAACAGTTCTGTCCTTTTGTACTTACTGAAATCTTTAATTGTAAGACTTTCTGGTATGTGTCTCTTTCTGTTATGATGAGAAGTTCTTGGTAGCATTGTATATATTAAAGCACAGTGAAATCATCAGAAGAATTAGTACTGAAGTGCCAGCAATTATCTGACTTCTCTTCGATTTGTTTGTTTTTCTCAGTCCAAGTCTGAGCAATAAGAAATGAATTAACTTCTACGATTTTCCATTATGTATATGTTTGTTGTCTCTGTCCTCAAATATGTAAACAGCTTGAAAGAGCTCTGATCAGAGCAGACTCTTTTTTAATGTGTCAGTAAAATGTTGGATAATTGCTATACTATAATACGGAGCCTAGATGATCCAGTTCAATAGACTGATTTGCTAGACAGATCTCAGTGTTGTATTAACAGTGTGGCTGTGAGGATAGGGAGAATAATTGCACTTCTACCCCAGCTAAATACAGTTAACCAATTCAGTACCTCTACTTAAATAACTCTTGTGTTGTCTTGGAAATGTACTGAGTTTTGGGAAACCCCTAAAATGTGATAGTTGGGATGGTAAGTCTTGTACTATAGTCCTCAGCAGACTGTTTTCAGGTGCTGCCTTAAATATCATGGATGCCTCTGTCAAATACATTTGCCTGTAGAGAATAGAAAGTGATTTGAGTTTTAGAGGGCAAATGTTTCCAGCCTTTAGATATATATTGTATTACCTTGGAGTTTTTAAATCACAGTCTCTTTTACATGGGTAAGTTTCAGAAGAGGGTGAAGGAAAAAAAAGAAAAAAAGAAAAAAAAAAAAAAGCAAAATGAGTGTGTGAATTTTCTCTCTGATTGACTTATTAAAGAAACACCATGCAGAAATATAAAGCAATATGTTCTTCGAGCTGGGCAAAGTTCCTTGCAGATTTCTGAATGATATACAGTAATCTAATGCCTAAAAATGATGATGAATATCATTTACTAAAAGGAAACTTTTAAAGTTAGTGGATAGAGATAACTTGTATTGCAAAGTTCTGAAATACATCACTTGCCTAAAGCATTTTCTTTTCCAGTAATCTAGTTCTGAATAAACCTTGGAAAATGTGAGAAGGTATAATTGAACAAAAGAAACTGTGCACAGGCACATGCTTACATTTTAAAAGATCACTCATGCAGGTGTAAGTGGGCAACAACCTAAGCAAACAATGGAAAATCCTAACTCTTACAAAGAATATTGCTGCTTTTCCTTCAAGTTTCTAAATATTGCCCCTTGTAAGCTTTTAACATGAGCTCCGTGTAGATTTACTTAGCGCTTCCACTAGAAATTCCCTTTGTAAATGTCTTCAGTATTGTGAGACATACTTTACTGAAAATATGGTGGATTTTTCTGTTTAGTTTTTTTTTTTTTTTCTTATTTCCCTTAATTGTGAACTTTTGTAGGCAAGTTAGGCAGTAAAACATGATTTCCATGGTAGGAGGAAATTTTGAACATAGAGCCAAGTTGATGAAGTTTTAAAGTCAAGTTAGATTTTGCTGCTGAAGAAGGTGAAACTACTTACTATACAGGAATGTAATATAGTCAAAATGCTGGAAGAGTCTTAAGATGGGAATGACCAAATTCATAAGCGGAAATATTTGTGAGCTACTGGAGACTATTTTTGGTTGTGTAAATTCTTAAGTCATACCTTATGTCCTGAGAAACATCTTTGTTCTTGTACTTTTCTGGTCATTGCTGGTTAACATACTGCTGGATATCAGTGGATAACACACAAGGCAGAGCTTTTACCTAACCTGAGTATTCTTACATGGATTGTATTGTGAACTGTAATAGGAACAATGCATTCAGCACATCTGCTGTGAAAGGGGTCTCTTTCCAGCTGCTTCTTTAAGAGAAGTGCTTGAAGCATTAAGTACTGCATTTCTATGTATTGTATCACGAATTCAAAGGTTACATCATTTCTGCTCAAAAAGCTTACTGGAGAAAAAGAAAAATACCAGGGCAGTCACTGTGCCTAGATGTCTTTGTGATTGTTCAGCCTAGAGGAGGGAAGGCTTCGGGGAGACCTTACAGCAGCCTTCCAGTCGCTAGTGGAGGAGCTGAGACAAATTTGTATTTGTTAGCATCTACCCTATCTCTTTTTACAAAAATATTTTTGAGTTTTACTGATGTTTTCAAACTCTTATTTTCCAGATGATATCAATTTATGAAGCATTCGGGGTGAATCAAAGTTGTGCATTTGGGGTTATGAGATATGAAAGGGACTTGGTTGAAACCATTCTGATTTTTAGTTATTTTTCACTTTTGTTCCCTCACTTAATTTTGATTGTGCAACCTCCAACCTCTCACAATATACTACTCAAAAGCACTAAAATAAGCTTTACACTCAAAACAGAACTACTATGATACGCTATTTTTATTGACTTACTCTGTTATTTTCTATTTTTTAAAAATCCTGTAACTTAATAACTGTAATTGTGTACTTCAAAATTTTATTCAGCTATTAAGTCACTTCTATGCACTATAAAGAGGGGCAAGGTGAGTCTGCTTGTATGCAAAGAGTAGCTATGACAGAAAACCTTGGAATGTTTTCAGTCAGAAGTTTAAGTGTTGTAGTTAATTTTTAAGGCCTCCAAACGTCACTACACTTCCTGTGCAGCAGTCATATCTGACAGTGGGACCAGTGTTCTCCAGAGACCTGTAGCGATTGTGGAAATATTCTTGAAGACCTCGCAGATCAAAAATGGGATGATTTACATTAATAACTTTCTTATGGTTTACACAGCAAGTGGATGATAAAAGACTGAAGTATCTCGATTTACTAGCTGATATTCTCATATCTAAGGGTCCTATGCAGGATGCGTTGGTAAGTTGGTTTGTGGCAACAGAAGCTAGCCAGCTACATCTCCTCTATCATTCAGGAAGACAGAGATGCCACTGCCAGATCTTTTTATTTTGGACTGAAACTGTTCTTGATTTTGTCACTTCATAAAGTAATAGCCCTCATCCCATAATATTTCCTTTTGAAGTGTCATTATTTGCATCAGCTCCACTGTTTATTTTGGTAAATTTGTGGCACTAATGAAAATGATTTGACAGCCAACTTTTTTTTTTTTTGATGTTTTGTTCAGCAGAGTTACTTAGAAATACTGCAAGAGAGAAATGATTGTGAAATGTAATCATGGCTCATCTAATATTCAATTACATATATGTCTTTCATTTATTCACCTTGGCACCATGCCCAGCGCAAATAAATGCTTATTGTTCCTTAAATAAATTACACTGGCTCTAAACTGCTTTGCAATTTGATACTTACAAGAATTCTGTGTTTATTTGCTGGCACAGGCTGCTCTAAAGACACTCAACCTTCTGTGTTTTGGCTTCTGTTACTCTCATTACCTTGAAAAGTAATTATGCAAATCTCACATTGTATTACATTCAGGCAGGCTTTCATTTATTTATAAACATCTCAAAATTTCAGTTTCAGGATGTGCAACTGAAAAATGTCTGCACAGGATGAGAGATGGTGCTGCCTCACCACCAGTTGCTGCAATTGAGCAACAAGCGATAGATAAGCAGAATTGTCCTCTTCTTTGACTTCCCTGCTTATAGAGAGGAATGCAGTAAATTGGGCTGTAGACATCCAGTCCACATGGGATTTGGCTGTGCGCAGGCAGGCACTGGACTGTATATAAATAATTTTTTTTTTTTCCATGAAAATAAAAAGAGAGCCCTGGAGAGAAAAAAAATGAGCTGAGATAGAGATGTTTGAAAGGTAATTTGTTTGAAAAGAAACATAGATTTCCAGCATCTCCACAATAATTAATAAAAATCTTAAAGCTTGCAGTGTGGGAGTGACACTCATCTCTTAGTGATATTGATAAGGTGTTGCCCTATTCAAGGGATCCGAGTCACTGTTTACTTTAAATGAGAATTGGAACCTTGCTTGGCTTTTGCAGAAAAATGTGTACTGCAAATTGTATCTCATAAGAACTGCTGGGTACAGAAGGCTACTATTACCAGTAGGTAGCCAGAGGCTGCAAAGGAATTTTATATAGTTGAAACAAGCAGCAGTCTCATCCATCTACAGAGAAATATACCTAGAGAAATACCAGATGGGTGAGCTTCAGGGCAACTGTGGACCATCAGCAAAAATTCACATGTCCTTAAAATAGGTGTAAAATCTCACTGTCTGGGGAAGCGTTCTAAAAAGCCAAGAGTATTGAAGGAACAATCAGGCTGACCATCTGGAAACCTCATTTAGATTTCTGCAAAAATCTAGCAGAATTTTGTAGACTGTGCAAGCTATTCAATTTTGAAGATCAGGTTACTTTCAAAGCATTCAAAATTAGCTGCTTAGAATCTAATACTCCTGTAATTGATTAATATTTTTTGAAAATGCAAATCTTATTTGCCATTGATGGCTTTTATTCCTATCTAGTGACCACTGGGGCAGAATAGAGGGGGACAATCACCTCCTGCTCCCTGCTGGCCTCCCCTCTTTTAGTGCAGCCCAGGATACTGTTAGTCTTTTGCAAGAGCACACTGCTGACTTATGTCCAGCTTTTCATCCCTCAGGACCCCAAAGTCTTTCTCAGGAGGGCTGCTCTCAGTGTACTCATAGCTGGGATAACCTTGACCCAAGTGCAACACCTTGTACTTGGCCTTGTTAAACCTTATTATATTCTCATGTACCCATTTTTCAAGCATATCCAGGTCTGTCTGGATGGCATCCCTTCCTTCTGTTATGTCAGCAGCACCACTCAGCTGAGTGTCATCAGCAAACTTGCTGAAGGAACACTCAGTCCCACTGTCTGTGTTGTTGATAAAGATGTTGAAGTGTACTGGTTCCAAGATGGACCACTGGGCAGCACCACTTGTGACTGGCCTCCACCTGGACATAGGGTGATTGATAACAACACTTCAACCATTTCTTTATCCACCTAGTAGTCCAGCCTTCAAATAATCTCTCCCCAGTTTAGAGATAAGAATGTGGTCTGGTGTTAAAGGCTTTGCACATGTCCAGGTAGATGACATTGTTTGCCCTTTGTCCACTGATGCCATCACTCCATTGTAAAAAACCACCATATTGGTCAGGCCTGATCTGCCCTTGGTGGAGCCATCCTGGCTGTCCCAGATCATCTCCCCATCTTGCATGTGCCTTAGCATCTCTTCCAGGAGGTTCTGTTCTATGGTCTTCCCAGGCACAGAGATGAAGCTCACTGGCTTGTAGTTCCTGGGTAGATTCACTGTGGTTGGCATGGCTGAAGTTAAAGAAAGGGTACCCTGAAATATCATTCCTGAGCAGAAGGGAACATTACTTATTACTCTTGATCATTTAAACACAGGAACTTCCTGTGGATCCAGTAACTCCTGCTCTGACTTGTGATTTTATTTGTAGCTACTTTAAATAAATTGATACTCTGCATCTCACACAGGTGACCTTCGTAATAGTCAAGTAAAGCTGACTGTAATTAAGTGCATAAAGTTGTAAAGTTCTGTCTGCCTGCATTTTTGTGTTTGCTGTCCTACCTACTGCTAGCTTTGTTGGATGCAAGCATGCTGAGTGACAAGACAAAAAACATGTACCTACAAAGTAACATTCTGCAGTTTAAAGGTATGAAAAACTTGGTATGGCCTCCTGCAGCTTTCTGAACTGGTACTGAGTGGCCTCAGAGGTAATAACAATTGTAATGTTACCTTACTGTGCAACTATCTCATTATTTTCTTTGAAACTGTGCAATTCCCTCAAGTAGATTGATCGGTTTTATACTATTTTTATGTAAAGCATAGTTTGGTTTTTTTTAAGGCCTTATTGCTACATGTAGAAAAAGAAAACGTAATGAAAAGGGTGTATTTTTATTATTATTATTTACCAGGAAGCAGTAAGTCTGAAGACACCTAGGTTGCAGGTTGGTGACTTTGTTGGAAAAGGGGCATAAGAAGGCATACGTGTATTCTTTTTGTTGCTGTTGAACTAGAAACCCTGCCTTTGTTTGTTGTCTATCTTCTTCAGTGTTTGCTGAGTACCCTGCATACTATTCTCAGTCCTCCATCTGTCTTGGATTATCTTGTGTTCACCTGAAGTAATTATCTGCAAGTAAAATATAAGAATATATTAAATTTCAGAATTTGTGATTTTGGGAATCAGATTTAATTAGTGTCTGTTTTCAAAAGAACTTGCCATTTACAGATGCATTTTCAAAGCTGCCAAGAGCCCATTTAATCTGTGTTGATCTTTGGGAAGTCTAAGTACCTACATTTGAGAAGAAATGGAAATTGAACTCTTCTAAAAATCTTGCATTGAATATGAGCAGACAACGGCAAAAATTTGATAGTGTTTTGTACATTGATTAATTAAAGGGATGGGGTAGCCAGACTGCCAAATAGCTGATTTTGAGGAAGCTGTGATTCATCTGTAGGCCAATAGTCATGACACTGGGCTATGAGGAGAGAAGTACCTCCCACATTTTAGGACTTCCCTCACTCCTAAGATTACAGAGATTACGTTTTTCTGTTTTTGCTTGTGAAGCCTGCATGCCGACTTAGGAAATCTGGTCCTCAAGTTAAATATCAAAATATATTTGAATAACCTGTTTTGTGGAATTCAGTGTTTCAGGGTGCCAGTAGCATGGCATCAGTTTTGTCGGTTTGCTTTTTTTAAAGAAGAAACTAGGATATAAAGCAGACTATATACATGTTTCATTTCCTTTTGCTGAGGAACTCTTCTGTAAATTACAACAAATGTTATGTGACTTTGTGTTTCTCTGGGATATTAATATGATTGTTCTGCCTAAAGAAAGAACAATTTTCAAAAGAAAGAATCAATATAGCATTCCAAATTGTCAGATAAAAACAAAAAAATACTCTGTTTTAAGTGTAGGAATTGTAGCAGTCTAAAAAGGTATCATTTATCATTAGACCATGGCAAGTAAGTAGGATGTCTGAATGCTGTTTTGAAGTCCAAAACTCTTACTCTGTAAATGTGCAAAAAGAGTAAGAGTCTTGGAAGGGAACAACACTTGATGCAGTGGACACAGGGAAAACACTTTAAAATGTGGTTGGAATCCTAGACTGGCACCTACTCTTCTTATGCAACTGCTTTTTTAATGCACTGCAGCTCCTCAATACACCCTTTACTAAAATTTTATCAAGGAAAAGGCATGAAACAAGTAAAGTGGTTTTTTTTTGTTTGTTTGTTTGATTGATTGATTGTTTGTTTTTTTCCTCAGCAAGAAAAAGATGATATCAGCAAGAATTTGGGATGCAAAAAATGTTAAATTGAGTTCAGTGTCTCAAATTTTGATGCCTTTTTGAAAACCTTCTTACTCTTTTTAACTTCTACCTTTTTAACACTTTTCTTTCTCTTCTAAAACCATGGTAAAGGAATCTCATGACCAAAGGCGTCAAAGAATATTCTTAATTTTTGTTTGGTTCCTCTCTCCCTTAATTATTGCCTTCTCTTTCTAGCATGAAAGTTTTTCAAATCTAATTCTTCATACTTTTGTTCTATGTGTTCAGAGAGATCAGTGTAAAGGTTGTTTCAGACATGAAGTAATATTAATATTTATGACTGTGTGGCTGATGTAATCATAACACAATCTCTGTTAGAAAAAAAAACGAGAACATTCTTCATAGGACAAGCAATTATAGCTAGAATGAACGACATATGGAAAAATCTAGTGTAACTATCAGCATTGCTTGCCTAGATAAGTGTATAGATCTTTTATTCAAGTAGTATTCTTTGTAAATAGATGAAAAAACTCCACATGAGTATGGAGATTAGAATGCTACTATAACTCTACAAAATATTGGAAAAATATACAATACCTTACAGCTCTCACTCCATTCTCCTTGACCACTTTTATTGACAGCACGGACTTTGAAAAGATATTCTGTATTTGAATCCAGATTATGTATCTCAAGGTTCTGCTGTTGTATTTTGCTTAGCTTGCCATCCAGTTGTGTGTGGACAGTGTTATCAGGACCAATACCAACAACTTCATAAAATTCTACCTCAAAGAAATCCACATCTTCTATAGGACAAGTCCAGTAAATCTGTGAAGAGAAAAAAATCTGTAGAGCATCATTGTGTACTGTTTTTGCTAATTTTCATTTTTGCCTTTTTTGAAAGGCTCCAGATTAGCAGGTTTTAATTTTAAAATGCTGAAGCAGCTGAAATTCCCTGTTTGTAAGATACATGTTGGGAGATAAGCACCCTCTTGGGAATTTCATAGTACTGTCTTCTAACACACTAAAAGTACTGAAGGCTGGCAGCAGTTGGTTCTTTGCGACATGCTCTTTTGATTTTATGCAACTGGTATCCTGTTCTTGTTAACACCTAATATATCATGAGGAAAATTACATAGACATATGATGTCACATTTGAAGGCCAAGAACAAGGATCAAATGAGTTGGTCTGACATACAGATATTTAGATGCAAACATAGTAGTACATCTATTTCTTGCTGCAGTGGATCATTCCTTGTAAGATATTTATGACATATAAAATAATATAACAACCTTATTTAATATGGTAGGAAAGTGATGCAACTCAATTTATACTTCAGTTTATCTCTAAAGGCAAGTTTAAAATGCACACTCTCCTATGCAAATGAAATATTTGGTATTGTAGTTTTATTTATTCAAACTAAGAGCCTGAAAACATAGTGGTAATAGTATTTGCGTATATTTAGAATTTATTAGTGTCTTACTTTGGCAGACCTTGGATAAACAACAGTCTGGTATATAACAACAGGTCCTGGCACTGGGAATGATTCTTTTTCCATGGGTTCTGAACTTGGAAAGTTAACAAACTGATATTTCCTTTTTTTTCTTGAAGTTTCACAAGCTGCATCACATGTTTTATTACTCTGTGTAGAATGATGGAGAGGTGTAGAGTTCGGTCTCCCAAGAGTGCTTTCAATTGGCATGCCTAATTTAAGCAAGGAATTTAAGGATGCGCTTTGGAGCATTGCTGATTGCTTGGCTTCATGAATGCTTGAAACATGCCTTGGAACCATTATTTCTGGGTTAACAGAACCGGGATGCTTTTCTCTACCTTCTAACTGTTTTGTTTCACTAAGGGTTGGTGAAAATCCCTGTAAAATGGCAAACAATTCATCGAATTTGAATTGCAGTTTCCTTAAGGGATCTTCTCGGATAAGTGGGCTAGGCTGGAAAATGGAAGGAATTGCATCTTCTATTTCTTTCACCAAACAGTGTGCAGATTGCAGAAATACAACCTGACTTTCCTCCTTAAGAGCCTCTTCAGCATACTGGATAAGGCCATCCATATACGAGAGCTGGCTGAATGTATAGTTTACATATTCTGAAATGTCTTTCTGTTTTTTAAGCTCAGTGTTTTCAAGCAACTCCATCATCTCTTTTTCTTGTTCATGTAGCACCGTATGTAGTTTTAAGAATCCATTTCTGATCTCTTTCCTTTGGAGATCCTTGGAGGCCTGGAAATTATTTCTTAACAGGGTAACTTCCATTAGATCATTATCAATTCCTTGGCGTGCTGAAAAAAAACAACAAACAACAAACCTGCGGTTAGTAGTTTCAACTTCATATTAAAATATAGTGGTTACAAGAGACAGAGTGATAGGTTGTAGTTTAAAGAAATTTCAGGTTTGGTAGAACACGGGACAAGTGAGAATTTAGTATTTTTCTCTCATCTCTACTGCTAGGGAGCTCCAAGGGAAGTTGTTTGGGTTAAAATTTTCATATTTGGATGTATGAAAGTCAGGTAGCTGAATTGCTCCTTGATTATTATTCCTTCACTTATTTATCGTTCCCCAAGATGGGCTTGATGATTTTTAGTTAATTACACGGGAAATCCTGAAACTTGATTTATAGTAACTCTGTATTATTTTTGGAAATTCACTGTGTCAGTAGCAAGCTAAAATAATTGTAGCAAATGTGACTGCATAGACCTCATTATGTCTATGGCTGACAGTAGATTCCTCTGATAGCCATTATATGAAGGTATGATTTATTCTTTTGACACTAAAAACTGAGAAATGTGAGAAAACAGAATCAAAAACACCAGAGACTGACAGTAAATTTTGCTGGAGTGCAGCTAACATTTTGAAACAATGTCACATTACGGAATCCTGTACAAATATTTAGTATTTTACTTTTTGAACTTTAAGACTGTTATGAAAATGCAAATTGAATGCTTCCTGTTATTTCTCACTGCATGTGGTTCACTTTTAGCTTTCTAAATTTTATTTTCGATGCAACTTCATTTGTCCCCAGCATTTGTGATGTTATATGCAAAAATCGAAATATTTAGAAGAAATTCATAAAATCCCAGTCTCTGCACAGTCACTCAGTTGCTATGGATGAAGTCTTAGATAAAAGGAGGGACACTGCTGTGGTTCCTCAACGACGAGGCTGTCTTGCCTCTTATTCAGCATGGACATAATCATAATACTGACTCAAGAGAGACAATCCATAATTTGCCTGCAGGGAAAAAGGCGTGTATTTCTGATTAAAAAATGCAGATGTAATTGGTGGCTGTTTCACACTGGGTCTCACAGTACAAAATGGAGTTTCCACTTTTCTGTTCCCGTCTTGCATACAAATCCTTAGTTCTCTAGTGTTTGAGTCTAGTTCATGGTGCTGTGCAATTAAAGGCTTGTTTCCTTTATATTTCTACAGTGGGAACAGTTCACCTCTCCGTCTCTTGTGATGTGCAGAGAATTAACGCGGCTCATCAAGTGTATGTGCAGGTATCTTTCCTAAGAAGGCACAGGGAAGTGTAAGAAGCAGCAGAAATACAAACCTTGTTTAAATTTTACAATTGTATTGGAGAGAGAAGCAGCCTCTCTTGAACATGCAGCTGCCAAGGGAATGGTCTCATGATCATTGTGCAGCGAATTCTTGCAGAAACCACAGATCAGTTTGTGGTCATCCAGACAGTATTCAGAGAGGTGTGAGTTGCAGTGCAGTAAGCATGCCCACTGTTCGTTTTCTTCTTGACACGTGTTGGTGAAAATGTGGTCTTGAGCACCACTCTCAGTATGATATAAATGCAGACATTCACTGCACATGTTAATTCCACATGTTCTGCATCTTTTAGTTGCCACTCTTCTTCTCTCCCTGCAGGTTTCACAATAGACTGGTCTTTGAGTGTGATCAAATCTCCATTTCAGAATGCCGTGTCTGCGCATGTATTTCTTGGCTAGTTTTGCTTTAAGGTAGTTCTTCCTCAGCTGAATTTTGTTTGTGTTAGGGAGACAGTGAGCTTTGTTACACACTGGGCATATGATGATATAATAGTTTTCTGTTGCTTCAGCTTTGGTCTTGGTTTTTATTATACATTTCTCACAAATGCAGTGATTGCATGGCAGCATAAGTGGCTGGAGAAATAACTGTTTGCACAGTGGACAGGCAAGCTGATCACGAAAAGCTTGGTTGGAGCCCTTCCTTTCTGGTACACGTGCATTATTTCTAGTTCTTAATCTTGACGTGACATCTGTTGACCTAAAGAAAATAAAATTGAAAAAGAAAAAAGCAAACAAATGAAAATAAAAGACAGAATATTAGTGTACAATCTAAGAAACAGAATGATAAAATAAGCAGTTGCACCTTGCATGCCAACCATCCTTTTATTCTGACTGGGTATTTTAATAATATCCACATTTACATATGATCATCCTAAATTTTAGTCATTTAAAAAATCACCCATTCATGATTTCTGTTTTTTTAAAACGAATGAAGATTATTCTTAGCAGCAGTCTTATGTCATTAAAATTTAGGCAATTAATATGAAATAATCAAAATTTGGATTTTTTATTAAAATTAGAATAATTATTTTATTTTAGAAATAATTGATTTTGTGTTCTTTTCAAATCTCTATTATCCTAGCTTTCCTCTTAACCTGTGGACATTATTGTATAAAAAAGTGTTACTTTTATAATGATTCTGACTGTTTTATATATCCTTGGCAAAGAGCATCATTATTCAGTATGTACACCTGATTCTGGACACTACAATCTGGCCTTCTGCCATGCTTCAGTTTAGCATCCATGTTGGTATTGCTTTTCTTACCATCTACTCTGCCCAGATGTTCAGCCATGCTATTTTTCTTGTCACTCTAGAGAATGGTAGAGAGGAAAGAAAAAAAAAAGCCTTTTTTCTGCTTCTAAAAAAGAATGATATCCTGTGGTTTGAAATAGCTCCAATGAGCACTGGATTATATGCTCCTAAATGCAAGACATCCATTAAGATGTAATGAAAATTAGAAAAATAGAAACCTAAGAAATTAAAAGCCCTTGATCCCACTTACTGAACAGTCCCTGGTGCTCTTGACTGCTGCTGGTCATAGACAGATTTTCCACAGCATTTGCTTTCATAGTATTGGCACGCTGAGTTCTCACCACCGCAGCAGCAGCATTTGCAGTCTGGGTCATTTGAGCAAGAGCAGCAGCACCACCAGCAATTTGCGTGCTCTGAACATGAGCAGTGGCAGCACTGGTAAGGTTTGTCTTCTTCGTACGGGCATGGGAAACAGCTGCAGTTTTGCTCACTGGTAAATAGAAAGCGCCAACACAGGCAGCATTCTTTCTTTCTTCTGTGGCAAGTCAGATAACAGCAGTTTGAGAAGCATGGGCAGGCTGAAAAGGTACATCCATTTTCATCCATCTCTCCATTATACAGCTGAAAGGAAATTCATTTATCCTTTTAGCTTCTCTGTAAACTATTGCAGTTGGGCTCCTACAAGGCACGAGATCTGACTCGAGGGTCAAGGTCTGTGCTGTGGGCAATGCATGTTGTTCTAAATGGAATGTGATGTCACAGTGATGCATTCAAATAAGGACACAGGCAGAATTTTATCTGCACGTTTATACACGTTTTATACATGCTTAATATGCTGGTTACAACATCTGTATATCACGATACTTATAATTGTTCTTGAATTCCTAGACAGCATTTACCTCTCTCTCCATTAATAGCATGAATAGTTTATGCACTGGGATTAGCTATCCCAAGGCAACCATCTTGTTAGGGCCACATGCTTTACGGTCATTTTGTTAGCTTCAAATATAGCTACCACACAAAACAAACACTTGAAATGCGTCTTCAAGTATATACTTTTATCTGTAATTGTTTTTGTCTGCCAGTGTTGATGCACTTGAACAACGTATGGTATTTGATCCTCTGAGACTTGGGGAAAGGAACTGTGCTTGGAGCACAAGTTCAATGCTCAATCATGGTAGACCTGCATTTTTTCTCTCTGAGTCCAAGTGTGCTTCTTCACCTCTCTTAACCTGACCACTCTTCTATAAACGCAATATCAGGTCTCATTCTTTAGTTACTTCATATTAAGCACCTTTTTCTTCTTTTGTTTAGTTAATTTATTTGATGATTTAAATAGTATTTTTGTCTATTTGCAGAGATTATAATTTTAAATAAAAATGAAAGTGTTGTAAGAATACATGAACTTCTCAGAAGTGTGTACTAGTAGTTTACTGTAATGATTACATCTAATTAAAACAAAATCCCCCCACTAAGTTTTCTGCAGCTGACATCTGAAGGAGCATGTTCTCTTACTGGAAACTTTATAAAGACAGTGATATTTGTGTAATACATACTCAATAATGCTGCCTTTTAAAAGTGGCCACTGTACTTCATGTATCTGAGTTTTTCTGAAATTTAGTAATTCAGCTTGTGATAATGTGTTAATGTATAACTGGGAATTACTAAAATGAGTCTTGACATAGTTTATTGTAAAAGCTCCTTTGATCCTATTTGCTGAAAGTCTGTTCTACTTAAAGAAAATTTATTTCGCTGATCCAGAGCCTTACAGACTACAGTGGCTGTGTCATTATGTGCGGCCATCTACATGGATGGGCCATAATGGGTTCTTAGCAATGGCTATAGTCTATTATGTCAATCAGATTTTCATGCAGAAGTATTAGATGTGTGCTGAATGGTATAGCCTGGACATTCAGTGGATGTTGTTTATGCCACTTGTCTTTCTAGTTTTATCAGCAGCAAGACTTTTTTTGCTGTGCATGTTTAATTTTATCAGATCAAATGGCTTTTGCATTCAATTAGTAGGAATATACCTTGTGATGCTTGTCTGTTTTTCTTTTGCAAGTATGTTCATTATGAAATATGGTTTTCTTGTGTGTGAGAAAGAAAGCTGGCAGGGTAAGAAAAGAAAAAAAGAATATTAGTCATGTGTCCCATATGCTAATATTTAGTCAGTGTTTTCCATTTTGGCATAATACAGAGGCTAATAGCAACTTGTATCATTCTTAGGAACATATACCTATTGATTCATTGGTTCATTGATTCTCTGTGAGTTGTATTTTTCTACTTTGTCTTACATTTCTTTGGCTTCATTGTCTCATTAATTCCTCTAAACCATCTTCAGTGCTCCAGTTTTTTTGCTTACTTACACTACTTGCCTCAGCAACTTGGTTCCTGTGTTGCTCAGTGTACAGGTGACCATCTCTGTAACTCTGTGTAGACATACACCCAGTTCTAAGTTGGTCTCATTTCATTAGTATGTTTATTCTTCTCTAACAAATATTGAAGGATGAAATCAGACTGGCTGACTGCATTAGAGGCAGTAGTCTCAACCATACTGCCAGACTTCTAATAGTGTTTGGAGACATGTTTCTCCCTATTCATGCTTCTCTGTGATTAGTTCTTATGATAGCCAGGCTGTGATGTGTTTGACTTAAACCAGTGAGAGATTTATTTAAAAGCAGGGTACTTTTCCATTTGGCAATTTATCTTGTTCTGTTATGTTTTCCAAGATAAGCCTAACGTTGTTTTTTATGTGAAATAGCATGGACATGTTCTTCACCAGTCACAAATTGGAAATCAAGTGTTTAAATCAAGTTCTTAATTGTGTTTTGCCACTAAAGTGGAAAACTAGATTACCCTGCATTATCTTTATATCCTGAATATAATTTCTTTAGCAAATATTTGTTCCTCTTTTGAGTACAACGAGGCATCTCATTTCTGTGCTCTTACTAAGCACAGTAAG
Organism: Meleagris gallopavo; assembly: GCF_905368555.1. NCBI lineage: Eukaryota > Metazoa > Chordata > Aves > Galliformes > Phasianidae > Meleagris > Meleagris gallopavo. Next base: position 5,778,055 of record NC_139414.1, on the reverse strand, counting down.
AAGCACTTACTAAGTTCATTGCCTTGCAGTTCTTTGTACTTTCATCAACAGAACGAGTAAGGGAGAAAGCAAAAGACATTTCTTTCCTGTGTGCTTGCTTCACACAAGAATGTAGAGGAAGTGAAGTACTGCCCTAACAAATCTGAAAATCTAACTTCTCCTGCCTTCACGTGCTCCTTTAAGCATAAAATGAGCTTGTAAGTCAGGTTCAGAAGGAAGAGAAACTAAACACCCTTAGGATGTGTAAGGGGTGACCTTTCCTGTAAAACCATATAGACCAGCAGGATTCACTCTAAAGATTATATAGCAATTCTTTCAATAAATTGCAGTGATTTAAGAGATTAATTGACTGCAGTACATGAAAATGACTGGTTAGGGGCTCTGCTGGTGGTGTGTTAGGTTTAAATGAAATGTGAGAAGCATGATGTGATACAATCCAAAACTGATCCGTTACAGTTCCCACAGTTTGCTTTCAGAAGCAACCCACAGTTGAGGGTTGCTTCTGAAAGTATTGTTTCTGGCTAGCTGTAGTTTGCCAACAGCAACCAATTTTTTCATAAGAAAAATCCCTGTTTCTATTTCACTCTTTTCACTATCACTGTAAAATATATTGCAGATCAATTTCTGCATGGGGGGGCTGCCTAGGAAATTGTGCAGTTTGTAGAATTGATGTTTTTACCTTATTTTTCCAGAGCTTCATTGTTCCCTTTCCACTCAACCCTTCATTTGTAGCCAACTGGCAACTCTTCACTGCTAGTGGTTCAACTAGCAGAAATATGCTCATGATTCTATTGAAAAAAGAGTTGAGGAATAGGAATCTCTCCACCCCTTTTATGTTGAAAGTTTGAGATGGTTTAGCTGCTACATAGGCACACTGGAACCAACAGACAGCAGAGTGGCATGGTCATTTGCAATTAAGATTAGCAGCTAATAAAACAAAATAGCAACAAATACACAGTAAACTTAAAGCTTTTTCATTCCTCTAAAGCTGTAGAGGAAATATATCACACTGAGCTCTCCATATACCTTTACTCACAGATGAAGAAATAAACAGTTGATACATCTTTTACTACTTTTCACTTGCATATACAAGAGAGATAATCTTATTTATACATCATCACTCCATAGACTTAGTATTACTAATGTCTGCTTAATAGACATTCAGATCCTCTTTGACCTCAAAAGCATTTCTAAAATGCTGCGCACAACAAAAGACTCACTGTATGGGGCTGCTGAATCATGGCCTGAACCTCTGATTGATCACCTGAGGCGAGCAATGAATCAGCCACGGGAGCACAGGTGAAGGCAATTCACCTGTGCTGCAGGAAGGGGTGGATCTCCTAGAGCCATTTAAGAGCTGACTGCCAGTGGGGAAGGATCTCTTCTGGAGGTCTGCTCCACCGGAGTCTATTTTGCAACCCCAGGATAGGGTGAATGTCTTTCTTTTCCTACTCTACTCCAATATAATAATTACATCAGCAAACTCCTGGATATACCATCTGTATATTCATTGATTGTATACTCACTAATGGCATTTTGTGCATTTCTTCATTGAAAAAGTTAACTGTGATCACATAGTCACACAATTAGTGCCAGCAACATATAGCTAAGAAATATACAGAATACTAAAGAAAAAAGGAAGTTATATTACACTTATAAATTAGGTATTTTCAAAGTATCAAAGCTTAATAAAGTTCACTGAAGGAACACCTGAAATAATCACTGGAGTTTTATAAGGTTTCCTTTGAGAGCTTGTGAAAGATAATGGAAAAGGTGCTGGACAAGGAGAAGTTTAATGCTAGTTAGAAGAAAATCTAAGAAATCTTATTTAGATGAGAAACCTTTCCCTTAAAATGAAGGCTTTCTAGTGACTGCATGCTTAAGAAATCATAGCATTTCGTGCCCTTTTGCACAGATCTCAAAAGGGCTAAGTGAAGGCTAAAAAATGCCTTAGATGATGTATTTGTCATAGATATTAAAAAACTTCAGTGGCATGCAGTTATTGCTGTCTGCATGCAGTCTTTCACAACTTAGTTCTCATTCCTGTTTTGTTCAGCCTTGTTGCTTTCATGTGTCACCGTCACAATGAAAATCTTTTCATTCAGAAGATTCGAAGAAAAGCTTGGGAAAGTTACATAATGACTGAAAACGCTAGATCTGTACTATATCTCTACCCTTTCTTAGCTGATTTGGCTCCAACATTCATGTACTTGTTCTGGTGACTGCTTGTGTCCCCTCAGCCTAATGTATTTGTTGCTGTTCTGAGTCACTTTCAGTTCCCCTCCCACTCCCTGCCTGGGGGCTCCTCCTCATGTTTTGACTTTGTGAGCTGGCTTTTTCCCAAGATACAGGTGTTCATCTCCTTAATGTGAGGGTTTATGTTGCTGTTGCGATGAGAAAGATGATTATCAAGTATTTTTGCTTGAGTACTTCACATGAGTCTTAGCACAAACACTAGTAGTTGCAAACAAATGTATTTAAAGGTTAAGGCATAAAAACTGCTGGACCACATAAAAGTGACTGTGGTTGCAAACCAAACTTATTTGTGTCTTTTCTTTTTACAAATATATAAAATGCTGAGATAACTAAATATAAATTTGTTAAACCATGCCTGGTTAAAAGGAAAAAAAAAAATCAACAAAAATTCACTCTATCACATTGTCTGGGAGAAGAGGGAAAATAACACTGAGGTGAGTGGAGTTGGGAAAAAGAGGCTTCATGGATGTAGGTAGTGGATTACATAGGGAGCTAAAGCTGTTCTAAGCCTAAGGTCCCTACTGTTGTGAGAGGATTCAAGGTTTTCCTTCATCCCTAAGAAACCAGCTGAGGAGGTTTATAATAAATGTTAAAAAAAAAAAAAAAAAAAGTGCTTTTTAAAGAACTCATGATGAGGAAAATAAAGCTCCTGGCATGATGCTTTGCAATTAAGATTAGCAGCTGATAAAACAAAAGAGCAAGTCTTCCATAACTATGAGTGTAAACATTTCATATTTGATTGAAACCTGAAGGAAGTGTTTGCTGCTTGTATGCCCCTGCAGAGAGAATGGGAAATAGGCCTGCCCACATGGACTGCAGAGGTGAAAATGCTTTTTGAGCAAAGCTGCTTGGTGTGTGTCTAGTCCTACACTTGAATTAATGCTTTCAGTCAAAACCGGAACTATTATGACACCGACTGTTAACTTCAATTGTATGTTCAGGTTTGCTGTTGCTTACCTTTTACATTTCTTGAGGACTCCACAGTTAAAACAGGTTTACCTCTTCTATGAGAATATAAAAAAACCATTTGTGCCATGGTATAAGTCTTATCTCTATGCGTTTTCTTAGGAAGACTCAGGATGTACAAGCCCAGTGGAAATCCTACTTCTTATAGGTGTAACAATGTTCCTTAAGTTCTTTATGTTTTGGATATTATTTTGTCTGGTATTTTGAAAATGCATAGCATTCTCTCTAAAAAAAAAAATGTCCTACCATATGTAACACAAAGGAGTTCTCTGTTTAAGGTTCTCACTGTGTCATCGGAAATGAGGGAGAGAGAATTCTGCCAAAATGCTTATGTTGCTATACAAATAATTTTTTTCCCTGAAGGATTTTTTATCATTCTATGAGGGTGTTAAGTGAAAAATGATGTGTCATTTAGTCATTGGGATTAGAGTTTGAGGTGATTATAATTGAATTAACTTAATTTGCTGTCTCATTGTTGGATAGAGAAGATACTGTATAATTGAAGCTGGTGTGCTCTGCATCTGCCACAATAGTTAATCTATAGATGGATTAACTTAACTGGACTTCTTAGTTCGGCGGCTGTTTCTTTTATCTTATATATGTAAGATTACAAAGAGAAAGATGATGTATGTCATGCTATAGCAGGATAGTTTAGAATCGAGAAATAAAAACTTCCATTTGCATCAAATCTGCTGCACATTATAGGGACTATTTTATCAAAGCAAAATGGTACACTAGGGCATAGTATTACTCACCAAGTTCATAAGTAGGGATCTAAAAGCTGAACTTCTATCACTTGGAAAATCATTTTGCTTGGAAGTATACATCAAAGAAGTGAGCATGTTTTTTGAAGTGATTTTTCCTATTTGATTTACATAAATGTAGTACTCTTTTAATTAAGAAAAGTCATAGAAATAATTGTCCTTTTTTTTTTTCCCAATTAATTTTTAAGAATTGACTAAGAGGCTTGTACAGTGAACTTTATATCTACAAGTGATTTACTTTTAGTAGGTGCTGCTTGTGGAAATACGTAATGAGTCATGTAAGCCTTAAGATGAGTTTAGTATTTTAGTTTTGATCATTTTTACAAATATATTTTTACACTTCCTATTCATTAAAATCATTTTGTCACCAGAACAGAATATCAAGTGGTGAGGAGAACTGAAGTTGAATCAAAGCATATCATTTCCTATTTATTTCATGTGAGAATGCTGATGTGCGTAAGAGCTGTGTGTCAGAAATATCAGTGAACTGTGATTTGATGAAAGTGGATCCACTCGACATTAACTGATCACACACAAAAAGGTTTTAATGAAATTACTCTGATCAGACCACAGCTCGGAAGAAAAATTTGGTAGGCAGCCTCTGTCTGCCTACAGACTATTCTACTTTGCCTGCTCCTTGTTTCTCTTAGTAGTAATTGTATAGCACAGTAAGGAGGAATTAGTAGGAGGACATTTTTTTTTAGTGTTTTTTTTTTTCCTTACCTTAGAACTAATAAATAATAGCAATAAATTCTAACAATGAAATGAATGAAAGAAAGTTGGTAACATTTTTTAACATTCTGTAATCTACATATAGCTGCAGCAAAGCCTGGAGGTGAAAATTAGTGTGTCTGCTTTTTAATCTGAACTTTGTCTTGCTTTTGACTTGCCTTTGGTTGCTGATCTTTCAGCAGGAGACTTACATACAGAAGAAAATATAACATTGACCTAACTGGGGCATATTCACAGTGAAAAGAAAGCACAGAGGTCAGCTTGTGGTGACAGCAAGGGGAAATGACAGGTTACGCAGAGATGTGCCTTTTATTCTTGAAAAAAATTGTGTCCCTTTAGCTCTTGCCTTGTATTCCTAACCCTCCTGCCCCATGATGCTCCCATCTTCCCTTACATGCAGCACAACAAGAAGGATTTTATTAACTGTAATGTATTTATGGAGTTGTGTGAACTGGAAAGCAAAACCGATCTTCTAATCTTTTTTCTTTTCTTGCAAATTGAAAACTTACAAGATTTAAATACAAGATTTATAAAAGAAGCTGAAAATGAAGATACCAAAAAATGTGTATGGTCAAATACAACCAAGAATCTCAGGCCATCAGAGTAGAAAATAAAAAATGTTTTGAATTTAGCAGTAACTTTCTAGTATTCTTGACACAGGAGTTCCATGAATTCTATAATTGCTTGGAGGAAGAGAGGAAAAAAAACCAACAGCAACAACAAAAAACAGAAATTAGAATGATTTGTGACAAATTATTTCATGGCTAGTTTGAAGTAAGATGCACAATCTTCACCTCAGAGATGCACTTCTAAAAAAGAATCGATCATACCTATTGATGGATTCTCCCATGCTTTCACTGTAACTTGACTTATAACAGCAAAGCATAGCTTGATTTCTTGCCTATGTTAAAAAGATCAATGTAAAGTCAGTATTACAAAGAGTTACTCATGGCTATACAATAGTTTCTGTCTGCTCAATTAAATATATTGTAGACAAACACAAATTTCAATTGTTGCAAAGTTTATGCACAAACTAGCTGGAAAGTGCTCTTATCTGTAGTACTGTTTAGTTACAGAATCTATCTGTGGCATTCTTAAATGATGAGATTTTGAAAATGCATTCCTGAGACTTCCTTAATATTGACAGTGTCATTTCAGATATCCTTAATAATGTTATTTTTTTTTACTAGTGTTGTTAGCTGATTTTCATCCTTCCCAGCCCTTCTGAAAATCCTTCTGAGGGTTTTCAAAATGATGCAAACCTGGGAAAAGGTCACAGTTTTTTTTCTTTCTCCTGGCTTTGTAGTCTAAAGACAAACTCTGTAAATGAAAAGGGTTTGCCTAAGGAAAATTAGAAGAGATACCAAGTTGCCTTTGTAAAGTTCTAGTTCAATGAAATGAAGATGAAAGCTTTCCGTTTCAAGGATTTATAATCATTTCTTTAAAGATAGTTACTGTGATTATGTGAGTATGCATCTATATAGTGAATCATTCTGTGGGGAAAAAAGATGGCTTAGAAACAGTAGTTGTAATAACTCACTAGAACAAAAATGAAAGAAAAATGTACAAAACATCTTTATTCTTTTTTATTCCTGTGGTATCTATGTTCAGTTGCAATTAAACAAGTTTATGGCTTTGTCGGGTTCAGTCATTTTGTTGAAGGAAGACAAACGTAGGGTAACAGCTGTTTAAAAAGGCATCTATCTAGTTATTTTGTATGACTAAGCTCCCATGGAAAACCCAACTAAGCTCCAACATAACTGAAAGCCAGAATGCACGCTCACTTAATCTTTCTGGATTTTGTTTGCCTCTTTTCTGTCCTTCTCTTTTTTTGTTGTCTATCCTGTCGCAGGTGAATCAGTGCTGGTTAGATGCCAGCCTGTCACCTCTCTGTGGGGAGGTAGTGGAGCTCTTTGTAGCCCCCATCATAGAGCTGGGTTTCTATGATTTCTATAGATTTTGATTTCTATTTATACTACACTAGCATGCCATTGCATTTAACCCTGAGTTTGACTAATTTTAAGTCCAGAATTTCCCAAAGTAGTGAGTCAGTGTGACATCTGTTTTCTTTGGTAATTTGGTTCAGAAGTGCGTTTTCCTCATACTCCCTATGTTAGTCCTAAGTGCTCATTACAGATGTGCATTGAGACCCTATAGTCTAAAGGCCCAGGTGCCAGGAAAGCTGGGGAGGTAGAGCCATATAGGCATTTCAGATTGTTAAGGGGATAATGTAAGGAGAATTTTCAGGTGAGAACAGAGGAGAGCCTGGATGAAAATAGGGCTGATTTTTTTTTTTTTTTTTTTTTGATCTGAAGAGAATATATAAGGAGGCTGAAAAGATGAAACTGATTTGGGAAGTAGGGTCTTGATAAAGTGATAAAAGATGCTTAGAAGAGAGAAATCCATTCAATATTTTTTTTTTTAATGTAAGAAAAATATGATTTAGAAGAGTAAGAAAAATATTTTTAAAAAATACTTAATTTGTTGATGGATACTAAATCACATACTAAAGATGTGCATAATTTGTGCTTCAGGGTAACTGAGACTTTGAGGCATGCAGAGTGAATATTTTTCAAAGCTGTATTTTTTGACTACTCTTGTCCAAAGCCTGAAGAATATTACTATAATTGCTATTCCTATTCTTCAACAGGATCAATATATATCTTCACTTGTTTAATCAATGATTGCGAGTTGAAAGTAAAGCATGATGCTGCAATTGAAGCAGGAGAAAGTTATTGCCATAGTATATGTTGTGTAGTTATATTTATGTATCAAAATCAATACGCTCTCCTGTAAGTGTGTGTTTTATGTATATAAATACATAATTTTTAGGAGTCTTGCAAAACTTGATACATTTCTATCACCTTCTGTATGGTAAAACAAAGCTAATACAAAAGTAACTTCTTTGTAATTCTATATTTTTTTTATAATTGCCTTTATTTCAATCATCTGAGTGAAACAACAAATTACTACAAAAGATGCATAATTTTGACTGATACAAACAGATGTCTAGGTATTTAGATATTGTAGAGGACCAACGGAAGGGCGAGATGTGACAGGTATCCTGCATGTCTATAGAAAATTGGAAGATCTCTGAAAGTAGACCCCACTTGTTTTATTTCATTTATATAATGATATATTAAAGATTCTTCCATTCATTCTCAAAATTGAGTAATTACACTTTCTGTTGCAAGTGTCAAAGGGAGTTCTTGGTTCTGCATTTTCAATTTAGTTGAAGTTAGGTGCTTTCCATGATTGTTGGCTCCCAAATCATGAGAGGAAGATACTTGTACAAAGAAGTTGTACAAACATGCAACTTGGGCCAGCTACAAGGAACTTTTAATTTGAGGAAGAAGTGAAGAAACGATTATTACTAAACAAAACTTAGAGGAAAGACTATGTTAAAGAGCTGTGTAACTTAGAACATTTTTTTAAGGGAGTACAGAATTTGCGGACTATCCTAAAAGTAGTTGTGCTGTTTTCATTCCTTATGTCAGAGGGAACTGGATCTGATCGCAATGTTTTATCTGTGCTACAAATATGTCTTTTGAAATAGTTGCGTTGGCTAAAATATAGACAACTTATCCTTTGCATTTTTATTCTTCAAAAAGGAAATTAAATCTTAATTTGATTTCCTTCCTAGAATGTAGAAAAAATAAAATCCTGATAAGACCATTCCTAGCTAAATATTTGCATAGGAATTCTAGCTATTAAACCTTCCAGACAAGATACTTGCAGGATTTTTTTTCTTCTAAATTCCATATTGTTTTGGACCATGTGCAGTGAACGTGAAGGACTGCACTGTTCCCTACCAGACTAAACTTCCTACAATGAAGACATTTTGGTCTAACTGCATTGAACTGTGGTGTAAAATCAACATTTTACTGTTGTGAAATATTGCTTAGCAATAAATGGTGATTACAGACAACAGCAGCATAGTAGAATATCATGTGTCACTCCTTTGTTTTTCAAGCTAAGCTACCTTGCATCGAGAGCTCAATTGCTCCCCAACTGTGTGTTTTTCTGCTTTATCCTTTGACCTCTACACTCTTTTCTTGCAGTTTAAAGCAAGGACATAATTTTAGAGGTGGACGAAGCACTGCTGTGCATGACAGAAGCTGAGCCTTTGGCAATCTAGAACAGTGATTGTGCAGAGACACAAGATAGTGATTTGTGTACTGTTATTACAGCAGGAGACAGGATAGGATTGCAGTAGCTAAAATGTTGCAGCAGCACTATAGAATCACCTATAGCAGCACTATAGCAGCACAGGTAGAATCACCTGCATGCACTGTAGTGAAACAGGAGCTTCCTACACAGAATCTGAAGTGAGACTGGGGAATGGAGGAGATAATGCATTTTCTTTGAGAGCCAGACAGAATTACTCTATTTTTCTCGCTTCATCTGCAACGTATTAACAGTAGTCTGGAATATAGTTACTGATACAGCAGAGATGTACATTTTAATTTCATTTTTACTTGTCTGTTCATCTCCCTTCTCAAACTGAAATACTTGTTAATTTAAGGAGTGGCACGCTGCTCTATTTTAAATCATCCATTGGAGCTTTGAGACATTAAATAAATTATTACTGTGTTCAGAAATATGCCAAGTTTCAATGCAGGTTGAGGAGAGGATGTATTTTTTAGCATTGAGTAGCTGGCAGTAGGATAAAAATTCATTTATATATGAGTAAAATCCTCTTAGTGACTGTAAGAACTCCTGGTCCTTTCTTAACTGTATCAATTGGGAGCATAGGAACTGCCGTATTGCGTCAAACCAGTCATTTGTCTACTGCAGCACCCTCTTGCCAGCAGTGACTAAATGATTTAAAAGGTGAGAGAAAACCTGTAAAGAGGCCAGAGTGAGAAATGGTGATTTTGAGAAAAGTATTTTTCTTCCTGATTTCTGTTTTGTTTTTGACACAATAGAAAAGGTTGAAAAAAGGCCCCAAAGCATTTGTTTGTGATGAGATTCTAAGTTCTCATTTGAAAATTCATAACATGTCAAAAAAAACCACCTTAAACTGCTTAAGTAAGAAAAAAAGAAAAAAAGTTGGTGTCCAGGTGCATTAAAATTAGTGTTCAATGCCATGTAAGAAGAAGCTATTCTTGTTTACCATAAGAGAATGTATGTATTGCTGCCTCTACCTCTTTCCATCTGGTGCACCCTTGCCAACCGACTTCTTCCACAGCTGGTAAATGTGGCTGCTTCGCTTTGAAGATACACTGAGATATTCTGCTTCTCACCCTTCAAAGGGGAATATCTCCAGGGACACTTGATAATTTGCCATTGTCTACAGCAAGTCTTGGGACTATATGTAGGCTTAAGAACTAAACGTTCAGTGCAGAGCTAGCTGAGTAGGTCAGAATTTTTCCATCAGCAGTGCTGAACTGCTGTCTCTTGGAAGTTGGTAGTAAGAAAATGTTTTTATGGTACCAAGCAAACTATTAATCGGAGATGATTAAAATCTCTTAATACAACCTCAATGACAAAAGTGGAACAGATAGCTCATTACTCATGGAAAAAGTCTCATCAGACTGATTTGTAGATGTGGAAGACAGGAACAAAAAGTGGCTATTAAATCCTTCCGGAAAGGAATAGGGTCTTTGTGGTACTGGTGACTATACTGGATATTGATTCAAATTGAACAGTAGTGCCTTATAGTGAATATCTTGCTTCACGTACTGACATTTATCTATCATTGTATTAAAATTGTTCTGCAGTTGGGGTGAGGTTAATACTCAACCAAGCCCCTTCCTTTCCAAGTTAATATTCTTGGAAGTTGGATTGAGAACTATTTCTGTTTTACAATCCACTACACCTTCACCAAGCTTTTTCTAGTGAATACAAAAGTGGAGCTCCAACAGCACTGAGGCAGACTGCCTCTGTCCAGTCTACTTTTTGGTCATCCCTCAAATGATGTTCTTTGGTCACCTGGAAAATTTTAAATGAAAGCTATTTTTTTAGAATGTTTTTTTCCCCTAGGCGCTAACTGTTTTTAGGTGGCATCTCAGTTTCCCATACATCTACTGTTGTGTTTTATTGTCCTTTGTAAACCAGTCTCTGTATTTCACATTTTCTTGTCTTCATTGTTGTCAGTGAAACACAGTGGACTTTTTATGTATGACTTGAGCAGTGGAGAGGCTGGTTGACTAGATTGCCGGGTAAACGCAAGAGAAGAGGGACATGACTAAAAGAAGAGATTACATGTTCAAAACAACAAGCACCTGCAAAAAAAAAAAAAAAAAAAAAAAGCCCAACCCCTCACAAAATAAACAAGCAAACAAAAAAACCAGAACAGAATATATTTTGGCTAAAGCACTATAATACAGAAAAATACAGTATCAGTAATGACTTGCATTCCAGCAGTATCTTTCATATCTTTCATCTGGAGTTGTTTAGAAACATTACAGAGATCTCATCATTCATCCCTCTAAAGCAGTCACCCTTCAGGTGAAGGTGAGGAAAAAACAGATTAGAAAGATATTGAGAAGAAGGATAGCTAAAATCTAGGAAAAGAGAGGCAGAACAGGCTAACCCAGTTTTCAAGAAAGTTTTACAAATCGTGCTACTCAAAATCAAGTCATGGCTCTGCACTGAAAATGTGGATATTACTTGATAATATATATTGTGCCCAGACATCACCTTGGGACAAACATACTGTAGTTGCAGCTGTGTTTATGCTGGAAGACCTAGTTTACTCTCAGCTGTATTTTGGGGCTGGTACTGTCACTTGCAGGCATCATATCCTGATCATACCCCAGTTTTCTCCAGGGAAAGGCTGTGAAGGAACTCTGATCTCTAGCCCCTTTTTTGGACTGAGAGTATAATACACCACAAAGGAAATTCATGGGTCACTTCAAATTAAAATATTTCAGATATAGTTGAGAATATAAAACGTTCTTTACTCTCTTTTAAAACAGGAAAAACTGTGAAGGCAGAACCATATTCTACCAATTGTATCCAACTTGACAAAAAAATCCGACAGACTTGTGAGTTGAGAGTTAAAGGTGGTTCTTCATATTGCAGGTTCAGGGTCTTTCAGGTTTACTCACAGACTGAAATTGCAGTTGTAATACTCAGTGAGGAAATTGCAGATATAGGCAGTCCTATTTTGAAAATAAAATGTGTTTATCTCATTGCAATTCCTAAACACGGGCAGTAGGACTCTTGTTTATATATTTCACATTCCTAAAGAATGTAAATTTATTTTGCAGTCAGAAAGTGAAAGCTGTCTTAGCCTGTATAAAGGAGAGACTGCTATAGGTCAAGGAATGGGATTTCATTGTGTGTCACTGAGTTCAATAATTTAATTAGGAGCACTGGCAATTTAATACACATTCAACTGGTTAATGTTGTATGCAGCTGTACTCTGCCACATGGTGGCATAAGATGGGACAAACATTTAAGCTTCAGCTGTACTGATTTTTGTATTCATCGCATGCTGGGTGTGTGTGGGTTGCTGGAGAAAATTCTATCCGAGCTGCTGCATAGCTGTGTCTGAATGCTGACTGATTACACCTGCCACATTTCATTTTTAGACAGGTTGATATTAACCTTCTCTACTATAAAGTGTCATTCTCTTTCATGGTGCCTTAGACAGAGTTCCTGAGAGGATTCCTCATGTTACTGCCTTAAAAAAAAAAAAAAAAAAAAAGTAGAAGGGCATACACTTTATAACAAAGTGATGCCAAAGGATTTGAATCTTCTCCACATCTCCTTGCACTTTTATCCTGCCATCATTCTTTCATCATCAAGATATTCTGTCTGGTGTGTAATTCAATTTTAAGTAGAAGCTACAAAGTTGTCATATGTCCCTATCTCTGCTAGTAGATGAAATAAAGATCCATGCACAGCCAGGAGATATGTGCTTGTATTCTGCATCTGAGAAAATCAAAGTAACCAATGCTATGGCAGGAGTCAGGTGAATGGGGCTGGAATCTTTTCAGCGGTGTGCAGCAATAGAATAAGGGGCAACAGACAAGAACTGACACAGGTGGGGGAAGTTCCATACAAACACGAGAAAGAGCTTCTTTACTGTGAGAGTGACAGAGCACTGCAACAGGCTGCCCAGACAGGTTGTGGTCTGCTTCTCTGGAGATATTTAAAACCCACCTGGATGTTTTCCTCTGTGACCTGCTGTAGGGAACCTGATTTTGTAGAGGAGTTGGACTAGCTGATCTCCAGAAGCCCCTTTCAACTGCTGTGAATCTGTGATTTGTAGTCTCCCTTCTTCTTTCTGTTTGTATAACTTGAAACTTGTCTTCCTGGCATATTATGGATGAGAAGAGAGGAAAAAACTTTCACTTTGCCTTCTGATTTTGAGAATTATGCTATTATGTCCGTGCTTTTATTTTGATAATTGATATTCTACATCATCTGAGCTGACACTGTTTCTTTGTAGTGTTATAGGTCTTTCTCACCTGTGTGGTTAAGTGCTTAACTTAGAATTTCTATGATAAGCCATAGCATTTTATTTATATTTAGTTGTTAAAAAAAGAAGAAACCTACCGAAGAAAAGCAACAAACAAAAGAAACCAACCTCAAATGTGAAACTCAATTCATAAGCACCTGAAAGAAGTAATATGTATGATAAGTCTGATGAAAGATGTGGGTTCCTAGGTAGGAACTACAGTAAGGGAAAGGAACTGAAGCTGTTATTCCTTAGTTGTGCTGCTCTTCTGATGCTTCTGTATAACAGCAAGAATCTTGTTTTTCCCATGACATGTGCCAAATCTCTCAGTCAGTTATTTATCTTCTGGTTATTTTTGTCAGTGACAAAATGCCAACCTATTCCAATTGAGAAACCAGTCTGCTATTTTTCTTTTACACAAATGTAAACGTTTTTTTCTATTATATGGGAGTTCTTAAAAGCGCCCATTACTTTAAATGTAAACCCTCTCTATGAAGCAGCAAATATAGCTTTAGCGTTTATGCAGCAGTTCTGCACGAAATGGTGAGTAATTCGTTACCATCATTAGTTCTCCAATCATTGTAACCTTGATTCTTTCTCCTCTTTAAGTATATGTGTTCTCAGGTATATATCTGTGTGTTCCTTTCAACAGTAAAGCTTGATCTTTGTTCTTTTCTTACAAACAATTCAGTTCATTGAAATGCGCATGGAAGACATTTGTAATGAGGTCAAGAATGTGAAGTTCCCAGATGTCAGTGCTGCTATGGTGGGAAAAGAAATAATCTCTCTCTCTCTGTCTACTACTTTTGCTGTGAACAAACAAAAAGTTATGTTTCTATAGGAAGCAAGTTTTTATTATTTGAAAGCAGACCAACTGTATCTAAAAGAGCTCTGTTACTTTTAAGCAAATCTGCTTACTGTGACAGACAACAAACACCTGTAGTAAATATTTAGGGGATGTGGTTTATAACAAACTCAGGGTAGGCGATCTAGCTGTGGCATCAGTCTCCTATATCTTAGCTTGGAAATGAATAAGGTTAATTTATCTGTTAGATATTTAAAACCAGCAGCCTGCTGGACTTCTGTATAGCTTGTGACCTTGGAATGGTATTGGTATGTTTCAAGACAGATATCAAAATTAGTTATTTAATGATAAAGGATGGATCAGAGGTAGTAATTGGCATCAAGTTATCAGCCTTGTCAATGGGTGTAATTTGTTAAAGGCAAATACTTAATCTTTACCAGGGTGGAATGAAAGAGCATAATAAGGAAAATCTAAAAGGATTTTTTCTTGTGTACTTCAGCATGTCAGTGGCATAATGTTGTCTTAAAGTGCTGCAAAAAACTTGGTTTAAAAAAAGAAAATTAGAGGGGAAAGGGTTGTTAGTTTGTTTATTTTGACGTTATAGTCCTCAGTCCACTTACTCTGGGAATAAGAGTTGAGAAGAACCTGATAATGTCATTTATGGAGAGCACCTCCTAAGTGACATTCAAATCTGCCTGACACACAAGAATCAACAAATTGCTCTGGGTCAATACATCAAATCACACGTGAAGAGTAATTTCTTTCAATTCCTGAAAATTAAGCTGCTTTGTTACAGAATTTTTAGAAAACTGCAAAATGATTTCCACCAAGGATTTGCTTCTCTAGCACATGAAGTCTTAGTTATGCCTTTGCTGGCATGATGTCAGTTGTATGTCCCAGCAGAGATCAGTTAACTCCTCATGGAAAGCTGATGTAATGATTTCTTTAAAAACTTGATATGGGACAGAGATGGAAAGCTCGTATTTGGAAAAGACCTTAAAGATCATCAAGTCCAACCACAAGTTGACTGCTTATCTGCAGAACTATATGGGGGATCAGTATTTTGGAACACAAGTAATTCAATTTGAAGTTGCACCACGTTTTACAAGACCTGATGCTTATCATAGGGGAAAATTATTCATGTGGTTTTAATCAAATCAGGATCAAAACATTGGATTTATAAATGAAAATAATCAGCCATCAGTGAACCATATATGCAGGATCAGCAATAAAGCAGCACAGTACTAGATCCTTACATAATGTCCGTAAACACAGATTCCTCAACATCATTCTATATCTAATCTAAGCAATTTGCAGAGGTGGAGTGCCAGCAGAGCAACTTGTGATGGTGCTAGACCAAGATTTGATGGTGCTATCTTCCTCTTTCTCTCTTCCTACTGCTAAAGATTTTTTTTTGTAGTTTTTTACAAGCTGACTCCTCGTTTGTTTCAAAAGTGTCTCCGTTGCTGTTTAATGTGGCTGACAGCTGTCTTTCTCAATATTGTCAGTTTTAGGGTAGATGACCTCAGACTGCTTGGCTCTGTATGCTCACACTCTTGTTTTACCAGGTGTTTTGCCAAAAAGGAGATTCGGTTTTTTTTTTTTTTTTTTCTTCAGTATATTGTCAGGCTGAATGATATCAGCCCTAGATTCAGAATTTGTATCTACTTTCTGGCTCCAGTATAGAAAAGATCCCTAGAGCAGGGCAAACTTATTTATTCTTATCTAGTTATGTGTTTATCAGAAGCCTTGTTGTTTTTTTTTTTTTTAACATAAATACATTTTCACTACCTCATCTAGTTTATTCAGTGTCGAAGTGAAGTATTACATGTTTTACTCTCTTTTTGATATGAGCCTTAAAAATTATAAATGATTCTATTTCCTGGATCTATATTATTGAGGAGTAACAAAACTCAGACTCATCGCTCTCCTGTAAATGTTCTCAGGGATGTGGACATGAATGATGAATTTTGGTTGATGAACTATAAAATTTCCGAAAACTAGGGACTGGAGATTTATAATCTTGTCTTCTGCATATTTTCTAATTCACTTTTGCCAGTAATTCCCCACTACAGTAGTCTTACTTCTTTCCTTGTTTTTAAAAGCATTTTAATTTAATCCTTTTCCTCATGTGATCAGATTAGGAGAAGCGTGTGTGTTCGCAGTGTAGAAAATGTAATGTTCAAGTTCAAGATCTAATTAATTGTTAAATACCTGCAATATATGTCCTTTTCTTTAAATCCGTACTCTCTCTGAAGTTTACCTGTGTTTGTAATAAATTCTGATCAGTTATTGTGTATTTAGTAAAAGAGAATATTTGGAGATTTTTCTGACTCAGATATTATATGTTCCTTGAGATCAGAGGAAAGTGGGATGTTTTTAGCCTAAACACACAAGCCCAAATTTTCATATTTGATTGTCGATTTCACCTACTTAACTATCCAATAAAAATGTGATTTGCTAGGAGTAACGGGCAGTTACACTGTAAAAATCAGTAAAATCAAACTGTCACCATACTCAGTTTCTGAAGTTGGGTATAAACAAAATGAAACAGAAATTAAATATTAAGAATTCTCTCTGGCCTAACTTTTTCAAAAGTGGCATGTAGTGCCACTCATGATGTTTTTCCTGTCTAAGCTGCAGCCTGTGTTTTGAAATGCCAATATGGTAAAGAGATTTTCCATTTCTCTTAAATATGATAGGCAGTTATGGATCTGGATTTTCGATATTGTGCACAATTAAAGATTGCAAATATGCCTCTGCAGTTGTGGGCAATTTGTAGCTGCAGTTAACACAACTATGCATAACATGAAAATCATGCTTTGATTCCCATGCACGTATAAATCACCATCTGTACCCCAAATCACTAAAAATTTGTGCAGTTCTTTTTTTCAATTAGGCAAATGCAAGTTTTGTTTCCTGTGTAACAGCCAACCAGACAGATTGTAACTCGAACTCCACTGCTGTCTCCATCTTCTTTAGCTAGAACGCAGATTTTACAGAAACTTGTATGAAAACGTTTGCAATGTTTCCCTGGCTATTCTATGTATGCTATACCATCATGTTGATGTAATACTTTCTAAACATTTTTTCCTAGTATATAAGTAAAACACAACTCCTTTGATTCTGAAAACTACCAGACTGAAGTGAAGTTCTAGTGATTTATTCACTTGATTTGTTTTTCTTCTGTTCTCTTTTTTTTCCCTCCCCTCTGTTTCTCTTGTCTTCTTTTTATAATTCGAGCACTTGGATGAAAACTGTTCGAAATACTTAATTTTTTTTTCGGTTTGCAAATAGCTTTTTATTTTTCTCCTACTTTGGTAGGAGAGGGCCATGTACAGATCTAAAATCCCCAGGACAGCAGATTCAGAGGAAGTTAGACTTTAAAAGCTATAGCTATACTTGCAAGAATTGTTCATAGAATCCTGGAATACCTGAGTTGCATGGGACTCACAAAGATCCCTGAGTCCAACTCCTGGCTCCACCCAGGACCACCCAAATCCTATTTATGAGAGTGGTGTCCAAACACTCCTTGAACTCCAGCAGCTTGGAGCTGTGCCATGCCCACTACCCTCTGGTACAGAACCTTTTCCTGGCACACAGTGTGACAGGTGAAACTAAGTTTGGATGTATACTGAGTGAGAGAGTTTTAAATCATACAGTTTCTTTCTGTCTGACTCTGGGGTGACTCTGTGGCAGGAAAGCATGATCACTGAACTGAACATATAATTAAGAGTATAATAAATGACTACATTCCTTGAGTCTCCTGGTTGCAAAGAAAGTAGCTGTTGAATGATAGAATCATAGAGTTGCTCAGGTTGGAAAAGGCCTTAAAGATCATTATTGTTAAGCAGTTATGGGAAATCTATCTGCAAAAGGTCACAAAGTGAGAGATGCTCTGATTTCATTTATAGTAGGGAGTGATGTCTTATGCAGTTTACAGTTTTAGCAGGTTATGTAGAAACCTCTTCAAAGATTTGGGTTCTGACTGCACAAGCTGCTGTGCATGCTTGCAACAGAAATGGTTCGTTACCTCTTGGACTACACAATATAAACAAATGAGATTGCAGTCTAGCAGGATGAACTGGGACTTTTTGCATCCTACAGTGTTAGTGATAGTGTAGCACAGAGATTTTGGTTGCTGGTTCTGTTCCCATCTTCTTAGATCAATAGTGTCACCATCACCAGTTGTTTCTGCCTTAGTAGCTGGCTGGCTTTCTGATAGTATAACTGAAATGGAATGCTTGCTGATTTTGCAGTAACTATTGTTTATCTAGATAAGGTAGTTGCTTTTAGCTTAAATCCTTCTAATAATAGATGAGCAATGATATATAAATTTCCTGCTAGAGCATTTGAGAGATACAGTGCTGAAACCTGACCTCAATCCTATTTGTGTAAACCTGTAGAAGTTTACCACTGATATAAGACAGTAATTATGAATTATGGAAAGTCAAAAGGGGAAATATTTTTTCCAAGTTCTGAGAGATGTTTGACTTTTTATTCTTGCACAGAAGTGCACCTTGAAGGAGTTACTGTCTGTTTCTTACTGCTAGAAGTGAAAATGCAGGCAGAAATATGGTTCATAAGGACACCAATTATTAAAGTAAAAACTTAAAAGACTCAAAGCTATTGATGGTTCTTCTTCACGAGTATAAACAAATTTCTGTAAAATGAATGCCTTTCGTTTAAATTGCTGTTTATCATTGTCTAGAAAAACCATTTTCATTATCAAATTCCAGCAGACTGTAGTGTTGGCTCATCATTATGTCTCCTGGGTATCTTTTGGCCGTGTGATCAAACAAGATATTTTCCAACTTACCTCCTTTTTCATCCCATGAGGTTTCAGTTATCAAAGTTGTATTCTAGGTTGAGGTTGAGGGCAGAAGGGTTTCAGCAGATGCAGAGTAAAACAGCTCACCTTCACTTTGCCTTCAAGGATAAGGTATTAACTTGGACCTAATCGCTAAAGAAGCAGTGTTCTCACTGTCTCCTATCACTCTGTTTTGTGTACTGTTTTTGAACAGCATATCTCTCAGCTGAGCAGATAGAAAGTTTGAAAAAAATGTGAGACTGAGTTCACTATCTGCATAGACCCTGATGAAAATTTACCTTATAGTAATCTTACTCATCATATGTTCTTTTTCAATTATATTTGCTTTCTAAGATTTTATACAGATGCCATTGCTGTCCTCATTCATTAAGAAGCGTACACACAAAAAAAAAAACACTGGAAAAGTTTCATAGGGAATAAAAATGTCACAAAAATGTTGACCTGCTTTTGCATTGTATCTATATGCATTCCAATTTGCAACACAAGCAGAAAAGTGGAAATGAAAGAAAGTTGAATTCAACTAAGTTTTCAGATCAGCAAAATCACATGTGCTCAAGGAAATCTATGCTTGATAGTAATGTCAAAATTTGTGTGCTGATGAGGCTGCAGTAGGAAGTTCTTATCCATGCTGCTGTGAACAATTTGTAGTTTAAACCACACTATATGCTCTTGAAATATGGATTGAACTAATTGGGTATTTAGTTTCTGTATAATGACTTATTGTGACTATCTGGAAGAGATTTTCTTGTCCTTTTCATAAAATACAGTCATAAGAATAACGTATGATAAATTATGTGGAACATTTTGACAATAAACCTCTTCATAGAGCACTCAGTCAGCGCACAACGCAAGTAGCAGAGGACCACCTATGTAATATTTGCTAGACATAATAGATTTGTAAGGCTTAAATTCAAAGAAAAGAGGAGATAACTTTCTTCATAGTGCGGTTAGATATACTTCGTCTTAGAAGACCTTTTTATCAGACATATCCTATTCTTGTTTTCTGTGAAGATAGTTTGCTTTTGTCTATGGTGTAATTGGTTTGTTGCTTTGTTGTAGGGGATAACTTGTACATTGTTGAAAGAAGAAAAAAAATCTGTCAAGATTGCTCTTTGGCTTTAATTACAAAATGGCATCTTCAGGAGAGAAGTGTCGAAGAGCTCAAATTGTTGCTCAATTTTATTGCATTTTGTACAAGCAATTACTATTTGAACATGTTCTTTAGCAAACTACTTTGGAAAGCAGGGGAAGAAAGTATACTTTACTTCATAGTATCCTGCTGATATTATTTTAGAATCCAGCAAATAAATGAATTAAAGCTGTTTCTTTATTTGGAGTATTTCTGTCAGAGTTTTGATGAATACAAGCTCTCCAACTGAATTAAAGTAATTCATTTGCTGGTGTACCTACATGATGAATCCTGAGGAGTCACTAGTCTATCATGAGGCCTTCAAGGGCTAACTCTTTTTTTTGTATCTCTAAAGTAGCAGGAAGACCTGACGCCAGAGATGGCTGAGCTCTGTGTTCACTTTCAGAATTACTGTGTATTTTGTTTGCCTAAATGAATGTAGGAAATAGTCTGTTTGCCTGAGTGGAACTACTCATTATGCTACTTTCAAATGTGTCTCTATGAGTGACTTTGAGAGAAACCAACTGGGTTACATTCAGAATATTATTCATTTCAGGATTTCTTAGATGAGATACGGTAAAACAGAAATGCTGTAACTGAACAAATGGAAAAACAGATGTTCAGTTTAGTAAATGTTTTTATATTCATATCCTCGTGAATCTTGCATGTGTGCATAGCTTCCTGCTAACTTTCATGAAAACATGCATGTGTGGAGCTGGGTAACGTGCTTGCTATGATTGTGTTGCTTTTCTTGTTGAAGTATCCTACCTCTGATACTGTCTCTTCCTTGTTGTCATCTGCTCCTCAGATTCTCAGTAAAATGAAACTTGTTTCATGGAGCCTTGATGTTATTGCATAGGCATTTTCTACAAAAGCCCAGAAAGTTTAGCTTGATTGCCATCAACTATCCCTGGTGTGAAATATATCCTGTAGTTAGAAGGCAGCCCTCAGAGATGTGAGGAATTTTATTACAGTTATGAAGGTACTAGGATGGTGTGCTCTTACTATTCAAACAAAACTAAAATATATCTATAAATCTTATTAACTGTAATAAATGTTATATGATGTAAATTGCAGAAGACACCTGCAGATATCCTGGAAATACAGCAGATCCTTAATTGTGTGAGAACTTGCCTCAATCAATACCAAACAAAATATTTGCACGCGCCCTTGGGAATCAGAACTGCCAGATTTTATGCAGACCCAATTAAAATACTATCACACAACAGATGCTCAAGCTCGAAAAAACAAAGTTTCTTTCAGTACTGGTTTAATAGAGTCTTCATCCTTTGGTGCTGACTTACTCATGAATAATGAATATTTTATTTTATTTAGATAATGTGGTGCAGAAGAAACATTGTTTATCCTACTGTTGATGCAGATTGCAAGGTGCTACTTTACATACTGTACAAAGTTAAATGATAATCTGAATTCCCAAGGCCTTTTGGCATCTACAAGAATGAATGGGAAAGCTAATGGAAGGAGAGCTTTTTAGATATGTCTGCTTCCAATCTTTGGGGTTAGCAGCAGATTTGCTATCACATAAGTGTACTCAACACTTTCTCATCTAGAATACAAATATAATTGTAGAGAGAATATTTCCCTCTATTTTCTCCTTGGCTGTGAAGAAAATAGTGCCTACTACCTTCTGTCTTTCTTAAGGTATATGCATATGGTCTTTGTCTACATGCTTTGCAGCTAGAAGTAGCTTGTCAAAATGGATCTTAGAAGTAAGCTTTTCTCATTTCCTCATCAGCTTTTCCATAAAAATATTAGTGAAGTTATGTATGTTGTTATCAAACAACGTATGAACTTGGGAAAACAAAGCAAGGTGACTCTGAAACTTCTTCAACTTTACCAAATTAGAACTATTGCATATGTAGTGTAAGTCTTTACTGCAGCAGCACAGATAAGCCATTTGTTTCTCTACAGTTTAGCAGTGTCTTTATCAACATTTTTAACTGTACAGATGTGAGGACAAGAATTCTTGTGTGTGACAGCAGTTATGTTTAAAGCCCTGCAGTATACAGACTGTGTTTGCCAATACTTGCTGAAATTCTGCTCTGTATCTCCATTGACAGCATCGTGCATTCAGAGTATGGATATGTATTGCTGTGTAGACATGTTTCTGACTGAAAATTTAGGGCTCCTAAGAAGCTGAACTACTTTTTGAATGGAGGATTCTTAGAATTTTGGTCATACAATCCTTTGGGCCTTAGTTCTACGAAACAGGATTAATCATAGCATTTTTTTAACGTAGATTTATTTATTATTTAATCTCTATGGCAAGGACTATCTTTAATAGGGTTGTAGTGTCAGATGCAATGTTTACATAACAGTGAGGTGGCTATAATAAGTAATGATAATACACATAGTGCAAACATGTCTTAAAAAATTTCTCTTGTAATTTTCTTTTCAGTTTAGCAGAGAAGGCATTCTCTCCCACGGGTTTTTTATTTGTTTATTTGTTGTTCGTGGTTGTTTTTTATATATTATTGTTGCTTGCCTGGGCAAAAGTATTTTGTGCTATATGGGCACATAATACTTTTATTTATGTGAATTAGGGATATAATAGCTTCACCACCAGGTTTTTCTGTTACTTTTTTTTTGTTCACACTATTGCTCTGGTACATTCCAAACTTCTTACATGTGTTTTCCTTCATGGAGAAACAATTGACTGGAAAACATCAGTTGCTACAGTAGTTACAAGCAATACTATGTTGTTGCAGCAGCAAAAGGTAAAAAATTATTCACAGTAACTGAAAATTATGTTCCATTATGAACTGCATGAAGTTATGCTTACATATGGCATTCCAAAAATGAGCCAATTATCTTTCTTCAAATGTACACCTGATTTTCAACACATATTTTTGCTAAGATGATAGTAAGTAATGCTTTACATGCTCCTTAAATATGATTTGTTTTCATAAGAAGCTTGAAATTAATTTTAAAGGACATTATTGTTGTTTTTGGTCTGGTGTAAACAGGGTTATTCTAGCTTTATGCTTTTGTTATGCGGAGCAGAATGTGACTGTAACAAACATCCTGTGTTCTAGTGGAATTAAATGGATGTATACAAGAAACTATTATTATTATTTCTTTTTCTCATAGTTGTTATATACAGACATCATTTTTATTTGCTATTCTCTCTGAACATTTTAGCTCTCTGGGGAAATAAGAAATACAGTAAAACAGTACTTTCACTTTTTAGAAGCTTGGGTCTGGGAGAAAAAGGGAAATAGTTGATTCTGCTGGCTTAATCAGCAAATCTATTTTTTCTATAATATTTTCTGACTTTCTGTAGACCTCTGGCCTAATGTACCTTCAGCTTTTTGATACGGAACATGCACAAAACATAGCACTGCAGTACAGAGGGGCCCTTTCTGTATCTATTCCGTCAGTGCAAAAGTAAGAGGATGATGAAAGTTTCAGGGGGCAGGCATCATGCATCCAGTTCCAGACGTCTGGTCCCTTTCAGTGAGAAGGATTAGCTTTCTTGTTCCAAGGGCAAATAAGCAGGTAAGCCAGTGGAAGGATGGCTGTGGTTTACCTTGCTGAACGCAGTGCTGTCAAAGGGTACCTTCAGTCTTGCTTGTTTGGATGAATACATATAGATTTCTAGGGCAAATCTGTGCATGTACAAGTTTTAACTTAGGATTCTCTACATAGTGGAATTCTACACTTTTGCACTAATGAATGGCTAACTGGCAATTCTGTTTATAACAAACACATTTTAAATACTAAATTTCCACTTGCTAGCCATCACATTGCAGTCATAGGAGACCACTTGTAGCTATTTTTTTTTTTTCTCACACGGGGAAAAAAGAATAGAAATATTCCAAGAAACAGAATGCAGGCCAGAGCACGGACTTTTTCCATTTCTGCAATAGGTGAAGGGAAGATAAAAAATAGCTGAATGCCATCCATCTTCCCCTTTTACAGTCCAGAATTAGCACCTTGCAGAATGGTTAGAAACCTTAAAAGCTGCTACTATCTCAACTGAGACATTCCCCTAGTTATGGTTCTCTGGATCCCTTGAGCCAAGAGAAACTCCCATGTGCCTCCTCAATCCAGCTGTCTGAAAGGCTGTTCTGCAGGACAGAAATGACACACAGCAAAGCTGGTCATCAGTGATTTCACTGATAAAACTGTTTGGAATAGCTTATGGTGATTGTAAATAGAAGACTCCTATAGAATGACTATGTAGAACTACTACCTAAAGACCTAGAGGAGGGACAACGGAAAAGATTTTCATTGAAAGCAATTTAAATTCTAAATTTCTTTCTAATATATTGCTTTCTAAAATATAATAAGGCAGCTTGACTTAGTGCATAATATGTAAATAGTGCTAGCGACAAAAGATCTTACAGTTTGCCTGTGATATAATCAGACTCCAAAGTTCCTGATTTTACACTACTTAAATAGCTGGAAGTCAAGGAGGTGCAATATTGTTTGGGAGTTTTCCTCCACCCAGGATGAAATTAAGTAGGTTACTTTGAGAGCTGTTTGAAAATATAACTTTAATTAATTAATAGGTAAGGGCACAAGACTTCTGATTAAGTCAAGTCTGTGAAAAGGGAAAAAAGATTAAAATGATATTTTCTTTTGCAAAGAAAATTAATCAAGTACTGGTTGCTTTTAATTGGTTTTACCCCTGCTGTCTTGCTCACTCTTACCTGATTTGCTAATTAGACTACATGCCATCAAGACACTATCAAGTCTGCTTGCCTGCAGAGAGTGCCTGATGCTTTAGGCTGGAAGTTTCCAAAAACAGTCAGGAAGAGTGAAGCAAAATAAAAAGAATGAAACAGAGGAGAAATCAATGAGCACAAAAAGGACGTAGATCTTCAAGCAGTTCAGGTGCTGAGATGGGGCTATAGATGTAATGTCTTATGAGCCTTCTTTACAACATAATGAATTTTCTTTTTCCTTGCCTTTAAAGATACCACTATGTTCATTAATATTACTTAGTTTTTATTGACCTAATTTGTGAAGGTGTTTTTACAAATTGATCCCCATGGTTATTAAGCTCCTTAATGCTTTTGAGAATGTCATTAGATGCTAATCTACATCCCTAAGCAGTTTGGAAAGTCACCATATACTCGTTTTCTTTAGGTTTGTGATCAGGTTTTGATCATTGAGTCTGAGAGAAGGAAAATTTGCGGTAGTTTGGATAAAGAACAGAACCTGTGCCTTTAGTGTGAGAGTGAAATGGAGAAAGCAAAAGTCCATGAAATGATACAAAAATCCTTGAGCTCCCAAATCCCAAAGGTGTCCTCATTCATGACATCAGCTGTGGTGTTAAGTTGGATATGTACACAGATTCTTTGGAACATCAAAATAATTTCATTTCTAACATAAAAGTTTGTTTATGTGTACTAATGGAGAACTGGTTTAAAATTAACCTTATCTTAGAAATCCTGCAGCAGTCTGTGGGCAGAGCAGCGAGTGAGAGTAAAGAAGGCTGAGTACTCTTTGTGCTGTGCTCCATGTTTGAGGGAGATGATTCAGCCAGCTTCTTTTCTTCTGGAGCTGAATTGTTTAAGCCATTACTGAAGTCAGTAAGAACTAAGCATTCATAACAGGTGCTCCTGTAAGGTGATAAAGAATTATGTGGGATCAACATATTGTCCTGTTGTGTGTATTCTGTCTCAGAAAGTAGCTGACACCAGAGCTGTAGGGGAGAATACAGGAAGAATGAAAATGAATGGTTTCTTTTGAGAAATGTTCCAGCCTTCTGAAATTTGCTAACCAAAGAATTTCTAAGCTGGAGACAGTATCTTTCTGCTGAATGGCTTTTGATGGATGTTTTTCCAACTATTGTGGGTTTGTTTTTTTTTTTTGAGTTCAGAATCCTTCTGTCTTTGATGCCATGGAATCACCACTGGCACTAGCATTCCTTCTAGAAAGGAAGGAAGAAGCAATATAATGCTACACCTATCACAGGTGTGACCAGAGAACAGGAAGGTTTTGCCATGATTGCTTCACACAGGCCATTTGTGTTCTGTTACAACATTGCAGCACTAAGCTTGCCGCGGGTTTCTCCTGCCTACAGTTTTTTCTTAGACGGGTTCACTCTGCACATCCCTCTATCCCTCAGTATAGCTGGTTATGAATCAGGATATAATCTCCAGCAGCCTGATCTCCATGACAGCTACAGGGGAAAAAAAGGTTCTGTGGAAGAAATCCTGGGCTTGATCACCTCCTAGACAAATGAAATTAAAACTTTATTGAAACTCCCTGCAAGGCAAGATTAAACTTCTTCTATTAAATTAAACTCTCTGGTCAAAGAAGTGGAAGACTCAAAGCAGGCACTGTATCAGTGGTCAGAGAAGATAATTATCCTTGCAGCAGTGAGAGAAAAATCATAGCAATAGAAAATTCTTACCCAAGAGGACAAAACTTTTCCTATTAGAAAATCTTTCAGTAGAGCCTTAGAGATTAGAAAAATCAAGTACAAATACAGAATAAAGATGGTCATCTATTCCTATGCACTGTTTTATTGAAACTGTACTGCGTGATACTTCACTACTTTAGCTCTCCCTTTTTCTTGTGGGTGAGAGAAGAATTGTGTATGTTCCTCTGTGACTATTTATTGGAAGGGCCAAAGTAAATACAAGGCATACAGTTTTAGTGTTCTATCTGCAGAAAAATATTCTTCCCATCTTTCATGTAATCTAGTTTCATGCTAGTGTTACTATTGTGGACAGTGCACACATACACTGGTGCTGAAGGACATACACAAAAGGAATATCAGAGGAATACTGTCAGTTTTTTCTGTGCATCAGTGCCTGCTACCTTTACTTTGGTCAAGCCGTCTTTCCCACTGGAGGCAATCCCTTTCAGATATGGTTTGAATGTACTGATCCTTTGCCTTTTTGTACTAGTTTTGTACTGACAGCTACAGAGTGGTACTACCACACTGCTGGTGGCCTTTCAGTTCAACATTCTTCAACCTGTATTAACCTTTCTTATTGACGAGGAACGTTTCTATTACTTAAGTTTCTTCGCTCTGCTGCTGACATCATCATGTCAGTTAGTGTCATTTGAACTGAAAGTATTTCTAGTCAAGCCAGATTGTCAGTTGCTCTCGGGTGTTTCATACTGCATTTCCATTATTGATCAGTCTGCAGACAGAATGATTGTCAGCTCTCCATAAGAATCCCTGTCTAGGGGTGTTCTTTTTTTGTTTTTGTCCATTTTGCCTTCTCCCTACAATCTGTAACAAATAATTATCTCAGCACTAAGGTCTGGATAGGCAATTCAATTACTGTGGTTTAAAAAGTTATCATCTGTTAGCTAAGGCACATTAACTTTTCTGTGTGCGGGTTTTTAATACTTAGCACTCTAGTTATTTTACCATGCAGCTGATGGCTGGCAATTTGCTGGTTGTTCTGTCATTCTGGGTCATGTAGCTTAAAGCCGAGAAAGTACTTCTACAGCTGATTATTAAGAACTAAATTTATGAAGGCTTTAGAACCCCAAGGAAAGAAGAATCAGATATCTTGAAAATTAGTTTCTGCAGATCTTCCCCAACAAGCTGCTTTCTTATCCTATGAAATGTAAACTTGGCATACCGGAAAGGGTATAACTCCCTGCAAAGACTTAGAAGGAAATAATATAACTGACATATGGATTGCCTAAATGTTTTCTTTGAATCTAGAATTCCAGGGTTCTTTCAGGCACGTCCATTTAGACTGAAATGCTACAAATGGAAGTACAATTCAGATCAAGCCTCAGGGATCTGCTAACTGTGATGTTGTCTGCCATGTGGATTAAACAGTGTGAAGTAGTTGCTGTTTCTTTGGGTAGCCACTGGCCAAAGCTAATGGTTGATTATCATGAGAAAATGAGATAAAGGATTATGTGATTTCCAGACCAGACTGAGGTATGTAAAAAGGAAAAAAGGTGATCTTGGTACTTAGTAATAAAGCAGAGGTGTCTGCAAGATGCAGTTTTCCCTCTCAGAATAAGTATTTCCAAGCAAACCTAATAAAAATGAGCGAGAGCTGTGAAAGTGATGAGAGCACAGTAGAAATAACAAGCAGACTCTTGGCCTGTAAATGTTTTTCTTGCATTTTCATTCTTTCACTTGAAAATCATAGGTGCTTGTGGTCTTCTCTGCATCTGGGTTTTACATAACTGTCAAAAGAAAAAAATGCTTTATGTTAGGCTTAGTGCTAGAAGTACAACAGGCTTTCAGTAATGATGGCTGATCAGACTCATGCAAACATGATAAAAAGATCTCAGAGGAATTTTTGTTTATTTTTTTCCCATATGGGAATATCCTCTGAAACCAATTAAAAACAAACCAAGAGGATTCCGTTCAATTTGTTCCAAACAATTACTATATGTAATAAAGAGCAATTGCTCTTTTTTTGCAGATTTTTTTTTTTTAAATCATCCATCATAAGACGCATAATTAGCTCTGCTAGCAAATCTCAAAGGCTGTTTTTAAAAATCTGTATAAAATTTTCCCAGAAGGAATTAACTTATCTGTATTTGTTCGATATGACTTCGTAGTTTAGGGCTGTTATTCCTATCTTTAAGAATAGAATATCTTCACATGGACTAGCCAACCCTTCATGTAACAAAGCCACATGCTTTCAAACTTTTGGTTCCTTCATGTCTGTAACTGAAATATCCCCCTTCCATATCATTTGTAAAAAGAAAAAGCAAAAAACAAAAACAAAAAAAAAAAAAAAAAACAAAAAAACCTGCCTCAGTAATAGCTAAGATGATAATGGGCTGATTTTTTTTTACTTGAGATTTTTTTTTCCACTAAGAATGTATAGTATATCATAAAAATTGTTTTTACTTGTCCTCTTAGATGTCTGGTGTAACTCTTATGCGTTTTGCCAGTTTTCTTACTGGAATTTTGCACAGTACATCTGAAATCTGTGCACAACAGATCTGTTATTTGCCCGTGCTGGAGGCTTTGTGTAGGCAATCCAGCTCATTCAGCTTGGTTCAAGTAGCTCACCACAGCACGATGGTGTGTCACGTAAATTAAGCTAGAGAGATGAATCCTAGACTGATTGTGTGAGCTGTCATGTGGGTAGCAAAGGGGTTTTGGCTGGCACAGCAGAACTTGAATGGTCATTGATGGCGGCAGCTTGTTCAAAAATAATAGTGTGTAGAGTGGAGCCCAGGCTCTGTATGATGCATACCCATCTTTTACAGAATACGGAAAGCTGTCACTGTGGACAGTTGGTTCAAGCAGACTCATTCATATGAAAGCTGCATCTGGAAGGTGCACTTAGGAAGACTTTGTCTTTTAACTAACAGCTTATATGCTATGGACTTGCAAAAAAAAAAAAAAAAGTGAGCTTGAGAGTAAGTGTGTATTTCAGGGCAGTATTCATTGTCCTTCTGTCTGAGCCTGTAACACAGTAAGTTTATTTAAAGAAAAAAATCAATCTGTGAGGATATTATCACTGTGAAGGATCTGTGTGGTTCTGAGGTGAGTGTACAGTGAAGGAAATACTCTTTTCTATCCTGCTGACATTTCTAGGAATAAAAATAGTTGTTCTGTTTGTCCTTCACCACTTTATCGAGCCAAGGCTCCAGAGCCTCGTTCACTTCGAATTCATGCTTAATGAAGCATAAGTTGTATTAATAGCAGCCATTAAATCTAGATAGCGTAATAGAAATTTCAGCTCAATGCAGTGTCCAGCAGTGGCTCAGGTAGCAACAACTGGCAAAGCCGAGTTTGAGATGCAGTCTGGGGATTTCAATTCAGTTCCTAATGACACCGCCCATGAATCACTGCCCACATAAGCAGAAACTAGCTTCTGTGTAAGAAAACTTGTTTACAAGAGACAAAGGAGTTTTCAACAACACTATCAGTGAAGTATAATGCTTTCAGAGTAGCACACTGTAGAACGTGGAAGGAAAAATTCCTCTAAATGTTAGAGGCCAGTTTACTAGCTTCGAACATCTAGGAGTATATTTTTACTAGTCCAAGAATCTCAGTACTCCAGGATCTTGTGTTGCTGGAGAAAGCAATGTGGAGGCCTACAGAGATTTGATAATGAAAAAGTATCTGAGAAGATCTGAGCTGGTCTTTCATGGCAGCAGACAGCACCATAAGCAAGCTGTGCAAAATATAGGCTAGTGTGGGAAACATTGCATGGAGATACCCCACCTGGCTTTCTTCCTAAATCAGCTAAGGCACAGCAACCGTGACCGGTGTAAATTCTGTGCTCTGCAAGCATATCTGCTCTACTTCTCAGCAGAGCGGGGAGTTAGTATAGTTGCATTTTTTTAGGAGCACGTCTGTATTTTTAAGTCCAACTGCCTTTGCATCAAGTTGTCATGGGAGCTCCTTCACCTATGGCACCACTTATATAGGCAAAATGCTAATAGGTAATCAGAGTTGGAGGTACTTGCCTAGGCAGGCTAATGAGTGCTTTACGTTCTCATTCATCCTCTGTACCAAAAGATCCAAAATATTTTACGCAGTTAACTAATTGATATATAAAGTACATTACACAAGCAACACGTTGTTTCATTTGTTTGGTTTCTTAGGTTTTATAAGTCCAGGAGTCCAGTATCTTGTGTTTAAAAAAAAAATAATAAAATAATAATAAAAATAATAAATATATATAATGAATGTAATGACCTTCTGTACCTGTATGTAAATATATAAATGTAAAGCGATCCAAAATATCACAGTTCTTCAACGTTGCAGTCACCTGTACTATTTGTATTAGCTCTCTTGCTCTGAATATAGATTAATGTACTCCAAGTGCAGATAATCCCACGTTGAACATACAGTTGCTTCCCATGACTATGCATATGAGAAAAACCTAGTTACTTGAACATTGCAAGTGACTACTGTATGCTAAATAACTGCATTTTTAATTGTAGAAAACTTCTAATATAACTTCATGTAGACCAAAATTAGTACAAAACAAGACAGCATTTTTTTATTTTTAATACTGTGGTATTTCTTGTTTCCACAGTGCCTGTGAAAGTATATTTCCCCATACAGAATCTATTTTTTTAACTATTATTCTTATTAAAACTTGCTTTAATAGTCATGCTCAGCATCAAAAGCAAGTCCAGCTCTTTTTCCTCAGCTTTCCAGTCAGTTATTCCTTCTTCCTCTTTAATACTTCATTTTCATTTTTTGTTTCTTCCTTTAATTGCTCCCTCATCAATCTCCATAGTACAGTCATATACTCACCGGTGTTCCCTGTTGATGAAGAGGTTTGGATGAAGAGTTTGTTAGATTTGATTGCTGATCTTGAACGTTCTTCCATAGTTTGTGCTGCTTCAAGTGGTGAGATGACAGTCCTGAGGCCGCCTCAGTGTTTATTCTGTATGCTTTCCTCTAATATTAGTAGCTTTTTCAAGAAAGAACAAGTAGTCTGTGTGTGCGTGTCTGGTGTTATCTGTCTGGTAGATACTGGTTTTCTGAAGCAGCTGTTGAAGGAAGGCTCGCATTTTTATTTTTGGATGAGACAAGTGCATGAACCTGTTTTATAGAGGGTGATTATTAAGAGTCTTGTGAAACCCAAACCATATAGATGTGCAACAAAATGCAATCCTCTTCAGCACGGCTAAGTAGATATGTTTCAAAATCCTAGCCAACTTCTTTCTGTCACCCTTAAATGAGCACGGTATTTAGGATGAATTTTCCCCATGGTAGTTATATCATTCAGAGAGAGAGATTTACAGAACAGTACAATAAAAGTCTTGATTTGACAAAAGTCAGCAAACAAAATAACTTCTATGTAGTCCAGACTTTCAGTAGCATAAATAATATTAATGCTTCTTTTAATAGGCTTTTATTGTGGCTAAATGCCCCATCTTTGCCTCGGCATTTACCTGAGCAGCGGAGAACTAATATTCTGCATCAATGCTCTGTTCTATGAATTAGATCTCTCACTATTATCTTAAAAGGAATTGAAACCAGCTATTCATGACAAATAGCATTTATTTATTGTGAAAAGAAATCTAAAAATGGCAGTGCTGCCATTAAACTGGAGAAGCAGGTAGAACAGAGCCTTTGAACTCAACTCATGGTAATTTCAGGAATTTCCATGCTGCTTTCTCACCCTCTAGTCCCTCACCAACTATATGCTTATTGCCATCTCATAAACACATGTATAATGGGCATGCAGTGATGATAGCTGACAGTTTTATTCTTCGATGGAAGCTCTTGTTCTTATGTTTTAATGTCTCTGGGAGTATTGTAGGTCTTAAAAAAATTGTCACATTCAACAATTCACTGTAATAATGAGACCTTGTCTGCAAGGAGAATCACCTTGTCAGAGTAAATGCTTGTGTGTTAGGATTTGGACTTTACTTTCATAATGTGCTACAAGAAGAGGCTATGAGAAATGTGCATTTCAGAACCCTTGTTTTCTGCCTGAATCTCACAGCTTGTTACCATGCTTGATTTTTGTCATACCACGAGATATATTCCCCATGCAGATATATTCTTTTCTAAGTCTTACTTTTGTAAAACCAGAACCTCTAGTATCTGTTGCAGAATTTTAGGACCCTAAGGTGAATTAAGATACATAATATAGTAGAAAATATTTCTAGTTTGTTATGTTATTGGAGTAGTTTGTTGTGCTTCTTTATATAATACATATAGCACTTGCTGCTATCTTTAAGTTGCACTTGACTGTTGGACTACGGCCAGTTTCCAGTTTCATGTTCTTAGAGCATGGTAGAGGACTAATGTCCTAATCTCTCAATGACAGATAGTCATTCAGCAATGTCATGGTTTGTCAGGAGACAATGTCTTTCTAATATTTATTTTGGAATAATGGAGTGGGGGTCTAAAGGGTCTTTATCTGGACCACCCAAAACTTGTTTTGTTTTTTTTTTTGAATTGCTGCAATTTTATTGTGATTGATTAGATCTAAACTCAGAACTTTGGGAAAGCCTATCTTGAATTATTGATAAGAGTTACAGCTAGAAAGAAAACATCAACATCAGCAGTGATTCGTGTATTTTTTTTTAGGTGATTGCATAGTAGACCTGTATTTTGCATTAAGACTTGATTTACTCTGATTGAAACTAATGTGTAACACATCTTTTTCTTTCCTTCCCCTCTTTTTTTAGTCTGATGATAGAAAAAAATGTATAAAAATATTGCTTTTAAGATGAGAGTAAGGGAAAGACAGGTGATAATTGCTCTCTAGGGAAGGAAGGAAAATTAGTTTTTAAAAGCTATTATTTTTTTCTATTAAGAAAACAAGCCTTGGAGCTTAGCAAGTTGATGATGGGCCCAGCCTTTCTTAGGTAGTGCAGTCAGAACAGCAACTCCTAAGTAATATCTCAGACCCTCAGGAAGCTTTATTATTAAAAAGTAAAAATGACATATATTTAATTGTGTGTTGTGCTAAAGGGAATAATCTTTCAGGAGAGTAGGAAAGATTATGGAAATGTATCTTCTTGACTCTCCTTAGATTAAGAAGAAATGGAACTTTATACCAAAGCTAAGTTAGGAATTAGCGTATGAGGGATTTACGAAGCCTTGGCTACTGTAAAGCTTGCAGGCTGGTAGCTGTGAAGATTAAATTCAGGACTGGTAGACCTTAAAAAGTAGATGGAAATACTGCTTAAATTAAGGAGTGAGACAATAAGTATATTCCTTGTAAACAATTACCAGCCCAGAATTAGAGCAAATTAGGTTGGGAGCGGCCTCTGTAGGTTGTGTGGCCCAACCTGTGCTGCATCCCCACCTCCAAGCAGGGCCAGCTCTGGGGGTAGGCCCAATTTAGTTACGTTGGGCTGCTTGCCGGCCTTTTGTGTTGCATTCTGAATATCTCCATAAACGGAGATTCCCCAGCCCCTCTGTGCCCATTCCAATGTTGACCAGCCTCATTGTGAATTTCTCTCATTCAATTTCCCTGGCTACAGCTTTCACCTGTTGCCTGTTGTCCATGACAAAAGAGGATTAGGCTCACTGTCTCTTGTGTGTAGGATATAGGCAACATTTTTCCTGAGAGATTTTTTCCAAAGCTGCAGCCAGCTAATGGATGCTGTTGCACTCTGATCAGGGGTGCAATTTCTGGTGTTACTGTCAGCACTTGTTCTGGTCAGTATGACCCAGCTAAGAGTGGAAGTGCTGACTTAGTGGCCCAGGTTATGCTTTTGACTTTTGCTGAGAGCTCAAAGGTGGGTCTCTTCTGAAAATTCAGCAGAACTGAATTACATCTTAGATTTCTGACACTGAGTACTTAATTGTGAGCTGATAATTAAATATATGTGTTGACATACATATCTCATGTTAATAACTAGATTCAGCCTGAGGGGCTAACAGAGGAGCTGTAGGCAGAGCACAGACAAAAAGAAATCAAGTTAATTCCTATGTGTGGTCAGCTCACTTATTACCTATGTGAATGCAATTCATAGACAGATGACTCAAAGTGAAATGATATTTGAATGTTTTAAAACTGTATCGAGTCTTCTGATGCATGTCATGTTACCCTTCAGGAACACACAAAATTGCTGACAGAGACCAGATATTTAACCTCTGCTGCCAGAGGTGTGAGTGTTCAAGGGTTATTGTTCAGGAAATGAGAAAATACCAATCATTGGTGAAATGAAGATTACAGAACATTATTTTTTATGTGAAATTCTAAAATTATATTTATTGGCCAATTCACAGAAAGTGCCGTAGTGACCACAAAACTGAATCTAGTTTTATACATGTACAGACGTACAGGCCAAGTTTTAAAATAACAGATCTATTTCCATTATGCATTTAGTAAATCATATGGAAAACATCAGGATATCAAAAAATCTCAAATGCATAAAAAAACTGCAAAGTGATGTGTTTTTTAATTAAATATACCACACTGCCATGGGTGGAGTAGAGAAAGGAGGGTTGTACGCAACTTATTCTCACTATATTTAAAGTTAACTTTCATGTACTTTATGTCAAAATTTACTGTACATTTTCATAAAGACAAGGGTTTTCTTTAAAAAAAGCAGATTTTTTGTCCAAAAATCATTTTCAGTTCATATTAATATTTTTCATTGCATATAATAATGAAAATCATCATCCTGCATAAATTGTATATATTCACACCTTCATAAATGCATTTAGTATCTGCAACAAGACATTTCAAGACGTTGTTTATGATTGTTTCACATATACAGTAGGATATTTTATATAATGAATCTCTCTCCTGGATGAAGAGAATGCAGTTCTGAGACATACTTAAGAGGTCACAACCATAGAGTATGTGTTTATTTGAATCCCATCGGGCATATATATATTTTTTATTATTAATAGAGGTGGCCACAATTACACAGAAATCGGACCGTTCACTAGGAAACAATCTCAAGGTACAAAAGCCATACTGCCAACTGTGGTTACTGCTCCTCAACAAGAAATAATATACTGGTATCGAAGCAAATCTGGGAAATGATGAACTGCATTGGAAAAGTTCTATGTTTTTGCAGTCAGATGAAGTATAATTTTTACTGTCAAATACAAGATTGAATTGTTCCAGCCAATTAGAGCCCAGCGCTGTCACACTGAATGTGATGAGATTATTCCTCAGCTCTTCAGAATCCTACACTCTGAATAACATTTAAGCTATAACTGTACGGCTAACTCTAACTAGAAACAATCCAAAAATATTTGAGGTGATCCCTGCTCTGCTGCTCTCACATGTTAAGTCATGTTTTAGAGTTCCTTGCTCAGGAAGTCCTGTTCTTTTTAGTCTCTGTTTGTGTTGTAACCTCACCTTACAAGACTTATCTCCCCACCTCATCTATTAGACTTGACTTAATCATTTATTAAATTAATTATTCTTCATTCTATGACTTGTTTTGGAAAGGTGATCATAGAAGAGATGGGCAGCTACAGTAATACATTTTGTTTCAGAAAACGGAAAGCTATTACTGCTAACTTCTCTCATCCACTGTATTAGGCAGTGTGAAGGAAGTAACCTTTGTTTGAGTATGTGATGTCATTCCCTATAGTATCAGCTGTGCAATGCTTCACGGCATTTCTAGAGGTACAAAGATGCTCTAGTGGAAGTCAGTATTAGAAGGCTTTGTGTGCCTGCTCCCCCTTTTATGCTAATTCCTTCAGACAGAGCAAACAAGGGAGGTATTCAGGTCTTAGTGAAATCCTTGATGCAGGAATCTCCACAGCCTTTAAGTACAAGGACTTCAGTTGTTTCATCTTTCAGATACAGCAGGAGGGATAGAAGAAGGAAATATATTAAGTAGAACTGCCGAGCTATTTACATCCTTTACTGGCTTGCTGGGTAAACAGGCTTCTGAGACAGAGAAAAGAATTTTGCTTGGAGCATGCATGAAATCTAACCATTTAGTCATTGTGCTAGAGTCTATATATACATTGAAAATCTAAAACATAACATTATGCACAGCAGCACTCAGTGAGATTGGCACAATTCTATTCCACTGCAACAGTTAGCATGTGTCTAGAAATCTTGTAGAAAGTAGGTGGTGCATTCTACCAATAAGAGCTGATGAGAAATAACTTGTATTAATCTGCCTTAAGGAAATATATTGGTAATGGTTACCAAGGGTATAACTGAGACTAATGAGATAAAAATGGCAAAAACAGTTGCCTAAATTTATTATCAGGAAAAGCGTTTTTCTAGTGGTGAATTCTAATGGACTCCCATAATTCTAATGGACTCCCATGGGAAGGAGTGGAAGCCCCAGGCTTAGACAAATTTAAGTAGGCTGAAACATCCCACTCCTCTCCCCTAATACTAGAAAATACATGCTTGGGAACAATTCTGTACTGTTAGCCTGATAAACTACCTCTACTACTTTTTCTTTACATCTAATTTCTACATTTTTATTTCTAAGATTTAATTAGCCCAGCAACAATTCCTACACATACTGAAATTTAGATGAGATAATTATCATCAGGAACATGAACCCTAGTGTCTTACTCTGCAAGCAATGACCCAGTGCCACAGTTATGCTTGTTGTGATGACTGTGTGTACAGAACTGCTGCTGACCATGGTCAAGCATTTATTTGAGATTCTAGTGGTGTGGTATTTACAACATTTCAAAATATATATATATATATTCTGTTGTTTATAGAGGATCTAACAATAAATATGTCTGTGTTTGATTCTGAGAATTGAGATAATAGCTTCAGTTCTCAAGAGTTGGCTGGGGATTATTGTTATCTGTAAAACTTTTTTTGTGTGTGTTGTTTTTTTTTGTCTTTTCAAAGACAAGGTTCCTAACTATGTGTACATTCAGGGAATTGGATTGTGAAAGTAAGTTTAAAGACCTCTGCAACATGGACTACAGTCTTTGTTGGATGTTCCTAGTTCGTTCTTCAATCTATGGAGTATGTTGGTTGCACAAACTAACACTTACTAACACACTTTATGTGCAAAAAGTTCTTTTTTCTTCCTTCCAACTTAATTGTGTGGTTACTGTAATTGAATCACAATGACAAAATGTTTTCCCCCAAATTACCATGCCCTTTTCTTAAGCATAGAGCATTTCCTACATAATGTGGCACATGGTGGTAAGACTTGACTTTACTTGTCACAGTCATGCTCCCTTCCCAGCTCTGCTGGAGCTACAGGGGCTAATGAGCCAGCTACAGGCAGTGGCTACCATGCGATGTGACGTAAGCTTTAGTTCATTATTGCACAACTACATCCAAGCTAAGAATGATGAAGTATTAGGCAACTGACATACACACTAACAAACAAACACACTCTCCCTCACTCAAACTTTTAGTTCCTCCCCAGTTTCTAGAAGATTACATTCCAGCTTTTCTTCACATCGACTGGAAACCTTGACTCTTTCTGTCCATTTTTCATGGGTTATTCTCTCTTGCCTTTTTTCACTCTTCCCTAATCAGTAATGCAGTTTTCTATAAAAACTGACTGTAATTTATCCAATTCACATTCTAAAGAACGTACCCAGTTAAAACAACTGTTTACCTTCTCATGTGTATATATATGCTGACTAGCAGACTGTAAGCAAGGGTGTGTTGCAAATTTCAGTACTGGTTTGAAATATCATAATGGTAACAGACTTGGTCAGGGTTACCTGGTCATGTCACTTGTATCCATTTATATCTTTAGAGGAAAAATACAAGAAAGGGAAAAAAAAAGGTGGTTTTAACAATTTGTATTTTTTTTCTTTGAACTTTATATTTAAATAATCCTACAGGAAGTGAAGGAACTTTATATCCAGCAAAGAAGTTAAACTCTGAAAATGCAGAAGTGTATGCAGAATTATAGAAAAGAAATTGGTAGAGCAGCAGAAAGGCGCTTACTCTCATGATATTTCTGGGTTTCTATAGTAAAAGATCGTAATACTATTATAAAACTTTCGTTCATCACTTGGAGACTGTTTTTCTTTGCCTTATGCATCGTGTGTGGTGGATGTTTTATCAAACAATGTACTTAGCTATGAAAAAGACTCTTTTGATTCCTTGCGCTCAGCACAGGCACAAATAGTGACAATATGGCCCTGTAGCCTCTAGAGCTGATGAATGCAGAATTTCCACTTGAGTTACTGAACTGAAAATAGGAATGAAGGCTTTTTCTGAATGCATTTTTAAATGTTGGTAATGATGTTTCAAACTATTGTGACTGTTTCCTCCTTCCTTTCCTTTCTTTCCTTAGTTATTGCTAAGGAAATTAGTCTCAAGTTCTTGACTGTAACCACTGACATTCATCTTGCCTATCTAGGGTGCTCCACAATGGTGATCTGTAAGTAGTGCTGGAACAGAATTATCGAATTGTAAGATCAGCAAGCCCTTTGACAGTGCTTTTTGTAGGGCTCACAGTACTTAGCAGAGAATGTCAACATCATTATTCCTATTTAAAAAGAGTGAAATAACAATTGAACCACTGTCAATACCCACTCAAAAGACAGCAAAATTCCTCTTGGGAAACAGGGCACCTAATCTGGTGACATTATTTTCATTTCTGGGAATGAAGTTATGAACATGTAGAACCTCCCCTAGCTTCATTTTCTTGTGCTAACTTTCCATCATGTTGGTGTTGCAATTTATTTGCTATTAGACACAAGTATATGAAATAGAAGTCTATGTTCCTCTCCCCCCCCTTTTTCTTTTGCTCAGTTCCAGCTTTGCACCTTTGTTTTATGAACATCTCTTCTTTAGGAAAAAAAAATAATAATCCCAAACTCATTTACCAAAAAAAAAAAAAAAAGGAAAAAAGAAGAGAAACAAGAACATCAAAACCCCTGATGCTAAAACAAAGAGACTGATCACAGAATACACTTTAATTAATCTGCTGCGTTATCTGAGATTTGTGTCATCTCCTTTGCTGTAAAGCTGACCACATTCAGCATTAAGGGATTTCTTAGTTTAGTTTAGCCTAAGGAGGCAGAAATGTGGTGCTATTATAGAGTTGTTGATACTAGTTGAAACGTAGAATATCATATTTATATAGCAGATTGTTATATACCGTTAGTATTGTTAAAGGTGCATTTATTTTTGTTGCATTTTTAATATATTTGTATAAATTCTCTCTTCTCAGATTTGCTTGACTGGTGTCTCTGAACAACCTGAGGCAGATATTAAGGAAAGATCAGCAGTTACAGTGAACGTCCAGGGATGCAGTAATCACAAGGCTTGCTGTAAGAAGTGAGTGACACAACAAGCTGTGGCTGCTACACAACCCTTTCTGCCTTTCCCTCAATAATTTTACTTTCTCGTTCAGTAATTTTTATCAGACTTTATTGTTGTTTTTTTTTCCTGTAATTTCTAACATGCCAGCAGTTGAATAGCACCTGACAGATATCCTAAAAACCTCAGAATTAATTAGCCTGATGTAAGGGCTCTGACTCTACAGACTCTATATTCCAGCAGTTCCAAATATTCTCTGAGCAGCTGCAGATATGCTGCTTGAATCTATACAGCATCACAGAAAACTCTAGATACAACAGGAGTTGTATTTCCTGTGTAGATATTGCATATTTATATTCATACATTAAATATGTTAAAATACATATGAGAAATACCAGTTTGTGTGTGCTGCTTGGTTGTCAAACTGTCAATACCTGTCAGAACTTCTACTTCATGAAAGAAATTTGTTTTTTTCTAATGCTGGGATTTCATCAAGAACCAGAAGACAGACATCTAAGTAAGTATATTTAAAATACCTTTCTGCAAGCTTTGTCACCTTCATTTTCTGCCAAATGAGCTGTTCTCTTTCTTACTGTTGCTGTAAACCCCTTGGGACCTTTTTAACAGTGGTGTAGAAATACTACACAGTATCCAGGAAGCAACTACACTGCAGCAAGGTAAAATATTTGCTGAAATAAATATAGAAATAAGAATTAAGTTAACTTGTTATTCATGGTTGAGATGTTAATT
This sequence comes from Meleagris gallopavo, assembly GCF_905368555.1. Lineage (NCBI taxonomy): Eukaryota > Metazoa > Chordata > Aves > Galliformes > Phasianidae > Meleagris > Meleagris gallopavo. The sequence continues at coordinate 5,737,820 of NC_139414.1, read as the reverse complement.
GCCATAGCATTATTTGGCTTCTCTGCCTCCAAAGAGATTCTTGGATATTGTTTATATGAAAACTGTATCATGCTAAGAGAATTTCGTCATTTTCAGCAAGCATACAAAAACTTGCAGTGCTATACTGTTATAGCTATACTTAATTCACAATGCTGATTATGTTAAGGGAAGAAGAGACTTTTCCCAAGTCCTAGAGATGTTCTATCAGTTTATTTCTTTTCCCTCCCTAAATAATTAAGTATTCTCATCCTTTTCCATACATCCTTAATTTGGTATAATAATTTATATTCCAAAGTACCAGAAGCAGCTTCTTCAGGACATCCCCTCAGACTTTTTTCTGTAGCCTGAGTAATACCTTTCCTTTCTTCATCTGCCAAGGATGGATGATGGCAGAATTATCAGCGTGTAGCATATGCCAATACCAAAACTTCCATCAGAGGCAGTATCATCTCCCAGCGTGCTTGAGTCCTCACCAGGTAAATGCATTACTTGTCTCAGGGAATGAGACAGCTGAGTGAGGCACAATTATATGCAGGGTTCAGAATAGCTGCCAAAGTAATGTGAGGGCTGCTTCTGACCAGGCCTTCACCTGGGGTTGCTACTCTCCTGTAGCAGTTTTCCAGCTTAGTGTCAAGCAGGAGCAGCTTCTGCAAATGGAGACTGATGGATGGTGCATGTTCACAGCAAGTCCAGCACCAGAAAGGAAAACACTGCACTTTCACAGTAGCCCTTGGTGAAGGAGGTCCTTGATAGTTAAAAAGCAGTAGAGCCACTACTTCCTTTTTCAGTGAGCAAATAGTCCAGCAGAAACATATTTTATTATTTTAATTACAAGATGTCATGAACCCTGTATGTCTATTTCTAATTTGAAATGGTAGTAGATTTTAAGATTGATCTTGAAAATTGAGCCTGTTTAGTTCTCTTTGCAGAGATAGATAAAATGACCATAGAGCAGGTGGAAGTGAAAACAAAATGTGAGCTAGTGATCACAAAACTGAACTTAGGCAGTATATTAATGTATATAACAGTATATCACTGTCTTAAATTTGCATTTGCAGCTTTTCTTTTTTAGATTAGAATTTCAACGCTTCAAAAGCATTCATTGGTATGGTATCATTTTATATCTATGTAGTCACAGATTCTGGGTGTTGTATTACAAGTACAGCTTCAGAGTTGGTTTTTGGATGCACTTGCTTATTATTACTATAAAAAAGCCACTTTTTTTGTGCCTTGATAGCTCTTCAAAACTTGCAACTGGACTTAGGATAAAGAGTACGTCGCAGTTGTCATTCCAGAGTTTGCAGTGTAAACACATCTTTTTGGAGACAAAAGGTGAGATTTATTTGGCTTTTGATGGGGCAGGGGAGAGGACAGAAGGGGTGCCTGTGTATGTATGCATGTATATGTTCTGGTTTAGTTTTAAGCAAGTAGTTTACATAAAAAAAAATCATGGCAGGGAAGTAATAATATTTAAAGTAATTCAAACTTATATTTGTGTTATTCTAGTACTAGGTTATTGCTTATAAAGTCACTGCTGTGAAATCAATACAAATATTTTAACTGTAAGGTCAAACTTGTGAAGTAGCTCATTCTTACTAATGTTTTCTGTTCCTCTGAATGAAAAATGCTGCATAACTCACCGCCATGGTTACTCTAAAATGTGTATGGGGATACACTTGAGTTTTCTGAGTATTTTGTTGCAAACCAAATTTATGTGATAATACCCATTCCTGTGTTAGTTTGCTTAAGTCTAAAAAGCTAAGTTTATTTAGAGTAGAGAAAATACTTCCTATTGGCTTTTTGTATAATGTTCCAGCATGACCTGAAAAGATTTGCTTCCAGTGACAAAAGGATAAAAATCCATTAGCTGGACAGACACAAGCACATAAATCAACGAAAGGCTATTGATAATATTGTAAATTGCTGTTTTCAACTTGCTTTAACATTTGCATTGATAACAATAACAATCAGGAAAAACAGACATTAAAAACAATCTAAATAAAGTCCAGTTTTAAATATGAAATTGATATTTAAACATCTATTTTTAATTTTAAATCTCCTTTCTTTTTCTGAGCAGAAAGCTTTGCTGAGAAATGTGCTGATAACAAGTATCATGAAGGGCCTGCTTCATGTCACTAATAAAAGTAACAAACACTACGGAATGATGTAGGGCATTAGGATGTAGTAATGTAATTTTTTTTGTGCAGGTTTCGCTCTCTATAAATAGATACTGTAGCCCATTTTATATGATCTTTATTCCTGCAGATATATTTTATGTATCTAGGCTCAATTCTTCACATACTCTTTTAATTCCTATGAGAATCTAGAACAAGAATGAAATGGGACTGCATGTGTAAGAAAACTTCTATACTGCCAGTCTTAAACAACAAAAATGAGCACTAAAATCTCTAATTTTAAAATATATCAAAGTTTTTTTCATTTACTTTCTCATGATTAAACTGCACTATCCTGTTGTGGTCAATCTTTTCCTACAGCTATTAGATGAATGCAGAAATTGATTTAAAAAGTCCATCACCAACTAGAAACCCCAGAATACATTCTCTAAATTCCAAGACCTGCAGGAGCTGCTGCTAATAATGTTGATGTATGTGAGTACCTTCAAGATCTCTCAGGTTACTCTTTGCAGGATGAGTTATCATACATAGGTGCTCAGGAACATCCTATTAAGTCAAGACCAACTGCTTGTTTTTTTGGGAGAGAGAAGAGGACATAGCTCATTTTAAATAGCAAATTACAAAACTCAGTAATGAAAGAGTACAAAAAAAAAAAAAAAAGGGGAACTATTTTAGGAGAAAAGCAGAAAAGCCACTAGGCAGCATTCACTTTCATGCCATTTTGGTTTTTATGCAGTAGAACAGTTATCCTAGCAAGTGCTGCATTACTTGGTATGCAGAACATTTGAAGATAGATTATTAAGGAAAGGGGACAGAAAACACACCACAAAGACTTACCAACACATTGTACGTAGCTTTTGTTTTTCTCTTCTAACAGTGTATAAGAAAAATATGCTGTGTCACCATAACTAAAATACTCTCTCAATCTCTTACGAGTTTTTTTCAACTTCTTTTGGTTCCAGGTAGGTTTTAGTTATCCTAGTTCTATTTTATAAAACCTTTTCTTAACAATAATGGCTTCAGGAAGAAGAAATAAGGGAGAATTATGAGCCCAACAGTGGGCTGACAGGTGTGTTGTCACTTTCTGATGTGTCACTCAGGGTGGGGTAACGGCATACTTTTCTATAGAATAAAGCCAGACAGGAATTGCTGCTGGCACTCAACAAAGCAGAAGGGAACATTTTCCTCATTAAAAAATCACTGTTTAAATCCCAATTGTACATATCCATGGTATAATGAAATCGCTTATTTTCCACTATTTCAGTAAGGTACTGCAGCAAGCTAATGATTTTACAAGATGGTTAAAGCATCGATTTGCTGCAGATTGTTCAATCCATAACTAATGAGTAGCTGTACAGGTTTTCAGTATATCAATTCAATTAGAATTTTCTGTTTAAGATCATTTTATTTGTGGACATAGAAAGATTTATTTTTTTTTCCCCTGGTAACCTTCAGCATTCACCTTCTTCAGCTTCTATGCATGGGTTGGATAAAATCCCTCTCTTCATGGTTCAGACAGCATTCTTGAAAAATACACCGTCCATTTCTACACAGGCATACATGCATCTCAAATATATTCCCTTGTAGAAGATAATATCCAAGAAGGCAGGAAGAGACAATGAATGGAATTTAGTCTCTGTCACCTGTAGCACTAAAACTCTGCTAATTTGAAGTGGGATTATATTATGTTACACCTGTAAATGTGTGAAGCCAAAGGGCAGCAGCTACATTATTTTGGAGCCACACAGGTAATTCTTCATAACAAGCTGAAATCTCTCCTGTATGGAAAAAATAGCAAAGACAAAAAAACTGTGGACTGAGTGACAACACTTTTGTCACAGACTTGAGGTACAAAAAGAGGAAATTGAACCCTATGCTTGCTATCAGATTAAGTTCTAGATTACTTTAGAACTGGCAATGCCAGTATGATTGTACCATGTGTTCTCCAGCCTTTATAGGAAAAGGGTCAGTTCTATCATTATCAATTACTACAACAAGATTATTTTAGGCAAAACAGTTACAGGCAAGCAGTTCAAAACCTGTCAATGAATTCATAGACTGAAAAAAACATTGTATTGGTGGTTACAAAAGGAGCAATGTGGCTCGAGGGCTGTTAGTATGGCAGTGTTGAATCATCCCACTCCAACTGCTCTTGCCTAGTGAGATTCTGCTTGCCTCTCTTTTGGACAGTCGCTTCCTCCTCATCCTCCTCATCCTCCTCCTCTTCACTTTCATCCGATTCAGCACTGGTCGTATCTTCCTCTTCATCATCTTCCTCTTCACTCTCCTCTTCTGCCCGGTGAGGCTTTTCATATTTCTACAGTACATTCAAAGAAATGAGAGGCTGACAATAGAAGATAAGTCCCTTCTGGCTAGCCAGGGGCTACGAAAGTATGAACCCTTATTGCACATCATTTGAAAATGCTAATGTGCTGGAAAACATTTGCTTTTTGTCATTATGTGATTATTAGATATACTACAGATCAGTAGCAAATATAACAAGAATGGAATATTAATAAGTGATACTTTTGGTTTTTTTTTAGTCAAGCTGACAAAATTTAACCCCTCAATGTCAGTTTTCCTGAATTGCTGATCATTTCCCCTCCTTTAATTGTATTAATATTTACAAAGTAACTACTTCATCTTGGGTGCCTGGAGTGCAAAGACGAATAGAAGAAGTTATGTTGCACCCAAGAGTGCTGCACCATATATTTAGCAGTTATTTCTGACAATAAAAAAATATTAAGTGCTCAATTATATATTATCATGGTATGCAGATCTCAAAATTGAGTGGGGGTCCTGACTGTCCGTACAGACAACTGTTCTGCCAAGCCTTATTAAATGTACACAAAAAGAGGCTTTAAACTTGCAGCTAAGAACTTACAGCCCCAACAGTAACTCCTGGTATTAACACAATACACTACTATGTTTCAGTAACTTACCTCCATGGGGTTGACAGTAATAGTCAGAGCAGAATCGTCCCAATCCATTTCATTTTCCTTACTGCTTTCACTGTCTGTAGAGCTGTGCTGCTGGGCTGCCCGAATTCTGTGGACTCCCACAGCTGTGATGAAAATGAGCACACTCACACAGATCACAATTACGACAGTAGCCACACTTGGAACAACTGAAACAAAAAGTGGAAAAGGCAACACGTTTATAGCAACAGACCAAACTGCCCACAAAACACTGAATACATTGTCTATTTTTTACTCCTTGGTACCTATTCCTCTGCCATCTGTCTGGGACTGCAGAGGTGGTGAAGTGCCCACTTTCCAGGGCAGAGCATATACAATAATAAGTATTGCAAATCTTAACTGAAAAGTTACTATGCCTAATTTTCGTTCTTTAATTCACTTCATTACAGAAGACAAGCAGTCAGTTCAGAATCAATTAGTTTTAAAACAAACGTTTCTGCAGTTTCATTTTACCTGCATGTTGTCTCCTTCTGACTACAGGTAAATGAACCTTTAACATGAGCTGTGAAAAAAATATATCTATCTCCACAGTTGTATTTTGGAAGGTTTCAAACACTCGTACTGGGATTTCCATTGCCAAAAAATAATACAAAGCATTGCTGCACTGTTGCCTGTGTCACAGTCTTTCTAGAAGACTCTTGAGGATTCAAGACATTTTTCCTTGCTGTTCTATTGCACTCTGAGAAGCCTCCATCTCCAGCTAGTCACTGAAAGACATCTCTCCACACTACTCTTATGTTATCAGCTCCATAGTGGTACAGGTTAGTGGAGATGTAATTTTGCTACCTAGGTACTGAAGTTCCAGGAGCTACAGTAGTTCTGCACCCCATTTTGCTGCCTTGCCTGTAAGACTGGAACTCTGAAATCAGAACAAGATGAAAGAAGAAAAAGAAAGAAGTACTTTGCAATAGTTGGTTTCGCAATAGCAATTAACAAAAAAAAACCCCTAACATTAACATAACACTCTAGAACTACCTATGCTTATTCAGCTTTATTCTTTACATACTTGCTTACTGTTCAGTAAAAGAATTCAGAATCCAGCTTTCAGACAGATAGATAGCTTTGTCCTGAGTTTAGCTTTACTCAGAAGGCTTCTTGAATATGTATTTTAACTTATACAGCTCAAATGTTTAGTTCAAATTCTGGATTTAATAAATACTAATGCACTCTGTGCATCACTGGGAACAATTCTCTGCAGAGAGCTCCAGACTGAGGCCTGGACAGCAGCCAGCAGCACTGCCGGATTATTTCTTTAAAAATATTACAAAAATCATTTCGTTTTGCCTAGGAAAGGATAGGCAGAAACAGAGATGCCATAGTAATACAGATGTAAAACAACAATATCCTTCACACCATTCAATACTATAAACAAGACACCCTGTTGAATAGATTGAACCAGAGTACTTAGCCTTTAATGTAGACTTCAAAAAGAATACCAGTTTTAGTACTAAGTACATCATCAGAAAGAGAAAACAGCGTAACAGCTTTCTGTCATAAAGGTGCCATGATCAATGTCAGGTTTCACAAGATATAACTGAAGAATTTCAAGACTTCATTTGTTGATTAGGCTGAATCATAAAGGACATACCAACATAACAGAATCATTATGGAAAGTCACTGTAGAGGCATCACATACCTGAGCTGTGAACAGTACTTATGCTTTCCTCTGGATGGTGGACTGACTGAAGAAAGTGTGGCTGTACTATCACATGGTTTACATGGTCCATATAGTTGGAGTTGGTGCTGTGTAGAATATTAACCTGGCACAAGAGAAGAGATCAGATATTCTATCAGATATTCTTCTACACACACACAATATATACTATATTGTATTAAGAAGTTCATCAGAAGATAGGAATATTAGTATATAAACCTTGTAGACTTAATTCCTAAGCATTAGTGGTCCATCAGCTACAGGTGAAGTGGCACAGAATGTAAACTCTTTTTATTGATTTACCTGTATGGATAACTAGTGTACTTTTTTTTCTTCTTCCTTTCTCGCTCTGCTGCTGAACTTATAGATGCTCCCATAAAGTTATTAGCAAAAACTCTGAAGTCAGTGTCATGGCTGCAGAATGCTAAGGTAAGAAGCATTTTCAACAAAACTTAAACACATACTTTTGTTCAAAACAAATTACAAAATTTTGAGCCTGTTGCTAAGGTCTTGCACTTCAGTAGTTACTTGTTACCTGGATTCTAAGTTGGATAAGCAATTTCTTCAGCATCAGTACAGGTCTCCTGTTGAGATGCATCAGCAGCCATTTTCTGTCCCTGAGCCAATGTGAGGCACTGGACTTACTTAGTACCAGCAGAAATAACCTCAAAAGAGGTATCCAAATTTTCTTGTAGTGACTGACCATATATGGGTAGTATGAAAGATTAAGTCCATCCTATGCATTCAATATCTATCTACTAACTTTCCTTCTCAAAGAAATCTGAAATCATACAAGTTACCAGCAATAATTTCCATCTGATGGAGAAGATTTTATAAAAATTATTATAACTAGGCATTGCTTGGCAAAACTGGAAAGCTGAACATAGCAGGAAAGAAAAGTGTGACAGGTTAAAAAGCAACTAAGGAAAATAATGAAGCTGCGGTGATTTAATTCGAATATATAGATCTTAAAAACAAATAAACAAAACAAACAAAAAAAAACCCAACAACTGTAGGCCATTTTACATGATAATTAGGGTTATGAAAAAACAATGATGACAACCTTATCCTGCAGAAGTCTCTCTGTTACAGGAGTTCAAGACAAGCATTGTCACAATGCATCTGACTAGGCGAACCCACAGAGGAATGAGAAGTAACATTAATCTCCTCTCTGTATAAAACTTTAGAATGCTTCCTGAACTTGATGTGTCAATCATTCTACTGATTTTAAACAAATTAATTGTTGTGAAAGACGGGGCAACTACTCAGCTTCAGTGTTAGAAAAGAAAGGCTTAACTAAAAGACTGCTTACCTCCAGGTTAAACTCATTGCTGGTGTAATGCCCATTCAGCTCAGAGCACTTGATTCTGAACTTTCTTTCAAAGGTGGCAGAAGTGTTCCAGTTACGGTATCGAATCTGCTGAAGAACCTGTTCATAGTTGTGCATGGTGTCCACACCTGAAATGGTGGCAGTGCATTATCAATTGGGGTGCTGTGCAACAAACAGCCTGTGCACAGGAGAAAGCAAACAGCCACAGAAAATACAGGACTTGGCAACACATCAGATATTCTCTAACAGAGAAAATAGCTTTCTGAATCAAATGTAAGTCTATAATGGAAAAGAATAAATATACCACAAAGATTCAGAATAAACTATTAGGTATGCAGAGGGAAGAAAAACAAAACAAAACAAAAGGCTAGTACTGTGCAGAAGAACTGAGGACCCCCCTCATTCACACATTCCAGCATGATGGTCCTCAATATCTTTGTTAAAGCAAGCAGTGTTGCTTTTTTTCCTTGTTTGGGGAGTAGAGATGAGACAAATTGTGCTTATTCATGGAGGATAATGGATAAACACAACATGCCCAGAAAACAAGAACTAATTACTGCTTTTTGAGACAGTCTCTCCTGAAATACTTCACAGGTAGCACACTCTCAAATTTTGTTGTGCTTTCATTCCAAGAATGTAACTGTTGGTGGGAAGAAATAAGGGAATGCATTGTCTATGAACATACCATAGATTGAATATCCTGCTGTGGAATTGGTGGCATCTAGATGTTTTCCTTGAAGTTCAGTACGATCTAACTCTAAACACTCCTGTTCAGGATCTAGTTCCGCACCACTGACCAAAACATCACAGAAATCCAAGTTGTGGAGCATTTCTTCCAAGACCACTGACTTATTGGCTATGAACACATGGCATACACCACAAAGAGAAAAGAAAAAACAGAATTTTACAATGATGTCTGAATTGTTTTTTGCTCATATTAAGCACAGTACACTTGAAGTAAATCAAGAGAAGCATTTTGCCTGTTCTGATGCTGCAACAATGAAGGTCTAGAAACACATAGTGAGATAGAAGATAAATTTTTCTGTAATTATTTTTCTATAGTAAACTCACGTGGCAACAGGGAAGGCAGAAAACTAAAATTTGATTCTGGAAACAAATTCATGTTAAGAATTCTGCTTTTCAGTATTGATACCAGATTGGTACTACAGATTACAAATATCAAATATATCAATGCATAGATGATTTTCTTAGTTATTCTGTGACCCATAAAGAGACTGCATTATAGAGAACACTATGCCATCTATCTGAAAACATCATGGGATTATCATAAATGGCAAGAGTCTGTATGATATGACATAGAAAAATTAAGTCCTAAAGTGACTAGCCTTCAATAAGTATGATTAAAACAAAAATCTGGAATCACTGTAATAAAAGTAAAATATCAGTGTAATATTTTTATTCTGTGGTAAACATAGCACAAAGGGTCTTAAAAGCTTGCTTAGTCATCACCCTGAAGATACCATAGACAGAGACAGCTGTCTTGGAACTCAATACCCATTTATATAGGTTCATTTTGGAGGGTATGTGGGTAAGTAAAGCATAAGCAGAAAAATCTTACACCCTAGATTCCCAACTCCTTGTACAGTGAATTTGGGGATCTAAACTATACAGCTGGAAACAGTTATAATTTGTACTAAAAACTTCAGAGCCATCTCAAATTTGCAAGGTAGGCAAATCTGAATATTATGAAGCCTGATGAGTTGGACTGTTACTTGGGAAGTTAGAAGATAGCTGAGAGCTGGGTTGCAAAGAAAGAGAAAAGCCTGAACTGCTCAGCTTTGCTGCTCTTGCCACCACCACTGGGTGAACACGAAAGGGAGAGACAGCACTGTCAGTCACACTGGGTCACACTGATTTCTCCACTGAGACAGGACAAGCAGCAACACTTCAGCATTCCAGGGGACCCCTGCAGGTGAAAAAGGCCTCAGAGCCACAGTCATGCTGCTGCCTATGGCAACTGCCTGCTCTGCTTTTGAAGAGAGACCTGACTGGTCCTGTGACTGTGGAATACACGGGGACTACATTTGTCTCTTCAGCCTTGCCTTGCCGTGTGCATCCCTGCTACACTTATGATGATCAAAGTATGTAGCTTCCTAGTAAGAGCAAAAATTGGAATAGCTAGATATGGGTGAAAATTTATGGTTATCTTTGTTATGTTAGGAACTGAGAGGTAGAATTCAGTAATCATTTGCAAAACTGTTATTCCCCAACCCAATTATTATCTATTCATTTTAATTATTATTGGATATAAATAACAGATGGCACATTAGGAAGTACCTGACTTCCCAGCAATTAAACAATAGTATTACTATGTAGAATAGTAATGCTGCTATGTTCCATCTGAAGGTGAGACCTCAGGCTTTTTAAGTTCAGAAGAGGTGCTACAGCCATAATTATGGCAACAATTGTATTTATAAAAATTGGGATATGCAAAACATACAAACTAAACTGGAGGGCACTAGTTCCTAATTCACTGAACAGCTCTGAATATGTTGTAATATTTAGGGACATGGAGTATCATATATGCACTGTCTCTTAAATGAAGGATAATGATCTCTTTTCCACACAGGAATTAATTTGACATACCTTAATTGTATGCAGTTGGTACTGTGATATAATGCACTTCCCAGCCTTCAGAGAATAAATGCAATTTAAGGCATACAAGTAGCATTATTATAGGGAATAGCTTCAGGGAATCCATGCTCCCACACTTGCACATCATTAATGATTTTATTTTTTCAAGAAATGTACGTCCAATGACTGCTTATTCTAGCCCACAAAATATTTACAAAGATGTATCATGTTGTTAGGATTTTCACTTACTCAGCAAAGAATCATCCAAAAGGATGATTCCTTTAGGCAAAGTTTTTAAACCATATTTTTATTTGTAAATATTCACCTAGTGTCAAACAGTAGCACACGTTTTTCAGCATTAGAAAAAACTATCATCGCTGAAAATCACGTTTGTAAATGATTACATTTCTGTTATGTATTGGAAACTGAGTCATAAGAGGACTATGTTACTTACTCAAGTATCATCCAAAAGCCAGTAGCAGAGCTGGAAATGTAAGAACAGACTAAAACTCCAACTAGAGTAAATAAGTACTTTCCACTGTCACAATTAATAAAATCTGGTTACAAAATTTAATGGAAATACTTAGTCAACAGGGTATGTAGAGAAGAGTAGAAAGGAATTACTCTGAAGTAGGCAAGACATGAAATAGAAAGCTGCCTTTTCAGAAGCACATTCTGCATCAATCAGATGAATAAGGATTTGTTCACTTTTTGATCTGTTTAAGTGAATGTCTTCACTACAGTGTGGCTGTTGACTAACGTGGCTTAAAATAATTTGGGCAAAGTGACTTTGTGCTACCTTTTTGCATTACCCTTTCAAAAATGTGACTCATATATAACATTACTCATATTACTGAATAAGCAATAATATTTAAAAGAAACCAACAAACCTCCATCATTTTTTTTTGAATGCTCCATTTTTGTGACGGTGCTGACAATCCTGATGTCAGGCAGCAGAATGACACCTCTTTCACTTTCAAATTGTGCAGCTGGTCTAGAAAAGTGGTCCATCCCACTTATTGTAATCTTGGGCTCATTGGCCTGAAGCACCATTACATATGCATCGATATCTGGGATATTAATGCAGACATCTTCACCAAAACATCTGAAAAATATGTTATTAACTGGATGTAACACACTGCACATCGAAGGTGTGTGGCACTTGCATCGCCTAAACCCACCTGATGCCTCTTATTTTTTTTTTAATTTTATTATTTCAATTAATTCCTTACTTTGACTTTACTGCTGTGTAAGGGCGTGCATCAGTACCACATGTGTCTGTAGACCAGCTAGCAGTAACAGTTCCTTCTATCCCTGCCCAGATTCACAACTACTGAAATTATAAAGAGAGAGTTAAACAAGGATTTTTGTGACAAGCTTTATCTTTAGTAAGGTCTCTGTAAGAATAATATTTTGATATTTAACTGACATTTAACAAAACATAGATAAAAAAATAAAATTAACTGGATGATGACAACTATGTATAGGAAACCTAACTTGAAATTCTCAAAGCGGTATATAGTGAACACAATGGAGTTTCTTGTCATTGTGAATAACAGGGCCTCTAATGACCCGTTTATATTGGATCCATCATGGACATGTTCTGGCATTCCCTAGTTTTTAGTGGGACCTATAATAGCATTTTTGTTTGAATCAGCAGTGTGCTTTTAAGTTAATCTCCGAACACTCTACCTTACAGCATGTTTGCACAGATCATGGACAGCTCTGGGGTGTGCAAGCTGAACTCCATCTCAGTGACACGAAATCAGAAGCTGCTCTCCATAGTGTGGTCAGCCCATAGCACCAGAGTAAACCAAGTAAAGAACTGTACCAAGGGGTTATCTGTCACTAGCTGGGTCTCTCTCAAAACCTGCTCTTAGTACTCTGCCCAACTTCTACTAACGTAGGGGTACGCCTGGGAGCTCAAGAGTGGCAGATGGTTATTACACAGAACTGTAAACATTATTGTGTAGGTTCTGTCACAATTCTGGCATGAAAATGGAAGGACAAAGATTTTTGTTTAACACCAAACACCAGTGCTTCTGCGATGACAGCCACAGAACGATATAGACAGACAAAGACTACTTCAAGCGTAGTTACAAATGCTCTTGCAGCTATATAGTCTGTAAGAACTAATAGGCCTCCTTTAAAAAAATCACAGCTCTGTGTATACTAGAAGAAACTGTAACTATTTTTTAATGATCATTAAAATAGTTATGCAGTAAATGCACACACTCTCCAGTCCAGATTGTATGCTCCAGACTATAAACAGAATGCAAGTCAATTACAATCAAAAGAAAAGTTTCTTATAAGGAAAATATCGAAAGAAAACCACAAAGTAAATCAACACAAAAGTAATTGAAATTCATACTTTTTGCTTAATAACATCAAAATATGATTTTATAAATCCCCTTTTTACTTGTCTGAAGAAAGAAATAATTCATTGAAAATACTTCTAATCAGGTTAGCTGAATTAAAACTTACTGGACTTTAGATGAGACTTTGAGACGTCGTACGCCTGCAGTAGGAAATTGTCTAGAGTTGATGTAAGAGACCTTTCGGAGAGCTCGATTTATATTCTCAATGTCATCTCCTTCCATGACAAGGACTGACTGGGAAGGGTTGAAGTGATACTGGGGGAAATGCATATGATTAGTATTGAAGGTACCAGGTACAGAGTACAAAATAAGACGTTTTTAATGAGTGTTGCTTAGATGTAAGTTTAAAATCTAGTGATTTAAAAAAAAACAACAACCCTTAGTTGCTGTTGTTGGCTGAATATATATATTGTTACCTAAAAAATGCTTCAGGTCTATCATCTACATAATATCTTAGTATTTACTGTACTAATTAATTTTACAGTAAATTTATCCAGATTTGCTGTATTTTGCCCAGTATTATCTACTTTGATGATACTAATTCTGCAGCTGTAGATCTGGAAACATAACCTTACTGTTGTTACTATTACTACTATATAATTTTTTTTAGGTCATAGGCATTCCTCATATAAAAATATTGACTTCCACAAGAGCAGTATGCAGAAATATATTTTTCCTGCTTTCTATTTAATTTTACTCTGGACAGTCTTTCTGACATATATTTCAACATGATTGAACAACAACAAAAAAAAATTACAGTGTTTCCCTCCTACATCTTCATTAATGTCAGACAAAATAAAGGGGATTCTCCTGTCTCTGTCTCATGATCAATAAGGGTGTCATGATTTAAGATGAAACTGCTGCTTGCAGAAAGCCAGCTGCTAACCTGAGCCAACAAACCTTGCAAAGACAGTGGCTATTCTTGTAGCCCTGACTATTCTCTATTCCATTGCACTGAACTCAAAGCAGTTCTGCTGACCAAGATATTTTGCTATTGTATCTGCATAGCAAGCAATTGATTTTTATCTTCAGCATGATTCATCCTGATTTTTTTTTTTTTTGGTCTTTTAATTGGTTCAGCAAACCATCTGCATTGCAGAAAAAGCAGATTAGCTCCCCTAACTTTGTACCCTCCAACTAACAGCGCAGAACACAAAGAAATGCACAGAACACAAGGAGATGCACCTTCCTCTCACATTGCAAGGCTGGATATTGATTATATATATATGAGCATATTCTATTATGTACAGACAATGACTGTCTACACTTCCTTAAAAAGACAGAGGTTAAAAAGTGAGTAAATAGACTATGAGGAACAAAACAAAGTGTAGGTTCTCTGTTGAACAGAACACAGAGGACTGGGTTCAATGCTTGCACAGGGAAGTCATAACGCTCTGAAGGGTATTTTTTTTAACAAAGAGTAGTCATGACATGAGTCACAGCCCACATACACTTCTCTTTTCTATCTGTAAAAGAATAAAATGAGCAGAAGGAGACTCTATCTAGCTAGTTAACTTAATAGCTCAGCTGCCAGAACAGCTGGAATGCTGCCAAAGGGATTGGAGAAAGCCCTAGTCTGAGCCATTTTTGTCTTTCTCATTAAAAAAGGCTAAAAATAGCAACAGTTTAGACAGTGTCTCTGAGAGCTGTTACAGATATGTGAAAATGAGGCTGCAGACAGAAAAAGTCCAATGCTGCTGTGTCAGGAGCTGAATTACAGCTACATTGCTCTTTCCTAGGTGGGTGCAAGGGTGAAGTGTGTCCGAAGTGCCCAGCAGAAATTCCTCACAACATCAGTTTGCCAACACTGAATCTGCTAAGTACCATGTAAACAGCTATTATCTTTACAACTGTGAAATATATTTATGTGAGATCATGTATGTTTATGTTTGAACAAGAAAGTATTAATTTTCTGTTGAAGTTCAGGTGCCAACTGTTCCACTTTTATTCCAGCTTCTTTTTGTCTGCACCAGTAAGAAATCCTACCACGATTTATCTCTGACTGCTCCTTTTGTTTTTGCCTCCTGCTGTTACACTGACTGTTGATCTGGCTGAGAAAGTAAAAATGAAAGCAGTAACTTTAAAGAAATACCATGCTTCATCTGTCCTTTGGAAAATGAAAATGTTTTGAAGATTATTGCAAAAAAGAAAAAGGAGGGCAACAATCCTTTCGTTTTCATTACCCTGCTGCTAGAACAGTAAGAAAACCAATCACCTGCACTGGCCAGCAGTGGGAGGCATCCTGGAGTTTTCCAAGTCCATGGAAAAACAGACAATTCAAACACTTAAATTTCAAAATGTGAAAAAAGGGGAGGAATTACTATAGTTTTAAACATCATGCACCAAGTATAAACTTATTTAATTCATGTAAAACCCCAGCAAAAGAACTTACTGACATCCATATCTCAAATTCCAAAAACCCGTAACTGCTCGCTGCATGCATTGCCTATTTAAAATAATTCCTCCTTAACTTTGTACCTTCAATTTATATTTTTACCCTTGTTTTTAGAAACATATTGGTTATAGTATACCACTGTATCTTATCACCCGGACAGATATTGAATTTTATTTTAGGTCAGTCTCCTTTCTGGTAAAACAAAATGTTTAGCTAATGAAATGTAATAAAAGGCACTTCCAGTGCATAATGAAGATCAAGTGTTACAGCCTGCCCTGAAAAACAGATTGCCAAATAACCTGTGCTGTTTCGCTGACTACACCGTCTGCAGCCAAAATATCTTCCCAGATACTTGAATCTGAACCTTCCGAAGATGCTCCTTCAGAAGATGGTATTGTGATTTGTGTACTAGGAAATAGCTTACCTGTGTTACTTTAGGCAGAAGAACACCTATCATCTAACAGGGTCAGTATGGGACATCTTAAAATGAATTTTTATGTAAGCACTGTGGCAATAATAATCAAGATCCTACATGTGTACCCAAAAGAAGAGAAGTTGTCTTAATGAATGCAAAGCTGTCAGGCCACTACATCAATTGATACAGAATTTCTTACTCTGTTCTCCAATCTTAGAAAAAGTGCTAAAGAATCAAGGAAGACAGTATAATATAGTATAATATGGATGATAACAATGCGTATGAAAATGTTTAATTTGAATCTCTTGATTTTTTGTTATCCAGTCTTCCTCTTGGAGTACACTCAGAATTTCTCAGACCACCTACACTGGAACTTCTTTTTGCCCCTAGATGAAAGATATTCCAATTAGATTTTGCATTGCTTTAAAGCTGTTTGAGTTCCAAAGAATTACTAAATTTTGATTTATGTCTACTCCCGTAAGACTGTGAAAATAAGCATGAATGAGAACATGACTTGGCAATTCTTACAGGCTGTGAAATTTCAGCACCTTACTTTCTGAACATCTGCCTTGGTAATAATGGAAGCATTTTGTTCTGTAGCATCATAGCTCTTCTACTGTTCCACTTTTTCTTTTCATGACTTTATGGGAAATTACATTGGTTTTAGGAGCACGCTTGTACTGTGTGTACTCTGCCTTGGTCCCTCCACTTCATAAATCATCTCTAGATTTTTATCAAAGACGATGTCAGTTCATTCCTTACCTTCACTCCTTGGCCAAGACTCTCAAGTGAATTAATATCCAGACCTTCCTTGCAGGCCTGCAAACAGGAAATCACTTTCTGACTCTCAATTTTTCCAGGACGGATAGTAAGACTGGCTAGGCTGCCGTGGAAATACTGAGCAAACCTGGGCTTGGTGACTTCACCTCCTACAAGAAAGAAAATATAAAATGATTATTGTTATCTATACAGAAAACATAAATAATTCACGTTTTTTTAACGTGCACTTAAAGAGCTGAAATCAAGTTTAGCTAATTATTTTTGAAGTTTATTTTATTGTGCTAAGTAGAATTGCTTTGCGGGTTGTTGGATGGTACTAGCAACCTGTCTTTAAGATTCTTATCAGTGCTTACAAAGCTGTGATAACATACTTTGAGACAAAAAATGACTTCCCAAATCTGTGCCCAATGAAGCAGAGCATTTTCAAAAATGAATTAATGAGATTATTAGAGCGATCAAACATGAATTTCAAAACATTATTGAGGCCTTATTTATTTATGCAGAAACTGTATCTGCAAGTTCTCTACAACAAGTTCTCTTACACAGCCTTTATCTTTTCCTTCAAAACCAGCTCTGACAGACCAAGATGTGCTCTGTGTAAACAATGTCTAGGTCTCTAGGAATACGGTATAAATTCAGAGCACTGACTGCACACTAATGTACAGCACTATGCTAAAAGGATTATAGTATCTTACCCAAGCCAGCTCGTTTGGTGCTAGATGAGGTCCCATCACAGTACATTGCATTAGGCCCTCTAGCTATGCTCTATTCATCTTCACTCTATGCAGCTTCAAAGAAAGACTGATCTTTAGGAGTTGTCAATAAAATGTGATTATATAGTGCCTGCAACAGTGATGATACCATCTAAATTACTCTTGGGATATTTAATGATTTACTCACTCTCCTCTAAGATAGTTTTTCCTGCAAGCGTTAGCTGAATTGGTGCTTGTGAATTGCTGCCTACCTTGAGCCTGAGAGGACCAAGAAAGCCACGCAATAGTGAAGCCGTGCAGACTTAATTGCATTAGCAGTGGATAAGCTGCTGTAATTGTTAGATAACTCATCTTCACAGTGTTTAGTGTGTAGCTTTAGTTCCCAGTAACCTATTTCTGCCTGGCAAAGTACCTCAGGCTTGAACTTTAACTTGAAGATTTGTGTGTGGAATAGTATTAGGAATAGGGGATAAAGTGGCAACTTTAGTTAAGGCTGATGTTACTGCCTGAAAGCCATCTCTTTTGATCTGTGCAGTAAAAGCACAACATTTTCCTTATGTAGTAAGGAAAACATAGTGTTGGCTGAGAGTAAAGAATGTGTCTAGGCACGCTTTTTCTTCACAGAAGCAGACATTTCTGTTCTTTTATGTTAAGCCTACAGTACAAACTGCCGCTCTTTCTACTTCAAAGAAAGATCCTCAAAGAGAAATTATGTTTTTTCCCTCTTTCATTTGTCTTTCAGTTACACAGAAAACTTCTTCTGGGCCAAATTTTTTAGAAGTTTCATAGAACCTTTCACATCAGTTTGTTCTGTAATTTAGGCCTTATCAAGACAATTGGTAAATAGTTAGTACCCTACATGGATGTTAGCTCTTCCAAAAATGTCATTACATTTATGTATTTGAGTTGTCTTTAAAAGCATATATTTTCACTAATTATATAACAACAACGTACCCGATGATAAGATGACAAAAACAATTGAAACCTTACAGAAGAAAGGAATTGTTGTGTTTTGAAGCTTCTCATATCCTTAACATAGTTCTGAAGACAACAAGCTCTAAGGTTAAAACCTTAGGTTTTGAAATTTAGAAACATACAGTAAGTGTACTTAACAGTTCTGATGAGATGCAAAATGAGAAGCAGTCTCAGATAAGCTAATGTATTTAAATATGAAACTAGTTCCTTAAATTATATGAAGGAATAGACAAGCAGCTAAATCAAAGAATTAGGTGCTATGGCTATCTCTGGCAGTGCAAGCAATATAAACCAGCTGAAGTGATCCTACAGAGCTGCATGACTGCTGCTTACATCCAGGCATAGAAATTTCAGGTTTGAATTTATTATTTTTTCTCAGTTGTTATTTCATTTCAGACTAATTCTTCTCAGATGCCATCAACAAAAAACATTTATTTTTGGTTCATATGTAATGGGTACATGGCTGGTGTGTACAGCCAGTTAGTTTCCTCCAGCAGGAATCCAGTTCACGTGCTCAGACACTGGTCCACGTGGACAACAGCAGAGAATTGGGGATGATCAGGGATTGTTAAAAGTGTGCTCCTGATCCGAAATGACACACTAATGTGGGTGTGCAAACACAGCAGCTCTGTAAGTAGTTATCTTCAGTCTGTGAGTGAAAAATAGCTGGGAATAGCTACTGTCTTGTTGTATCATTAGAGAAAATATACAAAACTATGCCCACAGCTACAGCAAGATGGTTCATACTAGGACAGTTGCAGCGTAACAGCTGATAGCAGGATCTGAAGGGACACTGGGAGATGACCTAATCTGTCCACTAGCCCCAAGACAAGATCAGCTATATCCCACCATTCTAGAGAATTGCCAAAGATGTTCTAAACTCTTCTGAAGACGAAGGTTCCTGAAGCAGTCTATTCCATTGATTACTGATCTTTATAGTGTTGAAAGCTTATTCATAAAGAGAATGTTAGCTGTCAAAATATTACCATACTTTTTCCTTTGACAGGCTAACCGAGATCTTTCCTTTAACTCTTTCCACCTAGAACTGTAGACTCTGATCATCCCTCTTGCTTTCCCCGGAAGTGCTGCTATTATCTACTGATCACAGCTTAGAGGTGTTCTGAATGTTACGTGTGTCTTACATAGGACATCCCTGATAATTCAGAATAGCATGAAAAACTAGCTTTTTGCACAGGAATAAACACGAGCAATTGTATATGCACACTTACAGAACAAATACTCTTACACATAATTAGAAAGAATAGGCTGCCAGATAAGCACCTTTTGCCAGAGCCAAAGACAAATGATATACCAGCTAATTTTATCCACTAAGGTGAATAGATGTCATTACATCTGACTCTTATCACATCACTTGTAATTGCACCGTGTTGACATTTTCATAGTCTGTTACATCAGCATTTCAGAATCTTCTCAGCTCAACAGGGTACGTTAGCTTGATGTGTTTCGGTAGTCAGCAAATTATCAGTTGCATACAGCTCAAACAAATAGAACTCAACTCCGCAAAGGCAGTACAGTAGCATTAAGACCTTCCTAATAAATAAATAAACCGTAACTCCTCAATTGCCTAGCATCATGTGTTTCACTCAGCTATTTACTGATTATTATTAATATGCTGCAAACATTATTTCTTGTATTACTTGTATTTCTGAAGTATTATTCTATACTTCAGAAGTGAACAATAAGGGAAATGCTGACTGTCCTTACTGTCAGTCAGGGGGTTAAGGTTGATGTCAGCAACACACAAAAGGCTAAAAAAACCTTTTAGAACAATGCCACTTACTTATCCTCATTACAGACCCTGTATTACAAATCTCACCTCTGCTTTTATCACACACTCTTGACACCAAAATGTTCAGAAGAAGAGTCCTGCTATGATTTGCTGATCACCCCATTGGTTAAAATCATTGTAACAGACAATTGTTCCAAGAAAGAAATAGCTAAGACATAATACAGACACAGGGTTTACAACAGACTGCCAGAAGAAAGCAAGAGCTGCTTCTGGAATTATCTAGACAACTATAACTGCCTGGGGCAGTTCCTATCTTAATGTAACAATAATATCCCCAAAATCCTCACACAATTCTATTTACTATCAAAAAGAAAGGAAAAATAGAAATCTCACTTGTAGTTTGCAATACCTTTTCATACAGCACTACATAAGAATTGGTGTATTACTGTTGCAACTGCAAAATGGTTTTATTTTTTTCTTTCCCAGTTATCTGCCTCGAGATACCACAACGTATACTGCCTATACAATCAGTACAGGAAGGAGTTTCAAATGCATCAAGTTCAGTTTGGTTGTGTAATTTTTAATCTTAGGTCACATGTACTGTATATTAAATGAAGTAATATAAATAGTTTAGCCTAAAGATGGCTTAACTCCTACTCCTAAATAAACTCCCTCACAGAGGCATAGTAGTATTAAATGTGAACTACATTAAAAACCGAAAGATATTTACTAGAATATTATGATAGGACTCTAAATTAAGGCAGGAGCTCTGCCTAGGCCTTCCCCTGTAATGAACTCCCTGAAAAAAGAACAAAGGCTTTTAAAGTATATTAAAAAGAAAGATTATACTTTAACAAAATCCAGGATACATAATTTTAGGTAGAGGAAAATTAATACTGATTATGTCAAAACAAAAAGTAAAACAATATTTCTACAACTTTTCTCATGCCAGATGTGTTGTTAAAGCTGGAAACTAGCCACCAGGCTTGCTTTTAGGTAAGTCACTGACTTCCTTGGGCTACATTAAGCTTTACTCAGTCTCTGACAAAATTAAGTTAGAGTTGGTGAACAGTTTGATAGGTATTTCACAACATACTTTTAGCTAAAAAAAAAAAAAAAAAAGGAATAAGATTGCCTTAGATTTTTAGTACATTAGAATAATATTGAAGGTATTCTGTTATATATTCAACATTAATGGAATACTGCAATTAACTTAAGTTCATTCTGTGGAGATGAAAGGGTGCAAATATCAGGTAAGGACGGATCAGTGTATATCTGTACATATGTATAGGTGTAATATCACGGTGATTAACTAGCTATCATAATACTCATCTGAGTTCAAAATGTATCAAATCTTGTTTTTACTAAATGTGTGGCTTTATTCTCTGTGTTACCACCAAAATAAAGATTGGATCTTTACCCCCAAGGTAATCATAATCTAACAATTGGATTTGCTTCTGATGTTACTTATGATGAATAGCTCTGGCATACATAAGATGCCCAAATTCTTCAAACAAACTACTGTGCAGAAATCAAACTGGCAGACAAGTTAACAAGAAGAGAAAAACTGAACCATCAGTAAAGAGTGGTGAGCAAATAAAATCTATGTGAAAGCATGTTTTCCTAATTGTACAGTTCACACCACGCTTCATGACTGCAGTAAGTGAAAACAAGCCACAGCATAAACAAAACTTTAATACAGAACAGTAAAGAAGAGAACTTCACAAGAGCAGATAAGCAGAAAAGGACAGTTTCAAGTGAAAGCAGAGAACAGAAAAGGAAACAGATGCTGTTGGTATAAAAAGTATGAAAAAATAAATATAAAAGGTAGAAAACAGGAAAAACTAATATTTAAGCGAAGGCTCATACAAGTACGGCTTTGGAATGAGACTCTACTTTATCCTCACTTTTATATCTGGTCTGTAACAGAGTAAATTGTTTAAATCAGTGGAATTACTGGTAATATACCATGATGTGGTGGAATCACTGTCCCGCGTTTGGATGTTGTACTATGAACATGGTTTAGTGGGAAATATTGGCGATAGGTGGACGGTTGGACTGGATGATTTTAGAGATCTTTTCCAACTTTGGTGATTCTGTGATTCTACATGAAGAGTGCAGAATTTGTCCAGAAGTAGTGAAAACAACGACAAAAATATCATGAAGAAATTGAAAGAGGGAGATAAGCAGAGTTGCACTTTAGACTACTATTTAGACAGTTTGCTTAAAGTTGGACATTAAGGGAAGTATTTAAAAATAGTGAAGTCAAAAGATAAAGATGATAATATTTCATATTAAATATATTAACTGGATTCAACAGTTCTTTAGATGGTGGAATTGCAAAGCTTGCTAATGTCCTACCTGTTTTCATCCTTGAACTTTGATCAATTATTAATCTGGATCTCTTTTTATACCAAAACCTTTTAGTAACTATTTCATTATTCAAGTAGCAAGACAAATGAAATTCCATCTTGAATTCAGAATACCACTTTCTACTGCCATATTACCTTGCCAGCAAGCACCGACTGTCAGCTGCATGGCTATGTGCGAAGGGTGAATAGGCCAATCATTGGTCACAAGGTAAGGTTCATATGTTGTTCCATCCATGTATAAGGTAACAACAGGAAACTCAACATTGACAACATAGTAATGCCATTCTTTATCACAGATCTGAAACACAGAATGTAAGAGAAAGATTAATTAGCATTTACTGACTGGTGACTACTTTTCACACCCAATACACTTTTGTAATTGTACAGTTTCTAAATTGCAGTCAGAAAAAAAACAGTTATTGCAATTTATACATTGTTAAAATTAATGAAAGTATAAAACTATTGTGATAAATGCATATATTATACACAAAATATATTTAGTAAAAAAGGCATTTTAAAGCACACTCTTTGAGAACAAAGCTGAAAGCATAGCTGAAACAAACAAAAATACTATTTATTTGTGTTGTATTTTTGCTTTTGTTAATACATAAAATTAATTTCCTAATATCTATATCAACTCTTCAAAATGCAAAATTGAGTGTAAGAAGTACGTTTTAGCACTTACTGGAGGTCCTTTTTAGCTTTAATTTAAGAAAATACATAGCACTTAGATTAATTATTATCAACTTCATAATTCACTGTCATTAACTATTGCACTGGTATTTAGAAAGTCCTGTTCAATGCCAGGATATTTTTGTGCTCTGTACACGCACATATGAACAGAGTTCAAGCAGCGTCAGGCAGGCAACCCAAATCTTCTCCATGCTTCTCGTTTTAGTCTGTTTTTTTCCCCACTGATATTCTGCAAAATGAAGATCATATGGTTTCATTGATATGCATCAGTTTTGAAAAGCAGTAGCCACAGTTACACTGTACTTTCAAGGTGAGGATATCAGTGTCAAATCTCACAAGAATTTCTGAACAGGACAACCGGAGATTACTGCAAGACTGCCACATTTTGTTTGCTAGCTGAATCAGTGCCTCTGAAGACAGAAGCCTAGTGTGCAAATACCAACACACATCCAACTCTTTTTTTTCCTTTATCTTTCAGATTTAAAAGTTCAAATAAACAGGTCACAGCAAATTGAAAGGACAGGGCTATGTTTTTAGAAATAAAGCAATAGTTACAGTCATGCTGCTTTCAGTTCTGCAGATACTAGTTCTGATGTATTAAGAAACTGAAGTGCTTGAATGCAGATATCCTTGCTGTTTTCACAGATGCAAGCAGAAAAGTGACATTTAAGCATAAAGCTGCCCTTGGTCAGGTTACATGCTATTTCCTGCAATATCTGCCCTTTGGAAGCAAAAGCTAATGTTTTGTTCCAGAAGACACTTAAACAAGAACTTAATAACTTCTATTTCAAATGGATACATTTATTACTGCAGACATCACAGATCCACAGCAAGAGATAAATGCAGCAAAGTGGCTGCTGGAGTCTTCCTGGTGTAAGCAACAGACAGCACAAATATTTTCTGAAGGTTAAATGAGCTGAAACCAAAATTGAAAGTAAATAAATTGGAAGACTGAAAACTTTATCGAAGAAACAGCAATTGTGAATATGATATGCAGTTCTGTCTTTCAAGTTAAAACAGCTCACCAAGTGTCCTGACCTGATCATTAGACTGTGATTCATCATAGCCCCACTTCCCAGCCTTTTTATATAAAACAAAATAAATGATGTGCCTGAGTTAAGAGACCTTGTGTGATAAAAATGACAGGGGTTAATATTTCACATTTTTCAGAGAACCACCTCAGAGCATTTCTTTCTTGTAACCTTAAGCTGCATCAGTTGGAACATGCCAACTACTGTTAAATGAGAGCAAGCAATCCTTGTATTTAAGGATAGAGCATTTTAACATGGCGACAACAAACATTTGTGGCCATCATATACATAAAAAGCATTGCATTGTGTAGCTGGTCTGATTATTCTAGTGACTGACCAATAAGGCAGTGACATTTTTCTAGAGAAACACTGTCTGGAAACACAAGATTGCACAGTCGCCACAACTTAAGAATCCAACAGTGGATCTCCAGTGCTTCCAAGAAAAATGCATACCTCCTGCTGCAGATAGTCCACAGTCAACAAATTACTCAATTTTTTCTGATACATTTTGGAACATAAGATACAGCAATTACAGACAGCTTGATAAACTCTTCAAACCATTACTTGTGTGTTTGTGAGTTGTTCCTTAAACTTCAACACTTAAATACAAGGTGTTTTTTTTTTTTTTAATGAGAATTTAGGCATTTAAAATCTCAGCTTCCTTACTGATTTGAAAAGCACAGAAGCTCCTAGGTTATTAATTCTCATATGATTGCAATACAGCTTGGGTACTCAGATACAAAATATAATCCCCTGACATGTCTTCAAGAACCTGTACTGACTCCCAGCATTAAAACAAACTTTCTACAAGAGGGCAACAGAATTATTTAAGAAACTCTGGAATAAATCACAGCCACTCAACAGCAGGTACTATTTGCATAACCAACAAAATTAGAAATAAATAATTGTGGAGCGTAATTTGTTATGCTATTATTTCAGACACCTTCTTCACCTTGTTAACATAGAATGCCAATATTTTCCGAGCGCATTCCACAGCAGCAACAGAATGTAATGATGGCAGTGAAGCAATGGAAGTAAAATAATAAAATACACTAGCTTGGCAAATAAAGAAATTGTAGACATCTCAAGTAAGAACTTTATTTAAAAAAAACAGTCTAATTTGCAAAGCTATCCTAATGAGATAAAATTACAGATAAATAAGCTTGGCTTTTGAAGACTGCTGGATTGCTAAACTGGTCTAATCTCTTCATCGTTTCAGTCTGTCTCTAAACATATTAATCATATTATGGTCAATTAACCATCTTAATGTCTCAGTGATGACTATAAACCATTACACTGGAATATGGTTTTATGAAATAGAGAAAAACAGATATAACAGTGTGTGAAGAAAGTTTCTTAAGACATGAAAGCTCTCAGTTTTTTTCTCCTTTATATTGGAATGCTTAGGAATGGACTGAAATCAAGCTACTCTGGTCTGAGAAGCACATGGCAGTCAGAAAGAGTTCCTTAGTCTGGAAAGCATTTCTTTTATGACTTTATACATAAGGACCAGATATGCACACATGAGAACATGCCCTTTACAGCTCAGAGACGTTTTTTAGCCTTGGTTAGCTTACCTGGGGCATCTGTTTGACTAGATACACAGAGAACCTGTACTTCAAGAAGTGCCCCAGCACCTTGGATCAACAGCAAACATTCACAATCCTCTGAGTAGCTTCCGAAAAGCCCCTTTTGTTTTTATATTTTTGCCAGTTATATTCAGCAGACAAGAAGTTCAGCCACATGAAGAGCTGCACATATCCTGCCAGTGCTACTTAGTGCCTGTTTTGGGTCTATTCCTTTAGAGTTGAGAAAGTAGTTATTATTTCCATTCCATTTATCAAGTGTATGAAGCTTTATTTTAAGTTTATATTCCTTTCATAGAAAGATTAGATAATCTGTATTTATATCATTTTTGATAAGAAGTAGAAGTCTGGATAGTCTCAAGAAGACAACAATCTGTGCATTTATTTCAGATCTGCTTCAGATTTTGTATTAGAATCCCAAATTATTCGTTTAATTCAATCATGGCATTCTGTTGTGAACATACTTTAGAGATAAATGAGAAAATTAAACAAGCAAACAAAAAAACCCACAAAGTGAACAGAATGGAAAATTTAAAAATGCTATAATGCTTTCAACCTCACTGGCATGCTTTCCCATTTTTTTCCTCTCACTGTCATTAGGGTAGTATCAGCATAGCAATACATGCTCTGAGTTAACTAAGCTGCATTCTCTGACTGAATTTTCCATGTCAGGTATTTGCAAGCAGCAACAGAGGAATTTATTTGCTAGGTTACAACCTCATTCTTACATTTCTGATACGCTGCCATCTCATCTGATGTATTCTATTTTTTCACCTACAGCATTTAATTTATTATAATACCTTAAATACTGACTGATACAAAATCAAAGATATTACTACCACTGGAGTCTTTGGAGTTTTTGTCCTGTCCCCCTTCTCAGTTTTGTCTTGCTAACACATTGCTCACAACCTGGTCAGCTGACTGCCTCAGGACCTTTCACTCACACATGGATTATGGTTAATTCCAGTCTTAACAACAGATTCAAGTTTGAATAGTTTCAAAAGAATCTATTTGCCAAAGCAAATCCTAAGCTAGGTGAGAACATTGGTAGTGTTGTGGTGATGCTCACGTTCAAAAGTCAAATGCCACTGGAAACATTAATGGTGCTAGAGAACCTCCTCCAGGGGCCCTAAGTTGTACACCTGGACTGAAGAAGAGATGAGCTGCTGACAGTGACTTCTGTGCAAAAAAATTGAAAACAAGGTGGTTGGTTAAAGAGAGTGTTGCAGTCATTGATAACAGCTGGGCTGGTGAAACTAATCTGAGATCTGCTTTCATTTCTCTCAGCCTGGAGGTGTTTTAAGTCTGCTAACACAGAGCTTAACATATTGAAAGTGAATAAAAGACAGAAATTGCAAAAGTATTTAATTTTCCTTCTCCCATTTTCTTCTCATGGAGAAATTCTATGCGTTATTTCCATTAAACTTTTGGATTAATTAATTCATAATTGAATTCTTATCAACAGAGATGACATAAATTGGAAAAAAAAATTGCAGTGTTGTTTCTTCACCCTAGCCTTCCATAACATGAACCATCCTGCTTGAACTGATGAATGCGTGCTGGAATGTCACTCAAGGACATACTGACCACTGAGAATTGCAACTGTCTCTAAGATCATGGAGCACTTGACTAGCTGTCTTTTCTTCATTGCAGATGAATTCTGTGTCCCTTCGTTAGATTCATTTTCTGCTTTAGTGTTTCAACGAGTAAAAAATTTTACTTAGATCACTCTATACTGGATGAAGCTACTATAAGCATTGAAAGCAAAAATCTTACCACTGCTTTATGGATTTTTTTAAGGATTTTTTTTAAGGATGTCACTATAGAGTTGATGGGGTTATCATAATGAAAACTTTGTAAACACGTAGAGCTCACTGAGGATCTGTATTTTAAACTCATTCCATGAAAGAAGACAACAAATTCAGGGAATCTCCTTTTGATCATATGCTTTAGCATTGTCCATTTTGTTGTAGCATCCAGTTCTGAAAGCAGCTCCCCTGCTTCAAAGCATGGCATCTCTTACCCTTCTTCAGAGTACAGAACACAGATCATATTTGAATAGAGACAGAGATATTATTTTGAGTTTAAAAAGGAATACCACATCTTTCTTCCTATCTCCAAAATAATCCTTTCTGAAAAAGCCATGTAAAATTTTACAAATTTTGTCACTTGCCTTTTTTTTGGTGACATCGAATAAACATGAAATGGCTTCAGTGTTTCTGGATAGAAACAAGACAATATTTCTAAGCAATGTGCAGAAAGCACTGAACTGAATAAACAGAGAGCTCAAAGGTAGCAGATTTAAAGATTCTTCAGGACAGTTTCATTGCAGCTCTGACAAGGACTTAAGGAATCACATTAATGTAAGAACAAAAGAGTTGAAAAAGAAAACCAAGCTATTAATTTGGAAATGTGGCAGTGAATTTCCAGTCAAAGCTAAAACATCATGCTCATTTCCATAAGTTGATTTTTTTTTTCTCCAGAAAAATGTTGTACATTTACATATGTCAAATGAAAAGAAAACTTCCTAAGAGCTTTATGTAGTCTACTTATTATGCAGAAGGTTACTGAGTTTTGCATGAAGGTGTCCAAAGCTGAGCATAGACAAGGCTTTCTCCTGTCCCATTCTGGGGTCTGTAGCTTCTGTCTCTGAAAAACGAGAACTTGAAAAACATTGTTCAGTTAGTTTTCTACTGTTATATTAGAAATTCATTTAGAATTTTAACTGCTTTCCTGTTGTCAATTCTCATTCACAAACCAACACTATTACGGCACATTAGTCCGAGAAAAAAAAATAAGAAATTACCTTAGGGCATTGCTTTTGCTATAATTCCACTGCTCTCTTGACCTTTTTTAGTATGTATTTGCTTCAAAAAGCACAGCTATCTGCAAATACTGATTAATTGATATAGGGAAATATATTGCATAACTGACTTTTTCTCTCTTTTCTCATTGCTTATGAGAACCTTATGATTTGCCTTTTTTCTTTCTTTTTTTTTTTTTCCTTCCCATCACCGCAAGATACACTGCTATAAATATCCCAGTGTAGCCTGCAAGTATGTAATTCAGTATTCAGGATGTGCTTACTTCACTGGATACCTGGGATACATGTTTTGTAATACAATGAACACAAATATATTTCTGTTGTGAACATGCAGGCTTTACAGTCAAAATTTGCTTTCAAGTTGCCTTCTTCCTACAGTATAATCAGCAAACTTACTCATTTTGGGGAAAAGCTCTTGGAAATAAAAGCAAAGTGCAAACACAGACTAATCAAATTCATCTAGCAATATAATTGCTATGTCTTGTGGCATTATTTATTCTGCCCCAGTAATAGGCTGTTGCATTAGGCTTTATCTGCCTGTTCTCCCTCTGCCATTAAATTTTAACATCCAGGTATGTTGGTTTTATTTAATTTAGCACTGCAGAACTCAAAAGGATTTAAACATTTGAGGAAAAGGGTCAGTGTAATCGTGACCACTAAGTGGAGCTGTTCAGACTGCAAATAGCTCACAATTCCACAATACCCTAACAACTCCACAACCTCTTCAGAAAATTTTAAATAAAGCTCTACAATATTCACGTTACATACTGGGTTTTTAAAAAATCATCTCTTTGGGTTTCCACTTCTACATTTATTCTTTAGCAGCTGTTTCACATTACACTTTTTTCACTCTCTAAAATCAATATGCCCTGCTTTTGAACTGGCAATAACTAAAAGCATGTATGCACTTGTTAAGGCAGGATGGAAGAAAAATATACTCTGTGTATGAAAAAAAAAAAAGGAATCAATATATTCTCACAGTTTAAATTAATAGGCGATAGATTGTGAAGTGGAATCTCAACATTTACAAGTTCACTGCTTTTGTTTATAAGAATACTGTTGCAGACTCATCCTCCATATAAAAAATTGCAGTTTGGATCTTGAATAATCCTACTCAAATTTGATCACACAGCATCTCTGAAAAAGTTCTGACATTCTGACAGCTGGTGGCAGGCAGTGAAGGGAGAAAAATCCAACAGATTGCTTTGCTCTGGACTAGTGCTTTTATGCTATGAGACTTGAGCATCACCCCTCTTACAGCTGCTAGTGGTAATTTGTACTCCTATGTGAAGAAGCATTTCATAACTACTATCTGTACTGGCATTTGGGTTTCTCTAATACATTTGATGATGTTATGTCAGCTTCATATATGGGAGTAAATTTTGAAAATGAAATAAACATTTTTCTATATTTGTTTAAAATTTATTACTTAGAATCAGCTCTTAGAGACCTTAACACAGCATTTCTTCCAATATTTGCATTTTACTGCCATGTAATTCTGAAATTGTAAAGACATGCATAGACTGGTTGTAGAATAAAGGAGATTGAACTCTGTACAAATGAATCCTTTATTCCTTGAACCTCAGCTAAGTGTCAGAGGCACATTTACCAAAGAGGAGGTAAAAGAAAGACTGCTTTGCTCCTTATGCCAGTGTTAAGCAAGCTATTGCTTTTTCATAGGAATTTCAGTCAGGAAATTAGAATGCAGCTTGTATTCCATATCTTTGGTTGCATGTAATCTCCTAGGGGTTTATTAAGTTGGACAAGAGCCACAGAATTCTCAAGACTCCATGGTCAGCAGAGCAAGTCCAAACTTCTACATGAGGCACCAAATTTACATGCCACAGACAGACAACACGAAATCCAATCCAACCAACACCACCTCTAAAAGTTCTCTCCAAATGTCACTATGCTGGCACCTTATTTAGGAAGCTAAGCAAAGGAGAAGATATCATCCATGACTTTCTATTTTGAAAAAGAACAAAAAGTCAAGGGGAAGCTCCTCTTTGCCCTTTTCATCTTACTAATTTTAAAGCTAATGTAATTTACCACTGATTTTACAAAATGATATTTATGCATAACTTATGAAACAAGTTATTTCAATACAAACTATTCAGTACAAAGCACTGAGTATAAAACTAAGGGGTTTTCCGAAGCAGCCTGCTCAAATAAATGCTATATGCAAATAAGCACCTACCTGATTACTGTCCTTCCAAAGTCAGTTTTTCAAATCTTTGTTCACTTTCTGGCCCATGCTTTTTCTCCTGCTTAATATTTATACAATTTAGATACTTACTTTCTCTTAAAAATATATATATATCACAAAGTGTAGAAAACAACCATAAGATTTATTTGCTGCCCTTAAGAAGATATTGGTAGAGTATGTTAAAATACCTTCAACTCTCGTATTTATTATGCAGTATTGTTTACTGGACATGTCAAAGAGTAAAACCTGGATGTCCATTATATCATTTAGAACACTTGGTGAGGGAAGCACCATCCTTTAACAAATTTTAGCTACAGAGAAATACCTCAGGACAACTAATTGCTCACAAAACAATTCCTGAAAATACAGTTACATAACATGATTAAGTATTCTTTAGAGCTATTGATGTTCACATAACAAATGTACTGTTGCATTTTACCAGAAATGCCAATTTACCCTGCAGTGACAAATATAAGGAAGCCCTTTCCATCTCTCCTCAGCCTTTTTCCCTCTGCGTACATGCAAGAAGAATGGAAAAGCAAGCACTTAAAAGAGGTGAGTCTGCATTTCGTACCAGAGTTACAGAGGCAAGACGAATTTTAATCTTTGATTTTCCTGAGGTAAATGATGGAATGCAGCAGAAGTCTGTAGTGTATTTTATGTTGAGGTTTAAGAGAACAGCAAATGTCTTTCATCTAAAGAAGGGATGAACAAAAACACCGCAGTACGGTGGCAAATGGGGCAAGTACTTTATTACTGTGACTACGTTCCAATCTGAACTATGTATCAATTTAAAAGAGCCAAGTATACATCTGACTCTGAATTTTCCAATATTTATTATCTGGATTTGTCTAAACTACCTGCCCCATATGCTACAGGGGAGATGCTAATTGTAGCACTGACCTCTTTGCTAGATAGATTTCAGTCTCCTCTGTGCTACTGGCATACTGCCAGGCCAAGCAAATCCCTGTCTTTCACCACAGTATTCTTTGGTAATCAAAGTATCCACTCTATTACTGCTCTATTTAATGAAGTCAACTTTATTTCAACTGCATATGACATTGGAGTCATCTGGAACCAAACCATCAGAACATAAAAGCTGAAAGGAACTGTAAATTTCTATTCAATTGCTGAAGAAAAAGGTAAAAAAAAAAATGCAACAAAGCCAACAAAAAAGTACACAAATTAAAAGACATCTCATAGCTTCTCCTGATAAGATTTTTTTTTTTTTAATATTATTGCTAGTCCTTTTCCAGAACAATACTTTCAATTTTGAAATAAAACTGATTATTCACCTAGATTAAGCTGCCTCCTGTCTTATTCCAACAAGAGACTGGAGTACTGACTATATCTAAATAATTAACATTAAGACTGAGAGGGAAAAGATAAGACTGTGATGGAGGGGAAAGAATAAGTTAAAAACAATTCAGTAGTTCCATACTTCCTAATTTTCAGTTATAAACACGTATGCATGTATAGTTCATATAAACACACCTAGGCATACATACACAGAAGGCTTTGTTTCTTCTTGTTACAACCTACAGTCAAATAAATTTGAAAACAAGTTTGCAGAATAGTTATGGATTTCCAAGTATGTACAAATAAGAGAACATTATTGTTATGATGTCAACACGGTATAATCGGGAAAATGAATAAACCCCAGCTTGTAAAATCAATAAGAATATTTCCTTATACCAATCTGCAGTATCCTACCAGCAGTGAGACTCTTATTCTAATAGTAAAGACTTCACAGTGCTTTCACAGCTTGTATGAAAATAGATCAATTTAAAAACTACTTAAAAAAAAAAAGGAAACAATCCAAAGATAAACAAAAAGTGAACAAAGAGCATTCAAAAATACACACAAAAATTCTAAAAGCAAGTATTAAATAACTGAGACAAAAATGGAAAATAAATTATTGAAGTGAAACATAAATAAGAAAACTCTTTACTGTTAATTATAATATTAAATAAAATTGTTGATATTCCCTCAATTATAATAGAAAAGTCTTGCAAGTTAAGATAATGTGAAGCAATTTGTATAAGCTGTTAAAAAGACCACATAAGAAATAATTTTGATATCATGAAGTAACTCCTTGATTATTTCCCACTGGTAACTACATTTTTCCTGGTCATTATAGTTTATCTCCCTGTCCCTCTTGCCCTCAAGTTAACAAGTGCTGTGAATTTTGCTGAAGCTGATGTTCTGGATTGAGCCACCCCTCTCTGCAGTTGGACCGGGCTGTGGAAAGGGGGCAGTTGCAGCAGCAGCTGTTTCAGAAGCAATACTCCCTGCTCGTTAGGCTGTCAGAAATGACTGCCTAGTGAAGGAAACAACACTGATTTCAGCAGAAGTTAGCAAGCCAGGATAAGTAGGTCACTTAAATAAGGATTTATCAGCTTTCTATGGTATTATTTACAAATCTTTTTTTAAGGTTTCCATTTTGTTTGTACTTTTCTTCTAAGGTTCATTACTTTTATAGAGAGTTTCACTGAATAGTAACTCGGACCAGTAGTATCGTATTTTTTTCTTTTTTCTTTTCCTTCCCCTTTTTTCTAACATCACTTAAATCAATGAACTAAGTGCAGAAGAGTACCCAAATTTAAGTGGGCTCTAAGGTCAAAACCATACCCAGTATTCCAAGTGCCTGTCCAAATTAGTGATCTGAAAGGAGCATTCAAAACTGTTTTCATCATTCTGAAGGAAGAAGAGTCTACGAGATACCAAAATGTTAATTATACAAAAATGTCATTAGGCATCAGACTTTCTTCCTAGCATTTTATAAGGTGTTCCTTCAGCTGTGGCTAAAGAAGTTTGAAATCTTTAGACAAATAAAGTTCTTCCAAACATTCATTCATTGCTTTGTGCATTTTACACGGAAAAAGTTCCCAGAACAACATAAAACATGACATGGTAGAAAATTAAAACAAAAGAGCCACAGTAAATATTCAATATTCACTCAGCAAATCAGCATCCCAACAAGCTATGAGTACAAAGTTGGTTTTGTAGCTTAATTATGCATAGTTTTTTCCCTCAAACTAGTTTTTGAAACTATATACAGTAAATATTTGATACTCACAGGGTATCCATTTGAAGGCTTTTTGGATGCTCCTAACATTGCAGAACTTATGTAAATCTCAAAAGAACTACTCAAAATTTGTCAGTAGATCCCTAGCTGAATGATTCCACATCTCTTAAAATCCTGTATCCTTAATAGACAAACGAAAAAAATTGTAGGAGTACTCAGATGAATATATTTTTAATTACGTATTGCATCAACGTAGCAGGAAACTAAAAAGTGAGTATGTTATACATCTCTCAGTGTATATCAGAAGTAGGTATCGTCTGTCCACAGCTGAAGTAGGCAGTACCTGTCCAGCTTCTCATACCCTTCTATACCAAGACTCATCATGATCAGTTATATGCTTTTTGATCTGACTGGTGATATTTTTGACCATATGCTTTACAGATTTTTCTCTTCTGTCTTCATGGATAGTAAAAGTAGATATACAGGCTACAAGCTACTTGGGACAAGAGGAAGGAGCAATGGTTTTATTTACCCAATTTAGCTGTTAAATTTGAATGTTCATATTAAGTTAAGAGACTTTCAATTTCCTCAACTTTTACAGAGAATCTTCTTGTTAGGTGTTAAATCAACGTAAGTGTCTTGATCTTGGCTACAGTGATCTTAGCCTGATCTCACTACATCGGATGACAGCAACAAGTGTATTTACCATCTGCTTACATTAATTGTATAGTTAAAAAATTCAATTTCAGAAATAACATAGCTATGCACAGCTTTAAACAACTACACGATTTTACAATCACTTCAACAAAAAGGAAAAAAACATACCTGCATTAACTAAATGTCTATTAACTAAATAGACTATGTGCAGTCCTAACAATAACAACAAGCTTCTGCAGCTTCTCACTCTAATATAATGCTTATCTCAATTCTTCAAACTTATATGCATCTTAGTCAAATGCCAATAGGCAGCTTCAATGTGGCATTCTTCTGTTTGTAGCATTACTTCTGGGAAAATTCACAATCATACCTTCAGGTTACAGACAGCTAAGAGGTCTGTTCATTAGTAAACAACCTCTGTACACACTGCACATGCAGACTTAAATGTAGACTAATAGGAGGCCACTAACATTTCCGCTGCAATCCCTCCTCAGAAGTACACCAAAAATTTAGAGAAGCAGTTGTGGCAAATATGTTGCAAGAACAAACACTTTCTACATCTCTGGAGAAAACATACTAACGGATGTCACTAAAGTTAGGAAATCCAGGATCCATTTAAAATACTGTATACTGTGAAGACTATTACTAAGGCTCATAAATCTGTAAACAAACAAACATGAAGTGCCACATATAAAATGAATATATACTAAATTTTAAATCTTATTCATATTCTTCACTTTTAGCTAATTTGTGATGCTAGGTCAAGTGAAAAAATGGAAAAAGATACAGGAATCGCCAAACTCATTGCTACCCTATGTGTCCAGCTACCAACAGAAGTGAGTAAATGCTAGCTATAATTTAAACTTTATTTTAACAAGTACTTAAATCATGCTAGTCCACAAATCAGGAACATTTTATCTCCATTTCCATATTTGGAGAAGACTTAAATACATTTGAAAAATTCATGTTGAAAAGATGACTTCACTCTTTGTAAACAGTACTTTGGCAGTGGAAGCTTCTCCTATTACTAGAACCAGAAGAGAATCTAGAAAAGCAATATGAGGGCTGCTCTGAAAGTAATGCCTCCTATTTTATGATGCTGGCCCACATCATCCAGAGTTGGATATTGGTGGTACGGCAACAGAGGAGCAGAGGTTGAATCTTCTCACCAATATTCCATTACATTTTGCTGCTGTGACAGAGGTGCAGTCTAACAGAACGGTGTCTGACATGGAAGTGTGCATGAAGCAAAGGTATGTCACTGAATTCCTCCATGCAGAAAAAAATTGCATCTATTGGCATTCACTGATGCTTGCTGAACATTTATGAAGACCCAACAGTAGATGCGAGCACAGTGAGGCAGTGGGTGGTGCGTTTCAGCAGTGGTGACAGCAGTATGAAAGACAAGCTGTGTTCCAGACAGCCATGCAGATTTTTACAAGCATGGCATGAAGACTCTTGTTCATCATTGGTGAAAATGCTCAGCTAATGGTGGTGACCACACTGAAGAAAATGTCTTGTAGTTGAGAATTTGCTCTATCAGATAGAATTCAGAATGCTCTTCAGGCTTTACTTTTGGAGTAACCTACTTCTTTTAAAACCAAAGGTTAGCATTTTCATCGGGTCCTGTACATGTAGTATTTATGGACGAAAATAATTGTAATATTCCACCTCTATTAATTTGGGAATTTGAATTACACCTATTAATAAATTTATTCAAAAGATCATGCTACACATGTACTTTTTCAACAAATAGACTAAAAGCAGCAGAGGACACATACACACTGCTTCCAAAACATTTCCCATTTTAAAGGGGGGCTGTTACACTGATAATCTCTGTAAGGTGCTCTGAGATACAGCAGTGAGTATGACGTTTACTAATATTTACTCACAGACCACACATTCCACACAAGTTACTTATATGTACAAAACAATAAATGAAACTTTCAGGGATGAAGCACAGAACTTTGCCACTGAAATACAGCACATTCACTATCAGCATGGGTTTGTCCTTTGAAATCTATTGCTGCAGACACTGGGAAAGAATGAGGCATTATACCACCCGCCATGAATTGTTACAGATTGTCAGGCTCAATAAAATACTTCGTGGTCCTATCAGGGTTGGAAACTGTTTCTTTCTAAATGGAAAGAGCAATCAATAGTCTGAGGTGAATGCACTTCCTGATAATGAAAATGGTAACAAACTTCTTCAAAAAATGAAGTCGAATCAAGACTGAGTCAGAAGACAACAACAATAAGACTAAAACAATAACAACAAAAACCAACAGCCTAGCCAGAATATATATTGCAAGTTTAATTTTCCTCTGACAACTTTAAAGGTTTATATAACATTTCTGTTTGTTTATATTGCAGATATTGCATTATGATACGTCAGTATGACTTTCTTGTTGAACGCCTCTTAAATTCAAATAACAGAAAACAATATAAGTGTTACATAGCCTACATATGTATTTTTAAGCATCTAATATATATATAACCAGAGACTTAACAAATGCAAAAACTTAGGGAGATAATGCCTTTGAGAATTGATCATTAATTGATCTAAGCTTTTATGTTCAATTTTGAATTTTGACTAATTCCTTTACAAAGCATGAAGCTGTTTTGTTTCCAAAAGATCGTAGAACCACTTGAGCTGGAAGGGATTCTTAAAGGCCATCTGTTCCAACTGCCCTGCAGTGAACAGGGACACCTAGAGCTGCAACAGGCACTCAGAGTCTGGTCCAGCCTGACCTTGAACGTCTCCAAGGATGTGGCGTCCACCACCTCTCTGTGCCCTGTGCCAGTGCCTCAGCACCATTATTGTAAAAAAACTTCTTAGAACCACAGAATCATACAATCAAATCTGCTCTCTTTTAGTTTGAAACCATCTCCCCTTGCCCAATCACAACAGACCCTGCTGAAGTCTATTATCTTCTTTCTTATAGTCTCCCTTTGGACACACACATTGATCACGTATGCATCAATTAGAAGTGACCAAATATATGTGGAGTAGCTCATTCATTTACATGGAAGCCCAAATTGTACTAGTCTACATTATTACTATGTTCTTCATAAACATGATGTATAAGCAAAATTGAACATGTTTGTTTCAGCAAACTGCCTTTGAAAACTGTTAAAACAAGCCTTTGGTCTGTGAGCTTATTCCCACCTTGGGACAGAATATATCAGTAACTACGCTGTTTCACTTCTGAGACCCCATATTTCAGTCTACCCGGAATTTAAGCCACCTTCTGAGATCCCTGGAATCTGCCTTCTGCTGAGCTGATACATACAGGGATGCTATCTGTTCTGTATTTCTGTAAAGAGAACTTATTTTTAAATCCTTGGAGCATTTAGTAATAAGTATGACCCATAAAAGTGTCATAAACTACATACTGAAATAGTAAACTTGTCACTGAAATACACGTCCAACTAGCCTCTTGAAACATGTATTATGTGCTAGAAAACCAAGGAAACACTTTTCAGTATTACCAACATAATATTTTTTAGCTAATAATCTTAGAAGAAAGAGTAAGTGACCCTAAAACAAACAAAATCTTTATTATTTGCAATTACTATTCAAATATTAATACGCTGTTATTTAAAAAAAAAAAAAA
Source organism: Meleagris gallopavo (assembly GCF_905368555.1). Lineage (NCBI taxonomy): Eukaryota > Metazoa > Chordata > Aves > Galliformes > Phasianidae > Meleagris > Meleagris gallopavo. The sequence goes on along the minus strand of NC_139414.1, from coordinate 5,699,708 downwards.
AAAAAGTGACTGAAATACCAAAATTCATGTTAAAGGGTAAGTTTAAGTCAGGTATCAACTGCCTGCTGCTCCAAGGCCTGAGATTTCAAGTGGCTGAGAATTCTGGCCCTACTCCTGAAGGATATTCAATAACTCAGGATTTTTTTTCTCACTGAGAAAAGAGGCTGCACTAAGAAAAAAAGGAGGTAGGCTGTTACAGTTCAAAACAGGATGACATATTCTTCCCTTACTGTTGGTGTGTGAAGAAACACAATGCTTGTAATGCTCAGTTATGCAGTGATGTTTTAAAGGTGCAGAGCATGGTTAATGCAAACTGCAATCTGGAGACAAAGCAAACAGGTTGGTCATGGCTTGTTTGTTTTTGAGGTAAAACACCATGGTTCAGCTGCAAAAACGATTCTGAGAAGACCTCTTCTCTCCTCCTCCTCACACATTCCTACTTACATGCATCACTTGCTCTTTCAGACCAGAGCAGTGGACTGCTTGTACCTATTCCAACTCCACAGAAAGTACTATGTATAATTTTTCATTCATATGATGAATGTCTTAATATCTCAGTTCTCAGCCACCAAGCACAACGTCCTAAAACTCCTGGGTTGGGTTGTCTGCACACAGAAGTAAGTGCATCAAAATTCCTTGGAGCTCGGGACCTCTCTGTTGCTGGAAATGGAATCATTGGCTCTGAACATTTTTCACCACCTGGCAAATCTCTCTTCAAAGTCTTTCCATCTCTGAAGGAAGCACTGACACTGCTTGCAGCTCACAAGGATTGCTCTAAAGGTCCTCACCAAAGGAAGACAGAGTTGACACAGTCATTGAGCATCATTTTACACATTCCACATTTGGGGAAAGATTCTTCACGTTTGAAAGATTCTTACTCTGTTGAAGGCGTGCAGTGCAAATCAGGGATAAAGGAACTTCTGCTCCAATGCAACTCTCACGCTGATAGAATTTCTATCTCCAGAGAATCACTTAGTACGCATATGGGAGCCAACTATTATAATAATTTTGAATATTGCTGTAGTCTGTGACTGAGGTAGCTAGAACTGCAGAAAGACACGTAATACAGACTCCTTCCCCATACAGATTAGTGCTGTATTTTCTTTAGTTCCAGTAGATAATTAGGACATAATACAGAGAAAAGCAGATGTTATTTTGTTTTTATTGCAGATGAAAGGTAGCAATGAGATATAATTTGCTACCTTCATTATTTCTACGAAGTGAAGAATGGTTGTTTCTGTATTTATACTCAAAGATGAGTGAGAAAATTATACAACCCAAATATTATGTGCACTCTCTTTACTTAAATGGTAACTGCTGGGCTTTTAATTACATAGCTGGCATTTTTTAGAAAGATTGATTATATGTTGTATATCATGAATAGGTTATTAGGTATCAGCTATATTTGTGACTTTGCTAGGGAATGCTATTCATTCAGCAGATAGCTTTCTTTTAGTACTAATTACAATTGTGTTCTTAGTGCTTTTATGTGAAGAAGCAAGATAGCACCGAGGGCAGTATCCCAGAATACTTTGGGTTGATGTTTAGGGACATGAAACAAATAGACTGTGGGAACGAATTTTCAGTGTTGCACAAACCTTAAAAGTTTTATGGATATCGTTAAAGTAATTATCTAAAAGATCAAACATTTATTCACAGTTGAGCTGGTTGAAATTTTCCCTTTGAAGCACTGCTTTGCTGATGGAAAAGTGGCTGTTGGATTAAAGACATCTTCCTAAGATAAAATGACTGTTGCTAGAAATGGGAGGATTGGATCTTCCAGAACTACTTCCCAGAATTTCTGTCCTTATTTTTAAGTTTTCACAGCAAGAACTAAAGCTCTGTCTCTATTTATCTCTTATATGAGATCTTCATATTTAACGTATCATGTTGTTTTCTGCTACTTTGCTCCCCTCTAACACTCTCAGTCAGATCCAGGAACCAGCTTCAGGCTTTTTGAAAGATACTGCTCCTCAAGGAGAGGATTAGATTGAATTTGCAGTGCTCTCTTTTGTGAAGTACTCATCAATTCAGGATCAACAACGCTATTTTAGTGTTTGTGGCTACATTTCACTCAGGGACTGTAATTCACTCACGTTCTATACAAATACAATATGCTGAATGTAAAAACAAATTCATAAAACTGATTAAATATACACAGGGATAAGGCAAAAAATAAAAATACTGTGAAAAGACTATAAAATGATCATACAGCAGTACATATTCTTCAGGTGAGATACCAGAAAGTAATATGTCCGTACACAGTTGAATAAAATTAACTCTAGTCAGCAATTTTTCTGTGTAGCAGAAAGTGAATGTACATTCTGATTTAGCCTATCCATTGCTATCAAGGCCATAAGCCCCATAGAATAGTACAAGTGTAGATATCTCTAAAAGTTAAGTGGAAACATGCAAAGTCCATACCATGTACACTGCAGAAACTGTGCGCATAACGACAGACAATTCTGGTTGTATGACCTTTTGTCTTTTTATCCTCCTCCTGAACAACGAAACTGAGATCAGAATTGTGTCTGTGTGTAGAGCAATTGAAGAATGTTTGATAAAGTAATGATTTATATCTGTATATTATAGTAATTTCTCAGAATTTGCTTTACTTCCCAGAGGCTTGTGATTGTTTTGTATCGTTTGCTATTAATGTTTGTTGTAGAACCACCAAACATAAGATACTTTATATTACTGCACAGGAAAGAAATCGACTTGTGTTCTTTGCTCAATCCTCTCTTTTATGCTATGAACAAAAATAACATGGGATAGCTGAGTTTTTGATAACTTTATCAATATACATAAAGAAAACTTTATGTAAATGAAGTTCATGTAAATGCTTTCCTTCTACCTTGGATAATACGTAACAGACATGGATGTTAATGGGGGAGAGGATGGAAGTATAACTACAACATAAAAGTTGCTCTTATTTTTGGAAAAATTATTGGGTGTGCCTTTTACTTAAATTAAAAAAAAAAAAATTGCAAGAATATATGCCAAAATTAGATATGCAACTCTTTATCTCTTCTGTACCTACAGATAATATATAGGAAATTTCTATCTGCTGCTGTGATTTCATTTTTCTCCTATATTTACTCTTACTCTTTAAGTATGATAAAGCCTCTTCTGAATCATAACCTTTAAGTATTAGTTTTTCATTTACTACTTTTCATTCCCTCATATTTTAGCTTTAGATTCTGAAGCCCCTGTAAAGGTTTTTATACCTATGTTTCCCAGTGATGATTAAACATGCCTGAAGGATGCAAAGATGATGCACATCTTCACATGCAAATGTGAGAAATCACATTTACACTCTAACTCTTGTAGCAAAATCACAGTTGGATTTATTATAACAGAAAAGGCAATTCTCTGGGGCAAGCAGACTATCAAACAGCATGAGGCTGTGTGCTCCCCTCAGGTGCACAGCAGCATCCACCTGTCTCTTGTTATTTAGATAGCAATCCCATTGCTGCTTAGGTTAAGAGAACAGCATTACTGGCAGTACAAATTAATAATTACCTTCCTTAAACTAGTATATTCATTGTGCATTCCCAGAGCAGAATGAAAAATTTGGAAATACAAATGGACAGAACTTCTAAAGGCATGACATTCAAGGAAGAGTTTTTCCATACAAACATTATCAGTAGCAGTTACAGATATATGCTCTTTTTTATACTGAAGCTTAAAAGCAGCACTTCCCCAGCTTGGAACTCAGACATTTGTAACAGAATATGACATATATAGTGTGAAAATTTAAGGAAACACTTTTTATCCTTCCATTATTTCTCCTTTCAAATGTTTATCCTTCCCTTCAAATTTTCAAGCAAAATATAGTACTGCATCTGAAGCCAGCAAAATTTAAGAATTAAAGAAGGAATGAGGTACTGAATTCTACATCATCATAAAAGATAAAGATTTTTGGATTGGTAATTCTAAGACATTATTGTACATGTATACACCAAGAACTGATTTGTGGTCTTCAAAGACTGAAGAAGGCCTTCAAATGCTAAAAAGGTGGCTAAATCTCCCAATCTATAAAATCATGAGGGAGGAGTTACTACTCAAAGTTGTGGGGCCTAAATGATTTTCAACATTTTCAGAGAACAAGTTCAGGAGCATATAAAAAAGCAAAAAATTACTTCATTTTATGAGTCTTTATAAAAATGTATGGTAATTCTTTATTCTTTTCCTGAAAAGTTCCAAGTAAAACTACCTAAATATGGTCCCATAAATCCAAATGATTACTTTGTATAATCCAGAAGGTGGCTAAGCACTGTTATGCCTCAATTAGTCAGTGATTAATGTAGATGCAGATTTATATTTGTAGGTTGACACTGGATGCCTAAATTCCTAAACAAAACAAGGTGCTCAACATGGATGAAAACTACAACTGAAACTTTGAATTACAGAATAGCTGAAATATCAAAGTATATGGACAGATAATGAAAACCACTGTAACTGCTTAAGTATTTTCAGATAAGTCCATAGGTAAATGGTATGACAGCTTAGAGCCATGTATTTCTGAAATCAAAACACAATTGGTCCTGTTGAGATAGAAAGTGACAGTCATGGAGAAGATGAACAGTAATGCAAAGAATCCATGTGTGAAATGCAGAAAGATCTCCTATAGAAGTTATCTGAAAGAAACTAGACGTTTCCTGTTATCTGTACATATCAAGTTGTATCGTATTCTATTGTATGAACACTAGAGTTAAATTAGTGAAATCATTTTCTGTTTTAGAATATGTTTCTGAATTAGAATATACTTCTAACTGTGATCCCAACTACTCTATTTACTTTAGCTGAGCACTGGAAGATAATACGAGAACATTCACTAATTCAACCACATTCAGTTAAATATTCAGAACACTAAGAAAAAGGAAACTGGGGTCTCTGTAATGGCTATGGGGCACTACAACATACCCTTAACTCAAGAGTGAATCCAAATCCAATGATTTAAGCAGTGAAAAACAATGAAAAACAATCTGAGGTCACTTATACAAAGAAAAAAAATGCCACGCAGGCTACCATTTATAACAAGAACAATAGCTCTGGAAAAAATCTGAGTCCACAGGTGTAAAAAAAAATTGAAATTGAAAAGGATCTATTTGCAATAATATAATCACTATGATTGGGAAACAACTAAGCAAGACTCTGGACTCTCACTAAATGCTTCAAAAAATGCAGTAAAATTCTTCAGTGTCTTGAATACTATTAATTCTCAATTGTGACTGATACTGGCTTGAAAGAACTGTGCACTATCATCATCCAACTTTTTGTGTATTTTTAATAATGAGTGAATAAACTGGAGTTGATAGGATCTTATACTGGCTGCTGTAAGGATACTTAAAAAATCAGAAGGTATGCTATAATACAATAATGAGACATATTGCATCAGATATGTCATAGCAATGACATTTTTGGAACTTGATGTAGGAATTTTATGACTTAAGTAGAAAAAAATCATGGCCAACAAACCACCAATAAAAATATTACAGCTATCAATAGTAATACTAAAGCATGTTAATATATTTCCAGAAATTATGATCCAATAAAGTTGAAATCTTCAATATTAAAGTTGCTGTAGCAACAATGAAATTTCTGCTCTACTCTAAGCCTCCAACCTGCAGTGCTGTGTTCAGCTCTGGGGCACCCAGCACAAAAAGGGCATGGAGCTGTGGGAGTGGGTCTAGGGGAGGCTACAAGGATGCTCAGAGGGTTGGAGCACCTCTCCTATGGAGACAGACTGAAAGCTGGGGGTTGGTCAGCTTGGAGAAGTGAGGGGTCTGAGGAGGCCTTACAGAGGCCTTTCAGTGCTTAAAGAGGGTTACAGGAAAGCTGAGGAGGGACTCTTTGCCAGAAGTGTAGTGACAGAACAAGAGGCTTTAAAGAGGGTAGGTTTATATCAGGCATAAAAAATAAATTCTTTGCTTGGAGGGCATTAAAGAACTCTAACAGGCTGTCCAGAGAAGCTGCAGATGTCCCATCCCTGCAAATGTTCAAGGCCAGGATGAATGGGGCCATGGGCAGCCTGAACTAGTGGGAGGTGTCCTTGCCCACGGCAGACGCTTTAGGGTCCCTTCCAATCAAAACCATTCTACTGCTCCATGATCCCAAAATCCAAATGAGGTTCCTGCTACTACCTACCAAGAAAGATTTTGTAGGTTTCATTTTCTATGCACAAAGAATATGTGTCTCCAAACTAAAATATGCTTTTAAGACATGAAATTATTCATACAAAAGGATTCCCATTTTCTACTTCCATACTTCTGAAATACAAATGGATTTACAATTATTTTTAACATAAGATTCTGGTAGATGTTAAATTTTGCAGCTTTGTTTCCTAGCTCTGTTGTGCTCTGGCAGCGGTCAACAGATCCAGGCACATTTTGAAGACTTCATTTCTAATTGGTAGCATTGAATTCACAAACTGCCCTGTTATCCAGACCCTATTTAAAAGCTGCTGGCATCCTCTTTACTCTTAAAGAGCTTATGTGGATTCTGCAGAATGGCCAAGATTTATATTCCCAGCAGTAGCTGAAATTGAAAAGAACAGGGCAGATTTACACCAGCAGAGGCATTGGCTTGCATGCCTTGCAGATGTTTAATGCAGCTCTCAGGAACATTTTACTTTCTTCAGCAAATAAGCCCACCATTATAGTAATAGCTCAATATGGCCGACAGACATCAATTCCCCTGAAATCTGAAAGAATTGTTTCTTAAATCTATTTCATAAGACAGTCAATATGCTAAAAAAAAGCCGAGCTCTTTGTGAAAAGTGAAATTGATCTTTTTTCAAAATCATGTAAATCGTACACATTTGTCTTAACTGTCAATAGTCATTCCAAAATACACCCCCAGAGTTGTGTAAATAGAAGAACAGTTTTTGATTATATAGAGAAGAGGTATAGTGAGGACTGATAAATCCACAGTAAAATCTCCTGCAGTCTTAGGTGTGGAGTTGTTTCCATAACAAATTACCAACATAAATTTCATTAATTATCAGCCATAATAATATATATATTTAAAATATTAGACATTAAGTGAGGAGTTGGATGAAAAAAAATTTAGGACAACATTTAAAGTTCATCTCTCTATGCAAAGGTTGTACTATGTATATCTAATACAATATAAATAATAAATAGAAGAAGAAAATAGAATTTAATGAGTGAAGCATAAAGAGATTACTAGAGCAAGTTCTTCCATTTTAATGCACATTTCAGTAGCAAAAACTTTAGTTTTTGTAAGCTTTGGTATCCTAGTCCAAAACCAAGTTGGATTTATGAAAAAAAAAAAATAAAATACAATAGAGTGATTTCCATTCTGCTTGCTAACTGTGATTGAGTTAATTTTAATTTGTATCTGACCATAATGTGCTCTTCTCCTATTTCATGCCCATTTGCCAAAACTCCACATTATTAATATTATCCTCTCCTTAAAACGAGCACCTCTTGGGCTGTACTTCTGCCCCACTGCCATTTGTTCTGCTTCGTGTATTGGCCAGGAAAGGTTTCACTGTAAGACCACACTTTTTCTTACTGCTTACTAAGCACCGCTCCACAAGAAGAAAATCCATTAGCCTTACAGAAATGCATGACCTGAGGTCTCTCTTTGAACACAGTCATCAACGTGGCAGAATAAACAGATGTGCATCCCACGGCCTAGTGTATTTCAGTAATTAATTATGAACTTCCTGAAGCTCATGTATTATATCTAGCATTCTCAGAGCAAAATGAAAAATTCTTTTGCTTTTTTTCCACCCCATCACTGTGTGATAGAAAACTGCCATAGAAGACAAGGTATTTTGCTTTTGAATAAGAGCATTGCTATACAATGTACAGTGTACAGTTGTGACAACACTGCAGTCAAGTAGGTGTTTGCAAACTGTAGTTTGTACACAAAGTGTGAGCTGCTTTTCCAGCCTTAAAACCTGTAATGTGTAATACTTATATTCACAATAGGTTTAAAAATATGGATGGCTTAATTACAGCTTTAAATAGTGAGACTGTTTTATCATACTGACAGAAACAGCACACGAAAGCCCTGATTATTCCTGCAAATGCAGTATGTCTTTATGCTGTCATGTTGTAATTTCAATGTGTCTTAATAAATTAGATCCATAGTTTGTTCACAATTAAATAATTCTATTATAATCAAGTTTGTTGCTAAATTGCATCAAGCAAGCACGTCAGTTCAGTAACACTTTATGGCTACAGTTAGTGCACTGTGTTTATTTTTTAACTATGAAAAACTGCTTTAACTGTTCAGTTGCAGTTTTTTATGTAATGGTTCATTAAAAGCAGGCATTTCTAGGCTTTTCTACTGCAAGAAACTATCAAAAATGTGGAAAGTAAAGCAATCGAAAACCAATACTTCCAGAACTGCAGACATCCAGAAACCATGGAACCAAAGTAGGAATAAACAGCTGATGCACACAGATAAATCACTTCATATTTCTCTCCTAATGTGCATTGTGAAGGGTAAAGGTGTTGGTACCAACTTTGTGAAGTTCTTCAAGCACCCTTCTGAATGTTCCTAAGTCATCCTGCTTTACTTGAAAGATAAGCCACTCAGCAGTCCTAGTAAAATCATCCAAGTAACAACAGATTTCGCTCATGGGCAACTTCTTCTAAACAGTTATGCACGTTTTGTAAAAACTCTGGTGGCATAATTGATAAACCAGAGTGTACAATATAAATATTAATAACTCATAAGTAAGAAAACAAATGTGCCCGTTCACTTTCAAGGTAATTCAATTCAGATCTTAATTGGGAATTTTTGTTTTAGGTTTCCTTTCGGTTTCAGAGTTCTCAGAGTATTGCAGAAAACTAGGCAATTTAACAGTCCTTAATCCAGGCTTCTAGGTGTATTAAAAACTCTCCATGGGCATTTTCACTCTGTGAGAAATTCAGTTGATATGGGGACATTCCCATGGTAAGCTTTAAGTCAGTAATACTTATTATTTCATGGTGCTACAACAGCCTGGCTCATCTTAAGTCTTCCGAAAAGAGCAAGCTAGTATGAACAACTTTCAAAACAATATTCCATGATAATAAAACTATCACGGTGCATTAAAATGAAAAACTGCATAATATGGAATACATAGAAACATATATCAATAATTTCAAGACAATGCAATTAGTTAAATTATAAAATACTTTCTGTGGGCAGTTCAGTTTCTCCTTAAGGGATATAGAAGGTTTACAGAGGCACAGAGCAGTCACTGCATTTCACACTGGACCACAGAAATCGGAAGTGCACAAATCTAGGTTAATTTATAGAAAATACTTCAGAGCCAGGCTAAAGGAATATTTGCACGTCATAAAGCAAGTTCTTGCCAGCTACTATGTTTTGTTTTTTCAATATTTTGTTATTAGCAATGATATCACAGTTGCATTAAAAACATATCTCTAAAATGCTCCAATGAGCTGGAATCTCAAAGAGTTTTTCAGCATTTGTCAGCACTGCAGACTCAGCCTTATGCTAACAAAGGCTGTTTTGAAAAACAGCCTGATGCTGAAAAGAAAATTATCAAAATAGCACTTAAAGATGGAAAACGGTAAATAAACCATATCAGATATGACAGAGCTAAAATGTAAAAGACTCGAGGTGCTACAGAAGTTTTTTGAGTCCTGGGATGATTTCATCCTAGTTGCTAAATTAACATGATTCATTTACAATTTCTCTCTTACTGGCTCCGATGTAAGTTTGGAGCTTTGTTTCTTTAGTCTTATCAAAGCTGTATGTATGCATAGATCAGTGCAGGTTTGCATACCAGTTTTAAAAAAGTGGTTAAGAGCATGAGGAACTCTTCTGGACTTCTAACAAAGATGGACAATAAAACTCGGCAATAAAATAAGTTAACTTTCAGCAAGGCATAATGTTAAAAAGTATGGGACTAACAAGCCTTGGGTTCTTTACATTTAAGTGAAGTACACAGCACACAGTGACGGCAAAAGCTTGCATCTTCCTCTCCCACTTCACTCTCCAGGACAGAGACAACTATGTACTTCCCATAAATTTTCTTTCTTTCTGAGTCTGTCCAGAAGGAGGACACTTAGGACTCTCATAATGTAAATGATTGTCTTCTCAGTAGTTCTGATGTACACAGGTAAACAATTTTGAAAAATCAGCACATGAGGAGTTTTCACTCATAACGGCTGTAACTCAGCAGAAACAGCTAATTTAACTAAGACAAGGTGCAGATTTCAAATCCCTTTCACTTTGCCTTCTTACCACAAAATTTTTTTCAAAAATCAGCTCCTGTTCTATCATGGCCTTTCATGGTGTTTTAAAAAGTAAATGGCAATGAAGTGCTTCACTGAACAGTACTGCTTTCTACAGGTAGAAGACCCCACTATATGTGGTCAGTGAATTAAATGCAAGTGCAGCCCTGCCTCGCACCTTCAGTGTGTCTCTGTATGTGCTGAGACAGAATGCATCATATTCGTATTTATCTAAATAACCTGCTTTCTCTATTTCCTACTATGGAAGTAATTGTACGAAGGTTTTCCACAATGAAAAACACTGCAGGCTTATTTTGGATTATTCAAAGCAATTTTTCTCATCTTAAAAGAGAAACAGTGACTGTCTGTCTCTTTTGCTGATTTAGAATGACTCTGGACCATGTAGTGCAATCTCTGTTTTTTAAGGGGATCAATAGCGATTTTGCTTGTGGGCTGAAAGACAATCTTCAGGATGATAACATGAAAAAACAACAATATAATTCTCATTGCAAACAAAAACATTAAAAATGTGGATACTTGGCTAAGATCCTTTCCCCCGCTCAAAGAAGTATTCCCATTCTGACTCAAAAGAAGGCAAAAAACCTCTTGGCTTGACTGTCCCTCAGCATCAGTTCAAGTAATGTAACATCCATAGTACACACAGTGTGAAAGACTGAATTGGCCTGCATAATGTTATGTTTTCCACTCTAACCAATGGCTTGTATGCCTTGTTCATTATTCAAAGAATTATTTGGATTTAGTCCCATGAAGGCTAGAGAGAACAGAGAACAGTTACACGGAACATGAGGGACAGAGTTCTCAGTCTACTGACCTGAAATAAAGAGGGCAGTTACTGCAGAAATTTGATGATCAAGACTTTTTCCTGAAGATGACAATGAGGAAAGGGGCACTAATTCAAACCTTCTCAATAGAGTTGTTAGCAAAGCTCAGGAATATTTTTGCATTGATAAGAAAAGAAGACTTGATCTTTTGTTTGCTTGGTTTTAATATCTGTAAGGAGAAATTCTGCCAGTGTTAAAATCATTCTCCCACTAATTTCAACAGTGCTCAATTTCTGAAATATATGATCTCATTACACATTGATCTCTTTTGCAGTTCTGATATGCATGCATCAAGGAAATTGACAAAAGCTAGACACAGCACTAGTGGCTGAAAGGAAACATGATCAAGAGTGAAGTTAAGAATCTCACCAGCTCTCCATTTTCCTAGCCTGCTGTATTGCTGCAGAGATCAGAAAGCTCAGAGCTGAACCAGAACCATACCACATGTGGTTATCTCCGGTGTGCCTGAGGAGGCTGTACAATACAGCCATTTTCTGAAAACCTGTCATCTGTCCATAAGATGAGGATACGTACATAAAGAACCCTAAAGATCAATCACCACAGACTTGAAGAAGATTTAAAAAAATCAAAGTATATTTCATGTGTTATTCTTTGATGGCCCAAATTTATATTTGGCTACCTAAATTGTCCACTTTTAGCACACCTGTTCCTACTCATTTGAGAAAATTAGATACCGGTTTAGGTGCCCTTTACTGACTTTGTTGACAAAGCCTCTTGTAATAGGTACTATGGCGTGAAGGGAGTCATATAATTAAGTATGAGAAATTGGGGGGAGGGAAGGGGAATCAATTTCTTCCACATTTCCTCCCATTTCTTATAAATAACAATTTCAGTTCAAAGTCTGTTAGCTCTCATTAATACTTTCTTAATAGTTTAATAGTAAAGGGACATATACATAGGCCATGCACACTCTGTATAATAAGCAAAAAATTTCCTTACTGAAGTCCATCCAGTTTAATGTAACAATTAGGGCTGGACACCCTTAAAGCCACACTGAAAATAAATTCTGCAGAACTACCTTGGCCACCACAGCTATGTGGAAGATTCAGACGCTTGCTGTGCATTACAGTTATGGTTGCATTGCATCTCAGAATTTCAGCGGCACTGCTCACGTGTAGGTATATAAAATGGGACACGACCTCTTGTATTTGGCCAAGAACAGAGACTGCAACTTAGGTTTGTGCCACACTTCTGCACCACAAAGATGTGATCTAAAGAATTAAATTAAATTTGGAATGGTAATAAAGTCACATTCCTGGCCAGTGCCAGGAAAGAATGAGTAGTTCTGTGGGATAGGTAAAGCCCAAAGCAGCTGGTATAATAAATTTTACTACTCTGCTGTAACAATGATAAATGATTTCACTGGTTTATGCTTCACCCTCTTCCAAGGTCACAGGATTCCTCTCGGAAAAACAAGCCATGAATTGTTGTTGCAATCATAAAGCAAACTCAGCAATGAAGTATGCTGCCACATTTTACTCTGCTCTAGCTGTGCTTGGTACCAACCATTGAGCTGTCTTCCACAGTTATGTATGCAACCTGATCTGTAGCACTGCATATCACAGTGCATTGCAGACTGTAAGAAAATGTCCAACAGTTACCTACAGCCTAATTCCCACACTTTAAAAAAAAAAAAAAAAAAGCCAAACCCAAAACCCTGAGGAATCTGAAAGACTTGTCTCTACACAATGAATAGTTCTGAAGATGAGATTTCCAAAGGTCTTTCAGTCAGAATCTAAATATGAAAAAAAAATAAAAATAAAAATCAACTGGTGGTATTTTCAGAAGAGTCCAGAGCAGTTAATTTACTTTTGAAAATCTAGCCCTTACTTCTTTCCCTTTTGAGATCAAGGAGATTTTATTGGAATGCTGTCCAAATGGGTTTTGAATATCTCCAAGAAGGTGACACCACAACTGCTCTGGGCGACCTGTTCCAGTGCTCCATCACCCTTACCATAAGTAAGTTCATATGCATATTTGTAACTTCCCATGTTCAAGTTTTAGACCACTGCTCCTTATCCTATCACTACACACTACTCAAAAGAGCCTGGTCTCATCCATCTGCCTCTCACCTCCCTTTAGATATTTGCAAACGTTAAAGAATAAAAATGAACCGTATATATAGCTCATCAGTAACATCAATGCTACTCTATTTCCAGTGCAAGGCTAATCACACATAATAATCGACTTGATAACGAATCACAGAATCACAAAGCATCCTCAGTTAGAAGGGACCCAGAATGATCATCAGGTCCAACCCCTGGCTCTGCACAGGACTATCCAAAGCCAAACCCTACGTCTGAAGTGGTATCCAAACTCTTCAGCAGCTCAGGGCCATGCCCACCACCCTCTGAAGAACCTTTCCCTAACCCCCACCTGACACAGCTCCATCCAGTTCCATGCTGGCTCAGATTCAACTTGCTGACAAGCAGAACACCCAGATTCCTTTATGTTGGGCTGCTCTCCTGCCTCTTGTCCCCCAGTCTGTACATATATTTTGGATTGTCCCATCCCAGGTGCCGATTTGGCACTTGCTCTTGTTCAACTTCATGTAGCTGGTGATTGCCCACATTTGTCAAGGTCTTTCTGCAAGGACTCAATCCTTGGGGAGACAACAGCTCTTGCAGTTTAGTGTTGTCCTCAAACTTAGCACATACTCAAGTCCTGCATTCAGACAGATCAAGCCTTTCCTTTACAGATTTAGCACTTAGTCCTGTAGAGGGGAGAGTAATCTACAAGGTTTAAAGACTTTTTCATCTTGCTTTCTAAATTTCTAAAATACCAAATAAAACCATAGGAACCAAAGAGGGGTTATACATCTCCTGTTTATCCCATCAACAAAATGTACTTAAGTGTCTTTTTCTGGTTAGACCTGGGAGCTGACTGACATTGCAGAACATCATGTGGGTACACAGCTACTTCCCTGCAGAAACCATGCTATTGAAATCATGGAGCATTTGCAAGAAATTGCAAAAAACTGGGAAGATACTGCTATGAGTTGTACTATAGCAGTGTTGTTCCTGCCCTATGAGAATCTTTTCCATTTTTTAGGAAGTCAGAAGATCATATTAGAGATGCAATTAATTGCCAAAACATGAGCTTTATCTTATTGACACACAAATGCACATGGCAGCTTGTTTAGTATATATATTTTAGTTCAATTTTATTTTTGCTTTGGAGTTCGCATAAGAGAATGTTTTGTGAATAGGCTCATGAAAAAGTTACTCTCAGAAAATTTTCCTACCAAAAGAATCAATTATTTATAAAATGCCATACTTAAAGCATGGTATACTTCCACCTCATGTAGTTCAGGAGATACTGCCTATTTTGTGATATAAGAAGGAAAATAGAACTCGAAAGATACTAGCATTTCAGTACTTTCTGATTTATGTCTTTTTTTAAAAAAAAAACAACAAACCAACTCTGGAAATGATATAGAGAAACTAAAGTGCGAATAAAGTAACATTAGATGAAAAAGTTCTTTCACATGATCAGATACATCCCCTGAAAAAGGAAAATTGCTCTTGACAGTCCATTTTCCAATGCTTCATCATGGCTAAGTTACAAGAGTTACACACAAATTTCTTTTACTGAGTGGAAACAGTTACTCTCCCATTCTAAAGATACAGAAGAGAAGCTGACTGCATTCAGCTTTCCAAGTCAAAATGCAGTCATTTCGAAATTAATGCCTCCTATTTATCTCCATGAAAACTACAACAAATAGTACAATAACATTATTTGATAGAGAAAATTCTCAACTACAAAACACTTCTCTTCAACACAGCCACCACCATTAGCTATGCATTTTCATCAGTGATAAACAAGCCTGCATGGCTGTAGTCTGACTTTCACATTGCTGTCATCACTGCTCACATCCACTCTTTATTCTCCATAAACCTTCAGCAAGCATTGACATATGCCAATAGGTGCAATTTCTTCCGCATTCAGTGTCACCCCTTTGCTTCATACACACTTCCATGTCAGACACCATTTTGTCAGACTGCCTCTCTGCTGCCATCTGTCACATGGCAGCAAAATGCAACAATATTGTTGGGAAGGTCCAACCTCTACTGCCATACTGTCAACATCTGCCTCTGACATCATGGGCCAACATCATCAAACAGCAAGCATTACTTCTGAAGCCGACCTCACGTTTTACATGAACTTTATAGTACCATTGATGATTTTAGATCTTTACTACACAGCCATTTGAAATTCATCTTAGCATTCAGAACAGTATTTTCTGAGCTGACATTGGTTAATGAGAATGGTAATCTTAAATATGATATAATGCAAATGTATCCCTTTCTAGGCACCAAGACTTCATATCGCATACAGTAGAAACTGTTTCCAAACTGGTTAATGGATATGAAAAGCAAGTGCTATGATCATCCCATGGTTTATCACCACATTCTTTTGATAATCAAGACACAAATGGTCTTTTAATAGGTATTTTTAAGGTAAATTAGCAAAGTTACCACTCCTATATCTACGTCTTTGATACTACAGTGTGGGCCAAAATACATGAATAAACTTGCTTACGTAAAATACCAACTTGATGAGATGTGTCTTCTTTTATCCAAATGATCCTTATCTTGTTTAAAATTGATAAATATTTCAAAAACAACTCTTATCTCTTTAATAATAATTTCCTTGCAATATACTCTTCATAAAAATGAGAAATTACACACAGCATAGCAGATGAAAGTGAAAATCCACAGATTAGACTTAAAATATTTTAAAAATTGCTTCCCACATATCAGCATACTCTGTAGTGAAAAGACTTCTATCACTTCCATTATGCTGATACAGTAGATTGTTTTTTTTTTTTAAATGATAAATGGAAAACTTCTATGGAACTACATGTAATGTCATGACTCTAAGATTCTCCATTGACAATGGATATAAACCTCTACTTAGTGTTTAATATGACTCCGCTAAGGAACTAACTGAAACAAATGATTCAGCCAAGCTAACTAATTTAACTCTTTCTCTGTGGAGCCCAGTAAAGTCTCACAACAGTTGGAATTTCAAACGTAACTGAAGTAGTCTTCTGATTTCCCCAAGCAATTGCGTTAGTATTTGAGTTGTTCTCTATGATTTCTAAAGCAGATGGATATAAGAGTGGGTTACAGATAAGAAAAAGCCACAAGTACCTGATCCAGTTTCCAGTGGAACTCTGCAGGGCGGAAGGTGTCAGCCTGATCAAAGTCTTTACGCAGCAGAAACACTAATCGGCAGTTGTGCACGTACAAGGCATAGTGATGTCGGTTCATTTCTGAAAGAGGGTGCAGGAAGATTAGTGAGCTGAACTATCGTCAACGCTTTTCTTTAGGCTAAAGTGTTTCAAAGCAATACACATCTAAAAGACAAAAAACCCAACAAATCAAAATTGTGTTTTTTCCAATATTGTGCATCATTATGTTTCTAGTGAAAGCTATATAATATCTTCCAGAACTATGCCATATTCGTTTTATGGAAGCATTATGTGCAAGTTAATAAATAAGACCCAAATCAATATTCAACCTAACTACTTATAGAGCTTCACCAAATATGTTATGCCTTTCTCCTCAATAGAAAGACTCACCTGTCTTGTCAGAATTGCAGAGAATAGTCTCCTTCTCAGCTCTTAGTCCTGGGCTAGGTCCGTGTTTCATCCACAGAGAGATGGTGAATTGATCAGTTAAATTCTTTGGGACTATTCCATCTGGGATTTTGGCTCCTTGTTTTCCATCAAATTTAAAAATCATGTCATTATTATCCATGACAAGCCCAGCCGTCCAGTTAGTTGTTGCACTGGGAGATGGTAAGAGATCAATGGCACCTGAAAATGCTCCTGCAAAAGGCATATAATTAATAGCAGAATGAGAGACTAATGAAAAAGCTGTACAGATCAATTTACCATGGGTGTGGGGCCTGATTCACACGCCTATATTATTTTCATATCCCAAGCTTCACTGTCAAATTACATACACATTATTTAGTAGCAAGCACGCTCAACCAGTAAAAGCAGTAGATGAAACACATACTGCACAGTGACTACAGAAAACATTACGTTACTTCTCTTAGCAGTTTCTCATTATTTCCTAAAATTCATTAGTGATATTTCTTCAGTTATTTCAAGAAGTGTTAAGACTAAAACAAAGTTTTATACTTAAACAGGAAGACTTCACATCCTCTTTCCCATCTGCACAGAGATATGCAGTATATGGAGGTGATATGTATCCAAATTGAGTACAGTGGATATGAATGTAGAACAAGTGCCCCAATGTCCAACAGAAAGCAATGGATTCTCATATTGTTGGTATGAATATCATTGCATACATTGAATATTCACTGTATAAGAGGTAGAATCACTTTAATGCTGGATTGTGTCAGGGTGTAGTAGCTCCATGTATTGTTGCTTAATGATAGATACAGGACTTCAGTGGTACTCAGAACTCAAATTAGCCCCTCTCCAGAATGTAAATCATTAGTAAATGGTTTCTAGTTAAATGCATTTATTAGTTAGAATTAACGGGGGGGGCAGGGGGAGCAACCCTTGAGTCTTTCACATATTGTTTTTTACTATTGTTGGATGACAAGGTAAAAAAAACACTTCCTAAAATGCTCTGAGGCACAATACTAATAGGTCCTTGACTTTAAATGATTTGGCTGCAATTTAATCAGTAAAACTGCCCACCTTTACTGTGAAAAGTAAGTACGCATTACTGAATTACTGAAAGGCAGAGCTGAACTATCAGTCACATAAAAAAAAAAGTGAATTTTAATGCATGGTTCTCTGCACCTGAATCCTCTGCATTTCTAACTGACAAATTAAGAACTGAGCACAGGATTTATAAACTGGATCCTCAGTTACAGAGAGACAATCTTGCTTTTTATATGGCGCAAATGAATACTTGTCTCTGATCATTCAATTCTGCACTTTCTGCAATCACACAATACTTCACTGATGGAAAAAAATGCAGGGATTTCTTCCTTCACTAAGAATTTATTTATCCAACCATAAGATAAAGTAAGATCATTGCTAGAAGAAAACTGTTTTCCATAAATAATTTATTTAACCTGCTTTCATAAGATTACCTGTTCTCTCTACAGTAAGGATGGCAACAAAAGCCAAGTATCAAAATGTAAATCTTTCTTAATGCAATTCTGATGTAAAGTTCACTTTCATTTTAACCTTTTTATCAAAGTCCTATTATCAGTTTCTATCCTGCCTATACTTCTCTATGAACAAATGGAAACCTTGGTCAAAAAAAATGCTCTTTCAATCAGTAAGACTTTCCCCACTTCCTTTACATACACTTTTTACGTTCTATTTTTTCAACTGCTTTACATCCCATTCCTCCACAGATATGCTAAGCTAAAACTGGAAGTTCATCAGTATAGTTAGATTCTGTCCACTCGCTCATACACTGCCTGCAGATACTACAATGCCATTGTTAAACCTGTGGCAATGTACTGACCATTCTGTTTTTAACCTGTTTAGGTCTACACATGGTACAGCCAGCCACTGAATTAAAGTTTGACATTGGGGAAAAATCCAGTTTATTCAGTAGAAAAAGAGAAAAACTTGAAATTCAATGTGCTAGTCCTTAAGATTTAGCAGGTAAAGTAATGTTAATAAGGAGCTGCTCATAGTGTTCGTGCCATTTGCAGTACAGGTCTGCAACAGGCATAAAACAATGTGCTTTTTGCTACCAACATTAAGTTCTTAGAGTCAGCGAAAGTATTTGACTTAAGCTATAATGTATTTATTTTTATTTTAAACAGTAACATTTTATGAAATCAGTTTCAGGGTCTGGTCTCATAGCTTTGTTCAATCTCTCAATTCTAACATCATGAATATGATGATGCATACAAATGGTAATGGGCTCTCTCTCTTTTTTTTTTTTTTTTAGGACCTTAGTTGGACAGAGATAGAGAATTAAACTAAACAATTTTCAGGTTGAAAATATTTTGACGTTATGTGAATTCTGTTTCTCTCCTTCATGTTTACCTCTTTTCTCAGACCCCACAAGTGTTTCTTAAATATTTTTCCTCAAATTATTGCCCGGAATTTCCTTTATTTTTGTTTGCTTTTGCTCTGGCATAGTACTTAGCAGCAGAGCAGAAAGCTGAGTGAAGAAGACTTAAAACAGAAGATAGATTCAATTATGAAATCCTATGGTTTTCGTTTGATGGCCAGTTTATATGTGAATTCTCAATATACTGTCACAAAAACAGAATTAGTACCAAAGGGAAAAAAAAATGTGAAAGATGTAGGATAAGAAAATAGGAAAAAATAAAGAAAGGAAGAGCGGGAAATGAAGAAAGAAAAGTAGTAAAGCAGGACAAAGGCATGAAAAAAAAAAAAGTGAAAATAAATGGAAGAGAATAGGGCGCTAGTTAATCATCAGTTCCTTGATTTTCGTTGCTACAATAAAAGATGAACCAGCTGAGCTAAATGCATATATTGCATGCTTACAAGCCACAAGGATTTGGCACAACAGATTGTTACATTAACTGACAGCCATGTTCATACCACATAGTTTCTGCAGAGATTTTTCTGAGTAGGTTTCACGATCACAGCCCTTTCCAATGTAGTTGGTCTGCAGTTCAATTGTTGTATGTATTGATGAAACTGGGCCATCACATGTTTCTAGATGAATACTGGGAAACAACGGTATGCTGCCAGAACCAGGTTTGTATTCAATACGTTTGTTCCAATCTGGAAAAGTACAACAACAAAAAATTCAAGAGAGATTAAAAATGGGAAAGGAATTATGTAATTTTAGATGTCATACTGCTATCAAATGCCCCTGGCTAAGACAAAAATCATTTCTTTTATTAATATCCTATAAATTTGATTTTGCTTCACCATCAGACTCTACTAAGTAATACCACTAAATCACACAAACATGAGTTACATATTCTGACATAACTGCTAATCAGTCTGGGTCTCCAATGTCCATGCTGATATGACATCCTGCAAGCTAGCTCTACTGAGATGGGGCTGTTGGCTCCACTGAATTTGGTTAGATTTCGTAGTTTAAGATAAGAAGAAATATCTCCAAGGACCTGCAATAGGCATCAGTCTTACTGGACTGTGTCCAAAAGCTAATATAACATGTTTATAGTGTACTTCTTGTCTTTTAATTTTGTTAAGTATCCATGAGTGAAAGTTGCAGCTCAAAAGACTACTCATGCATTTAGCTAGGTCTGGCTAAGCTGTACTTGTGCAGATGTCTCACAGCCAATAACACGTTGAACAATCACCTGCCATAGGCCACCTGGACATGGTATACATACCACTGTTTCTCAACTGAAGCATTTAATTTTTTAAATCCAATTAACTACAACTTGCTTCAGAGAAATCCTAAACAAGCATCATTAGTTAAAAACATGAATTTTTGGCTAATTCCTGTTCATATTTCAGCCAACTGTAGCCAGCCTACTAAAGAACATAAATGACAATGCCACACCAATACAGAGATGTAAATAGTTAATTATTTTGAAGTCACAAAACTATTCAGCTCTGCTACCAGAGCGTACCATCTGTGTACCTGTAAAATTTCCCACCAGAAATACTCTTGCATACATAGTTAAAGTTCCTCTATTTTTAGTCCTAGGTAAAAGAAGAGTCTATAAATGGAAAAAAAAACTAGGTCCTGGCAGTCAATGAAATTTCTTAAAGCAAATGTACAGAGACAAATCTCTATGAATTCAGTAAGTGAAAAAGTTTGGTGTTTTTCAAGGGACTTAGTTTTCAGAAAGTTTGAAGAGTGCTCTATAAATACCATAACAAAATCTGGCAGTTCAGGCAAAAACTTTGAAATGCAGAGCAATCGCTAGTCCAGAGTACAGACAAAAAAGATGAGATGGTGACAATCTGCATCTGCATTGGGACTCTCAGATTTTCTTTGTGACTTTTAATACGAATGGTGATGACAAAGCATTTTGCTTCTATGAGGAAGCTGAGACTTCAAAGAAAATTCTGTAGATATTCAAACTATTTTTAGTAGAATTTTTAGGACATTCCCGACTGAAAAACAGCTATGACTGCTTTACTGCCTGTGCACATATCAGCTGAGCTACTACTGTAGTACTAATTTTCAGGTAGTAACATTCCATATAAAGTTAGATTTGATCTGCAATATTGCATATATTTCTCTTTACTGACAATGTAAACAGTTCCCATTGAATTACAAGAATCATAAGGGATATCATTACAACAACAGATTTATCTTTCCAATCTATTTTTGAAAGTTGAAATTAACATTTTCCAATCAAATGTGAGCAGGAGATTATTTCAAATACTTAAGGTAAAAATAAAACAACTTGTTTTGAACATAAGCTAATAATGTAAGAATTAACAAGTATTATTGCTTTTTCTAATCTCTTAATCACAAAGTAGTAAAGCATATTCCTCACCAACAAGAAAAATAATAGTCAAATCTGTATCCCAGAAGCTTTCAGATTTCAGACACTTTCTTGTTTCTCCGTTATAACTAATTAACTGGCTCTCATGCAAAATATTCATAATTGGGAAATGTAACTGAATTACTCACTGTAACTTATCTACATGCAAATGCACATGCAACTGCAGATACATGAAGAATGCTTTATATAAAACACAATAAATAAAATGTCTCAACTCATATGGAAGAATAATGGTACTCTATTACTGCTATATGGGCGTCCCTTGAATTGGAAGAGTTGTTTCATTTCCCGATATTACCTTTTTACTTGTTAAAAATGATGACTTGTGACCAGGAATCATAAGCCCTGAATGTTCTAAATTACCTGCATTTTTCTCAGCTCTAAATTGTAAAACATCAGCTACACTTGAACTAATGTCTTTGTACCTTGGTCTCCTGCAGCATCACAGATTGATCCAAAATCCTAAGTCTCACCTGAACTTCTTTCACTGATGGAAAGAGGCTTCAGCATATATTTAAGAAGTCAGCCAAGGACTACCCCAAACCACACACAACGCCTTCCCAGGCAGGCACGGGGCGGTAACTGGGATACCTTAAAGTTATTAACACCTTTGCTACTGTCTTATTTATATAGTAACTGTCCCCGTGGCATTTCAGTGTCTCAGATGCCTTGAGGTTGAGGCCAGCATCTTCTGTATCTGACTACTAGTGAAGTTAGAAATGTTGAAAAAGGCATAGAATCAGAACAAGCAAAAAGAACTGGTGGTAGTGTGGTGTTTTTTTTTGTTTGTTTGTTATGAGAAAGAACCAAATCTTTCATTTAACACTGAATGTGGCAAAGTTGGTTATTTTACTTTCTCCCAGAATTGCATCCTCTATTGGACACATTCAAAAGACCAGCACCTTCCCCTTAGGAATGTTGTGGCAATTTTTCAGTTCCTCTAGAATTGATTCAGAGGAAGAACCTTATGTAACTTAAGTTTGCGAAGACTGAATTTCAGAACTGGTATTTTGAACTGGATCTTAAAATGTGACTCATGTCCATGCTTTTCAAACAGTCAGAAGACACAGTCCCATCTGAAACAGCAGGCTGTGCTTGATTAACTAAACTCAAACAGTATCGTTTGTCCTTTGGCACAAGCTAATGTACAGCATTACCACATTATAGTGCAAATTTAGGAAGGTAAACACTGACTCCCCAGTGTGGGGGGAAGTGGGAAGCCAATGGCAAAAACTTGATTAAAATCAGCCCTCTTTAGCCTGGCAAAAGACAGTCTTCACTTGGATTTTTTTATTCAACAAGCCTTACAGAATTCTCTATAGAGAAGGCAAAAATGGGTTACTCTGAAAAAGTAAAGCTTGTGGAACACAGGGATCCATCTAGTAAGGATCCTTATGAATCTACCTTGGGATTACTTGACTTCTCTATCCCTGATCTTGACGCAAAACTGTATTAACTACTGTTGCTGATGAAAAAACTGAAAGGTAATCCTACACTGAAAGTTAATGTGGAAACAGAATATACTGAGCACAGGACAAGATGATCTTGGTAACTGGTGTTAAAGAAACATTGCTTTGTGGTTATGATACAAAGTACCAGTTCATGCTCAGGAACTTCTTCAGTAAACTTGTGCATCAGTACTAAAAGAAGGAAACGTGGAAAAAGAGCTGATTCCATTAGGTTAATAGTACACCCATGAACCACCAGTCTGATATGACCAGGCAAAAAAAAAGAGTAAAAGACATAAAAAAAAAACAACACTTATATGGAACATTCACGTGTATTTAGCCATAAGACATAAGCAGAATTAGCTGAGTAAATGCAATTCTAGCTTAAAAATGAGATTGAAACAGATCTGTCTGCTTTGTCTGGTAGGTAAACGGAAGAACAATGCCAGAACAAGTACTGAAAATGAGTATAAACTCATGTAACCTGTGAGCCCCACAACTAGAGGTACTCAGCAATTCAATTAATTTTCAAATGTCTGAAAAAGATAAGACTAGGTATTCTGCTAAAGAGTGTGATTCAATTTAACAGCTCAATGTGAGCATTTCATTATAATTACCCTGATTTAATGACACATACACAGCAGCTCCAAGATTACAGTGGCATAAAGTCATAAAGCAATAACTTTCATTTCAAAAAATGAGCAAATATCTTGTACAGCTAAGACAACACAAGCATTACATTTTAAACTGCCAGGTGCATGCATGGAATGAGATTGGAAGTCAATTTATATTTACTGAAGATATTTATTTGTGGCGGCTTTTTTTTTTTTTTTTTTTTTTTTTTTTTTTTTTTTTAAGTTTTTAAGTTTTTAAAGTTGTTCCTCAGGAGTAGGAATAGTTTTCTGATTTTGTTCTGTGAAGTTTCTGTACCTGACCAACCTCTTTCATGCAAAGCCTACTATAAATAGCATGTATGAAGTATGCGTACTCACAAATGTTCTAACATCCCTCTGCTACAAAAAGAGAAGGCCCTGCCCTTCTCTGAACAAAAGATTATATTTCATCAAGAGAAGCAAGCTGATGTGACCTTCATATGGTCTCTGAATGACTAGCTCACCTGAAAGAGATTATAGGAACGTGCTTTTTGGTGGCAGAAAAGCCATAGGTCACCACCTTAATAAGCCATAGATGCCTTACAAATGGAACACACAATATCTTTATAAAAATCTTTGACAAGAAAAGTATGAATCTATTAGGTAATTCAATAGAAGTTTCTACTTCCAAAGTACTTTTAAGTAAACACCAAACACAAAGTGAAATTGAGGATTTTTAAGGAATGTATTACTCTGCTAAAATATATTGTGCACAAAACTCAGGTAATTGGGTACATCTTTTGTTCTGCTGTCTTTGCTATATATTGACCTCCCCAAGATAGCCACTGGGGCCTGACTGGGCTGGGCACTGGTTGGTGCAATGTAAGAAATGTCATGGATATAACAAAAACTGGGAAAACCAAAAACCAACCTAAAGCCATCATTCAGTGGTGATAATCAGCAATGGATAAGTTCCATAAAACAGAATTGTGAACAAATAAACTCTGAGAGTAAATAAATCAACATTGTGATCAACAACAATTAAACATATAATATTTATAACCAATTATAAACTAATTTGCTAACACGCTCTGGTCAGATCTGCTGTTACCTCAACCCTTTGTGCCTCATGCTGTGACAAAAAAGTCAGCTGTGGTTTCATCTGGCAGGCAGCTCAGCACCACGCAGCCATTCACCCACTCTCCCTCCCCAGAGGAATGGGGGAGAGAATTGGAAGAAAAAAAAAGTAGAACTTGAGAGTTCAGATTATGACAGCTGTTACAGGAAAAGAAACAGGAGGAGAAATGAAAACACTATACAAAATTACACAATGCAATTGCTCTCCACTAGCTAATAAATGTCCAGCTGAATCCTGAGCAGCCTCCAACCTCCTCCCGCCAACTCCTATGATCTGGGATGTCCCTTTGGCCACCTTTGGACAACTGTCCTGGCTATGTCCCATCACAACTTTTTCTACACTACCAACTCCTCTCTGGTAGAAAGCACAAGAAACTGGGAAGTTCTTGGTGTAACAACTACTGCTGAGCAACAGCTAAAACACTAGTGTGCTATCAACATTATTCTCATCCTAAATCCAAAGCACAGCACCATATTTGCTACAGAGATTCCATCCTTGCCACAACCAGGACACTTATTCAACCTTCCCTTTTTGTTTTGGAAAAGCCAGAATCCTCCAACACTTTCTTCAGGTATCCTGTTGTTTGTTTTTGTTTTAGGGGAGGTTTTTGGTTTTTTTGTTGTGCCTCTTTTTGTTTGTGCATTTTATGCCATTAAAACTACATTTCATCTGAAATCGGTAGTTTTTAGGAACAACATGACCTCAATTCTGGCTTTATTTCCAGTAATTGAGCAAAAATTCAAAAATCTCAAAGTATAGATTAGGTTCTTATATTACTCTGCTATTTGTTTATTTATTGTGGCTAAACTCTTGCTTTTCTAGTACGTTATTTAGCAAATTGTCTTATTTCATTTATTTCTGCTAACCCAACTGTGGGAGAATGATTCCTTCCGTTTCATGGAACTGGTCCTGCAGGTAATGAAAACATAATACACTATTATGGTATTATTAACAGGTTAAATGAACATGATCTAAGTTACAAATTTTTGATTCTTATTTCGCCTATGACCTGATACTTTTCATAAAGATGCTATACACATATTTAGTTCTCTGTTGCTCTCTCCTGAACTGACTTAGACAGCTATAGCTTTATAGCAGTCAATATTAATATGACAGTAAAAGTACTGCAACAAAAACAATCGTTCTGGAAGTGAATCAAAAAACGCACACTGAAGCAAAAAGCATATGGTGTCTGCTCTGTGTCAACAGAACAAGAAAACAAAAGTAGAGCCTAAGAGGAACAGCTAGAAACACCTAGAATTTGCAGATGATAGTACAGAAATCTGTTGCTTAAAAAAACCTGCAAATGTATAGATGTGGAGCTGAAATTATTTATCACTGTCACATAACCTTTCCTCAACTGTAGTCTCCATTGTTATCTGGTAGTAAGTGCTCACCTGGGCAATCAGCAACTATTTGAAGTTTAACAAGAGCAAGTGCCGTATTCTGTGCCTGGGATAGGGTATCAGGGAAGTAAAAACACTGTAAATATCTTCCATTCTTCCTCCCTCCCTTCTCCCTAAGTGATGGAAATACTATCAGTAAGCTTTTCTCACTTGATTTCTTTCTATCAGCACTTACTTAGTCCTTACAGATATTGGTTCAAAATGAAAAACACCATCAAATATGTGACTATCTTCACATTTAGAAATAATAGGATTTTAAAAACTGTATCTCTAAAACAAATGAAGAAATTTCTGAAAGAATTATGCTGCATCTTTCTTTCAAATAATAATTATTGACTTGATAGTTAAGAACTAATGTCTCACACTCAGTTTTTATTTAAGTATCTTATACCCTGAGAATACCATCATTTGCAAATACCATCCACTTGCACCATGTGTCAATCAACCCAGAGACATGCCAGCAAAATGAAGCAGTCACCTTGCTGACAGACAGAAAGATACAATTCCACAAGCAAGGAATAAGCTAACGTAGAAAATACCTGAACTATCTGATATTTCTGCCCTGCCTGTAATAAAGATCTATCATCAAACTTAATCAGACAGAATGAAGAGAGAGTGCATTTGTGCTAATTTACCACAGAACTACCAAGTCCAAATTCAAGCAAAATGAATATTAGAAAAACACATCCTTCCTTACTAGAGACACTTTAGTCAAGCTGCTTTAAACTATCACATAGTGCTTTTTTGTTGTTGTTGTTTTTAAGAGGTTGCTTCCAGCTAACAACTTGGCTGCCTGTCATAGTGGTTAATTTAACATACAGTCTTACTTCTAGGGGGAAAAAAAAAAAAAAAATGTTGTATGCCTAAAATAGAAGTTTAATTCCAGATTTTCATTAGAATCACAAACCTCACATAATTAAAGATAAACCAAAGCATCAATAAATGAAAATAAAATGAAAATAAAATGAAAATAAAACCAACTTTATTTGAGGTTGTTTGTAGTGTATTTACTTGATATGAACACGAATGATCACCCGAAGTATATTTGATACTTGATCTCTTATATAGCTATGACAATAGTTGGCAATATAAACATATCATTACTGATATCTCTTTGCAAAAATTATTCAGTCACTAAAATTCCCTAGTGCAAATGAAAAGTCAGCAACTTTCCAATAGAAATTCTAAGACAAAACGCGTACTAGTGATTAGCAATGACTCCACAAAACTGAACAGAACATTTTCAAAGTGTAGAGACAGTATTAGTAATATGGCATAAATCAAGAGCTTTTGTTATAAAATGTGGAAATACTTAGTAGTGTTATATTTTTATAAAAATGCTTTTTGAAATATTTGATGAGGGTGGAGGCATCCATGAAAAAATAAAATGTGGTTCTGTTTTAAATGAAGACTGTGAAAATGGAAGTCTTCTTGTGAAGTCTTCTAGACAAGAGGCCTCAATTTACAAGTTAAACACTTTTTTCCTTAAGCGTCAGTTCTACAAATTCACCTGCAAGTGTAATAGTGAAAATGATTCTTTCCTCCTGGATTATTCTCTTTAAAAATTACAGTTTTGAACATCAGATTAGTCCTGAACGAAATCTCCATAATGTGGTTGTACGAAGTTGATTTTTCCTTAATTCAGCCTTCCCTTTCATCTTAATTCCTTCTACTCTGCATCTTCCCACTTCATCATTAGCTAGGTTTTTCCTCATTTTAGATGGCAGACTGCAGCTTCTTACAACTGTTTTTCAAAAATAAATTCCCACTGAACTCTCTCAATATGATGACAGTAATCAAGATAAACTTTGCCTTTTGTACGCAATGCAGGTTAAACAAGCCCTCACTTTTGCATTTGTGCATAAATATAAAAACAAATTCCAAGGAGAAAGACGAGTCAGAATAATTTTTTAACCTTTCAGTATATTTAGACAGAAAATATCATGTGTGCGTTTGCTTGCTTGCCCAGGGATAGAAGGGGGGTTGGGTGAGATATACAAGCTATTAAACCTTACCTTGCCAGCCCGGTTTGCATACAGGTTTGACGTTAACTTGCACTAAGACATCTTCTCTTGCATGTTTTTGTCCACAGTCAAAAGCTGTCACCATTATCTCATACTGATGCTGTTTATCATAGTTTAGCTTCTCAGTGTTTCTGATGTTACCTATAGATTCAATAAAAGATAATATTCAGGAATTTTTGACCAAGCATATGTGGATTATTGCATTCAAGGTAGAGTTAATCAAATCCTAAGCTCTTTGGAAGACACAGGACATCCACAGGCAGGACAGTTACAAGGAATGGGCAGTACTTTATTTCTTTACTGGATGAAGAGAAGTTATTCGACAACTTTACTAAACAACTTACAACTTTACTAGTCTTTACTAATGTAAGGACACATATGGGCACGTCTGTATTAGCAAACACCTGCTCAATATTTTCTGAACTAAGACTATTTGAAGATTAATATTCAAATGCAAAGTATGAGCAGATGCAACCTTATTTTCCACATCTTCCCAGAACATGCTGCCTTAATGTGGCAGCTGCACCTTGCACTCGAGATCTAATGCTGAATGTAACTCCAGCCTAAGTATTTTTTCCCCGTAAAGTTACTATCCTTTAAGTGAGAGATATTTAACCCCTTTCCCTGGATTTTAAAAATAAGGTGCAGAATCACCTTCTACATAAGAAAGCTCAGCAGTATTTGACACGACAGAATTGAGCTACCACATGGAAAATAAAACTCAGCAATAACAGAAATTACCTGCTGAACCTGACACACACCTGACAAATCACCTGTTTCAGGATCAAAGAAATAACTTTCACAAAGAAATGTCTTTCTCAGAGTACTTCCTGCAAGACTAGGAGATTACTATGTAACTGCATGTAATTAAAGAGCTTAGCATTTTAATTCTGCCCATTTCCACTGAAACGCCTTCATTGCTTAAGCCAAAATTTGAGATGGTATAGTGTATTTGACATGTCTGCACTTGGTTGTTATACCATCTCTTTGAATGAGAATGCTTACTCTGGATCAACACTCCACCTAAATGTGTAAGTACAGACGTGCCAAATTGTTCGGGCTAGATTTGAAATGAGGAGCACCCAAATCCTCAATTTCAGTCAAATATCATGGTCTGATTTCCATAAGTGCCAATCAAAGTACGTCACTGACACTGCTTTTGTTTTCTTTTAAATGAATTTAGAGACTAGAGAGAGAGCAGACAAATGAACCTTCCTAAGGAAGTCTTAAACTAAACATCCAATAGTAAAGACTTCTAATAAGTGTCTCTCTGATGCACATTTATCATCTTCTCAGAGCCTAAAACTTTTCAGACTACTATTATAAATCCTTTTAAAAGCTTTTCAGGTCAGGATGGAAGAATACTTTTGTTGCAATTATCACTGACTTACAATTCAAAATTTGTAGTTTAAAACTGCTCTTACTTCTACAGTCATAAATTAGGCTCATCCCATATTTTGTGATGATTCTCAGTCTTTACTTTTCCCTTACTGAGCACGGTACAGAGGGGGGAACAAGTCCTCTCACCATTTTCTGTATCTCAAATGGAGAAGGAAGACAAGCTAGAGGACAGAATGGAAATTGTTCTATGTACTACAGCTTCCTCCATTCTCTTTCACAGGCATCTTGCTAGGCATTCTTACATCTGCCATTCCCCTCATCATCACAAATGCAACTGCAGGAATGATATCAACTTCATTATTTTTGAGTCAGTAATTAACAAAACAACAGAACTCGAATCTACCCATTTTACTCTCTTGAGTTTCTTGATCAATACCTGTCTAAGAGGATTTGGTGAAAAACTGCCACTGTGTACACAATTATTCATTTAGTATCTGCTAAGTTGTTCTTTATGCATTATACTCTTAAGAAATTTTTAAGCTTCCCTATTTGCTTCTCTTTGGTATTATTTTAGTCCTTAATCATCAGAGATAATTCAAAAAATCAAAATTGGCTAAATCAAAAGCTAGATTTTGCTTAGCAGGTTAACTGTCCGCTAAGATTGTAAAACATACACCATATTGACATTTCATTAAATCCCTCTTCCAGATTTATACTTCATTATTGTCTTTTAAGATTTGGACTAAAAAGATACTGACTATTAGCTGTTATAGAGGGTCATTTGGATGCCCTGTAGATATTACTGCAATTCATTGATACCCTAAATATGCAATTTTTCTGTTATCTCTGATGCTTTATACTACTTTGTTAATTTACAATTTATGATTAAAAGTAGACACAGATGGTAAGCACAATAAACACTAAGCACTACAGCACTGTAAACAAAGACTAATGTTTTAGCGATAGACTGAGAATTTCTATTTGCATCTTATCCATGAACAGAAAGGTAATCAATAAAAAAGGAAATTTCAATGGGAAAAGTTAAGTACTTCTCTACACAATACACAATTAATTTTCTTCAAGCTTTCTAAACATTGGCCTTTTTTCCTGGAAATACCAAGAGCTATAACAGATTTAAAAACAAAACAGAAAGCTGGTAACTGACAACAGAAATATGAATATTCTTGTGTGAGGACTTACACATTTGCTCTCCTGTTTCTTCAGGGTCAGTTCTGGGAATAGTTTGATACAGATTTCCTGTTTTATGGGTATCTTTCATCCTATTCTAAAGATCTTATTCACAAGAACGGGAGAAAGACTCAACTACTCTACTACTGCAGTTCCCATCTGAATGTCATGCTTACTTCCTGTATATACTGGGAGTATGAACTTGAATCTCCTAACCCTCGCATGATACCAGAGCTAGCAATGCTGCACAAATGGCTTCAACATCTCAACATCCCTGGCAGCAAAGAGCCACCAGAAGCTGTATTTGACAATATGTCAATAGGAAGACTAGTATGACTTCCTTTCAGAAAGCCAATGGAAAGAAAGCATGATTTAATAAATAAATAAATACATACATAAATAAAAACTGCATGCAAATAGTTAACTATAAAGTTTCATTTTTTCTGACAATAGCAGGATTTTAGAGGTCCTAACAGAGATCTCAGTGCTGTAAAGGTGACCTTGCAAGGTTCTGCTCAGGTCTCTTTTCTAAGATAAGTGACCTGACAAAACCTGTACTGATTTCATCTTCACACTGAGCTATCTGAACATTTATTTCTAAGCACTTCCCAGGAATTGGGCAAGTAGCTTCCTCCTCTGTAAAATGGGTATAATGATAAGTAATAGTTACCAAACATCTTATCCAAAGTCAGAGTGCAGTTCAGAGTCATAACAGAATTAGTGTCTAAACCTGAATTCTTGAACCATCTGACTGTGTTTCTTGTCCAGGCAAAAAAAAAAAGCACAAAAATATTGTTGTGCTGACATCACACATAGAACCAGTCATTATGGTTTAACTACTCTGTTACGTGAAGAAAGAAAAAAAAAAAAGCTTGGGCAATACTGACATGATGATAATTGAATTGATGATTGGGATTCTCTGCTAAGACAACTAGACTGAGCTGCACATGCAAGTCTCTTAAAATATATTTTATACCTTTTGTCCTAGTTCTTTGTACAGCAAAGCACAGACTTTTCCTTTGCCACTATATGGTTGCATTTAACTGTATTTTTCAGATAAGAGTTCATTACCTTCTAAATTAGGCTCCATATACAAAAAGATCAATCTTAGGACTTTCTTCACATGAGATAATTTAGATCAGAAAGAAATTAAAAGCACTGAGTCAAAGTTGCCAAATGTAAATTAGGAAGCTTTACTTTACTTTTCTTTAGGTGCATGACCTACTAAGGTCTTTACTGAATGCTGCTTCCCGTGTCAGTGTTTATCAGTTTGTACCTCACACAATTTGGTGATGTTAAGTACACTGTGCATGGCTGCAGTCTGGAGCGTTCTCTCTTCCATTCTGTAAATGTTTTGCAATGTGTAATATAATTTTTCAATACAACAAAACGTTCTCTGGACTGATATAGATACAAGAAATAAATTCTGCCCAAAAAGGAAATGATCTATCAAAATGCAAAAGCTGATGACAAAGCATGTTCATCTACCTCAAAATCTGTTAATAGCTATTTTCACAGGTTTGTGGTCAAAAGAAACATCTCAACATATGAACCGATAGTTGCATTTTTTTTTTTTTTTTTTAATTACAAACCCTTTACTTTTGGAGAATTTCTGGGAATTGAAATACCACACCCGTATTTCTGAAAAGTGGGGAAAAAAAAAGATCACTTCCACAAGACACAATGACATGACTTTCACTAGAATGGAAACCCTAGATTGGTTTCTCATAAAGAGCAGAAAACTATAAACAAAATCCTAATTAGCACAGCATTAACAGACACAGTCCCAAGCATCTCATACATCTATTTTAATATATCCCACAGGTAACAAAAATGGGAACAATGCCAAAGAATTTGCATCAGAGAAAGCTTATATCTGCTGGCAAAGAGACACATTCTGAGCAGTGAAATGTGTTGGAACTAAGCAACATATTTCTGTCACAAAATAAAAGTGCAACCATCTATTCTCTGTCTCTAATCCCAGTGGGCTTAAGCAATCACCATTATCTTAAAAAATTGCAAATTAGACTGCAATTACTGTTGATTATGGCAGCAGTGTTCTTTTAGTGAACAAATAGATCAAAGAGTTATTAACTGAATTCATGACCAAGAAACTGCACGTATTATAACCTAACACCAATTATTCTTGGTCTTTAAAGTCATTTTTAAGTCAATTTCTTGTTGCCTTTGCTGGAAAGCAGGTCACAAGCACATGGGGACAAATATGTAACCAAAGACACCGGACATTTAATGTGCTTTTGATCATGCCTCTGACATAAAAAAAAAGCTGTAATTGCTCAAGAGCCAGCTGCACTGTGAGATAAGACCTGAAAAGGCATAAGCAATTGGAATGTCTGCTCCATACAATGCTCATTTTTGTCTATTATTTAGCCATTATAAGTCACAAGTCTGTTCATGAAGCTGCCTAAACAGCTCAACATTTACCTAAACACAGACATACTCATGATTACATCTTTTATATTGTATATAGAATACTTGCCTCCAAAATGATGGTATTAAAAGAAGTGGTCTTTTTCCACCAACACCATTTACACTGCACTGATGCTAACAGATTATTATCTTTTGATGCTCAGCTGTACATTACGCAAGAGCTGTGCAAATAAACATGCATCATTTTTGAACTGGAGAAAGGTGGTTTTTTTTCTCTTTCTCTAATAAAATATCCCAATATGAAAACGACTGCTTAGAGAAAATGTAGCACCATGCATGTTTTCAATCTCCAAATTGGCAAAAAATCAGATAAATCAGAACACTGCTGGCTAGACAAACAGGTTGTTTGTTTGGGGAAACATGTTCTGTAAGCACAGGAATTTATATTTTCTATTTTTTCACAAGGGTGCACATGTGAATACTGATAACTAAAAACAGTAACATGAAGGATATTTCCTTCAGTACCACAGTACGGTGCACATATAGAAGAACTTCCCATGGGTCCATCATGGGTCTCTGCCCCAAGTACAGAGAAAATAGCACTCCTATTTAGAAAACGATGCCAATATGGCACTGCTGATGCAGTTGAAATACAGAATCACAATTTTGTATTGTCTAAAGCAAGCAAAGAATGGGGAGGGAGAATCCTTAGCTCATTTTAAATGCAGCCCAGCCACTTCTCCCAAACTCAGTGACTTTCCCCGGTAAGAACTTGACTAGGAGAAGCAAGAAGATGACAGGTAGAGAAGCCAATGTCAGAAAGTGCACCATATGGAAAACTTACTATGGTTCATTATTTTTTGAGATGTTCATTTAATATTATGAAAACCAAGTAAAAAATGAACCCTTGAAAAATGTTACTACTTTCCCAAAACATATTTTATTCTATACTGCAGAATAGGAGACCAACTTCAGGAAGCACCACAAATGATTAGAGCTGCGAACTACTAAACACAGTCAGTATAGTGTCCGTTCTGCATTTAGAACCTGTTCCAAAGAGTTCAGAAGACTGGGACGAGTCATAAACCTGCAAATAAATTAAGTAGGTCTACACGTTGCATTACGAAATACAATCTCCTGCACAGGAAACTAGATTTTAGACAACTAAGAGAACAGACTGACTGTCAGAGAAAGGTACTGCACATCTAAAAACCCATTTTTTCATATCCATGATGCATATTATTGTGGCACTTTCTGACCACATCAAACGTAAATAATGTTACAGTTTCTTCTTTCTCAGAGATGAGAACACTATTAATTTCTTGAATTAAAACTCAAAGGGCTGGATTATCATCTGATATCAATTATTAATTATACACTATCTGCAAAAAATAACACTGTCTGTCCCAGAAATTACAGTCAGATCCTTCTCCATACTCACCATTTCTATCGATAGCAAAAGGAACATCTGTTGTGACAATTTCATAATTGCAGATCTGGCTATACTGCGGGGAACAGTCCTCATCTATGGCTTCTACCTGCAGTATGCTGTCATAGATCTTTCCCTCTGTCACAGTGGCCTTATACATACTCTCCTTGAAAGCTGGTGAAAACTCATTAACATCCTTTACTTGGATATGGACAACTGCCCTAAAACAGGTAAGAAAAGAAATCAAAGAGAAAATAGTTTAGAATGACTTCAAGTAAGATCATATTATTAGCAGTTTGTTTTCCTAATGTAAAAGGACTGACAAAAAATATATAGAAGAACATGTCAACATTTGCTAAAATTATATTATTGAATTTCTGTATTTAATTTGCCCAACTTAATACCTTAAGTTTCTGTAGGTAAAAGCAGTGTGCCAAAGGCATCAGGGAGAGGAACTCAAAGGGCTCCCTGCTAAAACTGTGCTGCCTTTTAACATGGAGCCCAGCAGAAAGTTGGTGACATTACACCAGTGCAAAATGGGTCAGTAAATGGAAAAAAACACACACACAAAAAAATATTAAATACTTATTACATAAAAATTGTCAATTTATGGAACTCTTCAATATGAAGTATTTCATCCTCTGCTGATTATAACTACCTAATTACTTAATTAGCTACAATATTTGTAACTTGCCTTCTAAAGGAAATAGTTGCGTCAATATTAAAAAGTGAAATGCTTGGTAGCATTTTAAGAGAAAAATGATGCAACACAAGCTGCATACGGATGTAGGTCTGAGATTCCCCATTAATCCCAAGACACTAATTTACTTGCAAATCTAAGAACTGGATCCTTGCTGTTAGCACCTCTTGTCAGGATAATGACTGCACCACATTTTCAATATGCACATTATGGTAAGCCTCTGAGAGCCAAAAATAAGAGATTTTCTGTACTTAACGTGCTAACTCTCAGAGTACTCAATTGAAACAACTTTGTATCTGGTTGGATAAGCTGGGTAAGGGAAAAAGGAAAGGGATGTTCCAGATCAATGGCAGAACCAGGAATAGGTGTTTGGACTCCAAAAGCCTAGCTTAGTCTGTTTATTATACAAATGAAAGAAAGCATAGCAAAGGCTGGTCTGAGTGAGCCAGATATAATGGCCATGATTAGACCAAATTTTCCAAGTCTAACACTCAGTAGCTTGTTACTAATGTGAGTGAAAAATGCTATAAAAATTAATAGTATTGAGAAAAAATTGTTTCTGTAACTTGATGATTATCTGATATTACAGACTCTTTTCTAGATATACATTCTTTTTAAACATCCTAAAAGAGTTTGGAATGCATTACAGAGCTAATGAAAATTTTAATTGTCTGGATGAATAAAAGGAAGACCTATTAATCATTTAAGCGGTTCTTAGCAAAATGAATAGTTGTACAGGAGTTATACATCTATATCTGAGTTAATGACAAACGGTCTGGAGCTTGGTTTCATGACTTGCAGGATGAAAAGGGTACTGCCTTTATTTAAAAGTTATACAGGAAACTAGCTCCACAGTAAAAAGTACCACTTATTCACCTTGAATACCCCTTTACAACTAGAGGATGTGAATTCCTCTGGGACTTACTATCCAAAAGCTGAGGTCAGAAATCCACTGTGCAAAGGCAACACTGCAATAGCTTATATATATGCACATACTAAAAAAAAGTCAATTTCCCTTTCCTACCATTTCTAATCAGATGAACTGAGAGAATACTTACTTAGAACTTCTAAATACCAATTAAAAGCTAGGTTCTATTTCCTGGATGATCTGTTTAGTCAATGTATTTAATATAAAAGCAAGAATGGAAAAGTTAACCAAAACTGAGATACACTTCTCCACTTAAACTGTGATTCTGTTAAAAGCTTCAGCTGGAACCAGTGCAGAGTAGTCAAACTGTCAGAGGCAAAAAAGAAAAAATCTCTAAAAGAAAATAGGAATTAAAAGCAGACAGACCATTGTGACAACTAATTATCTTGGTTTAACTGCTTTCGACATGACTACAGTATAAATTAAACATATATATGATATCCTGATCACCAAATTGGAGAAAAAGGGATTTGATGGATGGACCACTCACTGGATACGGAATTGGCTTTCTGGCTGCACTCAGAAAGTTGCGGTCAACTGCTCAATGTCCAAGGGCAGACTAATGACAAGTGATATTCCTCAGGGTTCAGTGTTGGAACTGGTTTTATTTAACATCTTTGTATGCTACATGGATAGTGGGATCGAGTTCACCCTCAGCAACTTTGCAGATGACACCAAGCTGAGTGGTACAGTTGACATTCTAGAGGGAAGGGATGCTATCCAGAGAGACCTGGACAGACTTGAGAGGTGGGCCCATGCCAATCTCATCAAGTTCAACAAGTTCAAGTGCAAAGTTCTGCACTCGGGTTGGGCAATCCCAAGCACAGACAAGCTGGGTGGAGAACGGCTTGAGAACAGCCCAGAGGAGAAGGATTTGGGAGTGCTGGTTGATGAAAGGTTCAACTTGAGCCAGCACTGTGCATTTGCAGCTCCGAAGGCCAACCATATCCTGCGTTGCATCAAGAGAAGTATGACCAGCAGGTCAAGGGAGGTGATTCTGCCCCTTTACCCTGCTCTCGTGAGACCCCATCTGGAGTATTGTGTCCAGTTCTAGAGCCCCCAACACAAGAAGGACATTGAGCTGTTGGAGTAAGTGCAGAGGAGGGCCCTGAAGGTGATCAGAGGCCTAGAGCACCTCCCCTGTGAGGACAGGCTAAGGGAGCTGGGGCCCTTCAGTCTGGAAACGAGAAGGCTCCAGGGGGACGTTATAGCAGCCTTCCAGCACCTGAAGGGGCCTACAGGAAAGCTGGGGAGGAACTTTTCATAAGGGCAGATAGTGACAGGACAAGGGAAAATGGCTTTAAAGTGGAAGAGGGTAGACTTAGACTAGATATTAGGAAGAAATTTTTTACTGTGAGGGTGGTGACACACTGGAACAGATTGCCCAGCAAGTTGCGAATGCCCCCTCCTTGGAAGCACTCAAGGCCAGGCTGGATATGGCTTTGAGCAACCTGGTCTAGAGGGAGGTATCCTTGCCTACAGCGAGGGTTTGGAATTAGATGATCTTAAAGGTTCATTCTATCCCAAACCATTCTATGATTCTATAAAAAGGATTCCTTCAATCTGATTTGTACCGTAGAGTAAATGTACAACAAAGCAAATAAACAAAGCAAATAAATGTCATTTTCACCTACTTGTGAGATTTCTTCCAGTTTACTCCACTTGGTCCTGATCCACAATCATAGGCTTGAATGATGAATGTGTATTCTTTCTGCAGCTCACAATCAATAGGACTTTTTGCTCGAAGACGACCTTCTCCAGATGTCTTGTTAAGCACAACAGCTTCAAATGGCATTTCTTGTCCATGAATTTTAAAAGCACATATCTCTCCTGTGAGAAATAAGGTAAATATAACACAAATATTAAAATACTTTAATACAAGTACAATACAAAACAATCATAATCTAATGCATCATAGTACCACTGGAGATGTTAGCACTGATCTGTATTTCACATGCTGTTATGGATGGAGTAATATTGACTCAAGTATAAGATTAACATGTATCTACGAGGGATGGTGGCCATGCATCTGTGGAGAGTGATGGAGTGAGAGCAGCTCTGTTCATGTCCTTTTTGTTCTTCTGTCACTACAGAATGGTTTCTTAACACTCTAGAAACCATTCCTTAGATATGGCACCAGGTTAAATTTTGAGCTAAGACGACAGTGCTTAGTTAAAAGAGAATAGCAGAAAGAAAAGAGAGAATATTTTAGAGGTGATCTTTTCTAACTGCTGTCACTGCTTCCTGCAGACACTTGAGCTAGCAGGTGGTAGCAGATGGTAGCTAAACTGCAAGAATCTGAACAGTAAAAAAACTAATGATGCAGAACATAAGCACATTCAAAATATATCTTACTTTATTTACAGACATATATCATCTTTATCATCTTTGGAACAGAAGTAGTCAGAGGAACACAGGCAAGCATCCCTTTTGGACACTGCAGTCACCCATGCACACTCACAAACCCATACATGAATGCCTTCTTGTCAGCAACTCACAGCCTCCCAACTGTCTCCTAACAGAAAAGATCCACAGCTTCTCTTAGAGGAATACTATGTAACAAAATGGATGGCAGAGCAGGGACTAAAAAATAGATTTGGACACAGAAGCTAAAAACAACAAAGAAGGTAATACAGATCTCAAAGGGGAATGAAACAGCTTCCAGTGATTTTTCTTCATATATATGTGCATGTATGTATGTATGCATGCATGTATGTATGTATGTATTACCCTTTATACTGATGGCAAGGATATGCATGCTGAACTCATTTTTAGCCACCCCAGAATTCAACTTTAAAAATGGAACATTTATACAAAGACCAACGTGGCTTAAATATTTTTATGACACATTAAACACATGCTCTTTTATGAGCAAGTCAGTCTCAAGACATGCATTATGGATTCAGAGCTGTATCCCAGTCACATAATCTATTTCCATTTATTTCCAATTTACACTTGCAGACTTTTTGCTATCTCCTTGCCAATCATATCTGAATCAACTGCCAAATTCTAAATTAACTCTGAATCTGTGACCTCTAATACAAGCGTTTACTGACCTCTCTCTTTTTGTTCTAGAATATATTGTTTGTTTTTAGAGAAGGTGCTAGCCAGTGACTTTACAGAAATGACAGTTCATAATTCCAATTACAAAGGGAATGAAAAAATGAGAAGGATTTAGGTGTTTGTGTTTCTAGAGGGATAGGTGTGGAGGGTATGCTGAGGGTATATCAACAAAGGTCTTCAGGATATTCCCTCAACTACCATACTTCCCTTGATTACAATGGGAGCTGGAGCTGAGCTCAGCTACCCGCACTGACATTTAGGCAGATGAATCCCACTCTTAACTCTTGCTATCAGTCCTGTAACTGCTTTTACAGTGCCTACATGCAGTTATTTTACTAATTATGAGGCATAGAGAGAACACACTATCTACTTGGACATTTGCTCACTCCCTCATCAAATGGCATGGAAGGGCTGTGTGGTATTTCAGGATGGATAAAGGATGTGCTGTATTCCAGTCTCTCTTCAGTTTGTGCTCAGTGAGCCTGAATACGGGGGCTGTTGAAGAAGGAACGGATTTTGTCTTGAAAGTCAGTCTCTGGAAAAGACTAAGTGCTTGCATCACCATATAAGCAAGCTTCACAGTACTTACGATCTGTTCTATAGGAAACAAAGCATAAGAGAAGGCTGAAGTGAAGCAGTTTGTTTACCCTTGATCACAGGCACCAATCACTGAGTTTGTACCTCAATGTTGTTACAATTTTTCTCTCTGAAAACAAAAACTATTCTAATGTCCATGCAACTTCAAACTGAAGTGTTCATCTAAAATGATACTGTGCATTTCAGTTTTATAAGTGTGGGACATTTAATGGAAGAATACCACTTCTTGTATTCTGTAACAGAGGCCTCTCAATAAAAATAAGCTATCCTCAGATGCACAATCTGTCAACAGAAATCCTAACTTCAAGTGCTTTGCATTTATTATTTTATTGATCCACTGTTTAAATGTAAACAATGCAGCATTTGCAGACATCAAGCCTACATTCTTGAAGAACAGAAATAGTTTCAGACAGGAAAAAAGCAACATCTGCCTTTGTCTGAATGTTTATCATTTTTTCCTTTCCAAATCAGAGGACTGATGCAAAGCAATTATAGAAGCAGGACAAGTTTAATTAGTTCTCAATGAGTATTTTGGAAGGTTCCAAATCCTGCTTGTATGCTAGATACTCCAGCCTTATTTACAGCTCTAATTTTGTCTTCTATGTTCACATTTGCCTAAGATAAAATAATGACAGCTGCACAAATACAGGGAGATATTTGTAAATACGGTGCAAAAAAAAAAAAAAAAAAAAAAAAAAAAAACAACCACCATGCATATACTTCTGGATTTAGGTTACAGCAACCTATTATTTTCATATAAATAGCAAATGTTTTTAAGAAGTGGTAAGAACTTTCAGAGAAGCAGTTGTGCTATTTCTGAAGGAATAAGTTAATTCTAAAAGCATATAGTAATTGTAATGAGTAATATTTTTAATAGAATTGATCAGCTTTAAAAAAATTAAATAATATCCGTCTCCACAGTGTAAGGCACGCACAGATATATGGAACTACTGTTAGACATCACAAATACTTTCTTTAAAATATAACAAATATTATTTTTAACTGCAAAATGGAACCACTGGGCTTTATTTTTTAATCCCAGACAGGCTAACCCCAGACCCAGCTGATGCCTGTAATAACTCTGCCAAACTTATGTTATTTACCAGGCTCATAGATTGCAGTTATGTCATTCAACGAGGAGATGGGTCTCTGTCTTATTCAAACTCCCTGTTTAAGTTGCAGAACAACCACCTTTGGGACACTGACACCACTCACTTTTTGTTTCCTTTGTAGTGGTGCTTTAGAGTGCAAACTGAGATACTGTTTTCCCCAAATGCAGACAATGCAGAAAAATAATACTAAGTTTTATTCTTCATTTCATTTGAATGGGTTTGGGAATAGAAGTGTATAGGGTTTATTGATCCAAATGGTGGTGGCAGTGAATTCATGAAATAGGTACAAGATGATGAAACCACATAAAGGCAGATCAACATTCATGATATTTTATAGCAATTGAATCCAGAATAAAAGGAAAGTACCTCTTCTCCCAGTGCCAAGAGGTACAAGCTCCTGGGTTTCTGCTGGATTACTAAAGTATCTCCTCACTTTGTTAAGAGTTGCTTCATGTAAATACACTTTCTAACTAAATTCTGACATTATGTTTTCTCTTCATATCATTCAGACGATTATTAGCCATTAGCACCATACATTTTTGCATTATTTTGAGAAATTTGGTAGAAACCAATAGGTTACTAGCAAAGAAATATTAAGTTCCTTTGTAAGAATTATACTAGCCTGAAAATGCTATTGACAGTTTCTTGTTACAGAAATATAACCAACAAATCTTTCCATCATTTAGAAATTCCTATTCAGCTACATTTACACAAGTCTTAATCAACAAAATTGTATTACAAATCACATAAATAAACAAAATGCCATTTGATTTCAAAGAAATAAAAAACAATGTTACAATTTTAATTGCAAAACAAAATTATTGAAATTATTGCCTTGAACTCAATTTCAAAAGTTTCTAAAAATTATATATTTGCACTCTTACTTTGCCTTTCCCATCAATGTTTGCTTTTAATTCACGTTCTATTACATCAAGAATACTGAAGAATGCAGGGATCCCTAACATTTGATCATTTTGATCAGTAATTAATAAAACAGAACAGTTGCATATGAATCAGTAATTACAAAAGTTTTGTTTAACCAAAGTTCCTGGCACTTTCTTTCTGGCAGCCTTATGATTGCTGATGAGTACTGAGTATGTGTGTGAGTGTACACACACGTATTTGTTTCTCCCGTTAACTCCAAAACCACTTGCTGATTTCAGCTAAACATTATGAAGATTAGTTGCTTCCCACAGTCACTAAGTAATTATGCAGCTGCACAATACCGAGAAACTACAGGAATAGTGAAAGGGTGTCAAAGAGGTCATAGATGGCAACCATTCACATCAAGACCTTGTAAAAGCCCAACAACAAGAAAAGCTGCAGTTCTATTTTTCACTATTTTGATAGCAGTAAATCAAAAATGAGGCACAAATCTGAAGGAAACCAGGCTTCATTAGTTCACTGCTAGCAAAATGACTGATTAATATTCATATCCTTTTTTCTGATATTATTACTCTCTAGACCTTTACTACATTTCTCTGCACATTTCCTTGAGATGCACAAATCAGTATAGCTGATCATATATTTAGAATTAAGGATGTGTCTTTATTGGTTTTATACATCCTGAATAGCATAAAATTCAAGAAAAACATTGGGTGCTGCACTTGGGACAAAGCATTGCTGGACAAGGCACTGCCGTGGAGATGAATAACTGGAGAGCAGCTCAGCAGGAAGGGGCCCAGGCTGCTGGTGACAGCAGGCTTGGCACAAGCCAGCAAGTGTGTCTTTACAGCAGAGGGGCAAAATGCTTTGGGGTGCACTAAACACAGCATAGGCAGTCAAAAGAAGTGATTGTCATGCTATATTTTGTACTGATGCAGCCTGACCTTGAATATTGTGTGTAGTTCTGGGCTCCACAGTGTAAAAAGGATGGTAAGGCACTTGGAAAGCACCCAGAGGAGAACCACAAAGCTTATAACAGGGTTGCAAGGCATGCTCTGTGGCAGCAACTTGATGTCTGTTTTCTCCAACATGCAGCATGGACCCAGTACATGCACATGATGTTGGTTTTTCAGTACGTTTAGTTAGGGGATTGGTTTTTATTTTTTATTTTTAATGCAACTGCCCAGGATAACAACTCTACACAAATTTCTCTGTTTGAATCCTGCAAATACGTCCTGCAGTGCACAGCTGCCAACCTTTAGCGTGTCTCAGTG
The DNA here is from genome assembly GCF_905368555.1 of Meleagris gallopavo. Lineage (NCBI taxonomy): Eukaryota > Metazoa > Chordata > Aves > Galliformes > Phasianidae > Meleagris > Meleagris gallopavo. Next base: position 5,656,677 of record NC_139414.1, on the reverse strand, counting down.
CCACTGGCAAGGCTTACTGCTTTGACAAGTTTTTTTATGATAAGCTGTAACTACTGTTTAAAGAATTATGGAACACTGAAGGTTGGGATTTGAGAGAAAAAAGAGTAGTTGTTTGGAAAAAGGAGGCAAAGTGATAGAGGTGTAAAATATCTTTAAGGATAAAAATTATTAAGAAAGGTGGTAAGTACTGTGTATGCCTTTCCAGATCACTGAAGCCAGTGCTATTGAACTCCTCGTGGAATACTAAAATCCAGGAAGCTATACTGAAATGACAAGCAAAGGGAGGTGCTAATATCCCAATAAACTACAAAAAAATATTATTTCCTCATATCTAATTTCACAGGCAGCAAGCTCTGCAAAGCAAGAACATAAATCCACTGTTACCCTTCCTATTCCATTCCTACAATTTGAAATTGGAAAATGGAAGAAGCTGTGCTGTACTTCCAGTGATTCATTGTTATCATAAGCCCACACCTAACTAACCAGTCTCATTCTGCTGATGCAGGGAGCAATTGCTCAGGATAAAAAGATAGTTCTGCGGGTAGCCTACAAGAGCAGCCCTATCTGGCTTTCATCCTGGCTTCATGATAAGCTTCCCAAGGAATTCACTTAGGTCATGAAGGCACTCAGCAACGCAGAAGCTGGAAAAGGTACTTTTTTTTTTTAATATAGAAGGTTGTTTAAAAAAATATTGCTCTGGTTAATAGTGAAACATATGACTGAAATGCTCTGTTGAAGATCAGACCACCACTGCTTAGAGGCATAACGTGTCACACTGTGCACACAAATCTGCACAAAAGATCCTTATGCTCTAGCTTAAATGACAAAGAATTGATATGTGCCTATTCGAAGCTTGCAGTAAACAGTCAGCTGGATCAGAAAAAAAACACATAAAAATGAGATAAATGTTTTCCCGAATGAAAGTATGCTTAATATTTGTGCTTACCCAAATAAAGGTAGTTCTTCCAACATTCTCTGAAGCATAGAAACAGAAAATGTTGCCTTTCATTCCTCCCATCAATCAATACCCACTAAATCAGCATTCTATTACAAATAACCACAAACATTTTGTAATCTTTTCTTTCTGAAATCTGCAGGAATAAATAGAGGAAGAAAGCAAGAAGGCATGGCTTTTTTTTTTTTTTTCTTTACATAAATGCCAAAAAACTGCACTACTGCAATGAATATATGGAGCTCTGTGCCCATCTGTCAATGAAAGGCTTTTGTTTACTAAATGGTTAATGCTCACAAGTATCCTATAGATTCAGTAGTGCATCTCATATCACCCAAACACACTCCACACATACAAACAGCTGTCCAGTTTAGCAAGAATGCTGTAAAGCATAGCACGGTAGCTTTAAGAGCTACACAATCACTACAGAAAAATAGCTTTTTAAGGATGTCTGATTTACTTTTCCACTATATGTCAATAACAATCACCACTACACATACCGGTCATTTGTATCTTCACACAAACTATCTACATTATTTGATTAGTGTTCACTTTCAGCTTAACATTTGCAACTGTGGCTGCAAATCTTCTGTTCCCATACTCGATGTCTGCCATAGCAAAAACATCTTCCAGTAAACACAGAAGCTCTGATGCTACCACAGCTCAAAATTCCATGTCTCTGTCTAAAAGATGTATCATGAGACTAACCTCCAGATTAATGAATTCTATACTGAGAAAAAAATCGACATAAGTGATCCAGTGAGGCCACACATTTTACCACGTGTATCCTTTGAAAAAGGTGAATCTATTTTTATAAGAGACTTAGAGGACTTTACATACAAGATTTTAAAAGTTATTATTTGCAATGCTTGTAATAATTTGTATCTGCTAAATATTGCTGAGCTGTTAAAGGACAAATGCTAATAGAATATGTAAAAGTAACTAATGATTTATAATGTGACTAGAATTTAAAATTAAGTAAAGATCTAGGATTAGGAATGTTGCCTATTAAATTTGTAATGCTTACAGAACTTCTAGTGATAGACAAACCTAACAAAAAAGATCTTCTGTGGCAGGATACTCGCACCAACGTGAACTGGTAGATGCAGCTCCCTTGTGAAATATACAGAGACAAAAAAAAAAGGCAACTAACAACAACATGTCACACTCGGATTAGAAAATCAGATATTTAGTCTACTGTGGACTCAGAGGACTGACAGAAAAATTATTTTTTAATTAAAGCACTTTCCCTGAGGCCTGTATCAAGGCAGACAATTTCTGAGATAAAGAAGCTCAGAAAATGTATCTATTATAATTATTCCTGTGATTAATTTATTTTGTGGTATAGCTGGCTAATTCAAAGCACATACAGGGCGGCCAGTTTGCTCTTCTGCTTATTTTTACTCAGAGCCAAAGGCATCACTCAGCTCTAACTTGGGATTTTATACCAGGAGCTTTGTATTGACTGAGACACAAACATAAAAAGCAATGGACTTGACCATGAACGTCAGTGGAGAGGAAGATGCTCTCTTCGAAGAGAGCAAATAGAGATATCAGGTTTGCAAAAATAAGCATCACAAAGGTGAGGTGTAAAATATCTTTGGATAATTGTGGAATTTTCAGGACATTGTCAGCCAATAAAGTGAAATATATGAATAATGAAATGGTGCAGTTTTGGTCTTATCACAGGCTCCTACGCTCTTATTAGCATGTATAATAAAATATGTCAGGTGTTAGGTAAAAAGCACACAAGACAGAAACAGAAAGAGGTTAGGAAATGGGTAAAGTGCTCTCACTGTCCTAAGCTTTTCACTCAACTATTTACTCTCTTTCCTATGAAAGAAGATTAAATGAAAAGCTTCAAAACATTAATTCAATCTTGGCGTTGAGCCTAGGCACAAGGTCTAATCTGTGGATCCTGCAGACATGCAGCAAAGTAGCACTGTGTTCAATTGTTACAAGCGTACCATATGGTTCCTCCTTATTGTGGCTTTTTTTCATTTGTTTTTACTTCCACTTGTCTGTCTTTAAAGAACCTGAAATACTCAGCTCCAAGCATGAAGTCATGATTTGTGTCTCTAGACATGAATTACTTTGGACACATGCTTTTATTACAATACATCACCTCAAATGAAAAACAACAGCTAAAATTATAGCATCTGGCCTTTTTATCAGAATGGAAATAGCACAATTAAGACAGTAAATTCATCCACAGAAAAGGTAAATGCAAATTTGCCATTAGAAGACCAGTTGCATTCTAATTTGTGTGCACATTTAGAATTGATGCCTTTCTCTAAAAATATATATAGTCTGCTTACCATACTCAGAGCCCTACAATTTCCTCCTTTCTCTGTACAGTTTATTTCCTGTTATGCCTATACAGAGCTGAGTATCAGTGCCATTTTATACTGTACTGTTCTTAGGTGTACGGTTGGTCCCCCAAGACCACCAGTAAGACATCAATGGCTCCAGCCACTGTTCAGTTTAGTCAGTAAAAGGCTGCTTTCTTATGTAGAAAAGGTTTGTGGTGAGTCATTAGAAAATCTGTTTTTTTTTAAACACAGAAACCTGAGACTCCACATCCCAGATCAGTGTAGGGCTGCCTTATTCTTGCTTAATATTTTACACCTTAGAGGTGTGAGTCAGCTGAATGAGCTGACAATCTCAGTGGTTCCAAGGCTGCCTTTGAGCAACTGTGACACAGTATTTTGTTCCTATTTACAGCTTTTGATTATACTAACAGCACAGAAAAACGGGCAACTCAACATCTCAGATTTTAAGGCAGTAATTCACATCTATTCAGAACTTATTAAGATTCTTGCCTTTTAATGCAGGAATATCAGCCACAAAAGTTCCTCATATATTCAGTGATTCAGATGGGACTGCAGCCATGAAAACAATCTTAGTAACCTGGACCTTTGGAATATTATTTGTAACACCAGGGATATTATGCACCAAGAAACCACAGGCTGACTGCAAACATCACTCTTTAATTTAACAGAATGGAGTAGTATAAAATTACCTTTTCTGAATAGAAACTTAGATTTAGTTTTTCTTTTCTCACTGATATGAAAATAACTATACAGAGTACACAAACTGCATCTAAACAGAACCTTAAGACAGAACCATTCAGAACACCACAAACAACAAAATGGTTGCTCTGTTCCTTCTGAGACTTTAAAATGGGATATCTTATCTGCGTTAATTATTCAGTAATGCAAGAAGGTTTCTTTTTAAACAGTAAAACAGTTAAGCTTTATGCTTCTTGAACATCTCCCATAGCAAGTATGCAATTTTTTAAATATATCTTAGATGTTACTCTTTTTATTGTTGCTATCTTTTCTCATGAGCAAGAGTTACACAGAAGACATAAATCCTGTTGTTCAGCAGCTCTGAAGATAATCTTTGCTTTTTTCCTAATGTGAAATTAAGATGTACTCAAGACTTTTCATGAAAATGAGCTGTATCAGAAAGCTGTCTTCAATACAACCCTGTCAAAAACCCTATCAGCACTGCCACACCAATCTAAACATCCACTCAATACTCCTGCTTCAATAAAACGGTACTTTTGATAAATGATACTTTTTCTAGCTCCATTATAAACATTTAATGTCTTTGCTATTTCTATCTGATTCTGCTTCCTCTCTGTTGGTCTAAGAGCCGTTCATGTCAAGATACTCAGCTACATTTTATGCCCATCTTATTTACCTTTTAGAAAAAGTTTCCTTCTCTCTTTAAGCATACAATAATGGGTATGCCAGCCCTACTGACAAATATGCAGCATTTGCCATAAGTTACAATGGGTGTTGGATGTTATCCTTGGCTTTACTTTCTACTTTCTAGAAATTTAGACTTGCTAGGAATTTCTAATTGCTAGATTTCTTGTCTTCAAAATGCATATAACCTGGTAAATATTTTAGTACCTGGGAACATAGCAGGAATTAGCAATCACCCTCTGATTCAAATAAGCATAACAAGCCACTTGTTGTTCCAAGCAAACTGAAGTTCAAAAGCCTTCTGCATACACTCAATAATTATTAAAAACTGACTGAATTCTAAAGAAGTACTCTAATGGATCAATCCATGCTGCAGACATGCATTCCAGTTTCATCCCTACATCTAAATGTTCCTGGACTCATTTTCTGCTCCTTTAAATAATGATCAGTGTTTCTTTGGCATATTTTCATCTCTAAGAGATACGACTTCTGTGAGTTTTCAGAGGTATGAATTATAGGTCTAACTCTTTGCAGAGCAAACCCTTTAAATGTTTTACGGTATGAACTCCAAAGAACATTTCCGTATTAGCTTTTCAAGCAAATGAGACATCATATGGGGAAAAAAAAAAAAAAAAGGAAACCTGAAAATGAAGAATTTAAGTGAAAAATGGAGCTATCTTAGCAATTAAGCACAAACTGTACGTTGATATCAATGGAAACAGGCAATCCCTTGCTGAGTACTGGTAAAACCCATAATTGTTAAAGGCTAAAACATTCTTAGTTAACTAGGGCAGAATAAATTTTGTAGCACTGGAAATGAACGCAGATCCCACAGTTACAGATGCTGTTATGTATAGCACCACAAATCATGCTGAGAGATTATGTTTCTATTTAGTCTGTATTCCATCCCCACTTTCATTTTAGAAAGTAAAGCTTATTTTTTATGCTTTAGGAGCCATAGCTGAACTTTCATTGCAATTTAATGTTTAATTTCAAATTAATGGAATGAAAGATGCAACTATTAAAACCGAACATGCCCAATATAAAGCAATAAAAATGTAATGCCATGGAAATTGCACAGTAATAAATCATTTCAGCAATTTAGAAAGTAGAAATAAATATCTATATAGTTTCTATTTAACTGTTCCTCAACAATGTAAAGAAACAAATTGTATTTGCAGTTTCTGAAGTAAACTATAATTTTGAGTATTTCTGGTAGGAAACAAACAAAATAGTTTATCACAATGTAAAGTTAATTCAAAGCCACTGCTGTTGTTGACACAAGACACCAGTGGTATCTGCATTAACACCACCATGACCAGACAATCCACTTGCTCAAGCCCTGGATTGCATATGCTGAGTTGACACAGCTTTTGGAATAGGCATTTATAGATTTGGATTTCTGGGTGACAAAAAGTTTTCCGAAAGGAGGAGTTTACTAACTGCTTGTCAGAGCATCTGCTGGAAACAGCTTTCTTTTACCTCTGATATTTACCAAACAGCTGGAGAAGAAGCTGTACTCGAAAGTATTTTGGAGTAGAGGATTGTTCCCACATGCTGTGAAGAGGACAAGAGCGGCTGCACTGGTATTCCTTCAGCTGAGAGCAAGCAAATGACCCTGAATCAGCTCATTCCCTTGTCCTTAAGGACCATTGGGCCTCACTATGTCTTCAGCTTCTCAAAGTTCAAAAAAGGGACAGCCATCACAACCAGCTTCTAAATAAGATGATGTTGGAGATTATTTCTTAAATTTCCTGTGAGGGAAAATGTAGACAGCATAACCATGGCTTTTGAGATTTCTCAGTATGCTCAATGCTCATTAACAGATATCTTTTAATTGAGAGAAAAGAAACATTAAGAACAGGAAGAGAAGGTAAGATGAATATGGGGAACAAAAAGTCAGATAAATGAAGTTCGCTGTTGCTTCAGTGTTATTCCTTCCTGCCCTGTCACTCCCAAAGACTGCATGCAAGATAATTAAGTGCCACTAAGCAATAACTATACCAATTAAAACCATATTTTGAATAAAGATATGCATCTTTAATTTGTGCAGTCTGCAGAGTCCTGAGTAATTTTGAAGAGTTCTATACAATAACTTTAAATACTCTTAAATACTATTGCCTTAGGAAAGCTTGAATTTATTAAAACAGTATCAAGTTTTGTGAATCCTTATTCAAATGTATAAGAATATCCAGTAATTTTCTTTCTAACGTAACTTGTCTGATCTGACAACTGGATACTTTCTCTATGCCATGAAAATAACTATGTATTTGAAATATCTAATTTCACTTAAAGTCAGGCACTTCTTTCAGTCAATACTGTGCAAAAGTTGTGTTTTAGAAATAACTAATAGTGGCAATGCTGCCTGTACTTGTTTGCTTTGTTCACTCAAAAGCCTTAGCTGTTTGCTCTCATGACACAAGTGGATGTTTACAGTTCCTTTCCTATTAGTCCCGCAGCACAGAACTAAAATTGAGTGACCTGGATCATACTCCTGCTTGCACATAATTAACAGAACTGTTTACTAGAAGCCCAAGTTCCAGATACACTGAGGAAATGCTTATCCTCTGAACTTCCCAAGAAACTGCAGGTGGTTGCGAAGTCTAAAGATCAAGCAATCTGTCAAAGTCGTATCTGTGTAAAATAACATGATTGTACAGGTATTTTTAAGGGCATACAATGAAGACAGCGGGATCAAACAGCTGTCAGCGAAGAACCTTTATTTCCAATAAATACAGGAACAAAAGCATTCTGAGGCATTCTGTCTCAGAAAGACTGTGCTGAGTTTATAGACGTAACAGAAAAATAATATGATTTGTTTGCAAACTAAACACATCAGAAAGTACTGAAACAGAAATATGCACTTTTAGAACGATTTGAAGTTGTTGTTCCCCTAGGGCAAAGCTGTTTGCAACCTGAGCATATTTAGCAACACTGGGATTTGAGGCAGTTTTCTCACAGCAAAACTTATGTACCTGTAGGATATCTGTTCCTGGTCTCACTCACCCAGTGACCACTATTCCCAAAGACCTAGGTCCTCAAAATTTCCAAGGTCCTTCTACCAACATATTTACTACAGCAAAGGAAGAGGTCACCAGGAAATTAAAAGTACCAGGAAGCAGTCATGCTAGTGCCAAGTCTGTAAGACTGAGCTGCACACAATCAGGAGACAGGGGCTACCTCCACAAAGCCTAACAAATACCCAGGATCAATTTGGATGCAGGACCAAAAACTGCCCAACACACTCGTGTTAGCTGTGTGGTAGGGCTCGGGGCACAGCACAGTCATGGACATGAGGCAAGGAGTCCAGAAAAAAGGTGATTTTATTGAGCAGGTAAGTTTCAACCCAATGAAGTTTTTCAAATATTCTCAAATGCAGAAACAGCAACCTTATGGTTAATGAAAAACAACCAGCTTCAACTGGCTAGAGAACCAGCTACAACCCTCGTCATCCTCCCAGCGCTGTTAGATAATTAGTACTTCATGACTGTCCAAATTACTTATCCAGATACTATGATAGCTCACTTAGCAGATTATAACTACTTAAACAGTTATAATTATAAGAAGGTATGTAGCCAAGTAACCCTTGCAGAAATTGGAACACTGCAGGACTAACAAATGAGATGATAATTAAAGGAAAGTTGCTGAAGCACTCATCTCTTTTGACAAGCTGTGATTTTTGAATTATCAAGCATGCCAACTTTTCCATCAATAACACACGTTGTTTTTAATGGTGTAAAAAGCTTTCCAGCTGTGGCAATGGTACAAGATTTTGTGAAGATATCTGAAAGCAATGTGTTTCATACATTTCAGATAACTAGCATCTCCATCTCTTCGTTTGATTTCTGGAAAACTCTACAAAGTGTGTGTATGTATATACAAAGGCCAAGGGGAAAACTACTGCTAATTGAAAAACCACCAAAACAAAACAAAAAAAATCCTAGCTCAAAAGCAGACAACCCTCTGTATCATCAGCATCAGGCATGTCACTGACACTTAGGAATAAATAAAAGTCATTAGATATGTGCCAAGCTTAGCACATCTTTTGAAATGGTTTCTTTATGGCTTACTTCTTACAATGAAAGAAATGTGTAATTGCCTCCCATGATCCCCTTCATACTTTCAGAGGGCAGATGGTGAAGGGGTGAGAAGAGTTTTTTCCTTGACAACTCGACTTAAGATGTTTTTTTTTTTTAAATCAAAATATATTGCTGTTTGAGTCTCTCAGCTTCACATCCAGGTACAGGGCAATCTGGCAACAGAACTAATAATTTTTTGCTTTAGATGATGAAGTAGATCTCTTCATATCTATTAATTCATAGTACTGCTTCACTGACCACATAAGGCTGTTCACTCACTATTTTCATAGCTGCAAAATAAAACAATATGCACAATAATCCTCAATAGGAGGGGCAAGTGATACATTTTGAGCCAAAATCTAATAGTATTAATAACTTCCTTTTCTGATGAGAGCAAAATCTCAAATTGTTTTAAAGGACATACACACTGTAAGCTTAAAAAGTTGTTGTGTAAATTCACTGGATTAAAGTGAATAAAGTTATTTTTTATTACTAACCAATCACAAGTACTTTGATCTATAAGTCAGAGACACTTTAATACAGTCATTCTCACAAAGTCATTCAGTTGGCCATGACATAAGAATATACAGCTATTTTTATATTGTATTCACAGTTTTTCCCTTGGAATCTTCCTCTCAGCTTGAAAATAAATGTAAAATACCTTCATAGAAAACATAATATCCAAACAGAACCCCAGCACTACTTTGATTGTGAAAAGATCTTTGATAGACTGTGCTGTCTACAAAGGAAAGAGAAATTACATGCTTGGTTGTGTTTTTTTTTTTCTTGGTTGATAAGGCAAAAACACCAACTTGCACTACATTACAGGTGGAGCGAGGAAAACCATTATTCTATATTACATGAATTTGCTATTTTTCAGACATGATGGTAAAGTTCATGAGCTGCTTGAAGTCAATTGCTATGATAACCTATGTTTTGGTACAAGATTGAAAACATTTAGCCATAATCATCACCACATACTTTGTTTCTGCTACTGAGCAGCAGTGTTAGTAAAACAACAAACAAGGCTTATGGTAGACACAACATGTATTTATCACAGCAGTCCTACCTCATGTAGGATAAGGTAATGTTGCTAAAGGGACTTAAGCAGCATCTTTAATGGAGGAATTTAGGAAGAAATCACATGTGCAACTTACCCAAGCATCATGCCACTCTGAAGAGAAAACACACTAAGAACTGATTTCCTGGTTTTCTATCCACAGGACTTAAACAGAAACAGCTAGATTTTCAAGAGCCAGAGCCAACACAGCGGTTTCTTATCAATGCATCAGCAATATAACAAGATAGCAATTGTATAATTTATTCCGTGCCATGTCATGATTTTCTGAATTCACAAACATTTTTGGAACTAAAAGTTCCATGACTCAGTATATACATATATTCACTTTATTGGCATTAGCAAACTCCAGGGGTGTGGAGGGAAGTTGTATTCATTTTGAATACAATATGTCCACACTCCATTAATAGGTTTACCTGAGGTAAACACTGCAAGATCTAGTCCCAGAAGGAATATAGGTACGCTGCAGCACCTGCTCAGGCTCAGGAATCTACACCACCTAAAACTCTGAGGCACTGCATTCTTTTACCTCTTGGGCATGACAGAATCTCTTGCTACTAGATGCTCAGAACACCCTGCTAAAATACTGAAGGGAGAACTATTGTGCAAGCATTAGAGACATCAGTAACTAGTTCACAAAATCTTTAAGGACAACAACTCTTCTCAAAGATTTGAATTTCACATTTTAAATTTCAGAACAGGAAACTTTTATTTTTACATGCTAAATAAAGCATATTTAAAACAGAAATTGCTGATCCACAATAAACAGTAGAGCTACATCTCCTGTTTTACAACATCATTATTTATGCAATAAATTTCCTTCAAAACACTTTTAGAGAAGTACTTAGGCTGATAATAAAAATCCATATATTACAGCCATAGTATTTCTCTAACAGTAATTTTGTTTAATGTTTAACCTTGTAGTGTCAGCAGGATGACTGAAAGTTGCTCATGTTAAGTTAGAAAAAAGATCATATTATCTACAAAGATATTATCTATTTCTAGAAGATGGTTCCTAGACTCTCTTTTTAGTTTGTAACATTATTAGGTCTCTGACCTAATAATATCCTAATATCTTTTTTATACTTAATATCTTTTTTTCATGATATAATGTGCTCTCTTCTTCAAAAACAGAATCACAACTGCATCAAAACAACACAGACAAACCTCTGTTAACAGCAAAACTATACTCCTCACTCTTCTTTTACTTTTTTTTTCTGCTCTACTTACTTTTGATAGAGATTTTAGAATGGGATGATAGACTTATCTCAATCTGAGGAATTAGTTAGGATTGTACAAGACCTAAGGAGTCAGGAAACAGGTTCTCAGTGTTTCCCTGCAAGACATTCTCTAACTCAGACGTGTTCAAAATTCTTCTAATAATTTCCCTGAGAGTACTGCAAAAATATATAAGCTAATCACACACAGAATCACCAAGGTTGGAAAAGACTTTCAAGATCATCCAGTCCAACCATCCACCTATCACCAATAGCACTCACTAAAACTAATGCTGTCCCCTAGATATATTCACTCCCATGGTTACTGCAATACATAGCATGTTACACTATTTTATTTCATTTTTAGGTAAAATAGCTGCAGTCAGAGCATTATCTAAAATCGGAAAGTAAGAAGCCAGAACGAATTCCCAGATCTTTACACAATGCTACCTATCTTAAGGCTCTCATAAAAGGATATGTTCTCATATGGGAAGTCTGGGAGTACATAAAAGACCATCCTTTCTTCCAATGGAGAAGAAAGCTAACAACCATTCTCACATCTGGCTGATAGGACAATTTCAGTGACCTATTAATCTCACTTCCCTTAAGCAAGTGAAGTGTTAATATTCCCTTAAGCAAGTGTTAATAATTTCCATTATTTCTTAAAAGCTCCTAAAATGTAAGAAGAGATTAGAAAAACAGTGTAGAAACACAAGGGGAGCAAGAAACCAACCAATCCTACTAGACCTATCAGTCGCAGATTTTTCCTATGATAGATGACCAGTCACAACTCAATTTTGTTTTTGTTTTTGTTTTTTTTAATATGGTGTTCTTTTGATACAGTTGATTTGTCAGCTCATTCCATCCTGTTCCAGCTACTTAGCTTTCTGTATCTGTCAATGCATTGTCTGATGTGAGGCAAAAGATCAGAAGACTGACAACAGGAGAATGGAGGAGCCAATCACACACAGTGCAATGCATCCAATTATTTCATGCAGCATGCATAAATTATTCAAGATCCTCTTCAGTTTATAGCCTTGTGACGCTTTTTTCTCACAACAGCTTTTGTGATAACTAATTTGAAAACAGCAAATATAAATAATGAGATGATGTAGTTCAATTTGAGGGTTTACTTGCCACTTCAAAAGGAGAACTTCGTACAGTATTTCCTATTCAAAGCAATGTTTGTATTACAAAGCCTAGACTGTAATAGAAACGTTTATCCTATCAAAAGTAGTGAAATTCACTTGCCTACCCCAAAGTGGTTTATTCTATGTCAGCATTAAGTTAATAGGTGCACCTCATCATTAGTTTTCAATCTTCTCTAGCTGACAAAAGTGAAATGTGTTAATAAAGAAGCAAAAATGGGAAAAAAAAACTACATGGGATATAAAGCAGTCACAGCTGAAAGACTCAGATTACTAATTTTCTTCTTCAACAAGTCTGTCCTGCTCAGAATAGGAACGCAAGTGCTTTATGGCTGAAAATGAAAGTTATGTTCTCTAACTCCTCAGCAAAAACAAAACCTAAAGAAACAAAAGGAGAAGGAAAAAGGAATTGAAAGCATGCAAAATCTTCACAAGCAAAACATACCAAGGGAACAAGAAGTTGCCAATCACAATAAATTACATGCTGCTTTCTTTCAGAGAGTACTTTTTACTGCTTTCGTTCTCCCCCTCCAAACTTTTATTTTTTCAAAATTATTTAAACTCTTTCTTTGAATTTGTTATGAAAAAGAAACTGTCCTCTGCTGGATTTCACAGAACGCATGAACATGAATTCATCTGCTTTGAGCTACCTTCCAATCTCCAACCATTACAAAAGCAGAGCTTTTGACCAGATAAATATTTCCTCTTAGACTTTCAAATGATTACTACTATTTTACAGACACAGGAAGATTGTTTCCTAGGTGCCTCTGCCTAGCTTTCTATCTCAAAACACCAAAGAAATAAGTCCTGAATTTGAAATGGCACTAAAAAACTTTTTTTTTGCATACTACACGTAGCAAGTTTGACTTTATGTGTATATGTAGACTTTCCAAGAGAAATTAGTGTAGCTAGGATTCCTTTTTAACCAACTCTTAGCACCTGACAGGGGTGGATTAATGAACTCTTCAATATCATGCAAGGAAGAATGAAATACTTTGAGAGCTTTTTTTTTTCCATACAGAATAGAATCATAGTTCCTGAAAAATGTTTCAATATACTGCTCTTAACATGGTACCAACATTAGCACATCATATCACCCAACTACACTGGACTCACTTTTCAGAATATATTTCTGTTTATAATATTATTTCCTAGTTCTCTATAAACTCTGCTACTGAAGATTTATCAGTTTTGAATTCATTTTGCAGGTGAGGAACTGAAATACAGCAATAGTAACAAAATTAAATGCAGCCAACGGTCAAACAGTGAATTTTATACAAATTTCTTCCATCATAACTCCATTGTAAAACTGCTGGTTATTCATTTTTCAAAACATATGGCTAAATTTTTTGTGCTTCTCAAAGACCTTGATCTCACCTGCTGTGCTATCAAAATCTCTGAAGTGAGAGAGCATTCCAGGAAGATGAAATCTTGCTAACCACCAGGATTCTTTAGACTTCTTACAAAATGTTATTGAAAGAAACAACGTGTTTATGATAAAGAGATGCTTGACCCAGGAATTCTGCAGCAATTAATTTGGCTCATGTAGTTCTGCAACCGTGCAATAGACAGTTTCATATGAAAAGGAGACCAAAAGCAGTTTTTGTTTTAAATTAAGATGAAAGAAAATTCCCATGTGCCACTCCAAACCAGTAACAAAATCCAACAGCAAGTAAAAGCAATTAGAGAAAAAGTACAATATAAAAACATGAAAACTGTAACTTGGGAATGAATTATATTAGAAACTGTTTCATCTCATTGGGTCCGTTTGTATATACAGATTAGGAACAATTAAGCTTGGAGCAAGCATAAGATGAACAGTATTCACAGACTATGATCCTTGAAAAACTGAAAAGTTGATCATTTTGATAATTCACAGAACTTGTGTGGTGATGGTCACACAACACACAAAATATCTTTCTGTGCTAGGATTTTGTTCATGTGGATGAATTCAATGTCACAGTCACAGTCTTCCAAATCATTACGACAGAAACAGCCGAACAAGGAGGAACAAAATAAGCAAGATGCTGACATGCTGCCTCCATGCTAACCATCCAAGATTGCTGAAAGTTAAGAGAAATGAAGCTGTAGACAGATTATAAAAATTGCAACTTCACAGAGTATGACAGAGTTGGAAACAGATGGACTTGCCAGGATGAGGGCCTAGACTGCATCTTCAACCCCTTAAAAAAGGGAATAGCAATGAAAATTAGGCCCAACCTTTAGCAGAGGGCTGCTAAACCCAGCCCAGCCTTCAGGTGTGGTGAATATTTTTCACCCTCAGTCTAAAAAGAATTTAAACTGGAAGAGGTTTATGTCTCATGAAGAAGGAACAGAAATACAATAGATTCTGCTATACCAAAATATACATGGTTCAATTAGCACACATGGCTGAAATTTGAAGTGAAATTAATGAATCGCATAGTCCAATATGCTTTTAAAACAAGATTTAAACTAAGTAATGATTAATGGAATAATTAATGTTCCTAGTAATTGACAGGCTCTGCTTTACTTGCCATTAATTTGTTCATTTACATGACAGATTGCTCATTGGTATGTGGAGACTGGTTTTGATATGTGATTTTTCATTAGCTAGGCAAAGGCTAAGTAGCAGTTTGGTGTATATGGATATCTGAAACCAAATTATGTTCCTGATAGTATTTGCCAGCTATTGATTTTGTTAAGAACTCTACTACATAGTTCCACCATCATTCTGACTTCCTGCACTTGGCCTGGGAATTACCCACGGAATACTGCAGCTGGCAGAATGGCAACTTCTTATCTTCTGAAAACCTGATTTGTGGAGTTTAATAATTTAAAAGAAATAATGAAAGGAATATTTATATAGAAGATGAGTAGATAGAGGATCACAGCTAAACGTTTGCCCAACTAAGACACAGGTAGGTCCACAAGCATTTCACCAAATCTCAGCAGGCATGAAAAAACATGGGACCCAAGCTATGTTCCTATTTTACATATTTTTTTCCAACTGTTACCAAAAACAAATCAGTCATTGATGGCAGTGGGAACTGAGCTTAGAATTCAGCTGTATATTTTAATGCAATAGAAGTGCCAATGCGTATGTTAACTTTATTGGGACAATGACTACATCCCTACATAACAACACACAGAAAACATCTATCTGCTATAGTAATGGAAAAGCAGTCTTCTTTCTAACAGATACACATAATGAACCATATTTGAATGTAATTTGGTTTTAAGCCACAACAAATCTGACATTTGCACTCCATGATGAAACACAGCATTAAGCGGCAATGTGTCTTGAATAAAACTATGTGGGAAATGAAGACAATTTTTAATAATGCTTGGATTTCTTAAAAAAAAAATCAACAGAAAAACACAGAGTATCCAGTGTCCAGAAATATAAAGTGTATGATTCTTGTAAAATAAATGTCAAGATACAATCCCACATGATGGGGAAAAATGTTTAAACTGAAATTCATACATATGTATCTCCAGGAAGGAAACTTAACAGAAATAAGCCAAGAATATTTCTGCTGGTTTTTGTGTTGCTAACTGAAATTGAGCATGCACAGTAAATGGGACAAATATTTAATGCCAAGAAGTTGATCATTTAGGTGTATAAGGCTTAAAATGACATTTTAGAAGCTGAAATAGAACCTGAAATAACTCTTTGAAATTCAAGATGTATGGATTTCACAATAATGTCCTGAAATATCCATTTACTAGTCAGAAGTACTAATATTTACTAATAATTAGTTTATATTTTGCTTTTATTTAGAAACAAGCTAATTACAAATTTCGGAGATGGGGTTCATATTTTAGTTCAATTTCCTCATCTACAAAAAGAACAAATAGGACTTTTTTGGGAAAAAGAAATAAGCATTCCCTTCTCTTCTTTGATTTTATAGTGTCAGCTAAATCTGTAAGCAAAATGCTATATTAATTGCAATCTTCACTTGCCCCTAAAGATTTTCCATGGTTTTATTACATCAGGGAACAAAAACAGATTTTATTCTACTTGAAAGAGG
The DNA here is from genome assembly GCF_905368555.1 of Meleagris gallopavo. Lineage (NCBI taxonomy): Eukaryota > Metazoa > Chordata > Aves > Galliformes > Phasianidae > Meleagris > Meleagris gallopavo. The sequence goes on along the minus strand of NC_139414.1, from coordinate 5,640,474 downwards.
AGAGAAATCTTTTGAACTGATAAAAAAGCCTACAAAATGATCCCACAAAACAGCAATTTACCATGTGAATAAAAACAGACAAATGCAAAATTTATCAGTAAAATGATTTATCTACCACTGTTATCTTCTCTATTTCAGGTGTAACCGTTGAATCACTTTTGTGGATTTTTTTTTTTCCCCTCAAACCCCTCAAATTTATTTTCCTCCTCCTGCAATTAAACCAGTATGCAAACACTGGTATTTCTTTAACACGACTCTATTTTAACTCTCACTTCATTATGTTATTTGCCACAAATAAACTTTTAACCATAATTTATCTCCCAAATGACTTCGTGATGTAGAAGGGCCTTGCTTAGATGACATCCATCTACAGAGTTTTCCAAATAATACCAACACATAGCTCGTATTTTCACCATTCATTCTCACCCTATGCTACAACATGTCTCTCCCCGAATTGTTCACAGAATAATACTAAAGGGAATGTGTTGTGAAACAGATTGTGAACTGAGCCAAGTTAAAAATAACCCTTAAAAAAAAAACAAAAACTACAACACCTAAGTCTTCACATTTTCATGTAACCCTCAGGGACTTAGAAGAGCCTTTCTAATGCTGTTTTCACTTCCATACCAACTCACCCATGCAAAAGCAAATACTAGTTGGGCTTCAACTTTAATTCTCATGCTCAGCTAAGCTTCATTTACACAGACAAAGAACTATAGCTTGGGTTTGTAATCTCATTGAAGACAGATTATATCCAAGTCAAGGCAGAAAATCATGAGTGGCAAGTTTCAAGAGCTAATTTAGTTTGGCTTTCAGTTAATGGGCTTACAACAAAAAAGTTTTATTGCATTTTAGACTTTTCCTTTTTTTTGGAGTTTGCTTTATTTTTTGTTGATGTTGTTGTTGCTGAATCGAGAAAACTTGCTGTCAATACCAAAGAGATTATGGCTCCTTTTACAGCAGAAATTACGCTGGGTACTGCTTCCCACATGAGAAAAACTGTCTACTTTAGCTGATGGGTTGCCTCATTTTACAAGGCAGAAAATGTAACTTGTTCCTTTTTCCATCACATTAAGGAGGTGATGAGATTTTTTTTTTTTTTCCCCACTTATACAATCATTGTCAAAAGAAGAGTATCACAGAGACATGCAGCCTTTTTTCTTTAGGGAATGGAGGTGGGAGCAAGAGGCTGTCTAACCAGTTACAGCAGAAAAGGCTACACTGAAATACAATCCACAGAGAAGGAAAAGCACTTCTTACAGCAGGTAGCTAGAAGAGTTCCAGTTTGGGCCACAGTAAATGCATGTGGAACATAACTCAGAAAATTCTCTATTACATAAGGCTATTCTCCTAAATCTCATTTGTTTTTCCTTGCTATATTTAAAAAAATAAAACGGCTGCTCAGAAAGCTTTGAGTGGGACATGGGGTAATCAAAGCTCTACCTATGATGGAAAATCCCCATAAATCAATTCCAAAGGCACAGAATAAAACAATTGTGGAAGCAATGCAGAAATCCACTCAACTACACCTTCTGAAAGCTTTTAACAAGATTGTTTGCAAATAAAGAAAACAGAACACCGAGAGCTCAGGTATTATGCAAACTGAGGGCAAGTACCTAAGGTGGCACATGCGTGTTAAGAACACAAACACCACAATCACATGTCTTATGAGTCCTGGCTTGTTCGCAAGAGCAAAATGAAATACTCATAAAATGCTTATGGAATTTAAAAGCACTTAAGAATGAACACTCATTAATGGACCTTTACTGAAAACACAGCTCTCCTAAGTTTGTTCTGTTGGCCACATGCAGGATGTTAAAAATATACAAAGAAATACAAAGATTCAGAAAAATTAAACAAAGTAACAGCCCAGACAAATGTTCTGCACTCTGAGTCATTTGTTGTCATTTCCACATTCCTAACCATCCCGAGATTTAAAACATCCATACATTCTTATTCAAGAACTGCTTTAGCATTAGGAACAGTTACAAAGGCGTAAGGAGCAAAAGGAGAATTCTGCAGGGCAACCTGTGCACAGTGTAAAAAAGACTTAATTCCAATAGGTATTCGCTCATCCTCAGCTGCATGGCTGAAGTCCTGTGTAATTTAGCATTACCTGCATCAGTGGTGCAGTGTTCCAGTACTTCCCTCCAGCTCTGCATGCATGTAGATCTGTCTCCCACAAGTAAAACTAACATTCATAATGATTCTGTGATGAAACTAGCATTTATGTAAGGGCCTGTATTCATCTGATTTACAAAGAAACCAAGGATAACTTCTTGGAAGTACTGAAGAACCTAAAAACTTGATTGGCGATGATGGTATAAAAAGCTGCTTTAATAACTTTTGTAACAGCTGCTCCCAGTTATTATGACCAGACATGGTCACACTCCGCGATAAAGCTTGTAACATCCAAGCAGGAAATTACAAAATTATGGACAATTCACTTCCTTGGTATAAATAGCCCTGTTTTAATCCACAGAATCATGGGATGCTAACTTGGTCAATCATGGGTAATTTGGGGATTAAATAAGTAACAAGACCCCTAAAAGCAGGCACAATTAACAGTTAACAGCTTTAATTTTAGTTGTTGAGTGATCAGTTAGAAATATAGCTTCAATAGTATTCTGAAGCAGAGGTATCTATATAAAAATAATTTTCTAATGACAGTCACATCAGAATTATTTGATATCGTATTGCCTTTTTTTAAGATAGTAAGAATCTTAAATTCTTACAATGTAACATTAACATATTTATTGCCTAATGTAATAGAGGGAATGATGGAACTCTGTGACACAACTGACTTTCAACGTCTTGCAAATTCTCCATGTCTACGCATTTGTGTTTCTTCCATGTAGATTACTGCCACTGTAATTCCAAATTTAAATAGCATTTTTGGGAAAGGAAGACAGTACAATTCTCAGGCTACTTTGGACTCAGCCTGTGAACAGATAAGGCTTTATAAGTCTATAAATTCACCACTTCTGTAAAGATGAAGTACTGTGTTAATCACAAACCTGCTGCTGCCACTGTACCTGCTGCTTTCATGACTGCTGTCTCCAAAACCGCCAGTGGCACGGTGGTATCAGCAGGAAAGCTGCTGATAGTGTGCACGTTTGGTATTTAAAACAGTCTTTGTTTTAGGCAGCTTTTTCCAACAGACAAATGTGCAGTTTTTACAACTGAAAACACAGTAAAGGTAACCCCAACAAGACAGCAAAGACTAGGATATATTGTAACTATAGAGTAGAAAACTTGTTCTGAACATGTAGCGTGCAAACCTTACAGGTTAAATGAAACAAAAAGTGCTAGTCATATTGTCCAACAGGCAAAACAAACTAAAATACATAGATGTGGGAAAAAAAAGCAGAAGTGGACAAGTGCAGATATGATTATGGTACATAGGTGTGCTTTCACACTATAGAAGGCAGCCATTTCCATTTTATCTCGTCTTTCAAGTTCATTTAGTACATATGATTACTACTGAATTGTGAAGACCTGCATGCAGTAATTTTCAGTCCATTTTCAATTTAAAAAAAAAATGCCTCCAGTTTGCACACTGACTTATACACAGTTTCATTACGCTGTTAAAATGATGAAGGTGGGGTCCTCAAAGCATCCGTTCTTGTGGGAAGATAAAGAGATAAGCAAAACATCACCAACCTTTCAGCAAGTTGTTCAAGGGAGAAAAGAACTATTTGATGAAAAATTCCAATCAGATACTTAAGATATGAGATAGCTATTTTCTAGGTCATGGAAGGCTTCTCTCAGAAGGCTTCAGAAGGTTTATCTGCAATAGGCTATTACACAGCCTATTTCATAAGCACAGACAAAGGGAAAACAGTAGACATTGCAGATCTTGATTTCAGGAACCTTCTTGATGCTCTCCCATAACAACTCTCACTGACAAACTGATGAGGTATGAGACAGACAAATAATGAGGTATAGTGAATCTGGCTGAACTGCTGAGCTTGTGATAAGTGGCATAGCCTTCAGCTGGAGGCCATTCACTACTTAAGCACTCCAGAGGTAGATACTGGTCTGATATTTTTCAGCATCTTCATTAATGACCTAAATCACAAAATCGCTTAGATTGGAAGGGACTTAAAATAAATAAATAAATAAATCATTGAATTCCAATCTCACTGCTGTGGACATTGTTGCCAAAAACTAGATCAGGTTGCCCAGGACCCCATTCTGAAACTGAGCAAAAATGCGTGACCATGAGTGGTTCAGTTTATAGGCAAATATCACAGTGTTTCCCTAAAGAAGCAAATATAAATAAATATTTGCTAGTTTAAAGGAAGTCTGAGAAGACAGACTTAAGAAATTAAGAAATACTGTTCCTAATATGCAAGTCTTTCCAGTGAAATAAGACCATCATCCGTTCATTCCAAACCAAGATAAACAAATCGATTTTGTCATTTTTGTATTCTGATGTAAAACTAAGACGATAATTTTGTCAGATTTTACAGTAAAGCGGATCTGAGGGAAGGCAAAATTGCACAAAATAGCAAACAGTTTTGTTTATAAAAACTTCAAGGAAAAACTGAGCAGTTTCACACAGCTCTGATGAATGCCATAATGAAAGAAAATGAAGTCAGGTGCTATAGAATCGAGTTATCAAAAATCCAGATGAAAGTTTATATTGTCTTTTTGTTACTGCTCTCTGAGGAAGTAGAACATTCATTTACTGGAAGGAAGGGTACTACAGATCCTGCTTTTGGGAGTCGGAAGCGTCATTCAGAATGACACTGAAAAAGCATGTGTGTAACAGACAGAATATCAGACTGAAAAGCAATAAAAGCACCAACATAATGACGTATTTCAAAGTGCTTGGTTCAGTACTAACGAACAATTGTGTATGCGGAACAAGATATTGTCCATATCAATTTTGCAATTGTTTCTTCTGGATCTCTACAGGAAAACTAAGACATGGGTTGTGTGTTTTTTTCAGACATGCTTTGTTAAAAAAAAAAAAGGTACTGCATTGTATGGTAGAGAGTCATCAACAATCTGTATCTTTAATTCTGTTCACGAGCGTGTAAACATGGGCTTTTCTCCTGTATTTTATGATCAGGCAAGGAGTACTGGTACTTCAGTTTTCAGAAACAGTTCACTTGGCAAACAAGGTGAGTATATATAAGTGATTGATTTACTGTTGTCTATTTCTCTTTAACAATTCTAAACATTCCTCCAATATCCCACCCATAAAATTATCTCTATTTTAGTACTTATGTGGCAAAAAAAGACCAGAAGTCCTGTGAGGTTATGGACCTTAGAAAATATCAGAATTGAGACAGTAACTTTTCTTAGCACAAATTTCTTCAGGTCTTAATTACAGAGCAGTACTAAAAACTTGTTTCCACATAGATAGCTAATTAAACCTCCTTGTTTCCATCTATTCTTATTTGTGATTATGTTTATTAGGCCATAAGTTTTAATGCTTTGTTACTGTTTGCTGTGGTCAGCTAGTCTATAGAGGGTATTAAACACTTCTGCACTGTAATCCAACAGTTTACTGTATTTGAAAATATCAATATCTCATAAAGAGATGCAACTGTTGCATGTATTGAAATCTCAGTAAATTTTTCAGCTTGATATTCTGTCTCCTATGATAGTGAAGGCTTTTATTACAATAATGTTATATCATTCCTCATCTTCAGGAGGATGATCAACAACCTCAAGATGAGAAGTATAGATGGATAGAGAAATAGATTCGCAGATAAATCACTGGGATCAAGGGCTCACAGGAGAAACCGTCTGAAGCTCTCCTTGGATATACATTATTTGAACAAGAAATCCAGCCTCTGAGCTTACTTTACAGATATTGCCAACTGTTTTTTCTGTACAACAGCGCTTGTACTAGCTATGTTTCACAAACTCATTCTCAAGATCTTGATATCATTTCTGCTTACATTGCTTTGCTGATAACGATAATAAAATCAGTGTCTGAGGGCAAAGCACAGCACACGTAAACTGCTCCCTGTACCTGAGGACCACTACTGGCCATAGACCTTCATGCATTGGTTAAATGCTCCTGGAGAATCAAAGGTCCAACTGAGTTACTCGGTATTACATAAAGATGAAAAATTCTGAAAAAAATATATTCCAATATTAAAGCCTAATCAATTTTTTCTAGTTACAACGACACTGTGAAGACACTCTGCTCATCAGTAAGAGGAGCATAACAAAGAATAAAGGTGAAAACTCCTCTCTTCTCTGTCAAACATTCTATGATTCTATGTACATACTGTCTCGCCTCGCATTTGTACATAGGGATCTCTGGATAAGCACAATTATTGGGCAAGAGTCAAAAGCTTTTCCCTTCGTTACTCCACTTGACACCTGCCTATTTTGTCTCTTCTAGTGAAGGACCTAATTTTGGTGGCTGCAGCACAGTACTGGTTGTGATTGTCTTTTTGCAAACTGAGATGCGTATGAGAAAACCTCTACATTTGGGAAATGCCAGGTTGGGCTTTCTTTAAATCTACACACTTATGAGCCACAAGTCCTATATTCCTTCAAAAAATAACACTGGCAAATGGTGAGGCAACAGCAAAAAAGGCAGCTTTCCTCTACGTTCATGAATAGCTTGGTAAAAGTTCATCAGTCTCTTTCAGAAAGTTTTGCTATAAATCATTGTTTTTGAGAAGGGAACATCAACTACAGAAACAAAAATGAATTGTTTTGATGAGAGCCGCGCTGCTTTCCAGATTTGAAATCCTGCAGTGTGGAAGGCTGAACTACGTCTTGGCTAATCTAATCTCCTTTTCAGTATATCATGAACATAAGGCTTATCTGCATGAGTCTCTAGCTTGAAATGAACACCAGCCCACTGACTTGTCAGGAACATGGGTCAAGTGCTTTTACAGACTATGTTGGGAAGAGTTGCCTTCTAATATCTGCCGCCTGCAAAACATTCTGTGCTGTGTATTCCACCATCCTGTTACTCAAGTGCCATTTTATAAGATGAGACAGTTTTCAAGCAAGTAAGGCTTATTCAACAAGAATTAACTTGAGCAAATGCTCCAGGGAAGAGAATTGCATAGTGAATGATCATACCAAGGAAAATGCTCTCTAGTCAACAGGATTGAACTTAGAAATAACTGCTCATTACAGGCTGTAACTCAGGGTCTCCCACTCTCTTCTCTGTTCCAATACATTCCTACAAAACAACATAGCATTTTGGATTCTTATCTATCATGTTAATGTTCTACAATTCATCTCCGCTAACAAACACCTGCAGTCAACCCACTGCAACCCACTGTTCCGCAGGTGCATCAATGATTTAATTTCTATTGCATTCTATTCTTAATAGTCTTTCTGTGCAGGAGGAGAGAATGACGCTATACCAAAAGGAAAATAAAAGCTGCTTGAACATATCTAATTATTTAATGAAAAAAGAAAAAAAAAAACAAAACCAAAATGCAAAACCAGCAATAACAAAAGAAGGCACAGATAGGCTTGCTTTGTAGATGCAGAAGAAAAATCAGATTTTGGGAAGACTTATGCTTCCACTTCATTTACTACAGGAGAACAATCCACAACAGATGACAGCAATAAAAACATTGGAGGGAGTAAGCCAGTTTACCACTGAGTAAATAAAGCAAACAACTCCCTGATTTAATTTACTAAAAATCACAGAGAACTATAAATTCTATATATGAAACACTGAATTGAAGCAAGATATAATCCCCTGCTCCTGGGATTCCTATCAGCAGTACAAAGTTTCAAGTTAAGTACCTTTTCCATAACAGTTTAATGTAGTGACATTCCACTTCCTTATCCAACTCCCAGTAGCGTGGGGAAAAAAGCACTGTTAGCTTTATAGGTCCTATGCAGTATTAAAATGAGAGCAGTAACTTTTTCCCATCTCTGCCCAAGACCTGTATCTCGCCTTTCCCAGGTCTGGGAACCAGTTTCTCTTTTCTGGTAAAATGCCACTTTCAAATTTTTGGGTCCATCTTACTACAAATGCTCATTCTCCAAAAACACTCAAAAAACTCAAGAAAACATCAGTTTTCTTGAGTTAAGAGATACACAATATTTTCATTTTACATAAGAACTATCTAAGTGTATCCAAAAAAGCAATGTTCAAAATACTTTTTTGAAAGGAACATCAAATGGACAGGCTATGCAGTGCAGTCTTGACACTTCTGAAGAAATCCTACACAAAACCAAAGTAGGATGGTAACACTATCATACTCAGTAGGACAGAAGGATGATACAGGATACAAGAGCATGAGTACTGGGATGAGTGAACGAAAAGCATCTAAGGATATCTGAGCTCAGACGCCATAATCTCAATAGGGAATTGTGTAAAAATCTTGTCAGCAAAAGAGTGCAGATTGAAGGGATAAGACAAACTGAATCCAGCTGTGCTACTGCCAACATGCAACAGTTATTTTCTGAACAACTCAAATAAAGTGCTTCCCCTGGTCTCAGAGCTCAGAGATAAGAAGAGGTATTAGTTTAATGTGTGTGTGTGTGTGTGTGTGTGTGTGTGTGCGCGTCTCTGTCAGCAGGGGCAAAAAAGTTAGAGAACGAGCTCTTTGTAAACACAACTTCTTTCAAACGTACCATAGCTTTGGGTAATATTTCAGAACTTCCCCTTTGAGCAGTACTTCCCTACAAATGTAGCAGACTGCCTTCAATGGGCATGGGCCCTTCTGCTCCTTAATTGCTACTGATGGTACAGGTATAACCTGATCACCGTTTAAGCCCTGCTGTACTCATCCAGCCATGCCATTTTCTCATGCTCACTTTATCCCAGGTGTCTTTCACAGACAGAGATGGTTCTTCTACAACAGAGTCCTCCTGCCATCTCAGCAAATGGGAGTGACATCAGGACAGTACAAAAAGTGAAGGGTAGAAATAAGCTCATGCTTTACCCCAGAGCAGTGCATTCTTCATCATCATCACTCAAATTCTTGAAGATGAATCAACAGACAGGCCAACATACCTTTACAGTAAATGACATGATCAGTAGAGTAGGCAAGAACGCACTTCCAGCTCTTGGTTAATAAAAGTGTGCAGAGCTTTTAGATTAGCATTTCAAATGATGAAACTCATCATACATAAAGCACAGACTAAACAGGACAAATTATACAGACCAAAAATACATCTAAAGCTGGCCAAATAATAAATAAATGTTTTCTATTCCAAGACTTTCAAAGACATTGAAAGTGAAGCAAAGTAAAGATGCAGCCTCCTGTACAGAACCGCAGCATAGCATTTATTTCTAAATCTGAGGATGTAAGCTGTGTTCAGTGCTACTCTGTTAGTGACAAATTCAGGTTGGAAAGATAATAAAAGTATTCTTTCCATGTTGAAAAGCCAGTACCAGCTATATTTAAGGCCAGAAAGACTGAAATGAATTCATTATCTGGAAAGCAGTTTTGTTGTGAACACTGACTGCTGAGGACACAGGCTCAATAGCTATCATTTTTTCCTGCAAGTGTATAGATTCTTATCTAGACACTATCTTCCTTTGACTCTGGTCAAGAAAAGCAGTTCATACATGTTTAAGCTCATACATGTAACCTATCTCATAATTGCCACTTATTTGTAAAGAGAATGCAAATAATAATTTGTCTTTCTATGAAAATATGCTCTTTTGGACTCTTAAATGAAACAAAATCTCAGTCTATCACTCTATGCACAACTTTCTGACAATTTTCTAATATTCATAAATATATAATAAATATGATTTCCAGCTACTTCTAATGTGCTACTTCAAGTCAAACCATTAAATCCACCTACCACAACAGATAATCCTTCTAAAAAGCTAAGGCGTGAAATCTGAACTCTTATACATTTTAGTGCTACACCTACAACTGAAAAACAGGTGCATTTCCAAGCTATATAAAAGAATCGAAGAGACTTAAAGAGAAGCCCATCAGATATATATATCAGTGATTTTTACCCCCTTAAATAAGCAGAAAACAGAAAAGAAGAGGAAGTGAATACGTTGATTAAGGCACTCTGCTAGTCACTAAAATATTCTATTGCATTTTGTACATTTCTAGTACCATACTTCAATAACCAGTACACCTACGAGCAAAATTTTAAAATGATCTTTAATTATTCATACATATACAGAATTCCTTATCTACAGGACTTATCCTACAATCACTTCTGAATTTTGCTTCCTTCGAAATGTCTAACGAAGTAATTCTACAAGAGTGACACATTCCTACTGTGTATTTTATCCAAGAAGATGAAAACGTATCTGAGTGATCACAGAATCTTCCAAGCTGGATGGGACCCACAGGAATCACTGAGTCCAACCCCTGGTTCCACCACAGATCACTCAAGACAAAACCCTACATCTGAGAGTCATGTTTGATTGTCCCTTGAACTCCGGCAACTTGGGGCCATGCCAAGTGCACCCTAGGGTAGAACCTTACCCTGACCCCCACCTGTCTCCCCCCAGCACAGCTCCATGCCATTCCCTCTGGCCCTGTCACTGTCACCAGGGAGCAAAGCTCCATGCTCCCCCTCCACTCCCTGCACAAGCTGCAGCCATCATGAGGTCTCCCCTCAGCTCCTCTGCTGTGGGTCTAACTACCCAAGGGACTTCAGCTTCTCCTCACAAACCTACAGAACTACAGTTTTGTAGCCCTCCTTTGGGACACTCTCTAATATTTTCATGTCCATTTATATTATGGAGCCCAAATCTGCACGCTTGAGCTGTGGCAGCACCAGCACAGAGAGGAGTAACTCATACAGTAACTCATTAATGCATGCTGCTATCGTTCAATAAAGCTACTCAAGAGTGGTTTCTTTCTTATTAGATGTTTATATGTACAGAGAAAACAAAAGCGTAATGTATTTTTCAATCTCTGCTGCCTTCGTATTACTTTTACGCATCTCCACTATAACTACTTTCACAGAACAATGAATTTTTACAGACCAATTCACAGACAGTCCAGAACTTCTAAATTATTTATACTATCAAAGAAATGACCTCAAACTGTATTCCCATAGTGCAACACTTAGGTAATATTCTAAAGCTCTTACTGGGCTTTAGAAAGCAAAAGTCAAATGCATATCCATGAAAGTCTCCAGTAAAAAAGAAAAAGAAAATCCATAAAAGAAACATAGGAAAGAAATGTATTTGATTTTAGTAATATTTAGATTAAAATCCTCAGTGTAATCCATGAATGAGATTTACACTGCTGCTTCAGTATTATAGCAAAGAATAACCTCTCTGCCTCTTTTGTCGATTTTATTTTTTTGTGCAGACTACATAAAACATCTCAGATTCTTCTTCTTTTATGGTATTCTAAGTCACTGTTACAGTTATGAAACTTTTGAGGTATTAAGGCAAAGGAATTACCACCATTTTATTTAGTTATTTACAAGAGGCAATTAAAAAAGCTTCATAAATGGAAATGTAAGTTATAAACTTTCTGGAGCCTTGTAACTGTCACTCCACCTTCCTCCTTTACAACTGGGTATCAGAAAAGTAGAAGAATTTGACTATTTAGGACTATGAAATAACCTGTCTGAACATGAGCAAATAAAAACCACACATTTAATTTGACAGAAAGTAAATAAAAAAAAAAACACCTATTTTAATATTAAGAAAAAAAAAAGAATCTGGAAAAAATAATATAATCAGTCTGCAAAGCAAAGGACAAATATGTATACTAATACTTCTTTTGCTATGAGGCAGAGAGAATTATTTCTCTGGACAGAGGAAGTTAAGAAGGAAGAAAAAAAAAAGTGAAAGAGAGAAAGCACAGACAGCAGGGGTCTGAACTGACAAGGCTCTAAGATACAGCGTACAAAGACGTTAAAACAAAGCTCTAACCAGTAAAGGAAAAACATCCAGGGTGCTATCTGTAACAGGAATAAATAAATAAATAGCGAAACATATTACCAGTTTCAAAATAGCCTTCAAAGTACCCCTCCGTACTCCCTTTAAGATAAACCCTTGGGGTTAAACATTCATCCCTATCAAAGAGAAGAACCTCCAACATTTTATGTCAGCAGTTGCTGATTTTTTCTTTAAATTAAAATCACAGATGCTGGCTTTGGAAGAAAGCTGTCACACTGCAATGACTTAATTCAGAACATACTGCAGAAAGAACAACTGCATGCAACATTTGAAATTTCCATATATTTTAATATTCTTCCAGTCTAACCCGATCAAACTGGATGAAGGGAATTCAATTACAGAAATTAAGGTCATGCTTGGGCAAGCATTCATTCAGATTTTCTTTTCCTGTAACATACGTGAATAGTGATGGATTTACTGACTTTAAACAATGGTAAAAAAAAAAAAAAAAAAAAAAAAAAAATCACCCACCTTCATCATCTCCAAAATAAAAATACTTGAAGAGGAACTGTTCTCAGAATCAAAAACTTACATCTATAGAAAGGATTGCAGAGCCACTCTCAGCTAGAACTTTATAGTGAGATCATTTGACCACTTGGAAATTCTGGTAGCGGCACAAATGAAACAGATGACCTTTTATTCTAGAGGAGGTATTCCTTTACTCACTCACAGCTTATATGTACTACTCTTCTTAAAAACTTTCCATTACATCTTCACATGACTAGAGCCTTTTATTAATCTGGATATTAAACCCGGATATTAATCCAGGGCCATTTTTGAAAGGACAGAAGAATAGGAACAAAGATCCTGATGAACATCATTGAGAAAAACACAGTGACAAAAATAATGAAAAATGTAAGTTTATATGCATGTAGAGAAGTAACAGAATTGTAATTTTGCATAAAGAAAAAGCATCAGCAATAGCAAGAATGGAAAGGCTTCTCTTACAGCCTGAATGCTTACTATAAATGACCTCAAATATGACAGTACCTATTTCTTTAAGCTCCTGAACAAAATGGGAGTTCCTTGGTGAAAAAGGAGGCTAATTGCCTCAGCTAAAAGAGGCTGATGTTCTAAGCAGGGTCCTCTGGGAGTTTTACTCTTCCTATAGCCTTCTTGCTCCTTCTTGCTCTGCATGCATTCTGCCAGTACGTGTTGTACAACTGGACATTCATTCTGCATATTAGTCCTGTCATCCTATCTCTCATCATTCTCTTTTTATAGTCAAGAGAAATGCCATTGAATTCTGAAATATTTAAAGATTTCATATATATATATAAAGATTTTTCTGTTAAAAAAAGAAGAAGAAATGAATCCAGAAGCACTGAGACGTTAAGCAATAAATGCATCAAAATTCCAATCTTAAGAAAGCAAGCAGTAAGCCTCAGCTAGCTTGGCTCAGTCACTTGAGGTCCTTTCACAAGAAACAATTAGCCCGCTGCCCTTCAATTCTGCAACCTACGTAAGTTATTTAAAATCCATCTATTCTGTCACATTTTTGAGAATTGATACAGACAACCTATCACAATGTTGTTACAGAATACTGTTTCTTGTGGGTGTGATCTTCTCATTCTGAAAACATACCTACTCACTAAGCAGCGTGACTATACAGCCTCACAAACAGAACCAGAACTAGGCTAGCACTATATGAAATGTTTTGGTAAAAATTATACTTTCCTGTTTTTCCTCAGCCCCTCTATTTGCCTGTTAACAAAGACAGAATTTAGATAAACAGCAGAAAATTTGCTAAATCTTGATGTATTATTTTCTTATCTGATAAACAACTACCTGCATTTGAAGAGGACAAAATAGCCAAGGTCCATTTGAGAAAATAATGCATAGTTCTTAAAGTTACTTTTAGAGCATATCTTTTATGGCAGGGCAAAATTAAGATTTCCTCACTGTACCTCTGACGAGTTGATGGTTTACACTTCAGTGTTAAACTTTAAAAAGGTCCAGCTGATGGGTACAATTTCTTCTCAGATATGTGCCTAAAAAATTTACTAGTACCAACGAATCAAAATCTTACAAAAATAGTTAAAGAATGCATGGTGTGAAAAAAGGAGTGTCTGTTCAGTAAATCACTGTTAATATAAAATAGGGAACACTTGTGTGTGAGGGCACTCCTCATTCTCCCCAGATGGAAGCTGATGAAGAGACATTTTTCACCATGTTTCCATCTTCCAGCTCTAGATAGAAATGCTGCTTGCAGACAACTAATTTGCCAGCAAGGCTGATTTAGGAAGTGTATAAAATAAAACATTTGAGATTAGTAAATACAAGCTATTTTATTCTCAGGTACCTTAATATACAGCCTGGGTTCATCACTCTTAACCAAATGGAAATATAATTGATTCACTGATGCATACCTCAGCCTAGAAGAGTAACATATACTTGAAGATTTTTCTCATGTAATATCTTATTTACTGCAGCTCGCTCATTTCTGTTGCACACAGCAGTACGAAGAATATTTGGCTCATCAAAAATGCATTTTATTTATTTTTCAAGTATTATATCAACAATGAAATAACAGCTTTAAAATCTGGAGCTAGAAATTAAGCTTAAATCATACCCTTCAGCCAAATTAAAAGGTGAACAGCTTAAATAACCAGGTGCCATAGATTTGCAGAGGTACAAAGCATGTTTAATATGTCATCTTTATTTGTCCTAACAGACCTCAAACACTGAAGGCTCTGTGGTATTCATAGTACCCACTTACTACTCGCCACATCCTATTTTGTTCTAATCAAAGTCAGTCAGCATTTTTCCAGCTATTGTCAGTGTATCAAGGGCAGATTTTCCATCATTTGCCTTAATAAAATCTATTCTATATAATTATACATACATGCTGTTAAAGCTTAGATGTCATACCTCACGTGTTACAAACATGCATAGTTGTACGGGCACTAACAGTAGGCTGCACCATAAACAAGTTACGTGGGAATTAAATTATAACCACGAACCAGCAAGGTCACTAATGAGTTGAAGAGAGAAAACAGAACTGCTGGCTGCCATTCAAGTTTATATTCTAAATATTCAAATGGACACATCACAATTGATACCAGAGAACCAGATTAGTGTAATAATGAACTCACTGTTTATTTCAAAGTTCTAAGAAATTTCACAGATAATATCCTTCCTGAAAGCAGGAAATCAGAAGCTGTGTCTGGTCTGTGATCCAGTTTTTATCACAGCAAGAGTCCCAAAGGCTGTCATTAGGTCACAATTAGACATACAAATTTGAAGAGACAACCATCTCAACACAAAAAAACCCCACACATTAAAATCTATTGCTAGTGCATCTGAAACACAATGTCATGTTAATCCATGTGTAAGAAAATGACTTTGATGCCCAAAACTTGTCTTTGTCACCAAAGGGAATTTCAAATAGTGTCCTTATGACATTTGTTTCTATGAAAAAGAAAAATCAGAGGGGACTGAGGAACATGTTATCTACTGGAAGAAGTTCAGAAGGGAAAGATGAAAAAAAAAAAAAAAAAAAAAGGAAAAAAGCAATTATATAATCAGAAGTGTTTTGGTGGATTAGTACAATCTCTTGCTATCCTGATGCAGTAACCTTTAGGAAAAAAGCCTCCATATTATTTTTGCCACATCTAATGGCTATCTAATGGAAGGCTATGCAAACACGAACAAATAATCTTCAGCTTCACAATTTCAGGTCGACAGGAGACTATGGGTAGACGGACATGCTGCAGAGCAGGCAGCTGTTTCCCAGCCCATCACTCAGTAAATTAAGTGAAAATAAATACTGATTCGTTTTTACTATTTAACGTGAGCTTGCTCAAAACAAAAAAGAAAGATCGAAGATTTATACTCAGAATGAGATCATTCCTTTATGAAATAGCTTGTCAAACCAGCTGTCTGTAAGAGAGAAATAAAGGCAGTGTCCTCCATGAATATTGGTAGGGTTCTCAAAGCAAGTAGAAAATTAGAGATATTCTTTCACAATTACCTTCCTCTGCTATGGACAAATAATGTATTACAGCTTTTGACTTCCTCTGTGAATTGAAAGATTGAGCCAGCTGGTTGATCAAGCACACCACAACCACTTGATATTTAATGTGGTGCTCTTTTTACACACCACGCAGATCTGCCATCTCATTCTTTGCACCCTGTATGAACACAAATACTGTTACTAATAAAGTTCCCTAACACTAAAGATAAGTATGAGGCCTATGCTCTCAATAACATATTTTTTAACAGTGTGTATATATATCTACATACACACAAACAATATATTACGTATAATAGAACTTCAGAAGTATATTTGTACTGTTATGTACATGCATACTGTTATATATATATATAACAGTATAAATAAACTTTTGAAGTATATTCATATATATAAGCATAATATAAATTAACATACTTATAACTTAAGTATGTTTAAGCATTTAAAGAAAAAGCACTGAAAAAGTCATTTCTCTAATTACAGTGTTATTGAATAAATACTTCCATAAATAGGTAATCGACAGGCAAAGTAAGGCTAACTGGAGCAACAGCATAAATATACTCTCTAAACTTGGCTTTAATTCTCTTGCTTACTTATTTTTTTAGACCACTGATTTGTGGTCTAACTACTACAAATGCAAAAAAATGAGACTCACAATAGGTTAGCATCAGATCTATTCTCCATGTAAGGAATTTAAACTGACGATACTATTGTGATCCTAACATTGTTTCATTACTATGGAGCCATGTATTTCATTAGACAGACAGATCCCAATGTTGCTCACTTTCAGATATGTGTAATGAGTCCAAAATTTCACTTACGTGATTTAGACATCTCTGTGATTTGGAGCTCAAATTTAAATTTCTGTTTGTGTTTTTTTGATTGTGTTTTGTCTTTTTTTTTTTTTTTTTTTTTTTACTTATTTAAGATACTTTTGTTAGCCCTATTTTGAAATCATTTATCTGAAGATCTATCAAGAAACAATAAGAAAACTAACATTCAGTACTTACAAATCAACATCAGTATTACTGCTTTACCAAAAATTTAAACAGAATTATGTTACAAGGAGAGGACTTGAAAACTTTTTTTCTACTGTCCTGTTAATATATTCCAACACATACAGCACTGCCTGTTCACAGCATTCACAGCACAAGAATTTACTCGGCAGTAGCACTAATCGGTTTGAATACTTAGATCTCAGAGGTGGTCTGTATCCCAGGACCACTCTATAACTTTGACTGAAAAACAGGGGGCATACTGTGGGCTTGACTTCTAGAGCAAAAATGTACGGTGCTGTATATAAGCCCTGGTTAAAAAGACAATGATCCAAGTTGGGGAACTTGATCTCACACTAATGGCAGTACTGCTGACAATCTACTGTAGCCCATGAGGGAAGGGGGAGCACCTAGGCATAGAGAAAGAACGAGAAACATATACAGGGAAAAATCTGAATTTCATTCAAGTAAAATCTAAACGCTTTAATTTTTGCTTTCTGTAAAGTTTGCATTTCCATGCAAGATGTAACATGTTATCCATCTCTAGAAATATCTAGCACGCAAGCCCTCTTATGATCATAAGGCCTAAAAACTTGAAATTTTAAGTTTGGTAGTAAATTATGTAAAATTATTTGTTACTTAACTAAATTCAAAATTAAGCATTTCCATTCAGGCAAAGTTAAGTTAGTACAAAGTTGTACAGTATAAATCATTTGCAACATCTCATCCTGAGAATCACCTCTTTCATAAATTATTACTGCAGATGTACTTATTTGACTTACATTCTGTATTAAATCAAAGGTAGAGGTAATTAGAGTGCTTGAAAGAAGATGAAACTTCAACAATAATACATTTCCCTGATTGTCCCAAATATGGTATGTTATCCCTGTTCAAGTTTCAAGATTGATGTTACTCTGAGTTTTAAATTCCTGAAAACAGTCATTTACAAAAAACTTGGGCAGACTTCGAATAATGGAAGTTCTTAATACTGTCATCATGCTATCAGATCACTACTGATTTGAAGCTGCTATGTATATTTAGCTCTGCCTCTTTATTTCAGTTTCTTGTATTATCTCCAATAATTAAGCAGAGGTTTTTTTTGTTTGGGTTTTATTGGTGTTTTTTTTTTTTTCCCTGAACACAGTGACTGCTGATCAGTACCTTTTGAACACTCAACTTCCATGTTCTCTTCACTCATTTGTTTCCATGACTGCTAATGATCAAGTCCTGCAGCCGTGGATACTTCTGCCTCACTACAAGGCAATTCATACTGCTTCCACTGCTCTCACATAATGCCTTCTGCTATCATGGTGCAATACACTAAGGTATTCATATGAATTTGATCCTCAACAGAGTTCAGTTTACAAAGACATTTACATTATTTTGACATCGGAAAACAATGTAAATGTTTGTAATGAACTCTTTTTACCAGTCATACAATAGACCAAGACTGTTTACAATTCCAAGGCACAATAATAGGAGACACATTACTGTCTGCTGGGTCCACTGATAAGATACATAATCTTTCCGTAGCAGAGAACAAACAACGAAAAAAGTAAATGCCTGGGGTTTATCCAAGTGCTACTTATTCCTCTGCTCTACTGATTCTGTTTCACCTGCCTGAATTGTACAAACTTGCGCAGTTTGAGCCCTTGCACCTTGCAATAAAAGCTTGGAATTAGCTGATATTAACAATGCTTGAACGTGGCTTAGGCAATTGCTAATTTCGAGCCAGTCCTCAACTCAAGAGTTTTACTTATTAGTCTAGGTTACAGTCCAGCTCAAGCTAAATGATAGTAAAACAACTAGTTCTAACGTGGGTTCAGTTGCAGTGACTTAAGCAATTACATTTTGGGTTGCCAGCTGAGAAGTTCCCAGTAAGTGCTTGCTACCAAGCCTGAAGGAAAAGCGTGTAGGTGTTTTACTAGGGAGAAGTTACATACTAGAACCGGTTTGATTTGAATTCAGACTTCTGCCCAGCACTACAATGCTTAGTTGTCTGGCATTATTTCAGAACCCCTCTCTCAGAATGCTGTATTGTGTTTGCACTAACATATGCTCAAAGGCTTACTACAGCACACTAGATTCTCCATAAAGATGAAGAAGAGCATTACTTCCAGGCCAGGAAGGAAAGTGGACAATATAGTATCTCCCACAATATTCAGAAGAAGGAAGAATATCTTCCATCTCCGCTAGTCTGCATTCCCAGCTGATCATAGCAGTAGTAATCACCAAGTCCTCTGTGGAGTCAGCACTCTGCTTCTAATGCATCTTAGGTTGAGATGTGACAAAATACTACAAAAGCCTGCATCGCAGAACAGCCAGTTGGATGCCACAGTGTGTTCAGACAGCTCCTTGTCTCAGCTTCCAGGTGTTTTCGGACCATCATTACTCGATGAATGTTCATAGTACATAGCTTAGCTTATAGCTAATTCTTCATTCCCAATTGTAAGTCTTACAAGCAACAAACATCAAGGGTATTCATGCTTGAATTTCACACCTAAAATCTTTCTATTGTACTTTAAAATCCATCCACGTATGATGCAATGGAAATTGTACAATCTCATTGTAACTGCTGCACAAGAATTTATATATTTTTTTATATACAGCACATACATTAAGCATATTGTATCTAATAAATGGGTCCCAGGAGTCTGCCAGTATTGCATCAGTTAAGGTAACCATGTCACAACTGCTCCTAATGCTGCTTATATCCATCCTATTTTAACAACATTAGAGGCTATATTTTCTCAACAGGAGAGATAAGCAGGGATTTGCAAAAATTACAAGATGGAGTTTCAGAAGCTTCATTTCTGGTTTTCATTGCAGCTGACCTTTAGAGATATCTCCCTGTCAAGACTTGCTACACTTGAAAGATACATAACTTTAAGTCCTACTGATTAGTACACAAAGTGGTTTCAACACCATTTTATTAATAGGAATAGAATTAGTTTCATGTTTAGTTTTACCGCCATGAAACTGGCTTTGCTGCAATACGATGATAACATTTCAAGTTCTGTAAATTTACTCTCGCACAGCAACATGGAAGAATAAGGGAGAGAAAAAGAGGGACAGCAAAAGACTATCAACAATAAACATTCTTCACTCATTGATCCAATAACATAACAGATTCTAAAACATGCAACTTGCACAATATTTTATCCTTTCCTTCTTTAACACAATGAACATTCCTGTTTTAGCATTTTTAAAATATTTAGTTCTCCCTCCATATAATGCTGCTGGCATCAAAGTGAGATTTTTTTTTTTTCTGCAAGGCTTTTGACTGAAGTTAATTCATTCTTTTGGAAGTCTTACATATACATACACACACACACACGTATGTATACATACACACACACACGTATGTATACATACACACACACACGTATGTATACATACACACACACACGTATGTATACATACACACACACACGTATGTATACATACACACACACACGTATGTATACATACACACACACACGTATGTATGTATACATACACACACACATGTATGTATGTATACATACACACACACATGTATGTATGTATACATACACACACACATGTATGTATGTATACATACACACACACATGTATGTATGTATACATACACACACACACGTATGTATGTATACATACACACACACACGTATGTATGTATACATACACACACACACGTATGTATGTATACATACACACACACACGTATGTATGTATACATACACACACACACGTATGTATGTATACATACACACACACACACCAATCACTCTGTATGAAGAGTCTCCAGGATATCAGAACATTCAAATAATTTAGATTTATTATGTCATTTTCACTAAATACTAGAGAAATGAGGACTTCTGTGATATTTAGCTACTTATCTTCCTGGCTGTATTCTCTGACAATTAGCAGAAAATGCAGATAAATCTTCACTTTTTGCAGAATCTAGTACAAACTAGGCTATTCTATTAAAAGTTTAGTAAGTGGAATTGTAAGTTACAAAAAACCCCAAGTGCTCAAAACAAAATTCCTTAAATTTGTCCTGTCCTTCAGGAAGTGAAGTAAGTAAAACTTTTATGGATGTTTCTTGTATTAACTTACTATATTGGTTTCATTAACATTAACATTCATTAACATTTCAGCTTAGATCAGGAGTCTATTTTAGAATGATTTCTCAGTGGCCACCATCTGACTATCCTCTGATCCACATCACAGAGGAGTTTCAGAATCTGTGAATTGAATTCGTTACAGATTATATGAAACTAGAGACGAAGCAGAATGAAAAGCACATAATGCATTTCAACCTTTAATAGGCCACAGGCTATGGGAGCACCTTATTTTGCTATAAATCCTCAACTTGCTCTAAAGAAGTTAGTGCAACATCTACTGCTATTGAAAATGAACATTTCTTTTGAGTTTGAGTACTGAGTTTTGTTCCATTGTTTGTACTGCCACTTACAACTCCTCAAAATCACCCTGCGGTTTCTTCTGTATCACATGATTTCTTCCATAGTTTGTGTCCTTTACAGACAAAACAAGAACTGCAGTGATCACGACTCAGGACTGCCCTACAAATATTCACAGCAGGCGATCCAGAACAACTTCTATTTGTGGAAAGCTGTGTATCAGTAATAGTTCAGGTGACCCATTTTTCACCAGTAGTCTCAAAGGATACAAGAATAAGCTGTCATTTCAGGAAGAATGATCTTCACTGTAAAGCCATTTCTCTTTTTGTTACAATCTGCTTTCAATTTTGTAATTTATTAATTTATCTTTCACGAAGATGACTAGGGGTAACAGCAAAGAATCTTCAGATCTACAGCAGGAAGCTCCAGAAAAGCTGCCTCTTTGCATGTGAAAAGGTGGCACTAAAGGATTATTCCCCATCTCCACTGCAAGTTAGTCTCCAAGCAGGTAGATTGCACTTAGAAGATCAAATTCCTCTAACCCATGGACACAGGAATTTACTGCCAATCCAATTCAAACATCTCTGAATGGGATTAAAACTCATCAAATCTTTAAATTAGTGTTATGACCTGCTCTGGTACTTCTAACATGTGAGGTTACAAGATTTGCTCTGTCAGAAGGAAAACTTTGCTATAATGCACAGAAGTGCACTCCCCAGGTGAGAAGGCAGAACTCTCACTTGTCCACAGCTCACCCACTGAGAAGCACAGCCTGTGTCCTATGTTATTTCTGCACAGAAAATGTACATGCCCTGACCTGGATTAAATAATCAGATAAACTGCCAACTTGTAAGTACTGTTCCCTTAAATCACTTGCATATTGAACAAAACAAATCAGGACGAAAATCTACACTTAAATCCATCAGACGACATCATGCCATTTGGTCCTTCATGCTTCAGATTTGTTTGATGTTTTTGATTTATAAAATTTATCTTTAAGTATTGTAATAGATTTGCCACAGCGAAGGATGCTAGACTTACTAGCAAAGAAACTCTGTCCAAAATATGCTCATGTCAAAGAACAAACCAAATGGCTTAATAAAATAAACTGTCACTCAGCACAAGGGTTTCCCACAATATTATATTGACTCATTTTACTATTGGAATTATTAGTTTCCTGGGATGCTAGTGCTCAAATCAGTTTCATAGAATCATAGTTTGAAGAACTGCCTAGGGTAAGCACTTGATTCCAGTAAATAAAAAAGAGGTACCTTTTACTCAACTAATTCAAAGCCTAAGCAATATTTCTCAAGAGGACTCTTCTAATTCAGCATGATAGTTTCAATATCATGACAGAAAGCAAGGCAACTGCATTCACCAGTAACAGATGGAGAATACAGTTCTACAGTAAATGACTTGTGGGTGATCTAAAAAATTCCTCTAGGATAGAAAAAATGATAATTTTTAGAAGCTGGGCGTTGTAGTTCAATAAGCCTCAGTCCTAAATAATCATAATATTTAGTTCAACAGCTGAGGGCAGGAAGTCCTCAGTTTAAATGTTTAACAATTTCAGATCTTTATTATCACTATCACATTAGCACTAAAGTAGCACTTCCTGGAACGTAAGAACTCAAAATGAAATTTCCCTCATTTTCCAGAGTGACCAGGGAAAAGCTGGAACATGGCACACTGTTTGTCCCAGAGTGGAATCCTATGAAATACAGAGGTGAAAAGAATTCACTAGGAAACTATCTGCTTTTAACTGCTAACTTCCTTTCTTTCTACCTTTTATTTCATTCATTAAATTCGGACAACAAAAAGAAGTCTGAATAAAGATTCTAGCAACTTGACTCACT
The DNA here is from genome assembly GCF_905368555.1 of Meleagris gallopavo. Classification (NCBI taxonomy): domain Eukaryota; kingdom Metazoa; phylum Chordata; class Aves; order Galliformes; family Phasianidae; genus Meleagris; species Meleagris gallopavo. The sequence continues at coordinate 5,617,396 of NC_139414.1, read as the reverse complement.
TGATTTAAAATAATAACATGAGAATATACTTTTCTTGTGAATAGGAACAATGACAACATGTATATATTCATACCTGAATCTGCCTAGATGTCTAAGGAAATCTCAAGGCAGATTTCATCTGAGTTATGTGGGAGCTCCTCCTTACTGCATGGACCTAGCAGGATCATTTCCCAAAGGCCTCCATCAAAACCTTTGGCTTTAAGATAGTAAATCCTATGCCTCTGTTTCATTCTTCAATCAACAAGGTCCTCTAAGGAAGTAGACTGATATAAAAAACAAAAGAAGTAGGCTATCTCCCTTCTCATAAAACTCTGCATACCCAGTGTCATACAGTATTAGCCATACTCCAGTTTTCACATTCTGAACTATGGAAGTTTCCTCATTAATGAAAGGATCCCACAAAAATAAAAACAATATTTTTTACAGATAAAACAAAAAACGATCATGCATGCAGTTACACAGACTCTAGCAGATGCTGTAAACTACTTGATAACACTTACCTTTTCATATGGAAAATCTGTATATGCCTACAACTCTGTTGCACCACTGTCCTGTCTCTATTAAAGTACGAATTAATCAGAGAGAGAGCCCTGCAGGAATATATATATATATATTTTTAAATATATTGCAAGCTTTTTCCTCATTAATAAGAGGACAGTAAGACTAAAAGAGTGCCTTGGTTAAAAAAACAATACAATACAAATACAAACACATAAAACAGTTAACATTTTCTTCCTTTTCCCTACCCCTTTTCTTTCCATTTTATAGACAGATTTATTACAAAATGCTAAACCTCAAATTCATTGCTCTCACCAGACAATGTATATATTGTCATCCAATCTGTATTTAAGACACAGCCCTGGGAAACAGCAAGATCATGAAAAAGGATGAGCCATTAATAACTTTTTTCTTATAAGATACCGCACAAAAATAGGAAAAAAAAATCATAGAAGGATCTGAGGTCAAAGTACAACAGTGTGGTTCAATGAAAGTAATTTTACAGACTGAGCATAAAGAAGCTGTACTAGTAGCTACAACACCAACCTGAAGAGTAGGCAACTTTTCCAGCTGATAGCGTTGCACAGGAGTTAGATGGATTATATCCCAACAAAAGTAAAAGCTATAAATATTCATTAAGAAGACCACAGTTGCAGAGAATACAATTGAACTATCAAATAACCATCACCCTAATTACATGAATGCAATAAGGTCCAGTTTTATTAGAATGTTACTACAACTGTTAAAAATCTTGTATTATGTAACAAAATATCAGCTACAGACTGACTGTCATATTGCAAAAATCAGAAATTTCTGACTGAAATTTCTCTGACAACAGGCACCCAAAGCTGTGCCTTAAAAATTAAGGCTGTGCCTTAAAATTTGGTGGTGAATAATGTTAAACCCAGATGGTAGCCAGTCACAGTGATGTTCCCCAGGGATCAGTATTGGGGTCCATCCTGCTTAATATCTTCATTAATGACCTGAATGAGGGCATTGAGTGCATCCTCAGTAAGTTTGCAGATAACATCAATCTGCCTGAGGGTAGGAAGACCCAGAAGAGGGATTTGTACAGACTGGATTGCTGGTTTAGGCCAATGGAATGAAATTCAACAAGTCCAAGTGCCAGGTCTTGCACTTCAGCCACAACTCCAGGCAATGCTATCAGGAGAGTGGCTGGAAGACTGTGTGGAAAAAATGGGCTGGAGGTGTTTGTTGATGCCTGCCTAAATATGAGCTAGGACTGTGCCCAGATAGCCAAGGAGGCCAATTGCATCTTGACTTGTATCAGAAATAGCACTGCCAGCAAGAGCAGGGAAGTTAATTACTACCTCATACTCAGCTCTGGTGAGGCCACACACCTCGAGTACTGTGTTCAATTTTAGGCCCCTCATACAAGTAATACATCAAGGCCCTGGAGTATGTTCAGAAAAAGGCAACAAAGCAAAGGGGTCTGGAGCACAAGACTTATGAGGAGCAGTGGACAGAGCAGAGAGAGTTCATTCTGGGGAAGAGAAGGTTCAGGAAAGACCTAATTGCTCTCCACAACTACCTGAAAGCAGGTTGGGACAAGGTGAGGGTCTGACTCTTTTCTCGTGTATGTAGTGATAGGACTGGAGGGAATGGCCTCAAGATGCACCAGGGGAAGTTCAGGTTAGATATTAGGAAAGATTTATCCTCAGAAAGAGTGGTCAAGTGCTGGAACTGGCTGCCCAAGGAGGTGGTTGTGTCCACGCCCCTGGAGATGCTCAGGAACCACGAAGATGTTGCACTAAGGGACATGGTTTAGTGAAGAAAATATTGGTGGTAGATGGACAGTTGGACTGGATGATCTTGGCGGTCCTTTCCAACCTAGTGATTCTATGATTCTATGAATATTGTTCCCTATGAACATATGCTTTTTCATGGATTATATGTAGAAAGGTAACAAGTTCCATGTTCCTTACAATTCTACTGTTTTCTAACTTACTCTGCTCTAGGTTCCATTTAACATACAGTATGTTTTTCCACAAAAATTTCAGTTAATATAACAACTCAGCAGCACTCACATTTATTGAAGATAAAGTGTGGAAATTAAATTCAATATAGTGGATCACAGTAAATGCATTAATTCCACATCGCAGTATCTGTGAGATTTATAAGTAAATGTTGTCATTAGTAAAGATAGATACTCATCTAAATATTGACATGAAAATCAGTTAATTAAATCTGCATTTCTCTTGGTAACCACAGCCATTACAATTCCTTAACTACATTTGGTAACAGTTTGTTGATTCAGTCTTGAAATAGAGTCAAACATTCCTGAACATATATATGACCATTTTAAAAATATCCATCCACCATTGGTTTACACCACCCAGCTCTGGTAATCTCCTCTGGGTTCCGAAATCAGTGGAAACATAAGTATTCATCTGTGAACACTCTGAAGCAACTTTTCTTTGACCCTAGCCAAGAAAAACAAAAGCCATTACACAATTATGATAAGTCTGGCAGTCTGCTTATGGTTAAACAAAGTGTTGCTTTTGGACAAACATGGTAAAAAAAACCAGCTAACTGTATCAGCATGGCCCTTTAGAATACTATCTAGCTCACAGCACCCTGTTATCAGAAATATTCCATAGTAGTTCCCTGCTCTTAACAGGGAGCTCAGGCTCTTCTAGAAATGTCAAACTCTATCACTGATTCTCAGATGCTCCAAGGGAAGTGAAAATGAAACTCCTACAATTACACCAATGCAGCAAATGTAGCAGGCAAAGAAGACTTCTTGTTAAATGAAATCAATTATCCTATAAATACCATCAGCCAGAAACAAAAAGAATAGAAGCAAAAAGATGACACTCTGAAGCTCTTATTACCGAAAGCACATTAAAAGGAAACAGAGTGGAAGCTAAAGAGAAGCAATACAGGATACTTCCATTCAAGACTTCAATAGTTAAATGAAGATAGAATCTGGATTATGTTCTTACCTAATCTCCTAGAAAATCATTTTCACTACAAATTGTTAATTAGCCATACCAGAATGCATAAAGCAGAATTATAATTGTAGCAAATTAGAGTGTAAAAGACCATAAAGCTTATATGTCCATATTGATGACACTTAAATAAAAAATAAAAATGAACAGAGCTGTTAGTAACAGTGAAACAGGATCCTATTATGCACCGTAATTAGATGTCAGTATATATTTTGTCAGTTTATATGCCAATTTTAACTTCTAGGGCAAACCGTATTATATGTTTGACATTTAAATTGATGCTATGCAGTATAACACTGCACTGTCATAAGTATCAGATCTGAAAATTAACCTCCTTTGACATGCTATTGCTTAGGAGTTTGAATTTCCACCACAAGTGAGCAAGGTTTAGATGCGGCTGCAGTTTGGATGAAGAACACATCCAGCAATTTGTCTGGCACGTGAACAGAAGCTGCACAGGACAGGACAAGTGATCAAATACACCAGGATAGTTTCACTTATTTCAGTGATATCCTCGATTTTAACTCATGGGCTCTAAGTGGGTGAAGTTCAGAAAAATCACATAACTGAAGTGCGTGCTTGAAGGATCAAATGCCAGAAACGCAACAGCCTGAAGTTAGAATAATTTCATGTTGCTGCTAATTAAAGAAACCCCCATCCAGATATCCCAAAATACTACAGTGACCTCTGTTAATTATAATAACAATTGACATAATACCACTGACATCCAATATTTTGCAAACCTCTGTGTCACACTGAATGTTTTATCTCGAGAGCTAAGAGAATTCATCGTTATTGGAAGCGAACAGATCTATTGATAAAAAAAATTACAGATGTCAACATATTTTTTTTTCCACAAACTTTCTTCAAATCTTAGTCAACTGTAGAGTTCAAGTAGATGTTTACACTTTCAAATTGTCATGTCAAACAAATCGAAGACAGCAAGTAAACGACTTGATAGTAGATGCACTTGATATATATATCTTGATAAGTATTTCTTAAAAAAAAAAAAAAAAAAAGTCAACCTATACATTGCCACTGCAGTCCATTTGTAACAACTACTGTGGGTTGATCTCCAGATCAGAAAATTCGAAATCACAAATGTCAGGTTTTCTAAGGAGCTTTTGCTGAGCTCATATATGTAAAAATCTGCTTCTACAATTGACCACCCTGTCCTTACAAGGTAAGGTTCAGCCATACCGTCAGACGGACGTGGAAAATTCTGAAAATTCTACCACTGCTTGTAGATCAACAAAACAGTAAGTAAATCAAGTAGTTGATATGTATATTTACATATACATATACAAATATTAATCCAGTTGTTTTCTTTCATTCAGTCTTAAAAAAATAAGCTTTCTTCTGAGGCTAATTGAGAAACATCTTGGCTAATAGAAAGACACTTCTCAATGTTCTTCATCTGCATTGAAGACAAAGGAACTTAACACAACTCAGAACAAGTTAAATTCACAGATATTGGAGTTTGATGAAAATATGATTTATGTCAAGTTCTAGCAGTGTCACTAAGCCTGATGTGTAGTAAACCCAACTCAGTTTGTGTACGGAACAAAGAAGCAGTCATGGCACATAGAAGAGCCTCACATGCATCATGCAAAATTTTATACATGCACACAAACACTCAAGTCATTTTGATTTTCATGCACTTTGAGGATCAGAATGTGGGAAAAAGCTGCAGGAAGTTGAATATTATTATTAGTCAAGGTTTCAATTATTCTAAACTTTACTTGTGAGAAGAATCTCACAAGAAGTTAGCTTCTTTGTTTTTAATCTGAGCATTTCAGTACAGCGTCTATATATTATCTAGAAGTAGCTCTCTACAAGTGACTATGGATCAGTTTTCCTCGTGTTACAAAACACTGATGTTGTTGATTTGTAGCGCTACGCAGTGAACAGACAGTCTGAGAGGACTGCTGAGTAGCATTTAAATTTCACACAAAGAAAACTCTAGAGCAGCACTGGAGGGAAATCAAATACAAGGAAATGATTACCAGATGCTCAAAAATGCTACAGTACCACATTCATTCACACTACAAAGACCAGAAAATTTTTTTGATGTTATGGAAGCATTTATGATATACTGATCTAAAAGTACAATTTCGATTTCCAAAACCAACAAAAAGTATATATCTATGGGAATTTCAAATAGAAGACATCAAAAGGCTGTTTAATACATAGGCCCTACAGATTATATTCACTCAAACTTTATAAAGGCATTAAAATAGAAAAAATATAACATGCCTAATGAAAAATGTATTTGATAAGCTATAAATAAAATCCATTAGCTACTTTATTAAAAAAACAATTGCCGAAACAAGATAAATTCCATGAAAATGCATGGTCTCACCCAGTGTTAGTTAACACTGATTTTAAGTCATAAGCCTTAAGGAGATATCCAAAGATTCCTGTCATAAACCTCTCATAACAAAGATATTACTGAAGTAATTTCCAACACAGATCTAAACGCAGATCCTCACGCAGCAGTAGTACCAGACTGCAGACGGATACCAATGAAGCACATTTAGGAGGCCTCTTCCTTCTCCAGAAGCAACGTCCCAGATGACGCAAACACTTCCACTGCGGCACAACGCCCTGAGCAGTCGCAGGCCCCATCTCTTTGGCCAGTCGTACTGCACACTCAGACCGTACTGCAACAACTACCACACTCCTGCAGTATGCACCAGCAGTTATTTAATACCAAAAAGCAAAAATAGCCATACAAGACACTCCATGCTCAACTTCCTCTCAGATGGATGTAGTATCAAAATAACACCAGCTCTGGTCAGCAGGTGATGCAGAGCTCTGGGAGATGTGCCAGCAGCAGCAGAAGGGGCGAATGCAGCCTCCACAGCAACCACAGGCATTGGGATGACAGTGAGGAGTGACTGTCCTCCCAGCACTAGGGTTTTCAAGCTCTTCTTGCACAAGAAGCAAAAATTCATTTTTCATATTTATTGTAACATCTCCGGAAAATCAGGACCATTACGGAAATGCAAGCTGGATTCCACCTCTTAAGTGCTTTACTTGTAAATTAAAAAAGGGTATCCCAGAAGCACTTGCCTGCAACAAGTGTTGCATGTGATAATGCTTCACACACAGTTTCAAGTTATTTTATCTCTAGTCTCAAGAAACAGTATTTCTTCCACAGGAGAAACATATTTTGCTTCTGGAACATACAGAACTCAAAAGCAGACAACTGTTCTACACTTACAGCATTTGTCTGCTACTTCTCCCTATGTACAAAAGCAGCTCAAGTCAAGTAAAAAGAGTTAATGATGATATAAAATATATGTAATATAAAAATATTAATATAATCTAATATAAAAAGAATCTCCATCATATTTACTGGATACCACATCTCAAAAAAGATTAATTTTTAATAGATGATAAAAATTGAAAATGACACATGCCCCATGATGTTGTTTTATTTCTGAACTTAACTGGAAAAGTAGTAAAACAAATTCAAAAAGTGTACTTTTAAGAATTTAAGAAAGAGACAGAAGACGTAAAGCAGATCAACTTTTCAGTTCACATAAAAACATCCAGATCAGTTTCTGGCTTAGTGTATAACACAAATTGTTCAAGCTTGGATTTTTAAGAACTGATGCATATACAGAAATTGTATTGCATTTTTTACTGGCCACCATCACTGCAGTATATGTTAGACCATGCTCTTTAGCAGACAGCTACCCTTTTAAGAGAAAGTCTCAAAACAAAAACAAACAAAACAAAACAAAAGAGAACCAGTCCATGCAGGAACTTAATAAGAGTTTCCAAACAAACTATTTCATCAATCCAGCTGATGAGGGAGTAACAGTAGTCTAAAGAGCAGTAAAGAACATCTCAGCAGCAATAATATTTTACAATGATTGTGCATCCTGATGAAGAAACTGAATTGATATTACAGCTAAATTCTCTAACATCCAGGGATTCAGTCTGATTTAGGATAAGTGAGTTTTCCTCTTTCCCTTCTGAGCAATCACAATGAGAATTCTTCCTTTTGTCACTGTAGAGGGAAACAGTATTTCATGTATCTCAGTTCTCCAAGGCACAGCTCTATTGCTCTGGTATTGCAATCTTAGCTGTTTAGTAGGGCTCCAAGCTACAAGAGAAATTTCCCATCTCTAGCAGATCCATCTAATGACATCGCTGCAGTTTTTAAAGATTGATTCTGTATTGTGGGTAACACACTATGTTTTTAAAAAGCTATAACACAAATTGTCTCTGCATATAACATCGGGGAAAACTACTTTCATCACTTTCAACACTTTCTTCTGTACCATTTCAAGACTTATTACATGAATGTTTTGCACTGAAGCTCTAATCCATCAAGGTGCTCTGGAGTGCTGTTGAAAGTAATAAATTAACTACCGGCCAGACACATGAAGGTAGGAGGCAAAAATGAGAAGTTTACGGAATGTGTTCTCAAAATAATAAATACATTTCTCCATGTGAAATAGAAGTGAGAAATCCAGAAAATACAACTTTCCTCACATAGAAATATACAATTAGAAGGAGGAAAAACAACACTCCAAACTTCAGAGGGCTAAATATTAGTTTTCCTCTTTTGTATTATTATATCATATCTTAGCAGTTTTTATATCATCTTCACAATTCAGTACTGATTAGAGAGTAAAGAAAACAACAACATAATACAAGCCTCTGAATGGAAAGGTAGCACAGTTAGTTAGAAATTAAGGGTGTAGGAGATTGCTCCTTAAATACAAACAAACAAGCAGAATAAGAAATCATGACTTTGTGTGTGATTTTGCATTTTTCTCCAAATTCCCTACAGGCACTAACATTTAGGTTATTTCTCAACAACTTATGTTACAACTGGAATAAAGTTCAATACAGCACAGAAAGAATGCTCTGAAGATTGCACCATAGCATTTTGACAAATTGCTCGGGAGAAAAATTTTGCATAATTACTGGCAGGTTGTTGGTTTAAGCTGGAAAAAAAATGAACAGGAACACTTGTCATGATTAGGATAATAGACAGTTTGAAACTACTGTATACAGTGTATACAGAAATTCCTTACTTCTGACATCAGCTGATTTAACTTCACTGAAATACTGGGTGCATGCTTATAAGTTAATTGAATAAAGACTTGTTTATAGTAGTAAAAGAAATGGCAAATAATTATGTTCATTTAATTCATCCGGGATTCTGCTTGTTTTCTGCTTCCTTGATATTAATGAAAAGAAATCCAATTTGTTCTACATGGTAAGACAAGTAATTTAGACGCTTATTAATGCACAGTTCTGGGAGCAGTTCTCTGAGAAATGTTGTCTAAAAATGTTTGTTTTGAAAGTCAAGGAAGCTGTGAGTGTAACAAAACAACATGTTTTGCAAAGTTTAGCAAAACTAGAATAAAGCACTGTTTCTCACTGAATGGGCAGATTGTAAACTTCACCATAACTTGAAAAAAGTTATTTGGTAAGGGCACAACTTTTAAAATATATACATCAGTAGAATTTTTTTTTTTTTTTTTTTTTTAGATTTATTGGAATTATGCTGAATCTAAGAAACATATGATAAGGGACCTATAATAATCTCTAACATTACATTACACACAGAATACACTTTGAAAAACGGTTGCTATTTTAATTTGTTGTTCCTATCCATTTACTTATCTGACCTGCTCTAATGAGGACACTCCATTATGACACCGCCTGTAGTCTTGACACACAAGTGCTTCCATCCCAATTATTTTTTATTTTTTGGCACATCTTTGAAAGTAGTGCTACAAGTGCTATAAATGTTATGGCTGTGCTACAGTTTAAATACGGAGAAAGAAAGTAAGCAAGTGGCAAATGTCTATCACTTCAAAACCAGCCTGGGATCTAATCAGTGCAAGGCAAAGAAAAGAACGGCATGGTAGAGAGCTCCTGTGATCACACACTGCTTATGGCCTGAACATAACCAAGTTTAAGGAATCAAAAGACATAGAACTCTTAGGCAAAACTTAGTTCACATGTTCATTTTTTGATGCCAGTAATAAGAGGAATATAAGGTTATACTGTGAATAAGGGAGGAAAAGAAACAAAGCATTCCTCTAGATACAATTAGCTGTCATTATCAAATAAACAGATGTGAGAAAAATGAGAGTGATATGAATCAATTAGTCCTTTTTGCTACAAAGAGGTGTATTTGACAATAAACTTCATTTCTCACTAATATTTGACTTGCACAATCACTTACATCTGCACATAGTAAATGTATGATGCAACTGCTATGCTGTGCTGAAACGTGAGTGGAAAGAGAATTGTCCAGATGCAAACATGAAGTGAAAGTTAGTGAATGAACTAAGTAATATCACTGCAATTCAGCAAGCCTCCAGTTTAGCTAAGCCTAGTAAAAAAAATTAAAAAGTAAAAAAAATTCACAATTCTATTTGGTAAAACGCCACAGGCACCCTAGCAAGACTGCATCTCTGAGGAAAGATGCCAGTCTGTCCCTGTGGCTCCACTACCAACACTCCCAGAGTACACAGTCCAGGAACCAGAATGCAGCAGGCACAGCAATGCAAGTGCTATCTTGAGACAGAGATTACCACCGCCTTCATTCATTCACACAGACCATGCAGTTTTAGAGTAACTCGAAGCAAACACATTAAAAAAATACTACCAGTTAACTCTGCTGCTCTGTGGGATGAAAAGAAATGACAAAATAGTGGAACATCCTGCAGGGTAAAATGCTAGCTTTCCATCAATTCTTTTCATGAAAGAATTGGTTTCCCGTACTCTTCTCAATTAAACTCTATAGATTTCAGTGCACATATAGCTTGAGATCCAGGAAGGATAGAGTCTTGGAGCCTAGCACAGTGCCACTGAGAAGAAAAGTCACAGTATTTCTGCAGCCATTTGTTTGGTGTTTTTTGCAACAAACCTTCCTCTCAACAAGTCAGTCACACACAAAGCTCTGATCATAACAGTCTCTAGCCAGGACAGTCAGTAGTTTCTTTCTAGTCGCATTTTAATGTACTCGCAAATTACACAATCACCACAAAATTACCCGATGCTGGTGGTGTGTTTTTAACCTTGGGTTAAAAAAAACAAAAACAAAACAAAACAAAGAAACACAAAACAAAACAGCAACAAAAAAAAAAAACAAACCAAAAGCGGGGGTGGATACAATGATGTATCTTTGGGGGGTTACATTTGAATAAAATAGCTTTCATTTTCAAAGCTGATAGGTAAGAATAAAGGAAACATTTTCCTTTTACATTTTTTGGAGGCTGGGCTTGACTGCTCTTTCATTTTTCTGATTGGGCCAAAAATTTCTCATTTTTCATATTACAGCAGAGACATTAAAAGAAGCATTATCTCCTTGTATATGCTGCTCCTTACTGACATCATCACTAACACTTCAAGAAACCACTGGCAAATATAAGAACTGTGATATCACCATAAACAGTATTGATAACATTTTGTAACAGATCTGAACTTGATTCATTTCCCTAGTCCTCCCATAAGATTTGGAAACCATTTATCTTCTGTTGTGACTACACACTGAATAACGAAAGTGTTAAATAACCACAAATTGCTTTTCTTGGAAGACAGTACAACTACTGTAATTCTCCACCATTTTTTGAGTTTGATTGCTAACATCACTTTTGTCTTTTGACATATCATAGTCTGTATCCTTCTCCATGCTTACTGAGTGCTTATAATTTCTTCCTTTAAAAAATAAATACTCACACAATGAAATAAGAGATCCACAAGACCGAGGTAGTGATTTGATAGCACAGGCCCCTCTTAACAGTAACTGGTAAGCCCTACCATTCCTTACAAAAGAGAAGGAAAAAGACAACTGATTGTTATGCATTTGCACAGCAAATACAAATATCCACTCAGGACATCCCCAGTTGGGAAATCATGCCAGACCTTTAATTCTGATCTCACTGGATTTTTTGACCAGAAAGGATAAATTTACATTGCCAGTAGACATCTCCACAAATAAAGAGGTTTTCTAAATATACAATAAATCAGACTTGAATTCATCTATGTGATCCAAGGGTTCTTCTCTTTAATTTAGCGCACACCCATGGGATCAAAATTATGAGAAGTTTGTTCAGTCCAAAAAACTCCAAATTAGTATGGGTCCATCTGTTGCAAGAGAAAATTTAAGCTCTCTTGTCTACATTAATCAGTAAAGCCAGATCTATACTTCCCTTAACTTCCTAGACAATAGAAAACTTTTAAGCTTTGACGAGGGCATCCTTGAAGAAGATGATCACCTACCCCAGACCCCTTCGTACTTTGGGACAGCCTCCCATGCCCTGCACATGCTACTTGCCATCAAATCTCCCTGGAATAGGCTGAGAAAAACCTCTATCTATTGCTCTGGAGTATTGTCTACTTTTACTTAAGTAAAAGCTTCTGTTTTTCAGTAGACGCTGTAGACACTGGGAGAGGGAAGGAGAAGAAATAAACTAAAAGAAAAGGACATTCTTCCCAACAATCTCATTTAAAGTCTCTGTTTATATATATGTATGTATAAATATGTATGTATTTCTATATACATAAGTGAAAAATACTGAAGACTAAATAAATGCATGGAACACCCATGTTGGGCTGATAAGCAAATATAGTACTTGAAATGGTTGGTTAAACACAGCATGCTTGTTTTCACTGAGCTACAGATGTCATTTAAATTTTGCTTCTGGAATTCCATTCCTTAACTATTTGCTATTCTGCTAGCTGCAAATTAGCAGCAACTTGATATTGTTTCTGGCAACAGTATTTTGATGTCAACTGTAACGTGATGAGAGTTCTTTTTCACTAGCAAACAGTACAAATTCTCCCAATTAGACGCCTTTTGCCTTATTTATCCCTGACGAATGGATACTTACAGTTCTGAACTTTATTTGTTACTTTATATGTAACTAGGATTATTTTCCAAAATCCTATTTATGTTTTCTTTTAAAAATCACACTTAATCTATTTCAATTAAGATGGTATCTTCACAGTGTTAAGTGATTACTATCTTGAATATAGCTTAGTAAAGGCACTTTATTTAGACAGTAAAACAATAAAGGTTGCTATAGAAGTCTTTTCTTTAAACGTAAAGATCCAACATGCAGTCTCAGAAATAAACATCACATATTTTACAACTTAAATATCATTTAACTTCAACTCACACTCCAAAACAGTGCAAACACTGTGCAGTTTCACTTTAACATTTTCAATACTTTTTTAGAAAGTCTCTACAGAGAAAAGCAATGCTAAAAATTCTCAAAAATCCGCAACTTGAAAGGAAAACATTCACAAGTTGGTAACAGAAAAAATGGTTTTTCCTTTTCAGATTTAACCTTCTTCCTTCATAATCCAAAAACTAAAGGAAATAATTTTAAAATATTTTATTAAATACAAACTTACTGGACATTTATTTCTAGCACTTCTTATAGCTTTATGCATCGACTTATCATTCAGTACAGGTCCTTCTGAAGAGGTGAGAGTTTTTTATTGAATGATACTCTAGATATCTTAAGTTTGACTGCTGTGTACTCCTAGAAACAGAAGTACAAAAAAATATCATCATCTACTCTTTTTTTTTTTTAGCACATCTCACTATAGGACTTCACCAAGTTTCGCTGAATGAAATACTTGCATTTCTTGATGTGCATGTATGATAGGAAATGAAGGCTGCATTTTAACAACATCTGAAACAATCAGCTCTAGAATGCTTCTGATCCCTCAGAAAATAAGGACTGGAAAAGAGAAAGGAAGATTTCTCTAGCTGAATGCAGATGAAACTGAAGCTGCAGACCAGTAAACAGTGCCTCGTGAAAAATGTACTCTAACAACCAAAGATGCTCAGAATTTATGTCTTACCCAGCAGATACTTCTTTGTCTTTAGAACACTTCCTAACGCCATTATGGATTACTGGATCAGTAAACATTTGACTTTTGGAGATATTTGCTCTTTCCTTAGAGATCTGTCTAGCCATGAAACAAAACTGCACAGAGTGAAAGTTCAAAGGAGTAAACAAGCCTCTGATTTTTTTTTTCACTCCAAGTTCCACGTATTTCCTGGTGTTCAACTAAAGTATATGAAAAGAGAGGTAGGAGTCAGAGATGCAGCAATTCATAGTAGAGGAAAGGCTGGCAAAGGGAGTGAATTGTGATACTGGAAGTACTAACTCTCTATGCTTTATTAGCTACTCAAAAACATCCAAACATTGACACAGACTAAGTAAATCAATTTTCCACCAGTATTTTTGTCAATGAAGAACTCATATTGCTGCTGTAACTCAGGAAAGGGATATTTCCATCTATACCTTAATCTTCCTCAAAGCTATTCCACCCTGTCAGAAAGGAAACCAAAATATTCTCGTAGCTATCCTCAAATTCCAGACTTGTCAATGAGTCCCAGAAGATGGTGCTTCTTCATAATGAGGAGCAGCCAGGCAGGCTGGGTCACGGACTACAGGTACACTGAGCTGTTCCCATAACATCAGCCTTCCAAATTTTACAACTAGATTTGAAACAGAACATTGTAAAGGCTGTACTTTCCATCTGTTCATTACACTTTTCCCCAAGATCAAACTTCTGTTACTATGGCAGCTAATTTCCCACGTAGGATGGCATAGAGAATGTCTCAAGGTATAGAGAAGTGAGATTTGGGGAAGATAAACAGACAAAACAATAGGTTCAGGTCAACATAAAATCTTAAACCAGTCTTCATATATGATCTCCATTTATCAACATTAGCTTTAGCACTTTTATAATCATTCTTCTACCACTGAGCCATGAGTTGTTATAGCAACCCACCGTCCAGATTCAATGGACTGTGCATCTAAAATAGGAAACTTATTAAGTGTTTGAGGTAGAAGAAAAAAAAAGAACAATTATTTCACATTCCTCTGCTTTAAAATGATTTGTTTTGAGGTTCCATCCAACCTGCATCCAATATGCAGCACAAAATAAATCCCTGAATTGCAAATGTCCCCGAACAAATTTTTGTTACTCAGCCATCCACAGTGAGGACCCTTCGAAGTGTAAACCATGCCACAACCATTACTTTCTCTACAGTAAAGGTTTTCTCTCTCCTCCCACCCCCCCAGTATAGTATCTCTCACAGTTCAGGAATGTTTAATTGATCTCAGTGATCTTTTCAAGTTAAATTAAAAATTTGTAAAATGTGCTTTCTGTTCAGTACCTTTGATTACTCATATTATCAGAGCAGAGGAGACAAGATTCTAGGCATTTAAGATATGACCTGTTTAGGAAATTGATATTGGCATTTTCTGCACCATTTGCTTCTTCTCCAGACGAGAATTACTTTCTCGTCTTTGACCATCCCAAAGAATTTTCAACTTATAGGAGAATAAAACTGATTTAAAAAAAAAAAAAAAAAAAAAACAACAAATCAGGCAAATTTAGCTTCAGACAGAGAGTCTGGGCCTCCTCCTAGAACTAATGTACCTATTTATCTGTTAAAATAATCAACTGGAAGTTGCAGTCTATCCCAGAAAACAGTACGTTGGAGGTAAACACCAATTTATCCTTTAAGGATGACTATAATGCTTATGACTGTAGTTTAACCTGACAATTTTCTAAGACAGGAAGGCTAAGAGTAGAGATAAATTACGTTGTAAGAAACAAACGAAAAGGTAATATGGAAACTAATTTTTCTTTCTTTGTACAGATGGAGTCTATTAAATATTACAGAGATGACAGAAAGCGTTCATTTTGTTTAGAGATATAGCTTGAACTATCTAGCAACGGACTTTTTTGTTGTTTTGGACCACATCAGTCACCCACTGACATACATTGATGCTTCCTGAATGTTTATGAGGACTAAATTGTGGATGTGAGCACAGTGAGGCAGTGGGTGGTGTGTTTTAGTGTTGACAACAGCAGGTTACATCCACTGGTGCAGATCTTTAAGAGTGTACCATGCAGGCTCTTGTTCATCACCAGCAAAAATGCAAAGCTAACATAGTGACTATGCTGACAGACAGCATTTTGTAGCTGAGAATTTGCTTCATCAGTGTTACTGTGCTCCTTGTAGCTGTTGTTTTCACATAAATAAATAGAGGAATCACTTTTGGAGGGAACTGAGTGTTTTATGTAGGTGGCCCAAGACAATTTCTCTTCACTTAGTGTGGCCCAGGAGAGACAAAAGGTTGCACATTCATGGTTTATCACATATTACTGAATACATCCAACTACTTCAGTAATGCCAGTTCTTGAATGATATAGGAATCTAAGATGAAAATGACATATTAAACTAAATTTTAAGTCAGAAAGACTTCAAGAATATCAGTTTTGCTTCCCTCTTCTTCTCTGTCCTCTTACTTCCTCTACATATTCTCCTTACTTTTATCTTTATTTGCATTTTGTTGAGTATATATCAAGCTGATCCAGACAAAACCATCCCTCACAACATCACTCTGAGCCTAGAACCAATGTTGCAGTCAAGAGCATTGATCTAAACTTTTCAACATTAATTCAAGTTTGTCAGGTCAATAAATGACTGATAAGACCATAACTGAGCCCACGGTAATTTATCAAGACAGTACAGGCCACTGCACTTTGATTCTGGCCATATCCACTATGAGCCTCGTTCATCCACGCAGACTGCAAACCACTAAATTAGAGTATTGTAAGAAATAGCACTGAACCTCTTGCTAAATGCAACATGAACGACAGCCATGACTCTCTCCTTGTCAACAAACTGAGTTAAGAAAGAAGCTAGTCAGGTTGGCGAGACGTGATTTATTCTTGATAAATACTTCCTGACTGTTCCCAATCACCTCTTGTACTTGAGCTACTCACAAATGCTATTCCAAGATGTCCTATGATTTTCCTTGGGATGGAAGTCACATTGAATTACCTTCTGTTACCTACAGAAATCAGTGACATGAACACCCAGGCCACCACTTTACTGGGAGGTCATTTACTGTTATACAGAAAAACACAGCATATCCAGCTCTGGAATCAGTTTCAGAACTCACACAGCCTGACATGCAGTCCCAGCTTTGCTAGTGTTCAGTGTGAAATACTGAAAACCACTACAATATTAAGTGACAGGACTTCTCTATTACATGCTACCACCACCATATTAAATATTTGTCAGACATTACATGACAGAACTTTGATACTTCTAAGTAAACTTAACCAGTGTAACAAATGCATACAATATATATTTACTGTATTATGATGGATAAAGTAATTTTGAGTGGCAAAAAGCAAAAGGTCTTAGTTAAGACAATTAAAATAAGGAAAATATTGTTTCTTAAGTACACGTGTATTTTGCACAGGAGTCACACAGGCATATCAACTGTTACTCTACAACATCAATATCCAGCAAATCAAATGACAGAACCCTCTATCTCAAACAATTTAGTACAGTGGAAACAGAGTCACTGGAATACAATGCTTTTGCAAGATGAGCTGCCCTCATTTTGGAAAATAAATGTTTAAACTTTATCTCAACATTTATTTCCTATGAATGCCAGGAGCACACTAAGACATTCGTCTAGCGATGGGAGGGCAGGGCACTGTCCCATTGCACATTCTTTTTGGACATTCTCTCTTGAATCATTCAAAGCATATTACCACTGTACCTGATCTACTTTCCAGAGTCCTCACATCCTCAGCTTACAGACATCCTTCCATGAAAATAACATTTTAACTTCTAAGCAGTACATGGGAAGTCCCCATAATCACAATAAAAATGTTACATTTTCTGCAATGCTTTAAAAACCGAGACATGCCAAAATGCAAAACTTTGTCTTCTGAAATGTGTGCCCAGTATGCTGAGAGGAATCCTAGAAGTCACTCCGAAAGCAGACTTTTAGAGAATATATTACCTTAGAAGGGAATACTTACAAATTTCAAGGCTTTCTGTCCTTATCCAGAGTTAAATACAAGAAGAAAAAACTGTTTGTGTTTCTAGGTTTCATAATCAGTATCAAGTAAAAGCCAATACCCGTTTTTTAATGTGTTTGGTAAATTTGTTTTCAAAGGCTGATAACTGTTCTTACCATAAGTTCATGAACCTAAAAAAAACAAGATATTTTAGTGCTAGCACATTATCTCATCTCAGAAAGCCATTCCATGAACTCATGATAGCGCTCCCATTTGCAGAGATACAAGAAGTTTTTGTAGCAGCAAGCATTTAGTTGAATGCTTTCCTCTAATATAAAATGCAACTAAGCAGCAGAATGTTGAAAATATCCTCAGTGTATATAATAACATTATCCATTTCATCTGAAAAAAAAAAAACAACCCAAAAAACAGCCTTTTCTTTCTTAATTGTGACTTTCAGATTCTGAAAAAAAAAAAAAAAAGCCTAAACTTTCTCTTACTCCCCACTTATTCAGAGTTTCTCCAGGTTCAGCTCAAAGCGATAAAAAGAAAGGAAAAAAAATCTTTACTCCACCAGACATTGCAAGATACATCTCTCTAATTTCAGGAGATGTGAAAATTCTGCTACAGTGTTTATTATCAAATAATACCAGAAATAGTTAAAAATGAAGGGTTCTCACTGCCCAATAATGGGACAGCAATATATATCAGAGCAGAAACCAATTTAAGCGTTCGCTACTGCTTTTCTTTCTCATCACATAAGACAGAAATTGATTCATTCATATAGAACTTGAAAATAGTAAATAAAAATAAGGATCACAACCGAGATACTACTAAAATGAAGCCATAACAGTCTACATCCATTTGGGGGCATAAAATCAAATACTGACAGCATAAGATGAAGAAAAACATTTCACCTCCGAATGTTTTGATTCTCAAAGCATTTTGAAATCATCTTTTAGATTGCCAGTATAATGGAAACTTGAATAGGTATTTGTCTTCTCTCTTAGGCTTAGCTGAGACAACTACGGGGCAAAAAGACCTCAAACTCTCTTAAAGGCTTTTTCTTTGATTGATCCTGCTTTGTGGCTGGAACTTTCTCATTAGAAAAGTATGAGATTGCTTTCTATGATAGAACTACATCCTAGCAATACTGTAATTAAGGTTTAAATAATGTTCAGAAAAAAGAATTATAGCCTGGCATCTGGGTCTGGTTAGGATGGATTTAACACTGCCCCCAGCAGCCCACACAGCACTGTGGTTTTGCACATGAAGCTGGTATGGTGTTGACAGCAGACTGGTGCTTTGGCTGTGGTTGAGCAGTGCTGGCACAGCACCAGGGCTGTCTCTGCTGCTCCTCACACAGGCCAATAGGCTTGGGGTAGGCAAGAGATGGAAAAGGTACACAGCCAGGAAGTTGAGCTGAATTGGCCACAGAGGTATTGCATACCACATAGTGTCATGCTCAGCAACAACACCTCAGTATAGGGCAAAGAAGCGTGTGGGGGAAGGTACAGAGCAAGAGATATACATATTGAGGTCCTGCTTCCTATGAGGTGGCTGAATATCATTTGCTGACGAGAAGCAGAGAAAGTGTTTTTTACTCCTCTTGCTTCCATGCAGCCTTTCCATTTTTTTTTTTTTTTTTTTTTTTTTTTTTTTTTTTTTTTTTTGCCTCCATCTCACTTTTCCACCCCCCACACCAACAGCCCTTCCACTGAGGAAGAAAAGCGAGAGAGCCGCTGTGCGGTCCTTAGCTGCCTGCCAGTGGTAAACCACAGCACTTGTCAGAAATAAGAACACTCCACTCAAAGTTATGACATTGACAAACATGGTGGGAAAATAATCCTAAAAGCAATGAGATGTACTGGACCATAAAATGTCAACATCCAACTGATTTTCCATGAAGTGCATAACAAGAAAAGTGATTGGAAGGGGCCGTATAATTTGCTCCATGGCCTGAAATACGCAGCACTTATGCCACTGGAAAATCATTAAAGATACTGACAGTTTAAAAAGCATTCTTCTGCACAGACGTACTTCTACAAGCTTTTAACAACAGTCAAATTAATTATTTTTTCCACTCAGCTTTCCATTTTTTCATAAATTCAACGCTTCCAGTGCTAGTATTCCTTTGTAACACTGTTTACCAATAGTTGATGCACAAATAAGCCTACTATACTGATATTAAAAAAAAAAAATGCTATAAATGCCTTTTTTTTTTTTTTTTAATCCTGATATGTTTGCAGGCGTCTCTCCATCCAGAAGGATGGACAAAACTTAGTTAACTTGTACTGTAGAAGCCACTACTTCTCTCTTATTTTATTTATCCCACATGTTAACAGCATATACTTTACTAGCCACTTTGGCAAAATTGTTTTGGATTTGTATCAGACAACATGCAGCCACAACTAAAGTATTACCCACAGCATCAACTCCACATAGTAAAGTGTATCTCAAGGAACAGCTAACACATCTTAACCTTCAGTTTTAACTCCGATCTCTAAGAAAATTTTATAATTTAAAGCCATATAACCAAGATACAAGAAGCAGCAATAAATAAACGCTATTTGGGACAACAGGATGCTTTAAGCCTTGGTATCTTCCAAACCATCTTAAAAAAGTTAGACTACATAGAAAGAATTTCTAAGAAACCACTAAGGACAGTGTCAGCATCACACCAAATCCCACTGGAAAAAACAGCCACCTCCATAATAAAAGCAAATATTTATTTAACTCTGCTAAGAAGTTAAAACAAGTCTCCAAAATTCCAATAACATGATGGGCAAACCAAGTTTAACTGGTGTACCATCTATATTCTTACAAAATTCAGCACTGATTAGGTGAAAGTCAAAATTTAAATTACATTCATGTGATAGATTGATTTGCACGTTTGACAGCAAAAACTAACGAAGTTATGAGGCTGTACTGCAGTTTCATCGTAAAACATGCAGATACAAAAACTTCTGAAACTGGGAAGGAAACCCTGAAGTTATTATATCTGAGCTAGTATGCTCAGATTCAGTTATATCCAGAAAGGGAGCGATATTATAAGAAATTTAAGTCCAGGATTTCAAAGCAGAATTCATCTATCCAAGGCATATACTTCAGATACTTTAAGCCTGAAGAGGGTACACAGAAATGTAGAGGTTTATATAAAACCACTAGGGTTGAAATAGGTGCTTCATGACTCACCATATTATTTACCTCTTACCCTAAAAGCCAGCAAAAACCCCAATGCAGGCATGCATAACAACATTTCCCTCTGTAAAACTGGAAACCAGCAAGCGCCCAACTTACAGCACTATCAAGTTATGTTAATGTCTAAGTATGATATTAGTAAATCAAGGAATGTACATTATTTTAAAGATTTTTTTGTAAACGTTCATCCTAATTTCAAAACACTGTATAGCACTACAATGAATTATATTGCTGATTCTGTACTGTATCTGAAGGAGAGCAGACAACGTTTTTAATTCTGTTCAGATAGTGATAAGGTTTGAATAACAAAAATCATAAAGACTAAGAGCCTTCAGGGAACCTCCTTTTACTACTAAGGAACTGTTTTTGTACCTAATTAAAAATTACAATAGACAAATCATCATGTTTCTGGGATTCTTATTAAATGTTTCTTTTTTAAATGTATTTTACATTTGTAACCACTATCACAACTACAAAATTAATCCATTCTTTGGAAATTACCTAAGAATGTTAGAGTAAGATATACAATTTGCCTATATACATTTATTTCATTTCTAAGGAGGTATATTCTGAAGTACTGTAGAAGCACCTTTATTTT
Organism: Meleagris gallopavo; assembly: GCF_905368555.1. NCBI lineage: Eukaryota > Metazoa > Chordata > Aves > Galliformes > Phasianidae > Meleagris > Meleagris gallopavo. Next base: position 5,596,288 of record NC_139414.1, on the reverse strand, counting down.
CACATCCATTATTTAGTGACTTAGATGAATAATAAAGAATTAAAATCAATGAGAAAAAAATCTAGATAAATAATAGCTCTTACACTGTCTCCTGATATTACCACTGCACTTCTGCAGCAGAGAATTGTACTAAGAGGAGTAGGCTGCAACAAAAATAATTGAAGTTAATCATGTAAATCATTCAGTTATGTATTCCATCAGGACTCCATAAAACTCTCTTATGAGGAACAGAACTAGATCTAGCTCTCTATTCCATATTAACCTTCTTATTTTTCAAGGTGAATATTTTCTTAAAGTAGTGCCAGGATCAACATACAAAACCAGCATTTATTGTGAGATCCGTTGTACTCAAATCCTCTACAACTTCAGACTAGAATCATGACTACACTTTATTGTATAGAATAGAAGTAACAATTATAAGAGAACAAAACAAAAACTTGACAAATTTCTGCATTTTGCTGCTTTTACTCTTACTTCTCCCTCTTCATAGTTTCCACTTTTTTTCTCTCCTCCATCCCAAATTGCATATTAAGATATACTGCTTTTTTTCATCTACATCTCAAGTTCTACCTCAAAGTTCACTCAGTCACTTCTCCAATACAGACAACATGCTGTTCTTTTTGCTTCTTCTGAATAGCTCCTCCCATTCTTTTCCAATTCAAATATTCTGCTCCCACTGACTCCCAGCTAACTAACTAGAAGTAGTAAAGCTGTTATCTTCCAGCCCAAGGAAAGTATCTCTCTTCTTTGGGTTATTATTCATTTAATAAGCTTGATACCATGCTGCTTTCATATACTAAGGCTTTTTAGAGGAAGCCTCTGGGCTTCATCTTTAATATGCATTCCATGTTCTGGTAAAGCTTGATAAATCTTTCTAATTGCTAACTGAGAAAACACAAACATTTCCGTTTTCCTTCACCAAACTTATTGTTACAGTGACTGGGCACGAAGGCAACCTGCTTTTCATGTCTGGGTTCTTTCCTGAGTCTTCTTCCAGCTCATCGCATGAAATCCTCCACAGATGGGATTTTTCCAGCTATTAACAAAGTGATGCCAGTGTGATTTCTGCTAGGTTCACTCATGCCAACTGAAGTTTCTGTAGCACACTTGATTGATTTTAACCATTCACAATTTACGCCATTGGCAAATCGAAGCATTAATTAAGGGAGTTGCTTAACCCATACGTGTCAGGTCCTTCTTTCTAAAACAGGGGATGGGTAAATGTTCAGGGACATAGCACCTCTCAGAAAACATGCACTGACTGTCCTTTCCTCTACAGTAGAGCAACAACACATCCACTTTTCCAGTGTTCTGACAAACAGCTCTCTCCCTTTTCTCAGAAGAGTCTCACTCCTCTCACTCAAGAAGGCTGGCTCTGACTTCAGCCACACCTCCTCTTGAAAAATCCATGAGCTACTGTAGCACTGTACACCTGTTGACTCTAAATGGAAACACTGTACTGATAACAATTCACTTTCCATGCAAATTGTTCTGTTCAATAGCACAGACTACAAAATTTAAACAAAAGTATAAGCTCTGTCAGATTATTCAGAGTATGTCTTTTGGAGACATTTACTCTGTGTAAGTTGGAACACAAATCAAGGTTATCAAGTTTCAGGTAAAATATTTCAGCAAAAATAATACTGAAACAGTCAAAAGAAATGTCCAAGTGCAGAGTAGCAAGAACTTCCATTACTGAAGTACACTATTTAGAAATGCAGAAATAAAACGTCAGATGTAGTCATGTAATTGAAGAACAGAACAGTAAGCCTGGGAGCATAATGTGGCCACATACAGCAACAAACATCACAGTTTGTGATGGGAGAAGTCTTACACTGCTATCTTTGATACTAAATTTCTGTCTACTTCCTTTTTTAATATAAAGGAAAGGCTGGTATTTACTTATCAGAGCAGGTTAGAAGTATTGAGAAAAAACATTAAGGTGTTTCATACTGCGAAACGTATTTGAACTTTTGAAAACCACAAAAACTTTATTGTCTTCCACACATGCATCTGCTAGCTTTGAATTCATTTGGTGAGAGGGGAAGGAAAATATAAACCAGGTCAAAGTCTTGCAGATAAAATTCTTCACAAATAAACATCTACCATAACCCCATGAAGCCAACGATGAGTGCAAGAATTATCACTCTAGTGTATCTTCTCCTTTACTGGAAGGTAATTATTTCAACACTCGTATTGCTCCATGTTATTTGTATTAAAAAGGAACCAAAATTTAGGCCATACAAAACTACAACGAGTTTGCGTGGGTAGCTGCAACAGCCAAATATGCCAGCATTAACAACAGACTTCTCGTTTGCCTTCCCAGTGTGGAGACTTCAGTTACTTTGCACCCTACAAGGATAAATCTATGCTTCCATTGTTGCCTAAATCAATGTAATAAATTGACTGCAAATTACATTAGAAATTTTATGACCATTTTAAACAGTTAAACAAATTAAACACAAAAACATTTAAAATCTACCACACAGCTTTTCTCCTTAAAGTAAGTTCATCCATAACCTATGGGCTCGCAAGATGAACAAAAGCTTACAGAAACTGCAAATTAACAACATATTTTCACTTGAAGCAATTCAAAAGTTTAGATGAAGCACATCCACTTTAATAACAGTTTTAGGAAACTGAAGTAAAAGTAAAAACAAAAACAAACAAACAAACAAAAAAACCCACCAACTATGAGACATTAAAGATCAAACTCTCTTATAGCCAATGAAACATTACTGTTACAGCTGTGTTTGTTTCCCTTCTGTCTCACCAACCTTAACACAAGGTTTATTTAAACAACAACAAAATAATCAAACAACTTAACAGACATTAAAGTACTGAGAAAAGTCCACCAGAAAGGAAAAACAAACAAAAACTTCCACACTCCTACTACTTGACTGTCTTTGTATACAGCGCATTACTACTCATTAGCTTCTCATTTTTTATTGAGAGTGGTTTTCTCTTGTCTTTAAAATAGCAATTAATAATTATATTTAAAGCTCTCTAAAATGCAATGGTAGTTTTCCCTCACACTTTCTTAATGCTACTGAGATAAGGTAGTAGACCTATTTTTCTTCTTCACTTTAATGCAGAAACAATCTAGAAAGACAGCACAGTAGAAATGTTGAGGTCCAACATCTATCCCAATTTTCAATTTCACACTCAGCTACCACAGCTCTTCATTTAATGGCTCCCTGCAGGTAGGCACAGGCAGCCCTCCTACTTGTCTTCCCAGCACACTCCCAGCCCAATCCAGCAGAAGAGCCATGAGCAGCATACAGAAAGCCAAGTACAAGATACTCTAGAGCTCAGAAAATGAAAACATTGAGGTCCCATCTCAGGTACTGTGAGGCAACACGTACCTTGCACTCAAAGCTCTGAGGCTGTGCTCCCCACTTCCCAACTCTCCTCCTACACACATACATATCTTATGAGAAAGAAAACTAAAAAAAACACACAAGGACTCACCCGATCTGAACATGGCACACTGAAGGCTCAAGCACCACTGAGAGCAGCTAAGCACTGTGAGGACAATGCGACCCCTAGCAAGCACAGCTGGACTTGTTAGGGCTAGCTACAAACATCCACCTGACACTCACTGGCATCTGATTCTGCTGCATCTAGAAATTTCTCCAGAACGAACAGGCTTAGTGGTAACTGTTTATTTCTACCCCCCCAAAAATATGAACACCGGCAAACACAGAAGCAGTCATATTCCAGGCAGCATATAGGATGAAATACTAAGAAAAGTCCATTTAGCATAAATGACCTGTTTGTTCATTTGCAAACGCTTAAGAGCAAACCCACCAGTAATGGTTCTTCAGAGAACAGAGATCCTACCCTGCCATTTTTTGTGTCATCATCCCTCCCACCCCCAAAGTAACAGAAATTCAGCACTGATACTTTGCAAAATCCTGCCTTCAGAGGCACACCAGCCCCCAGCTACATACTGCAAATTGACTCTTCACTTCAGCTGGCAACAGGCTGCAGCTGGAGACTGGCCCCATAGTAACCCCACCATGGGCATGCTGGGGTGCACCAGCTGCAGAGAACTTCTCAGGCATGGATGGGAACTTAAATTAAAGCTTCTATGAATGGCTCGTTATTATCGGGGAGAAGCAATGGTGCCGTAAGCTAGGTGAATAAATTGGAACTGAGAAAACATGACTCCTCAGCATTAAGTCCTCTGGAAACAACGGCATGAATTTCAACCCATTTTGCTAAACAGAAGGCAATATAATTCATGAATGTGGATATTTGCAGCCAAATAAGAAAGAATTTACAGTTTGCCATAATTATCTAACAGCTATCATAAAGGACTAAATCCATTTCGTACTTCTCAAATGATGGTGCCTAGCATATCGCTGCTTTACTTTGGAAAGAGTCAAGTATATTTAACTGCTTCCACCCAGAACACAAACTGTTTTTTGGGGTATTTTTAGTGGTGCTTTTTTTTTTTTTTTTTTTCATTCAGAACTGCAGCATACATAGAAATACTAATGACTTTCTTCAGGCTTTTTGAAAAATACTTCTAAGCAGATTCATAAATACTTTTTTACTTATCACTCAGTTAAATTCACTAGGTGAGAAGGAAAATGCAAGGTGATCACAGCTGCGATGCATTTTGTCATCAAAGCAACACAACTAAACACAGCTGAAACTAGTGTACAATCGGGCATTTCTAAGCAGGACTGTGGGTTGCCTGGCCAAGGCAGGGTTATTTCTAAGTGATCAGTGTAATTTGGATGGAGTTTTGTTGTTGTTGTTGTTGTTGTTTGTTTGTTTTTCCATTTGCAGGGTGCTTGCTCTTTTACACACAGCCTGTGATTTATTTGGTTACTTGGTATTGCTTGGGATGTGATGCATTCTGCCACACTTCCACAACAGATTCCTCAGAACATTCACAGATTTTAATACAGCTATAATGTCTACCTCTCACCACAGAACTCTATATTAAATTACATTTTAAAGAAAGCTGGGTAAATTCCTGCCTTTGCCTTCATTGTACACAGGGCCTAAATGAATCTAACAAAGTGAAATAAAGACCTCTAAAATACATATAATGTCCTTCAGGGAACAAGTAAAACAGCAGAGAAAGGCAGTTGTTTTCTAGCAAGGTGCCCATAGAGCAGCCAGTTCTCGGCAGGTATGAACATAGCTCTGCCTTTAATGGAGCTAAGCATACTTTTGTCTACTGCTCGTTACAGATAGTTTCTTCCTCACAAATCTGATATAAGGACCAGATATCTTTTCCTTTTTCTCCTTAGTAACTGCCTGAATTAATATATGGAATAGTTAATAAGACAATGTTAGCAACCCTTCAAAAATGTTATTTACTACATCAGAGAAATCAGTGCTCAGAGTTCTGTGAAAGATGAAAAAATTTCCTACTAAAATGGTTCAGTGTCTTAATTTTTTATATCTGAAAAACAAAACAAAGCAAAAAATACCTCAGTGTTAGAAGTCAGCAAAACAGTTTCTTAAAAGCAGCACCAAAAATTCTGCAGGTACATCAGTTACTAATTCACCAACACACACTTTCAAATACAAGAGATCTCAGATAGAAACTGAATACAATCACGCAAACTGTTGGAATTTAACCTTGTGTCCAAAACCTTTGCTGTGTAACAGTAGAAGTTATGCAGTTCTTTGTCAATGGTCATCATTTCCACGTGTTCTACAAGAGTGTTCCAATTCTTAATCGGAATACTACAGCACTACAGGAACATAGCATCATGAGACTCCCCTATCTCCTTCAGGTAGCAAGTCTTCAATATATCTATGAGCTTCCATTCTCTGGTACACATTTAAATTCAGAGAGGTGATAAGGTAGAAAGTGACTGTGGCAGGGCTTATGATCTGACAGGCACCATCAGCCGAGGAAACTGCAGAGAAATTAATCAATCTTGAGCTGTTACCAGTACTTTGTGATTGCTCTCTTTCAGTCCAACACTGAATCAGATTTATATCCCTCTCCTGGTCTAACAAGTATGGGCTAACATACGCTTCCAATTAAAATGAAAAAGTTAACAGAAGAAAATATTGATTTTATTTTAACCTTTGCTCTAAATCATTTGGAGAGGAATAACACCATGCTGAACACATGCCCCAAACTTGGCCTTTCCAGATTCTACCCATCTAAATTAATGCACTCGGGATTGTGGCAGCTGCACAGTAGGGATCAGACCACACAAACATTTCACTTGCTTTGGATTTTTCTCCTATTTTGAAGAAAAAAAAAAAAAAACCACCACAAAACAAACAAACAAACAAAAAAACCACCAACACACAAAGATATCAAAGGGTATGTGTATCAGAATTCTGCAGTACCTAGCTATAGATTCATGCCCTTCCCTGCACTCACTACTCAAGGTAGACATTGTCATTATTTGTTTGTTTAAAGCAACAAGACTCATAAACTGATAATATAGTTATTTCCTTCCAATATAAACTTCCAATAAACTTAACTGATAAAGAAATGGAGAAAAAAAGTAAGATACAGTAGAGTCCCTATAACATCACTTCAAAAGGTCTAGCTAACCTTTTGTAGCATTAGTTAAACTTGGATTTGCTCTTATGGTTTGATATGGGAACTTTTCAGTTTGATGCTTTTCCAATACTCCATTGGTAGAAATAAACTGTTATAAAGACAAAGGCTGAGATTTTTGAAGTTATGCAGGAATCTGGACCTAATTTTTTAAAAGATGTTCAGGAGCAAAACTCCTCCTGAAAGTCAACAGAAGCTGTAAGTCATTCAGACACCTGGCTATCTTACAAAATCATTCAATTTAAAAAATAGGTGAAGTTTCATTTAAATTTGTAAAACTTTGTCATGGCTAAGATCACTTATTTTCTTTGAAAATATGAAGTTTACTGATATTGATGTGGTGATGTGGGCAGTTTATAGATTTTGTCGATAAATATAACCTAATATGACTCAAATACTTAGAATCTTCAGTACTCTCATTTACCTTGAGTAGGCTACCTTTTTTGTTGTTATTAAGTTATTTTATTTTGTTATTAAGTGCAATATATATTTCATAATACTGTTCTGTTAAAAAATTTAGGAAATGAAAATTACAGATATCTGTAATTATTTTATGATGTTAATGCTCATTTCAGCTCTGTTAATTCTTCTCTGGAGATATTCAAGACCTGCCTGGATGCCTTCCTGTGTGATCTGCTGCAGGGAACCTGCTTTAGCACGGGGTTAGACTCAATGATCTCTAGAGGTCCCTTCCAATCCCTACAATTCTGTGATTCAAAGACATCTACTAGGAGAATAAAACAAAAAAACAAACAAACAAATAACAGTAGTGGAGATAAAGTGGTACCTCAGATTTAGGGTGGAGACAAACTATAATTTGACTGGGTAGTGAACCAGTTGCTTCCCAGGCCTATATCTTGATTTTGCTTTACTGCAGAGTAAGAAAATCTAGTGGTTTTTGCAACTCTACTTATAATAGCATCAATTTTTATTTATCTTTTCCCTCAATAATTTTCACCTAATCATTTTTTTCCTTTTTTTTTTTTGCTTGATACTTCCCTCCTATTTAAGTTTCTTTCCTACTTTATCTTTCTGTAACATCTACCATTTACAAATCTTTCATTCCAAAAGCACAAATTCTTTGTTTTTGTCTCCTCTTCTGTGAGAAGAGGTGCAAAATACACACATCTGCACAAATAGGGCACAGCTCAAATTGGACACCAAGCAGTTTCCCCAGCTAAAGATTAAAATGAAGACATTTTGAAATTCTGACACTTCAAAAATCATCCCAGCGAAGCTGATATGCTTTGTTACACAGGACAGTAAGAGCACATCATACCAATGTTTTGTTTTGCCAGAGGTTTCCCTCTGAATATTGATAATCTTGAAAGCTTTCTCCTCACAGATTAAGCTGGATGTACCTGAGAAGAATCCAAACTGCCAGACATAACCATGCTACAGTCAACAGAAAGGAAAGGAATCAGAATATTTTTGTATCAGTAAAACATCAAGTGCGTTAAAGTCAATACTACAGCTATTATGTCTTAAAAGAAGGCACAGCTGTCTTCATTTCGTACTGACAGGCACTTACTACTGACAAACTAGATATATGGAGCTTATTACATTTTCACATACCACATTCATTTACTTATATACAAATACTGTGATATTGATTACTTAATTAAAACATGCGGATGTTCAGAACTGTCCTAAGTCAAGATCTGCAAATATACATCATTTGACATGAATGTGTGTTTATTTGTAAATCTACCTACATATGCTTAGCATATTCGATTAGTAAAGCTAAAATTATGAACCAATAATACCAACAAAACTGCTGTGTCAAATTTGTAAAAAGAGTGAAAAATGCATATTTAAAAAAAAAAATACTTTCTGTGAACATTTTAAGCAAATAGGTATATGAAGAGCTAATGCTGAGAACTTCTACAGGTTCAAGTTCAATTTAAATAGAACTCATTTAATTCTAAGTTATGTTAATTATGACTGCTTAAGAAGTCCCAAAACTTAGCCATGAATAGAAACATTTGATTTAAAAAAAAAAAAATGAAAAAATAAAAAGTGGGCATCATAGACATCATAGTAGAATGAATTACTGTATTACTTAATACAGGAAAATATGTTTTAAAAATACACATAACAGTAAGTTTTGTTTTCTCCTAACACCAAAAGCTGGGAAAACAAAACAAACAAACAAAAACACTCCAAAATACTTCAGGTTAAAAACCATGCATAATTCAGCACTTAAATTGATTTTTAATCTTTTCACAATGCTTGGGGAAATATTTTATGATTCTGAATACCAAGGGTGATAAAGAATATTCCAAACAAAATCACAGCTTTTATATGCAGTCAAAAATAATACAATGGCTAACAGAAATCAGTTCTTTGAACTGGTGACAGGAATAGAAACTACCTCAAATACTATCAATTTGCATCTAAGTTTACAAGGTTTATCAAGGAAATGAAAAAAAAGTCACAAATTCTAGAAACTTTTAGTCATTAAAGGGACACAGAACACCTTTAAGACTTCAGGAGCTGGAACAAGGATCTGTACATCAGTAGATGTTGCTGTTGCTATGTTTTCCTATGTTCTTCCACTACCTTACAACCACATACATATTCCTTCCTACAAGCAGTTGTACATGTCGCTTAGACTGTGACTTTTTTTTTCAGAAATCACTGAGCCCTGGTAGAATCCCTTTTCTCTGATACCCACCAGAGACAAAGGGGATTTGTGATCTGTGTTACTATCTTTTGCAGTCTAGTCTGCAGATGAGTGCACTAAGATCGGCACTTAACTCTGCTGGTTTATAGTGATGTTTAACAACAAACTACAAAACAAGGGTATCTAGTTGAATTAAAAGCATCCAAGATATCCATGCCGCGTGGTACCATGTGTCTTTGTGCAAACCCCAAACCAGACTTTCTTCAGGCTTAAGCACAAAAAAAGAATCAGTCATAGCATTAAATGAGAATGACTAAATTTGCAAAAAACGTTTATGTCTCTTTTACTACTACTTAACTCATTCTCAGCTGCACCAGAGATACTATGCTCGTATCAGTGATAAAGATTAGCTGTTTTGCTGCAGCAATAGATTTATTTTGCTTTATAAGGTCATTTGATTTTATTTGATATTCCATTTTTCAAGTGCTAGCAATTAGGAAGATGAAGTCCATGATGAAAGTCAGTCCTGCATTTGCAGGAAGGTGTTTATGCATTAGAAATACATCATTTTTACAGAAGAGGATGGAAAAAAACAAGGTACCACTGCCTGCACTTTACTAGAAGAAACGACAACTCGATTTCAGGCTTCAGTCATCATTACCAGAGTAGTGGGTTCAAACAGTACTTTAATATTCAATTTTATATGAATAATCTTAATACTATTACACTTTCCATATTTGCAGATCTAACATTTATTTCCTACACAGCCACGAGCATAAAACAGATGATGTTCTCCTCCAGCAAAACTGGAGAGGCAGAGGACGTGTTGAGATTTTTATTCAAAATAAAGATTTAGTTGCTTGTAATTCTCAGTAGTAGTTTGGACGATCACATTTCCCCAGCAGCACTATTTTGTGCTACGTTTCTTAGACCAAAAGGTTGCAATGACGTCTATTTTTGTATCCAAAACACTACAACGGCCTTAGCTACCAGTGTAGCAATTACTTCTCCTTGGAAACCAGACATTTTATTTAAATCAGCCGTAAAAACTGAGTTTTATGCAGCTGTCCACACTTCCAAACACTCAGATACAGTAATAAGAAAATCCATGAACATTTCCCAGCTTTCTCTCTTAAACAAGCATTCCATGCAGCCACAGTGGTTACATTATTAATCTAGATAATTATATAGCAAACATGATTTCATTCAATAATTCAATTTTCTGATTAGAAATTCTTATCAAAGGAGATTTTGAAGCAAAGCTGTCTTCCTGATTAGAAGAGAGAATGAACTATAAAAAAACCATAGTGCTTCGTTGTTGTTTGTTTGTTTTTTAGTAGTGGTACATGCCAACTGAAGATCTGATCAGCTTCTTAGCATTTTCTTAAAATACCAAATTTAATCTTAGCTACATAAATGGGTTCTAGATTGTGGAAAACAGAATGTCAGGAATGAATGAAGAGGGTGGTGGTGTTTTTTCTTTTTTCCTCCACCTAAAGAGGAATAATTGTTGATCTGTCTTCATGAAATTCTACATTTTCCTGAAAAACTTCCTGAAGCAAGCAATAGAAAGCATTATTGGCAGAAAATGCCAATAGTCACAACACTGATATGAGTAAGTCTCTTTACAGAGAGTTAAATGGTCCTGGTTGCATTGGCATGACATCCTAATGCCAGTGATAAGGTTGTTATTTGATCCCATGCCTGTTGCATTACTGTGCAGAAACAGAAGAGAATGATGGGAAAAGAAGCCATAAAATGTTTGCGTACATATGTATACATACACACACATCTATTTCAAATTCAGACTAAGATGAAGAAAATGCAAGGTAGAAAATTCAAATGAACGTTATCATATGAAGCAGGAAGTATTGCATACATTACTGTCAACAGATTTATACCAGGAACATGAAAGGCAGTTTTATTTATATTATTATATTAATAATAGCCATTTGTTCAAACAGATTCTTCAGTATGTGTTGATGGTCACTAAATAATGAAATAAAAACTGGTGACTTCAGTGACTGTGTAGAATCTGTGACAGAAGGAAGAAATACAATTTGATTTCCCAGGTTCTCTGTGCTCTATTTCCTCTAAAGGAAGCTGATACATGCGTACCTGAGGTCAAAGAGGAAATTATGAGAATAATAATTCTTAGATGAGAGCAAGATAAAGTGAACATGACAGAAAACTGGCTGACAGGTGAGATGTGAGGTGGATAAATAAGCTGGCAGACCTTTCCTCAGTCAATTCAAGTTTTTGTTGACAACTAACAGAGGAGGGAAAATCTTGTCTCACTCCATTTCTAAGTTGTTTCCATTGTCAGCAAAAAAAGCATCTAATGCCTTAAGTGCAGAATACTAAAATATTAATTTCTATGCCCTAGTTTCATGCTCTATGCACCCTCCTGAAGTGTGATAAGTTACTTATTTTGTTTCCTTGATAAAAAATTGATTGATTCTGATCACTGCAAACCTCTTAAAAAGCCTATTTTTACTCAAGTATAAACTTAGAAGCCAGCACAACAAGGTGCACTGAAAAAGCAGAAAAGCAGTGGTCTGTATCACTAAAGAAATAGTTTTCAATGTTATACAGCATGATAGTAGTTTGTTCTATCAAACAAAAATTTGTCTGAAAATTGCACACAAGATGAAGACAAACTCAGAATAAATATTATGAAGACAGCATTCACAGAACTACTTGAAACATGCAACATCTATTTTCTTTTGTTTATTCAAGCTCCTGCTTCATAAAATTTACCTATTGAGTTATCAACCTCAAAAATTAATTAGAAATTAAGATCAGTACATCTTACTTCAGTACCTAAAAATCATTTCCTTTACAAGTAACTCAATTTTCACTTCTTTATTCAAAAGTTAGACCTTCATTTATAAAGCTGCTTTCATCTCTTTTTCGATTTTTACATATTTACCAAAAGAATAAATTTCCTATCTTCAAATTCTCACATTTTCATAATAAACCTAAATGATTTAATTTAAAAAGTTATGATTTATGTATGCTTTAGGCTTATCATGCAAAAAAGAGTCAATAACCAAGATAACTTAGGTCTGTACATCAGACCACAGTGAATAACCAGATTACATACAGACTTATGTGGATCTCCAGTTACAGTTTTTCTGCTGTGCTGTCACATATAATAAAAAAAAAAAAAAAAAAACCTCCAAAAAAATGCTCTTTCCAGTTACCAGTAAAGAGCATCTTGCAACATGTATCTTGTAAACTGAGGAACAAGACTATTTAATTTCCTATTCTCAACACTTACATCAACTGAGTGTTCACTTCTCCACTAACAAAGTTGAATTGCTCTGTGCATATTTTATAGCAGCTCTTCTCTAGAGTGAATGGATCAATATCACCAATGGATTTTGTAAAGGGCACTGTAAAGCTAACAGATGGTAACAGATGGGCCCAGTTCATCTGTTCAATTCAACAGTTCAATTCAAAGAGGTACTTTTAAATAAAAAAATACATACAATGCTTAAGGGGATACTCCTTTTCCACCATGTGATTTCTGTTGCCTTTCATGGTGCTGCTCCCAGTAAGGAGTTCCAAGCATCGGTTTTTACAAATAAGGCCAGCACTGCACTACCACAAATGAGCAAGTATCCACGGAACCCAACAGAGCTGCAGAATTTACCCCTTTGGTCTACGTATGCTTCACTGAGATACCACAGGAGCGAAGCACCACATGAAGAGCCCATCTGAAGAACAGTCCACAGCTCCAGTTAGATGCCCAATAGAATATAGAGGCCTTTCTGTCCTAAATAAAGAGTTCCTGTCCAGAACTACCTTGAAGTTGATGCTAATTTATTGCCACCATTTCAACTCTAGCATGTTCATTAATTACAGTATTTCATATAATTTCAGTACTCCAGACTCCTTACCAAATACATTTCTGTCTTTATTCATAGCTTTTCTCATTAATGTACCTGGAACCTCTGCAAAGCAAGCATCACAATAAGGAGCTGAAGACCTGTCAGATACAACTAAAATTTGTTAAATTTGTCACCTACACTAACAAATAAATCATGTACTAATAAACCTTTCAAAAATTATTTCAGCAGCTGGCTATATACACCCTGATGCTATATCAAAAAACCTGCAAAGGCCTGAACTGCTGTTGTTTTTAGTTATATTTACTGCTTCAGAATAACAGACACTTAAATGTCTTCACAGTACACATAAATGTTAATTTTAAATGCTTGAATAACATTTAGTTGAATAAATTAAATGAATTAAAATTTATTTAGAATAATGAATTAAATTTCAAGTTAAATATAACTCCTATGGAGATTACTTTCTACAGCGGGCTGGTCAATATTCTCATTCATTTATCCAAAGTAATTTCCTGTTGCTTTAAAACTAATAGAAAAAGGCAAATACATTATAATGCATTAGGATTTTTTTTAAATCAAGGAGTTAAATTCAGAAATTGAAAATTCAATCTTCTCACATTTTCAAATAAAAGTAATATAAATTTGTTTTGCAGTAGCCATGTCATCATGCTAGTTCCATGTCAATAAACCAGAGTCACATTCAATCACGTAACTAATCACCCCACAGAACGATTTTTTTCTTTCAATCTTTGTATCGTTTTATAATATTAACGTATAAGAAAATGTTAAGCGAAAGAAACAGACATATAATATGAATTACTTCATTACAAAAAATAGAGCAGCATGTGTGATTATGCAAGTTGATTTGTTGATTATGCAAGTTGATTTGGTCCAAAATGTGTTATACAAGTGTCAAAAACTATGCATTGTAAATACGTGTAACACATCTACCTATGTTTTATCTATACACGCCTTCATGAGTTTCCAGTAAGAGCAGAATACCTTCCAAGCTCAGTGCCATAAAACTGCATAAATAAAAGGGGAATTGCATTAAAAGAAAAGGCAAATCCATTTACAATCCATTAGACTCAAACATGCAGACATTGAGAAATAGACCAACAACTCAAAGAAAAGGAACTTGGCATCAAAAAAGTGACTGAAAGCTGCAGACATGGTTACTGGTTGGAGATTTCGTGTCATTGCAATACACTAGCATCTCCTCACAAATTATATCAGCTGAGTCCCAATTAGTTGGGCAGCTTTTGTGTTTGACATCACAACAGGAGCAGAAGGCAACAAGGACTCTGCAGCACCAGTGAGGAGGCTGAGTATAAAAATACTGTAGAAAACTAATACAAATAATGCATTCAGCAAGTTTTTGTTTGAACCTTCCTTATGATGAAAGTGTCCATAAAAAAGAAAAGCTAGAATTTTCATAATCAGTAACAAAATTCAGACAACAATTAATACTTGAAAAGCCCTCCTGACTAGTACTCCATAGGCACCTTTCCTCGCCAAATGATGTCTGCAATGTGATTGAAAGGTATCATTTCTGAATCAACCTACCACCTTGTTTTACTGATTGATAACTCCTGGTTGAACAGAGCCTAGGTTATACAATTGCTTGTGCAGAGAAAAAAAATATTTTTCAAGTGTTTTTCTTTTGTTTGTTTTTGGTGGTGGTGTCTTGGTTTATTTTCTAAAATGTTTGCTCTTTTGTCACTTAATACACAATCACCGGAGATCAAAGGAATAGAAAGAAAAATGGAATAGAGAGAATGTGCAGTAAAAAATCCATTATATCGGGTAAAAAAATCTTTCTTACATCTATTTAAAAGTAAATGAATATATTCAATTAACTTGAAACAAACAGATGTCCACCAGCATGACATCTTTGAATCCCTACCAATTTCTTTCATAACCTCTCCTCTAAAAGTTTGTAAGAACAATTAACAAGGAAAATCAAATCCCACTGAGAAATTAAGCCCCAAAATGAATCAAAGGTAAGCAATACAGCTTCCTTTTAAAATTGTATCCAACTTGTGAAAGAACCTAATTAAAATACTTTAGCATGTCTAACTGTATTAATTGAATTTATCAAACCTGTTTACATTAGCAGGAGAGGACTAATAATAGTATCTAGTTATTTTTGATACACTAAAAGTAACCCACACTGAGTTAATGACAAAAAAAAATACTTAGCGGATATTCATTATCAAGGTTCACACAGGACATCTGGCATTTCAAGACTACTATGTGATTACAGTCAACACACAACTGCTATGCAAGGTAATACAATCTGGATGTGAACCATTGCCAAGGTAATCACTCAACACATTCCAGACATTTTGCCATAAGATGAACTGAAAGAGCCAATTTATTGTCAACTGTCCTCATTGTACTTTCTTCTGAATTGTACATAAATACATAAAGAGCATTTATGGCTAAGCAGTCATATAAAAGTTTAATAATGGGCATTAGGGATTTTTTATTTATAACATAGCTTTTAGGCCTTCATTTTTGTGCACATTCAATGTAGTCATACTAGTTAAGAGTAAAAAAGAACAGTTCACACAGAAAGGCATAGCTTCTTTTTAAAATATGTTATTTTGATATATCAGTCTGAAACTTAAAGGAACACACAACACAGTGAAGCCGTCCTACTCATTTAAGAATAAATTGTAAGACACAGAACTTTGCTAGCTGACTTCAGCCAGGTCAGTGCTACAAGAGATACTTGTTCCCTTTCCCTTATCAAATGGCCTTGTCACTGCCAATGGAGGCATCTTCCCCAGTTCCAGGAAGCACACTGTTTCTGATAAAGCATTAGCACAAGCTCAAATAACTTCCCACAGCCTGTCTAGCAATTTAATTTCTGAGAAAAAAAAAAAAAAAAGAAAAAGAAAAAAAAGAAAAAAAAAAAGAAAAAAAATCCAAGTCATAGAACCACAGGCTTACAGGGTTTGTCAGGCAGAAAAGGACTCAGGATGTCTCTGGGACAACACCCTGCTCAAAGCAGGGACAACTGTGAGGTCATGCCAGGTTACTCAAGTTTCTATGAAGTTAGGTCTTGAAATCCTCTTAAGATGTTAGTGCTTCAGAACCTGACTGTCCAGTCTGAAACTTTCCTGTTTCAATCTGTCGTCTTTCCTCCTTCGACCACAATGACCCCCAGCTTATTCCTCTCAATTTCCTCCTAAATAGGTACCAAGGGAGATTTCTCCAAAATCTGATTATTCTTCAGGCTAAACAAGCCCAGTTCCCTCAATTTCTCCTCATTGGTAAGTGTTCCAGCTCCATAACCAGCATCACTATGAAGACTTTTGTATAATAGCAGGCCCAATCACTTCTGAGCATTAATATTTATCTATTTTCCAAATTAGGGTCAAATTGTGATTATGATGGACATGAGCTGACTTATGCCTCTGTTCCCTGAGTTTCATGTTTTACTAAATTTGCACAGTGTAGCTGTACTATTGACTTCATATAGGAAAGGTAGAATAAAAAGAATAGTCTACAAATAAAAAAAACTTTGAAATTCTTTTTTTTAACCAACTCGAATAATCTTTTATATGTACAGTAAACGTAAGATGCACCCCAATAAATAGAAATAAAAGCTAATAATCTAAGAGAAAAAGGCAGCTTACACCCACTTTCTGCCAGGCTCCTTCTCACATCCACTGTATAAAGCAGTAGAGATGACTGTGCAACAGCTGAAATAAGGACCTTGACAAGTGAGCAGATCAGATATATTTCACAGTTAGTATTTCCACACACCATGGCTACATAAATTCCAACCAATCTCTCCAGATTAGCAGATATTTGCAAGCATATGTGATTATTATTATTTTTTTAAATCCTTTGAATCCTTCTATAACAAAATTCCAGAATGAAAACCTAGAAAAACCTAGCTGTTGTAAGTAGCAATTCTGTTGTTCTCAACACATCTCCTTAAAATAACAGCAAATTCTTGCACAAGAACTCAACTTCTTACTGTCTTCCTTTATTTCAGTGGGATAAGTATCATTCACAACATCCCAGTGACATTTCCCTATGCATTTAACACCAGAAAAAAAAAAAGAAAAAAAAAAAAAACCTGGAAAGCAATTCTTTACATCTTTACATCATGAGTTGCGTATTCACAGTAAATAACAGGATATTTTTTCTCTTGATATTAATAGCCAAGTGTAGACAGAGAACTACTTGGGGATAAGATTAGCTATGTTATCCCATACTTTTAGTTAAAAAAATAAAAAAAAAAAAAAAATTAAGTCTTCCTCTCCTCTCCCTCCTCCCAAACCCCAAAGAAAAGGACAGTTACTTCTTCCTTGACATAACAGAACCCCAAGACTAAGTACTCACATTATTAATGTTATTATTTTTAACACTTGAGAAGTAACAGCCAAAACATGCCTACACAATGCTTGTTTTTAACCTTCTGTAACAGCACATCACTTCCTTACCCATTCCACTATTGCTAATACTTTCTCTCTTTAGGTTTCAACCCTAGCTCTGCACTGTGTTGTTAATTTGTCTGCCTTGTTGCCTCAGAGCTGATGGTGCCAGTGACAGCCACACAGACAGAGCTGTGCAACTATGATGATACACATCTCTAACAGGATTGTTAGCTCAGGTTCAATATCCACACTAATCCAATTGCACAGGTTGGATCTACATCATACATACTACACATGTAAATAATAAAAGGTTATGGGTGAGAAAACAGTGGCATCTGGGGATAGCAAGTCCTCTTGTCCTTGGTGTTGCAGAAGACTACATTCAGTGCTGCATAGTTATTGAGACACAAGGATATAGATCATTTAAATAAATCACTTTATATTTAAACTGAAAATTCAGATATAGTGTTCAAACATACATAAATATAAAAGTAAAACTGCATTGCTTAGAGTCACTGTACGTTGTTGTCTCCTTACAGATGGACACTGTCAGCACAAAAGACAGACTACTACAATATCAGTGAGTTTGGTTTTACCAGTTCAAGATGTTTCACCCCTAGAAACATTTCTAAAAAGGTGTTTATCATCAGTAATTTACATGCCTGTACTATCTTCACCAGTTTATTGAGATGCAGTGCAAATATTTTTATCAATTAATAATTGTTGATAAATTAAAAACATTCTTTGATTATTTCATTTTATTTTCCAATTTTCACGAGAGAACTTTTGTGTAAAATGTAAAACTTAAATGAACTTTGAAATTTTGCAACAAACACTTCAGCAAAAACATTTAGAAAATAACATGAATGTGGATGGATACCTAGAATTGCAAATAAAATTCAACTTCACTGATCACCTTCAATGGTCACTTAAGAAAATCTACATAAAATTCAAGGCAAATTTCTACAAAATGTAAAATACTGTGAAGTCAAGAATATAAGCATATTACAGCTAGCAATATAAGTTCATATAATAAAGTGGGAAAGTATGAAATGTGGTTTTCTGGAGTGTTCTACAAAATTTGCCAATTACAAAAACTTGTATGTTGTTGTGGTTTCATTTGATTTTGTTTTCATGTCTAGATGCAGTTCAAATAAAATAACTGCTTTTCAGAGTTGTCCATGACTTTACATTGCATTTTCATCTTTCAAGATGAATCTTACAGGCAGAGCTGAAGTTCGTGGTTTTTTTGGTTTTTTTTTGTTTGTTTGTTTTTGTTGTTGTTTTTTGTTTTTTGTTTTTTTTAAAGCAAACTTTTTTAGCAGAAGGGTCTGATAAGACTGCATCTCCCACTTTCAGGGACACAGGAATTACAATTCCCACAATTCAATTCATTTGAATTTGGAAAGAGAACTTCTGTAATAAACTTATACATAGTAAATAATTCTAAACATTGACAACATTAACAAGTTTTTAAATTTGGGATTTTTTTTTTTTTTTAATTAAATGAAATGGTATTCATATGGAATGGATTAACGGGCTTCAGGGCTTCATAAGGCTCAAAGAAGGTGTGAGATGCAGAAACTACATCTGTAGTGTAGCAGCAGTTACCAACAGTGAGACCTACAGGTCTAGCAATGCCAGGACATTCCATTTTGGTTCGTCTCTCTAGAGATGAGTGTCTAGAGCAGCCCTGAAGTTTAATGATAGACATTATTTTTCTTGCAACTTCAGTAATGACTTCCTTTAATCAAACACTTGTTTAATTAATTAGTTAGCATGATGCCGCAGCTCCATAAAATTTCAAATTCTTTCTCTGTCTTCACTTGCAGGTCCGTACATCCACTGCAATATCCTACCACAATTTTCCCAAACATTATAAAGAAAACTATTCAAAGCAGCTTCAAATTCATTTTTAAAGCAATAAGCCTAAAATTTTCCATTCCTTTCCATGAGCCTAAAAGCCCAATAGAATATAATCAGACCATAATTATTCAGTTACTTTACTTGCTTCTCTCTAGCTACACATAATTTATCATTTTTAGTTGTAACAAAGTTTATTTCAATGTTCTCTTTCATTACTGTTTTCATCTGCCAGAAGCACCTTACCCTCACTTGTTCATGCATTAAATTCTGAATTTCTTCCTAACTTTACTTATTCTTATAATGACAGACCACTCAGGAACTTCTAAAAGAGCTATCAGAACAGTGAGTTCTTGAAACATCAGTCTTTATTTGAGACAGGAACGTGGCCTACTTCTTTCAATACTATCAAAAAAGTAATAAAGGCTGTCAAATCTAATTGGAAAAAAATTCAATTAAAAAAAAAAAAACACCTGCAAAATCTTTCTCTATGACTTTCACGCAGGGACTGACCAATAGAGGTCACCACATCTATCACTGTAACCTTATACTGGATGGCAACTGCCCTCTGGTTGAAGCTGAACTGACTGAGCTGCTGCCCATCTCTTAATCTGCCTTTGATTTTTATCACAATGAAGAGGTTCTTTTATATTATTTTTAAAGACTACATTTGTTATGAACAACAATAATATTCCATGGATTAATTTATAGTTCAGATTTTTTTGATCGTGCATCATTTCCAAAGGGAAAAAAAAATATTTATCATCAATATATTCATAAAAGTGACAGCATGTTTTCTATCGTTGTAGATTAATGACAGTGGGAGTTAAAAAAGATGGTATTCAAAGTCACAATTTGAAGAGTAATTTTCCATATTTGTAACATTGTAAAAAAAAAAATGTTTCTGTTACCAAGCCACTGCTTATCGATAAAAGCAAGCAAGTAAACAAGAAGGATAGACAGCTTCACAATTTTGAGCAGAGAAATGGGATTTTATATTCAAGCCCTTGGATATAAGCAGACTCACTGGGTTTTGCTGTGATGCTACTGAGCATACACACTTATACAAACTGCTAAAATAACAATGATTACTTGGGAGAGTTTGTGGACGCAGTCAGAAGTTAATGAATATTCAGAAATTCTTACATGTTTGTACTGTCTACTCATTCTTTACTGTGGTTTTAGCACAGCCAAAATATTAGTGAGAGGCTGGAACTCCACCTGCAAACAAGGCCTGACTTGCAATTGCCTGAGACAGAGTACTTGTGTACTTAGAGCCATGAAGGGATAGACTTGACCTTTTTTTGAAAAGGCTATCTGTAAGTCTACCTGGAATGTAAGAGAAGCTTAAGACTTAACGGGGACAACTTACTGAGATAAAATTATCCAGCTTATCCTTGGTACAACACACTGGACTCACACAATTGTATCAGCCTAATAAGGGTGATACAGTGAAGTGTTAGGAGCTTCACCTCCAAGGTGAAAAGGCATTAATCATCACCTCATGCTCTGAAAGTCACCTCCTATTTCTCTGCTTCACTTCTCTATCAGTTACACAATGAACAGCCAAAGTTCTGTGCTATTTAAAATGTTTATAGTGCTCTTAAGGAGTGACATGAAGGGCTATTGCTGAAAAAAAAAAAAAAAAAAAAAAAAAAAAAAAAAAAAGAAGAAGAAGAAGAAGAATGGGAATAATGTCTTCTGCCTATCTCCAGCAAATAGGACAAAATCTAATAGGCTAAAATTGCAGCATGGAAAGCTCAAGCTAAGCATCATGAAAAACAGTGAGTATGGTAAAGACTGGAAGAGATTGCCTAGGGATTCTGTTGTATCTGTGTTGGTAGAGATCTTTAAGATTAGGACAGAAAACTATTTGTCAGGAATAACATAAGTATAATAAGGCCCTGCCTTGGGTTTTTTTCTGACCCATTTTTGCACATTACTGATAAAACAGAGTTGCTGTTAATGAAATATATACAGTTGTCCTTTCAAAATAGCATTCCAAAGTTGTACAGCATTTTGTGACAGTTTCTTGCCATCACAGAAACATACCATTGTCAAATTGATTCAGCTGATCTCACCTTGTTTGTAGCTGAACCACTCTTAAGTGCAAAACCATTCAAGTCAAAGCCCTGAAGTGGTTTCCAACTGACCCCAAAGGTCTGTTTTATGTTTCATCTTTGTAAGAGATTCCACTGGATTGGTGTTTATATTTATGATTCCCCAAATGGATTTTCCTAAATTAGATAATAAGTCAGCCCATTCTACAACCAAGACTATGTTTCTTAAAAGGAGAACAGAAGGTCTATTCTACATTTCTACAGAACTTGCTGTTTCTTCATCATTGGGTTTTTTGTTGTTGTTGTTGTTTTTTGTGATACCTTGCATATTCAGGATGTTAACACTTAAGCATTTAACAATTCATGATAGTATTTTCAAACTGTCCTTCAAAACTATGTGTATAGAAAGAAGAAACTTGGATAACCAAAAAAAAAAAAAAGACACAGGTATGCTGATATCATGATAGTTCTAAGAACCATGGTTTTATATATACTCTATCACACAATTCAGAATGAATTAAAGAGCCTAAAAGACAGTTCACTGTAATATTGTGAAATTCTTCACGCTCCAGTTATGAAACAGGCTGATCATATTTGTCAGCCAGCATTTTCAGAGACCAAATTAAGAGTTTTCTATATTTCCTGTCAATCCTCCCTAGAAACACAGACCTATTGAGGGGGCAACTGCACAGATTTATTTATCCTGTCATCATTTTTACTTCAGATGTAAGAGAGCAGAGAAAAGCAGCGCTGAATGCATTTTCTTTTGTGACCACTCCGTCAAAAGGGGATTGACATGCACCATAACGTCTGTATAATGCTAGAAGGATTTGACAAGACAGTAAAAGAGGCACAAGTATTCAGAGCAATGTTAAAGTTTCCAGAAGAGAAAACAGAAAAACTAAGAGCAGGTATAAGCCACAACTAATGAAAACAAAACAAAACAAAAACAACCAACAGAAAAATTAGTATAGAAAACAAAACCACTGGGAGCAAATAAAAATCATGGACAAATACCAAATGTCTTAATAACTTAGTGCTGCTAAGAGCAGATTAAAGATTCTTCGCTGAGAAGCAATGCATGAAATGCATATGCTGTATGCGCACCACGATAGTTGAAAGGAGGAAGGTACTTTGCTCAAAGGATCTCTAATAATACACAACTAAGACCAGTTCCAGGGTACTCTTGCTGACCTCTGAGATCTTACACTGAATGGTATGAACAGCCCTTTCTTGGTTCTTTTAAGTCAAGGCTGAATTTGTTGTGTAAGGAAAAAAAAAAAAACAAACAAAACCAAAGAATCTCATTCTCTGCTAGCATCTGCTATTAGCAACATACATCTTGTTATCACTATAATCCCAGAGACCACAGTGCTACACTATCTGCAGATATCTCGGTCCTCAAAACTAACTTTGATTTGTAAAGCATAATGCAGATTTAATTTGGAGATAAAACCTCTGACACATGGTTCCAGGGCACTGAATTTGAGATTGAAAGAATTGAAAATTGAAATTTCAAAGAAGACGTCCCATCCACTGCAGGGGGTTGGAACTGGGTGGGCCCTATCTAAACCAGGATTCTGACCAAACTTCCTTTTTACTAAGGACCTGATTGACACAACAGCTTTGTTGCGCCCAAATTTTGTTCCTTCTGAAAGGGCAGCATCTTCATGTTAAGTTTTAAATGCATTAAAGAAAGCTGAGAAAATAGAAAATGGCAAGAGTTACTGCTTCTTCCTACATTGTAAGGCAAGCTGAGCGATGCAACGAAGGCTGGAACCTCATTTGAACTATTACAGCAACTATAACTCCAGAGGAAGAAACTACATACTTTTAAGCTTAATACATCTTGTTCAGGGAGATCCAAGCAGATATTCAAGTGTAAGCCAGAAACTCTGCCCTGACACATTATTGATAGAGTCCATTTTTAGGAAAAACAGTTAATGGAAAACTGTTTCAAAAGGCTGAAGTTTTTTCAAACAACTAAATAATAAAAATATTAATAGGGCAAAAGTGAAGGAACAGTCAGAGCTCTGATTCTCTGGAACAATTCTGGTACAATTTGAGGCCCTATCTCAAGTACTGTGGTCGGTTTTGAGCCCCTCATTACAAGTAACACATTGAGGCCCTGGAGTGTGTCCATAGAAGGGCAATGAAGATGGTGAGGGGTAGGATGTAATGTAGGACTTCTCCATCCTACATTAAAATACTACTAAATGTCAGGCTAGTGAGTATCGCTAATCTCAGCTGTGTACATTTTCAGTTTGCTCCTACAATATATAATCATACAAACTGAATTTTTCACAGAGACCTATAATAACACTAAGGATGTTATGAAGCCAAATGAAATGGCATGACAGTAAAGTCTAAACTTAAGATAGAAATAAGAATAAATGTTACTTCAACAAATTAAAGAGCCTTTTATAAAAGAATGTACAGGGGTATTTCAAAACAGATAGGGAATCCAGGCCCTTTGAGGGAACAATGGGTTCAGTCAGAATTATAATGTTACGTCTAGACTGTAGACCATAAGGCCAAAAGCAAATGAGTAAGTGGAAATGACCTGAAATATTAATGCCAGGGAATATACACCATGTATTTTCCTTCCTAGACCCCATAATGCTTCTGAAATATAAATAAAAATCAATAAATGAAGAAGCTAGATTAAAACTATTAACTAAGCTAACCTTTTAAATCACACAAGTCTGTGTGTGCAAGTTCAGTATTTCAAAGGATGATATTCTACAGGAAAGGTAAATCATTAACTCAAGAAAAATATGTTGATTATCCCAACACAAGGAACAAATTAAGTTATCAAACAATTAGCACACATTTTGAGTAAGTATCAGTAGAAATAGCACATAAGTAACATTCATATAAGATTCCCAAGGGAATACAAGTGAAAGAGGCAATAAGATAAGTATTCATACCAATAGAAGACTCTCCCCTAAATGAAAAGGAGATTTTTAATTGTGAAAAGATCTAATTCCTAAATAGCTGTAGCTAAAGATTCCATAAATTAATCCTTGAAAAAATAAAATTTACTACTGTTTTTCACAAACATTTGAAAGAATGAATTGCATATACATGTGAAAGACAGAACTAAAAAAAAAAACCAACAAACTACACAAATATATTATAGACAACTGCTTATCAAATGAAATCTTATTCCACAGTTTTTATTTTAAAATAGAGTAGCATCTTAATGAACGCATAAACAAATAACTTGGAAACTAGTTTTTTTCTTTCGTTTCTTCGCTTAAAAAATAGTTTGTGAAACCCTGAGAGCATCTATGTATGAAATACTCCTGCTCTAACTATAATTAGCATGTCCCACTTAGAGGTAGCTTCCTTATCTTTGAATGCATATTGATTACTTCTCCAATAGCACGTAAATCAATGTCACTGAAACTGATATACAGTATTGGGTACTCAGATTGTTATGGCCATACTAGATGCTCTTCGAGGTTTTTACCTCTGACTAAATTCACCTGAGTGTCCTCCACTGAATTTCCCCCAATGAATATGTATTTGAGGAAGAAACATATTCTGTGAGGCCAAGAACCAGGGAGCACCATGAGTCAAAAATCAATCTTGATCTTAAAATGGAGTTAAGCATATAAAAACATTAGTAAATCTCTGTCTTGCATGAAATTAGTTTATCCCATTATATGCTTTTGGAGAAAATAGCTAATAATTCTTACATGATATTATAAAATACTTTTTGGGCCAAGTACTTACTGCTTCCTGAACCTGATTGTATTTCACAAGAACATTCTGAGGCTATTCATAGAATATTTCACTAGCTCCTTTGCTTATGCAAGATAAATATTCTTAAACAATAAAATATTTTTAAGAAATAGATGTTTTTAGGATCTTTATAACAGCTGTAAAACCTTAACGTATTCCCATATCTTCACAGCAAATACCCTTAATAAGGCAGAGAATTTAAGAGCAAACTTAGCTGGATATGCAAAAGTACTCTTTTCTGTTAAAGTACACAGTATGACAGAATAAGTGTCGGGTTAATACAGGTTAAAACTTCTATAGAGCATACATCTATCATACAGTAATCTTAGCAAAAATCTTCAAAACCTCTATTACATTTTCTGTCCAAATCTTGACAGTTATGAAGTACTAACATTGTAATATAAAATTTGAGCTCCTTTTAAATATCTTTCATGGAATTTGCCCACAGCCAGGTTTGGACCAGGGTGTGACACAGAAAGATAATAAGTTATTATTTATAAACAGAATTAACTACGTATGATTACTTTAGGCAACTGTAATGACAAGTTTCTGTAAAATGTATTCAAATTTCATTATATGATTCCCATGTTTTCATTAAAAAAAGGTTAATGGTGTAAGCCTACTGTTTTATAATCACTTCTGCTTCACAACAAAAAAAACAGACACACATCTTATTTCAAGGTCTATGAGCCAATGGTCAAGTCCTGAGTATTCAAACCGTACTCAAGTTGAAACTAGATGATCATTGTGGTCCTTTTCAACCCAGGCCATTCTGATTCTATCATTCTATGAAACACAGTCTCTAAACATGTACTTCAGATTACATTCTCTCTGTTCAACAAATTAATTTCTTATAAATGTTAATAACTTTATAATGCAAGTCCATACTCTCAAATACTGCTGCTAATGCATTTTCCTACCTGCAAAGGGAACAGGTGCATCCTTATCCAAAGCAACAAGAGGAGGATCCAAAATTACAGTATCATTATTTTCGGTTATGATTCCATGGTACGATGTCTCAATCCAGGGCTTATGCTTGTTCACTAAAGAAGAAAAATGATCAATTAATTTATAGTTCATACACCACTAGTTTATCTTATCTTCTTTGAAGAGAAAACATTTAACACATATCCAATATTACTATTCAAAAGTCACTTCCAAGGCCCAAGTTTCTTTATAAACATTCAAATGACAGTACAGGCATCCCTCCAATAAAGACACCAAAATAAAGAGCCAATTTTCAAAATGTTTTTAATGTGTTCCCAACTGTCCAACATAATTATGGTCAGATACTTTTAAAGGAATTGCTTTTGGTTGCAAAACTCTGATCCAATTAAAAAAATGTCCAAAGACATACAGCTTTTGCCAAGATTCAGAAGAAAGTAAAAAGGCAGGCAAGAATACTGTACTCCAGGCAACTACTCATTTTACATCTTTAGAAAAATACCTAAAAGTACTTCTGTATTCTGTACCTTGCAGAGAATAAACCATGCATCATCAGATTGTCTTACTCCTGAATGTTTTGAATGTGACCCTCTCTTAAAAACCATCCTCTATTTATTGACATGGTAACATGACTTGGTCTTCCTTTCTATTTTGTAAGCATCATAGCTTCGCTACACTTATAAAACACAACTTAGATCACACAGTCATCATCTGACTTTTACATTTTCGTAACTCCTATAGAAGTAATACAAATTGCAATTTGAAGCATGTTCTACCACAGGCATCAGTAAATACTGTGCTAAGCATGTCTCTCACACTACCACCAAGTCCAGATGCAAGATAATTTTCATACATATTGTTTAGTTGTGTGTATGAAACACTGAGAAAAACACCTGGTGAAGTAACAGAAATCATCCATCTCAAGACAAGACAGAAGATTGACACTTAAACAAAAATCAAATTTAACTAGCTAGGATTATTTAGAACCATCACAGAATTGCAGGAGTTGGAAGGGACTTCAAGAGATCACTAAGTCCAATCCTTCTGCTAAAGCAGATTCTCTACAATGGGTCACACAGGTCAGTGTCCAGACAACTCGAGTATCTTCATAGGAGACTCCATAACTTCTCTGAGCCACCTGTTCCAGCATTCCGTCACCCTTACTGTAAAGGAGTTTTGCATGTTTGTAGGGAACTTTCTATGTTCAAGTTTTAGACCATTGCTCTTCGTTCTATCGCTGCACACCACCAAGAAGAGCCTGGCTTCTGCCTTCCATCTTCCTTTAGATATTTACTAACATTAATTGGATTGCCCTTCAGTCTTCATTTCCCCACTCTAAACAGACCCAGGTCACTCAGCCTTTCCTCTTATGGGAGATGCTCCAGGCCCTCAATCATCTTTGTGACCTTCCTCTGGACTCCTTTTAGAAGAATCGCAGTATGACAGAATGGCTTGGGCTGGAAGGGACCTTTTAGATCACCTAGTTCCAGCCTCCCTACTGTAAGCAGTAACACCTCCCCCTAGTCCAGGTTGCTCACAGCCCCACAACAAACCTGGCGTTGAATGCATCCAGGAAGGAGGCATTCACAACCTCACTGGGCAACCTGGTCCAGCGTCTCATCACCCTCACAGTAAAGAACTTCTTCCCAATATCTAGTCTAAATCTTCCCTCTTTCAGTTTAAAACCATTTCCCCTCTTGCCCTGTTGCTAAATGCCCTTATTAAAAAAAAAAAAAAAAAAAAAAAAAAAAAAACCCTGCCGTTTTTGAACTCGGGGGCTGAGAATTAGACACAGTAGTGACATCAAAAAAAAACACAACTAGCAAACGCTCACTCAGACATACACACCACCAAACTCTTAGTTGCCTTGTCTTCAAAAACCCTCACACAAGAGCAGGTTTAATATTTCACTCAGAGAGCTTCTTTAAAGTGGAAAAAGTAGTTCTAGACATCAAAGACAACTGAGAAAGTTTGCTCGACAATTAAGAACTCTTTTGTTCCCTAGTCATTTGGAAAAAATAAATATATTTATGGCTAGCTGACGTTACATCTTTTTCCTGCTTGCTCCTTTCTATACTAGGTATTATCCACTAGTACTAGTATTTTCCACTAGGAAACTGTGGTCTCAGGAAGAATGATCTGAGGCTCTTTTAAAGCTGAATTATTCAATACTACTAGTAAAATGACAACTTTGAGTTAACTTATATGTTGGAGTATATATTGTTTCAGGAAAAGTTATACTAACTTTCCCCAGTTTTTTGCCCGTTTGCCAATAACTAAGCAAAGGAAAGATTAAACTGGGGATATATCAAGGAAATGTGGAAGGAAAGTAGGAAATTCAAATCTCTTTATTATGTAATGACTGGACACCCAGAAGGAGAAACTGGTGAGTTTATATAATGAAATCCTAGTTTGCAGGGCAGTTGAAGTGTTTTATATGTATTATTTGAATAGATGAATTGCCTCAGCAGAAATAGTTGTACACATAAATATGCTCCACTTGTAGTCCGATACCACTCCAAGAGTTTGATTGACAGAATAACAATCCATCTCTTGATTAAATGCAGATACAATTTAACAGTAATTGAATCAGTTTGAATGAAAAAGACAGTCCTTAAGCAACTAAAAATACCAAAGGCAGATTTTCCTCCTTCCTGCTTCTGTTAATTGCCTGAGCTTTTACAAACAAAGCAAACCAATAAAACAAACAAACAAAAAAAATTAACAACAAAAAGCATACTAAAATAATCAAAATAAATCTAAAAAAAAAAAAACAAATTCCTACAATCTATTCCTACAATAGATTCTGCATAATCATTTTGATGATGCTGTTGCTTAAGAAATCTGTCTCAGCATTCAGTGATTGCAACTCTACAAGCACTATCTTTTTTCCATTAGTGCCCCATGAGCTACAACAACAGGCAAATCAATGACAGCAACATAATTCTTTATATTACATTAGAGTACAAAGAGAAGAAAGTAGATTAAGAACAATTGCTACAATTTAGTCCTAGGCCTTGGAGACTGGCATAGCAGGAAGAAAGGAACAATAAAACAAAAGCAAAACACAATGGAAGTTCTAATTATTTACAAGTTCTAACAATGTGCTTCTCCAAAAGAACAGTTATGACTATGTGAGATTAATGTAACCTGTGGTAACTGGTTTTTAAAAAAAAGATTTCAAAAGTGTTTCATTCGTTCCTCCTCTAGCTACTGAGTCACATTTGAAGATATTTGAGAATTAAATTCATTTGAATATAAATCAGATATTTTTCTAGTGATGCCTGCTTTAAAAACATGTCATTTCTCCCCCTTATCTACTTTCTTTACTTTTTAATTAGTGTACTGAAATAAAGGCAGCACATGCAATGCATCCACTTATCAACTCTTCTTCCTTAGAGCAGGATATGTTCAAAACAAGATTTCCAGTAATTTGAGCAGTACCTCCTTTGACTCTCTTGTTTTCTAGCTCTGACATTCAATACAAGGGCTGCTCTGAAAGTAATGTAGAAAACTACACAAATCCTATGAGATGAATTTTTATATTTTTACCCTTCTGACAGATTTCCAAAACAATATTTGAATAGCAGATTATTAGTTTATTAATGTCCATGTGTATATAGATACATAATTATGCATACATAATTTTCATTTTGATCCTCATTTGGCTCTAAATGGCTCTAATCAGTGTTAAAAGTTGGTTTCTTTTATCAGTTACATCAGAAAATGAAATTAAGTTTCTAAAGTTAGAGCAATGTCACTCTGCATTTATTATTATAAAAAAAAAGAAGCAAAAATGGTTTATTCTGTTGTCTTCTTTATACTATCTGAAATAGAACACTTAAGCAGAAAAATAAATTGAAAATTGAAATTCACACTGTGTAAGAAATAACATCAGTCCTATTATACAAAATGTTTATCGTGGGCAAAGTCTAACATCATCATTTTCATCATTTCTGAAATTGTTATAAACTTAAAGATAAGGAGGGAATGCAGTATTTATCTTAATAATGGAAGAAGTAGAAATTGCTACCAAAAAATACCCCAAAACATTTCAATTTTTTAATGTTAATTTAACAGTGCTTGCAGTTAATTACTGTCTATAAAAAAGCAATAGTACAAGTGCACTTTGCATTTGTTGAAGGTGATGGAACAAATTTATATAGAGGCGTGTACACGAAAGTTTCAGCAACTAAGAGAGTAGTGTACTATACAGAAAGAGAAACTCAGTAGAGCAAAAAAGCATGAAATTCAGCTGATAAGAGGTAAAGAGTAAATTACTTTTCCTGTTGGATTTTGTTACGTTGCAGTACACTGCTATGGTTTAACCTGGCAGGTGGCAAAGCACCGCAGTCATTCGCTACCTCCCTGGCAGAATGGGGAGGGAGTCAGGGAAAAAAGAAAGTAAAATTCATGGGTTGAGATAAAACTATTTACTAAAACAGAGAAAAGGAAAATAATGATATTTATTACTATTTAAATATATACGTATGAATGATGCACAAACAATGGCTCACCATTCCCCCAACCCATGCCCAGCTAAAATAGCATGGAAGAGAGCAAGTTGAACTTGCACTCCCTTCAGAACTCCTTCCACATGATGATGGCAAGGAATACCCTTGTGGCCAGTTTAAGTCAGCTGTCCTAATCCTGTTCCTTCCCAGCTCCTGTAGACCTTTGCTGAGAATGGCCTTAGCTCTGTAAAACACTGCTTAGCAGCAACATCAGTGTATTATCAACACAGGTTTTCTCCAAGGACTAAAAACACAGCATCACAGCAGACACTCTGAATACAATTCCATCCCAGCTGAAACTAAGACACATTCCTCGTGTAACTCCAAAAATAATAAAAAAAAATAGAAATAAAAAAATAAAAAAAAAATCTGTGTCCAAGGAATGAAAGCATTTGATTGATACATGTAGTACAAAGCAAGTGTTGCTCTTGATTCACCATATACCTTTTACTTGCATTTTTCTGTCTAGGTAAAAGTCGAAATCAGTATCATGTGTTCACAAATTCAAACATATTTAAGACATACAGTTGACCCATACCAGGACTATGAGGGTTTCTTGTTTTGTAAACTTCTTGTAACTAACGTACTTTGTTAGTCATTCATATAAAATGTTAATGTAAATAATTTCTAGGATCTAAGACATAACAATTCTCTTTTTCATTAATTACATTTAGAGATCAATTCATTAAAATTTGTACACATCATTTATGCTGCATTCTCATAGTTTTTCTTACCAAAGGTTCTGATTACAAACTTTAGGGTTTAATCAAACGACCTTGGTAGAAAACTACTACTCTGTGTTGCATCTACAAATGCATCTGGCTTGAAAAAGAACAAAGAAAAAAATAAAGCTAAGGAGAAACAAACGCTTTTCATAGAGTCCACAGGAACCCCCGTGCTCCCAGGCATGTCTTGAAAGTCAGGTCAAGGACAAAAGCCAAAACAGAGCAGGAGGAATAGCTGCTGAAAAAAAAATAAAATATGGCGAGCCCCTACTTTCTACCTTGGTGTCTTTCTGCCATTCTCTGCACTACGCCTTGTGCATCACCCTTTCCTGACCTTTTCTCAATATCCCACTCTGCAGTTCGCTACCTGATACGTGGTTAGAGAAACCATCTCATGCCAAACTCACTTACAAAGGAAGATTCCATCTGAGCACTTTACACCTTCCCAGGGAGGCCCCAAGAAGCAGAAACCAAGAGAAAATCACGGTAAGACATCAATCCATTAACAGAATAAGAAAAGCAAGTATCAAATGCATTCCCTGAGCCCTTTGCCAATCCGCCCAAAGCTTTTTCCTACATGTACGACTGCAGGTACACAGTCTACTTGCTAACATCTACAGAGCTAAAAGGTGACTACCTGCTTTATCACACTGCAAGATGTGTACAGAGCTTTCTGAAGACAATCACAGTCTCCGTAAATAAGATTTTCCAAGTCACACTGTCCACAAACAGAACTTCAATTTGTCAGTGCAGAAGCAATACCATAACTGTACCACAATATGGGCTATATGTCTATCTCACAAGGAGCAACAACTATAACCCAAGATAGGCACTACTAGGGAGCTGAGGGTGAAGAACAGGAGTACAGGGAATGTACAGTGGCTTTTCTAAATTTTAGATGTTTTCTGACTTAAAATACATAGAACATTGTACTGATTAAAAAAAAAAAAGCACTTTATAGAAGAAATAAGAAAGGAGAAAAAAGTAAAGCTTAGTAGTTGTAGCTACTGATGCTAAGGTAGAGTCAATGTTGCCTAGCTGCTTTAACTGATTTTGAAGCTAAAGCTTGCAGTAGCAAATTCTATGACTTAAGAACTGCTTTATGAATGCAAATGTTTTCCTTTCTTCTTTTCCAAAACAGTAGAACAGGTCTATTTTCCAATTAAACACACTGATATGTTCTCTCACCTCTAGCTTAAAGAGTTTGTTGATAACAGTAAAAACAGCAGAAAACTTAGGCCTTCTTAACACTCAGATGAGCTCTTTACATTCTTTTATGTGTTGACTTCAATAGGCTTCAACTCAGCCTATTGGAATCCTGTCCATATGACAAAGGTCCTCTTCTAAAATCAGTTAAAAGTGCAGATACTTTTGAAGCCTTTAAAATATATGCTTAAGATTTCACTCACTTCTGTAGAAGATAAACAGCTGAACTTCATAGCTTATGCAGTCTGCACTACAAATCCTTATTCTGTAGAACAACGATAAAGAAAAGAGCACTTCCAATGCCCTGTTAGGAGAATATTGAATTAAAAACAAACTCCTAAGGATGCAGACAGCATACTCACATGTGCAATGTATAATCATTATGGCCAAAAAACCCTCATCCTTCTCCAATCTGAAAGCTATCAGTTTGGCAGTCCACTCCTCCTTTTGGGTGATACTTCACTAGGCAAACACCTCATAGTCAGCAAGGGCCGGAGTTCTAGCTCACTGGCTCTGCTTCAGACAGTTTATACACCCGACTGGCAGACCTTATTCCTCCAGGATAAATCCAGAGTTGCAGACCTGGATTTCCTGCACTGCCCGCTTCAGAATAAGCTAAAGCTGGAAATAAAAGAATGAGATCTAAAATCTAAGAGCAGTGGAAAAGGAAAAACAAATTAGAAAAGATGAAGGTTTTGAGACTTAGGTCACTGAAGAAGTGGGGATTAGTAGTTTGACGGAGAATTTAAGCCTTTCTCTTCAAGGCAGAGAAGGCAAGAGGACGCGGAAGTTGAATGCATTTTGAAGAAAAAGAAACCAAGTTATAAGTAGATACTAAAAATTGCTGGAAAGTAAGCAAATGCTTGCATTTCATAGGGTTAAATCTTCCTCAGAATTAGGAATAAAATACTAACTAACTATTTTAACAGAAAACCAGAAAGCTGTGATTCCCCTACATACAAAAGAGGCTCAACACTGGTACAGATTTTGTATATTGCACCAGTGACAAACTGTTAAGACAAAATTTATTCTTCTGTCTCACGATATGCTTAGTTCTCTATGTGATGCCACTGCCTAAATCACTGAAACATCAACAGTTACATTCAGGACTTCCTTTTTTGATAGACGGTTTTAAATTGGAACACTCTATGTGCTTTTGCATAAAAAAATAATGTGAAATTCCAAGCCCAATTAAGGCAATGTGAGTTTTGACACTAAGTCCAGATAAAGCAGGACTTATACAGTCTATGAGACATGATTCTCCCAGAACTCTTTGGAGAACATTTTAAGTAAAGAATACTTTATAAACAGTGCATCTCAGCAAATTCCTAGTGGACATCCAATATATAAATTGGCAATGGTTTGATCATACTGCACAGCAAAACCTATTTTGTATGAAATAGATTGAACAAGAAAATCTTCTACAGTTAGCACATTTTCTGGCCCCCCAGTTGAAATCCTTTCAATAATAAACTCCCATTAGCAAAATCTGTTCTTACCTTGAAAAAAAAATAAAATAAAATAAAAAAAATCTGATATAGTGCATTCATTTGTTGACCAAAAGCTGCCTGATATCAGGCAAGCAGTCTATTAGTTAGTCCGGAAGTGAAATAATGTACTCTGCATTTATCCTGACATGATTAGAAGCTTTTGTAGCTACATATTTATTTTTTTAATTATATTTTCTTCTCATATAAACATATTTTTGGAGTAGAGAAGAAGAGATATTCATTTTAACACTGACCAAATCAATCTAAATATTTAATAGGAATAAAATGCTTTGTCAACCCATTCTTGTACCTTTCCGGAAAAAGCAAACAAACAATGGTCTAAGCTAAAAATTTTATAAAACTCTACTAAAAATTGTGACATACAAAGCTATTAGAAGCATTTCTTCTTTTGATCTCCCTATTTCTGTAAAGCACGTTTCCTATCTACATACATATGTGAATATGCAAGAAAAGCTTTGCAGTGTGAATTTCTGTTGTCTTTTAGATAACAGATCACAAATCTATGCTCTCTGTGCCCTAAATTTGTAATAGCTTTTTTATTAATGCAAAGAAAACTTCATCTCTTCGATTTAGATGTTCAGATGTGTACTATATGTCCCACAGCTAGCTATGGCAACTTGCAAAGCACACCACAGATTAAGTCCTTATCCACAAAAGCCTATACGGTTAAAAATCTTGGAGAAAGTATCTATTGGCATAGCAAAATATTTTAATTGTTGTTACAAGGGCAGAAAAAGGTCATAAATAAATTAGCTTGTGTCTTTCTGTGTGTTTCATTCTAGTCAATTTGAGACTCATAATATAGTAAATATCTCTATTTAATTCTTCTTTAATTTCACTTATCTTTCTCCAGTATTTAATAGCTCCATCTTCATTGTATGAAGCTGCCTTACTCCTACAAGTTTTACCTTTCTCTTATTTAGACTGAAAGCTCTGCAGAACATGAATTTAATTTTCAATTTGAGGTTAAAGCAAGCGTTCTGAATACACCTGATGCCAGTGCTTATAAGTGTCTTCTGACAAGTCTTGCCAGGTGATACTACCTGAACAAAGATTCACTGTTGTGCCATTAACTGGATATCCACATCTCGTACACAATACAGGACTGCTAAGAACATATGGATCACTCAAACATTCGTTTTTAAATCTAGACAGTGTGTTGCCATAGGAAACAAAGAAAATTATGCAAAATAGCAAAAGTAACCTCCAAACAACACCAAGGACAGATCTCACTGAGGACTAACAAATCTGCAGGGTGCACTGCTTAACCAAAAACCTTATTTCAATGTTTAGTCTCTTTCAGTGCCTGTAGTATTAAAAACAAGGAGCTATGCTGGCATTTTTTCTTATGAATAGTCTCAATGATGACATCCCTAAACAAACAAGTACTTCAGCTTGACGTTATAATAAAGCACTAGACATTTTAGCATTTGGTGAGATTTTCAATGATACTAGTTTCTTCTGCACCTTATTCACTAAAGGAACAGCTTTTCTTAGTAAACAGTGACTTAGAATTGGAAGTCTTAAGAATAAGGGCTAAAATAATTTTGGTTTTATGCAGTTATGTTTGCACAAACTTCAGAACTGCACCAAAGATGCAAACAGTGTTTTGAAAAATTCAAAATTAAAACCATTATTCATGAGGCTAAACAAAAGATAAGTTGATTAAGAAATTGTAACCTTTACAAAATACATCAATTTTGTGCCATGCTATTTTTATAGAACAGTCTCCTGAGTGTTATGTAATTTCAGCTCACTGACATCACACACTCCAATCATGTAATCCTACACATCTGAAATCTTGGAAAATTCAAGATGGATATTCAAGCTAAATCCTACAATAAAAGGTCTTAAGGAAGTAAGCATTTTATTTTTAAAACATGGAAGAATTAATGTTCATACTTCCATCATTCATTCAACACTACAGAATTTCATACAGCAGAAGCCTAGAGATATTACAGTAAAGGGATCTGATTATGTTCAAGATACGTATTGTTTCTAAGCAGCCATACTTTATTTAATCTCGAGAGATGGTAGCCCAGGCTATGTCAAAAGGGCCTAGAGAGCTTTTTACTTATGATGACCACCATTTTTTCCCCAAAATAGTCATGGTGTTTTTTAAGTAACAACTGTATTTTTGAAAGGAGAGCCTATGTTCCATTATGAAAACCAATAAATTGAAATATCTCAGGAAAATAGGCAAAAACAGAAGGAGGGCAAGAACACAGGAGATGCTAACAAATTCAACTTATGTTTACATGAGCAAAGGTTTGTGAAGCAAGAAATCATATAACCATGCCCAGAAATAGAGGCTGGGAGCATAAGAAACCTTTACAGTGTGTTTCTCCTGGGCTGCTTTGCACCATTTTCAGATTAGGCTAAGTCACGAATGGCATACACTTAATTCAGAATCACTGTTACACTGCAGTAGTGAACACACGTATGGTGGTACATGTCTGTGTGTTCCAGAAATTCTAAATTACCATTTCTCATTAGAAGCTGCTCTGTCAATATAACGCCGTATTTGGTACAATTCAGTCTTTTATACTACTCCTCATTTCCAATACAACCTTTATTTTTTCCCAACAAAAATCTTGTTTCCTCAGTGCATTTCCTACAGATGTAAGCCTCAAATTATCATTCATCCTACCTTAATATTTTATTCCTTCCTCAAAACTCTCTCCTACATTTCAGCTTGGAAACAGCTTCTCATTTTTCTTTCTCTTATTCCTCCCAACTTCCTTAGAGTGTCTCCTAATTTCTAAGTGATTTGAAACATATCACTCTATTTATAGAAATTATCTTGCAACAGCCTAATTTTAAAATATAGTGTATACATTAGCAACTACTTCCTCCTGATTTCTGGATTTAAGTATTAAAAAATAAAAATAAGAATTGAGTACATTTAGTGCTCAGGGTGAAAACCTGGAAAAAATTGCCTGTCTTAGGAATCAGGATTTCCAATCACCAAGCCCTGTTCTGGCCAGAGATTGCAACAATGAGTAACACATTCCTGTCCCTAGATGGCTCCAACCACAGAATCAAGAAGCTTTTTAGTTCTTAAGCTCTTTAGAATGCAATCTGTCAACTTCCACAGTGATTTAAGACAGCTTTCCTCCCTGAACAACTGTCTCTCACTTCAGCCTCATTATACAAATGAGCGAGGAAGGAGATACCCAAATGATGGAAGAAATCTGTAGATCACTTGAAAGCACTTATTTTTTTCCTCTGTTATTAAACAGCTGAAGCTGGTACTCTCAGCTTTGCAGAGCCTTTCAGATGCAAGCATAAATGTTATTTAAAGGTTTTGGTTTTTTCCTCTTTCAAAAACCATTAACTCCTGTCTGTTTCTGTCCTACACAGACAAAGACAAGATGCTTTTAGACTGAGGCACACTGCACAAGGAACCTCATGACAAAGAAAAAAACATAGCAAGCCTGACCAGTCTTTCTAACTGTACAACCCACCTGCTAAAACCTTCTCTTTATTCCTAACTACACAGGTCTGGGACTGGGTGACAGACAGGGGAGGTGACAACACCAGCACTTCCCTCCGTTCTGCTGTAGAATTGGTTCCACACACTTGCATGGATATCAAGTGACATCTGCCACAGTGATTCCTACTCTGTACTTCTTCCAAACAACATAAAAGGTTAGCTAACCACCACTTCCTTTCCTAGCTAGCCTTCTGCTTATCAAATTATTTATGTGCTCTAATAACAGTGGAAGTCCCACACGGCTCATGAGCTATGGACCAACCACTGGACGGTCTGCTAACAGGACTAAAGCAAAAAAAGGAAATAAAATTTTGCAAAACCTGCTCTTTTCAATGCAAAACACCACACTGGGTCATGGAGCCTAACAGAGGACCACCAAGCAGTCAAACAAGAATAATCAATGGTTAGAGAATGGCATCCAGATGTCATGCACTCTTCAGCTACATAATATTTATAAGTTGACAACTCAACTATGTTTCTCCACCAAAACATGTTTCTCAGAGAAAAAACACATAATTTTGAGAAATTTGGAAAGACTGGATGCAATCACTATTTTCTTCCCTCCAGATAGGTAACATCAGAACAATAAATTGCTCAGAACAACATCACATGAAGATTTTCATAGGATATTCTGTTTATGTCTATAAATTCATTCAATATTCATTTTTGTCTGCCTAATCTTAAAAACAGATGATCTTAATTAATTAGCGTTCCTTGATAAAGACATGGATTACCTCAATTACTGCTACGTGCTGTAAAATGAGTTAATGAGCCAAGCTTCAGCCAGCATAGAAAAACTTGTTCTTCTTGAGGTTTTGTTTTTTTTTTTTTTTTTACATTGCAGTGGAAGACAAAATGGAAGAAAAATGAAACTGCATCTTCCGCACATATATATGCATATACATGTATTTTTTTTTAAGATAATTTATGAAGTCTCATATCTAAGTATGAAGCGCTATTTTTTCAATCTTTATTACTTTGTTCTTAATTGTCAACTACTTGTATAAATTGCTAATAAAGGAGATTGATTTTGAGCCATGGCATAGCAAACTTTGTCCTACAATGTTGCAGATGGAACAGATTTTATTGCAAATTTCATTCTGTACTTCTCACTGCAAAAGATATGGAACAATGAATGATAATTATATATTTTACAGTTCATTCACTTCAAACTATCATTTTATATTCATTACTCCAGTGACAGACACGTCCTGTCAGTTTTACTGCTCATTATGCACATAATATCTGCATTTGAGCAGGCAACAGAATCTTGGAATGAGACTTAAAGTAAGTTTCCACATGGAAGAAAGAAAGAAGAGCCAGCTTACATTGTTGCATTAACTGTACTAGCTGCTGTCAAAAGAACAGGTGATTAAAAGCACAATTCTGACATTTCTTCAACCTGTTTGAAAACTAGGCTTGAGCATAAAAGAACTATATAAATCATTGCTATGAAAACTGAAGAAAAGTTTAAAAGCACCTGGAAATGTTTTCAAACAATAAGTGATTACTCCAATTTTTAGTAATATTTCAGATTTTACAAACTCTACAACATAGAAATTATTATTTTTCAAGAGTTTACCATATTAATAGTTAACGACTACTCAAAAAGGTAGGTATAAAATAGTACTTTTTTTTCTGGTCTTCCTGAAGCAACAACTATAGGCAGTCTCTACCTATTGGCTTCAAGTAAGAGTTCTTCAGACACTCTTTGACTGAGGATCCTTCTGTCAGATAGAATTGCTGATAATCAGAATCTTTTATCCACTGCTTGCACATTCAGCAACAAATTCAAATAACATCACCTGCAGTAAATCTGAGTTGCTAATAGTAAAGCAGTCTGATCTTGTCTTTAATATCCCTTGGAACAGATTCTGACTCCACAATAGGACATAATAAAAAAAGTAAGAAATATGGCAAGTTAAATATAAAACACCTGGAACCAGCAAGTTCAAAGGCATGCACACATAAAAAGCCACGAGAAAATAAACTTCAATGGGTACAAATGAATGGAGAATTAAATGAAACTCTTTGATAAGCATAGATGAATCATATCTATAAATGAACTTATATGCTAGATAACAATAGGAGAAAAATGATAAAGACAATCTATCAACTTGCCAGCCTTATAAGAACCTCCTCCAGCAGTTTATGCAGAACATGTCTGGTATAACTATCATGGGTAGGCACCTATCAGATCAGGAAGGCCTTCCTAATAGGAGTCAAGACTGCTATGGAATAAATTGGCAGGAATATGCTGGAGACTGCTAGCATAAATACAGAAATCATATTGCATCATAAATGGTAAGACTCTGAAAAACGCATTTTTTAAAAGTCAACTCTGATAGCTGTGATCATTCATTAAGTCCTAATGACTTCACTCTACGCATTCTCTTCCCTACGCAAAAGCAGTTAAGGTCTAAACCATGCCTTCACATCAAGTGTACAACATTTACAGGTTCTCTCTCAACCAGAAACGGATTTGTAATCATCCACAGTCATGGCCAAAACCATTGAATTCCAGGTTTTGTGATGATTGAAACTTTACTCGCTTAACATCTATGCACTGTAACTTAGAAGCAAAACTTCAAAATATAAATTTTTTCTATGTAAAGTATACATAAAAACAGTATAACAAGAACAGCAGAGTTAATTGAATGTTTGTATCAAGCTTGGAAATCTATGAAACTGCCTACAGTTACATAAACGTGGAAATGAGACCACATCATCACATAAACATGTACTGAAGAAGGTTGATGCAGTCATCTGGCAATTGACTGCTTATATCAGCACATGTTCAGCACTGCTCATCAACCTTCACTGCTATGAAAAAATAAAAAATGCAATTTAAGGTAGGGCATATTTTGTAAAGCAAATGTAAAGTAAAAATGTCACGTCTGCTTTTGCCTTAGTATATTAGGCCAAGCGAGAAGAAAGGAAAAAGCAGCAACAACAAACAACAGAACTTAACTTGGCTCTAGAAAGATACTTACAGTATTGGTATCAGTAATAATATCTGCAAGCTCAATTCACTTGATGTTTAAAGCAGCTGAAAGCAGTTGCCTGAGAAAGGCATGAGTCCAACTATGTTTAAATCAGAACAGGCAGAAGATGACCCCTTATACCTGACCAGTCTCATATATCGTTAGTCTCAAAATGCAGAGGAGAAAAAACCTGCTGTCACAAGTGACGTGCAATCTAGAGGAAGGCTTGGCAATCTTTCAAAAGTATCTTCTTTTTTAAAGCAAAACTGAGTGCCGTTACATCAAGTATGCCAGATTGCATCTACCAAGCCAGCAGTCCTCTGCTCCTAGTCCCGCCTGGGTTCAATAGTGCTTGGAAAACAGCTCTTGTGGATCATGAAGGGCAAAGAGCAAGGCTCCCATGTGACATCTTAAAGGTGCCCTGCAGAACAGGGCTTTGGGAGGCACTGCTTCTCATAGATACACATCAAACAAGATTATTCAAATGTATAAAGTGTATACATGCATTCATACATTTTAACAAGATGCAGATGACAGAGGGAAACGATGAGAAGCAAGCTGCCCTAACAAATGCTGCACATATTTTCATCAGTCTTACCACTTATATTTGAGAGCACATTTGCATAACAAAGTGGTAAAGACACATGGGTCTCATGCTTATATCATTATGGAGGAATACTAAAAAAAGCATCTCATTTACTAGGTATATCTCTTGTTAGTTAAATGCTACTCTAAATAAGAGATGTTAACAAAACTCAGCAGCACTCTGCTATTTCACACCAGCAATAGTAGTTCTCCCCGCCATTGTTCTGTGCTAAAGAAAAAGGAAAATGCTAAGAAGACTGTGCAGGTCTGGAGTAAAGATTAAGTAAATTCCAAGAGTTTAAGGAAGTAATTTAAAGGTGACAAAGTCATGGGCATTACTACTAAACTTACAGAGCTAGATTGCAACTGAGGTTTTATGCAGTTTGTCCTCTACATACCTTTCCTCCCCCTAAGGCAAAAGCTCCATTTCCATTTGTGGACAAGTCCTGAACTACTTCAGCTCTGAGCTCAGTGTACCAAGAGAAACAAAATCTGCTGAGGAAGTGAGCATCTCAACTGCTCTCCCCGTCTCCTCTTTGAGACTATCAATATTTTTCTATCTGCTTTTTGTAAAAATATTTAATTATTTGTTTATTTAATTATTTACTCAGAGAGCTCCTTAGAAAAAGGTCTGCTTTTTTTCCTAACTTCTTGTTGTTTGTTTTTGTCTACTAACACTGCTCACAGTCACAGAGCCCATCTAGAAGCCTTAGTGGGGTATTTTGCAAGCAGAAGACCATTCATCCACCTCCACTCTTTCACAAAATCCTTAAGGAGTACACTCAACAGGTAAAGCATAACATCAGCTGCTAAGATTAGGGCTGGCACAATTGTGGAAGAGGCACTGCAAGAGGAAAGTTATCCTCCTTCATAACGTTATGCTTAAGAATATCATCACGTAAGTGCCATGATGCAGAGGTAGTGCCTCTCTGGTGATGAGATTCACCAGGAACCTGGAAATCTAAGAACAGAGGATGGGAAAAGAAGTAGATCATTTTTTTCTCTGCACTGGCGGCTTTTAGTTTTCAACAGCCCTGAGTGAAGGACACTGTCAAAAAAAAAAAAAAGAGGCTTAAAGGGAAAAAATGAATGTCGCATCAAATCAGTTCTAACCCCCGAACAAAAAGGGGAAGGGAAGAGAGATCTGCCTGTAAAACTGATATATGAGGTCTTCTAAAAGAAAAAAATCAGTTACATTCTACACAGATCTGTTTTGTCTGTTTTGCTGGGGGGGGGGCGGGGTCCTATTCGAACATGCTTATTGCACTGACCCCCTCCCACAAAAAATGTTAAGCAAAAAGAAAAAAAATGTGAGTCACAGGGGAAAGACTTTTAGCGACTGAGATATATGCAGATATTTGTCATTATTTTGTAGAAATACGACTGCTATTTTAGTTAATTGCTGATGTTTAATCTAATGTATTTTAGGAGCTGTCATCATGGGCTAATACCGCAACCCAGCTCTTCTCTCATTCATGACATTTTTTCTTTTTTAATACAGAAGAGATGCACACCAACCATGAATTTTAACACAACTCCTGAAGAGTTTTGCTGTCTTTTCAGTTGAAGCCACTGTTTTAGGGCAAACTTCTCAAAAGTGCTTCAGCCATTAAGTAACATTATTGCTCTGTCCAGTATCAACCACTTGTTTTCTCTTCTAATTTTATGCTGTACTTTAGAGTTTTTTAGGACTCATTAGAGTACTCCTTAGAGTTTGCTATTCAGATGATAGTGTACAGATTTAGCCCCAGTTGCCAGATTATTTTTAGTTGCATTATTTTATCTGTTTTTAGTTTTGTTTTGGTTTTTAAGGTGACAAATTCTGACCTTTCTTTTTCTAACAAAAACAAATTCATCTCAAAGTGACCGATGAAACTAGAATTCTGAATATTCAAAGAAAAAATAATGAAACATCAACTGATGCAGCATAACTGAGCAATGTGCAGTTGTTCTCATGCAAAAACATTATATTAACGTTAACTATTTAAAAATACATAACCAGAAAATAATCTCAGTAATTTTAACATAAATAAATTTCTATATTTATTTTAAGCCTTTTCTAAAACATTTTTGGATGGCTTTTATTTTTCCCCTCACCAAGAGCAGGATGACCAATACCATGCAAGTCATAATTTCACAAATAATTGAAGTCAGTACCACTGCCAAAAGGAATTGTTTCATGCTCCCTGTGTAACTCATTCCAATCCTTTCTCCTACACAAGTATGGCTTCATAAGGCTTCTCAGCAGCAACACGCTATGTTCAACAGGATACAATTTCCTTTGTAAACACAGGGACAGGCTGCTTGGCAGGAGCAAGCAGCTGCAGGCAGAGGGGCAGCATTTCTCTAGTTCCAGGCCAGTATACCAGCGTTGGTCACATTGTCTCACAGCCCCAAGGTTATGTCTAAATGAATTTGCATACTCCAATCTGTTTTTCCAGCTTCTGTCAATGATACCACCTTTACTTTCATTCCTATGAACAGCTTGCATTATTTCCAACAGAAACATTGATAAGAACCACAGAATCGTAGGGGTTGGAAGGGACCTCCAGAGATCATCGAGTCCAACCCTCCTGCCAAAGCAGGTTCCCTACACCAGGTCGCACAAGTAGGTGTGCAGGCAGGTCTGGAATATCTCCAAAGAAGGAGACTCCACAACCCCCCTGGGCAGCCTGTTCCAGTGCTCCGTCACCCTCACCGTAAAGAAGTTCTTACGCACATTTGTGCAGAACTTCCTATGCTGCAGTTTATGTCCGTTTCCCCTCGTCCTGTCTCCACAAACTGCTGAAAAGAGTGTGGCCTCACCACTCTGCCCCCCACACCTTAGATATTCATAGACCAGGATCAGGCCCCCTCTCAGTCTTCTTTTCTCAAGGCTAAACAGACCCAGTTCACTTAGCCTTTCTTCATAGGGGAGATGCTCCAGGCCCTTCACCATCTTTGTGGCCCTCTGCTGGGCTCTTTCCAAGAGATCCCTGTCTTTTTTGTACTGGGGAGCCCAGAACTGGACACAGTACTCCAGATGAGGCCTTACCAGGGCAGAGTAGAGGGCGAGGATCACCTCCCTCGACCTGCTGGACACGCTCTTTTTAATGCACCCCAGAATGTCATTGGCCTTTTTGGCCACGAGGGCACACTGCTCATGGCCAACCTGTCGTCCACCAGGACACCCAGGTCCCTCTCTGCAGAGCTCCTCTCCAGCAGCTCATCCCCCAACCTGTACCAATTGCATGCAATTATTCCTCCCTAGAAGCAAGACTCTACACTTGCTTTTGTTAAACCTTAACTGTTTTCTTAAAGATGCAGTCCATATGAACCCCCAAGTACCCCCTATTTCTGTAGCACACCTTCAAAACA
This sequence comes from Meleagris gallopavo, assembly GCF_905368555.1. NCBI lineage: Eukaryota > Metazoa > Chordata > Aves > Galliformes > Phasianidae > Meleagris > Meleagris gallopavo. Next base: position 5,551,862 of record NC_139414.1, on the reverse strand, counting down.
CATTGTCCTTTTGTTCCACACATGTGCTCCACACTGAACAGGAGTATTTGTTCAGCCACTTCAGCAGAATCAGAAATTAGTTGTTTTGTTTTGTTTTCCAGAAGGAAATGTCTTTGTAATTCTTAAAACTAGCCACTAAATATATTGTGGTAATTCTTGTAACCCTTGAACACAAAATCACTAGGCATGGACTATTACTTGCATGATCACTATATTACTAGATCATTATGAAAAATAAAAGTTTTAATCAGCATGCATATTTACGAAGTGCAGTGGTTTGAAACTGCTCCCTATAACAGCACTAATCAGAAAAGTAACTTTTCCAGAGCTAAACAAGGTTAAAATAAAGTTCCTTTTTAGACATGAGGTTATGAGTGATGGCATGTAGCTAAGGCAGCGTTCAGAAGCAGAGGACACCAAAAGGATACACAATGTCATTCAGTAGAACATTTTGCTGGCACAGAGAACAGCACATAGAAAAAAATTACTACTACAATGAGTCTCACAGGACTGGTTGCATGGTGCACAGCTACGCTGAGCTTTGTCATTAATCAGCATTTATACAAAGCTATTAGACAAGTTAAACACCCAGTGAGATATTCAGGATGTTCCCCCCCCCAACCTCTCACTACATTTCTTTCTTTTAAACCTTTGTCAGTTAAACATTTTAGTGGTAAAGGCAGCAAACTTATTCTCTCAAGAACATATCAGCATTTATTTTTATTTATCCTACTCTGGTTCTGATATTGATCATAGTATGCTTTTCATCTCTATTACTTTTTAGATCAATATTTTCCTTTATTTCCTTTTCCTGACAGTTTTAGCATAGTTTTATATAATGGTCACAATATATCAATACGGACTTGCTCCTCCACAAGGGATGGCATACATTCAGGCAGTGCAGACTGAGGCATGCTTATGGGCTACATCCACAGAAGAAAATGAATAAGCAACAGTTAGGAGCAAATGTCATGCTTTTAATGCGGCTTCTACTGTTAATTTGTTTCTGAAACAGCAGTTGCTAATGGTGACCATATGAAGGCAGACCAGATCATATTTAAGGTCTTTCCCTCATAATTTCCTTGCTGGTCATTTCTAAACATTTCTGAGCACAGGTATTTAAGCGTACTGTATCAAGCTTGCACTAAGCTAACACCCTAACATTCTTACAGCAAATACTGAAGTGAACAATGTGATCCCACTTTAATGAATAAATATGCTTTTAAATATGACTACAATTAAGAGTACATTGTAGTTCTCACAATATATTGTACAATTCATGGCATTCAGGCAGAAATGACCCCAGCAGTAACTTCAGTTGTGAATGGCCCCGTCCACTCCAGTACAAACTGAAAGCTTTCCCACTAGTATGACTGAGCAATGAAACCACAAGTGCTCAGGGGGTCACTTACATCTCAGCAGGGACGCAGTAACTATAAGTGAAAGGCAGAAGTCTCTAAGGTACCCTCCCTTGCTTTAACACTACCAATTGTTGCAGATAACAGTGCAGCAATAGACTCAAAATCTGCAGAATGAGAAGTTCTAAGCTCTCCAGAAACCACTGTGCAACTGAACAGACCAAATCAAATGCATTTACCTCACACCAACCTGTCAACAGCACAACTGGCAAACCTACCCTAAATTTGAAACAGGAGACAACTGCTTATGCGGCTTCAGACTTCAGGCCCTTCTGTGTTTCCAAATAGGTAGCAACAAATAAAAAACGCATCTGCAAGAAAAAAACAGGTGCAGCCAGCCTCAGTAGAGGGCACAGTCAGGTGCCCATGGCAGCTGGAAGAGGTAACACTGAGGGGTTTGTTTTTAAACAGATCTTTAATTACTTTGAGGTGCTCTCAAAGCCCCTAACTACATTTTCACAAATTGCAAAGTAATATGAAAATCTTGATGGTTTCTACTTAAGCATCATAATGTAAGTATTTAGGATGGAAAGTGATTGGAGCCTAAACCTTGGAAACACCACTTCCAAAGCAAAGATCCCACATGAATCCTCCTTCAGCCCCTAAGAAATGCATTCCAAAGCTGTGTTTTACTGCAGAAGAAAGTAAAATTAACCCCCATTGCTACATTATTTCCTTCCTAATCTGAATTGCAGCAAACTCTTCCCTGAGGACACGCAGCGGGTGCTGCTGGAAGCTGGGTGCACCCACAGGCACCACAAGGCAGCTGCTCACCAAAAATGCTCCAGGCCTCCTTCTGCAAAGTGTCTGTAGCCTCTCCCTCACTCACTCAAATCAGACTTCTGTTTTGCAAACACGAGTTTCAGGTCCATCCCTGAAGAAGCAGAAAATTTCTTTCCTAAAAATTATCAGTATTCTACACACAATAGCTAACTGCATAGGGTGCAAGAGGCAGCTGCCAGCAGGGGACGCTCCAGCCTCTCTGAGGAGAGAATAGCACCGATACCGCGGCTCCAGAAGGTTCCATAGGGTTCAGCCAATCAGAGGCCGCGGCATCTCAGGGGAACGGATATAGGGCTGTAGAGAGGAGCCCCGACGTGCTCCCGGTATCCCCAGTTATCCCCAACGGCCTTTGCTTTTGTGAGGACTTAGACAGTTACTGTGTGATAGACAGCTATCTCCTAAAATACACTCAACTCACAGATTCAGATGTCATGCTCAGTGTCGTAACTGACTGATGCTGGAGAGGTTTCAGTGCAAAATTTCTATTAATGCTAGTGCCCATAGAGTAAGCATTTGAAAACGTCGACACTCCCAGCTTGTAGCACTGCCTGCACTCACACTGTGGCACATTCATGTAAAGATGGGGTTTTGAAAATTGGAAGCATAGTGCTGAACAGGTTACTAAAATCCTCAATATTCTGTGTTATGAAAATATATTGTGTATGTATATATCTTTTTCTTACTGAATTTAGTATGCTGAGCAGGTGGAAAAACTGATTCTCTTATTTGCAATAACACTAGCGTATTGATGAAAAAAACAAAAACAAAAACAACCATCCACTCATAAGATTAAAAATGGCAGAGAACAGAGTTGTCCACTGAATTCATTGTTATCAACATGAAAAGATTTAGAGCTATTTCACTACTGAGATGAAGGCTATTAATATTTAAGTTATGGTACCATTTATGTTAATGATGTGTAGCCACTGGAAACAAAGATGTCAAAAAATGACAGCACAAAGACTTGTCACGCATTACCAACAGTTAACATAGTGTAAAAGCACACGGAGTTAGAAATGAGAGAAACCAAATCCCTCATATATATATATATATATATGTGTATATATATATATATATATATATATATATTATATATATATATATGTTTTATATATGTATATATTTACACATGCATACATACTATCTATGTGTAACAGACAACACTAGAAAGCATCATAGATGATTCTGCAACCATTGCTTTACTAGATGAAGAACCTGCCCATTCATACCACAGAAAGACAAAGACTAGCCTTCAGGCTTCTCAGGCCAATTCCTACTGAATATGGTGTTATTTTCATCCCCGGGCAGCAAAGAAACACAGAGGCACTAGACAGATGATTACAGTCTGCAGTTTGCTCCAGGAGAAGTCCAGTCACACTCTCCCAACGAAAGAAAAGGTTTCTAGATATCATAATATACTGAAATCTAAGTATAATCAATTTTTGGCTGGGAGTGAGTCCTTTATTTTCACGTGCAGAGCATCACTCATAAAAATATATTCACGGTAGGAGCTTTTGCTTTTAAATCTAATGTTATGATTACACAACACACAAGTATACAAATATGATTATCTCTATTAACCTCATTGTAATAACATCTTTGAAACGTGTGAATGACAGAAAAAGAAAGAAGCAACTTGCCTTTGCAGGGATTTTTTAAGCAAAGTTAAGAGGTAAGAATAATGGTATGTCAGTGTTAGGTTCCAGCAGCCTCTAAAGCTAGGCCTTTCTTTAGAAAATGTTGTTGAAATAGAATGAAACGTTGACCTGACAAGGAAATGTGACATTCCTTTTTAAGAAAGGAGACAACTCTGCTTCAGGAACAGATGACCACAGCATTTATCCTGTACTGAAACTAATAAAACAGTTTCACTCATTTTGAGCTCATTGATAAAAATATTCAATATTACATATACAGTGTAATACAAAATATTGAGAGTTTTAAAATTTAGTTCTAAACTAAAAGTTTGAAAATTAGCACTCTGCAAGTTGAAGAGCAGTGAGAGAACAGAACAATTCCCATCTCTGCTAAACGTTCCTAATGGAATTGACAAAACAGTAATGTTTGGGGACAGTAAAGAGAACACCAAAGCTTACCTATGATCTATGCAACACACATTAATTATAGTTAAGTAAAATGGATGCATGTTTAAAAGTGTTGGCCAAAGGGCGTAGAATAGACTCATCTCTGAATGTTACAATCTTAAGTTTTTAATATGAACTAATTGACTTATGGGCAAATGTGTTTCTTCTTCCTGTAAGTTTTCCACACATTGAGTCAGATGAAATTGCTCGATCGCTATCTGTGTAGATTATTTGCCATGTAAAGTGTCTGTCTGCCAACCACATAAGATAAACCTGTCAGATGCAGCTCTACTAGCTTCAAGGGCAGATACAGAAGTGTCATTTGCAATCCTTCATACTGGTTGTCCTTTTTGACAGACTTTGTCATCTTCTTTCTCTTATTAAATTCCAAAAAAGATTCAAGGATTGTACAGAAGTAACTTTTCTCATGGAGAAGAGAGGGGTATACCAAACAAAGCATGAGTATGTGTTTCAAAATGCAGGTAACATCCTGTACATTCACAATTGTATCATAACTTCTCTTTACTACCTTGCAGTGGATCACAATACACACCTGCAACTTGGCAAACAGCAAATAAAACAGAAACATATAGTTGCCTTGAATGAGTACTTATGACGTCTTACATCAGCCTGTGCATGGGTTACTTCAATACTCTTTGTGTATTAGTCTAGCTGTGTTGATCTCATCATACTATTTATCATATCAGTGATGTATCAGTATAAAAGATGACCACAATCACAGCAGAACCTACTTCTGTGTACTAGGGACAGTAATGAGATTACCTGGAAAAGTTAACAAAAGAGTCTGAATCTTAAAAAGGAAGCAGTTTTGTCCCTAGAAATGAGCAAACATTATTGTTGGAGACAGCTTTAGTAATGGGTTGAATTGCCCATTCAATTATTCAGTTAGTTTCAATCACATTTAATTGTTATATTTCCTCAAGCAGGGTGTTGTTAAGCTTTGGCTCAACCCTGCCTTCACATATATATTTTCTTCAGTGCGGAACCAGGTATGTATCACATTCATTGCTTGTTCACTCCAACAGTGAACTATCCCTGTATTGTGGTACTATTCGCAAAGTCACATTGTAATATCCTTACTGGAAGGGGGAAAAAAAAGAAAAAAAAAAGGGGAAGCGTTGTGGAGAAAAAGCATCATTATCCACAGCATTTTAGAATCACATGGAAAGCACACTTTTGTGCTGGATTTGTAAAACATAGGCCAGATAATTAATTAAAGAGAAGTTTACCTAATTCTAGTGTTTGCCAGTTAAAAAAAAAAATCAGTTCAGCTTCAAGTGTTTTAACAACCCCACAGTACAGTGAGAACAGCAACACGATGAAATGCAGAGGCAGGAAGTACCTGCCTAAGACAGGAGTGTTTTACCAGTAAAAAACACGATTGAATTATTTTTGAGTGCATCTTGTGTCCTCAAGTCCCATTTATATTCAGTCTGAGAAAAATGATTACCACATTGTGCTGCCAAGATTTTATGCCTCAGAGTCTTTAGCTCCAAGGTGATCCTCTCAGACATCAGCCTTAGTCATGGCTACACACACACACCTGCAGAGAAATCTTCATATTCACTCATCTAGAGTGAATTTCAGCAAGCTCATGAGACCTTCTGTGTAACCATCCTCTGAATTTCCTTCTTTATTCAAAAACAAAGAATGCAAATATGTACATATATATATATATATATATATATCACCTCTATCTCCTTAACGTAAGATTCAGGATGGAAAATCAAAATATGTTATAGTAATAAATAATTGTAACATATACTCCATGAATTAGTTTGAGATATTTCAAAACATGATCAGTTACAATTTTATAATTGGCTTAATGCTAGCTGTCTGTTCATTCAACAGAGCCAGAGAGATAACTAGACATGAAATACGTGACTCCCACAATCACCTCAGTTCCTCGCAGAGTCCTTGTAGATAGCTGCATGTACAAGGAATACATTTAATGAAAACTCTAGTTAAGCAGTCATGAAAGACCTACCCATCAAATTCCCACTGCTTTATTCTAGTGAATGGCATTTTGAAAAATACAAACTATGACACTTCCTCTTGCTGAGGGCAGTCCTTTTGGCTGCTCAGGTACCTTTACAGTACAAGCAAATATGTTCTTGTGTTCATATTACTATGACCTAAATGCCTAATGTACACAAACCTCAAAACATACAGTGCTCGGGGATTACCTGCATCTAAGAGCAGTGCTTCAAAATAACAGATGCCATACGTCATCCTAACAAAAGATCTATAAGGAACTGTCATTCAGACAAGCACTTAATCGGAGGGAATAAAGATTTACTCTCCTTATGTTTGAGGAGCTTCTTATGTGCCAAACATGAAGACTAGCTTGCCTCCAGATTTTACTGTTTCCTGAATAGAGATGGGAGTGTCAGATAGACAAATCCCTTCCCTTCAGTGCAAGAAGGACAATTCAAATAACTGGCCAGGGAAAGAGAAGCCTTCGTACTCCTCTACAGCCATTAGAGGACAAAAAGCTGGCAGTGCATAAGTGGCATGTGAAATAACAGCCACATAAAGAAGGCAAAGAAATAGTTGTCTGGCTTCAGAAAACATGTAGAAGTGTTTTCCATTTCATATTTTGATAAAACTAAGGCATTGCGAGATTTTTTTAATATATATATATATTTTAATAAATGGTTTGCAAGAATAGCAGATGACATCAGGAAGATAGTTTTGGTGTGAATGCAGCTCCAGAATAACCACTTGGGATATGAACAGTTCAGATGAGCCTTATATGATCTTGAGTCTCAAGTATTAACCTCTGAGCTATGGGTTTGATGAAGATCTCTTTCAAATTACCACTTTCAGAAACCTGAGAAAACACTCTTGGTAAAAGACTCATCAAGACTGGAACACCAGTGAATTTTCAGAGTCAAGAAGTCAGTGTTTATGGTAAAACATGCCTTGCTGAAGAATCATGACTTACTCTCATGCAAAAATTTCTGTGCTTCCTTCTAAAATAAGAATTATTTGTCTCTATAGAAAAGTATTTCCCCGTAGGTGTTTTCATAGGAGCTGGAAGATGCAATAAGGTTATAAACTACTAAACTCCAGGCGCTGGCATAGCACACAGTGCTGAGTTTGAGGACTCAAAACAAAACATTCAAAATACCGGATATTCAGATTCAAAAAATATATTGAATGATCATAACATGAAGAAGAAGCATAGATAGTATGGTTTTCCAGACCACAACTCAAAATATAAATGAACTCAATCACTCCCCCGCTGAACTCCTGCACTCAAGTAGATGTACATTATGATGGCTAGGCTCCAGATCAACATCATACTCACCTTTCCTAAAGTCTGCAATGTAGGGCAGCCGCTGCAAGCATGCTACTTGCTAAAGATCTCAAAGTAGAAAGTCCTACTGCTGACAAAGTCAAAGTTAACCTGCCTGCACTCCTGATTAATAGTTCAACCACAGCAGTTAAAAACTGACAATGGAAAGAGTTGCATGAAAATTGAAAGTGATATTAAAAATGTTTCTTGAGAAAGGAGGCTGTGTATGCAGACAGGTAATTTAATTTCCTTGCACTGCCTTGTAAATTTAAGTTTCTTAAATTAATGTGAGATTTGTTTTCATACTAGAATCCACTGGGAGACTGATTATGCTGAAACACACTTCACTAAGTGTTGGAGGAGCAAAGAGGAATGCAGACAATATTTCAATACATGAATACTGCATATTAAGTAACTCTTTGATTTTCCTAAATGAATATACTGAAATGAAAAATATTTCTTATGGTGTCAAATGAAGATTTACCACAGAGTAATGAGTAACTGCAGGCAAAATTATACCTCTTTAGGCAACTCACTTTATGTTAATTTCATTGCTAAATACTTCAAGGAGCATTTCTTATATAAAAATTGTACCGTTCTCCTTCAGTAATGTAGAAGCAGGTAGATTCATGATGCAGGCCACGCGTGAGTCCCAGATAAATTATTATTTTCATTTCCAGAGTGACTTGCTATTATCTTTCATCAGTTCTCAGCCCAGTCATTCATTTTCACTAGCTTTATCCAGAGATATAAGCTATTAACAACCAGGAGCACCACGAAACACGAGAGTTCATCTGACTCAATGACTGCACACATTGTTACATGAGATATGAACTGCCCTGCTTGTAGGTATCAACCATCTGGGATCAAAATAACAACAGAGACACCTGAATCTAGATAAGAAGTGATATATCAATATGTAAATGACCAAGTTTCGAAGATTTCTTCCTACTTCATAGATAAAAACAGCTATGGGAGACAGAAAAAGCAGCATCTACGTGGCACTGTTGAGCCCGCACAAGGTCTTCTCTCCAAAAGGTTCTTCCATTAAAGGCTATTTTTCCAATATACCCTTAACATTCAGCCTCAAAGAGTTCTACGTGGAAATCTATGCTAAATCTGGTGCCCTGAAAAATCTGAATGAAGTTGCTGGCCAATACCAGTATGTCCACTAACTGTGAAAAGATGCTTATGGGCACAGAAAGGTTCCTTGCAGTTTTGATTCCCTGATGTCTCTTCATGAGCTAACATTCCAGTTCATTGCAGGTTTCAGGCCCCTGCTGAAGAACAGGACATATCACAACACTGAAGGGAGCCAGCTGAGTATCAACTCCAGACCTTCACTGCCGGAGGTCAGGCTATATTACAGCAGTGCACTTTGACATAAAGCTGCAAAGTTAAAAAAAAAAAAAAAAAAAAAAAAAACAAAAAACAACACACAACTGCACATTCCCATTCTTAGCTCAAGTCAGAAAATACTGCCCAGCTGCCTCTAGCAGCTGGGAGCCTTGATAGCAAAAGACCCTCCATCCCCTGATGACAGCTACACAGCACATGAGGAAATCAAAACAGCTCTGAAATCACCATCACACCACATCGCTGTGTGCTGGGGAATTTGCTAGGAAACATCAAACAAATCCTAGAACTTAAATGCTGCAGGAGCAAAAATCCCCAGGATTCTGTGCTAATCAGACTCTGAACAATTTCACTGTGACCTCAGATAGTTAGCATTGTACTCTGAGTGAGGAAAATACATCAGTTGGGCATCTAGAGCCCATTACAACACAACAGTAGTTTATCCTCATCTCTATCCTGTGTGGAGCTATAGGCAATTCTCACAACATAACCAAATGCACTCTGACAGAAGTACCTTTTCCCCATCCCTCTCTTCTATTACAAAGAAAAAAAAAAAAAAAAAAAGAAAAAAACCCTCCAAAACAAAACAACTTTCTGATCCTTTTACTAAAATCCCATCTACATTGAAGTGCATATCAATCTCAATCACTCATGAAAGAAAATTTCTTCAAATCTGTTAAATTTCTATAAATGAAACATTTGGTTTTCATTTTAACTACAGTATGTTTTGAAATAATTTCCCAAGAAAACTGGAAAAAAGTCATCTCAGTAAATGTTTCTGGGCAGTTTAAGTAACAAAATTGCAGGGCTGTCTCATCTTCACTGAGCTGCAAGAACTTCAGCTGAGGGTATCTGCTCTCAGAAATCATAACAAATCTTAAATGAATTAAAAGGAAAAGAATGCCAATATAAACCTGCTGCAATTCTGCACTGCTCGAGTGCTCCCAACAAGTCTGCAAAGACTGCCGTTAGGAATCTTGTCAGAGCAGATGGATTTCACTCAAATGGCCCCATATGTCATTTTTCATTTGTATGGCAATAGCCTGAACTCCAAGAACACCTAGGGCCCGTTTTCATCAAAATGCCTTGCTAAGCAATCCAAGAGATGAAAGAGATAAAGAAGATAATGCTCCAAATCTTGCACTGGGCAGAGAACGTGACCCAAACAAAATGAAAATCTGGCAGATTCTTTCAAGTTAAGAGATGGGAGTAAAATGCTGCCCACTACCACTAAACAAGCTGCAGAGGTATTTGGCAGAGGGAGCATTTCTCTTCCCATCATTTTTTTTTTTTAATCTTACAAGATTTGGCCATCTGTCCACTTTTACACCCTTCTGAATGAGAACCAGTTTTGAAGAATAGAGCCATCTTCACAACTGTTCTCTTGCAGGGCAGATAAGGACAGGAAGGGATGATTAAAGCTTTTGCTGGTTAGCAGTAACAAAAAGCAAGAGGGGAAAAAAAAAAAAGCTGTTCTAAGTCGTGTGAGAGAAGCCAGTTTCAGACTACTGCTGTCCATAATTAGTATAATTGTCAGAACAGAAGCTATCACACACTTGGCAGCACAGCAGCTCAATCCTATATAATACCCGAAGCTATTAAAATACTGCCATTTAAAGCACATCCAGTCAGACAGAGAAGTTCAATTTCCAGTAAGAGCAGGTGAATAATACAGATGGCGCACTCAGCTGCAGAAAAGCTCTGCCTTTTCATAACAGGGCACTTGGTACTCACACCTCCTGCAGCATTCTCCTCTTTGAGGTGCAATTCAATCTGCTTGCATCCAGCATACAGTTTTTTTTTTTTCCTCCTTTTTTTCTTTTTTCTCCTGAGACTTTCATCAATATCAGTGGAGACATTTATCAAACACAGATGTAAGGAAGGACAATACAAGCTTTTTGATAAGGTGGCAGTCACGTTGCCTGTGTCAGGATGGCCTCTGGAACAGAACTCTATTGCACTAGTGTAATGAAATTTCATTTGAATTAAATAAAAAGCTGCACTTTTAAAAAAAATATAAATACATAACAAAAACTGTTCAAAATCGCATCATTCAGAGCTCACCTAACAACAAGATTTGTGACTTGCTGTGTTGCCTGACCAAACTGCATATATCTACAAATTGAAAATAAACACCCATTGCCCTGTATGCGTCACAGTAATCTGCAAAATATGGAAACACATCAACAAGTAGCACCTTCAGAAAGTTTGATTTGAACAAGCCCTCTGGGGCCCTGATCTCTTTCCTACACAATGCAGAATGGCCTGCAAGGTATAAGACAAGGAGCATTTCAGACTTGTGTTCCAATCACCCCCTCAGATTTGCATCTGCACATTGGAAAAATCACACATCTTTGTATCAGTGGGATGGTGCAGAAGTAAGTTCAGCATCTGTAAAGTACTTAAACTTATATGTCATGAAAAAGTCGTACCCTAAGCACATGCAATTAAAGGAAACGTACAAGCTATCTCAGTGGAAAAATACAATAAAACCAATTCAAAAGCAACTATATTAACAGGGAAAACTGCTTCCAATAATGCTGTTTCTGTTGGCACTTCAAATATATTTCTAATGTATACAATTTTATACAGCCAGGTATTAGACTACAGTCAAGTCAATGCAAGTAATGCTTTAGCATTAGCAGCTTGAGTAATTGCTCTGCTGATTTCCAAGAACTGAAGAATTTGGTGCTGCACTTCTGTACAGCTTTGCATTGCTATGCTACAACTAAATGTGAAGCATCTTTTAATGCATGGTAGAAATCACTTACTTATGAGACCAACTGGCACAAGAGCAGGTAGAGCAGTAAGTTAGGGAGATGAGATCACAGGACACTGCTTGAACTATGCAGAAAAGCTTGCATAGCATTTGTCTGTACTAGGCCTAATGCCAGCTAGTAGTAGCTCAGTTTTATGCATAGTAAATTCCTTCACACAAGGGAGAAAAAATTATACAAGTCAATTTAAAATGTCACTCTATATTTTGTCTGTATATACGTGTACTGCATATGTATGTGTGTGTATATATATATATATATATAAATAAAGATATCACTGGTGATGGCGAGAGGCATGAAAGATTGAGAACACGGAATAAGGTGAATCACTTTACAAGACAGACTTATGAGAGCTCAACAGGGAATACAGGGGTAGGTAATTGCTTGTTCCTTCAGTAGTGCTGAATTTAGAAATGAACAGTAGTAATAACATTCATAATGAAAATCCCTTAACTGTTTAGAGACCACAAATCTAGGCACGCTGTGCGCTGACAACAGTATTAGGGATTTTTTGTAAGATAGGGAATACCACAAACATTTGTTAGCAATTTGGTAGAAATGCTGTGGTATTTAACCACTCAAAGTCTGTTTTCATGCTCTCTCAACAGATAAATCAATTTGGAAAAAGGTCCTATGGAAAAGTTACGATAGACACAGATGCACTCACCATCATTTTTTGTCATAATATTTTCACATCCAGATTACCCCTTCAAGACCTCAATAAGAAAAGACAAATTGAAAAACTGAGAACTCTGGACTGCTACTAAAGTCACTGGACAGATTCAAAGTAAACACTGAGACAGGGACAGATTGCAAACAAATTTTGCAGACTTTTCTTCAAATTCTTATTTTTGTTTTGGGGAAATCAACAGGTAAAAATCTGTCGTGCTTTTATGGTTGATGTTTTTTAAATTCAGCCTGACAATTACAAACCCCAGACAATTTATTTCTTCCTGTTTTATATGCCTACAAAGGAATGCCATCTCAACTTTCCTTCTGTAGAAAGCAGATCTTGGTGAATAAAGTTCAAGATTATCAACATTTGAAAACAAATAACACATTTTCATTTATTTTGTATTGATTTAAAGCTGACTGCAGTCAAAATTAGCTTGCCTATTGGCATCAACTGACTATAAGCTAAGGCCTTCTTCTTTGCTCTGCTCTGGTTAAAACAAATATTTTAACCGAGTCCTTAAAGGTATTTCAAAACATACCACAGAATAATGCCTTGAAGAGAAAGATGGGAGGGGAAGAAGAAAGCAAAGCTCACTTAAGTCAAGCCATCAGCCATACCTTACCTCCTTGTATACAGAAGGTAGATATGGTAAGGGAAATGAAAACAAAAACCACCTAGTTATTTGGTAAGGGAGAAAAACAACACCACACCCTAAGTATGCAATTGATTGCCATTAGGAACCAGGTGTTTAAGTGCCCATTTAATTTCAAACACTTCTATGGACTGTTTATCAGCAGTGATCAGAGCTCTGCACAAGCCCATCTCCACAACAGCAGCACAGCTTTCTGCCATCCTGCTTGAAAAACCCATGTCTTTCCCTCACCAAAGCTGTATCTTGTCAGGTTCTGAAGCAAAGCTCCAACTATGAGGGTCGCACCACTCCATTCTAGTACAAATAATATATATTTTGATGCTTCAGGACCTTGCCTCACAATATGAGAGAGATTTGCACAAAGATGGACATGTATTTGTTTACAATTTTGCAAGTATTTAAAAAAAAAAAAACACTGAAAAATTGAAAGACCAGTGTCCTATAACGACAAGCTTTAGTATGACAGAGCTCCAAAGTGCTGCAGCTGCTGCACAAGGAAATACCGTACTTGGTCACTTTTGATCCAGATGTAGTAAAGATGACAAAAACTGAATTCTATCTTCACAATTCTACTACCACGCACTGAAAAAGCCATTTTTGCTCAGAATCACAGCAAGAACAGTAGCAGCCTGCTTAATCTTCAAATTATATTTAACCAACTATAGAAGTACAGTTAGATACAGAATCTAGAATGTAAGAACAAGTGAATTAGGATCGGACACTCTCATGAGGCAAATTTCTTCTGCTACAACTGTTTGAGCAAGGGCGCAAAGACTGTGCTGGGCACGAAGCTTATGCCTTTCTGATTCTCCGTACAGAACACCATGTCCAAGGCAACACGTGAAGTCAAATAATTCTGGGCGATCAGCATATTGGTATGGTAAGGTTTGAGACGCTACCTCAGAGATACCACGACTTTGTGATTCAACCTTATTTTGAATTTTCCTTTCCTACTTTGTATGTACTTTTAAGCCTACGTAAAAAAGCCAAGGCTCTATGTAGCTCTATGTATGCACACTGTGAAAAAGTCTGCAGCCTAACCCAACAGGAGACCAAATCTATCATTCAGGACTAGCTGTACACAGTGATATATAGCTATTTCCTTTATCATCCTTTAATGTTGAAAAGCACCATTTCAATCCCTCATGTAAATGTATTTTGATTCTCATTTATCAAACAGCAGCAACGTCCTCATCTGCTAAATTAAATCACCTAACATACAGTGAATATTAGCTCTCCTCACAGCATACTGAACTAAGGGAACATACTCTGAAGGACTTGATCATAAGAAGGATAAACTGTTTACCTCTGACGTTATTCTCAGATATGACTGTTTTACATTATACTCTGAGCTGCAGTAAACAGATAATTTTGTTTATACTGTTTATTTTCTCCTTATTTTTTTTCTATGGACAATGTTAATATTAATTGCAACAGAAATGATGGAATACCAAACAATATAATAAAATTTATCTAATTTTAAAGCACATGTAATTTCAAAGACTTCACAACATGGGTCTAAGTTTGATGTCAGTCTTGCTGTGTAAATAAAGGTAATATTGCATTGCTAAATGTCGATATAAAACCTCTTCAAATCATTTTCTCTAGCACAATTCTAAACTGCTATCAACACATTTTTTTCCAATAAACATCTCTTTCATATTCATTCTCTCCGTCTTAGAGGCATTTAGATGATTCCCTTCAATAAAACATTTTCATTTAAAGGATTTCATCAGCATTTCACAGTCTGCTCATGACCTATTTCTTTGTATTTGAACTAAAACTAATCATATTTCCCATGCACTTTACAGAATAATAAGATCAAGAATAGCATTTTGGAGAGAATGCAAAAATACTACAGAAAAGATTTTCACACTACTTCAAAGAACCATGGAATAACACCCACCAGTCTGAAACTCTGAGTCTCTGCTTCAGTGCCACTCATACCTACTCTGAAGACATCAAGAAAGAGCTTTAGCTGGCAACAAGTGAAGCCTTTTCAATAACTATCAAAGATGTACCTGTTTATTTCTAAGGAAGAGATGCTCCAGTTAATGTATCAATGTAATTCACCAAACTGCACTGCAAAGAAACAAACTTGGGTTTTCAAAAACTGCATAGCTAAATTAACATAGAGCCACACCTGAGCAAGTAAGTCTGGCAGCTACAGGAGAGCAGAAAACACTTGGTAAATTTCAAAAATTGTAATCAAAAGGAATGGAAGAAGCAGATCCTCATCTGCCTCTTGCCATCCTGCACCACATTCCGAGCCCCTCCCATGCTTGGCTTTGTGCTTCAGGCTGCATCAGTGGCAGCAGCACCTGCCTGAACTCTTGAATTTGTTCTGAAATTTATGCAAGGAGGGAGGACTACGCATCCTTACCAGATGCAACTGCATTCATTCTATCTTGATATTTATCATCCAACCACTTGTAATTCCTTTTCCTCATTTACCCAGTCAGGCCTAAAACAAAGTACTGAACTCTCTCGTTTTCCAAAGGGTTCAGTAGTCAGAGAAATTAATCCTGGGAGTGCAGTCTCTTACAGAGGAACATTATTGGAGACTAAAGCCTGCTGAGGAGTAAAGCAGCTTTTCCCAGTGGGATACACTGCAGCAGCAGCTCCTGCGTTAAATATTTAAGAAAATAAATTATGGAATTATGCTAGAAAAAATAGAGAAGATACAAGAAATATAGTTTACAATACAAGCTTTCTCAAAAATAATTTCAATGTGAAAGTGCCCTGCTGAGCATCTTAGTTCCACCAATAAGAACATAAGCACAAAGGTAACAATGCCACTAAACATCTGTCACTTCTAACATTTTCTGGGATCTTCCTATTTATTTATAAAGCATCCTTTTGTTTCTTTCAAATGTACACAATAGCAGGCATCAAATTTTAGATACAGCCTTTGCCAAGTTGGTAAAAACAAGGTTTAGTGCTTAGTACCATACCTGGTGTTCACTGATGATGCGAAAGGGCACTGTGTGTGCTGCACGCTCTCTGAAAGGTTCATCAAGCTTCAGACCTTTAAAAAGAACCATCAGACATCTAATCTTCATTGCATATAAGATCAAAATGCAAGGACTGTAGTTTCTTTAAAACTCTCTGCTCATAGAAACTCATACTCCTAGCCTTTCAGTGCTATCGTGTAACAAACTACTGTGTGTAACCACAGTGGACGGAATGATTTATTAATATCCCAGGCTCTCCTTTTTGTTCTGTGTCTAGCCACAACCCAATCTATACTGGATTGCAAATCATAATGACCTATGACCAAAACTCAAGGGCAATCCTGTCACTTTTAAAGAAACATAAATGATTAATAACTAAAAAGGAAAGATAGGAATCCATTATTTGCTATATTAAGTAATCTTTCTAAAGAACATTCTATTTCAGGTTGGGACACATAAAATCACTGAAGAATACGCAAGAATACACAAATCAGTCTGGTATTCTGCATCAGCAGCACAGAATGACAGCCCGCAGAGCAGCAAATGCATCCCCACCCACAGTGTTCCCATTTTCACTAGGCCAAAAGAGCAAGTCACTCACTCTCCTTTGTAAAGAGTTTCTCCTGCAAAACGAGAACCTAAATAAGAAAAAAATAACCATTTGTTTAACTAGAAATTAAACACTTAATCAGGTAAGAAATTATTATCTTAAATTAGATAAGTCAGCCAAAAAAAAAATAATCTCTATTTCAGTTTTAGTATTATGAGCCTGATTTTGTCTGGAAAAGTAAACTGATGTGCTGTATCTGTGACTGAAGGAGCACATCCTGCCTTTTTGTATCAGCACAGACCTAACAACTATGCTGCTAGAAGAAGTTATACCATTTGAGTTCCCTATTTTGAACAAGTGTTCTTTATCTCACTGCCTTACTAATATAAAAATTACATCATGTTCACAATAACTCACTTCTTCCAGTTTTGTCTAAATGTATAAAGTTCAGAGTAACACAGAGCAATACTAATAGATTGTTATACTGCAGTATGCTCCTTGGATGCATCCAGTACAGTTGCACTACTTCCATGCTTCAAGCATAAAGGTATGAGTTGTTACAAAGCTCTACCTCTTGAAACTATCCATATTAAATGTTATTAAGCTGTAGCAAAACACTGCTCTGAAACAAAGCAGGTATTCTATTCTGCACTTAGCAGACACAGTTTATTCAGTGTCAGCAAGCCATTAAACAAATATCCTAATAAAAATCAGTGTCTAACAACATCAAATGGTTCTAACTACCAAGTCCAAACTTCTCAAAACCACAGTTTCCAGGAAAACATGATAGGTACCAAAACAGAAAAAAAACTTCCATTTTTAATCACTTCTGAATGGGTGATAACTGACTACAGTCTTTACCACTGCTGCTACAGATAACTTGGCACTTGCTGGGCTACCTCATTACAGTTTTCTCCAGACTCAGCACAGGTTACCTTTGGCAATAAATTGCAGAGCTTGCGTCCTGCCGTTTGCAGGGGGGGCTCTGGGCAGCCACACTTGCACAGAACACAAGATGCATGAGCTGTCGCTCCACTAATCAGTGCAGGAACATCATATTAATCAAAAGATCAGCAAGAAGGCACACATCAGACAAGTATCCAGATGGTAACTTTGCAGAATTTCCATCATGCACTGCCAGTTTAAAGGCTATACTGCGATATTAAACTCAGACTCACAACTCAGTGAATACAGGTATAGAATTCTATGTCATGAGACAAGTTGTAATTATTTTGTTTGTTTATATACACATATATATTAAAATCAGGGCAAATTCTTCTTTTCTCTGAAAGCAGAAAGACATGCAGAATAGTGGATTTGTACTTGGCAGTCCCCCTATTTCTTCTGTACTACTTCCAGCTCTTCTGCCATGGGGAACAAAAAAAAAAAAAAAAAAAAAAAAAATCAATTTGATCCTATTGCATGTCTGCACCAAACAGGCACTAAAAGATGAAGGCTAATATCTTTCTTTTCTAAAAAAGCATCACCAACTCTCAATATCAATTTTCTCCCCTCCAAGTTTAATCCCAAAACAGTAAATACTGGTAAGAAATGAAAGAGAAAAAAAAAAAAAAACCAACATGGGAGAAGACAGAGCACACGTAAACAGAAAGCACTCTCTACCTCTTATTACCTCTTCTTAATCTTCTCTATCTTTACAGAAGGTCAGTGAAAGGAAGAGGATAAAAAGCAAAAGACAAAGTGAACAGAAGAGGGAAATCCCTACCTAGACACGACTGTCGGTGCGTCTTTCAACAAGACAGCCAGGTGGGTGGAATGTATCCCACTCTTCATCACATAAAGGACACTGGCCTTTGCAGACCCTTGCAACCACTCAGGGAAAATTTAGTCACTGTTAGGTTCTTCCTCCTCTAAGATTTTATTTGGTAGTGCCAGTCCGCTCAGAAACCATCTCTGCAAAGCCTTTGTGACTCCTTCAGCAACTGCCAGGAGAACCCCCACGAGCACATCAGACCTCTCATCAGCTCCTCCTGGTGCTGCATCTTTGAGTACAGTACTCTTTCAAGAGCTTTTTCCTGTTTCTCAAGAGTGTTTCCTCATTGAATCCTACCCACTTCAGAGAGGCAATGTCACTCTCACCTTTTGCAGCCATAGCTTTCCAGAGCAGCAATATCTCACTAAAAAGAAGCAATTCTGATTTCAAAGGACTGAAGTTTGAAAGCGCTTGCTTAAGACGACAAAGTTGTCTCAGATGGGATACAACCAAAGCTAAGCCAAATTCTGAAGCTAAAATGGAAATTCACCACCCTTCCCCAAAAAAGGAAAAAATAAAGTGCGCAGGAAAACATAATTATATGAAATAGTACTTCAACTGAAATCTGTTTTCTGCTGTTTCCTGTACTTACCTCTCCAAAGTAGCATAGGAGAATCATTCCAACCTGTATGTTTGTGACTGGCAATTTAAAGATCATCACAAAGATGGCAGGAGGTCCTGCTGGAGACCTCGGGCTCAGCTACTGTTTCTTAGTAGGTACTGAGACACCTACTGCAATTATCATACCTTGTACTGCTTTAAGGAAAAATAAAAAGTGACACTTTACGCAAAATGTGCATAAAAGACAAACACTTTTCAAAATGACCACTGTCATATTGATGATTAGGCAATAACAACACTCAGAACATGTCTCAGATGGGACCTACAGAAGAAGCAGAATTTTCAGAAGAAAATAAAATTCTGTTTCCATTTAGCAGAAATGAAGTTTCAAAGTACTGAGAAACAAAGCCCTCACCATCAAATAAATGAATGAAATTTCTCCTTGAACAAGAGTGTCAGAAGTTTATTTATCTCTCTGAAAACCTGATCCCTTATTTGTAAGCTTCTTTATGTTACAACTCTCCTTAGGTTAGTAAAAACTTGCATACTACAGTTAAATTGCTTAAAAGATAACTTTACTTTCTCTTAAATTTAAGCAGAATTAGAATATGTAACTAATTCACACGCTCTCTTCTGACATTTAGAATGACAACCCTTTCTATTAGAGATATTTTGTTAGTATGTGAGATTCCTCTAATTCTTTTCTAAAATTTTAAAATAAAAAAAAATGGCACTAAAAACTTATCTTAGTACTTATGTGACTTCCCATCACAATATTAATAAAATTTCAAAAATAAATCGGAAGAAAAATGAGACACACCGACATTCCACCTTTCAACTCACAAAACATTAAGTATGCACTTTCTTCACCAGATAAAGCTAAAGTAATTTCTGGTTCATGCGGAACTATTAAAAAACAACATTTTTTTTGTGTTTTTCAGACATCTATTACATGAGACATCTTGCTACCTGACAAAGACATCTTTATTTTCACAGGCACAGAGTTCCCCCAAAAGTGGAAAGACAGAGCTGGACACAATTTGCACCTAAAGATCAGGTTCCCAAACGCCTCCAAGCTAAGCAGCTAGCACAAATAAACAGTAGCAAACATTTCAGAAAAAGAAACAGATTTCTCCTCCTAAACAGTAGTCACAATTTGTGTATGCATCCATATGGTACTATTCCAATGAAAGCATTGTTTGTATATCAAACCAAGTTTATCCTATACTAAAGGACTGAAAATGGAAACTGGAACCTTTACATACGCCAAATTTACTCACATGCATATTTCTTAGTGAAGTATAGAGAATGATTTTATTAGATGAATCTATGGACTGTAGTAATTCTCTTTTGGTTATAACACAGTTAAGTTTCTGACATGCTTTTTAAACTTCAGAGTGCAAAGTGCACTGAAGTAGAATTTATTATTGTTCAAACAAATAGAATGCAACTTCTCCAGTCATCGTGCAGTGCTTTTTTTTTTTTTTTTTTTTTTTTTTTTTTTACACAAATTACACATGATGCAGAGTTTTAAGCACCTGTGGGGTTTTGATGTTTTCTTTTTTTGTTTTTAAAAGGCACATGATTCAAGTAGGATTTCTTATGTAGTTAAAGTGACATATACATCCTGACAGGATCAAGATATAAAATGCTATAAGGAATGAAGCATCCCTTTTATTGTCTTCACATTTGCCAAGTTTAAACAAATGAATGCACACTTCAGACAACCTACAATATATGGCTATCCTGGAGGAACTCAAAACAAGACAAAATGCTGACAGCTGGTGTGCCTGCAATGAAACTGCCCTTTGCACTCTTCTGTGTATCCTCCCTTCTTGTATCAGCCAGCATACTCTGAACGCAGAGAGAACACAGCACTGCAGGCCAAGGAGTTTCAGCTCCATGCTCAGCTGGGAAAGATGACCTATAAGCAGGTCCTATTAAACATGAAATTGTTTTGTATTTCAGACACTGGCATAGAATGTCATAGAAAGTCTTGGGTTGGAACTAGTTCCAGCCCTTCTCCTGATATACGGGAGTTAGTCCAGTGCCAAGCTGCCAAAACAGCCAGGGAATGGAAGAACATACCTATAAAAGGAGACCAGAGAGCTGGGTTTGGTCAGACTTCAGAAGGATGAGAGGAAAGAAAGCAGATAATACATTTAAGTTGTTCACAGTTGTTATCCTCACTGATAATATAAACATAGCATATGCATTTCACATGAACTACATTAATAACTTTCATTGTAGGAGCAAAATTGACTATTCTGTTTATAATTCCTGCATAATCTAAGATCTGCATAGAACTTCCAGAAGTGCTGCCCTATTTTAAAAGTTTAGAAGTCATCACTGGAAGTGACTGTGAGACATAAAGAAAATTTGGGATTGTCATAAGTCATCAATTTTTGATTGTTTCCTTAAAAACCCACAAATCTTAGGTTTTCAAGGTTGCACCTTTTCCCTCACTCCTCTTGCTTGTAACACGCAAAAAGTCCAAATGAATGCTTCCAAACTTCTGATTACTCATAAGTCAAATGACACAGAGTGTGCAGTAATAGAATTAAGTTCCATGATTTGTGTAGACAGCTTAGAACAAAAGTACAGAAATGCACCATTTGTAATGATTACTTCCTTAACGCAGAAGAACATTACATGTTAAGAGGAGGACAACTGGAAAGCGCCGTAAGATGAGAGAGCCTTTCCTATCAATTTGAACTTAATAGAAAAAAAAAAGGAATCTTATAAACAGTTATGAGTACAGGTTGATCACTGCTAATGAATAATCACTAGAGGACGCATTTTGACATCTTAAAGAGATCTCAAGAACATAAGCCCATGAACAAAAGGAAGGAGGTAGGAATGGAATATTTATAAGCATGGGAAAGTTCATCTACCTCAATAACAGAGACCTTTGTATAAAAATAATCATCATTTCCCTTTCTTTAGTTTTTAATTGTATGTTTCTGAAATGGTCTTACAACAGCTAGTAGACTGGAGAAAATACAGTAAACAGAAAACGCATGTCTTTGTAAGCTTCATCATTAACTAGCTTTTACATATATATTACAACTTCAGCACACTAGGCAATTCCAGCTAGCATTCATACAAAGCAGATCAATGTTGCCTCAGGATAAAAATATCTGATCAACTCCAAAATCTGCATTGACTTGCAATATAGTTCAAGCATATGCAGTGTCCTTATATTGTCTGATGCCCTAGGAGGTTTGTATGTCAAAAGAAACTCAGTTTAATTAAAACCAAGGTCAAATGAACAGCACTGCTTGAACATTTAAAAGCAGGCATTACACCAAATTTCCTAATATTAGCAAATAGTATTTTTTGAAATTTGAGCTGCAAAATTAAATTAACCTGAAATTTACAACTACTAAGTACCACAAAGAGATTAATATCTATTTAAAAGAATGAGAAAGTAATAGATGGTTATAAATGAGGGCTGCTCTGAAAGAAATGCCACCAATTTCCCTAGGTTAGCTCATGATGCCAGACATGGATGTTGGTGGGATGGCAGCAGAGGTTGAACCTTCCCACCAGCATTCCATTACGTTTTGTTGCTGTGTACAGATGGCAGCAGAGGGGCAGCCTGACAGAATGGCATCTGACATGGAAGAGTGTATGAAGCAAAGGTGTATCACTGAACTTCTCCACGTGGAAAAAACTGCGCCCACTGAAATTCACTGATGCTTGCTGAACATTTACAGAGACAAAACAATGGAAGTGAACACAGTGAGGCGGTGAGTGGTGCATTTCAGCAGTGATGACAGTGGACCACCTTTGCTCCCTCTTCCCAGTGTACCGAGCATAACGTGTGACTTTAGGGCTCAAGATCTACATAACATCCAGTAAACTTAATATCAGAGATCCATTTCTCACAGCACTTCCCAGTTCTGGTTGGAATTCTTCAGGAGACAGATGAGAAACTGAGACCAGTAATAAACTCTACAGCAGCATTCTGTCTAACAGTACCTACTAATGACTCTTCTTTTTCCCTTGGTTATTCATCTTAAGGGTAACTCTTCAGTCTCATATTCATTGATGAACAGAAATAAGCAGTATATATACATACATACACACACACACACACACACACACCCCTAATTCTTCTCTTTTTATTTATTTATTTTTTTTTAACACGTCCTTGCTGCGAATCCAGAATTTAGTAGGGCATTCTCTGTGTGGAATCAGATCTACCTAAAATCTCAGCTCCAAACTGAACTTACAGTATGAGTTTCAATTCTTAGAAATCCCCAACTTTTCTTCTGTATTTATTTAAAATGTATCATTTCTATTCTCCAAGTTGTTCTTCTCCAATAAATCAAAAATACTCCCAAACTTCCCATAAATTTAATTGATACTATCATTTTTCCAGGTAACAAGTCAATTTTGATTGCTACTTCTGCAACACAGAATAGCTTCTGGTTTTCATTCTTTAAAAGATTTTATACTGTGATATATTTTCTCTCTTCCACACTATTAATAGACACAATGTCATTTAGCATCTCACCAGTCACTACATGAAGCCATACTGAACCACTTCAATGCAAATGTGTGCATGTGTGAGCACGTCTGTAGGTTTAAGAGACTTTAAGAGACACCAAAAGTAGCAGAAACTTTAAGACTAGGAGTAGAGAGCCAAACACTGACAAGTTCAAGGTGAATTTGCATCAAGAATACATTCATATCTTGTGTGTGTGTATATATACACACACACACACACTAGCTTTTTCACAGCAATAATTACATTTTGTAACTCTTTAATCCTGAAAATGAAGGAAGAATAAACTTCCTGCACTTTAGAGCTTAACATTGCTACTACTTCTTTAAAGAATTTACCCTAAATGTTTACAGAATTACTGGAAAATCATGCTTTTCTCTAGCAGAAACAGAAAGAAACACTTGCCAGCTTATATTGACCTTCTCTTCCTACAAGTCTTTTCCTTACCCTCATGCAATTTCTTGATTATTTACCATTCAAGTTGCTAATCATCCACACTTAGAGCTGAGGCTTTCACTAAAGGAGGAATCTCAGCCTCAACTATTCCAGCAATTAGAGTAATTATAAACAACTGTCACTTCTTCAGAGTAAGTGATCACAGTAAAAGCTGCCACAGTAAGTCATGACCTATTACATCCACTCTGTCTGGGGAAGAACTGTGGATGTGACTTTGATAGGCAGGCAGTCTCCTGACTGACAACGTTTACCTTTGCTCTAGAAAAATTAAATAGCAAGCATAGGCACTCGCTTGTGGCTGTTCTTGCACACCTACTTAAAACAAGAGCATGAAAAGTAGTTGTCACACCAAGGAAACTGCGTTCAATTTCCATTTGCTAAACTCAGTTCTTTGGTTGCAACTTGCTACTGTGTTTAGCAAGTGTTTGTGCTTCGTAAGCCAGGAAACAGACAAGATACAAGTGGTTTAATACTAATTAATAAAAACATGAAGTAGCATTCAGAAGATCAACAAAAGCATACAGTCATAAATTAAACTGATGGAAGTCAGCAAATTAAAGCTATGAGCATTCTCAGTACTACAGCAACTGATTATTAAGCCACGTACATATGTGAACACCAAGCAACTGGGCATAAGTGCATCCATGGTAGCCAGTAATGCCATCATGTACTAATGCTCCTAGCCCATAACAAACACAAGGTGGCCAGCATCAAAGAACCAAACTCAAGTCGCTTCATGTCATATTGCTGAAGGCATCACAACAGCAGCCACTAACAACTACGTGGTTATTTGTGTGCATATTTGCAACCCCTGTCATCAATATCACAATTATGTGGAGTTCCATATTGGGATATTCTGCAGCTGAGCTAAACAGAGCTACAAAATCTGCTTTTATTTTCTACTGGCAGACAAAGAACCCTACAAACAGTGGATGTGTAGCACATGTATCATGTTATATTGTGTAATAGAGGTTCAAACAACAGCTGTGAAATTTTGTTATTCAGTATATCGGAATTCAAAACTGTAGAACTAAAGAAGCAAATTCCACTTCAAAAAAATGAAAATAAGTTTTTTTTGCCAAATTGACCTATTCTTACTTTCAGAGTCTCCAGTATATAATTTGTCAAAGCATACACATTTCCTGTATAAGTGAATAGTCCCATCAACTTTGATTTATAAAGCTAATAATGCAATTAATCCTTTACAGAATCAGAAAGTCAATTCCAAATTTAGATTTTCAATTTAAACACTCTGGTACTCTGCCACACAGCAGAGATGCAGAGCATATAACCAGACACAGCATTTATATTAATGTCGAAGTGGAACGTGCCTTCAAACCTTTGCTTTTAGTTTCCCTAGTATGATCTTGTATTTCTGCAGTTATATAATTGGATTTATTGAACTGAATTACTGAAGAGTAAACTAAAAAATTGTCTGCAATTGTAACATTCTTCAAAGAAAAAAAGCAAGTGTTATAAATTAATTGGTAATAAAATGTGTTTGTACCATGAAAATTTTAATAAAAACTATTCCAAAATAATAAAAATCTATTTTCTCAGCAGTTAAGAGCCAATCAGAATGATAAAGGAGCAACTGGAACACACATTCTTAGTGGCACTAAGCTAGTTTTACCAAAAGACAAAACATAAATTTAGAGAATGCTAAACAGGTAAGCTTCCTGTTATTGTTACATACTCAAACTGTAACACACTCACCCCTACACGCACCTCCCTCCCAGTAGGCACAGAATACCATCTCTTCCCAAGCTCTCCTTCATCAAAACTTAAATGTAGATACAACAAAGAAAGGAATTATTTTTTGTCCCCTACACAAACCATCACTTTGAATTTTACAGCTGTCAGGGAAATACTGCTCATTTTCATACTCACTTTGTCCATAAAAAAAAAAAAAAAGATAGTCAGTTATTATTTACTCATGCAGGCAACCTTTGAAGTAACATTCCATCAATTATTTACATACAATCCCAAATAGCAGGTAATACGAACAGGCCTCTAACAGCACTGACAGTATGAAGCATGTTCATTGCAGCCAAGCAAGCACTACCTTTGTTTTTTTTGTTTTTTTTTTTTACCTGCAGAGGAAGACAAGGTTTGTGAGCCAGAAAGAATTTAATACATAAGCATTACCTGAGACATTTTCTGAAAAGGGAAGTCTGCTTTTGTATGAGAATGAACATTCAGATTTACCCCAAAATCTGTGTTACTTTTGAATGATTTTTCCAACTTCTCAAAAAACCAAACAGCCTTCTAGACTCACAGGCTGCTCTGCTTATACTGGCTATATTTCTAACAAAACTGGTGTATGTGACCTAACCCAGTTCTGGTTTTGAACATCACCTTTTGGAATGATACGTCTTCGAGGTTTAGAGGTCAACAAAGTACATATTGTAGGCATCTGTCCTTTCCTGTTGTCAGCAATTTGAAATAACATAAGTGACAAAGGCAGAGAGGAAGGCTGCAGCGGATGCCTGAGCTAAGTAAAGGAGAGACTTGAGAAAGCTTTGTTTCCTTTAAGGAATAAGATGTAACATACCTTCAGGATATCAAGATGAAAGCTGTTTTACTGACAGACTGGTGTATTGTAGCTCTCCCAGAATCTCAAGGAGATTAAGAGGTTGTCAGGAAGATACCATGGACTTGTTTTCTTTGATAAAGATTTTACAGCTAGGATAAGTTGAAAGAAATATCAACCATAAAAAAGTCGATTTTGTTCAATATCAATTTTCACTCTGTTTAGCAGTCTGTTTAGTCTCTAAGTGCCAAGGTAAACAGCTGAATTCGTCTTTACAAAGTGCCAAGCAAATAGTCTTTGATAATATATTATTAAATTTTCATTGCTATTAAGAACGCGTATTAGAAGACATACAGACCTAAAATATAAGCTATTTTCACATACTAAGTAGATAAGTCACATTCATGATGAGTTTGACCAAAAATACAATTGGTTAAAAAACATGCAAGTTAATTTCCATCAAATAACTGATTAATACCTATAAAACTTTCAAGCATTTATCATCATTTTTTCAGTACACACTCATATTGCCTATAATAAATGTATTGTCTGAAAAGAAGAAAGTTGTTATAATTCATCTCTAAAATTGGATCTATCCAAGGACACAGATGTTTGAGCAACAGATGTATTTAGTACCAGAATGCAATGCTTTTACTATGCCATCTTCTCTCAAAAGCGAAATTTACAATACCAACTCGAGTAGTCACTGTAAGATATTATTCTGTTAACATCAGTGTCTCAAAGCTTGCTGGGGACACAGATGGACTTGTCCGAGTCCAGGCAAGTCCTGGGCAAAGGTGGTGAAATCCTTTGTCCGGAGAACTTTGATGGACAAGGCCAGGGGCAAGGAGAGGAAGATAAGCTGCAGCTAAATAGCTGTGAAGCGGTCTTTTGTGTGGACTTATCTCAGGATGATGGCCATCTCGTGGGATACTCACATGACTCTTGCTCAAGCGCCCAGGGATGTCACGTAGGCAGGAGAAAAAGGAGGATAAAAGGAGGAACCGAAAACCATGAGGGAAGGTCTGCCATCAGATTCCCTCACCACGGAATTCCTGCGTGCTGGCGGACTCCCCTGGGCCTGCTACCTGAGTCCTGCTCCTTCCTCCTG
Organism: Meleagris gallopavo; assembly: GCF_905368555.1. Taxonomy (NCBI): domain Eukaryota; kingdom Metazoa; phylum Chordata; class Aves; order Galliformes; family Phasianidae; genus Meleagris; species Meleagris gallopavo. Next base: position 5,524,342 of record NC_139414.1, on the reverse strand, counting down.
GATCGGCTCCGCGACTTCCTTCTGCCACCTGCTTGCTGCCCAAGGCCGGCCGCGCTGCTTCTCTCTCCTCCCCTGCTGCTTCTACCTCGGACCATCGAAACGTCGTGCAACGGGACCGCTGCTGGATCCTGGTGGTGACTACCCCCGCTTTACGCAATTCTTGCTTCTTTCCTCTCTTTTCTATCGCCCTCCTTCCCTTCCCCGTCTCCCTGATTAGGATTGTAATAAACTGGTCGGACCAACATTTGAACCGTTGTTTCTTAATCTCACGCCGGCTATATAATATTAAAAGAACCTCATCTCCCTCCTATAAATCGGAGCAAGACAGTCACCTCTCAGTAATTTTGTTTTTTCTAGTATTTAGAGATGGGTTTTTCATGCTCATTAGGTTGTGCTCACTTTTTACTGATGTATCATAGAAGTTCACAATTCTCAAGACGGTAGAAGTTTGGAAGAATAGAGAAGGAAGCAGAGAAAGTGATCCGTCTACTGCCATTAATTGTTTCTCTTGAAGTTTTCCCCAAAGCACACCTGACCTGGACTGCACGTGAGACAGGAGAGGCCTGTGGAGAGACTCAGTAGATTCTCATCTTAGAGGAGAGCAAGAAATATCCTCTAAGGAATAAGATGAAGCTTGAGTATCTTATGAATAGGTAAGCATAGGCTGTCATCCTTCATACAGATTCCTGAGGTACGTGCTCAAAGTGCTAGCAAACTTCAAGAAAGAACAAAGGAAAACCATTTAGCCTAAAGCTATGATAGTGAAAATCAGCTCTAACAAATGCACAGGAGAATTGTGTTCTTCTTAAGATTAACTGTTTGAGAACAAAGTCAGAAGCGGGTGAGGCTTTGTTACAAGCACAGTCACTGCTCAAACACATAAAAATTGCACAAGGGGCAGGCTTCACTTTTGTTAAAGCCGTGCTCGACATTCGCTATTTTTGACTTTCAGTTCTTTATATGCAACTTGTTATAAATAAAGAATGCACACTTTATTCAAGCCCCTCTGAATAGGTATGTATTAGATATAAAAACGGCCACATTCAGTACTAATTTGAGACTTTCACTGCTGCTAAACCATACAACTTTAATTCTCTAGACTAAACTGGCTCTGCTTATGTTTCTTTGGAAAGGAGAGGATCATATAAGCCTGATCTGTTGAAGTCAGAAGACTTGTGAGATTACCTGAACATCACCTGAAGAGAGGAGCCCCATCACCTCAGCTGGCACAAACTTGTTACCATCATCCCTTTCTCCCCTCCCTGGGTAGGCTTCAAAGACTGTAGACTCCCTGATTATCCCCTTCCCTCTCACACAAGCTCCCCACGTCTTTTGGCAGAAAAAAAAAAAAAAAAAAAAAAAAAAAAAAAAGTGCTGATTAAAATCAGCTTAGCAGCTCTGAAAGGAAAGATCCTGAGAAGTCATTGCCTCTGAATCACATTACAGTAAATGGCAAGAGCTGCACAGACCTTTCAGCCTAGAATCTAGGACAGAACAGTCCTGCATACATGATCATTAACGTGTTCACAAGTTCTAGCTGACAGGAATAAGACGTCAGCAGTGTAAATTACTTGTCTTCCCCCCACCCCCGCTGCTGAGACATGTGGGAAACTCAAAGGGAGCAGAGACACTCTCAGAGGGAACTGGAATGTTTTCTAACACTGAAGATGATTTACAAAATGGCTAATCATAAAAAACACAAATGTTTTGCTTTAATATCTTACAGACCAAGAGTCTTTAGACTAATTACACCCTATGCTAATTACAAATCAGCATTATGCGTTTACAATCTTGACATTCAAAGCTAGTTGCTTGTTGCATGGATTTACATGATTATATAAAAGTGCATTTATGCCTCACAAGGCAAGTATGTTTGGGAAAATGTCTGTGGTTAAAAGCACATTCAAGTTTATGCACACAAAATGGATCAATACTCATATACTAACTACCCCACACAGGCCAGAAAGCTTCACTTTGAAACATAATTTAAGAAAAATCTCACATCAGATGCACACAATAGCACTGCTGCATGTTAGTGAACAGCAAAATATGATTCCAAATGCAGTTATCTTAGTATTTACCATTGACAGCTTTATGCTGAAATCCTATAATTTAGCTAGTCACCTAGAAACCAATCCCCTATACAGTGAGGAGGAAGCATACTTTCTGAAACAAAAGACTCTCCAAAATTTTGTAAGAAATGAGCATTTGAATTGTGACTTTATGCAACATTTTCTTGGTCAACTGTAGAATTACCATTCCCTTTTGTCTTCCCTAATATACCCCTTTATATTAGAACTTATGAGAAATTTGACAAATAAAGATAGAAAAAAGGAATTAACTATTTCCACTAAATATCATTATTCTTTTCACCATTGCTTTCACAATTAACACACTGGAACAATTGCAGACCCACCTAAAATATTGAGAGTTTTTTTTGTTTGCTTTTAACATAGAGCAAGGAATTCAAAAAGCCATGGATTCTATAGAACTCAAGTTCAGCTTTTTCAAATTGAAAAAGTCCGTAAAACCTGTTAAATATTTTTAAACATTTCATTTTTAGGGTTTAGAAACTTAAAACAAGGAGGAACCTAAGGTCCTTGGTTTCCCAGGTCTGCACCACTGCCAGCAAGGGAAATGCATTAGGCTTCCAGAAGCTTTTAAGAATAAACACTAACAAAATGCTGTGCTAGCATCTCTCAAGGAAAAACATCATATTATGAAAACCATACTTTGTCCTATTAACTCATTTAAATTTCTGTAACTTTTAAGTTCTAAGAACTGAATCTCATTAGTTTTCTTTTCGTTAGTAGATTAAAAAGCTGCCTATCGTGAATCTCCACATCCCTTCCCCCCTGCAGGGATTGATATAATCAAGTCACCTCCAGCACAAAAATGCCTGAACAATGAGATTATTCCACATCTCAGTTTGAAGGATTGTCCTCATGTTTTCCTTATAACTGAAAGGATTCACACCCCTGCTCTCCTTTACCAGGCCCTGAACATACTCAATCCAGGGCCAAGTGCCTCCAGACAGTTGCTGGCTAGTTGTGCTCTGGGCTGGAAAAGCAAAATGTAGCGCTCTACTAGGGTGCTTGAATCTGACTAAGTGAAACTATTCATTTGGCCTCACTCTAGGAGGCTTTTGGAGAGGGGTTGAACAGTTTGGGCATTGTCCCCACGGATGGTGATGACTGTGTCAAATTGAAGCACGACTTCCCAGGAAGCCCCATGTCGGAGTTCATCTCTTACTTTAAGAACAAGAAGAAAATAAATCCTAACATTCAATTTGTGATTAATAAATGTCAGGATCAGCTGGCAATATCAGGTGACTGATAAAATAATGCTTTACAAGAAAAAGAAAAAAAAACTTCCTTTAGTAATGCTTTTTCTGCTTTTGCACAGCTGTCTTGAGATAACAATAGTCAATTGAGACCAAATGTGAGGGTCACTGTCAGATGGAGCACTGACAGCTTTGCAACAGAGCTCCAGTGCTGTCAATGTCTGATCCATGGGCTAGCAAAGTGCTTCTGAGTGACACGGAGGCAGCCTGCACAGGTGGCAGATGTCCAGGTACGAGGCTGAGGACCAAAATTTGGAACAAGCTGCAATGCCCCATCCTTGGATTTGTTCAATGCGAAGTTGGATAGGCCTTGGGCAACCTGATCTAGTACTTGATCTAGTAACCCTGCCTGCAGCAGAGGGGCTGGAATTTAATAATCCTTGAAGTCCCTTCCAACCCAAGCCATTCTTTGATGTTATGATTCCACGATGCTAGACCTGTGGTTTGCTTTACATGAGAACTATTTGTCTAGATGGTTTATAGGATCTAGACCCAAAAAAAATGTAAGGTCAAGGACTCATAACAGAAGTCTCTTACAAACTTCCAAAAAGCTCATACTATTGGAAAGCTTTCTGTGACAACACAAGTTCAAATCTGCATCCTGCTAGTCCAGCAGTCTTTACCCTGGTAAGTGAATTAGCTGTTAACTCCCAGGAAACTGATCCTGACACATTTTTCTACCTTTATTTAATATGTGCTGCAGTTTTAAAAAAATAAAACTAGAGGCTTAAATAGCACCTCTCCCTCTGAAGTATCTTAGGGCTAGTCATGCATCAAGAATATATTAGTTCAGCAGATGCCCAAAATGGGATTATTTCAGAATACAGCTCATATGTGCATAAAGAATCCCACAGGCTCTTAGCCTGAACATTTTTTGCTGTTCAGTTCTATGATCACTTTACTGCCATCCAGCAGAACAAAACATGGATGCAAGTCAGGAACAGTATTTATTATTTTCCTATAGAGTTGTATTAAGATTAATTCTTTTTCCTTCCAAGAAATGTGTTTGGTGAGGGGAACAATCCTTTTTAACTTCATTAAAACTCCTGCAGGCAGCTCAGTGCACTAAGTCAGGTGTGGATATTGTAGGCCATATCCAAAATAGATTTATGTTCACATTGCTAAATGCCAATTTATAGCATGTTAAATGAGCAACTTAAAGTACATGCACTTAGATGTAAAAAAACAAAACAAAAAAAAAAACAAAAAAAAACAACCACAACAACAACAAAACAAAACAAACCTATAAGTTGCTTTACACAGGGCTGCAACTTCTAATACATTTCTTAAAAACTAAAGAAATTAGAAAAGCAGAAAAGTTAAGAAATTAAGTCTCTGCACAGAACCTTAGTGGCTGGCTGAACCAGGCCTCCTGGCAGGGAACCGTCTGCACTTCTGCAAAGATCAACAAGTGTTATTGAGAGAGGACTTTCATACTTTTCTGTTCATTAGCATTTTTCTCTCTAGAGCAGCTAAGCAAATGCTTGATTGTAAGAAAAGGTTAATTTACAAACAGAAATGCACATTTCATGAAAGCTCTGTTAAAGTGTTTCTAATTTTGGAAATTATATTGTCTCCAATAAATACTGTAAATTCTTTGGGGGGAGGAGAGAAGGGTATAGATTTCTCTGGATGCTGAATGCCCAACTCTGTTGAACTAATTGGCTGGTCATGCATGAAATTAAACTCCACCTGTCAGGGTGACCTTGTAAAGGTCTTGTACAAGCTAATATTTAGCATACATTTCAAGATACTTCATCAGAAAGGACAAAGAATTAGAGAGCTAAAAAGCACTTGGTAAAGGAACGTACAGATATCTATTTTTGTAGTTATGTGTTATACCAGCAAAACATATTTTGAACAACCTTCTGTTGAATCTTTAATTTTCACTGATTCCAGAGATAGAAAAGCTATTTAAAAATAGAAGTGTTCTTAAAAAGTTCTCTTAATTAATTTGCTCAGGTTACCATGCAATATTCCATACCCAGATTCCTACATACAAGGAAAAACATGCCTTACTTGAAAGTAATCAAATAATGGAACAGGCTTCCTAGAGTAACATAGGTGATGTCTATGACTCATAACTATGATAGCCACTGATCTAGCAAGAAAACTAAAACATTTCATAAGACAAAGTAACCCAGCTTTATGCGTTATTATGTGCCTGAGAACTAAGGACCAGAAAACCAAGAGAAAAGGCACCTTCCTCAGCTATATTTCAGGAAAGATTTCTGCAAACTGTGCAGGTAGCCATATCCAGGGCCAAGTCAGAAGGGATCTGCAGTGACATACTTTCAGAATGGGCTCTCATCATTTAACTTCTAGTAAAGCAGGATTTTAAGAGAAAACTGAAGAACTGGGTGTGAGAATTGGAGCTGGCTGGATTTCAGGTAAGCAGACAAATATTGACAAAATTGAAAGAGTTTTTCTTATGCAATGGGAAAGATCAGAGAATATTCTCATTAACATCTTACTGGCTTCAACCAGCTCATTACATGGTAAAACATTCTGATAAGTAACAATGTTGCTGATGCTCTGTCTTCTGCATAAAACTCATTCTCATGCAATGTATTGTTTATGAAAAAATAACAAAATAGATACTAAAGGCAGCAGCTCGGGTGGGAGGCAAAATCTGTCATGCCACCTCACAAAGAATAATTCATTGCATTTCAATAAATTATGGCCTTGAGACTAATAAAGTACTCATTACATTGCTTAGCCTATATTTATTCTATTTACTTACGAAACTTAGGAAATGCTGAAGGACTGAAAGGCTCCTTTTCTATGTTGTTAACAAACATTGATTTTGTATTTTTAATTTTATAACAATTACATGGTAATTTTATAGGTTTCTAGTGACAAATTAAAGAGAACTTGCTAGCAGAGAACTAATCTGGCATTTGGCTTACAAAGCCTTGGGCTTGAACTAGGGAGCACATTAATTCTAACATCCTAGGCCTATAAAGTTTGTACTATTATTCCTGAATTACCCACAAGCTTTGAATTAGTGCTCAGGGGACCTTCCAGAGGCTCCCAGATCATCAACTGTGCCTAGACTATTCCCAAATGTGCTGATCAATAGAAGCCATAATTGGAAGGTCTTGAATAATTGGAAATTTCAAAGGAGTGCTGCAATTTCTACAGCACACAAGTGGTATAGTAGCACATACATATATTGGGGTCAGGAGGGAGTTTAAAACAATGCTCTAGCTTCAGCTTTCAAAGACTTTTTCTATTCAGAAACATCTTTCTTCACCATCAGTAGCTGGCAATTCCATCCAGAATTAAATGAATAAAGTTACTTGAGAATATGAACATTCAACTTTTGAAAATTCATCTGTGAAGAGTTCTATTTCAGGTATAGAAAACATATACAGGCATAGAAAGAGCAAATATACTATATTACTAAAATACAGTAAGAATAAACATGTAGAGATTACATGTTTCATAAAAGGCTTAGAGCACAGCTGTTAAAAAAAAAGCATTCTGATAAGCATCGCCTATCCCTGCTTTCCCAACATTAGGAGATAACTAAGCCTTGAGCTCTGTTCAGATGGCACACGAGATATGCTGTTAGTGTCAAAGAAAGCAAGAGAGATGAATCCCTACTCCCACACTAGTCTGCACCAGTAGCAGAATTGCTATAATGTTTAAAAAAAGAAGTGTTTTTGTGGAAAGCCAAGTCGCTGCTGAGTTGCTGCCTAACTATCAGGACTAACTGTAAAGGTCCCACCACACTGTAATGATGTGCCAATTCACTCTTCTTACATCTCTGCACTACTTCTACCAAAGGGGAAAAAAAAAAAAAAAAAAGTTGACAGTTGCTTTTCTGGATTTACTGCCTGCTGTAGTTCTGACAGGAATATAATCTCCTGTCCGTCTCACTTTCAAAATGCTTTATTCAGCATCTTTTTGTTGTTGTTGTTAAAGCCTCAATTCTTTCCTGAGTGGATCAGACTGCTGTTTGTCACTTACTTGAGCACAGACCTTCATTTGAAGTGGGGATTAATTGCCAGTGAAAAGACTGCACACTAAGCTGGCTCATTATGTGCTGAAACAACCTGACAGAAGAAAGAAAAATCTTCCTATGGAGTGCTAAGCAGAGGCTGGATCAGGTTTTATGATTTGTCACAGTGATGAATTAATATTTTATTCTGCCCAAAAGGTGCCATCCAAAGCCAGAGTGCTAAAAATTACACAATATACTTGCTGTCCCAAACATGTCCTGTACAAGATGATGTTCCTTTTGCTCTTTCAATTGAAAATCTGTATTAGCAAAAAGAGGAAATTCAGCACACTGACCACTGACCTCTGCCTTGGCTGCACTTGGAACCAAGGCTGGGACAACAGCCCACTGTCAAAAGCACTCTGCAGCATGGGGAGGCACAGCGCTGGGGTGGGAAGGACACTGCAGGGAGCTGTGTCAGGTCACAGATCTTGAATACATACCTTCATGAACACAGGAAAACGGCTGCAAGCATAGTGCAGCACTCTGATTAGTGAGGAAAGTGCTGCAGAACAGTGTGGTGTGAAAGCTCTGCTATGGCTCACACCACAAGAGGCCATAAGGCTCTGATTTATGTTTTGGAACACAGTTTTTACATGAGAATAAATATAAAAAAAAAAAAGAATATTCACCTCCTACATACAAACAAGAACGCTGTATTGAAATGCTATGCACTAAAGAGCACTAGATTAAAGCTGTTGATAAATAAAGCTTTCCTCAGGAGTCAATGTAGTGAGCAAACTGTGTTGTGACCTACAATACACAGAGGCTATGTGCTAACTGCAGATCTACCACAAATAAATTTGGACTTCATTCTACTGTGATGACAAATGAGTTGTACTCACAATCTCCTCTGAAATATAAGAAAATACTACTCCAGGGTATTAACCTATTTTGCAGTAAGTATATTTCTTTTTTGATCAAGTAAGAGATTACACCATTTATTATACGCAGAAAAGGTATGCCTTGTGAAGCATGTAGTGTCGTTCTAAAACAGAAGGTCCAAGTGTAGTTTGCATTGGGTAGGAAGCACTGATAAAAAACACGCACACCTCAACCAATCACCCTTTACCAACACCAGCCCTGGTGGCTTAAGCATACATAAGCATCTGACTGACAGGGTTTCTTTTGTAACAAAAGGAATGAAAAGGCTCTGTAGTACCAAAGGAAAATGTTGAACTCAGGCAGAAAGGTACATGGAGCATTCACAGAAAGTTCTGTTTGAAGAGATTGTTTCTTCTAGCTTTCAACATGCTCTGTCCTCTCTTCCACACTTGATTCATCCACACTGTGCATGCCTTGCACTTCTGAAATGCAAGTTCATTTAAGCTAGGACATTTTGCATATGACCATAGAAGAAAAACAAACAAACAACAACAACAAAAAAAAAAGCAGTCACCAGTCATGATGCATTCCTCACCACAAAAACAGTTGAATTCTCACAAACCTGGCAAATAACTAGAGAGAGGAAACACAGGAAATAATGGGAGCCCACAGCAAAGAATGACACCCACCTGCCCATATAGACAATCCACTCTCAGGTGCATTATCCTATATCATGTCCTCAGAACACTGAGTCTTTGTCCCTCTGAAACTGCACTTTCAAGTAATGGTTATGACAAGTTTTTTGTTTTTGTTTGTTTTTTAAAAAAAACTCCATTTCTCCAAAGAAGTTTGCAGACAGTCAGTTTTGAAGTCTGCCTTCAAAAGGAAAAATACTCCACAACACTAGCCACCAGCTAAAGGCTTCTTACTTTTTAGAAGTATTTTTAAGAGTCTGAAAATTTATCCTATTAGGACAACTTACCTTTGACAATTATGTGCATAAGAGAGACAAACAGTTTATCAGAAATAAAACTTCTTCGAAAACTCCTTCAGAAATTTAACTATTACTTAAAACAACAACAACAACAACAAACACTCTTGAGCATGTTTATTCACATCAGTCCACCACTCCAACTTTTCTGCCCAATAAACCAGAGTATTAAAAACAGAGGGGAAGAGACCAGGCCTTCTAGAGAGTCAAGTACCCTCAATAAGAGGGAAAAAACAATCTATCATCTTCGAAATTGTTACATGTTATACTCAGTTGCATTTTTTGTTGAACTAGCCTTCTGGAAATGGCATTTCTGTGAGCAGAGAGTGTATCCACAATGAGCAGCTCAAAACACAAAATACTGAACACTCAGCATTTTTGAACATTTAACTGTCCCAAAACACGAAACAATCAATAATGCCAAGTCAGTGTTGTAGCAAGAAGAGAAACAGGAGCAGGTACAAAAAAAAAAAAAAAAAAAAAAAAAAAAAATCGGAGAAAATACCACCTTTTTAATGTGATTGTGATGACTATGTTAAAATACTTAAGGGTAAAAAAAAATTATTAGTCCAGTTGTGATTGCCTTTGAAACTGTGATCACACAACACCTACTTATTTCCCAACAAATTATTTCTTTAGCCACTGATGCCATTTTACAGCTTTTTAATAGCTTTTGATGCCAAGCTATTGAACTGCAACAGCTGTTGAGAAATCAGCTTTCATTTTTCCTCATTACAAGCAGTGCTGCATTAGCAACCAAATATTTGAAAATTTGAAATGTTAAAATTTAATGATAGGGAAAAGACTTGTTCCAACTTTACAAAAAAGGTCAAAACACATGAAGTTGTTAGAAATCATAGTTTGTTACTACTTAGGAATGAAGAAATGGTAGGTTTTAAAAGGTTAACTGTGACTTTGAAAACTGCCAAGAAGTTGAGGGTAGAAGGTTTAAAAGGACAGAGGAGCAATCATACAGTCACTCTTTTCTGAGCAGCTCTGACGTTAGGAAACAGTTAGTAACCACCATCTTAAAATATTTTCCTCTGTCCAATGTCTTTTTTTCTCCTAGCCTCAGTGTAATACCTCATATTTTCATCTGCTGAAAACCAGCAGATTTCAGCAGATTCCAGAATTCAGCTTAATTTTATAGAAATATTTTCCTGAATCAAGCAAGGAAATTATTTTAACTATATACAAATTTTATATACACTTATAAAATATATATTTATTTGCATGTATATATAATGTTTCAAAGCACACATTTGCAATGAACTTTTTTTCAATTCCTATCATGATATTATAGTAATTCTTTTAATTTCGTAAGTGACATGGATTTGCACTTAACCTCCTGTGTGTCACTCAGGACATAGGATAAGATTGAGGGCAACGGAAATGGAAGAAGGTTAAACAAACATATAATGTTACACATGGAAATATTATGAGAAATTCTACAAAAGTTTTAAGTGACTGAATATTTTGTTGGCTTTGTTTTTTAAAAGGCCAAACAATTGTCATTACAGCCAACCCCACAGCTACGAGGACTGCCTGTGCAAGGAGCAGCTCAGATCACCATTACAGCAACTGCAGTGCGACATTACCTAAATATGGAAATTGCTCTGAAAATAATGCCTCCAATTTATTTCCATGGAAACTAGAACATACAAGGAACGCACACTGTTTGACAGAGCAAATTCTCAGCTACAATACACTTTCTCAGTATAGTCACCACCATCAGCTATGCATTTTCAACAGTGATGAGCAATGGCCTGCACCGCCACTCTCTTCCAAACCTGCATGGCCATTCAGAACATAGCTTGTCTTTTGCATCGCTGTAGCTGCTGCTGGAACACACCATCTTCCACTTCACTGTATTCACATGCACTGTTAGGTCCTCATAAACATTCAGCAAGCATCAGTGAATGTCAATGGGTACAATTTCTTCAACATGGAAGAATTGAATTCCATGCCTTTGCTTCATACACTTCCATGTCAGATGCCATTTTGTCATTTTGCTGCCATCTGTCACACAGCAACAAAATATAACAAAATATTGCTGGAAGGTTTGACTGCTACTGCCACACCACCAACATCTGCCTCTGACACTGCAGGCCAAGATAATAAAATTGGAAGAAATTACTTTCAGAGCAGCCCTCATGCACTGTAGCTTAAATCTACGAGTTCAGTTGTTCAGAGCATCTAGACTAACAGTTGGCAATCATGCTTTTTAATTTTCAATAAATGAAATTATTCCATGAATGAAATAATTCCTCTGTACCCTGGACAATCGTTGAGGCTATAACTCAAATAAGCAAAGTAATGAGAGGAGAAAGATGGATCACGTTGGCTTCAACAGGCAAAATTTCTAACATAATCTAATTGCTTGAACAAGGAAAAGAATAGTTTTAAAAAGTCTAGATATCAATTCTCCATCAGATACAAATTCAAACAAGTAGGCATCTTGAACGCAGAGAAGAAACTTTTGTGAAAACAAATAAGTGAGACTGATACTAAAAAAAAAGAAAACAAAACAACACTACATCCTTGTTAGCCAGTATCTCCTGCATTTTCAAGGATCATCCATAAAAAAAACAACGAAGAAAGAAGTAGCATTTCTGATTCTGCTATTTATTTGTCAAAATAAGCTGCCATTTGGGAAGTTTCAGAGTCTGATCAAAATCCCTCTAGACCATTTTATAGGATAAACAGACAGAGGCACGAGTTCATCTAGATTCATGATTAGAAAAGCAAGTTTCTGACAAAACAAGTCACAAGAGACATGCTGGAGTTTGTACACTTATCAAAAAACAATCTTCAAGTACTTACTCCACTAAAGACTTTTGAGTGTAAATGTGCCTGGAACTCTCTGCCCATCTATCATCAGAAGAAAACCCATTTTAATGCACACTTGCTAAATCTTTCACTCTTAATGGGAAATGCTGCCTGTACAGGAGGTACAATTATGACAACGCTAGCTCTTCAGAGATAAAAGACATCTCATTACTACTTTAAGAAAGCAACTTGTGTCTTGCTTTTCTTCAGGGAAAAGAAATTAAGGGCTGTGAATAAGGCTACTAAAATACCCAAATCACTAGGAACAACTCTGTGCAGTTAGTGCTAATGAGAAAAACATCAATCCATGCAACATTTCTTATCTACTCAACACATCCTATATTAACTACACCTCCTGAATACAATATTAATAAAGCACCAGGGGAAAGCAAGACACATCCCAGGTGATCTCAATTCAGGTGACAGAATCAATAGGCACTACTTACTGGTCAGCACAGTATCAGCCTTAGCTTTAGGACCAAAAACAAAGTTATTGACAGTGGCAATCAAACAGATTCTATCCTCCCAAGCATTACTGGAACTATTTCTACATTTGCATTAATTGCTTTAAAAGGAGCTTTGGGAGTTCTCAAATGTAGCTTACTTACGTATTTAATCTCAGGCACCTGAACTTGCTGCAATGCAGGTTTTAAGAGATTGACACGTTTTTTCCCCATTCTCTGAACCTACCTGGAGTAACAAGAAAAATACTTTCCACCATATGTTTACAGTGACGCTTGGCACAGCATATTCTATTTTTGAAAGCTGAAGTCACACGCCTAATTGCCTCAGTACAAGCCCAGAAGATGATCTTCATTGTATAAACTCAGAATTATAATGTGTAAGTGAAAGACAACTGTTAGAAGGTTCTCACTGTCCCACCTATGATTTTTCTCAGTTCCAGGTTTAACCTCTGTCCTAGTGCAGTTTTACTAATGATAAGCTGTCACAGAACACCACCAAGCATCACTCTCTCATTAAGTTAGCAGTGCACATGATTTCAGCAAATCCACCACTGATGCAAGGTCACCTTTAGTTTTCCAGTGATCCTCAGTATTTGCCTATATGACTGAAATAGCAGATGACTACTGCTTGTGCTGCTCAGTGCTCATCTATTCTCATACACCTCCTGCTTTGAAGAGCGTATTACTGTTACATACTCCAGATAACAAAGCACAAAAGGATTTTACGTCTACATGCAGCCACAACTTTTAAAACTGAAAAGTAGATTTATCATTTTTAGTTGGAGGAGAATAAAATTGTCTTAATATTTCTTTACAGGGTAAACGTTTATTCCACAGTTACATTTCTCAACAGAAATTAATTATGCTAGTCTTTGCAATCCAGTGCTAGTAAACAGATTGCACAACTTTTAAACGTGCAACAAATGCGATCGCTCTCACTAAGAAATGACATTGTTCTTGCTGTGGAGGAGTTCCAATCTCTTGAAAAAAGGAAATTGTGATTTTGAATACTTCATCTCATTCCTCAAATACTCTTCATTCCTCTTCCCCCCTTATGATACATCCCTCTTCCAAGCGTTTTCTGTTGTCTATGACCTCCCCATATTTCTCAGCGAGTCAGAAATTGTGTAAATATGCTTAGCTACCTTCCTTTATTTACTCCTCCAAATTGCATATGGTTTGCTATTTTCTTTTTTTATTGTTGTTGTTTTAAACCACTGTAAGATTTTCATCTGGTTCACGTCACACACAAATAATTAAATTACAGAATTTACAAAGAACTGTCCTCCCTACCAGGGAATCCTCCTTGGTAGTATCAAGATGACCATATTTCCTTAGCTTCATAATTATCCGCGTCCAAAAGCTCACAAAGCATAACAGTTTCTACAGGAAAATATAACAGTGTATAAAACCCAAGTTACATTACATTTTACAGCAGCCTATTATTTAGACCAACAAAACCTATTATATACTATATAATTATATATTATATTATATAACAAAATATATTATGCTATATAAGTAATTCCTTCTCCACTGTTGGGTAACTGTGGAGCCCCGTAAGACTAAAGTCACCAGCATGGGTAACTGTCCAGGATCACGCCCTTTAGGAGACATTCCATTTCATGTGCAAAGACACATCGATAGTCCCATAGTCAAATGTCTTTCCTGGAACCAGCACTGGGTGAATATTTTGAATTTTTAAAACCACCACTAAGCACAAAGACCTACATGGCTGGTTGGGTACTGCTAAGGACTACTGCCATATTTTGACATACTCCATGCACAGAGCTTACCACTCATCACAGCTATATAAACTACACGGGATGGGAAGATGCAATTCAAAGGCAGATAGGAGATGTTCAGTGCTTCACAGACCTTTTCTTGCTACACAGTTACGGATCCTCTCAAACTGCTCACAGCAATAAACTTAGTTTTGTGAACTAGGGTATTATTTGTTACTGTTGCTTAAGAAAAATCTAGCCAATATGAAAAACAGTGGAAGACTCGCAAAGCTGAAGTTTGTGCTGACTACCATATTTCAGTTGCAAGTGAACTCTCAGAAAGCAGTTCCTGAACCCTGCTAATTCCCCCAAAATTCACCAGACCACTCCTTGTACATGAAAGAAAGCAAGATACAAGAGAAACAACTAAGTTTGTCAGAAAAATTTAAAATAGTGAAATTTCTTTGTCTCTGGGAGATGTATAACCTCACTGAAACCTTTCCTTAGACACTTAAGAATGCTGTGCTACTTGTGTAGAGATTTCACACGGGCACTAAAGATTGCACACTGAGGTGCAATCATGTATGGTAAAAAACAACAAGCATGATCATAGCTGTTCTTCCAATGAGGACTCATAAGTAAGTGGGTTCCAATTACTGTCTGTAATCTTAATTAACCAGTCATCAGATAAATGCAGGAATAACCGATGTAATTTAAAAAAAGGGATCAGGAAGAACTAAGGTAATTTTAAAAAAGGGAATCAAAGTAACAGAGCAGAATTCTAAAGTGCTCAACACTTCCATCAAGAGTTTAGTCTTTAAAATTCCCACCACAAGTCTAGGATGCTCAGCAAGCTTGGGGAAAAAAAGCTCATCAGCTGGTTTAATGCAGGACATGCACTTGGTGCTGGAGGAAGTAACATGGTCTGTAGTTCCAACCATAAGATGTAGCCATGAGAAAATGATTAGTCCTTCGTACACAGTGCTACTTTTGCTGCTACTTCTACTCATGATTTGCAAGCATTGTCTTATCATTAAATTAAAACTACGTGCAGCATGCCAAATGTGCACACATGGCAATACAGAATTTACAACAGCTTTGAGCAGTCTGAACAATTACGAGATGAAGTGCTGATTATGTTTTACTGTAATTGCTCTTTCTAGCAAATGTTTCAGCAAACTGCAGTGGTGTGACTACAATGTGTTGATGATCAAGTATTTTGCACTAGTACCACATTTTAAGAAGTTTAATCAACTTATCATAATTTGTTCTATATGGAAAAAAATTGATAATGATTACTTTCTTTCCTTTTTTCACTTCTATATCAAATCACCCAGTAACCCCTTCAAGAGTCCCAAACTGAGATAAAAAAAAAACAAAAAACAAAACACCTAACAAATTAGGCCTGCACATCTTTTCCTCCTTTTTCCCCTGCACCCCAACTCTTCAGCTCTCTGCAGGCCCTAATTGAAGCTTCATTGCAAAACAACAGTGAGAAAAATCAAAGTAACTCCACTGAATACACTTTCATTCCTACTGCAATTTAGACAGACCCTAAACATCTAACAATCCTTTATTTCTGCAGTATCCTGAACCTTCTTTGGTTGATGAGGTGGTTGGTGCTCTATGCCTCTCAGCGTTCATGATGCATTTGGACAATGCCATTAATTATGTGCTAAAGCACTAAGGTTAGCTGTGAAGTGGCCAGGCAGTTGGACACTATGGTCTTCATAGGCCCCTTCCAAACAAACTCTTCTATGTTATATGCTTTCTCTTTTTGCATCCTTTCATTGCCTCAGTCTGAATCACACAGATGAGTTCAGTTTATGCTGCAACCACAGTTCAATTTATAGATCCCCTCACTGATTCTGAAGTGAAAACCTTGATAATTGCGTCAGATCTGGTTGGACTAGGAAAGGTTGGATCTAATTTTACGTTTATTAGTTTGTCAACAAATAGTAAAATTTGATGCCAATTTGAATGCGCATTTTTAAGGAACAGATGGCAAACCAACCAGAATGCCTCATATTTTTAATTCTGTGCTGAACACTGTCACTTATTGCTTTTCAAGATCTTCAGACAAGATCAGCTTACACAAAATTTATATGCATCAGTTTACCATATGGATTGATCACAGCTGCAGTTCTATGTTAAACCATAAACACTCAAAATCTATTTTCTTTTCCTCCCTCAAGCATAAAATTCCATGATCTACACCATAGCTTCACTGTGATGCAATGTTTAATTACATAGAAAGGAAGAAGGCTCATTCATTACGCATTCATTACATTGCAGTACATTCAAGCAAGTTTCATAAATATTTCTCAGGAAAACAGCAGCAAAGAATATCTAGAAGTAACATATAATGAAATCATATTTCTATTCAAATGCATGAAAGAAGAAATTACTTGAATTCTTCACGTGCATCACTTTAGTTTTAAAAGAGAATAGTCCACTTCCTTGCACCTCATCACCACCAAAACCAGGATGAATGTTTTCAGAGAGATGGTAATTGAGTTTTACATTAGAAAGGCTATTTTCTTTTTCTAATAAGAATTATTTTTAAAAGCCTAGGTAATAGTGGAAAAAAAAAAATCTTAAAACCTTCTTCAAATACATAACTGTAGATTGGTATTATAATAAATACTAAAAAAAAAAAAACCTCAGCTGAAGTCTTAGTTTCATAAAATCTTGAGACATAAGCAAATCACCTTCATTATGCAGCTGCACATGAATTTTATACATATAGAGCTCAGCTGCTAAAAAAAAAAATTAGGCTTTTCAAAGTCAGTCTTCCAGCACACATCAGTTCTATACATTATATGCTCAGACATGTCAGAAATAGCTATGTCATATTTGTCTGAATTACTTGGACTTATCATCAGAAGAATTCCTGCTACACCTGTTTAGCAATACTTTTTCAGGCCATATATTGTCAATACAGTTTAGTCTATGTCAAGAAGTCTGTAGCATGATTCAGGAGAAAGGTGAATCAATATACGCTTGAAATTTATTGTGTACATATTCTCAAGCCATAAGGATTTCTCTATATTTGGAAGTACTGATTTGTATGTTTGTTTTTTTATATGACACAACAGTGGCCAAAAGACGAGTCTCTTGTCTGAAATGAAATATATCAACATTCAATAGAAATCAGACTACTGAAAGTTTTCTACTATGTAATTTCATACATCAAGTTTACAATATTCCTCTTCCTATGACAAGAGCAGACAAAGTTAGTCTCTTCATTCGTGACTTCCAAGTCCCAAATACTGCTGCTGCTTTTGTTAAGGAAGTATCACAAAGAATTTCTGGCAAACATTTGATTTGGGCAGCCCATGAAGATGCAGGAAAAATATTCCAAAAACCAACAGAATGAAAATTAACAAGTATGAAAGAGTGGTTGACAACATAAGTTTTCCTCTTGCTTGTTTAAATGTGTGAAATTACTTAGCGTTGGAAATAAGTAATTAACATAGCTGCAGTCCTGTCTCAAAACTCCTAAAATTCAGAGAAGAGTCCATCATTGGTTTGTCTTTTTTTTCCATTGCTACAGCAGTCTTATTTGGTAAAAGCCAAGATTCAGAAGAAAAAATACTTATCAACTTGCTCAGTTGCTCCTCATGATGAGAAACACTGGAATAAAATTTACTGGGTCCATTTTTTTTTTTTTTACCTCTACTTCTTATTTTAGTAGGAAAATCAAAGAACATTGATTGCTACTTTTTAAAATTCATTTCAGCTGTGAAATACAGTGGTTGAAAACTGAAATACAGTAGTTTACTTGCCCTTGCAAACTTCACATTATCTAATGGAGGGCTTTTTGAGCCACGATGATAGACATACACATAAGAAGCTGCAATATTTATGTTACCTTTGTCTGGCTCAGCACAAAGCAGATGTGCAACAGCAGAAGCTTCAGATAGTTCACACTGTTATAGCAAACACGAACTCAAGAGCATTCCTGGTATAGTTAGCAGGTAAGCATTTTCATGGCTGTCTGCACCTCTGTCTCACAATAACATGAATATCCCATATCTGCTTTTGGGCTGGCATACTGATCTGTCAGAGCTGAGAAACAAGTTTTTCCACTCCTAGGCCATGCCCTAGATTACAGTTTCTCATATCTTCTATTATCATATTTAAGTTACCACAGAAGTAGCTGCCATTAATTCTTTACACTAAGGGAGAGTTTCTCCTCCCCTCTATCCATTTTAGTCTTCTTATGGCCAAAAATTATCTTAGCAATTGAAAGAAAAAGGAATAGATAGAGGCAAAAGAAGCATAGGCTGTTTCAATCCATACCTACTGATCTACTATCCCCCAGTAAGTCTTGGTCAAGTGCACAGTCCAGTAGATGCCAACAACAAGCAAACAATAAAATTAAATACTTGGTCTTGATTTATCCCTTAGACTCTTTTAAAGTATATTTTGTAAACTAAGAGCAGCAAAACTAGCCACTTAAAAGGACATATTATGATCTTCTAAGCTTTCATTTGAATTTTACTGTTTTTAATGGATAATCACACAGATCTTTCTGAAGGCATATGTAACAGCCTCCTCCTATTCAACTTTGGTTATTTAAGCTAGCAGTGCAGTGTTACTGAAACACTTGCATGTTTTTCTAATAAAAAAAAAAAGAATCAATAAAGCAAGCTTTACCCCTGACATTACTATTTTACGCAATGTTCACAGATGTATGGAGACTTTGCTACTTACACATTAGAAATATTTGAAAAAAAAAAAAGATCACTGGTAGTTGACAGTTGCAAGTCATATTTGCAGAATCTGTCTCATTTAGCTGTATTTTGTGCATCCCTGCCCTGCACAAGACAAAAAGACCCCCTGAAAAATCGTCTCTGGATTCCAATGAATGCAACCTCATCAAGGCTGTGTTATACCTGCAGGTAAGCATGTTTGGATGAAGCTTGAATGAGTTACATGTTCACACACAAAAAAAACACACACTAGGTTCTTAAAAACTGAGTTTCAAAGGATGAGCAGTTTCAGAGCAGATGCCTGTTAAGCAACAATGATGCTATTACCACAATAGTAACAACAAGCATGAAAGGAAGAAAAAAAAAAAAAAAAAAAAAAAGGACATTTCAAGTCTAATGCAGCTATTCTTGACACTGGTAGAGCATCACTTTCCAGAAAGATTAAAAAAAAAAAAAAAAAAAGAGAGAAGGAAGACTCAGAAGACAGCACGTTCTTCCACCACCCAGCACTTTATCTTCTTAAAGAAGAACAGGAAGAACAATTTTTTCCTCAGCATCCCACAGATACATTGTCTTTTTCCCTTACCCCTGGTACAAGTGAAGAGCTTATTCCCAGCAGTCGTCATGAAAAGCAAAAATTGAAATTAATAACTGAACTTATCACGTCACTCTTCCCCTAGACCAAAAAAAGCAGTAATCCACTCCTGAGACAGATGCTACTGTCTAGTAAATCAAAAAGTCAGAACTCTGCAAACCAAGGACCCAAACTGCTTTTAACTTTACACTACCAAAAGTACTTCATATTTTGCTTGTATTGAATGAAAATTATTATATCTTCAGAATACAATAGTAAATTCTGTAAAGATGTGGTAGTATTATTCTACTGGAGGATGACATCTCCAATCACCAATCATTTGCATTAACTCTCCTACCATGACAAAACTTTTAACTCGAAGTCATAACAGTAGATTTACATTTATATCTGAGAAACTCCTCTTCATATTGATGGAGAGCTTTACTAACTTAGAATATTCTATGAATATGCAATATTGAGAGGATAACTACTTGCAAATTTCAAAAGACATAGCAGAGATTTAAAAAATTATTTTATTATTTCGCATATCCCTATGTATAGAACTTGTACAGAAGTATGATCTCCAAGGATGAAACATCAGTCTGAAGTATAGGAAGAACTAAAGAAAGAAAAAAAAACATTAAGAGTGTAATTCTGAATCTGCTAAGTACTTCAAACACTTTTATTACCACTGGGGCATTCGTAGTACATTTTTTTTAATTATCCATCTTAAAGAAATAATGAAATATTTGTTTTAGAAAGTGCAATGCAGTGAAGTTTAATTTACATTCACTAATTTTGCCTTCCCAGCAGATTTCTAGCGTCTAATACTCTCACTTTTTGTCTCCTAAGATACGGTGCAGATTACTAAATAGAACTCTCTGAAATAGGAGCCTTTTACACATATTATTACCTACAAACTGTACTAGCTTGATTTGTCTATATGCCTTTTCCCCACCTTTTCAGCTTTACAGTCATTAAACTATACCTGCACTACCAAACACCTGATTGTCTAAAACCTCACACTCCAATATTCTGGAAGAACCTCGTCAATGCAAGCCACAGGAAGTCTCTTTCCCTGCAGACAGCATCTGTACTCTCAAATACAGCAGTGTGATGAGCTCCCAAAGAAATGAAAAAGATCTTGAAGAAATTGCATTGAATGTACTGCAAGATTTGACTTTCATTATGGCAAGATGTCTGGATGAAGTTCTTAATGCAGCTTTTGACAGAGGATATTAAGTTAAGCCCAGAGTTGAGCGTTTGAATAGTAAACTTTAAGTAGGCATGCTGAGATTTCTTCTATATCAAATTTTAATAGAGAATATTAACTATCAACTAGGTATATATGTATCAAGTATAAATATGAGCTAAGACTGATAGTTTAAAATTGAGTGTAAACGCAATCAAAATAAGTGGCCCATCCAACTTAGTGACAAAGCACATAAATGACTGCCTGGTTGATATGCTTGAACCTGCCATGCACATAGAAACAAATGTATGATACCTTGTGATCCAAGATGAATAAATTCTAGATGACATTACATGTAGTCAAAAAGATAGGATGAACTTCCTCACCCTGTCTCTGGTAATGTGTCTACATCAGAGGATTTAAAAACCTGACAGCAATCTGAAGCAACACACTGTAGTCATAGAACACATACAGTGAATATGTACTGGCTAACAAACATTTTGAAAGATACAATTTTGCATGCTTGTAACTATACATGTGGTTTTCCTTCACCTATTATCCAAATGCCTGATGAACACCTACAACCAGCAGTGTCACTTTGATAAATCTTAGCCAGGGAAAGGCAGATTCCAAAGGCCTCCAAAGAAACTGGCAGAATGCCATTGGAGATTAGAGCAGGAGAATATTTCTTAAACTGAAGGCATTTCAGACAGGCATTTTCTGTCTTCACTTCAAAGAAAGATGAGCGACCTGACATACAGGATCCTTTCAAAAGGGTATATGAATTCATAAGGCATCACTGACAGACAGAAATCTATCAAGAAAAGGTTAAAATACAGTCTGTGATGGATTGAAAGCCAAGGTCCCAAGCAAGTTCCCCTTACAGAAGTAAGAAGTGCAAGAAAGAGCCTCAATGAGGGCTCCCCAGACAGCTCTGCACCAGACTGGAGCTCTCTTCCTTCACTAGGGAGAAGTGTTTGTAGGCCCAAGCAGTCTTGCTTATCCCTACTGGAGTGCTGTGCCCTGCTGACCCGTACCCTGACCCACACACATACTTGGGACTTGCCTAGCGATGTGTTTAGCAGCTGGGCCTCAGCCTGCACCTGGTTCTGCCCCTCACTGAGACCACTGCAGTGCCCCACCTGCCGCCACTCAGCTCCCACTCTCCCAGAAGCAGCTGATGACTCCTGCTGCCACCAGACAAAAAGACCTCACAACCAGGAGGCCGTTTCTTCTTTTGCGTGAGATTCAGCCTAGAGACATAAGAGAAACAGCCCAGCAAGACATCTTGCAGTGTACTTCTACAAACACCCAGCTCTGGAAGCCCGCATGGCTCCTTTGAGGCTTTCTCACTCTCATAATGCTAAAGCCTGAGGACCAATTCACTGTAAGAGGAGAAAAAAAAAGAAATGGCAGGCAAGGGGAGGAGTCAAAACACACCTTAATGAGGAGAACGAATGGAACATTAATATGGGTGCAGGATAATCTTAAAACATCTGCAGGGATACGGAAGCTATTATTTTGACTTCTGATATTATTTACTCCCTGACCTAAACCACCACTGCAGCAGAAATTACACTCACAAAAAGTAAATAATGAATATAAAACTCTTGGCTCAACAAACATCAAGACAAACTGAAGCAAGACCTATTATGTAACTAGAAAAAGGGATAAACAAAATTGGCAAAAATGAGAAAGGTGTGTCTGATGTCCGTACTTGTAAATCCAAAATGAATCACTAAAATCTTGAACAACCACTGTCATTACCTATCAAATCAAAGCACGTAGCTATTACTATCTACCTAGCTCATTCTAGAGGATTCTAAATATATTATTTCAGTGAAAAGGTCTTTACATTTTTCTCAGTTTTTCCCTATAGGACAAGCTTAAGTTGTAAGCCCATACAAGTTCATTACCAAATTAGGGTGATTTTCAGGTTAGACTAAAATTCACAGGCTGTACCTAAACAGGGCTCCCAATACACAATAAAAAAAAAAAAAACAACAAAAAACAAAAAAAAAAAACCACATACCACACCACACCTAAAATTGCATGTTGTCTTCTGTAGTGCTGAAATAAAGGTTACTTTAGAAGGCATTCCAGTATAAAGGGACTAATGATTTAAAAATACAGTTTGATCTCAATTATATGTGAGGTATACTTTGCATTTGATAATTAGTCTGTAACTGCAATGATAATTAGGCCCTTCATTATCCCAGTAGAGCTTATGTTGAGAAAGGCTGGGTACCTTTCAGCACGCTCTCTGATCGAGACTGTGCCTGTTAGCAAATGTTGAAAGCAAGAACTGTAACACCAGAGATGTACCAAATGAATTTTCCTCCAAAGATCCAATTGAAAAAGGAAATGTAAATAGGACTAATGCAGTCAATAACATTTGTGAAAATGCAGATAACATACCAGTCAAATGTGCAGCTTTAACACGGGGATCTCTTTCCTATGAAATCAGATGTGCAAGGCAGCAGTATCATTTACTGACATCTTCTGAAACATCAACTGAAACAGGAGACATATGGCCCTTTCCAGTAAGTGAAAGCATCGCATCCTCATTCATCTGCTTTCTAAGTATACATCCCATTACCCTCAAAAAGAAGGTTTACATTATTTGGTTAGTATCATATTGTGGAATTTTCCATAAATTGCAAATCAGTTCACAAAAATGCAGATAACAAATAGCTGTCTGACAAGCGTAGGCAAGACATGTATCAATTCATCAATCTATAATTTTATCTTTCTTTCTGAATATAAGTATTAAAATTGAAGGGGGGGGGGGGGAAAAATGCATTCTGCTTCCCTTATCCTCTTACTTTATTTATATGTGGTGCCAAATTTTTCAACGTGTTGTTAGATTTCCTGATAATTGACACAGGAAAAGGAAGATGACAGCAGCAGTAACTTCCCGACTAAACAGAATACACCATGGCCTCCACAAACAAGTAGCTGTAACACACAGAAAACAGAGGACTGCTAAATTAGTTTTTAAACAACATGAACAACAGATTTGAGGATTACAGTAATTTTAAAAGATGATTCTTTTACTATCATAATAAAATCCTAGACTTTGACATTAATGCAGATTGCACTTGGCACAAAAATTATGGGCAACTCAGAAAAGTTATAAGCAACTCAGAAGGCAAAGCTTGTCAGCTCTTTATAGTTGAATAAAAATACACTAATACACTGAATATGGTCATTCCAGCAATTCCTACATCACCACTGACCTACATAGTAACTTCTTAACCAATAACATCCACAGACTTCGGAGAAAATCATTACAAATTATATTGGTAGAGTAAAATAAGAACTGCAGGGGTGGCTACCTAACATGCTCAACATCTGGCAAATTTATTACTGCTTTAATTACCAAAATATTTCTGTGTTCTGCTGTTTTTGTTCCCCCCACCTTGCTACTGTATAAAGTTGGTCAATACTTTGGAGCAGACTTCCTGTGGCCTATGGTTTGAAGTAAAAATTTTTGCATTGAATTTATTCAAGTCATGACATTTCCTAATACATTTGGCCATAGAAAATGCAATTATATTTAAAACAGTTTAATTCTAAAGTATAAGAGTAATAAAGCCAAACCAAAAAACTCCTTGAAGTTAGTTCCAGGATGACTGTAGAAAATTTGCAGCATTATTGTGCTATGTAACTTATTACCCAGAAGTCCCAAGACTGTCTTAAGTCCAAGATAGTAAAGAAAGAAGCAATACAATAGAGGACACAGAACAAGTAGTGACTGGATGTGAGAAAGAAAAGACAAGATTAATACATCCAGAAAGAAACTTGGAAAGAAGACTAAGTAAAAGAAATATAATGGATTAGGATCTTTGAGATCCATGAAGAGAACAAAGGACTGACATAGTGAGAAAAGAAATAATGAAAAACTTAGGGCAAAGGCAAGGTGCTAAGCCGAACTTGTACATTTTTCAAAGGCAGTGATAAGATACACTGAGACCTCAACCAAAAAAGTGTGCAGGTACAGAAATCCCCAGTACATTTTTTCTTCTCCTGAAAAAGGAACTCACCTTTAATAGTGACTCCTAGGGCTTTAAAATCAAAACAGCTGCACTGGCAGCCATAAATCAGTATTCTCTTGCACAATTTGTTATTTTTAAGTTAGTAAATTTTGATTCTTAATTTTGGGGGATTAAAAAAATAAAGATGTTCTTAATTTCTGTCTTTTCTTGGTAATTTTTTCCGCACGAGAATGCAGCTTCCTTAAAGAGGGAATATCAATACCTGTTTTTGCATTCACAATCCAAATGTGAATTTTGTTACAAATCCTCAAGTTCTTAAAACATTTTTTATTAAAGCTCTACTAAAACCAGAACAGGTTTACAGAATATTTCACAACTAATTTATTTATTATTTAAATAGATTTACACTGAAATAGGTTCTGACACAAAACAAAAAGGAAAAGAGAATGTAATCTGAACAGTATTTCTGGCAAAACATTTATTTACTGTTCACCCTGTTTTTGCAGGTGTGTATTGATATTATGAATTATTTTAACTGCTTTTGGATTTAAATAGTTGGATGAAGGGTGAAGATGTGAAATGTGCTACCTGAATAAATTTAAATAAGACACATAAAAGATCAGTTCTGATTCCAGCTGTGAAAACAAAGATATTCAACATCACTGCTGAGAGGCAAAGCCATAAAACAACGTAGCGCATATCCTCATGACAGGCAAGGAGAAGCTGTAGGGAAGAGGAGACAATGCAAACAACTTTGGTCTTACTATAAGCATGAAATCAAGTCTGTTATTGTGTATTTATTCTCTTTAAAAAAAAAAAAAATACATTTTTTGCTTCTCTTGGAAATTAGGTTTATCTACAGTACAGAAAATCATTCTAAATTTCTTCTTGCACTTGAGCAGACCTGGCATATTTTCAAGCAAAAGAATCGTTCTGCGGAACAAAATATACAAAAGCAATAGAGCACACACATCTTCCCATAGTGAAGAAAGCTGCAAGCTGCACTCTGCAAAATAAACTGTAAGTTCAACAAAGATGACCGCTTGATAATTATTCAGAGAAAAAAAAAAAAAATTACCTCTTAGCCAGTAATTTAACTACTTCTCTAAATATTCCTGGAACTTTCTCCACCTCAAACACTAGTCACAAGTGCAGAAGTTCATTTGCCCGATAAAGACCCTGAAGAGCAGACTGCTGAAGGCAAGTCTGCCAAGATTCAGCACTGAAAAAGCGTCAGCGTGTATTACATTTATTACAGGAAAACAAGGACCGATTAGAGCACAGTATCAGCTCTAATATATGTCAATAATACTAGAGGAGCCCAAACATGAAGGTGACAAAATCTAAACCTCCTTTATGTATGTGAGGCCGCACACAGATTTTCCAGGAGGACAGAAAAGAAGCTAGAGCAGCCCAAACCACCCTCTGTCAGTGCCCTGCGGAGGCTGCCAGCTTGGGCTCTGCTTCATCGGCCCACATCACAACTCGCCTGCCTGCATGCTCCCCTATACTCTCACAATGAAACACTCGTGGTCAAATGCCACATAACACTTTTTTCCCCAGATTGTTCTTACACTAACTTAAGCAAACAAACGAATTCTATAAACAAAGCCATCTAATCAAAACATCCTGCAGCATTTTATCATCTGTTTTGATACCTTCAACTGTCACCATAGCTTTTGCTATGTAAAAGCCTCCCAGTGGGGAAAACATTCATCAAAACAGGAAGTTATAATACTACGAAATATTGCTAAGCAGAATCCGTCACAGACTTTGACTTGACAAAGACGTGCCCTGTGCAGAGTTATTCACTGGCTCCCCTAAGCAAGGTATTTTATCAAAATTTTGTAACACATGCTCCAGCACTTTTGGTAGGGAAGGATGAGGTTAACCGTGTTAAGCAAATAGAGGTGATAAAATGAAATCTAGTAGATCACAATGGACTTACAACTACAAAGCCTAATCTTAACTGGCACCTATTTTCTTGAAACAGTTATGAAACACTTTAGAAAACCAAGAACTCATGCAAATTGAGATTCTAATAAAAATAAGTGATGAAAACAACAAACTAGATAATTAAGAACATGAGTAGACTTCAGTTTCAAGTCATATCAAAAGTAAACTTCTGGTCTTGAGCTTGTTATACTAGCCTACTTTCTTTTGTTCACACGTGAGCTGCAGAGCTGCTCACTACATTCATCTCCACCACCTAGCACAGAACTACAAGCAGTCTGAGCCCTCCTGTTTCTCCTGATATGTAAGAAGGCAAGCTTCTCAGGATGCTCACTGTGCTTTTGCCAAGGACCACCTGAGCTGAATGACATGGCAGCTGTTATCACTGAAAAAAATACCTTAACAGCAAAGGACAAAGTAGCTCTTATGAGAACACTGAAAATTTCATGATTTGAGTGCAAATCAGATCACCAGTACAATATATTTTCCCAGACACGGCACATGAGAAAGTCTGCTAGCATCCTACCCAACACCTGTTTGGGATCCTTCCACCTCCAAGATGAAGCACGTCTCTGCAACTGCACTGAACAGTCACATATGCATCAAATACTAGCACTTATCCCCTATTTTCTAACAAAATCTTAATCAAGAATAAACTTGCCTTAGTTAAATGATAGTTTGTGTAATCCCATAATACTTATAAGATAAGAGAAACAAATAAAGCTAATACTGACATACATAGTTATAAGCTGTTTAAGGCTGTAGTACTTTTGCCTTTTTTTAAAGAGAGAGACTAGGTAATAAAAGCAAGCAGATATTCTCCTTACCTGGTATCCATATATTATTCTTAAGTATTTTATGTTGTTTTTTTTTTTCTGTTAAATATATTTAAGCATTAAAGTTATTTAATGACAGCTATATATTATCTACTTTCCATCTAACTGTTGTGATTTGACTGGGAAAAGGTTGCTTTAAGAGCGCTGTTCATACTACAGAAGAGGTAGAAACACTATTTGATAACTGTCTACAAGAAACTGGAATGAGAAAGAGGTAATAGGTTTGCACCATATTCAGTATCTTACACGCTTTAGTGAACTAAGTCAATACAACTAATTGCATAGTGTTTGAAAGCTAGTATCTTTGAAGTGTGTGAGTTACTCTGATGATAAAGGGGATAGGCACAGTGAAGAATTCTCCATCAAACTCAATATCCAGAGTCTGAGCCAAAGCCCAGCATAATTAGCCACATGCCTTCCTATCTGCTTTAATAGATGATCAATTAAATCTGACCTATAGTTTTCAACAAGAATCACATTCTTTGAAGGATTAGTCAATCCACAAAGTACTGCAAACAGTTTAGTCTCAGCTTCACAAACACTCCATGCCACACATTGAGTTAACTCTGCTTATAAAATCATTCTTAACCGAGACAAGTAAAAAAAAAAAAAACAAAAAAAAACACAACAAACCCTTAAGTACTCAATGTTAATTTCACATTACAGCAACTATATGATGAGGCTGTACACATTAAGATTCCCCCTTATTTTTTAATACAGAAGATAAATGAAGTTTATTTAAAAAAAAAAAAATAAAGTCACAACTTACATCTCAAATTGACCATCCACTTAACACCTCTCACTCTCATTATTCTTGTATTATGCAATGACTGCATGACTAGCATACTAACATCAAAGACCAGTATATAAAAGCAGATTTCTGAAAGCAAAAACCAAGCAGACTTATTTTGGCTTTGGACATTAATTCTCTGCAGCTTCTAGAGATATCTGTCAAGATTTCTCACTTTCATTTCATCTTCCAAATAATAAGCAAAAAATGAGAACTGGCAAGTTATTTTGATACCAATCTTTTCATGCTGAAAGGAAAATGAATTTTTTTGAAATGCATATTTCAGCTGCAAAGGAGCTGCTGATGCATGCTTTATCTACCAGACATCCCATCACTTCAATATTTTACTTACTGCTTATTTTATAGCCACTAAATACCAGCAATATTTATGTTTAATTGCTGTAACAAGTATTCTTATGAAGACCATATTTTGTTCTAACTAATACAACAATGGCAGTAAAAAAGATGGATAGAGACAAAAAGCCCTCCTTTCACTTCACATTCATTTAGAATTTAAAAGTATGCTATGCCACCAAACACCAGTTCTTAGTTAGGGCAGGAATTTTTAACAGGCAAAGAAACAATCAGAAGGACTTGTTATGTGCCATAATGTAGAAGATAAAGCATTTTTTGTAGAAAATAAAAACTGTAGCTTGAGATTAGAACATGCAAAGAAAAGCCTGAAACTCAAATCTACTAACATTGACACTGGAAAATAAGCTTTTACAAAATGGTGTTTGTTATAGCAAACCTATTGCTAGTACTCCCACAAATTACTGTGTTTTATCATAGATAAATTAGTTGCAATGATTTTTTGAGAGAAAAGCTAAATAACAGTAGTATTCATTCTAAAGCTGGTTTTCAGAACTGAAAAATTTACTATTTCGTACTTGTATTTCAGGGTTACACTATGCATTTACATTACCAAGTGTCACTGGTATCACAACATTCCCTTTATTTCTAACAGCGTATTTAAAACAATGCGCCTTAATTTGAGGAATAAAAATGACATTTCCTTTGCATTAAGGGAAAGGATATGTCCTTCATTCAGGACATACACTCCACCACAAAACTTCAGCCACAGCAGGGGCTAACTCAAATACTCTTCAGCCATGTTCTCTCCTGCTGCTGTGCAGCAGAGCCTACCTGGGAAGATAAGAAACAGAAGCAACCCTTACTTTAAAAACAAAGGTTGAGAGGGCTGTTGAGGATTCAGACTTACATCTTTTTGTCATACTTGCTATCTACAAGAGAAACAACCTGAAAGACAAAAACTTGCCTGGTAGCTTTATTTTTAAGGTAATTTTGCTGTTAAGCTTTGCTTTACAGGTTGTCACAGTTGTAAAGACAACTTTTGAGAAAATTTGAGTAAAATCAAATACACATTTGGTAGACAATTTTAATTAAATCTGATAAAAACATGGAAGAAATACTTGAACTACATCTCTCACTGCAATGTATTTGAGTTAATTATATGAATTCAAGAAGAGTTTGACAATGTTCTGTTCCATTTCTACTTGAAAAACAACATCAAAAAAATAAACAACACCATTAACACCACAAACAATGTATCATGGAACAGTAGGGAATGATTGTAAAACAAAAAAAGTTTTGATTTAAAAAAATAATGTATTTTAGTGGTCAACCTGCAAGAGTAGGACAATGTTAAACAGAACTGAAGACATGCCTGGAAATATTCACATGAAAATAGTTTGATAAGAAAATGCATGCGTAACAGAAACCATAAGATTTTCTTCAGCTACTTCCTGTCTGACTGGACTAGGTACTTGCCTCAAATTAATCTAATGGTGAATGGTGTTTAACATTTCCCTTTTCTTCCATTTATCTTGCTTTCCTGCCTGAGTTTTGCTAGCTGTTTTCCTGTACAACATTTTACAGAGCTTCCCAGACTGAAAATGCCTCTTTCTTTCACAGATCCTTTCGTAGATAACATGGAATAACAACATAAGAAAATCTGAGTCCCTCTGCACAACAGTTTAAAAATCAAGCAAGTTATGCTATACTTTGAACTACATGGTCTGTTTCATTTCCATTTGGTTAAGTACATGACATACTATGATCAAATATGCTGGAATTGTTTTAACAATGTCTCCGCAGGTTTCTATAGAAGGAAATATAACTCCATGCATTTGTGAAAACTATAGTTTGTCCAGAAACGCACCAGTCATTTGTCACCTCTACAAAATTTGATTGCTTGGCTCTAGATGAATATTATGCAGCTGCAATTACTCTTGTTGAACTAGTTACAGTTGCAGGCACCAAAAAAAAAAAAAAAAAAAAAAAAATTCTGAGAATAAGGCTACACATTTCATAGGGGAAAAATATTTTAAATTGAATATTTCTTTCAGGCTTGCATATCTAGACCCAAATTAAAATACACTACATTTGGGTTCTGTGTTCCATTCACACACACACACTCACACATACTCTGTCTCTCTCCAGAAAAGAGCTACAAACGACCACACCATGCTCATGCTTCGTCTTATAAGAAATAAATAAAATTTTTAAAAGCATAAACCCTTTGTTTAAGGTCAGTGCAGCACTGTGGTGATAGACCAGAAGACTTCCTCTACCACAACTCCTACATCCATGCAGTTAGTACCAGGGATATGCAGTTTAAAGTAATAACACTCAGCCCTCAGGGGCTTTCAGTGTTTGTATAGCCTACAGGCAACTACATTTTTTGTTGACTTAAATAAAAAGCAAGCAGAAGAATTTGAAGTGCTGCTTGACACACAGGCTCATACACGTAAATTTTCGTATTTGTCTGGCTGCTGCAGGGCAGATGTGTTTTACAGATACCTAGCTTCACCACACTACCATGTTATATTACTTTTGCTCCAAGTACAGTGGCACAACAGGTTTTTCATTTTCCACCAGCTCCACCTCAACTTGAAAAATAAATGATACACTATCAGTTCTTGGCAGATCAGAAAGTAGCTCCACATTGGAAATTTCTTTCGTATAAGCAGTGTTATTCTTCCATGATTTTAACATCTTACTCACTCTACTGATTTTAGTAGGATAGTTTAGTAACTATTCAAACAAAGTAAAAGCATCTCTTCTTTACATCTAGCTTCGTGCATTATTGGCAGATCCCCTTACAGGCATTTAACTTCCATTTTTAGAAGAGCTTATGGACTCATTCAAACTAACACAAAAAGAAGTCTATGTCAAGTGAGGTAAATCAGTCAAGGAATTTCTCAAAGCTATAGTTAGAGATGCCAAATCACTTAGGCAGTGTTTTATGTAAAGATAAAACAAAACACTTTAATTTCCTGAAAACATGAAAGACTGATAACTGTAATTTAAAAATTCACCCTCACTAGAAGGCACTGATTATCACTCATCTTCCTCAGAGTAAAAAATTATGTGGATTTATGTAACAATTTTTCAATGTCATTGGCATGATTTAAAAGCAGAGTGTTCAAAAACATAACCAATCAGTTGTCATGGCTTGTTTAAGTTGAGTGCTGTGATACCAATTGCTAGATACATGACCTGCTAGAAAGATATAGGACCCAAAGCAATGTTTTATGTGAATTTCCAGAACCACTATGGTCAGATAAGCGTGGGTATAACACTGAATGAATTACCTCTTGGTACGAGCTTAGTAAAATCAAAATATAGCAGTCATGTAAAGGGACAAAATAAAAATGGTTAGGAGTAAGTCAGAGCAAGTTTGTCTAAAATTTCGAATAGACAGAAAGAAAAAAGAAAAGAGAAAAAGATCTTAAAGTCAGAGCTGGGATAAAATTGTTTCATCTATGGGGGAAAAGAAAAAGTGACAAGGCAGAGAAAAAACTCTGAAAACAACAGTGTCTGATCTACAAAAACAAGCTGATAGAGTTTTTTAAAGAAAAAAAAAAAAAAAAGAAAAAGAGCCCTACAGGGAAACTACAGGGAAAACACTTCTAGAGAGGATTTTTATTTATTAGCTACACATTTCATTTAGGCTACACATGACTGAAGTGACAGCAGACAAATTTCATACAGTAAATCTGAAGATAGTCAAGGAAGGCATAATAGATAGCATGTTCCAGAGATTGACCAAGTAGCAAGATAACAGCAGAAAATAGTTTTGTCTTCTTAAAAGTGAATGGCATCCCAGATATGCTTCTTGGCTGAATTTATTTAAGTAGATGTTTCTTTCTTTGCCAAAGAACAGCAGGGCTACACTTCTGGTCAGCCATAACAAAACAAACAAATAAACAAAAAAAAAAAAACAACCCACAACAACCACACATCTATTCAATATCATCCTTCTGCAACCATAGAACATTTGTAAAGATAAGGAATTAAATATGTAAATTAAAATCAACTGAATAGTCATCACCATCTTCTTATATATCACTTTGGCCAACTGCTATGAATATTAAGATGAGAGCTTTTCTTCCTTTCTCAGAGAAAATTCTTTGACCATTTCTGAGTTATTTGGAACTCCTACTGAAGCACTTAATACCACTTTAGAGATTCAGTAGTATTAGATTTGAGAATAAGGAATTAATCAAGAGTTGACATCTAAAGTTCTTGTACCTTAAAATTCTTTAATCTGTTATTTCCTCTTCTGAAAGCCTAACTCACAAGCACATAGTCCTAGAAAACTGATTTTGGTTTTCATGTTCTTTAACATTTTCAATAATCATTTGTAATAGTGCTAAGAACCATATGTTACATCATACAAACTTCCCTTTCTCTTTCTTATGATGCACCAAGACAGAATCAACCAACTGAAAAGCAAACTGTGTGGTTGAATAGACAAGAGTATCTCCCTTCAGATCATTTTATTCACTATTTGTCCTGTGAAACAACAAAACTGCTTCTGACAAGTTCTTTGTCATAGCAGGCAAAGAACTTTTGGGAATACTAATAGTCACATACAGGAAAAAAGTTGACTCACTCAGCTGGCAATGAGGGTCACTGGCTGTAGAACACTCCTTCTAAAGAAAGCAGCCTTCATCCAGGAGATATTCTCCCGTCACAGGCTAGTCCTTACATAAGCCTGGGGGGGGGGGGAGGAGGAAGGGAGTGACCCAGAGTCCACCTGTTCTGGTCAGGTGGAAGCACATTAATTATTTGCACCTGTGCCTCCTGGGCCAGCCATATCCCTTGAGCAGGTGCTTAATCATCAGTTCAGGCAATGATCTAATAGTTCCCCAACAGTCAGTCACTTTTTCAGTCCTCATTCTGGATAATGAAACAGTTGAAAACAGTCTGTTCTACAGGGCAACATAGCCTGGATGTGTCAAAGTATTTTCACATTTTCCTAAGTATAATCAAGTTAAGAGACTGAGAAAATACTGGAGAGGATAGCAGAAAATGCAGCCTGTAAACAAAAGCAAGGAAATGGAAAATGTACATGTACATACCTTAAAATAAATCTCAATTTGCTTACTGCTAGTGTCAATTACATGTACATAACACAAAAGAGGCAGAAAAGAATCTTTATTTTGGTTCCAGTCATCAAATCTTTGTATCTGATCAAATCCAAAGCAACTTGTGGAAAGGTATTCCAATTACATTTCTCACTAAGGTAAAGCTTCAGAACCCATCAACGTAACAAGAAACCAATTCTCTTTAGCTCATGTGTGGAAAGTTTGCTAAGATGTGCTTTCCTCTGCATGTATACAGTCCAACAAGCTTATGTGAATTTTCTGGATGAATACCTAGTATCACCTGTTTTCATGATGTAACATAACTTACAGCAGGCAAATAACATGAAGAATCACGCTTTTAAATAAAGAGCTTTCTTTGATGTTCTTTGCACACTGCATTTTAAGCAGCAGTGAGACAAGATGGTAAGAACAATAAGAGACTCAACACACTATAAGGTAGAGCAGCCTCAAGGGTTTGATCATTAAGATTTATGTTGTGAGTAGTGGACAGAATATAAAATTCCAATCTGGTGAAGAAAATAAAAAAAATACCATGCATGGCATCAAAATAAGGAAGATTTTGGGTCTTTCATGATATTTCAGTGATAGAATTTTCTTACAGATGTAACAGATTTTATTTTGACAAGAAAAAATGAATACTTTTAAGGTATGCTAGATAACACAACCAAATTCTCCCCTGCTTCTAAGACAGTTTGGTACCAAGCTATGCCAGCAATTCTTACGTGAAATACATCATCAATCCGCCCACCCACCAGCTTAGGGGCATCAGTGTATGCTTTTAAGCACTAACCATCATCACAACACTAACAACACTACAAAATATATATATATTTTAATTTATGATCTCCACATGTGCTTTTCTGACTTCAGCTGGGCAAAAAATATTTCTGAAAAATAGTGGATTTGCTATAAAAAAAGTTCTGAATTACTTGGAGCTATACACATTTTACAAGATGAATTTTCTAGATAGTTGGACAAGAAGAAATGTGATAGTAGAATGTCAGAAAAGTGAAATTACAGTGTTTGACATTCCTGACATGCTACAAAAACTCACAATAAAACAGAGCAGACAAAGTATGAAGTCTACACAACTGAAAGTCAATTTTGATCAACAGACCTGCATTTAGGTTAGTTGAGTTTCTCACTGAGCTTTCTCTCACAAATATTCCACCTGTTCCAGAAGGTTAAATCTACACATCGGTGAAGTATCCTAAGGTACGCCCTTCATTCCTCCAGTATATCTGCTCCTTCTGTAAGCAGCTCATCTAACGAAGCAGTAAGAAATCCTGCTATTGTAGAATGTTATAAGACAATATCATAGTCTATATTGAACATAAATGAAACCTTCTAAGAAGGCACAAGCACTATTAAAATATTTTTTCTACCTTCTAATGACAGGAAGGAAATATGCAATAGTATTTTACTTCCAGAAAAGATTCTTACATGAACTTTCATATAAATGAAAACACCTGACATAATGAATATCAAAAAACAAGATAGTATATGACCACTGACTTCTGAAATCTAGACTTCAAGGCTGAGTATAATATTAAAAACTTATTAATGTTTTTGCTGAATTTAAGATACTAAAAAAATTGAAATTTAGCTTGAAAATATTAGATCAAGATATTTTAGAAATTTATGACCTGAAAACAGCAATGTGAGAACCACTCTATATTGTAGCCACAACACACAGTCACGCATTGTATTACCAACACTTCTCCTAATGTGTACTTACCAGAGCAATTCGGTCACGGGTTACCTAGACAAATTCTGGTTTAGAGAATAACTCAACAAAGGTACATGTAATTATCAGAAAGAATAATGGGTTTTACTCAGACCTGAGCAATGGCTGTCCCTGGAGTTCTGTAATCCCATCCCTGGACAAGCACCAGGCTTAGTTAACAATTCCAGTGGTGCCGTCCAACGTGACAGGGTTACGGTCCAGCAATGCTCCAGGGCACAGTGTATAATGAGCACCAGAAGGCAAAAAGTATTTTTTGAAAATCTGTGTCTCACCACAGGGAGCTTATGTTATGAAGAAGGCTTGCATGCCCCTATGTGAAAAAATAGTTTTTCACAGGAATAACCTCTGAACAAAGCCCTACATCAAGCACACAATACACTCTATAGACTGCTTTATTTTGGGCACTGCAACACATCTATTTTCCAATAGAACATTCTGTTTTAAACAGATTTTTTTAAAGCCTCAACTATTTAAATGTACTCGCAGTGCTATGTAAATATCCATGGCCTACAATTTGTAGGACAATTCACAGGATTTTTTTCTTACAACATTTTGCTCAAGATTTTTGCCCCCTCTTTTTTTGTACAATTAGTCATGACAGCTTTGTTGCTTCTTCTAACTGTAAAATACAGTAGAGAAATTAGAAAAGTGAGCTCCACTTACATCAAAGAAATACGGCGTGTAGTTACTGAGCACTTACTGGGCTCTGGGAAAGTGCTGCACAAACAGCTGTCCCTCACATTCACAGAACAGATATACCGTACAAGCATAGTTATACAAGGCTCTGCACACCTCATTCTTTCCTGCAGTTATCACATCTATCCCCTGATGCCATGATCCAGGGATTGTGCATGACAGAGCTGTTTATTTATCACATTCCTTGTAACAAAAACAGGCTTAGAATTATAGCTATCTTATTCTGTTCTGCCAAACCCTAAGACAAGTTTGGTATGCCTACCAAGTTACACAAGTCCTCGAAGACCACTGTGTGCTGACTTACGAAACTGCATCTCTAAATTCAATCCTTCCAACTTATTCCTAGCAGTGCATTTCAGACTTCAAAATTCACGTGTTCACTGTCTGGTAACTTCTTGTATTGATACCCATTACTTTTAAGCCTTGGCAACAGTTTTCTGTCATGACTCTCAAGCTGATTATTTGAATTATGCACCAACACAATGGTCCTGTTTCAACATTCTGGGTGGATATGGAATGGAAGTCTGGCACTTCAGCTATATAAATCAATGGGGCATTACAAAAGGCAGCATGAAAGAGTTATTATCTATTTTGCAGAGTTTACATATTTACTTCCTAACAATTGTTGAAAAGCAGCATTTCCAAAAACTGAATTTTATGTATTTCATCCTGTTCTGAAAGTGTTCTGCTTTGCATTCCAGAGTAACTCAAATCACAAGCTCGAAACTCTGAACATCCTCCCCTCTGTTCTACAATCCTATAAAGTTTTCTCATTTTGGAACTCCCTCACGCACCAACTCCTTGCAGCACTGGAAGCACTTCAGCAAGTGGCTCGAAGATGTCACCAGAATCATGACTGACAAATCACTGTGCTCAGCAGCGACTTAACATCCCCAAGCCTACTTGTGCTAATAGCTGTTGATGTCTCTCAACAAGGGTTTCTTAATGACCAACATAATTTGCTTCTATTCAGGCAGGCTCCACATCCAAATAAGCAGCTCACTGTGATCTTTCACATTAAAAGGGCAACAACTATTATTTTCCCATGACTGTTGAAACTGAAAGCAATACAACATGCTAACACAGAATTGCTAGCATTCAATATATGACCCAGAGCATTCTAATGATCTAATGATCAATCCAAGAGATGCGCCTGCTTTTAAATGAGGTGCAAAAGCTACATATATGAGCTGTATACAACTTAAAGTTGTAAGTAAATAGCTAAAAGCACGGAGTTCTACAAAGTTATTTTTGTTTAGGTTTACCCTTTCTTCCCCCAGTACCTTTTATGAACTTAACCCCAATTACAAACACTTCACTTTTAAAAATCACAACCTATTGAACAGACCTTAGTTTAAAACTCAGGCATAAAATATCATCTCTGTGAAAAAACTTTAGAGGCATTCCATGTATTACTGAACTTCTCACTAGCCCACTATGCTGGGAATGATAGGTATTATTCCCTTTCTATCACAAGAAAAACGGAATTGGGAAAGTAAGAATCTACCCAGGTCAAAGCACTGCAGCATGGTATAAATAGAGAAATTCAGAGATTTCTACTCTGAAGTAACTGGAGACAGAACATACAAAGAATAAGTCTGAATCACTGTACATACTCAGCACTCTTTCCTGTAAGTGTGAATGCTGACCAAGGATTACAATCTAAGCAGTGCTGAACAGAGCACGTTAAGACTGACTGTAATGGGTTTCGGAGGAAGAACTATTAGATGTTCACTCAGGCTCAACCACATCAGGCCGAAGTATGACTACTAGCTCATGTAAAACCAGCACAATTATTCTGACTTGCAAACCAATCTTTCACTACCCTTTTAAAAGATATTAGCACTTAATTCCTCTGGCAATACAATATTCCTATTATTCTTTTTAAAAGATGCTACAGTTAAGATCACTTTTCCTTGTTTTTCAGGAACGGATAAAACTCAACATGTAATGCTGGCCAACACTCAAATGGCCTAACAATTCATTATTGCACTTTTCTGTCTGGTGGTATTCTTAGTCAGCAACACATCATTTATGCCTGGAAAAGATACTGAGTATGGTGTGTTCAGCACTCCTGTCCAACAAAATTCTTCTCTATAAATCTGTGTTCCAGACTGTGACTAGGGAAAACACTTATTTACAATACTTCATAATACCAGTATTTTTCAGCAATATATTCTCATGACAGAAATACTGAAGATGTGCAAGTTGAACTCATCAAACAGGCTCCATCAGTAAAGCATCTTTATTTCACACATCAGCTGAATGCTGATGGAAAAACAGTTCACCTGTCTGAATAAGCCATTTATTTCATTGTACATAAGAAAATAGATTGATACTTAAATTCTAAACAAAAACTATGTATTTGTTTACTTAGATACTGAATTGTCCACTGATGAGAACTGAAGATTCCCACTAATTCTGCTTCTTCTGTGAGTCTATGAATAAATATGCCATCATGACTAAGTAACTAAGCAGCAAGATACAGACTAGTTGTTTAAGTACGTTCTGTAGTTCTGCATGTTTTATAGATCTTATTCTGGTGAGAATTGCTCTGTTTTCTGCACAATATGGCACTCTGTATTATGAAAACAGGTTTTAGTAAAACTTACAAGTTATTAAGTAGGATCCAATTTCTATCAAGTTCATGCTGTTGCTAATGTGAACATATCAAAGAATTTATCTTTAATTCAAAACTTATTAGGAAAGACTTATCACATCGGAGTCAAGTTTTCTCCTAATCAACGAGACCATAGCAGAGGTGGGGGCACAGGGCACTCACATCTGCTAGGGCCTTGGTGGGAAGAGATCACTCTCCTGACCTAGCACTTCAGTGTCTTATCCTGGACTCATTCAAACACTTTTAGAAATCTGTACTTCCTGTTGGTGTAAATGGGAAACTGAGTTTCCACGGAGTCACTGTTTAATTCTGCTGAAATGGTTTTAACTGCAATGTTTAAGTACTACAGAATCCATGTTCCCCTCCACTGGATGACTGAAGTTGAAAGCAGCTCCTCAACTCCTCTAACACTTGAGCCCTGACCAAAGCATTTCAGTGACAGCATTACAGAAATAAAAACTGCAAGCTACCCACTACTTTCAGGAAAACCTATGATGAGCAGATTCCAATGAAGCTAAATCTTGACAGTGGTTAGTATGACTGTGAAATATACATCTGAATTAAGATGTAAATAAATACCAAGGATTTTGCTCCCAAGAAGTTATTTTGACTAAGTCAGCTTCACTTAACAGATATGATTTTACCATATCAAAAAGCTGCAAAGCTTTTCAGTAACTCCCTAAATGAACATTTTGATACTGTTTGTCTCATTTGTAAATTTAATTTATTTTTCCAGTAATATTTGTATATTTATTAAGCCTTAAAAACTCTGAATTAATATCAAAGACTCTGGAAAAGTGTTCTCTTCGGGGAAGTTCTGTATCACACACTAGCTATGTGTCCTCTTGTCTCTGCATGTGCTATGTTTCACCTGATTACAGGAAATCATTGTAATCTCTCTTCCTTTTTAACTGTCAAATCACTGTATGAGAAAATTCCGTAATTTTAATCATCCTTCGTGACCAACTCACCATTGCTTTATAATGCATTAGCATATAAATGCACCTATCATGCAAGACCACGGGCCTCGGGACCAACAAAATGAAATAACAGATTGAAACTACAAAGTGAAATTTTATGTTAGGATCAATATGGCCCTCACTATGTGGGATTGTTAGGAAAGATACACATCCACACACACATAAATAAGTGTACATCCTAATGAGGCCATCCTAATGAGGCAAGTTCACCAAAGCACCATCTGTTAAAGATGGTAGGCAGTTACATACACTGCTACCTGCAGCTCCTTGGTTCCTCTTACTGTGCAAGCTGCTGTTCATGCATTCCTTCTTTTTGCTAGCTAACATGCATCCAGTCTTTATGATATCCCTATTAATGAAGGATAGATACATACAAACACACACAAAAACTACATTACTTTTCTTGATGGCACAGTAAAACCAGGGTAATTAATATAGATTCTTCATCTTTCCCAAACTAGATTTTCCCCTTCCAAGTAAAAGAAAAGTTGCTAATTGCTTCATATTTAAGAAAGTTTTCTCTTCGTCACTGAAGAAACCATGCAAAAAGTATACTGTAGCTACAATCTTTGTCACAAACATATTCATTTTACACCTTGATTCCATGATGTTTCAAGTAGATCAGCAACTTGATAACTCTTTGGTTCTTCACTAAAATAACTGGTAGCAACAAAACAGATAATCTCTGAAGACATAACAGCAGTGAATCTGCATACCAGTTAACATACATGGTTACATCTGCAGGCATATATGTTTCATTTTCTCAATTCAAATAGCATTGCTCTTGACCTGATGATTCCTACCTCCTCAAACTCAGATACAATAGAAGAGCTTCCCCAGTTAATTTTCTTCCTACAGTAGTTCCACTAGGATGAAAAGATCATCTCTCCTAAACAGAACCCAAGTGATGAGATCTGTATAAAGGACTTCAGGATTCTCACCTCTCTTACCCTTCATTCAAGTAATGAGAATGCTGGGCACCAGGATGGATAAATTTAGAAGAGGTTTATAATGAATATAAGAAAAAAAGTGTTTTTTTCCTTGTTGTTTTTGTTTGCTTGTTTTGTTTTTGTTTTTGTTTTTTTTACAGTAAGTGTAGTAAAGCATTGGAACAGGTTGCCCAGAGAAGTGGTGGAAGCCCCATCCCTGGAGACATTCCAGGTTGGGCTGGGCAGGAGACTGTGCAACCTGATCAACCTGCAGCTATCCATGGTCGTTGCTGGGGAGTTGGACAGGATGAACATTAAGGGTCCCTTCCAACTCAAAACAATTCTATGTAAACGCTCCAGCAGCAGCTGACAGCACTGAAACCATGGTTACCAATAAATGTTTTAATGGACCTTCTATCATTACGAATTTATGTTTTTCCCTTTTTCAAGGGGCAACTATCCATGCATAGAGAGCAACTTCCTTTGAAGTTCTCATGCCAAGAAATGTACAAAAAAGTACTTTTATTCTGAAAATGCTTTCTTGCTTGTTTTTAAAGACTTTTATTCCAAATATTAATTATTTTATTTCAAACCATTTCTTTTTCTTAGACTAAATTCCCAATCTTCTTTGGAACACACTTTTCTAAATTCACAGGGCTCGCCTGTAGGCTACAAATCAGCGAGAGACAAAAATTTCTTTTGCCTTACTCTCTGAAATTTACTGCTTCTTCTCCAGGAAATCTCGAAACGTTACATGATAAATGGTTCATGACTTAATGGCATTTTAACATACCACAGGAGTTCAAGCTGAGGGGTTGAAGCATTGCTGAGCCAGCCCATGGTTGCATTAAAGATTAAGCAATTCAAAGTTGTAAACCATACTTTTTTCATTTCTCAGTCATAAGTTAAGTATTGATGCCTGAGCTCTGGAGCTAACCACTAAAGCTAATAATTTTCATTTTATGGTCTGAGCTGTTTATCTGTTGCTTATATGTAAAATTGCAATCAAACCCATTTCAGAAAGTTCAAAGAAATGGAATAAAATAGTGCTGAGTATTCTGTGTTTCAAGATGAGTTCCAAAAATCAGCTTATTTTCTGGTGAAGCTGAAATCCTTTCTGCCTCTCACAGGGAGTGTGTTTTGCTTTGCTTCAAGACCAATCTCTCATTCTCCATTTGAGCAAACCACAAATATAGACACATTTAATAAGGATGAATACTCGTGGCACTGTGATCCTGCTACCAAGCTACAAAATAGGCAGATCATAACAGAAAATATACAAATGGTCTGGGAGCAACGCACACATCTTGCAATCCTCCTCTTGCCTTGTTGTGAGTAGTTTTAAACAAAATAGAACAAAAAACTATGTGCTTATGTTAATCTATCTCCTGTACCACTTAGTTGTCTCCTTCACATTAATGCAGCCACTATTCCCAAATTAGTAGTAAGGTCAAACCTACCGATGCTCCAAAAAGGAAAGGTAAAGGTATTTTTTTTTTTTTTCCCAGGGACTAAAACTAAAGAACTTGTCTGTTAAGGCAGTAGAATACAAATTCTAAGCTTTATAAACAAACCAGTGTCTGTTTAGCACTATCACTGTCCTCCTAAATTGCCTATAGGAAATAAAACTAATTTTGAAAGTCCTCCTAGTTTGCTGCCTTTTTAGATACTTTAGCAAAACATTCATATATATTACACCTTTTCACTTATTTCACTGTTACAGTTAAAACAACAATAACAACAAAACATGTACAGTTAACTTCCTCTATTCAGAAAGGTTATTAGCAGAGAGATAGAAAGGAAGTAGCCCGATCCTCTGATACTCCTCCACAAAGCAGAGTAACAGCTTTTTACTCAGCATCAGCAGCCACCTGGACAGCAGGAGCAGGGCAGTGCTGCACAGGGCTGCACAGGCTGTGCCTGCAAGGAGCAACGAGCAGCTGGGGCAGCTGTGTGGGGCAGAGTTGTATTGTGACCCTGAGAACATCTTGCAGTGAAAAATTCAGGCCTGAAACAGCAGGATAAAAGGGTACTTACAAACTTGGTTCTGCCCAGAGGCAAGAACGATGGGACAGAAATAAGAGAGAAAGCAGGCCTGAATACTGATGCAACTATGGTAATGGAATATGCCCAGATAGGAGTGCTGCTAAAAATAGCTGTTATCTTCTGAAGATGAGTTTGGATTTGACCATGAAAATCACTGAACAGAAATCCAGCTGTGTTTTTGAAGAAAGCATTCTGACAAGAAAAGACTCACTGGTGTCATAACAAAAATACTATAAACTCTGAAGAGCCAAGAATCAAAAAGATCAACATGCACCTCGGCTTGTTTTTTATTCTCACCACCACTGGTCTCTAATTCTTTCATTTATGGTGCAACTGAAAAGAAAAAAGAAGAAAAAAAAAAAAAAAAAGACCAATAATAAAACACTATGAAAGTCAAGGGACTCTTAGTAGCTGCTCATTTTGCGTTATCTTTATCATAACATGCTGGGAAAGCAGACCATTAATACCCTGCAAACAGGACGGGGTGCTGTTTTATTACAGGATGCTGTTCTAATTGTCCTTGCTGCCAGAGTGATCATTCATACTGAAGAGCACTTAGCCCAAGACTAAATAAGAGGCAATTGCTCTACCAAGAGCTGTGAAAGGTTTCCTTAATGTGTTTCTTTTAAACAAAGTACTTTGAGGAGCTAATGTGAAGCAGATGTTCCGAATTACCTCAGAGAACAGAAGACGACCTATTTCATCATCACGTGGAGTAAGATATTACCCAAGGCAAATGCTGGTAATAAAATTTTCCCACAGGATTCCTGTTGCTATTAGGGATATTATCTTACCCTAAGTGTAAACGAAGTACACAAATTTGCTAGAAGGCAACAGCAAAGGCAGAAAAGCGCTCTGTTAAAACCAACAGCCTTCCTACATTTTTGCAAGTCACAATGGCTTCCATCGCCTCTTGAACAATACCCTTCAGTCTAACAATTACCAAACTGAAAAATAATTTTATTCTTTTATTTCCCAAGAGACATGGTCTGCTGTGATGTTAGTCATTCCAAGGTCATGCAAACACCACATCTTATTCCACATATTTTTCCAAGTCTCTTAACTTTCCTGTACTACGATTAAGTCCAGTAC
The DNA here is from genome assembly GCF_905368555.1 of Meleagris gallopavo. NCBI lineage: Eukaryota > Metazoa > Chordata > Aves > Galliformes > Phasianidae > Meleagris > Meleagris gallopavo. The sequence continues at coordinate 5,480,572 of NC_139414.1, read as the reverse complement.
ATTATTTAGCCCAAGTAACTAGCTATTTTTGAAATTGAATTCTGTGCAAAAATCCAGTAAGTATTTCAGGTCTGGACAGGTTGATGAGAAGGACAAGACCATAGGAATTCTAAGGCAGCATCTCCGTGTGAACATTTCTAAGGACTCAACTTCTCTGTCATAAGATGGCAGCTCCAGATGTGGGCACTGCCAAAACAACCAGTTTCTCCATAACAGCTTCAAGAAATCCATTTGAAAAATTCTCTGTAGGAGAAACTGATCCTCCCTTTCTAGCTGTAATGCAGACAGAATTCAAACCCAGATGGAGCTGCTTGTGCACTTCAGAGGTGGGCAGCCAGCACGCCTCTGTTCACAGCAAGGTGACATCACAGCCATCACATCACATGCTGCTCAGGCACCAAGGGGGGCAGCCCAGGACAAGTCCAAGCCAAGCTGGGGAGATGATTACCTCATGCTTCTTTCCATTTATGTTGAGCACGTCTGATGCGGCAGGCAACCAGACCAAGTAATTATCCTTTAAAAAGGGACAAGACATAGCAATGAATGAATATATGTTCTATATAAATCATCCTTTATCGTTTTTATTTCATACTCAATAATCTCTAAACAGTCAACAGTAACTTTTGCAATGTCACAGAGGATCTGTGAAACTTTTCCTCAAGGGCATGAGGCTGGGGCTGTATTCTTCTCGTGAGCCCAATAACGGGATGTAGATTTCCATTGGACAGCTCTAGTATATGCTCATTTGAAGCAGAAACTGCAATTCACTTCGAAAATCATTGTTTAGGAAAGCATACATTCAGCAGCAAGGCTATAAGTGAACCACAGAGTATAATATCCACCAAAATAAAACCGCATGTAAAGGAGACATATACCTAGTACCAATGTCTCCTGGACATCAGAAATACACCTGCTTGGGCACTTAGCTCATTATTTGCTGTTCCAGTTACTTGCAAATATAATTTGAGTGGATTCTGATCCTTAAAGCCAAAGTCAGCAGAAGCATTCAAGTCTGTAAAAGATTTCCTGAGGGATTTAAAACATACAGAAATACAAAAAACTAGATCAGAAAATCATTTCTCCCTTTTCTAAATTACTTCAGAAATATTTATTATTAATACAGCTTAAATACTTCAATATTCTACGTCCGTAAAACATGAAAAACTATCAGTCATTCATAGGGTAAAGAGAGCATCCAAGAAAAATACACTACTCTCAAGTAACTTCAGGCAATGTTCTATTCCACAATTTCTTGGATATTAATGCAACACAGAAGAGTGATTGCTGCTGTATCACTACAGGAAAGTTTGTATGAAGATCACAGATCTGTTTTTATGCTCCTTGGCTTGTTTAAAACCAACAAATCCTATTTTTTCTTTTAGACACTTTTCCAGGTGAAACTATGAAAAACAAAGTGACATTTCCATTCTGAGATTCATGGCTACATATTTTTGACCAAGCACTTCCGAGTTTTAATCTGAATATCTCAAAGCATTATTTATAAGTACCCAGTCATTTGACATTCTCTCCCACTCCTGTCCTAAAGCAAAGGAAAAACATAACGTCAGGAATTTTCTGCACTTCTAATGAAGAAGCTATATTAAAGATCCATGATAAAAATCCAGGGAACATCAGCATTTACTACAATTGGAATAGAACACGTGGTTTCAAGGGAATTTTTAAGTTATAGCAGGAAACTAACAAGCAAGTTTGCATTAGGAGATAAAAGCTTTCAATGAACAATGACAGGTGTTTATTACGACAATCTGCAGCTATGTTTGCTATTGCAAACATGGATGTAGCTGAAGATCCAGCAGGATTTTATGAGGAGCATTAATTAATGGGAAAAAATTGTTTAAACCTTACAAACATCTACTTATTGCCCAGCTTATGAAATATCTGCATTTACTGTGTTCTGCCAGGCCTCTTTTGAAACTGTATAAGCCTTTGAAATAGAAGTAATACAAACAGTGATTTTGAGGTCCTAACAAAAACCATTTTCTCCATGGAATCAAGGAATCAAACATCTTTTACTCCAAAGTCGCTCACTTGATGATTTTAGAACTGATTAATAAGTGATGTAAGTTTTTATGTCTTTACTTTGCCTGAATAAAGCTGAATATGTAGCTTCCACAGTGAAGTGAAACAGTAGATTATTTCATAGATAAGGTCGAACAAAACTTACTTTAGAACGTGATTCTTCAAAATACACCAAAAAAAACCCCATATGCATCGACATTGCCTTTGGAACTGCTGTTCTACCTCAGAAACAAATGCTTAAGTAAGAGAACACTTATTACACAATATGGGCTGTCTAATTTGGAATTGATGCTATGGCACCATCATTACTGACACTGCTATTTATTTGAGAAAGATAAATTCCTACTAGAAAAATCATAGTTTTTACAAGACTTTCTGGCCCAGTGTGGTTGAAATTACACAACCTTGCAACACTCACTCAAAAAAAACCACTGCTCCCACTGCCATCCATGTGAGCTCCCTCCCACAACATCTCCCAAGCTTATTCTGTCTTACAGTACACTGAACATTAGGAGACATTTCTTCTCAGAAAGAGTGATGATGCACTGCATTAGGCTTTTCAGTGAGGTGGTGGAGTGACTATCCCTGGAGGTGGTTCAAGAGCCATGGATATGTGGCACTGAGGGACATGGTCAGTGGACATGGTGGGATGGGCTGGGGTTGAACTAGATCTTAGAGGTCTGTTCCAACCTTAACGATGCTATGGTTCTGTGTTTCTATTCTACGCTGAAAATTGTCATAACTACCAGGTCAATATCAACCCATTTAATTCTGAGCAGTAAAAAAGGAAGTTTTTTCTTCATAATATTAGCATTAAATCTACAGTGTTTCTCCAGAAAGTCCGCCATTTGGAAAAACCTTTAGAGACTTTCATGAGGTGTATCAGAAAACGACAGAAATATAATATGAGCTTAATACTTAGGGAGCCACACCACTCTCCTCCTGAAAACAAAATAATACCAGTTTTTAAAGCTGGTCTATTTTTTTCCACAAAACTTAGGGGTGGAAGTTAACAGAAGGGAGAGCTGCTATTAAGTCCAAAATATAAAAAACCTATTTCCAAATCAGAAGTTTGCAACCAAAACGTGAATCTTACAAAAAGATATTTTCAGACAAACCGAACAGTCCAATTGAATAACAACGGATTTTCTATCCTGAAATTTATGAAGTGTTTTGAGGCTTTAAAATCTGCTAAACTTTCCTACCTTTGCCTCATACTTCTGCTCATGAAATGATTTAAATCTGTTTCCAGGGAGCTGCTATGTATTTTTACCTCTCTTCATATCTTCTGCGTTCATTATAGCCACTCTTGGCAAAACTAGCTTACATCATTATTCTGTACCTATTAAACAAGATATTAAGGAATATTACAGTACCATTATCTATTCTGCAGCTCATAGCACATTTTAAACAACCTCCATGAAAACCAATCAGTATCAATACAAAGACATTTCAAATCATTAAGTAATATCCCTGCTTTTCCACAGTTAATCAGCTGCAAGGAATTTGTTCTTCTTACAGTTATACACACCCTGCTTTGTGTCAATACTACATATTAAATCTTTAAAAATGGATACTATATTTAAAGCCAATTCAAGTCAGTCTGTTGCTCCTATTGATCTTAGCATCTTCCAAATGATTGGTCGTACGCCTACATTTCTAACACATCTATTTGAGCAGATGAATATTCTTTGTATAGAACATTAATTGTGACTTCCCATTATAGAGCTGAAAGACTTGAAGGAATTTTATTGCCTCCTTTTAAAAAGAAATTAGATGCCTCATTCTTCACTCCTCCTTCTCTACATGGCAGATGCCTCTCATAAATAATCCTTCCTTCCACTTCCCTCCCTTCTGCGTTAGCTTGCCAGTACTGCTTCTCCTCCTGCCTTTCCAGCTATGCACCTAACCACCTCCTCTCTCCCAGGACCTCACAAACTCTTCCTCCTGCCATGTTTTAAAATTCTTCTTATTCCCAAACACCCTACTCTTCTTCCTCCAAAAAGCTGGCATCCTTGAATGAGGTTCTGTCCTCACTTTCTACAGATACTGGTGCTTTGGTTTTTAAGCTATCTGAAGGACCTGACAATTGCCTGAGTCAGAACTCAGGGGAGCAAATCTACTTCCATTTTGTATCAGCTCTGTTATCCTCTCCCCGATAAAGCCTGGAAGTGGACAATAACGTTGTCCAATTCAGAGCAATTCCAAATGATAACCCACAAAAACATTCAGGGAAAGAGGTTACCACTCCACTAACCACCTGCAGCCACACTCGATCTCTTCCACATCACGGAAGAGCAGGAACTGCACAGCGTCAATGAAGAACTAAAGGAATCCCTATGGCAACATGCAACTTTCACATTCAGACTAGGAAATAAGACAAGATAAGGGCTTGAAAGAGAAAAGTTTGAAAGAGAAAAGCACTTCCCTCCCTGCCAACAGTACTCCAGCACATTTCACAAGCATTCACATGCAGCCACGTGAGCCAGTTCCCTCCCACACTTCCCTGCTCTGTCCATATCACAGATGGAATCTGCCCTCAAACACACTCCCCCAGGAGAGATCCCAATTTCTGAACTGCAATCCCCACTGAAGGTGGTATTTGAGAAATGTTACACATGTCGTACTTGATGCACAAAGAACAGAATCTCCTCCACTATGGCCCATCTGAGCTTCCCCTTGCCAGCCCTAGTTAGGCTAAAAAAATAAACCATTCACTAAGACACAGTAATATTTACCAGAATAGCATCATGTCATGAACAAAAAGGAAGAGGAAAATACACAGAACTCCTCATCCAACAGATTTTTTTTTAATAGAACAGAAATTCTCCTATCTTCAAGGAATTAAAATAAATACATTTTTTATATGGAATATATACTCAGACTTTGCATGCCAGATATCTTTTCAACTGAACGTTAAACTCCTGATTGGCTTAAGACTGAGTTATGAAGAAAAAATCCTTAATCTTTAAAGAGTATTACTGTTTCTAACATCCTAGATTGAGCTAATAAATCCTTTTATCATTTAAAATATAATTTCTTCTAATACTTGGTAAAATTATATTTGAATATATTAGTAAATGTTTTCTATAGTTATGCAGAACAACTCAGTATCTACTTATTTATGTAATCTTGTTAACTTAATAGTTAAGAAGGAAATGCTTAACCACAAAGGCTGCATGGAAGGTTCTTTGGTGGTTTTTGTTAAGAGTGCAAAAAAAAAAAATGGCATCTACTTATTCATCTGCCTGTTGATAGAAAAAAGTAGAGTCAAAAAATGCTATGTTTACAAAAAAAAAATATTCAGAAAAAGTTCTGTCACTAAAATTTCCCAGAAATCAGTAGAAATTTAGAATCGCTCTTTACTGGAAAAATAGGAATCCACGTGTCTGTATGTCATTTGTTATCAGTACAATACTAATATCAAATTGTAGAGCAGAAACATACTTCTTGTGCTGTGTTCATGTTGCGCCAGTGAAGCGGTCTAGTTCTTCACCACTTACCATCAAAATTGCTCAGTTTGAACACTTGTGCCCATCACCATAAGTACACACACAGAATCTGCCACACACTGGCAAATACATCTTAATGTTTCAGCCATTGTTACTTCTAAGGAAGGCATACAAGTATGTATAAGCAAGCACTGTGTTTGCTGATGCTTCAGTCTACACATTAAAGAACATGGATGATCTTTGGTTTCTTGATATTTATTTTCTTAATAATCATATGGAGATTATTCCTATGCTAAGTGCAGAGAAAAAATATTATATCAGGAAAAAAAATCTAAATTTGTTGAGTCAGTATTGTATATAAGATAAAGTATGTACATATATCTGATATAGGGCATAGGAACATAAATGTGCAGCTCTTTCTGGCTTCTTAGTCTATTTCAGCTTTTTGAAGAAAATGGCTTGTTGAATGTGATCACTTAAGAAATCTGCTCTACAAGACCAACCAGCAAATGTACTACTTCCATAGTTTCAAAACTCAGCTTTCCTTTTAAGACGATCCTCAACTGTGAGAAATTGCAGGAGAAGAGGGGTCAGGAGTCTCCTGACTGACACAGGAATGTAATAGTTCCCTCAAGAGCAAGCGGTGAGCTACAGGAGAAATTTTAAAAATCCAGAGTCTATACAAGCGCTCATTCTTCCCAAGAGCCAAGCTGTGAGGCTTTTCTTGGTGCAGGACTCTTTTTTTTCCCCATGAATTGTATAATTTGTCGTTCCACATGAACTCTATTACCTATTCTGACTGTGGATGCTCAAAAGTTTCACTTTTCTTCACCTGCTCCATCGGAGGGCAAAAAATAAAAAAAGTGATTAAAGTGTTTTTTAGTGAAAAGGTATGTAGATTCTTTTTTTTTTTTTTTTTTTTTTTTTTTTTTAATGAAATGCCCTGATTTTTTCAGTGCATTTTGGATACCCAATCTCCAAATTTTTGAATAAAGGAGCAAGGAACATCTTGAAGCCCATCTCTTCGAGAGTGGAGCAGCCGTAAGCTGAAATTGAATTTAGGAAGAGAGAAATTTATACCACATCTTTGTTAATAGAATGAGCTCCTTTGACTGCATGGAGAAGTTTAATATCTGAGTGGGAAGCTACAAAATCCACCACTTTTCAAGCCAAATGTTCCCAATGGAATTGAAGCATTCAGACATTCCAGGGCATATTCACAAAAAATCATCTTAGCTCCTTCAAGTGTACTAGATGGCATTCAAATGCTTGAAAAGCAAATTATATTCTTTCCTCCTCTAAAATTAATGTGAAAAAAAATTCAAAAGGCTCCCAAAATGGGTACTTGCTCCAAACTTCAGACTATAGCAACTGAACACAGAAGCACAGGCGCAGAAGCAAAGTGAAGAGAAGCAAAATGTGAGTACTTCATTTTTATGCTATACACACAGGTCAAACACAAGCAACTGAAGAAACAGAACCACGATGCTCCTCTGTAGTCCATGGTACAGGGAAATGTGAAAATAGAAGCAGATATAATATAACTAAGACTTAGAAAAATGCATAGAAAATAATCAGACTGCTAAAAAAAATGACAGTTAAAAAAAAATAATTACTGAGCAGAGTTGATGAAACAACAGCAATCCTGAAGCCATACTTCCAACACAAGCCTCTGCATACATAGCACGCAAGTTCTCACTCACAGGTAGACTGCACAGACAAATACTCCAGGAATATTATTCTTACTATATTGTCCCCAAATTACTGCTAAGACAGGAAGGAAGAATTTGGGACAGATTGAAGTTGCCTTGGTAAACCCAATCAAGATGATAGAAAGATAACAGATAGCCTTTAACAAGTGTATGTTGAATGTTCCTATTACTGTTTAAAAGCAGTCATGATCCTTAGAACCAAGTCACTATAGGAAGCATTTGTGATGAGCTTAGTGAAATGCGATATGTTGGCTTTTGTTTGGTTGGTTTTTCAACCCATGCTTTCAGATAAAGGTGAATAAAAATTGAAAATGCATTTGCAAATTCAGTAACACATCAGAAATGAAGTTATAGAGAGAAATAATAATGCAGAAGACTAGTCACTAATAGAAGTAGCAATAACCTGTATCTGGAATCAGTACTGATGATGAAGTTTAGGTTCTCTAACACAGAGCCATGTAGGAAACGGTCCTTGCACAGTAAATCAGAGCCCTTAGTTTATAAAATTGTAAATGAAGAGGATAATATGCTTAATGAAATAGTTAATGCATTTGCACTTAAGTAATTAAAGTGTAAAGCAAACAATAAAATATTACGATCTTAATTGCAACTTGAAAAGTGTTGGTCCAGAAAGTGGGGTAAGAGTTCTCTCCAGCATTCTTGCATTTTCCCCTTGTGCATAAGAAAAAACATACAGGATGCTTACCCCTTCTCCATCATTTGCTTTCCCCACATAAGATTTTGAATGAAAGAGAGGCACATATGTTTTTCTTCTAAAGAAAAAACAATAACAGAAGTACTTCTCCAGCATACTCATAAACAAGGAGTTCTTTAACAGCTTCTTCGAGATCAGATAAATGGGTCAGAACTCTTAATTTGGAACCAAAATTTCTCTGGTTTCACTTAAAAAACCCTCAGGACATGGAATATGCATTGATTTATTTAGAGGTCGTGCATAGCATAGACACTGACAAGTGACTCCCCTGTTCTCACTTTGCCCAACAAAATGACGCCAAAAAACAGCAGTCTTTCTTGAAAGCATGTTTTGTGATTGGAAGAAAAACGCCTGTGGGGAAAAAAAAAGAAAAAGAAACAACAAATAATGGATAAAAGAAGATATGAGCCTTAGTTATTTTCAATTTAATAAAGCTAACACTAAAAATCAGGAGCTGTAGTTGCATATAGGCTGCAGTAAGGGATTGTTTACTTAGGAGAATTTTCCAATATAAAGAGAAAAGGCATGTAAGAAAAATGAAGAGGACCTATCTTGAGATGACTTTACACAAGCAATTACAATAATAAAATCACCCAGAGGAAAAATTTCCACTACTTAAACAGAAGACAGTAGTTAAATGTCTTATAATTTTCCAGATGGATCAGTTAAAATATCTGCAGCACATTATGAGATGATATAAAATGGACAAATGGGAACCAGTGTTTTCTGGGAGATGAAATCATGCCCCATAAGTTGTATGAAACAGCCATGTAAATAAGGAAACAAGCACTGCAGAGCCCTAATACTGCTATGATTTGTTCACATTCAGCTATGCAACAGTTCAGAGGCTCAAAGAAGCAGAGTGAAGTCTTCCAGTAGATTCCAGTATTACCTCTTTTCCTACTGAATTAGCAACTACTCATTTGAGTAGGAAAAGTAATAAGCAGCAATGTTCTAATTCTGAAAATTGTAGATTTGATCAGGGAGAAAGCAAAGAGTAATCTTTAGTAAAGTGCTTATTTCTCTCCTCAAGTTGAAACTCAAACTCCATCCCATGCATACCATACTGCATGTATTTAGGTGTCAGAAGGAGATCTATCTGCAACAGATCAACAGGTAACAGCCTTCTCTCCAGTGTATGTCCTGAAAAAACATTTCAGGCATGTAGCCCTGAAGGGATTTTTTTTAAGTTTTATTGATAAGGGTTATAAAACCAGCTGCAAGGTGACTCCTCCTCTTATCAAATCACTATCCTCATTAAGCCACAAAGAAAATATTGGCAAAGGCTTCATCTATAATTGAAATGACTGAAATATCAATTAAAATAATTGATATCACAGAGAATTAAATAGGTTTACTCTGTGAAGAACAAAGTACAAAATGGTATCCATCCAGTTTAATCAAAGGAAGCCTTATCTATGCTATTATTGCTAACTAATCTGGAGTATTTTCATGGCAGACTTTGAATAATACAGAAGCGGTCACAAGTGTCTTGGATAACATCACCTCCATGCAGGGAATAAGACATTCCTACTACTTCTTTAGGGAGCAGCATACACACACAGCTGCACATAGTGGCTGTTTCTTACTTCGGATACTAAATGAATCGAAAGATGTTACTCTATTTATACTGCTGAAAAATGACTGTTTTGAACACCCACAACAAAGAGGTGCTTGAGGTGTTAGGTTTGAACTTCGTAATTTAAATAACTAGCTCATTTTGGAATTAGAATAGGAAATATATTTAATCGAGCCGCAACTGACTGAAGTAGCCAGTACAATTCTGGTAAATTAACAAACAACCAACTAACAATAAGCATATACAGTTGTATTTCGTGGGTAGATTAGTTGCACTGAAGACAGAGATACACACACCAAAGTGTAAGAGCAGTTATGTATAAGATCTTTATCTCATTACAGAAACAAGTATTAAATAATACAGGGAAAAAAAAACACCATTTCAGAACAAAAGGAGCGTGCTAGCTTACTGATGTCTGACACACCCAGGAAGGCAGTTATATGCTAAAGATATTCTTGAAGTCTAGTTGAAACTTTTTTTTTTTTTTTTTCAATAAAAGCGAGTATTTTACTCTCATATGAGATGTGTTGTAAATTATAGGAAGAAATGGAAGAGTGTCATTTTTTCCAATGCACACCTGATCACTGAGAATATGAACGATGTCTTTTAGAGAACTGGAAGATGCTAGAGGAGATGTAGACCATAGCCCAGGAAAAAAAGATGATACTGAAGATTGTCAGCTTAACTTGAAGACATTAGTGGCTAGCAGTGTGCTGCCTGTCAGAGAAAACACAACCTTACAAGTCGTACAGAAGCCCTGAGATTTCTGGGAATTAATACAGGAAAGCAAACACATCACATTCACCTTTGTGTCTTTTCTATGAACCACGGGAAAAGATCCAAGCTTTCTGTCCTCATGCTCTATCAATGCCATTCTGAATGAGAAGATGACAGAAGAGACTTCAGAATACCAGAAAATGTGAGAATGGGCTCTAGAAAGGACACATGTTCTCCTTTTTCAGGTCAAGAAGACAAGAGTAGCACTCTATCCTTAGCAATTTTACCTCCAAGGTATGACAGAATAGTTGTGCAACTCACTGGACATGGGATGCTTAATTTAAATCATAGAAAGGATGGGCTTCCAATAACATAACTTTTCATCTCTCTTTTCTCAAAGCTGAATAAAACAAAATGAGCAGCCCTCCCCTTCTTCAAAGGAAGAAAATTTCAATTAAAAGCTGTAAACAAAACACTAATCTTCACAAGTATTTGTAAAGTGCTGCACAGTTACGTTCTATAGAAACCAATTACTTGAATTTTTAATCTTTTTTTTTTGTTTTAGAAATAAATTTTAAAAACCTAATTACTAAGTGACATCTCTGAAGATATTCTTTCATATGAATCCTTCATAGGCTATGCATTAATATTTAAATAGACATTACAGGAAGGATATAAATATAGGCATGCCTTTACACTGCATGTGAATAATAATTAGAATAAGGCAGGGGGGCATTTAAACCATGCTGTGCTGCGTAACCAACATGACCAACAGGTTATCTCAGTGCATGTGTACAATTAGTATCACTATACTGATTTCAGCTCCAGTTGAAATTCCCAACCTTACTTTTGAACCTGTGGCTTGATGGACCAATCTGACAGCAGGCAGGCCGTGCTGCATGACATGCCCTATAGCATCCATGGTGTCTGCACAGTGCTGGCAAACAGGATGAAGGCTCCAAGGAACAATGGCAGTAGGAGGCCAGGGGAGATTCACAACAGCACTGTACATGTCAGACAATCAAATCCTGCCACTAGAAACACCTAAATCAGCTTCAATATACTAAACACACAAGTCTCATGAGAAGCAGCAAAGAGAACTGAGATTATTTAGTCTGGAGAAGAGGAAGCTCAGAGGAGAGCTTATCACTGCCTATAGCTTCCTGGAAGGAGGTTGTGGCAAGGTGGGGGTTGGCCTCTTCACCGAGGTAAAAGCAATAGGACAAGAGGGAATGGCCTCAAGTTGCATCAGGGGAAGTTCAGATTGGATATTACGAAGAATTTCCTCTCCAAAAGAGCAGTAAGGTACTGGCACAGGCTGCCCAGGGAGGGAGGTGGTGGAGTCACCGTATGTGAAGATGCTTAAGGAAAGGGTAGATGTAGTACTTGGAGACGTGGATTAGTGGGCGATACTGGTGGATAGTTGAACTAGATGATCTTAGATGCCTTTTCCAATCTTACTGATTCTGTGATAATACAATTCAAAAACAGAGGCCATCTTAGCTGAAAAATCTATTAAAAAGCTCAAATACATGCTGAAGCATGCATCCACACTAAGTTCAGCACTATGAGAGCCACATCCCTACCAGTTTATATATAGATACCGTAGACCCACCTGCACAGGCTGCGGTAACACCCATGACAGTAACAAAAGCACACAGACCCCTAGATACAGCAGAGATGTAGGCACACTATGCTGGATGCTGCTGCAAAAAAGAGCATCTTGCCCTGCCCACGAGCTGCTCCCATGCCTCTCATGTGAGATGGGAGAGAAGTGGAGCTTCTGTAGTCTGCTCAGAAGAAATGGCAGAGCTAGAAGAACAGCAAGGTAGTTGCTGTTATTTTACTTGCAGTTATTTTTCCCCCTCATCTGCATAAATAGATTTCATTTCAGATGTTTCCTTCATGTCTGGCTTACGACTTGGATAAACCTGTTTCAAAAGCATTACAGAGTGAGGTAAGCACAATGCATCAGTTTCCTTACTATACGTTGGCAGACCTTTCTTTAAAACATACATTAATACTTATTATGCGATCCAGAAGAAAAGTTCTTCCCAATTAATAAAGTGCTAGTTTTTGGTCTTGGTATTAATAAATTTAATTAGGCAGATAAGAGAACACATTAAAAAGAAAAAAAACATTCTGACCTGTATATTTTCTCTGAAAATCCAAGCTCACATTTCTCATTCTGTATGAAATGTTTCTTTTCACACATACATTCAGCAAAGTAGTGTAGATGTGGAAAAAGATGGTGATAAATTTGCAGAGACAAATCAAAAGCAGTCTAATTGCGTTGTTTCAACTGAAGCTAGCTCAATGACTAAGCTCTCTAAGGATGTGGAATATAAAGCTTAGTTCTTTCAATGAACACAATTCAATTTCTGCCACTGTTGGTCACCTAAGGAAATCCCAGATGATGAAAGCTTTCCAGCTATGGAGATAATGGATAAAAGAATACAAGTCTTATTATCTCAGTCGAGCATAAGTTACAACAGTAATGAATTCAGCTTTTTCAAAGTTCAGTTAAAGAAATAAAAGATTTTGTCATTTCCACTCTGTTGGTTTCAAATTTTTTCTTGGTTGAATTATAGCCATTGTAGCCACAACTGTGTGTCCAAACATTGCAGGTGATAAGAAATTACCAGTGGAGTTACCAGCTGATCATTGCTTAATTCAGAAAACATCATTTGTGTCTGACCGTTCATTCAAGAAGTCAGTTTCATTTCACACATTCTTCCCATAGCAACCAACATCACTGTAGATCTAGGATGACTGTATTCTGAAACCTGACACTGACATGAACTCCTGTCAGAGAAGCAAAATCATAATTATGGCGAAAGTTGTCCTTCATCTGAAGGATACTTCACCGTTAGAGCAGACTAAATATATCATTTGGACAAGTTTCCATTAAAAAGTTAAAATTCAAAAAAAGATTTCAAGCTTTATTCTTCACCTTACTGCAGTTCAGATACAGGAACAATAGTGATGATTCTATTTTTTTCTTTTTTCTTCCAGGAACACAAGGACATGTTACTTTTATCTGTTTGGACTATCTACATTAACAGCCTTACGTATATCCAAAAACTACTGTGAAGTACTCCTCTTTCCATAATTTCCCCATCAGTAGCTGGTTCTTCTTCTGTATTTGGCAGAGAAGGGTCAATAGCTTTGCTTTTAGATTGATTTCTGAAGAAATACCAAGCCAGACCATGTTTCAAACAAACAAACAAGCCACATATACCAAAAGCATGCAATTATTAGTCCCTCTTTACTTACACTGGAATAAAAAATTAGCCCAAGTTATTTAAGTAAGTCTTAATGTTTAGCATTTGTAGCAGGAAGAAATATATTTTAAGAAAGGAAGTACTTCTGTGTTTGTGATACAGTTTCCTTTCAATTTTAAGATTTGCAGGTGAGCAATACAAAAAATCCAGCTACGCACAGCACTAGCTTCCATTAACATAGGAGGCTGCTATAGTGCAAGAGTGACTCAATTGCATTAGAATAAAAGATCCATGTTAGAGGTTTCAGTAAGAGGCTCCTCTCTCTCTCTCTCTCTCTCTCTCTCTCTCTCTCTGCACAACACTAGATAAAAATACATTGAAAACTTTAAGTTCTATAAGAGTCAGCACCTCTTTAGCTGAGCTTGTGAATGGTGGGGAAACAAATAAGGAGCTTCCAAGCACCATGTATTAAAGTAACTGCAATGTGCCTACACACATAAAAAGATAACCATTATGTCTGTAAGTAGTGTTGCTCAACAGAGGACATTTGATGAGTGAAATAGCCGGGCCTGAGGACCAGAGGACCAGAATTCAGTTCTGCAAGTATCCCAGAGGACTTGAATTCAGCGTAACAGCAGACAGATGCACCCGCAGCTGGAACAGACAGCATTTAGGTCAGTTGCTTGGTCCTCAGCATTTTCTGATTCAGAAACATGTGTGAGTAATGGAGCACATTTTCAGGGACCCTTCAAAATACAAATGGAACTCTCAACATATTGCTTACTGAGCCACCATATCTGAAGATACAAATCCCTTAATACAATCCACAGACAAGCCAGAGTAGCTCCCTCCTCATTCAAGTATAGAAGCTGTAAGAGCATAAGCAGTCAGCTAGATCCAAACCAGACATAAAGCAAACAAGAGAGACAACATTCACATAAAGGAGAAACTTCTGCTACACCTATTTCTCCTGAAGCTGTTTTACAAAAGCCAGTGAACCTCTCAGGTGCATAAAGGCAATCAAAGACACTCATTTGCCAAACATCCCATCCTCCAAAGTACCCCAGAAAGCTGTTTAGAATTTTAAGGATCTACACAAAGTTTGACTGACTTCAGTCACACCTCTTGAAAAACTGAACTGGGGACATTTTTACAGATAAGAAAGTATCATTTGAAGTGTACATACACAGAATTATTTTCTTAAGAATGAAAGTCGAAAGACTAAATGTTTGACAAGTTCCCTAAAAAAAGAGTAACTACTAAGGAGGCCAGATTACTAGAAGCACCTGTAATCACACCTACATGAAACTATTACATTTCAAGTCTACACAAACACTGAGATGAACTGTGGGACAAACCATCCAACTGTGTAAGAGCACAGAACTGGCAAAGCTGAATACACACAAAGAACAGCTGTACTAAAAATCTCCCCATGAAAAGGAACTCACAGCCTATTGCATAACTAAGTAAATATAATCGCTCTGTCTGGACAAATAAATATTTTGAGCTCTGCTTGGTATCCTAGGCCTCTACTCTATGACTTGTTTTAGGAAAGTAATTCTTTTCAACTACCTTTGATCTCCACAGTACAGCTAGAGCCCATGCTGAGAAGGGCTCCCTAAAAGGATTCCTTGTACGGCCTTCTGTGGCAGGATGAAGCAATGCGTGCAGTGCTTCCTTTGCCAACTCTTGTTGCAAGAAATTAAAACAAGTCTGACTGCAGTCATATAAATGGATTACAGAATAATATAACAATAAATAATAATAAAGCTCAGCTAATTGTGCAATCAAACTATCACAGAGAAATGCCTGCCCATTAAGGCTTCACCAACTTCACATCCTTGCATCCCAGTCAGACTTCTCCACCTTGACTGGTAAAGCAAACGTTCAGTTTGGATATAAGTCTTTTTTCATAACTTTTAGTCATCCAATGGTAATTGAGTAGATTACAATCTAAAGGAAAATTTAAAATATTTAAATATTATACAAGACAACATCATAAAAACTCTTCATTGTTTAGATCTGCTTACCTAGCTTGACAACAGCCTAACTTGATTATGAACAGAAACTTTATAAAACACAGCCAGATCTGATCTCTTACCAGTGTGAAAGACTCAAAGATGAACTTTGAAAAAAATCAGGATTTTTTTTTTCAATAGTTATTAAAACTGATTGGGCAAATGCAAGAACACCTTTTCAAAGTGAACCACCTCTGTTCCTTTTACTTAGTCTTCAAAGCCCTCTAGCCACTTAATTCTAATTAGATAAGAAAATTGAACTGCAATAGTCATTGACATTTCATTAATGTCTAGTGTTCCCTAAGAAGCAGAAGAAAGCCAGAGTAAGAAAGGTTAAGACTACCTTTCCAGAACACACACACACAAAAAAAATGGAGCTAAAAAATGTACAAATGTTTCAAATGATGGCATATCTTTGAGTAAAACCTGTTCTATGCATAGATCTAACCTCACAATTTTCTAGACTTTACAGACTCTGGCCATTCAAGTAGCTGTGGGATGCTATATAATAATTTCCTTCTCTTGGTATGGGGTCCCCACAGTCTGCTCCTGCTTTAGAAGGGCAAGTAGGCTTAGGGGCACTAATTCAATGTCTCAGTTGGAGGTGGCAGCACACACACTACTAACACTGCCAGATTCCCATGCTCGTTGATGGGGAAGCACCTGGTCTATAGACCAGCAGTCATTTCAGTGGGATGCCCTGCACAGGAGTTGGCATAACTTAACTACAACATCCTGCATTGGAACAGTGTAACAATTGAAACTCTGCTTCTGGAAGAACACTTAGAGACACACTATTAGATTCCATTAGTATCTTAGAATCTGTTATTGCATCTAGGATTATACAAATGGAAGCAAACCTCAGTAAATCCAAATCCAAACCATTTGCCATTTTCCAGGCTCTTTTCACTTACTGGGAAGGGAAAAGTTATTCTCCAAACCAGACTACCTTCAAAAAAATCTAATTTCCTCTGCTTGTTAGTTGTCACTTTTTCCTACAGGCCACATTATTTATTAACTAGTCAGGTTGGAGACATATACTTCATGCATTGGAGTTGTAATTGGTCAACATAAAACAATATGAACTGGTCCTAGCAAGTCTCAGTTGGACTGTTGGTATGCAGCACTACTGAGTAAACAATTCCTTCCACTACTTACTCTCTAATCCCTGGGACCGCAAAGCAGGCAGGGCAGAGCTCCATTTGCAGCATGGGATATGGAAGGTGACAAGTCCCCTGATTTTCACCAACGTAGCAGTTCTCCTTTTCATTCTCACATACCAGCAGCATACTGCCCCTCCTTGTCAATAACTTTTTCAAAGAAGGGGCGACATTCCTATGCAGATGCAAGTTTTAGGATTTATTATTTTAAAAATCAGTAAGATGATCTTTGATAAAGAATACACGGAACCATTTTCATGAGCAGGGTTTCAGTGTCTATTAACTAATGCATCTATAATGGTGAATTGTAATGGAGCTGTTAGACTTTTTCCACAGCATACTCACAGGAATAGTGAATAATTATACTTAATACAGCTTTATGACAGATTTCAAAAGAATTCCTAATGAGTGGACACTTGATCTTAGCTAAGCTCCTTAGTCAGAGATAACATTATGAAAAGACAATTTTTTTCCACTATATAATAAATAATTTAAACAAAACCTTACCGAGAACATTTATTTTTCACCTCTATTGAATCTTTCATTATGGAAGAAGTAATAAGACCTTGAAGTTAAAGGCTGGGTACTGCTGCAGAACACAAAAAAAAACTTAAAGGAAAAATCATTTCATGAAATCAGGTTAGACTCATTTGGTTCAAAAATCTCTTAAATTGAAGAAAGCCTCTTTTAATTTTAAAGGTAAATGAGGGTCTTTGAACACTACCAATTTAAAAAAGCATTTCCCCCCCTCTGAAATGCAGATCTTGTATCTGGAATTCCCAAAGCTATAAGCCACAGGCTGGCTTTTGTAGACCAATCCCAGATAAATCATTTGCTGTCACAACTCTACTGAATACAAATCCCAAATATTCAACTCAATTATACATACAGAAGTTTTATTCACTAACTGCTTTCTTGTCCTCTTTCTTCTTCTCCCCTGTGCTCCATCCACATCCTCCTGACATACACGCTATAAGATGTAATACCACATCTTGCAGAAATACACCAGTGGCTCTGGTTGGACTGAAGTAAGTCTCATTACTAGTTTTAAATCTGCTGTATGAAGGAGGCAAAGCAAAGGCTTCACAACCTTTACTCAATCCACAGAGGGGAATAATTCAATCTAACTCAAGCCTGACTTAATCTTCTACCCAGCACCATTCTTGAGTTGACAAAACTGAAATAAAGACACAAACATGTCCAGATTAGGACAGTAAGTTAGGAGAGGGTTACTTCTTCCTCATCTGAGCAAGATCTCTATGCATCTCATTGTCTATCACAACAGGCCTGACTTTCTAATGTACCAAAACTGCGGAGCTCCCATTACACTCTCACCTAGGCCTTGCCTGCTCTAAGTTTTAAAAGATGACATCATATTGTGTCTAATAGTTGTAAAAGATCAGTACAATAACCATGTACACTTTTAAGCTGGAACAATTATATCCTATCATCTAACCAAACAACTGTCTAACACAGCGTAACATGATGACTTAATTTCATGCTAGTTATGGAGATATAATGCAGAATGCTGAATATTTCTGTAAAGAAGGCCATATCTGTAACATATGTCCTAATTTCTGAAGCTGTAGAAGACAATGCATTTTTCAAAACTCTACATCACTATTGCTTCAAGTGAGTTCTGGGCATCTCAAAGGTCAGTTATTACTGAAATCAAACATTGGAGAACTCAAATAAGGCTTCTGTCGTCATTTCAGATTCAGATTATACATATTTATCTGAATATATATATTGTGCAAGTTCCAAACCCCCTCAATGGTACAAGTGCTGCTTCATACTGTATTTAGTGATCACCCAATTACATCAAGACTATTCTACTTAACTGAAAGAAATTTAGAATCAGTCTCTTAATGCACTGTAACATAGCGTCTTATACTCAAACACACTTTCATGACTCTCCTGTCTCTATTAACTCACCAAAGCCATACACACGACCTGAAGAGGATACATAATCTAAAATCATTTAAAACAACCAATGCCAGCAATGGGAAAAAAATCCATGCTTGATCCCTTATCCAATGATTCAAATATCCAGTCTTTCCAAGATGCAGAAGAAGTTAATGTTTTCCCCAATATCAGTGCAACATTAACCACAAACGTATTTCCTTGGAAATATAAAATCTTGGAAAAGATTTTGAAAATAATTAATTAAAAATCTGGGTAAATGCTCTTAACTTCTTGGTTGTTTCCAGGAAAGTACTAAAGAAATACCTTTAAGAGCCGTAGGACATGTAACAGAATGGAAGACTTCACATCTTGATGTTCTGTTTTCAAATCTGGCAGAATGTCATTATCTGCTGATGGCTCACAAGTAGCTGTGTGATGTAAATTTATAATGCTGCTCAGTGGAACAGGTCACCATATCATAATAATTTGTTTGGTCGTTCCCTTGTCAGTGATGTTAACAGAGGTTAAGGACTGACCAGAGTATGCACAAGCGGTCTCTTCCAAACACAATGAAATAAAATGACAGCACATTGCTGCCAACTTATTTGTTATATGTCTAAATCAGCCACATTCTAAGAACACAATTAGCACCAGTCATAAATGCTTCAGATTCTATTGGTTTTCAGGTCAGTACACACAGTGAACTGGTTAAGTGCTTCCACTAATTTATGCCAGAGGAACAGCATTCTCAAAAAAAAAAAAAAAGTTCAACTTAGTTCTTAGGGACTACACTAAGCATTAAAATTTAACTCCAACAGCTTAGCAAGAACAATTCTAATGGTAAGAAAGCTTCTTGAGAACATATTCAGTAAATGACAGACTAGAATGGCCTTCCCTGCTTGGCTGTGCAACCACTCACAAAAGCCAGGAAGACTCAGTGCAAAATTTTCTAGCAAGCTCTTCAATAAATTATCATCTTACCAAGAACTAACTGGAGTTGGTTAGTCTTGCTAATACTACTTCCACCTTAGTGATTATTATAAGAAACACATTTTAAATTAAAAGGCTAAGATCAGTTTTATATGCCTTACTAGTTACACTAAGTTACTAAATATCTGTGCTTGTTTCCTAGGAGTCAAGAAGCTGCTGGAGTTTTTCTACTTCATCAGCCTGTAAAAACAGTGGGATTTATTGTATAAAACTGTACTTATAGCATAATTATCAATAATACAATAATGAGTATTGGAACTAAAAATTTTGTCTTACCATGGATTTCTAATGGTGACATAGTAACTACAAGGACTAATCTCGCCATCACCTACAAAGTTAATTTTCTCTCGTCTAACATAAAGAAGATCCTTCTTTAAAGGCCACAAAAATCAACAAGGAAACCTACAGGACACCAGATCATCTTCACAAAGATGAACTGCATCCACTCTGAAATGAGAGCTTTCAGGGACTCATTTCCTTGCCATTATCTGGTTAGAGCCCTTCCTAACTTGTCGTGGTTGGACAGATATTCCCAATTAACAACAGTGTTAATCTAGTGTTCAGTCTATTACAGAAAATATATTCACAGAACTTTTTTTTTTTTTTTTTTTTTTTTTTAAGTTCTTCTTTTAAGTTTAAAAAGTTAATCAGAATTACAGAGATAATTTCAGTTTGCATCTTTTCAGCAAGACTGACTCCACACTAAGGTTTGAATTTTGGCACAGCAGTCTGCTGGCTTATTTCAGTCATATATTGTGCTAATCACTGCAGTCAAGGCTTTTCTACATTATGTTGCTGTAAGCACTAAGCATTTAAAACTACCAACAGACCATAGAAAGCAATATGAGCTTCAGCTCATGTACACAGACTGCACAGTATTCCAGAGGGTCAGAACGGGTACCTCAGCCCTCAAGCTCTTGCTATGCCAGAGCCACCTCAAACAGGCACTCCAGTGTTGGGATGGGTTCTTTTTGTGCCTTTCTTGCAGGAAACACTTTAGTCTCTCATATCTGAAGTTAGATTCATTCAACTCAGCTACCAAAGCTCCAGTTACAGATTTCTTCAGGTGGTTCTAAAAGTTAAGCAGAAAAGGCATCGTCTTTTGTCACCCTTGCTACTCACATACTGTAAATAAAGGTTAAAAAACTTCATTTCCCCTCATGAAAGAACGGAAACCAGTTCATTTCTCAACTGACATATATCATATAAAGCACAAATTGCAAAAGGTGACAGTTAGCAACTCTGTCATTCACTTCCCTTCCCACATATCCCTTCCAGCGGTAAAAGGAAATGTTCTATATTACATTACCTTCTTATGCCACATAACAATGGCCAACATGCACTGAAATTAAACCAAGCTATTCTTGTGGAAAGAAAATACTTCTCAACATTTTAAGAATGTACTTTCACCTGAGAAAACACAAGAAAGTGGCCTTTTACCTACAGAAATTAAATTTGTCCCTTACTAGAAATAAACAAGTGATGCATGCAAACTGAGTTTTCACTCTCTCTAAAATAAGATCAATCTGAATAGTTACCAAAAACCTACCCAGCTGTTTGTGCAGCAGTAACATTCTGACCAACTTCAAGATTTTTTGAGCTCACTGTTTTAAAATCTAAACTTAAGGCAGGATCCAACTCCATTTACTTTAGCTGTCAAAAAGCTAATTTTGTTCCATCTTCTTTAGATGAGCCTTCCTCCCTGAATAAATATTGATTAGAGAGGAGAAACAGCTTAGAGACAACTTCTAGACAGCCGGAGTTGTAAAATAGGCTCTTGCTTCAAACTTGCCTAGGACTACATACTTCATGCACTTTAGGCTGGGGAAAAAAAAAAAAAACAACTCAGTAGAAAAGGCAGTAAGCTTACAGAGTCAGGATCTGCAGGGAAAGCCAGTCACCTAACAGAAACAATACACGCAGTGCTGAATTTTTCACCTGGACAGACCTGCTCACTCCACAAATTGCACATTTTGTGGGTAAACCAAATAACCATCCAGCACCAGCAACGCATGCAGACATGCGGTAATTACTCCAGTGTACCCAGAGAGAGGACCAGAGACCAGTTAGGCATCGGGCATCTCATTCACTGCTGCACTGCCATACCTGCACAGTTCAGGCCCGAACTCCAAGAATCTTTCCAATCAGATTACACAATAGTAACTTAAATGAACCTAGATTTACTGAAACCCAGATAACTTTATTGTATTGCCCTACCCAGTTGGGTCAACTGTGATAAACAGCTAAAAATATCTAAGAATAAACACTAAAGACTTGTTAGACTTACGCTGAAGGCATTGAAAAGCCATGAGACCTCCAACCCATTCAGAATTCCACCACCAAGCTCTAAAGAGGTACAGAGATCACTCCACAATGATCAGCCTGAGATCCTGCACAAAGCAACCTGATTTTAAATATTCAGCTCTACCCTCTGAGAAGCTGAATTTAAATTAACATTATTGACCTCTTTCCAGGACACTGTTTTATCATGGAGAAGAAGAAAGTTAATTGCTGACAAGACTACTCATTTGATCCTGTACAATAATTTATAGCAAAATACATTAAATTTAGTGAAGGAAAGTAATACATTTTACATTCAATTTCGTAGCTGAAGAATACTGTTACGCTTTTCCATTATAGCTATTTTTGGTGCAAGAGCTTATTTCAAGCTCTTATAGAATTAGTTCCTTCCACTGATGAATTGGTTAAAAAGCTTTCTGGTCTATTTGAACTTACTCATAATACATTAGATCAGTTGAGTAAGGAAAGTAAGGAAAACACTCTCTTGAAATACCTATGTGATACTTTCCGTATACGCTGCTATGTGTGACCATATATACACAAGATCCACAAAAAAATGCTAATAATTTGTGTTTAAAGCAGAAAATTCATCTTTGCTACTTTGTCTATCAGTACTACATAAGCTATACATGCAACTGTACCATGTGTGCTAATGAAACAAGGTCTCTTAGAGCTTCCATTATACACTGAAGGAAAAGAAAAGGAATTTGTGCCCTTGCTCAAGCAATAGAAACCATTTCAAAGCAAACATGATTTGGTCTTGCCACAAGGGAGACAACTCAGTGCAAATCTACTAGTAAGATATGGGACACCCAGTCTAACCCCAAAAATAACAACATCCTCTCCCCAGACTAATATAAACTGCTCTATCACACTCCAGATCACTAGGTCCCACATCAGGCCAACCAATCACAAGTGCAACACTGAGTACAAAAACAAGAAATGATAAACCATGGTCCTTACATAGCATGCAGTCCACCTAGAGTGATGGGGAAGCACA
This sequence comes from Meleagris gallopavo, assembly GCF_905368555.1. Classification (NCBI taxonomy): domain Eukaryota; kingdom Metazoa; phylum Chordata; class Aves; order Galliformes; family Phasianidae; genus Meleagris; species Meleagris gallopavo. The sequence goes on along the minus strand of NC_139414.1, from coordinate 5,457,759 downwards.
AAGAAGATTTACATGAATAACCCCTATACACAGAAGCAATGCTCCTCAATTCCAGACTTTTCATATTTTTGTGCTTTAACATCAATTTCTACTGATATTCTATGTTATGTTATTTCCAGTCACGAACCACATGACACCTGATTGTTTTAAAGCCTCACTGAAAATCAGCAGGGTTTAGACTCCTCAACCACCACTGCCATAACAGGACAGGATGGAGTACTTCTTCCATCATTTCAGTTTCAGAGGTTGTACCAGCTGCAAGGACACTGCATTTTATGAAAAGTAAGGTGAACACAAACTGGATGCCAGCCACTCCAAAAGACTGTATTCTGATTTCCATCAACTCAGTTCAAGTGCTAGTGCACACACATCTATAAATACACTATAAAGTGTAATTTATTACCAGTCTAGTTTTGTGTCATTTCGAAGTGGACACATAGGTATGTAATAAAACCAGACTAAACTACTTCCATTTCTCCTCCACTCCACTACATGACACAACATAAAAATACGTTCCATGTGCAAGAATTTCTAAAATGTTGAACTAATTAGAAAAAGAAAACTAATTTTGACTACAAAAACCTACCTCGGCATTTTCCAAAACATTTTTTGCTTTGTTTAGAAATACTACAATTACTTTGGAGCGATTAATTCCTTTGCTCTAATGTTCCTCTATTTCTTTCGATCATGTCAAAGGAAAGTAAATTCAGACCAAAACAATACCCAAGAGTTCGAAAGAACTCAAAGCAAGCAGTTATTTAGACACATTATGTACTCCTTCTTAATTGTCCAGAAGAACTACTGTTCTACTCAATGCAGAGATCATACAGAAATGAGTACTTCGATCAAAATTGAAAGAAATCACTTAGTCATTAAAGTTAATTGCTTTTCTGTGCTTTTTTCCCTCTTATTACAGCTGACCACTGATGACCTCGATTATTTCACATGATTAGAAATAGTACTTAATTTTATGAACATTTTATTTGGTAGTGATTAAATTTTAAGTCTTTCGTGGTTGCATTTGACTTTTCTAAAAGAAAGTTCTGAGAAGACAACAAATATTCACCCTCACAAATAACTAACTGGGGAAGGGAATCATTCATGCCAGTTCATGAATGAGAAAGATGAGACAGAAGAAATGCTGAAAAACCCAAACTGGAATCTTAAACCCTTATAAACTTTAGCTTATAAACTTTATAAACAATGTCATATATGGCTGCAGTCACTCAAGTTTCTAGAAAGTCTCTTAATACCATATAAATTTTGACACTCTCAAAGTACTGATTCACAGCTGCAGACAAGGAGTAATAGGAGTAACTATGCAACTGCCAGAAAAATGTCTTTTAGAAGAATGTAGCCCCAGCTCTGCCAGGTACTGCATGTGCCCCAGCCAACACACCCAGAAGGCCTGAGCCCTAAGAGTGCTTCAGATGAATAGAAGATGCAGACAAACTCCCACGGATGCCAAAGGTTTGTAGAGAGTGTATTTCAGACAGAAATTCTTCAAGAGAAACACCGCATCAACCAGTGCCACAATACAAAGCAAAACACAGAGCACTTCAGGTGAGCTCTCTGTTTTGTTTCTTTCCTCAGGTTTGTCACACCTTACAGCATTATCCAAGAGCATCAGACTTCACATCTGTGGAAGGAGGAAGAGAGGAACCAACAAAAAGCAGCAGACTACAGTCTATGATGGCATGGAAACCATTCGTAGAAATGTGCATTAAGAACACAGGAGCCTCACCCGTCAGACCTTTGCTTTGGAATAGCTCAAACGTCACCTATTCCAGCACACTCTGTTCTATTAAACCATTCACATTCAATTGGCAGGTACTTGCACTTAATAAATGCGTAAATACATACTGCACAGACAGCAAATTTGTCTGTCTCTCTTTTGAAATCACATTTCCATTGCCACAAAGCATCCCCAAGAAACTACCAATTTCCTTTCTCTATTACCTGCAGTACCTTCCCACCCCTGCACACCTGGTATTTACATCCTACTGCCCCTAACACACTGAGGACACTGAGATTCTGCTCCCAGATTTACAGCAGAAGTGAAATCATGCAGGAAATTCAGGATTTTGTTTCCAACAGAAGCTCTCTCTTTCAATCCATGACACACAACTTCACTGAAATTAAACTCTGCTTTCAGTAACTGCAAATTCTGCCTGAATAGGACTACAAGTAATCCCCTGTCATATTTAGATAGTAGAGAACCTCCAGATAATTGAAGGGCAGAATGCAAATGAAGATTACTCTTTTTCATATTGACATGAGGCAAACAACAGCTGAGAGTTTACATTATATCATCAGATTCACCAAGATCAACAGTACTAATGCTGACTTTTATTTTTTTAAGTGAAAGAGTACGTATTCAGTATGGTGCCAGCAGATGGTTCATGATCTAGACACAGATGATGTTAGTACCTTGTGCAGTGTATTGCTCTCACTGCCAACGTTTCCATTCCTCAGAACCCAATTCCAAGCGTCCCTCCTTACACCCCCAGTCTCCACAGAACTGTTACATTGCATGGAGCAGTTCGCTGTCTGTAGTTTTCTGAGCAAAAGAACACCTAATATACAGAGATTCATATAGGAACAGTAGCTTAACAGTTGCACAGGGATTTTGATTACCATAAATGTTTACTTTTATTAAAAGCATCGTTCAGATTTCAACATGGACTGAACATTTCACACTGCATTCAATCAGCAGCAATGATTTCAAGGCTTGGGGGCTACATGCTAAGCTGTAACTTCATAGCACAATGTGTGGTAGAAGAATCTAACCACAGAATTATCCCACTCATCATTCTAATTACGCCTCCAAAGCTGCTGCATTAACATCAGTACCTGGATCCAATTCCCGGTATCACTACAAATTCTCAGGCAATGAGTTGGAAGGACAGAACTGCCTAGGCAGAAATCAATGGAATTTTGCCTTCTCCCTCGCTCATTTAAAGATCTTCATCAGATGAAGAAACACCTGTGTTTGATCCTTACAGAAATCTAAGAGCAACCCAGACTGACAATTCAGACTTTCTCATGAAAATTCAAAAAACATTTGTGCAATATTTTAAGAGACATGTGAAAGGAGCAAAGTAAGATCCTTTACTACGTATGGATCATAGCAAGAATACTTTATACAGCTAAAGAATAAAAAGAAAACAAGTTATTCTAGAAAATGTGTTATGGAGCCAATAATACCACTGAAATACGCTAAGATGTGGCTGATAGTGCCCAAGGCACCAAAGGAGATTGATCCCAAATACGTCATGGAGCTGCTCAACTGTCCCCAGGGCTGGTAATCACCTGCTGCCGTCCTAAAAGAAGGACAGTGGTAAGAAAAGGCTCATAGAAGAGCTTGCTTTTAGGAAAGCCACCCCATAAAATCTATTTGAAAGCACCTCAACTCTAAATGAAAGTGTATGTTTTCATAGCATTTTGCTTTAATATGGGAATATAGGCACTGGCATAGAAAATCCATAATTTAAAATAAACTCATCGGGCATCTTATCAACAAACAGCTATGAGTGATTGTGAAGAAAATAAGCATCAACACATATTCTTCAATAGCATAAGAAATGTTTATTCATCTACTCTGAATTAGACCACTGTAAAACATCCTTGTTCCTTGCTGTGCAGCTACAAATGTCTGTAACAGCAAAAACAAAAATGGTGCATTGGAATCATTAAGAAAAATATATTGATTTTTGTAAATAAAAAAATGTCTTTCTCCCATAGATTAAATAAACTCTTTGATTCAGATCTCTAAGAGTCTCTTTACATTTAAGGACAACAGACTTTTCACTGAATTTATACAGAAGCCCCCAGAAGGAACGCTCTGTTGATTAAACATTCAATTGCCAATGAATATCACTACTGCCTTATTATCTGGTGGCGCTGCTTGAGAATGAATCAATTCTAGTCTGCTACTGAAGCCTGTAAATCTTTTCTCAAGTGAATTTGCTATTCCATAGTTGTTACCATTGAGTCAATTAGTCATTTGCACACTTCCTTGCCCACTGTAATACAACACACCATAACCAATTTAATGCCTTTCAGGTCCTGAAGTGAATGGGGAAGCTGCAGGCTTCAGGAACAACAGCTCTTTATATGCTTTCTTTGCTTTTGTTTACTTTTGAAAGTTTTACTACAATTTAAAACTTAATTTGAAAAGCAATTTGAACTGTGACTGATCTTACTTGATAGAGATAAGCAGAAAATACCAGAACCCATCAAATCACTTGTAAATGCTTATACAGTCAAACACAGGACAGACCTTGTAAACATGGTATCGTCTCACTGGTAAAACATCCACAAATCTTAACTGCATTTGTAGTTCCACAAATTACTTCAAAGCTGAGTTGCTGGGCGTTTTTTTGTTTAGTTCTATTCATTCTGATTTTAAAAAGGCAAAATTCAAGAGCATTCTGTTTGAAAAATAATTGTCTACATGGAGCTAGAAATATTACATTGATATTAAATTGTGCAGAACAGAGTTCCCATAAAAACAAAACAGAACTATGGCCTTATCTCTTATGTAATGTCATGCTACCAAAACGCTACATGTTAAATAGCAAAGAACAGTTTATGAAGAGGGCCATCAATGATGTTAATTAAGGCAAAAACTAGTCTGATCATAGTCTTAAACCAGAAGGCAAAGCAAACTAGCAGGAGTACAGAACTCCCTGCATCACAAGAAAATATATCACTTTTAAAAAAAGATTTACTTTCAAAATAAAGTGTATAAATACATTTTGAAAAGAAGAAAAAGCTAGGGTGGAAGAAGCACTAAGTTATTAAAAATATGAATTTTTTTATTCTTATGAAAATTAAAATAAAGCTTTGTCTTAATTTTTGTTCTGAAGCCTCTTCTCAAACACAGAGGAACTTCTCCTTCAATACATAACTGTATTACTCCCCCTTGTATTTTATGAAGAAATGATTTAAACCATTTATAAAGCAGCTTGGATGTCATCTTAGATCCCTCTTTTATTCATGTGCAATATTATCTACTGTACCCGATTTGACAAAAGGACACAAAGAATGATAGAAAGGATGGTGATCTTATCTTGGCCTGTACTTTCATATATCAATGCAATCAATTAAATGATATGTAATGTTTTATCTGTCAGCTACTCTTGCTAAAGCAGCATGGTACTTCCATCTGAGCAATAGTTTCTGCCAATCATGCCAATATTTGAAAAAAATACTTTTTTGTTTTTTTTTTTTTAAGAACAAGGTCAGCAATATTTATTTATTTATTTTTAAGAACAAAGTCAGCAGTAAAACAAAATGAGGCTTGAAATGACTTTGGTCTCTCTCATTTCCTATTCATGGTATGTACTTTAACAAATAATGTGTCTGTGTTTGATTTTATTATGTTACCGTGTGACCTATACAATCTCAGGAGACCAGCTAAGAGAAGAGATGAACATTGTTCCATTAGTGAGAAAAATCAATAATAGTTACAAGCTTTATGCAATCTTTTGCATAGCTTCTATTTTTATAAAATATGAATTAATACTGAATCTTAGAAAACACATTCTTAACTTTCCCCAGTCCAAAAAGTGAAAGAAATCTGCGTTCCATTCAGAATCAAGGCCACAAGTCCCATTGTAATGCAGAAATATTCAAATGCAAATGTATCATAGAATGGCCTGGCTTGGAAAGGACCTTAAGGATCATCATCAAGCTCCAACCCCCTGCCACATGCAGGGTCACCAACCCCCCATTTAATACCAGCCCAGGCTGCCCAGGGCCCCATCCAACCTGGCCTGGAACACCTCCAGGGATGGATGGGGCATCCACAGCCTCTCTGGGCAGCTGTTCCAGCACCTCACCACTCTCTCTGTAAAGAATTACACACTGACATCTAACCTAAATATTTCCTCCCTCAACTTCAAACCATTTCCGCTTGTCCTGCAGTTATCAACCCTTTCAAAGAGTTGATTCCCCTCCTGTTTGTAGGCTCCCTTTAGGTATTGAAAGGCTGCAATGAGGTCATCCCACAGCCTTCTTTTCTCCCAGTCTGTATAAATGCCTGGGATTCCTCCGGCCCAAGTGCAAATCCTTGCACTTTGCTGTGTTGAACCTCATTAGATTCACACAGGCGCACCTTTCAAGTCTGTTGAGGTCCTTCTGAATGGCATCCCTTCCTTCCATTGTGTCAACATATCAATGTAAATAGTATCTGTATTACAACATTGGGCTGTTTTCAAAGCTGGTGGGTAGGTTTGATTTATTCATCCTTAAAACAATTATTCTCTAAAAACTTATATCCATTAGAGTAAAATATGGATGTTATTCTTATCTGGAAATGCTAAATGCAGAAAACCTACACAAATTGAAATTAGAGAGCAAGAACCAAGCATTCTGTCTGGAAAAGTAGAAGACAATCTACAGCTTTTTTGCCATTCCTGTTGCCTTAGGCTCCTTTACCTCTTTAGCAAGATGAAAAACTTCATCATAAATTGGAGCAACAGGAAAACTAGCAAAACTGTAAGAATAAAAACATTCTTAAAGCTCTGAACACCAGTTTCCAATCACTGAATAACTACCACGTGGCAAAATGCACACCTGTACCACAGGAACAACTGTATGCTCCCATCATCAACTGGGGCTGCTGTGCAGCATGAAGGCTAGCATGTTCTGATTACTTTATATGGGTTAAGTATTAAAAAATGAAAGTGTTAGCTAGATGTGTACTGCACGAGTAACTCACAAATGACTGATAGCAGTTTGCACTGTATTTAAGTTATTTTTGAAATTGCACTAATATTGCAGTTTGGCTAAGGAAGAAATTGTAAGTGTTACTCTGGAGCAAAACTAACAAAAGAATGTATTTCTTGGATGGTGCTTGTAATAATCAAAAATCATTACCTCCTTATGAAACAAACTGCAAAGCACAAAGACATATAAGTATGGAGAAAAAACCACTGTGCCAAGCATGCCCCTGTCGGGCTGTGAAGTCACTCACACATAGGCCTGCTCTGCTTATTTCCCTAATTACTCTTCCATACTGTTATGCTCACAAACCGCGTACACGCTACCTGCTTTGTTATTCATCAGTTGCTATGGCAGTTTGTAACAAAGCTGACAGAAGCCTTTTTCTTGGTTAAACACGGAATCAGAACATTCCCAGTCCTGCAGTAGGGAAGCTGCAAAAGCACAAACTCCAGGTGCACCTTTCATCCTCTGGATCCATCTGGCAAACCAGCCAGGATGCTGCTCAAATCCTTTTACTAAGACAGCAAACACACCTTTCAACCCAGGCATGGAGGATGCTCTGTCAGTCTCCGAAGAGCAGGCTCTGAACACATTGCAGGAGGGCTGCAAGTGGTACCATTAGCCACCTGAACACCGTGTGCAGAGCTGGCACACTCACTAGTCCAGAAGCGGGATGCATATGCTCTCTTCTTTTCATGATCAACATAAGTTTACCTCTACCAGCTTCAAAAAATATAATGCAAAAGTATTGCTTAACAGTCACCTAAAACAAAGATGAGTCACCAAAATAAAAACAGACCAGAACCAAAACACTGAAAAAAAATTCAGTTGGTCTCTCTGTAGTAGTACAAACTCTAAGGGTTAGGGTGCAAAAAACTGGAGTCTGGCAACAGAAAACCCACAGTTCCCGTGGTGTTGGTACAGGGCCCACATCCGTGTTTAGAAGTGCTATTTGATTTATGTCACTTGATAGGGAAAGTCTCCAAAGTATATTAATAAAGGCTGACTGGAAGACAGCAGAAGAAAAAAATGGAAAAGAGCATAGAACCTTCTAGTCAGATCACCTCCAAACTAACTAAACCTTTAGGGATAAGCACTTGTGCTGTGAAAGCTGTTCTCTTTATAAGTTTTAGCAGAAAATACACTATTTTGCCTCACACTGCTCTATGAAGAAAGGCACTTGTACACGTTCACTTCAACAGCAGAACTGAGAATGAACCTATTCATTCTACTACTGCTAGCTTATTGGTTTAATACAGAATTTAGGCATCATTTTGCCTGTCTGCAAGAATTAAAGGAGTCAGATAAAGACACGCTCTGGCACCAAAGCAGGCGTTCCTTCATTCCACTGCATACTCCACTGGCTGCAAAAAAAAAAAACAAGAACACCCAAAGAAACAGCCTGGCATCACAGTACAGGTGGTAGGCAGACATTCAGAGAATATGGCTCATCTCTTACAACTGAGTAGAGTTTAAAACACAAATTGCATCACATCTCTCACAAAGAACAAGCAGCAAAATGAAGTAAATTTAAAGCAAAATCCTGTCCATGGAACCTTCTAGAAGGAGCAAGGGCAAGTAAATAGCACAAAGAGCAAGCACACTACGGTCTCACCTGAGTGATGTCTTAGCCCTTCAGCCTGAGCCTTCTTCCTTTCCAGTGCCATATTGTGAGACAACTTCTGATTCCAAGTTATTAAGATGGGTTTTTACCACCACTTGAAAAAAGCAGGGCAAAATGTTTTGTATTGTTGTGGAGCCTATTCTCAATCTACAGAAGATCTTTATGACGGAAGGCAGTTTGGATCCCATTACTCTCAACTTAATTCACAAGATATCCCACAGATTTCAATGAAAAAAAAATTATAGGAAAACTCATTTGGCACCATAATTAAAGGGATTAGTGTCTGCAGCATATTAATCCCAAGAGCCATCTGATTAAAGACCAAACCAGAAATACTGTGTAAGCAATTAAGAAGGAAGGTCTTTTTATCAACTCATTAAGAAATGCATTAGACATATCTGAATTGTCTACACTTCAAAATATTTACATCTTGCCTGCAAAATTTAAAATTAAATATTAACAAGCCACCAAATTCATCATTCTCTTTTACAAAAACAGTTTTCAAAAGCTAATCAATGCATTTCTCTCTGAATCTGGCAGATCTACTTCAAAATGAAAATGGAACAGCACAGTTGAACTCCATATATAATAATTTCCTTATACTCAGAACATGCTAAGTATGTATATAGATACAAATAATACAGAGTATGTACTTATGATATGCAGTGTTTTCAAAGTAAATTTCTACTTGCTTGTTCAAAGCATACTGCATTTTGCTTCAAGTCAACTTAAAGTGGCAAACATTATCATGAGTCACTCGCATGTATTTAAAAGTGCTAACAGCATTAAAATCCTTTTTAGAGCGGAAGACTTAGTAAACACATTTTAATTCTGATCAGCAGTATATGCACCTTAAGTAAACTTAAACCTTGGACTCGGTAACTTCCCTCAGTTGCTGGCACAATATTTTGTATAAAAGATCTTTTGAGTTAACACAAAAATGCATAAAACACATGGAGTGAGTTTTGTCCTGGTGTCAGCTGCATTCTGATATATTGCTTATGATCTTTCTCTCACTCCATCATCTCTTCAGAAGGGAACATCATGCTGAGAAACAACCTTGTCCATCAGATAAACAGCAAGCATCATAAGCTCACCGTGTTGCTCAAGCCATGAGCTGCCTTTTTAGGCTTAATAAGTCAATAACAGAAAGCTCTTTGCATAAATCTAATTCTTAATTTTAATGTCCTTGCCAACAGCTGCACAATATTAATTAGCTTTCTTGAGATGCAATCAGAAGTTCACTGAGATGAGTTACAAGTAACAACTCATGCTTTCTTATTTTCACTCAGCTCTGAGAAAAAAACAAAACAAAACAAAACAAAAAAACAACAGAGAGAGAAAGAGAGAGAGATTCTCTCACAAACTGAAAACATCTGGCATTAAGTGGATAACCTGAACAGGCTGTGGGTATCTTGAGTACAACAGTGTAAGGTCTAGGTATATTGTCTTTGGCAGCGGTCTTTTCCAGAATGGTAAGAAACATTAATCCTTTCTCATACACTTTCCCACTCACCAACAATCTCTGTCTCACTATTTTTCTCTGCTTTTCCTGCACAATACGTTATGTTTACTAAATCAACCTCATAACTCATTGTCCTCTCAAGGTAGGTCCAACTGCTGCTCTGAGATATGTAGCACCTGAAGGACTGAAACCACCCTTTGGATTTCCTGTGTTTCCTGCACAGCAAATGATGCTCTACATGCTCTGGGAGCCTTACATCTATGTAAGGGACTTTTTGTGCAGAAATCAGTGCCACACAGCAACTATACAAAATAATTCACAAGTGGCAACCCACTGGTGCTATTCCACGAAACATTTCTAATATGCATTTACTTGCTTGTCTTCCCTTCCCATCATCTGATTTCTCTTCCTACGCATACAACAACAGCCAAGAAAGCTAACGGTACATTATACACATAAAGACAGATAGCAAACAGCTCCTTTCACACAGGTTATAGACAGTTTTCTCCAGGGCCCAGATGATTCAGTTCCCCTGTGTAATACTTGGCCTTCAGTTTCCCCTTTTCTTCAACATAGGCATCATACTCATTGCAGCAGAAAAGTTAAAAGGTCAGAAGTGTGTTCTAGGATAATTATATTTTAAATCGATGTAATGGAATACTAGTTAAATCTCTAATGTAGAGCCAACCTAAGAGAACTAGGTCAGACGAGATCTGTAAGAAGATATCCAATAAACATTTTGCAAGGATATTCTCAAAAATGACAAAAATCCTTTCCAATACTGCTTCAGTCAGCAGTTTGTAGAAGGCATTTTAGGATAGGTCATGTAAGCAAAGATATTAAAACATGAATTTTGCTTCTACACTGCAGTTTATCCCTGAGCCCCCAGTCAATAAAAGCACTGATTTGCAAAATCTTGCAAAAATATATTGCTTATTGGCTTAAAAAAGAAGAGCAAGTCTGTAAGTTTCCATAACTCACCTTCTTAGTGCCTCGGCACCACTCCTTAAAACACAGTCGAGGCAAAACATCTGAAAGCTTCCGGAATGCCAGCATTTCCCAGCACTCTGAAGTCTCCGAAGACTGAGCTCCTGGTCCCAGCACCTCTCTGTCTGTAATTTTTGGCTGGAAAAGCCAAAGTCTTGGAACCACATGTGACTCAGAAGTCTCACAACCTGAACCACCAGTGGCTGCTAACCTCAGGGCCAACCTTTTCTTCCTGTGCGGTACTTATCAGTCTAATCAAACTTTCTCTACTGTTCAAAATCAGATGTATCTGAAATAGCTACTGTGAAAGAGTTTTTCCATACACAGCCTTATTCTGTTCTGAAAGCATTCACATTGTCCAGGTTCAAGTATTTCGCGGGTAGGCTAAGACAAGCTAAGCAGGAGTTTAGCTCTAATTGCATGTTTGAGTAGAAAGTTTAAGAATATATTATTGTATTTTAAGATTTACCCACTGGTAAATTCTACTACATCTTTAGAAATATATGCCAATGACACTAGGAAACAGGAGAATCAAGTCTAGAGCCAAGCTATTGTCTAGAATTTAATTCTGATGCTGGAATGAAGTAAATATTCAGCTTTTCAAAGATCATTCCAAAAAACAGTACTTCTGAAATAAAGGCAGTTCTAAGCTGCATGATCAGCTCACTTCATACTGCATAATTTCATCTTCTGTCCCAGATATTTTGTTGATGTTTATCTTCGTCACCCCACTTCTCCCTCATTAAATACTTGTGTGCATATTCTACATGTCCTATCTGCCCCAGTAGCCACTGCAGACACTAACACAGACTGAAGGCATGCAAATACCATATTTTTCTGCTTGGTCCTACAGCCAGGGGGCATTTCACAAGCCAAGAGATGCTTTCTTCCAGAAAGGAAACGTACAATGAGACTGCTACTGCAGCGTACCTGCATTTGAGGGAAAGCATTCTTTCAGGGCAAAGAAAACCAAAAGGTATTTGTAACATGAAATAAATTGATCATAAAAGCACATTTCATTGCCTGTGTCTTAGTGCAACTGGCATGGTACTACCTGTCTAGAAAACAAAACCAGCAAGGAGATACAATGGAGTGTTAAGTGCAGAATCCGCAACCTGCAAAGTGCAACCAACAGCAGCAGCTCCCCACGTTCTGTTTCTATTGCCTAATAAAATATGCTGCCACCATTTTACATCCAACTGCTCAAATAAAGTGAGATTTTATATCTTTTGAAGCAAGCTTCATAAGAAGACATCATTAGAATTGCAACGCTTACCTCCTATACACATACAGCTAAAACATTCCAGATCTCTCTGATGAGCATAATTCTGCACTGAGCGTTTGCCAAAACAGAGAAATGACAACGTATTTTCAGAAGATTCTGATAAATTTTAAAAATTTACATCTGTATCCATTCATATCCTTAATGCAGTACCACAGCCTCAGCTGGCTTCACAATGCATTTCTGACTTACACAGACAGAAATTTGATCCCTTCATTCTAAAGTTATACTTCTCCAGGTAGTGAAAACATCAGAACTCTTACCCATGGATTTCAGAGGCTTCAAGGATTGGAACTTAACAGAGTTTTTAAATGCTTGGGACTATACAGAGAATAAATAAAGATTACAACTTAAAGATTAGTTTTAAGTGACCATTATTTACTTATTAAGTCTGAGATGTAACATCTTAAAATATATATCTAATTATATTCTAATCTAAGTTCAAGTTCTAAAAGAAGGGATTCATTTTGGCAAAAAAATGTTTTATTATTAGAAAGTCATGTTGACACTTTTTGAGGTCATGCTGTTTCCACCAAAAATATGCCTTTACTGACATTTCAATTGATTTAGTTTATTTATAATATTCAGAAGTAGCTCCAATACTTCTGAATTGTCAGTCACTACGAATTTAGAGATGGACAGCTGAATGGTAATATAAGCTCACTAAGAATAGGCTTGTTTTTCCTGATTATTTTTTGCAGCAAATGGAAGTAGTCCACAGACTCTGCTACGAAGGCTAGAGGTAAGGAATGGGTGCCGAGGGGGCATATGCAAAAAGAGAAGAAAAAAAAAAAAAAAAAGACCTTTAACTATTATCCTTCAAATTGGTCTCATTTTGCATTTAGCTTCACCAATACCTCGAAAGAATTGTAGTTTCTTTTCACTGGATACCTCTGTACTGCTTACACTGTTTTAGAGGAGGAAACAAAAAGATGGCAGCCAACCACAGTATCTAGAGTGCCCCTTCCACACGTGCCACCAAACCCACAGTGTATGAATTAGGATCGCTATCATAACGCAGACTTTTTGAAACAGCTTCACATAAATCACACTGGTTTTAATGTCTCTAGGTTTTATTTCTCAACATGAATTTAAAGTTCTGTTAACCAAGATCTTAAAACCGCACTTTTTCTTCCAAAGACTGACAACAATGGCAAATGCCATCTGTTCAGCTCTGGATGAGGAATATTTAAAGCAGCCCTCAAAAATTAAAAGCAGGGGAAAAGCTCATCCAATATGACTGCCAAGGAGTTACACCAGAATTGCCTCAAATATTATTACTAATGCATTTTCCTATGTTTACCTCTGCTGCTAGCCTTTGTGAGTAACTCCAGAAATAACCAGTACCCATCATAAAGAAAACTATGACAGACCTAATAGGCTACTCTGACTTTGTTCTACCAACTCGTGTTTTGGAAGTTCTACTTTTAACCACAAGATTCAGCCCAAGTACTGCATGTTTACAACCCAGTATAAGACCAGGCAGAGTGATGCTTCCAGCTACAGCCAGATTTTTAGTGTACCTAATACAAATAGGTTAACAAAAAAAAAAAAAAAGTTGAAAAGGAAATGTTCATTACTACATTGGAATTTGTTAACTTTTGTGATACCCCTATATCACCTTTTCACTTCTCCTTCAGCTATAACAAGTAGAGCTATTAATCTTTTAAGGAACAAAAGCTAACATTTCTCAGTCTTTGTTTAAGAAGTCAGGGATTTAAATGAAAAATAAAAGAAAAACAGTGTATTTATTACAAGTATTTTGAAGATCAGTATATGTACTTAAGAACTACCATAAGTAGATCTTACTTGCCATCTTGGTCAACACTTCATAGTTTTAAGCTGGTTGAAAAGCACTTTGACTTAAAAAAAAAAAAAAAAAAAAAAGCAAACAAACAAAAAAAAACAAACCCACCACACACAAGAATTGTTCTATTGATCCAATGAATGGGAATATACCATAAGTCATAAGGTGAAAGATTAAATCCAAAATTCCCTCCTTAGGATAAAGACAGCTATTAGTGGAAGAACAATAATAACTTTGAAAGAATTGTTTACATTTACACTATAACACACAAAAGATGAAACTGATTCACTGCAAATCTTTCACTGATTCAATCAGAGTCAAAATTTCACATGTAAAGACAAAACATCTAAACAATACTCTTAACTGCTATGAAAATTCTATTTCATGTATGGCCATCTTCACAAACAGTACAGAGAGAAGTCACACTAAAATGAATTGTAATTTAGTAGATATCTCTTTGTATTCCATTCAAAAAATGCTTTAAAATAATTGACTAAATCCTTTTTCATAGGCCAATAGTGCTTAAATGACACATCGGTCAATCTGCACTCCAGCTGAATGAAAGACTCTCAGTACCGCACAGAGCAAGAAGTCCTCAGCCTTTCCTGTTCTACTGCTGACAAGCTGTATATATTACACCAAAATGCCAAAAGCAGGGCTGTTTCTCCATCAAATAGAACACAAAGATTGGTGTACACACCACAGTGACTTCTTAAAAGCCTTTAGGTATCACACATCTCCCACCTTAAGAAGAATTTCAAGAGTTGGGGATGAGGACAAATCCCAAATAGGTTCAAAATTTTTTTATTTTAAAGACATTCAGTGTTTAAAAACAAGTCAGTAAACAAGAATTACAGCTGTTATACTGCCTGAGGAGAGCATTTATGTTGTATGTTTGATGACGTTTCATAGTGCCTAGTATTCTAACTTACTCTTAATAACTTACTCCCTGACTCAACAGCTGCAAGCAGCTATCCTATTCATTTTTACTAGAATACATGCAGCAACAAAATAGTTGTTTAGAGTGAACTCCGCACTCTAGAAATCTATAATTAAATCTTCAAAATACTTAAATTCCCCTCATTAATTTAGTCTATTCAGTAAATGAATTAGAAGAAAACAAAACATTCAAGCACTGCAGGCACCTACAGTCATCAGCTCAAAGTCCCACAGGAGATGTGCACCCCCCTCCCATTGGGTATTGCTGCAAGCATGCTTAACAACAAAGCAGAAGTTCTCATCCTCTGCAGGTTCATGGTCACTCAGAAAAAGCAAGACTACATCAACAGAGCTCACCAAGATGTAAACAATAGCAAGCCTTGGTCTCCATGCTTCTTACCTTCAACAGCAGGGTTTAATAAGGAAATAACTGCATTTGAGCATCCTATTCAAGGATTTTGGCACATTCCTGTCTCATGCAGTACGCTTACAAGAGATGTAGAGTGCAAAATGAATTATGAACTCTTCTTTCCGATTTGTGTAATTTCTTATATGCCAACAATTGAGTGTGTGGGAACATTATGTAGGCAACGTTCGCTCTATTTAAAATAAACACATAGCAGACACATGCTTTATACACACCTATTTTCTGAACACTATGTAAATCATACATTGCAGATCCTGTTTTGCAGTTCTCCAGTAAGTAATATGGAGTGCAGGGAGGTGCACGTTGCTGAAGAAGGAGCTTTATATACAGTGCTGTGAAGTGACAGACAAGTAACCCTGCCTCTACATACAGTGACAGATTTAACAACAGCTCTTCAAACCACAACACAAGTGTCTCTTGCAAAATTCATTCTATTTTAGTTTTAAAAGCACCCCTTCTGAATCATGACAGCTTTCCTATTTTTAACATAATCACAACATACTTAAACTTATAGATAAAAGTCTAAGGAGATCAAACCACAAACTTTAGTCAGAGAATACCTTCTTTTGATATAACAAATGGCTTTCTCAAGTTCGACGTTAAGCTTCCTTTTCCCACCTCCAGTTCTTTTCAAAGTGCCTTCTCTTTTTACCCGTACTACTTTGACTCACTCTTTTCAAACTCTGCAAGATTTGCCTGCTCTCTGATTATGAAGTCTAACAGACCCAGGAACAGCAAGCACATATGAAAGAGAAAAAACGCATACAGTGCCGCTCCTGGACATCTTCCCAACAGTAGGTTGCATAAGATTGCTTTCAGTAAGCACTTGTGCCTTTCTCTTACACACACCTTAGCTTTTTTCTTTTTCTTTTTTTTTTTCCTTTCATGAAGCTGTACAATCATTTGCTGAATGCATCTGAAGGTTCAGCATCCACCGCATCCTGCAGCTTCTCCCATAAGTAAGGGTTTGGGGATTAGCCGAGTTGCTTGCTTATCTGGCATCAAAAATATGGACAGCCCATGTGATTGATTCCAGCACTTACTGCTAAGCTGTGATTCAGTAGACTACGCAGAGAACACCAAGAGAGACACAGTTTCACACAGTTGTCAAAAACTATTCCTTTTGAAGACAGAAGTGGCCTATCTAGAAAAATACATAAATGAAATGAGAATGTAAATATCTCCATGAGGGATGGCTGCAGCAGCTGCCACTCAAGAAAGGCTGTTAGCCTGCGGATAGCATCTATAGGGATACCAAGGAATGATACAAGGTGCCTGGAGAAGCAATACTTCATGTGGTAAAATGGCTTATTAAGTGGCCTTATTGCCTCCATCTCCACTACCAAAACTTATTGCATGGTGGTTTTCTGGGTAGCCTGAAAGCTGCAGTTTTGTTTGAAGCATGACAAAGTATGGAAAATCCTCGGAGGCTTTAGCATCCATCTTCCTCCCCACCAAGAGGTTTGATCAACTTTATTTGCTAATATTGTTCCAAACAGTTCTTACTCCTCTCCAATTAAAGGCTCTGTGACATCCTACCCATTTTTCCGAAGTCTACTCTGAGGCTTTGTTGATGCCCTTTACTTTCTGCCTTATCAAAAAAACAAACAAACAAACAAAAAAAAAAACCCAACCCCCCCCCCGCAAAAAAAAAAAAAAAAGTTTTACATACCTGTAGCCTGTTCCCATATTCTCTTTCATTCAACTAAACAAATTGAGCTGACATGCTGAAGGAACTGTTTGTGAACCTTTCCTGTCTGAATATCCTCCAGCTGGTCCAGATTCTACTCAAAGTACAAAATTCAGAATCAAATATTTCTCCAAATATTCAATAAGGAACTAATCTTCCAACTCTTACTATCCTCTACACAATCTTGTTAAAACCAATTGCAACTTTCAGTTGTGCTTGAAGATTTTTTTTCTGTTAATTTTTGTTGGCTAACACAAAAATAAGACATCTGAGAGACTGAGAAGTCACCATTCAAGTGCAATCATTAAAAAAATCCAAAGCTCACTTTGTACGTGCCCCTACCTGACATAACTCAGCAGCCTCCATTTTCAGACTGCTCTTTACAGAAAGCACACTGGAGAAGGAAAGTCACTGAGAACAGCTACATTTGATTTGTGGTCTCTACAAACACCCTATAAGTTTGAGTCAGACCACACATCAAGCTATTAGGTTATAAAAATCATCTTAAAGTTATACTAAAGCAATATTTAGTAACATTAAACATGATTTGAATGTTAATGCTTGATTATTTGTCTTACTTGATAAAAAAAACAAACTAGCTATGGACAACAGAACTACTTGATATTAGTAATTAGCTTGCTGTAGAAACAATGCATTTTATCTTTCATTTTCCCATTACTTATTTCACAGTAGGGAAGCTCTCTCTACTAAATGAAGTGTTAGCTCCACCACTCACACACTCTACAGGAGCCAGGCAGGCTATCTAGCGCCTTCTAATGCAACCCTCTAGGAAACTAAAGAAACAAATACATCACTTTTAGGCAACTAAGTCAACATGAAGACAAAGAGAAGGCCAAAGAAATACATATGAAGGCAGGACAAGAAATGGGTTTGAAGCTGGATTGAGAGCTATAAAGTTACCTTCCCAAAACCTCCCATCAACATGACAGAGGAAATCTGATACACAAAAAGCTTAGGAGAAATTCTAGAATAACATTTTTATCAGGCATTAACACCTTCATGAATCTTTTTTTTTTTTCCACCAAGGAGTAACAAGTTTTATAACAAAAAAGAAAAAGCTATAGCTACATAAATCCAGTAATTTGCACTATGCTTTTTTAATGCCGATCATCAATACATTTTCCCAGTTAAATGTTAAACAGTCAAAACAAGGCAACAATGCGTCTGACAACCTCTAATCAGCTTTCATGCGCCTCTTCAAATCTTTAAAAGAGAAAAAGAAAACCGAGGCCAGTTCCAAACATGCAGTTTGGCCATTGCAGGTGTGTCCAGGTGCACATGTTGCCTCTGAACTCTGAGTGCTGTCACATCAAGAAAGAAAGTGACCGATCTGCGACTGTGAAGCCATTTAATGGTTAGTTATAAAAGACATGCTTCATAAGACGTACTTTAACATACACATGCTTTGCTTACAATTGAAACATGCTTCAAAAACTCCAAAGCTTCCAGTTCCCTATCTTTGGAAGCATTCCAAACAATACAATTAAGGTTGGAAACAATATGTTTATTGATGGCAAATATTCTCTAGTTTGGTAATGACAACTTAAATATAGTTATCAGTCACCTATGATGAAATACCTCAATACTTAAACAGTTATCAAATACTCTGTGTTATCTTTTTTTTTTTTTTTTTTGTGAGATCTCTGAATCATTTCATTATCTTGACAGCTAAGCTTCAAAATCAGATGGATATTTTATCCTAGGAGACAAAAGTCTGCTTTCATGAATTCCATTTCCATCAAAACACTTAAAAAATATTAATAAAGTATTTCCATCTCAATGTATTGATTTGAGAATGGAAACACGAAACTATTAGTATCTCTTTGCCAGAGTTTCCTGGTGAGCTACAGAAGTCTCTATTTCTTCATCCCCCATCTTTTGATCTACAGCTGGCCAAACATTACTATCTAAGTATCTTCAATGAGGACAAAAATTTCTTATTTTTCTATCTCTTTCTTTTGAATTGTATGGCAAAGTATTTTATTATTATTCACTGTGAGAAAAGGATTTAAGTAACCACAGTATTAAGCTGAAAAAATTCAAACACCTAGCACGTTTTCAAAGATTTTCTCTTTAATTTCTTCCTCAACAGGCTTCAAGCTTTCTTTTAAGCAGAATATGCTGTCTCTGTCTCCCTAGGTTAGTTGCTCTTTTATTGCTGATAGTCATATCAGCTGTATTCACATAATAGACTTGCCAAGTGGGACTGAATGTTCCATTGATTTGGAAATGTCCTGAATGACTAAGGCTTCAAGTCTTGCTCATGTAATTAATTTAATTGCTATCAAATATTCTTAGTTATTCAGATCATTGAGATACTTACAGCCATACTTAAAAATTAAGATTAAAGTGATGTTTGTGTTAATTACAGTGTTCAAATAAAGTCAATCTTGAAAGGCTGATTAATTGGGTCTCACATGCAATACAGATGCATCAACCTTTTCAGAACTTTGCTGAGTTGTTTGATAGGTAAATACTAGAAAGAGATAAGTAATTTTACAGATCAGTTTTATGCACAGATTTGTGGAGCAGCAGAAAGAGGAAGGGAAATGCAGCAGGTATTCCTGCCTGTCTGCAAGGAGAAGTACAAATTATGAACATGCTGAAAAGATAGGTAAGTCTGGCCTTTCAAAATGTTCTGTTTTACATAACTGCAGATCACATAAGAGTCTGCCCACATGATTTCCAAACAGCGTTAATGCAATTGCAGTAATCCAGAAAGCATGCCTCTTTGTGTTACTGAAGAAAAGGGCCTGAAAATATTTTAAATACTTTTTTCCTGTTTAAAACAGTGATTTTACTGAACTTAGGGTGCAAATCCTATAGTCAACAAGCTGCTAGAAAGCTGACAACAAACTGCATAGGCGAGATCTCTAACTGACCACTTATTAACCATTCCGGCATTACCTCTTACATTTAATTTTCCAACAGAAAGGGCCAGGGAGTTGTTTTTCCTCAGTTTCATAAGGGGTAGAAAGAAAGAAAAAAAAAAAATACAGGCAGGAATTATTTTTGTGAAAGAAATTGTTATTTTTCACTGAGCCAGAGTGGTGGTGAACGATGAGAACCAGTGCTGTTTCAGCGATCTTTCTTCCCAGCCTCAAAAACAGCAGAGGAGGGGCAGGGGGCAGCAGGGACAGCTGCCGGCTTCGGGGTTGTGTTGAAGAGCGGCGGAGCGCAGCAGGGCGAGCCCGCGCCCAGGGAGATGCGGCGCTGTCCGGCAGCGCGGTGCTGAAGGAGCACTCACTGCGTCCCTCCGCACCTCCACGCCAAAAGTCAACTTCGTGCCTACAGCATTAAGTTTCTCAGTTGTGCGTAATGCCACCCAGAATGCCCCTGGAATTAGGACTGCCTTCCTATAGAGAAAGATAACTCAAAGCACGGAGAAAGCGGCGCCACGTAATGTTTAAATAATGCCCTTTTCCTACACGCCGCTAATTGAGGGCGGAGGAAAGAGTCCACAGAGACAAGGTTCATCGGGCATCAACCGCATACGGTGCCAAGATCTGTTAACGCATTCATTGATCCTGTATTGCAGCCTCGGGGAATACCTGACTTTAGAAATGAAATATAAATAAAACGGATGTAAAATAATAAGGGAAAGCTAGAAATACTCACACGCCGATATAAACGCCCTTAAAATGACGATTTTTAAGCGCTCAATATTTTTAAGTTACCGCTGTCGGAAAGCGCTCTTTGCAGCCCTCCAGCGGTGAAACACAAAGCACAGAGCCGGCCCGGCTGCGGCTGCCGCGCGGAGCTCCCTGCAGCTTCGAGGGACACCGCCGAGAGCCGGGAACCGGCACGGTCGGCGAAAGAGAAGATCCACATAAGAGAGAGCACCGCTTTAAAATACCGAAGGAAATAAAGGGGAGTGCGGTGTCCCCGCACAGAGCCGCCCCGCGTTATTTGTTCGCCGCCAGCGACGCCGCGGTTCCCCGGAGCGCCCCGCTCCCCTGGGACACACGGGGCTGCAGCACCGCAAGCACCGACCCGCTTCTTGCGGTTACTCTGCTATTCGTAACTTGGAGAAAGTTAAGGCAACAAGGAATCGCTGCCCTCCCAAAGTTGGTCAACGCGCGATCATTCGCGGTAAACAAACCAACCCAACAGAAGACAGCGGTAACTGAAGTTTTTCCTTCATACGCGGAGAGGAAAAAGGTGAACGCCCGCGGACAGCAAAAACAAAGCGGAGGAGTTGGTAAGGGCGTGCTGCGAGCCGGGCGGAGCGCTCGGGACCAAGTTCCGCCGAGGAGCAGCGCGGGGCGGCAGCGGAGCCGGGAGCCCCTCGGCGGAACGCAGCTCAGGTGCGAGCCGCCGCGCTCCGCCCCGCATCGCTCCACGCCTCCGTCCGTAAAAGTTGCGGACAGGGAGCCGTAGCCGGGCCGTCCCCGGCACCGCCCGCCCCGCCCGGCCCGGTACCTGCCTTTGGCGGCGAGCGGACAGCCCGGCGGTCCGAGCAGCGGCCCCAGCAGCAGCAGCAGCAGCAGCAGCAGCGCCGCCGGCCCCCCGCAGCGCCGCCGCATCCCCGCCGCGGCGCCGGCCCTCCACGCGCGACGCGGCGCCCTGCGCGGCTCCGGCTGGCTGCGGCGCGAGGCGGCGGGCGGGGAGGCGGGAAGGAGCCTGCCGCCGCTCCCTCATTCGCCCTCGCGGCCGGCACCGGGGCGGCTCCGGCTCCCGCCCCGGGACCGCGGCGACGTCACGGGGAGGGGAAGCATCAATATTCATGAGCGGGGCGGGGGGCGCCCGGCTCGGCCGCCGAGGGACGGCGCCGCCGCCGCGTCCGACCCTGAGGAGAGCGGGGCGGGGCCGCGCGCGGGCTTGGGGGGCTCGCGCACCTGCGCGCGGACGAGGAGGGCTCGCGAACCTGCGCGCGCTCCCCGGGGGCGGCGGGGCCGCGGCTGACGGCGGTGAGGGTGGCAGGCAACGGGAAAGTCCGGGCACGCGTGGAGCTACGCGGGTCGCCCCGGCTGTAAGGGGCCGGCTATACGCAAGGCACGGGGAAGGCCGCTCCCTGCTCGGCTGTCGCCTTGTCGGTGCCCCAGCCCGTGCGTTGTGCATCACCGCTGTAGGAAGCGAGCGCGGCAGGAGGCACAGCTGATGTACTGCTGCTCATCGCGGGGCTGCCTGCTGCCGCGCCTCACGGATGGCAGCAGGCCCACGATGCTCTGCCAGCGGCGGGAGCCTTACTGAACACCGGGTGCCAAAGAGTGAGGGTCCATCCAACGTGTGCCACAGCTGTCTAAGTGGCATCACAGCGATTGCACGAGATTGGATGGGCGTGGGACTTTCATTTAATCCTTTCCATTAGTTTTCCCTCCGTATATGGCTCAAATCCCTTTGCGTAGTCTGAAGTACGATTTCCTCCTCCCCCCAGCAACTCTACAGAAGTGGGAGGAGGAACGGCCAGAGGCCCAAAGCCCTTCCCCAGTCCAACAGGCAGTATTTATCAGCTAGAGAAGGAAGGAACACACGTTTTCTGCTCCACTTCACCCAGACAAATACTTTCCAAATTACATTAGTTGGGATAAACTTTTGACATCCTTTCTGTTTGCTCATCTAATTAGAGCTACGGAAGTTGCTTTCTTGTAGTCCCCATTGCAAGGCGGAACAAAACAGGACAAAGGAAAGCCAGGAAAAGAAGCAATAAGATAATTTGGCATACCAGACAAGTGCTCAGGGAACGCTTTTTGACAGCACTCCATTTCTCATCTTTTTGCAGAGGATGATTTTTTCCATGAGGAGTTTTGCCATTATAAAACAGCATCTATTAGTGAAGAGGCCATCTCTCCATCCCAAAGCACTAGCTTAAAAACAATGCTTGCACCATGGGGCTAACAAGGGTTTCCTGCTAGCAGCCCCAAAGCCCTCCCAGGACTTGGCACAAGGCGTTGTTCCTGTACCCAGCAGGGAGCACACGGCTGCCTGCCCTGTGAAACTGGCTGCGTTCATTGCAGCTGATTCCATAAACATACATGCGGTGCTGAGCGCTTAATTAAAGTTCTTCTAGGGGTGAATATTAAATATAGTGCAGGGAGGTTTAACTATCAACATGAATGGGATTATAGGGTAATTTCATGGTGACCTGGCCAAAACTGCCCACATTTATAGCAGATGGAGAAAAACTGCAAAGAAATACAGAGAACCTTAAAATCTGTAAGATTTTTGTTTGCTAACTTACGTTTGTTGCAAGCAGCTCCAGAAGTCTGTAATACAATATCCCACTTGCTGAAAAGTTAGGAATGCACCCTATGGATTAACACATCAAAACAATACATATTAAGTTCAGAAATGCACTCAGGAAGGTATTTTCATTCACCAAATCAGCAAGACTTAGAAAGCTAATTGTTTAACATTCCTTTTTAAGTATTGGTATATTAATATTTATTATAAATGGTTTGGTGATGAAATCTAGACAATGGCTTTGTAAGGCAGATGCTGTACAGGATGACCTCAGCCACGTTATAGATGAAATAAGCAAGCCCAGTCAGAGGAGTGAGATGAGAGAGGTGTTCCTCACTCCACAGGTAGGGAGCTTAAAGTACAGAAGATGAGACTTCACCTATAGATGGCACAATATTGGTGTCAGAGTCAAAAACTAACTTCAGCCCTGGTACCTCAATCAACACTGCTCTACTTTGTACTTTACTGTACTTCTTTATCGCAATGACCGCCTGAGTGTTCTGCAGTCTTCTCATGGTGTTATATACCAGTGATGGGGGCATCACTACTGGATAGAAATAGTTACAAATTATGATGATATAGCCCTATACAAAAATTTAAATTAAACAACTACCATTAATTCTGTGATTCTGTAATACCTACATTTTATGCTGCTGCTCCAGGTGTGCCCATTAACACTACAGCCTACTCTAGGGCATAAGAAAGCAAAGAGGTTGGAATCCTTTAGTCAATTCTACTCTGTTGAATAAATGTGCACTGCGAGGAGCATATCTTTCAGTCCTTGCTTATATAAGTTTCTGACAGAACCATTACAGGAAGAAAACATAGCATTTAATCTCAAACAGGACATTACCAAAAGGCTACCTCTGACCTGAGACCCATCCATTCCTGTGTCTAGAACCATCTGAGAAAAGCAAGAACCCACACACTGAGAAGTGCAAAAAGTCACTTCATTCTGACATGATTTATTGGTCTTGTAAAATAGAAATTGTAAAACAAAGGGGAAAAGGTCACAGTCATGCATTCTCTGAGAATTATTGACATGCATTTGGCATCAGAGGCAGTCAATCAGAAAGATCCATTTCGGTCTGAAGCCATAAAGATTATTTTTATCATAATTTCCCCAGTGTAAATTCAAGATTGGTGGAGAAGAGGATTTAACCCTGAGAGACCGTTTGCTGAAGAAACTTCAGTAGCTTCCAGGGCAGGGTCAGTCCTGTCTCCCTACAGGGACGGTGAGGTGGGATTTTTAACCACTGTGATAATCGTGTTTTCCAAATAAGTTAATAATATCATGGTGAATATCAGTTATTCTAAGTAATAAAGAAGTGACAGTTTAGCAGGAACATTCCACGTTCCAGTACCAAATGGTCGTACTTATTAAGGGAATTACACTTAACTAAAACTAACAAAAATGTAATCATTAAAAATAATGGAAATCTTAAAAAAAAAAACTCTTTTTCAACATAAGAAAAGTTGAAAAGCTCAGTCATATCTGAGTTTCCAGTGCATTAATATAGACAGTTCAGATCCTGCAACAAGCCCCACTGCAGCGTTCCTTATAGAAACAGTTTTATATTCTTTATTGCTTTATTTTAGAATATTGCATAACACTAGAAGGGGGAAATACAGTCTTACTGGGTGCCCAACGCCATGATTTATACAATATTAAACCTAATTTATAGTTTAAAATGAGTATATAGCCGCAGGAATCTAGATTTGATTGCACTTAGGAGAAGTTTATTTATTGCTAAAGAAAATGGCAATATGTTTTTCTGTTGGAAAAGCACAGAGAGAGGAGAGGAATGGAGTGTGCATGCTGTTTTAAAGAAGAAAATGGATTTAAAACATAGCATTATGAAGCATGTATTTTAATACGATATATTAAAGTCTGGTTTGCAATCACAGGGTAAAGAAATAATAAGCATCCGTTTTTCTGGTAGAATGGAAGTAGGATTTATTTCTGCTAGTCATATAAAGTAATGGTTTTCATGTGCACCAAATTAACAACGATATTGATATTATCTTTTCTTTACAGCAAGTTTGAATTAGGCCTAGGGTCTTCCTGCTTAGTTGTTCTTATGCTTCATGGTGTTAAACCTGCCTTAAGTGTTAGAAGAATGGAACAAAATGCTGCAGCACTTTGCCACTGCTACCACAGGTTTCATTGCCTCTCTAGAAGTTTGCAGGTATTTCTCTAGAGACTTAGGTCAGTAGCTTTTAATAAATAAGCAGGGTGTCCATCAAGTTGAATAGAACAAACAGTCCCAGACATGAATTTAAATACAAACATTTCTTTCCATTTATGCTGCAACTGCTAATGCACTAAGCAGAATAAAATATATTTAAATTATTTATTCTTAATAAATGAGCCATCTGAATAATAAATAAATCTCTTCTGTGATCCTTGAGCAGATTTTTAAACAAAAGGCTCTTCTGCAGTGGAAAAACCACATGGGAGGTGTGCAAAGACCCATATTTGCTAAAATAGCATTAAGAAGTTCACTAAAGCTAGGTAGCTGCTGGAAATCAACTCTACCACCATCCTACTGCATTGTCCCTTATTACTTGTGTATGATGTTGTAATTCCTATTTAAGAAAGCAGATTGAAATTTTGAAAGTATATGGAAGCCTACATATTATAACCATTGTGACAGAAAGTAAGCAAATAGTTCCTCATTTCTAATGGCTGAAGCTTTAATGTATAATCTGCTTTTAAACTCTGCTTTCATCGTGCTCTTAAATTGCAGTAGACCTTGATCTTACTTTGGCTCCATAAAGGACATATGATTTTTGTTGCTATTTCAAAAGCAGTATTTGTTTTAAACATTTTATGCACCTTGCTTAGTTTTTATAATGTGAGATTGCTAAATAAAATCACGTTATATGTTAATTTAATCTCACCTAATCACAAAAGTAGCCTTTTGATGGGCACCCATATAAAAGACTTGTGTCTGGCAGAAAATGAAGAGGGCAGTTTGGTAGGACATGTGCTCCTGGCTGTGCTTTCTTTGGCATGAATTATATGGCACGCCTTGACAGCATATTCTCTCTATCAATCTTGCAGTGTTTTTTGCAAACACAGTAATCTTTTATCCATTTTTTTCTGTCTATTTAGATATCACCTACCTAAATTTCCCATAAAGTTTTACTTGGAGATTTTAATCTCCCTCCTTCACAGACAGAATGATTCCATGCACAGCAGTGTGGTGAATATCCAAAAAGACCAAGAAAGCATCATATTCAGGTAGTCTTCTGATGGAATCCACAGCCAATTGTTTGACTCTTTATTATTGCTTTTAATGAAAAAAAGATTTTAATGAAAACAAGATTCTCACTCTGTTTTAATATTTACCAATGAGATCTGCTAGGTATTTGCTTTTTCATTTTCAATGAGATGAAATGCTAAGTACTGTAATCCTTAAATGAAAGATCCAAGGCAGACAGCACCATATAAGATGCTATTTTACATGATTAAATTAGATTTTGGAAGCAGAAATCATCATTTTATTTCCATAGCAATAATGAGATTGTCAGCAGAGTACAAGGAATCCTAGCCCAGGTGATTTTACAGAAGTGAGGCCAGACATCAGCCAGGCTGTCTCCAGCCAAACACTCAGAAGGGCAGGGAAGAAACTCTTGTAAGAGCAGGAATCACGAGGCAGGACGAGTCAATAATGACAGCTTTTTAACACAGCCCAGAAACAGCCAGATTACTGGGGAAAAAAATGCAATTATAACAACTGTCTAAAAATGTCGGCAATGCATTTAAACTTTTGGCTGCTGTGTTCAGGTAAGCTGCCATGTTTTGCCTTTGCCTTCTCCCCACCCCCACTGTAGTTTTTTTAGAATTATTTCAATGGAAAAAATATTGAATCATAAACAGAAGATTCCAAAACAGCTAGGATTCTCCTCTGTCTATTTTGAGAGACTCTTCTCAGTGTCATTCCAGCTATTAAATAGGTAACAACCCTTCTCATGTCTCTTATTTTCCTGCATCTGCAATTGAGCTCCAGAAGCAACAAACCAGTTTGTATTTGGCTGGTAGTACAACACTGGATGACCAAAGCTACCAGAGTGGGCCACAGAACCTGAATCAGTCTGTGATAGTGTAGTCTTACTCATTAGGAAGGTGATGGATCACACCCATGCAGTGACTTGCATCAAACTGAGACTGAAAATTTAATGTAGGGTGCCAAGCACGGGTGTGTAATGCTCTCTTCAGATTATTAGATCATGAAATTGGTGCTGCGTTACAAGCAGCTGAACTAAGACCTTTCTTTGCGACCATCTTTGCTATAGGCAGAGGCAAAAACCTCAGCCTGCTGTAACAGTCAGCTGTGTATGGGATGGACTTCGTGCTTGCTGAACTGGAATGGTGGCACTTTAAGTAATAGCAAATATTCAGAGGAAGTGAGGCCTTCAACATGCCACCAAAACTGCAGCAGTCAGTTCTGCAAGCAAATGCCATCACCTGAAGACACAGTAGGCAAATTCTTAAATTTTTCAAAGCATTTATTGTTCCTCATGTATTCTCCTTTAACCTAATGGATTTTCTGTTACATTCCATTCTAGAGGACATACATTCTGCAAACATCACGATAAAGTTAGAGATGGTCCCTCTTCTAAGGTTTATAGCCTACGTTAATTCATGGTGTTCTTCTGTCATCTCTGTACAGACTTTAAGCAAGATACGAATCCCTGCAGGGATATGAATATGGCCACTTTAATGTGTATAAGAGGAAGAACAATAAATATCCAACATAACCTTTGAAACTCAACTGAAAATGCAATTTGAAAAACTTTTAGAAGTGCTGCCCCCATAAGATCCTATGCATAACAAAGCATGCATAGGATCTGCTTTTCATGCCTTTTGCCTTCTTCAGAAGCCTTTCATTTCTCATACTTTTCCCCATGTTCCAGAACATTTAAATGAAAAATGCATTTTTCTTGTTCACCCTCAATATTCTCCATATTAGTCAATGTTTTCTTTTCCTACTTTTTTCTAATTTTTGTATATTTTCCTAATATTTCCCAAAGTTCTTAGAGCAAAGTGTGAGATTTTAAATTAATTTTGACTGGTATACAAACTGTGAAATTATAGCAAACATGGGACATTCCAAACTAACACTTAACTAGCCTCTACTTACTCATCAGAGAGCAAGCACAGATTCCCTTTACAAATTCACAACATTCAAAATGAAATGAAGTAAATCACAACCTCTGCAGGAAAAGAATATCCTAATATAGAAATTAACATCCTTGTAGTTGGTGCCTTGCCTATTATTCAACTATCAGCTTATCACACCAGACAATGTAAAAAATGATATGGATTTTCCAGTTATTATAAACTTACCTCAAGATAAATTTGAACCAGCTAGTTTCAATGGATGTTCTTTACTTTCTGATTCATTTTTTTAAGCAACTTCCTTTCTTCTCCATGTCTAATTTCTCTTGATTATTATAATCACATAATCTTATATTTTGTCAATTTTGTTTGCACTCCTCTAATGAAAATGTCCTGATAGTAACCAGTTTGCATTTTATTCTGTCTGAATTGAGCTGCAGAGGGTTCTTGTATTCAGGCTGATCATTTAGCAAGACTTGATATTTACAGAAGGTAATCATTTCATTAGGAACATAGGTGAAAAGTGCCATCCAAGACATGCAGATCTCGAGGCATACTGGAAATTCAGAAGAACCTGGGTGCAGTGAGTCACAGAGCCTGTAAGGTGTTTCTTTTTCCCCTCCACGTGGGATTTAATATAAAGAAAAAAATCTAGATTACATTAAAGACCAAGGCAGATAACATATCTGCATCACCGGATATTAAAGTAGTACTTCCAGCAGTACCTCACACTGTGCAGTTCTATCATTCATGGCTTCTGGTCTGAAAGCACTAGCTTCCTGTGCATTGAATGTGTTCTTCTTGTATGTAGAAAGGAAACTATGATGATTTTTGTGCTTCTAAACAGTGATCATATCACAAAGCTGAACAGAAAAATTGAATGGAAACTAGCTGTTGTTGAAATGCAATGATTTCCAAAGATGATAAATAAAGGTAAAATTACATCAGAGAGATTCAACACATAAATACATCCGCATAGCTATCCACATGAATCTGTGAAATTCAACTTTAACAAAAATCACCTGAAATAAAATAAAATAAAATAAATTGTAGTCAAACCCTTACAAAAAACGAGTTTGAGAGGACCAGAGTGACTTCAGTGGGGAATCACAGTGGGGAGAGATAGCAGATCTATCATTCCAAGAGTTGAAATGAATTCTTAAATATGTGACCACATCCATCTGGCTTTCTAAACTAAATGAAGTAAAACCACCCAAGAGTTCAAATCCTAGAATAATTCTAGATGCAGTGCTATCACTTCAGCACAGATTCAGATGAAAAAGTATTTTTCTTACTTATGGGAAACTATAAGACATCCAAAGACAAATATGCAACTGATTTTGTCAGAGAAAAGAGTCCTTCAAATATGCAGTATTTCACACTGTTGTTTGATAACTGGAACTGTAGCTAGAACAACAGTTCACTTACTTACGCCTTGGCTCTCCACAGTGGCTTGAAGTTATCAGAAGGTCTAATCCCTTAACAGAAAATGATAATTACCTTAATTGTTCACAATTTCCCCAAATGAGAAGGTTTATTATAAAAACTACTTGAGCAAGGAACCTATTCCTATACATTATGTAGTTTGGGCCAAAACATTCCAAAGGAGGTAGAAAGGATTTTCTTGGGTGTATTTTTGTGAATAAGACTTAAAGAGTACCCCATTGTTATCCTGCCTCGTTGACTAATGCTAATGTGGTATTACTGGTTATTGTCAACAGATGCCAGTAACTTGGAGAAACAGTTCACTGAAACACAGTGCATCCTAATAGTCCCATTTTCTACCACTCTCATTACTGCAAGTAAAGGCTTATAAGCTGCTGCTTGAATGAGGTTACATGACTTATCATCCCTTTTCATCCACTCACTTCCTGGCAACACAACATAGGATTTTGGATTAAGCATATGTATTTTTTTAATTTTTTTTCCAGAGAATGTCATCAAAGAAAATGCCCTGGTTTGGAAAATAAAATTTTGCTACTCTTTCAGGAAGAATGTTGGTCTTCCGAGTAATTGAGAATTTCTTATTTTGAGGGTTGCAGATTTCAGGCAAAGCTTGTGGTAGGCAATGAATTCAAAACAAGTTTACTAGCCCATTAAGTGACTCAAATACTGCAATAAATGGACCAACAAAATAAAAAGGGAATGCAGCAGAGCTTTTTCTCAGACAACTGCATTTTCTTACTATCTCATTAGAGTCTTGCTGCAGAGACTGCGAATTTCCCAGTGAAATTTCTCATCACCAATAAACAGCAAGCAAGTATTGCTTAGCAGTAGCCCAGCATGATTAGCATTTGTATTGCATCTATCACTGGCAATAACAAAGCAACTTCTATGTTTTAGTACTTCGCAGCTTGAAAGGGCGGCAGCTTAATTTTTGTAATATGAAAAATTATCATTATACAAAAATTATTGTTCTTCAAAAGCTCGTGAAGTTTGGTAGTTAGCAATTCATAGGTAAAGCAAAAGATGTGATTGAATTACAAAAACAATTAAGCAGTGTGAAATTATTTCAGATGTCCTTGGATCAATAAAGAATGCTCTGTGCCTTGAATAACTTAACATTCCATGTTAATCAATAAGAATGATTGATTTTCCTAAAATATTTTTTAATAAGTCCATCATTATTTTTCCTTCCTTTGATCAGAGGTTTGCAATGCCAGCAATGCTTCAAGTAGCCGTGCTCTGAATGCAATGTGAATGCAGATCCACTGTGAAAGAGAAAGCAAGGCTCAGAGCTCCTCTTCCAAGAGGGCCACCACCCCTTTGCCATCACCATGGCCCTTCCCACTGAAGCCTCCAAAGCATCAGTAGGACACTTTTGGACAGCAGCTGTAGTACTGCACAGAATCATCACCTCTGCTGAGTTCTAAGACAGCATAAGAAAGGACTCTAGTGTGCACTGTCACAACTGAACCAACTGTGACCTGACTAAGATAGCAGGCTGCTTTCCATCCCAGTACTGAGATACTACAGATACTACCTGGGAGGTAATACAGGGTGAGGGTGATGTGTGAAGCCAGAAGTTGAGTACAAATAGATTACATTGTTTTCACCTGGACTCACTGGTTCCCAAGTTCTTAGACAAAATACCTCTCACAAGCTTGTCATTTGGTTTAAGTAAATGACCTCACATCCCACTGGTACAGGCAAATACACTGGTTCATCATCCAGAACATTTGACATACATTTTCCATTTGTGCATATATGTCATCAGTTCAATTTGGCTCCAGTGCATTTTTCAAGCAAAACTAGTTGTTCCACTCTGCCCTGCCTTTTTGGCACTGTGGAGCAATTGCAGAGTACAAGAACTGGATTCTTGTCAAATGACTTCAAAACAGAGGATGTGATCATACTTTGTGTGCTCCAGTGCTTAATGGTCATTCAATTTAAAGGATTAGACTGGGGTAAAACCAAAGTCTGAAATTAAATTCATGAACTATGTGTAGTGAAGAAGTGGGGCAATAGCTTCTCAGCAGTGCAGCTTTATTTGTTAGACTTCCACAGCACTTCTTGTTCGCTCATGCAAAGCATAAGTGTAATTTATTGATACGTAATTAATGTCATCTACGTCTCTCTGGAAATGAAAACCAGCCTGATTAATATTGTGCATTTTGCTTTAAATTAAATATTTTAAAATTCTGGAAGTGTAAAATAAGGAAGCCTGGGCATTTTTACCATTCTAAAATTCATTCTTGCTACTGTCCATGGCCCCTCTCCTCCATTTTCCTTGCCTGAGCTATTTTTACTAAGGGTATCATACAGGAAGACCTAATTCATGGATCGTGAGTTTGCAATTACATTTCTTTCCTTACATGCCCATGAAGTTATGCATGTTTATGACCCTAGCTGTACAAGGTGCTGTCAAATATTGATCAGCTTTGTTTAATTGGTTTCGTATATTTGCTCTGGCATAGGGATTTAATAATCTTATGGTGAAAAGCATTTTTGCATTCTATATAACTTAAATATCTTCTTAGTACCTAACAGTTTAAATGTGTACATATGAAGTTCGCTTTCTACAAACCTTTGAGTGATTAAAACTTAATTTCCAAATGTTTACAGGAGTTAAACAAAGTCAGCCTGAATTAAATTTTCAATCCAAATGAAGGTAGTTTTTTTTCTAATGCTTATCCAGCTTTATCCATTTTGCCCTAGTGAACATCAGCAGGTTAGTATGTTCTAAATAAATGTAAAGAGATTTTATATATGCTTTAAGTGCTTTTGTAGAATAAATTAATCTCTTCAGAGGAAAAAAAAAAAAAGAAAAATCTAAATTAATTATGAACAAAATACATTCCTTGTAAAATAAATAAATAAATACATAGATACGTAAATCAGTAGCAGAGGTTCTAGTAACCCAAGCAGCGTCATACCCTTGGTTTCAGCCTTTAAGAAATTATGTGCAAGTCATTATTTTGTTTCTATCTATAACTTGTCATACCAATTAATCTTTGACAGAAAACTGATGTCTCACAAAAAAAAAAATAAAAACATAATTACTACTTCTGCAGCGTTAATCTGAAAAAGCAATGTTTCTACACAAATGGAAATGAGTTAAGATGATCTACCAGTCTACCATATCTCAGATGTGCAATAAAACTCTTAATTAGCAGAACTGAGACCTTTGTGTGCCTATATAGTGTTGTAGTCTCCATCAAAAAAAGTAAGTCTCGGGCACAGATTGTGATTCTGGCTATGTTATCATTTCCCTGGGAACTTCTCAGAACCTAGCACACCCTGCAGCATCCTCTGGTGATAGCTGCAGCCATCAGTTCCCTGATCTCTCCCCTTTTCATTCAGGATCCTCCTGAAACAAGAAGCAGGGCAGAACCTTCCCTCCCTACTTCTTATCATTTGGATGCTCAATTTTCAAGGAATATATTTATGACTGAATTATTTCCAAGGAAGATTAAAAGCATCTTTTACCCCCACACACCGTGGGGGGAGCACGTGTCTATCATCCGGTATCTTCATTTTATTCAATGAAGAGGCTTTGTAGAAAATAAATCTGGGTTGGTGATTAGTCTTGAATGTGAGGTAATTACTGTCTTGTAAATACAGCATCCTGTGATAGCAATTTACAGTTTTTACGGATTAATATAAACCTTACGAAGGTATCTGATGAAGAGCACAGGTTAATGAGTTAGCTTTCAAGAATGACAAATCAAAAGAGAATGGGAAAAGAAATTAAGACTGAATTTTGCAACTGTTATTCATCTTTCCATATCAAGGACAGCTTTACACGTAAAAGTGCTATGAAATTTGACCACAGAGAGAGTAATAGTATACTGAGTTTAGAAAATAGCTGAGAACTTGTAATGTTGAATGCTGCTAGAGTCCTCAAATATATCTCTTTTCGTTGTGTAAAAGGTCATTGCTACTTTTGGTGCTAAATTGCCTACAAACACCTCAGCTATTGCTAGTAGGTCTTGTGGAAAACTACATAAAGATGCAAAGATTTTGTACAGCCATCACAGGTATGTGAGAGCTGTAAGAGAGCAGTACAAGCAGTAAGAGAACTTCTACTGAAAAAAATCTTAGCTGGTCTCACAGTTACGGGGAGTTATTGCTGCGAAGCAAGGCTGATTTCATAGAACAGAATACACGATGCTTCCTCTCAGATGTGAAGACAATGTGGGGTGAACTTGCTGAGCTATCACAAAAGAAACAACGCAAATGATATTATAGCTTTAATGTTATAAGTTTTATTTTGCATAATTAAGTATTGATTATTTGAAGCTTCTGAGGAAAAAAAATTAAAAAAAAACATTGTTTTTCTAAGAGAACTCTATTGATATTTTAGATTTTAAATTCACACCGTGCTCCGTAACATCTATCTATTGTAACAAAAACATTTAATTCATAGAAATTATTTATTGCAGTGGTATGAGTAATTAAAAGGACGGGGCTCATTTCAGACCCATGGAACCCACAATATCACTACTTTGAATTTCCTCAACTTTCACCTTAAGCCAGACATACAAAAGCTCAGAACAAAATCCAGAACATTCAGCTAAGCCAAGAAATCCATCTTAATCAATCAAGCCATGTGTGTGAAATAAAGAAAACCAAACTCTAAAACTTATTTCTCAAGACAACATTTGCAAAGAGGTGAATCAGCCTTTTTTAAGAGGCTTTGCCATGAGTCATTTATTACCGGTTACTTTGGGGTGCAGATCATCCAATCAGATACAGATCAAGCAGTGGATCTCACTGGTCTCAGCTACACTCCTGATTAAAACAGGTTCAGGAGATGAGCTCAGGCACAGATATTCGGTGATTTCCTTGACTTCTTGCTCACTCCATGACCCCTTGCTGGCTTATGCCATGTCAGAGTCTCCCAAACTGTGAGGGCACTGTTTGGGGAACAGCTTACCATTACCAATAGGCCGTAGGGACAAGAGCCATGAGGAGTCCAGAGATGCAGAGCCAGTGGCACTGAGGAAAGTGCATAGATATTTCAGATATTATTATGGCATTATAGTGTCTTTGCTTCCTTTGTTTACATGAAGAGAGATTTTGGCTATTTGCTTTTCTATAACAAAAGATGGTATTATGTACTGTTATTTTCTGGTATATACCATTTTAAGCAGTGGGTTTTTTTTTCCCCCATATTTAATCTACTTCCTGAGTTTAAAGAAGGCCTTACTCAGTTGCTAACATCTACTACTCTTATTACAGCTAACAAATAGCTTTTCTGTTTCCCTTTTGTCTTTTTTGTAATGATTTTGTTCCTTGTTCAACTGTGTGTGCAGTAAATGGCATCTTCCCTTAAAGATAATGCAACTTACCAAACATGAATGTTTTGCAAAGGTAGCAGCATATGTAACAAGTTAATTATTTCAAGACATGTGAAATTTATAATTCAGACAGAAGGAAGATTTATAAAAAATAATATATGAAATGTATGTATATGTCACCCATTATATCAAGAGGAAAAAGTGTGTGCTATGTCAGCATATGGGCCATTTAAAACAGGGATTATTATATTGTGCTGCATTTTAAAAAGAGAAAGTCACACTCAGATTGATTACTTCTCATTTCAACTTCTCATTCAATCTTTATATTAAAACAAAAGTAATGCCTACATACTGAGTCACAGAGTAGTCAGAAAAGAAAGAGATGAGGGATCAAATGAACAAAAATGACTTGGAAGGAGGAGAAGGGGAAGATATGAGATGTCCTCACAAAAATCTAACAGAAAATAAGTGAATAGTCTCAAACATCAGAGATCACAGTCAAGCTAAAAAGGCAAATATGGAATATAGACACATTATTTATCAGCAGGGCCTATTAATACAATACTAATGAGGAACTTTCATAGCTAATTATTTAAAGTAAAATAAGCTATGCATTCAAAGATGGAGAAATTTTTCAAGAAAATCCTTGTCTCATTCTCACCTTTCCAACCTACTTCCATAGATTCTTTACGGATGCAGGAGAATCTGAACCACACTGTCTATTAATTATACTATAGAATTTTCTACTGAAAGATTTAGAAACATCCTGTCAACCATTTAATTAAGCTTCGCAATTACTGTCTCTTCAGAAAGGCATTAGTACCTTTTCACAGATTTTTCAAAAATAGGTTTGAGTGCCCTGAATGTGACCACACAGCAAAACCATTCTGAAACCAATAGTGTTCTCAGAAGGCAGAGGAGAGCCACCGACAGCAGTGCCTGCACCAGCAAAGAGCAGCTGCCTGAGCACATCTCAGGCTGTCCCATCTGCCATCAGTGACCATCCCTCCGGTGGAAAGAAAACCATCTCGCAGAAGTGGTGTTCTTAGCAAAATGAGCAGGAATTAGAGAGGTGAACACCAAGTAAGAAGAATTAGGGGGGAGATCCCACCTGTGGAATATCTAGCAACATTGCCTCTAGCACACTGGTATTCAAGTACTCGTGTCCATGAGATGAAAAGGCATGGAAATACTGCAAAGGGATTATGAAGAGGCTGCAAGAATGTCTAGAGAACCAAGAAATGTGTTTTGCACAGACCAAGTAAGAATTCAGTCTATTAATTTTGTCAAAACACATTAATTAAATCTGGAATCACTTTGGTAGTATCAACCTGAGGAAATTATAAGGCCATTTAATTTTGCAGACAAAAACAGGAAAACTGCCAAGTGCTGACACTGGAAATAAGATTTTTTTTTTTTTTTTAATAATTAATTAGTTATTGGAATTGATTACCAAGAAAGCTGAGAAAATCTTAAACAGCCAACATCTTTAATGTGAGGCCAGCTGCATAAAAAAAATTAAAAAGAAGAATCTACTCGTTTCTAGATGTAGAAACAGAATATTTAGTTGTTAACTCAGCTAAGTGATTGTAATGATTCTTCATGATTTTAAAGGACATGACTCAATATGAAACACGTGACTTCTGTGCAGTTGCCTCCTGTTCTTGTACATGCTAGGTGTTGTGGTCCTCTGCTCAGACCTTCCTGCTTTCTCAAGAGTAGCATACCTCAAAGAAACAACATCTAAATGAAGACATCAGGAGAAACTTCACTGCAGGGAGAAGATGGAAATTCCCAATCTCTAGATGACTTACCTGTTTCCGCAAATTCTTCTTCTATTTTTTTTTTTTAAGTAATTAAATATAAATATTTGCATGGTGATTTTATTGGCCACTCTTCTAATCTTTCAGCATTATCCAGAAGAATTTGAACTCCTTAGTCCTCATAGCAAATCATCATCTGCATGATCAGTGGACAGGACAGCTTGGTAAATAACTGATCACAAAGGTGAGGAATTAAGAGCCTTCAGCCGACTCCAAATGGTGTGAAGGAGTGCCACTATGGTCCAAGACTGCCAGTTTATAACTGCCCTAGACAGCGCACTCAAGAGCCTTTACAACTGGTAGGTGGATGGCCAAGACTAGACGATAGGTAGTAGGAGTGTCTTTGGTGATTTTCATGATCTTCTGGTGCAGCACTGTTGCCTATTTGTGATAGATAAAAAGTTTCACCTGTTTTTCTAATAACAGCAGTTACAAACTTCTCAGCAGCACAGGCAAAATAACTCCTTTTGTGCACAGCCTCAGAGGCAACAAAAAAAACAAGTGCTGATGCTGGAGGCAGCCACGGTTTCCCCTTCCCTGGGTAGCTGTTGCTGGCACACACTCTGGATCTCAGAGAAGCGCAGGCACTGCCCAGCTGTGCCACACAGCAGTGCACAAGGAGTGCAGAGCTCAGCACTGGGCAATGCTTCTTGCACCTAGCTGGGCCACAGTCCTCCCAGAAAGACACAGAGCAGCTCCCCAGCTTGCTGCTTCACTCTCCCTCAGAGCTCTAGGTGTGCCTGATTTCCTGCTCTCGACCTCACTACCTGTTTCATGTTTCAATTAAAGCCCAAAAGAGCTCCTACTGCTATAGCAATATAGATAGACCAAGTCTTTAGACAATGCCACTGAAAATAAAAAATAATAAAATAAAATTGCTATTGACCCTATCAGCAAACATTTTCAAGGTAAAGAGCTGCATTTGGTAATCTCCACAGACCACTGAGAAGTCAAAACTATGGTCCTTTTCTGATAACTCTCCTGAGCATCCAGAGAGGCAAGTAGTGGCTCCACGAGAACAGAAAGCAGGACGTTAAAAGAATGGGACAAAATGGAACTGAAAAAAGAGATAAAACATAGACAAACATGGAACATGTTACATTGTTCTGCCAGAATTTATGTGCTTAAAGATGTAAAAAAATAACATAAGGATTCCATAACAAAAGCTAGTTTAAAGTTTCTGCCATACTGAGCTCTCTAAATCTGCTATTCTAAGTGAGGTGTAGTGCTGATAATTAAAGATTATCAGGGATATTACAAAAAGCTACATACAGATTTCAGTTTCACATTATTGTATTCACGTGGCAGTATCAGACTTCTATGCTGGAGGGCTGTCACAAATGTATATCAATAATTCAATCATTTCTATTCTCTATGCTTTAATTTTGGTTAATATGATAATCCAGAAGTCAATTTTCTTCAAAATAAAATATAGGTGTTACAAATCTAGGATGATTGCAAAGAAATCCTAAACCAAGCTGTGTGTGATCATTCAAATGCTTTCTTTTCCATTTCCTATTTTTGAACTAATCTAGCTAGAAATTATCTTGAGACAAATGAACAATTGCAGTTCCAATTTCTTTGTATTTGTGTTAAATACACAGCATACAGGTGATGCTGCCTAGAAGATTAGGTGAGGAAGACTTTGCAGATTCAACAGTAATGAAACTATTCCCTTGAGCCCTTTTGAACTTTGTCTCCTGGCTCCAAAACCAATTTTTTAATTGGTAATTTTGTGCTTTTACTTTCTTCAAGAAGCAGTCAGAAACTCTTCACAATGTGTCATCAGCAACAAAGTACTTGATGGTTGGTATCAAATAACTGGGTGCAGCAGTAAGGGGTTTCCTCTCAGACATGTACAGAGGAAACTCTTTCTGGTGAAGTGTGACACGTGATCAGAATCGTGAGTGAGCTGGGAGCTCCTCATGACATAGTTGTGATACACCAAGGTACTGAGACCGGGGTTACAAAGGAGAGCAGGTGGCTGAAGGTGGAAGGGGAGCTTTAAAGACCTTTTCACCTTTGGCCCTAAGCCACTCTCACAAATGAACCAGTGGATACCTGGTTCCTGAGTATTTTCCTTCAATTTCATTCTCCACTGGAAAGATTTGCTCTTGTCTAGAGTCCAAATCGTATATGGAAAAAAAGATCTTGGGTTGCATGACAGTCTGAGGTGATTTTTCATTCCAAATAATATGGGAGATTCCCTCTTCGGACTCCTCAAAGATGTGTAAATGTTCAAATGTTCAGAAGTGGGGGGGCAATCATTCTGCTCCTAACCAAATTAAAATAAATGCATTTCAGACCAAATCTAGACTATAACAGGAGATTTGAAGACCTTGTATTCTCAAAGTGGGAAAAAGAATGTTTAAAACATTGGTACAAAATACAACAGTAATGTTCTGCAGCAAGAATAATGACTATATCAGTCTTTGCAATAGTGCTGGGACTTTCTTCTTTGCTCTCTGTATTACATCCTTAGGCAATGTTTTCTGCAATTGGCACAGAAAGATCACAGTATTTTTCCATGGGTGACGAAGTTGAGAATTTAGTTTCCTAACCTTTCCAAACAACAAAATAGCGCTTTAGTTAATATGGTCAATCCAGAAGCGTCTCTGAGCTTCCATTAGACTCAAAGGTTGCAAAACAAAGCACATTATCTGCCTACATAAACTGTGGCACCAGCTATATATTGGATGCTATGAAGAGCTAATAACTCTCTGGTACTGCAACGTCATGACTTCGTTTCACTAGGACAGACTGCATTATTCCCTGTTTTTTAGGCAGAGCCAAACATTATATCCACCTTGAGAAGTGAGTAATTTCACAAAGACAAGCATAAACTAAACTCACGATAGGAAAAGAGAGAATAACTAAGCACTGAAAGAGAAAATATCATTCTTACTTAAATGAATTTACCAGCCACAGCATAAGCTGATATTTACAAAACTCACAGCAGAAGTAAAAGAGAATCTCTTAAAATGGCAGTTTCAATGCTCAGGGTGAGCCCAACATGTTATCCCTATCTACCCACCCCTGGACTAGCTGAAGCTATCACTGGAGCCAATTAGGAAGCACCGTAGGGGTGCCACAAGCATTTTCATGAACACTTCTAGATTTAATAATTAGATTTATAAAATACTTTTTCCTAAGAGTTCATTTTAAAGCTTCCTTTTCTCCCACAACACTTCCTATCTAAACTCATTGTGATCTCTTATGCCACATCCTGATGGAAACCCATTCAATCCTATAACTCAGCTGTTCTTGAGATGCTTTGATTATATAGGCAAACTGCCTGGAAATCAATGGGGAGTTGCTTACAAAAGGGAAAAGGGAGTGCATCTTGACACACACAGCAGATATAATCTTCCTTTTTGCCAATTGTTGGACTGTTGTTGACTCACAATACAAGATTTCAGTGTACTTAACAACATCCTACAGACTCAAAGATTTACTTTCCTAAATATCCCTTTTTAATTTGTGTTCTCCATTCTAACTACACTGACCCCTATTAAAACTCCATGAAGGCGGTCACTCCTGTAATGATTAGAAACTATTATTTGCATTTGAGCCTCTTAAGGATTTCTAGATTCCACATTATGCTATGAAACCAAGGCCAGAGGGAAGAGTTACATATACAGAAAAATAGACAATCAGATATTTTTCCCTTTTCCCAGTAACTAATGCTAATATTTCTCAAAAGATTGGGGAAAAGTAGCACACTTCCAAAAACAAAGAAAATATAGCAAAATTAAAAAGGAAAGATACCTGAAAGCAATAAATATCTTTTTTATATCAGAGAAACAGAAATGACTAATACACACTAATATACACTTGATTTCCATTGGATATTTAAAATTGGTGCTCAGTTTCACGTGATCCCAGCTATTCACACAAATTCTTTCAACCTCCATCAGCACCAGAACTCATTACTCAGAGTGCAGCACAGAGTGCAGGAACCAAACCAATTTGTCAAACAAAATGTTCATGTTTAATCTTTTCACAATTTACAATAATCACAGGCATTTCAAGCAGAGTTTTATGTTTGCAGATGTGTAAATCTGATTCCAAAAAGTAAAGTCCTATAGGCTACTAATATGGAGCTTAGGAAAAAATATTTGGGTAGAAATACATATCTTCCTTTCTTTACATTAGTAGCAACTCCTATAATTTAAAACATTGGACAATTTCAATTATAAAAAACAATTTTAATTTGCTTCTAATTCCAAGTAAACTTCCCTGGGTTAAAGCTTTGCTGGCATTCTAATTCATGAAAGCTTTCAACAAAAACTGGCTTTTTTTAAATTATTCTTCTTAATGTTATTTAGACTAAATATGTGGCTTTCTGCACTTTAAAATGTTCTCATAACTGTACTAAAACTGCAGAAGCTTCATTTTGGAGCACTTGAAAAGGGTCAGAGACATACTTTTAGCTATCTCCAATGAGATTTACTCAAATCTGTTTGTGACAGCCTTTGTAAAATTTCCCTTCCCAAGTGAGCATTTTTTACTTGTTTTTTTTTAAGCATGCAGGTCTTAAGCATGCACAGAGATTAAACTGTGTGCACTTTGAGCAAGCTCTAGCACAGCTTTTCAGGAGCTGACAAAGATGTATGACAAGTGTTGTGGTTGGCACAGAAACACAAAACATGACAGCAGCCCATCATACCTGTGCTTCCCAGCCTGCCCCTGCCACTGGTGAGAAGAAAAAGGAAGAAAATCCCAAGGGCGGTGCTGGGGAACCAGATGAGAGCAGAGGCTGAGGGGTGGTTACATTTGGTTACACTGCAGAAAAAGAAACCTAAGAGCAGAGATTGCTAATGGGATGCTGGCAGAGTACACAAAAGCATGATACGCCATGTAATTAAATGCTATGCAGTAATACATATGAAAATAATTTAAGGATAGGCAAAACTAATTCCAGCATACAAAGCTTATTAGCGTTTAACTTGGAAATTGTAGGAGCATCGTGAGTAGATGTGGGAGCCTTTCTGGGAGCAAAACGGTCAGTAAAAGAGCAGAATAGGAAGAAATGATATGATTGTTATTTATTCATCATTAAACTGGCTTGAAAGTTGCTAAGCACTGTAAAAATTCAGCAAGTGACAGCTCCAGAATAAGCACTTAAAATCTAAAAACATACCACAAGGATGTAAAAGGCAAAGCGCTTAGCTCCAGCTAAGTCAGTGGCAAAGGAGTACTTCAGTTTGCTTTATGGGCAATAAATAACAAAAAAACCCTAGAATATACAGTAGGACTGACAAGACTGTGCAATCCTCACCAGACAGTGCACACAGCTAATGAAACACATTGGCTCATTGCCTCCCAAGCTCCTTCACTTTACAGCATTCCCCTGCATCTGAACTTTCTTGGTTGAAAAAGGCAAAGGATGAAGTCATAAATCACAGTCAAAATATAATGAGTTTGGCACATCCTACATATTAATTCATGCAAAGCTCTTACAGAACTACTTAAGTACTAAAGAAATGAGCAAGCAACATCTGCAAATTAATATTTCTTTTGCTGCAGAACATAACTTCCAGGGCTGCTTTCCAACGGCAATGAGTCAGGAGGGGGCATGATGCATGAAGGACATGAAGAATTTAGTCTCCTGCTATTATCAGATGGAAAGGCATCTCTGAGTGCAGATGACCATTACCCACAACCGCAAGTAAAAAGCAAAACTACAAGTAGTATGGCCCCATAGTTAAAAAAAAAAAAAAAAAAAAAAAAAAAACTGGTTTATTTGCAACTGACTCTGAAGTGCACAGAACTGAATGCTCCCTTTCACACTATTCATTCACATTCCATCACCTCAGCTGTTTTTGAAATAGTATCTAAGGTGAGTCTCCTGCTACCCTGAAAGGTAAATATACTTCCCTGTGTGCTACTGCTACAGCAGATAACTCCAGTAAAATGTGATGGTACTTTAATAGAAAAAGTGCAGGTCTGCATAACATGTTGAAAGTGTATTTTACATTGCAATGTAATATCCAGTGATGTTGCGTTAACAAACACTGGGCAACCTGACAGATACATCTGTTAAAAGTATAATTAGACCAGGTAACATGTATTGGTGCTTTTTTCTGTTAAACAAAACAATGGATTTTCATTCAGAGGGACACCTTGGAAGATTAATGGTAATAATGAAGCGTGAAATATTTCCTTCCTATGGTGGTTATTCTGAAACAGAGGAAACAATCATTTCACCCAGGAGGGATAATCCTTTGAGGAGTTTTCAGTGAAATAATGTATTGCCATATCTCATCCCACATATGTCAACAAAGAAACCATCAGTGTTGTGCTTAATGCAGTGAAGGCTAACAAGCACAAGAAAAGGAAATGGAATCAGCACAGCATAAAACCAGGTACACAGTAACGTCAGCAAGAGATAGCAGGGAAGGCAGGAAAACAGGGGCAGGGAGCAATAGGATAGACTGCAAAGGAAGATAGCAGAAATTAAGCTACAGGCACAGAATATGAAAGGAATTGTTCAAATTAAGCCAAAGGGAAAATGAATGCTTTAAGGGACAATTTTTTAGGTTAGTCTTGTGAAGTGCTTTGTCATAAGGAAGTGGGAGACAGGCAGGCATTGTAGCAGAACGGTGCTGTAGCACCGCCACTCCACACTGCAGAGGTGCCAGCAGCCCCAGAGCCAGCAGCAGCTCACAGACACTGTGCTCCTCTTGCCTTCTGTGCATATGGCACTGTGGGGACGCTGCCACAGCACTCTGCCCTGCAGTCCTCGGCTGGGGCAGCAGCTGCCTAGTGGCACAGCACTTCAGGATGGGCTGAAGCAGCCTGAGTGCTGCACAGCTTTGGAGCCCGGAGTAAGACTCCTTAGCTTCAGGGCTGTGTGGCCACAGGCCTTTTTTGGGTAATCTACACACAGAATGAGCTCTGTCAACTAACACACCCACAGACAATTCCATAGGAAGGTGTGCATACATATACATATAAGAAAAAACAATATTTCAAGAAAAAAAACTTTTTTTTTCCCCATTCATCAGTAAAAGCTTTTCAATCAAACACTGGTGTCCCTAGAAAGAAATTCCTTCAGATCAATTTATTTGCAATCATTTATTTGAAAGTCCTACAACTAAACTCATGCACTATCTTCAAAGAATAGTCTCAAGCCTTTCATTTTTGGCAGATAAGTCATTTGATTGATATTTTCAACATTAATCAAGGCCAAGAGCAATTACATTTCTCCTACTTTCCTTGGCTGCACTGGAATTGAAGTAAGTGCATCACTCTCATTTTGCTCAGGGTAAGTACACTCAGGATAGAAGCTTTCAGTAATAACTAATTCTGTTGAACCAATAATATTTCATATTTATCTTACCTAAGCAACAGCACAACAAGAAATGAAATGCTAAATTTTCTCTAGAAAAGAGTTATATTAAAATTTATTTCTATGTTGTTTTTTAAAATGTAAGTGCACTTTTATGACTTGAAGCGATGACTGTTGTTGTCTTAATACTTCTGCAAAGTATGCATTACGTTCACAGTATGCTCAGCCCAAAGCACTAATTAAAATCACAAAGCAGCTATACTCTTTTTTTTGCTGCCCATACTCATTGCATGAAACTTGTCTCTTTTACTTATATTGGCAATTTCCTCTATAAGCACACCT
This sequence comes from Meleagris gallopavo, assembly GCF_905368555.1. Lineage (NCBI taxonomy): Eukaryota > Metazoa > Chordata > Aves > Galliformes > Phasianidae > Meleagris > Meleagris gallopavo. The sequence continues at coordinate 5,413,272 of NC_139414.1, read as the reverse complement.
GGGACGGTGACCAGGCAATATTTAAGGACAACCAGAACCCAGAAGAGGACAGTGCAAGGCCGTGCAGTGCTCCACACAGTGCCTCACAACTAATGGGGCAGAGCCCATGGCACAGCAGGCTGCAGCCAACTCCCTCAGGCAAGGCCAGACATGCACTGCGCCTCCCCTGCTTCTCTGCAGGGCTTCCCAGTTCTGCAGCCAGCTGGAAGAGAGAGAACTTTTTTGTGTCCTTGGCACAGAAAGCTAGAAAAAGGAGGAAGAACTACAGCTGCCTTACTCCTTGTTAACATGGAGAGCTGGACGAGTGTTGGGAGAGTCACATCTCACTAATCCAGCCGTATTAAGTAATTCAGATTCTTCCTGCGGCACAAAGAAGATGCTGTCATTACTGAGCTATGAAAGAACATTCCCAGGAGTTCTGCCTACAGCTTCTCTTTCCATAGCGTTTTATTTGCTATAATTGTGCCATACTTGTGACAGATATTGTGGAGCTTGGAGGCAGAAAGCCCACAGTGTGAGAAGGTAGCATGGCTGCAGGGACCTTGACAGCAGGTTCCAGGTATTTCTAATTGAACAGCAGAAATAAATAAATTGGTTTATCAGAAAGTTTGGTTTTTGGCCTTACTGACAACTTTGGCTAGATGTGGTTCTGGCCATGCTGTATGAACATATACAGGCTGTTCTCACTAGCACACTTCCTACTTTTGTGTGCCATGCAGCCATCAGTCCTTTGTAGCTGCTAAGGAGAAGAATAAGGAATAAAGTGCAGACAGTATCCCACTGGTCATCAAAATTCATTCCATATTTCACTTTTGAAAAAAAAAAAAAAAACCGTTTTGGCAACAGCAAGCACTGTAGCAACCCCATAGAGTCTTTGAGAAGGGAATTTTGACTTTGTCCTTTGCACCTTAAAACATCACAGACAAGTCACAAAGAAGGGTAGTCTTCATTTCTTCCTCTAAAATTACAACAAACAAAAAAGAGAAAGTTCTCTTTCACAACCATTTCCAGAGCTACCAGAAGCTTACTGAATGCTCTCTGCTGTGCAAACACAAATTTAAGACAGCTTTATAGGGCCAGTTATTTATCCAGTGTAACAGCTTCTTTGTTAGGGGATGGCACTATAATTACCTGCTTTTAGCATTAATACTCTGAGTAAGTGTTTAATGCAGAGATGACAAATTACTGGAATGACCAAGAGTTTATGGCTTTTAGCACCATGGAACATCTTTTTTTTTTATTTCATATCCCTTGTGCATATCCTATTTCCTTTAGATGTCCTGTTCTTTTACACGTGCATGCGTGTTCGTAATTAAGCATGTCTGATCATGATTTATTCACACAACCAATTACCAATTTTCTGTTGCTTAATGTTGGTACAACACACTTGGAAAAGCAGTGGAACAAGAGAAAAATTCTGACCAAGTCTCACAAAAATGTCTCTGGTCCTTCGTATTTACACTGAAGCATCATCCAGCAAATAAAAACTACACTCATTTGCTTAAATTTACTCGCTACCAGAAGAGCGGGGGTGAACTGCCAGGAACATCAGCTAAATTCCAGAGTATGGAATCAGAAAACCTGTGGGCCAAAATTCAGGAGAATGTGCAGGCACAACCGCTAAGATCTCTCACTAAAAGCAATAGAATTAATGTCCACAAAATGGGGCAACATTATTTACCTACAGAGCATTATCACCATGCTGTATGAGTTTCACCCCAAGCATAAGCATAATTTATTTATTTTTCTCACCCTCCTGCTCCTATGCTCACAAAAGCATACACACTGCCTGGAATGAAATGTAGCCATCCGCACCTCCACCCCCAGCCCTCAACCCTTTAATAAGTTGTGGCGGGTAGGCGGGAGGAGAGAGACAGCCACTTTTGGAAGGAATGAGTAGCAACTGTTAAAACAAAAACTACCCTAAAATCCAGAATGAAACAGCAGACCAAAAGAAGAGTGAAACAGAAATGACCTTATCTCTAACTAAGGCTAGTTAGGATTCCTTTTGAGTAAAAAATAGCGAGGAACAACTGGCAAATGTCAGCCTCATTATCATGAACTCTTTGTAGTAGTGAAACAGAAATTAGCCCTTCAATCTTTTTTCAACAGACTACACTGTTCTCTGCATTAGAAGCCTCCCCATTTCTTTTGAAAAGCTATCAAATCATGGGGACACCTTTTCCCTTTAGTATTAAAAGCATGTTTCACCTTAGTGGCTCTGTACACTTTCTACAGACACTTCATGTTTAAATAGTTTGGACATAATATCCAAAGGAAGCTGAACAAAAAGAACAGAATTCAGAGGTAACTGCTTCTCTGTGGTACTTATAATTTTTTATATTGTTCTGTAGGAACAGAAAACTCAAAAAAAATGGAATATTCCAGCTAGATATAAGAAATTTTACTTTAATAGTGTTAGTGCCACTGTTTAAAGTTGAAATAATATTTTTCAACCTTGAGTCTATAATAAATGGTACAGATAAACAATACCACTGTTCTCAACCATATAGATCTCAACAGCTGTTTTTGAAAGTAATAGCTTAGTAAGAATTCAGATCTGAAAGTGGTGCAAATTATTAAGCTCTAGTGAAGTCAACAGAACTGTGCCATTTCATGCCAGCTAGGGCTCTGGCACAATGTAATTTCATCAAGATTCTAACTGACAATCTTTTTAGCCAGCAGTTTAACACTAACACATGTTTACAAGTCCTGTGACTAAAATATATGGCAGTTTCTCATCCTGTTTTTCTCTTTCTGGCAGTTTTGGTCATTGAATCTTTGACATTTTACAGTAACACATCTCAGGTAGATACACGTCTCTAAATCTGGAGTTGTAACAGTCCCTCCTAGACATGACCAACAGTTATTACTCTGATCAAATACTACACTGATGAGCCAGTTTTCTCTATTCACATTATCAAAATTCATAATTTATCACTTATGGAAAAAAAGATCATTTACATGTTCCTGATGCCAATAGGCAATGCTCATAGAACATACCTCCTCTAACTTATCTCAGGGTTAGTTCTCTGAATCTCTCCCCACATTCATTTGTTCAGCTTCCTGGACTGAAACAAGACAGTCTTAATTATGCTTATCTGCTCAGTGATTTGCACTGCTTATTCACTCACAGTGAACCAGTAGTATGAAAATATCCAAACCCTATAGCTGATCTTGTTTCTTTTTTCCCTGGTGTCTACAGATATGAAGCTGAGCCTTTGAAGATCAGGATCTTACATCTACCATTGCTCCCTAGAGTCACACAGGGGTTGTGTGTCTCACATGAGCTTCGGTTCTAACACATTCAGGTTTACCCAGCTGTAAAGGCTTCTGCTAGCTTGATCCTCTGGTGAGCAGTTCGGTTTGAGCAATTCACCTCCACTTGTATAGGGAAAATAAGATTGGAAGTAATGCACATATTTCTGGCAGCTGGTCAGGGGGAAGCAGAGAGGTGAAGGCATTCTGCCTCATTCGTAAAAGATACCCTAGAGGCAACTGTAGCCAGGCAAGGCCGTCTCACATTTCTCATCAGTCCCAGGAGAGAGTGCCATGGACACCAAACAGCACGAGAATTTCACCATGAGAAGAATGCAGGGATTCCACTCAGTTTAAGGCTAAACATAATATCCCATAAGATACCTTAAAATGTTACATTTCACAAAAAAACAGAAGTGATAATACATATTCCATAGAGATGTTATGAAGCTCAGTTTATTCTTAAAGTTCAGTGTGATTTGCTGATGTGCCCTATCAATGCCAAGCACTATTACCTCTAAAGAAAGCAATCCTCCAATGTCTGTTGCCAAAGTATGATTTATAGAATATTCCCCAAAGCAAGACAAGAGGACAACTCAGATAGATGCAGACAACAACAGACTGTAAAACAAAGAGTGCTGCTGACATGGAACTAACCGCCTGGAGAAGCGGCTCCTAGAGAAGCAAAAAAGCAGCAATGTATCACTTAACAGCTGTCCTGACTTTATGAAGACACTGGTGAATGCTAATAAATCTTATAACATTTATTTTATTGTGCACTGTGATTATCTGTTCTACACATTGAATGCTTGCTGTAAACAGATGCTTCACACAAGGAAGTACTTCTCACTTCTACTGGGCATGCTGAAACGGGTTGTACTATCTCCTCTCTCATAACAGCAGAGAAGGTTACAGCAGAATTCCTCCTAGAGCTTCTGAAAGTTTCCTTTCTTATGGTTTTAGTTCAAGGCAACAGTAGGTAACTCATAATCTCCCTGAATGTACTTCTAAAATATTACTAAAATCATTTTCCACCATTTCCTGTGAATACAGGAAACAAGAAGTCCTTGAGGTATACAGCCTGTAACAGCCTGTCCCTTGAATATAATGCTTAAATTACAATATCATGATGCTTATAGCTGATATTCACAAGAAAACAAATTCCTGATACATCAAATATATTTTATACCAGAAAAGAGCGATGATGATACAGCATGCACAACTACTACTAGAAATGAAAAATCCACAGTAGCCTAACTCATGATGGCACAGTCAGTAATAGTCCAATTTCATTGCTAAGCAGACGCTATAAACTTGTGACCCAGTAAGCCAGCAGCTGTGAAATAATGTTTCCATTAAAAATACTGAACATGTTGCTTATAAAATGTTTACACCCAGTTTACCAATTTGTGTAGCAATGATGCTTACAGCATGTTTCTCCTGAATGGCTTTGAGATGCTAAATGCAAAACAAGAATTAGAGGACTAGAAAATAGAGAGCAGATAATTGTTGCCAAAAAAAAGAAGGTATCAGCATATTGCACATACCCATGAAATCTGCATGGCCTTGGCTATTTTTGATTATCTCTGTAAGTTCTACTTCGTTCTTTCTTCAGTTTGTGTTCATATTTTTAATTAAATATCCTGCAAGTGCTTGTGTTTCATGGCACAAAACTACAGCACATTATACTATGAAATAAATAAAGTAAATCAGCAGTTTGGCAGTTGAGAGCATTGCTCAGCCTACACAAGGTAAAGCACTCAAATATCTTGAAAAATCCCTAAGAAGCGAGAGTGAGAATATGGCTGGGAGACAATAGGAATAAAAGACGGACATCTGAAGAGTTGTTACCTCTTTACGGGAGGAAGCAAAATAGAGATGCACCCTCCAAAAATTCCTTATGCAGTGTCCAATATTTCAAGAGAATTAGAGGCTTAGACTTACTGGGACTGAGTATGCTTCTGACTTAAAATGTACCAAAAAGCCCACTAGTAAGTCATAACTGCACAAAGTTTCTTTTCACTTTTTTTTTTAATGTTCATGTCAAGTTTCTTCTTTGGAAACCTTATGTTCCAAAAATTGCCATTGTAGCTCCTCAGAAAAATTTAGTTTCACTGTTTTGAGAACTAAAATATATTTTGTCAAAAACTAAATAGAAAATCCTCATTTTTTACCAGAACGGAAAAAAAAAAAAAAAAAAAACACATTTGTTTTTTCTGTCAAATTCTTCACTACTTCTGAGATCTGTTTAATGTTAAAAAAATATATAATCCTACAATATTTAAAAAATATTTTTAAAATCCATAACGCCCAGGTTTCCACCCAAAAAATTTCATGAACATCTTATGATTGGCTGAAGCACTGGACTCTGCAAAGCATCTAAGTAGTCTTTTCTGATGGACTGAAAGTTATTTTTGCATCACAGTGCTACAGAAAGGATCAGAAAAATATATGCATACTGAATGGTAAAATAAATGGAAGGGAAGTAAGTTTCTGACGCAGAAAATACTGAAAACAGGGACTGCAAGGAAGCCCTACAGTTAGACTGGAAAACCAAGGTAAGAAGAGCTTTACATGTTTCACTTGCAATGCTGGACACAGCTATTATTTGACTGGGAGGGCTGTGCACCCACTCCACGCTATCCACCAGGGAGAACTTAATATACCAATTAAAAAAAGAAAAAAGAAAAAAGAACAAACTCATGAAAACTATATTGCCCTTTTCCACAAGGAAATCTGACTCATACTGTATGGTTATCTACAACAAATTTGGAAAAGAGAAAGTATCTGGATTAGATCTTCCCAGGGCATCTGTTCTGATAGAGCTGGATGGAAACTCCTGCTGACACCTGATGAGAAAGAGAAATTGGAAGCGTGCATCTTCTTGTAAACACAGGCAAAACGGAGGATATACTACAGTGGAAGAATACACAGTTCTCTGAAACCCACTAATGTGATCAAAGATAAGAACAAGTTGTCCCCAAAACAAGATTTATTAGCTGCTGTGCAAATTGACAGCAGGACCTGAGCTTCTTCAGAAGAAAGAGGACAGAGAAATGGTGCTTGTTTTTCTCCTGTTCTTTTTCTGAGTTCACAGTACCCACAGCTAACGAGCGGTTCTGTTTGGAATTATTTCTCTTTTTAAAGTCAAGAGCACAGAAAAATTACAGGTAAGGAGACTAGTTCTAATATAGAGGATGTGGAATGAGAATTTTTTTGAAATAAAGGACACAAAAAAACTTGAAGAGTAAATTGTATTCTGATGTGAAAATTTCATTTGGTCCTTGGCTCCTGATTTCGTAGACGTACACATCCACAAACACGTGCATTTCTGGCTAGAATGTTATACATTGTCTATGTAAGGAATCCTATTAAGACACTACATCAAGTTCAATGTATTAAACAGCTTGGTGTTACAAGATGTAAAGCTTTTGAGAGCAATTTGTAGCAAGTGGTCACATGCCAAACAAACTGCTGTGCAACATGTGACTAATGTCTTTGCTGATATCCTCTATTCCTCTGCCAGCATCCTGCAGCAAGTCCTGCAGTAAACTGGCAGCTTCACTAAGGCAGAGATCACTGATATCTGCTGCGAGTCTGACTCTTCTTAACCATGCATTTCTTTGGGAAGCATCACAAAACTAAAATCTATTGTCTGAGAACTGAAGTAGCATGTTCCACATGTAGATACAGCCACTCAAGCTCTCCTTCTATCCACCTCAAATTACAGGCATGACTGAAAACAAGGCACCTCTGAGCTTTTCTCAAGTCAAAGAGATAACAGTTATTTGCAGCATCAGAAAGAACTATTGCTTCTAGGAGTAACAACTTGAGGTGTCAGTATCACAAGGTCTTCAGACACAGATAGGAACAGGCCTGAACAGAGGTGGTGAAGATTTCTGTCATACTCACACCGCAGCTCCATGGTGAAGCTGAAAGCAGTACACAGGCATTCTGGGGGAGAGCTCAGCTCACTGCTTGGATCTCCTGGAACCACATCACCCTTCAGTCAATTCCAGAGGCAACCAGAACCAAGATCTCGTGCTCAAGCTAGCCAGACTTGCTTCATGAAATTCCTGTGCTATGCAAAACTGAAAAGTTTCTATCTTTTAGCCACAGAACATTTCAAGACTTTGTCAAACAAGAAATATTTTGAGGAAGATAATGAATGTAACGGACAACCTATCCTAGCAGCCCCAATTCAGAAGGCGCAAGAGCAGCTAAAAATGCTTCAGAATTAAGATAATTGGGACAAAACAGTGGTTAAGATAAGTTTTCATCCTACTTCATAAAGCAAAGGTACTACACTTCCTGCATTACCTTGTTTAAGCACGGTAATATCTAAAGAGAAATCATAAATTAATTGCTTTTATAGCATGTGAAGTATATTACAAGTTCATGAGCTGTGTAGCATTTGGAAGGAGAACTTGGGAGAATCAGAAGGCTTAGCCATGAAATACGATGAAAGTATGTATTTTGAATAGATATAAAAATATTTGCCACCATTTTCAAATGAAGGAAGCTCTGTAGATAGAATTAAAAAGGTCGATATTAGGTTTGAGACACTACTTTATAAACTCTTCATAAGAAAATTAACCTAGTCATAAAATGATATTACAGCTATTGCATTAGGTACAAATGTAGTTCTTGGTAGAATTATATCTCTACACACTACACTCTGTAGAACTACTGTTTCTACACACTCTGTAGTGAGCCCATACCATCTGCTTGGAGTGCCAAGGACAACTATTTACTTCCGGAAACAGAGATATGCTATAAAAACAGAACCACTGCAGTTTAGTAGATTTGCTGTTAAAGAGTTAAGCTTGTTTGCTTTGCAGGCACCTGGCTTAAGTAGCTTTATGAACAAAATGAGCGAGATAACAGTATTTACTAATGTATCCTCACTGCTGATTTGATTGTTTGTTCTTCTTGGTTTTTATTAACATGATTACCTCTGAAGGGAGAGAAAAATGAGTATTTGTTTTTTTATCTAAACATTTTACATGGGCTTGCGCCAAGTTTAACAGTTGCCAGTTGTAAAGCAGCAGAATATTTACAGCAGGCGCCAGAAGCAGCCTGAGATGCTGGAGGCTGCCGTTGGCAAACCACAGAAGCTTCTCCTCAAATGGGCCTTGGCTGAGCTGCAATGCATGAAATCATACCTACCATGAATAGCAACTTGCTTTTATTTGTTTCTCTATTTTAGATTTGGTCTTACTTAAATGTAGCATTTCAAGTTCCTCTATAGAATTTTTACAAAGATCAGAGAGAAACAAATACAAAAATCAATACAAAATTAAGAAAATATACTGTATGTTTCTATGGTTATTTTAAATCAGTTTTATGCAAGTTTTGAAGCGGGTCTATTATATCAAAAGCCAAAGATTGAAGTAGCAGTTCTAGTGGAATTGAATGAAAGCTAAAATAGTGGCAGTCAAAGCCTACATATTGCTTTAAGAATACCTTTTTTTTTTTTTTTTTTTTTTTTTTTTTTTTTTTTTTTGTAACAAGGATTTTTCAGCCACTAAATATACTGACTAAAGAAAGAAGTAAATGAAAGGCTATAGACTAAGGCTGAATCCAACAGAATCTCTCTCTCAGTCTGGCCAAGTATCCCAACCATACAACCTCAGCAAATGTTTTTCTCTAAAAGCTACATGCCCTGCACAGCAACACAGGATTTCAGCAAGAGATCAGCATTCATCTCTATTGATGGCCTGTCCTCCTCATTTCAAATTGCACTCCTTGGTACAATAACAGACCATCAGTAAAAACAGAAGAATGGCCTCATCACATCAGGAGTGGCCCACTCAGCCATGTACTCTGTTTCTGTAAGAGATGATTCGGGAATGCATATAAACCCAGGGAATTTTCTAGGTTTCAGCATTAAATAACAACTGCTTTTTTAAGATAAAGTTATATACACACAACAGTGTAAAAAGCTATTGATCCACCAGTATTTTGTGAAGAATATTTTCTCAGAGAGTATTGCCCAGTAAGTCAGTGAGAAATGCTGAAGAAAAATCCCACAACTGATTTTTTCTTATATATGCCTACCTTTTTCTTACCTTATTCATGACATTTCTGATCTTAAAGACCACATATCCTCTTACATTCTGAGAACTAAAACATGCCTTTGAGAGTTTATCAGTGACAGTGAAGTATGAACATCATGTCTTCATTTCATTCCATATCTATTCCACACTCATTTAATGAGACATAAAAGCTGTAATAAACAATACTACCATATAGGAAAGCACATAACCTTGCAAGAGAACAGGTTTTAAGAAAAAAACACGTAAAAATAATATCTGAGAAATACCACCACTTGCAAAGTAGGAACTTTGTCAAAATGGTGGTAGCAGTGATGGTAGTACAACAGTCAGTGACAACCTCTGAAAGTACCTGATGATCTCCATTGGTAAGCCTGGCAGCAAACCTTCATAAAGATTACTTGAGAAGGAACCAAGAGAATAGTCCACCATCTTAACAAAAATATTATTTGGTTTATTTTTCCAGTTCCATAAAATGTGACATGGAAGAAAACACATTTCATGTTGCAGCTGTCACCATGGTTGAAACACTTTCCTCTGAGTACATGTTCTACAGGAAAACACCTAATTAATCAAATGGATAAGTTGACCATCTTGCCTTTTCCTCTAATCCACATCCACCTACCTGTCACATAAAGACCAAGTAACTTGGTTATCTGACCAAGGCCTTTAACTATCAATTTAGTTTCAAACTGCAATGGTTCCGCAGTGATCGTATTCTGGTGGCAAAAATAGGACATGAAAGCAATTCAAGATACTCAAGAAAGTCAGGATTAGTGTTATTCTGCTTTTAATTATATCTTCCAGTCGTCAGACTTCAATTTTTAGTTTTGCAACTTAATCTAAAGAAAGTTTCTAGTCCATGTTGTCATAATGAAGTGAGGAAAAGATAAGAAGGGAAAGGAAGCCAATAAAAAGATTCCAAGCAAGAATAAAACTATTTGACACTGGAGAAACAGGAGACTAGCAAGGGTTTAAAAAGCCATCTAATGAAAAAGAACTAGATAGTAACATCTTAACATCACTTAGTGATCCAATTCTTTGATTTTGTTTCCCACAAAATTCCTCTTTAGAAACTTGTTATTGTAACCTTTTTACAAAGACACCTTCACAAGACATGAGCAATTCAGCTGAGGAACAGAAAACTTCTCCAGCAGAAACAACAGCAGACAGAAGTAGCTCCCTGGAGAGTGAGACAGAAGAGCTTCAGCCAGGCTGTATAAAACCCTCCTGTGGAGTCACTTAGTAGCTCTCATTTGAGATTTAAATTGCAGGAAATGTGCATTGTCTCCTAGGGGCAGCCCTGAGACCAGGCTAACCGAGTGCAGCTGGCCTACACCTGGGAGCAGTAGCAGGAGATGCCAGGCAGGCTCCCTGCAAGCATCCACAAGTGACAGGAACACTGTGGGAAATGAGGGGCAGTCAGAGTACAAAGGATTTACAGCCACTGTCAGTAGTGGCTTTTCTCTGCAGAACATCTCCAGATAGAGAAGGTCTCAGCATGGAGTTTTCTTCATGTGCAAGTTCCTGTCAGCATGCATGAGAAAGAAGAGTACTATACAGGGACCATGAGGCAGATCTTTAATGTTTTAGCCCACTGTCTTTCAGACCAGAACAACACGGACCAGAAAAGCTTCCTAGCAATAGCTTATCTCTTTTAGGATCCCTTAAGAACAAAGCCAACTGCATGGAAACAAGACAACTGGAAAAACACAAAAGCTAAAAAAGGAAAAAATGCTGCCAGGCTGACAGGTGTTATTCAGTGATAGTGCTGGAGCAGAGATGGTAAAGCATAATAAGTGTGCAACAACAGAAAAAAGAATATAGGTAAGTAATTTCTTTTGAGTTCTTAGTTGGTCAGCAAATCAGTGGAGTTACATAAAATGAGTTACTGTCAGTGATGGAGTATTATGGAGTAATGCACACATAATACTAGGAGAACTACCTGAGATAGGAAAAGATTTTTCTTTTGCCCTAAATAGAATTTTTAATTAATTTTCCAGGTATTTTTCTACTCCAATACAAGAACTCAAATGCTTAATTCACCTTATTGTTTAGTACTTTTATAATAACCTACTGTCAGTACTATGTTATAAAAAATTCCTTCCCTTTCCTTTAAAAAAAAAAAAAAATGGAGAAAAGAAGATTGTGGGTTAGAACACGTCTTTCAAAGGTTTCTATTTAAGAGTAGCCAAAAGGAAAGAAGAGCTGAATGGGGATATTAGTGAGTTCTTCAGCTCCCCTCATCTTTCTCCAAGATGATCCAGAAGACACTAATTGCAATCAGAGTAATGTTTTCAGATAGAAGAGTCTGAAAACTAAAATGGTGAGTATGCCAAGCCTCCGTTATACATCTATACATATAAACATGATCTCAGTCTCTGCCGTTGCTGTAGGGCACAACAGCATGTGGAGACAGATGGTAATTTTCAGTCTTCTTAGTTATGGCAAGTGAAGAGCCTAAGTAATTGTATGGGGAGACTCTAGCACAGCATGTTCAACTGTACTGTGATAAGATACTATTGCTCCTGAAGCAACTTTACTATTTCCATTATTATAATTCACCTAGATTTTTTTCCTTGACTAAGCATTTTACTGCTTATTTTGAACATATCTATGCTGTCTGTTTAAAAAGTTATTTGGCATAATCTCCTTCTGCCTGAAAAAGTTAAATACTTTGGTAAGAATCTCCAAGGAAATACCTGAAAGCCAAGTCACGAATTGATGTCCTGTCTTTATTCACGTGTCTGCACACAAATTGTACTCAGAGACATTTTTGTGCAAATATTTCAGTGTAACTTCTTTATCCAACACAGTCACATTCCATTTGCGTCTAGCTCTGGAACAGACTTTTATTTGTTCTTAATTCAAAATGAATTAGGATGTTGTTTTAAGATTTCTGGATCTGAAATTTACTTGGACAAATATGGAGCCCAACTTGCTTCCAAGATTTGGCGATTATGAGCTGTGATGTCTCTCTGAACATATTGTAAGATTTCAGCAAAAATCCTACCCAGAATATTTTTGAATACACTAGAATATTTGTAGAAAGTAAACATAGAAAGAAGAGTAACAGAAAGCAAATTCATCAGAAGATCAAGCCACACATTCACCATTCCTTCAGTGAGCTTTGGTGCAAGCATCACATCCTGAAGCCACCAGGAAATACTGATGTACCCCTTTAATATCACTTGTCTTCATCCCCATTGGCTCACGTAGCTATCAGCCACATTGCTTCTGCTAATTCTGCACCACCTGGACATCCCCCTTAAAAATAAAAGGAATAGTTAAAAAGGCAGCAACAAAAGTGTTCAAGATGGTAGAGGCTGAATGGGCTATCCCAGATAAAAATTTTTGTATGTTCAGTAAGTACCAGTTATTTAGGCTAAGCATGAGGTGTAGACTTTAAGGCATGTCTAAAATGTACTGAAAAGAATAAAATCAAGTTTATCTTACTCAGAAACTGATGATACAGCAGGTGACTGGGGGAAAAGATCAGAAAGTAAGATTTAGATTAAAAATACAATGCCATGTGAACAGCAAACAATTTCCTATGTTAGTCAAATACCATTATGAACCTAACCAACAGAATACTGCTGAACAGTGATGCAGTGACTATACATAGTGAAATGTGAAACTTCAACAGTAAACAAGGAAGCAACATGAAACGCACCCCACTGCAGGGGATGAGGACTTCTCTCTACCTCAGTCATTTCTAGTCACTTGATCAGTCCTAGTCTCTTTCACAGAAGAGCTGAAAAGAGTGTTTGAAGCACAGATGAAAAAATATCAGTCAAGAAAAGAAGAGAGGAGGAAAGGAAGGAAGATAAGAAAACGAAGTAGTTCAGAGAAATAAACAAGGGAGTGGATAACATGCCACATACAGGCACACATTAAGTAGAACAGAGGAAGATGTTTTTAGTTTATCTTCACAAGAAAAATGATCCCATGAAAATGATCGCTGAGGAGCACAAAGCTGCCATGGAGGTGGCAATGAGACCAAGAGATCCTGGCTTTTACAAGCAGATTCATGGATCATAAGGGAAATCACAAGCAAACTTTAATCCTGTGTAAAAGGTGCAGTGATTTTATTGGAAAGCATTAAATCCCTACTGGGTCTCAGAATACACATCTGCTAATTATTCTCACCACTGGGAATTTCTGTGAAGTTCTAAAAGAAATATTTATCTTCTGCAGAGACCAGACAGAGGGCTCCAATGACCTGGCCAGCCCTTATGAGAGTACCTGCACTGCCTATTTATGTACAGGAAAGAATAATAGGGGAACTCAAAACTAATACATCCTCAGAATAGTAGCACTTCTTGAAATAAGAGTCCCAGCTTTTCCTCAATGACCTTTCAGAGACCTTGCTACCTATTACACAAGCTTAGAAATGTTTTGATACAGTAGCCATGTAAACCAACATTAATAACCAAAATTTACCTTGTAACACAAAAATTAAAAGCATTTTGCCTTCCATTAATCATTCTGTATGCATTTCAGTTATTTTTCAATCAAAATCTTGATAACACTCATTCTCAAAATAGTACACATACTGAACATCTGTGGCCATTTTCTTTCAGTAGTACAACAGAAACACTTTTATTACCTTATGAGTTTAACAATATATCTTTTTGTGGCCTCCTATTGCTTCAGATCTCCACTATTCATAGTGTAAGAGGTGGACTGTTGCACGTTATGTTCACAGTTCTCCAATCCTGCATCAGATCTGACAGGACGAATAACTGTACACTTGTCATCCTTTTTCAGACACTTATTCCTTTATCCCAAGGCCCAGATGCCTTTTTGTTAGATTGTGCTTCTTCTATAGCTTTCATCTCCCTTTACAAAAGGCAGAAAGCAATGCAGTACAGGAATGTGAAAAAATCCTGGCATAGAGCCTCTGAAATACTGTATCTTCCTTCCCTACTTCTGTTTTCCTTATCTCCTATTCTTTCTGCACTTGGCTATAGGGTTCCTCCCCAAAAATTTGGATGAAAAGCAAATATTTTCAGATGAATTTCCTCACAATGAAAAGTCTATTTTCTTCATATAACCCTAGGGCACTAATAGGATCTTTTTATGTATTCCTGCTTATCTTTCCTTCCATCCATTAAATCTCTAGATCAAGGGTTCTTGGACTCAGCTTGTGCAATCTTATCATGCTGTTTTCTTAATTTAAATGCTTGCCTTCACTCTGTGAATGTAATACTTCATCTGTTCATTACCAGTCTCCTTAATTCACTGTGTTGATTAAACATTTAAAAATATATGTATTAAATATTCATAAGAATTGGTTTTCTCACCCCAGTTCTAGCTCTGGAGTAATATAAACAGTCAATAGGGTTGATCAGTGCAATCATAAAGTCATCTTCCTTTTACCCTACATCAGAATAGTTTTCTTCTCACTGAGTCACAGCAAATTTTTAATCAAATATTTGATCACTTCTAAACTGTTCTTCATATTTTCAACTGTATTTTCCTCACCTATGAGAAGCACCCTGCAGTCCTGGTGCTGTGTAGCTGAATTGTGGCCACCCTTGCCCTTCCTTCTGAAAAGCTGCTCAGTTTACTGCTGCTCAGTATGGGTCAGCCCAAGGGGTAGAACAATAGCATAACACAGCGACTGCATTTTAGCTGATGTGTTGCTTTCTTCTGAACCCCAGCTAATACACATTATCCAAGGTGGATGGAGATAGAAACAAATACTGAAAAGCATGAGAACTGTCCTTGCACAGTACCCTGACAGAAGAAGGCGGCTGGAGGTCCCCAGCTGAGGGCCCTGCAGCAAGGAGCAGAGCCATGCTCCTGCACATTCCCAAGGCTGTGCTGCAGCCACCAGGCAGGCCAGCGTGCTTCCTTTGTCCAGATGGACTCCTGCAGCTCAGTCAGGCAACTGATTTCAAATTTAGTAACTGAAAATATAGTTATATCTTCCCCTCAGATGTTACTCTTGTACAGAGGAAAAGGGACTCTAAGAAAGTCTGGCTTAAGATACAAGGCTTTAGATCATTATATCACAGTTTCCATCTCAGTGTTCTTTTAATTCAAAAAAAATATTTCCAGCAGTGAAAAATATAAAGAACTGTGATTCTTTTTCCTGTGCCAAAGAGAGTTACTTAGGTGAGGGAGCTGGAGATAAAAGGTTATGTGCAGTGAGATTTCTTTTATTGTGGCACTGAATACCCAACACAAGAGGTATAAGTGCCCTTTACAGCTCAGAACAGTCTCAAATGTCCACATTCCTGGATTCCTGTCAGCATGCTACCTCACCCTGCTGCTCTGAGTTTTCTGAGATGCAATGGTCCTGACTGCTTGTACGCTAGAGATCTCCACACTAACAGCAAAGTTTCTCAAAGCCTCCTGTGAGGTTCAAGCCACTACTACTGAAAACCAATGTCATGCTTAAATATGCATTAAAGCAGTGAGTGACTTTTCATTATTTGAGGTATTTTCACATTGTAACTATAGTGGTGCCACAAACACATAATTAATATTTCTCTTCCACTGACACCTTCTCCTCATTCCCCTCATCCTCCTCCTGCTGCTGCTGTAATTTCTTCCCAGCTGCTACCTTACACCGCTCCCTCCGATTTGAAGCCACCACCTGACAGAGGCAGGCTTTAAAAGCTGAGTTTGTCTTTATTTCCATCAAGAGCAATCACAGCTGCAAGTTTCAGTACCCACAGAGGCTTTTAACTGTAACTTTTTATTAGAAGTGCTAAATCGGGAGTAATAAAAATTCCCAGTTTAATAGTTTAATAAAACAAGGAAGTTAAAAGCCAGCATGGAGCAGCACCGAGACTGGAGGTGCCAAATCTTTGGGTTTAAAATGGTGAGGCTTTCTCCTGTACTTTATGTTGTAAGAAAAGATTCTCCACTGAGGTGCTCTGGGCATAGATAGATTTCTGCAACTATGCTGAAGAATTTCACAGTCTGTAACTGTACTCCTACAAACTGTGAGACTAATATACACTGCAGCTGCATATTGTCACCTTTTGCACATCACCTGGGAGCAAATGGTCCTTTCAAAGTCCCACTAGTAATTTTCTAACATGTTCTGCAGTAAGACCTAAAGCCAGGCGCTTTCTTTATAAATAAAGCTTCTGGGGCTTGGCAAGACTGACTCTTCACATTAAATATATTGGCATTCTTTTCCAATAAAATAAAAATTGGAAATATATTGGAAATATTATTTGTAATAAGAAATTTGGTTAAGAAATGTCACACAAAAAGGCCAATTCCAGACCCACGTGTTGCCAGATCTGCTCAACTCACTGCTTGGCAGTGCATTTTCTTTCATTATTTTGCACTGTCAGAAGTATTACAGGGGCTTAGGCTCATTTCCACATGTCAGAACTTAATCTGAAACTTCATTTTATCAGGAACTGGATTAAACCCAGTAATCAGAGCATAAGAAAAAAAAAAAAGATTTAAAAACAAAATAACAAAACAAAATCAGTGGGAAGAGCTTACAACTTTCCCTATGCACAATAGCAATGAGTTCCTCTGGCAGGCTCTAGCCTGGCCTGCCATGCACAGGGAGCTCCCCACCAGATGCCCCTGACTGTGCTGTGCCTAGGGTAGCCCACGTGGTTTCCCCGGTGCATTTCTTCTCCTGCTATCTCAAGAGCCTCTCCCTTCAAAGAAAAAGCCCCAAAGGTGACATGACAACCCTGAACCCTGCAGTATAGATGCATCTCAATACCATGCAGAAAGACTGTGGGCAGCCCAGGGATAACATATGAGAATCTCCTTCAGGAAACCAGCAACTCAGATGTGGTTATCCCTTCCAGCCACTCTTTTCCTTTTAATAGCTAAAATCTTCCAAGAGAGTATTCCCAGCACTGTTCTTTGATTATGAGGCTATTCAAGTACACACGTATATTTCCGTTACTTGATTCTTCTACATATGATGATTCCCATCCAACCCTACTTGGAAAGACTCTTTCACCCATTTTTTGTATTTGTCACTCGAGAAGTTTCTATTCCCCCTCTACTAATAAGTGTCCTAGACCTATGTTAATTCCCACCCTTTAGTTCCCTCTTAATCGGCATCTTGCTGGACAAGGAAGGCAGACTGCATTTCAAAACTTGACATACACGTAAGCATTACCTATGAAAGCAGAACAGTATCAACTGCCACACCATAGGAAGGAAGGGAGGAGGTAGCCCAAATAGTGTATTATGGAAAGTTTGGGGTTTATATTAATTAAAACAAGCAAACTGAGTCAGTAAAACTCAGACCTGTACTACCACTACTACTAAGATGTGTAATTGGTCCACTTAGTTCCTTTCATATTCAGGTCAGCCAACGTTATCCTCCTTCATACAATTTTTATAAACTCTAATTTCTGAAAATACAGCTGTTACCATTAAAGTGATTTTACATTAAATCCCTTTATTATCTTTACATCATTTTCTTTTGGCAAGATGCCTTGGTAGCTCTATTTTGATTTATTTTGCTCTATTCTTTTTTTTATATCAGAGAATGCATTTTCAGTAACACATAGGCTATCAGTTCCACTTCAGTAGTAGATAAATAAAATAGATAAGGATTATATAAATTTAATTTTTAGAAATACCAGTTATTTGAAACAGATATTTTCCTTCTAAGTTTTGAGAAAATGTCATCAGAAAAGGCTACTGAGTTTCAAGATAGAATTCAAGCTCACCACGTAAGAAATTGTATTCTGAACTCAAATTTACATTATATAAGGTGCAGAAAAAGGAAGTCAGTAGTTTGCAGATGAAGATGCTCACTCATCTAGACATACACACTATATGCCCACGTTTATTCCCTCAGTTATCCTTATTTCTCAGTGATGACTGTTTTGTCTTCCTGTTTCTCATACAGGCTGACCTGACTCCCAGAAGAGCGGCATTTCCTGTCCTATCACATTTTACAAAGTTTTCTCCACAGCCTGCTATAAATGACAACTGCTGGATTTCCATCTGTAAAATCCTGCAACCCTGGCAAGACCACTTAATTGATTTGTGGTCACGGATGAGATACCATGTGGGTCTGCCTAGAGTAGGATCAATTTCATGGTGTTGCAAGAACATAAAAGATAGAAGAGGCAAAGACTGGTAATTCTATGTCAATAAATTTCAAGGTCATCTAGAAGTGACAGTGCATAATTAAAGAGCATAATTTTATTACCAGCAATCTAATCTCAGTTAACCATCTTAAAGACCCTGAATGAAAAAAGGAATGAAGACAACTGTTTTTTTTAAATCATACTCTCAATGTACTTTAAAGGTCTAGTCAAGGGCTATGTAAAACATATTTTTCCATCTCTGATCTCTTCTGTTATTTACAGCTCAGGCATTTTATTTATACATAACTACAACTCTTCCTACTCCTCCCTCTCCCCCCCCCAAAAAAAAAGTTCCTAATATTTAAAACATGCATTATAGGGACATTAGTAAGATGCTGAACCTATTTTTGTTCTTGTATAACTGCTTTGCTCTGGGAAGTTGGGGCATTTTGGAATCCAACTTTATTTGGCATTTCTATTTTGGAATAAGAATAGTCAAATGCCAGGCATAACATCCGAGCAAAGCAGGAGTTCCCTCCCGGTGCACACCACTAGAATTGTACTGATGAAAGTTAGCTCTGCACATACCCCTTTGAAAACAGTCAACTGCTTATTTTCATGTCTCAAGATTATTAGCAACCTAACAGATGAAAAGAAGCACAATGTGTTTCTGGAGAAACAAACACATTTCACTCTTCTCATAACTCATGATCATTTACAAAGCAAAGAAGTTTCAGACAGACAAGTAACTTAGTGACAACAGTAGATAGCTCTTTTAGAGATTGTATCACTCCATCTAGTTTGATATTTGGTTGAAATACATCATCTTAGCATGAAATTCAGAGAAAGATTAAAATTCACTATAGAACACCCACAAAAAGAGAGTAAGAAGCACGAAAGGCCCAGTGAGCTGTCACATAATCGTAGGCCTTCAAAAACATGTAGGAGAAAGCCTGAAAGAATTAAGACAGCATACTTTCTGGAAGGGCACTCTTCAAATCTGTGTAGAAGATGCAAATGGAAGAGAAAGAATTAAGACACTGTTTGTTGTAAATAAATTGTTTCTTCTGCCCTCTGAGAGCAAAATAAGGAATAATGGGCTTAGCATTCAGCAAGAGATTCATGAGACACTAAGAAAAATTCTAAGCAATGAGGATAGTGAAGAACTGTAATAGATTGCTTCAGCACTGATGAACTTTAAGAACATATTACAGAAACATTTATCTGGAAAAGCTTGGTAGAAGTGAAGTTGTGTTCTGGAAAGGCAGAGTCTCTCCTTTTTCTCTCCCCCACTCCTCAAGCTATGTTTTCTTATAATTTATCATGATTTCTTTTTTTCTTAAAGCTGTTTATTTGTCTGCAAATTTCAACATTAACTCATGTCCGCATTAGTTAGATACACAAGTGGTTTATTCTTCAGTTAAATCTTCTCTGATGAAGCCCTGTGCTGTAGTCACCCATCTTTACAGCTGAATAGAAAGCTGTTTGGAACTATAAATATTTTCCTTCCAGACTGAGCCCAGCATGCTCATGGGAATTCTAATCTCCATAGCACATGGAATAGGAAGTTGTGACTGGAAAGCCAAGCAGACAGAAGCCTTCCACCGAGACTGGATGCTATCCTTATTTCTTATGAGTGTTACTACAATAATAATTTGCTGTGGTGCCCAGTAGTGCTGCATAAGCCTTCCTGGCTGCTTTCAGGGTTTTACTATAAATCTACAAGGAACATAAAGTCTATCAAATGCTTCAGCAAATCAGAGTGCCTAAGTATTAATGAAGATGCTCTCAGTCCAAATTCAAAAAGAAACAAACAAGTCTTTCTTACTCTGTAGGAAAGGTGCTGAAGTAGGCCTTATAAGTCAAAAGGGAAAAAGAAAAAAATATACTGTCTACAGTACTCATTCTTTTTCCCCTTATCAACATACTCTTTAATGCTGGACTTAACCACAACCTTTCTCAATCAACTCTCACACCAAAGCTCTAGAGTCCTACTGTATGACTTCTGACCCATCACATCTACAATATCTTAATTAGATACCAATTATCACCTCAAAATCCAATTCAAAAATTACTAATAGCAACAATATATGAATTAAGCAGTTGTTAATTATAGTATGAGGAATCATAAATTTTTCCCCCCAGATTTTTTTTGTAAGCAGTGAAAGCAAATACATTCACAGTCATTGTTTATTAAGATGAGAGATATAAAAGATTTGCTGTTTCTTCATAAAATTTACCAAGAATCTCAATATTAGTCTATCAGCTTTTCTTAGCGCATCCTTACTAACTTATTGGCCACGCAATCTCAAGTGCTAGTCTTCGGAGTTTGTGCTGAGTGTTCGTGCAAGGCACAAGGAACTTACTGAATTAAAACTTAAAATTTGGCTTGCTTCCTTAGGCCAAAACAACAAACCCAATAAACAAGCAAAAGCTACACAGCTAGTTTACTAAGATACCAGAAAGACATTTTAAAATTCACAAAAAGAACAAGAAGCAAGAAAAAAAGTTACCACATCTGTACTTTAAGATCTTGTTACATAACCAAAACCCCATTTTGTCTATTAACACTGAGTTTCTCAGTCTAATTTACTTATTCTCAGGGCACTAAAACAGAGTAAGGGACTCCTATAATGCCCATAGTGCAGTTGGTTACTGCACGTAGGTTTCAGTAGCCTGAACTAAGGCATCTAATGCCATGAAGTTGTTCTAGGCTTACCCACCTGCCCTCTAACTAGCATCCTCAAAAGGTGTAGTTGGATTGTCCATACTTCCCTCGTCATAAAGACTGGTACCTTACTTGTATAATCTTATGTTCAGCTTCAGATTTTAGTAACAGTAAGTAGGCAATAACTGCTTGGTTACTGTCTTACTATGTACAGATCTCAGCCTTCTAAATAACAGTGCATTTATTACTGGAGCTCTGGCCTGCAGAACCTAAGCTCTGACACAGCAAGGAAGCAATCACCTCACCAGAGTAGACAGCCTTCCTACCATCACTGCTCATGGTGTTTCTCGGCTGCTTTCCCTCTCACCAGCATTTTAGGCACCCAGCTTGCTAGGTACTGCAGTAGAACAAGAGCTTGTACCTTAGGGCTTTGATAAGCAGTATATTGAAAATCCTAACTGTTTTTGTAGCCCCTAAATTACATTCACCCATGGTTATACTGAAAGTGATAATGTAGAGAAATTGAGTCTTCTCCCTTGAGTGACAGGGTATACTGATCATTGACCCATGCTGATGTTTATCTTCCTTGGTAGAAAATAAGTTTTGCCTTTTATTAACTGCTACTAAGTCAGAAAAAGAGCAGGGGGTAGGGAAAACTAAGGGTAAGAAAGTAATAGTTGTAAGGTGCAGCTTGGGAATTACACTGGCTGGTTTGTGCATTTTACCTGAGCTCATATGGTAGAAGGGGAGGCTTTGGAGACTGAATAATGGAGCTTATAAGTGCATCTTCATTTTTTTCTTTAACGGGAGATTCACATGTTGCCATTCCATATACTACCATTTTTACTCCAGCTTATGGTGACACCAAATCTTGTCACTGGCCACGGTATGATGGAGTAAACTGTCACCTTCAGCCTGATATTGGATCAATAGGTACTGACAAATCTGCTGTAATGCTATTGTGGGATGGGAAGCACAGCAATAACAGTGGGGTGGCAAAGCCTTAAGCTACAGCAAGTGAGGGTAAGCCCAAATGCAGCAGCTATGGATTTAGAAACAAAAGAAAAAATCTGCTTACTCTTAGAAGGCCTCAGGTAGGCAGGAGTCTCCAGCAAGTATTCTTGCCTCCATTGCTAACTTTTAAATGAGATCTGGGAAGGGGTGAATCCTGGCTCTACTCCTTCCAGTCACTCAGATACATTGCATGCACCTGAGCTCCCCTGGATTGGCCCTGCCTTCCACCAGGTGCTCAATCACTGCTTCAAGCAGTGGCTTAGCATTTCCGCTACACCAGCACATAGCATTCTTTCTGTTCCTGTATGAGCACTAGTGGGACGCACTTGGTGTAAACTCTGCAATGTTCCAATGTTGTCACCATTGTTTCAAACGTATTGAAGCTGATATTCAGTTCCGTACACAGTTTCCTGGTTATAAACTGCCAATTCAGATGGATGAGCTGTTTGAGATGCTCTTCACAGTGATAGCTGTGCATGGCTATCTGGAACGTGCCTTGTCTTTCATGTTGCTATCATCACTGATGAAATGCACTACTCCCTGTGTCACTGTGCCCACATCCACTGTTTGGTCTCCAGAAATGTTCAGCAAGTGTCAATGAATGCCAATGGGTGCCATTTTTTTCCACATGGAGAAAGTCAGTGACACCCTTTTGCTTCATATGCACTTCCATGTCAGACACCATTTTGTCAGACAGTTGTGTGAACACTTTTAGTTAATATTCAGGTTTTTTGGCTGTCTTCTGAATATCACCTTAAAGCTTGATATGTAATACTTGTTAAGGATACACAATTAAATCTTTGTCATGTCTACTCTAAACTATCAGGATGCACTCAACTCTAACACATGCTATTGCCTAAGAAATCATTGAGTTCTACAAGTAGAGCTGAATGGCACTGCTCTTATTCCATAAATGAATATGGGAAAACCCTGAAGCATAAGTGAGCACACAGTTAATGTTAAATACTTACAGCTTTACTAATATATGTTCAGCGTATGCACCACAGTGAGAAGGATGCATTATGTCATTTTCTCCCCAAACGTCCACACTGAGCACCAAGAAGAAAGCATTAGCAGTTCCAAGGGGAAAAGAAGCTT
This sequence comes from Meleagris gallopavo, assembly GCF_905368555.1. NCBI lineage: Eukaryota > Metazoa > Chordata > Aves > Galliformes > Phasianidae > Meleagris > Meleagris gallopavo. The sequence goes on along the minus strand of NC_139414.1, from coordinate 5,390,137 downwards.
TCCATGTTTGCTAGAGTGATCCCATCTGGCCTAATTAAATGATCTGCATTGACTGCTGGGTAAAGTCTTATTGTGCTCTCCCAGCTGGAGGATGAAAATGTAACTGAGGCCTGCTTGAGGGAAATAACATGCAAGTGCCTCTCGGGGAGCTGAGTCGTGCTTGAAGCTTTTAAAAATGCAGGAGCAGTAAGTGAAGATAAAAATCTAGGGAAAGCGTCATCCTTAGTTTTATGAAAAACAAGTGAACTGCTTTCTGCTTAGATAGAGATATCACCTACAGGTCTAGTTCCTCCTTGGTGCACAAGGCTAGTGAAGAACACAAAAGAAGGATCTCTTGCAGGAGGAAACAGTACTAGAACAGAACATGAAGCACAGAATGCAAATAAGCTATTGTCAGTAACATAATGAGTAGCTGAAAAGTGCAAAATGAGCAAATAGTAGACTAATTATGACAGAATATGAAGGACTGCCAGCATCAAGCACTCAAATACTGTGTCAAGACTCATAAAAACCATAAAGTCATAAATTCGGAGTCTCTTCATCTTCTGTAGTCTCTTGCTGAGCCCTTAGAATCATTTTGCGCTTTTTCTGTTGCCTATAGTAACAATGCTTTTAGCATTATGAGTATTAATGTGGTTTTTTGTTTGTTTGTTTTTACATATAATCACATGGTGCCAGAAGGGAGTGCTCACAGTGAGTTATTTAGCCTCAGGTAGTGGTGCACAGTACATCCCTGCTATCCTGAAGGTGTTGAGTGTTATGAAGTGCGTAGACTTTTTTTCTTTATGCAGATAGGGATGCTTATGGTTTTGTTGTTTAATACTGAATATGACCTAATATTGTGAATGGATTGATGTATTTAGATCATGCATCTTGTAAAGTGACATATCCACCTGTTTAGGTGGTAACAACATTCAAACAAGTCCCAGTCAGTGAATCAAGGCATGAAAGCATTTGAGTTCCTTTATATTAATAACTTTTCCTTATGCTACATTTGACATGTTTTGGAAAATATCAAGTATACTCCGATCTTTTTTAGAGATGCACTACATCTGCTCATAAGCTGCTTTGAAAGGCTGACTTTCCCTCTATTTGTACGCTAAATACAGTTAAATGTTCTGCTAGATGGACTTGGGCTGAAATGATACTGATTTTTGGAGTACTATACCAGGAAGAATGAAGGAAATGAAAGTGATTCTAGCGAATCAGTTCATCTTAAAGGAACAATAAAGATGGAAGCATAGAGCACTAATCACTCAATTCCATCTATTAATGTCATAGCACACTGTACAAATAATGCACAAATCACATAGCACATTGCCAAAGATCTTTCCGTCTATACTGCATTCTCAACATTTTTATTGCTTAACAATCTGTATCTTCATTACAGTGTAACTCAAAAATGGATTTATATCAAATATAATCATAGACCTGACTCAATCTATAATTGATGTGCAATCTAAGGTCTTCTGTATGAATTCCAGATGAACAGCATTATTTTACACTTGATAGCATTTTTATCTTTTGCTAATATCACACTGAAACATAAGCTTCTTTAAGAGGTCAGCTGTAAGTTTTATCAGCTGTCAAAACTCAAAGATAAAACCTCCGTGTATATGCAGATTCTACACATCTGATGACAGTTCTTTTTAGCTATATTCTCAAGAAACTAAGTACACCTCTAAATCTAATCACACATCTAGATTGCAGTGTAATCTAGATGCCATGTATATGCAACTGTGGCCATCTGGTTATGATCTGTTAGAATAAATCTGTGCATGAACTTCAAATAAAAAACACAGGATGAAAAATTTGCATAAGTGTATGATGCTTTACCTCATAACTGTAATCTGCACGCATACAGATTAACAGGAAGCACATTTGTATCTTTTCAAGACCTTTTCTATTTGATATTCCAGTTAATCCTAGGTCCTTTTTAGTCTTTGTCTGTTTTAATGAGTAAACTACTCCATTTTCAAAACAGCTCTTTTCCTAGTGAAGATGTAAGTTCTCAAAAGTGTAAGGAATGTGCCATCAGGGCAATAAAAAGACATGAATATGATTAATGAATACCTCTATGAACTGAGAATGAGGGTATCTGAGCAGAGCTCTCAGTTGTTCTGCATTGCTGCAGAACACATCGAAAAATCACACTCTTTCTCTGTATCACTCCCTTTATAAACCTTATCTTCTATATCAACATGCATTTGCAAAGTTTCTGCTAGGATTTGTATGAAAACCACTGGGGACTATAGGAACCACACAATCTTACTGAAAAACTCAGACACAGAAGAAATACAAAGCTACCGATTTCACTGTAGTTGTGTTTTTGGCAACATGGTCCACAAAGTTAAGGGAAGCCAACAGAAACATTAGATTTTGGTTCAGATTGGTTTAACCAGAGTAGAACTAGACCAACCTGTTTGTTGTTCTAATACACAGTTGTGACCAGAGCTGAGAGTTTTCTTTTAGTCTACGCTGGAGTAAATCTTACTGTACGTCTGTTAGATCACACCAGATCCAGGCTTATTTAATACTCTGAACTGCCATGAGAGCTGCAAGATTTAAAATTACTGTTATCCATACTATATGGATATACACCATTAAACCACTCCTTAGCTAAGGATAGCAGAATATGAAGTTTTTATTAGGGAATTGTTTCTTACGTATTTATTACAGTTTAGGCAAGACTAAAATCCTTGTATTCAAAATGGCATTGCTGTCAAAACTATATTAGTGATTTTGGCCTACATCTCAGATTTTGTGGTTATAGAGAATGGTACTGATTTAAAGCTAAGAAACAGCCTTCTTCTCTTTCAAATCCTGTAGTTCTGATCTGTAAAAGCAATTGATCCAAAGGTTCTTTTAGTTATCTTAATGGAATGTAGGAATAATGTTCTAGTGGAAGATTTCTGACTCAGATCTGTTCTATCCTTGCCTATGGGTTGCATGATATAACCAAACTATTAATATCTAGAATGTACTATCATATTCTTGTTTTTTCTTCTCTGCCCTTGCCCAGCTGTTGAGTAAGATGCAATCTCAATCAACCATTGCTGGGAAAATATTTGAGCTTTACTATGTGATCAGTTTAGTTATGGTTTTCCCTTTTTTATTGTACACTAGTAGATTTTAGAATCTCCAAGTACTGAACATCTACAGTGGATATAGGAAGCCCAAAGTAACTCATTTATTTAGTATAAACCATCCATGAACAGAATATGTTTGTATACAATTAATGAAATGAGGAGTCTGCTTCCAGTTCAACTACATGAAGCATTAAAACATTTTAGCATTATTCATCACTAGTTTTCCAAGGACTGAAAATACTTTATTTACAGATATTTAAAGAGATATTTACAGTAACTTCACACAGAAGCACAGCTGCAAGGCAGCATCTGATTACATATATACACAGCTAGGAAGTAGATCCAGCAGTTTGCAGCACTATTATTACATTAAAATGAAAATAACTATTTTTGCAGTTCAAGATAGTACACAACACCAGTTATTATTAAAAGGGCCCTGGATGGATGCTCTGCAGCATTCCAAAGGGGTGGCCTAATTTGCAGGCACCCTAAAGCACAGCTGAATTAGCAGTCCAGAACTCTACATCACCATCTGTTCAGCATTCTGAACAGCCAAGCTTATCTTCTTCCAGACCCAAAATACATTTTTTATGGCACAAACGTATTTTTCTATGAGCAATTAAGGCAGCTCCAGGAGATGGATTATTATAAGATCTACTTCAGACACTGAAATGTTAATTGGATATTTTGGACTAGCCAGAAAAAAAAAAAAAAGGTCAATTTTCCAAAGTTTAACTGATTTAGGAGGCCTGGTAAAAACAGCCCAACCCACTCACCCCCAGTAAAACAAATCTAATCCTTCTCCGCTAGTTCCGCAAGTATGCACTTTATCACAGCTATGTATGAGTATGCATGCAGATTATCAAATTATTGGTGTACAGTAGTGCATGGAGCAGAAAGTCACTTAGCATGCATCGTGGAGAATTTTCCATACACATTGTCTGCTATGTTTTAGGAACAGAGGATGTCTGGGGAAAGAAGTGAATAATATGAATTGTGGTAAAAGCACATTAAGAGTAGAATTTCTCTTTCCAGATTAACCAGTGAGTGTAATTTCAGTCCTACAAGCATTCAGTCCTACTACCACTAAAAAAACATCACTTTGAAGTAAGATTTTACACCACATCTGCTGTATTACAGCTCAGTATATACACAGCAAGTTTCTTAGTATTTTAAAAGAATATAAGATATTGCTTGGGTTGGATTATAAACACTGTATTCCTATGAATATGATGCCACAGTTTCTACTGTGTATAATATGGTAATTAATGAACATATATACTGTAGTGGTGGGATGACTCAGGACCAGCACAACAAGTTTTGCACTCTAGTAGTTCAACTTGTGCTAGACATTGCCATACTGCTTGTGTTACCCCAAATCTGAGACCAATATCTGTTTAACTCCAATGAGATTTTTTAGTACGTGTTTTGTTGGCTAGCTATATAAAGCTAAGAACTCATTTTTGTTTATTCTTCTTAGGTAGATCAGAATACCGCTCATTTACTACAGAACTTTCTTACTAAGATGATAAAGACACGATGGCACAGATTTCTCTAAAGTAACTAATATGCACTTGATTTTATGTACCTAATTTTTTGTAATGTTTGGTCTATTTCTGCCATCTACTCTTTCAGATCATGAACTAAAGTCTCCCATACTTGAGGTACATAATTTTGTCCATCAAAAACAAGTTTTGTCTCCAGATAGCAATATATTTTTTGTACTTCTTGAGCACTGGAGAATTTTATTTTACTTTGATCAGTGTATATATGTGGTTTTATGGATATATTACTCTTTCAGACTAATTTAAAATAATCTGCATTAATACTTCTTCTAAGTTAAGTTTGATATTAGAGTTTCTATTTAAGTTTTCCTTCATATTTGCAAGTCAAACTTAGATGTACTCTGAAACCATTCAAATATTAATCAAATACAGATCATGGTAGAGCAACAAATTGTCAGGAAGACAAACTGTATAACAACTCAGACTTAATAATCGTGTTCATCTCAGCAAGGCTCACTCATAAAGCAAGCAATGCACATAAACTCCTTCTATGTTGTACACTAACAGCTGAGAGCATGGGGGGGAAACAAATGTCTGGATATAGTACCAGGTCAAACAAAAAGATTCTACCCTCTATAAGCACAAACACAGTTTCTTTTCCCTTGAGATCTATTCCATCTCCAGTACAAAATCCCAGCTGTCTACTTTCTTACAATTTTATTCTAAGTAATTTGCCATGATAAAGCTATTTAGCCCCTAGGCAATTTTCCACATTTCTGTACTGTCAGTCAAAAGAACAAACTTTGCCCAAATTGGCTCCAAAGCCCAGATGGAGAATTAAAATTGTTTTTTGTTGTTGTTGTTGTTTTTCTGACATAGAGCTTGTGACACCCTGTTATACCAAGAGCAGGTAGCTCATTCAAGTCCACTCTAGAAGTGGTCTCTCTGTTAACTGTGCTTGTTCTCAGCTCTCATCTGTCACAGCTGTGACTTCGCTAGTCTGGTCTCATCAGCTGGTATAACAATGCTCCATTTTCTCTAGCTGTCTTACCTGGGACTTCAGTCTCCCTCTCTGCAGTCAGACAAACTTCAAAATCACAGAAATGGGAAAAAGCACATGGCATCAGCATTCTGTCATTAATTATTTGGTAAACGTCAACAGCAGGTAACCTACAGCAATGTCCATTTTCTGCACTTTCGTTCTGCATCGTTGGGCTGTCCCAAAAGGACCCTTGGAAACCTTCCTATGACATGGCCCACCTCACTTCCCAGGGGTCAGGGTTGAGCAGCCTCTGCCGCCCGCTGGTGAGAACCTCCTGGTTCCAAGACTTTTCACTTCACAATATGCAGCTGCAACAACAACTCTTAAAAGCAGTGGCTCTGGAATAACCTCCTAGCTAATTTGGTAGAAAACTGATAAGGTTTCCAGTGGAAACCTGTTAGCAATGTGAACAAGATCCATCAAAACTGGTATGCATCAAAGGAATAGATATATTTCTTTTTAAAAAAATCTGTATTTTGCAGTAACCTCATACTTCCTTGGAAGATGAACAAGTGTGTTTTTCATCCTTCACCTTCCTTCCCCCACAGGGCCTAACCTTTCCATAAAAACAATTCCAGACTTTATAATACCTTGCCGCAAATAATGCACCACCTCTTGTAAGCTTTGACATTAAACACAGCTTATGGTTTTGGGAACTGAGTCTGTGTCCCCATAACATTTTTGACTTTGTTTTCTGTATAATATACATAAACCTGTCCCTCTCCTCCTCCTCCTTAATGGAATTTTGACTGGGGATGAGCCCAGTCAGAGCTTGGAGGCAATTGCAGAAGCCATCTTCTGATTGGTGCTACTCCAATAGGACTATGTGACATTGTATAATTGCCATTTTTTATATCATGTTTAAAATCCAGCTTGGAGCAATTGGGTGATAATTGGCTCCCCTTCTATGAACACTTTAAAAAAAAAACAAAAAAAACTTCGGAAGTCAAACTTAATGTCTCCCCCCAAGTTATATCCACTTCACTACTTTGAATATATTATGGCTTCATTTTCATTTTTAAATCACTCTTTGTCAGCTCTTGGCTATCAGCCCTCACTTCAAGTATTCAAAGATACGAATCAGTTTCTTTCATCATTTACACAGTGCTTCTTCTAGAAGCCATTACCATTATAGTAAGGAAATCTACTTTAAAAGAGTTTTTTTTTTTTAATTTTAGCTAAAGAACTTCGTTAGGACTTCGAACAAGTTTAAGATCATTAAAGTAGAAAGAGCAAGGAAAGCGATGCAAGAAGAACGAACAGTATATAGCTTACCATTTGGAATAAAAAGGAGCCATAAGATTAGATTGTGAAGTACAACATTCATTGTCTTATGGCATTGCAGCCACAGAAATATCATACCCTCTCAAAAATACATTTTTGGATTATACCACAAAGTATTTCAATACCTCAAGAGCTTTGTAGCTATGCTGAAACCCTTCTGTAAGATGTAACTAACATCAAACCTGTCTAGTCAGGAAAGACTGTTCAACATGCTTTTTCTTGTCTTGTTTCTGTCTTCTCTGCTACAGAGGTTCTATTGGCCAAAAGAAAATTTGGTGCACTAATACTATCTCATTTAAAAAGAAAAAAAAGAATAGCTACAACAACAAATACATTTAGCTGCATCGCTTATACTGAAGGGAAAGAAAAGCTATCCTCTAATATTACATTTCTCATACTACAATGTCTCATTTGAGAGATGGAAAAGTGGCTGCCCTTTGTACTCTCCTTATTTTGAGTGCTACAAGATAATCAGTGCTATCAATATATTGATGTAATTTCATCAACAGCAAAGCAGAATTCAGCAGACCCTCGAGCAAAAGAGCAAGCTACTAAGCTCTATAGACTTTTCTAAACCTTACTTTTATCATCTTAATACAGATGTGTACTTGTAAAATAAGTTGTCCTTAGGATTAAACAATTTGAAGTCTGATTTTATACACTTTAACCATTCAAAACACAAAATAAAAAATTACCAAAAGGTCTCATTTCAGAATGTATTGAGAGGCAGGCCAACAACACTTGAAACACAGACTGGGGGCACTTGCAAAAGAAGCTCTCAAGTATTTTTCCCCTCATACCAAGATAAAGTTTACAGTGTGAATACCAACAAGCTCAGTTATATAATCTAAATGTCACCTTATCAAAACCCATGAGCAAATTCATATGCAATTTCCAAAATCCTATGTTTTGAATGATTAAGCCTCTGCTGCTAAAAATTCAACCAGAGCAGCTGGAGGAAAGGGACGGGAGAGGGAGGAAGAGTAGAGAAAAGCTCCCCATTTGTATCTTCCTCTCAAAGCACAACCAGGTCAAGGTTTTCAATGCAACTGATAGATCCTTTTTTAAAATCAGTTAATTAACAATATATTTGTTCTCTCAGGCTTCCACAACCCCTATGGTAACTCCCTTCACTAAAAATTTTGAGCCAGAGAGGGAATACCTTTCAATTCTACAAAAGTGTTTGATTTCAAATTCTTCCTTTCTGCACCAGGTTAAAAAAAGCAATGCTTTGCAGTTTCCTGGGAAGGAGTAGGTCCCTAGAACATCCTATTTCTGAAGACATTCTCTAAATCTTTGCTCTAAAATTCTGCTAGACACTGTTCCAATAAACACACTCATTACCAATATCAAGTTGGGCAGATAATCTGGGATTCACGGTTTGCTGAATTTCAGACATCCAAATAGCTGCAGGCTTCTTCAAGTGCAGATTAGCCTGCCAAGTCTTAATATACTAAGATGTAACTTTTTAGAAACAAACAAAATCAATACAAAACAAAACCAACCCAAACGCATTTCCACAAATGCCTTTGTTCATTTCTACCCATTTAAATCAATGGATTTAAGGGAAACCGAGGAGCAATTCCACTGAGCTAAGGTTTGACTCTTGGTGAGAGGTGTTTTCAGAATGGCAACTTTTCATTTCACTTCTGCATTTTAATTTTTCTATGTGCATAGATGTTGCACTGTGAACAGGAGCTATTACGCATGCAAAATTGAAGGAATCCTATGAAACACAAATCTGAGGTTTGGCATTTTCACTCAGCTGCCAGATGCATACTGCAGAATTGTTCTGGGACCTTTAAAAATGATTCTGCATATCTCCTGAGAAAACTGATAACATTGCACAGTATCTAGGGGAATAAAAACTTTCTAAATGGAAAAACAGATCAAAGATCAAAGAAATGGTAAAGGCAATGGAGAACAAAAGAATGATTAAAAATCACAATAGCAGATTGAGAGCTGCCTGAGAAACTGTGAGAGAAAAAAATAGACGCATTGATCTTCAATACATCAAATAAGTACAAAAATGATGTTGCTAATCGAGAATTATACTAATTGACTAACACAAATTATACTAAGTGACTGATATTAGTAAAGAAACATTCACATCTGAAATGCTCCACAAAATCTCCATTTGTTCATACTAGAAGTCACGTCTTGTCCACAAATGCCCTACGTATCCTGAAAGGCACATAAGATTTGTGAATTATATTTCTGAACTCTATTCAAGAGTTCAGCAAAGCTGAGATGATAGACAGTTGGATTTAAAATGCTCAAGTATCGTACTGATACAAGAATTTTTTGCCTCTGTTTAATCATCAGCAGTTTCGAGCACAGAATTATTTCACTGTAATATTTTAATTAGTTTACTTCTAAGGCTTTCTGACAGATGCAATTTTAGAGAGAGACGTGAAGGACAGTACAGTACCTGGCAAATAGACACTGTACCTAATGATCATGGAATCTAACATGCAGGAGTTTGCCATAAGACAAGTTCCTGGATCACACAGCAAAATTCAGAAGCAGTGAAAATAGACATGGTGTTATTTTTTAATAACTCTATGTTTAAAAACTTCCTTCAATGTCTAAAAATTAACAGCTATTTATTCACAATTCAGATATGTAACTTCTAAAAAGTTATTATGTGACCTTAACGCCTCAGCACAGAATTGTAGTTCTGTGCCTACTCACCATGAAATACCTCCACTGCTGCTTCTAGTCAGCTTGAGGCCTCTTTGTTTAGAGACTGAATCCAGCATGCTGGCTCTGTTTTACTTATGCAGAACAGGTTCTGAAAGGCAAACAGAAACATGAACATGGGTTATGTTGGAAGCAAAAAAGAAACAAAAGAGGTTCCAGTCCACAGGCAAATCAAATGCACACTTGGATTTCCTTTTTGCAAAAATACAAGCTAAAAATAAAAACTGAAGTTATTCCCAGTATTTATTTCTTTTTAATGAAAATTTGAGCTAGATAATTTGATAGATACCTGTATCTATATCTTCTACAGATGTTTTTGTTTGTTTGTTTTTCGTTTTTTGTATTTTTCTTCCTCCCTCTCCCTGCAGAATCCCCAGGATATATCAGCAATCCAGAAAAAAAGGGCTTTAGGTGTTTATCTTTGAAACCTCAAGGATAAGCGGATTTGAAATTGTACAACTGGCACAAAGCTTTACACACGAGTGTGAAAACTAACTCTGCTCACCTCTATCAACAAATATAAGGATTTTGAGTACTCAAAAATCACAGAACGGTTGAGGTTGGAGACACCTCTGAATCCATCTGCTCAGCAGGCTCAGAGCAGTGTTCCTGGGACCTCATCCAGACTGCTTTTGGAGATCCCCAAGGAGAAGACTCCACAACCTCTCCAGGCAACCTTTACCAGTGCTCTGACATCTGCACAGCACAGAAATGCTTCCTGATGTTCAGATAGAATTTGTATTCCAGTTTGTGCCTGCTTCCTCTTGTCCTGGCACTGTGCACCACTCAAATGAGCTTATCTCTGACCTCTCTGCACACTCTCTTCAGGCCTTTATAGACATTCCACACTTAGACATCCCAGCTCTCTGAGCCTTGCCTCATAGAAGGGGTAGGGGACTTTCATCATCTTGATGGCCCTCTTTTGTATGTTCAAGTGTCTATTATACTGAGGAGTCAGAATTGGACCCAGCACTTCAGGTGCAGGTTCCCCAACACTGAGCATAGGGGAAGAATCACCTTCCATAACATGCTGGCAGTATTTTGCTTAATGCAGCCCAGGAGGCCATCAGCCTTCTTATTGTCAAGGACACATTGCTAGCTCATGTTCCACTTGCTGTCCACCAGGATCCCCAGGCTCTTTCCCACAGAGCTGCTTTCCAGCCAAGTGCCACCAACATATACCGGTGCCTGAGGTTGTTTCTCCCCAGATGCAGGACTCTGCACATCTTAATGAACTTCATGAGATTCTACACAATGAAGTTACTACTGCAGCAAGCCTGTTTTAGCAGGGGGGTTGGACTAGGTGATCTCCAGGTTCTTTCCAGCCTCTACAGTTCTATGATTGTATCAGCAACCTCACACAGCCTATTGAGTACACTCTCAATGGCTGCATGGCCTCTGGTGAGTCAGTCACTGTCCCCAGTTTTGTGTCAGCTGGCAATCTCCTGAGGGTTCACTCTGCCCCACTATCCAGATCCTTACTGAAGATATTAGAATAGGACCCAGCATTGACCCCTAAGAAACTCCTATCATTAATGGCCTCCAACAAGACTTGTATCACTGAAATCCTCTTAAAATACTCTTTTCTTTTTAAAGATTTCCCTTCTATACTTTCTTAGAGACATATGTTTTTTTTTTTCCTTAATAAAAATTTTAAATCTACTTCCCATTTCTCAGGTCCCCACGCCTGGTGGTGCATTTAGCAAAATGAGATTTTTTAGCTATTATTTAGTAGCTAAATATGAGTTTGGCAACTAGGAACGTAACTGCTCTGTTACCTGCTGCTATTGCAACAAGGAACAGTTATTAGTCTGCAGAAACTAAGAGTTTTAAAATCATAATTGATTCCAGACTGTCATTTATTCCATTTTAAGCAGACTGACATATGTTACCACAGAAACATTTACAGAGAAGACTAGTGGGGAAGTCAGATTCCCTCATTTGCTCAGAACAGCTTTTAGCAAGAGAGATCGTGACAGTGTAAGATCCAACAGCTCATAGTCCTTTCTAGTTGGTTCCTTGAGTGAATTCACACTCTTCAAAAACTGCCACCCAAGCAAAATAAGACAACATACAATTTGACCTGGAGGTTCCAAAACTCTTCAAGTAATTACCAACTTCTATTGCATAAAATCAAGAATAATAATTATAATAAAAAATATCCTCTATCTCTCTCTCATCTTCTGTAAGAATCAGCAATACATTTATTTACTCACACAGTCATTAAATAGAGCTAAACTGCCCTGGTTTGCTTTAACAAATTTTAGCATATACAATAACACAGGTAATCTTCAGCACAAAGATCTTCAGGTAAGAGTAATTTTAAAACTCTTGTATTATATGCAGCAGATTGGATAAACATGCAGAAATGATGCCTGATATAAATCATCATGAGAAAACATCATGGGTACCTATGGGAAGATAGTGCATGCACAGAAAACTAAAGAATTTGTTGATATTTAGGTCAGAGAAGATGGAAAGAGTGCTGCATCTGCATTTAGACTCATTCCCATCCATGCAGACTGCAAAGGATACTGGAAAAACAAGATGGCTTTGTACAGAATAGAAATGTGGGTGAAAATTTCAGCTGTGCTACCAACATTTTCTTCTCCTTCTGCCTGTGTCCTGTAAGCAACCCATCTACTCACTGTGCCCCTTCCTTCTGGGTGGCTGCAAGCTCCCTGTGTAGTTAGCTGTACAGCCACAGCCTTCTCACAAGGCTGGGAGAGCATTTGCCTCACCTGGGGACTTCCCCTTGTGTGGCACATTCTGACTGCTGGGAACTCAGCAGGCAATCAGCCACTGCATTTCATTATGCCTATTTTGCAGCATCAAGATATGAACAAGTTGGCAACTGACTTCAGCAAACAAAACCAAGTAGTTTACAAGTTAGCAAAAAGCATGGGAGGTGTCACAATCACCAGGGAGCAAACAGATGAACTTATCCAGAACGCAAATTAATAGACTGGAGTCACATCCTGACCTGAAATTCAGATACCAGTCTTGGAACAATTCCTGTTAAGCAAAACCACTCCAATATGAAAGGCTTTAAATATATTTAAATATTCATTAAGTAAATCTTAGATATTTTAAAATCTATGTGACAGTAATTATTCTGGCCTCTAGATAATATTCTTTTATTCTTTCAGACACTTCTGTAAAGCCTCAAGAACTCTGTACCTACGTTTTCAGTGCTCAGTTACTACAGTGCTGAATTAGAACAGTGATAGCAGAGGCAAAATCCACAAGGCTCACAGATGATGCTTTTTCTTAATAGCTATTACTTGTTTGTAAACTAACACTGGAAAGTGAATGGATTGAAAAAATCCTACAGGCAATTAGAAATACAATGCAATGTTTGATAGACCTTGGGGCATCAGTTGCCACCTGAATAACACACTGTCCATATGTTGGCACCGGTTATGAGGGCAAACAAGCACAGGAAAATAGAGCCCCTGCAACGCAATACCAAACATGACTCTGTCCTTACACAGCACTCATTAAGGTTGTAAAGGAGGATATGGCAAATGATTCAACAGCAACAAGTTACTACAACTTAACATGTTGTTATCGATTGGTCTCAATACATGACTGACTGCTCATCAATAGCCTCCTCCCATTATGAAATGGCATGGATTTATTTAAACCACTCTTGGTTTAAATAAACCACTCTGTGGCCTGTACACGGCCATTGGGAGATAGCAATTTGTTGCGTCATGGGAACTCATTTCTTTTGATTGTGCATGCACAGTGTAGGACATCGACCTTACTGGAACAAATAGGGATGATAACAGAGATTGCTGTGTACATTTTGGACAAGACACCAAGAAACTTACTAGTCAGGAAGAGATTTTTGATACCCAGATTATTTCCATTCTGATGTAACTCAATAACAGCTCAATGGAAGCTGCACTGGGACTAAGCTAAGTACCCGAGAAAGCTTACCCTGAGTTTGCTTGGGAAAATATGGCAGAGAAGTAGGCATATTTTTATCTCACATATTCTTCCCTCACTACTCAAAACTAAAACAGGTTTCAATAAGACCCACCTGTGCTTTCAACATGAATTACATCATGCATTTCACAGCCTTTTGCTGTGACACTTCCACGCAGCTTGCCAAATGATTTTTAAAGTCTGAGTTTGTGAAGTCAAGTTCAACTAATTAAAGTGAACGGAGAATTCTGAAGTCATGAAAAACACAGGTCATCTATAAAACATAAAGCTTACTAGGACTGGCTGACTTTCGGTCTGACCATTTTGCCAGCTGCTGAACAAGGATGAAGAAGCCAATACCAATAGCAGCTCACAGCAGTAACAAGAAAGGTCCACTCACCTCTCTCATTCATTGTACAGAGGTATCTAGCTCATCCTTTGTTGCTAAATAACAAAGGCTAAAATTGTCTTCCATATGGGCACTTCTGGTACGTCAACTATTTTTGTGACATCCTACATCTACTAACCAAGAGTTTGATGCAGTGAACAGAACAGCGGGATGGCATGCAGGAGCCTGAGGATCTATTCTTTGCTCCATTTCTTCAGCCAGCACTGTCTTTGTCCAAGCCCAATCATCACACAGTAAGACTGCGAAGTTTGGAGGACAGAAACTTTCATGCTGACAAGCTGAACACAACCAGTAAGAACTAGAAACAGGCTACATTGTTATCCAGGTCTTCAGCTCAGATACTGAAAGGGAATGGGAAACCAGGACACTTGTTCTGTAACAGCTGCTCTCCAATTCTGCCTGACTCAGTGCAGCCTGTGTGGGTGTGCATGTAAGGACATCTGTTCATCACATGGAGGAACTGTAATTTTACATAGTCTTGCTACGAAATGTGCTACTAGATGCCTACTGCATCTGACTTCCAGTGTTTTATCAGCTATACAATCTGATTGCCTTTCTCCTAATATGAGCTCTCTTTCCTGTGAAAACCTTCACATTGCTATTTATATTCTGCTAGTTCCCCCATGTAATAGAGGATGGCTCTTGTTCTGTGAGATATTGTACAGATACAGCAAAGACCAACAGGAGCTTCTGATCAAGAAATACAGAACAGGCAGCCCATACATAGGAAGAAAAAGAAATCAATTATTACTGCCTTCTATGTGGGCTGATCCAAAAACAATACCTCCTATTTTATGATATTGACACGATGTTAGATGCAGATGATGGTGATAAAGCAGCAGAGATTGAATCTTCCCACCAATTTACCATTATGTTTTATCACCATGAGACAGATGGCAGCAGAGAGGCAATCTGATAGAACAGCATCTGACATAGAACTGCATATGAAAAGAGGGCTGGAATTGAATTCCTCCATGAGAGAAAATGGCACCCATTCACATTTAATGACACTGGCTGAATATCTGTAGAGACTGAAGAGTGGATGTGAGCACAGTGAGCCAGAGGGTGTTATCTTTCAGTGATGATGCTCTGATAGCAGCTGTGAAACAGTGGTGGAAATAACCAGGAGGCATTACTTTCAGAGCAAGATAAAACTACTGAAAATTTGGCAAAAGACAGGAGCAACTCACCAACACAGCCTATACCTGATCTGAATGACCCTAATAAACGTCACTAACATAAGATTAAACTTAGGGTATTTGAATGAACTGGATATAGCTGTCCACAGTTAATCTATAAGAAGCCACCAAGAGGAATAAACAACAATTTAAGAAAAAGTAAATTTCTTAAAGCTATCTGGATGAGATTTCACAGCAATCACAATATAACTGATATTACCTGAATAAAAAAGTACACTTGTATAGCAAAAATGCTGTGCTGTTAATTCAGATGTTCAGCTTTACTTAACAGCCCACAAGACAACTATTTATACTTTGTTTCTGGTAGATTATGAGGGGATTTGCCAGGGAGGATTACTGTTTTAGGAAAGGGTCATAGACTAGTACAGGAGAGAAATAAAAGAAAAATATACAAATCACTTTTAAGAGTAAATTTTCTTGGGGACAAGCTGATGTTAATGTATGTTAGCAAGTGTCCATAATGACAGGAATCAAACTTTTACACAGTGCCACAACATGTCACACTTTTTTAGTGTGAGAAATTCAGAATTGAATCATTAAAAAGAAAAAACATTCAAGGAAGCCCAGACAGATCAAAGCCTGCATGGAGAGTTGGCAGAAAACAACACAGGAAAAATTGTGCAAGGAACCAGAAAATAAACAAGAACTCTGCTGGAGCAGCAGGAGGGTTCTCTGCTCAGCTGTACTTCTGCTTTGCACTGAGATTACACCAAGGTGAAAAATTTCATCAGGGACTTGGGGTCTAAGGTTAGCCTCGCTGTAGGCCTGTTCTATTGAAGACTTTCACCTTGCAGTGCAACCCAAGTGTGGGGTGGATATAGCAAGATATACATCCTGAAACCAGAATTATGGGGATGCTGCATGGGACTCTACAACAATGAAGTCAACTTAGTGTTGTGTTTCATTTCTCTGTACAGTGATCAATCTCATTCATCCTTTCACAAACTGGTAACAACACAGTGTTATTTTTTCAATACTGCAATATTGCAGATACAGCAATGAAAAATGACTAAATATTTTACCAATTAAAATCTAGAAACATCAATGTACACTTGCTCAAAAAGCAGTTAAAACTGAAGCCGCTTTATTGGAAACAAATGATGATTTACCTGTTGTTTTCTAACAAGCATTACAAAGTAATTATCAACTATTTCCAACTTCTGAAAGCAAAACAGTACACAACCACCTTTCACTGTACAAGACATCCCATAATGGGAAACAGGACATTTCTCCAGTGTCCCCACATTGCAGATGATATGCTTGTCTGAAGGAAATCTTCACTTGCACTTAGCAAGCTGGGGGAATTTTTTGCCATATCACCGGTTGCTAAAAGTGTATTTGTTCTGTTGCTCTGCAATGGCAAAAAAGCAACACAGTGCCAGATACAGGAAAGCCAGATGACACAGGAGAATGGATACCCTCAAACATTGGCATTTAGCCAGGCAGCTTCAAGTACTGAAGCCAATCTGACAGCTGGAAGTATCCATCCTGGATTAAGCCACTGTTCTGGCAGATCTAGATCTTTGGTCTTAGCTGCCAGAAGCCCCAAATATTTCAGTAGGAGATAAATTATTCTTCTTTCAAAAAGCTAGTAAACTGTCCTTCTTTAGGTTGAAAGCCTCACTCCTGACTTCAGCCCAAGTTCATTGGGGCTTGATTTGTATAATCTTCCATAACTGTATATTATTGATCAAAGAAATCTTAAATCCTTCTAAAATCATACTACACAGTTGTTTGCAAATGAAAAATGAAATGAAAAATTTGATGTGGGACTTTTCATGTTGAAAATTCATTTCTTGTATTCTGGCAACAAAAAATATTGTCCATCCAGAGTCTGGTCACAGGAAAAAAAAGATTTTCCAGTTATTCATTTAGGATTGACCAGCTTTCAGTTAGTAGTAACAATGGAACAGAATTCAGGGACCTGTAACTTGTGGAATAAGGATTTCCAGTGAGTTGTCTGTCACAGCCACAGTCTGCACCTTGTCCTTTGATAAAATTAACGTGCCATACTGTAATTCTTCATGTGCACTGTGAGAGTGTAAAGTCACTACAGGCAATTCACTTTTAAAGAAAACAAAAAATATCTGATACTAGGCATTCTAAGACCTGCTAAAACTAAGGGAACATCCAGACTAGAAGGTGGGATAGGTTGGCTAATACAGCTAAATTTACAACCTATTGTACTAAATACAATTTTCAGGCAGACAGAAACTTCACCATATAGTAAATCCTCACATATCAGATCATCTATGAAATCCAGAAGAACATGAAAAGGGAGAAAAGTGAGCAATTCTTAACATCTGAGACAGTACAAGGGCTATGGAATATCAAATGGAGCAGTATTAAAATAAAAGGAGGCGGTTTCTCAACCAACATGTGGTTCAGTTATAGAACTCTTTGCTACATGACATCTTGTAGACATCAGCATGCTTCGAGATTTAGAATTACAGAAACAACTAAAGATTACTAAGCATCAAATTATACAAGAATCTGGGAAGGTGTACTAATGAAGAATTACTGTATTTTATTATATTCATTTGTATGGACCTACTGCCTACACAGGACCTAATACATTACTCCAACAGTTGACTTGGCTTTATATGTGTTCTTGGTAGTTAAGAATTGTCTAATTATGTTTGTAAGGCGTAAGATATGCTCTGTGAGACTGTAATACAGGATTCTTGACTCATTTAAGGGTTCCACACATAAAGCTATCCTTACCAAGATATTTCCTCTTTATTTTATGAGGAACTATGCTTCATCCTTGATGAGTGACGCAATAAACCAGATATGACCCCATTACATAAAGTCTCTGTAGCAATCTCAACTGTTATATATTTGCACACAAACAACAGAAAGCTTGCAAACACAGATATAAGACCCTATAACTCATGTTTTACTATTTCATTGCCTTTTTCTTTAGTCACTGGCCAAATTCATCTATGACTGACATCATTACAGTTAAACTGAAGATCAGTTTTGCTCAAAAGTTCATATAAATCCTTACAGGCTGAGGAAATAGCACCAGACAGCTCACAATAGTTGAACGAACCATTTTCATAGCCATTACAGGAGTGTCTTGAGATGGCACTGCTTATTTTTGTTTCAAAATCATATTTTAGTCAATACTAAAACCAAAGTGGAAGGACTGTGTGAAAATGAGCATTATGTTTGTATTGAATAATAGATAGTAACTGCTACTAAGCACTTTATTCTGTTTTAATGAAAACACAAGTTCAACAATTTTTAGGCCAGCATTCTCAAATTCAAGTGACACAGAAGAGGTGCTTAAACAAGTTCTGGGTCACTAAATACAATAATTCATTATCAGAAATGCAGTATACTCATGACTTAGTGAAAAAAACTGGTCACTAGAAATATGCAATAGATCCTAGTGTTAGCCAACAGGATTTTTATTATCCTATATTCTGTAAGAATGTTTTGTATCAAATACTAAGATTTTCACCAATCTTTCCCCATCAATTCGTTTTTAACTGTCCATGTCATAGTTTCTTTGGTTCTACTTTCCTTTACATTATAAATGCCTAAGACAAACAAAGCTGCCAAAAGCACTTCAAATTACTTGTCAACCAAAGCCAGTTCTCAGGTATTTACAAATATAATCTAGAGGAGCACTGCAATCATTTTTTCCCCAAAATTCTAATTCAACTAGAGAAAAATATTTCTTAATTAGCTTTCCTTTCTTCTCACACCTTGTATCTTTTTTTCTTCCATGATAATTTTCTTCTTTTCAAAGCCAAGTAAGGTTTTTGTAATAAGCATAGAGGAGTTTCCTTTGAGAGAACATTGCCTGAAGCAAATTAGTTGACCTAGCCAAAATTCAACTGAACTGTACACTAGCTAGTGCTACAGAATAATCAATATGTTCTTAATTTTCTCATCCTGGAAGTAGGAAGTCTGAGCCTCAACTTTTTAAAAGCAGTAAGTACAACTGGAAGGGGTAAAAGACTGGAGATTTCTTGCCGTCCATCTCTCAGAAAGTTGTTACTAAATGTTCCAATCACATACCTGATGGACCAGATCCTCATGGATCTTTGAAGACGTACACACATTCCAAGTTTCACAGGAAAGGCAGGATATGATCCAGACTGGCTATTATTGGCATAAACTCTTCCTCATAGTCGAGGACAGGCTCAGTTAACAAAGTGCTCCATTCAATTTCACAGATTCATTCAGTATGTCTGTACTGATTGTTAATTTGTGGGCCACAAGGCAAACTAAAGCACAAATTGCTACACAACTCATGCCCAGATACCTACGCTTTTAAGATGCTGCTGCTTAAATGCAGTACGTATCCTGTAATCAAAGACCAAACTTGAATAAATCTTCATATCACATCAAACCTTGCTGCACGAAAATTTGAACTCTACAAAGAAGAATTGCCACAGCCGTGTTTGCTCTGATGTCGCCATTAATTTTACCTGGCACATAGAATGAGCATAGTGTGTATATAGAGTATCACAGTGTAATTAGGTGCATCGGGTACATCCTTGAGAAATGAAGGGACAGGCATCAGCCTCCTCCCTTACAGTGTTCCAGGACATTTGTGTCCAGGGCACTATGTGGAGTGCATTTAAGCAATCTGGATGCAGGCCAGGTAAAGACTCAAGCACAGAGTAAGACTTCAGCATAAAATACATGAATTAGATCCTACTGAAAAGCATACTTAAATCTTGCTGGCAGGAAGACCAACAGAGTATCGATTGTGGTGAATTTGCCAACAGCTAAGATTTAGGTCTACTTTAGAAGAGCAGCAATTGGTAAAACAAGAATGAGATCAGAGTTCATAAAAGCATCAAATTAACTAGCAGTGGAAACTGACTTGTGTTTAGATTTATTAATGTTATACACTAGGAATCTATACACATGGCAGTGAAAGAATTACTTAAGAGCTACCTACCAAAAAAGAAAAGAACCGGGAAATTAAGAAGTATGCCAACTTAGAAAACTAAGAACACCCACCTCTCTGTTAAAAAGGAAATTTAAGTTTTTCACTTTTTCAACTTGAACCAAAAGCTGTTTGAAGCTGGGCTCCGTGAAAACATCACATGGAAATTAGAAGTTGTCAGTGGTTCTAGGGACATCTCATCCCAAAGTTTCATGAATACAGTCACTATAAGCTCATCCTCAACAGAAGTCTCAGAAGAATCAAAAACCATGGACGGTCTCCCAGAGTCAGGATCCTTCAATCAGTACAGTAGGAGTGCAAAATCTTTTCCTGCTTAATGCGTTTTCTTTACATCTTGCTCTAATTTCAATGGTTACTATTATCAGGAGCAAAAAGTACAAATCTATAGATTACAATATAACCACAACTACTTATGAAATTAGTTAAATGCTACTCTTAAAAGACAGTTATATGTCTTGCTCATAGTTCCCACGATCTTTTTGAGCAAGCTTGCACTCAAGGCACAGAGCTCTCTGTAAGCTTTGCTTCTGTAAAGAATTGTCTAATAATAGGCAAATAAGATAAGCTCAAGGACAGAGTTCTCTAGTCTACAAAACTTCTATTCACCTAGCATAATACATATAAAATGATACACAAGTGTTGAAAAAGCTCATGGCTACTTTACTATTTTAGCTGTGACCACAAATAGTATTCTCCTGATGTCTAGACATATAGCTCAACTTCGGTCATACCAATAATTGTAACTAAGGGAGTGTTTTTATGTCTTCACTGATATGACTGAGTTAAAGCAAGGATTTTTGTCCTCTTCTGAAGTCTGTCATGGTAATCAATGGGCACCAGAAACAGAGGAGCTATCTCATTTTCATGAAGATTCATCACTGAGACAGTTGGGGAAGAAAAAATCCTAAGGTCACTAGAAATCAGTCTGTATTAACAAATATTCCTAACAGGAAAATTGAATCAAACTTCTTACCATGGCAAGATTTATTGGCTTGTGGACTCTTCTAATTAAAGTTTGAAATCACTCAAGGCTAAAGAATTTCTCTGCCAAATTTCAAAAAGGACAGATTTTATTTCCAATTTACAAAATTTCACAAACACAAACCTGACAGTAAGCGTTCACTGGTCACTATAGTGGGAATACAAATATTAGCATTGTAATGATATTTCCGTATCTTCTGTGGGCATCAAATAATTAAGTCTTCAAATACAACCTTTCAGTAGATTTGAAAACATGATAAAGAAACAATTTCTCAGTTCATACTATAATCTTTCAAATAGGATGCACCTACTTTCATTGCTAAGGTAAACAGTCAGGATGGAAAAATCACGTGTTTAGCACACAAAACAGAAACTCAAGCCTTATGAATATACTGTTTATTATAAACATTGACATAGTTTAATAGATGGCAGCATTCACTGCCTTATCTCTGCTTATGGTAGGAACACTCTTGGGAACATTTGGCTCTTCCTCCCAGTCCACACAACCACTTAATTTCACTGCCCTGTCTAACAAAGCCTTTTCCTAATAGTTGCTCCTAATTTGCAAATCACAATAATAAGAGGGAAAGAGAAGGAGCCACATCCCTTCCTTCATTTCACTTTGAAGTGCATAATTCAAACAGAAGAAATCCAGATTCATTCATTCTCCAATCCTCTTAAACCTTTGAGCCCATCTGTGAAGACTCAAAACCAGGCCAGGAAAGTAGCTACTCATAGTAATGCAGATAGAGTTTAGGGTGGGAAAATCTGAGCTAAGATCAAAATAGTGATCATTAGGAGATGATATCCTAAATCTCCTGTTCAGTATTCACCTACACAAGGCAAGATGGTGAGAATCCCTGCCTAGATGGGAAGGCAGAGACTTTGCTGTCTACTTGCTGTTGACAAGTCTTAGCCAAACTATTCCATGTTTCTCACATCAGGACTCCGTATTCACCAATGTATCCATTTCCTGTCCTCCACAATTTCCCTCTCTTCATTGCCTTAGAACATCAATATGTTCCTTTTCTACTTCCTTGTGAAATGCTGCCCTTCTAAAGCAGACTTCTGCAAAGGCCATGAGGTGGACAAATTTATCACCATTCATTAAGTGATTTGACATCCCTTTGAAGCCAACCATTCTCCACACAGGTATCTACAGACACCAAGGAGAAGGACTGATACATATAATTAATACAGCCAAAAGTGTGGGATACTATAGAAGCAGGAACACCACATTTCCATCACAGCAACTCAAATATATATATTTTAAAAGACCAGTAAACTTCATACTAATGATTAAATGAAATGAGAAGAAAGTCTATGAGTATAATCTGGAAGATTTAATGTTGCAGCCAATAGCACTTTTGTAGTAGTTTAATCATTTCAAATAGAGCAGCTTTAGAAATGAAGCAGGTCATCCCTTAGGGCTTTTTGAGTTTTCCACTGTAGGTTCTCCTCACCTAGAATATAATGCCAATGAAATTTAATCTGTCAGGAAAAAATGCTTCCAGTTAACTGATTTTTTTTTTTTTCCTTTCAATTTCCTTTCAGCCAATTCAGTTACTCTTTTGAAGTAGACATGAAATGTTGTTGGAAAAACTACAGCAGGCCCCCTGACTGTAATGTACTGAGCATACCTGGGGGTGCAACTTTGTAGAATTGTGATAAACGAGAGAGAAAATACAGGCAAACATCTCTGTAACAATACATGGAAAAATATTCCAAAGATCATCTTAAAATAATAAATATACTTGGGATTGCATTCGAAAGGGAAAAGCTTACAGAAAGACAGTGAGGAACTGAATCCAATGCTGTTCAAACTCTAACTCTGCTCACATTTGCATTTCATTTAAAAGAAATATTCTTGCCTGTTTAGAGATTATTCTTGTTCCACATAATTCTCTCCTTGTACCACAAAGCCAGCATTTGAACATGCAGCCAGCAATATCCCCTGCAGAGGCTCCAGCTGTCACTTCCAAAAGTGAATTTCTTTGGAAATCAGTAAACAGCCTCACCTTTAACAATCTGTTAGATATCATATTCCCAGGGTGCTATCTATTCTGTTTTTGTGATCATTGCCCAATTTGTTCTTATTATGTTATTAGTGCTAAAAGATGTTTTCCATGAGCTGCTGCAAGCTTTCAAGCTCTTACTGGTTAAAAGATGAATTAAAGGCTTTCAGCTCTTAGGGGAGAGACATTTGCAAATATTTAGTTTTTAAAGAACAGGTGGTTTTTGTTCAGACATAGAATGCCTTGGATTGGAAGGAACCTTAAAGCCCATTCAGTTCCACCTCCCACCAAACCAGCTTCCCTAAAGCTTCATCCATGCCTTTAGCAGGCATGGGGCTTCTGTATCTTCTCTGAGCAACCTGCTCTAATGTCTCAATACTTCATAATGAAGAATTTATTCCTTATAACTAATAAAAATCTACTCTTCTTTAGTTTAAAATTACTCCCTTATTGGGGAGTGTAGTGACAGAATAAGAGTCTGTCTAGTGTTTTACTCTTTAGGCTTTTGAGCTGAAACTCTTAGTCTGCCCAGGATTGTAGAAATTAAGACCTGATAGAACCTTAAAACAACAAGAACAAGATGATTTATTAGTGTATCTGAAATCATAATTACAAGAAATTGCCAGAAAATATTCCATATCACTAATAGAAATGTAATGCACAGAAGGAGTGGATGGTACAGTTTATTGTAATAGAATAAATATTGTTTACCTAGTCATTATAGGCCTGAGTGGTAGTGACCAATAATTGTTCACTCCTCTGCTATTCATTGGTCAATGCAATCTAAGTTTGTATAAGCTCAGTTCAAAACAGAGCGATACTCATATTATAAAGTAATCATCATAATTAATGTCTGGATTGTCAGGCACATTCAGAAATTCAGACAAGCCACAAAAACAACCTTTTTATATTTCACTACAGCTTTTCCGGGCTGAAATTGAAGCAAAGTAGCTGGATGCTGCCTGTGACCTGCAACATTCCTTGCAAATTTGTAAGAGCCTTCAGTTTCTAGACTTAATCTGCCATTTACCATTAGATGCAGATTAATAAACTAAACAGAATTAAAAACGTATGTTCTTAATTTGCTAGGGAATTGATCCTTATGATTTGAGTTTTATTTTATTAAATAAGGAAATGAAACCTAGGTCTCAATGCCAATGCCTTTTAAATATAAATAAGTAAGAATATCTTGTACTTTTCAAGTCCACGTATTTCTAAAACCCACAGATTTAATAGACAACTAATCTGGTACCATTTCTGTGGTATGAACTTTCCCATCAATTGTTAATAAAAGTATGTTAAATTGTTACCAGCAAAACACTTGTGCATCTTAATGCTTACAGTGAGGTACACCTTTGTGAAGAGAAGCTCAAAAATTTTTCTTCCAGCAACGAGAGTTTTCTTTTTCACTACTAGCACCTCTGCTCTCAGAAAACTGAGACCAACATCACTGAATTGGAACAAAACACTTTGCACAGCCATGGAAACTTCACTACAAGTGCCCTGCAATCTGCAGGGCAGATATGGCTTCTCTTCTGTTACCCCATCAAAAACTGGCAGCTGTGTCATTTGATGAACACAGATATCACCAAGACATTTCAGGTTATAGCAAAGCAATCCTATGTGTGAAAGCATCCAATTATGAGCGGCTATTTCCAAAAGTACAAAGCTGCTTGTACCTATTAGACCCCCAGTGTGCTGTCTTACTCCCTTCTGAGAAATACGTTGAGTTGAGAGCAGCTATGGTAGTAACAATGGGAGCAGTGTCCAGTTCTCAAACACATGCACTTCAGTAGTTAAACAAGTTACATTATTCCAGGAAAGTGTTTTTATGTAGTTGATATAGCAAGTTTCTCCTCAGCATCTGTACCAATTTGAGTTATAGGTGCCCTCACATGAATACATGAAGAGGAAAAGGACTTGCAAAAGTGATTCGTTGTTTGCGAGGTGCTGCCATAAATACATTCCAACACTCCCAAAAGATCTGTTTAAAATAAGTAAATAGCTCAGCTGCCTTAAAAAGCGCATCATTAGATTGATCAGTTCATCTTAACTTCAACACATAAATGACCAAGTGATTTCACTAACCCCAGTTATGAAATATAAATGAATTTAGTTGTTTAGGCAGATCACAAGAATGTCCTGGTGCTAGCTTCATTTCAAACAGCAAAAAATTCTCAAGCAAGCATCCTTTTTTTTTTTTTTTTTTCTTTTGGACAGTAGAAATTAATAGAATTATCTTTTAAGAAAATCCTGTAAAGATTCAGAAGACCAAACTGATAGGCGAACCTTTCCATGAATGGGAGCTGCATGGTGTGCTGTTTTCTGCTTGGAAGTCTATTTAATGCATAACTTCAGGTTTCCAGCACACAAAGGGATACAAGACCATACATAATATCCTTCCTTATATAAAAGATATTCTAAGCAATACTCCACAGAGTCTGGAGTCCTCTTTCTACTGAGAACCTAATGAACCATCACCACCTGGCATAAAACAGTGAGAGGAAGAAGGACTTACAATCCTTCAAGGGTTTCCTTCAAAATTTCCAATACAGAAATTTTCACTCCAGCTCTAAGCCTAGCAACACAAAGCACACTGCTTGAGCAGTTGGAAACCCTGGCCACAGCTTCTGACAATCTTTCTGGAAAGGCAAGTTCAAATGCTTTGCAACTTATGTTTGTAAGAAATCATTAACCATTTCATCACACATATTAAGATCTGAAATATTCAGTGAGGAAGTTGAGTTTAATTACAACAAAGGAAACATTCTCTTCTCATATTCAGTACTGAGAGTAAATATTAAAATATTTTTCTCTAGCATTCATCATTGTTTGTTTTAATATTCCATAGGTATATGATTACTTAAATACAAGAAGTCATTGTGACTCTCTGAACTCTGCCTTGTTTCACAGCACTTGAACTTGAGAGATGAAGTCCTGCATGTGGAGAACCTGAAAAGAAGGCTGCATGGTGGACAAACTCCTAAAGAATGGGAGAAACTCAGCACCAAGAATATAATGAGTTCTAAATTAAAGTCAGGCCAACACAATCACTGAACAAAAACATGAGGTAGGCAGTATTAACTGGGGGGAAATTTGAAAAGCACAAGTATGCCAAGATTTTAATTTGGCTATGTCTGTGATTATTGGACAAAAAACAGGTATCAGTAGATCACACACCTACACTTAGATTCCCCAAACAGAGCTTCTTTCCTATGGAATACTTTTTCCACTTGAATAGCATATTAAATTGTATTAATCACACTTGGAAGATAAAGGAGGCTGGATTATTTTTTTTAAACCTCAATCCCTGATCACACAAGATCTGGGTATTGCTGTTATTTATGATCCAGAAGAAATTAACCAATCAGTGAAAATGAAGACTTATGTATTCTTATATGATCTCATATATGTATTTTTATACACTAACTCAATAACAGTATTTTTTTTTTTTTACCTCTGTAATGCTGCAACAACGGAAAACACAGCAATGATAGTACAGTAGCAAAGTCCTAAGCTGCAGAAAGGGAGGATAAGCTCAAATGCATGTCAGATGAACATAGAAACAAAAGCATCTGCTTACCCTTGGAAGGGCTCAAGTACACAGGGATCTCCAGCAAGATACCCTTGCTTCCACTGCCAACCCTTAAATAAAGTCTGTGAAGGGGTGGATGCTGGATCTACCATTCCAGTCACTCAGGTACAGTGCATACACCTGAGCTCCCCTGGCTCAGCCCTGCCTTCCACCGGGTGCTCAATCACTGCTTCAAGCCACGACTTAGCATTGCTGCTACAGCCTCCTAGAGAAACACAGAAATTGCATACTGGAAATTAAAAATAGAGTAATAGATTGTTCAGACCCAAATTATTAGTAGTTTTAATGTATGAAATCCAACTGGGAATTGAAATCCAATTAGTTGTTCTTGGGCATGAATTATACACTGCTTTGGAAATCCTACATTCTGAACAAGCTCATTGAGCACATACAGATAGATGAATACTGGGAAAAGGCCTAAAAGTTTCCCTTGCCAGGTACAAAGTAGCCTGAGAAGTTTTAGTGCTCCTACTGCTGCCTCTAGTAGATGGAAACAAATTGACAATTGCTAAGAGTTGCAAAGCCTAAGATTTGTCCCTGCTTCTGAGACTCTCCCAGCACCTGCAGGCAAAGCAGGCAGGCATTGCTTTTTATTGTGAAACTTCAAGGCAGTCTTATATTTATAGATCAGGTACACTTCTGGCCTGAATATCTCTGAAAGGAAAAAGGGTATTTTGTCCCGTTGTGTAAGAGCTACATTTCATCTTCTCAAAGTCCCAGAAACTCCTCGGCTGTTGTACAGCTTAATTGTTCAAAACCACCAGTATTCCATTGTAACTTGTAGATGGTATCAGTTCACAGCATCTACTTTCTCTGCTCAGTTACTCACTGAACTAGTTCTTTCCTGGTCAGTGAAATAGCTTGTGTGATTTACCAGACTATGCTGTGACTGAACATCTCAAAAGCTTTGAGAAATGTTAAATTTGTTAATATTATGTATGCACATGCAATGCACAAAAATTTATGATGCAGAAATGCAGTACACTGTACATATTAAGGAGCGGGTATTGAACATTCAGGTAATGGTCTAATTCAGAAACAGTTACCATTTATAGCAGTGCCCAATGCATGCCTTCTGACAGTGATAATGGCCTGAACTGTATCATTATAGATGTTTGAGATAACTTTCTCAGTGATTGCTCAGTCCCTCTCATTATCATATTTCATTTTTTCAATGTGCTCTGAGAGGTTAAGCACAAAGTTTCCCATATCTAAAATTTTCTTAAAGTTTTAGGAGATACACATTTCAAGGTGAAATAAAACATGGTCTTGTCATTTCTATGGACATGTTATGGAAAGGCTTCAGAATTTTTATTTGCTTTTAAGAATTCATTTGGCAGATCTCAAGCAATATTATTTGGAGTAGGGAACTGAAATTCAGCAAGGCAGTATTTCTGGTGGCAAGATTGAGCCTGTTTCCATAGAAAACTATAGACTCTTGATCAAATCATGACATCTAGGAACACCTCCATTTATACACTCTCAAGTTCCACTTTGGAGTGATATAATTCCTCTGTATTTGACTTTCTAGTTTTGTTAGGGTTCTTGTCCATTTATTTCTAATGTTTTTCTGTAACTTAGAATTCAGTGAGAACTTCATGAGGATTATACAGACAATGCTGTCAGAGGTACATACACTATACTGCCAAAATAACTCAGTAGTATATGCAGGATGCTTTTTCAGTAGGTCATTTACTGACAAACACAATGTGCAATAAAATTGCAATGGTTTATTTCCCCTCAAATACCATGTCTTACTATGACGCCTGAAGGGAAGGCATGATGGACGTGCTAACGTTCGTTCTTAGCAGTATAGGAGCTTTTCTAATACCATAAGGAAACCCTCATGCTAGCACTTAAGAAGAACTAACCTCCAACAAATAACACCATGAAATTTTACTGAAACAATTCTACTGCCAAAAAGTGGACTTATTTTTAGTATTCTCTCAAAATAACATCTAAATACTTAAATCTTAAGTTGCTACAGTTTTACAGTGAAAATATAAATACATCAGTCATTGAAGCTATGTCAGTTCATATCAGCTATGAAAAGCTGCTGTTGATGTGGATTTCCTTTTTTGAAAAAGCCTGAACTTTTTATACAAATAAGATACATAACAAAGTGTATACCATGGAAAGAAAATAGCAGGAAGTCACTTCAAGGCTAACTAAAACTTTCAGCATGTTATTGAAGGAGTTATTTAAATGCCCCTTACAAATGTCTCTTGAACACTGACAGGTATTAGACATCAGCCATCTCACTAGGAAGCCTGTTCTACTGTTTGATCACCCTCATGATAAAGAAATGTTTTCTAGTGTCCAGTCTTATTATGTTAACAATCACTATGAGTTTGAGTAATAGCAAATATGAGTTGCAGCTTATTCGTGCTTTTCAAAAGAGCCTCCTCCTGGAAAAAAAAAAACTACACACACAAACTGAGAATACCTTGTGATGCTTTCAGTCCAGCTGTCAGAATAAGAATATACAGAACCAAGTACTCTTTGAACTAACAATCTTCAGTTACACTCCTGCCAAAGTAGCCATTTTCATTTTTTGAGCCATCATGTCGGTTTTTTTTTTTTTCCTTAATTGTTTCTATGGTGAAAAAATCACCTATGGTAAGAAGTTCAATTCACTAGCTGTAGACTCTTAGAATTATACACATCAAAAATATATCCTTTGACCTGTCTCCAACAAACCACAACTGATTAAATAACTTCAAATGATAACATTTCACCTTATCATTCACAGAGACTAATTACAGTAACTTCTGCTATAAGTGTTTGACTTCATACAATTAAACTCTATTCCATTTCCATTAGTCAAGTCATACAAAGTTTGTAGATGACAAAATGAGAAGGCATTTCCAGAACTGGCAGTAGACTGGGTCATAGTTCAGGAAGAATCTATCTAATCTTTTTTAAATTATGATCCAGTCCTCCCCCAGAACGTAATATTTTCAGACTTTGTGTCAGCTACAAACTTTGTAATTGTACCCACCTCACTTTTGTAACAAGATTACTAATTAAAAATTAGAATCACAGGACCATACAATGGCTTAGGTTGCAGATCTTGAAGGCCTTCCAGTTTCAACCCTTCTGCTGTGGGTATGGTTGCCAAACACTAGATTAGGCTGCCCAGGATCCCATCTAACCTGGCCTCAAATGCCTCTAGAGATGGGGCATTCACAACCTCTTCATTCAGCTTGTTCCAGCACCTCACCATTCTTCAAGTAAAAAAATTTCTTCCTAATATTTAACATAAGTCTCCTCTCTTTCAGTTTAAAGCCATTCCCCCTTGTCCTATTAATATCAGACCATGTAAAAGCTCTGTCCCTATCAACTCCCTCAACTTTTCTCCATAGAAGAGGTGCTCCAGCCCTCTGATCATCTTTTTAGCTCTCCTCTGGTCTCTCTCCAACAGCTCCATATTGTTTCTGTACTAGGGGCCCAGTTTAGAGATGACAGAATTGCTCTCCAGACCAAACCTTGAAAAAAAATCATTAACTATTCTCCAGTCTGACAACTTCCCATTCACTGTAATTCACTGGAGCTGCTACTATAGTTCTTTATCAACCTCAGTTTTTTAATTAATCCTTATTTTCTCCTCTTATTTTCTCTAGGGGAACTATAAGAAATACTTCACTTTAAATTTAGTCAGATTAAGTCCATTGCATTACTCTTGTTTAAGAAGTCAGATATATTCTTATCAAGAAAGATTATCAGTTACTATAATCCGTACTTAAGAAAGTCACACTGCATGTTATCCCATGTCTATTTACCCCTGAAGTCTCAATTACTCTTTCATTCGAAACCTAGTCTTTGCATGCCATTGAGGTCAAAATTCTGGTCTTATATGTTGCTTTGATAATTTGTCTGTTGTGGATGTAAGTATTAGGTTTGTTATACTCCATAGAATCACAATCATAGAATCACAATGTTGGAAAAGACCTATAAGATCATCTAGTCCAACCGAATGAATACATACATACCATTTTAATATCGATATCAGTAGTGGGCCACTGTGAGTCATTATAACAATGAGACAGTGATTCCAAGCAGAACTTAGGCAGTGCTTCACTACAGTCCTTTATTGCAGAGACCTTCACATTAGGGTCTGCTACATAACTGTGATATTAGTATGTTCTTCCTTTAACACTACCATTTGTATGTACTGCTTGTAAGGGCTCGTTCCTATGGGGAGATGTAAGAGCATAATGCTTTCAGTGAACCTTGGTGTACCAGGAATTACCATACCGCACAGGTAAAAGACTGACAGCTTTGTTTCCTTGGGAAAGCTGCATAATGTGAAGAAAAACGAGGCTGGTAAACCTCACCACAGACAGGATCTGTGCAGCATCCTATGATCAACATGAATGGTCTCATTCAATGCTGCATACACTGGGCTTTCTAGCATCAGGATCTGCAGCCACCTTCCCACTATTTTTATTCTTTACAAAATGAACTGGCTAACCAGACTTTAATGACACATTTCTTTCTGAGAAGCCAAAAGAACAAGGACCACTCTCAGTACAAAGTAGGGTATTAAGCTCTCCTGTATGCTGAAAATAGTAGTGCTACAGCAGTATAAATATAGACTAATTCTATGATGAATACTCTTTCACAGAAGTTATCCTACCACTTCTATTCACCAACACAAATACGTGTCTGTTGACATTCTAGAAACTGTAGAAAGACCATAAAAATATTTGTAACATCACTCAGATATAATTTTGCTGTAGGAAGTGCTGTGTTAAAGGGACTTGAAAGAAACAAGTGCCATCCTTTTCTCTGCTAAACATAAAATGCAGTCACTTTTTGTAGACACTATAACATCCCAAACTACACGGGGAAATCTAACAGCTATAAAACATATAATGAGTGATCTCTACTTGGGAAAATTCTACAAGCTCAGGCTAGAGTTTCTTTATGAACTACAGTTTGTTATGAACAAGTCTCCAAGAATAGAATGGATTTAACCTGCATGAGCTCAAGAGCTCAACAGGTTATTGGTATTGATTTGGCATTCAAAAGAACATTGCCATCTTTCAAAAGAGCCTAACTCAGCAAGAAATATAGTAGCACGATTTAAGTCTCATTTTGAATTATGTAATGATAGCAGAGTTCAAGATATTTCAATCCTTATCATTATCAGTTTGAAGTATTAAGCATGCAGCGGGATAACTGAGGGGGAGAGAGGTTTCTGATAGTTGAGAAAGCTAGAGTTACTTCTTAACATCAGCCTATTCAGATTGAACCAATGACTAATTCAAAGATTGTGTCTTGGTAATGACAGTATTCCAGTCCAAAAACCTTTGAGAAAATAATAGAAAACAAAGTAAGCCCAACAGAATGATTTAATTCTAATGATGACATACTTAGTTCATCTATATTCCGACAGGCAGAAAGGGTTAGAAATGTACCCTAACAACACCAGCCTCCCTTCCTTACATTCTAAGCAGGCAATTAGAATTGCCCTTACAAAACAATGCCTTCTGCAAAGCTGTTCACAACGTCTCGCATCATTTATTTGATTTATATAATTGGTGTGTACATTAATGACTAACTCTGTGCTCTGAAGATGAGCAATACCCCTTAAAAAGCAACAAGCAACTTTTTTTCCCTTTGCCCTTAAATAGATGTTGTGAAATATTACATAAAACAGGAATAATACAGATCCTCTCTTCTGTAATGCTTGACAAGAGTAGAAAGCAGCATACTCTATTTTCATTCAAGTCCATTCAGGCACAAATTATTCCTTTGCCTCTGTGATGTGCCTTGCAATACCACATCAGCCTCTGTACTGCCTAGTACTCATTTATTCAAATGCTATCTCTGCCTAAAAATTTCAAGACTGACATGATTTGTTTGCTGTATGGTATGACTCAAGTCAAGCCTGTACATCAGGAACAGTCACTGAGACTTAGCCAAGAGCACTTCATAAACCTGTTTCAAGCATCTGCACTTTTGAATACTTCGGCTCTACAAAATAAGGCTGTAAAATCCTCTCTAAATAAATGGCAATGTTTTTTCAGATGTTATTTCATCTGCAGACAGCAGATGCAAGGGAGACAGCTAAAAACCTGCAAAGATGTTACTTTCTTTGTAGCTGATATATCATTGCCCCTGTTTCTAGAAGAATTTACCCCAGGAGGGAAAGAAGATGATAAATATTGACATAGGAGTATCTTACTAATGGCACAGTCAGATGGGTAGCAATAGAAAGCTCCAAAAAAAACAGAGCAGCCCTACTCCTGTCTATCCCTATCTATTCTCATCTATCCCCTTATCTGTGTCAGTCTGTATAGACAACCAAATGCCTATGAAGTATGGGACAGGGCCACAAGTCTAATTAAGCTCCCTTCTGTTGACTGTGCAAAATACTCATGTTCTGAAGATCATGAGATTGTTGTTAGCCTTCTTTAGACTGAATTGATTACAGTCTTCTTTTTGCTAGCCTCTAGCATAAGCTTTTTTTTCAGCTACACTCTCATAGCAAAGAGGCTTCCTTGGCTAGCTGCAGGGAGAATACAAACACTCCCATTACCAAGACTAACACTTAACAGTGCACACGTGGTAGGCATTCTTTATATTGACATTTTTGAGACACAAAACAGTGGAAACTTTCTTTTACAAGCTCAAGAGCTTGTCCCTTCACCATTTTTAGAAGGGCATGCACATGCATTAAAGTACCTCAGAACTATTCACATTTCTTAACCTCAGTTTCCTCAATACTCATGAAGATTCCTTGGGTTAGACCTAAGGACCAAGTATTCCGCACTCCAGAAGCGGAAACTGGGCAACTACATCTCCAAACACGTAATGCAGCTGTATCAGTCACCAAGATAGAGCAAATACAGAGACTACGCTCACTACTTCCATTCACACATTATCTTCTAGAAATCTTTTCATTTACTGTTCTGTAGATGGTTTCTTCCAAAAATAGTGTCCCTGTAGTTTCTCCATCTCTCTTCTCCAACCATTTGTTTCTACTTCATTTGAATTGAGAGCCACAGAACCCGAAATCCTACAGTTTCCTTCAACGGCTTTTGCACTGAAGACATAATTCCACGTTGCTAGTCAGTTGCCAAAAGGTCTGTCCATTTTCACCTCAGGCATATTGCCACTGGCAGCTCCCTATTTCTTTCCTTCCACCAGTCTCACAGCTGGCAGTCAGTGCCCAGTGAATAAGACCATCTCATTAACCTGGGGGAAAAATAACCTAGGAAAAACAGTAATTTCCTTGGGAGTAACAAAGTAATCCACACAACCACCAGACCAGAAGGGAAGCAGAGCACTACCCATGCATAATGGCACTGTCCATGGTGACATCCACATCTCATTCTGTTCCTCCTTATTAACATCCAGTAGTTTTTGTTCTGCCTCCAAAGAAAAATTAAATTCCTTATAATAGTAGTTGTCCAAAAGCTGAGAAAAATAGATCTACCTAGTTTGTAGTTATTACATTGTTCGCTCATATAAAAAAAATTACCAGGATGCCATGAGACTTAATCAGCCTTATACAGCTATTCATGTGCCATTCTTCTGCACCCCTAAAAAATGTAGTTAGAGACAATACAAAGTAGAAGGATGCTAGTTCATTTTTAAACTAGACATTGCAAACAAATGATTTTCAGCAAAAAGTGAGATATGCAGCATCACTTGAAAGATTTAACAGTATTTTTATTTTCACCATTAAATTTTCCCCACTTCTACCTATTTTCTAGTGCCTAAATAACACAGCTTTAGATTATAGCTATAATCTATTCAGGCTGTTGGTATTATAAGAAAATCTTTCCCTGTGGCTACATCTGAACCCAAAGACTATGTGTTAGGGGCTCAAAAGAAAGAAACTTTAAGAAAAGACTTCCACAGGCTTAACGATTTGTGGAGCAGGTTCTGGTCATGTTTACACCTTTATATATTCAATATATACAGAAGTTATATGTCCATCAGCAATTTGAAAGGTTACATTGTAAGCATAAGACCCATCATGCTGTCATGCCCTAAGAAATTCCAACATTAATTTATATACATGGAAGCATCAAAAAGTTGCATTTTCCATATTGGCTAAGATAAATTGCTCTAGAATCAGCCTGGCAAATATGCACCACAAAATTTGAAACCTGAAAACACTTCTAAATCAAAACTTGACTAATTGATTGTACAGATCAGGGCAGGCAGAAGTTGCATTCCTCCTAGGAAGAATACTTATCAAGTAGGACAAGGCCTGCTGCAGGACCAAAAGAAATAAGGAAATCTATCCAGTAAAAGAAATAGGAATTTTCAACATTCTCACCTCTAATAAGAACTTGACATTTGTGAACGTATCACAAACACTTCAGTCCTATCTGACAGATTTCCAGTTAGAAAGTCATGCCATACATGTGATTCGTAAGCTAATAAATTGATCAACATAGTGTAACATTTCCATGCTAAGGGAATGCCCACAGTTCTAGACAAATAGAGCCCTTCTCATGTAAACCACCACAACATTAGCACAAATTGCCTTTTCATTAACTGTTGTCTCAGGTCTATGTCATCAACAGGAGAAAAAAGATCCTTGCTGGTCAGTTTAAATTCAACCTAAATTCATATGGAACTTCGAAAAGAAACATTTTTCTACCTGTATCACCTTATACAGCTGCTGAAACAGATGGAAATAAGAATTTATAATGTTAGAGCTCTCTATATCTCTACAGTGAGACGGGTTAACTTCGGTTCTCCTTGCCAGGCTCCCTCTCCTGGTGAGTACCGGGTACTTTCAACATCGTTTTTTCTTGACCTAAATTTCAAGCTGCATTTCTGAAATTTTCATTCTTTCCCTCATAGGGAATTCCAATTCCCTCATTCTAGAATTCTATTGTATCAAAAATTAGATGAGTTTAAGCAATCAGTAATGCAATAAATTCTTGACTTTTCTCATTAATGCATGATTCTTAGATCAAAAGACTGTATTTGCAGACTTCCTTCTAGACTTCTTTGTCTTGGATGTCTAACTGTGCTCCTCTTTTTTTTTTTAAATAGATTTTTTTTCATATAGGAAAGAACTTGATGTAAAGTTGAAGGTCAGTGTGGAAAACAGAGCTGAAGTGCTGTACACAAGAAGGGGAAACTGCCAGGCCAGCATAACAAACTGAATTACAAACATAGCATGGTGTGAGAGTCCACTTAAGATTCCCAGAGCCACCAAGAGATGGGGCAGGACTCACCTTGCTGCATCCCACACTCAGGGAACAGAGATAGGAACAGGAATCAGAATGGTGATTCTGTCTCTTACTCACTGTTCTCAAATGCAGCTATATGAATACCAGTAGCCTGTCCTGCTAGCTTGTCATATTACTTCACTTCCACATTAAAAACAAAATCAAAACCCAAGACTGTAATAAAAAAAATTATCAATTAAAAAAAGTGTTGTCCAGCAAAGATAGGTACTCTAAAATTGCTGATTTCTAGTTGACACAAACCATGTACTAACAGGCTATGATTATTTAGCTGATATTGCTGAATTACTTTGTGCAATCTGGAAGCTGGCATCCATCAGACTTACCCAGTTTTTTCTTTCAGAGGAACCAAGAGTTACAGAAATCATCAACAATTACCAAGAGGAACATGAGGCATGAGTTACTTAGTGGTATAAAAATAAAGACATCTATTTCTGGTTTGTTATAGCTCCAGAGACTGGAGCTTCATGGCTGAGGATCTTCATTTCCATTTCTAACTTCAGTACCTTTTCTGTGTCAAACTTCAGAAATTTTCTGCCCCAGTTCTCAAGGGCAGGAAATTTCCATTGCATTCTGAAGATATTTTGGCTCCTGTCAGACTACCAACAAGAACCCATTTCTCTACCTTAAGAAACAAGAATTTCAGTCAAATCAAGAGCAGTTCCTCAGATCAAGTGGGCAGGAGAAACTCAACAGATGATTTCAGCCTGCTTAAGCTGTACAATTTAAGCTTCAAAGCCATCCTCCATCCCACCCAGTCCTAGGTTTATTACATAAATAACTGTTAGAGCTCAGCATCCCAACCTTTCTGGAAAAGCGTCATACCTCATCATTAAGTAAAAGCAATCAATAATGGATATCATATAAAATGAAGTTTTAATGCTGTAAGTAAAGAAAACCATAGTAGCAATTGAAAGACCACTGTGAAAAATGATTTTAAAGATAAAGAACACCATAGGATTTCGTAATGGGCATGAAATACAGGATGCAAAGAATTCCCTAACATAACTAAAAGCAGTTGAGTCAAGACACCAATCTTCCATCACAGCCAAAAAAGTTATCATTTCACCTGCTAGACCCTACCCAGCTCACGTTTCTGCCTGTAGCACTCACCTCTTCTCTCAGTAGTTAGCTATCCCAGCTAACCAGAAAGCCTGTGGAAAGAATAACCAATTTCTTGGGACATTTCATTCAAAGCATTTTGACATAACAGTGAAAAGCTGGAAACAAATACCCAATCTCACATTAAGTGGAACTCTTTTCTCTCCCACCAGCTGTTCAGAGGGAAAAATTCTTACTATCATGGCACAGGTGGCACATACAAAGTGCAAATCAAAACTGGAGTTTCCACACAACAAGGGCGAAGACAGCAGCTGTGCTGGCTTAGTATTCTGTGCACCTGATCTGCATTGTAGGGATAAGACAGGATAGGCAAGGGAAGGGTGCAGAGCAGGTGTGTGCATCAGGTGTGCTGCAGTGCCTATGCAGACAGTAAGCAGCACCTAGGCTCCAATTTGGGAGCATTTCACTTCAGTAAACTGCATGCTTGAATGAAATTTAAGTAAGCTTTCACAATCTAAATGCTGTATTTTTTTTTGTCCTATCAACATTAGACATGGGATGGATGCATCAAATTATAGAGCTTATTGTTACTCTTAATATTCATTATCCTCCTATAACAGCAGATACTGTACAGACATACAGGCAGTGCCAATGAAATCTAATCAACACCCAAATAAACAAAAACAGCTTTTGTGTGAAGATAACTCAGTATGGACCAGCTTCATCCTGACACAGGGAGACACAGAAGGACTGGACTTGCTGACATATTCCAATGGTCTGAGCCTATGGCAACACAGGAAATGAAATTCCTCAGCTGTACTGTGGAAGTGACAATATGCAGTGCAACACTTAGCTCTTCTTAGTACAGTTTTTTGTTCACTTTTTGGGCTGTAGCTGGTACATTCCTTGTACTTTCCAATTTGGGCTGCTTACTTTAAGCAGTCTGTTTACTTGTGAGAGTATTTTGTTTGCATCTTCTTTATCTCTTCCATATCAGAGCTTAGTTTTAATGCTCACCTCTTAAGGAGGCACAGCGATGTGAGAGACAAATTCAGAAAAATACAAACTACAAAGATAAAAGCACAGAAAATATCAGAGGTCTCAAAAGCAAAGATGAATCTTAAACCTGTGTACGCACATCCTGGTTTTGGATGGAATAGAGTTAGTTTTCTTCCCAGAAGCTGGTATGGTGCTTTGTTTTGTATTTAGGATAAAAACATGGATAACACATTTTGGTTGTTACTGAGCAGCATTCGCACTAAGTTAAGGACATTTCAGGTTCTCCTGCTGCCCTGCTAGCAAGGAGAGCACAAGGAGCCACGAGGGTGCAGAGCCCACACAGCTGACCCAGAACAGACAAGGAGATGCCCCATACTGTGTGGCATCACACTGAAAAACAAAACTGGAGAAGTTAGCCAAGGAGTGGCCACTGCCAGCATGCAGCTGAGCATCAGTCAACAATTTGCAATTGCAACGTGCATCACTTCATGTATTCTTTTCTCCTTATTCTTTTCCCATCCTTTTCACACAATCATTAAGGCTGGAAAAAACCTTAAAGATCATCTGGTCCAACCCACCCCACCATGCCCACTAACCTTGTCTCTCAGTACATCTCCACAGCTCTAGAATAAAAAAACATTGTTGTGAAGAAATTGAATTAAAAATACTGCAATACTTGAAACATAGGTAGACTTGCCTCAACTTTCATAGCAGTTTGACAGACAAGGTCCTTGTCAGCATTTCTGTCAGAGCAGATTGCTGATGGATGGTCCTTGCAAGGCCTTACAAAAGCTTTAGGACTAAAGCACAAGAATTTCAGTTGGATCTAAGGTCAGAAAAATGCCAGTACATCACCACAAATTCTGTTCTGTGTATTTTCCTTAATTCAGCAGCTGATCCCAGCTTGTAACACTTGTTGTTTTCACAGTTTTCCTAAAAGCAAGATACAACAGAAGAGCACAAAGGGAAATATTTCTAGGCAGAAATGTCTAGGCACACAGAAAAGAGGTGGGAACAATTAGTCCCAAGTAATGACAATTGTTAAACTGCTTTAGATATTTGTATTTGCAAATGTCAGAATGGACCTGAATGAATAAAGCAGGCAATGACACAATGAGCACATCACAGCTTGCCAGATTCAGGCAGGAAGAAGATATTAACAAGGTCAAAAGAGAAGAGATAAACTAACAACAATTTGGTACTGGGAATAGGGACTTTTAGTTGTGAAATGTGTATAAAGTTATTAGCAGAATAGTCAGGGGCATTTATTCGCTGGAAGCATAATAAGCTATTTGACTGTAGAAACACACAGTATCCAGTGAAGCACATTCATAGCTGTTGTGAAACCTTTCACAATCGTAGATCTGGAGATAAATGGGGAAAAACAAAAAATACAGTACAAAGTTGGTGGTGTCTTGGAAGCTTTCACTATTTTCAGACTGAAGTTGTCCTCTCATTTTACCATACTTTTCCAAACTGTTTGCATTGGAGATCCAATAAGAGCAGTTACGCTACTTACACTGAAATGCACCAAATCTATGTGAAATGTAAATTCACGACAAACAGAAAAATGGGATCACTACGTTTGTCCTGCTCATCTGGGCAACAATTGTTTCACCCAACTTTGTAGTATTGCACACTTCCATGGGCACACATTAGAAATGCACCAGGGAACAACTCACAGGACTTCATTCTGGAGTACCAAACCACATCCACAATGGAAAAGGCCCATGAGAGCTAACACACAACTTGCAGTGGGAAGATTAGCTGTGTACTTCCTTAATTTGTGTTGAACTGGAGGCTTAATGCAATCTGCAGGAATCGCCTCCTGACAAAGCAAATGCAGTTTTCAGAGCTGGACTTCTCATTAATTCAGCCTTCTCTCTGAAGCAACTTACCATTGTTCTGTTTGCCAGTGCATGAAATCTAGCTTTCCCTCACTTCATATTTTCTTTAGAGTTACAGGGTTTTTTCTAATAATAGTATGGATTTTCTCTAAGTGGTGAAAATGTTTCATTTAAAATATTGCTAGAGAGAATTCTACTCCAGATGCGTAAAAATCAAATGACACAGTGCTTTCCGTGCTAACTCCATAACTGTATCTGAGAAGGAAATGATCACTCACTGTACCTTCTGTATAAGTTGCATTGCTAGCACAATTTCAGTGCTAACAAGGATTTTACTTTCTGTATAATTTTAACAAAGTCAAATATGTATTCCATTGCAGACTCTACAAAGAGGCATTCATAGCATTATGATTTTTTGGTTGGTTTTCATTCACTCTCACTTGCAGATGCACAAACCAGATTACATTTAGACAGTTCATTCTGGTAGCTGGTGTACGTAATGCTAAGAGATACATTTGTACTAAGTGGATACTTACAAATTTCATCCTGCAAATGTTTGATAGCATTTCCTACTAATTTAGGCATCAATTGCTTTAACATGTCAGAATTGATATTGAAAAGGGAGGTAAACTCTAAGCATGTAAACTTCACAGCTTAGGGATGAACACTGAACAAGATATTTTTGCCTGTTCCTACTTCTGAAAAGAATTACATGACTAGATTCTTCTTTGTGCTACATATCTCACCTCTATGTCCGTTAGTCAAAAACTATGTCAGCTCTTCCTTTGTCACACAGCCATGGTTTAAAATAGATACATTAGAAGCAAGAAGAAATCTAAGTCCACCCCCACACATCTTGTTTTATGAATGAAATTATAAATAATCACAACTACTCTAATAAATTCTGGCTGATCAGAAATATTTAGAATGTTAACTAAATAATTTAGACTTAACTAAATACTTCAGAGGGAAGTTTGGGGAAAAAAAGCACACATTTTAGTGTCACTCAGTCATTTCTTAGACAGCTGCAGGCATTCCACAGTACAAAAATGCTCAAAACCCACTGCCCAGTATTGGTACAAGACTCAAATCTGGATTTCTGCTATCTCACAAATGTTATATTTTAACTTCTTAAGTCACCAAACCCAAAACTTTGAAAGTCCTGCAGATAACTTCGGGGTTATCTATCTAAACAGTTGTATGAATCTGCAGTCATTTTTTACCTCTAAAACATGGACAGTATCCTTGCCTGATATGAATGTTAAGCTAATAAGTGTTTTAAGGATCTGCAGCTCCCCTGTAAAAAGTGCCAGTGATTGATAAGAGAAAAAGTAACTTAGGTTTTTAAAGCACCTCATTTGAAAAATTCTTATTCTAACTTAAGGGCAAATTCCTTTTTTGAATAAAGCAGTACATTATTAACTGCACTGAATTGCAGGTCTCGGTAAATCAAAAGCACCTTTCCTACTATTGCTTTGATTCAAATTATTCATGTTTAAAGGAAGTCAAATTAGTACGAAATGTGAATTCAGCACTATAAAGCAACTTCAGAGATAACGAGCACCTACATTGTCACTACAGAAAGTTTTACAAGAGCAGCTGTTTATTGCCTAGTTCACTCTTCACTTACTACGTATGGGTTCACAAAACTCTGGAGAGGAATAAATTAAACATTAATTATGTTCTCTGTAAGCTACCTCTCCTTTAATACACCAGTTTCTAGCGATATCATATCTGTGGATGCTTGAACTATTCTTGGGTTATGATGCTTTATTTTAGTGGTGTAATGACTGAAGTCATACATTACATTCCCTAGATATCTATTCTTTATTTTTTCTAGGAGTTTTGCCGGAGTTTAAGACATCTCTTAAGCCC
This sequence comes from Meleagris gallopavo, assembly GCF_905368555.1. Lineage (NCBI taxonomy): Eukaryota > Metazoa > Chordata > Aves > Galliformes > Phasianidae > Meleagris > Meleagris gallopavo. The sequence goes on along the minus strand of NC_139414.1, from coordinate 5,348,442 downwards.
ATTATCTTTGTAAGAATACAAGGCATACCTTTTCTTCTTTCACAATGTTTACCTCACTGTGCCATTCTTTGCCAACTGAAGAAATGGAGTTGCTTTAAATATAGCACTACTCAACTCACTGCATTTCAAAACCAAAACACATTAGAGCTTTGGGGCCTCTTTTCCCTCCACTTTTTCCACTGTTATTTTGTGATTCTCTTATTTTTGCAGTAAGTCTGCCCCCTTTGTAGTTATTTGGCTGTCTGTATCACACACAAAAATTAAAGTCTACAAACAAGTGTTTTTAACATTTTTGCATAAGCAAGTAATATTTCCTCTAAAGTGATGCTGTTCCTCTCATGCATAATCACAGTTCTATTTTTAACTAGTCAATGTCATGCACTGCCTTGAAAGTTCAGAACTTATTTTACACAGAAATCCATCTTATTTCCACTAGAGTTTACAGAATCAGATTCCAAAGCACTAGCAGTGCTGCAGCCAGCACCTATCTGGTCCTTACACAGCACAAAGAGCTCTAGCCCTGGCTCCACATTCAGGATAAATACAGCAAAACTGAACATAGGAAAGAACGCAGTTCCAAGTTTCAGCAGAACATACGGGGTGCTATTTAAATCCATTACCACCTTCTCTCTTCCTTAACACAGGTAGCATGAGAAAAAAATTAAAGCCTTTGGAACAATATTCTCCTTCTGAATGTTTTTTGGGTGTTTTTTTTTCTTTCCTTAATACAATAGATAATCATTGCCTAAAGCTTTGCTACATGGATAAAGGCATACTCTGAAGTTTACAGTAGCAACTACAAAACTAAGAGAAAAAAATCCCATTCATATAAAGGAGCCCTTCCTTCATACCAAGATAGTTTCATATTCCAGACAGTTTTTGCCATGCTCTGATCACATCATTAATCACACAGCCTTCTCTTGAAAGAACAAAACAACAGTAAAGTTCAAAAGCAGCAACATTATGAATAGTAACAACAAGCAATTATACTTGCTGGGGTATCAAGATGATACTCAAAAAGCAACATAAGAATTTTCTTGATCACTGACTGGAGCAGAAGGATGAATGAGCTTATCAGCAAAGGCCAAGCAGAGTGACAGCAGGAGCAAATGCCTGGGCTACGGGTGCTGGAAGTTCATTAATAATAAGGCAGGGTCCCACTTGAAGGCCTCAATTAAAGGATCCCCAGCAGTACAAATGGTTAGTGATGAAGATATTTCTTTGCAGAGCTTTGTTAGACTATCGATGCTTGGAAGGCTGAGATTTAATGATGCATTATAAGTTGAGGCTTAGGAATAGTCATTTTTGATACTCACATTTGCTCAGTTCTCACCAGAATCTTTTGTTAAAGCCTACTCCAAATGAGTTAACTTCAGGAAGTTATTACAAGATACTTTTAATCTGCTGCAATGACTATGAGAGATATTATAGCATGAAGAAAAAGTGTCATTTGCTTATTATTGTGGCATGTTATTTATTGCAGTAAAAGCTCACACTCACATTGCTTGCTTGGAGATGCACTTAAACATCTTACATAGAAACTGAGAAACCTTATCCCACCTCTTTTGTAAGCTTTCCTTTTATTCTTACATCTCAAGTTACAGCTGCTTTTTGCACATAACCACGTAAGTCCTTGTGGTCTTCAACATCATGTAGTGGCATTGAGCATCTTTAGGAGAGTATCAGTGAACTAAAGACTGCAGAATGAACAACTCACCTCTACATTCAATTTCAAGAAGAAACATCTAGAAGAAAAGGTTACCTAGGAAAGAGATACATAGCCTCTGCTCCTGAGTTTCTATCCCTGAATTCCTCTACTTTCATAAATGTATACTAGCTTGCACTTGCAGTCTCATTAGCCAGCACATTCTTGATATCTTACAGTTAAGCAGTGTCTGCTTTGTTTCTGTTGGATATACCAATTCATACATTTAAAGCCTGCATCACAGATTTCCTATTTAAAAGGCACAAAATGTCAATAACTGAACATTGACTCATGTACTGCCCAAGTCTCTTAGGAAGACAAAACAGCAACCTGTTGAATCAAGTTAGAGAGCAATTCCTATTGGAGCATGCAAATAACTATAATCACACTGCAAAAATGTTAGTGAGAAGCATCGTTGAAAATCACAGATGAGAATTTTTTTTGAACCATAAAAACACAGTAATATCTCAATTAATTATACTCAAAATTACATCTACGACAACTGAGGATAAAGTTCTACTAAAACCCACTTGAAGCAATGGAGCCAGCCTGACACACTTCTTAGATGTTTTAAATGGTACCTTCCTGCAAACTGCAATAAACCTGAAACTTGCCTAATATGTGAATAAAAAGTAAGCACTAGACCAAAGACCCAATGTATTAATCCTGATATATAATTGCAGTAAAACTAACAGCCACAACCTGAATAATGTTTGTAATTTGTTAGAAATGCTTTTCCAACCATCAAATACACTTTTCTCCCCATAAATAAAATCTTTACCATAGGCTGAGGTGAATGAATAACACTTGGAACTTCATGCAAGTGACATTCATGAAGTAGTTCTCTCATCATTCAGCAGTAACTTAATCATTTATTTCTTCATTTTATTCAACCAAATTGCCACCATAGTAATTGTCAGGACACTTACATCGCAACATCTACCTTCGTGCCTGGTTCTCAAAATCATCATTTTTCCAAAGAATGGAATATTCAATATCAGGTGGATATTTCTTGAGGGCAAAAAAAAAGTTGCTTACTGTTATATTTCTAAGTATGTATGTACAGGACTTTGAAATTAGCTCATTGGGAGGTAAGTAAAGCAAATGTTTCTCATCCATCATACAGCAATAGCAGTAACTCATTCTAATCCTATGCTAGTATAGTTTTGCTTGGATTTTTTAGTAATAGTCTAGTTGTTCTATTCTGGTACAAATTATACATCCCAGATACATTCTGAGCATGTCTTGATAACCTCAGATTCCATTATGTGTTTAATAATTGACTACTCAATAGAGCATTGACATGTTTTTGTCTGGAAGTAACTCACCTTTGTCTGCGTATCAGTAGGAATGTACACTGAATTACAGATATGGTCTTGAGATGTTGTAAAGGCCATATGCTTTATTCAGCTCAGGTTTTTTAAATTGCATATTCATGTCGAGCACCACTTGGAAATTAATATCCTAACTTATGTAAGCTAGTATATATACACAAAATGATTTATTAAAGCAGTGGCTCATTGAAAAGCACCTTGAACCCTTACCTAGAAAATAGCAGCTTCTGTAGCAGGCCTGACCTCGAAAACAGAATTACATTTTACCATATTTGCTGATATGTATGCTATGGCATACTAACAAATAAAAACAGTGGTCATAGTACTTAAAATGTCAAGTTCAAAAAAAAAAAAAGCAAAGAGAATTGCTCTTACTTATTTCTCTCATATGAGAGAAAGCAGTAAGGAAGTCCCCACTGTTCCATACAGACTCGTCATCCCACTCCTGCAAACAAAAAAGAAAGATTTCTAATGAAGTGCTTGCACACAAATACTGGATTTTCTGACTCAAAAAGCAAGCACCCTCCAACACCTCTACTCTCTCTGACCAATGCCAATTAGGACCCACCAACCTTGGTAGTTATCAGCACAAAGTTACTGAGGAGAGTCACACAACCACCACTGAATTCAGAGAGTGCTAGCTGAGAAAGAAAAAAAAACATTTGAAGAAAACAACCTCTAAATTTCTCAACAATTAACATTTCATCTCAGGGAGAAAAAGCAGTAATTTTTTTCTACATTATTTAAATGACCTTTTAGCTAACCAAGCTGCCCTTTCTTCATTGAAGCTTTATTTCTACAGGTAAGTTGGGCTGCAGTATTTCAGTCAAGCCAGGATCTTTAAGAGAAATAAATTCACATTAAAAATACTCATGTCACTTTACCATGAGAAGTGCACTAATGGTCATTTGGAGCCTTTGAATTTCCTCCAACTACTGACAATATCTAATGCTTTGAAAGCAAACTCAAAGAAGAGTTACTGGGGGACAGTTATTATACCATTCCTTGACAAGTCTGAAAGCTCTTCCTGTTGTACAGTATTCTATGCTGGTCTGCAAAATCAGTAATAATATATTAGCCAGTTATCCAGTTCTTAAAAACACTCTCTCCCTCCTCCCCAAACACAGTGATAATTACAGAATATGCTATTATGTTACCATTGTTAGAAACTACTCTCTGACAATTGCAAGTATCTCTTCACAAGCTTACTGTAATTCTTTGTCTTTCCAGCCATCCATCCTAATCCTAAGATTTTAGCCTCACAAGATGTCTAAAACTGTAGCAGACTTTCTTCCCTTACTTTGCAGCTATTTACCTTTCCTCAGAGGGTTTATAGAATGCTACAGACTACAAAGATGAGAGATTTTCTGAAAGATGAAAGGAAAGTTGTGAACATTTTTATCTATCAATCTGTATGTGTATCTCAAGAGGCATTGTACTAAAGTGGATCAAAGTTTGCCAAGGTCATTGCAGAAATCACTACCAAAGCTGCTTTCCAACACCCTCATGCAAGCACCAGATCACTATTACAAAAGGCTGATTCAAAGGAGAACACTACCACAACAATAACTCATACTGAGAAGTTCCAAGCGTGCACTCCTCCACACAACTGGGGCTACCTACATGTCCCATGTAGTCAGTAGGATATATACCTTCACATCTGCCATTTAGACACCAATGAAGCTACTGTGTTCTGATAATTAAGTGGCATTTCACCCATGTGTGGCTGCTGAGGGGCAAAGAAATTCCTTTGCATAAATGGAAAGGATTTTAAGTCTAGTCAGCTGCCAAAGTGTTGGGCCAGATACAGTAGTAGGACTGCTCTATCACTTATGTCTGAACACCATGTAAAGAAAAGACTCAAGGTCTCTACATTCACTAACTTCTTATATCATGAAGATGCCCGAATTTCATTTTCCTAATAATACTGGTTTGACTGCATAGCAATCCAAGCATTAAACTGCTTCATTTGTGATCAGATGCTTGTGATTTTAGTGCCTGTGATCATCCCTTGTGTTATTTATGAAGCCCTCAGCAGGAAGAGAGGATTCAGTAGCAGTAAGTCAGAAGGCACAATTGGTATCTCTGTTCAAGTGTCTGTAATCTCTTCAATCACTTTTCTAGATGTTTTATGTGACCCTGTTATACTTAAGAATATTTTAACTTTCTCACATTTGAGAATACATTTAAGTATTATTGAATCCAAGTGGTTTATTTTACTTCAGTTTACGTAACAGTATACTTCATGTTCTTTATCTACTTACATGATGCTACAGCTCTAAAGTGTTGTGCCCCTTCACACATACATTGTTGTCTGGACTACAACTAGACACACATAGGCAACAGAGACACAGAACATTAAGAATTAATTATGTAGTCTTACTTCATATCTCTTTTCCTTCAGGACAACTGCTAGGCATTCATGATACAGAAAGCTGTTTTTCTTCTGTTCACAAGTACCTCAGTTGCTACTGCATTTAGCAAAACATGTCTAGGGAAAATGCTTTTCATTTGAAGACTTTGGGAGACAATGCAGGCTCTGCATTAGCTAGAAAATACTGACACATCATTTTACCAAGGATGCTGGCTTCTAAGTGGATACTTCACCTTTTAAAGGGCTCATTACACTGTTGGCTATACACTCTACCATTACCCAGATTTTGTCTGTCATCAACAACAATGAGCAATAAGGCTTTTCCAAAGCTCTAGAGGTATTTCACTGCTGATAGCTTCTAAGTAGAGAAAATAAAAGAGCAGTTTCTCATTCCAGAGTTATCTTTTACTTTTCTTAGTTCTCTCCAAGTTCTCTGTCAAATGTCTCACCCAGGACTAAAATGAAAACGCACTCATAAAACATGGGAGAAAAGATTGTCTAATTTTCTTTAAATATATGCCTGTCTCAATGGCAAAGATGTACTGATCATAGTTTTGTCTCTTCCTAAAATGCATATATTGTCCTTTCAGTGTTAGCAGATCATAGACAGTTATTTGCAATTATAACTAACAGTGATAGTTACACAAGATTTTATATCTCTGCAGAGAAAAAAAAATCTTTACATGACAGTAATAATAAGAAGAGACTCTAGGTCTGCTTTTGGTATAGCTTCCTATAAAATATTATTTGCTGTAAGGATTTATTTCATCAGTGATCTCTGCAGGAAGAAGAGAATTACTGATAAAGTCAGGCACTGCAGTCAGATTCTGAATTGCTTGTGTATGGACAAGTCAATTAGTGACTAGCAATAAGTCATCAGGTGCAATTGAAAGGAATATGCAATCTGGCTTACCCTTTCTCAAGAGGCACTTATCTTCATCTACTGCAGCTATAACTTGAAACTCCTCTGCAGTTGCCATCTGGCATGTAAGTGTGGATCTGGGCTTAAATGAGAAACAATAAAGATAGATGAGAGCCTTGATGCTTTGAGCTGCACAGTACTGCTTTTTAGAAGATTCTTTATATTAAATTACACTAAAATCAAGATTTTGAGCATTATATTTATACCTCATCATATCATTTTCAGGTTTATATAAAACAGTTTAAATAATCTTCCAGCCAAACCATTGAAATTTAGACTGAGTGCTGAGAGATAATCCTTACCTGATAAAATGATAACAGAAATCAATAAAGAGAACTACATTAAAAATGGTTAAGTGTGACAGTTGCATTTATATTTAACATAAATCAATATATTTAATATTTCCTTTGAGGTACAATGCTAGGTGTTTTTAGAAATGTACAAATACAAACACAAACTTAATTACATTTTTTAATTAAAACCATGCTGTGCATCAGTGACTACCAGAAATATGAGAAGGATGGCAACATTAGCAACACAGGAAAGGCACCTGACTGACATAAAAGCATTGAAGCTGAGCAACACCTGCATAACACTTTCTGCTGCTACTGAAACTCAGTGGCTTCTAACAATCACAAGTACGATCACTGCGTGCACAGAAAGGTTGTTGCAAGAATAGTGACATTGGTGTGTTTACTCAAAACACAAAAAGCACACTACTAACCAATTAAGCATGTTCTTCCTTACTTGAGTACAAGACCCTTGGTGCACTAACCTGATTAATGATGAATAGTAGATAGAGACTTCCTCAATTTCTACAAATACCAGAAGGACAGGAGAATAAAGAAGTTTCTTAAAGAAAAAAAATTCTGTATCTACAGTTTGTTTTAAAAAAGTGACTGCAAATTTGATCAACAAACACATGTGGCTACAGCAGCAGGAACCAAGATCTGGATTATTCACATAGCTTGGAGTAAGAAAACAATAAGCTTATTTCTCAGATGACTAACAGCAAAAACTTTTGAGGTTTTGAAAAAGTTCTTGGGGCTACAGTGAAAGACTACAAAGTCCTCTTGTTAACATTATAAAAAAGAATTGGGTAAGCATAATATGATAGAAAAAGCAGCAATAACAGTATAGCAACAAAATCCTAAGCTACAGCAAGTGAGTATTTGCTCAAATGCGACAGCTATAAGCACAGAAACAGAACAAAGAAGCCACTTACCATCAGAAAACCTTAGGTACACAGGGATCTCCAGTGAGGAACCCTCACCTCTTCTCCCAACCCTTAAATGAGATCTGGGAAGGACTGGATCTTGGCTCCAACCTTACCAGTCACTCAGGTACATTGCATGCACCTGAGCTCCCCTGGGTTGGCCCTGCCTTCCACCAGGTGCTCAATCACTGCTTCAGACCATGACTTAACATTTCTCTACACTGTGATTTCTAATTTTATAAAAATGCAAGCTTTCTATTAATTTGTTTTGTTTTCTCTCTACCTTACTTACATCAACAAGCACTATATAATCAAAACCTTATCTGAGCAAATATGCCACTGTGATGTACTTCCACTTTTACTAATCCATTTTAACTTGAAATAATTTAGTTAAAAAATATTCCATTCATTAAAGGACTGTTTCTGTGCCTCACACAGAATCTTGGTGCTCAAAGCATTGTTCTTCCTCTCAGGTACACCAATGTAAAGCTAGAATGGTTCTGTTCAGGATAAGAAAGCAAAGATGCAAATTACTATCTGTATGGTGGCTATTGAATCATGGCCTGAACTACTAATTGAGCACCTGGGGAAAGGACTCCATCAGCCCTGGTAGCACAGGTGAAGGCAATTCAGCTGTGTGACTGGAAGGGGTGCAGCTTGCCTGCACCTTTCTTAGACTCATTTAAGGGCTGACCCCTCCCCCCCAGGAAGGTTTTCTTTCTGGATATTTCTCCTTAATGAAGCTTTCCTTTGCAAGCTAAGAATCTTCTGATATGGGTAAGTAATATTTTTCCCTTTCTTTATAGTACCTTTCTGTTATGCTAGTTCTTCTGGTGTTGTAACTCTGTTGTAGTGCCTTTCCCTTCACGTTGTTCAGTCTAATTGTAACTCTCTCATTGATGTGTATATAAATAAATGTTTATTTTGGTTTGTTGATGGTAAACAGACCTAAAGCTTACAGTGTATTCTTTTAAAACTTGTTACTATTGGAGCTCCTGCTCCAGTGGGAGACTGACCTTGTCTGACTATGGCTTTCATATCAGTTTCTTATCTCTTCTTCCTGCAGCCTCTCAGCGCAGTAATATCTGGTAGGCCATAACATGTAGGGTGGCACCCAGTATTTAATGTTAAACCACTACATGCTGAGAAGTTCTTTACTGGTTTACCTACGTACTGCAGTGGGTACGTTACAGCACCTTCCCTGTACTTTACTGGGCAAAAACATGTTAAAGCAAAAGTGTTTTTTGTTTCAGTCCATTCTGAGTTTACACCAACATATCAGCTAAACAAGAATGTGTTCTTTTTGACAGTAGCATTATTTGCACTTTCAGCTTAGTAGATCTAATAGATACCAAATTTCCAGTGATTTAAAGACTTTAGATAAAGAAAAATCAACATTTAGCAAGTATGATGCTGTAGCTTCCAGTACAGCAATTAAAAGTATCTGCATGTTATGGAGGAAAAACACAGTAGCATGCTAACATACATCAACAGATACTTCGTATTCTGTGAGAATTTAAAGGAAGGCCCCCAATGCCTTTTTAAAATCCACTGGAAAGAAACACTAAGTTTCTTGCATTGACAAGCTGGTGCTAATTCTTTGCATAGATGTTGATATTTCCACATAATATTTTGCCCTTTTTTCGGAGTGACTATGCTGCCAAACATAATCCCATTGCTGAGACTCTATCAGCCAATAATACCATTCTTCTGGGAAGATAATTTGTAACGATATCTGAAACATTACGCAAACACAATGAGCTATTTTAATTTTGCTGAAGTTTAAGCTACAAGGAAGAAAAATGGCCAAAAACAAAAGATGAAACAAATGGCAAACCTAAAGTCCTACCAAGAAACAACTGATGTATAATAACAGATTTTTACTAACATAAGAGGATTAGAGAGAGAAGAGGGAAAAAGACACAAACAATTGCAAACAACTAAAAATACACAACATTCTCTAATAGAAGAAAGAAATGAGCCAAGCACAAATGTTCCATCTAGTTCATCTGAGGCCAAAAAAAAAAAAAAAAAAAAAAAGCTTTTATCATTGCAAAGCCTAAAACTTGAAATTTTTATTTCTCTGCCTTTCAGTGTTTTTTATCTTTCAGATAAGGCTTTTGTGCAGCTAAGTCAAGTTTTATGATTGTTGTTTGAGCCCTTTTAAGTTGTTTTTTTTTTCTTGGCTTTCAAATAAAGCATGGTGCACTGCCCTGTTCTTTACCTCTGCTCATTTATCTTCTGCAGCTCCAAAGAACTGTAGTACACTCGAGTCTGCTTTGCTTTGTTTCTGTACTGAATTTTAGCCTTCTGATTTCTACTGTCTGCCTCAGAAATAATGGATTTGCTAATATTTGCCTTTAATCCTAATAGCAATCAAATAACAGAATGATTTCCACTTAAAGCAAGTAAACATATTCTTGTCCATCCTATTTGTAATATTTGATGTAATGTTCAAACTAGCTGTAACTGCAGCATTTAAGTAATATAAAAATAAAAGCTTGAGTATTTACTTCATAGATTAAGCTGAGTGAATGATTACCTTGTTGTCCAAGCCAAGACTTGAAGTTAATGCTTTCCAATACCATTATGGAGGGTAAAGGTTAATGAACATTTCTCTCATGTTTCTCTTCTCCATCTCTTCCCAACTGATTTTTTTCTGCACTGAAATACACATCAGTAAGGCCCAGATGCCAAGAACCAGCAGATTATGCTGACTTGCTGTGAGGCTCTTTTGGCAGGTTTTACAATTACAAGGCCTAATTCTACAGCCTTGATGCATGCACAACTTATGTAAGGCCCTGGGAGCTTTCTGTCTCAAGAGCTGCAGCTAATGCCAAATTCTGTAGTGAAGCTGATTCATAGCATCTGGAGCAACTTTGGCTTGGGATTTCATAATCACAGTTTTACACGCAGATGTGAGTGCTCCAGCTTCACAGTAGTGGGACAGTAACAGAATGGTAGGGTTTCTTCAAACTCCCACAGGAAGCAGACCAGAATTGAAACCTGTGGAAACACACCAGTGTAATAAAAAGTGGGATCTATTATCTTTGAGTAACTGTCAGAACACGACATGATTTTGTAGTGGTAACTTTGTCTTAATTTAACTGCTGGAAAATAGATTTTAATTAGTTCATGTTTCATAACCGACTTGGAACTTGCTGTGGTTGTTTGTTGTTCCCTTACAAGGCAGCATCCAAATGCTTCTGCTCTTGCACGTCTTCCTGCCTGACACTCTTTCCCATATAATCTCTTTCACATCCAGGCACTTCAGGAACTATTTGCAATTCCTTTGATGTCAGGAGGGTGCAGTAGATCAGGCCTACTGGTTTCTATACTTACTATCAGCAAATTATTCCAGATACAACTCAGTTCAGGAAGCATTCTGCTTATTAAACAGCTTCTAAAATTAGAAATGGGAAAGTTATGTTCAAAGACAACAAAGAAGAAATGTTTAACTATGACAGCCTGCATCAAAAATGGTGAAGCTCCTTAGCAAGCACAGTTAGCACTGCCATCAGAGCTGCTGCACTAACTGTGTTAACTTGGGTGCTTGCCCTCAGTTTTCAAGCTTAATGTACAAGATTTAATCTTTAGATTGATTTTCTTTTTTCTTTTTTTGTAAACGAAGCACAATGTTTCCTCTTATAGGAAGTCTTATTTATTCCCCAAATATATAACAGTAATTTAAAATATACAAAGAGGAGACTTTAATTCTAGCTATTCTTGTTTAGAATAAGCTTTATATGTTCAGTAAGCCTGCTCAGCAGAACTAAATGATCAATTTTGCTCTGGGATGTCAGCTTTATGAAGTTTTTTAACTAGCTTTTTTCTCCCTCAAAGGAAGTTGGGAGAATTAATGTTTCTATAATGTTGTAGATTTAGCATTAGGAAGAAAGGTCTGGAAACATCAGAATTTATATATGCTTTAAAGCAACAGACAAAACACTTTCTATACTTAACTACATTTTTTAAGCTTGTGCCTTGCCTGGGGAATCTAATTTATGACTTCAGACTTCCAAAAGTGGTGCCTAAGAGTACATACTCTGCTTCCGGACACAAGTAAAAGTTCAAAATGCTGAAACCATCCCTGAGGCAGCATTAGGCAAGGTCAAAGACCTGAAGGGCATTTCTGTCCTCAGTGCAGCAGTGAAGTGTTACCTTTTGTCTGTGCATTTCGGAGAGCAAATTTAAAATTCATTCCACAATCCCATACTTTTTTTTACTATATATCAAGTAAGAGGAGTATTTGGGCTGCCTATTAACATTGTGTAGATTACACAACTAGTGACATTCTGGCATCTTGCGACACTTGATTTTTCATTGCTTATATGCAGAAAGAATAATATGACTTTAAATTCTCCGGACTTCCCACTTTGCAAGGATCTCAAAATTCTTGATAGCCAGTGGAGGAGAAGGATGTGACACTACAAAGCAATGCACAAAAACAAGAAAGTCAAAGTCTGCATCACATACTCACCAAAAAATAAGGATAAGCTGTTCTCATCTTCCTCCACCAAAACAGGGATGCCATCCTTTCTTGGTAAGCACTGCCTCTTCACTTCTAGGTGAACAATATCCAGGATAGGATAGCATTTATTTTGCTAGCACTAATATCATATACCAGCACTGCTGCAGCCAGCCGAATTGGCTGGTCAAAGCCAGGCCAAAGCCTAGTCTTGTGAATCACTGCATGTTAATAATTGCAGATTTAAATATTTTCATCTCCAATACTCTTAAAGACCCTAGGACCACTGCAGATCTGTGTTCTTAGAATCACAGAATGGCTTATGTTGGAAGGGACCTTCAAGACCACCTCAACTGTTTGCTGTGGGCAGGGTTTTTATCCACCGGATCAGACCTGAGGCCCCGTCCAACCTGACCTAGCACATCTGCAAATGTGGCATCCTCAGCCTCTCTGGGCAGCCTGTGCCAGTGCCAAACCATCTCCTCCTAACATCTAACCTAAATCTTCCCTATTTTAATTTAAAACCATCCCTCCTTGCTCTATCACTATCAGGTGGTGTAAAAAGTCCATCTCTCTCCTGTTCACAAGCTTCCTTTAAGTCCTGGAGCCTCAGCGAAGCCACCGGAACGCACCGACGTTTCGTCTGTAACCCGACCTCGTCACCCCGCTGGTGCCAGCCGCGGCCCGCAGCGCTCCGCTCCTCCTTACAAGCAGAACAGCAGAGGGCTGCCAACCGCGGGACGCGGCGCCGCGAGGACTACAGCAACAGCGGCAGGCCGCGCGCGGTAAGGGCCGAGCCGCGGGCACGGCGCGAATGGGGGGGCAGCGGCAACGTTGGGCGACTCCTGCGGGGCCAGGCAGGGGCCGGGAGCCCGGGTGCGCCGGGCGGCGAGGGGATTGGGAAACGGCCGCTCCTCCGTGCTGGAACCGGAGCGGCTCCGCCAGGACGGCGGGAGGTGTCTGTTACGTGCATGAGCGTGTAGCTGATCTGCTCGGCACTGAAAGTACAGCGCTGTTCCCGAAGAATACAGGAGCGGTACACATCCGAGAATTTTATATATGGATATTTAGAACGGTAATTAAAGCTGATAAATGAACTTTGGCTTTTTTTCCCAAACGCTTCATAGACTGTCGGTGAGTTAAAGCAGACAAGGATGTCTAATACACAGACGTATTTCAATCCCTAGCTTTCACTGTGTAACCGTTCTCCTGTCTCCCCTCCTTCAGCCTCCGAGGCCGTCTCCCCACTCATGCAGCAGCTGGTGTTTGGATTTATAAATGATCCCTGGCGTTGCATTATTCAAAGACTTCAGCAGGCATTGGGCCATGGCGGGGCTGTGTTTGTTTTCCTTAAGCTCTGCGCAATACAGTGTGCAGTCGGTTCATTCCTGATCATTAGTAGCTGTGGTTTAGGATTGGTCGGATCACACAGTTCTAGCAGTAAACTAACTTCATGCCTTTAAACTTAGAAAAATTGTAGAATTTAGCTTAGGTTCAGTTAGCTAATTAGCACTCAGATGGTCTAGAAGAATTTGTGAAAAAGTTTGGGGAAGCCCAGAGATGTCCAAGGGGCACTGAGGAGGTGACAGTCCTGTCAAAGGCGAACTGGAACTATTTGAGGTTCTGCCTTTTAAAGTACTTTAATGAGATAAATCACATCATTGCAGTGATGATTTCTGGCATCTTATTTTATAAGATGCTTGAGCACCAACTGCAGCATTTGGCAGGGCAGATTGGAGCAGATGGGGGAAGCTGCCCGCCCCGCGGCTGCAGGGTGCTGCTGCCCTGAGGCTGCCAGATCTCCAGAGTGAATTCACAGCCTGATTTTTTCCTGTATTGGTTTACTGTAATGTATCACTGAAGAAGCTGTGGCAGCCTTGCTATCCACCAAGCATTCTGCGTTTTTCTTAATAGTATGATAGAAACTAAGAAACTAGCCACTAGGCTTATAGAGTATTATGCAGATCTCAAAAGCCCTAAGAAATGTCACAATGTGTCAGACCAGTGGTCTGTCCAGCCCATTGGGGTGTCAGGTCCAGATTGCCAATTCTTTCTTTGCTTACATACCAAATGAATGATGAAATATTCTCAGGAGCAAGCAAAGCATTTTGAGTGATAACAAGTCACATGCTTTTGTCTATTTGGTTTGAACTCTTTGACTGTAAAAGGTGAAGCAAGTAGAAATTCTAAATTGATTTACTAATAGAAATATAAAGACAACAAGCAATGTGAAATCCTGTGCCTAGGAACCATTTACTTAAACAGCTTCATTGCCGTGCCAAATCCTCGGTGTTACTAGGCAAATTCATGCGTTAGTGTAAGAAATTGTATGTAATGCTTTTCATTCTAATGGCTTAAGAATTTGATAGCTTTGGCCACTGCAATTTGCTGGGGAAGTTACTGCTTGCACAAAGCAGAAGAAAAAATGGTGAGTATCCCAAAATTAAGCCTATCCTCTGTTTAAACACAAGAACACCACACACCACTAAAGACAACATTTGGTGTGCTTTGGGTCCTTTTCACAGATATATGAAGGAGGAAGAAAAGATGATTTCTGTCAAGTTGCATGTGCTGTTGCTCTGATGAATCCTGCAGCAAGCTTGGAGTTGGTTAGTTTTGGGGGTTTCTTTGAAGCTGATTTAGAAATGGCGACGAGACTTGCATTTTTTAACTACAACTCTAATATGGAGATTGAAAGGGAAAACTTCATCTTTTGGATAATGCTGAATATGATCAAAAATCATGTATCCCAACACTTACTTTGTTAATGGCTCTTCAATGAAAGTCAAAGAAATGCAGTACACCTGAGTCATTGGAATTTAACAATAATGTGATCTATCATGTGGCCCTGAAAAAGCCATTTTAGAGGGTTAGTGTCATATTAAACTGTGAATAATATTTATAGCCACCTTGTAAAATTATTGTTGGCTGGGGTGAGTAACTTTTTGATAAGCAAATAAAACACCACCCTATATTATACATTTTTCATTTTTTCTCTTACCCAGATATTTATGTTATCTTCATTATTGAAGTGGAAAGGGTGGATATGTAGGTATGTATGTCACTGCTATGGAGGACTGCTTTTAGTAAAAGTACATCTTGGGAACATAGAGACTGGACTAACTTCTGTTATAGCAATGGCTCCCACTAGTAACAGCACGAGAAAAATCTCAGGTACCTGATCATATTTTTAAGGGTTATTTGTGTAATATGGTCTGCTGTGATTTTAGTTACCCTGTAAAATGTACTTTTTTCTCACTTTGAGAATGTCTTACAACCATAACATCCTTAGTGTCACTAGTATAACTCAGCTGGGCTCAGTGTAGCTACATAAATTTATATGAGATAACGATGTGACCTTATGAAAGAAAGGATATGAGCAGCTTTGAACTTGTTCAAATCTAAATTTATATAAATTGGTCTAGATTTGCCCTCACAGGAGGAGATAACGCTTTCATCCTGTACTGAAATTCAGTTTCTTTCTGCTCTTTACAGAAATCTTACCTCAAGGGTGAGCCCACCTCACAGTGTGCACGTATCAGTGTCTTTTCCTCCAGTTTACTAATTTAACAGCTCATGAATCAGACTGCACTGCTCAGCACTCCATTGTGCTTCTGATAATTAATCAGATATGGCTCTAATTAATAACTTTCAGCAGAATTTAACTGTGGTCATCTGTAACATCATCTATTATTGATGTATTTAGGAATATAAGCAATAGAATAAGAACTTGCAGAAATTTTTAAATGAGAATTATAACAGTTCTTTCCATCATATAATCTATTGCATTGCCTAAGTGAGGCTTCCTCATTTGAAGCTATCTGCCCTTTTATGCATAGCTGCGTGGTGTGCCATATTGTTGAAAGTTTTCTACATTGCAGGCAGTACCATAGCAACTACCATGTAGAAAGAAGGCATCAGTTTGGCCAAGGCTACTGGGATGTTCTCAGGGCGGAGCGTGTGCAGCCCTGAATCAGAAGAGCTCACCAGGAGCCAGACAGTTGCTGCAGGAAATGCGAACCTGTTAACTGTCTTCTTTGAGCCTTGTTCTTTGAGTCATCCATTTTGTCATTAAAAGCAAAACCTTTGCACTGTCTGGTCAAAGCTGCGCTTTTTCTTGTTTCCATTATTTTTGAATTTTGAAGACAGCAAAGGTGACGAAAGCTGTGTAATGTTTCACTAACCAGAAATATAACAAAAGGCAGTGTCTGTCATGTCAAGAGGGAAGCTGAACTGGCAGGAGATGTATTTATACAATTTACTCATTTTATGCAAAAATCAAATGTAGTTGTTTCTTAAAACCAGAATTGGTTTAAAAAAATTAAACAGATTCAAAAAAAATAAAATTAGCATACTATTCCTGCTTGATAAATGTGATGTTAAAATGACCTGTTCCCAAGCATTCTATTAAATGTTTCAAAATTCTTGAAAATAGATGAGATTTTGCTGCAGAACTAGCATAAACAATCATAAAAAATGTTTTATCAGTAAAATTAAAAAAAAAAAAAGCTTGTGCAGCTCAATCTTATATCTGTTTCTTTAGCAGACATTTTTCACTAATGTTTTGTAAATACAGAATTCTGAAATACAGGATAGTGGAAGGGTTGGTTTTGTGTGGGTTTTTTTTTTTTTGTTTTTTGTTTTTTTTTTTTTTTTTTAGGAGATTTTAGGTGCTTTGACTTTGGTTTAATGTTTTGAGGTGCACACATAGACATGGCGCTAATGCAGCAAGCACTTGAGTAGCAAAGCAGACTGCTAAAACCTTGCTGGTGTTAAGCAAAGTGGCAGCAAGTCATTGATCACATGAAGACAGTTCGAAAGCACAAGAGTTATTATGGTGGAAGATTACAAACGTGAGTTATCTCTGTGATTGTCTGCCCCTTTTCTCAAAAAAGTGAAGACTTGAAACTGGTTTGCCCAGTAGTGAGTACCCAATCAGTATAGAAAGTTACCACACAATTTGCTATTTCTGCTTTTGGCATGCGGGTCTTTGGAAGTTATAGCAAATGAAGATTGTGGGAGGCTTAACTCTTAAAATCTAAGCATTTAAAAAGAAATAAATAAAACTGATTAATATTAGCAAGAGGGAGATCTTAATTTTTTTTTTTAATAACAAACTTGATGTAGTAACAATGCTGCTTTGTAGACTCAATAATAGAATGGTGGAAAGAAAATTATGTGAAACAAATTACTTGATCTTGGAAGATTTGCTAGAATTCTTCCTCTGGAGCTTGTACTTAATCAATGTATAAATGTACTAGGAGAGTACACAGCTGTCCTGGATCAGATAGGAAAGTCAAGGCCTAAATTCCATGTGCACAACAATTCCTTGTTCCTTGTAATGCATAAGGTACATGTATTTAAAGTAGGGGCAATACCAGTACTAGAATTTGTTCAGAATAAATACTACCTGATCTTTTCTGAATTTGTTGTGTAGTTAAGGTTTGTAGTGGTTGGTGATTTTTTTTTTTTTTCTTCAGTTTCTGGGAATGTAGAGCACTTTGATGAAAGAATGACTGTAAGTACAAAAGTGATTCCTTTATTCAATCAGTCGTCCTCAGAGGATTGAGGAGATTGAGATTATTTGAGGATTGAGATTATTTTTGTAATGATTATGGAACATTTAACTTGTACAGATCTAATAATTAATATCAGGATGAAGCACAAAGTAGGTATCTACAAATAAGGTCACTTCAATTTTGGTATGCATGAAGCCAGGGACAGCCTCTGGAACAGTTGAATTCTATTTCCTTTTTCACAGTTACAGAAGTGGAAGAGCAGAAATGAAGACCTGCCTTCTACAAGTGCTGAATAATTGTTCTTTCTGCTGATTAATAGCACCACAACATTGAAGCATTCCTAAACTTTAGTTATCAAGATCCCTAAGAGAAGACTTGCTTTCTTGGTTGCAATCCAATTTGATATGGTACATTGTCCTTTCCTCCCTTTCCAATCTACAGATATTGTGTGTTTTCCATGTTTCTTCTTTTCTGTTACAAAGCAAGGTACATACTTGAACTAATTAGTATATATTTCATCAAAATTACCACAGAAGTAGAACAGTTGAATTACCTGTGTACTTTCTCAGAAGTATTTCATATTTCAGCTAGGCTTAGGAGCTGCAATAAGAGCAAACACTTATGAGCAACCATGTTTTGCGGGGCACCACTAACGGAAGATGCATTATGTAGGGCCAATTGCTAGGGAACGAATTAATGAATGATTAATTATTTAACCAAGTACATCAGTGATATGACAGCTGGGCTGCTTTTTGCAAACACATATAGCAACTAATAGGTACAAATTAGTTTTAGCATATTGAAATTGACACAGGTTTTTACTGCTGCTACTAAACACTGTTTTTTTGGTCTGAGGGCTGTTCAGCAAGGGAAGACAACTTATCCAAGTACTCAGCACTAGCTTTTTGGATTACTTTTATAAAAACAAATATATTCCCCTGGCACAATATGCACACTGAAGAAATGCCTGGTGACAGCACAATCACCTACTTGTTTGTGGTTTGTATTCAGCTGAGGAATGCTCAGTTAAATGGCTGTAGGAGGACTGTTATGTCATGGCCTGAACTGATGATTGAGCATCTGGTGAAGGGAGTGGCTGGCCAAGGAAGCACAGGTGCAAACAACTTACCTGTGTTTCCCATGTGACTGGAAGTCCCACAGATCCCAGATCCACCCCTTCCTGGGCTCATTTAAAGGCTAAAGGCTAGCCTGGGGGGGGGAGGGGAGGAAGTGTTTCCTGTATGGAGGTCTCTTCTTGAGTGCTCTGTAGCCAGAGGTCCTCATCACCAGTTAGATACCAGTTAGATGAGTCAACCTTTTTCCTATGTATGATTATTGGTGTTCCTAATGATATTGTTTGGTATTGTAATTAACTTGCTTAAAGTAGTTTTGCTGTTTTCTAGGGCTAATAATGGCAACCTATGAAATACATGCGACTTTGACTTTAATGTTTGGAGGTGTTTGTAATGCTAGGAATACTGAGATGTTCCCACACTTAGTGTAACTGCTGCTGCATTATAGGGGGTAAACTGGTTAGGAGAATATTGTAATGTTTAGTTTTTCTTCTTTATTTATTTATTTTTTTTCTAGGAATTAAGCTTAAAAAAAAAATCTATGGATTGGTTTGCTTGTTCCTATGTATTTTTGTATGCATATGTTCTTGTTCACTTAATTCTGGAGGGGAGGGAGGAGATGCTTCAATTACTTTAAATCCTTAGTGAATTAATATGCTACTTGTACTTTATCTAACTCTTGTGAATGGTAATGGTGATTTTCACTAGACAAATGTTGCATTGCTGCTAGGTTCTCACCACGGCTCCAGGGCATGTTACCAATGGGGGTTAACTCAGTTACTATAAAATCCGTGTTTGCCCTTTTTATGTTGGAAGGGATCAGCTTGTCTCAACACTGAATCTGGGTTATTTTCTGAGCAATGGGTCGATTTAGATTGTTTTTATCTGCTTTTGTATAAGATGCTTTAAGTTCACTAGTCTGTAGCAAATAGAAACCTGTCTGTGGGGAGAAACCTCATTTACCTTTGGGATGAGGCATACATTACTAGCTACAAAGAAGCCAGAAAACATACTGGCGATTCTATGAACAAGAATAAATAGAGGAATGGGGAAGTTGTATAAACTTCTCTTTTCCTTCTTAATGATATTCTCTGTTTATGTTTGTGTAGGGAGCTGATATCTTAAAATATACTCGGGTATGATTTTCAAAATACAGGAGTGTTCACTCCAGCTGGAATTCCTTTCCAGTCATTCTTTTTTTTCTCAATCTAACAGAAAAGAGATACCCAGAACATTTTCTTGGGAATGCAGCTTTTCAGTCTTTACAGCTTGAGACAATCCATAACTGATAGTTCTAAGCCCAGGTTTACTTATTTTGAATTGTCAACCCAGGAAAGACCAGCTGAACCTGAAAGGTTTCTTTGAGATCTTAAAAGCTATACTGTAACTGCTGAGTAAGTTAGGATACACTGCACAGGGGTACTGGGAATAACAGCACTGCCTTTTTGATTATTATTTGTACTTCTGTTTCCATATAAATATATTTTGGAATGCCTCTTAGCTTATTTTCTGTTTGATCTTTTCTTTTTTATAAATAGGAGCTGAAATCCAACAATTGAAGGTATCTTTTTCAGGTGAGAAAAAAGTGTATAGAATAAAGAGCTGCTTTGAAAGCAAACAAAAATAAATCTTTCAGTTTATAACTTTCAACGTGGCTGAGAAAAGCAGTGCAAAAGAAGCATAAATTACTTGTCAGCCGAACAGGAAAGAACACTTAAAAATTTTTCAACTTATTTTTCAGTCAATCGGGTATCTTTCTTCCTTGAAACAGGTTAAAAAACCCAAGTCGTTCATAATGAAATTATGATATATTTACTGAATTGCTGGCACTGAGCAAAGAGCGCTTTTGAGTTTGGTTTCAGTTTCCTTTTGAATAAGGAACCTGTAATGACTACAGACAGCCTTTGTGCATGAGTTTGTTAGTGCCTCGACAGGGTTGGTAAACCAAGGAAGAGGGACACAGAGCTGCACAATGTGCTTCCTACAGCTACTGCAATTGCAGACCATCACATTGCTGTTAGCTTCTAATGGCTCTCCAGCCATGGTCTTCTTGCCTATGGTATATCTTTAGGATTATATGAGAGATGAGTAAAAAGGGGATGGGGGAATCTTAATGTGTATTTAGTACTAGATAATGAAATCTTAGCTCATGCTTCAAATAGTTTTCTCTATGAAAAAAATTTCTAACTGCTAACGCTTTAAATGTGAAAATACTGTTGCTCTGTACCTTGAATGCAGTCCTAGTCTGTAGATTTAAATACTAAAATAAATTCTATAAATCATCTGATAGAATTTGTAACTATGAAGCTTCAGTGTGGCTTTGTTTTAACCATTGTTTTCAAATTATAAGATTAGAAAAAGGGGAAAAAAATAAGGGAATAACGGACTTGGAATTGTGCTGATGGATATGTCTGCTAAGCTCAAATGTGAGGAAATGAGAGCACACCTAAAAATCATAATTGCAGATATGTATGTAGGACATAACTGTTGGAATCATACCTGTAAAAAGAATTAAGCAAGTAGTGCTAAGCAGAGTGACTAAAATTGATTTCTACTGCTTTTGTATTGAGATGACTGAAGTTGGCTAAAAGATTATTTTCCAGTTCAACTATTTCTCCCCACCCATTCTCCATATCCATAGATTTTTAGTGTCCCCTGTATAACAGTTACAGCTTCTGTTCCCTATCATTGAGCTGTCACTTTTCTGCCATCCAGTGAAGAAACTATACAGGCAGCTGCTAATAAAGTATGTGCAGACTGGCTGTCTGCCTACCTCTGAGGAAGCCAGACCTGTAGGTTTGATGTTGCAAGTGGGTTTTTGCCATATGCTGCACAGGTCCCTACTTATTTTAAAAATAAAAATTAAAAATTTGCTTTTGACAGGCCTACAGGATTTAAAGCTATTAATAGGAAGCTGACAGAAGGACAGTATGAGGAGTTGCTTTCTGACAAAAACAGGTTAAAAATAAAAGTCAAAACCTGATGGTTCTTGATAATAGTAATACATGAATTTCTAGAAATAGTTTCTAGCTATTTCTGTATGTAGAGAATAAAACTTTCATTACTGTTAGAAAACCTGCGTTTTTGAGCTAATTTCTTTGTGTTGTGATGATACAGCAAACTGAACATTTGATACTTTACTAATATGTCAAGAGTACGTGATTCTGAAAAGTGCTGCTTTTGGTGTGAGGAATGATGGGAAGACTGCACTTAGTCTTTTATTTTATGCTGTTTTCTCTTTAGGGTGAAGTTTCAGTATCTTCATGTCAGTGAAGAGCAGGATACCTCTCATTCTTCTAGCATGTGGCTCCTTTAATCCCATCACAAATATGCATATGCGTTTATTTGAGCTGGCTAGAGATCACCTGCATCAAACAGGTCAGTAAGGGGCTGTTATGAGCACATGGTGTTTTGCTGTGGAGAGGAAGACACTTTTAGTACTTGGTATAGCTAAGATGTAAATCTACAGTTAGCTTAATTTTAATTTCTTTATTGATGATTCAATACATTTGTGAAACATTTGTGGCATATTCTATATAGGAATTGTAGCACTAAATTTAAAAAAGTATGAGTGTTCATGCAACTGAACTGTAAGCTTTATCAGCAGTTTTAGAACCATATGGGATAGACAATTTTGTGGAAGATTTTAATAGTTTTGAAACTGGAAATAAACATTTTTTTTATTTCATCCTTATGTGATGTTAAAGAAGTTTTGACAACTAGGTGAAACTGGAGAAATGAAATATTAATTATTCATTATCCATCCTCTCAAAGAGAAACAACTTATTTCCTCTGGCTAAATAATGTCTTTAGGAATGAGATAAGAAAAGTTAGATTTCAGGTGACTAGAAAGTTTCAGCAACAAAGGGGGAAAGTGGGTAACACCAGGAACTCAGCAAGAATGAGAAAAGCTATGGAGGAGCGTTGTGCTCTGTGCTTGGTAACGTCTTTATTGCTGATACTTTTATCTTCCTTCTGACTGCTAAAGCATATGCATCTGAAATTGATTTGAAGGAAATCATAGCTTATTGGAACCTGACAGAGACCTTCCTAGGAAGGTGGTGCAATAGGAACCTGAGAAAGGTGGTAGGAAGGATGACTTGGGGAACTACAGGCTTCTTGGCCTCATTCCTGTATCGAGGAAAATCCAGGAGCAGGTCCTCCTTGAAGCTGTATTAAGGCACATGGAAGACAGGAAGGTGATGCAAGACAACCAGAGTCATATCCTGCCTTACCAATGAAGGAGCCTTCTAGGAATGCACAACTTCATCAGTGGACAAAGGAAGAGCCACTGATATAATCTATCTGGATTTCAGTAAGGGCTTTCACACAAAGCCCTTCTGACTCCGAATTAGAAAGATATGAATTTGAGTGTTCAGTGGATGAGAAACTAGCTGTGAGATCATACTCAATGTAATGGCTCAATGTCTGCATGGAGAGCAATAATGAGTGGTATCCCTAAGGTCTGCAGTGAGACCAATACTCTTTAATATCTTCATCAGCAATGTTGACAGTGGGATCAAGAGCACCCTCAGCAAGTTTGTGGATGACAATAAGCTGTGTGATGTGGTCAGCACACTCAAGGGATGGGATGCAATCTAGAGGGATGTAGACAGGCATGAGCAGTGGACCAAGAAGAACGCCATGAAGTTCAACAAATCAAAGTGCAAGGTCATGGCCAGGTTGCCACCTGGGTGTGGCAACCCTCGCTATCAACAGAAGCTGGGGGATGAAAGGATTGAGCACATCCCTGCTGGAAAACTTAGGAGTACAGGTGGATGATAAACTGGACATCAGTCGGCAATGTTCCCTTGCAGTCCAGAAAGCTAACTGCATCCTGTGCTGCATCAAAGAAGCATGGCCAGCAGGTCAAAGATGATCCTGCCCCTCTGCTCTGTACTGGTGAGGCTTCACCTGGAATACTGTGTCCATATGTGGAGTCCTCAGGACAGGAGAGACATGCTCCTGTTGCAGTGACCCTCCTCCAGATGCACAAGTGATACAAGGCATGGAACACCTTGCCTACAAGGACTGGCTGAGAGAGCTGGGGCTGTTCAGCCTGGAGATGAGAAGGCTCCAGGGAGTAGCCCTTCAGTATGGAAAGGAGGGCCACAAGAAAGAAGGGGACAGACTTTAGCAGGGTCTGCTGTGACAGGATAAAGATAAATGGTTTCAAACTGAAAGAGGACAAATTGAACTGGATATAAGGAAAAAGCTTTCTACAGTGAGAGCAATAATGGCATGGGAACAGGTTGCCCAGAGAGGTGGTTGATGCCTCATTCCTGCAGCTGTTCAAGGCTGGGCTGGACCAGGTTCTGAGCAACGTGATGTAGCTGTAGGTGTCCCTGCTAATTGCAGGGGAGTTGGACCAGATGAACTTCAAGGGTCCTTTCCTCTAACAAATCTATGATAAAAATGAATTTGGTCCTCAAAGGTGAAGGGGGTGGGATACAGGAGGGGATCTGGTACAGTTCTGCAGTAAAAGCAGCAGCTATGTACTCATTGTATAGGGTGAGAATACTTTTCACAAGGAATGATTACATATCTGGCTCTGATAACTGCCTCTCATACTCCATTGCCCTGGAAAAGTAAAATGATTTTATTTTGAAGGACTAGAAACAATGGCTTATGGAATTTTCTTTTCCTGCTGTCATAACTCCTTCAGGTGCCCAAGTGTGCAAAGAGGCAAAAGGCAAGGTGAGACCAACTGCTAATTCTTTGTCATATGTTATAATCCAACCACTCACTTATTTCTTTACCCTGACAGAAGGACTGACCTGAATTGCAATTCATTCCTCAGTCTGTGTCAGGGTAACTGTAACTAGGCTCCATCCCTTACTCACAGCGGTTTATTTAAACAAGTCTAGTGAAAGCCATATTAAAAATGAAGTTTTGAAATGCTGAAATGAAATTTGTGCCTTACATTGCAACTCAGTATCATTACTCCTTATTTCTGTGTAGAGTATCACTTGCATTTTGACTTCTTAGCTCAGTGTGCAGAGACTTATTGATATAAGTACTCCTTACAGTGAAGAAAAGGAAAATTATTTTCTGAGTTGCCTACAGTATAATCACTTCATTTTATGAATGTTTAGCCCATTGTGTATGCAAAGCAAGAATCCTTGATCAGCTTGTGGGAACTTTACCTATCTCAAGCTGAGGCAGCTTTATTTGAAGTTACTAAAAATGTGTTTTATATGTGTATATGCGTATGTACACATAGCTGTATATAATTTTTTCTGGCTCTATGCCTAAAACCACAGCTCAAGCAAAAGGTTTGCAACGTGCTGTGAAAAATAGCTATTCTGGATACCTGTGTTGTGGTAGAACTGTTCCAACCCGGAACATTCATTAATCCTTTTTTCATTGTTTCTAATTTGCTTCTGCTCCTGCAGTGACTCTGAGACAAAGAGGAGAAATTGGAGCCTATGTGTTGAGCAGTAGCACTAGTTGCAGGCTGGGGGCTGATAGCGGGGCTGGGAGACAGTAGTTATATATTTCTCGAGCTAAGCTTATTGGTTGGAGTGAGGTAGTGATCTGCCATTTTGTACTGACATCCTTCAGTCACAGCAATGCACGTTGTAGCTAACATACACACTGAATGCCTGGAAAAAGTAGCTACCTGAGTGTGAGATCAGTTACTCTGAGGAGGTGATGCCTCAGCCTTGATAACGTTGCCTGCTGATGGTGTCTCTTCAGTACTTCTGCTAGTACTGAAGCTGCTAGTCAAGCAAAATTAATGACCTATGCAATAATTTGGCTGCAGTTGAGTTCACAATCAAGTTTTCCTGTTATGAATGACATGACTACCCCAATATGCATCCTGACTGACATCTCCAGTAATTCTGCCTGCCAACTTTTTGCCTGTCACTTCAGTTTCAAATGCTGTCTAATCTTAGAGTAAGTATGTATGAAAAAGTAAGTAGGCTACTTCATTGAGGTTTTAAGCAGCATCTGCAATTTCATTGCTGCACGTCAAGTAATTCTTTTTTTGCTAGTACCAGTCAACAAATCTTGTAATGCTACCTTCTAAATACAACAGACATGTCTACATGTAATTGATTATTTTTATCCGAATTTTGTCTCCAGTCATATCAGTTTGATTCTTCACACATCCTTACACACAGCTAAACTTCTCTGAGATTCAATCCTTTGTTTTACCATTTTCTTGAAAGTTACACTGACTCTGCTAAATACCTTTTCAGTCTGTTAATACCTACTGTAAGACGCTTTTTTCTTTGAGGGTGTGTGTAAGATGCTTTTTTCTTTGACCATTAAGTGCAAAGTACTAACATCAACCCGTGTAAGTGTTTTTAGAACCTTGTTTGCTGAGTACTGCTAGTGGAGGATGCTTACATCAGCAAGTTTCCAGATAAGAACAAAAAGGATGCAGGCCAAAGGAGGGGAAGGAAAGATGTTTCTGGCTCTGACAACACAGGTGAAAGGAAGAGGTGATGGAAAATGAGTTACTATCTGTATGGTAACTGTTGAGTCATGGCCTGAACCACTGATTGAGTACCTGGGGAAAGGACCTGGTCAGCCAATGGGAACACAGGTGAAGGCAATTCACCTGTGAGACAGGAAAGGGTGGAGCCTGGCTGCACCTCTCTTAGATCGATTTAAAGGCTGACAGCCACTAGGGAAGGGTATCTGATTGGGGACCCCTCCCTTATGGACTCTTTCCTTTGAGCCTAGGTCTTCAGATGGGCGAGCGCCTTTACTTTTCCTTCGAAATACCATCCTATCCTTTGTTGTTCCACTCCTGTGTTGCCTTTCCAGTGCGTTAATCTTTCCAGTTGTAACACTATCTTATGGAGATTTGAGACATTGGTTGTCTGGTGCAGTTCTGGGCAATACAACTGAGAAATCTGAGGAGTGATTACTTACTAATCAGTCTTGGGAATTCAGAAACTCCTGCTGTTCTAGGGTTGCATCGTGTTGAAATGGACTGATAAGAAGGGGATGAGGTCAGATTGTAATAGCAGCAAGTCAAAGTCTGTGCATTCCTGCTGTTTTCCTGCAATGATTCTGGTAACCAGAACTTCAAAACAGCATAAAAAATGCTTTGATCCTACTGTTTGTGGTGTGTACAACAGCACAGATATGATTGGAATAGGATCAGTTCTGCAGTCATTACTTGTTCCACATGCAATTGATATTAATAAACCTTAGTTAGAATTCATTGCACTTGAATTAAAGGAAACGAATGTGTGATTTTTGTTGTTGTTGTTGTTGTTTTGTTTTCATTGTAAGGCTTATAGCAACTGCTCTCTTAAATAAAGTGGCAGGTACTGGTTTAACTGTGCTAGGCTCTGCCCTAGAAGGCTGTATGGAGAGATGTATGTGTGGCTTAGCTTTAATTCCTTCTGTGCACTATTTTTGCAACATGCAGGAGGTGCAAATCAAAGCAACTGAAGTATAAATCTGAAGATATTTAAAGATACATCACATCTGTAAAGAAAACTTTCTTAGTACATAAAACTCAGTTTTCTGAGTCCTTTTTGATGTGTGTAGTTTAGCTCCTAATCTTTTTCTAAATTTAAGAAATGCTTTTATAAGTGTCCTTCTGTTCCAGAAGTTTGGGTGTCTTACTCTAAAATGCAGCGAAATAAGAGGTGGGCATCCCCTGCTTGCTGTGATATTCATGTTATGCCCTACACTTGGGGTTGGAGTCCTAGTATTCTCTGAAAAGAACCATTTCTTCCCAGTTATAATTAAATGGCAGAAGGCAGCATGAATGAAAGATTTCAGGATAGGATATCCTGTGTGCAGACTTACAATCCTGCATTAATATACACAGTATTAGCTTTCTGTTTCCTTTCTGGAGGAAACAGGCATTTGTGAAGCTGCCTACACACTGCCATTCCTTTTTTTTTTTTTTGTCCAAATTCAGTGAACTCTAAGTAGTATTTTGAGGTCTTGAAATAAAATGCTTATTTTAGGTGTGATGTACAGCATTTGTTTAAGGACTGATCATTGTACATCCCCAGAAACTCTCCAAGAGGAGTAAATGAAGTCAGTGTTTGAGAGTGGCTGTCCAACTATGGGGTGAATGTGCATCTTCAGGCCATTGTTCACACAGCCAGGTGGATATGATATATGATATATCTAGTTACTCCTGTGGCATCTGTCACTACAATCTTTGCACACCTCATCTATTTCAGTGAATGCATCTTTAAACACTTTGAAGTGGTGAAGGTAAAGCCATCCATCCTATGAAGAGCTATCACAAAAGATTCTGTTATTGTTCTGATGTATTTGTTGTTTACTTTGACTTTCAGTGCAATGACAGCTAAATTGCTTACTCCTTTGATTCTCCTTCTGTTGAATTCTCCTCATAGAAGGTTACTGAACAAAGTAAAAAGTCTTGCTATTTTCTTTTCTTTTTTCATGCTTGGCAATGTCTACATACATGTGAAGGGAAGGTAAGCATAGGATTATATCCTTTTGATGTTTATCTGTAAACAGTTTTGAAAAAGTCATGTATGGGGTTTCTTGTATCTAGTTATTTGGTGCTTTCTTTTCATTTTCCTGTGCTTCATAGCATCAGAACAAAGATGTTAGATATCCCTCCCCAGTTAATTATAATCTATAAAAAGCTAATTTTTTTTATTTTAATGGGAAAATTAGAAAGCTTTTTATTGTGTTTTCCTGATGTTAATAGTCAGATTTTTGGGAGGATAACTGCTATCTCTTGTGATTTCAAGGAAAACTATTACTATTACTTTGATACATAATTGTATTATGTGATTTTAATGTCTGTGTGCTTACAGAAGATGGATTAAAGAAATTAAATAATCCAATTAATCATATTCTGAAATGCAAATGTCTGGTTTTTAGTATAGAAATTTAAGCTTTAATGTAAGGTATTGCTGCATTTTTAGATTTTTAGATTATTTTCAACACTTGATACTAAGTTTTTACATCACTCTACTGCATTTTGAAATAGCTGCCATTTTTGTCACAAAGCAGGCCTGAATCAGTGATTTGCATTATGTATTTGATGTTGTGTAAACACTGTGGCAAAATTCAAACTGCTTATCAGACTCATTTTGTTCTTAGATATGTGGGTAACATAGACCTAATGAAGCAGAGAAAATGCTAATTTCCTGGGCCAATCTTCAGAACTCTGTACCAAAAATGTGCAGTCCTGCATCATGCAATTGTTCATATTACTTCTGATCAATCTCCATTGATCTCTTAATGGACTTGAAGAACCCCTTTACTTGTGAAAACTAGGAGTGGTTAACCTCAGTCCAAGGGAATTTACAGTACAAATAATCATGACATTAAGTTCATGCAAGCCATTGTAAACTATCTTTCTCAAGTAGAACTGAGTAGAATGACCTAGGATATTTCGCTGGGGGAGACGTTTTTTAAGTTGGTTGAATCTGAATGTGTGGTTTTTCTGAGCTTTTCTGCTTCATGCAGCTGCTCTATTTTCCAGGCATATCTACATACCTCTGTGAGCAAGAGCATCGATTCTTTCACACACTGAGGTTGAATTCTCCCCTTCACACTGGTGGACCACACCAGTCAGTTGTCCGTCTTGAGTTCAGTGCTGTTAAGGAAACTGCGGCAGACTGCAGGAGGGAGTTGGAAGAAAAGCTAAGCCCAGAGTTTGGTTTGGTTTATGCTTAGATAAGTAATGAGTGAAAATCTGTCAGCTTAAGAATAGGCTGAGGTCTGTATGGTCTTTAAGATCTATGTATGCAGGAAGTGGAAATGTGTCTGTTTGCAGGCTTTGAATTGTTTAAAAAATGTCACAAATGCTAACAGCAAGCCTGTTCTTTTCCTACTATAAAGTGTAAACTGAATGACAAGGAGTTTCATTGCAGCCTAGAGATGAGATTAGTAATAGTCCATAATAATTTTATGTATGCCTACATCAGCGAAATTTGTAAAGTTTTGCAGTTTTAAGAGGAATATTAAAATAAATGATTCATCTGGTGTTTTCAGTCATATGAAAGCATAAAATCTTACATGCAGTAAAGTTAGCATGAATTCCTTGTAACTATTATATGTTGGTACTGCCTGTTTATAGTGGTGTCCTGTAAATCTGAAGTCTTATCCTGAAGACTTGGGGCAGTTAATTTGATGTAACTAATGAGACTGGCTAAATGGATTGGTCTAATTCTTAGCTGTAGAAAAGCAAGAGGCTAAATTTTGCAGGAAATGTGCAGCAGGGACTGAAATTTACAGAAGCTGTTAATGCTAAAGCAGTGCTGCCTTTAGCATTTTGGGAGAGGAATGAGATAAAGCAATGCTCTAAGACTGACCTGTTTCAGCCTGCTCCGGAGGTGACTGAAGGGAGAAGAATGATGGGGTCATTCCTGCTCACTGAATAGGATAACACTGTGGAGCTATAGAGCTTCCTATCTTGTCATGGATTTTTGTATGATGCTGAGAGGAAGATGGGTTGACATGGTTTCATAGTCCATCTTCAAATAACATTTACCTATATCCATTCAGTAGAGAAATTCTAGCCGTGTAAGACCCTGTTAAAAGAGAAGATAAAATTTCTAACAGTAAAACTGTGTATGGGGAACAATAAATTTGCTTAAATACAATAACAGAAACACCAAGAGTCCTTTAAAGCTCAGAAGGCAAATGCATACAGCATAATTATCTGAAGTCTTCATGCACTCCTGCTTTAAACTGCCAGCGAAACGTGTATGTATGTATATACGGGGGACATCTAGACCCCAAAGAACTAAGGTTCTTGAACCCTAGGAGAAACAAATCTCATCTAATCGGTTTGTAGTTAACTGTACTTTCATTAATGTGTAGCTTTAACAATAGATTTTAATTAAACATCAGAACAGGCAATAAAACAGAATTCACAATTGAATGCAATTGATAGCATTCAAAAGAAGTACAATGTGAAGGTAATTCTGACTCAAGGAAAGTTTGAAACTGCCTGAAATGATTTATGGGGCAAGCAAGAAGGTGGCAGAACTTAATGATTTCTTCTTTGTGTGCTGCCAAAATTCAAGCACATATTTGAACATGTAAACTCTTGAATTACAGAAGAGGACATAAGTTACCAGAGTCAGTAATTTGGGGCTGTACATCTGTATTTTTAGGTTGTAGATTCTCGTGTGTTATGCTTGTACAGAGCTGGATTTTCAGTCTCTTCAAACTCTTACTGTCTTTGATTTTTTTTCAGTACCTGAAGTGTTAGCAATCTTGTGTTTTTCTCATTCAGTTGGTTTCATTTCTGGTGTAAAACAAGCTGATACAGCTTCAGGGCTTTCGTCCTATACAATTTATCCAGTTGTAGGCCTAACTTCAGACTGAAATATCCACAAATCTCAAGGATATGGCAGAGCTCCGCTCATTAGCTAGCATGACCACACAATTTTAATTTTTACATTTAATACATGTTTAAAATACAGTGGAACAATGTGTATCTGTAGAAACTGACCAGTGAGGAACTGAAACGCAGAAGATGAAGTTGTTGTATAAACAAAAAGAACCCTATGGAAGTACCATAGTTGCTTTCCTTTCTAAGTTGGAATCTATTATAGCATTGTATCTTTTCAATATATCAGAGAATAATTGTTATTCGTATGTCAAGTGGAAATATTTCCAGTTTCAGGTCAAGAGATTGACTTAATTCTGTACACATCTTTGCATGTTCCTGAAATCTTACCTTACTCTGTTGGCCATTTTGCCTATACTGAAAATGTTTTTAAAACAAAGGATGGGTTAGGTTGTCATTATCATAGGAGGCAGGCCTGTAAATCCTATTGGAATTTAATGTTCTTTTTTTAAATTTCATCTCCCTTCTTTTGAAAATTGTATCCCTATTTTAGAAAAATTAATTTGTAATTTTTGATTTTAAAATATTAAATTATCATGTCATTAAATTATCATATCACTAAATTATGAGCCCAGGGCAATCATTTTTATTATGGAGGACTAGAGGGAACTTGCTGTATTCTGAGTTTCTTTGCTGAAACAGGATTAAAAAAAAAAAAAAAATACTTGAATACCATATGTATGGTAGTTCTTTAAAATATATGTGTTATGTTAGAAATCCTCCATTTCATTTCTGTTTGTTTGAAACACCTCTTCCCTTCTCACAGGTTAAGGGATGCAACTTTATCAGTACTTTTTCTCTGATTTATTAAAATTACATTTTTCTAGTTTTGTTTCCTGAGATAAACCCAGAAATGCAAATTGTAACAAAGAGCTTGTATGAATGTCTACTTCAGAATAGTGGGGAAAAATACAGGCATATTTTCAAATTTAATTAACACTGAGATATAAGAGGTGTTTAACGCCAGCTCGGCTGATGTTTGGACAATAGATTTCTAAGTAATCTTAAATCCCATTAGCTCACCTTTTTATTTGAATCATCTTATTTGTCTGACTTGCCTTAATTACATCACAATATGCTGTAATTTTTGCTTTAGTGCTATGAAGAGGCACAATGATTTTGATACATAGCACGATTTTGATAAGTAATAGGCACTTAAGAACAAAGCATTGGTCAGTTAAGTCATCCATTATTCTGGCTGTACTGATACAATTATTGGAGTATTTCATTTTACCCAGCTATTTGGATAGTTTGCAACATAAATTATAAATATCTCTGTTTGCTTTAAAATTGCATGTTTATCTCTCCTTTTTTGTCTAGAATAACCACATTGGTGGTACTTGTGAGCAGCTCAGATAAACAGACAGGTTGTTTTTCAATTCTTTTAAATTGCTGTTTTCTTATTAGAAACATGACTTAAATCAGGTTGTTCATGGCTTCATGTAACTTTGAAGTTAAGCATGCTTTTAAGAAGAGGTTACATTAGATGAGCTCTTGATATTCCATCTGTTCTAAATTTTCAAAATGCTTATGAATGACAATATGACTATTCTTTTTTTTTCTGGAAGGAAGATACCAAGTGATTGAAGGCATAATGTCTCCTGTCAATGATGACTACAGAAAAAAAGGCTTGGTTTCAGCAAGGCATCGGATAGCAATGGCCAAGCTAGCACTGGAGACATCTGACTGGATTCGAGTTGATCCATGGGAGACTGAGCAGGAGTCATGGACAGAGACAGTAAAAGTGTTAAGGTAATTGAACTGTTTTTTCTTTTGTTATGAATGTCCTGACTGCTAGAAATCTGTCAGGCTGTCAGATCAATGCACGGAATTTGCTCATATAAAACATCCAAGCAAAGCAGAACATGTCTGTTTATGGTATCACCTCTTAGAAGTGGCAGTGAAAAATTCATGTCACTTTCCTTCAGAAAGGATGTCCTAATCGTTATTTCCCCATTTTGAGTCTTTCATTTCCTAGAGCAAAGCAGATAGGCTTTGCCCAGACCAACATGATACCCCCAAGTACTGCTCTTTTGCTGTCTAAGTCAGTAGACGCTGTGTTGAAAGCCTTTGACAAGAATGGGCCCTGCAAAACTGCAGTCACTGAAAGGGTTCAGCATGCAGAGTGCTTGGTTCTCGTGTTCCTTCTGTAGTTTTTAACTCTCTAACTAGATAATAGAAAGACCTTAATCCAAAATTACAGGAGTTTACAAACAGATGTACTAAGATAGCTAATTCTAGGTTAGCTGTCTTGGCAATATCATGCCTACAGGTTTATCTGTTCACACTTGATCAAAATTTCTTATCAACTCTAATGTCATGTTAAACCCAAGTCCGTAATTGCTCTTCAAAATGACTAAGTTTGCTGTTACTGTGCTAGAAGGAAAAATGAAGAAATTTGTCTGAAACCTGCCTTGAAATGTACTTTTTTTTTTTTTTCCTATAAGCTTTATCTTGATAACACATGCAATATGGGGCAAGGTATAAAAACAAACTTCCTTTGACCACCTTTGAAACACATGTACTGTGAAAGTCTACAGGTACTGTGAAAGTAAAAGACTTCAAGAAACATTCTTCAGGAAAGCAAGCGTGCTGTAAGAAGTGGTAATTAGTTCTCATTCCTGCCCACACTTTCTACCTTACTTTCTAAATGGAAACAGTGAAAACAGAACTTATTCCAGGGACAAAGTTCAGATTAGGGAAGCAGTACATTAATGAAACGTCACAGCTAAGTGATTGGGTCTTACAGTGTTGTAACTGTCACTCTTATATATTTTCCTAAAATGCCTCCTGTTATCAGTGTTTTGAATTCAACAGAACTTTGTGTTCTGGAATGTAGTCATGAATGGACTCTTCCTACAGTACTACTTCTGAGTGTGATGAAATTGTCACATTCCATCAAAATCTTTGGACTTTGCAGGTACTAAGAAATAGTTCCGGCACAAAAGAGTTTTAAGAGCTGTATCCCGCTTGTGGAAGCATCTTTAGTTGCCTGTTACTTTAAGTGAGCATGACAATTTTGGAGGCTATCCCAAGGCTGTTTTTTTCTTAAAACAAGAAAAGGTAGCATGATAGAGCTACTTCCCTATTAGCTGCCACGGCTGAATATTCCTAGGCAAGGAAGCATATTTTTAATATCCAAAGAACTATTCTTATTCCTCTTGTAGTGTAAATGTAATTGCAGTAAAGATAGGCATTTTTTAATTCCAAATTAATTCATAGTATGTCTTGCCCAACAAGTTCTGCTGAGTTGTGCTTGTGATTTAATTATATAGAAACTGAAAGCTTCATACAGACCAGAAAATGCTTGATAAACTGACAGATTGGCTTGTCCTTTTTGATATCTCTTTCAAATAACATAATTCTCCCCACCTTAGCATTTGAAACGCTTGCTGAACAGACCTTTTGGCAGTTGAGATTTTGCATTGCTTGTGCTGTGAGTCCTGCAGTGAGTTCCTTGCCAAAAAATCTTGGTTTTGAATCGAGGCCCAAGAATGTCAATCCATGATATGAAGTTAGTGTACTTCACTATACATAGCATCAGCCTGTTTACAAGAAGGCAGGATTAAAAATAGAAATGTAGGAAGGCTCAGGCCAAGCTACTGCTACCTACTTTCTCCTGCCATATGTCCCACACCCCTCGTCTATTCAGTTCCCTTAGCCAATGGCTGAGCAACAAAAATGACTGTGGATAATTATGCAGCCTGGCTAGCTGCATATTCTTGGCATTCATGCAAATTATTACTGTGGCTCCAAGTGTGATTTGAAGAGTGTACACTCAAAATCACTACATTAATTCCTTAGGCCAGGCATTCAAAAGATATCTACAGTTTTGTACACATTCTGAATTTGGACAGTTAAGGGCAAAGCTGTACTCTATAGCCCACAAGCTTTGTTGTGATACAGCTGTTGTAAGACCTCACAGTCACTTTGGATGTGTAAATACTAGGCAGATGTGATGCTGGCGCGAGTCCTTGGCTATGCCAATTAATGTGAGCATTACATAAGCATGGCTTATGACAGTGCAAGCCAGGGCCTATTTTATACAGGCAAAGCTATGCTGATTTGAAGGAAGAGAGTGAAGATGTATGGATATAAAATTGGTGCTTGCTCTAAGAATGTAAGAAGGAGCCACTACCACAAGGTGATAGTACACAGAGGGACATCAAGGATTTGAAGCAACGAAAGAGTAAAGTAAGTGAAACTTGGAAAAACTGATGAAAGGATCCTTATAAACCTGAATTCGGTGAATTAAGAAGCATGCTAAGTGTGCAAAAATCTTGAGAGAGAACTGTGTAATTTGAGTTTCTTTGAATTGTGATTAATTTAAAGCATATGGTCGAAACTCAGGAAATGTATTTCTTGTGGAGAAGAGGATGAGAGAACAACAGTATTTCCTCCTGAAGGCTTTTAAAGAGCACACATTACAGAAACACTGTATCTGAGAAGTTCTATTTAATAGATTAAGTGCAGTGATTCAAGC
This sequence comes from Meleagris gallopavo, assembly GCF_905368555.1. Taxonomy (NCBI): domain Eukaryota; kingdom Metazoa; phylum Chordata; class Aves; order Galliformes; family Phasianidae; genus Meleagris; species Meleagris gallopavo. The sequence goes on along the minus strand of NC_139414.1, from coordinate 5,313,023 downwards.
GTGATTTCATGTGTTTTCAAGCAAAAACCTACACAGTGCTTTAAATTCAATGTTGCTATAAAAATTTCTGTAAGGGTAGAATTTCAAAAACAAATTGAAAACTAGAATGTCATTACATAGATTGCTCACGGATTGTGCGAAATTTAACTACACTTCTACCACTCTCATGGTAGGAAGAACATAGTGTTTTTTTTTTTTTAACAAATTGTATTCAAATCCGAAGTGCATAAAAGCAGACTGTGTTCTTGAGTCTGAAAGTGCCAGGTAATCGCTTTGTGCATCTCTGAGAGGATTATCTCACACAGAAGCCTTTATTTTTCATGCAGGCACCATTACAATGAGCTCCAGTCCAAGAAGGAATTCATGAAAAACAAACAGCCCACAGAAAGATCTACAGAGAATTTCCTTTCTTCCCAGTGCTCAGGTTGGTTCATAAATGTAAGCACAACTTAGTTTAGCATTAAAACAATGTAACTTTATGGAACTGGACTGAATGATGAAATTTAACATGGTAGCTGGGAAGTTCTAATGTTTGGGGTGGTTGGGGCTACATGCCAAGAACAAACTACCACTGCTTGTGTTGTTACTTTGTAGTAAATCCCACATAATAAGGAGATTTCCACAACTCTTCCCCAGAAAGAAGATTTATTTGGGGGGTTGGATTAATTTTTGGTTTTATAAGCATCTCTCTAGCTGTGTCAGATGTATGCTGTGACCCTGCTGTTTTGCAATATAGAGTATGTTAATAAAGAACATTGATATGGGGGTTATTTATAATGGTAATTGCTATACAGTTTACTAAGTATATGGCTGCAATACCAGTGATCCTAATGCACTCATTTTATTTGTTTTGTTTTCTTAACTACATTTCTAGATAGAAAAGCTTCGCTGACGTTAGACTTCTGACAGATTCTGTAAAGTCAGCTTTGGCTTTCTTGTTTTATCTGGTTCCCTAACTTCCTTAAAGTATGGGTGGATCTCTGATATTTTAAACTATTCCTTTAGTGTTGTAGCACTTGGACTTGAATAATCTATTTGTTATTTGTGGTTACATTTAAGTTTTCAAAGTATGGGCTGCTGTAGCATTAGAGATGGAAGAGAGAAAGTCTGTGGTGTTTAGGCAGCAGCTGAATCTTGCCTGGTTGAATTATTATTGACAAATGTAAATCATGTTTTTCTCCTTACCACACTGAGGAAAATTAGTGTAAAAGTACATAAGACTATTTTAATTCTCCGTTATGTAAAATATCTATTATTTTCTTTAGCTTTACGAGTTTTGTAGAATTTTCTGTTAAAAAAAAAAAAAAAAAAAAAACTACTTAAAGTTCAAACTGACCTGTCTTTCCTGTTAAGTTTCTTGGTTTAGAATCAATCAGTCATCAGCATAGGTTTTTTTTTCTGAAGTAAAAAAACAAGAGGTACAGCAAAAGCTGAGTGAAAAGGACTGACAAGAAATAGATCTCCCTGTCTAGAGCACAGTGCCTGGATTTTTTTCTATTTGTATTCTACCTGACAGCTATTTCCAGGGAACAATCTGTTAGTGTGAACAGAAAGAAGTCCAGCAACCTGTTGCTTCTTTTCTTTTCTGCCTGCAGCACTTTGTCAGACTGAGCCACAATATGGGCTTGGTTATATTAAACACACCACTGAAAAGGAATGGAACAGATTTTTCCACTTTCTCTGGTTGTATGCAATGCACTGGAGCACAGGGAAAGATTGAGTGCTACTAAAAACTCCAGAATGGGGTATAGTTTCTTCTTTCTCAAAAATGAGTTGGTTAGCACAGACTGTCTAATGGCAGCTGTCACCCAGTTTCCCTCCATCACAAAAACTCCTCTATAACACCACGTGAGGGATCAGTGAAATCTGTTGAATCAGGCTCTTCTCTGGAGTTTGCGGGAAGGTTCTCCTATATAAATGAAGCTTTTGCAAAGATCAGGTTGAATTTGATGGTACAAAATTCCATGACACACTATTTTTCTACTAAATGTTTTCTTGCTGAACTACAAGATTCCCTTGTATGGTGCTGACTCATGATTTTTTTCCACATACAAAAATCAGGTAATTTTAGTATATATTGCAAATAAAAAAGGTTCATTAAGGACATGTATAGAACATTTATTATGGCTTTTTAAATTTAGACTAATTTATTGATGCCATCCATTCAGAACAAAGAAGAAATAGAGAGGGCTTGGATTTTTTTCATTTTATTTTTCAATATCTGAGCTCTAAATATCAGGAACAGATAAAACTAGTTTCTTCTGGTTATTCCTGTATGCTGATAGCCTATAATGCCTACAGTACCTTGGAAAAGTCCCTTGAGAGCTCAGGCTTCACCTCTGTTCTGAAAATTTTGTTATGGGAACATAAAATGTGGATAGCCTTACTGAAGGAATTAGGTGTTAGATGTCCATATCTTCACTTCAGTGTTCATTCTTTGCTTTTATTCAAAAGTAGCATACTAACTAGTGTAAACAACGGCTAAGCATTCAAATGAAACACCTGTATTACAAATTGCTTTGAATAGACTTCATATATGTATGTATCTAATGTTCGTTAAAAGCTCCTCTTAGCTCTTCCTATGTTGCTCTGGTAAGATTTGCTATTCCTCCTTGATTCTTCAAGTACAGCTTTGCATGCAATACTTATTTTCCTAATTACAAGAGATGGTTAACTGTCTTCCTGTCATTTAATATTGATTTCTCTGCACCTCAAGTCTTAGTTGGTTCACATGGCCAGCTTTGCTGTCACCTTTCAAATGATTTTCCTTGGTGCAATCCAACAGCAGTTGTCCTTCATTAGACCTTGCTCATTCTTAAGTCCAGATACTCTGAATTTTTTCCACTTCAGCTTATATCCTCCTTTCCCCTGTACAACACTGCCCACCATTCTTGATTGAGCTATGCTGATAAAGAAAAAACAGCAAAAATTTCCCTGATTTAAGACATGCCATATCTGAAATTAAGGCTATAGTACTTCTCTAAAAAGAAATGAAGAGCACCTATTCGGTTTTTGTCCCCCGATTGTGAAAGCTGCAAATCATTACTTAGCAAAGTGTCCTTAAAGGGCCAAAGACATTATTATTGGCATAGATGTAGAAATTCTTTTTGTAGAGCTTAAAATCTCTTAAATTAGTTTCTAGTTTAGGGCTTTTCCTCTTGAATTTCTACATTGGATTGAATCTACTGTTGTATGAATTCCTATCATTTTTCTGATCATTCATCAGCTAGTGGAAGTATGGACATTATTTTGGAGTTTCACTCCCTTGTTGCCTGGTCTTTTATGCCAAAATCATTCTCACGTTTTGTTTGTTCCATGTCCTTTTCAGATTGGTTGAGTAGAGGAATCATTTTCCCCTTTAGTGCAGCTTTGAGTGATGAAGTAGTTATGGTAATTAATTTTGACCAGACACATCAAACCCAAGCTAAATCATTCCTGTAGCCTTTTGAAGGAAAATTGTAGTAAAAGAGAAATATTCGATCATATTAAAACAATTGTAAGTATAATGTTCCTAATCTTCCAATAAAACTGAGCAAGTATAGAAATCCCTTATTTCTTTTTGTCTTTCTAGCTCTACCAGAACTAAAGCTCCTCTGTGGGGCTGATTTTCTGCAGACATTTCAGACACCCAATCTCTGGAAGAAAGAGCACATCCAAGAAATCTTAGAACAGTTTGGTTTGGTCTGTATAAGCCGTGCTGGCTCTGATCCTGCTCAGTATATCAATGAATCAGAACTTCTAACTAAATTTCAGCACAATATCTTTCTAGTGAAAGAATGGATTCAGAATGAAATCAGTTCAACACAGATACGCTATGCCTTGTCCAGAGGATTAAGTGTAAAATACCTCATACCAGATTCTGTCATAGCCTACATTGCTTACCATAATATCTACACAGAAGAAAGTGAACAGAAGAATGAAGGTGACTTGCTTCAGCCTCTGAAATTGCATAATACAGCGGTAAGCCCATAGTTTGTGAAATGGACAAACGTGGCCTTTTCTTCATGAGAAGCTCTTGAAAGATGTTTCTTCTTGATAAAGGGGAAATATATCAGCCCAGAACTTCCTGAGTTTTAATTTTTTTTTTTGCATGCTGTAGTGCTTCATAAAATCAGCACAGTCAGTTGAATACCGTAAAAGCAGAAATATGGTTTTAGCAATAAATAATAAACTTCAGTAACGTTTGAAGGTTGAACATTGTACTTTCCATATTTGGAATTCCTTAATCCTATGGACAGTTTAAGGATGAAGATGTCTTATTGTTCTGAAGCAGCAAATTGAAATGAACAGTAACTTCCCTATTTTTCTTAAAAATAAAAAAACTCCTAAATGTTGACTTCTTAGGACCCCAAATTTCTGTTTCTAAAGAGTGTAAGGTAAGCTACAAGTGCATTTATTTGGCAGATAAGAGAAGTTGAAATAAAGCAAGTGCTTTAAAAATTAATGCACCGTTCATATCAGTTTTAAGCCTCCTGATTTACAAATGAAAGACAGTCTCTGTACCACTACGTGAAGTGGATTTCTTTGTTTCTCTGATACGGAGTCTATAGCGTGTTATCTATTCCAGAGCCTTGTTGATCATGTATCCTAGAGGACTGTAGAACATTAACCCTCTTTTTAAGCAGTAAAAAAAAAAAAAAAAAAAAAAGTTACTGATGTTCTTGGTCACGTTGTGAGGTAAATCAAAATGTAGTTGTTTTCCACTGATGAATGTAATGCTTTCTTGCTGCATTTTGGATGTATAGCAATGCAAAATAAAAGGAAAATAAGAAAAAACTCTGAAAAACAACAAAAGCAAAACACCAAAACCTAAAAATGGCCATCTTCTCAAGTAATATTAAAATGCATCCACTTTTTCATAGATCAGATTTGTGTCACATAAAATATACACCTTGTCTTTTTCTACAGGTGACTTCACTTTTGAATGATATGGAAAGGTATTAAAGAAAAAACATTTTTTTGTTCTACAATAAATTACAAGTAATTCTTTTCAAAAATGTTATTTGGTCTAGGTACATCTCTTTGTAAAGAAAACCATTAATTCAGCATAATGTTTTAGTAAATAAGTAAAATGGAAAAAAGTACAGGTCTTGTGCCAAAATAGAGGACTACTTTGATAATAGTGGTATGGAGCTCAACCTGTACCATTTGAAAAGACGTGATAGAAAACATGAAATACCTAAGAGACTTTCTAAGTATTTAAATGCAAATGCTAGCCAGACAAATCCATTCTCTTGCAGGTAGGTTGCCTAATTTGATTCTATCTCACTCACTTTTTAACAGGATGCATTCAGCTATCCTGTGAGTTAACAGCAAGCTCTGGAAGGATTGTTCTACCTTTTTTTTGTTTGTTTGTTTTTACACTCAGGAAAGAGGAAGGAAAACAGGCAAAAACCTGACTGTAGGCCTCATGTAGCTTCTTATTTTACTACTTAAACAGGACTCTGTAAAACCATGATATACTAGAAGAGAAGACTCAACAGATAGGGAAAGCTAGGTACTCACTTCTCTGAAAGAGAGTAGCTGCTACTACTTCACACTGAATGAGTGCTAGCATTTGACATTTCCTATAGTGCCACTAAAATGCAAATTGTTTTCTAACCTAAGAGTACATATTTGGCTCAGAATTAATAAAATATAGTAAGTATGTTTGGAAAGTATCATACCTTTGCACTGCTGAAATTAGCCTATGGACTTCAAGGACTTCTGGTCTAATGTACTGGAACTACTTGGATATTAGGAACTCTGCTCATGTAGGATTTCTTTGTACTGGATAAAGATGTAAACATGGTAGCATACACAGCTTGGTTTAAGGCATCTTATTTGTGGAAGAGAAATTCTTTCAGTGTACTTCAGTTTATTCAAGTCAGGCTCCTGCACCAGTCTTGGACAAGCCCTCCTTTCTTCCATTGGTTCTACAAGGATATTAGCTTTCTAATCTCAGCATTTACAATGGCTATCTATGTTTGGTAAGCCTGTGTTTTGGAAGTGAATTTTAAAAGATGGCAAAGGAGGAAGTTTGTTGTCCTTAAATGCTCACCCCATCCATACTCTGGGATTGTGCAGAATTCAGTTAATGTAGCTCAGTAAGAGTAAGATACTCCATCTTTATAGTTGACAATTACTTTTCTAAATCATTAGATGTGAAAAAAGGTTGTAATGAAGTGATGTATGGAGGCTAAAGCACCCTAAAATAATACAGTGTAGTTAGTATTTTAGAATGCACAATAGTTGTATCTACCAACATGACAGTTGTTCAGCTCCCTGCAGAAGGGTATCTTATGTGGGAGTAACTGAACTGAATAGAAGTTGTGTGCTTCTAGTCTGAATTCCCAAGGTGTTTCCCCTTACAATAAAACTATCAGTACCCTTTCCCCAAAGTAGCTTCACAAGGAGAAAAGCTGAGGTATAAGATAGTCGTTGCATATTGATGTCAGATAAGATGTTAGGTTGTGTTTCTATCTCTTCTTTTCAACAAGAAAGAGGACTGCTTACTGCAAACTGAATAGAGATCTTCAGACTTTCAAACTTAAAAGGGGGTAAGAAGACAGCCTAATTTCTTCTGTACTTTTGTGTTTGTACACAAAGGTAAAGCAATAATGCTTTTTGAGTCTACTATAAAGCAAATGTTCCCTCGCTTCCTGCAGGTCATGTTAGTTAGGTACCTTTATACTGCCAAGACAGATTTCTGTTACGTGATAGGTACTTTCTGCTAAAATCCCAAACCTGTGGCATGTCAATATCTTTGTAGATAAGAATTTTGTTTCTAGTCTAGTGGAATTTGTTGCTTACGTATGTCTTACATTGTTTGACTCTTTAACTTTTGGAACCACTGGATGCAATATACAAGTAATTTGAGGTTTTTTGCTTCAAAATTGGTTATTGCTCTTATCCTTATGTAGTGGAAATGCTAAGTCAGAGCCTGAAACAATGTTTGAGCACCTGAAAGGAAAGGCAGGTGTATGCAATGTACCTGGATGACCAGAAGAGTGGAGCTAGGATCCACCCCTTTCCAGACCTCATTTAAGGGTTGGCAGTAGAAGTGAGGGCATTTCTTGCCAGAGATCCCTGCCTACCTGAGGCTTTCCAAAGGTGAGCAGCTCTTTTCCTTCATTTCTGCATTCGCAGCTGCTGCACGTGGGCTTGTTGTCATTTGCTGCAGCCAAAGACTTTGCCAGCCTGCTATAATCGCGGCACTTTCAACCCATTATAGCATTACACCTTAAAACAGCATGCTATTTTTTTTTAGCTTTAAGGGTTTCTTGTTTTCAATCACTTAGTAGTATTACTTAAAAAAAAAAAACAAAACAAAACTGTATTTAGGAAACAAATTATTGCTGTAAAGGCATATGAGAAGTTAATGTCTATGAAGTGCTTCTTTGCTCCAGTGTTGCTTAAATTAACTGAGAGTGCGCATTCTGTTGTGATGCAGTATTTATTCACATATGGAACTAACCACTGCTGCTTATGCCTAAATGCCCCTTTTTGAGTCCTCAGCTGCCCAGACACCTCAACAGGCAGAATTAAGGAGCTCATGGAATAGTTAATGCAGACACAAATTGCTGTATGAGAGGTCTGTAGGCCTTCTTTTCCATGAAGAAGGAGGCCATAAAATAAATGGATGTACTCAAGGAAGTAGGATATCCCTCAAAAAAGCACACAAGGTATACACTTGTATAGCCTTGGCTAATAACCTAAACTAAAGCCACTTATTTCTTAGTGGCATTAAAAAAGAAGAGTTGTTATGGTTAAAATGAATTTCCAGATAATCAGTAGCTTTACAGAAGTTGCAGGGAAGATGAATGTTTCATTCTGTTTAAATCAAGTCATCTTGCTGTCAGTACAAATCTCAGAGGTTCAGCCTTGTGGAAGGATTTAAAGGCAACACTTCAGCAATAATCGGATTAGAAGGACTTGCATAGCTATGTGGTCTAAAAACCAGATAAAAGAAACCAGAGTTCGGATTTGCCACAAAGAAAGGCAGTGAGCTGTAAGGTGCAGACCCTGAGGCTGATTTTGACAATTACCTGAAGTAGGGATGCCTGCAGATTTCAATGGTTACTGGAAAATGATCAGCAATGAAAATTTTGAGGAGTATCTCAAAGCACTGGGTAAGGTTCCCTTCATGTTTCTTTAAGTGATCAATAAATGCAGACTATCCTAATCTTCTCATGAATCTATTCTACTCGTATGGTCATAAAGCATTTTTTGTGAGAAACAATTTCTTCAGGAACTAAGAATTGCTCTGTGCAAAATTCATTTAAGTGGTCCACTTTTTAACATCAGAGTTTCCATTTGTAGTGACTAAACTACAGAGCTGAAAGAGGTAAGTGGCAGACTTCAAATTTAAAACCCAAACACAATTTGAGAGAGTGAAAATTTTGCATTCTACAGAGATGGTAATGTACTTGAGGCTGTTTTGTGTGTTTGCATGTGACAAAGTACATAATATGCTAGTATTCCTGCAGGAATTCTAGTGCCCTGATTAACTGTCAAATACAAGTAGCAAATCAAGACACGAATGTAGGTAACAGAACTAGGCTGTGGACTTCTTTTTTTTTTTTTTTTTTTTTTTTTTTTAACAAGCTGGCCTGAAATATCTGGACACTTATTTTCACCTAATTTCTCCCAAGAGCTACATGCCTCTTTTTGTGGTAGATGTTTCTGTCTTAAAGTAACTCCTTTTCTTTTTCAGATGTAAATGTTGCTGTAAGAAAAATAGCAAACTTGCTAAAACCTGACAAAGAAATCTTTCAGAATGGAGATCATATGATTATTAAAACGCTAAGCACTTTTAGAAACTACATCATGGAATTTGATGTAGGAAAGGAGTTTGAGGAGGATTTAGCTGGGGTGGATGATCGCAAATGCATGGTAAGAATTAGAACTGTAACAACTGACAAAATAAAAACAAAGCTATTAAGGCTTTGCATAGACTGTATCTATAAGCCTTTTCTTTTTTTGTGGCTATTCCTAAAATTATATTTATACTTCTCAGTTTGAGATGTGCACGGTTTTTAGCATGCCTTTAAGTTAATGGAATGTAATTATAATCAGAATCATGACAAAGTTCTAGCAATTAATGAATAGTAACTTCAATGTTCTTAGTTATTCTGGAATATTTGTTAGTCTGAAAGACGTCTGCATTCCGATTTTCAGAATCTCTTCACTGACATGCTTTACAGTAGAAGAAATCAACTCATTTCAGTTCGTATCCTTCCCCATCTGAAACAATGGTCAGGTGCTCAAAAGCTGTATTTCTGTGCTCATTCCTTCGTGGGTGTATGTGGTAGAACCGATGTGTTAATTAGCCTAACTGGAACAGATCTTCATAATCAATAAGCAGGAACTGAGGTCTCTGCATTATGAGCTGTTTGCTTGCCAAAGAGACTATATTTTCTAGCTTATGATTGATAAATACCAAATCAGGGAGAACTTGAGAATACCAAGTTCTTCAGATATATACAGCTGGATATTTTCTTTTGTCTTTGAGAGTATGATGCCTGTGATATCCCACAGTGAAGATGATAAGTAAAAGAAAATTATTTCAGCAGGGAATATAGAGAAGTAATATAAAATAAATTGATAAGTTTCCAGTCTTAGAAAGATGTATATGTATGCAGCATGTTATTCTGTAACACTAGACTAACTTGCTTTTGCTCTGTAAATGGCAGGAAAGGGAATGACCTGGAAGAATAGGGGAAAAAAGGGGCAGGTGAGCAGCAAGCAAGGTCTTCAACTAATCCTTCTATACTCCTTGTTACAGAGCGTAAGAGCGTGATGGAGTGCAGAAAAAAAAAACACTGTAGAATGGTGAAGTGTGTGTAAAGGGAAGTGGCCCAATATCATACGACTTCTGGAAGGCTCTTCATCGAGATAAAGAAGTCCAGGTCTACTGAGCAAATATGGACCAGAAGAAGGTCTTAGATTTTCTTGGCTAAAGCGCTTTCAAAGATAGCAGTGGTCAACTTATCTGGTCAAGGGCTAAAAATATCCAAAGTTCCCATTGTTTAATTCAGAGAACTACTGATATGCATGTGTACAGAACTATCTCCAGCTAAGCACTACCTATACTTAAAGACCATTAAACTCCCAACTAAAACATCCTTTACCTGCCAGAATGAAGTAATTTTGCTAGCATGTGCCTGCAATGAGTTCTCACAAACTGTATCAGACAACCAATGTGCTCTTAAAAAAAAAGAAAAAAAAAAAGAAAAAAAAAAAATTCAGAAGACATGAAAATGTGATCCCTGCCCAGTCCTGCTTCTGAAATGCTGAATAAGTATTACATGTAACTCTTGGTTCCCTGAAACATTTCACTACTTGTAATAGGCCAGTATTCTCTACTTGACTTTTCTAAATTGAGTAATAAGAAAGTATGTAAAATATTGAATCAGCAGGAAGAAATAAAACACTATTCCTGTCATTTACAGCAGTTACTAGATTTGGAACAGAATCTAGTTTACTTCTAATTGTTCTTTAAAAAATGTATCTATTGGTGGTTCGTTGCAAAATCACTCAGAATTGTAAACAGGATGTATCAGCATCGTCCTGCCTTGGGGGAAAAAAAAAAAAAAAAGTTGTAGTCACACTAATCCTGACAATTAGTTTCTTTGTTAAGTATGACTTAGACATGCAACTTCAGAAGAGCTTTCAGAAGTCTCTCGTATCTCTTTGTGGTCTCCCATGTCAGAAGATATCAACTGCAGCTCTTTAAGGTCAATCTAATCATTGCCTGTAATGTATCATACATAATAGTTCAATTCTCTGATAAAAGATATTTTTATGAAACCTCAGTTTTTCCAAAGAAAGACAAGTACAAGACTGTTTTTGAGATGCAGCTTCAGTCCAAATCTAACAACCAAAATGTCAGCAAAGATTTGCAGTTTTAAGCAAAGAAATAACTCCAGAGGGACAGACGCCTTGTGAAAGGAGGGTTATGGAGCTGAGCTGATAAATACTGGAACACTCCTTGAGTGGTAGTATGAGGAAAGCCACTGTAAGTGTGAAGGTTGAATGCAGTTTTTGATGTTTCCTTTCCTTATACATAGGAGCTATGAGGTATGGTTCAGTGGCTTGTAGAAGCAATGGCAATGGGAGAACGGTTGGACTAGATGATCTTGTCCTTTCCAACCTTGTGACATTATGATTCTTATGAATCTACATGCCATAAATGGCATAATCATTAATGTCCAGTCTGTCTAATGGGAGAGTTTGAGTCACTTACTGTTATTTACATTGTCAACTGAGCAGATTGCTGGGCTGGTTCTCTCCTCAGTAACAAGCAGCTCAACACAAAACAAGTACAAAGTAACATGGATACAACAAATTACATATTAAACATTACTCTGTAGAACAGATCTAACAGGAGGAATATAGCTCGAGTCATCTAACTAGGATTAACATCACTAAAAATAAAAGCACAGTGAAAGGTTCAATCTTCCTGTGTAAAAGTCACTACAATTTTGCTCACCTTTCAGTTGTAAAACACATCTTTGAATCTGTCAGAGTAATTACAATATTTCAAAATCAATAGTATGCAATGAGTAAAAGCTGACAAGCTTTGCTGAGTCTAAAATTAGAAGAAATGCAAAGGTATGATAATAACAAGTCTTATGACAGTATAGGCTGCCTTTCTTGATTTCACTTAGGGTTATTCTCCTTATCATAGCTGGTCACTTAGTTTCTGCTGGAAGCTTATCTGAGATAGTTCAGATGGATAATCCTTAGCAGTTGGGGTTTTTTTTCCATCTTTAACCATCACTTTCTTGTCTGCAGCACATTTTTGTATGTTTTCATTTTCTTAAAGGATGGTGATATCAATACTTCTATGTTTCTATTTATCTTGGAAAGTGAAGACTTGCTTTAGAACATAAAATTTCTGTTTCGTAAAACCAAGCATAAGGATAGCTACCCACTCAGGAGAGAGCACTAATGATAGGCAAAGTGCAACCAAAACAATTGTTGATATTCCTTGTATTCTAAGCAAGAAATCATTCCTGCCTAGTTTGTATTCAGGAAAAAATGTAATGAAGTTAAGGTACTCAAGGCATAATTTGATTTATACTGTTGCAAGGTTAGAAAAAAAGTGCTATTAAAATTACATGGCTCATTAAACTTTTTTAAATTGTTATTTCAGCAGGGTTCCTTTAATACTGCAAATGGAATTCACAGCTGTTAATCTAGTTTAGAGTAGGCATTGCAATGAATACTCTGCTGTTAGAAAAAGCAAACACTAGTGACACTTGGAATTTTGGTAGGGAGTCCGCACAGAATGAGAAGATGCAAAATGAATTGTTTCTTTTTAGTAAGATGCAAGGTCAGTGATGTGTCTTTACTTGATCCCTGTAATTCAACTCTTTCATTTCTATACCTCTAAAAATGTTGTCACTTTCTTTTTAAGAACTACTTCAATTTGTTGATTTAGGCTTGTAAGTATTTTCTCATTTACTATTTACAATATTGGAAAAAGCTTTGTTCTAGAATGATAATTGATGGGAGATGTCTTTGTATATATGTGTATATCCTAGTCTTCCATCAAATCTTCCGCTCCCTTTCTCTGCAGTAATATCAGTTATGCACATTAATTTAAATGTCTTAGAGTCAATTCTGATCCTTGCACAAAGTGAATTAGGTTTGTTGTTTTCTACTCTTTTTCTTCTGATACAGGATATTAGAAGTCATCTCATTTTGTTTTAAGATTCTTACAGTTTTATTTCAATAACAAAAAACCTAACCGTTCCTAAGAAATAAAACACCATGTGCTAACCAGAATGCTTATTCTACTCCAAAGCCTGGAATGTTTCTTCCTTTCCCTCTTTGCTCCTATGAGCAAGGATTCAAAATAAGCAATTTGAACACTTTAAGTTCTGACACTGACAGTAGTTTACCCTTTGATCTAAAACTTGTCATTGAAATTCTGTTTGCTAGGAATGGAGACACTGACAATCACTGAAGCAACGCTTCTAGAAGTGTCACAAGTGTCTTTTTTTTTTTTTTACTACAGTGAATTTCACTAAGCTTATCAGTCAGGTACAGAATGCCCACATTTTAACCAGCTTGTCTTTCAATGATCTGAGCAAGTTTGTAATGGCACAAAAACACATTTCAGAGTTCTATAGTTACAGATACCCATTATGATATGTCACATGTGCCAGCCCAAACATGCCAGCACAAACAGCTGAGAAATGTTCTGTTTTGTGCTACCAGCGTTTTCCTATTAGTTAACTCTGGGAGTTTCTGTTGCTGCTTGGCTTAAAGAAGGAATGATTAAATGGGAGGTTAGATTTATAGCGGCTTTTACAGGGTTGAACTGAAGTTGGTATGGGAGCGAAAGATTGATAAAGGCTTTAGCATCCTCTCTAGCTACAGGATAGCTAAACACGTATAGTCTCTCTCTAGAAACGATATATTGCAATAAAGTCCAAGAATCCCATCACTCATTTTTCTGTTGGAGAATGTTTAATAGATGTTTTCATATAGTAGAGACAAAATAAGCCCACATTTTGTTTGTTTGAGATCTGTCTCTTTTGAAGACGTTACCTTAAGTTACCTAATAAGTGAACCCTTATTTCACATGGATCTTTAAGGTATAATACTATAATAACCTCACTTCTTAATTTTCAATACTAACAGAATAATTTGTTAGATTTTGGAAAGAGTGACTAGAATTCATGGGATGATCATGAACAGAACAAACAAGAAGTTTATTTCTCTCAATAGATAAGTGATCCTGGCAATTAAGAAATGTTTCTGCAGTTTTTTCAGATTGTCAGGCTTCTCCTTTGTAGCAGTTTATCTTCATAATCCTAAGTTGCTTTTATGTAGACAATAAAAATTGAGTATCTTAATTTAATTAGAACTTAAGGTAGGAGGAGTAATGTAGGGATGTAGGCTATTCATATTTGTGTCAAATTTTAAGATCGGCTAGATTTCCAAACAGTTTGTTTGGAACCTACTGACCACTGTTCCACAGTGACCATGTGCCATTGATAGTGCCTTACGGAAACAGCAGTCTCTTTCCATTTAAGGTCTTAAATATAATAGTGACCTTATTGGCAGCTGCTTACATTTTCCAGCATATTGCTACTTTGTTCTCAAATACAATAAATCAGAGCCAGAATACAGTCAAGAATAAGGACAACTGAGAAAAAACAGTCATAGTACTGGGTTGCTAGATAGAGACCTTATCTTGATGTTCTTGGTGATACATCTCTATAATTGCATCTTTCAGGATTTTCACTCAGTCTGTAGTGTGATGGTTTGTACACTCAGAATCACAAGGGCTGGCGGGGACCTCTAGAGATCATCTAGTCCAACTCCACTGCTAAAGCAGGTTCAGTAGAGTAGGTTACATAGGAAAATGTCCAGGCAGGTTTTGAATTTCTCCAGAGAAGGAGACCACTACCACCTCTATGGGCAGCTTGTTCTGGTGTTCTGTAAGCCTCTGAGAAGGTGAAACTCCTATGTTTCAGTTTGTGCCTACTGCCCCTTGTCCTGTCACTGGGCATTGCTGAAAAGTGCATGGCCCCATCCACTTCACTTCCCCTCTCCGCCATATTTATAAGCCCTGATAAGATCTCCTCTGTCTTCTCCAGTCTTAACTGTCCCACATCTCTCAGCCTTAGTTCTCAGTTACCCAAATTGGTCTGAGCAGGAGCATTTGGAATTAAAACTGCACTCTACAAAGGTTCAATGAAGTCTGGACCACCACAACTAAAAATCTCATATGGCGCTTTCAACTGGTTTGCAAACAACTGTCTATGAAAAAAATGGGTTGAGTTTGAGGTAGAAGAGTGCAGCAGCTTTCTTACAACTGAAGAGCCTGGCTGCTGCAGATCATATTGGAGCCAGACACTCAAAGCCAGAATCCAGAACTATTACTCTGTCTTCCTATGTGGCAAACCCTCCTGGAACTTGTGCAATTCCAGCTTGCTGAAGGTGACTGGAATTTCCTAACTCCAAGTGTTTAGTTCAGGTCCTTTTTTTCTCAAAGCTATCAAAACTCAATAAAATCTTATTTATGGAAGTATTGCTTAACTGCTATGGACCCTTATAACTTCAAATCAATTCTGGCTGTTACAGTCTAAACCTACTGAAATTAGCTGCAATTTGTCATAGCACGTGTAGAGGAGCAAGGAAATTACTCAACTTGGTAAGATTTGCTTCAGAAGTCCATGAAAACAGCTACAGTAAACATGGACCTAAACAAAAAAATCCACTTCGAAAAAATAATTGTAAGAAGGTAGAAGATTGCTTTAAGCAGTATTAGAAATTAAGTGAATGTCTTTATCACAAATTTATTTTTTGACTCTAGAATATCTAAACTGTTATGGTAGATACCTTATTTAACTTGAGGCTCTTTGAAAAATTACCTATAGTTTTCATTCTTCAATTTGATTTTTCTACATGTTCCCAGTATTTCTGGATCAGACTTCTCTTAGAAAACTAATTTTGCCTAATTTTAGCTGTGGAATTGAAAGAACAACAGAAAAACATCTGTATTTTTTTGCTTGTGTGCTCTTTTCTCAGTATTTTATGTCAACAACCTACCAGCTATAGATTTGGTGAGATTGAAGGAGTTGCTGGAGAGGTGACAAATGCTTAATGTGGTTGTTGCCCACCTGTTAGCAATGTAGAGTATGCTTCCTATGCAAAAGATCACAGGTAGTGACTATGATGCTAACGAATGTGTTTCCACCATTGCATTACAGTGGCTGTGATATCAACATTAGTTTATTCTATCAATGCTTCAGTTGATGAATATTTTACCTGGCAACTGCTTATCAGATGTTTTTATATCACTTCCATAGTCCAGGTGAAAAAGCTTTATCTTGAGCATCTAATTAATATCTAATTGGATACATTGCAGTGCTTGACTGAAATTTCTAGAATATTTTATTTGGTGTTAGTTGGAAACATAGGACACATCTCAAAGTGGATTTTCCTGTATCTATCTGATCTAAACAATTGCTTTCCATGGTTTAATTTTTTCCTAAATCATAATTACAGTTGTAAAATGACTAGTGATTCCCATAAGCACAGAATTACTGAATTGAGACAGAGCATGGATTGTATCATACAGTCCTAGGGCACTGCGGTCATTTACTGCGCTGTAATATAGAGACAACACTGTGAAGGGAAGCAGAAGAAAAATGGAAACTGTACTGCTGTGTTTCTCCGAAAGATGGGAAATCAATAACATTTTTGATGAAAGATAGTAGCTGCAATTCATATTTGTAAATGTAGTACGTTAAAAATCTATGTAGCTTCAGCAAAAAATGTTCATTGGCTACTTAAGGAGAAAATTGTATTTCATTCACCCATAAAATACACTAGGTGTCTTCAGTTGCACAGCACACAACCCAAGCTAGCACATAAGGAACAGCCAACATGGGCATGAGAAACACTGTGCATTGCCAACATGAAATGTTTATGCAGTTTGACAGTGCAGATTTTTCTGATAAATCAGTTTGTTTGAATATTTCAGTAAATTACACAATTCAGTATATCTGGCTGTAGGTCAATGTGCCTTACTACTAGAAGCTGGAAGTATTATCTACTGTAACTTGACAAGATTTCACTGCTGTTACTGCCACTTGATCTAATACTAGATCAGATTGCCTGGGGTCTCATCCAGCTGGCCTTAAAAACCTCTAGGGACAAGGCACCCACAACCTCTCTGGGCAACCCATTCCAGCACCTCACCACTCTCTCAGTAAAGAACTTCCCCCTGACATCTGATCTAAATCTCTCTTTAATTTAAAACCATTCCACCTTGTTTTATCACTGTCTACCCATCTAAAAAGTTGAATTCCCTTATGTTTGTGAATTCCCTTTAAATAGTGGAAGGCTGCACTGAAATCTCCTCACAGACTTCTCCAGGCTGAACAGGCCCAGTTCCTTCAGCCTGTCTTCATAGGAGAGGTGCTTCATCCTTTGGATCATCTTTGTGGTCTTCTCTGGACCATCTCCTGAGGCTTCCCATCCTTCCTGTTTTGGGGGCCTTGGACTTGGATGCAGTACTTCAGCTGGGCCCTCACAAGGGCAGAACAGAGGAGAACAATCATCTCCCTTGCCCTGATGGCCACCCTTCTTATGGTGGAAGCTTGGATATCATTGGCCTTCTGGACTGCAAGTGCACACTGCTGCCTCATATTCACTTTTTCACCAGCCAGAGCACTTAAGTCCTTCTCAGCAGGGCTACTCTGAAGGTGTTACTCTCAAGGAGTAATTAGCTTGTATAAAGTATAGTTCTTTTTTGTAAAATAATCCATCTCTTCCTAGCAGGCAGAAATAGCATCAGACTTTGGGACCATTGGCAAAAGATACAATATTGGCCTCTTCTCTTTTTCTTAATTACAACTTGTAGTTGTATGTCAGAAACAAGGTATTTAAGCCAAAAGAGGTTCAATATTGTTGGTTAGAATTTTTGAGAAAAGTTAAACTGGAGCAAGACCATTAATCATGCTGTCCACTAATCACATTAATTAGCATCTGCTGATGTGTCCTATAGAATTACATATATTTCACTCAAAATATGTAAATCCTAGGTTTCAGTTTGATCTGGCAGTAAGCAATGATGTAAAGAATGTAAGCAAGAAATCCTTGATCAGTATTCGCCTTTAGTCGCTGACTGCATGGTGCTAGTGCTTTTATAGCTCATTGAGATGATATACTGATTAATGACACATTTCTAACAAGTTCTATCACATTGCCCATCTTTGGGTGATGCAAGGAAAGAGCTTAAGCTGCAATAATAAAGCTTAAAAAAAAAAAAAATCAGCATAATACAGAATTTGAAGGCATAAGAGAATCCAAGCACTGCCTGTTCATAGATTTAATTGCCTACATTATCTCCCTACCATTCTTCTTTTCTTCCTGGCATTTTTTTTTCTTTATGCTGCCATTATGCTGTTGTTAAGTTAACGTGGGAATTTAAAGGGACTCTCTGGAGAATGTCAAAAGTGGTAGGGAATACATAAATAGTTTATTTTCTCACTTAAAGTATGAACAGCATTAGCAGTTATGAACACAAAAGAAAACCTACATTTTTAGAGCTATAGTGTTTCTCCCAGTCAGTAGTCAGTGAAAAAATATTCCATATACACAAAGAAAGGAGAAAGAAGAGTATCTGTGCCAAAAGGAAAACTCTAAAATAATTGTTCTTATTTACAACAAAAGGACTAATATTTACCAATATTTCTGGGATGTTATTATGTTCTGGCTCAAATATTTGAAAATAAGGTTAATTTTGCTGTCTTTGTTGTTGGGAAAGGGTAGATTATTCGCAGCAACCAGTGCACTTACAACAGCCATAACAATTCCAACTTCAACTAATACTTTGCTGTCTCAGTAGAGATATTTGGAATTGAAGAACTTACTGTTCCTCTGATCTGACTTAAAAGAGAAATTTCTGTCTTATGTGTTATTTGGGTCTTATATCAGAATTTAGAATATGACCTAAAGAAAGAAAATATAAAAATGCTACCAATTAATCTTATTGTCATGAAGCAGTTGTTTCTGCCAATAAGGAAGGTAACATTATGTTCTTTTGCCATATAATATATTCTTTCCTTTATAATCTTCATAGCAAATACAAAAATCAGAAACTGTACAGTGTCCTCACATCCCATCAGTAGTTATATTTCTGAAAAGGAAGAAAAAGGATAATATCTGGGAATTCTGATAAAATGGCATGATTAATGGTCTGTGATATTTTACTCTCTATGGTTGTCACTAGATCACCAAAATCTAATCTTGATGAGAAAATCCAAACCAAACAACAACAAAGAGAAAAAAGTGTGTTTTCTGAATTGAGAATGTTTTTAAAACTCTTAGAGGCTGAAAAGGTTCTTTGTGTTGCCACAAACATTTCTCTAGTGTCCCCAAGTCTACTAAGATAGCGAAGTATCAAAACTATTAACTTCCACAGTAACTGACTTTGCATGTGAGTAGTTCTAATAATGTTGGATCTGATTTTATGATGGTATATTGCCTTGGAACTCACATGTAATGGTACAAAATTTAACTTTACAGCTAATCTAACAATTTATCTGTGATTAAGCTAGTGCTTAATGGATAAAAATAAGTACTGCTACTAAGAAAATCTGCATACAAAAATGACTTATTCCCCAGTACCTCCTGCATCTGTAGATCCCTGGCAGAAATAAAATTCACTTTCTGATATATTCATGGTTTAGAATCATCAGAAAGCCTTTGAGATATAAACTTAGTGTTATTTGTCATCTTCTACTTTCCAACTGGATATCCGTAGATTCAAAATAGATACATAAAACGATGTTAACAATGGCAACCACATTAGCTCTCTTAATTACAGCTTTGTCACAATGTGTTGTTCACCCCTGCATTAGCATTTTAAATATTGAAAGGAGATAGCATTTTTTAAATGTTATCTGCTACTAGGTTTAAATGCATCATTTTACATGACTGAACAGAAAAAATTGCCAATGCACTTTACAAATCAGAAAGATTTTTAGTGAGGACAAATAAGTCTGGTTTTTGTGGAGCTCTTGGAGTGGGTCCAGAGGAGGGCACTAAGATGATCAGAGGGTTGGAGCACCTCTCCTATGAGGAAAGGTTGAGGGAACTGGGCTTGTTTAGCTTGGAGAAGAGAAGGCGCTAGGGAGACTCTCATTGTGGCCTTCCAATATTTGAAAGGAGCATATAAACAGGAGGGGGAACAGCTGTTTACAAGGGTGGGTAGTGATAGGACAAGGGGGAATGGTTGTAAACTGAGATAGGAGAGGTTTAGGTTGGGTATTAGGAGGAAGTTTTTCACCCAGAGGGTGGTGAGGCACTGGAACAGGTTGCCCGACGAGGTTGTGGATGCCCCATCTCTGGAGGCATTCAAGGCCAGGCTGGATGGGCAGCCTGGTCTGGTGGTTGGCAACCCTGCACGTAGCAGGGGGTTGAAACTCAATGATTAATGTGGTCCTTTTCAACCCAGGCCATTCTGTCATTCTTAAGAAACCCCCTATGGTGCAAATAGACTATATTGGATCACTCATAATGCCTTGCCTATGATAATCTTTGCTGGCACTCTTTCTGGTGATTCATTTTTCCATGCCCGTTTAGTCTAAAGCTTCCCATGGGTGGGGAATGCTGGCTGATGTGGCTATCATGCTATCATGGTTATCATTTAAGAATTAATTGCTTGTGACATACACAAATTAAATAAATAGGTCTGAAAGTTCTTCAATGTTGAACTTATTTTAATTCATAGAATGAAAAACCTACGGCAGCTTCTTTTCTTAGAAACCACACAAGATGGATGCATAAAGTTTTCCTTTAATTAAATAGATCAGAATTTATCCACATCTGGCTGCTTATACAGGCAGTGGCTGGAACACTTACATGAGGTAGACAGTAAATCTGTAGCTAGTCCTCAGATTCATTTTATTCAAGCTGGTTTGAAAGCAGTGTGCTAATATCTGTGCTAAGCTATCCTAATGCAGCACAAACTGCCACTAATCTTTCCTTTCCCTCTGCAAAAATTCTATAGAATGTTCCTCTTTTTATCTTAGGGAGAAGTGAAAAGCATACTGTCAATAAAGACTAGCCACAGTAAGAAGTGGAAGGATGCACTCTCATATATTCAAGTAATTTCATTAAGTTCTGCTGAACTGTTCAAGGCAGTGCAGGTATTCATGAAAGTGCTGCATTACATCCTGCAACACCTTAACTGGTATTCTACTAGTCCTGGCTCAACTACTGCTCCAGCTAAACAAAACAGGATACTGGCAATGTTATCAATTTACTGATACTTCCACGCTACTCTGCTCAATGACGTAAGATAGATTAAGATATGGGGGGAAAAAAAAGCCCAGTATTTATAAGTCTTTCTTGTTTAACTAGAGCTGCCAGTAAGCGGGCTGAGCAGTCCTTGTGGTAGAAAAAGACCTGAATCTTAAAGCTCTTCTTATGAATACAGTACTAGGCTGTATATCCCTTCTGCTGTTGTATTTGTCAGCAGGGAAAAAGAAGTGCACTCTTACATAATGATTTTTATGTGATTTTTTTTCTTGCAGTTAAACAGCTTTGTCTCACCTTTGCAGGTTTTGACAGGCAGTTGGGAAGCAACTTGCTCTTTAAGCAAATTTCTTTTGTAATTATCCTAAGTACTACAATGCGCTACAATTATTCTGCTTATGAGATTCATTAGTCTATTATATAAGAGTAGTTTTTCTTTAAGTAAACTAATCAAAATAGTGATTTACTAGTGAAATACTACGGTAATGCTGAACATGCCCATTTTCTTAGACCACAGTTTCTTGGGATGGAGATAAGCTGCTTTGTGTGCAAAAAGGAGAAAAAGAAGATCGTGGTTGGACTCAGTGGATTGAAGGAGATGAAATGCACCTGGTAAGATCATATAATGGGTACTAAGTGCCATCCTTTTATTTACTGAAACAAGATTTGGTGCTGTGTTATCTTGGCATTCTTTGACATAATTAAGTACTGGTGCTGTATTTGACTTCTTGCTGTATTTTGCTTCTAAAGTAGTAATTTAATTTGGCACCATTATTCTTTCAAATCCCTTACAAAAATTGCCTCATTTCAAAGCAGTACTCTTTCTGATAACTGTCTGTTCAGACATACCAGTTTGAAATGTTTACACTGAGGAAACCATTTAACAGAATGATCCTTGTACGCTCTGTGAAATACACAATATGGGAGCTTGTAAAATTACACACTCAACAATAAGCCGTAAGGGGAAAATATACCATTCTTCTTTTAAAATAGTTACAGCCCAAACTGCATTATAGCCCAGAGAACTAAAACAGCAATTAGGCTTTTGAAATGTCATGTTCTCTCTGATCACCATTTCCATCTTCCCAAGTTAACAGGATCTGAAAGAAGATGCGTATTCTTTCTTTACATAGCTCTTCATAGCATATTCACTCTCTCATTACTTTGGATAAAATGCACTCTTCGTGCTGAGAAAATAAAATCCAACTTTAGTTTCATTCTTCTGCTTGGTCCTTTTAGCATTCAACACCCCAAATTAAAATTCTCTAAATATCCAAATCAGAAACTGTTATGGATGAAATATTTGCAGAAGTACCCTAAGCCTCTTATTACCAAGTAAGAAATAGTGGAAGTCCCAGAAACAAGTTTGGAGAAGGACTGTATGTAATAAACCTTGCCATCTGGACTACATACTTGATGTAATGCAGGTAGGGATGGAAGTAAATTTATAGTTGCAGTCATGGCCTCAACAGAAGTACAGGTGAAGCAATGAAAATGAGACTGCAGAATTTCCAGTGTATATATGTCACAGTTTCAAGTGCAACAGGAGAAGGGAGCCCCTTCCTCCTCCTTTCGAGGAAAAGGAAAGAAAATTGATCCAACTAAGATAGGAGAGATTACAGATTTACTACAAATGGTGAAAGAACGCAAGATAATAACAAGAAAGAGAGTTTCAATTAATAACTCAAATGGGAGAGAGAGGAAGGCTACCATCACTGCTGGAACCTGGAAGTGCCTCTTCCCTGTCACCTGGAATTGGGCATCACTTGGGGAACTGTGGAGGTTCCTGGGAATAGTAGTTTTCTTGGAGGTTGGAACTCATGTGAAAGTGCTGAAGAGCATAGGATCAGGAAGTACAGCTCCACAGTGCACTGTGCCTCTGCACCCAATATCCTGCTGCAAGATGTCGTGATATGGAATACTGATTAAACCAGGACAAAACATCCCCTCAATCTACATGTAAACACTACAGCAGTTCCACACTACCTCCCAGATTAAAAGCACTTAGTGCTGTGACCCCAAGCAGCAGCGTTTTCAGAATCTGTGCTTGCAAACAGGTTGCAATTAGCCACACTGTGTCTGGCCCTGAAGCTCAGCTTATTTCTTGGTGCATTTAACCCACATGAAGCGATGGCATTACTTGCTCTCGGATTTCTTTGGCCTCCATGTTGTGAATTTCAGGTTCTTGTCTCCTTGAAATCATTCTCTCTTCCCATTTACTACTCCCAACATCTTTTTATTTTTTTTTAAAGTCTAGACTTCTGCTGTCCTTACTCTGACTTATACACTAGCCATACAACCTGGCCACGAACCTGCAGGCCAGACCATTTTCTATGCTTAAACCTGTCAAGAGTCATACCTGAGAAGGCATAAATTCAGATTCTGGTGCAAGTGCCACTGTTGTCTACTGCCACCTTAGGTACCCTAACATCACCTGACTGATCTGATGCTTTTGCTTCAAAAGGCTGTGAAGAGAAGTTTCATACCTGCCAGCACATTCAGGTATCCATGCACTAACTGAACTTGTACAATCTACTGTGATCTGTCCATCACGCACCCAAAAGCCAGTACAAAGTTACTTCATGCAAAAGAAGTACCCAAATATTTTAGAAGCCCGTACCCAATATTTTATCACATTTTATATTTCATGAACTTCAAATTATGTCCTCTTTATTCCTCTGAATCCTCATTAATGTAACTCTCTCCATTACACATGCACAGAAATAGTTCCATTTAGTATCTTTTGATCAGCCAAGATTACTGGGCCCTGTGCTCCTGAAAGTACTTTGATACAATGGGCAGTTACCTCTAAGAAATTGATACTTCGATTGTTTTATGATGCTATTGAACTTTACACAATGAGCCAAGTGTTAATTTAATTCCTTCCATGGTTCTGTAGAAAGTAGTACCACATCCTTTAGTAGTTTATCACCTCCTATTTTTATCATTTCAATCTATGGTCTGTACTTTGTAGTTCTTTTTCCTCCTTGGATTCTGTTTTATGTGAGTGACTTATTTGACCATTCTCCATTTCCTTTTGAGTTTTATTGCCATTTTCTATTGTATTGATTGCTTCTGCTCTGCAGGTTTTTATCCCTGTCAGCAGATCTCTTTGGACTTACTGCACACTCTTTCTTTTTGCTTCACTATATATACAATGAACAAAAACAGTTCCAACTAAACTCACAGAACCAGTCTGCTTGTTTCATCAATTCATCATGAAACACCTTCTCTCATAACAGACTGGTAACACGTGAATAAGGTTATTGACCCAGTGTAAGTTCTTCTTAATAAGTCATTTTAAAGTTTGTAAAGAAATACAAGGAAATGGGCACAACTTCCCAGTTAACAATACCTCCTATTCCTCAAAATATTCTGACAACTTTATTTAAGTCTTATCTTGAAATAGGAAGTACAGTCCTTCTGCTATGTCATATATAATCTTTGTCTATACATTCCTTAAGAAGTTCCACCAATTTTCTTCTTCCAGGAAAACTAGTCAGCACCTCCACTAATTCCCACAAAGTCTGTGCAACTCAGGTATAACCTCAACAGTTTCAGTAATAGAGAAGATTAAACTGCATCTTCAGTGATGTTAGGTGAACAACAGTAGGTCTCATAAATCAGTGTACATTCTTATGAGCAGTTAGATATGACCCAATTATTAGCAAGCAAAGAATTTTTAAAACCTATTATGGGAGACAGAATACCAGCGGACAGCGTTAGGCATCTAACACAGTGAAGTTCAGTCAAAACTCACTCCTGTGCTGTGGTTTATAGACCTAGCTCAACTCTTCTGTATGCGATTACCTGCCCCATCCTACCCATGACCACTGGGTTGCTAGAATGGGCTTTTGGCTGATTTCTGGATTTGTAAGTTTGATCTACTGATCATCAACATACAGACTCAGAATTTGTTACTTAAATCCATCCCAAATACCTTGTCTATATGTCCAAAATATAGAATGCTCATGTCAAAGACCTAAGCAGTTGCATGCACAAATAAACAATAATGCCCCTGGAACACATTTGGTCTTCTAAGATCTGAGATACCAAAGTAACTTCTCTTACTCCACCTTTCTCCAGACAATAAGCCCAAACCAAGTGCTACTATTAGGATTAAAAATAGGCTAAAATATGTACAAGCTATACAATCTAATTTGATAAGAAATATATTGAAATTAAGCTGGACATACCCATGAATATATAATGCACATATAATATGTAAAAGATGTAATTTTAAAATTATTTTCTCTTCCTAGGAAATAAGAGTGTGCGGAGTCAAATGTAAGCAGGTCTTTAAGAAGGTACAGTGAGTCTACTGCTGACACAGAAGTGAAGAACAGTAGAATGTACAGACTTGCCACCAAATCTCCAAGCACTAGTAATGAACATCATCGGTAATGAGAGTTAATACAGAAATGAAGATTACATTAGAACTGTATAGCCAGAAATATTTTTAACAAATTATTTTAAAGAAATAATTGCAAATAAAACCCTATTAAAGTTACTAAACGCTATCAGTGGGTGTGCACCATAATTCTTGACTACACGAAAACTGAGACTGCTTGATAAAAAACAAGATACTAGAGTTAAAGGCCATGCGAGCACATATTTTACTTACAGTGAAAATTGCCTTTCTGTAGCTTTAACAAGGGGCCTTAATGTAATCTTGTTTTCAGGCTATGAATTGTTGTAGGGAAGTGAATGAGAACTGCAGTATGTGGCTGGCCAGAAATCCTCATCTCTCTGAAGCCAGCGAGAATTTTACCACCTGCTCCAATGGAGCAGTACTTCACTGAAAGTATTCCACCAAAATTAAAGATTTGATTTTTTTAAATTAAGTGAAGTTATGGATCAATAATCTGGAAAAACAGCAATTACAGAATTATGGCCAAGAGGCAATTCCTTTCTAAATGCTTTAGCCAATGACTGACTATTCACTTTCTTTCTTTTTCTGATGAAGCTAACAGTAAGGTTATTGCTAGTAACTATGTAATTGTACTCACAACGTACAAAAGAGATAGCTAACATTGCTTTGTACATTTCAGATTTTATTAGTACCCATCATTGTGCTCATGTTCTCATGTAGCATATAGAAAAGCACTGACCTACTACTTTATACTAAACATTCTTACAGGTTTAAGAAGTAAGATGTCCACGAATTTAGGAGGCCCCTCTTTGAAAGGGCACTTCTGAGTCTTATACTTTTTCTTCTCTTCCCCTGTTTTCAACTTAGTTTAGCAATAATCATTTAATGTGATCCTCAACTGTTTTATTCATGGTTTGTGTGATTATTCACCATCTGATCTACCCCTCCCATTACAGAAGAAAAACAGGAAAAGCACTAAGTCAGGATGTAGGATCAGAACATTAAATGATTAAGGAGTATAACTTGCACAAGAGCAAAGAAGATTCAGAAGGATTCTAAAACCATAAAGCAAATGTAAAGGATCGGTTAGAGAACTGAAAACCTTTATAGTAACTGATCTGTAGAGGAAATGGGATGCTCTCTTAACAGCAGGAGAATATTTTTTGAACAAGTTGATTATGTAGTATCTAATGGTGTAATAGATGATATTTTCATTTGGAAATTGTGTTTTTTTTCTGTTTGATTTGAACAAGTCAAAATACACACATTAATTTTAGTGGGTGCAAATATGAGTATAAAATAATTATTTCAGTATCTGAAGATTAAATAATTGATGTGAGAAAAAATCTAATCAGACCTATACAAAATATATGTAAGCCTACGAAAGGGCTGCAAAATTTTTATTTTATATATGTTAACTATTTTATATTTTTATTTTAGAAAACCAGGATTTCTTAATAGATAACAAAATGTTTTACACAGACAAAGGAATACAAATCAGATTGCATTATCTGAAGAGGTAGTTTTAATATTAAGTAATAATATGAAATGTGTGGTATTAATTGTGAAATACCTTTAATGTCATTAAAGAATCTTCGGATATATACTGTAGTGACACACCTGCAGTACACCAAACTTTGTGATTTCCACCTACTCTGACTGAGATTATACCACAGTGTTCTCCCAGTCTTTCCTAATCTGTGGCTCAAGCCAGAAGCTGCTATCTCAGTATTTAATAACCTTCACCATATTTTTCTTTCATAAAAATCTCAAGTCATTTTTTAGATCAATGCAAATATTTAGCACACAGTTGTTTAAGAAATCTCTCTGTTCGCTTGAACCTGTTGCCTTCTGTTATCATGTAATTATTCCTAATTCTTGTACTGCAAGAGATACGAAATCACCATTCCCTGTTTCTGCCATGACCCTTAGATTTCTGTACCCCTAGTATTATGGTGAGATGATTGTTCTAGCAGAATCATAATCACTACACTGATTCCAGAGTATAAATTTGAATGTTTTTATTCCTAGAAGTCTTTTTTAAAGCTTCAGAAGACCACAGTACTCCCATTTCAATTCAAGCCACTCAGAAACACTCAACTGAAACAGATGGACTAAGAGCATCTCTTCTAGTCTAATCCATCCATAGAAATCACAGCAGAAATAAGAGCTAAGATTGCAGTCTGCATTTATACAACTGTGAAAGATGGGAAATAATTGCTTTGTGTGATCTGTGTAACATTTTTATTTTAAAATGAGCTGTCAGAATGGCAAATTCCATATAACGAGGTGTGTTAGATTTCTAAAGAGTCTCTTATATGAGATGGAGCACCTTTCATGCCACTAGCATGGCATGAAAGGTGCATTCCAGGAGATACATCCACTTTCATCAATGCCTATCATTTAATTGACTCCACTATACTAAATTTTCTAAGTGGATAGTAAAGCAAAAGAGTTCTCCAGCACAACATTGATAAAACTTTCCTAGCATGTATCGTCTTGAGTCGTTTCTTGGACAATATCACCTGTAATCATGTAAAGGATTTATGGCCATTCATCTTCTATTAGTAAAACATTTCCTCTTAGAATAGTACCTATGTGCTGCTGCTATTTGTACTTCAAGAAAATTTTCAACCTCAAAGCAAATGTTTATTTAAGTAATTGACTCCTGTCTAGCAAAAAAGCACAAAAAAGTAGAATTCCTTCAGTATCCTGTGATTTATCAACAAAGAATGCACTCTTCTCTGTACTGACACTAAAAGTATTCACACTGAACACTTGAGCAGCATAGCTTTTTAGTTCCTTCAACCAGTCTGCCTGAAGGTTAAGTTTCCATTCCAAAGAATGAAATTCCCTTTCAAGAGTTACATTCTTATTATAGCAGATAAAGAAAGAAGAAAGTATGTGATTATTGAGTCAACAGTAATTTACATAGCCAGAGACCACATATCTAATTGTACCGATTGGTACAACACTGTTCTAACGCTTAGCCAATAAGAAGTCAATATTGTGATAAGAATGTTTCAAATTTAAAATACTCTATTTAAATATTCAGTTAATTGAGAGTTCAAGATTGTAGCAGAAGCATGAGCAGTTAGCTATGGGTGCACAATCACAGAGTAGGTAACACTTAGAACTTGATTGTGCATCTGTAGAAATACATACAGCATGATATCAATATCAGTAATAATCTTTAAAGATGCGTAGTTCATAAAAATGCCTTTATCAGCATTGTGGAATCATATTAAAAGCTTTTATGCAACAGTTTCACTTCCTTTCTTTCCCCTCCCCTTTAGGCTGCACAAAGCAGCATTACAGAAGTGCAGAGATAAAATATAAGAAAAGCAGAGGAAGTAATGCAAAATTGTACTGGAATTTAAAATGAAAGGTCCCTCTTTCTTGATGTTCCCAGCCATTTTTTCTCAATTGCTAGTCAGTGTCCTTGCTACATAAAAATAGATACTTATAATGCTATGGAGTCACCATTTTCACTTTTTAGGTTTAGAAGCATTGCATAAGGGACGAGCTGAAATTTCACATTCAGTCAAGTGCAACAAGACTTACAGAAGTTCATCACTTTCCTTCTCTAATTCTAAATCAGCATGATTCAATTTATCTTTTCTTACAGAGACACTGATGCTCACTATCCATAACCATTACAGCTTCTAACACTTCTCTCCAGCTGGGCATGTTAAAGAAGTTAACACATTTCAGTAGTACTTCTGTGAAATAACTGTGGTCTTTCACTCATCTTGTCAAGAAATATGCTGCCATTCTTGATGCTGACATTTCCAAGTTTATTTTTGGAAAGGAAAGGGGGAGAACAGCACCTTTTATGTATTTTAGAGTAACATAGCAAAGCACTTATTCAAACACAGCAGCTCCTCCAGACACCAATTTTCAGGTACAACAGTGTAGCTCACTGCAATGTGGTTAGTCTTCTCCACTGTCTCACTGATACCAGTGTTCATTAGAAACAGCCGATCACTGGGGACAATCCTTAAAGGCCACTGCATTGTTAAAATCCCACTAGGTAGAAAGCTAGTCATCACTAGTCTTCTTTTCTGACACATATGTTCAGGTAGTTCAGATCTAAACACAGAGACATACTCAGTTTCCAAGAGCTGCTTACAGATTACTCTCTGAAAGAATTCTGAAAGATTTACTCATGAGTTTTAGACTTCTTGTACCTAGGAAAGCACAAAACACATAACAGATTTTCACAACACCGCAGCAGTGACACATTGTGCTAATTTTGTTAGGTTTCTTGAAACCAATCTCAGACATGGGGGCTGACTTAGGAGCTAGACAAATAAGATCTGCGAGCTACATTTCACACTGCCGTAAATGATGCAGGAACAGATGACTCATTCCCTGATGAGCCAAACAGAAAATAAGTAGAATACCAGAGTTCTTCAGCAAAAACAGTCTCCAAGTAGTATGGCTCCAGCTCTTTAATCATCATCATACCAAAAAAAACTTTGTAAGTTTTTGGGCAATGAAAAGCAAGGTGTCTCCATCTCAAAAACCTACAAGCAGGATTATTGCGCAGAATGTTTTTTTGCAACATATATGTATAATGCTCTATAACATGTTTTTCTCATACAGTGTCTGCCTCATAAATATTTGAAGCATCATGTGACACAAAGTTTCATTTCCAGTTCCCAACATGGTCAGATATTTTTGACAGTATTTCCAAAAGTATTTTGGTGACTAAAGCGACAGGTAGGCATTTAATCTGCTAAATGTTGCTCAAAAACCCTGCCAGGTGCTTACCTGTAAGTTGAAGTTAATGGGTAATAAGTACCGAATTTGTTTGAACGTCACATGGATATTTTAGGGCAGCCTTTTTCCCTCTTCAGCCATACTAATGCTCTGAGAAATGCTTTCCCTCTTTAGCATGCTGCCATGCAGCACTTCCCAGTGCAGCTTGTGTAACTTCAGGAACAGCTAAATGCCTTCTCAGTTACATATTCCCCCTATGTAAGTTAATGTGATTTAGCACAAAAACAAACAATTCATTTGGGGCTAACCACATTCCCTCATCAGACATTACAGATCTGAAGGAATGACCAAATTGTGGAGAAGTGGAAGCAAATGAAAAGTACATCCTCAATGAAAACAAATAACGTAGTTCTTCCCCACCTTCGTGGTGACAATTTTAAAAATCCTCATCACAACAAAATAATCATCTACATTTCATTGTGCTTTAGAACAGTTTTCAGTAACAGAGCTGACCAAAGGTTCTCTACAGTTCTCTTCAGAGAAGCATAATGGCTGAAGACACTGGGCTGCTTGTATAACAAGGAGAGACTATAACTTAAAAAAAAGCTGCTATTAACAAGTGGCCTTTAGCAAGATTCCTTCAAACAGGCTGTCTTATAAGATGTTGCTCACCTT
The DNA here is from genome assembly GCF_905368555.1 of Meleagris gallopavo. Classification (NCBI taxonomy): domain Eukaryota; kingdom Metazoa; phylum Chordata; class Aves; order Galliformes; family Phasianidae; genus Meleagris; species Meleagris gallopavo. Next base: position 5,282,479 of record NC_139414.1, on the reverse strand, counting down.
CTGCACAATAACCCTCAGCCTTTTCCCTGCACTGGGGAAGACGCATGTAAGGCTACTAATGGCCCACAGATGGAAGCACATCCACTGCATTTGGAGACTAATGGAAAAGAGGTTTTGCAGAAGTATAATTTGGGATTGCTGCAGCCAAGTGGGAGTGAGCTGAAGAAATCACTAGTGCTGAGACTAGACAATGCAGAATCAAGTAAGATGCTTTAAATTGATATATTTATTTTTTCTTCTGAGAAATGAATCCCAAGAAGAATTCCTGGTATAATTCAGAAGACAAGCCTGCTTCATATATGTATGCTGTTAATGGAACATCAAAGGCTTATTTACTTTGATCAGCAATGAGAGGAATGGCAAGGACCATGTCGTCCTGGGATCACAGGAGAACACCAGAATGCTGTCTGTAATGGAAGAAGGATGCAGGTCAAAGATTCAGTCTGAAAATCGCTGACTTCTGCAGAGTTTCTTGCAGGATGGCAGATTTCTTACCTCACCTGATCATTCTTCCCTTTAAAAATGTCTGTGTAATTCAATATTAAAAATAAGGGTAATGGATACCCACAGAAAAGGGCTCTTATTGTCGAAGGTGTTTCTCTGTAGCTCTTCCTGGACTCACTTCAACATTTTAGGGGTATATTATGAGTTGTTGTGCAACACCTGTATTACATAGGACAAAAAATAAAAAATAAAAAACTGTTTGTGAAACAGCCTGGGCAAAGCAAAAAGATTACCCTTTCTTCATACTCTTTTCATTTCTGGTTCAAGCGATCCCTTTCTCCAGAAAGTTCATCCATGTAATGCTGCAGCCATGTGCTAATTCAGTGCTTATTTGCTATTGATTTTATCTCTTTGCAAAGAAAGTACCTTCTGAAATAACATTTTTTTCCATTATTTTTTTCCTTGAAAAGACAGCAAAACCAATTCTAATCACACTTAGGATTTTAAAAGTAGGTATCTGCATGTTCGGGTTTAATGCAAATACTTTTACTTTAATCAGACACCTAAGATCATTGCACTGTCCACATCACAAATAAATCTGAATGGAGTTCTGCAAGGTACTGAGCTTTCTACCTTGATATCAAACACAATGCTAACTGCAGACAAAAAGGAGAAAAAGTTACGCAGATGTGCTGGCTAGACAAAAGGCAGATTGCTCAGCAGCCTGCATGGTCTGACTAATGAAAGATGTATCAATGCTGGAAGGAAGAATGATTTAGGGCTGCTTTCGTTAAATCTGAACTTTCAAAGCATCCCATTACAGACTCAGTCTAACGAGTATTTGTTTAACAGACACTATATAAAAGGCTGTTACAATGGTATGGTGTTTCCTTTGAAACTGCAGATATATCTGAATGCCACGCAGTAATGTAACCTTTACTCACATGATGGAAGGATAAGTTGTTGAACAGAGATAGCAAATCAGCTTTCAGAGACAATGAGTGTATTCCAGTAGAAGGACAGGCATAAGGCAATTTACAATTGCCCATTAATAGGCCTCTGCTGCCTTCCAATCATTTTGTACTTTGCTACTGTGTGTGTTACATCACAGCGCAATATGAATCTTTAACATTGCTTGCTGAAGATGTAGTTTTATAATTAGTAACAAGTAGGAAAAGAGATTTTTCCCCTTTCAAACTGAATATTGCTATAAAAGGCAATACTGGTATGCTTTTCTACCTTAAGTGCCTCTCTACCTGCAATCTCTCGATAGTTAATTCAGGCAGCACTCCCCAAAATGTTCATCTTTCAACTGGGAACCAACAGAGCACAGTACTCTGACAACCAACACACTCTTTTCCCTGATGCAGCTGTCTTTTACTAGCAACAAAAAATGATGATCAACATCATTCTGATAGATATATAACTTACAACAAAGTCTTTTATTTAATGCTTTGTAAGTTAAAAAATATTACTCAGATATACATTTTTACAAGAAATACATCTGATTTTAACAAAGGAGTTTGTTCATCCATGGTTGTAAATCACAGAGACATGGGAACATTTAGTTTGGAAAGACCCTCATTATCACTAAGTCCAAACATAATAGTGTGCGACATTGGTCCCAGTTTGGCAGCAGGACCTAGAAATCCACAGGTTCAGACTTCATATCCTATCAGTGATCCCTGGCTAAGGCTTTTTAACTAGGTTCAGGTTGCATGGGGAACTTTAGCTGCCACAATATGCAAGTTTTATGATAAAATGTAATTACACATTTCTCGAGCAACACTACAACACACATCTGTACAATGTATTGTAACAATATCCATCCCTTTCTGTACTTGTAAGAGAGATCATTAAGCTCACTGGAATGCTAAGCATAGTCTGAATGATGTAAGGACTTCTAGCTTGTGAGACTGAATGCCACTCATTTCACGTTTTCTATGAATAGACACAATAGCTCACAATTGCAAAGATTTTGTATATGGAAATCTCAACTTACAGGAAATGAACAGTAGTATTTTGTCATGGTATTACCTTTGGCATGGCTCAGGAAATTACAATAAAATATCAGAAAAAAAATGTTTGGAGTTAATGCATGTATAAAAATATATAAAATAAAATATAAATATATTTATTTTATTTTAAAATATTAATATATTTATTTTATTAATTTCATTGATTCATACTTGATACCACAGATTACTTATACCACAGATGTATTAGTCACACTGATTCCTGAGAAACTCTGGAGTGTAAGGGTCTTGTGGGAATATTTCCAACTCAAGCTCTTTTTCTCAGTGTTGTCAACATGGGGGACAAAACTGGCACTGTACTTACACTACTTTCATCTATGTTCACAGAAAAAATATACTCATTTCCATACTGTCCTTTCTCTGCTACAGTATCAGATCACGTGGAAATTCCCAGCAGGTATGCAGTCAGAGTGAAGATGAACAACTAACAACAAAAATTTCAAATACAGCCCAAAAGGGTCAAGTGGGTAAAATCTTTGAAAACCAGTGCGTATATCTTCCTTTTGCTGTTAATCACTAAGTATTGACCAGTTCCAGGAAGGCATGGTTATGCTGCCTTCTTCATTCAGCTTCCTTAAGCTATCTTTTTGGCAGCATTCTAGACAAGCTGTTGTACCAGTTATATAATGGATGACAGATAAAAACAAATTGTTATGTCCATCAATAAGGATTCTTTCTTTTTTCTTTCCTTGCCAGGCTAAACCCAGTTGGTATATTAAAAACCTCACTGGTATGCTTCTTACCATTACTAAGAAACTTTTAATGGAAATTTGAAAAATTTACTTTCAAATACTCTCTTAAAATAACTTTCCCAATCAATTTATTAACTTGCTGTTCATGTATAAAATAGAGAAGTGTTATCACTGAAATAATGACTGAATAACTGGGGAATCCTTTCCCCATCTGAGATTATACTTAGGTTTCAATTTTGCATTTTAATATCATCTAGTTCAATTCCTTTCCCCTTTTCTTTTCCTCTTCCAGGAAAGAGGGCAGTCTCACATTCAGTAGTATATCTAAATGTATATGTATATCAATTTCAATATCTATAATTTTATCTACAAATTTTCTTCTAAAATACACATTTTAAGAAATCTTATTTTCATTTGTATCATCTTCAACATTAAACTCACATGGTACTTGTTGCTGAAAATATGAAAATTCCTTATTTATCAATTCCCTGTTTCAGAGTAGACAACAAGCGGCAATGTAACTGAACTATCCAGACATAAATGAACCTTCCCCCTGCTTCTCATGTGCATGCAAGCATATGCATCCAATTCCTGGAACCGTGGCATGTCTACCACTAAAGTCCTGTCCTGTAACTGTCTGGGAGGAATCTTAATTTTGGCAATGCACCCAAGGCATATTCTGTGGCATACCATCAATTGTCTTAAGTTGACTATATATGTGCTTAGAGATCCATCTTGCAGTCTCAAGTATGCTGCACTTACATCTTATTAGCACAGAGTACACTGATTCATTTAACTACATCAGACAATATTTTGATTTTGTAAATTACATGTTTTGGGGTTTCTTTAAATTATGACTGTAAATTTCCATCTTAAATGCTTTTTCTGTCAAACATCTGCAACCTAAAGCCAGAAAATCATTGCAGGGACAGACAGGCATGTAAACACCTCTATTACTAAGCTGGATTATTTTAAAATTAATTCCAGAACCCATCAGGGAATTCATTCATCAGGGAATTACATGCTGGCTTCATTTCTCAAACAGGATATGCTAGAACGAAGCCAGAATCTTTGCCTCAGCAGGAGTGTTGTTGTCGAGCCAGAGATGCATGTAGAAAAGAGTAACCATACAGCACTCCGAACAAAATTTATGAGATTTACAACACAGAAAATCCCTTAACCAACAGGAAATAAAGACTTACACCAAAATTCTAAGAGATATGTGACAACACAGGGTAATAACGTTCAGTTCCCTGGAAGAGAGTTTTCCTTCTGGGTTACTGGCATAGATAGATTTTTTTTCACTGAAGCCACAAAACTGATTTATGGCAAAGATCTTTCAGAAAGCATTCAGGAAGCAGGCACATTCAACTTTCTAGTAATTTTTTTAGGACTAGGATAGCAATTCTGTAAATACTATATGCTGGTAGCAAAAAAAAAAAAGAGAGAGAGAAAAAAAATAAAAGGAAGCAAACTGGCAGAATGTTATGTATTATATATTTTTACAAATATACCTTGGCATAATTTATCTTAAGTGTCTTATGTCCTGGTGATCATAAAAGAATGGTTTTAATCTTGTTTTAAATGGCTACTGTGAATTCAAAACCGTATACTAATTCCAACATCTGACATGGCTTTATCTGTTTATGTGGACTCTAGAACTTTAAGCAAAATGGGATTATATACTATAAATCTTCCCAGCATAAGATTATATCAGTTAAGAGGTATGTGAAAAGTTGATGTTTAAGGTATTTGAAAGTATCTCTCAAAAGTGTTCTCCAGAGGAGGTAATAGAAATTTCTGCTGAGCAAAATGTTATGCTGATAGAGGAGACCCTGCATTAAAACGAACAAGTTAAAGGGAATACACAGTTTCTCAGCTGAATTATGCTTGTCATAGAAGCATAAGAAAAATAAAACACACTGCTATCTATAGATTCTTTTAATTCAAAAGCCATCAATCAGTATTCCAGTTCAATGTCTGAGTAATGCAACTTTTATCTGATGAAGATAAGAACTGGCAGTTGCAATTACAAAACTTCACCATAGAATAAATACAATTAAGTAATAGATTACAGTTAGATATATTAATGCATGGCTCATGCAAGGAATTCAGATCTTGAAAAAATCTTTCAAGAGAAGATTTAGGCAGCCTTAATGTCAATGACAAAGCACTTAGGCTGGGTACATGCTTTCAATCTATATTAAACTTAGCTCAGGAAGAAGCATGCTTTAATGGATAAAACAAATGATTGTGCTCTATAACTTGCTCTGTCTAGTGACTTATTTCATGACCTTGACCAAACCACGCTGCTCCTTAAGTTTCTCTGATTTTATAACGGCTAATGATTTTTACCTGCTCCCTTGAGACCTATGGGTAGACAACACTGAATAACTGCTAAGTAGAATTAAATAGAAAATAAATTCAGTATTTCTCATTTCTTCTGAAAATCAAGGTTGGCTATTTTTTCTCAGTGACATATTTTTTCATAATGCGTACCATTTCTTATTGAGGTGAGTTTTCAAGCAGGCAGCATTCACTGGGTGATTTCTTCTTTCTACCAAACTTAGTATCATGATCACTAGTGACATTATGAAATGCCATGCCCAGAAGTTTTCAGAGAAAAATTGTTAGACTAGTAGCCTTTGTTCTTGATACAGTTCTCCTAATAGTGATTTACTGCATAAGATTGCCCAAGGATAGAGTACCATAAGCTTTTTCCAGATAACAAGAAGGCTGAACTTTGTTCAAATACATAGGATTTTTCTTCCAGGCAGGCCTCAAGTATCATGAGAGGAATCTGGAGGCCAATGTTAGCCATGGCTTTCATGACTGCTCACTCATTCCATAGATACAAGATTTGGGCCTTTTCAATCTTGCCAGCTTAGGCTCATTTTATGAACAGTTTTGTTTCAAACTGCCGCTTACCAATATTAAGCTGTAGGACAGAGGCGAGAAAAGTCATCTTCATTTCTTCATTCACAAACTGGAAAAGTTCTCAAGCTTTACCAATGTACAGTATTTCGACTTTTCTTGACATTGCTTCATTTCTGAGATCTTATTACTTGGCTCTAAAACTTATTCCTGGTTTGAAACCTGACACAAGCTATGAGCCCAGAGCTTTTGCTTTTAACAGAGATATTGGAAAACCTGAAAAAAGACACTTAATTCCTCCCATTCTCAAGTTTCATTACATGCTGTACACAGTGTGCCAATAGATTTTACTTTTGATCTTGCAAGGAAGAGTGTGAGAACATGATTATCATGAAGATTAGAAGACACTTTTTCACTTTCGCAAGCAAAAACTGATGGCATAGGAATGGAATGTTTTGCCATTTTCTGAGTTTTTCTCTATGTGTATCTTTTCTTTATGTATGTAGAGTTTTTCTCAAAGTTTAGCAATAAACACAAAGCAAAAAGAATAGTTTCTAATTTTACATGAACAGTATGTCAAAATTTTAAAACTAATATGTGACAAGAGACAGGTCAGTATAACTGGCAAGGCAAAATCCCAAAAGAACACTATGGATACAGTGGATGAGTGATCTACAGGCTTAGAATTATCCACATGGGGGTTAAAAAACTATCTATTAGTCTTATATGACTTTAGCAGGCATTTAAACGTAATAAGGGTTTTACTGCCTATCAAGGTATTGATTCCTAGACCAAACATTGTCTTTGTGGACCTTAGCACAATGCTCATGAAGCATCACAGAGCTCTGTCAATTTAATACATTATGTTTTATTAATTTCCTACTTAGATATTTCCTTGATTGGTTAAATTTGCTGCCCACAGGCTCGCTACTTCTTTACATGAAAAAAGCTCAAAAGAGCTATTTCAAGGCTGTTGGGTAAGCGTGTGCTGAAAGAGGTCCAAACAGAGAGTTTACAAAATGCACACACAGAAAAAAATACGTACACTTAAATAAATAATAAGGGATGGATATAAACAAAGCACCACTGTGAAAACTTATACAATTATGTGTTTATGCTATTAATTAATTAGGAACTTATATGTACAGGATGTTCTCATCTCATAGTTTATTTCCTCTAAATGTGCCTAGCTTTGCACATCTACACTGCAGAACTAGTAGTCCTACTACTAGATTCTTTAGTAGTTTTAATAGATGGTAATTGCTGATCATCACATGACACAGTTTCAGTCACTTCTGCATCTTAACAAAATGACTTGAGGAAGCAAACTACTTCAGAGCTAAAATCAATAAGTATATAAAATCTATCTCCATGAGCTTCTACCACATACTCTAATTTTATAAGGCAAAGTTACACATTCTGTCTGATTAATTCCTTATACATCCACCACTAGGCAACTGGTGATAGAAGGTAAAACAGAGTGTCTTCTTATAAATTGAACACTCTTTAGTGTACTGAAGGAGGGAATAACTTCCAGCTGGAGAAATAGTTTGTAATGCACTTAGAGATTATCACGCATGTGCACAAAGCAATTGATGTTGCTCATACAGTTGATTTTGAGTGTTAGTGAGTGATTGAGTTGGGAACAATAGTCTTCCTATTCCTTGTTTTTAAAAGACATTTTATTATATAGGAAAAATGCATAAATAATGAAAATGTATTTAAACAGGTTGATGCAATGTGTGGACTAAGAAAGAAAGTACATGGAGATAGGTAAAGACAAGCCTATTGCATAAATATTACATAATATCCTGGTGGAACAATGGTTTAAGAACTCAGAATTTGAAATTACTTTCTGCATAACATACTTCATTGAGTACCATCTAGGAATGCACATTAGCCTTAGGCATTGGAATAGGCTGCCCAAGGAAATGGTTAGAATCACTGTCCCTGGAGGTGTGTAAGGAAAGTGCAGATGTAGTACTTAGGGACATGGTTTAGTGGGCAGTATTGATTGGTGGACAGTTGGACTAGAGGACCATAGAGGTTTTTTCCAACCTTAATGATCCCATGACTCTCTGATACAAAGTCCTACTGAACATTCAAATTTTCTAGGCAGACACATTCTGAATATTTGCACAACTGTCATCTGTGCTTTTCCCCACAATAACATAGTGCTGCTGGATTAAAAATACCTTCCTAACACAAAGTGCTATCTTTCAAAATAAATAAAGATTTTTAGTATATGACCAGCACTAATTATGATTTACCTGGATTTATTTATATATATGGATATATTTTTATATATGGATATATTTATAAACTTGCTGCAAAGATCCTCAAGAATTCTGCCAAATTGAAGTTGGTGCAACTGAAGCTCTTGGTATAAAAACATTTCGAAAATCAAAGGAAAACAGATAGATTTTCAACAGAAATATCCCCTTTTATGTTCTTTCTTGTATGTGTTACACATTCAAAAGTTCATCAGTTTTAAATGGGAGTTCTGGGTCTGTCAGATCTGTAAGGCTTATTCTTCACATGGAAATATGATATCTAGAAAGGAACTGAAAAATAGAACTCACCTTTGGGAACTTTAGCTGTGTTGTACAATTTGCCACTATGTTTAATATATTTCAAAGGTACCCATAATAGCTAGTAGTTCTTTACAAAGGTCACTGTAAAATCATATCCTGTATTGCGACGTATTTCAGAAAGTGATCCTTGTTTGCCAGCAAGGCAGACAAACTGAACTTTGTTAATAAAAGCGAAGTTTTCTAGGGTTATCACTCTGACCCTTAAACTGTATTATCTAGAAACTCATAAGCCTTAAAAAAATAAGATATAAAAAGGTTTATAAAACATTCTCCTAACAGGTTCTGTTTCCAGCCTCACTTTTCAATCTGAAGTTGGTTTTAAGCTCTTGCCACCATGCCTGCTGATTACAATGGGACTTGGGAAATGGAATCCAATGAGAACTTTGAAGGCTACATGGTTGCATTAGGTAAAATGAAAAATATTAACTACACTTTCATTATAAGTAATATCTTTCTATGAACTAATAAGAAAATTTTTATTTTTGTATTGTGCCTTCTGGCCTAAGGGTTTATGTCAATCGCATTAGAAATCAAGTAATTGTAATGTACGTGCAATTACAGTGACCTTGGCATATAAGAAAGAGAAGATTGTAGCCAAGTATATTGCTCTATATTGAAATTAAAATAAACAAACAGATAGATCCCATGTCATTAAAGCAGCAGTTGTGTTTAGTATTTAATTAGCATTTTGAACTAGTGGGAATTGTATGTAGCAGTTGCATGGCAAAAGCTATTAGAGCTGAAATGGGCAGATTCTTCTGGGAATTTTTATGGGAATCATGCTTACACAGCAAGGAGAGGTAGGTCATGGGATCAACTGAAGATGATACAAAAGTTAAATTTCACTTGGCCACCATCACTGATGGCAACAATAAATTGTACATGTGCAAAGAGCTGTCCTGCTCCTTACACAACTTTCAGTTATTATTCTTTAGCTTCTTTATTGTTAGAGATCTGATGGCTACAGTTTGTGTATCCACTGTATAGGATACTAAGCATACTTTGTAGATGCTGGAATACCAAAGCACTATTAACTGACAGCAAGTAATATTCTTGTCACTCCGTATAAAGATTAAGTCTATGTTGCTTGTAGACTTGTTTTTCCCACAATATTCAATTTTTGCCATGAGATTTTTGAGAGAAATGTCTTCTTTTGCTTCACCTATTATTTTCAGTATAAGTTGTCTTTCAGATATTTTTATTCTCATCAAGATAAAAGCTTGATTTTGCTCCAGGTCATTATGATCATGCAAGTAGTGTGCAGAAAATTCTTCCTCTACTAAGGTCAGCAAAGATGTAGATCTTTAATTTCCTAAAAAAAAGAAATTATAGACAAAATAAAACAGTTCTGATGAATTTCTTCAGAAGATAGTGGATTGTCACTCAAAGATCAGTTACCTTCCTTCTACCATTGCAGTAACATGGCTGCATTTCAAAAAGCTGCAAAAAATAAGGAAGTTTAATTTACACAAATTGCACAAGAAGTGTAATTTTTAGAATCAGAAATCTTCTCCTGGCTTTAATACACCACAGATGAATGCTACAAAAGATCATTGTTTCTTTATCACTCATGATGTCAATATTACTTAGAAGAGTAATCACTGGAGCTGACTCATCTAACCTAGATTGTAGAACACTGACTGGCTAAATTAGTACATGACAAAATTAAACGTATTTTATTTTTATGTTCACAGTTAATAGCCCTCACTGCCCCAATTGTGCCTTTGTTCTTCCCATTCTCAGATGTTGTCTCACTGTTTTCTATCTAATGGTCACTGATTTGTATCTTCTGTTCAGCATTTGATCTTCCTCTTACTCTGATTTTTACTGTAGCTGACACCACAAAAAGTTATGCTTATAAACAAGAATTTTTTTCAGTTCAAGTACTTTTCATCAGAAGTTAAGATCAGACTTACAGCTTCCTTCTACTTTCTCCAAAAAGCTGTTGAGTTAATTTACTGGATATCTAGAGAATTTGCTTGCTCGGACACAAAAATAGCTACTACTAAAGGTGTTGATTATCCAAAGAAGCAGTGGTTCAAAATCTGTATAGCTACCTTCCACAAGTCAAGATAATATCAAGATAGTATGTTTGCTAGGAAGAATAGTGTAACACATTAGGAAATCAGTGATATCTTTAAAAAAAACCTCATATCCAACAATTCTCAATGCCTACGCTAGTGATTGACCTGAGCATAACTACCAGATATCTAGTCCTGGAAAGCTGACTTAAAAAAACGTGGTAACAAGATTAAAAGCACTCGACGCTCTCAATAGCCTAAGACAAAGGAGAAAAAACATGTTAGAATGAAGAATGCAAAACAGATTTATTTTTCCTGGAAAATCCTTTGATTTGTTGCCTACTCTAAACAAATGGAGAGGGTGAACTTTCTGACAAAATTTTCAAAATATTTTCACAGCAAGAACATCAGTAAGTGGTTGGGATGGAGAAGGAATTTGCACTAATTGTCTGAATCTTGCTCCTCATACATATGTCATAATTTTTGGTGTGTATATATACACACATGTATTACATATTATACTAGTGACAAACTGCCACTAAATTAGTGGGATAGGAAAAAAAAGGAAAAAAAAAAACAGTACAAAGATGCATATGGCTATAGGTGATTCTCAGAATGTGTCCTACATTAACTTGTGATCAGTGAAAGGAAATGACATGGAAGGAGTGAAAAGACATTCTTCTGCTCTGTTTCTCCCAGTTTTACATGCGGCCGATACTTAAGTATAAAAGTGTTAAGGTTCAAAGCACACCGAGGGATTTTAAAAAAACCTCATCCATCCTTATAATTAATACATATGTATTTCTGTACTTTAATTAAAGAATACTTTTGCCCTTTAAGCTAGAAATTTTGCTTTTATCATAAACACATTACAAAGTGTTTTAATCTACTATAATAGAACAATATATCATCTTTATTGCTTGTATCGTTCAACATGCAGTTATGAAAACCATGCTTTAATAAAATCTCCCAGTTTTTCTCCAGGAGCTACAAGACTAATATATTAGTCAGAAATAGCATTTCCTTAGAAGTCTAGACATTTTTTTTTCCACAGAGAGACCTAAATTTTATGTTACCTGGTTATAAATCAGACCCAGAGACACTTTTAATCCACCATAGCAGATAAAATATACCCGAGAAGTCTGGATATAAATACTAAACATTATTCCCCATGTTAAAAAAGTCACATTTTTTTTCAAGCCAAACCTCTCACTCAACTCAATTAGTACATCACAAGTAGTATAGGGAATCTACCCAAAGAGAAAGGACTCCATTAGTCTGTTGCATTGCTGAGCAGACAATGATTAACTCACAAGCAGAACTACTATGGGATGGATAGCAAGCCAAAACCATTTTTCAGTAACTTTCAGTAACATGTGAGATTATTTCATTTGCATAGAGCACTATATTAAGATTCATGGCCAGCTGGTCAGAAATATTTATTGCAGATGGTAATGCAGCTGGCAAGAGGTGGATTGTCTGGGACAAACTGTCATGATCATAATATATACTGTCCTTTCAGTAACTTTCAGTGTATTCCGTTGCTTACATTAAGAAGTTAGTCTACATCATGAACAAGATAAGGATGTCAAGGAGATCAGGACTGCATTAACTGTTTACAGAATATTAAAAATGAACTGTCAAGTGCTGTAGTTTGATACTATTTGACTTTTGACTTTGAATCACTATTCCTCTAACACCTAACTGCCATTTATTTGTCTCTTTGCTGTTTAACCACAATGGACAAGCCAATCTTTTGTCTGTTTCTTTTTTATTCATTAGGAACATTTTTGCGATTTTTAAAATTAACTTCTTGTATGCTCCCACAGATGATAGGTTCCCTGTAAAAATATCATGTTAAAATCCAAAATGAGTGTGACTACATGCTCATTTTCTACTAACATGCTTATTTTCTGAAAAGGCATGGTGTTCTGAGAACAGTCTTTCAGGAGTGGCCAAAATTCGCAACACTGCAGAACCAAGAGCTACATAATTTATACAGCAGATATAGAAGAGAGAAGGGCTCTCAAGCATGAGAAGCTAATGGCACTCCTAGTATCCCATAGCTTCATGTGTGAGTGAAGCCAAAGAAAGAATACAAATCTTGTTATTTCATCTCCAAAAGATCTGGAGATTCAGAAAATTTAAGAAACCAGCATATATTAACTGCTGGTTGTTTGCTGTAGTCCTGCTCATAATATTCCCACAGACACTCTCTTAATAAGAGTACGTAAAATCAGTAGAACACGCTCAAGCTGAAAGTCCTGAAAACGGAAGCTGTTGGGTTTTTTTAATGATCTTTTTCTCTGCAAATACTGCAGGTAAAGAGGTCATTTGTGAAATTAACTGACCATTAAACACAATATTATTTTTACAATGCGTAAGTACAAAAGTTGTTTTATTTTTGGTAACAGAAGTTGGAATTTTCTGTGCAATGCTTTCTTTTCTGTTTTTTATCAGACATTGATTTTGCAACTCGTAAGATTGCAAAACACTTGAAACAAACAAAGGAGATTATTCAAGATGGAGACAATTTTAAAACAAAAACACTCAGTACTTTGAGAAACTATGATCTGGACTACACTGTGGGAGTGGAGTTTGAAGAACATACCAAAGGACTCGATAACCGGGTGGTTAAGGTACACACTATCTGATTTCTCTTTACACTACAGTCAATATCAGCATAGCAGTTCCAAAAACCAGCTGAATATGGTTAAAAAAAAGAGGGGGGGTGATGGTGGGGGAAGATCACCAAAACTTTACAGATACTTAAGGATTTTTACAAAGCAGAAATAGTTTGTGTCTTGAGATAGTTTCCTTTCCTGCTCCAATCATTTATACAAAATACGAATCAGGATGGATGCTCACATAAATGAGGGTAGTCATTAGTTACATGTTTTTTCTAATAGAGGATTTTTTCAGTTTTCCTGTTACATGCCTTTATTTATTTAGAAAGTAACAAAATAAGTTTATTTTTACCTGTGTAATCTCCTTAAATAGATTGTAAATCTATCATTCTGATTTTAGGATCTTCTCTGCATAAACATTTTAAGCTCTGAATCAGTAGGTTTACATTGGATTTGTGCGGCTCAGCCTCGAGTGGACAGTTTAAAATGTGAATACTATTTAAAGGAAGCCTATGCTCAGCTGTTAAACATAAGTGAGCTTTTAGAAGAGATAAGAAGAAAATGTGAGCCCACCTTACCATTGGTACAGATGCAAATGCAGGCCTACAGACAGCCACAGGCAAGAAGGCCTTGTAATGCAAGCTTTAATTTCTTAAAGATTAGAGCTCAAAGTTCCCAGAGGAAACTGTGGACATATCTTCAGACACTTTCAGTGAGCTATGTAGACAAGTGATGTTTGGATCAAGGACCATATTGTGTATTAGCACATCCTCTACCTCTTACAATAGATTCAGCTAGAAAGTCTTGTGTGGCATTCAAACCAGACCATGTCAGGAAAGTTAGTGAGGAAAATAAGTATAATCACTGATTAAATTCATTTACTGAATTCAGCTTCATGTTTTTGTATTGATACTACTTCTGTTTTACTCTCTTCTCACCCCTAAAACACAGAAGCAATATTTCCAAAGGCAGAAAGGGTGACAGATTTTAAATTTTTATTGACTGTCCCATTCAGGGTCTTGAAAATCTTGCATCACATGCCTGTCTTGGTTATCATTCCCCGAATCTAGCTCTATCAACTCATCTGACATCTGTCATAGTTCCTCTCAGCTCACATCTCTTGCTATTCTCCAAAAAGATACTGTCCCCCGCCTCATTATCTTCTCAATAAACAAAGTTTCAGACTTTGTTGCCAAACTAAGTAGCTGAGATCAAAGCTCACTGTCAACAAGAGCCACTTTGTTTTGGCAATTGCCATGGGAAAGCACCATGTTTGCATCTCAATTCAGGTAATCCTTCACCAGACTGGCACAAATCATATTACAGAGAACATTTTTTATTCATTATAAAACACTTTTCATTTTTCAGTCAACTTTATGCAGTGTAATTCCTATGACTTCTTCCAAATTATTTCTCATTCAGAACTCTGTAAACCATCAAATAATAAAACCCATTTTTCAGTATCTGAACATCCCTACGACTAAATGTTTTCCTGCTGCTTTCTCCAGTGAGCACTGGGTGGACACTTCCCTGTGACAGAGCTTATGCTTTACAACTTTGCACCCGTGTCTCTTAGACCTGTTGAAGATACTAAGATCTAATGAATCAACCATTACATCACTTCTTAAATCCTTACATCTTCACCACCATAAAAGACATTTTCTTTCTCTCTGTGCAAAATCATTTCACTTGCAGTCTTACTGATTTCCTCTTTATTACCAATTACTTGGACAGAAGGAAGCACAGTTTGTACAATTATTCCTCTACCTGGAACATTCATTTTTGTATAATATCCTATTCTGAACAAATTATACTCTTTGTTTCTAACAAGAGGAGGAGGAAGGATGAAGCACGTCAAGCCATTAATCTCCAGGCTACTCTAAAATAATTTTCTGGTCATTTATTAAGAAAAAAGTGCCTCAAACACATGAAGGTAATAAAACTGCTAGGCAACATTTAAACATAAAGTAGGCATGGATAATTTAAAAACCATGTAGCTTAAAAATACTGTAAATATGAAAGAACTTAACTGAAATGCAATGAGTTTTGTCTTGCTATTACTAGAAAGCTCCCTTGTAAGAGAAATAAATCATCCAACCCTGAACTAAAACACAAAGTAGGGTAACAATACTCTTGGAGACTTTTAATAACTCAACTTCCACTGACTGTAACCAGTCTCTAATGAGGATTTAGCTATGATAAATGGATAAATGTCTTTCTAATTTACAATGGTTCAAATCTAGAGTAATTCAAAAGAAGTTGCTCTGAATTTACCGTAGCATACACAAGGGTTATGCTGAAAGTAATGCCTCCTATTCTATTAAATCAGTCTACAGAGTCAGAGGCAGATAACAGTGGGATGGCAGTGGGAGTTATACCTTCCCACCACTGTTCCATTTTGTTGCCATGTGACAGCAGAGGGCAAGTCTGACAAAATGTGTCTGTCATAGAATTGTGCCTGAAGCAAAGGCACGTAACTGAATTTCTCTGTGTGGAAAAAATTGCACCCACTGACACTCATTAACACTTTCTGAATGTTTCTGGTGACCAAACAGTAGATTCAGCACACTGAGACAGAAGCTGGTGCACTTCAGCAGTGGCAACAGCAACAGTGGGCCACTTCTGCAGGTGCAGATTTTTACGAGCATGGCTCATCACTATCAAAAGTGAACATTTAATGGTGGTGACTATGTTGAAAAATAGTTTTGTAGCTGAGAATTTGTCCTCTCAAACTATGTTATTATGCTCTTTCTATCTGTTGTAATTTCCAAGGAAATAAATAAGAGACAATACTTTTGGAGCAACCTCTTATGTGTTGAAAGTTGATCCTGTAAAGGGAACTCACTACAGATATGATCCTCCTGCTCCTGGGTGAGATCCACTGAATCCAATACCCTGTTTGTTAGACAGACTGAATCACACACAACCAAAAATGATTAAGAATGGAAGGGACCTCCAGAGATTTCTGACTCAACCCTTTTATTAAAGCAGTGTCAGCTCGAGCACACAGTCCATCACTGAGTTCAACTGGGGTTTCACTGTCTCTACAGATGGATATTCCAGAAACTCCTTGTGCAACACGTGCCAGTGCCTGATCATCTTCACAGTTTAAAAGTGTTATCTTGTGTTTAGGAAAAAAACCCACAATTTTCATGCAATTATTTCAGACTCAGCAGTAGTATGAATGCTGGTATGAATGCTAACTTAGTGTACACAATGGAAATTGACAACAAAGCTCTGGAAAAGGTTCACGACTGTCATCTTGAAAGCATTCAGGGTTTTGAATGACTGATTCGTTTGGGTTTTTTCTAGGAAAAACAAGGAGAGCAATGGTTAGAAAATGTAATTTTTTTTTTTCTCATTGTTTGAACTAGCTTATTTTCACATATTCATAAATTTCTTGCTAACATATCTGAATTAATTGATGCAGACACTAGTGACCTGGGATGGTGACAAACTGGTATGTGTTCAGAAAGGTGAAAAGAAAAATCGTGGCTGGAAGCACTGGATTGAAGGAGACCAACTGCATCTGGTAAGAGCTGCTATACAGAATCATAGCACATAACAGACAAAGTACAGTTCATCCATTTCAAAGCTTCTCTTACTTATTCTAGTTAGAAAAGTCTTTATTTGGACAGCTCTGATCTCTGAACTCGAAGGAAATCCCTCTCCCTGCTTCATCTCAGGAATGCTCAGTTTCTTTTCACTTGCTCCCAATTAAGACATAACCCTGCAGTGCTTTTTTTTGCTCCAGTTCACTGTCCTCCAGCTATTAACCCTTCTTGTTATGCTGCACCTCTATCTTCTCATTCTCCTTTAATCACTGGTAGGAAAAAGAAGAAAAAAAAAAGTAAGGGAAAAAGATTGCAAGAAAAATGTGGGGTTTTGTCCCTAAAGAAGCACTATGTAATTTTAGAAGGAACTATGTAGGAGTCCAGATCAGAAGACACTCTCCAGATCAGAAGTGACTCAAGAAGAATATTTCCAATTATTTTGTGCTAGTACAACAGAAAGAGAAAAAAAAACTGGAGCCTGAAAAGGAATTCATTGAGCCTGATAGAGGCCAGAAGGGCTGTGCAGGAAAGGAGCACTCAGTGGAGTATGGAAAGGTTGCAAAATAACAGATCACATAATTAACACTATTCCAAAAGTTTCTTGGGAGAACAATCAAGAAATGGGTAAGATAATGTTGGATGGTACAGTAGGTAGGTGCAGAAAGATTATGGAGAAGACCTCATTCATTTCTGTCTCATGATATGCACTTAGATATCTACTCCTTGCTAAGTTTACCCTACAAATAGTTGGTATGGTGAGCCACATTGCCTGAAGTCTGTATGCTTGAACAGTCAAGGCAATTAATTGTGTGAATTAATTGAAAAAACAGTATATGTCACTGAAAGCCAGTTGTCCAGCACACATTTTCATCTCCATTTTAATACATAGTCAAAAGCTGACCTAACAAAAATGCTACATGCTGGCTGCAGGATTGAGCCTAAGACTCAGGGAAGCAGACAGACCAGGATCTCAGAAGAATTTCCAGGAACAATCTTGCAGGTTAGGGCAACTGTTGGCTGAAAACCCAGCTTCAGTTCATCTTCAAGCCTTATCTGGCACAGCAATGCCAGCTAATTGGAAGACTAATAAAGCAGTGTGCATTGTGATGTGCACGTATGCCAGACTTTAGGAGACAGCTGTGGTGCTATGCAAAAATGCCATCCTGATCTGACTCCTAAAAAGTGGCTGGGCACTTCTTTGAATTAAACATTCTTTTAAAGCATCTTCCCTTTTTTGTTTGTTTTGAATTTCCTTGTTTCATTAATTCTCATGAATTTTGAGATAACATGAAATATAAACTATTATTGTATGCTGTTTTAACAACGGAGCATGAAAGAGACTTTCATTAAAGACTACTTTTAATGTATTTTTCATATATATTCATCTTAGAGCTCAATTCATGTGTCAAAATCTAATTATTGCAACATGTGGTGCATGCCTGCTGATTGTTTTTATAGAATTCACTCTTCTTTCCTTATGTTCTCTTTTTCATAAGTATATCTTTGTAATGTAATAGCACAGTTGTAGAAATTTCAGGGCAGGGGAGCTTCTGGCTATGCAACTTGTACCACTAATTGTTTTAATTCTGTAGGAACTGACGTGTGAAGACCAGGTGTGCCATCAGATATTTAAGAAGAAAAAGTAACCGGAAAACCACTTAAGCCTTCCTCACACTGTTATGCTGATACGTTTTATCTAAAAAAAAAGAAACAAACCAGATTTTGTAATAACTCTTTGAAACAGCTACATGAATGCAATTTTGTGCATGTTTATGAAGAGAAAAGTTTTGTAGAAATAACATCAGTTATAAACAGCATCATTTTTTTCTTTTTTCTTTTCTTTTCTTGGAGTTAAATAAAAGTAATTGTCTTTCAAATTGTGCTTTCCTGTATCTTTACAATCTACTTAGTCTTTTCCAAAGAAACATTCTTTAGCAACAAAGCTGAAAATTAACAGTCACAGTTATCCCAACCACAGAATGTTATGTATGTAATCTCTCATTACGAGCGAATGTGAAATGCTGTAGCTCCTTGAAGCAGTCAGTTGGAACTGGCACTCTGCTAATAATCCCAGAGCAGAAGTTAGCTGTTAGAAGCACACCACTCCATTCAAGACTTGTTCCATGAAGTTAAAGCTAAGGCATACTTACGGCTATCAGAGGAAAACTGATGAGTTTACATAGAGTGCATGTATGCTGTGCATGTGGAGTTTACACAGACTGTGTGTATCTGTGCGTAAAGAGTATCCAGCATACAGCAGTCTTCACCTCGCACCTCACTTTTAGAGTTTAAAAAAAAATTTAAAAGACTTTGAAAAGTAATTTCCATGCAATTGTCTTCCATTTTATTTAGGGTTTTTCAAAAGACTTCATGCTTTTTGCTACAGGCAAGTTTAAATTTACCATGGGTGGTGAGAGCTGCTTCACTAGGTGGAAACAAATTATTCAAGAGAGCGTGCCTGCATGTTCCACTGAAGAAGGGTTTGTACACACAAAAGCTCGTCTGCTTTTTCCAACTACGAATCATTTGCAAAAGTCCAAATCTGATTAATATATCACTAATACTGAGATGGGCAGGTGCACAGACGTGTAAACAGCTATGCAGTGCCACTTTTATGAATTAGACTTTGCTCCTTCTGATAAAAATTTGATACTGACCTGATATCAAACTTCTTGTATGCTTTGACTGAACAATGCTCTAATGAGAGTTCACAGTGCAGAAACTGCACCTGGAATTGGTAAATTCCTTCTTATTTTTTTCTATTCAGCCCTGATCTGAACTTCCCTATAAAAATATACTTAATTCCTAAATCTAAGCTCCTTCTAGTTATTAGGTTTAGAAGGACCACAGTTCATTAAGCTTTCAAAATATTATCAGAACTAAGTAATCACCACAATAAAGAATGTGTACGTCGTAATCAGTGGCATCACTCATATTTGGCTCTTGCCAAGAGAAAGCCTGCACAGCACAGAGTTTAATAACTCCATACAAATTATTAAACAAAAGTTCTTACATATCCTGAAGAACAGCAATTAATTTACAGATGATGAGGAAATTATGAGGAGATTGAAGAGGAAAATAAGCATTCATTTCTTAATAAGTTTACAAGTCATATCTAGTGGATATGGATGGGAAGTAAATGAAGTAGGCAACGTGGCACTTGAGTAGACTTTGATTAGAGAGAAAACTGCATCTAACCTTATGTTTCTGCAAATTCAGAAAATGAAAACTCTTGACTTTTTAATAAGAGGAGGGAAAATGTTCAAGGTTATTTATGCCCCAAAACAGCAGTTTCCTCCTGCACACACTGATACACAAAACCTTGCAGCCTTCTTTATAACTACATATACAGAACTGGAGACAGAGGAGATACTTACTACACTGCATTATAATTACTTCCAAAGGTATACTCAGTTGCATATTTGTGATGTTAGGTTAGTCTCTAAGCTCCACAAAACCCCTTACCTTTGTCAGCAGATTAAATACTCGCACTGAAGGAACAAATTTCATTGGTCAACCACAGAATGCTTATCCACATTTTTCAGCCCTTTGGCATGCACTACTGTTTCAGCTGTTTTGAAGGATTACCATTTGCATTGACTCTTTTCCTCATAGATACTATTACTCAAATACAGCTAACAGGAATGGAATTTACCAGGAGATTTCTGATCCAGATAGCAAAAAAGCCTGTACTGTAACAAAAGCCATTTCTAATGAGTACAGTAAGAGTCAGAACCATTGCCTGTCACTGGACTTTTCAAACCACAATGACACAAATGGGCATAGGAAATATTTATGGTAGGATTTCTAAAAATTTTCTGCATTAAGCCAGTTTTGCTCCTGGAAAGTCAAATGATGAAAAGAAGGCAACATTGCTGTAGGATAATGTTGTAAATGCTCCCACTGGTAATGCTGTATGGTTACTTTGTAAGATGCTGCCTTTCTGTTAAGCTCTGAAGGTCCACATAGGTTGTATGTGCACAGAATGGCTTTCAATTTTCCCATAAATATCCCACTCACTCTGCTGATTTGCTGCCTGTGAAGTATGTCTATTCCACTGCCATCTGTAAAAAAGTCTGAGGTTTCTAAATCAGCATTATTTTACAATCTAACAAAGGCAAATATAATTTCACTTCCAAAACTGTCATTTAATTGTTTTTGTTTATGTTCTTATTGACCAAGGGCACATAATTCGCCCTAATGGGGGGAGAGACTAATAGAAAGGATGGAAGCATTCAGATTTACTCTGAAGGTTTTTTGTCCCCTAGAACACATTATTTTCAGGTTTAATTCATGCTTGAATGGAAGGGTAGAGGTTGCATATGTTTTAATTTCAGCTTGCTGATTGCACACGTTATGCAGATGATAAAGATCAGAAGAAATCATTTTGTGTATCTGATCACTTGTTTTTTCAAAACATACTCTTTTCTTTCTATATATGTGTAGGGAAAAAGAATGATAACAATTGAAGAATATGTATTTTTCCTGGAGGTACCCTAAAGCTAAAGATCACTTAAATTTGCTGAGTGATCAGATGTAGCAGAAATGCTAAATCATGGCCTGAGACAGTGATTGAGCACCTCGTGGAAGAGTGGGCCAACCCAGTGCATGCAATGAACCTGAGTGACCAGAAGGAATGGAGCCAGGATCCAGCCCTTCCCAAACCTCATTTAAGGATCGGCAGTGGAGGCGAGCGTATCTCACTGGAGAGCCCTACCTAACTGAGTCCTTCCAAAGGTAAGCGGTTTTTCTTTCTTTGTTTCTGTGTTCCCAGTTGCTGCATTTGGGTTTGTTGCCATTTGCTTCAGCTGAGGATTGTGCCACCCCACTATTATTGCTGTACTTTCCATCGCATTACACTAGACTGATGCAGTGTTCTTCCAAGACCTACTGTAGAGCAGCTGTCCTAAAACTCAACTGAATTTGTGTATCTTTTCAACATATGGATTGAAAAAACATTTCTACTCCATTTCCAGTGTTCTAGAAAATACATTCTAGCTTGATCAATGAAAGGCAAATGTAATGTAGTCACAAAAGTAGGTAAAGTCTTTGTAAAATTCAGTTTGCTATCAAAAGCAAACCAAGTATACACTCCCAAAAATGTATAAATGTATTTTTTCAGTATACTTTTTAATGAAATTTCAACTTCTGAAATTATTATAAGGCATCAAACTGTAGACTGGAGCATCGTTTTGCAAGTAGTTATGTATAACTCAGAGCTCTTCAGTGGAGTCAATTATTCCATTCAGCCAGATTGAATCTTGAAATCAGGTCATGCACATCTGATAATACAGAATATATAGACTCTGAAGCTGCAGAATTTAATGCATTTAGAATTCAAAATATTAGTGTCAGGAAACTGCATATTAATATTCACTGTTATTGTTATCTGCCTCAAAGAGTCAATAAATAAAGACTGGAAAACTTCCTGAAGATATTAGGAAAAAGATATTTTAAGTTAAAATTTTCTCTTTTCAGTAAGATGTTCAAAGTGCACAACAAAGAATATTCCCATGTGACAAATGGGATCTTTTGTTATGTCCAAAAAGTATGTAAGTGTCAGTTCTCAAATTAGATATGTACCATACTGATTAAAAAAAAAAAAAAAAAAAAAAAAAACTACCAGCAAATTAATCTAAATTAGACTCGATACTTTTTTTTTGAGAAGCCAGTATCAGTAAACTAGTCACAAATATCACCTGGACAATGAGCTTTACTGGTTAAGGGATTAAGGCAGAATTGAATCACTCTCCTTGTGGAAAAAAAAAAAACAGTCTCTAAAAACACAGATTGTTGTTTGCTACTAATGGGTGCCTTGAGTAGCATTACAGCAAATTGCTTTCCTTGACGGCATAAACTGAATACACAGAAAACATGAATGCTTAGTTAAAATGCTAGTACATCAAAAGTCACTAAAGGAAAATAAGTGTTTTCCAGAGAAGGGCATTGTATGATCATAATTGAACTATTCTTGTTTTAGTGAACTTGTGCCATTTAAAATGTGAAGCAGATTTTTTTACTGTCATGATGATTACAAAGCCATTCTGCAGCAGTGCAAAATGAATGCTAATTATGACTAACTCAAAATGGCAGGAATACATTAACTGTTAGCCACTGGGCTGTAGAATCCAGTGGGGACCTCAGAGGAAGGCTAGATAGCTCCAGTCTGTGCCACAACTTGAGCTCCCAGATACAGTATCTGCTTACAGCAACAGGTTACTCCTCTTCCTATTGGCATCACTTTGCTTAGCCTGTCTTATACTAAAACATCTCTGCACCATGAAATTCTATAGAGGCAATGCAGAACTACAAGATGGTAATAATTATCAGTCAATTATCTTATAAGTGGCTGAACTTTTTGAATGGAACAAGTTAACTCAAAGGAATTGCAGGACATATTTTGGTAGAGTAGACCTATAATGCAGGTCTCTATTTCGTAACTGCTGAAGTTGGATATTATCTCTTACAGACACAAACTCATCTAATAAGGCTGAACTTTCTCAGCAACACAACTGAGTATGTATAGGAAGACAGCAGTGTCATATTGTGTAAAATCTGGTAGAGGAAGATTTTTGCGAAGAATACACACGCGCGCACACACACAAAATATGAAAGAGAATCGTAAAAGCACAGAATGGCTTAGATGGGAAGGGACCTTACAGATAACAAGTTCCAACCCTCTGCCATGGTCCGATTGCCACCCACTAGATCAGACTGCCCAGAACCTCAACCAGTGTGGCCTTGAGCTCCCCTGGAGATGGGCATCCATATAGCTCCTGCTGCTCAGCTTCATGCCAGAAACAGCTCACCTGCAAATGTCTGTATTAAAATACTGCTTAACCAAAGATGAGGAAATCCCATCTTTCACTGAAAGGGAACCTGTTGTGATTTTTTTCCTTAGATTAATGGTAAATAAGTTCCAGGTAGAAACAGTAAACTGTGTGAATGTGAAGTGAGCAATCTATGGTAACTTGTTCTACCATAGTAACTCGTTTGTGTATCACAGTCCTGAGTTCAACTAGTGCAGAGATTGACAAATGAGGAATCAGAAGTACAGCACTTGTCTTGCTGCACTGACTGATCTGTAAGTAAACAGAATTCAGTCTCACACTAGCCTGGCCCACACAGGAATTATTTGTGGATATAAGTATGTTAATATCAGCATCAGTGATACGTACCCACATATTTGTTAAAACATAAAATAGATACAATTACACTAGCATTAAAATGTGTTACAGAAATATAGTTTAATTCCCTTCTGCCTTCCCAGTAAGGAAAAAAAACCCACCAGATGGAGCACAATCATAAAAACATCTTTTTTAAAAAAAAAAGTTTACAGGAGTTTACGTTTGGATCTTGTGTTGAGGGACATGGTTTAGCGAGTACTATTGATGATAAGTGGACGGTTGGACTGGATGATCTTGAAGGTCTTTTCCAACCTCTGTGATTCTGTGAGTGAAGTTAAAGGCAGCAGACGATATTATAGTTAAATAATATTCAGTAAAATTCCTTCAAGATTGTCCTTTAAATACATATAGCCATATTCTACAGCGCTCTTCTCCGGGTTTCCTTAGACCCGCTCCCAGGAGCTCGGCAGCAGACACGAGGCGGGAAGCTCGAGGAGGTGCACAGGATGGAGGCGCCACCTGGCGGCCAAGCTCTGAACGCGCAGGCCGGGGATGTGGGGCCGTTAGCCGAGTTCACGGGGTGAACTCAGGGCGACGCGTCAGAGCTGGGATTTTATGTCTCCCAACACTTAGAATAGAAGCATAAAAAAAAATTATTTTTTTTCTTAAGAACGTAAGTACTAAGTCACGTGTGTATGCAAAAACACCACAAGAGCTTTTACTTCAAGGGAATTCAATTCTAACTATGCATAAGTTACACATTACTAAAAAGCATCCAATTTAATTTGGGTGGCCTTATAAAAAGAGCCCTTTCATATAGGTGAATGTAATTTACCTCTTCACAAATATATAAAACTAAGTATAGGTGACAGCTATTTTTATTATTATGGTGGAATGTGGGCACGAAGAGGGAACCTGACTGCAGCATTTCCAGGCAGATAACACGCAGTTGTAGAGTTTCCTAATCAAGTTTCTGGGTTTGGGTACTTTATCAACCCACAGTAGAATCAGACAAGCCATGCTGCCACGATGTAAGAGAAATACTAAGATGAAGCTGCGAAATGAATCATTTGTTATTGCAATAAGAATCTGTTTGCAAACAAAATATTCAAGAATTGTGAAGTATTTAATCATTAGCTTTCCCAACTAGACAACACTTATGGGACTAATAGAACAAAAAACTATCCAGAAAATTAAGATAGACATCAGATGGTTATCATTTGTCTGCTAACAGTCTAGTCAGATAAAAGCAGTTTACCTTTTTAACATTTAAAATGATCCATGCTGCTTTTAATGCACGCTTTTACCAAAATGTTTGCACTAATACACATATACAGCACCTAACCACTGCTTTCAATAAGCACCTGCCTGTGTATGCACTTGAATGTTGGATACAAGATTCATGCTGTTAAAAAATACCAAGCTATTGAAACCTGCTTGTTTCTCATCATTACCATTACTGGAGCATATATCAAAGCATTTCTCTAGCTAACAAGAGAAAAGTTGAACCAGAGACACTCGGAATTAAAAGCCTAAGCCATGGTTTTACATTGATGCTCACTCAACAGTTTGAGCACCTCTTCTTTGCAAGAGGATTTGTCCAGAACACCATAAAGTCTGCAAATCACAAATCGCGTTCCATTCATGTAATATGTTGTCAGAGACTGAACAAGAGACACAAAAGCTAAAAGTATGACTTGGTACAGTCTGACTTAAAAAGTAAAGCCACCAGATGGAGATGGTTGTGATAACTTGCACTCCTCAGACTGGATGAAAAGGAAACACAGCACACACTGCTAATACTGAATTACACATGTAACCATGCCTCTGCCCATGGAAACGTTTAACAATTTGGGTTCTATCAGAAACAGGAAAAGAAACAGAGCTTGTACTGGACTTGTGTATGTAAGTATGTTGTTAAAAGTGCCTCTGGCAGTACATTATTTGAGATTATTATAGCACAAGGATAAAATCTAATACAGCTTTCATCACTGCCTGCTGTCATACATAGATAACTGGTTACTGTGCTGCTGTGACAAAAAGACTGTGCTGCACTTCAGTGCTACAGAAATGCCAGACAGTGCTGTGACTGCTAACTGAACTGCAACACAAGCTGAGAAAACATCTAACTAGGCAGCTCAAACTGCAAAGATTGAGAGCTCGTATCCTTTCCTGAACAAAACCTACATGTTACAACTAATGGGGAAAAGAAAACCCAACACCTGCTGACAGAGCTGCTTTTTATTTGAGAGGTACACCTTAAAAGTATGACTATTGGATTATGGTCACATTTTGGGTTTCTAGAAGCTTGCTCTGACACCCTGTGTAAATGAGTGTGACTTGAAAACAAAACCTAGCAGTAGTGTTTGGGTCTGACATGCCTACCACAGCACAAGCCTTATCTGCATTGCAGCCTCTAGTGCTGTGATGAAACAACTGCTACGAAATCATAAAACAAAAGATCGTTTGCAGCAGAACATTGGGTCATGTGGGATGAGCGCTGAAGCATCAGAACTGTAGTAGTGAGAGTGATAGCTAATGTTTAACCTCAATTTCCTTCCCTTTGTTTGTTAAGAAAATGAACAACTGAAAAATTATTTTCTGCTTTACATCACTGCAGTCCCATTAGGTTGGTTTTGACAGCATTCCTTTCCGTTTGAAATAGACAGCAATGTAGGATATTTAAGATATTAGTATGGTGGCTCATTTTAGCTCAGTGAAAGCACGATCTGAGAGTTTGGTTCAGTATTATTTATACCTTGTGAACACAGCTGTTACATCAGGGACTGAGACCTTATCTTTGCATCCAGAAAACACAAATCTGCCTGATCCACAGAACACAAACAACTTTGTTCTTTCCAAGGCTATAGTCAATTACTAAAGACTGGCCACTAACCTTTCACTCTGTCTGAGTGTCCATAGTGCTTTTCTTCCTCTTTTACTATTGCTTAACTCCATGTCAATCTTGACTAGCATTAACAGAAAGCAAATGTGGCATTTTCCACTTGCCAGTGCTGGAGCAACAGATGGTTCTGATGACTTGTAAAACTATTCAATAACAGTCTGTGCAACCTTGTGAAACATCCTATGCTGAAACATTTGCTTGACATGTTCCAACCCCACAGTTATCAGTGATAAGGTAATAATATGTAATAGCAATTAAAAGTGAAAACAAAATGGTATTTCTGTTCACTAATATCATTGAAATTTCAAAATATAGCCTGAAGTAGCCTGAAATTTTAAATTGGCTATGAGACTGATATCCCCTAGAGGAGAAGAAAAATTGTGTTGTCTCAAGACTGTATTCAGGGCAAATTCAACCGCTTGCTGAATCCGATCTTTGAAATGCTTTGACAGATAGGTTTAATGAAAAGCAGAGAAAATTGAATAAGTTTATGAGGCCTCAGAATTCAAAAGAGGGAAAAAAAAAAAAAAGAAAAGAACATTAATACCAATATTCAGCTGTAGTGGAAAGTGTGGTAAACTGATTTAAAAAAAAAAAAAATTACATGCTCTAAACTTGGAACACCTGAGAGGATATAAATTGCTGCATTTTACTTCTGTGTTTTCAAGGCCTGCCCTTTTGCCACTGATCTTAATGGAAGTGGAATCATGCCCAAATTGTGACTATGGCCTCCAGAACATAAAATGTGAAGAACTAAGTGTTAATAAATCAGAAGTACTAGAGGGTCAATCAAGATCCTTCTCTGTAAGTGATTACATAAATGACACAGAGATAGCACTTATCTAATGAATCAATTTACCCAAAGCAGCAGTAGAACAAGAGGGTAAGAACTTGTATCTCTATGTTATGCACAACAGTTCCATTTACTCTCATTAATAACCTGAATTTTGTCAGTGTTCCTTGTTTATAGAAACCTCTCCTCACATTATTACCACGAGTACACTACCACCATTAATCCCTTGCATTTTCTGTTTTAAATCAGTCTGCTTAAATTACAAGCTGCTAAAAATATTGATGATTATCCTGCTCCTGATTTAAGGAAGGAGCATTTTTTTTGCTCCTTTAGTACCTTTTAAACAAGAGCTGATCCATTCTATTGAAACTTGAAAATACAAGCTGACATAGGTGCCTTGTTCAGATGAGTTCATGCAAAAACATCTAAGCCCACATTCTGAAGTTTGGCAGAATTTTAGGTTGAAAGGCAGGTAAAAAAGGTGTCATGTGATATCATTTTAGGTGACTTCAAATATAAAATTCCCAGACCCCTCTTTATGTACTGCAGTCTCTGTTTGCTTTGTGGGCACTACATAATGATCCTATTTGAAACAATAGCTATTTTTTGAACTCTGTTTATGCACTATCAGATGAAATTAATATGGAGAGGATGGGATTATTTTTCTAATATGAATGCTGCATTCTTAACAGTTCTGTTGAAAGTTCTGATTTCTTTACTAGTATCTTAGTTCCTTATTATCTTCACGAGTTTAACAATCTGATCTCCATACATGAGTCAGGTTTGTATCCCAAGGAGCACATTTCCAAGATGCCATATCCCCTGACTGGTAACAAAATGAAGCAGTACAGTATAGGATGCTTTTAAGTAGATCTACAGAGGGCTTTGTCTCACAGCTCTGTCACCTCCACATTAACAACACATTTTCTTTAAACCCACTGTGTTCCATCAATCTTTACCATCTTCCAAGTTAAGGCTGCAATGAGTTTTACTTCAGTTCACTGCACTGCCACTATTAACTCTTGGCAATGAACGAGACTTCACATTAATTTTGTATATGAAATAGGTACTTTGCAGTCCTATAGAGTTGACCTAAATATATAAAAGCTGTTCTACATTCAAAAAGAAAGGACCTAGTAAGAATAATAAAGTGATTTCAGTTACAAAATAACTCACAGAATACTTGGAGAATAAATAAGCAATTCATAATGCTACCTCAAGATAATGAAATAGTCCAGCTCAGACATGCTTGCAATCTGGGATCCAAAAAGAAATGCAGTGAGCCTGGGAGGTGCTAAAAATCCCCATGAGAAAACAAAGGAGAATTTACATAGCAATGGTAGCGTCCGGAATAGAACCATCAAGGCACAGAAATACTGACCCCTCTGGACAGAGCTGCTGACTGTAACAAGCAACGTCACATTGTATCTATTACACCAGGTTTGGACCTAGCTAAGGACCTGCTAGATATTCACCTGAATGCAAATTTCCAAGCATATTAGGTGAGCCGCATGGATGTGGCTCTACTCCAGACCTCTAGGTCTTACCTGAGACAACAGGTACTCAACAACAACAACCAGTACTCCAAAATGCTTTGATCTTTTTCTTTGGAATATCAATAATGTGCAATTTTCTATCTTGAAATGGTCTATCCTGTTCCCAGAAAACATTTTACTGACATACAAATTCAACAATAATTTCATAGTCAAAAGGATCTAAGCTGAGGTACCTGTAAAGCAAACAGACTGGTTATCCTGAGAAGCAAGAGCCTCCTAAAGACTAGCATGCAGTACAATAGCTGCTTCCTTTGGACAACAGTTGTGTCTTCATAAGCATCTCCATTATAGATTCAGTGTTTCTACCTAATTCTCCTATTGCAAAAACATGGAAAAATCCACTAGTACTTTTTTTTTTAATTTTGGGGTTTTTTTTGTTTTTGTTTTTTTAGTTTTACAGAGTAAATTGTGTCAGAATGCAATTGCTTCAACTACCAGCACTTAGCTGGTTGTACAGAACACATTTTTTTTTTTTAATTTGAAAAAAGAATCTTTTTAATGTTTGCGCTGAGGCTTTCCTGAGATTTCAGAGTAGCTTTACAAGTACAAGGAACGTGTCCTGTAATGCCATGTAACCAGTTCCTTCATTATACACCTCAGTACACATACATACCCACACCTCACAGAACCACCACTTGTGCTTCTAACAAGAAGGCAGCTGTAGGATGGTACCAGACGCTGCATTGTAATTGCTCCTATACAGCTTTATTCTACCTTCTTAAGGAAGCAAGGCCTACATTGTGCTCCACTGATATGTAGCCATTTCCTCACATGCTGCACATCATTCCTCCTCCTCTTCCCTGACCATGGACTTAAAGATACCAAATAATGGCAGGTGAATAAATCCAAGACTGTGCACTTCCTGCAAGCTAAAGAAAATGCTAGAACTTTTTTCAGGCCCAGGAGAAAACAGTCGTAGTGGCCAGCACATAGGTATGTTGCTCAGAGAAAACTGCAGTATTATTGCATAGCTAAGCAGGCGGGAGTATGAGTGGGGCAAGGAGGAATGGTGGAACAGGGCAATAACCACAAGAAGCAGTTTCCTCTGCTCTGTTACTCTCTAAGAAAATGTCTAGTTTACTTTTTTTTTCCCCAGAAGGATCTCTCTCAGTAAGCTGGCAATAAAAATAGCCATAGAGTAGCATAAAGAACTCAAACTGGAGATTACTGTTTTATTTAGTGTCTTTGTATTGACTGTCTTCTTAGAGACAGCCCATGGTTTCACCTACTTTATATATAACTGAAACAGTGTCTGGTACAAGATATATAGCAAAAAATGTGAAAGGAAAACACATACATGATCATATTTTCTCTGTATACCCACTCAATTCCCAACAATTTGTGGAGCACTTTTTCTTGATTAAAAAGTGGTACCATTATGTCTAGCAATTGTGAGAAATGTTCTCATCCTTTACACACGGAACTGTTTGTTTGGGTTTTATTTCGTTGCTGCTCTCTTTCTGCAAGGTCAGCCTTGGCTTATAGCCCATGTCTTTTTACTTGCACTTTAGTTTTTCTATTATTACAACTTCCTAGGAGAAACTAACATCAAGTTAATTTCGTCCTTTCCCCACTATTTTCTTGATTAATTCTATTCCTTCATCTTTCACATACTTTCCTTACTCTCTTTGATACCCCTGCAATGCTCTCATCTCTCATCAGGACCTTGTTGAGTTTTTTCAAGGAAAAATATATGCATATTGTTCATTCCCCATTCTCTCATTACCTACATTCTCTAACAGTGGTATCTTTCCCCAGCACTTCTTACAGGGTTCCATCCAGTTCCAAGCACCTCTCCTCCTTAAAAATCATTAATTACACTCTAAAATCTTAAATTCTTAATTGTCTTCTACATACTGAAACTCAAGGGTTTTAAACATTATTCCACAATCATTAGTATAACAAAAATAAAGTGAAAAGAAAGCCTTAAGTGGAAGCAAAAAGTCTAAACTCACCGATAATAGCTGACACTGTGCCCCTTTCCTCGCTTCAGGCATCTCTTATCATGTTTCCACTGAGCTCGTATTTTTCTAATTTCCAGTGTCTTTCTGTCTTTGCTCCCTTGCAGTAAAAGCAACAAGAGCTGAAGTAATCTCTTTGTCATCCTTTTGTTTGTTTATGTCCTTCAAACTGTAAACACTGCAGGGCAATGTAATCCTTCCCACTGTTTTGTCAAATGAAGCACACAGGGCTCCTAATCTCCAAGTGCACATTTGTATCAAAAGAAGTATTTTCTTTAACTGGATCCCAACGGATATATTTTGTGTTATTCCCCTCCTTTCTAGAGCTAAACTGAGGGTTGCAATGTTTAATTAAAGATGGAACTTTAACTTGGCAGCAACGCTAGAACTTTTCTCAATAACGGCGCTTCCTGAAATGCAGCAGTGTTTCTGTTAGGTTCTAGAAGATGGCTGTCCTGGTGCTTAAAGGGCCGCCTGCAGCCTGGGGCGCACGAAGCACAGCTGTTTCACCGCGGTGCTGTGTGGAGCCGAGGCTGGCCGCAGTGATCCTTTTGGGTTGCTTCCAACTCGGAACGTTCTATGATTGCACGGCTGTACTGGGGCTTGCATTAGCTGTAGCACCAGGCAACAAAAAACAACCGGAGGAGAAATGTGTCCCACTGCATTTCACACCCACAAGGGCACACCGCTCTGAGCGGCGCTGCCGTTACAGCAGCAGATCACGGAGCACCACCGACTGCCCTCAGTCACATAAAGCGGGCAGAGCCCCGCGCCTTTCCACAGCTACCATCGGATTATGAGGTACAAAGTCACACAGAACGGTGTTGCCGGGGATGGCGCGGGTCCCGTGTCCGTTCCCGCCAAGCGTGATAACCGTTAACACCGTTACAACCGTTACCGCCTTCCTGAGGTGGCAGCGCGCGCTCACGCGCCCGGTTACTACAACTCCCAGCACGCCCCGCGAGGCGCAGTAGAGGCGGCACGTACTACAAGTCCCGGCATCCCACGGGGCTCCCGCTCTCGCGAAGCCCGGGAGCGCGATGTTCAGCTCTCGCGAGAACAACGCGTCCGGAAGCTCCACGTCGGAGGGTGCGGGCTGCCGGGCCTGGGACACCTCAGCAGCGGGGCTCCTGCGGGGTGACGCCGCGCCATGGTGAGTGAGTGCGGGAGCGCGGCGTCCGCGAAGAGCGGAGTGGGCCGTGTGACGCGGTGTTAGAGGGATGCAGCAGCGGAGGTGACCTGGTGGGCAGCGCCCGAGTTGTTGTGGGGGAGCGTTCGTGGAGCGGTCCTGGGCTGCGGCCGGCCCTGTGACAGCGCAGCGCCGAGGGCCTGTGGGCACGGCGGCACCGGGCTGCGGGTGGCCGAGAGCGTTGTGGTGCTTGGCACGTCTCGGATAATCGCTTTGCTGGTGATTGAAGTGGAACGTCGGAGCCTCCTTTGTAATGGAAGCGCTTAAACTTGTATCTCCCCTCAGTTCTTGTAGCAGCGTGTTCTGCTCTAAGCTGTGTTTCTCTTCACGATTTTAGCGCTACCTCTGTGATGCACAAAATTTCTCTGAGACGACAGCTGGTTTCTCCACAAGTTTGGTTTTTCTCGAGTGAAACAGAAAGAAGATTCATTTTTAGTCACTTGCACTGGAAGGGAGGTCCCTTTGCTTTCCTTCAGTAGGTCAGGGACACCGTGGAAATGTGTATGGAGCTGTGCAGAGCCTCTTTGTGCTGGAGATGCCATTTACAGTATGGAAATACTGCGAGCTCACGAAGGTAGATGGAGCAGGCCCCCTGGTAGGGATGTGATGCTTCCAGAAACCTCTGCCCCCCAGACAAAAGCAAAGGCAGATGGACAGAAAAGAGCAGTCTTCTATTTGACGTAAAACAAGATTAACCCTGTTTATTTAAGGGGCTAATTTTGCCTTTCCTTCCTCCAGCACGCTTTTATGGCTGTTTTATTCTGGAATAACACAGCGTACTCCATTTTTCTCACCTCTAGCCTCTCCGACTTGATATCAAGCGAAAGCTGACAGCCCGGTCTGACCGGGTGAAAAGTGTGGACCTGCACCCCACAGAGCCATGGATGCTGGCAAGTCTCTACAACGGCAGTGTGTGCGTTTGGAACCACGAAACACAGGTGATAACTTTGGCTTTCTTTTACTGTGATCTTTTCAAAACCAACCAGTATATAAATTCTAACTTTCAACACCAGATATACAAGAAAAATCTGAAAATGCTGCTACAAATTGATTGTGCTCTCCGTTACTTGTATGCAAGAGTCACAGTAATAATAGGCAAGTATTATCTTGAGCATAGCTCTAATGATGCTTCATTTCCTACACATCTAGTTTCAAGAATACAAAAATAATCTCCTCTGTACTTGCAATGTGTAATTATGAAGGTTGAAGGAAGTGCTAGACCTCTGCTTCTCTGTCAGGTATGGCTGAAATTGGGCAGCAGATTTAGAAATGATTTGGAGGTATGAGTGGTGTCTGAAGGGATTGAATGGGAAATAAGGTGAGCACATAGATAAATATCTTCTTGGATACAGATGCTGCTTTAACATGTCCGTGCTGTGCTGTAGTATCCCTTGGGGAGTTGTCAGTGACTATGTATTGAACACTGTTAAGAAAAGCTAATTTCAAAGCTGTTATTTTTTCCAGTGCTGTAAACATATTATTTTTATTTTTAGACTTTAGTGAAGACTTTTGAAGTATGTGACCTACCAGTGAGAGCTGCCAAATTTGTGGCAAGGAAGAACTGGGTTGTTACAGGAGCTGTAAGTTGTCGTCTTCTTTTGATTTCTATATGCAGTAATAATTTCTCTTAATTTGTTTTCATGCCGTTCTTTTATACATCACATAAAAATGATTCAGCATTAATGTGCAAGAGAGAAAGGAATGCTTCATTACACTTCTCCAGTAATTTTTTTTCCTTTTAACTTAGAAACTTAAATTTTTCATTTCAGAGGAGAACAATCTAATTTGTGGCTAACTCTAATATCTATTGCAACTTGGGTCTATATTCAACTTCAGCTGTCAACTGAAGTGCAGTTAGCATACAATTTTGACTAAATAGTTGTAGTGCTGCTTTAACAAAGCTGAAACTATTAATTTTTCAAGGTAAGATGAATTAAAAGCTGCTTTCTACTTTCCTTCCTGGTTATACTCAAACTTTTTAAGAATTTTGTTCCCCTCTAGGAAAATACTCTCATTTTATTCCTTGCAAAGCAAACTCATTGAATAGTTTTATTCTAAACTTTACAACGCGTTTTTCTTGAAGTAATGAACATTGATCAGTTCTTAATCTGGTGTCCAAACCATATAATTGTTACGGCAAATTGAATTAGGAGATGTGTGTCAGGACAGGAACAGTGTCTTGGTGTGGTGTGTCCTGAAGGGATCAGCAGACTGTTCCTGCTTCGGCCTTCAGATTGGTCATTGAAAGCTGTACGTGGAAGGCATGGGTAATCTGTTGGAAAGTCAGAGTTTTCTATGATAAAGTTTCACTAAGTTGAAGTGATGCCTAAAATATTGCCTACGATTTTTCTTTCTAGTCTTCTGCACTATACACACAGTAAATACAATTTCTTGTCCTTTCGCTGTCTTGTGCTGCCATGACACAGTTAGTTAAAGCAACAGTAACTCAGTGCTATTTCCCTAGAGGTACAACACTGCCTCTCCTCTGTCAGCACAGGAGTTCAAAAAGCTGCATAGGAAGTTAATATGTATTCTTATCAATTTAATTTCACCTGGATCAATTCCTCAGTCTGATTTATTGTGCAGCTGTATTGGTCTTAGCTTTCCCAGGGGAGGCTGCAAGCAGTGGCAAAGAAATAGTGAGGAAAAGGCAAAGCTGCTTTTAGAAATAGGGCCAAGTCTTTCTCAAAGTAACTGTGAAAATGTGATGTAATATATTGCTTATTCTTCATATTGGATGTTCATGTTAGCCTGATTTCAAAGGTGTGCATGTTCTTCTCTGCCATTCTGACAGTTGTTTTCTGTAGATGTTTTTTCTTAAACAAATGTATATGAGAGAAGAAAAGGGTGGAAGAGAAAATAGATTGGATAGAACAAGTAATGTTGTGCTAAATTCTACACCTAGGTAAAGATTTGGGAATGCTGTATCTGAAATAAAGATACCTTTTCTTTTGTTCACGTCCTTCCCAGCTGAAAAATAATCAAGTTGACATCAATTTTCCATTTGTTTTAGTGCGAGAACCCTGCTTTTCATTTTCATGTTAGGCATTAATAACTTTCAAAGCACTTCATTTTAAATCAAAAGATCATTCAAAGTGCATCTTTTTAAAATGAATTTTTAGCTGAAGTTTATTTTATAATATTGGTATAATACTGGGTAATTTATAGACTTCTGAGCCAAGTAATAATTTGTTTCATTTAGGTAGATGCAGAAAATAATTTTTCTTGAACATATCATTGTAAGAGATTCTTTAATAGTGGAATGTTCTGTCTAGCTACTCTACAGTGTGTTGTGGTATATTATATGGAAAGTGCTGTTAGAATTTTTTATTCTAATCTCTTTCACAGGATGACATGCAAATCAGAGTTTTTAATTACAACACCCTGGAAAGAGTGCACATGTTTGAAGCACATTCAGATTACATTCGTTGTATTGCTGTACATCCCACACAGCCTTTCATACTGACAAGCAGTGGTAAGAGTTTTTTGATATATTTTGATATGTTTTTCATCAACCATTTCTAGGGTTCTGACTAGTTAGGAATTGCATGTTTTTTCAGTTTTCTGCTAAGCAGAAATCCTTGAGCAAGTAGCTAGCCTGTCAATTGTTATTTCTCTGCCAGGTATGTTCATATTTTTAATGGAATATCAATTCTACTTAGAATTGAAAATATTATAGCTTATGTTCTTGCCAAACAAGACCTCAGAATCTTGTTGCTTAATAACTGCTCAGTAAGAAGTTCACATAGGTGATAATTAGTTACCTTTCTAGAGTTTGCTTCACTGAAGCGCCTTTTTTTTTTTTTTTTAAATACTAATGTATTTCAGCTAACAATCTGAATTGAAGCAGAAGGTAACTCTCACCTGTTTTTCCAGCATACTACAGAATTCTGTTATTTGAGCTGATCTATGCTATGTAGGAATGGAAAATCACAGTATCCCAACAAATCTTTCCCAAGAGTATATACTTCATTTTTTCAGTCCTTTTAATTCCTGGAAATGTTGGTAATACCCTTTTAATTCCTGGAAATGTTGCTGATACAGCCTGAGCACTGCTAGAACATAGTGAACGTTTTATGTTGGAAGCATCATAGCTATTTCTGCTGAAGATAATATGCTTGAAATAAAGATATCAGGAAGACAGCCTGGTTGATTCTGCTTCCTATTCCTTAATGATCATTACAGTAGGTGCCGAAGAGGAGAGCACAGGTTTAATTCTTTAAGATCTGTCCGTTATTTTAAGATTAAGAATTGATATTAAGGTATTAAATTATTAATCCCTGTAAGACGGATTCATTTTCTGAACAGAAATTGTATATTTATGTGATCTGGGCAGGCTCATTTCTTAGTTTTATAACCATACTACTAGAGAATCTTTTAGAGAAACTTGTATTCCCTGTGGTCTTCCTGTAAGGAAAGAACAGTAATTTTACAGATTGAGAAAATATTTATCTTGAGAATTAGCATTGCCTCCTTTGAAGGAGAAGACACGAAGGAACCTTTAACTTGAAGTGACTACCAATTATATTATTTCAGAAGATGTTGAACTAACTGAAGCTTGATTTTTTTATTGTTTTTTTTTTTTTTTTCCTCAGATGACATGCTTATTAAACTCTGGGACTGGGATAAAAAATGGTCTTGTTCTCAAGTGTTTGAAGGACATACCCATTATGTCATGCAGATCGTCATAAATCCAAAAGATAATAATCAGTTTGCCAGTGCCTCTTTGGATAGGACAATCAAGGTAGGGGATTCTGTTGGTGTGGGTTTTTTGGTTTTTTGGTTTTTGTTTTTTTTTCTTTTAGTTATTAAATAGTAATCAGAAGGAACATGCAAACCATTAATGAGAACAGTGGGTTAAAATTCTTAAAAGTAGGTCATTAATAGAATTTTTATTGTATGAAGATGTGTATTTTGGTTGGTGAGGGTTAT
Source organism: Meleagris gallopavo (assembly GCF_905368555.1). Lineage (NCBI taxonomy): Eukaryota > Metazoa > Chordata > Aves > Galliformes > Phasianidae > Meleagris > Meleagris gallopavo. The sequence goes on along the minus strand of NC_139414.1, from coordinate 5,245,174 downwards.
GGTTATACTGCTTATATGTAGTCAGGAGAATTGAACCTACATATACATACAGTGGGTAAAGCCTTTAACTGTGTGCATTTAAAAAATAAAAATAAAAAAAATTTTCTCCCATTATTTGTAGTCATTTGCTTCAAGTCTTTTAAACTGAATCCAGAAGTGTCTTCAGTCTTCTGACAGCAGACTCTGAGCTTCATTTGCTGTGAAGCTATTACTGAGTATCTGGGACTAGGTTTACAACCAGCTGGAGAGTAAGAGTTCCTCAAGTTCCCTATAAATTAGCAGTATACTGGCTGTAAAAAGACAGTTTTGATTTTATCTCTCTTCAGGTGTTGAGACGAGATGTGTATAAATATTGCTGTGATGCAGTGATTGTGGGAAAATGTCAGTGCGTCTACAGCCTGACTGCTGACTGTATTAGAATACAAACTGTTTGGCAAGGTTGGCTTAGATGAGAGAAGATCAAAACTTACATGGGGATTTTTGATGTCTTTTTTTTTTTTTTTTCCCCTGGAAAGGTGTGGCAGCTTGGCTCCTCTTCACCCAACTTTACTCTGGAAGGCCACGAGAAAGGGGTGAACTGCATTGACTACTACAGCGGAGGAGACAAGCCGTATCTCATTTCGGGGGCAGATGACCGGTTGGTTAAGATCTGGGACTACCAGGTGTGTGTTCAGCTTTCTGCAAGCTATTGCATAGATTTTGCCACAGCAAAATCATGAAATTGTAAAAAGGAAAAGGACTTGAAAACATCAACACCTCTTCCTTCCTTAGAAAGATGAAAGTGGGAACAGTGTTTCATGATACATTTTTCAGATGTTGTTAACTCTTTAGAGAGCGTGCTGTGAATTCTACAAATGAACTTAGAGGTTACTTAAATTTGATGCTAAGGTGTTGTTAATAGTGTTAACTTTCATGCATGTATGCATGCTCACATGTACTTGACAGTTCACGGGTCATCAAATGAGTTGCATTATTGCCTCATTTGAATGCTGTACAGGAAAGAAACAAATTGAATCCAGAGACAATTGCTGGAAAGTAGAGCTCAAAAATTCTTCCTGTGTACAAATGCATTAATGGTCAGAAGGATAAGATGAAGTTTGTTAGATAGAAGTTTCAGGTTGAAAGTGTAGTGTCCACAATTAAATCCAAGATCAGAAATTAAAGCTAGTAGTATTAATTAAAATATGCACTACAGCAGTGATTAGAATCATAGAATCACCAAGGTTGGAAAAGACCTAAAAGATCATCCAGTCCAACCGTTCACCTATTACCAATAGCTCCCACTAAACCATGTCCCTCAACACAGCATCCAGTCTTTCCTTGAACACCCCCAGGGTCGATGACTCTACCACCTCCCTGGGCAGTCCATTCCAGTGCCTGACCACCCTTTCTGAAAAGTAATACTTCCTAATGTCCAGCTTGAATCTCCCCTGCTGTAGCTTGAAACCATTCCCACTGGTCCTATCACTAATGACACGAGAGAAGAGGCCGACCCCCAGCTCACTACAACCTCCCTTCAGGAAGTTATAAGAGAGCAATGAGGTCTCCCCTGAGCCTCCTCTTCTCCAGGCTGAACATTGTTATGTAACTGAGCTTAAAGCTTTACTACCACATAAAGCTGTATATATTAATTAGATAGTCCACTCCTAGTTGCTTCAAGCAGAGTAGACTTTTGTTTTATAGCTGTGAACAAATATCCTTGATGAAGATATTAGACATTTCTTCACCTATAATTGAATTCAGGTGTTTTTTTGCTCTGATTTTTTTTTTAAGCAATCCCAGCTGTCTGCCTGTCTTTATTAGTTGCACTACCTAGTTCTGAGAAAGCCTATTTTGTGAGCAGAAAACAGAGAGCAGAAAACTGTGTCAAGGAAAATAGATTATTTTTTTCTCCCTGATGGAAAACTAAGTCAGTGCAATCATTATTATGTAATACATATTTAATGCTGCTACTTCAGTGTCTTGGAAATAAATGTTACTGAAAGAAATCTAGAAAAAATGTGCTTTCAGATAGACTTTTGGATTTTATTTATTAAGAAACGAACGTTAAAGTGTTGCAACTTGTTTATTATCTGTACCTGTCCTTTCAACTCTTTTTGCAGAATAAAACATGTGTACAAACACTGGAAGGACATGCTCAGAACGTGTCTTGTGTCAGCTTCCATCCTGAATTGCCTATCATAATCACGGGCTCAGAAGATGGTAATTGTCTGTTTTCTGCTACGTAAAGGATAGGCAAGGAACCTACGGGAGAACATTTTGGTGTGGTGTGGCTACACATCTCATGGTGTTACGCTGAGGAAAGCAGTAAGGCACGTATTCCTTTTTTCTCTAGGAACTGTGCGCATTTGGCATTCAAGCACCTACCGCCTGGAAAGTACACTCAACTATGGGATGGAGAGAGTGTGGTGTGTGGCCAGTTTGAGAGGATCCAATAATGTGGCTTTGGGCTACGATGAAGGCAGCATCATTGTTAAGGTACGATTAGTTATTTGAAATGAGAGAAGGTGATTCATCACTGTCCTGTGCAAAGAGCAACTAAATTGTAATAATATACAAAATACTGATCATTTAGCATTTTAATTGCCTTTTTTAGGTAAAGCCAGGATATTTCACTAGATGTGTTGAACTGAAAAGAAAATCAAAATTGTATTTTCTCCATCTGCTAAGTTCTTATGCTATGCTTCCTAGCTTGGTCGTGAAGAACCAGCCATGTCCATGGATGCAAATGGAAAAATTATTTGGGCTAAACATTCAGAAGTCCAGCAAGCCAACTTGAAAGCTATGGGAGATGCTGAAATTAAAGATGGAGAAAGATTGCCACTAGCTGTGAAGGATATGGGGAGCTGTGAAATATATCCTCAGACAATTCAGCACAACCCTAATGGACGGTAATTGATTTCAGAAAAAAAAAATCGGTTTCGTTTTGTTTTGTTGGTTTTTTTTATACTGGAAATCTTATTGCATGTGTCCTGGTTAGTGACCAAGAGCCTATGGCATACAGGTGTTTCATCTGCATAATAGCTCACTTTTTAAACAAACAAGTTGCATTTCATAAATAGGGCAAGAATTATACAAACAAAATGTATAATGTAGTAGTAGCAAATCAAATTCTTCTCTTACATCTCAGTTTTTTTAATTAGATAAACTAATTTGGAAAAAAAGGTAAAGGGATACACAGTAGAAATGCAGCAGAGTGGAGAGCAGAAGCAAGAAAGGATAGCAAGTAGCTAGCAAAATGAAGCAGAAAAAATCCATTATGTGATGGGTTTGGGAATACACAAAATTGTCCTATTTAATTTTGTCTGCATTTGTATTAATTATATTGTGGTACAGGCTTCTAATATCTTCAGGTGATTTGTGTGTTTGATCCAGTGCACTGAATGTGCATGTCTGACAGGCTGCATCTTTGTCTTGCTGTAGGTTTGTTGTAGTGTGTGGTGATGGCGAATACATCATTTACACAGCTATGGCTTTGAGAAACAAGAGTTTTGGTTCTGCACAGGAGTTCGTATGGGCACATGATTCGTCAGAGTAAGTGTTGCAGATTTTTCCTTTGTATTAACTTAAATTTGCTGCTGTTATGTTTCAGTCTGTACAAACGCTAAGTTGGGCTGAAGGCAAAAAAAAAAAGGTTTGAATGATGAACTTAGAAAATGTTTAAATAGTACCTTTTCTTTTCTCTGCTAGTTTTTGAAGATAAATGCAGGGGGTTTTCCTGTAGATGTTTACTATTTTAGTAGTTTGCTACTTTAACAGGCAAGTAATATTTTTTTATGATGCAATCTCTAGATATGCAATCAGAGAGAGCAACAGTGTTGTAAAGATATTTAAAAACTTCAAGGAGAAGAAATCGTTCAAACCTGATTTTGGAGCAGAAGGTGAGTATTTACTTCTAGAATACACATACTGATGCACGTGCACAGTCTGCATAATGCAAAATTCTTCAACCTTCGTTTTCTTGCAGGCATCTATGGTGGCTTCTTGCTGGGAGTTAGATCTGTTAATGGTTTGGCATTCTATGATTGGGAAAACACGGAACTGATCCGCAGAATTGAAATTCAGCCCAAACATGTAAGTTTTGAAAGGAAGATATGAATCTATGTGTACATGTCTGTGTTTACTCAGTTTTGACTAGACTTGATTTTTGTTTTCTATAATGAAGCCAAGCTGTCAACCGTAAAGTAACAACATCCTAGGTTTATCTCTGCCTTGTAGTGAAAGGGAAGAAAGTCTTTTGTGTTGGCTTCTTGGTTCCTAAGGCTGCTATGAGAGTTTGTACAAATAAAAGCTAAAACATACTTTCTCCCTTAACTTGGGCTCTCTAAACCAATGCCATTATTGATTCTGATGACACAGATTTTCTGGTCTGACTCGGGTGAGCTTGTCTGCATTGCTACAGAGGAGTCATTCTTCATTCTGAAATATCTATCAGAAAAAGTTGCATCTGCCCAAGAAACACACAAAGGAGTCACTGAAGATGGAATTGAAGATGCATTTGAGGTATCTGTATTTAAAAATGGAATATGACTGGGATCAGAGATCACTGAAGCAAGTCTTGCCAGAGTATAGCAAAGTTAGTCTTTAACAGAACATTACTAAGTTTTAATTATCTTGTTTAACACTTACTTTGGTATTTCCTTCCTGGATTTGTAATTCAGGTAATTATTGAGATAGAGATTTTTTTTTTTTTACAACATTTTTTGTGAAACTGAAGGCATAGATTACAGAACTTCTAGTTTGTACCTGAAGCTTCTTTTGCAACTTATCCTTGTATCTGTTGAAGTACAGAATGTTACATTTAATTTGAAAGCACAGCAGTCTTACTGCTATCTCAGAGTAGCTTGTTGGTTAAATTTAATTTGCAGGTTCTTGGTGAGATTCAGGAGATAGTGAAAACAGGCTTGTGGGTTGGCGACTGCTTTATTTACACCAGCTCTGTGAACAGACTCAACTACTACGTCGGAGGAGAAATTGTCACGATTGCCCATTTAGACAGGTAAGTTGCTGCATTAGATTGTAAGAATATCTTAAATGTTTTTTCAGTAGAAGTTATGGCAAGGTAAATCCCCCACTTACTCTGCTGTAATTACTTTTGGTACTTGATAATGCTAATGTTCTGAGACAATTAATGTAATCTTGCATAGAATAAATAGCATTGTATGAAAGCATGGTTATAGAGTAAAAGTTGATGCAAATATTCTTGCTACCATTGGATTTTTTTATGTAGTACCTCATAGTAAACTTATCCAAGGTGAAAAATCTTTGTTTTGTTTCAGGACGATGTATCTTTTGGGGTATATTCCTAAGGACAACCGACTTTATTTGGGTGATAAAGAGCTAAACATTGTTAGCTACTCTTTGCTGGTCTCTGTGCTTGAATATCAAACTGCTGTGATGAGAAGAGACTTCGGTATGGCTGACAAAGTTCTTCCCACCATTCCAAAAGAGCAGAGAACCAGAGTTGCGCATTTTCTTGAAAAACAGGCAAGAGAACTATTTCTTAGACATCAAAAAAGTAATCAGCTGATTATTTCTAATTGAATTTGCTAAGTAAAAAAAGAACTGAAAAAGCCACTAACTTCCTGTAAATGTAGAGTCGTCTTAATCATCTGTACTTATTTGGAACACTGTAATCTTTTCTTCAGAGGGCTTTTGTTAAAACATCTAGGATGCTGTTTGACCTGATGGATTATTTTGATTATTTATTTACTTCAGGGCTTCAAACAACAAGCTCTTGCAGTATCTACAGATCCAGAGCATCGTTTTGAACTTGCTCTTCAGCTGGGAGAATTAAAAATTGCTTATCAGCTTGCAGTAGAAGCCGAGGTAAACATACAATTTCTGGTGATTCGTAATAATTCTGACTATAAATCCTAGAGGCCCTGTAAGAAAAGGCAGTGTGAAGATGCAGCACAGCTCTGTGAACACCGTAAATATGCCTCCAACTTCCTTACTGAAGCTTCTCTGCCTGAGCTGTGGGATGGGAACAGAAGCATGTTGTCTGCTTACCCCTGGAGAGTAAGACATTCCAACCAACAACGAAGCCTTAATCTTCAGTGTTGAACAGAGAGAAGTGGCAGCCCTAAAGCCTCTGGGTCTTTGTTCCAGCCTTAAAAAACTTGCATCATTTCTGATGTTCTAGGAAGATTGACAGGCAGTGATTTGTCCCACAGCTATTTTTAAGAGAATTGATCTCACTGTTCCTTTTGTAAAATAATGAAGTGATAGGACTAAGTTAATATTCCTCATTCAACAGGAAGAGGACAAAGCAATGTCCATGCTGTGTAGTGACAGCATGGCAGTGGTACACGCAGAACGAACTGCAGTAGTCATTGTATCTTAATAGTAAGACAAGTATACTGATGGGATACAGTATCTTAATAGGTGAACTTAGAATTTATATTGAATGCTTTAAAAATCTTTAATGGTATTCAAAAATACGAGCTTTGGTTTTGTTTTTTCTTTCTCCTCTCTCCCCTTGTGCTTTCAGTCAGAACAGAAATGGAAGCAACTTGCTGAACTTGCCATTAGTAAATGCCAGTTTGGCCTAGCCCAGGAGTGTCTCCACCATGCACAAGACTATGGAGGACTACTTCTGCTGGCTACAGCCTCAGGAAATGCTAACATGGTGAATAAATTAGCTGAAGGAGCAGAAAAAGATGGCAAGAACAACGTTGCATTTATGAGCTACTTCCTGCAGGGAAAGTAAGTAGTGAGAAATTCAGATGGTCCTCATTGGGCTTTCTGAAATACCAAGAACTCTGATTTCCAGATGGTAAACTACAGCTAACTTAATTTCAAGAAGAAAGACAGTAGCATGTACCCTTTCAGAAAAACTGTTTTATGATGCCTACTTTTTAAAATCGGGCACTTTTAATTTACTGACATCATAGACTGAACAGCTATAATGCAAAAGTCAAACTTGAAAACTTACTGATAAAAATTCTATTTTAAAATCGTTAGGCTTGACTCATGTTTGGAACTCTTGATTAAAACTGGACGTCTCCCAGAAGCTGCTTTTCTTGCACGGACCTATTTGCCAAGCCAAGTTTCAAGGTAACATTAAAGAATACACAGATACTATTCATAGTTCAAAACTAGCTTTATACAATGAATCTGATTTCTGTCTCCAGGGTTGTTAAACTGTGGCGGGAGAGTCTCTCTAAAGTTAACCAGAAAGCTGCTGAATCCCTTGCTGATCCTACAGAATATGAAAATCTTTTCCCTGGATTAAAGGAAGCTTTTGTTGTTGAAGAATATGTTAAACAAAGTCTTGCTGACCTGCAGCCAGCCAAGGAATACCCCCTTGTCACTGTAAGTAAGAAGTGGGAGTTCCTCTTTTCTCCAAAAGAGAAAAATTTGAAGTTGTGCAAATTCCGCTGTAAGCAAGTTGATGAAATTACTTATTTAAACTTTCCATTAACATGTCTGTGCTTTCTGCATTTTAGCCAAATGAAGAAAGAAACTTACTTGAAGAAGCAAAAGGCTTTGAACCATCAGGAATAATGGCATCTCAGGTCAGTGTTACCACCAAATGACCTAAGTGCTTCTATTGTACAGCAACATCTACCCTGGAGAACTTACAACCACGATGATTGAACTGTTGCTCTTACTGGCTTGACTACAAGCACTGCAGTTGAGATCCACATTCTTCTGCCTCAGGCTTCTTGACTAAAAAAGTAGACTAAGAGAACTCATTAGTTGTTACAGAATTATTTACTTTGTGTGGCTGCTTATGTTTTTGTTCTGTTACAACTTCACTCAAGTACATGTGTGTAATCACAGTAGTGCCACTGAATTCATCCTGAAGAAAAATTGCATATCAAAACCCTTACTGCTCAACTGCTTCTAGCACTCTGAAAGCTCAGTAGCTGGAAAATTGAATCTCTTACATACCTCAGCAATTACAAATGCTTTGTATTTGTTGCTTCAAAAGTTAGAGAGTAGGAGTCCTGATTAATTATTTGGAAATAGAATATTTTTAGTAGTTAAGTAGCTCAGACTGATGGTTTTATCACCCAAGTGAACGTTTTCACTTTGTGAAAGTTACCTACAACATGTTAATTTACAATTATCTTGCATCAAAGCTATAAACAAGGCCTGCCATGTTCTTCAGTTTTAAGTTCTTTAAATTAATTGACACAGACTGAAGGTTGGTTTTGTTTTTTGTTTTTTTTTTTTTTTAACAACTGCTTTGAATTAAATGGGGAGGGTGTGGGGGGAAACAAACACGGTAGGCTCCTCAGGAGACCAGAAAACTTAATGACTGTGAAGATGTGATTCTGGAATTACTGAGGGAAATTTTAGAAGACAGCCATCAAAGCTTGGGGGGATGTTGTTTACTTACTTTTGTTAAAATTAAGCGATCTTTTTCATTAGAAAAAGACAGAAGAAGCAGTTCCATCTCCTAAACCAGAAGTGATGAATACAGTACTGCAAAATTCTGATCTACTTCCACCACGAGATCAAAAGGTACTGGAATATATCTTAGGAAGGGAAGGATTTTGTAGTGGCTGAATGAAGAACTTAAGTATACCACATGTCACTTTTTATCTTTGTATGAACCACACTCCTGAGACTTATTACACTGTGTGGATCTCTTCCTGTAGTGTGCAGAAACTGTACATGGTAACGTAGAACAATTCCTACAGCCTTGTAGGCTTACAAGGAAACAAATGAGTCACAACCCAGAACATAATACCAAGTTGCAGTACTGCAAACTACTTTCTTATTCAAGAAGGCATTTCTTTCTGTAGGTTATTGTAGGTCTTATGCACAACTTGACTGCCTTAAGGTTGCTGAATGTTTCAGTACCTCATATAGCATTATACTAACTACATCTGCTATCACAACAGCTATCTAACATGTATATCTGGACTTAATTCCCAGACACTTCTGGATTTGGAAGATGACCTCGATAACTTAGACCTGGAGGATATTGATACCACAGATATCAATCTGGATGAAGAGATCTTAGATGACTGAACAGAGTTCTAGATCACCAACTCAACTACTACTTACTCCAAACAAAGGAATGAAGTTCTGTGGACTACGTGCTCCACATTAACTTGATTTTTATACAGAAGATGGACCATGTAGACGTAGGGAGAGGGGCAAACCCTGCAACTGTAAAAAATTTGAGTATGTTGAAATTTAAGATACAGGCCTGCTCTAAACCATGGAACGTGGAAGTGTTTTCATTTAATGTGCAGTTCAATAAATCCTTTTAAACATTCCATTCCTGTTCTCTTCTGTATTTCAAGAAGTAAATTGAATTACAGGCAAGTGTTTATTCAACATACATCACCTTGAAGTAGAAAAGAACGTGACAAGAGAGAGTTCATGTATAGCACTTCTGCAACTAAGCCTGTTTCTCTAGTGAGTCGTATTATGTACCAAAACGTTTTTTAGCATGCACAGTTATCATGGTATTTACTGTAGAATCCTGTACAAAGAAAGTTTACAAACAGCTCAAAATAATGATAAACTATTGTTTATTTCATGAAGCTGTAGAAGTAGCCATCGCTTCTTGATATGCCTGGAGGGCCAATTGTATATAGCCGCCTTTTTGTGATTCAGTTTTCACAAAGACCTAGAAGCAAGGCAGAATGAAGATTAATGTACAGTTAGGACCGGAGTACACGGTGAGATTTCATCATTCCAGTGGTTCATCAGCCATTTCTACCCCATCATTACACTGTTTTATACAGTTCAAAAAAATATACAGCAGTTCTAGTTCATTACAGGAAGCTATCAACTAGGCTTCTGGTGTTCAAAAGCCTTATCTTCTGTAGGTAACTACTTAAAATAGAAAAGTGTACCTTGATCAGATCAATTCCATGAAGTTTCCCTTCTTTAGCTTCTTTTGCTGACTGACATTCTGGATGAAGCATGTGATACAGTGTGATTAAACTTGTGGCATCATCCAGCCTAAACAAATAAAGGTTCAATTGTAGCTATTACTGTTTCTAAATAATTTGAGTGTGCTTGCACATGACAGGCCTTCATACACTTTCACTTCATATACACAGTCATTAGAATAGAGAGCTAAATAGGCAGCCCATAATTTACTGTAATAGCAGCTTGTTCCTGAGAAGGCAGACCAGAAGCATATGCAGCAATTAACAGACAGAAACTGATTCATACTGCAGTTTAAGCCTGATCTACTACTGTTCAGAAGCCATAAAATACAAGGAACTGTACATAAAACATAAAATTCAGCAACTGTAAGAGGTTAATTTCTGCAGACACCTACCTTGGTATCTTAACGCTTTGACTGCAATGTAGTTGATATTTCCATTCAGAATCTAGCTAGCTAGTAATTACAGCTAGTCTAAAATATCATGCAAATGGAAGCTTTCAGACATCTTACAGAAATGCCATTTTTCTTTTCAGACAACAGACCTTTACATTTTCTATTTGTCTAGATAAACAGAATAAATGACAAATGCCACTTACAAGTCTCTGTTGATCATATCTATTAGTAAGCCATCCGTTTTCTTTCTGTTTACCAGGTACCACACCATGCCTCCAAAGTGCCTTGTTGAGCGGAGCAGATCGTATTTTGCATGTTTCTCAATGTCATCATACGTTCGATGATGAACCTAGATACAGAAAAGAATTCAGTTTCAATAGCATAGGCAGAGCTTCATGACAGTTCCTCCTCTTTACTTTTCACGTAGATTTTTTGATCCATTTTTAGGCCTCTCTAAACTGTGGCAGTAAGCCACAAGCTCAAGTGTGCTACTTCAAAGTTTTACACTGTTTTAATTTGGGGTAACACTGGGACAATCCAGTTCTTAGAACTCATACATAGATGTGTGTTAAGAAAAAACTAAATGCAACCCACATACTGGCAATTTTGGGAGGGAGGGACATGACCTCTGAACCTTGATTGCACTGCCCTCAAGTTACAATCTATTTTTCAATGAAGTCAAAGCAAAGAGTTGCTAATGGAGAAAGTTAAAGAAAGTTATTTGAAACAGTGATTAATGGAAGTTCTGCTCACAGTGATTCGGGAAATTAGTTAATCTTAAATAGATACAATAGAAAAACTTTTTAACAACATAACAATTGATATCTTCATTAGTACTTACAGTTACTAAATTGACATCCTTCAGTTGGAAGTGTATTTTTGTACCCAGTTTTTCTCATAAGCATTAGTTTATTTTGTGCACAGTGCTCTCAGATGCATGTTATCTACCTGTTTTTTCAAATCCTAGCATAGTAGTCAAGACAACTCAAGGAGCACAACTCTAGTTGTGGCCAGTTACAGTTACTATTAGTTCTGGTTGGATACCAGAAGACTATTTTCTGTATCTGTACTTCTTTTTATATGGTTGGAAAAATATTTAAATGGGTCACTTTTCTGAAATAAATAAATAAATAAAATAGAAAGCTCACGGCAAAGATAACAAGTAATCCATGGGAACGGGGGAAAAACACACGTGAACAACTCTGATCCCCAGACAATATTTATGCTTACAAAATAAACCTTGAAACTTCTTCCCTGATGTTTTTTGACTTAAAAAAAAAAAAAAAAAGTGAACTTACTCTGATATAGTCAGCTGAATCTGGCTCAAACTGAGCAATGCACATGTTAAGGATATCTTCATGACGGTCTTGCTGAAACACAGTCTGAAACAGTTCAAATTCAGGCATAGGTTACATATTACACAATTGCAACTATCCAAAATTTAAATGGCAATGAAAACATTCCTCTTCTGGGCAACACAGCACACATAACTATTACACATCTACTTGCAGTATGAGAGAATATTTACATTACCCAGTATTTATCTGATTGCAACTCAGAATTTTATTTTAAGCAATTTAAACAAGTTTCACTGGTAAGCAATTGTTCAAGAAGATTAAAACCTACCAACCAACTGGCTTATTCAGAGCCACTACTCTGTCCAAACAGCACAGCTTCACTGTCACAGCACAGTCAAGAAAATAAAAACAATCTGTTTCCAATCCCAAGGTGTTCTTACCCCGAGGTGTTCGTCCTTAAATAACACTGGGGGAATAACTCTGCGCCCTTCTTTGGGGAAGAAAATCTGTATCATTCGGTCTCGCTCTTCCCAGGTTGCCTTACGTAATACACCACTTGGTTCTCTAACTACAATGAAACGTTCCTGAAAAGAAGATCAAAAAGAGCATTATCTCCCACAGCATTCTCTACGTAAACAGATTCCTGTTTGACTAAGTGCTCCAACACCAAAATCATGCTAATATTACAGTGTCTTTTTTGACTGCTAGTATGCATAGAATTATTTTTCCCTTTATAAATTATACATTTACACCTTAATCTGACGGTACAACACAACACTATATGCACTTACACTGCAAAATGGAACAAATAACGTAACTAAGCCCAGAGAAAGGAATTAACGCTGCTGCTGGCCCGACTTTACACATTCAATACACACTAAATTAACAGTGCGTGTGTTTTCTATTATTAAGCACTGGGCTGTGATTTATCATCAACAGACAGAAGTCAACAACTGAAACGCCTCTATTTCTGCACTAAAGCCCAAATTCACAGCTGCTCGGCTCTTAAATTGATGGATTGTCACTTACACGATGCGGAGTGGCATAAGTTAAATCTGTAAACACGTATTTCGCAGTTTCAGTTCCCTCGAGGACTTTGTCGTCTGCTAACACATCATCAATGGGCTCTCGTTCATCCAACACTGGCGGCATTCTCAGCTTTTCTTTAGCCTCCTCAATGGCTTTTCTTGTGGCCTTCAGATAAGAGTTGAATTGATTTCACAATTAGAAGTTAGAAAGGCGGGAAGCGGGAACTGCCCCGTGAGCGGCGGCGCCGGGAGCGCACAGCGGGCGGCTCCGCTGCGCAGCGCACCTCCTGCAGCTGAGCCTCCGTCAGCAGCCGGTACTTGGGCGGCTTCAGCTCCTGCCGAACTGGACGGAAAACCTTCTGCAGGTTCAGCCCCGTCATTCTGTACAGCAAATCCTGAACCGCTTCATCCGTAAAAGCAGGCTTCGCCTCCCTTTTTTCTGCCGGAAGATTTTATACGCAATGAACGGCCGCACACCCACCCTCCGTGATCGCCCCCGGCCCGCTTCCCTCCTCCTCAGCCACCCAGGCAGCGCCGCGCTCCGCGAAGGGCAGGAAACGCAGGAAAGGCAGAGAATGCGCTCGCGCTCCTGCTCCCGCCACCGGCCGCTCACGCACCGCCCGCAGGCCCCGCGTCCTGTCCGAATCCCCGCTGCACGCGCCATCCCCACAGCGCCCCCGCCACGCGCGAGAGCCGCACGGGCGGCACACTCGCGCCCTTCGCTGCGAGCGCCGCCATCTTGCTCGCGCCCCGCCCCGCTTCGCCGCCGACGCAGGCGCCGCATCGCTCCTGAGGCACGTCGGGAAATGGAGTGCGCGGTCTTTCCGAGCGCGGCTCCCCGTGCCGAGAATCTCCCTCGGTCAGAAAGCCGCTCTCAGTGTGTTCGTGTGAACGCTGTGAAGGCGGGAGCCCGAGCTGAGGTGGAAGTGCGAGTTGGCGTTCCTGTCAGAGCAGGGGCGTTGGGCGGGAATGGCACGGAGCAGGGCTGCGGACCGGCAGGTGTTCGCTCGGCTGCGACACGGAGTAGCAGAACGCGGAGCTGAGCGCGCGTTGTGCGTTCCCGCCGCCAAACTGCTGCTTTCCCCCAGTCAGCCAGGAGGCGGCGGGCAGCACCTGGCAGAAGGAATAACGCTGGAGTAATTTACCCAAAACGAAGAACGTCCTGTGGTTCTCTCTGATAATCCGGCATTTACGGGATGACAGGTTTTCCGTGCGACCCGTAAATTGGAATAAATCCAAAGGACACCACGAGTGCTGTTGCCTGAGGAGCGGCACTGCGCAGTGCATCCTTCTCAGGTCGGTGAGAGGTCACTGCCGGCCGTAGGCTGCCCTTGTGGGAACTTCAGTGTCTTGGTGCGGGGGGAAATAAATAGCTCACTGCTAGACAGGCATTGAGTGCTGGAGCGTGACCAGAGGGCAGCGGAGCTGTGAAGAGTCTGGGGCACAAAGTGTGATGGGAGCAGCTGAGGGAACTGAGATGGGTCGGTCTGGAGAAGAGGCTCAGGGGAAACCTCATTCTCTGCAACTCACTGAGAAGAGGCGGTGGTGAGGTGGGGGTCGGCCTCTGCTCCCAGGTTAACAGCGATGGGATGAGAGGTGATGACCTTAAGTTGCACCATGGGAGGGTCAGGTTGGATATTAGGAAGAATTTCTTCTCAGAAATAGCAGTGAGGCGCTGCACAGGGAGGTGGGGCAGTCACCGTGCCTGATGGTGTTCAGAGCTGTGGAGATGTGGCACTGAGGGATGTGGGCACGGTGGGCTGGGGTTGGACTTGGAGATCTCGGGAGTCTTTTCCAATCTTAATGATTCTGCAACTTCGTTAACACAGTTGCTCAGTTATTATAGCGGAGTATATTTCAGTAGGCATTACTTAGTTAATTATTGCTAGTTAGTCTGTACCTTCTGCTGAGTGTCAGCCTCACATGCTGTAGTTAGGGGTGTGTGAATCAGAGAAAATGTATTTTTACAAGCAGACAAGTCTCAAGAAGGGCCCTGGATGATGTGGATTGTAAAATGCTCAAAGCCACAAGGTGATGCAATCTGTTTGACAACTGACAAACTGGGAAATATTTCATCTCCTCGAGGCAAGATCTCAAAACAAAAGCAGTGTGCTTAAATATGTTTCCAATTGTTTTAAAGTTTAGTAGGTTGACAGCTGCTGTGCCAAATCAGAGTCTAAATTGTATTACACTTGAAAATGGAGATTAAAGTCTTAGGGAAAACAAAGACTGTATAGCATGTATTGGTTTTAGTCAGAATAAGGCTAAGCATCTGTTTAAGTATGTATTTGTTTCTAATAATAGATCTTTGTTGTACTGGGCAGCATTCTTATTTTACCTAGCTTTATTCAATACAGGGACTGAGTTGAATTTTGTATTCAAGCTTTGTCCTTCAATATCCTGACCTTTGAATTATCAGAAAGGTCATAGGAAGGCATATTCTTCTCATATTTATACTGGTACAATCAAGTTGAAATCATTGAGAATTAGAGCACAAATGATATTATAATTATTATTAATATTATTTTAATGTGATTTTGTGCTTAATTTATTTAAATAATGCCAAGAAAATTAAAAACAATGTTGAGGAAATTGAGAAGATGTTGTTTTTCAGCTCTTGCTTGGAAGACCTCAAGTGAGAGCTATACCCTATAAGGGAATTGGGAAGTTATTTGGCGACTTGCCTAAAAGCCACTTCAGACCTGTTCATGAATTTGGATGGCAAGCCAACGTCCATTTTAATTCACAGAAGTGCTTAGAAAAACAACAGAATTTATTAGACTATATCCAGGAGAGGTTAAATTCACATTCGTTCCGTACTGGAGTAGTAACAGCTGCTGTGAGGATTAGCCTTTTGGCTGGCAGGATGAAAGGAAATATTAACTAACAGTTCTGGAGATAGAAGTAGAGCAGGTTAATGTGTTTTATAAAATAATATGAATTTATGTTGGATAGGTTGGTTATATTTTATGTATGGTTTATTGCCATACAGAAGTAACAACTTTAAGTGGGATGTTTTTTATTGGTATACTTACAAATTCAAAACTAGCTTGAAAAATTGGTGGTGTAATTATTGATAATGAAATAAAGAATCTTTCTTAGCTTCAGTTACTATTTTGAAAGCATCCCAGGACAATTGATGTTGGAAAATTACAACCATCTGATGAGGGGTGGATGTCCCCTGTGAAACACATTGGTGGTCTGTCTGGATTCTATTGGAAAAGTTTCAATACAAAATCACCTCCACAGTTGGCATTAATTTCCTTTTTGTTGGTAGTTTCAAGAGAGCAAAAGGATCAGATGGCCGCTGACGCTGAATCACTTCGGTTAAGATCTCAGGGAGAGGGAAAGCAAATGGGGAGCCTAGGAGCTCGCATTGTTGTTTTTCCATTTAATAAATAAAATAAGGCACTGTGGGCTGCCAGCTTTTCTGAATAGTAATTATGTCAAAATTGTGGTAGCAAGTTGTTAGGAAGGAAGAATTCTTTACTGGAAAAACACAAAAAGACAAAATGTGAGGTTTGGAACTGTGCATCCCATTGCTGTAAGAAGGAACAGACTGAGCCCAGGCAGAGCGTCTGCATGTCCACAGCTGATGACATGACCTTTTTAAAATTAATGGTTGGTTCTCTTGTTCCTGATAATAAAGAATCTGGCAGTCCTGGGAAACATTTTTCTGAGGGACACAATGGACCAGGTTGGAATCCGTATTAATTAAGTCTGCATGGATTAAACTGAAGAGAAGTTTTATTTTTTCATAGAGAAGGCAGAGATTATGAAAGTAACAGGAATGACACAAACCTTATTCTATTGTCAGAGAAGTAACTAAATGAATAGCATGTTATGTGTGATTTGTTTTGGTTCTCCAACCCTAGATGGAGTGGTTTATTTCCTTACTGTCATCATTGGGTGGCAGTAATACTATTGTCTGTTTTCAGGCGTATTATCTGCAAGTTTCTTTTCTTCAGGAGATAAAGTAGTATTTTCTCTGGAATTGTCCTTTAAGCTCTGTAGCCATGGGCTTGTATTGGCATCCAAAGCCACTGGTAGCTGTCCCCCTCCAACTTCCACCAGAATCCCTTTATTTTGATGGCAGTGATGACAATGGTGATGATTCATGAGCCTTTGCTAATATATCAGAGTGGCCAGTTTCCATCCTAAAGACCATACAGATGTTTGAAGCTGTTTTATTTTGAGATTTCATTTTGATCCATGGCAGCAGGGACAGAAGATGGCATACTGAGCCACAGGGCCAAACTGAGCTCTGAGGGCGGAGCTGTAGGCAGTTCTGCTGGACAAAGCCATGTAGCAAAGCACAGCTGAGATACGCCCAGAAAATGGTGTAACTGAGGTCAGCCATAGCCATTATCAGCCTGCATCAGCCTGGCTTCTGTCACGTATGCAAGAATCCATGATGAGAGGGAATGGGGGAAACTTTATGAATGCAGAAGTCTGACAAATGTTTTTCTTCAGTATTGTCAGTTTAACAAGTGCTAATAATATGTATAGCTTGAAGAGGAGATATCCTAGATTTTGTTTGTGCCTTGACTGTTTGTCATTTTTATTTCAAATTTGAAGGGAAAATTACAAAACTAAGGAGTACTTTTGATTGTATATAGTGTCTTTACAGGTTAGTTAAGATGAATTTACAGTGCCTGCTTGCTATATTTTCCTGGGCCACGTGGGGGCAAGATTGAGATTTTAAACGTTAAGAATGAAAGTGTCAGAGTAATTACAGTGGATAATGTAAATGACCCAGATTTGCTTCTGTCTCACATAAAGCTGCTATAATCTCTCTTTAATAATGATAAATTGGATATATACAAATACTGCCTCCAGTAATTGAGATTACATACATTATTTATGGTAGGGATATAAATCCCAGTTTGGTTTATATTGTTTTCTTTGCAACAGTATAATGGCTTCAGCCAAAGCCTATTAAAGCCATTGGAAGTCCTTCTCTGACTTCAGTGAGCTCAGAACTAAGCCCATATTTTTCAATAAATTTCATTCTTCTGTTCTGCTCCTGTACTGCTTATCTTTTAAATACAAATTGTTAGGGGGGAACAATAGTAAATATTTGGTATTATTCAGAGTCAGGTAGATGTAATTGTTGCTTTCCCCCTTCTTAATAAATATTTAATCTCTTTCTCATTCCATTTCTGTTTAAAGTCCTGTCCCTTTGAATCCGAGCGCCCCACAGGGCACTGTGAACTAAACCTGGGCTCTGACACAAGCTGTTATGTGTCCTGATTATAAACTGGTCTAATACCTCTTCAGTGCTAACTGTATTTTTTTTCTTCCATCTTTTTCTAGTAATAACTGATTTTATTGACACAGCCACCTCGTTCTTCAGTTCTTTCAGTAGGAGGTGAATACATTTTTCTGCTGATGAGTTATTGCTGTTAAGTAATCATTTTTTCTCAAGACTGATTTGATCCCTTTCAACATTTTTTTGTTTCTTTTTACTTAAAAGAGCTCTTATCTCCTGTAGCTTTAAGCCTTTTTGTTCCTTAGTGATGCCAAAAAAACACTTCTGCAGTTGTGACAATCCCTTTTCATGTTCTTTTTGCCTCTGATATTCCGGCTCTGAGATTCTTTCACAACTTTCCTTCTGTTGCATGTAATGATTTTTCTTCAAATCTCCATTTTGTTTTTATATTGCCCCTAAACTTTCCTGTTTTCATCTTACGTTGCTTTGAATTTCTTATCATTTGTTTTACCATCTTGTTTTCTCTTTCTTAATTCCCAAAATTAATTGTTCGTAGAAATGCCCTCCTGTGCTTTGCTACTTAATGATATGCAACTTATTATTTTTGTTATTATTGCTGTTTTCAAGAGCAACGCATACTTTTCCTCTCTATTATGTTTAAATTGTCTTCACGAGAGGAAATTTTTTAACCATTTTTTTTACCCCCACCAGATTAAAAGACGATTACATTATTAAAATAAAAAAAACACATTTTCTAAAGGTGTTCTAGAGGGTTTATTGTTCCATTTTTTTCCCTTTCTTTTGGATCCAGAATTTAATACAAATTAAATTTGCTTAGGCAAATGCACTGTGCATTTAAAGAACTCATTATAAAGACAGGATCCTGGGGGTCTGACAGAAAAGCTAAAACAGCTGTGTTCTGCAACACAAACACATAAATCTACAGTATCTTCTGTTTGCGATCAAATAAATGAAAGAAGAGGCTCAGAAAGTAAACGATGTTTTGATCTCAGAGAAGCAGATCTAAAAGCATCAGTTTAAATCTCAGCCACTTCTGCATGAGTCTGTTAAAATCAAACATTTGTTTTGTTTTGTTTTAAGCCAAAGTATTTTGATTTATCAAACTAACAAGTCTACGTGCTTGATCTGAAGGTTGTATTTAGGCCTAGACAAAATGGTTATTTAGTTGCTTAATGAAGAGTGTGTCTCACAAGAACAATTTTCAGTTGCATTTACTCTTGTTACTTTCTGCCAAAGCAAATCAGTAAAATCCTAGACACAAAAACAGCCATAAAATTAATATAGTCCAATAGTTCTTAGACTGTTTTCCCTGTTTATTTCCAAGTAAACCCGTTGACGTTTTCTAGGTTGCCCAATAAAGTGAACAGGAAGATTCACATCCATTTTTGGACAAAAACTCTGGGTACAGTACTAGATGTCACTAGCTGATTTCCAGAGCAGTGTGGACAAAAATGATTGACTGGGTGCTACATCTGCTTAAATGTGGGGGAAAGTATGAGTGTTCTTTACGAAGTATTTTAAAGCTGCCTGGTGAATAAGTTATTGCATTTGTTCTTCACAAATGTACAAATGACAAACTGCGGAGACCAAAAGAAAGGATAGAAACCTGTACAGTTTTTTTTGGCTGATCTGTTCATTACTGGTTTGCTTCCTTTATGTTTAGCCATGCCATTCTGTAACACATGATATGATCATTAACATATGTCAGTGTTTGTACACATAGACTAAAGTACTTAGATCTTTATGAAGGCACATAGTACATATCTAAATAATCCGTTGAGATCTGGTAGTGGCTTTATAAAATGTTTCCCGGGGAAAATAAAGAAAAGCAGCAGATGGTCTCTCATGCCAGGAGAAATATTAGTGACAGGAACATATGAGGCACAGGCCCAATTCTGTCCCACGTGCTGTATGCAGATTGCACCCATTTGTCAAATGGGAGAGTGGACAGTACTCAAAATCAAAGCATTTAATCATTTTCCTCATTGGAAGAATAATCTTACAGCAAACAAGTAGAGTGAAAATTAGGATAATAAAGTGAAACTGTTCGAAGTCCAAATATTTGTGCCTGGTCAGATCTTTTTTTTTTTCCTACAACTCCCCAGTAAATGGCAAATATCATGGTCCTCCCTTCTATTCACCCTATTCTGAGCTGCCTGATTCTGATTTCATACTTTATATCCTCTAGCACAGATCATATTTTTTTCATAAACTCCTTCATCTTATTATTCAAGTAGAAACAATGAATAATTTTCTTTCAGGTTATTGAGCTGAATGAAGTCACAGAGGGGTCTAATGAATGCCAGAGCCTCTGAGAAGAAAAGAGTGGAAGCTGAATCTTCTCATTTCATTAGCAGCAAGTCTCCAGATGGTGTCATGGTGTTTCAGGTAACTATAGCCTCAAGATGCAGTCTTACAACCAGCTAAAGTTGGTCTAAGACCATTCTGCTCCTTCTGTTCAAGCCTCCACCTGAGTTGTTTTGCTTGCTTGAAACATTTTGTTCTTCATGATAGCCACTAAAACAGACTCTAATTTTCTACTAAATTTTGAATAAAAGCACAATAGTTCAGACCACAACAAATTTAGGATCTGACTTGGAAAGGTAGCTTTGACACGGCATGAAAAAGCAAACCAGATTCTGTTCCCTTTGTGTCTCTGCAACAGTAGGAAGATTTCCTAAACCTTACAAGGTATTACTGAGATGCACCCAGTTTTATGATAGAATGCTGCAGCACTGAGATCACTTGGTTTTTCTGCGCGTTCCAGTACAGTAGAATTAACTTCCAAGTACCATTTCCTTTGTAAGCAGGCAGCAAAATTTTTTACTGATACTTACAAATTAATTAAGCTGTTGCTTGGATGGTTTTGTTTAGACCCAAAACCAAAATTACAATCTGAGTGCTGAGGCTGCAGAAAATTAGGTCTGATCCTATGAAGAACTGAGCAATGTGGCATCATTATTGTATAGTTTTGGAAATGGTGTCCAGAACTAACTGTGCATTTACTTTGCATGTTTGAACACTGAAGATAAAATATTTGCCATTAGAGCGAGGCATCTTTTAATTAACTTTGTTAATTAAAATTAATTTAATTTAATTAACTAATTAAATTTGTTTCTGCCTTTCCTCTCATGCTTCTTGTGGTGGTATAAAGGATCAGACTTCTTCTAAATGCTGGTACAGTGTATGATTCTGTGCAATATGCTATATGCTGTAAATGTGATTATATCTCCCACTTATTGATGGCTAACTGGTGCTTACTTTGCAGTCACACTTTTGATTTCTCTTTAATAATTTCCAAATTGCTACTCAAAAAAACAAAAACAAAAATATATGAGGTTAGTGTCTGCATTGTCAACAATTAGATACGATTTTCTTATATTGGAGTACTGTATTTGTGAAAATCAAAGCTAAATAGTGCTTATCACTGTGAAGTAATTTGGGATATCCTTTTGAAGTTTTCAACATTGCTCCCTGTGTGGCCGCAGAGCAGCAGGTGGCAGTGTGGGGCTTTGGGGCAAGCATACGAGTGAGCAGCAAATGCATGAAAGAATCTACATCTTTGAAAAATATTTGTAAAATTTTTGTCCTTTTATTATGAAAACAATTAAAAAGTGTAAATGTTCGATGTTTACACTCTGAAAGAATTTCATGCTTTCTTTTTCCTGCATAGCAATTAAATGGGGAATATTTCTTAAAATTAGATTGGCGAGTAAAACTTTTGCTTATTTTTTCATCCACTGTAAAGCTCTCCAATCGATTACTCAATCAAAAGAAAGAATGTTCAGTTCTTGATATTATGAGCCTGCTCCTTAATATAGAACAAGAAAGAAGGAAGGATAACTAGCTTGTTGTCCTCTTCTGTCTCCTTGAAAAACCTTTATCTCCAGTCCAGTGGCATTGATGAGATTGGACTTTTTTACTATTCAATACAAGCAGAAGGTGCTAAGTAGCAACAAACACCCTATATCCTTATTTTTAGCTAGAGAAATGTCTTGTAGACAGCCAGTGCAAGAGTTGTTCCATTTTCAATATTTAACTGGTTTTGTGTTACTTCAAAAAAAAAATGCTTTCAAAACAACCAATCTTACATAAGTAATGTGTTTCTCAAAGAGCTGATCCTGCTAGAGTCTTTAAGAAAAAATATCAAATGCATTGTGGTACTGTACTATGTTATTTTTCTGTGCAGTCTCCTATGCCTGTCTCACTGCTTTGGGTCTCTCTTCCCTAGTCTGTGTGGGTCATTTCTTAAGGAGGCAAATGCAACCCCTAACTAGGAGGTGAGTTCTGTCAACAACTGCCACAGACATCTTGGTGACTCTGGATCATTTTTCCTTTTTGTGTTTCCTAATTCCTTTTGATTTAAAATGGAGATTGATTGTATGGATAAAAAAAAAATGAAATGTTATTGTATATATTCTTACTTTAATTTTAGTTAGGGCTAATGAATACTTCATAAATTATTAAAGTGTTCTGTGTACCATGTCGGGCATGCTTTTGATAAAATGCTACTTTAATTTCTAGTAGAATCTGTCATTAACTGTGCAGTATCTTTTCATTTTTTCCAGATAGCCCTCCTTTTAAAAATGCTTCTTTATCCAGCACATACAATTCTGTCATATGCTTAGTAAGTCTTAATTGTCTCACCTTTCAGAGATGCAAGCAGAAATAATTTTTAGAAGAATGAGATGATGATAAGACTCTAATGTGTCTCTGTATGGCTTTGCAAGCAGGTTATTATTGCTGTATAAACAAGGGAGATTTTTAATGGTGAAGACTCATCGAGATTGTTACAAATGGAAATTGTTCCTAAGAGCAGAGAACATTATTCCCTCTGTCCACAGGTGTTTTCTTGGTAGGGCAGGAAGGTATATGTGCCTGGGCTTCTCAGGGCTGTTCAATATTCTTTTTCAGTGAAACTAACTGAAGGACTGTCCACGGCTTGTAGCCCCTGTTGGGTCATAAAACTCAGTAGAGTAGGATAAATGTAGTGCTAATTCTTTCTCTTACTATTGGAAATGCTGCTTTCTGTACTGAAAAGGAGAGACATAACAAAAAACAGAGTTGGTTTTCTTTTGTAAGTTTCTACCAACTCTATTTTCCATCCCGCTACAACATCCAGTACTGTCTTATGACAACACCAACAGTCTTCCACTTTGGAAATATGTCCATTTAAGAAGGGAATAAGGTACTCTTCATGGGAACAGTAACGTGTTTAAGACCAATATTAATGACCTTTCTCCATCCCTCGTTTCCTTTTTCCTATTGAGTCTTCTGCTCCTTGTTCCCAACTGGTGTTTTTTTTTTTTTTATGACATTTTTGATCCCTCATGCACACTGCTTTCTCCATCCATTCTCTTTTTCTCTCTCTTTCTTCTTTTCCTTATAGAATGGCATACCCTTGTGGCAGTTAGTTTTGCTTGGTTGGGTTGACATCTGTCTCCATGGAAAAATATTTTCTTTGGGTACTTACATCTATGGTGTATACATATGAACTGTTACCTCTAGAGGCCATCATCCTTTGTTTTTTTTTAAATGTGGAACACAAACAACAAAAGTATTTTCTCAGTGGAGACAAAATCTGGGTTGTTTTTTTTTTTTTTTACAGTTTGCAGACTGATTAGCTGTAAAATTAAAACTGAACGCACTAAGTAAAACAAATACCACCAGTCAATCATGAATGAGTTTTCCTCAGGTTTAACTTATTGTTTGCCTTTCAATAGTTCAAACAAAATTTGAATCCAAACAAGCCACAGAGCTGCCTCCATCCTCTTAAAAAGCAACCAATCTCTTAAAACAACCAAATATAGATGACATGCTGATGCTAACCCCAAATTATAACCCCCTAGTTCACATGACAAGGGTCTTTGTCTATCCCTCTGACAGGGATAAACAGTAGGCATATTCCTTGCTGGGTTAGAAGGTGATGAACTTCACCTGCTTTGACCAACCAAGCCATCACTTCTTTCTGCAGCAGACCAGGCCATGGGAGAAACTCCGGTCTGCTGACTTTGCTGGGATAGGAGCACCCAGAGCCTGGCCAGGCTCTTTTCATTGGTACCCAGCGACATGAAAAGCGGCACTGGGCACAAACTGAAACATAGGAAGTTCCATCTGAACATGGGAAAGATCTTCATTTGGGAGTGACAGAGCACTGGAACAAGCTGTCCAGAGAGGTTGTGCAGCCTCATTCTCTGGAGATATTTGAAACCCACCTGGATGCTGTGTAACTACTATAGGAACCTGCTTTAGCAGAGGTTGGGCTAGGTGATCTCCAGAGGTCCCTTTCAACACTTATGGTTCTGTGACCAAAACACATCCTTTCCTACAGTGCTATCCTCATCCTTGGCATTGACAGGAAAGAGGATGCTAAACTAAAGGTATTGTGTCTGAGGAGGTGTCCATGCCTCAAGAGTCCCAGCACATGGAGAAAAGCCCTTCAAAACATCCTTTACAAATCAGATCATTTTCACAGTAGCAAGATTAAATGCTCTCCAGTCTCCTACCTATGTTGTCAATGAGAAAACTGCCAAGAAATACCCGTAGTCCCTCACAGAAACAGGACATCCTGAGCTGTGGCAGATGGACTCCCTTTAAAAAATTTTAATGAAAGTTTTCAACAGCAGCTCTGTGTTTGTGTTTGGGGTACTGAGCATGTGTGCTCATGCATACACATACTGTGAAAATAACATATACTATGAGGTGTGCATGTTTTGCTAGAAGAAATGTATTTTTTTAAACAAAACAATACTAATTTTATTCACTCTGGTGTGGCACATGGCAGGATTAGGTAGAGAGAAAATTTCAGGATGTGAGTGACCACAGTTGGAGGTTTTACAGTGAGTGTTCAGTAAGATGTCCTTGGAACATAAAATAAATGAAGAATAATCATAACCCATGTAGTAGTGAATGTAAACAAATCTTGAAACTAAATAGGTAAAAAAAATGCTCTGAGGAAACCGAAGGGCAATAATTAGAAAAGAATACTTATGCTTTCTCTCCTAGAAAAGACAGATAAGAAATTTTGTAGTTACCTGAATACACAGCAAAAATAACTACTGTATAATACTCATGAAAGATGGCAAACTTTTTTGAAGTTAATGATATAGAATAATTCACTGTGGCTGAAAGCCTGTTTGATGATAATAAATATAAAGAAAATGTTAAATATATTTTTTAATTAAACATTAACATATTTAAGTGTTGGGTCATCCAAGCATATAGGTGCTCAACGTAGGTCAGTTCTTAGTGGAATAAAATTAAACTGGCACTATGCTATACAGACTTGGTTTGTTTTTAGTACTTAAGCTAATGAAGGCTCAGTAAACAAATTGTATTGATGAGATCAATATGTTTATCGTGTTCATTTTGCATTTCTGTTAACAAAGGTTGACTCATGATGGGAATCTCTTGATTATTTTATGATAAGTGTAATTATTTAATATTATGTAGGAGTTTTTTAAGACTATCCTACAAAACATATACATTTCATCTGTTTAGTATTAGACTCCCAGGAATTACTTTTGTTTTTGCACATAACCTTGTTATAGAATCCCATGTTCAGTAGCAGTTATCAGAGAAGAATTCAGAAAAGCAAAATGTAATTTCTGCAACTGGAATTTGGCCAGAATATATCCCTTATAATCAGACTTCATTTCCTTATATTGAGGTAATTCTCTGACTGTACTCAGCCCAAATCAATATGAAAGACAAGGGAGCTGAACATACCAGATGAGACACGGCACCTTTAAAGAGCTGTCTTCAGGGTTCCAGGAATCAGATTTGCACACAGAACAATAACCTATGGATTTGGGGATTTTTTTCACAGAATCACAGTTTTTTTCAGTGGTTTTTGTTCTTTGTTGCTTTTTCTGTTGTAGTTTTTTTACACTTTCGATTGCTGATTTTAGTTTCATTTCTAAGGTGTCAGTTTTCTATGAGGGACAGCAAAGATCAATTTTCTGGTCAAAGGAGTTTAGACTTGCAAGGACATTGTAAAATAATAAGCTATTCTTATGATGTTTTAACACAACGATATTGTTGTAAAAATTCTTTAACAGCATGGCAAAATATTTATTCAAAACTCTTTGCATTTTATACTTATATGGTAAACAATGTAGCTTTCTAATCCTTTGTGGATGCATTTAGGTTCATTCCCATGCTTTGAATACCCTACTATAACCACAGCGGCACCTTCATCCTCTCTTATTTGTCAGTGTTTGTGCTGTATTCCCAGAAATCTGTGTCAGAACTAGAAGCCTACTGCTCTTTACACTTTGCAAAAATACAATTAAAAAGAAGTGATTAAACTTGACTACTATCATAATTAAGAAATTCTTGTATTGTTTCTATCTTACAGTGTATAGCAGTCTGAGATGCCCTAAACAGGATGACTAAGGCTTAGAAAGGACATTGTAGAGTCATAGAATGGTTTGGGTTGGAAAGTGTCGCCTCCCACTAGGTCAGGTCAACCTGGCCTTGAACACCTCCAGGAATATTTGATTTAGAAGTCTCATGTGATTATTGAAACTACAGTAAGACAAAGCCTTTTTATTTTTCTTCTCTTTAGTGAATATGTGAAAAGTTTTTCTCATTTTCTATTTGCAAACTGGAAACTGGTTTGGTATCCTAGGAAGATCATGAAATCTGGGCAGGAACCGTTTTCAGTCTCCACATTAGTTTGAATCCAGAAGCCCAGAAGGTATCAAACCAGGTAATTTCCAGTTATTACAGGCCAATAAAACCAGTGTGTTGAATAAAGGTGCATTTAATATGCAATGAAATAAAGTAATAAGGAGAGGTAACAATAGGAAACATGAGTATATGCAAATGACATTTATGTAAAGTTGGGTGGATTGGGATTTTTGAAAACAAAATAAAAACAAAAAAACCCCCGCATATTAGGCAGAAGAAATATTTCATAATCTTTTGCTTATGAGGAAATTTTTGTAGAGATTTGACTGACTCACATCCTACTCTCTGCAAAACAAATTTCCAAATACCTAGGAAGATTCCTAAAGATTAATGTACAGAACTAGAGGAAATAAATAATCAGAACAATAAATGGCAGTCAAGCAAATTTTAGTGGAAGCAATTCTTATATGATCCTTGTGAGTCCCTTCCAGCTCACGATATTCTATGATCTCACTATGTCCAAGAGCACTAGAAGAACTTCAGCTGGAGACATGAGAAAGTTGTCAGTTTTATGCCTCAGGCCAGAAATCTGCTGACCTCTTTAGAGTTACTATGGATTTAAGCAGGCAAATCGTGTCCAGAACATCTTTGTTCTATTGTCCTTAGAGCCCATATGAAATCTGTTAAGGAGTCTGCAGATAACATGTGGCCCAGTGACAGTGTACCACAATGACCATCAGTTACTGCTGTTCTCTAAACCCTGTGCTTGTCAGAGAAAGGAATTTAAAAGCATGTTGTCATTTATTATGTTGTGTTTTAGTGCTGTGCATCCTTAGGGTCAGTGGAATGCTTAATATTATCTGATAGATGATTAGTCCTGACTCATTACTGGGAATGTACCAGGGAGTATGCTTAGGAGCTAGTTAAGAGGAAGAGGGCTGAATGCTGAGTCCATACAGAAGATGGCATGATGTTGGGATCTGAGTCTGACTGGAGAGTGGTTGAGCTCTTGGGGGATTTGTTTGTGTGTGCAGCCAAGGAGGAAGACAGGACAAATGCAAGCACCAGACCCATGCCCTGCAGTGCAGTGAAGGAAATTGTAGAAATATCTTTTGCTTCCACACCAGAAAGACTGACTGATGGTGGGCAAAATGACTGTGTGGCACTATATCTTGAGCTTCCTTTTTTGTTATTAAGCTTTAATTTTGAGGTTGGACTTTTGAGGATTTCAATACTGAGCCTGAAGCTCAGGACACAAGCTGTTATCTTGCACAACTCCAGACAAAAATTGGAAGCTACCTATGGGCTGGAAGAGAACCAGCATTCACTTTTTCGAGTTAGAACTTTTGGTGCAATGCCTGTTTTTTAATAATTGCCAGCATGTCTAATTGAGAGCAACGCTAGGTGAATAACAACTGAATATCTCTGGGAAACAACATGCTTCGCTTTCAGTACTTACGTGTGGTTTCATGCCTCCTAGAAATTTAAATACAGCTTATACAGAAGTTTGTTAATAAATGTCGTGTTTTAGGGATACATGGGTAGAGTCATATGTTGTTAGATGCCTTTCATTTTTTTAAGATGCTTCAAGAGATTGGATTGTAATATTACGTTATGATCCTGGAACTAGAGTCTGATTCCAGTCTTCTCTTTCCCTGAAAATGAAAGTTTAATTAGGTCGTTCTTCAGGTGAAGATTTGGTGCACATACTAAAATAAATCACTTCTTTCTCTGCTGCAAAATTTTGGTAAATTCTTCAGGTATATCAAATTGAAAATAACATTTTTCTAACCTGCATTTTCTATTGTGTAAGATACTTGTTTCAGTTGATTATTGACTATAAATAATTAAAAGTTTTAAATTCATTAAGTACTCAGCATCTGAGCATCTGTTAGCAATGCTGAAACAAAATACAGTAAAAACAGTTACTGTAATTTAATCACCATATTGGCTGTCACATAGGAAATGCTACCGAGTAAAACTTTGTTCAAGATATGCAAGATGTAGTCCAGTGATGTTGGGGACAGCACTGAGCTATCTTGTTGAGGTTATATTTCCCCTGTAGGTAGAAACAAAATAGTTCAGGACGTAATGACTATAACCAGGTAATCTGAGAGTGCTGTACAAGCATGACAGAAGATAGCTGTGGGTTACTTATTTTTGATTTTGTGCTAGTCCTTAGAGAATGAGTGTGTAGCAGAAATGCTAAGTCATGGCCTGAAGCAGTGATTGAGCACCTGGTGGAAGGCAGGGCCAACCCAGGGAAGCTCAGGTGCATGCACTGTACCTGAGTGATTGGAAGGGTGGAGCCAGGATCCAGCCCTTCCCAGACCTCATTTAAGGATTGGCAGTAGAGGTGAGGGTTTCTTGCTGGAGATCTCTGCGTACCTGAGGCCTTTTGAAGGTGAGCAAATTACTTCCTTTGTTTCTGTGCCTACAACTGTTGCATTTGAGCAAATTCTTATTTGCTGAATTCTTATTTGCCGCAGCCTGGGACCCTGCTGCTTTGCTGTTATGGCTGTGCTATTGCATTACAGTGCGGAACCCTTTTTCCAGCCAAAAGAATCCAATAATGTGTGTGGCATCTGTTTTGCTCTAATCTAAGATGTCAAACCATACAGGCCTGTTGAAATGACTCTACTACTCTTACTTTGTCTAACTGAAAACTGTGCTGATGTTGTGAAGTATGGGGAGAGGAAGAACAGTAGGTATCTCTGGTCTGCACCACTAGAGGCTACATTTTGTGAGGAGGATGTTCTGTGTCTGAGAACTGCAATGGAGGAATGTTTTATGAAATAACATGTCCTGTTCCTCCTCCCCCCCCCTTTTTTTTTTTCTCATTTTTGGAAGGAGGCAGGAAAGTGGAGCGTTGGCTTGAAGTGGAAACAAATTGCTCCTTCCTAATTCTGTCTGTGTACCAGCTGGGTCAGGCAGTGGTAGAGTTTGTATCCTTCTTTATTCTCTCCCTGTTAGCTCCTGGAAAGGGAAATGTTGCTTGCCATAATATATATATATTTTTTTTTGGCCTAGCTTCTGCTTTTGATAAAATTGTTTCACCTGTATTGATGTCTGACTTTTCTGTTGTTTAGATATAGAAGTTGTACTGGTAACATCTTTCCTTTTGTGTTAATTAGAACACATTGCAGAGGTGTTGTCAAGATACAGGCATGAGCTGTACTGAGTGGAAAGAAAGCCTTAAACAACTGAAGTTAAGTTCACAGGACTTTGTCAAAACCGTGCAGGAAATCTGTGACAGATCCCAGATTTCCTGTCTCCTCCACTTGTGCTACAACTACAAGACCCATAAT
The DNA here is from genome assembly GCF_905368555.1 of Meleagris gallopavo. Lineage (NCBI taxonomy): Eukaryota > Metazoa > Chordata > Aves > Galliformes > Phasianidae > Meleagris > Meleagris gallopavo. The sequence continues at coordinate 5,215,415 of NC_139414.1, read as the reverse complement.
TTCTTAGTTGAGGAAAGTGTTGTTCAATATTATCTTTCTTTTTCTGGTATACTATTCCTCCAATTTAATACACTAGTTGCTACCGTGTGTTTTGTATGCTGTGGTAGTTCTGTTCTGTGACTGTTTCTTTATTGTGTTTTGTGGGGCATGCATACATGCTGCACAGTGAATGGTACTAATGCTGGTTACCAATTCTGTTTAGCATTCAAGCAAAGAATTAAAAAAAAAAAAAAAACTCAATAAAAGCAGATATTAAAAGTTAACCAAAAAGTATTTATGGATGCAGATAACTTACTGTCTCCCTCTTCCAAATGTCCTGCTTATACTTCAAATCTAAATAGCATTCAGAGAAGCATTAAGCAATGCAAAGGTGCAGCTGTTTGAAACATAAGCTAACCAGTACTGATTCAGAAAGATGCCCAAGGAGAGCTGTTTGGGCATCTGTGTGACGTTCCCAGTGTTACAGGTCCCAGAAAGTTGTCTTTTATGGCAGAACATGGGGCCACGAGACAGGCTGGTGCACCATATACACTGGTTCCCTCTATAACCAGGAGAGCTGAGCACTGTTATGCAGAGAGATTCTTTCCACTACAGGAATTGTTTCAAACCCAGAGGGAATAGCTACCTCCAATTCACTGTTATCCCTGTTGGATCTAGACTGGATCTACACAGCTGTCCCTGCACTGTGCAGACTGGTAACAATTTTACCCATGTTTTTTCCATGCTTTGGTTCCCTGTTCCAATAGATAATGGAGAGTCAACTGTATTACAGCTGGTTTAATGCAAATCTGGTTACTCTTTGGGAGTAGTTAAGGGGCTTGTTTCCTGTGTGGCAACTCATATACTGATTCAGAATTTACTCCCTCTCTAAGTAAAGCAGAAGTTATCAAATTTAGGAATGTCACTGCTCAGCTGAGCCCATTACAAAAGCAAAAGAATAATGAAGAGTTGGTGGACAATTGTGTTTTTCCTCTATACAAAGCTCTGATGAACATGGAAATGATGCAAGTCCAGAATTCAAGCTTAAATCAGCAGACATCTGGATGGTTATAAAATTATTTAATTGTAACAAAGCATTAAGGGAATTTTCATACAAGAGAGAGAACTTTAGCCTTAATATGCGTTTGAGAGCGGATGCTGTGGTTCTAAACTAGTTTTCTGTTTTATGAGGGAGAAATCTGCAAACATTTTACCTGTCATCTCCTGACTGGTGCTTTGTATCAATCTTAGTATTTGCTTAAAGAGGGCTAATTGCTCACACACACCTTATGTGGAGATGGCTGTGAAGTGCCATCCAGTCTCAGAAACATTTTTCCACAGCTGTTTTACGTCCGAGCTGAGGATGGTAGATGACACGAGCTCCCAGTCTAAATCCTAATGGGCATGGAAATAATTGTTAGTCTTTCAGTCATTCTTATTAGGGCACATGGCAAGTCAGTCCTCAATGGAGGCACAGTGTGCAAATGCTCAGAAAATGGTTCTGCATGCTGTAGAGTTTGAAACATAAATCTTAATGGTTGATGCAAATGGAAAAGAGGTATGTTAACGAGCTATCTGGTAAATGGTTAATAAATGATGTGCTTTCTACTAAGGAAAAAATACTGCTTAGCATTTTCCTATTTATTTTTCTTTATCTTGGACCCCTGGTTTCTAACCATATTTACAATAATACATATGAAATAGAATGCAGTAGTCCCAGAAAATAATAGTTCCAATAGTAAGGCCTTTGCTCGGGGGAGTTTAGTGCAGATATTGGACAATGTTCCATGGTCCATGTGACCGAACAGTACCTGGGCTGCCAGCAGAACAGTCTTGCCAGTAACAGTCTTTAAAAACATGTCTGAAGGGTGTTTGTTTCCCAGCTGCTAATGTCCCATGCCTCAGGGAACCTGGGCAGCCAAGCAGATAGAGCTCTGTGCTTATGTTGAGCACCTGAATGCTATTCACAAACCAAATACTCACTTTTCTAAATCAAGTTACACAAGAATGCGACAATCTGCTAAATGACTCTATTAATATCATATATCCCTAATTAACAAATGAGACTAACAGGCGCAGAAAAAGGTTTAACTGTACATGAATAGGCATGATGATACTATCTTTTTCTTTTGGCTTATAACAGTGTTTAGCTTAGACCTTGCATTTGGATCTGTATTTACATGCTGATGTTCTATAATATGAAGGAGCTCTTTCATGGCTCTCTTAAGGATGGAAGTATAGGCAATACCAACAAGTCTTCTGTGACCCTTAATAGTCAGCTCTGGGATCCCTTACTTGGTTCCTTACTCATGGCGGACAAAATGCTACCACTTTTCACACTGTGATGGTGTGAAACCCACAGTGCCATCTTCTGAGAAGATCCTATGATGTAATAAATAACAATAGGGAATGGTGGGCTGCTCGTGGTTCATCCTAACACGATAAAGAAATTTCAGAGATGTAGGATTTTTACTGACAGTGCAAAGCAGAGTTGCTCTGTGTACATTTGATAGAGGAGAATAGAGGGTCAACTGTATTTTTATAGTTTAAAAGTATTTCTATAGTTCTGTAGCTGTAGAATTGTACTTAAGATTGTGATGCTTTATAAAATCCTAGTGATATGAGTAGCATATGATATTTTGATTGCTCTTTAAATTAGTTCAATATCATATGAAGCAGTTTGTTACAATGTTACATCTTTCCATACAGTATCGTACATTTAATATACTTATTTATGGTGATTTTCTCTAGTTAGTGAAACTGCTTGTGGCAGTGGTGCTACTGTAAACCGTTAGGTCTTTACCTTCTTTTGTTTTCAGTAAGTCTGATTATTTTTTTTGTGAAGAACTGCTGTTATGAACTGGGACTATCTGAGTTCAAAGACATAATCTGAAAAACTCATAGATCTGTGTTCAAGAAGACTATTCAGTTCTGTGAGTCCCTCTACTGATTTATAGAATTAAAATATCCCTGTTAACAGCTGGATGCATCTGGAGGGTGACATAGCCACATTTTCTTTCTTCATCTCATGACAGTCGTTCGTTTTTTGCCTTTTATTTTCTTTCCAAATTGATATAACTGAGATGAAGGTTTTTTTGTTTTTGTTTTTACATTTCAATTTAATTTCCCAAATAAACTGGGCCAAGATGCTTTTTAGGAGTAGAGACTGAAATGTAACCATCATGTGGCCATACACAATCTGCAAAGTAAAGGGTAACAAATAGAATTTACTTTGAGCAGTGGTATAGACATACAGAATATTAATAACGCTTAATAAATTAGTAACAATTGCTGCAGTAAAAAAGTAATCAGCAGAGCACAACACAGGCATGGAGTTTGCTTTTATATGCCAATTTAAGTGGAATAATAGTCACTAGCAGGAGCACCCCAGCACTAGTTACTGCACGCAATCACAGCCATTCTCAGACTAAAATGGCTCTATTTTTTTCCTAGTCCCTCTCTGTCCTCCTATTGCACTCAATCTCTTGGATGTGTACTTCAGAAATTAAGATAGATCCTTGTTTTAATGTCTTCCTGATTTTCAGAGCCAGTTCTTCTAGGTAGGATGGAGCTAGATTAATAATATGCTACTGAAGCATGAGTTCATTCATAAATTTTATCAGATAATCTCCTGAGTAGCAATATAACCAAATTTGTATCTGCTTTGCAAATATAGCAGGGAGCTGGAGAATCACCTCTGAAAGGAGCATTCTGCTTTGTCAGGATGTATTTTTCAAATGTGGAGGTAAGGATTCTGTCGTCTGCAGGTGGATGCAGTCACTGAACTGATGAATATCATATTTGGCAGCAAGGAGGGAGGCAGGATTTGAGGTAGTGCAGCTGCAGCGTTTTATCGAAAAGCCTGATAGTCTACCTATTGCTTGAGCTCACTTGGTGGTGAGTGTGTTCATATGTCAGTACTTCCAGTTTAGGATTCTTCAAGGCCTTAACAGCATAAGCTATATGGAATCACAGTAATATTTTTTTCCCCAAAACATTTGTGATCTCTATAAAGCAGTCTTCTGATGCTGGCAGGTAGGATCTCTTTTCCTCAAATTAACATATCTTGAATAATTACTAACATGTAGTCAAGTCCTTTAACAAAAACAAGTTTGATTGTTTTTCTTTATTTTGCCTAGTAGTCATTTTTCAAGCTATCTCTAGCCTTAGCACTTTGAGAATTCTATAGGAATTTACCGTGAAGAGATGTGTATTTGATACTTTGTATTGTAGTCTGATAAACGTGAGTGTAGGACTTTTTGGAAAGAAAAAATCACTCCTGGAATAATTTGCACTGTGCTTTAATAGTTAACTAAATTATTTTCTCAGAAGATCAGAAAAGACTAACGTAAAATGCAAAAATAATCAAGAACTGCTCTGATTACTAACTGTATCCCAAAATAGACAAACTACAGAAGACCATTTTTGTTGAAGAATACTTTGAAGTACTTTTTGGCCTAGCTTCTTGGTAATTCTTCAGAGATACAGAGAGAGAACCCCTTATATTTACTTGAAATAGGTAAGAAATCTGTTTTTATTTCTGTTTGTGGCTTTAAAAAAAATAAATACATACTTTTGCTTGACTAAATGTTTTGGCATCAGAAAAGGCATTTTTAGTTTCGCTCTAGTCTTTTCTTTTGGCAGGCTTTGTTGTTCATAGCTCACTGAGCCCCTCTTATAGAACTCTTCCTGGAATGTTCTTGATCTAGAATTGGAGTTCAACATTTGCATTAATTTAGGAATCAGTGTTCACAGAGAGTGCTCCTAACAATGGCAGAAGCATGAGTAAAATCCAGAAGGCTCTCCTTTAAATGGAAGGATTAGCCTCTAATACTACTTTTGTCCCTCTATGCTCTGCCATTAGTTTATCCTCAGTGTGAGGAAGAAACTAGATGAGAAACAAGGTGACCAAGCTACTAACAGGTGTTTTTTTTTTAAGACATTATTTTGAGTCCACCACTCTTCTTGAATAAAAGGAGAAGCTGCTTTGTATAGTATGCCCTTTCTCTAAGCTTATTAAAATGATAACGGAAAGAGCAGGGCATATCTGCTGAGTCAGCTGCTACTCTGTTATAAAATGGAATGGAGAGGGAAAAAAGTAAAAATACTGTGATGTAGAGAGTTCATTGCAGAGTCAGTTCAATAAAACTTGCACTTCCCAGTTCTGGCACAGCTTTTGGACATTTCAAAGGGCTTGATAAAAAGCAATAGCCTTGTCTCCCACACATTAAAGCTTCATCAACGACATTATATGAGAAGAAGAAAAACCTGGCACAACAGTAAAGCAAAGGGTAAGGTGTTCCTTAGATGGGTCAAGGTGCTCTAAGTTCTCTTGCTCCACTGAAATAACAGCATTTTTTCTGGCAGCAGAACATCTGTACCCTCTGTCTGTGTCGAAGAAGCACATCTGTTCACAGTTATGGGTCAGTACCCGTACAGGAAGCATAGTTGTAGAGCACTCAAAGATGAAGTGGATCATAGCTCTCAAAAAGCGTTTTTAAACTCTCTAATTAGTAAAGGGACGAGAATAAAATGAATGCAAATCAGATCTGTGAGACTTAAAAACCCAGACAACTGCTTTAAACCTGGTAAACATCTAGATAGATGTATAGGCAGCAATAGTAGGGTTTTCACTCAGTGCTATGTAGTTTTAAAGCGATTCAGTTAAAAGCCTTGATTCTAAGAATGAAAAAAAAAAAAAAATAGAGGAATACAATTTGTGTTGATAAGGCAGTGAAGCACATAATAAGCCTGGTGGGCTATCTGATCATATGGAGTTCATAAAAATATTTTCTGGAGTCATTTCTGTCCTGTCAACACACAGTTGTCAAGATTTCCCCTCTCCTGTCAGTTAGATCCTTGGAAATGCTTCTAACTTGAGAAGTAATATTGAAGCATACAGCACAGTTTGCAATGCCATCAAAATCACTTTACTATTGCTCCAGTGGGCCTAATAAAGAAGACTTTTCTTTTTCTTCTGGTTTTCTTATCTCTGAAGTATTTTCAGATGATTAACTTGTATCTATAGAGGGCTGCATATGTAAGGACTGAATATACAACTGTCTTACCATAATATCTTCCTATAACAAAGATACTTTAAGTCTGCTCTAAATGAAAAGTATACTTCAGATGAATAGTGTCATCAAAACCTTCTGTTCTGTGTCAGGAAAGGCATGGAAAATGGAAATTTAAAAAGCTACAATTTAAAATAACTATTTCCTAAGATCATCTAATGACTCGATACAAAAGAATCAGTGGATTTGTTTAAACAGAAATGGATATAAAGTAGACTGAGCTGATGTTTTCCCTTAGGATGGCTCTGCTTCTAGGTAACTATGAAGCTGACCCTCTGCAACTTAAACCCATTTATGTAGCTTCATTGCGTTACGAATGCCAGCTATTAACACTGAACTTTAACTATAAAGACAACCCATTACCCTGCTCTTAGAACTACCATGTTAATCTTTTGTTAGAAAGGAAATTTTACTTTACTTTTCCCTGTTTTCTTAAACCATAAGTATTTCAGCATTTAGAAGCCTTTTTTGAATGCTCCTGATTCCTTTGTGAAACCCCTAAAAAAAGATCACTGCTGCAGAGAACAGTTTCTAACACATCAATTGCTAGAGCAAATTGATCTAGTCACTACATTCTTCATAGATAAAGGTAACTCTCACTATTAGTATTTCTTGCTGAACATTCACTTGTGTGGGCTGGAAATGCTGTAAAACTTTAAGAACTAACATTTAAGGTATGACAAGGGCTTGAAAATGTCTGACACTTACATTAATATGCAATCCCTGCCCCTCCCAACAATCTGAGGGCACTGGCGTTCTTGCAGACTACGTAGTAGTTGAACCCCTACCTGCTGAGTGCTAGGTAATGTACTGTGTCACAGTGGAAACTTCATTTCTTTCTGTGTTGTGGGAATTTTGTCCAAATTATCCACTGGCCAACCACATAATAGACTTGGAATGTCACTATATGGCATTAGACAAATACCTGCACTGATGCAACGATCTTAGGATTCCCTAATTCATTTAAGCAATCACAGCAAAAACACGTATGAGGCAGCATACTCAGTCATCAGGACATGGTGCTGTGGTCATAAAGACCACATGGTCTTGTGGTCATAAAGAAGCTAATGTTTATATTTACTAACCTGTCATTAATAAAGCCATACAAACAGTTTTTTAGTTTTCATTTATGATTATATGATATTTGGGATGCTTTCCCCTCCAGTTAGTTCTACAAAAACTTGAACTCTATATTTATACAGTTACTAAGATTGGAAATGCTCACATTTTTTAACTGCACAGCTCAGTCCTTTTAGGACGCTTGACTATCAACTTTTTCTTTTCTTTTTCCTTGAGTAAAGTTTTGGAGATACTAAAAATGCATAAGCAGTGGAGAACTCTCATTAGTTATCTGAATGAGACATGATGTAAAATTTACAGATGGATAGTATTTGTAAAAAGTACGTACTTTAACTTATTCAAATGCTTGTAAATGATTACTGATAATTAAGCTCTAAATGCAAAACAGTGGGATGGAGCGGGGAGGGCTTTCAGCATGTGTTCTGTGATTTTTGTGTTCTGTTGTTCTTGTAATATTGGTTTTAAAATCATCAGAGTACTTTGTCACTGAATACTGGCTTCAAACATTGATTCACAAAGGCCCCTGTGCACAGGCTGTTAATCACGTATATGGCTTGCTTGGTAGCACTGAAATGTGTGCTCCTGCACCTCTGCTATTTCATGTAATGAGCTGTTTCTTGAATCTCCAGTGTGATGTGCAGGCATGTTTGAGCATGCTTAGTCCTATGTGCATTGCTGAAGTCATCAGGCATTAGCAGTTAAAGCTAACCTCATGTTCGGGCTTTAGAAAGATGTAGTACTTCTTCCACGTAGAAGATTGTCAGTGATCACAATAGGAATAAAGCCTACTATCTGCTTTAACAATCTTATCTCGGAACTAGCAGATGTCTTCCTTACCACAGGAATTTTACAAGGCTGATCATAATGTTTTTAAAGCCTATGAAGCAGGACTGTCTAAGTAGACTCAAGGCCAGTTGTAATGGCACATAGCTCAAGTTTCTTCTTAAATTTTATTTAATTTCTTATTGAATAAGTTTGTTGTCTGGCACAAGACACCAGAAGATATCAACATGCATTATGATTTGCAATGGTTACAACAAATGGGCGTAGTATGATGTTCCAGAGTTCCAAAACAAGCAGAACAGGAAGACTTCATACTTGTTTTCTTATGAATAGCACCAATTACTCTCAGATATCTAGCAAGATCCTTGTTAATACAGAGTCTATCTAATTGCCAAATAGAACAACGATATGGATAACATTGTAGGAGTGTTAGACAGATTCATACAGAAAATGAGATCATAAAGTTTCACGTGGTGTAATGTATGCCCATGTGACTCGTATGTGGCTGATGCTTCTTATTAAAATGCATTAAGAGACTTATGAATGTTTTCTGCAGCGGACATGGTAGAAAATGTAAAAGAAGACTGGCAAAGGTGTTGAGAGCAGTTAAAACTCTAGGCTGATTTGTGTTAATGTTTGAGGCTAGAGGGATTGTTGTATTGAAGGAGTTTTCCCAGAGAAACTGCTGATTTGTTGATAAGTATACAGCTGACTGGTTGCTGTTCACTCTAGCAAATTATTTTGTTGATTGATAGCTCAGTTAATTTCAAAAGCAGCCTTCTTACTGCCCATGCAGCTGTGAATTCTAATCAACTGAAGCAATTAACTGCTATCTCTGTGGGTGCAGAGGAGCCAACTGCAGAACCAAACGCACTGAAAATGGGCTGTTGCAGATAACTGGGAAGAGTGAATTCATGCCTAACTTTTACTCCCTGTAACATTCCATCAGATTCCCTTAAGTTCCAGTATTTACGTATTAACTGGAGCTGTCTCTGTATTATTAGATCAAACATTCTATTTTCACATTTAGTCGTAATTTAGCAATGGTTAAATGGGATTAAAAAGGAAAAAAAACATGTTTTCATTAAGGGAAATCAAATTATTTCACTTTGACAGAAAGAATAATCCTGAAGTGCTCCATTCTGTGTCCTGAATAAGGGTAACTACCTTCTAAGGGTAGTTTGCAACAAGCTTTCTTGAGCTTTTCTGGGCTAGAAAAAGTAGGCTAGTTAGTGACAGGAAGGAAAGGAGTAGAGAAACATGTCTTCTACTGCTTTTGTTTTCTGTAAGGAGGGAAGCACTGCCTGACCATACATGGTCATTATCCATCCCCTGGCACCTATTTTCTTAAAAAAGCATAAGAGTGTTAAACCTAGTGTCTGCCTTGGTTAAATATAACTTGCCAGTATTAACTACCTTCTGTAGTTTCTGCTGGTTGTGATTTTTTTTCCTGTTGTAATTGGGGTGGAGTTTGCTTTTTATTCCCTGTCATAGGCCTTTAAAATGCAGGCATACAGCTCTTCTTTTTCTAGGAAAGGTAGACAGTAGTAGTAAACTTCAAATTCTTTAGAATTTATTTTAAAACAATATTGATGGCCGGTTGGTTGGTTGGTCTTCGCTTCTTTGAGATCTATTTTTCCAGGCTACATCAGGTTATCTGGTAATCCCTTGTTTCTTAAATTAATATGTGTTTCAGCCTGATGTTGATGCATCATGCTATACTAGAATGAAAAATTTTCATAATTAAGTCTTTATTATTTGGTACTTTGATATGGAAACCAAAGTTCTTCAGAACTTGTAACTCCTGAAAGGCTCATGAGCTGTCTGCTGAGCAGAAATAGTTTTTTCCAGAACTGAGAAAACAGCAGCATGAAAATAATACCACAGAGTAGGCATGTCTGCTGGCCTACAATGTTCTATTGCACAGGAGTTTTTCTCATCTGTAAATCCTTCCCTCACTGAGTGAGAAAGCTAATAGTTTTAAATTAGAAGAATGAAAATCACCTGTTTAAGAGAATCATGATATAAAAAGCTGATATTATATGAGCTTAATACAATAAGACCTCTCTATATATTTCATAGTAAAACATACTTTTAGGAAATCAAAGAAATTGGGGAACAATACTGGTATGCTTATGGATATTGGTGTTTAGTGATTTGCTATAGTTATCTCTCAAATACATATTAGATTATTTCTCTATTTTTTTCAGAGTAGAGCAGAGCTCAGACTAATAGGGGCATTTCTGCATATGAAACAGACACTATCACCTTGATATGTGGAACTAATCTTTTGGAGTAGAACAGAAGAAATGGTTGTGATCTAATAATTACTTTTTTTTTTTTTTGTATAAAACACATGCTTAGGTTACTATGTTATATCTCCTGATTTAAACCTGGTTTAGGACTGTTTTTAACAGTCTAGGAAATAATGGAAATCCACTGCTAGGCTCTACTTTGTAAAAGATGTAATCTTTTAATGTATTAACCTAGATGGAACTAACCACTTTGATCTAACCAAGAATTTGGTTAGGCAGTTTTGTCATTGAATTCAGTGGGTTCCTGCAGTTCTTTGCCTTCTGCAAGTTACTCACTTAAATTTTTGAGTCACATTTAAATATTCCCTTTCAGAATATCTTAAGTCATAGCTTATGCATAATTCTGTGTGGTTCACAGCTTCTGTAAGGTCCTGAGAACACTAGTAAGTATTAATGATTCTGACAATCATCCTTCTGGGCTTCTGACCACACATGAACACCCCTCACCCCCTGGGATCAGGAGATCCATTCCAGCTTAATAACATGGCAAAGTGAGCAGTATGAGGGGAGACAGGTGTTTAAAGTCTGGCAAATTTAGTCCTCATTCATCTAGTGTTAAGATTAACTGCTGTTGGATCAGCACTACATTGTTTGTAGAAGTTGCTTCTCTGTTTTCAGTGTTTTAAAAATCATGACAGCTTTCCAAGAGTTGACTAATCTATTCATCCAGCTTTATAATTTAGTTCTGTTTGGAAAGCTTCTTCAGGAAAGACTCAGAATTATGCAGCCAAACTTCTGCTGTAAAGTTCCACTGATTGCAAAAAATTTCCCTTGGTGCCTATTTGCTGTCCCATTATGTACTGTTTACTATCCTGCCATTGAAATTTTCAAGACAGTAGAAATAATAACTGAAAAGCAAATATTTTTTTTTAATTCCACCCAGTGAAAAGAGGACTATTTTAACTTCAGAATATTTGGTCAAGCGGTACTGTTTTACTCAAGTAGAATTCTCTGTGTTTGCCAAGAAAAAACTCAACCCTGTAGAAGAATATAAAGTTTGGAATGAATAAAAAGTCAGATAGGAGTAGATACTATCAGAACCACTTCTTTAGTTCAAAAGAGCACAGAAAACCTTCTGTAGTGCCTCCAAGAGGACACTGGCTGCTCAGAAGTAACATAGAAATGCACTGCCATTGACTCATAAACTGAAGGAGACAGTGATCACTCTCAAATGCCATTTTGTGCTTTTATGATTTATTGAAAAAATTGTGTGGCACTAAGTTTATATGGAGATGAACAGATCTTGACTTGTAATCTTGAAAATACATTCACTTTAGGTACTTTTATTATCCAAACCAGTAATCATTTTATAATTCAGTCCTTTTTGACAGATTGTATCGAGGCACTTTATAATTATCATTAAGTTACGTTTCACAACATCTCTCTGAAGCACAAAATTTTTGTTCCAGTCTTTGATTGGTAACTAAAGTGCTGATAATTAAAGGGATGGTCTAAGATGACTCCATCAAGAAGAATCTGGACCTCAACCTTAGTTACGTTCTAATGCCTAAACCACAAAACTGTTCTTTGTCTTTTTCAGTAGCATATATATTTTGAATAAATATATACACAATGAATCCAGAATTTGGAGAATAAGTCTTTGTATAAAATTTCTAAAATTACAAACAAAATAGTGTTACTGCTTAAAATCCAAACTATGCAAAGCTGTTATTTTTCTATTTCACAGCAGACTGCAAATAGCTGCCAAGCTTAACTTAGCTCATTTCTGAAAGTACAAGCACTTTTGGAACTGCTTCTGATGTAAAGACAGAATAACACTCAAAACATATTATCAGTCCTTCTAGTGGGTACATTGTGTAGCCCCTCTTTGTTCTTTTAGACTGTTCTTGTCAGAGCAAACACAATTTGAGTACAGCTCAGAACCTACCCAAAGCTCTGCTTTGCTTGATTTTTCTCTAAAAGAGTTCATTTTGATGGTGGCGTGGAGCAGTTTTCCCCAGGTCAAGTATCTGTTCCAAGCTTAACCTGCTGTGTGAAGTGAGATATGTAACATAATAAATAGGAGGAAACCTACAGAATTTGCAAGTTGAGGTCTGAGCAGAATCAGTCCAGTCAGGACTAACCAAGAGAGCTGAAATTCACTCTGAATCTTAGAACACCATTTTGGAACTTTGCTATCCTCATCGAGCACATAAATGCATGACATAACACAGAACTTCTGAATTAATCAGTGTGGCACCAAATCATCTTATTCTACAGAAAGGACAGTTTTCTGTCCTTGCTTGAACTTATTTTGTACTACATTTCTTTCAGCCTGAGCTGAAATATTAAATGTTGTTTCCTGGTTCTTCTTTATCTGTATGTTACAGTAAAGGAGAACATAGGATCCTACTTCTAACTTACCATCTTAATTTCTTCTTTTTATTAAGATGTGAGAACATATATTGGACTTGATTCAAATTTCTTAAATTCAAAATGCCTTATACAAAGCCCAGTAAATGCATTGGTTGGTCCAACTGAGGCAGCTGGAGTAAGAATTTCAGTTGTTCTATTGTTCTTAACATTTTTTCTTCTCTAACAATAAATCACTCTGCTTTTTGTTCTTTAGGGGGCAAGGGGGACTGATATTCTGATTAGAAAATCAAATGGTGAATTTTCTGTGCAGTTGGTTGCTGTAATTCTTCTGTGCTTGTTGTTATTTCAGTTTCTTCACTGAAATTAAGCTCTTAGCCATGTACAGTGAATAACACAGTTCTTTTGTGGAGCTAAAAGGCACCTTCAGCAGTACAGAAGCTAGTCATTTCTGTGACAAGTTTTTTGGTCTGCTATAAACCATCTTACTGGAATGTGAATTCAAAGCTATGACTATCAAAAAGGGAGATTTTGAAATTATATTTTACTTTTTTTAGGCTATTTCCATGCCTTTACAATTGGTGGTTGTCTATATGTATTAAAATTCAGGGTTTTGTGTAGTCAAGGACTTAAAAACCTATATCAGAGGTCAGTCATGCACTGTCTCTGATCTGAGCTGTTGCTGAAAGGTATTTGTGGTCTTTCAGTTCCAGCAGCTGGCACCATGCACAAATGAGTGTTCCCTCAGTTGTTGCAATGGGTGCTTGAGCTGTCATTGGTGTCAGAAACGGTGTTTGGGATAGACACTGGTTATTCTGGTTTTGAAAACGGTGCTTGAACCCCCATCTCACTTTCACCTCTTCTTTCTAGACATGTGGATCTGGAGTACTACCTTTATTTCATGCTGCTCTGAAAACTGCTGGCATATATGTAACAACTCTAACCTGTAATGTTCTGAGTTAGATTGCCTTTTAATAATGAAAGGCTTTTACATGATTTGAATCAATATTGACTCAGTTTTGATAGTCTTGGTTTAGTGTTTTCTTAGTAGCTATTCTTGAAAAAGTACTATTCTAGGCTGAAACCCACGAGGATGGTCACATGCTACCTCCTGCATTGTTCATTATAATGTTCCTTAGCTCTTGTCTTTAACCAGTAGTTCACTGATGCTCAGCAGAAGCCACTCTTCCTTTCAGAGGTGTATACACTCTGATACAGCATAGTGTTCTGGTAATGAAGTTGTCCTGGATTTTCAGAACTGCTCAATTATGCTCTGTATAACTCCCCTCAGATTACAACTGATCTAAAGCAAATCCTACTCTAGCTTGTCACATAGATTTGGTGAACTTTCACGGGTGAACTTTGCTTTTCTTAGCGGTGGGAAGAAACTGGAATAAGCTTTTCAACTCTTATTGAAGGGATCCAGCTATTTTATTCATTAGCTGTGGCCACTTTGTGTAAGCTACGAGCCTGCTCTTTTCCCTGACTCTGCTGTCCAGGAAGCAGGATCAACTGCTAACAACTGACAGTGTCACTGAACCGAGGCGGGTGATTCAGTATGATCAGAGAACTGATTTGTTTTACCTGTTAAAAAAAAAAAACAAAACAGTAGCTCTCACATTTTTGTTTAGGCTGGCCAACTCATGAAATTATATCTTTTCACCACGTTAATGACAAATGTGGTTTGAAGACTTGTCATGTTAATCCCAATTAGCATTTTATAATAGCTTCCACTAAAGTAATCCTAAAAAAATAGAATTTTGATCCATGAGGAGTGCAGGAAAACATCTTTCTTTTGCTAACTATAATTTAGCCTCTATATCAGTAAAGGGTCCTTCAGAAGCTGAGTATCCTTGGTTCTGTGGCACCTCCCCTTTGTTTCATGGTTGAGATGAGAGTTTTGTAGTTAAATCAGAGTGGGAAAGGTTGTTTTGTTTTCCTCAGCCAAATCAGTAGCCTTGTTTTCAGAACAAAATGTCACTGATGGGAATAACACTTTTTGGTGAGAACTGAGCTGGTTCACGGTGTAGTGATAAATGTCGCTTCTGTAGTTTGACAGAACCAAAACAACTTGGCATTTCCAAGCAATTAAAATGCAAGCAATGAAGATTACATGGAAAAAAGAAGAATAAGAAAAAAAGGAAAAAATCAAATGCAGATAACTGAATTACAGCTGGGGCTGGTCACATTCACAGCATAAAATATTGGCCTAAGTCCCATGTGAATGTAGAAGGGATGGACTAGCAACTGATAATGTAGGAAAAAGGGGACGTAATCTTCCCATTTGGAATTTGGTCCCACTGATGTGGCATGGGCTTGTCTCTGTCTCTTACAGAAAGCTGAACCACTTTGATATCTTTGTTTCTCTTGCCACTTACTGAAGGCGAGGGAGAACAAAACAGACTTGAGAACAGTACAGCAAATGATATGGTGGAACGTGGAGAACTTGCTGTTTGAGTTAGTAACATTTAATTCCTTTGTAAATAGGCAATGGGTTAAACAGGAAAAAACAGCTTGTCGATATCATGTGTTTTTGTTCCTGGTAGCCTTCAGGTTTGTGAAATCATTTGATGTGGCTCTGCCACAGTAACTGGTATTATAAGGCTCTGCTTCAACTTCCTCTCCATATTTCCACTGTAATTTTTTTCTAGAATAAGGGATTGCATTATAAAGGTAGGGATATTAGTATAAATCATTTTTATGTTCCAGTGGCTTTCATAGAGCTGGACTTCTTATGTTGGTTGAGGGCCTAGTCCACAAAGATGATAGACACTGAAGGGTGCATGGGAATACTCCAAGACTTGCAAGGACAAAGGAAAGAGGAAAATGGAAAAGAATTTACATGTAGTTTACTGCATTTTTAAGAGTATTTAATTGAAGAATCACGCCTGCTGCCATTAGTAAGGGATTTAATATACACATAAGTGAACAGTGAATAAAATAAACCTAAACCACAGTAGTGGGCAGACTGTAGGGCTGTGTAAAAAAAAAAAAAAAAAAAAAAAAAAAAGCAATTTTTGCAGAGAATGTGGTGTCAACAGATAGGAGCAGTTAGCACATGAGACAAATACAGTTATTTCAATGAATGCCAAAATAGGAAAAAAAAAAAAGAACATTGACAAGAAAGGCAAAGAATGCTACAAAAGCATAATACATATGACAGAAAACACAGAGTAATAATGCTCTCTATCAATTAAATGAGTGTGCAATGACTGATTCAATAGCTGTGAAATTCGTGACATAATCTAGTAGCAATAACGCCTTTAGCAGTTATCGGTATATTTAACCTTGCTGTATTTTGTTACAGTAGTCTGATGTGTCATTTCATTGCTTTGCTTCTATCTAATTCAAGATGTTAATCATCCCCAACAAAAGGATGAGGCAGAGAATGCAAAACTATTTTTTTTGTTAGCTCCAATGGTGAGGAGGCCTCTTTTATACACAACTAATACATTTTGGCCTCTGCCAAATATGAAAATACAAAAAATGCGGAATCCCATTCAGACTATTCTAGTCATCAGAACACGACAAAAACAGTGATGTCAGACTAATTTGAAGAGGGAATAAATTCACTAACTTGACTAACTGAGGTAAGAGTAATGACCTCTTATTTCATTAATACTGATATTTTACCCTTCTCATGTGTGTGTGTATGGTGATGAAGTAGTATGCTAAGAAAAAATAACAAGCAGATAAGCCTAAGAAAAAAATGCATTTCTGCAGGAGTTCTCAGTAGAAAAATTCCTGAAAAGATGCTCAAACAAAAGCTGATTTCTAATTTCTTTTCAGTGTTTTTTCATAAACAAAAGATTTCCGTGAAGGATGTCAAACAATAACGAAAATAATAATAAAAATTCTTATGTATTATGACCGTTTCTAGGGTCCTGTGTAGGCACCCCTTGACTTGCATAGGATATGAGCTATTTACACAATGATAATCTATTACAGAACAGTCCCAGAGTAGCCTAGAGTTTAGTTTTTGAATTCTTTAAGGTGATTTCAGGGAATCTCCACTGATATAAATCATCTAGAGTTTCACTTATCACAAGCTTAAGAAAATATTTAGCTTTGGTGTTGTTCAGAGCTACAAATTCCAGAAAATATTCCTATAGCCCTGTGGATATGAGTAGGTTCCTGGTGTTTCCAGAAACTTCATGTGAAATTGCTATAAAAGTTGGAAGTGTTTTTAATGCAGTAGCTGGCCAATTTGTTTCCATGGTATTGTCCTAATTTTCAAACACAAATAGTTCCTTTGGTTGCATGACTTGAAATAAACCCAGTTTTCAACAAATGCCAAGAGCAGCAGTGTGCTATCGGTACACCAAGAGAAGCTGTGCTAATCTTGCAAACCATTTGGAGACCTATCATATCTGAAAAGTTTGCTAATTTGTGGGGTTCGAGCTGTAATTGGAAGAAGTCATTGTAATGCCAAGAAAAAAAGTCCTTATTAAAGTGTGAGTTTGAGGAGGCATAATTTGTTTGCTTAGTGTTTTTTTTCTTGGTATTTTATTTTTAATCTAAGTGTACTTTAATAAAATATGGAAGCAAACTCAAGTTTAAAAGTGAGTTTTTGAGACTACTTGGGTTGCTGATCAGATGAAGGTGTTCCTATTTGTTTAATATCAGCTATTCACAATTTTCAGTGTTTTTCCAGCAAGATTTTTTCCTTTATTAGTATCTTTTTAGAGATACCATAGTTATGGCAAAGTTGGAGGAGGATTGTTCTCATTGACACCGAGAACACTGTAGATGGCAGCGGGGTTTCCCGTGTTCCCAGTTACTGTGGCTCAGGAGAACTCAATACCCAGTGTGCTGACCCATCATCAAAATCTGGAGGTAGCAATTTTCTATTACAGTATTAATGTTATTGACTAGACATTGACCAGCAGAAACAGATGGGTAAGCAGAATTTGTAGAAGCTACAGGAGCTAATATTTAGGAAAGATGCCAGCTATAAATACATCACATTGAAAGTTAATTTACAGTGTTCAGCCTGTCCAGCCTGCTTTTCTTTCTAGGACCTACGTTAACATTATACACTTAAGACGTTATATCATTATTCTTATTTTAGTGCATTTCATGCCTATAGATTTAATATAAACAGAGGTGCTGACAGGAGCTTCAGTTTAAACAGGTTTAAATGTGAATTTGACTTTATGATTTTCATCAGGGAAAAAGACTAAACAGTTTAAGTTGATTAAATTTTCTTAAAGCTGCAGCTAAATATAATGAAAACCATTTGTGCTTTTTTTGAGGGGTGAATAGGAAAAATGAGTGTCTCACTGTTGGTGACTGACGGCTTCATGCAATGAATTCTTTTCCTGTGAAACAGCCTCAAAACAGTTTCCATTTTTCATAAACTTTTGCAAGTTTCAGTTTTCTGAACTTTAGAGAAAATGTGGCTTTGCCATTGAAGTGCTAGCTGACTAGAGCTGTGTGTGTTAAATAACTGAAATATAGATTATGCTAAATATTCTTCAAACATTGTTTTCTTGTAATGTGGATGTTTTGGTGATCTTTTCTTTTTTTTTTTTCATTAAATTTCTTCATTTTTATTATTTATGAAGTATTCTAAGAATTAAAACCTAGAGCTCTAATTCAAACTGAGCACCTGTTTAAGCATGGGCTAACTTCCAAGCATGCTTAGTTACACGAAGGAGCTATTTTAGCTTATCTGGAGCTTCGAAATAGGTTGGAGTTAGGGTCTGACTAAAGTTAAGTGTTTACCAGAGATTGTTCTGTCAAGTGAGAAATAAGAGTTTCTAAGAGCTTGGATTAGAAAGGGAAAAATACTGATGTATTGAGATGAACCTTGGAAAACAGCTTGTTGAATTTTCAAGTATGTAGGGACAGATTTCTTAAGTGCAATACTTCAAATACTGTGATGTACTGCTTATGGCCAGTGCTCATCCTCAGATTTTTTTGTGGGCAAAGTAGAATGAGTGGCTTTTGTATGGTTTTACTTGTTACTTTATATCATCAATAATCTGGGAGGTCATCTCGAAAATAGTGGGTGCCAACTTTTCCTCTTGAGTCTTAAAGCAATCCAGAATTTTCGGATAGGGAAATACAAATCTAGCATCGTGGTAGAATAAAGCAGTTAAATTAAATGTGTAAGGGGCTCTAGAGAAGAACTAAATGGAAGATGTTGTGAAGCTGCTTTTGAATTTCTTCCAGAATTCTGCAACACCTTTTAATGGAAGAAAATTATATTGCCATATATAGAATTCCTTTCTACAACGATAACATGAGCTGCATTTTGTCCATTTATGCCTTGATGTTTGATTTCCATTGCCTGAAGGCTTAGTTTCAGGAAGCCTTCTTATACAGGGAGCCTTTACCTATGGAACAAAACTGAGAGCACTCAAAATTTGGTCATTCAAGAATTCAAGCATTTCCAAGTCAGTAACATCTGGAGAGGATATATTTGGCTGCCTCAAAAGCACAATCTTTCCTTGATTTTTGTTTAAGCTGGGAAAAGACATGCTGTGTTGTCCAACTCAGCAGCCAAATTCAGACTGCATCACTTCCTTCCTTCCTGGTGCTTCTCCCCTAGGGACTAGTGAGTCTTCTGGTATGTAGGCTACTAAGTTTGTTTTCAGCGAAGGATTAAGGGGGGGCAGCAGCAGTTTGAGAACTCTTCCTGGAAGAGACTGTCATTTCAACCTGTTATCAATAAAACTGGCGATTTGTCAGGTAACACAACATTCTGGTTGTAAAATTGGAGGGGAAAAAAAAATGATGAATGAACTACTCGCTAGATAAGGAATTGGCTGGATGGTCAGACTCAGAGTTGCAGATGGTGGCTCAGTGTCTACTTTAGAGGCTGATAATGAGTGGTGTTCCTTGGGGATCAGTGTTGGGAGTGGTGCCATTTAACATCTTTGTAGATGACATGAATGGTGGGATCAAGTGCATCCTCAGCAAGTCTGACAATACCAAGCTGAGTAGTGCAGCTGAAACACTAGAGAGAAGGGATGCCATTCAGGGACCTGGACAGGCTTGAAAGGTGGGCCCATGCCAACTTCGTGAAGCTTAATAAGGTCAAGTGCAAGGTCCTTCACCTGGATTGGGGCAATCCCAAGCACAAATACAGGGTGGTAATGTACTGAGCTTTATCTTTCAAAACCACTTGGTCATCCATCACCATTTCTCAATCACTCGCTTTTAATGACCATTTTTCAAGAGATTATTTAACCCTTTTCTATTTTTAGTTTTTAGAGTAAACTGAAATATTGATTCGACTGAGGGATTCTAGGGAAGTTTCTCCAGGGGTTTGATCACATGACTATGTGATCAACAGCAAAAAAGGAAATTAATTAAATTGATGAAATCAAAATATTAATGCTGGCATAAATATTCCTTACAATGGAATATGGCTAATACTGAGACTTTCTGACTAGCAGCATTCAGGTGATAATCTATACCATGGGCATCACAAGGAAGTGACGTTTGGGAAATAAAGTATTGCCCCTACTATACATTTGGGGCATATTTCTTGTTGAAAACCAAAACTGAAATTCTGCATAGACTTGCATAGTGGGAACTTAGAAATGTGATGAAATAAGAAAATGTTCAATCTGGCAATGCCTGAAGTCAAAGAAGAGTTGTTTTTTTTTTTTTTTTTTTTTTTTTTTTGCCCAGAAGTAATTTTGCTGAGTGTTTGAACATAAACATCTTCCAGTAAAAATCTGTTTCACAAAGTTTCCCCTCGACTGCAGATTGTGAATGGATCTAGGAACGCTCATGTTTGAGTAAGCACCCAAGAGCTGAACAGTTTTATAATATTGCTGATTCTGTCAATACCAATGAACTGCAAACAGTAGTCATTTGAACTGTTATGACAACATAGCTAAAATTAAGGGTCTTGAGTGTCTTCAATGTCAGATAATCTTTTAGACCTTTGTTTGCCACAAAGCAATCTAAACTATAGTCAAGGGGAATACTGTATCCAAATGCAGATGTTTTTGTCAGCTTGTCACTGGAGTGGGTGTTTGGGATGCTTGTGGTAAATGCATTTTCGAATGTCATTGCCTTCAGTTACTGAATGAAAATACTACTTTCTGTATTCATAGCGGTACATATTTTCTAATTGTTAATAATTTCCCCATCACAGTGAGAGGGCACAGCTTTGATCAGAGGTATTTTGGGGGCAGAAAATGGGATATATTTAACTGTGTGCATATGAAGGATAAGTGCTATAAGTCCAATGCATTCTAGACTGTACCCAACACAAATCTATTTTCTTTGAAAAGGAAATTTAGGAAAACATAAGCTTTATTTTTTATTTAGAGAAGTTGATTCATCCTCTTCCTGTTCTTGCAAGTTATGGAAATATGCTTATTCAAAAACTCAAGCCTTTCTGACATGGTTTTAAGATTTATTTAATATTCTTGGCTCCAGCATGCTATTCTAAAGGGTAGAAACTCAGAGACAAAAGCTGTATGTCAACGCAAGATAGTTTTTTAAAGTTAACTGGGAGAAAAAATTAGATATCATAAACTGTCATTTTTCAGTGCACATTATTGGATTTGCAACATTTTGCTGCAAGTTTGACATCTTCTATTGGTGTTAGAAGTCATACAGTTCAGATGTTAACTTTTCCAAAAAACCTTTTCATAATAGATCAGTTTAAATTATGATCCTAGCTATTTTTTTGTGTTATCTTTGGTAACTGATGGGTTTGATTAGTTGGCCATTGGTTCCCTCTGACATCATGAGAAGTGATTCAGCTATATGCCTCAGTTTCCATTCACCTCTCTGTTAACTGATCATGCAAACGCTGTGTTTAAAGCAAGTTTAGAGAGTTAAATAGATCTTATTGAGTGTGTATAATAACAGCTGTTAAAATTAAATTCTTCCAAAGCTGGTTGTAGTGAAAACGAGAACATACAAGCTACTTTGAATGACAGGTTCTCAAACTGTTTTTGTTTGTTTTTTACCAGATTAAAAACTTTTGATTAGTTCTGTCATCCTGTAGTATTTTAGGTCATATATTTTTCTGGCACCACTTCCTTCACTTCTTGCATAAAACAAAACTGTAGCAGCTTCCATACTTGCCAGGCCTATCATAGGAGGAAAGATCCTTGGGGATAAATGTCTTGCAGTATTTGGAAACATATTCCTCTTGTGTTGCTAGATTGCAAGTTTCCAAGGATATCTTTGGATAGCTCCACTATTAGATTTAGTCAGAAAGTCAGAGAGGTCAGTGAGTGCATGGGAAAGAGGATCTTTAGAAACAGAAAAGGCAGCCATCTGTAACGATTCATTCCAGCAAGATTTTGACTTAATAAAAATTACTCTGGAACCAGTGCTTGGACTGTTGCCATACAATTCTTTCAGGTATTAAAACTACGTAACTAACAAAGCTTTCTGTTCTCACTATATATCTAATTCAATATCCACCCTGTTTTACTGAAATTGATAAATTTCATAAACTAGCTTAAAAGGATTTTTCTGGAAGCATCAGTTCCTGAACTGTCCCAGTGTTTGGCTGGGTGACACATGGACTGCAGGGCTATAAAAGAGTAGGCAAAAGCAAATGGTTCTCCTTGCTGCTTTGCTTGAGGGAATTTCCATGAAACCTATTGTCTAATATGCCCTAGACCACTACAGTAATAACGTGCTTTCTGTTGGAGACTGAAGATGCTAAGTACCTGTATTTAGTCAAGGCTTATTGTTTAGTAGTGGGATTGGTTTGTATGTTTGGTTATTACTAGAGAAAGTGTGAAAAATCTGGCACAGTAACTTAAGTGGTAAGTAAATTTTCTCTTCCATGAAATGACCATCTCTCTGTAAGCTATCAAAACTGTGAAAGCATACTTGGAGGCTCACCAAATATAACATTGCTATTAACTTCCTCTTAGCTTAGCCATAATTGCTTCATGATCTGGAATGCACAACTCAGACTGGCTTTACTGAAACAAAAATCTTCTGTTCTTGCAGTGTGTAATAAAATAATGAGTAAATAACAAATCTTTCTCGTTAAAAATAAGTTTCTTCTTCTTTGAAGACGTTCTAGTGGAAAGTAATGGATACCTTTTTAAAAGAAGAGATCACCAGTGCCCTTTGACACGACATTAAAAATTTGTTTGAATCCAATACACACTCTCATTTGTAAAATATGCAGTTAATTAGATCTTAAACAAAAGGCAATAAAGATAAACAGCTGGGCACTTAACAGCAATAAAATTAGCCATAACCACTTTTTCTCACTTGTGTGAGAAGTCAATTTTATTGTGTACCTTTTTATGTATGTTTGTATTTACAGTAACATGCTATTCAACATACTTTAGGCTGTCTTCACATCTGCCATACCTTTCCTGATAAACAAAGGCCACACACTGCATTGCAGCCTTCCTTTCTAGATTCTTTTTTTCGACATTTTGTAATAGGTCTTATTTCTAAACTTGTGCTGTATCTCATGTAACCAAGCATAAGATTGGAAGGATGACAGAGGGCATGGATTTTTAAATAAAGCTTTCACGGTCATTTCGTTTGTTTGTTTCTACAGTGTAGTGCATTAAAAACTACAAAAACAGTTTTGAAACATGTCTTGAATGTTTCTGCTGGTGGCTGTCATAAAATACTCTGGCAATTAATGCACAGTCTCATTAAAATTTAGCAGAACTGATTGCAGGCCGTTCAGATATGGGGAGCAGCAGTGTATACCTATGATACTTAGGAATACTGATATTCAAAGTAATCTCAGGCTTCACCACATTTTAGCTGTCCTGTATCTTTTGCCTAAGCCAGGACAGGCGCTCCATATGTAGCGTAAGGCCTTCAGAATCCTGAAGGGTTTGTTTTACTGCGATGTGTAAATATACACTGCAGATTGCTTTCCTCACAGCCTTTCCCTGTCCTTTACGTACTTGCTGAGTTCCAGATAGTGGAAAATTAGACATCCCAAACAAAGGTAAAGTGAGTGCCTGTGCAAGGTGGGAATCATCTGACTTGGATGTGTTACAGTCAGTAAATAAGAGGAGCTGTTCACCTGTTTCAGATATCTACTTCAGTATGAGAGGAGTTATGCCCTTAAAATATCTGATTATTCTTGTTTTGCTTCCAAGAATCTTCTTTCTAAGGAAGAAGATTTGGGTATTTGTGGAGGAAGGGGTTTTGTTTTTCTTTTTTTGTTGTAGTAGTTTTAAGTAAACATGAAAACCAAGAGGAAGAAGGTGTAACAAAAAACTGAATTTCTGATCACGAAACATATCTGGTTGTATTGATACAGAGCACGACCTAATCCAGCAATGTAAACAACACAGGTATGGAAATATGATGATAAAGTTACATTGACCACAGAATTATTAAAAATGTTCTGTAACAGAACATTATGACCCTCTGCTACTACATGGCTGTGAGTCCATAACAGTATTTACATTAATTTGGGAGGGAACAATGAAAACAACAATATTGTTCATAGTTGTGCCTAAAATGGCATCAGGAGTGTAATTTGTCACAAACTTCAGGCAAGAAACTTTATGAAATCTGCAAGCCTATGGTCACGTGTAATGCTAGTAACTGTAGGGTTTTGTTTTATAAGCATTCACTTAAACACTGCTCAACAAAAATCTAACACTTCACTATTGCTATTCTCACATTTCATAACAGTGCACAGAGAATTCAATTATTATCTTCTCTAGAATTTATACAATGTCTACATTGAAGGGAATATATAATGTAGTGTTCTGCTGGCATAAAGTAAATTGTCTCTTTCATGTTTGTTGGACTAAGAAACAACTGTCTTGAGAAGGATCCCATACTAACACTTATGCTGAGTAGGGATCGTATCAGGAAATATGCTGTTACATCTTGGTTTGAAAAGAAAAAGAAAGAATGTGTGTTTCTGGTTCTGCTTTTTTCCTGCCAGCCCACTTTGCTGTGAGGTTTCTAATGTCCTTAAGTATTAAAAAAAATCCTTCGGTAATCTTTTCTTATTAACTTAGAGAAGTCTATGTACACCTCATCTCCCCTGCCTCCATGGGGTTTAGTGAAGATTAGGAGTCATCTTCTCTCATGCTCAGGGTATGATGTTAATGTAGGATTTCCAAAAAGAGCTTTAAGCTGTTTTTGTCTCTGTAGGGATCCCATGTCTTTCATATCGCAAGCCAACAAAATTTTAAATTCTCTGGCCTATGGATATTGCTAATCAAATAAACTACGTTTTACTTTTTATCAAGCCCTCCTAAAAGTTTGCCTTTTTATAAAGATTATTTTTAAGTAAACAACTTTACGAACTTTGATTCATCCTGATACAACTAGCTGCTCCCTAACCATTAATTCTTACTGAACTGTTTCTCAGTGCTACTGAGAGATGTTAATTGAAGTCCCTTTCCATACACCTCAGTGGAAGTTTGAAGACTAAGAGTAGCTCCATAAGTTTGACATGCTAACCAGAATGAGAGTCGTCTTGCTCCAACTTTCACTGTTTATTCAAGTGACTATTAAAATGGTATCTTTGTATTTTTAATCAAACTCTGCGTTCATTTAGGTTATTTCCAATAATAATAATATGTATCTAGGTTTTTTGTATCAGATATTTTTATAATTACAAAGATCTTAAGCACATCTGTGATAAGCTGAATTCTGTATAGCTCAACTTGTTTGTTAATTGTATTGAGCAAAAGACATTAACGTAATTCTCATGATCTTCTCTGCCTTGTAACTGTGCAGTCCAGAATTCCCTCACAAACACGTCAACGATTTACTAAACATCTAAACAGCCTATTATAATGTATGTACTTAATTTTAATCACAGGAGCAATTCTGTAGAAGACTGAATTTAGGCTTATGTACCTAAGTAGTCTTTTATGTTTATGTTAGATTTTCTAAATTAAATACTGTGAGTCTTATGGCACTGGAAGTTTAAGTATTGGGCTATTCAGTATATTGGCTTGTGGAAACTTTCTCCTGTTCCTACATGACTGCTCTGAATACTAATTTAGCAATGTTATATATTTACTGTTCTGCTTAAAAAAAAAAAATATATATATATATATATATGGCAAATGTAGTGAATAACTATGACTTTCACCAGATCTGTGAGAGCTATAATGAGTTTAAGCATTTTCTAGATGGAGAATGGATCTGTAGATCCATTTCCTATCTTGATCTCTGCTAAGACATCATTAGCTTACATATAAAGCTATGGTGAAAATAGTATAGAAAGAAATTATCGAAGAATCGGAGAATCTGTATACATTCAACCACAATGAGCAGAAAACTTTGCAATCTGGAAGTGTAAATGCACTTTGGTATATTTAAATATACCTGTTTATTACCCAGAGATCTTCCCAAATACAATGGGCTTCTTTGTAGGTAAATATTTTCTCAGGATCAAAGCTTAAATAACTTGTAATGTTCATTTTCATTCCATTAAATAATACATTAAAATGCTTTCTTACCAGTGTGGGTAATAGCCTAACCTTTGATGAACAGCAGAAGGTTGTTCAACACCACTGTTAAAGAGCTTCTAGCATAACAACTTGTGCCTGCATAAGCAAACAATTTGTCAAGCAGGAAAGAAAGATTTTGGTTCTGTGCCATCTTTCTGTTTGAAATCTTCTCCCACTTGCAGTACAAAAGGATTAATTTTGCACTTAACAGGGCAGGAGAAATTTTTGCCAAAATTGCTCAGTTGCCACATTATTTGTTTTTTTTCTTTTTTACCATAGTTTTGCAATGAGGTTTTAGAATTTTATATTCACTGGAAAAAGGAAAAAAAAAAAAAAAAGTATTTTATATATATGTATACATACGCACGCACAAATGCAGGCAGCCACAATAAGAGGCCCAAGAAATCTGATAGGACTGAGGCAAAGCTTTTCTCATTAGAAGGAGTGAGAAAACCTGAAAACCTGCATTTTTCTCTGTTAATATAAAATATGAGTTGGAAGGGGGTGTGGAGAGTGGAGTGGTCAGAGAAAGCGTGGAGAGAGACTCATGGGATGGAGAGAGGTTTTGTCAATAGAAAACCCAAATTAGTACTAACTACGTAATGGAATGGTTAAAGATGTTCTGAGAACGAGTGAAACATTGTGGGTCAATATTGTGTACAATCTACTTAGAAAAAATGTTTTAAAATCCAACAAACAGGTGATGTAGCATGGTGTGCTCATCAGAAAAGATTTTAGTATTTCATACAAAAAATAAGTTCCTGTTAATGAATTAATCAGGGGTATATCTTAAGTTACAATCGTTGGTCGATGGCAAAATGTCCACGTCCTCCTCATGTATGTAGTTTCTGCTTTAGGAAGCAGCCAGAGTCTGTTAACAGCCAGCTTTTTGTGATCTTCTTTACTATCCTTCACCATAAGTAAAAGTTTAAAAAAAAAAAAAAAAAAAAAATTGTGACTTGCTTCTCTGGGTTATATTCATCAGCTGTTCATTTTCTTCCTAAAACTGCTTGGTGACCATCTTCCTTTTGTTCATATTCCTCTGCCCTCCTTTCTTCTCACTTCTTTCCAGCAAACAAAAAGCAGCGGGTAATGGTTGAGCCAAACATCTTAGCAAGTGGCTCACCCCTTCCTTGGTGCTCAGCTCACAGAAAAGATTGAAAAGACTTTCCATACTGAGAACTGGGGGACACTAGAGAGATCCCTGGACTTCATTAGGTAAGATTTTGACTGTAGTCTGATTCCAAGGAAGTAAAATACTGACCCTTGGAGGCTGGGTGGGGTGCGGAACAAGGACTGGTTTTCTTAGTTTGTTCAGATGCTGTACTGCAGGGACTGCAACATTATTTTTTGTTTTGAATGCTTTATTAGCAGAAACTCCTGCAGAAATACAGAAAATTGTCTCAGACTATATGCACTTCAGAAGAAGTGTGCAGTGTCTGTTATTCCACAATATCTCAGCAATTCCCCTTGCTTGGACATGGCCTTGGAATACTCTTGCAGCCTAAGAGCCTTTTTCAGCTGAAGTGTTTGATGCTAGGTAGCTTTATTGAACCACGGCTGCTACCTTAACAAGGAGGCCACTCCTTTTTCTTTTGTCTGGTAAGACGCAAAACCATGTGTTTATGTTGAGACTGCCCTCCTTTTTCATGGAGCACATATTCTGCTTTTTTAATTGAGAACCACCTGTGAAATGTCTGCCATGTTGCAGAAGAATGACAGTGCTGTGTAATGGTTGGTTGATTTGTGGAGGACAAATCCCAAAATGCATTTCCTTCTTATTACTGTGATTCTATGAAGAGAACAAAATTTATTTAAAGCAGCAGGTCATTAAGAAGAGGCTTAAACTCTGTTATCAATCTGGTGATGTTTTGACTCCATGTTATTTCCTTTGGTCAAGGCAGTGCATACTTTTCCAGTGCTGTTAATGCTAATTTATTTCTGTCTTTACTCTTTTATTACATCTTTAGAGATCTGTTACTTTTTCCTGTGGTTTACATATGATTTGGAAAGTCAAAATTGATGAGGCAACCTCTTGAGATGGACAATGGCTTTCACTTAAACCAGCAAAGGACATGTTAAAAAGTGTTGCAGAGCCCCAGCACTTAAAAGTCTGAGTTAGGCCTTCAGAAACTCAGAAGAGGCTTGACAATTAGGGAGGTTTAACTAGTAGTATTTTGTATTTATTTGACTTGTGGATTTGAATTGCTTGGTGCTTAGGAATCATGCTATTAAATTTTTTCCCCATGGTTAAGAGTGTAAGAAATTGTGTGTGTGTGTGTGTGTTTTTTTTTTTTTTAAACCAAAAGAGTACAGGATTTGTCAAATTGCATGATTTCACAAGCTGAAAATATCAAATATTGTTCAGCACAAAATAAAATACTGGGAATTTACAGTGCTGAAATTAATGACCAAACTCTTCAGCTCAGCATTGGTGTGGATGGAATGACTGCAATACAAATTTGACTGTGAATGTGGGCTATCTCTATTCATCTATGATGTGACTGCCGTTTGTTGTGCACTGGCTTTCCGGAACAATCTGTGTTTCCTCTACTTTTCTAGTACCCTGATCGTGGTACCTTAGAGCAGGAATCCCTCACCATGTTCCTTGCAGTGCCTCTTGCTTGTAAGTTGTAGAAAATTTTATGCCAAGAACTGAATTCTATATGTGCACTGATGTATTCTCTTTGAAAGAATTCTGGCACATTTCTATGGGAGAAGACCATAAGAGCTTTCATGGAAGAAGCCTCACTGCTTGAGAAAGGGACTGGGAAATGAATGGGACAGACTGTTTAGCAGGGTCTGTTGTGATAGGCCAAGGGAAAATGGTTTCAAACTAAAGGAGGGCAGATTCAGACTGTATAAGAAATGTCCCTTCCAACTCAAATGATTCTATGATTCTATTCTATGATTATACCTCAAAGAAGAAGAAATAAGTATGGCCAAGACTCACAGCCACCAGTTCTCTCAGAGGAAGGATTCTGTTAGTTAAAAAATGAAATTATTTTTAAATACAGAGCTTCAACTATCATTCTGGCTGAACTCCATCAATTTAATTGGAAGCAAAATTGCAGCACATTAATCATTTTTTCCAGCACCATTTTTATTTATTTACTTTCTGCCACTGCTGGGTAAGAGGTTTTGGCAAGAAGGCACCATGTCTGGTAAAAAGCATTCTTCCATGCAGTGTATGCATGTTTCATGTAATATATATGCAGTGATCTCCATAAATGCTCTAACTGGAGTTGGTGGGAAGTGATTTCGTGCTTCTGGTAATAAAAAACAACACAGTGAGTTAAATTTTCAAAAGACTCCAGCATTCAGCAGTTCCCAGTGAAATGGTGTGTCCAGCCTATGTGTGAGCCTTAGCCCTTATTTGGTGTACATTAGAGCTGAGATCCCAGTTTTAGGCAATGAGCTTCTGCAAATCAAAGTGTGTTTTCCAAAGGCATATCCCTACTTGTTTCCTGTCTTTCTCCAAAAGAAGCTTCTAACTGTCATTGAAAAATGCTGTTAAGTTTCTTAAGTGCTGAAGTGTTGCCTGCTTCTTGCTTCATGATTCTTTTTCCAATGGGAATGCTTCTTTTTATGTTTGTTTGTTTGCTTATGTTATGTTGCTACTGTGTTGCTCTTTTCTCAAAAGAAAGGCATAACTCTTCATTATCTCTGATGTCCATTTTCAGGAGGTTATGTGTAGTAGTATTTGTCATACTCCGTGATGATTTTTTTGCTGTTTATTCTAGATTTTTTTTTTTCTGGTCTGCAAGTCAACAGGAGCATTCATTGAGGAGAAGAGGGAAGCAGGGTGAGTTGCCTTAAGGCTACACCTCTTAACAGTAGCAGAGCTGGGGTCAGCTTGCAGAACTGCTAATCCAGCTCTCCAGATGCATCTGCTTCATTGTCTGTGCCAAAATACGACACTGAGAAGGCCAGGAAGGCAACACTATTTGTCTGCATTGTCTATTATACTACAAAAAGGAAAATACTGTTTAAAGATTTAATGAGAAGTCCACACTTTATCATCCAGTACTATGCTGATCTGCACTGTATACTGCAGATGTCTTACAGATATTGCCTGAACTGACATCAGCCGTAACTGTGGTCCCACTCATGTTGCTCGCTGCCACTTTGGCATACCTGCCATTAGTGGAATTTGATGTGTGAAACGTTTTCCTGAAGTATTCATCAGGGTCCTCCATCAGAAAGAACTGACTTTCTGTTCAAGTTCTGGAAAGCAGTGGGGAAGTCGTGCCCTTGTTGCAACCTAGGAATCAACATTGCAGTGAGCTGTGAATATGCCTTTACAAGAACAAACAAACCAAAGGTCCTGGATCTGTGCCTGTCTACATTTTTCTCCCTTTAATTGCAATTTTAGTTTTCTTCAAGTTAATACTTTGGATCAGAGTTCTTGCAGTTTCCTCAGGATTTTCACGTGATGCAGAACAGCACCAAGGGACCAAAACTGCATGTTTTACTTGACAAAATACCCATTCAGAGGGAACATTAGTTTTTTTTTTTTACTAATATTTTTCAGTATTTCTGCTATTGTATTTCTTTTTAACACATGACTTACTAGAAGTACCCTGTGGCCGTATTTATGACATGAAGCAGAATAAGTAAATTTGGTTGTGTATCTTGTAACTAAAACTGGACCGATTTTTACCTTGTTGCTTATAGAATAACATGAAGTTTAATTTAACTAATTTAATTCCAAACTTTAAAAAAAAAAAAAAAGTGGGGAAAATGCAATAATATGCAGTAATTGACAAAACATAAATGATTATTTCCCTGAAGTCAAAGTGTCAATATGTAAAAATTAGGTTATCCTAGAATCTCTAATCAAAGAATTAGATTTCTCTTTTTATTCTCCTGTTTTTGTTCCTTGGTAGCTTTTTCTCCTTATAAATTTTGAGAAAAATGTCTCTATAAATATCAAATGTAAGCAGAAAATGTAAAAATCACTAAAAATAAAATAGGAGAGCTCTTCAAGTTTGTGGGCCTTTTTTTCTTGTAAATTTAATGCAAAATGTTATCATTCAGGCAGCTATTTCTACTGAAGATAAAGCTAAGCAAGAAAAGGATGTAAATTTTGTCATTTGCAATGGATGGAGTGAGTAGAAAAGAAATGAATTTTTCTTTAGAGAATCTTTGTGCCTCTACTGTACAGCATATCTAATGTATCTGTTTTTAAATAATTACCATAGAGTACCAAAGCTTCCCTCTTCAAAATGGAAATATTCCTGTCTAAACCAAACACGTATGAATATTTGGTATGAAGGCTTCAGGTTTTAAAAGATAATCAACAAACAAAAATATTCACCTTTGGGGCTGGAATAAGAGATACAGAACTGTACCACAGAGCTCTTCAAAACTTTTCCACTTTTTGCCACTGTGCAGGTTAAAAACACTTTGTTCATAAAATGAAAGCTGACTCCTAACGCTGTGAGTTAAAAGAAGAGTTATTACGGCTAGTCGCTGCGCTGAAGGAAATTGTGTTTTCATTGATCCTTAGTCTGGAAGATAGTAAGTAGCTCTGGATTAAGGTACAGGTTATCCTTTAAGAGTGTTCTGGAAGTTATTTTTTATTCCCCCTTGCCAATGTCCATGCGCTCCCTCTGGATTAAACAAAAATACCCATGTAAAGGGTCTGAATATGTACAATTTCAGTGTCTCTCTAACACCCACATGGTGTAGGCTTGTTACCAACAACTAGAACTGAAATAATCACAGGCAAAACTTTATTTGAAATGCAGTGTGTATGTTAGGTCTGGGAGGGAGAAGAGACAGTAATTCTGAAAGACACGCATGCGAGTCAAATGCCAGCCTTTCTTTTGTAGTCACTGTCTTCTGGTTAAAAGATAACTAGTAAATGTTCCATGCTTCATGTCCTTCCTGCTCTACATTCTCTGCCAGTGGACGTTTTTTACTGATACAGGCATGCGTGTATGGATGTGGAAAGTTCCAGTAAGGAATGAGTACATAGCAATGCCACAGACAGAGGCTGCAAGAGTCAGGCTGTAGTAGAAGATTCAGAATTAATTTTTCAGGCAGCCTAACAGTTGGATTGAGTTTTGTTTTATCAGATTGCTCTTCTAAATAAATGTCTGTGCCTCTGTCTTTGAAAGGATGAACGGAGTTTCATCCTCTATTACTAGAAGTTGCATTAAATAGTCAGGATTTCATAGAATTTATTTTCTACAATATATCAAAGTGGACAGTTGAGAAGAGCCTTGGGAAATGGTATGCCTCTCGTAGAAATCCTTCTACAACTGGTTGGTGGTGATTAATGTTCCTGCCTGCCCTCCTATCTAAAGGTCCGCTGCCACAGCGCCAGCCATCTCCTCAGGGTTAGCACCACCGAGAGGGAACGCAGTGTTGTTCCTGGGGACAGCTCAGTACAAGCCCTGCTCAAGGCAAGAGGCCTTCTGCAAGGAACAGGCAGATGAACAAAGAACAGGAAGGCTGGTCTCTGATGTGAGGAGGGGTGGGAAGACTGAGCTGCAGTTTCTGCCTTTCTTTCTTAACTTCGTTAACTTCAGCAGTCACTCAATATGTGTAGCACAGTTCAGGTCACCAAAGTGAAGCTAACACATAGAAGCGTTGACAAGGAACCTGTTCATGCAGAACTGATGCTTACCTCAAAACTAGCTGAGATAAGTAGCTCTAATAAGATAGATGGTTGTGAAGTTTAGGTGGGCATCTGATTCTTGCATTTTCTGCCTTTGGTTGTACCAGCTTAGTAGAGTCTAATCACATTGCTAGCTATCATGAAAATCATTTAAAAGAGTTATTATTCACATATCTTTTATAAATTGCATCAATAAGTCTTTTCTATTATACAATAATTAAAAATGGCTGTATTATAAGCTAAAACTAATTATTCTCTTATGAAACTCATCTATCTAAACATATAAATGTAATACATACATATATATTTCTTATATTAATTTGATACTTTCTGTACATCAGATACATCCCATCCAGTTCCCAGTACTTAATTCAGCCATCACAGTACCATAGCCAGGTATATCTTGGGACAACTGGCAACTGTAATTCTCTGGGAAGAATAGTTGTTCTGCATCATTTTGGACTAAATTCTGTGACTGAGTAATAATTGAATTCTTGCTGAAATCCTTGATTTTAGCTGATTTTTATGGTCTGTTGTGTTGGCAACTGAAGTGTTGTGGAGCTTCCTCAGGCTCGTTGTGCCTTCTGCTTTTTATTCTTATTTCAAAATTGCTGCTAAGGCTGAGGACTTATCTTTTGCGTGTTTTACAACAGTGAAAACCTATAACAGCAGCAGTTAGTTCTGAAAAATATAACAGAAGTCTGTGATGTTGCTCTCTGATGTATTCTTTTTCTGCTATGGACATACTTGTGACTCACTGTGTTTGCCTGGGATCCATCTACCATCCTACGCACAAAGCTGAGTCAGTTCAGACTTTCTTCTGTCAGTTCATATTCAGGGACTCTTCATTCAGTGAGAACTGAAATTACCCATTACTTGTGCAATATTTACTTATTTAGAGCTTGATGGCAGTAAAACCAAAAAATTGTTTTCTGTTGCAGAAATATAAGAAATTACTTAAACTAATATATTTAATGGAGCTATAGCTTTAAAATAAAACGGCCTCCCACCAAAAACAAAAAACAAACAAATAAAAAAAACCCCACAAACCTAAACTGAAAAACTTTGTTCATTGGTATAAAATACAATGATCTCTTAGATTTATGCAGTAAACTGATATTACTTTGCTTTTTCCAATCTGACACACTTTCACAGAAACCTATTCTGCCATTGTAACCCCCTGACATAGAGTTAATTTAGAGATTTGAGAGTATGATGCAATATCAGCTGCGTTTGCATAACTCATCACTGTTTTCATTTGAAATCTCTCATTAGGACTCATATTACTGTTTGGAAACTTACGCTGTTCTTTTCTTTCCAATGAATGGGCTGATTTGGTAAACTTCTAATTGTATTCCATATGCTGGCTGTAAAAAGAGATGCTGGAGATCATACTGGATATAAAATTATAACATTATTTATATTAAAATTAATACTTCAAGCTAAGATACTAGTTAGAAATTCCAAGTTTACTAAACAAAAATATATTTTTGTTCACGAAGAAATGAAAAGTTATAGCATCTTCATTATTTTCTTCTGATGCATTTTTTTCCAGAAAGACTGAATCCCTTCTTAATTGTTTTAGAAGGAACATATGAGAAATTCATTTAAATGTCTTTAACTACCACTCAGAACGTGTTTGATTAACATTTCTGTGTTTTAAAATGTTTGTTTTATAACATCCGAGAAAAGCCTGAAAGAAATCTCTTGCAAAAGTCAAATTAATTTTTAGCAATGAGTTCTTTATTTTATGAAGCCCATATATCCCATGTTCCCAGATTGTCTGCAGCTAGTTTTGTAGTTTAGTTTTCTTCCATTATTACATTAAATTTTATTCTAGTTAAAGCATAAACTGTCCATCCACTTGTTTCCCATTAAAGCTATTGTACAGAAGAAATGTGAAGTAAATTAAATCATCCTTTTGTTTTTTTCTCCTAACTCTATTCAGTAAGACATTTTAAAATCAATAAAAATCTGAAACTTAACAAACATTTTTCAAAACAGTTTTATGTTCTTGAAATACATTTTCTAACCATTTACAGTAGTTGAAATGACTCAGTTACACTTAATATATTTTTCAAAGATCCCCCAGAATTCTGTATGAAGTATTATTTTGATCTGTTAGTTTTATATGTTGACTTCATAAAATGCCACTAACCAAATCTGAAAATGTGGGGATTACATTGTACTTGTTCTCTTTATGTACTGAAAAATTGTTAAGTGTCCGTGTGTCCAAGGGGACAAAGAAACTGAAGTACAGAATATGCAATTCAGAATTTCTTTTTAGATACCAAAGTTGCTGACTGCTGAAACTGATAGAGTTCATATTAATTGAAATTTGGCAGTATGTAGGGCAAATGTTAAGTTGAAATAGACAGTATTTTAAATCTGTTTTGCCATTCAGATGCATATAATCCACTGAGTTCTGACAAATGTGGGCCTTGTAGACCTTACAGATTCAGCCCAGGGTTCGACCAGTCAGGTTAAATTTCCTGACCCACTTCGTTACTCTGATTGTGGCCATTGCTCAGAAAGAAAAGAAGGAAAAAGCCCCAGCACGCACACACAGACCTCAAAAAGAATTGTCATGGAAGAGATACTGCTTTAGTAAAAATTCTATTTTAATCTGTTAGAAAACTTGAACCTTGTCTTCAGTGTTTTGCTGGGGGTTTTAAATAAAAAATAATTATGATTTTGAGACACGTTAATTGTGTAAGAATACTGAATTTTGCTTACATTGAAGTAGATTTGTTCGTTTTTTTCTTTAGATGACATTACCGGCTTATTGTTTTTAATGCGAAGCAGGAGAGAAAAACTGATAAAGTATCTAGTTTGTGGTCAGCGCAGGAGTGTCACAGAAATGCATGTGAAGAAGGGAAACGTGTGCAAGCTTGA
The DNA here is from genome assembly GCF_905368555.1 of Meleagris gallopavo. NCBI lineage: Eukaryota > Metazoa > Chordata > Aves > Galliformes > Phasianidae > Meleagris > Meleagris gallopavo. The sequence continues at coordinate 5,179,948 of NC_139414.1, read as the reverse complement.
ACACAGGAGTTGTGAGCAACCCAGCAGAACAGATCCCCACCACTTTGGCAGCTCCCTGAGGGGCTGTGCCAGGGGTACCGGCCGCAGGTTCCCTCCAAACGTACCGATTTTTGGCAGAGAAGTGATGCTGTGGTCCAGATAACCTTCTGCAGGATACAAAAGGATAAAAAATCTACTTTTCTGGGGAAAAAAAAAAAAGTTAATTTCACGTGAAACTTCCATATTTCTTCACCTGACTGTTTTTAAATGCATGTAATGTACGCATAGGATACCTTTGTTTTGAACATCTGTTGTGAGATTAAAATAAGATCTTAATTTCTGGTATGCAATTGATGTTCAAAAAATGTAGGATAGAAAGCATTAGCTATCTGCTGGTTGACAAGAGGGCAGGATTAGGTTTCTTTAAGGGAATTACACTTTTGATGACCCCGCTACATATAAAACATGTTAGCTAATGGGGGTGTAGAGGGGGCAGATTTAAGTGTTTGATCAGGAAATCCTGCATGAGCATATTGGATGGAAATTTGATTAGTAACCTTAGTGACAAGGGGATCAGATCCACTCTCTACATACAATCAGATCTGGCAGTACATGCTTTTCTGTCTCTTTGAAGGAAGGGAACATTTGTACAGAATCAAGACAGCGTATTGGATAATTTAAAAAGCTGTTACATATTGAAACCTGGAAAATCACCTTTTTGATTTTATTTTGGAAATATGCTTGCAGTTATCCTGGTGATTTTTTAATTTATTATTATTTTTTTTTAAGACGAAGAAGAAGAAAAGAGTAAGGCTTTAGCATTTACAAGAAGCAGTGTTTTGAAAAACAGGCTTTTCCTAAAACCAACTTTATTTTGCCTCACTGTTGTAAAGAATGTTGGAAAAGGAACAGATGAGAAAAATAATAATTTTATCTATATTTACTTGATATTTTTGCTACAGTATCATTATGCTTTTACACTGGTTGTAAGCATTACATCTTTTGAGAAAGTTGATTTCATTTTGAAAGCCTGTTTATTTTTTTAGATCATTAAAGAAAGCTATCACATTTTTAACTAATGTGTTAAAAATAAATATTTCTGTGTTTTGATAGCAAAACTCTTTTATTTGTACTTGATTTTTGAGGGGAGCTCAAACTGTAGAAATCAAAAGGCCTCCCTTTCCTTTGGTGAGAAGTGTAAATTGAGGATGATAATGTGACAATGCTGATTTGCACTAGCCAAGCATCTGGACTCAACTGTTTGTTTTATAAAGAGAGAAGGGAAAACAAACTGCCTCCTACTCTCAAATACTTTGTGTGTAAAGAAGAGCAATGCTGTGTGTAGCTGCATGAAACTCAGTACAGAAGTATCCCAACCATATTTTGCTTATGCTGCTGTCTGTACACACTGAGAATAAAGCAGCTCATTGAATCTATTCCGTTTTATTAACTGGGAAGAGCTGCATGTCCTCAGCTTTGTGAGGGAGGGAGGAGTGAGGTTTGGCGGGGCATGGGCATTGCATGCAGGAGGTGCTGCTGGTATTGTGCCATCGTGCAGAGCAGAAGTGCCAGGTCCAAATGCTGGCTCTGCTACTGACCTTAAACAAGTCATTTCCTAGGTCTTTGCTCCTTCATTCACTGACGTACTCAGTTCTGACTTCCAGTCACTGAGAGTTTGGATGAGGGCTGAGTGTGTCTACATGTCAGTACAGCATTTAGTATCAGTGCCTCTCTGATTGTCAGTATTATCAATAAGATTCAGTTACCACAGAGAATCCTGGAGCCTGGTAACGCAGACTGATTTGTGTTTTAAGCTGGGTGTAGACTTCAGCTCTCAATTACTTGGGATTTTTGTGTTTATAAGGACAATGCTATGCAAATTCAGTTCTTAAAATCAGCCTTTGAGTTTAAAAAGGAGAAACACATCAAATGTTCCAGTGTGTTGTGGAAAAAAGTACTCAAAGTCCACTGCTAGAAGTAATTAAGTAATAACATCTGATGACACAAGGACTGTCATCTGTTTAAACTCAGAAAACTGGAAAGCTCAAGGAGCCCACATATCAGATAACAGCAACGCCTGCGTTGTGCAGCTCCTCAGCGACTCCAGTCCCAGGGTGGCTGAGAATTAACGACTGAAAATGCTAATTTTTAAAAAGCAGTGCATTCTGGAAAAAATAGGCAAGTGCATGGGAATGTTTCTTGATGACCTCAGACCTTTAAGTAGCTCTGTTTCTCTGATCTTAGTGGAACATCTTTTTCTTTCTATGCATATAAATTACAAGAGAATTGGGCCCTGTATGCAATTTATTTTTTGAAAGTAGTTAAACGAATATTAGCTTTTCCAATCAGTCTGATAAGTCTGTTTTGCATTTTGTTTATACAATAGTCATGTGAGAACAGCCAATACTTTTCATTGTAATTAATTCATCTAATAGTTCAAAAATAACACATCCAACAGTTTAAGGTCTCCTGCCCTTAGGATATGGTAAATGTTTGGTGTTGGGTTTGTTGTTCTTTTTTTACATTTTACTACTTGATGTCAAAATACTTAGAATTGTTTGCGTCTTATAGCTAATATACATTTTTTTCTTTTTAATATTATGGTCTTAATTGCAGGGAGTTATAAAAGAATGACAAAACGTAGTGGGGAAAAAAGATTCTGATCTGATTATAAAGGCTAACAACTAACCAGCAAAGTGGAACTTTTTTTTTAACACCATCCAATGATGTCACCAGTTTGAGGTTTCTCTGGGACTTTATTAAAATGTTTGTGACAGAGCCAATGTAAACCATCCTAAATCTAACACAGAGCTGAAAGGACTGATTTTAGGGAATGCAAAGATATGGATCACTGGGTCTGTCAAAGCGGCATCTTGAGCCAATTATTGGTGTCATCTTGAGCCAATTTAATCAATCCAAGGGGGACCCAAAGGGGGGCGGGGGTGCAGGGTTGCAAGTGTTGGTCAAACATTCTGGCAAAAGTGCATTTGTTGTAACAGCAACCGATCTCTAGTGTGTTGATTTACTTCCTATACATCTACTTTTGTGCATCCTGTAAATAATGGATTGATCATTTGACTTTCTTTTAGGTCTTTAATTGCTGGGTAACTTTTTTAGATAACGTGAGCTTAAAAATATTTAAGGCACTTCTAAATTGGAGATAATTTAGTATAAAAGAACCTGAAACACCATACGGTGTTACTTTCAAAATTGTAGAACACAAATACACTTCTGAACAGTGACATCTATGGATATTATCTGGGCCTACTTGTACACAAGTAATGCAGTGACTTCTAATTCCTATGATGTGGACTAGTTATGCAGTGAACAGCCTACTCAGTTGGGTACAGCTAAGCCACAACACAATTATTAGCAAAACAGAATGTGATGACTGTAGCTCTTTAAGTTCAATAATGTAAGTTTGTCTTATTGTGACAGATCCGTAGCAACAATCTTCAATCAGGAAATATATGCAAAGAATTACTTAATTGGAGTTCTACTCAAAGTGTCTTTTAGAGGGTTTTGTTTTGCTTTTTGCTTTAGGATCACATGATTTTGATGTACGATTAAGACTGTTTCGTATGAGTTAAAACCCTGCAAGCTCTCCCTCATTCATAAACTTCTAAAAAAAACCCAAGCAAACAAACAAAAAAAAACTAAGAAATCCTCTTCATCATTGAGATCTTTCACCTGGATGAGCATTTGAAAGTCAGGGTACTGTACATATTCTTTTGTATTATTTGTTTGTGGTTGTAATTTGGAATTAGTGATTGTATTGATATGTATTAATTAGTGATTAGTAATGATATGTATTATTGGAAGTTTATATCACTAATATTTACTAATAGTTCTATAATTTGTGTCTTGTATTATTTAAAGATAGGATCATGACTAACTTCTATATGTCAAGAACTGAGAGAATGAAATACAAGTTGATGTAGGTATCAGTAAGGAAAGTCAGTAGAAACAGCATACAAATCCATGCATATTAGGACTAAAAATACAATTCCTACGTGTGATAAATACAGTATGTGTATTTTGAGTATGTCTCATAATGTTTATCTATGAATATTCAAACTAAATTAGTGAGAAAGGAATATTTGTTTTGGATAAGATTTCTTGGAAAAGTAATTTACTTTTTTTGGAACTGTTAGCACCGCGGCAAATTATGTCACACTGCAGCAGAGAAATGACAACACAATGAGATGGAATGTGAGATGAGATGATAAAATGGAAGCTAAAATTTAAAGAAGTACACACTCAGTTTTCCTATTGCATCTTCGCTGGTTGAAAAATTGTCTATTTGCTTTAAGGTATCTCAGCAGATGAGCAATTAGGTAAACGTTCAAAACCAACTTTTACCCTATTGCATTCCTTTATTAGGCCTGTTTTATTCCTTCAGGTTGTCTTTCTTACTGCTAAATGTACATGGCAAAAATAACAACAAGTACATTGAAGAATATTCATAGTGTGTTTACTTATCTCTCTATACCTGTGCCATTTTTTTTACATGCCAACTGTTGTTGGGGCATGTATCTCTAGGATGGAAATCTTCACATGGGTAGACAGGTAAAAGGCCCAGATACTCCTTGGAGTATTGAGGATGTTTTAGAATAAATCTTCAGATCTCTGCAGCAGGATCTGCTTCTTGCAGTATAGCAAGGAAGAGTTATGGCAGCAGAGCAGCAGTGTTAATGGGGTGACAAGCATAAGGTGAATCAGAAATGCAGTGCTTCAAAACTCAGTTTTTCAAGTAAACATCTTCAGAAGTGTTGGTTGTTGAACAGTGAATTAGTTTCGCATTTCATCAGCAGAAAGAATTTTGAGTTTTGTATTTGTGATGCAAGGTATGGCAGCTTAGAAAGATTACATGAATTCCTGCTCTTCCTTACATTCACAGGTCAGTAAATATTAGCGCTTAATTTGTTGGTAAATGAACATTTTTGTTATATTTTGTTATACTTGTGTAATTTTTAATCACTCCTTTTCAGTATACATTTTCATCTTAGTCTTAGCAACATAATTCTGACAGTTCAACTTCAGTTATAATCTGCTAGCTCTAGGTCTGTAATTTATTATTTGCTCTAAAAGATCAGGTCCAGAGTTTCAACATCCCTAACTGAAAGTTTATACCAGTCAGGACAGAAAATTTTTCTCTATGCCTAGGTTGAAGTACATTACTTCTTTATTGAATTAATTATGATAAGGATCATAACTTTAAACTAGGGGTGAGGTGCTGGCTTTCTACTAGGATTGCTTGAAGCAATTTTCATCTGAACATTTTTGTAGAGTTATTGAGTCTGGCAGGTCTGAACTTTATGAGTGAGTAACTTTCTCCACAACTTAAAAGAGGTTGGACATTGATCCAGGCAAAGGTTTACCGTATCCCATGTCTGTAGCCAGAAAAATTTGCACTGCATACTGAACAAATAACTACAGAACCAAATTAAACACATCTTATGAGCTTTTAAAATAAAAGCAATGCTGGTCCTTTCCCTGAGGGATCGATCAGGGAACTGAATTAATATGACAGCTTTACTTCTTTTTTATTTGTTTGAAGTGGAAGTCTAAAATGGTTTTTGGTGAAGAAAGAATTAGTCTACTAAGTATGTTTATATGAGTCTGTTTATTCATGTAAGTCCAAATATAAATGTTATATCTCTATCAAACTTGAGAAAGTTGGGCTTCAAAAGCAGATAAAGATACTAATCTTACAACTACTGTTCCCCCCGATTGGCTTAACAGGTCTGTGAACAATAGAATTAAATTATAGATCTTTGAAAAATTAAAAAAACATATCAGAAAAAAGAAAAAAATTATTTAAGAAAATCAGGTTCTGTTGTCTTGAGTCAGATGCTCAGAATTCATGCAAGACCATAAACAGAGAGATTTTCAGACTAAGTATGGCAAGAGGTTCTCATCTAACAAAGTGAGTGGGATAATTGCTCAAAAAATAATGGCTTAGTGTAAGATTTTGAAATTTCAGAGCTGTTTCTATGAAAAGGTTGAAACTCAATTGGATTTTTTTGGAGGTAGTTTTGTAATAACACCTTTTGTCTTCTATAGGCTTACTGAGTCTTATGCTATGTTATAATAATAATCAATATTATAGTATTGATCTTTTGCCTTGGCTAAGTCAGTAAATATTTTAGTTCTGCCCAATTTCCACTTATTCACTTCCTGTGCAAAATAAGGGCAACACACATGCAAAACCCATGTTCCCTAGCACAGTGTAGCTACAACTGCATATGGAATATCCTGTCAATAATAAAGGAACTAAGAGTATTGAACAGTTGCTGTGCAGATGAAAAAAAAGGGAAAAAAGGGAAAGAAAAAAAAAGAGGAAAAGAACGTTTATGACATCCCTATTTCTGAAATTCCTTAAATTCTTAAAGGCTCAGTGCTCAGATGGAATAGAAAAGACAACTGCAATACCAACCAAGGAACTGATGACAAGAAAGAGAGAGAAAAAAGGAGAGAGAAACAACCTTACCACTGTGATATGGCCTTTTAAACAATGCATATAAGTTTGGTCACCCAGTTTGAAAATGCACAGTAGATCCAGAAAAGATGTGCGATGAAGCAACAATTAAATCAATGACGTAAAACATACTCCATCAGGGGGGCCAAACAGAGTAAACTTCTGGACTGAAGGAGAATTTTGGTCAGGAGATGCATAGTATGGTTAAGATCCATATAAAATTTGGAGTACTGTTAAATAAGTGCCATAAAGAAGGAGAATTAGATATGTTTATTCACCGTTTTTCACAAAACAGAACTTCCAGACTGTCCAGTGAATTTGTCAAGCAATAGATTTAAAACAAAAGAAACTGTGTGTGTGTGAAATTTATAGTTGTCAGAAGTTTGGGGGTGAAAAAGAGGTTCTCAGTTTGGTGAGACTAACTCATGAGTACAAACTTTGTTTCTGAAAGCCCCTCATCCACTCGTTGCTAGATGCTAGAAGGTTATCCCAAGGAACATACTGGACTCAACTTCCTTCAAAGCCATGCTGCTAGCAGCTGTGAAAGACCATAGGCCAGTCAGACTTTTCATAAGAATTCACAGTTAATTCTACTACTGGAGTAGCCACTACCATTACCTTTTCTGTGATCCCAACTACACTTTTGAAGGTCAGATGTTTTTTATTTTAATTCTATTTTTTTCTTCCTATTGACTGTGCAGCCTGCCTGGTTTTTGTGCATGAAAAACACAGCCTGTATTGGCACTGTGTCCCATTACCACATTCAGTGCCAAATACAAATGCTAATAATGATAGAATTAAAATATTTACAATTTGTTAAGAGTTTTCATTCAGTAATGCTCATTTGGAACATCCACACTGCCAGGCTGTAAGTCCTGTTGATCTGTTGGTTCATGTCCTCATGCCCAGCTATCTCACTTTTTGAGTTTACTTTCTGCCCAGAAGCACGAGGCAAAAGGCCAAGAGCGCCATGCTTGATGTCCCTTTTACTCTTCTCTTTTCTGGCATCTATAAGCTATCTGTTACTCCATTGTATTTGCTCTTCAGGACTAATAAATTTATGTCAAGTTAACATCACCATTTGTAACTATTTTCCAACTGTGACATGAAAAGCTTAGGATGTCTTCCAAAGTGAAGACTGAATTTACACAAATGTATGCATCAGACTTCTCATACGTATCCTTATTTCTTATATCTAAAAGAAATATGTAACACCTTATTTATTTTATATCTTTTATTTATATTTACTTACCCTGACATTGTGTCTTGTCTGGTGAAACATAGCTATAAACTATAATATCTAATAAAGTGGAAATAGTGTTTAGTGAGCTTTTGGTTGCTGTCTTAGTTGTTGCCTACAATCACGTTGTTCAGTACTCCAAAATCACGATTTACTGTTCTCCTTTCTGCCTAAGTAGTGCAGTTTGTACTGCTGCTTTTAATGTAATGGTAATCCAATGAATTGCTTTCACTTAGTGTCCTACAGCCAGGCATTACCTTAGTTTCAGATGGTTGCTGCAGTGCTGTTGGCTTAGTTTGGGTGAAAATTCTTTGTATTCTTTATTTTTTCTTTCAGTACTTTTGAATTCTGTTTAGGAGATACTGTATCAGGGCTGGCTGCTTTGGTAAGCTCTGTTCTTGGACAGGATGGCTTTCTTTATTTGGCAAATGTTCATTTCTGGTGTTTCTTGTATCTCTTTCCAAGAGATTTGCTCTGAATTCCAGTAATTATCAGATCTCTTGTCAGGGACTCATTCCCATCCCCATAACCGGCTTCTTAGCTTATCATTAGCAAGGTCTTTTATCACCACCACCTTCTACTTTCTTAATATTTTTTCTTTGATTTTCTTTATACCCTTCAACTTAAGTCCTCTCATGCTTCTTTAATGCCATTAGTTAATATCTGGCTTGCTCCTCTTGATTAACACAGACACCTTAAAATGCTTGCTATCAGAAATACGTATCAGTTCTGACTGTTCTCCCCGTGGCTACAGCTCAGGGTTTGCAGATTCTAAGCTCATCTGTGGGAACATTTGCAGGCTGATGGCTGTCTGTACACTCCATGCTATTTTGTAGCATGAAGCTGGACTTGAAGACCTGTTGAAACAGAACATTCCTTCAGTCCATGCTTCTGTCTTTACAAAATAAATTCATTGGTTTATGAAAGTGATTAAAAACAACAAACATATAGTGATAAAAAAAACAGTGATGTACATTGATCACTTGCTAAGATTTGTTTTCTGTAAAATATTTAGACATGTAAGGTGACATTTTGAGAACCTAAGAAAGCAACTGAGTTGATAAAAGCATTGTGTTTGATAACAACAGTAGTAATGATCAGTCTTCTGAGATGTAGCTATGCTTGCAGATATTTCCTGTGAAAGGGAAGTCCAAATCTTCTGTTTCTTCCTACTCAGCTAGTGGTGCACCTGGCCAGATGAAGAAGACTCTGGGCTCCACATGCTGTTCTGAGCAGTTTTGAATATCTGGCCTCCATGTTTTCATGACAAATATGGAGTTGCCCTAGTTGCCAATTCTGATCATTACTGAAAACCATGTCCTTTAAATTCTGCTTACTAAAGGCAACCAGAGGCTTCCCCCACAGCAAGTTTTCCTCAAGTCATTTTGCTGAAGATTTTCCCACTCTTTATGCCATGGCAACTTGTCCAGTGCATATGCTGAAGGGAGAGGAGATCAAATCAGGACACTACCTCTTGCACTCCGCTAACAACATTTCTACCTCTTCTGGCCTCTGAAACAGAGAGGGAGTGAAAAAATTCATGAATGTTTCCTCAAGGTAATAAATACAAAGTTAGAACTTACTCAGCGAAGAGAAGGGAGCTGTTGTTTTGATTTTTTTTTTTTTTTTTTATTTTTTTCCCTTCTCTACAGTTAGGAAGTTATTTATAATACATGAGATACTGGAATGGGTTATACAGAGAAGCTATGGGTGCTCTATCCTTAGAAGTGACCAGTTTCAGATTGGATGGGGCTTTGAGCAACTTGGTTTAGTGCAGCACTGAAATGGATGATCTTTAAAGCCCCTTGCAACCCAAGCCATTCCATGACTCTTTTATTACAAATCCTTTCTGTTGTACTAACACATGAGTTTTCTTTTAAGGCAGTTGCAATGCTTTCCTTGCAGACAGATAACCAGTTCAGTCCTGATGTGTGAGACGCTTCAAAGCCAAAGAAGTTCTGAATTTAGGAAGAATTATGATTGCATCCTATTTTTTTCATATGAAATAGACAAAAAGTCTTTTGAAAAGTTTTGTTGCACCTTACATGAATAGTTGTGGGAAAAGTGTGCATATGCATCCACTCTGATAATCAATCAGACAGGCACTTAGCCTTTATATTTTAATTTTTATTGTCCATAGGCAACTTTGCCAAGAAGGGTTATTCTCTTAGCATCACTGTATATTTTGTACAGAGTACAGAAAGATTAGTTGTTCTTCTAAAACATCTGTTTATATTTAGATTTTGTTTAATACCCCAATATTTTGTTATTGATATTTTTAAGACTTTTCCATGTTTGGAATTTGTCTCTGCATTTGATTTTCATTTTGCTGTGGTTTTTGCTCTGTACTCTAGTTTAATGCAGTGTTTAAAAGTAGTGGCAGTCTGCTTTAATGACTCTGCTTTAAGTCTTAGGCCGGATTAATTGTAGCATGGTAACATTTTTACCAAAGTAACAGTTGAAATGGATTGTGTCAATAAGATGGAATTTGATGCACTTACATGCAGCACTCCTGTTCAGGTCTGCATGTAAATGATTATGGGTACAGACAACATGGGACGGTGTGTGTTACTGTGAACTCAGCAGTGGATGAACATCATTATTAAGCACCATTTGAGAGACAAACGTCCAAGATGCACCCTCAGAAATCAGCATTACTGAGTCAAGCAAAGTGAACATAACCTGTACCTTGCCGAAAAAGCGCTTCTGTGTGTGATGCTGACAGCAATTGTAAACCTTAAAGACTGAGTATTATCTGTTGATAGCTCACGCAGACAGTCACTCCTGTAAATTCACAACCTGTGATGGAAACCTCAAAGTGCTCTGGGCAGCCATGTTGGTACATGACTGGTGGAAGTGTATGTTTTGGAATGAATTAGAGCCAGTGTGTGTGTGATGGTGTGCACCAGGCATGAGTCATTTGTAGGATTTAGCCCCAACTAAAGAGCTCAAAAGCTCCTAATACTTGGAGCCTTTCTTGGATACCTTTCTGTGCTTCAATGAACAGAAATGTTTGAGGAGGAAGCTGACCTGAATGGTTACATTCAAAGAACTAGCCTAAAGCAGTAATTACAACTTTTTTTGCCAAAGCTGTTCAATTCTAAGTTTATCATATATGTCCTGTGAATTATGCTTGTAATTTTAACGTGCTTCTGAGCTTGCTTACTGATTCTTTACATGATAAAGCAGGTAAGCAAACAAGTTCTGTCTGTACTGTGGGCTGAACCTGAGTTCTGTCCCTGCATTTGTGTGGCATTTGGTTGGAACCAACAATTTCTGCCTCTCACTCAGCAGGTCTGAGGAACTTGAGGCACAGCAAACACCACCTGTGGCAAGCTTATTTCTAGTCAGCGCATTATGTACTCAGGATGGCCTTGCATCACCTTGCAAAAGGTGATGGAAATATATTCCACTTTTCACTTCCCTAAAGAAACATTGTAGTATTATTTAATCAAATCACCCATGATCAATTTTCAGCATATATGTATACACAGGGATTTTCAGAAGTTTTTAAAATTTAATGGGAGAAACTGAAACACTTAAATTCCTTTTCTGTATGTTTCCATCTGCCTAGGAATCTCAAACCCGAAAGCATCTTCAATTGAGCTGTTACATCTCTTATCCAGCTGAGTTTCTAAAACAGCCCACAGTGTGTGAACTTCAGTTCCTGGTTCTTCAGTCTTGACCTGGAAGACAGTCTCCTTTCGTTTGCTCTAAACACAATCTAGTCAGTCAAAGTGCCAGTAAATCTTAAGCTTTGAGTATTATTGTTTCTTTTTATCCTATAATAGGTAAAAATAAGATTAAATGTCAGTGACCCTAGAGTCCAATGTAAACCAGCTTTCATAATCAATGATAGGTTTCATTCAAAACAGCAAAGCATGGTGAGAAAATATTTGTGATTTACCAACAATGTGAATCCCTGGAACCCTATCACTGTTAACAGAAGATCCTGTTCGAGGACATTACAAAACGATCCTACTTGTTTACATTTCTTCTTAAAAACAACTGATAGAATGAGTTTGAAATTTATCTTGCATGCTAAGGACAAGTCTCAACAATGTCAGCATGTTCTCACATTGAAACTCTTGTGAAAAAAAAATAAATAAATAAAATAATGAGAAATTCTAATACAAAAGGTATTTCAGTTCACATATTCAGATCAAATTCTTCTTGATACAATCTCTAAGGTTGCAGTACATACCTGATGGCAGTTACACACTGTTTTCTTGATATCAGTAAGATTTGTTCACATGGGAAAAGGCTGTAGACTATCAGAACTCTTATGAGCATGTTTCACTTAGCACTGAACTGCTCAATGCTATATATTTAGATGCTCAGCTGTGGGCAGGTACTGAGCAGAAACCTGCAATGTAAGAGCTCAGTAAATAATGAACTTTTGCACCAAACTAAGTTTTTCTCATAAATACAGAGATCGCTCAATGCTGGTCCTGTTTTCTTATTTTGCTGTTCAAACAGATACTTCAGTCACACTTTTGATGGCAAAGGATAACATTGCTGTGGAGGCTAAAGTATCTTTAGGTGTTCCAAATACAGGTCTATGATGTTTCAGTGCTGGATATTGTAAAGAAACAGAAGTTGAAATGGAAGGACCAGGCTGAGTTTGTCCTATGAGAACAGCTGATCTTGCAAAATGTTTTTACTAATACAGTTCTGAATCTTGTGAGAAGAGGAAATAGTTAAGTTCTAAGCTACTAATGAAGTTATTATTCTTAAGATATGAGTAAAATCTGTCAAAGCTCAATGCTTATAAAAGGCTGAGGAGAACCTTGACTTTTCCTTGTAGTACAAATTGCAGGGAATGTGTCTGAACTAGCTCTCTTTCAATCAGTGATTTTAGTGAATGTTAACAGTGAACAATCCAAAGAGTGCATAGGCTTTAATGGTGGCTAAGTAGTTTCTGTACTATTTGCATTCTAAAGGCCAAGTCCTCTCACTGTACAAACAGGCAGAGCTTTGCTCGAGTCTCTGTGGTTCTAATTTAACATTTACTTCAGCAGGAGCATTAGAACTAGACATTTTTGCAGAGTTGAGGACACAAGGAAAGAGCTTGTGGATCTGGTTAAGGCAGCATTTCTATTTAATGTCTCTTTCTTTTAAATGGAAAAGGCTCTTTGGAGAGATATAAGGGCAGAATAAAAGACTCTTACATTGAAAATCCTAATCTTGTTCTCACCTGCGGAGAAGGGAATCTGTTCCTGTGTTTGTATTTTCAGTATCAGAGCATGAAACATTTCAGTGGCTATTGAGGCTCAGCCAGTATAACTTTGTTAGATACCTGAGAAAACAACAGGCCCAGGTTTTCTGCAGAAGTGCTCCAAGAGTGACAGGAACACGTGCCTGTAACCCTAAACAGCATTGTGGAGGCCTTTATCCAGAAGCCAAGTTTACAGATTTTGCAAAGACTTTAAACAAACACTGTAACTTTTAACATAAACACAATTAACTAGCTTAAATATTTATGCAATTCTCATTTCACTCAATGCATACATTGCACGTGATTTAGAGTTCCACAGAATCATAGGATGGCGTAGGTTGGAAGGGACCTTTAGGATTATCCAGTTCCAGCCCCCCCCTACCATGGGTGCCACCACCAGATCGGGCTGCCCAGGGCCCCATCCAGCCTGGCCTTCAACACCTCCAGGAATGAGTCATTCACAACAAAGAGTTTGCCCTTTAGCAGTTGCTTTAGGAAGCCCATCATTTAATGGCCACGGGTCAATGGTTGGATTAGATGACCTTAGCGGTCTTTCCCAACTTTAATGATTCTCTGATTCTATATCATTATCATTCTTATCAAACTCAGCTTTTCTGGAGCCAATAACTTTCTTGCCCAGCCCAAAGATATCTTCTGAATTTAGCACCTGCTCCAAAGGGTTTCAGGATTTGTTCATCTTAGCCTGATGAGCTGTTAGGAACAGATAGGTTCTTCCAAAGTTCCAATTTTTTTTCTGACCATGCTGAATATCCAAATATTTCAACAGAGTAATAGAATTTTTGCAATGTGAAATTAAGGACTAAGTGAAGGATGCTGGAACCAGAATACAGCATTACTATAATAACAATAAAATAGCTTTAATGCAGTCCCTATTTATTGGTAAGAGGGTAGAAACACCATAGTTGTATATACGCAGAGCCATTTCAGCATGCTTGCTCAAGACACAATAGGTGACCGATGTAATTGCTACTGTCCCATCAATATAGAATCAAAGCAAAGTGGATTCAGTGAAGACTTTCCAGTTGTGTATCACTTTTACATGTGACTTACCAAGGTTGCAGAACTGGAATTGAGCCTTGTAAAGTGAAACTGTATCTAGAGAACATCTCATTCAGAAGAAGAAACACCTTGCTTAGTAAATGTTTTTGAATTAAGTCCTACAAATTCCAAATGATCCCCTTATGGATGTAGAAATGAAAGCACAGGCTTTGTATACAAGTCAATCAGTCCCATAAAACACAACCAGTTAATAATCATAGTGAGTTTTCTATATGTCAGCATGACAAGGAGAAATCTAAAATCTGAGCTTATCAGGAATTCTTTTTACCCCACACCTAACATAGATGTCATATCTTTTTTTCCTATTTACCCTATCAGGCAAAGTGGCTATTTCATTTAATTTTATTATGGAAAGAGTCCACTTTTTCTTTTTACATGTATGGTTATTGAATGTCTGTGGGACTCTAGTATATATAGAGACTGTTATCATCTGAAAAAGCCTCACTGCTGAGGAATGACAGAAAAAATGGAAGTCTCCAGCAAAAGATCATTACATGAATCCAAAGCCAATTGTACTTAAATAGCACACATGGAGAGCTTCAAATGTTTTGCATCCATAGCTAAGTAGCCCTCAAACTGACTCCACAGAGAGTGATAGGATCTCTCTGTGACAAATAAACATAATGGTAGTCATTTCTTGGGAGAATTAAACCAGGTGACTTACTGGTTGTCTGCACTCAACTCCAGAATTGACTGGCAGAGCTGACAAGAGATGACATCTAGTTTTTGCACCTGTTCATAAGCTGTCATTATTCAGTTGCATTTTCAGTCGCATAATATCTGGGTATTAAACACCTTTATTTAAAAAAAAAAAAAAAAGTCCAGGACTCATAGTTTCAGAAACCTGGTAGAAATGTTTTTCAGTTGTTTTAACTTGTGTTGATTGCCTGTTTAGTCTCCCACATTAGATCAACTGTGTTGGGTTGGTTGAGACCAAAAGTCCAGTTAGCCCAAATTTCTCTCTCAAATACTTGAGGAACTCTGGGAGGGAGGATGAAAACACAATGTTTCTATTTTGTAATACTTCTGGAAGGTACATCTCCAGTCAAAGGCATGGAATATCAAGGAGGATGTAGCTGTTTCAATCTCTTTCCCCAGTTTGAGCGGATTTTGATGATACTGCTGTATATATGCCCAGTTCACTGATGGAATTAGTCACGTATTCATTAAATACTGAGAATTTATATATGTAATAGAAAAGTCCAAACCCATTCCTTGACTTCATTATGCTGGCAGTGGTGTTGTACAGCATGTAAAATTTGTGTACATTATTTACATAACATACATAATCTCTAGGACTTAAGTCATGGTTTCACCAGTCTCTATGGTATCTTGTGTCTTTTCAAAATTATCAAAATATATTAAATACAGTAGCCTTATGATACACTTAAATGAAGTCAATAGTTTTATATGGTGTCATAATTCTTAACACAAAAGGGCTATCAGTGTGGAATCTGTTCTGGAAAAAGAGAAAGATAACATAAGTGGAAACAACTTTTATGGTTGTAATGATTCTCTTGTTTTCTGAGTCACTGCCAAACCAAATTTAAAGATAGTTTTTAAAATGTCTCTGCAAGTTTGTAGAGGTTGAGCATTTCTTTAGGTGTCTAAGTATGGACGTGAGCTCCTAACCAGAGGATAAACATTCTCTTTGGTACGTCTACTAATTCATTCCAGTGAACTGTTTGGTGAAAGATGCGACGAAAATGTATGTTAATTCTGTGTTAATAATATCAGGCAGTGACTTAGGGGAAAAAAAAAAAATCAGCATACAAAGCCCATTTACATAGCAGTTTTTTCTATTGGTTTCAAATATTGTGTACTGTCAGTGTGGATATTTGATGAGTTCTAACATAGGCACTATTACCTTAGCTTTATCTTTGCAGCTTATTTTCTTTAAAGCAGTTGCTTATGTTGAAGAACATTAGAATACTCTGTGTGACTGGAAATTATTTAAGAAACATACCTGAAATGGTGGAAACATACAAAGACTGCTCCAAAAGTAAGGCCTCCTATTTTATAATGTTAGCTCACAGTGTCAGAGGCAGATGTTGGTGGTATGGCAGTAGAGGCTGAACCTTCCTGCCAATATTCCATTACATTTTGTTGCCATGTGACAGATGGCAGCAGAGGAGCAGTCTGACAAAAAAGCACGGAGGTGTGCATATAAAGCAAAGGTGTGGAACTGAATTCCTCCATGAGGAAAAAATTACATCCATTGGAATTCATTGATGCTTGCTGAGCGTTTCTGGAGAGCAAACACTTGGCGTGTGCACAGTGAGGCGGGGAGTGGTGCCTCTCAGCAGTGGCCACAGACAGCGGGTCACCTCCACTGATGCAGACTTTTATGAGTGCAGCATGCAGTCTCTTTTTCACTGGTGAAAAGACATAGTTAATGGTGGTGACAGTGTTGAAAATTAGCATTTTGTAGCTGAGAATTTGCTCTATCAAATAGTGCTGTTGTGCTCTTTATAGCTGTTGCACTTTCCGTGGAAATTAATAGGAGACATTACTTTCAAAGTAATGTACATGTACCCATGTACAAAATCTCTTTTCTGTGGTTAGTTTCCAGTATATTACTAGAACTAGAAGATCTAATCCAACTGGGTGCATTTTGGCTAGGTGCAAATCAGGAAATAAAACTTTCTGCCATCACTTTAAGTTTGGAGTGCAAAACATGGACATGAATTTGGTCTAGCAGCAGTGTAAATCTGCCAGACCTCCCAAGAACACAAAAACTTCTTTTTCTTACTCTGTTCTTTATAGAAGAGATAAGATCGCTTTTTTCTATTTGAGATATCAGTCTTTCTGCTTATTCATAAAAAACTGCCCCTCTTTCAGCTCCTCCTTCAAAGGACAACTGATCCTGTGGGCCTTCTCAGTTGCTTCTGATTTACCCTTTCATAGCTATACAAAAAATTAAGGTGTGCAGACACAGAAATTATGTTGGGTCCTGCCAGTTTCTTTGGTGGGGTCTTGTCATTTTATCTGGAGTCTTAAAACAAACCTGTTTTCAGCTACTGACCTTTTAAGTGATGTTTGTTAGTGAGAAAATGAAAGTGCCTGGAGGTTTGGTGTTTTGTTTGTTTTTAGTAAATATCACATGTACCTCATTTTGCACAGCTGATGTTATTTTGTGTGGCTTTGCAGAGTTAAATTAAGGAAGATTGGAAAGGGGAAATAAAGGAATGGCAATTAAAAGGTCACCACATAAAAGTGTGCCTGGACACTTGCTAGCCTGTGTCTAACCAAGCTAGCAAGAAAGGTCTGCTTGTCAGTCATTTTACTTGGCCTCCAATTACAGAGATCCTGCACAGCACTCAGCTGTGCAAAGCGGGTAGAGGCTCCACTGCAGAACAAATGAGCAGCACAGTAAAGGCCACAGAAGCTACTCTCAGAAGATGCATTTGAGAGAGGCAGGAGGAAATATGAACCTTACTGTGGTGGCGGAGCTAATCTTGTCTCTGTGAGAACTAGCAAAGATTTCTCTATGAAAAATGATAAAGCTTCTCAGTGATGCATATCAAGGCCAGGCTGGATGGAGCAGAGATTTGGAACTGGATGGTCTTTAAGGCCCATTCCAGCCCATTCCAAAGCATTCTATGAGTCTATAATCTCTTGAGAGAAGTTTTCAACTTGCATGTGTACAGCTAGAGAATTAAGGTGCCTGAGGGAACTGTGAGGAGAATTCTCAAGATATTAGGAAGAAAAATATTAACTTGCTCCCAAGAACATTAATAGGCTGAGGGAGCTGGGCTTGTTCAGCCTGGAGAAAAGAAGGCTGCGGGGTGACCTCATTGCAGCCTTCCAGTACCTAAAGGGAGCCTACAAACAGGAGGGGAATCAACTCTTTGGAAGGGTAGATAACAGCAGGATAAGGAAAATGGTTTGAAGTTGAGGGAGGGAAGATTCAGGTTGGATGTCAGTGTGTAATTCTTTACTATGAGAGAGTGGTGAGGTGATGGAACAGCTACCCAGAGAGGCTGTGGATGCCCCGTCCATCCCTGGAGGTGTTCAAGGTCAGGTTGGATGAGGCCCTGGGCAGCTTGGTCTGGTATTAAATGGGGAGGTTGGTGGCCCTGCATGTGGCAGGAGGTTGGAGATTCGTGATCCTTGAGGTCTCTTCCAACCCTGGACATTCTGTGATTCTGTGAACATGTGGTCATGTTTCTCAAGTATATTTTCATACAAAGCATAAACTGGTTCTGAACATGCAGTGATTTATCGCTGCTGCCATTTGAAAGAGCAGACTGCTTGGGCCTGGGGCTTGCCAGTGTAATTGTTGAGTTTAATGCTGTGGTGCTCTGAACCAGTGGGGCAAATCAATGTCTTCTGTGATAATTCCATTTAAGACTTGTTATTTTGATAAATCACTGGGGGCAAAGGTCATCATCCCTAGGGAACTTTGATTTTTAGCTATCTGGCTTGGGATTTCTGTGTTTAACTTTACTGTTATGTTACTACGGACATTTGCATTGTCTCTGTTACAAATGTTTTGTTTTTCAGTGAGTTTTGAAAGCATCTCAGTTATTTATTTTAAAGTATTTAACCCAGAAAAATATCTTGTCTAATATATTTTCACCTGTTCAACATATGTTAGGCAGAGAACTTGAGCTGGAGTTCTTGTTTTATGTAGTAGTAATAATTAATATAAAGACATTCTTTAGAGTAGGATTGTTGCCTAAGTTGATGCCATCAGTGAAAACCTGGGGATCATGTCTATTTTAAAAGCCATCTGGGAAATCTATGCTGGTAATTTATTCATTATTCACAAAATATAAGTAAGTATTTCTCTGTTAAAATGGTGATTGCTGGTCTTCAGAATCAGGCACTGATTATTTGCTGATATTTGGAATAATTCAGAAGTAATTATTGGGAGTTACCTCCACTTACAGAATTAGATCCTTTCCCAGAAAGCTGTTCTGACAGAGCTTGAGTCTGGCTGGGGCCCATGCAATTTAAGGTGATGTCTCCTTAAACCAAGGTACGTATTTATATGGTAGCTGATCTGCCAGTAGGAAACACACTCGATGGCAGAGTGCTAAGACTGCTATGAGTTGAAAATTTATTTGCGTGTGTACTCCCAGGAAAACATCATTCCTGTACTTAACAATGCAGTGCTGATAAAAAGAGGAAAAAATACTTTGTTGATACTGATAAACAGCATTTTATTCACATCATTGGAGAAGTTATGAGCAAAGGGTTTTTAATAATGGTATTATATGCATTTTTCTTAAGGGGTAAATGCCTTTCTTTTCAAGTGTTGCTCTTCTGTGTGGGCCAGCATAGGGGAACTGTGACATGACAAAAAGCTGGCTAGAGTTGCTCCTTTTAGCTCTGACTTTAAGGGCAAAGATCTGTGCATCTGTATCTGAGGAGGATAAGCAGGAGTCCCGCTCAGGTAGCACAGCTCTTCGGATGAGGACGCAGAAATGCAGGAGGTCCACATTTGGCAATCTGGGATCTGCTTGTAGGAATCAGCTGCCATTTTAACACTTTGAAACTACTTGAGAATGTGTCCAGCCTATTCCCTAGGGACCAGCCAGGACAGTTTTAGCCCTTTGAAGAACAAAGAAAGCAGAGTCCTTGCTGCAAGAGCTCCGTGCCCTTTCACAAAGTTCCTAGTGCAGGCATAACTTTTTATTTATTTATTTTATGTCTTCAGGTCAGCTTTGATGAGAGGTGCCTTAACTCTTCTGTAAGGGCTAAATTTCCTGTCTGAGATAATATTTAAGATGAAGACTGACTCTTTCTCCTGTTTCCTTCCTACAGACCAAAAGGAGGTGCTTTCAAATACACAGCTTTAGTCTGGAGGAAGTATATGTCCAGCTTGTAGCCCTCATTGCTTCTACAGTGGCTAATGTTGCTGCTTACAGGTAACAGTTTTTTAACTCATTTGAACCTTTTCAGCCACTTCCTTCACTTTTAATATGCCATAGCTAAATTACACCTTTTTTTATCCTTGCTTCTGCTTGTATATCTTTGTGCCATTGTGGATGTGTAACTATTAGCCAATAAATTAACATTACTTCTGCAATGCCTTTATTCAGCTCTGCTGAATTACAGCATGTTCCTTCTTAAATGGAAGAGTGTTTCAGTGCCAGTCTTTAGACATTCCAGATCAAATTCAATCAAATACAATTTTATCTGTTATTACTGTATCATTATATTATTTCTAATAATATAATAGTATAATTCACTCAATGTGGATTTCAAAGTATAAGACACTAAATAACGATTCTACTTTAAAAAATACCATTCCATTGATTACTGCAACTAGTGGAAAAAATATGTAATACTTGAGAGGATACTGGGCTAAGCTTTTAATGGCCATACTCTTTGTGTTATGCAGCTGTGAAATAATTTGTACTCTTTTGCTTGTGAGAAGTTAAATAGTCTGATGATCACCATCATCTACTGGCCAAATACAAGGTTGATAATCCATAATTAAAGAAAAAGTGAGAATAAAACAGTATTGTAATTTAGACTGATATCTTTTCCCCTCCTGCATGCTGAATAATCTGTTGTTCATTGAGTCACCTATAAGTTTTCCCCTCCCATGTGGCTTGTCATGTTTCTTTTCTGATTTGTTTGTTTGTCTTTAAGTTGTGAATGCTGGCAGTTTATTTATACGAGCTAGGTTCAATGTAAATTATACCTGTCAATTTTGAAATTACTTGGTACATTATTTATACTTTTTATAAATTGTGCTCCTTCACCTGTAAACTTAGGAAAATACACAGATGTTCTGGATCAGTGTATTTTACTGTCTCTTCTGCCCTCTTATGGAACTGCTTGTACACATTAAGGACTCTTCACCCAGATCCCATTCAGTGGGACATTTGCAACTGATTTCAATAGCATTTGGATCAGGTTCTTCATTTGCCGGAGATGAATGACCAGTGCCTTGTAAACAGATGTTTTGACAGGTGAATAAGGTAGAGGCAAATGAATGGAAGGAGTGGCTAGCTGTTTTTCATGCACCTGAATAAAAGCAAACAAGTACAATTTGCCTGTCTATAACCACAAGTAGATACATTAGACTGCTCCAGAACTAGTAGTATTTCTACATATTCCCAGATTATTTTTTACATTGCTCTGTCTTGGTTTAAGAAAACAGACGTTTCTCTGTATTGCTGCTTACGAAAGTTTGGTTCTGAAGTTCAGGTCACACACATACCTGCCTGCTTCTTAAGTGCTAAAAACCAGCAGTGTTGTTTTTCTTTGCTTATTGTTTTATGAAATGTGCTTACCTTCCCTCAGTTTCAAAGTAAAAACTGTGTAAATGTTTCTGTTTGAGCAGTTGCTTCTGTTTAGATTCACCTGCTTGTTAAAAGATAGATTGCAACAGTTAGCATTGCTTTCCAAAATGACATGGGTTCCTGATGCTCAGACAGTCTTTTGAATGTTTTTCAGTTGCTTTTTTCTCAGCTGTTTTCTCCTCTCTTCTATAACTTTCCTGTGGCAAATTCCTGGGAGCATCCTTTAATCATGCAGGAAAAAATTGCCTGACTTTTCCAGTGGAAAAGTAATGCAGTATACGAGAGAAGCAATATTATTCATGGGAAGTTGGAGGAGAAACCTTCCTATTGGCATTTTCACTCAGTAATCATATTTAATAAAAACAAAACAAACAAACAAAAAAAAGCCTGTTGTTGTGAAATAGGTGTTGTATAGCCGAATCTCTATTTTGAAAGTGTTTTTGTTCTCCCTGGAGGACCTGTTCAGTTGGAGGTAATCACTTATAAGAAAAGTTATGAAAAATATTGAGCAAAAATGTGTCTAACCTTTTTTCTTACATAAATACATAACACTATCATTACAATATCATAAAGTGGATATTTTCTTGTTACATTTCATCAGACTGACACTGAATTGCTCATTGTTACACATTCATGTTCTGTTGTCCAGAACAGAATATAGAAGAGGAAGATATTTCCTCCTGAGCAGAATCACAGAATGGCCAGGGTTGGAAGGGACCTCAAGGATCATGAATCTTCAACCCCCTGCTGCATGCAGGGCCACCAACCTCCACATTTAATACCAGACCAGGCTGCCCAGGGCCCCATCCAGTCTGGCCTTCAACACCTCCAGGGATGGGGCATCCACAACCTCTCTGTGCAACCTGTTCCAGCACCTCACCACTCTTATAGTAAAGAACTTCCCCCTGACATCCAACCTGAATCTTCCCTCCTTCAAGTTAAAACCAATTCCCCTGTCCTGCTTAGCAGATAGATTTACAAATCATTAGCTGCTTGACACTATTCGGGTAATCAGTTTGAATTCAGCAGGGCTGTTACAGTCACTGCTAATTTAAGTATGTGCATAAGTTTTTTCAAGATCAGCACCTGAGATTTTAAGACTTATGCACAGAGCCAGGTAATTTTAGAAGAAGGTCAGTAAACTTACTTCTTTGAATACAGGCATAAATCTGTTGTGGTTTCCTGTATATTGTATCACAATAGCTTTGGTTAACCACAAATCCCTCCTAACATTTTTGTTCAACCAAATCCTTGTCCCACCCTAACACAGATGATCCATTATATGAAGACAATTTCTGAAATGTATGTTTTTATTTCTGATCCCTCTATCCATCTCCCTTGCTTGGTACATTAGGACCTGGAGATTATTGTAGTGACAGATGTGAAGATTTCTTTAAAAGGAGGGTGTGTTCAGTTCTTTGATATTTGAAAAAGCAAGAAAATTATGATTTCTTTAATATATAACATTACATCAAAAAGACACCTGACATCAATCATTAATTTATCGTGCTCATGGGAACAGCATCATGAGGCCTGGTATACTGGCTATCAGTTTCAAACCTAAGAGACACTGGTACAAACAGGAGCAAGAAAAATGAATTGTTTCTCTATTTTAAATACACTGCTGATCCTTCTAGAATGCTTTCAGTTGTTTTCTCTGTGTATAAGATATAGAAAAAGGGAGCATGAAATGAAAACATTCTTTTTGGAAAAGCTGAGGATTCCGTTTAATAAACAGGACTAAAGCATTCATAAGACTTGAACATTGCCTTTTTGGGTCAATGCCTTGCTGTTTTCTTTCCTCCAGCTAAAATCTGGGCCTATTGTCTGGCATTCAAATGATGACCTGGACTCACATAAAAAGAATGAGCTTGATTAAGTGATCTTTCTAGTTCCCTTGCCTACCTGTCTTGTTATACACCTGTCTTCCACTTCCAAATTGTTGTTCTTCTGGCAAACCACACATCAGATGTTTTGCTCCCTTTCCTTCTATGGGAGACTAGGACTAGTCCTTCAAAAACTGTTGAGATTCATGTTATAACCCTAATGCTTGCATTTTATAATGTTGTGAAAGCAAAAGCAATCAAACACAGGTTGTATTCATTCCGCCCTCTACCCTCCCTCTTTGTCATGCTCATTCAAAGGTTTTGGCAGTGGCCCTGTCCAGATTTGGAGATCCAGAGAAGGAAAGTGGAAAACAATGTCAGTTATTGTACACATTTTATTCCCTATGGACCTTTGTCTGCAGAACACCGTGAAAAGGAACAAGGGCTTCAAATGTGAAAGGTGGGTCAGCACTGTGGATTTCTGCTCCCTTCTGTGATAATGTTAAGCCCCTCACTCCTACACGAGAATCAACTAAAGAAAGGACCATACCTGCAGTAGCAACTTTATTTCAGATCAAGACTTAGGGTACTAGCTGAAACTTGTGCCTATTATTCTATTCTTCTCAGGAGAACCTAGTTTATAAGCTCTTTTTAATGGAACCCACTCTTTTAGGGGTATTTTTATGCATACGGGATGGTCAAGAAACTGCTCAGACAGTCCAGTCTGAGCCCTACCAAGCTCAGCGAGAAGAAAAGTTTCAGCTCCTATTTTCATCTTTGCCACTTCCATCTGCAGTGTTTAGTAGCTTACAATGGAAACAGTTCTGTTGTCTTCCAGGGAGCAATTTGCAAAATACCATCTTATTCAGCATGACTAGAAAAGAGCCTCAATATTCGACTTCTAAATAATTGGAAAGTGGGTGGAGAAAGAAAGGTGAGAGAATAACTACAAAAAATATACATTAATGGGTTCAAAGTAACGATCTTCTTCTCCAAAGGCATTCTATAGCATAAAAGTAGGAGATCCTAAACTGGTAAGCAACAGCAATAGGTCTTTAATAATCAAAGAAGTTACGTGTGCGTCAAGGCTGACTTACATGATCTGAGTATAGCTGTGCTATGATTCCAAGATTTGCAATATGACATCAGTAGGATGTCTTTATTATAGACATTTTATCTAGATGAAACTAAATTAGTGTTTACTGAATGTAAACAAGTGCATAATGTGAACAGCACATAATTTATATAATTAAAGATAGATGCAGAATACTGTCAGAAATTTGTGTCATTTTATTGATGCTCTTCCCATAGTGAAATTGAGCTGACCAGTCTCACAAAATCTCACAGAAACTTTAATTATGCACATTTTACTATAAATAATTCATTTTACCCTTGTGGGCTTTATTTTATTAGCTGCCCTTAGTTACAAACTGTTTTTTACAGTCATATTATGTAGCAGATTAAGCATTCATCCTTACTGCCTACTTTCAAAGCAGTCTGTCAGTTGTGATCAGACATGCTGTAAGCTACAAAGCACAAAACTCGACCTGATGCCTTCTAACCAGGAAAGCAGTCGGCAGGAATTTCCAGCTGAGGTTCACAGTTCCAAAGTCTGTAACCTCCTAATATTTTCAAGGTTTTGTGTGTTTTACACAGGTCAACACATGGTCTGCTTCTCCTAAAAGTTCACCAACAGTTTAGCAAAGTTTGTGAGCTCCAGAATTAGAAGAAAAAAATAATACTTTTATGTAAAATAGCTATTGTTATTGTAATTTTTATAGTTTAGACATTTTGGTAAAATCTTGCAAGTCATTAGCTTCTCTGTTGTAAGAAATACACAGAGTTCCATTTGAGTCAATGAGATGGCTAATTTACATCAGGTGAGGATCTGACCAGAATTTGTTTCAACTGATTTACTGGTGCATATGCTGCATTACTCTCACATATGGAATCCCATCACTGCCATACCAAAGATGTAATTAAAAACCTGCCATAACAAATGTGCACTATGCCCTACCAAGTTCTTGTGCTGACAAACTGCCAGAGGGGAAGAGTTTGATCTTTTACTCAATATGGTTTGCTTCTGGTCCTAAAGGTTCTATCAAAGAAGTCAAGAGAAGCAAGACACAATGGAGCAGTGGTTGCCAGGCTATCCAGCCTTCTTAAATACAACTTGCACACTGTTGTAGCACCAGGCAAAAGATAGGCAGAGCAAAACACTAAGCACAGTTTGTTTTATAGTGATAGCAGCTCCTTTCTTCTAAGAATGTGAGTAGTAGTGTTCTGCACCAGCTGGTACTTCTGGGTGGTCTTCAAGGCTAACTTCAAATACTGCCCTGTGCAGTGAAACAGCATAGAAGTGTCAAAGACATAAGTAACTCTGGTAAGATCCTTATCAACAGACAGGCCCCCATTTTTTGACCAGTTACAGACTGAGCAGGGCCATAGCAAGCCACCATTCCTGCCTAAAAATCCTAGGACAAGGACGTATATAAAGAAATAGAGTATGCTGAGTGCTCCTTTGAATAAGTGAGCTCAGGCTGAGCTCCAAAAAGTAATGATCAGATGCTAATAAGTATCTTCATCTACTTCCCAAATTCATTTATCTTGCAAGAAAACTAGCTGACAAAAGCTTGCCACATTTGAGTGGGGGCAGGGTTGGGGATGGCCATAGAAATTGTTTAGACATATGAAAAATCTAATTAATTTCTTCAGTTCTTTGTTTGTATTCCCGTAAAAGTTTTCTGTGCATCTCTTAATGCCACCACTCAAAATAAATTCCTACATAACCATTATTCGCATTATTTAATAAACAAAGCCAAAACCAAACCTAATCAGAATAAGCATAAAAGAATCTTTGATGTTAACACATGGGACAGTGCGATTGGCAAATGGATATTTTAAGAAAATTCTAAGAAAGTTTTGCCTAAGGGATATATCCAGAACCCCCAGAAATCAATGGCAATATTTTTATGATTCACTAGGATTTACATCAGACCATAAAAGCACAGCATATTTTACAAATCATTTCAGTTACTTACAGCAGGCAGGGATCCTTGCTTTCTTTGCATGGAACTAATATATTGTTTCTTTGTTTAGAGAATTTGTAAAGCTTTAAATCCACAGAGTAGTCTTCTACCAATTTTACTGATGAGGAACTGAGTATATATAGGGGCATATAGACACAGGAGCAAATATAATGGTGAGAGATATTTAGTGATATTAAACATAAAACACTTTCATTCAAAGCAGGTATATAAAATCCAGGTGTTTTATTATTTATTTTGCTGCCATTGCTTTGCAATCATTTGATTTTAAAGGAAAGTTGTTTAAAATAATAATTAATGTAAAATCATTTTATTTTTTCATAATTGCAGCACTTAAAAGATACAGAGGTATCAGCGAGGCCCTGTTCTTTATGACATTTTGTAAATCAATACAAGAACAGGTCTCTTTTGAAGGTGCTCAAAGTTCAGACCCTCAGTGTCAGAAGCCTCAGTTCTCCATTGGGAAAATAATGAGAGTTCTGTTTATCTGCAAATTCTAGAAGTCCAGATTTCTTTCTACACTAACAGTTAATACAAAAAAAAAGAAAAAAAAAAAAAAAAGAAAAAAATCACCTGGGAATGTTAAAATTCAAAGACCTAAATGTATCTATGACATATTCCAGCTGTATACAAATGCACTTAATCCCATACTGAGAACTTGGCTTTCAAACCAGCAGCCTTAATAAACAGAACTACATGTTTTCATTTGCTATTAATGCCCTTAACTTTTGTCTGCTGAGAAAAACGTTTGATTCGAGACAAGGCTTTTGTTGGGCAGAATAGCTGAGCATGCTCTGTCAGTGTTATCAGTATCTTTAAATGGGGAACATACTTAACTTGATACAGGAGTAAAAAGAAAAATAGAAGCAGGATTTGTAAACTGAAAAATATAGAGCTCTATAACATCTCGCAGGAACACAGAAGTTGATGGTGGCACTTTCAGCATCCCATATCATGGAGAAAAACATAGTTCTGTTAAAATATAGCAGGGCAGTGCCTGAATTTTCAAAGGAGCCAAAGTACAATATCCAGAAGCTTTATGCAGCTCAAGATAGCACTATCCAATAAACTTTCTACCAGCACCAATGGCTGGTAGGAGAGAGAAAATCTTTTGATAGCTATGTCCAGTTTTCTTCTGAGAGACCTGCAGCATGCCCTGGGACCTCAGAGGCAGCTGTGCTCGTGCAGTCCTAGAGCAACAATGGTGGTGTCCCAGCTTTCTCCGATTTCTGTAGAACCTTCAAGTATACAAGTCTCTTCATTGAAAAGACCATGCCAGAAAGAGTGAAAACGGCTACAGCTTAGGTCTAACATTCTTGCAGAAGGCAGCATAAGAGGCAAGGCTCTAACACAGATCCAAAGACAATTTTGATATTAAAGACAAATCTAAACTAAACACAACCACAGTATAGCTCAGTGCAAGGCTGAAAACCATGGCCAAAATTTAAAGGGAGTTTCTGTAGTAGTGGGCAGGATGTGGGTACCAGGTGAGGCCTGGGTGGGCAATTAAGGCCAACTAGTGTAGTCATGCTCTGACAGATACAAGCACTTTGCCCAAATAATTAATTCAAGCCCTTGCTCTGGCTGGTTAGAAACATGGGGAGTCTTTGTTATTGCTTAATTTACCATGAATTTAATAAAGGTCAAAGTAAAGGTTTTAATTTTTGCAGTTATTATGTTCATATATCAGAATGTGTTGAGCTGAAGAAATTCTAATACATGCTACTAGTTTCTTTTTGTTATTTCTGTTCTTGTAGGGTAGACAAAGGTATTCAAAGATTCTGGATATACAGTTATTTTACAATTATATCTGTGCCTTTCAGTACATTAGCAAGATTCAATATAGCTACAAGAACTACAAAAACTGTTTGTTTCCTTCTCTGTCATATAATGAACAAAAGGAAGAACTGTTAACTGTAAGCCCAGTCCAGGGAAGAAAAGCAGACAGAAACTACAGATAATTTTTAAATAGCAGAATGAGTGACTTTTTTAATTTAGTATGTGATTAAATGTCTTAACGTAATTTGCAAGGTTTCAAGAGCTGTATCTTCATGAAATAAGCATATTTTTGTATATGCCCTTTACCCGTTATTTAGTCACAGAATCATGTGAGTTGGAAGGGGCCTTTAGAGATCATCTATTCCAACTCCCTGCATTGAAGAGGGATGACTATGGCTACATGAGGTTGCTTAGAGCCCCTGCAATGAAAGCACCTAAGAGGAAACCCTGAAGCTGTTGTATTATCAGGATCGAGACTTATCTTCCACTTCTAGGAAATGTGCACGCTCACAAGACTAAATTGTCTTCAAAGAATTCTCTTCTGCTACTGCTGTTCTTATAACTGAATTCCTGTCACTGAAGATGCTAAAGGGATAAATATCAACACATACCCTAAAATGAGGGTGAAAGTTCCTGAATAGTTTGTGATTTCTCATCCCTGAAAGCAACTTCACTAAATTGTATTTTAAGGTTTGGTAGTCTCTACTTTCTAAATGAAGTGCGATTAGAATAAGGGAAGAAAAGTTGTGTAGGTTGTTTCACCTGCCAGTTAGGTCCATGCTTTCTTCCTTTCACCCCTCTCACTAACAGCTTAACACAGACACAGGGTTCTACCACAGCACCAGCATCAGCTGCTCTGAATTCATGTGATGTTTGTGGTACCATTTTTTTCTTTTTCTTTTTTCTTTTTTTTTTGAGATTGGAGATTACTGGTACAAATACTAATATAGCAGTAATAAGAAACTATTAGTACTAGTAAAAGGAAAATGTTAACAACTAAATAGCCTTCCCAGTGGAAAGCAGAAGCTTCAACAGTGGAAAACTGCATCTTCAGAAATAAAGAAATTCAGTCCTTCATTCCCCCCATCCCTTCACTTTTTTTTTTCACAAAAATTCTATCTGATTAATTTTAAAAAGTATCATAAAATTGTTCAGAGTTGAATTCATTAGGGTTAATTTTGTTTCTTCCATCTTGAAGATTAACAGTGTATGAGTAGTATTTCAGAAACTAGTGTTTCTGGTGTGTCTATCTCATTATGTAGGTATAATCATGCTGTATGAAATTCCTGCCCAGACCCTAGAAATAATATTTAGATTGGTCCTTTGTTATTGAGAAAATAGGCTTGAGTCTTGAATTCTATGCAAAATAGTGACTATCACAATTTAAGACTTTTGGATTCTATTTCTGCTTTGATTGCTAAAAGGCCAAATGTCACTACAGTTTATGCTATGTACTACAAATATATTTATAATTTTTATGACTTCTGTTTTGTACTTGCTTCTATACTAATATTTAGGAGAAGACTTAGTTACACATTAGGTTAATTTTAAATGCAAACATTCTTCCTAGGGCCATGCTTCATTTATTTAAATGAAAGGACAGGAGTGTGTTTGGGATTGAAACCTAAATTTCATTAGCTTGGCTGAAACAAAGTGCCCATCAGTAATATTTTAGAGCTTTGAAGTAGAGAACAGCATTCAGAATTTCTCTGGGATAAGGCAGTCATGCTCTAGATGACAGAACCTGCAAATCATTTCAAAGCTTGTGTAATTTTGTTGCTTTTCACCAATGCCTGGAACTGCCCTGAGGTTCTGCTGCCTGTGCTGACATCTACTGCGGTGCTCCTGCCCTGCTCCTGGTGTCACTGCTAGCTGTGTGGTTAAAAAAATTTCTTTCTAGATGCTTTGAAAATTGCTTTTTAAGCTCCCTTTCAGCGAAATAAAGCATTTATCGATGTGTCATATTTACAAGTAGCATTTAAACTTTTTTTTTTTCATCTACTCAAAGGATGCATTTGGTAGAAAGGACAGTTTTGCAATGTAGAAGATAAGCAAATGAAAAGTGGTAAAGATTCAAGTAGAGCATTTTAATGTTTCTGAATCTGTTGAAGGCTTAGCAGTTGTCAAGGATAAGATGTAAAAAAAAAAAAAAAAAAAAAATCCACTTTGTTATTGTGTGATCATAAAATAAGCATACTTGTTACCTGAAGGTACTTGCAAGCAGTGTGTTTCTAGCATTACTAAAAGGCTGAGGGAGCAAACTGGTTTACCTCAGGCACTGGTTTGCTGCGTGAAGGTAGAGTAATTTACAAACTGTGCTCTACTGTGCTGATGGCTGTAAGTGACATAAGTATTGAGTAACAATTAGCAGCGGCTACAGAAGTGCTGACACCAAATCCTAGAGGAGATGATTTACTTTTAGTGCTGACCTGTCAGTAAACAGTGATAAACTTCACCAAGAAATAACAAGTTTTTAGCGTGTAAGTGCTTTTGTTCCTGAATGCTGCTGAATTTTACTTTCCATCTGGCCTGGGTCCTGAGGGCTTTATGGCTATGCCCATTGATAAAGGCCAGGTGGTCAGGTTTTGGGAGCTGTCTGTCACTTGCTCAGAAATGGGATGTGGCTGTAGTTGAGAGAAACTGGAGAAACAAAAGGCAGTAGCAGCTGGGGCAGGCAGGGAAGTAGAATTCTTTTCATTCCCAGCCCCTTCTCCTGTTCAGGCTCAGCAACACCTGGATGTTCCTTGGGTAATGGCTGCTCTGGGGATTCAGCTGAGGCTGTTCTGAAAAGCAGTAGTCTCTTTTCTCAAGCAGCATCTTGAGGGTGTTCAGTGAATATATTACACCGTTACCATTGCCAGGTGAGGCGCTTGGGCGATTGAACTGTTCTGCTAAAAGGGATGTTTGCTGGATTTTTGTTTGTCTGAGAGCCCTGCTCTAAAATGCTGTATTCCCCTTTACAGCATATTACTGGTTGCACGATCTTGTTAGCCCAGTGTCTGTAATAACTTTAGATATCTATTGCA
The DNA here is from genome assembly GCF_905368555.1 of Meleagris gallopavo. Taxonomy (NCBI): domain Eukaryota; kingdom Metazoa; phylum Chordata; class Aves; order Galliformes; family Phasianidae; genus Meleagris; species Meleagris gallopavo. The sequence continues at coordinate 5,149,010 of NC_139414.1, read as the reverse complement.
AGGAAATGCATTAGCTCATTTTTGTACAATGTGCATCACCATCTTGTTGCTTCTACTTAATTGAGATGAATTGTGTAGGACAGAAGCACTTCATGCTCTTTGTCATAGAAAATGAATGTAAAACTTAAAAAAAAAAAAAAAAAAAACAGACATCTAGGCTAATGCTGCCTAAAAACAAACAACAACAACAAAAACCCAGATGTTCTTAAATATGGTGGTACAATGTATGAAGGCATTTAACAGATACTGCAACAGAGATTTGGGTACAAACACACTAGGGTGTTTGCAGTCAGAATCCATATTCTAGCAGAGTTAGCTGCTGAAGCAAATCGGGTCAAACCAATTTTACTTGTGTGAAGACAGTGTAGGCATAACTGAGGCACATTAGTTGGTATTTAGTGTTTTCAATATCGTTCCAATAAGAAGGTGGCTATTCAGAACAGTGTTTGTGAAAGGGGTACTTGGGATAATATTTACTAAGAAAGCAGTGGGGAGAGAGCAACAAAATGTTTGGTTACTCTGGAATTCATCCCTTGTCAGCATGTGATGGCAGCAGTCTTGGAGAGAGCAGTATTGGCTTAACTTCTTTCTCTTACAGAATTGCTTCCTTCAGCTCCTCCCTGAGAACAAATGATATCTTTTAATCTGATTGTAATGAGTAGATCCTTTGCTAATTAGCTCTAGTGGAAAGCATATGATCATGTCCACTTGATATAGTCCTACTTAGACTTCACTGAGGAGTGAACTGAGCTTAATTCCATTATGTTTTTGTTTGTTTTTTTTTCCTTGAACTAGCTGTGGCTATCCTATTCGTTATATACAACAAAATTATCACAGCTGCTTGCTTATGCACCTGATCATTTGAAAAATTATGAATTATTTTAGGGCACACTTAAGTTTATTGCCTTGATATGAAATGTGAAAATTTAATGGATATCTGCTGAAATCTACTAATTACAATTTTGCATTTAATCCATGCTGCAGTATATAACTGTGAACAATTTAAAAAAAGAAAAAGAAAAAAAAAAAGATAATTTGATTAAAACCTGTATGTTATGTATGTACCATACAGGCACATACTCAGAATGGACCTCTGGAATCAAATGAAAGGTTGGATAACACAAGAGCAGCTTCAGAATGGCTTACCCTCAATTAGATCTTATAGTAGTGTCAGAAAAATACCATAAAATACTCAAAACCTGACACTTCTGAATCAGTAATCTACTTTAAATGCTAGAGGCTAACTGAAGTAGAAAATAAAATTGAAAAATTACTTTTGAGCCAAAATTAGTCTAAATTAGTTATATTCCGTCTTTTACTATGATAATTACAGAAACTTACCTGGTACTGACTAGATTCCAGTTTTCCTGGGAAAGTAAGATAAGGAATAATCACCTGTTTAGATACAAACTATTTGGTACAACTAAAAAGAGAAGTCTGTTTTACAAAACCTACGTGTAAGCTGTTCATTACAGTTACTTTTGTTGCGAGATTGATTTCAGTTTTATATTTATAGAAAATAAAAACGATCAAAAAGCACAGTGTGGCATGAAGCTGCCTAGATTGAATATAGCTACATATTCCAGTGTGCTTAGTGAGCAACGTGATTGTATTTTCAAGATAACACGTCAGTAATCAAGCATAGCATGTAATAATGTGACTAGCATTTCACAGTTAGTTCAGCAGTTACTCAGTACTCAGAAAATGAGCAGATTCATGCGTGTAGGTATAAAATAAACATAAGAAACTACCACTGTACATAAGTTTAGTTTGATTAGGAACAAAGTAAAATCAAAAGTAAGCAAAAAGTTTTTTACTACTTTACATAGTAGCTATTTCTTCAGTTGCATATTCGTAATAGAACTGGTGGTAATATAAATGCCTGCAGTGCTTGCTGTAGGAATAGGATGCCTCCAAAGACTTAAAGAATTATTTTATTTCTGTAATAGTCTGGGCAAACCTACAGCTGACACTAGGAGGACAAAGCTGGTTTGGAAGCAGACTTCTTACAAGACAAGGATAAAAATGAGAGACTTCTAGCAAATGTGAAACATGCTGTTAGATTTTGGACCTCTCAAAGACATGTATTTTGAGATAAATGTGCAGTAAAGCCTGTGTTTAATCTAGGAAGAGGAGCAGTATTCTACTGGTAAAAAGCAGAAGGAAAATAAATTGCATCATCTATAACCTTTGCAGTCATAGGCTCAGTGAACAGAACATCAAAACCAAATGTAAGGAAAACAAGCCTCTGTATTCAATTTACCTAGTGATATCCGGCCTTACAAGAAGCTTTGAGTATATTCATTCTTTAAGCTGCAGTGTGAAAAAATCAGTACTGAGTTCAATCTTCAATGGGTGAATATGTCCAGGGGAAAAAGCATTGCTTAGAGCTAGATCCAAGGTCTGTCAAAGTGACTGGAAGTAGTCTCATGGGCTTCAAGGACTGTGGATCCAGGCTCTTAAACATGTAAATGAAAGTTTGATTGCTTTGAGTGAACAATATTCCTGTTAATCATCCAGCAAAGTATATCTGATTATTTGGAACAGCAAACAGCCATTTGGTTTCTGATAGAATACAATACATGTTTAAGCGTATCAAATGTGTTTGGAGTTAGTGAAGGAAGAATCTCAAGATGTTTGGGTTTGGTTTGGATACACATCCAAAATGTGCATGCTTAGCTAAAGCTCTTCCGTCTGCAGCAAAGTTTTCTTGAAAAACGAGCGGTCTTACTAGGCTTCTGCGGTGCCAGAGCAGCCAGGCTGCTGGCAAAAAGGAAGAGGGACAGAGGCTTTTGGGAACATGTAAGTGCTTTTAAAAAAATATTTCTGTTTTCAGAAGAGCTTGTGTAAAGATAATAGTTCAGCACACATCTGCCTGCTTGCTTGTACGAGGGCTGGCAGATGACATAACCCAGCTCCAAGATGTTGCCCTCTGTTTTCTCTAGCAGGCGTGGCTCTCTTGTGCCCTGTAGGTCTTTGGGCTTTGTAGCAACCCTGACATTTCCTTTTTGGAAAACATGAAAATATTTCTCTAGTTCCCCCTGTTTCGGATCTGTGTATGTGCATGAAGGCACAGAAGGGTGTGGGAGGGAAGGAAACTTGGAGTTTTCTGGATTTTCCCAATCCTGTCCAATTAGGGTCTGCCCTAGTGGTGGCTTCATAGAGCTCAGTTCACTCTCCCTATTGTGTATTCAAGCTGCTGGTATCCTTCCCTTCTCTACAGCTGAGAAGTTTCCATTGTGCATGCAGGAGATTCTGAGTGGCTGGGGTGTAGGGCATGGTGACACCCAGGAAGTATGAAATTAAAATATTGACAAAAATTTCTGTGCTATGCCTGCTCTCTATTGGAAATACAATAATTTGTGCTCTGATACTCTTTACTACTTTTTTCAAAGAAGACTGTGATAAGGAGTCTTTCTTTCTACGAACTGCACTGGAATAGTCCAAACTATGCTTTATTTTCTGTCAGTGATGTACCACATATCTTAAGCATTGTATTTCTACAAAATATGGATGCTTTCTCTTCCAAGGAAGTATTGTGGCTCATAGGAAATTATTCCTCACAAACATTCTGTTGATGAGATGTATGAACTATTTTCACTGAGATAAAACTGACCAAATGGAGCAGCTGACGTACCTTAACTCTTAAATTGTGGCTGAAATTGTTTAGATTTGTGTGCTCTTTACTAAATTTGTCGTTTAAAGAGCTGAAATGTGTTTTGACATTTAAGGAATTTGTCATGGAGTTCTGTAACAGTAGTTCAAACCTGGCTTATAGAACTTGTACTCTTCTGAACATTCCTTTCTGTAACAGAAATGCCCACATTCATTTTACTTAATAGCTAAGCACAAAGAAAATATAAGCAGGTAATTATATATTTAACTCATAGGACCAAGAGTTAACCCGAGAAAATTAAGGGCAGAACTAGATTCTTGTTTCCTTTTTGGAAAGGACCATAAAAAGTATTGTTCTGAAGACAGCTATCATCTTCTATTGGCCTGGGTGCGTGTGTTTTTTTGTTTGTTTTTTAAAGGGAGGAGTAGAAGTCATCCTTGGCCAAGTTTCCTTTTCTAAGAATCTCTGATTATGAATGTTGTGCCTTAGCTATCCTTTGTCTTGGCTTCTGTGCCAGGATTTATCAGGATGGAGGATGGTCTCAGAGGTGATGCTCTTTTTAACACTAGCAATGATTTTTCCTAATAGGGCAAGTTTGTAAGGCTCATTACCAAGAAGGGAAAAATGGGAAAGGAAGTTTCACTGCAATTTTTGTTTTCCTTTTTAAAAGGAAGGCAGAGGCAAAGGATGGGGTAATATAAAATCCTGCTCTCCAGTTAGCTAAAAGATGACCTGCAGTTTTTGGAATTACGGTATGTTCAAAGATATGTCACTGAAATAATGTAATGCCACAGACATTAGGCCATAATGACCTAAAAAAGTATGTGTTTAGTAGTTTGCAGCTGGAGTCGAGGAAGGAGCAAAACCGCTTGAAGTGAGCCAGACCCACACATTCTGAAAAGCATTATTGCATTTAGAGCTCTGACTAGGAAAAGTATTCATAGCTAATAGTTTGTCTTTGGTTTAGATTAAATGTCACGTGATTAGCAGCTTGCAATGGTGTGAGAAGGAGTTTTAGAGAGGTGTTTTGGATTTTTACTTAGCTGTTAACAGTGATCTGAAAGATCATAGCTGTGGTCTCAATTCCAACTGTGGTCTGGAATTTTAAGGCAAGGAATTCTAGAGTTTTTTAGGTAAAGAGAATGGACTTAGGAGAAATTGGAGTTCATATGGACAACCTAGATCAGACAGAAGATATTGAATTTCTCGAAATCCTTTCTGATCATAAGCTCCAAATAAAAAAGATGTCTGGATTTTGTCCTCAATAGTTCACTGAGTGACTAACTTTGTACTAGCTTAACTTTCAGTAGCCCAATGAAACCTTGCTATTATATTGTTAATCTTGCCTGTGCATTGAGTAGCCTAAAGAGATAAAGTCACTGTTTCATACAGACTGTTTCATACATCACTGTTTCATACCGATGTAGGTTAAGGCGTGGATTTCAGATGTCTCAGTTGCCAGTCCTCTGCTCTAAAAGCCAGGTAATTTTCCTGAGAGGGTGCATATTTTCTTTGGTGTCTAATTCACTGCTGTCTTGTACAATACATACAGGATTTAACATCCGATCTTCCTCCTCAAGTTGCAATTTATTTCCATCTTACCTCAAAGAAGGCTTAATTGTGTAACAGCTGAAAAAAAATTGTTTTGAACTGCAGCAAATTTTAAAATTACTTAGTTTAAAAAAAAAAAAAGTTACCAACAACAATAATCCAGAAGACCATGTATTATTCACTACCAAATTTGCACATAAATATGTAGTGGTTGTTTTTCCCATCCAAATGACAAAGGATAATAGTTATTAATTAATTTCTATGAAGCATCCCATGAAACAATATGAGAGGACGCTTGACAAACCAAGCAAAGATTTTACCTACGTGGGGGAAATTGTGTTTTACAGTTATTCTTTAAAAGAAGTTTTAAATGCCAATTCTAACATATTAGACAAATTCTGTGGGTAGATTGGCTTCCAACGTGTGCAGTGTAACAAGTACAAGCAGAATACCTTAATACTCAATGTATTTGTTCATGGAGATGTAGACACAAAACTCAACTGCGCCAATAGTGATAACTCTTCTCCTATTTATTTTACATAAACATCCGGATACAAATTTTGCTAGCATGTAAGCAGTTATTAGAAACTAATCTTATCAAGATGTATTGTGAGCCTAGCTAAATCTGAATTTGTTATCTGTTGGGTAAAATATAGCCTAAAGTAGCTTGACCTGGTTACCAAGACTCTTGGCCATCCTGATCAAAGGTAGCTAGGCTAGGTATTGATCTGATTTCACTGTTGCGGAGAGGGCTATTTCTTTTCTCCTAGGAGAATACTAAACTCGGGAGAGGATTTGGATCTGTTTGTTTGTTTGTTTTTAGGGTTTCCGTTGTGATGCTTTTCATCTTTGACTCAGAGATTGATGACTTTACCTTATTTTTTGGTAAAAAGTTTATTCCAAATGCTTTAGTAAACTTCTATTTTTAATAAAGCTTTAAGTTCACAATTCTAACAAGCTTCTTTTAGGAAACATTCTCAAATTACTTTTACACACTAAATGGACAAAGTGTCTATTTATTTATTGCCTTCTGTAGTGCTATCTTTCGGTACCTGGTGAAACCAAACAATCTGATGGTTTTCTCTTTGTTGGTGTGCTAATCAAGCTAATCAGCCAGGGGTGAATTTGGGGGTTTTTCAAAGTACCTGCTGTTGCTCAGCTCCACAAGCAAGTATTAACATTAGTTTGAAGCTTTTCCTGAAGAAGAAAAAGCATTTTGCCAAACTTAACAATTTGTTAAAATGACATAGGTTAAGGTAGGAAGAGATCAGCTGGTCCTTTTACTATATACAATCAGACTTACAAACATTTATCTCAAAAGTGAAGGAGTTTTGGAGATTTCAAATAATGAGTGCTTAATCTCCTTTTCTGGAATATTGGTGCTGTGGTTCAGGAAGTGCTTTTTTCCTGCAGTAATCTGGTCTCCTTATGTTAAACAATTCCATGGATAGTTTGCTCCAGCACATCATTGTTTAATGCAAAATCAAAAGATAAGCTTTGTGATAATTGATAAGTCGTTAGCAGGACTCTAGAACATCAGATAAGGCAATTAACAGTTTCACATTTCCTGAAAGGTATGGCAATGTTGAGTGTCACTACAAGATGTAGTGTGAGGAACCCTTCCGTGACACAGTTCGAATGCAATGCATTCAAGTGTTTGCATTTCTTATCTGTAAAATGTACTTAGATTTTACAATGAGTTTTCTTTATTTTTAATCCTCTACAGGAACCCGAGTGCTCATTTTTTAGAGATTTGGTATTTTATTCACTCAGGATTTCTCTGTACCAGGAGCTGTCATCTTATCAGCGTATGTGTGAGAGGAATGGGAGAATTAAGTGGCTTTTTCCTCTACTGTGCAGGTATTAGAAACGTTGATTGTGATTTGAGAATCTTGAGGTCAACCTATTCTATCGTGAATTGGGAAAGATTCTTTCAGTATAATTTCAAGTTTTTTGCTTTGTTTTTCAAATTTGAAATTGAAAATATTTTGGCTGTTTGCAAACATGATTATTTGTAATTTCTTATCTGATACAATATAAAAGCTCAAGACATAGTAAAGACAGTTACACATCATGTCTTATACAGTCAGAGCTCTTTAATGTGAGTGAAGACATCTTTGCACTGCTTCAAATACAGGTGTGTCAAAGTGATTAAATTTTGAGATGGCCTTTGTTAAAAGATATGGGTCTTTTTTTTTATTTTAAGGCATGGGGACATCAAAATGAACTGTGAGGAAGCATTTTTGATGCAGAATTGGTGTCTTGCAATAGTTATTTATAGAAATGGTCACTTTTGATGAGGTGATGGACTACGCAATGCTTTGATTCATTAGAGTCAGTAGGTGTATTGGCATTGACTTAGTGTAGGTAAGATGCTGTCACCAACACTTTGCTCTTGCCTTACTGAGAGAGTTCCCAACAGTGCTGACTTCCAGCTACTTAAGTTATGTTGGGAATCCTAGTTCAATACTCATATGTGATGTGCAACAGCACCATGAATTATTCTTTTTGTATTGTTCCAATTGGCATCTATAATTTTAAAATGCTTCTGCTGATTGGACTTGAGCCTCCATATCCCAGAAGACAGATCAGAACCAGTGGTCTCTAGAGCTGGAATCCACTGATTTATGTCTAGACATGTGGTAAAGCTCCCTTATGATTCAATAGTCAAGGTACAGCTGTTACATAAATAATGACTTATTTTTATGAAGACTTCACTCCTGAGAGAATCCTTTTAAATTACTAGAAATGCCCTAGAGAAATATACAACTCAAAGATGGCAGAATCTGGTCTACACTTATGAAGCTTTAAATGCAGTTCAAAAGGTAAAACTAATTTTTGATATCACTTTATCTGTAACACATGATGTGGAATGTAATATAATACATTTTCATTCATCTTAAATGATGCATATGAAGTCATTTGCAGTCTGTTGAGGGCACTAAGCTTCCTAGTGCAGTGGGTGAAAAGAAGACGGAAAAGAGTGCAGGGAGGAGTGGGATGTTACTAAATATGTCTCGGGATCTGTCAGGTCCAGACAAGTCACTGGGAAATGTGGAGGCAGTGCTTTTTAGCTGGTGATTAGGGTTAATTCAACTGACAGACAGAAGTGTAAACAATGATTCTTAACTCTTCATGGAGTTAGAATGTATTCACTGTACTCACAATTTAATTGGAGAGAAGATAGTAAGAAAATAGCGAAGTACTGTCCTGTTTGTAACAGCTGCTCTTGGGCAATCCTGATTTAAAATACTTGTGACAGAGTTTGACATTATTGTTTTCCTGTTGCATCAGCACACAGTGACTTCTAAATAGCTGTAGTACCCAGTGTCTTCTAAATGGCTGTTTTGTCTTTATTTCCCTGGCAATAAGTGTTACTTCAGTCACAGCTCTGTCCAGTTCTTTCCCAGGGTAGAGCAGTTGTGTACCACATCTTACACAAGGCTGAGCCAAAAATGCTCAGTCTCACTCTATGACAGAAGAGCTATAGCTTTGAAACTTTATAATCTTTAGTAAGACAAATCTTCCATTTTTAAAAATCAAGTATTGTACAAGAATTTTTTTCAGCCGGTGTGTGTGTAAAAATTGAGAATACTGAAGTGTACTGAAGTGTCTAATTAGCAATAGAATAATCTCGTTCATGCTTTTTACCTTCACAAACAGAATTCCTGAAATTTCCTTTTTATTACTCAGAGCAGTGACTTTGGTTTTTCTTTCCATCTCCCAGACCAAGTGATACAGATTTTGTACCATTGTCAGCGTTTAATCCACAGAATATGCTTGCCAGGAAGGTAGCAGGAAAGTTTACAAGCTATCTTCAAAAGATTGTCACTTACAGAAAAAATCAGCAGTCTTCATAGCAATTAGTGACAATAGAGGCATGCACCTGTGGTGAGGAACTTTGGCTCAAAGAAGCTGATCTAAAAACCTTTAAGCACTACTGATTTCCAGTCTTAGGTTTGAAGAACTGACAGAATTGACCTGTTCACCTCTGAACTGGTGACCTACAGGTGGGAAGAAATATTGTTAGAGGCATGTAAGCAGAATGTAGGGCTGTGTTGTTTTGATGTTTAAGCTATCCATTTCATCTTGGTACAAAGAATAACAAAGAGGAGGTCTGACTGATGAAAGGTAAAACTGCACTTGAGTTAACTCTGCTAGAAAGTTAAGTTTTGCAACTATTTTTACAATCTACGGGGTGGAGATGTGTTAATTCATTTGTACTTAAAAACCAAAGGCAAGGATTTTCTGTCTCTTGGTGTCCTTAACTATATGCACATTCTATAGTGCCTCTAAGCTTTTTTTTACCTTATGTAACATGGTTTTATTTTTAAAATTATTTATACAGAGCTGTTTGCCGTTGACTTCAATGGCTGGAGTTTCAAAACCCAATACTGTTCAAGAAGGTTGATTCTTGAAATTTCCTAGACTTTTCACCAGGGGAGGAGGAAATGCATTGCTAACTGTGGTAGAAGGACACAGAGTGAGTGGTACCAAGGAGACAACTTGGCAATGAAGTGCACTGTAAAACAGTTCACGTTAGGAGCTATGTTGATCATTAGGAAGCTAATGACAGTTAAAAAACAATGAAGCCATCTTTTTACAGGGGCTGGGAACGTTCAGCTGCTGTAATATGGCACATTGATGCTGAATGTGACTGTTAATAGTCCTGGAGGCAAAAGGAGAGGTACAGCAGTGCAGTGTTCTCAAAGAATACATAATTGGTTTCCTCAAGTTCTTGAGATTTGCAGAAGTCTCTTAAGTGGTCCCTATTGCAAGATTTTAAATTGGGTAAGAGGAGATGTATATTTTGGTTAGCAAAATGCTTGAGGAAGCATAATAAATTATAGAACAATCAAGTAAATGTGAAGAGTCATTCTGTATATCCTACTTAGCATGAGGTGGTTGCTTTTTAAATATTTACTCCTAAAAAATTCCGTGAGAATGCCATCTCATCTTTTCAATATTGCATATTTCAGAAAGGAGTGGAGTTATCCTTTTCCTGATAAACTTATCAGTACCTCCTGTTCCAAATAGAAGGCATGTTTCTATAAGGAATCATTTATGACATCAAAACAAAAGCCTCCATAATGCTTACTTCTATATGTAGGGAGAGAAATATGATGAACATACAAGAACTGTACAGAAAAGAGCAGTATCTGAGGTAGTTTTGAAATGTTGAAGTGGCCAATCATTGCTTATCCTTACACCAAATTTCTCAGAATTATCAAGTTAAATGTATGAAAGAAGAATATCTGATACTAAAAAATAAAAATCTTATCTAAAATAACTGTTTAGTATCCAGTATCTTTCAGAACTCTAAGCTTTCAACATCTTGCACAAAATGTTCAATATTTTTCAGCAAGAAAGCTCATATTTTTACAGGTGACAAATCATTGGGATAAAAGGCCCACAAATTGGTATGTGTATTAATGAGTAAAAATCAATCTTAATTATTAACTATCAGTTGAAATATAATCTCAAATTGAATTAAAATGGAAAAATGTGCAGCACCTGTCTTCCCAAAGACTTACCAAGTTTTATAGGATATAAGTAAAAAATAAAGTCACATGAAACTGGAGTAGCTCATTTCAAAATCATTTTAATGACTGATCCATTTGAATTTAAGCAGATGAAGGATAAGCTGAAGCAGGGATAAACTGAAAAGGCCATGTGCGGAGTCCCTTCGTTATCTACGTGACTAGAAACTGCTGTACTTTATCATCTGTTGTCCCTTTTTGCTATCTCCCTCTTTAATTTTCCTAAATGGCTGGTGCAGTGCTGTTGAGATAAGGTATTTAATAGGGAAAAGGATTTAGATGTTCCTACAAGACCAGTCTAGGCTCCTTTTTTTAAATGTCATCTTGATTTGTGCTTTTTTTCTTCTCTAAGTAATAGGCATAGGGATTATGAAATGAATCAGGAAGGTGAATTCCACTAACAAAATCCTTGTATCCACTGGTAACATAAATAACAATTGGTTCGTAGTACAATAATCCCAGAGAGCAACCACTGTGAGAAGACATAAATTGGACCTTATCTGAGGTGGATTACATTTAAAATAAAAATTTCAGAAGCAATGGGCCTACATATATTTAATTTTAAATTAAGTCTGATTTAACTTAAGACTTCTCTCAAAATATACAAAACGGGGGGAAAAAAAGCAAAATAAAGCATGCATTAACATAAACAATCATCTGTAAGACATAGATATGTTCTACTTCCATGTCATAAAGTTCTCCTGTAGCCATGCCATTGACCAACTCAAGTACTGCTGTTCAGTGTATTTTATGGAAGTAGTCCTAATGATAAGCCACACTCTGGCATCTTTGCAAGCATTGAGTGGCACCTTCCCCTAGATGTGTTCTGCACATGGCTAGAGGATGTCCTTGCAGATAAATCTGTAGTGTTAATTCAAGTCACCAGTTTTGTAGCTCACAGACCAATGGAAACCAGATTAGGGCTAGTCTAAGGTAACACTCTGAGATTGAGTATAGCGCTGATATTGGTTCATCTGCATCAGCTCCTCCACTCTGCTTCTGTTGTACAGCACTACTTGCAAATGTGGATGTAATTGAAGGGTGACAAGAGACACCAATCCATTATCACGAGGTGTTTGTATTCAAAAAGGTATGTATAGTTTCAACTCTAGCCCCTATGTTTATTTATCGTGTTAGTCTTCAACAGCCTACTTGCATGTTGAGTTGATCTGCATGATTCCTTACCTTGTGCATTGAGCTGACTTTTTTCGTGGTGTAGGAGATGGTAATTCATTATTTCATTACCTGTTTCAGAAGAGCAGGCAATAACATGACTTCTGTCAGCTGCTCATAGAATACTCCATCTGTCTCTCATTCTGGTTGGGCATTCTGTAACAGGTGCCCACCAGGATGTCAACCTTTTTGGCCTTTCCTTTGATCCTTACGCATAAAGACTCAACATTATAATTCCCAACATTGCATTGTACAACATCAAAACACTCTCTAACATAGACAGCCAACCCATTGCCTTTCCTTCCTTGCCTATCCCTTCTGGAGGGCTTGTAGTCATTCACTGCAGCACTCCAGTCCTGAGAATGATCCCACCATGTTTTGGTGATGGCGACTGTCATAGTTTTCCTGATGCACAACAGCTTCTAGTTCCTCCTGTTTGTTACCCATGCTGTGTGCATTGGTGTAGATGCATTTCAATTGGTCTCCCTGCCAGTCCTGGTATGCTGTCCCTAGAATCATCTCTAGCATGTTTTATCTCTAGTTTTATTCCTTTCCTCCTTTAAACCTGTTCTGAAGTCCTCTCATTGAACCTTGCCAACTGCCAGGCTATAAACTTCCCTCTGACACAGGTGGACCCCACCTCATGCCAGCAGGCCTGGTACTGAATAAACCACTCAATGATAATTAAAGATAAATAAATCCTTCAGTGGCACCAGCATCTTAACCATGTGTTGATCTGGTGGGTTTCCCCTGCTACTGAAGGGAATAGCACCTGGCAAGGTGAGGTAGGCTGGGAGGGGGTTCATCCCTCTGTTTCCATTTCTCCCTATTTCTTGCGTCCATTCCTTCTGCATGATAGCAAGCTGTGAAACTGTGTATAGTGAGAGCGCTTAATTTCTCACGTGTTCACTTGAAACTCCAGAGGTTGAATCTTTTAACAGATAGTTGAACTTTTCTGGTGTAAAGTATAAGCTAGAAGTGCCCGTAAGATAATTACTTACTGCATATATATATGGCAGATAGTACTGGACAGAGAAGATAGGATCTTTGAAGAAAGTTGGAAAGGCTGAGGGAGTTGGTAGGTAGGTGATTATTTTCCAAGACACTAATGTGAGCTCCGGTCACATGATATAGCAGCAGCATGATGGTTGATTTTCCTAGGCTGAGAGTTGTTGGGGTTACCCCACAAGAGGTTGTATTTCATTCCTGACATATTTGTCAACAACTGTCTCAGAAATTTAAATTAACGAAGTTTAATCTACTGTTTTGCTATAGAAACAGCTCTACTGGCATGTGAAAAGCGTAAGCTTTCAGTAGCCTGTTCTGGAAATTCTCTGCAACCTTTCCTTAGCTGGAGGGAGGAAATCAGTAGATGCAGCTGCTAATTCCTACATATTATAGTGGAACTTTTTATTTAAACTCAACATAATTGGCCTTCTGCTTGTGGTTAATATCTAAGTCATTAAGGAAGAATGAACAGGAAGCTAATTTCAAAGACCTGACATCAGTTTCTACCTGGAGGGAGGAAAAAAAAAAAAATCCAGTTCTGGAAATCTACATGTTGAGTGTTATAAGCAGAACTACCAAATATGCTTGTATGTCATTTCATGAGTGTCTTGTTGCAACACAAGGTATTATTTTCACTATGGTGTCTTAGGGATACTGTTGCTTGCCCTGACTCAGTCTTTTGCCTCGTGCATGATCTATCCCACACAACTCTCTAGTGAAGGAGTTTGAAGGATGCAAGCCATCCATGCAGAAACACTCAGTGTCTGCAAATTTGTGCATGATGTTGCACAAGTTTATCCTAATTTCAGGAGCAGGATAGTTGGGATCTAATTATTACTATATCTATGTATTTTAGAATTCTCCATTTCTTCACAGAATTGGAGTACTATTAATACTATCTATGTCTACGTCTACCTTTGCAGTCTGTCACCTGGGAAGAAAGATGTGTGCCATCTCAGTAATGTCACAGGCAATGCTAGAAGTATGGGATACAGAGAGGTAATAGGATCCCACAGGAGATGGAGGACAGAGCTGGGAACACAGTCCTGGTCCTTTCTCTGTTTATCAAACCACATTGACTCTTGCACTCCTTGTGTTGATTTCAGCTTTGTATAATAAAAAGGAATTCAGTATTTTATCTTCACCTAAGGAATATTGGGTTTATGGTGTAGTTCAGGCTAAGTTAATGAAAATAATAGAAGAGCATTTGAATTTTTCTGAGTGAAGGTCTCTAGCTAGAATTGATTGTGATAAGGTAAAATGCTAAGAATGAGATTTTTCTCAACACTTTCTAATTGAAACTCAGTATTTTAAATAGTAGATGTTTACAGGCAGATCAGCCACCTGGAGCACATGTAAATAAAGGGTTTTTTTAGTGATAGAGTCTGCTGTTTATGAAAACAAAAGTTCCATCAAAAGATATGCAGCAGAGGTGAACCAAGTCATAGACCAGGATTGCTGCTTACTGTTTTAGTTCGTGAGAAGTTCTCACAAGTAAGGAGCCATCTTCTTAGCTTTAAGATGAGTATTTTGAGGCAAGGATCAGAAGATAACTGAAGACAAGCACTGATGTAGAGCTCATTTATACTTGCCTTGGAGCTGTAAAATGCAAGTGCTCTAGGGATAGCAAGCAAAGGAAAGTAGAAGAGTGGAAGGAAAAATAGGAGGTTGTTAAGGAAAATTAAGTAATCATAGGAAAACACCTAACCAAAACTTGTGGTTCTGGTATAATACTGCAGAGACAAAGCTCTGAGAATTTGGAAGGCTCCTTCATTGTAATTCTGCACCATATGCTGAATATTTGTTTCTGTGGTTGAGAGCCCTGGGAGTCATCATAGCAATATAATGTATTGCTTTTTGGATCTCTGCTTTTATCCACTTGTGATGATAAAGATAACATTGGCAGAATGCATATAAGTTGCACAGGGTGTGCTCTCAGTCACTATGGAAATTCCAATAATTTTCTGTTTTTGCTGAAAACTAGTGGTGGAATCTCCAAAACCATCACACAGAGCTGAATGTCTTTAAAATATCTTCACCTTCTGTTGAATGAATAAACAAAAATGTAGGTGTTCTTTCAGTTTTTCTTATTGCTGTTAATTCTACGACAATGTCATGTTGCATATAAATTAAGTAAAATTTATTTTCAGAGGAAGAACATAAAGGAAATAGTCTAAAACATTAAAAGATGATAACTCAAATTTGCTTTGAAAGTTTATACCATAAAGAAAGAATACCTAGTGTAACATCAGAATTCTAAGAGATTTGTGCCAGGTTCTCTGTGAATCTATGCTGCCTTCATGCTGTTGAAATCGGTGAAGCCAGGACAATTTTGTAGTAGCAGAACCTCAGATTTTCTTTTGAAGTTTTAAGTATTCTCCTGTAATTACCAAGAAAAAAAAAAAAAAAAAGCACTGGAATGCTGCTGAAGTTGTTATTACATGATAACTTTGGGAAGTGCATCCCGAAAGAAAGTAACAAGGTAACGTGTAATGGGATAGTGTCAGTGCTTTCAAAATGAATAGTGTTTTTTGCTTGTGTTAGTGAACTGTAATGCAGAAGTCGGCTACTTGACCTTTTCTAGCTACAGTAATTATATAAAGACTAAGTAAGAAATAAAGAAGGGATGTGAGCAGTCTTGTTTATTCAATTAACCAAAAGCTTAAGATCATGCAAAAAGGGGTAAATGCCAAGGTGATTAAAACCAGTGGGGGGGAGGTCTGGCCTGCAGTTATTTAAGTCTGCTTTTGAAGGTCTTCAGTTGGTTACCTACCATAAATTTACTACACAGTAACAGTCTCCTTTTCCAGTCAAGTAACTCACTATACCAATAGCGAGTAGAGAGTCAGGAGTAAGGTGGAGTTGTTCTGCTACTCTGAAAGAATCCTAGAAGGTATTAACTGGAGTTGCATTGCTTACATTACAGCCTGCATCAAATCTGGCACTTTTTTTTTTCTTGTTTATCTGTTTGATGAATACTCTTGAAAAATGTTATTAGTCTTTCTCTAACATATTTATCTATTAGAATTGGAATAAATTCACCAAGGAGGGGTTCTGAGGATAAATTAAGGTTTGTAAACCATTGGTTTCCTATATTACAATTATTTTTAGAAAGTTGTTCTTGGGAAAGTTGTTCTTTGTTCTTTAGCTGCAAAATGCTGCTTGTTCTGAGAGTTCAGTTGGTCCAACACTTTGCTTACTCTTTGTTAGCATGTGAGTTTTCAGAGTGCAGCACAAAAGCAAACAAGGGTAATTGTTCCTTAGCCATTGCTATTGCCTTTCCTGTTACAAAATGCTTTTAATTTAGTGTCTGTCAAGGAATCAGATTCATATCTGATTAGATTGGTCAAGTTTTATCTTCCGGAGTGTTTTGTGCCAGATTTGGATTTGAAAATGAGTACTTAGAGTATTAGAAGTTAATATATAATACAATTGAAAACTCTGTTCTGTAATTACATTTTTCATTTTGATTTTGCTACCCTAACAAGTACAGTAGGGCATGAATGAGAGGTTCTAATATCAGAAGATTTACTACATGATGTCATGTGCTGCATTCCTCCCAGAAGAATTCATGTTAATTGTCACGCAGTCTTGCCAAAATCATGAGCAGTGTGCAGTAATGAAATTCTAATAGCAGACAGCTGGCTTTAAAGGCACTTAATCAGTGGCTCTAAAACTTTTGCAGAGAAGAACTCTTCTCATACAAGGGCTAGACTCGTGCCTGACCCATGCAAACACCAAAAGAGAAGGGGTGCCCTGGCAGCCTTGTAGGCTCTGCATGTTCTGCATGTGTCAGAAGAAGAATAGCATACACATCTCTCTCTTGGTTTCTCTCAATTGCTCGGCTGAGCCGGAGCCAAATGTCTGCTTCTGCTGAAGTGCGTCATGGATTTCTAATTATCCCTTACCTTCAGCGCCCTCACAGATCTTCTATTTTCCCAGGCTCCAGCCCTGGGAACACCATTCTCTAATGCATGTTTATTTATTTATTTATAATTGGGTCATTTCCATGTGGCTTTGACCTCTCCAGTTGACTTCAAACCCTTGTTGTGTACAGAGGAGTCCATTTTCTACCTCATTGCAGGCATTTCTTCGAGTGGGGAACTTTAAGAAAATGCTCCAATCCAGCAAGAGTCTTCTATGGTAAAAACAAATGACTTATGGATCTTCTTGAAATCCACGAGTGCAGCATCCTGTTAGTCAGTTTGTTAGGCTTCACATCTGATAGTCCTGGACAAACAGAAGGGAAGGTAAATCTTGGACATTCCAATGAGAGGGAGCCTGGAGTTCTTGGGACTCCACTTAGACTTTCTGGTTTCTGGAACACTGAGATTTTCTGGAATGAGAAAGCTCATACAGATAGTGGAACTGAAACACTATCTCTTATTTTATAAGTTAATCGAGAGTAAATTTTTTATTTAAAAAATAAAAACTTCATTTTGGAGAATTGGGAGAATTTCCCACAACAGGCTGACTTTCCAGAAAGACATGGACCAACCTTAGCTATATTTAACTGTTGGATAAGGTCCTCGGCCTAAGGTGGTCTTTGGAGAAGCATTGTTAAGAAAGAAGTCCAAAATAACAGTCACTTACTGTACACAAGGAAACGCTCAGTGGGCCCCATGAAGTAAATGCTGCCACAAAATATACTTTCTGCCTTTGAGAAATAGTAAGGTTTGGGAAAAGTCCACCCACCCACCCTGTGCCCTTGTGTAGTTTTAAGGAAACCAGGACATGGAAGAGAGTATGTTCTGGAGAGAATGGAGAAGGAAGTAAATACAGACCTCATTTCTGAGCAAGGGAAAACCCAGCTAGTGCAGAAACAGAACAAAGCCTTGAAGAAAAAAAAAAAAGCCTGTTTGTTATTGTAGACTAAATGAGTCTCCTGTCTAAACACTTGCAAATGAAGGATACAAAGGGAACTTGTAAGTATGATGATAAGATTCAAGTGAGGGTTGCAGATAATGTGCTCTATCATAAGGAGGGAATATACTGTTGAAATCAGGCCATGGGTGATACCGGGTAGGAGAGGCTCCCAGGGAATAAAGAGATTTCTCTAGCTCCATTAAAATATTTGAAGAGAGGTAGATGTATGTTTGGGAATAACTGAGGATCTTTTTTCAAATTTCTAAAAAGTAGGTGAGTATACTGCAATCTTTGTCCCAAAAAGAAGATAATAAAACAGACACTCCATTGCCACGGGCTTTATCAGTGTGTTTAAGCAGAAGTCAATATCAGATTCACCACTAAAATTCTGTGGGGAAAGAGAATGGAGTGATCATAATGATTTCTTGTTTCTTTGTTTGTTTGTTTTTAACATAGAACCCATGTAGTAATTAAAAGCAGTAGCCTGAAGGAATGAACACATGCATATGAATAAAGGGGCTGACATTCAGGGAAGTGATAAAAGACAGAACAGAAATGAAGTCAGTGAAGCAGTAGAACTTGGCTGCCAACAAGTGGATATGGGATCTAGAAAGCTAGGTGCTTAATAGAATTAAACTCTTACATATCTATATCTATAATATCTATACATAGACCCATGTAAAAATAAGGGGATGTCAGAAGTAGATGTATGTATGAAACTGACATTTCCTGTGGCAGACAACTGTGGAAATTGGACATGGAGAGATCTGGTCCTTGAGCTCTTGCAGAATTTTCATTAATTGTACACTGCCAGTGCTTCTTTCCTTTTGAATTGCACTTTAACCTATGAATGTGTGCTGCCTAGGCATGGGGCTCCATTCAGTTCTGGTATTGTACTGAGAATGTTCAGAAAATGCTTTCAGGTAAGACCTTGTGTTTACATGCTGAGGTGCTGGGTGCCTGCTGAGGAAGACTAATGGTAACACAGCTGATTGTTTTCCTCCCTTTATCAGCAGAGAAAGACCACAGAATCCACCTCATGGTACCTTAGAGAGGAGGTCGCTTAAATTTCATAAATTTTGATTTTGTAATTGTAGTAGAGCAGTACTTTTGCCTAGTATAGTACCTAATACTTTTGCCTTTTGCCTTCACTTTAGAAAGCACTTAACATTATTTAATCTTTTCTGCTTCCATAGCTACCCCTTAGTATCTTTATACCAGAATAGTTAGTGGTATTTCGGTAACTGGAAGGTGGAATATATACTTTCCAAGTGTACTGTGATTCTTTATCTGATTTCTGTGAGTTTACTTACAAACCAAAACAAAGTCTGGGCAAATAAACCAGGCAACTGCTTGGAGGTGGGGGAGAGTCTGAGCTCTACAGCAGACCTCACAGTGCCATACCCAGTCAGATCTGTCCACCTTGAGCCATTAGAAGGCAGTATGTGCAGGAGCCCAGTGCTGCATGGTGGTGTCCGAACAGCACCTTGCCTGTGCTGCTCGTGACATTTAAAGTCGTCGTTTTTAAGACCTTCAAAAGAACAACTGGGTGCAAACTCAATAAACCTTATATTTTCTGTACGTTTCCCACCTAGGTCACCATGTTTTCAGTCACAACCTGTGTTTATGCAGAGTAATTTCACAGATTTTCCTGTGGTCATATAGAAAGGTTGTTCTCACTGTAATGTCTAATGTTACAGAGCAACCTTGCCACATGCGTTAGTCTGAATCTCCCCTTCAGTGTGGGCTGAGGTATATCCGTTTTCCTTAATAAGCCAAATATCACTATCTAAAAGGAGTGTTTCTAATCTCCCCACTGTGAGGAGCTGGTATAGTGACAGGGAACAGAAATGACCTCTGGAGTTCTGTGCAGCCTGATGAGCTTTCACGAGGCTTTCAAATGCCGTGAGTTCCACACAAATGACTATAAATAATTGCCTAGGTTGGCCTGACCTCGGGTTGTCTGAGAAGATGATCTGATAATGGCACAAGTGACTCTGATTCTGTTCTGAAGCTGAGATCCCATTTAGGATTATACTTATTTGAACTCTCTGTAATTTAAGAAGAAAGCTTTCTGCATGCACCAGTACTGGAAACACATTCTGAACTCAAAGGTCACTGATGTGGCAGTTGAAATCATCATGAAATAAGTCACTTGGGATATAAGTTTTATGAAATAATAATAATAAAAACGAAAACTTACTCTCTGTTTGACAGTGCAGTTTTCTTTCCCTAGCCATGATCTATACCTAATCCTCAGTTCTGTAGTCTGTATGCCAGGCCGATTCCTCCTGGCAGAGCTGTCAATGTGAAACTTTGAATATTTTGGAATCTGCATCCATCTGAGAGCAGTTTGGAGAATGGCAAGCCTGCCTTGCATCACTTTCCTTACCACGGCCAAGTGCTGAGAGTTAGTCTCCAAGAATTGTCCCGTTTCATGAAATGTGGTCCAAGAAAGAAAACATTCTTAACCAAAGCAGCTTTTATCACAAACTTGCTTAGTCACTCCTTCCATTTTTTTCCTGACTAACTATGAACAAAGCTAGCCATTTCTTACCTAAACTACTGTCTTGCAGAATACATAGTACTAAATAGTCCCAAGACTTACTGCCAGTTCACCCCAAAGTGCTCAGAACTCACAGGATTTCTTCATCCATGATCTTGATCTGTAACAATGAAAGCAAAACTGAATCTTCTTTGACCTATTAAAATGTTCCTAATCCCAAACAGAAGGATCTGAAATTTTTCTTTTTAACAAAGCTGTCAAAATTTCTTAGTCAGTATATTAAAAAAAAAAAAAAAAAAAAAAAAAAAAAGAACAACAACCCTGTCTTCAAGAGAGATGGAAAATAGTGTTAAAAGACAAGAACTGGAACTAGATTGCTGCAGAATGCAACGTCTTAGATAAAGTGATGAGAGCACTACAAGGAGGAGTGCAAACCCTTTCAAAATGGGAACTGATGCTGTCAATGAACATGTTTGCTGTTACTGATGGTTGTACAAGGGGCAGAAAAAGTTTGGGAACTCTTGGTGTGGAATAAATACCTCCCTAAAGGTAGATGGTCTGTACAGATTAACTGTGACCTTATTAGGCCAAGCTGTTACTGCGTTGTTTTTTTACTGGTAACAACTGAAAATCTTTCAATTTCTTAAAAGACTGGAACAAATCTCTGTACTATTTAAATATTTTATTTCTTCTCAAACGGTTGTTGAAAAGTAATCTAATATTACTGTTTTGAGGAATTTAATAAGCTCATTAAATCTTTAATTCTTCAACACTACTGCATTTTGTGAAAGACTGAGTTTGGTATGCGTAAATCAGAGCTCTGGTGATCCTTTTGCTCCTTAGCCAAGAGCAACCCATTCAGGGACAGAACTATGCGTTTAGCGAAGCTGATTTTATGTTGGCTGTAGTATTCATATGAATCATAAGTAAGTCTGTTTGCAGTATCCTAAACAGAACCACTCAAGAAGGATATAGGCTTAATTAGGAAAACTCTGTGGAGGCAACAGAGTGTTTATAGGTGTGGGAAGGGTGACAGAAAAAAAGGGCATTCCACGGTCCAAATTTCAGCTCTTTATACAGCATGTTGCTAGCAATAATTTGTAACCTATTAACTGAGATTTTCAAAATACCAATATGATTTAGTCACGTCTTCGATAGAAGAGTAACGGATAATAAGTTTAAATAACATGTATTTTGAAAAAATATATATATTAAAATATTTTCAATCATTATTCTGAAGCATGCTATAGTACATTTGTGTGAGGATAAAGAAAAGACAGGTGAGACCTACTGTGTTGGTAGGCAAGCTTCCAAGAACATTAATGTTTTATTTTAAGACATGAATAAAAGCCTCAAAATTGCTTTAGACTTGGCAGGTAAGGATTGTTATGCTTCATCTTGCCTCTTGGCCAGAAAGCTCAGTAAGTGGGAGCCTGCCAGATACGACAGTCTTCCCCACTACCTGAATTTAATTTAAACCATTCTATGCAGCCCTGATTTTAATCCTTTCATTTTGGTTTTGAGTTACCACATATATGGCACAATGGAAATTTTTTTTCAAACTTAAACTAGAAACATATTTTAGGAGACAAAAAAAGTCTGTCTTCTGTGCAGAATGACACATCTTTAACTATTGGATGAAGTAGAGCCATTGTAACAATTTACTTGTAATTTCTGATCATCAATAGAGAAATTTGAATTGTCTGTAGTGTGCTTTTTCCTTCTCATCATCCTTGCAGTTTGTACACATTACAAAACTGGTTCATTCAGAATGGCCAATCTTTGCAATAACTAACAAAATATACATTTTTAAAATAACTTGAAGAGCGATATGTTAAAGGTAAAAATCAATGTGATGTTCTGTTTTGATGGGTAATTACAAATGTGTGAAAGCTACTCCTTTAGCCAAATTGTCCAAGAGGAAATATAACAGAAACACATTCTACACTCAGTATCTAGAGTAGTGGATCACATAGGATCTGTTTCTGGAAAAAGTGCCTATGCATTATGTCCATAGCATGGTGATGTACTGGGACTAGGGCTACTGTAATATTTGCTAACAGTTTGTTTATCTAAATGCCAAACTGTAATTGTCTAACCAGCTGTTGTCTGAAATCTGCTTTTTTCAGAAAAAAAATAAAGGCAATTACTTTTGATAAAGCTTTAGGATGAGAAGTGTTGTTTAATGAATTATGACTTGAAATTGTCAGTGAAACTGACAGTTTATTGACTGTGAAATTGAATAAATGAAATTGACTTATATGGTGATCTTAGTACTGATTGTGAGACAGTTTTAATTATGTAAACGAGGCTGAGAAAAATTGCTTATTTCTGTCATGCTTAGGAAATGGTGGAGCAACCAGTTTTAAATGTGGCTTCCCAGAGCTGGTACATGAAGAATGTCGTTTTGTCACCCGTCGGTGTCAGGCAGGAGTCAAATCCGACACAGTTGTGCTTGTAGACCAGGCAGATTGAAAGAGGAAGGGACTGACAGGGTATCACCAGAGAGGAAAACTTTTCTATAACATTCTAGCTACCCTGGCAAAGTGTAAAAAGGCCAATTAGCTCTCTGCTTGTCCTTCCTTCCTGTTGTTCCCTGCTCAGATGTGAGCCACTCACAGCTTTTTCTTTAGGCTTTGAGTTGCTTTTTCTAAGGACTGACAGGAAATCATTTATAAACTGGGGATAGGGAGAAGTTTCCTGTCCTCGTTACTTGCTAAATAATTGCTAAGCTAAGAGAGAAGACAGTTCAGACAATCGAGCAGACCAGACTGCAATCGCAGTACTCTTATCTGTGGTCCTCAACAACTGGGACCTGCCCAAGCTGATGATATCCCCATAGATTTAGCCTTTGCCCCAGAAGGAACCCCCAAACACTTTAAATGTGCTTTAAAAAAATAAGTTAAGGTTTAAGTAGATGCTAATAAAAAGGATGTGCTTTCAAGGCCTCAACTGTGTTATTAGGTCTGTGCAGGCAGGCTGGACTGCAGCCTTGTGTCCCTTGCTGGAACCTTACAGATGTTTAGTGATGAATCAGTCTAAGTGAAGCTTATTTTGCAGCACATGTAAAATGTGTAACTGGGGTTGACTATGTATTTATCTTGTCTTACTCCACACTTTACTCCCATGATCCTCAAGAATAAGAGCTTTATTACTTTTAATCCAAAAGACAGGAAGACAAAAGCAAAGTTCAGTTTGTGTGAGTACCAGTGACTGAACAGTGCAGGCATGAGCTGAGGTAAAGGCAGTGAAAATCTCCATAACCTCATCTTGCCCACTGCAATCTTCTCTTGCTCTGCACTTCATTTCTGCACTGCAGAGAAGTTTGTGCATCCAGTCACTGGGGTTGTGGGCAGCAAATGCAGACAGCTGAGATTCTGCTCTAAAAATCCACCACTGTCAAATGGCTAAAATGCATAAGGCAGTTACCTAAACCCTACTTACATTTCTGATGTGTTTTCTTGTCTTATGCTCCATCCATTTGAAATACATCTCCATCAATTTGAAATACACATGCATTTGCTAAAGAATGAATGTACTTGTTCAAAGTTATCTAAAAATATTATTGTAATCCTTTGAGTGTATGAGTGATGGTCTTAGAAGTTCTGTAAGAAAGCCCAAAGCAAGTTTGGATATTTCATGCTTCAACCATCCTACTGAAGAGATGCACTTAAAGTTTGCCATATTGAAAGAAAAAATAACAATGAAAACAATAACCATTCTGTAATGTGTCAGATTCGGTAAAGAATACTTTCTAGCTAGCTTCTATATTAAAAGCAGCACTGACTAAATCTGTGCTATTAATGTAAAAAAATCTAAGCTTTGCTGTGCTTCCAAGTGTATTAGGTATTATTCAATGTCTGAAGACAAATTATTTACTGAAATCATGGCACTTGTTCTCTGAAAGGAGTGTGTATTTATTTCTTGAACAGACAGCCTCAGTCCCACTGAGAAACATCTCAGAAAACACAACATTTTGGAAGGACCCTGAGAACGGCCATGACAACATTCTTCAAGATGTGAAATTTGGTAGACTGCCTGCTTCCAGTGACCCAGAGACCCTCTCAGGTACAGTGATGAGTTCAGTTTTATCAAGGTCTTCAGCAAATTTCAGGTGAAGAGATTAAAATACTGAATTGATAGCTTTGTCCCTTCTGGGAGTTACTTCTTCTGTATTGTAGTGGACAGCACAGAAAACTTTATGTTTGGCTGCATTTTGTAATTGTCACATGACAGTGTTGAAGGATTGCAAATTTTTGCTCAAAACCTGAAAGAGAAGTTTACTATATCAGGGATGTAGTTTATATATTTGCACTATGTTCTCTCTCTGCTCTCAGTTGTCTAGCTGTAAATCTAAAATCAGCTGTAAATTCACTGTCATGGTTTTACACACCTACTTATCTATTCTTCAGAATTAGCCACGATTTAAAGAAGTCCCCAGAATCATGGTATTCACCTGAAGTTTATTTCAATGCAGTGTATTCTACTGCAATTTATTTTTACTTCTAATTTTTATCTGCAGTTCCAAGAACAAAAACCCTCTCCTTTTAAGTGAAATAGATGAAGGTTTGCAACATGGTCTTCTGTGTTTGTAGGAGCTGAGACTTCCTCAAAAGTACTAAGAGTTGCTAAAGCAAAGAAAAATTGAGTCTAGTAAAGATCAGGCTGGTGTTCTTTAGTAAGACTTGGAACTACTAGGCAGTCCTTGCAGTGTTGCTAAGCTGGCTGTGGGAGAATTCAGTCTGAAAAGAGGGTATAGGGTACAGATGTGTGTGACAGAGCAGGAATGCTAACTGGTCATTACACTAAAAGCCACTTCCAGTTTGTGTTCTGACTGTCTTCATGAGAACTGCAGGAGAAACAAGTGAGAGAGTAGCTTTTTAAAAGCAAATACCAGCAACCTGACATTGAAAATACAGCTGGTTACAAATGCTGGACAGTATTGTTTGTTATTCTGTTTTGTTTATAACAGTTTTGAAAGTGAGTTAAAGGAGAGCATTTTGTTTCTGATATTTTTATCACTGATCATAATTTCTGCATCATTTCATCTTCTTTGCATAACCCCTGTAGGCTTATGGTCACCTCTCATCTCAATCTGAGAGGCTGAAATCAATTTTAAACTAAAGTTAAATTGCAAACTGAAGGGAAAAGAAGTTCACAAATTAACATATATCCATTCAAGTAAAATCATACTGAGCTTGTTTCTGTTAGCTTGCTGTTATATCCTGCCGTGAATATCCTTTTCAAAAGTCCTTTGTGATTTGTCTGAACTCACTGTGGTAAATTTTCTTCCCAGTCTTTGTCATGGCTGAGCTACTTATGTGTGGAAAGATCATTCATTTGATTTTGTTTTACTTTGTTCCTTAGAAGCTCTGCCTGGAATTTTAAATTAAAGGAAAACTTACCTATAAGTGTAAAGAAGAGAAGTTTCAGTTTCAGGTAGCAAAGGTCTGAGTGGCTCTTTCAAATAGCTGTGACTATTTTAGCTAATACATAACTACTAATAGTAATCATTAGATGCATCGACCTGCACATAATTGGACTGGGGTGAAAGTATGCATTCGTGCACATTAATTGAAATATCTGACCTGAGCTTTTATATCCAGAAATAGGTTGTCAGTTGTCTCTCCTGTCAAAATGCCTTCACTATGAATTTGTATAGCATGTGTTTTTTCTCCATACTTTCCTTATTTTTTCCTGAACTATGTTCTTGTAGGCTGTTCTGTTCTTGATATAAACCCACTTGGTCTGTATTCCCCCTTAGCCTCCAAGGATTTAGCCTGTGAGGGGGAAGTGTTTAAAAATAATTCCAGTTATGGTAGAACAGCCTGTATCCTTTCTATAGAGTAGCTGACATTAGACTTCTGAGTTCACAAGATGGTCAACAAAAGATCAGTAAAAACATCTAAGGATTCTGAAGGACAAAGATTTTTTTTTTTTCCCTCTTCCCTTTAAAGGGAAAACGTTACTTTCCAAGCTGCAGACTTTCAGACTGTGGAAGCTTGAGTGATACATGCCTCTTATTAAAATGAGTACAGTCTCGTATCCTGTAGAATCACCCAATTGCTCAAAAGATGTGCCTCTAAATATACATATAGCTCTTCTGTAATACCAAGTTAAATTACAGATGAAATATTAAAGGCCCCTGCATCTGAGTGGAGCTAAGGAGAGAAATCTTCCCTAACTTCTTTCTGACTTTATCTGAGAGATGTGTACCCATGCTGGCTCTCGGGAGTTGGGTGAGGGATGTAATTTGCTCACTAGATCACATTAAAGCTGGGGGAGGTGAAGAGAAGCAACATGAGGCTGCAGATGGAAAATTTCTTTAGAGCTGGCTGTATGTGCCTCTGGGAAAAACCCAGTGACTGCCTGTGGCTGCCATGTAGCTTCTCAGCGTGGAGAAGCTTGAAACGGGGACAGGGTTAGGAGATACAAGACAAAAAGTGAAGAAGAGAGAAAGTTTAGGCAGGAATCAGCCAAAATTGAGAGGGAGCTAAGTAACAGCTGTGTGACTTGCTCCCTTTCCAGAAGCAACAGCATTACTGCCACCCAGCAAGGAGACAGCAGGAAGCTGGGTGGCCTGCTCAGTCACCTTGCACAGCTCTCACTATTGCAGAAGGGATTTAGAGCAAACTTCTGAAGCACAGGGACGAAAAGAGGGCAAGTGGCAAAGAAGAATATTTCCTTAGGCTTTCATTTCATAGCTTCTGAAACTTCAAAGCAGAAATTTTGCAGAGGGCTAGAGAAGAGCATAGGCAGAGAGTACATGCTCAGTATTTTGTGGCTGGTCATGATGTTCAGCAGTACCTGAGGTAGGAATGACAACAAATATTTGCAAATGCTTGTACTGTCCTGCTGTGGTGCATACCAAGAACTACAAATGCTGCAGTACAGCAGATTGTCCTCAACCTGTTTCCTCAACTACTTTTAAAAAACTTTGAGGGGCTTTGGAGACATTCTAGCACTCATTCAAAAACACCACAGGATTGTTCATGAAAGCAGTGGTATTTTTAATACATCAATATATAATTGGAAAACCATTTATTATGCTTTCTCATTCTCTCCTAGTTATCAAAGCCAAAACTACTTATAAATAGATACCTGTTAGGAAAATATTTTACACTCTCCAAATTTCTTGGATTACTTCTGAAAGCCTAAATGTTGAAATCATTTCCTTCAAATAGAATTTTAAATTTCTTTTTTTCCAGGCATATTTTTCCAGGAGATTGAATGAGGAAAGTAATACACTTGTTTGTTTTGCAGTGACAGTTTGACATAAAGCAACTTACGGGCTAACAGCAGAAATGGTAACACATTTCAGTTGGGTTGGGTTGTTGGGTCGGGTTGTTGGGTCGATGGCAATATCGATGCCTGCAGAAATGAACTGAAATGAACAGAAATCAAAAAGCATAACACCAACATATTTATCAAAAGTAATTAAAATAACTCTTAAATTTAAGAATCTGTTGATGCTGACATTTCAAATGAAATTTTAGTTTCAAAAAAATAAGTTCAACAAAATGTAAGAAAAACTTCTATTTTAAACATTCTCCTCCCTTCTGCTGCCTCAGAATGTAACTCCTGTTTCAAGCTATAAACAGCAAGCAACGTGAACACAAGCGCCTTCCCACCAGCTTCTGCTCAAGAGATGTTGACACATAGGAGTGGCAAAGAGGAAGGTGCAAACAGATGAAAATCCCAGCTGAATGAGTGGGTTTTTAATCTTCTTGCACCTGTTTCCAGGAGGGGAGCGTGACAGTGATAGGGTGCAGAAAGGAATGTTACAACCTGGGCAGCAGGATGTGGATGGAGGCAGAGTCCCCAGGGGAGAGTGGGCTGGAGGAGGCTGCATTGTATTGCAGACCTTGAATTTGGAAGAGCTGAGGTATTGAAGGGATTTAAAAAAAAAAAGTCAAATAATTTAAGAGCAGTATTTAGATGTGGTTTACTCAGGGGAAGAGAGGTATTTACCTGCACAGCATCTAGCACAACATGGAAGTATCAGCTTTTGAAATAATTTCCAAAATACATTGTTTTGATGCGACAGCAGTGACTGCTGCATGGATTTTATGCATAGCAGAATGTGATGCTATCTTCAGAGATGACAGCTTGTATACAAAGGGGGGTTGTAAATGCTTAGGAGTGTAGTACACTGAAAATAAAAATTGTCCCAAGTAGGATGTGCTGTTAGAGGAGTGAGGATAGCACAGCCTCTGCAGAGTCTGTGTGAACAGCCAATGCCTCTCAGAGGCAGAGCAGTGTACATGGAAGGATTTGCTGGAAGTCTCTGCAACCTCATTTTGTTCACCTCCAGCAGCACATCACTGGTGTCCACACAGTTAGTGTAGCCTGAGCCCATACTTGAGAAAGTCTGATAGGAGTCCAGAAGCACACCCAGGATTTCCAACTGTTTGTTCTCTAATATTTCTTTTTGGTAAGGTGATAGAGTTGGCTAAAATACTGTACTTTGCAATATTTCTGGGAGATTGCAAACCTGCCCCTTTGCAGGTATCTGGATCCTGAGTCAGCTTCATTATTACTAGCAGTGGAGGCAGCACAGGTGCTCCCAAGCTCTAGTCTAGCTGCACTTACAGTCTTTTAAAATGACTCAGACCAGAAATGAATTTCAAATGTTGCTATAAATCCCATGTTGTTTGTATAAATCCTTGGGCTTTTTCCCCAATCAGTCTCTTTTGTGTGGATTCCTGGCAAGTGTGACAGGAGCACAGGACATTTTTGATATATGGCATCAGGTCCGTTAGTTCAGAAACCTCACACAGAAGCTTGTTTTTAGAAAGAGAGAAATTAAGATTAAACAGGACAGGGAATGCTGTTATGAAGGAATGAAAATATTTTCATTACCAGAGTATTTGTATGTCAACAGCTGATAGGGAATGATGTGAGACATTCCCAGAAGGACTCCCAAAGATTTTTCCTTGTGCAATAGATCGATTAGCAGAGCCCAGATTAAACGAGCAATGTCATAATGCTTTTTGCATTAAAAAGTGTGACATTCAGGCTCTTTATCTGGTAAATATTTGCACTTTTTTAAATCCTTGTGACTTTCATTATACTGCTTTCAACAGCTCTCCTTTCTCAAGTAATAGCTCTAATGTCTCAAGTAGTAGAGGGGGAAATATTATCTTGTCCAGCACTTTACAACATACAGATATATCTTCTATAGTGAATGCTTTAAAATATTAAGGAGAAGCTTACAGAACGTGCACACTTTAAAGGGAGGGGAAGCTTAAACTATGCAAACTCTGAACTATTAATATTTCTAGACTGACTTCATGAGTTAATAAAGGAGGAAATGAGCAAATTCAGTTTCAGATTCTGCCACCCAGATCTCCCGATGCAGCCCTTGAACTGGCCCAAAAAAAATTATTTGACATACAGTTGTTTTTCTATGTGATTTGGAGACATTTTCATATTTTCCTAGGGGAAAAAACAAACAAACAAACACAGCTTGAATAACTAGATCAGAAGTATCTGATAAAAAAAATAGAACTTATTAATTTATTGAATTTATTAATTTATTGAAAAATAAATTAATTAGTGTTTTGGCTTTTATTTTAAACAAAAGTTTATCGTGTTTCTTTGTTTTCGTAGCAGCCTCTGGATTCCACTGCAGAACTGGATGTGTTCTGATGACAGGACTGGTTGCACCCTGGCTCGGATTTTATTTGTTTCTTCGGAGATAAAATATCACTGTAGACTTAGAGCATAGGCATCTCACTACATTTAGTTTTAGAACATCTCTTTCATTTCTGTGTGTTTGAAAATGTGCATAAGCTATTAGTTAATGGCTCCGATCTTTCTCAGATAACATTATTAACTGCACCAGGTAGTATTTCAGAATGAAGGGGCTCCTTTGGAAGTGTTGCCTGTATGACACCTCAGTTATGTGCATTCATTGGAAAACAGGTAGAAACCCTGGAATTCTATTCCATTTTATTTTAGCATTTGAAGCACTTGCTGTTATTTATGTCACTTGATTGTCATCTATCAGTGTTTTCATCTCACTTTTACATTCACTTTTAAAGTGGTTTTTCTAATTGCCATTTCTGAATGTGAAGCATGAGAGAGACCTCTGTTTTTCGGTTAGAGGAACACTTGACAGATATGAATAGTTAATTCTACTGAGGATATTTATTAATATTACTGCAGTAAGCCCCAGAACGGGGTCAGGATCCTGCTGTACATATGCATTGCCACCCTTCCCCTGAAAAATTGACAACAACATCTGAGCTGAGAATTTCAAAAGGGGCTAAGTGATTTGGGAGCCAAGAGAAAGCGCATGGAATTGTTCCCCTCAATTGTACATGCAACTTTGATAATTCATTTCTACATCTCTTTTTACAAGTATCAGCTCAGTTAATAACTCACTGTGTTCCACTAGAACCATCCAACTCTACTGTTTTTTTTTCTGTGGGGCTGTATTTTCTGTCCTCACAGAAGCTCTGCTGGACCTTCCATTGCAGAGTTGCTTCAGGAGTAAATGTAACTCCTTCTAATGCTTTCTCAGATTTTCTTCTGGCACTCGTGGGTTTCTTCTTCAATTTTGCTAATCCTGAGTTTTAAGGAGTTTAGCCGACTCTTTTTCTGGAAGTTGAATTCAGTTTTGCTATCTCACTAGCTGCAAGATTACTGGGGTAATAGAAATCTGCTTTCTGTGAGAATGGCCCTAATATGTGCATGTTAGAAGGGAAGACTGAAATGTGTGAGAGGCCCATTCCCTGCGTTGTCAGCTCCTGCACACATACCATAGGTTTTTACAGTCTTTGCTGCTCCTTATGCTGATGTGGTAGGGCAGTTCAATGTGTCTCGTTTTGCATTTCTTCCATTTGTTGTGTGTGCATGCATATAAATGCATTCGGGGAAAAGCTTTTTTCTTCTACTACTCTTAAAATGTTTTTAATTTGCTATTTGTGGAAAGTACCTCCCTTTAAAGTAAAGCAGAATATAATACAAATAGAAAATGCAAACAGCTCCCCCTGTCCCCTCTCCACTCAGGAGATGGAGAACACCGGGGTGCTTTCCTGCACTGAGAGAAATAGCCTGAGCACTGCCTCTGGAGAAGGAAGAGCAGCAGACCAAGGTCCTCCTTGAAGGACTGTTCTTCTACATAAGGAGGGATGAGTGTGAAAATTGAGAAGTTAAATTCATATCTAGTAGCCAAGCTTGAGATGGGTTGTTTCCATCCCTACTGTGCCGGGGCCATTTGGAAGAGGAGCTGCTGCAGGGACTGCACGAAGGGTGGGGTCACACTCACAGGAATGCATTGAATAACATGACAAAATTGTGCAGCACTCTACCCATTGCAGAAAAGCCTTCACCTCTTGCTGGAGTTTTTTTGGCATCGAGATGAGCTTATCTTCGAGTAACATGTAGAGTGTAAGGTGAATTGCAAAAGAGGAATGCAGACAGCTTCTCCTATCAGCACATTGTTTTGGTTAAGACTCTACTGGAGTTTTGTAAAATGCATTTGGGGGAAGGGAGGCAAGACAAAGTCAGCATGTCCTCTGGGTTTTCTTGGTTAATCAAACAGGCTTGTTAAGAAATTAACACTTACACAGTTAGAAAGCAATTGTCCTGCTACTTTAGTTTTCGTGTGACTTCAAACATTGTGCCAGGCTGTCTGAATACAAACAAACAAATCAAAACTCTGCAGCTCTGGCTGTACATACAAAGGTGAGGTGACAGGGTCCTGTACCATCAGCAATTATGCGGCAGGTTTAATTTTAGGTCTGTCACATTAGGGGCGTCTGTGGATCCTGCAGAACTCTGGATGTTGGCAAAAGCGAAATTCTTGGCAAAAATTAACTTTCCCATGCACTCTTCTGCTTTGCTTCTGGCTTATCTGATAATTTAAAAAAATATTAACTGTTCTATTATGGCTTGCACAAGAAGCCATTGTAAGAGCTGCCTGCTTGCAAGGCTGGGCATCCTGCACGCCCATCTCCAGACAACATCAGTGCAATTCTCACAGGAGCCTTAAAGAGCTTCGTTTTCCATGAACCGAAAATTCAGGATCATTTTTATATTTGATTAAAATGCACTCCTGTGTTTTCTAGCTCATTTTGACAGAGAACTGACAACAACAAAAGCACGGATGTGCTTTAAATGTACTGTTGCACAGGTACCAGCAGTGAAAACCAGTTAGTTTTGTGGGTGCGACCTTTGCAGTACAGATGCTGTCCCTATCCTCCCAGTGTGACAGTGGGATTCTCTGCCTAGCACAGCTGTGGAGCAGGCATTGACTAGCTTTGCCATCGTGCTTTCTTGCTGTCTTCCTCCTCTTGCTTTGCTCTCTCTCTATGATTTTTCTTAACCAGCTTTTGCCCTACAGGATGCTCAGTGGTTGCATTTCCTCTAAAGTTTTACTTTACACACTTAGAGGCCTTTAAATCTGTGGTTTTGCAGTTTATTTTCTGATAAGTAGCTCCATACAACACTTTTCAGGTAACAGCCCATAATTTTAAAATAATTCAAAGAGTTAAAATCCAGGGTATTGTTTTGATAATAAATCCTGTGCTGTAGGGACTTCAGGGTTACACACAGCAGGAGAGCTCGTGGCATTGCATACATGTTCTGCTCCCTCGGAGAAGGCAGTGGGTTGGGGAAGGTATACTCCGTTTCATCTTTTTCTTAAATAACTGAGATGTTAAAAAAGCAAAATAGCAAATGTCAACATTGCTGGGAAAAAGGGCTAATTATTTGCACTAGTGCAGAAATTAACAAGCACTTTTTTCTTGAATTTAGGGCTGCCGTGATCATATAAATAGATGCTCTCCCATCCTCAGAGGGGTCCCAGCTGAGTTCTGCCTTTATCCCTAGAGATAACCTGAGGCCCTCTGTCTCCATCATTATTCTTTTCTCTGGGGTGTTCAGACAGCAGCAGGCTCACACTGAAATGAGTGACTATGCACTGTGGTCCAGTGCCTTAATGAAACTAACTGAATGAGTGAGGGATAGTGTGTGATATGAGTCACCCCAGGACTACATGTTCCTTCCACACTAACCTTAGGGAGGAGTGGGTGGGCAGTGTCTGAAAGGAAACTGGGGAGAAGGTTAAGGCTGCCAGCTTGGGGCCACAGCACTGCTGAAAGGACAGGGAGGAAGCTCCCAGGCTGTATTTGGACAGGTACACAGATGATTATATCTGAGTAATACCAAGGAGCATTGAAGTTGTTAACAAGACGAGATTTGCAAATTCCTTGTCAGCAAATGCCTTTAGGAAGTGTATAGCAGGAAATAAAGGAGTCCTGTCTTGTAATCTCAGCCATTTCTGTGGTGCCTGAAGACCTTTCTTTTACCCCGTGCAGCAGAGAGATGTTTTCTGAGTGCAAATGCTGCTTCTGGACTAATGCACTTGTTCCTTTCTGTAATGGCAGGAAAATAGACCTCACTGTGCCGTGCTGTAAGAGCATATTTAATGTACAGGTTGTACCTGTGGCTGTGAAACTCAGGGAGCTGCTAAGGCTACAAGTGTCAGTGAATATATAAATAAAATATATACATACTTGGCAGATATTTCATACGTGCACTGTTCTGTGATAAGACAGAAGGGAATGACCAGTAATGGGGAAAAAGCTTTTTTTCCTACTAGTTGATTTTCATGTCATGCCATATATACAGATGCTCCCTTCTCTCACTCCGTGTAATTTTTTCCTGAACATAGATTGTTTGCTAGTGATCCCTGTCATTTATTTTAAGCAATAGAAATCTCTACAGTTTACCAAAGAGCAATTAGAAAGCAACAGTTGAACAGAAGGAGCAATCAACTGAAGAAACTTTTGATTACTCTCTGCAAAAAAAGTGGGTGTTTCCAATGCACGAATTTGGAGTAACTCCTGTGAGAATCTCATCTGATCAGTCACATCTCTGTGGGAACAAGGTGATGATTTGGCTACCTAGCTTTAAAAAAAAAAAAAAAATTTGTTTTATAGGCGAGCAGTAACAGAAATTGCACTGTAATCTCCACACTGAGCGAACAAGGTTTCACTTCCCTTTAGCTTGAGCTGTTGGTTAAAAAGGAAGACACATATCGTTTCACTTTTTAAAATGTCTTTTCCACTCTGTACTAAACTATCTGATAGAGAGTCATAACATAAAAACTTCTGATTAAGCTTCAGTTCTTCACAACAGACTAATCTTGGAGGGTCCCTGGACAAGTTTGCATGGGTTTTCTTTGTGCCTGTAACAACAACTTGGGGAGGTAACTAGCAAAAGGTGGAAAAGCTCTGGGACTGGCAATCACTTTGCTCAAACTTTCTCTACCTTTCCCACTCCTCTGTGCCTGATTTTGCCTTTTTTCTCACCTGAATGTTGTGAGGCTATTAATTGGCTGGACAACTTTCTTAATTTTGGTGCTAAAGCCATCCTCTCCTTTTAAGAGCTAAGTGAGAGTTCAGCATAGGCAAGTAAGAGTGTTCCGATCCCCCTTTGTTTCTTGATAATCACCCCTCTGAATGCCCTGGCTGGCAGTATGTCTGTTT
Source organism: Meleagris gallopavo (assembly GCF_905368555.1). NCBI lineage: Eukaryota > Metazoa > Chordata > Aves > Galliformes > Phasianidae > Meleagris > Meleagris gallopavo. Next base: position 5,114,249 of record NC_139414.1, on the reverse strand, counting down.
CAAGCTGTTTCAAAGCTGTTGTTCTTTCATGAACTGAAATAAACACATTGGAAATACCAATCTTTGCAGAATAGTAGCAGGGTTTGTCACCAGTTGGTGCAATGGCAAAAATGAGGCACAACTTCATGCCCAGTGCTTCTCAATTCAAGTTGCCATTTTGACTTCCATTCTTTTTCTTTAACTCCCAGGCAGAGCAGTCACAGCTCTTGCAAGCACCACCATATGTCCCTACTTGCCACTCAGCTCCTGGGCAGCCAGGCCAGTGTGCAGCTCAGCTCTGGTGGATTCCAAGCAAACCACGCTCAGGTGCAAAGGCTGATATGTCAGAGCAGATTTGCTCTGGAAATCTCAGGAACTCCCCCACAGCACCTGAATTCTGACAGACCTCCTTTCCGGATGAGGAGATTAATTTGATGTCATGAAAGTCCTAAGGTAGCTTAGAGAAATAATGAATGTGGCAAATGTGTCAATGAAAAAGAGAATTCAGCACAATAGCAGCAATTCCTTCTAATTCAATTGCTTTGAGAAGGGGAAATATCTGAAAGCGCTGAAGATGTAGCAGTGCTGCTCTTACCAGGTTAATTCAGCATCCCTCTCACAAATCTCTTTTCCTTCTCATCCTCTGAATAACCTGAATTAGAACAGCTGGATGTGGAACAAGCCCATCTTACATATGCTGCAATTCAGATTATATTTTATTAAGCTGAAATGGCAGACATAGCAGACTCTCCTAGGGAGTTCAGAAGTTTCCACCCTTCTAGTAATTGCATACTGTACAGGAAATGGAAGTTAAAAAAAAAGAGTCTTTCAGGGTATCTTCTAATAGGGTCATCGCCTTGAAATAAGTTCTCATCTTAAAAATCCTCTGGAACAAGAGAATCAAGGATGCCTTCTAGCAGTTCTTGGTATTTGTCAATAAATAAGAGTGGGGGAAGGTGGCTGGTTCTGATCTCCAGTGCTGTCTCTCTGAGCCTCCTTCCCCTATGGACGCTTGGGCAACACACGCCTGTAGTTCAAACTAAACTTTCTGGGCCTCTGACTGCTCAAATTCCTTCACAGATGTATTACTTTCTTCTCTTATCATAACATCCCCCCATAGATCCATCTTTTGAAAAGTGCAATATTCACTATTCCTACAAAGTAGGATTGAAAGCACTTCGTATTGTTAATCCTTCATACAAACAGACAAGAACATTATAAATGTGCTGCTTTCATCTCACTAGAGTGATGTAAGATAAAAACTCAGCACTCGCCTGAAACCAGAGATTCGGGTTGCTCTTGGACATACCAAATCTTTCTTGCTCTGGGAGTACAGCTGTGCTTGACGCCTCAGCCCAGCCACCTGGACCCAGACTGGAACTTAAAGGGAGAGCAGCCTTTTTCATGCCTCTCCATCTCCAGCAATTATGTAAAATTAAAAAAAAAAAAAAAAAAAAAAAAAAAAAAAAAAAAAGCAAAACAAAAAAACCTTTCAAAAGTAAGCAAATATTGTTGGCTTATGAGAGTAAGGTTGTTATGGCAGTTGCAGGTCATGACAGTTGCTGTAAAAGGGATGCTTTATATGCCGTTTATGCTTTGGGAGGTATTCCCAAAAACCTGAAAGTAATGGAAGTGTTTCATCTACACTAATGCTAGAATGCTCAGTTTCCCCTCTTGAGTGGGAAAAGAGAATTATCTGGTAAGCAGAATGGCTTGGCTTTTCCTAAGTGCCAGTGAATCATTAGCGGGCGTAAGGCTGCAGATCAGAAGGCCTGGTATTGTGTTCTCTTTCTTTTTAACTTCCTATAATCTACATCAGATTTGCTATTAAAGTCACATACATTAAACAAGGCCTCATGTAACCTCCTAAAAGGAAAGAAATTATAGAATGGTCTGGGTTGAAAAAAATCACAAAGATCATCTAGTTTCAACCTCCCTTCCACGGGCAGGGTTACCAACCACTGGAATAATTGCTTGCTACTCCTTGAAGAAGTATCTTAAACACAAGTTTAATTTAAGCTGTATAGATGCATAGAAAAGAATCTTTCCAAGATCTGATACGCACTGGGTTAAACTGAAATTGCTTCATGCTTCTGTGTGAAATTGAGCTCTTCATGTAGCTGGCATAACAAGATTTTACTTGTTAAGTACTTCATAATCTGACAGTGAAAAAAGGTGGTTGTGGATGGCAATGTATTCTATTCAGTCTACTTTACAGAATAACCACAGAATTGAAGATTCTCCATTAAAAGAGCCATATTTGGGTTTAATTATTACAAACATAAAAATCTTAGGGTGGGGTGGAAAGCTGTAAATCGTGACTTAGTTGTACTTCCTTGTGAAGTTCCATTAGAACAGTAAATTAATTACAGCGCAGGTCAACATGCTGTATGAAATATTTTCTGTATTTTAGAATGCCAGCAAAACTAGTCCACGATAGTCTTATGAAAACTGATCAACAATTAATACATAAACAAAGCAGCATAGAGTACTGATGGGATTACATTATAACTCTTGTGGGATGGGTGTCTGCTGGGATGCTTAGGACCACTTAATTCATGCTGGACTTAAGGTGTCTCAAGTGTATAATCAGTAACGTTGGTTTCAGATTAACGTTCTAGAATGTCCTTAGGTTGGCATGAATGTCTAATTTAACAGCATCACTATAATGTGCATCAATAATTACATGAATAATTCTCAGCACTTACTCAATTTCTTTCCTTCTGAAAATGCATATATAATTTCAAGTTGTGTCACTGACTTAACGTAGAGGAGAATTTGAACCTATACAGGTGGTATTACAAGTAGTCAGCAATCTGTATTCATTAACTTAAATTTTTGTCAAAAATGACATTTGGAGGTCAGTTGCATGATGAAACATGTCAAATGGGAAACAGAACAGATAACAATCTTGCATACGCATACCGTCTAAGCTAGATAAATGGGTAAAACAGAAATAAACAGATTCAGTGCTGATAAATGCAAATTCATGCACACTAGAGGTGAAAAAGTGTTTGAGAGGCACTTGACTTGATTTATACTGTTGAATTTGAAGAGATGGTGAAAGGTGGTAAAATAATAGTTATATAAATGGTGATACCAAAAAAAATTGCAATTTTGTGCTACAAGAAGGTAACTATTGTGCATTTCTATCTTCATACTGGAAGCAAGATGCGTAAGGAAATCTTATGTATGGCATACACATGTGCATTATATTTTCCTCTTTACTTTTAGTAGACTCAATTTTAATTTATAGGTAAATATTATAAATGTAGCCTTGAATTTTACTCTGTTTCCCTGTTCATCCTTTTCTGGCTGCTATTTTAGGTGTAAATTCAGTAACTATTAAAGGAGCATTAAATTTGTGTCATGCCTTTAGAGAAGGCTTTCTGTCAATAACCATAAACTACCTCGTTTAAGTACTTGGAGCTTTTATGCTCCTTTGACATGCAGCCAATAACCAAATACCACAGGACTTCACTCTGGCCCTTCTGTCCTCTTTGAATCCTGCAAAAGGCTAATACGATATCAAGTTGAAATTAACTCATAGCATACTAGTGGGACAGACCGTGCAGTCACGTATCTGACAGAAATTCAGCAGGGAAAACAGATCTTTTGCATCTCTTTAATGAATCACACCTGATAGGGAGAGAGAGAAACAAAGTTCAGGAGGGATGTATTCTGTTCAGTTGTTGCTCTGCTATCTTCAGTGTATTTAAGAGCACATAAGAAGTAAAACCACAAAGCGCTGTTTGTGGGCTGGGACCTCTTGATTCTGTGTCATCCAGATGTTCGTTGGCCCTGTCTGTTTAGGCTGAGCATGTGAGTTTGGCATGCACGGAGGAGCGGAAATAGTTGACATCAGTGAAAATGCTGCCTGTAGTGGTCTGCTCACTATCTCTTCCATCACAGGCTGCTCAGCCTTTTGGAAAGGCTAATGTGAGCCTATGGGTTGTTCTGAGAAATGGATCTGGAAGAGGCCCAAGCTGTGTGAGGAGGAGTCCTTTTCTGCCTCCAAAGCCAGCGGAAGATCACAGGCTCTATAGACCATGACCCTTAGATCATGGCCCTTCAGTATTCCCCTGTCCCTCACAGTCATGCAGGATGTTCTTGCTGACAGATGATTTACAAGACAGAGAGCGTTGCAAGCAGAGAGAGAGCAGCAAGCAAGCAGTGCCCCACAGGAAGTCCTCAGCCCTGCATGTGCTTTCTGGAGGGAGAGCATGAGCATTTCCTCTGCTCAGCCACAACATATTAAGGTGTGATGAGCAGGTTCTGATGGTGCCAGGCTGGGGTGAACGTCAGCAGACTTCATAGTGTCTTCACCTCGCAAAGTTTCTGCATCTTCCTGGGAGAAGAAGGATTATTCTGTGCACACTTTTCTGGAGATGTAGGTATAGCACTAAATCCAGCCTTTTGGAACACTTTCAGCCCTACAGACATCCATTCCGTTGTAGAAGCTTCAGGAGTGGAGGAGAAGGGTCTTTTCTAACTGACAGGCCGTATAGTAAAGTAGTTCATTGTAATTACATTCAGAAAGATTGTGAGCTGTGCTTGAAGGTAAGCCGTCTGTTACTGCATGATTCCTGGGAAAAGCAGGTATTCAGTTGAACAAGGAGGTTAGAGAGCACTGAGGAGCTGACTCAGGCTAGTTTTGCAGAGAGAGTTATGCTACCAACACATTGTACAGAAAGACTAAGCTCAGAAAAGCGACTGAGAAAAGAAAGAACTGAACTTAGAAACTGCTAAGATCTTAACAATCTTGGTTTAGAACCTGGAGCTGCTGGCCAAACGCAGTGACAGGGGGCTGGGGAAGAATTACATTGGCACAAGAATCTAAGACTTAACTTTGTCTTCTCCATGGTGCTCAGGTTGTGTCCTGTTCAGTGGCATCTTTTTTATGCCTGAAAAGTTCTGGTCTTTCTGGTCCATTTTGTGATTTCATTTGTGAAAGATATTTCATACCTTTAATCATTCCTTCTACCCTTGTTTGTGCCTGCTCTAGTTTATGCCTTCTCTGAGACAGGGCTAAGCAACATGGTCTAGTAAATAGATGGGTGAACTATGGCTTTATATAATGACATGATGGTTTTTGTTATGCTCCCTGCTGTTTTCCTAATTCATAATTAGGAATTAATTCATAATATTCTACTTACTATTTTGGCTGTATCTGGAACCTAAGTTGGAATTTTCAGAGGTGCTCTGTCCCTTTGTATATGAGATACAGGAAAACTTTGAAAAGTTGTAGCTACAAATATAAGGCAAGGTTCAGTAAAGGTCCCAAGAGACTGGATGAGGAGGTCATATTGGTTAGAAGTGGGTTTATTTTTAATTGGGAAAGTATTGCATATCTTCACAAAAGCCTGACCAAATAAGCTCATGTGAAACAATGATTGGTTTTCATTTCATGCACTTAAAAAAAAAAAAAAGTGTTTTGAGGGTTCGTAATTTTTTTTTTTGCTTAAGTAATTAAGAGAAATCCTAGCAAATTCATGAGTATTTCTTGTTACTGCTGAGTTTGAGATTTTTCCCTTTTTCTTTCCTTTTCCCTTCACCCATATCTCATTGAAATCACTCCAGTGTCTTCTTACCTTTTGGCCGCAGTTAAGCAATCTGAATGTCACTACAAACTGCCTCACCTAAATGCCAGGTGCCCCCAAGGGGCTGCCATGCAGCCAACAGCTGTCCTCACACAGGAAGAGGAGGAGGTGGCTGCTGGCTCCCTGCACTGAGGGCTGTGCCAAGCCAGGCTACGGGTCTGCCTTGGGAGCTGCTGCACAGGGGCTTCACCTTGGTATCATCTGGGTATGGAGATCCAGCCACAGGTTATCCAGTAACTGAGTGAGTAACTGCTGAGTCAGTACTGCCCATTTGTGGAGACTTTTTTCCATAGCCAGTTCTCCTGCTTTAAATTCATTGTGCTCTTTGAGTGTATTTGTTTCTTTTGTTTGTACAATGATGCTGCTTAATCTGAGAAAAACAAAGATAGTGACAGTATATCGTTTGTGCTTGGATTTTTCTCTTTACATTTTTTATTTCTGGACACTGCATGTCCTGATTGAACTGGTGCTCTGTTTGAAGTCATGGCTTTTCCTCTTTTCACGGTGTTTGAGACAGAATGATCAGTCAACTCTTCTTTATTCTCCCACTCCTTGAATACAGCATTAGATAAACGTGGTTGAGGTAATTTAATACCCTCTGCATAATGCCTCACATGTAGTATGGAAGAGGGCAAGTTTCTTGGGAATGACAGATCTCAGTGACAGTCTGAGTGCTGCATCCAACTTAGAAGTTAATCAACTGATGGAACTGATCAACAGACTTAAAATATATGAACTAGCTTATAAACTACGGCCTGACAAAAGCAGTATTGCAGCATATTTTGGAAGAGCAGAATTTCCTTCTTATCCCTGGTAGTTATACTTTATAGAACCCTAAAGGAAGACCAGTAAAACCACGAGAGAAATAAGGGATCAATCTACTAAACATTTCCAGAATTAGTTTTAACATTATTTCCACAAACCACTGGGAGAATTCAAACCCATGCATGAAACATTAGTAGCAGTGCCTGTCCTGGGCACTGCACATGTTAGATGCCTGCTTGGTTGAGCCTCTTTTCACCCAAGTTGATCCAAAACAGTGTTTCAGAGGCCTTTGGGGAAATAATCCATTTTCAGATAATTAATACAAAGCATTTAAAAACATAATAATAATACATTTTCTTTACAAGTACCATCCCTTCCCCCTCTAGAAAGCATTACTCTGACATCTGCTACTGCTGCTACTCTGCCTGTTATTATTTGTCTTAGAGCTTCTGTCCATTCTTTTGCTTCTACAGCTGTTGCTGGTGTTTCCTCTTGGTGTTTCCTGCCTGCCTGGCCTAAATTCCATCTTACACCCTCTTGTCCCTCTGGCTTTCTGCCCAGCTGGTTAAGTGCTGGCATTCACTTGACTTACGCCGCTCCTTCTGCAGTAGGAACACAAAATAATATTTGGGTTTAATTTGCTTTTTTGGGGAGCTCTTCAAGATCCTTTCATGAAGGCATTACATTATTTCTTTGCACTGACCCTTGTCTGATCTTTGCTCTGTGGAGCATCTTGTACCTGCGTGAGAAATGTTTATGACTGTCAATGCTGCAAAGAAACTTGTGGCAACTTTCCTGCTTCAAAAACTTGACGAGTTAGGTTTGCTGGGGGAACTGCTGGAGTAGACAGTTTTGTCCTTTCTTTTCAACTGTATCACAGGCAAGATGACCGCACGATCTTGCTCTGACAGCATTGCTGTCATCTGAGTTTTATAGCCACGTGCAAAAAACAAAACTGAAGAAAGAAGAATACAGGCTATGCCTTCTTATTCTTCCACGTTGGTCTAGCTGAAAAACAGGAGAGGAAGTGGTTCCCATTGACTCCCTCCCTTACAGGCCTCTGGGGGATGCTTACTAGATGCTTGAATGATGTCTTCACAAAAAGAATTTTAAAGGTTTAACAGTGTCTGGACCTTTCCATCAACAAAGATGATCTTTGTTGTAAAGCTGAAGAGGCAAGTAGCTGAAAATGCAGTGTTCTTCCCCTTTGCCACCTGAAATTTGTTGAATTTAAGACATTTCAAAATATAGTGCTGAGTTTAATCATAATAAGGATGACACAGCCAAGATCTTTGAGTTTTTAGAACCAACAAGTGAACAGACTGCTGAATGATGAGAGATGAGAGACATTCATGAGTATTCAGACCTTATGGCAAAAACGTAACTCCATTCTGCTGATCAATAAGAGGCTTTTCCAGCTTTATCAGATCACCTAGGAACACATTCCTGTCTTCTGTACTAGTACTGATGTCTGCCAGCATGCTGAAGCTGGGGAACCTCTTACCTAGATTATTTGGGAAAAACAACTTTTTCTCTTTCTCTTTTTTTTTTTTTTTCCTATCCTGAAGATACCACCTGTATTCCATTCATAGAGAAAATTAATTTCTGATATATAACTTTTTAATGGTGAAATAGCACCTGTCCCATTTCTTTATTTTCATTTGGAACCAAAATAAATCCTGGAAGAAGAACTTTCTTAACTACACTTCAAACAGCACGGTGTTGGCTTGTGTACAGCAAACAATGGCTTTCTGAAATGGAAAGAAGCTCTGCACCTATGATCTGATGCTCCCCACCTGTTTATTGTCTAGATGCTGAGTGTCTCTTTTCACTGGCTGGTTATGTTATCTTGTGAGACAAACGAAGTCATGCAGTGGCTACACTAAAAGTACAGTGGCACTATTTAGTATAGATGAAAGTATTTCCTCAACAGTGTGCTTCACAGATTTGTGGCCAAGGACATATCTCCCAAACTAAAACTGAAGACTCAAAAACTATATGGAAATAGCAGTGAACGAAGAGGAAATGATCTGTTAACTCATTTATTCCACCTGAGCTGCTCAGACTAGTTAGCTGTGTTGGAGCTGAATGCAAGAAGAGACAGAGATTAGAAATGTGCAAATACCAGGTTCTATAAAGCAACTATTTCCAGGTGGAGGGATCAGTCTGCTCAGAGGCACAAGGTTTCTTTCATGCACCTGACCTTGAATGATTATTTCTCAGTGTTTTGCTTTTATTCTGCCCACACCACAGTTAAGCAGTGCTAAAAATACTCTCAGGATTAAGAAACTAATGAATGTGAAACAGAAGTTTGAACTTAAGGAGCAAAAAAATGTTGTAGCTTCTAAAATATAATCTTTATGTAATATTGTGTCACCATGGTGTACTGGAGATGAGGAAAAATAATTGTTTGCCATAAAAAGTGATTTAAGAGGACTGGGGCTGCTGAACACTGTAAGTCGCATAGCACGTGTTCCTTAGGTTCCTGTCAGCATATAAGAAAGCATATAGCTTTTAGAAGCGATGAATAAAAACCTGAAAACATAATGTTTGATAGCAGTGCAGTGCAATCCTATAGAAATACTTCTGGTGAATTTCCACTAAGGCATTTCTTGGAGGCTTTCCTGCTCCTCCATTTAAAGTGCTGTTGAGTAGCATCATGGGCATCAGAGGTAGATGCTACACAGGAAACTGTATTGCCTATTCCAAAAAGTAGGAGCAAGTATGAGGGGTTAATTTGAGCTTTTTGTTCATTCTTAGGTGGTATCTTGGGAGAAGGCTTGACAATCTTGACACCTGTATATATATTTATTTTTATTGGAACATAGAATTACAGTGGATTTTAAGTGATTCCGTTTGGTTTGTAAAATGATATTTTGTTTACATTGGTTCTTCTGGTTTATTTTCAAAATGTTGTTACAGTGAGTTCTTAAATATTTTAATTAGCAGCACATTAAAAAATACTGTTTTCAGGGAGTTAAGTCATTTAGTACTAGTAAATGCCCTTCTGTATCACTTAAACCTGAATCTAAGCTGCTAATCCTGTTGAATAACAAAACTAATGAATTTACCTCCCTCATCATGCATTGGGAAAGATGCTCATCACTTCAGTGGATTTTGAATGTTAGTCAAAGGAAAATCTGATTTTTTAAAAAAGTCTAAAATGTAAATGAACTTAACGTGCCAAATATTTAGATCAGTGGAATATCAGAACTTCCCCTGATACATATTTGTTTTAGAGGATATTTCTGGTAATGTCCCATAACACAGACTCAGAGTGTCCCAGGCACAGTACTCAAGCAAACAAACCAACAGAAAGCTTTTTTTTTCATATTTATAAAAATATTCAGGTTTATTAATATTCTTGTGTGGAATTTAAGAAGTATTTTTAAAAAAAATCTCCAAGGCCTTCAGTTCTTTTCTGATTATTTTTATTTAATGCATTGTGTCAGATTTTTGAGACCACAAAAGCACATCACCTTACAGAAATGCACAGTCTACAGCACTGAGTGCAGGTGTGGCCGCTCCGCAAGCCAGCACTTTCAGAAAGCTGGGCACGATTTGCACAGAGTTGGGCTTCTATCTGACCACATCACTCTGCCTTTGGATAGGGATCCCATCCCCTTCCTGCCTTTCCTTTTCTCCATGGCTCCCCCTCACTGTCCCTCATCCCAATGCAGGTTTTCAGTCTCCATCCACGTCTGTTCTGAGCTGTACCCGTGCCTGTAGGATTGCCTGGCTCACTCCTTTTTGGATTCCACAGACGCTGGATTCTCTGTTTTGAGTTAGTCCTTCTCTAGACAACAGTGTAACTGTGATACTGATTGCAAAACCTCTGCTATTCCTAGCGAAATGAACCTGTGGTGTCAGCATAGGGGTTTTAACAGAAGTATCTGAAGGGAGGAGTGATTTTCATGAACAAATGAAAGTATCTTCCATTTCCCTCATTGCTCTCTGGCCCCTCCCCAACCATCGCACTGTGTGCAGAGTAGCACAGTCCCATGCATCTGGAGTTGAGATTTAGCTTCCCCTGGGCTACAAACTGCTCTCTGGCAGAGCTGGGATGCCTGCTGCTCAGCATCACACACCTAAAGCCTCTTGGTCCGTTCCGGCACTCTGCTCTGCAGTTTTCTGATGGCTTATTCCAGGTTTCAGCTCCTTGCTGCTGCTTCCTCTACAGTCCCAGAGGAAATGTGACTTTCCCACTCAGAGCCTCCCAGATCAGGAAGCACAGGCTCAAAGCTCCCAACTTCAAATAACTTCACTGTTCCTTATTGCAATTCAAAACTGCCCTTCTTGTTTGTAAGGCCTCTCCCCAGGATTCCTTGGGCTAACTCAGCCTCACTAAATAACCTCCCCTCATTGCCCTGCCCTGCTCAGCTAACCTGGCCTTCTCTCTGACCCTGTTGCTTCTGCCACCTGGAGCAGCCTTCCTGTGTCTTGCTGCCTTTCTGACTCACCACCTATTTTCCAAATGCCATGTGAAAGCCTATAGTTTCAACCTTGCCTTGTAACAATCTGGAGCAGCTTAAGGAAAGCAACCTCTGGCTGTTACCCAAAGAGGGTTCAATAATTATTTCTCTAACCTTCCTAAAGTAAAAAGGTTGGCCATCAAAAACAAACCAAAGGAGGACCCCACACGCATTATTGGCTGTCTTTGTTCTAAGAGGTAAGAATAAAATAAGACCTTAACAAATTACCTTTGCTATGTGGCAGATAGAATGGTACAAAAATTACAAAGTCTGTCCACGCCAATGAAATGGTGATTTGCACATTAATACATATTTATACTGTATACCCTCTATAATGTTCCTGTAAATTCCAGTTTCACGATGAGAGAGTTGAGGATAGGGGTGTGTTGGGGGTGAAGAAGATAGATATTTCTTCAGGGGGAAACAAAGATAAATATCCACAGGCAATAGAAGGGGTGCAGCACAGCGTTGCTTTAGGCCTGCCCCACTGCAGCAAAGCTCTCCCGTGGGGCATCGACAGGACATGATGCACTTTGCCATTTAGTCCTTACCTGAAGGATTTCCCCTGTGGTCCTCCCTGGCTGCAGCTGTAGCAGGGCCCAGGGAACTCTGGGCAGACTTCCAGGCTTCAGCATAGTTACGGCTGGTTTTGCTGAAGTGCGTGCAGCAGCAAACTGCGTTTGAGAACCGGTTCCTATGTAGCGTGTGCTGATGCCCCCAGGGCAAGAGCGAGAAAACTGCTTTTCTGAAGTATCCCCTGCAGAACACAAAGTCCTCCCCAGTCCTCCTGATCAGCATAATTTTTACTGAGTACTTACTGTCTTCCTTTCTTTCTTGAGGGCCTATTTTCCCTATAATCTCATATATTTTTGCAACTGCTGCTTGTTGCTTTTCTCGGGAATGTTCTTCCTAAACCAGCCCCGAGTACCTTATTTGTGTGTGCCTGGGGAAGGCAACTCCCTGCTTCTAATTAGCAGTGCAATCTGGCTGCAGAAGCCTCTTTTTAACTGTAAACACCTCTAATGCTTATTGCTTGTATTTGATGCCTACTGTCCTCAGTCAAGCTCTGGAGATGGCTGTGATCAGAGCTAGATGTACAGATCTTAGAAAAAGATGGTTCGATGTCTCACTGAAGTGTGCCAAATGACTCGAGCATAATACACGTTAGTTGCTGTTTTATTAAAGAGGTTTGTTAACTCTGAATAACTGAAGGAGATCAAAGCAGCTGCTGTCTTTGGTGAGATTGCAGCCCAGTTAGAATCAGGAATCATTGTGAGATGGCTCAGCCAGAAAGTGCCTGACAGTGACTGCAGGCAACCTGCATCAGCTTGTTTCCCATCATGAGGCCGGCAACAATTTACCTTCCACACATGCACACCAAGATAAGCTTACTTCATCCAATAAGCACTGCATAAAGAGAGCAAATAGGAAAATAGGACTTGTAGTTTTGAGCAAGTTCCCTGTTTCTCTGAACCTAATTCTTTACTGCTGTTCACTCTTTAGAGCGCACAAAGAGTAGGAAATTCCTTCCTGAATGCTGCCTTAGCCCCAAGATCCCATGGCCAGCTGGCAGGGCTGCTCACGGACGTCCGGCTGCTCCCCAAGGCTGGGTGCTGTGCCTGCACACCCCTCGCTCTGGGCAGGTTGGCACCATGACCAGAGGGCAAGCCTAAGTGCTAAGTGTGGCTTCACTGCTGGTGTTTCCTGAACCATATGTTTTTATTTGATATTATTTCATTACCAAACTTTTCAAGTAAGCGGGTATGTCATCTCATTTCAAATGGAAACTTTATCTCGTTAAACTTTGTAAGTGATGAGGAAAAACTGGGCTGCTGCAAAGGGAGAGAAGTGCCATGGGGTAGATCTGAGTGCTAAAATAAGGTGTGCCTTTTGCCTATAGTAATATAGTAATATAGAATAACCACAGCTTTTTCTGCTGTGGGGTAGCCAGGTTTATCCAGATAGTTTATTTTAATAACTGTCTTTTGAAATATGGCAGTTCTGTTATCTTTTATAACTGTGAGCTTTGCTACTATTGATATGAGCAGCTCTTCCTCTACCATTGTATCCTTCATGTTATTAGCCATAATCCATGCTAACCTAACTCCTGATTAGCCTTAACAAGGATACAAGTCCTTAACATCTCTTTAATGTTTTCCTCAGATACTTCTATTAATTATTCTCTGAATTAGAATTAGGTCATATATACTGCCATTAATCATATGTGTCTCTGTGCATAACAGCTAGTTTGGCTGCAATTACTGCACTGCAAGCCTGAGGCTAGAGAGAAGTTATTGCTCGAATAATATATGGAATGAAGGAGACCATTTGCCTTGTTACGTTATGGAGCCTGGAGCGATCGCATGTGTAAAACCACCAAAGGCACATACAGATAGCTCCTGTATGAGCTCCAGGGAGAACGCTCCTCTCTCAGCCCATGCTAGAAACCCCAGCGTGAGAGTCATTAGTGAGGCAGCAGAGCCACAGAAAACATCCCTCCCAGATCTCCAGCGGGACTGCAATAGCTGAAGCAGCTAAGAAGCATCACTCATCACTGCTCCAAAATTGAAGGGGAGTAGGGAGGTTAAGAGGCTCTTGGAAACTTTTGAAATCATTGTTTTCATGCTTTAAGGGTTATATTTAACCTTCATTAAATGTTCGAGTAAGTGAATATTTTGGTGTATTTAGTGGGGTTCGGGTTGCAGTACAGACCACCACTCATTACTGCTTTAATCTTTGCACTTGTGGAAAACATTTAGGAAGTTTAGACACTATTTAATCCCTTTCTTTTAAGTCTGCTTTTTTAAAACCAATAATAAAAAAAGGCGAACTTGAAAAGAAATTTCGTTACATCTGATATAAAACAAAACTGTGTTAATATTAGCATTTCAGAATACCTAGAAAATCATAACTTTCTATTTTGACAGATAGATTGGACACAATGTCTGTGGGCGGGGAAAATTCCCAGTGCATTGCTGTTTTCCCAGCACGGCTGGCATGCAGCAGCACTACCTGCAGTGTGGGCCTGCAGACAGCCGGCACCGTGCGGTGCCAGGTCTCAGCACTGCTCTCAAGAGGGAACCTGCAGTGGGATTGCTCACAGTGGGATCCCTCAGGGAGTAGGGAAGTTGAGCCCTACTGTCCCAGGGCTTGGTTACTGGAGGTCCCCAGTGTTTTCCTTCTGTTCAACTTTAGCTGCTGAAGTAGGACTTGATAGTGTAAGCTTTCTATGTGGGAGACATGGAACAAGTACAGGTATTCCTTCTAACTAGCTAGACCAGCTTCTAAATAGCTTGCCTGGTGTTTTTGTGCTGCAAGGGATTGAGAGCTGCAGAGCTATATATTTTGCAAGCAAATCAAGCCGTGATTCTTGCCCTGAGGCAGCTGCACTCCAAGGCCTCAGTCCTGTGACCAGGCTGCTGCTGAGTGCCCCTGGCATTCAAAGAGCTCTGCGCCAGTGCTGTGCTCTGAGCACACTCTCTTGTGTAGGTCTGGGAGCACAGAGCCCCGGGCCAGATGTCTCAAGGTATTTGGTGCTAGGTGCAACAGGCTGAGAAAACTACATACCACTCCTGGCCAGGGGTTTCTCAAACTGAACCCTGTGTTCTTCAATCAAAAGTAATGCAATACTCGGCAACGTTTCCTTTCAGCCGTTTAGAGCTGTGATCTGCCCCCTGCACACACAATGGCTGCAGTGGCTTCAGCAGGAGCCAGCATGCTCTGGCAAAGATACCGTGCTGGAAACAACATTCTGCTCATTCTTCTGAGGATTCGCATTGGTGATGTGTTCCAAGGTGAAGACAGCCTGTACTAAGAGACAGGGGAATATTGGGTGAGGTTATTTTGGCCTCTGATTTTTAGGAAGTCAGACTTCATGTTACATGTTCTCCTTATAGTCTATGAAAATCAAATAAAGTGCTGGAGCTTACTCTGCCATGTGGATGTTTGACTGCACGTATACAGTGCACATATGACCAGCTTGGATACATGGATGCTGCTCCCTGATGCCCGAGCCTCCCACTTTACCATGCCTCTGACTCTCTAATATTCCCATGCTCCCCACTAATGATATGCATAGAGTTTGAAGAGCTTCTCTGGAGCAGCCTGGGAGTGCCAAGTTCAGCTTTGCTGCAAGCGCTGAGAGCTGCTGGCTGGGGGCTGCCTGGATCACTGCCTTGTGCTGGTGTGGGACAGATGGTGGGGGGCAGCAGGGCACGAAGGAGAGCCCCTGCCAGCGAGTCTGTGTTTACAACACAGAGCTCTGCTGCAGGCAGAGGGAAGAGGGGATGGCCTTTGTCTTCAGAGCCTGAGTTGCCCCTGCAATAACTTATCAGATAAAAAATCACATGCAACAAACAAAATCATTCCCCACATAAACTCAGTGTCCCATCTTGCTTCATCTTCAGAACCCTTCTACGAGCAATGCTTGTGATTTCTTTTTTAACTGTAGGTAGCATTGTGAACTCTTCTTGGGTGATTCATTTAGACTCACTGTTATTCACCAAAAATGTGAGTTCCCAATTACTAAATGAATTCATTAGAATGAGGGCATAGATTTTCAAAAGACATCTCTTGCAATATTCAAGTTTAAATTTCTTATTGGAAAAGACTTCTTTTTTTAAAATCCAAAATTTTATAGAGTATCAAAAGCTACAAAAATTTCATCAATGCTTCACTTTGGGTCAGGAATAAAAGAATTTATTTCATACACACAAAACCAGAAATTCATTTCCATGAGAGCTTATTTTTTTTGTTAGGTTTAGAGAATAAAATTTCTTTTGTTCCAGTCACCAGTCTCTGGAGCTAGTGAGGTGATTAATCTTCATCCAGCTTCTGTTCAGATAATAAAAATATTTGCAGTATATCCTATTTCCTGGTAATATGGTAGCTCCATTTTTATCTGTGCTATTTCAGGATTCATAAGAGTGGAGGCTATTAACTCTAATTCAATAATTTGTTAGCAACTGCAGATAATTATTAATTTCACAGAGTAACAGGCAAAGTTCTTCATGAACCAAAGATAGAGAGAATGCACTTTTTTTTTCAATTCCTTTCATTAATAGATATGAATAGAATAGAGATGTGAAGAGGAGGAGGAGCTCCAAGGTAAAGTAAGCACAATTCAGATGAGCAGAGGCTGGCTGCAGTGGATGTGTGCTGATTTACAGCACATGGCCAGCTGTGCGGATTTCCAAGGGTCTGCACTGAAATACAAGGGATGCTATGCTCTGGCATAGGTTTCTAGCGAGGGAATCACATGTAGGAATAAATCGTAACAGCCAGGTATTGCACAGAGTCCTGAGCGCTGCCCTGAACCTTGGCTAACATCCATGCAATCCATGAGCTGCTTATTGTCTGCTAACTGTTGTCTCATCTTATGTAATGCCTGTTTTTTCACAAATTGCCAAGTTCACAAAAGTCTCAAAATACCTCTGGTGATGAAGTACCAATTGCACACTGCACATGAATTCAAGGGTCCTCTCTATAACCTTTATTTGACTTTGAAATGTGCATACAATTTCAGGCAGCTTTTGAGTTCAGTGCAGTCTGTTTCCACTGAAGGCAAGCAATGCTGGCAATATGATTACAATAATTGTATTATGAATGTAGTATTGTCATGATCAAGTGAAGGGCTCCAAAATGTAACTGATAAAGCTGTAACTTTGACCTCCATCTCTAGCTTAAAAACTTGATACAGTTCAAATATCACTCTGTATTAGCCTTGTTAGTGCTAAACCAGGCCCAGTCGTTCAATCTCTGCTCCCATGAGTCACTTCATGGACAATATTAATGTAAACAAGAGCTTGTGGGAGGGGAGAAACAGGATCCATCTTTTTATATCAATTTAGAGCGTAAGAGACTAAATCATTCGCTGTCACCATTCCATCTATTCCCCAGAATCAGAATAGAAGAGAATTTGATTCAAAATCCCTGCATAAACATGCTGGGACAAATTCATGGTGGTGTCAATTGTTGCAACTTCCTTGGCTTTGTTTGACTCACTGAGAAAACAATAGGTGTAAAGCAATTTACAGTGTGTGAAGATTTGTTCCCTTCATAAATATTTGTGGAGTAGATGAGAAATAATGCAGTGATTTAAAGACTGTTTTAACACAGTGTTCCAAATCTTGCAGAACACAGACTCCTTTCACTTTATTTCTTTATTCTCTGACTTTGTTGGGTCCCAATTTGAACTTTTTAGCTAGACGTAGAAAGAAATGTGTAAATTGTATCAGACCTGCCATTAGCTTTGGTTTGCAGAAGTGTCTCTGATATGTACTTCTGCATTTATTTGGGGTGGAAAGTGTCTATTTAAATTGTGAGATCAATCGTCAAATTAGATGTGTGACTGCACACATCATTCCAGTGTTTATTTTCCTTTCTGGCACTCTTGTGGCTCTTTGAGTTGGAAGAATGTAACTCAATTGGAATGAGCCTCAGTGATAAAATGGACATCACATAAGATGTCTTTGTGTTGTTTTGAAATGTACTATTACAAGGCATTTTAATAAACTTTGTTTTTATTTTCCTTGATTAATAACACATTTGCTTGTGAATTTTCTGGGATGTTTGATTCATACTCTTTCCTTTCTTTCCCTTAGAACTCCTTGGTGGCAGCAGCCTACAGGAGGCCTTGTGGGACTATCCCATGGCGATCTGACCTGGTTCTGGCTTTGTCCAAGTAATTTTAGTCGCACTAACACTTTTGACCCCTGGTGTCATTGATAAGCTCCAGAGCACCAAGTGCCAGATCGAAAAAGTTTTGAAAGATCTACGGAAAACTGAATGCTTACAGCCATGTGATTGATATTTATTTGTTTTAATTATAAATATAGAAAATACTCTGTCACTTTCTCTTTTCTGCATTCTCAGTTGAATAGAAGAATTGTTACATTTGTAGAGGATTCATTACACGTATTAAACATCGTCCCAAGATGTAAAGCATAGCTCTGCTATTTCAATCTTCCTTGTTCAGCAGTTGATTGATTTTTGCCATTTCCTCAGCTGTGCGAGGTAGAAGGAAAGGCACTGAGCACTGTTGAAGGCATTAAGGAAGAGTAGCTGGCCACGTGCATTCATAAGGTTTCGCTGCAAAATACTGCTGTCTCCTCTTGATTGGGATTTTCCTTTCACGGAATTGTTTGTCTAAGGTAATGCCTCGGTTTTTTAGTTGAAATTGGCTTTAAACTGTTTTTATGAAGCAGAAAACTGCCTCACTTTGAACTCATCCTCTGATGTCACCATAGCTGGGAGCTGGGAGCTGAGATAAATTACCATGTGGAAATACAGACTCTAAGCTAGGTACTGATGTGTGCTAAAATACGAGAATGTCTCTTGCATTCAAGAATATTTTTAACACACTATTATTAGTGTCAGACTCTTTGGTTTGAGCGCCTTTGATAAGTGAAATTAGCACACTGTTTTTCCAGTCTATGTATGGTAAACTCTTTTCCCTTCTGGGGTCAAAAAATATAAATATTAAAGGAAACTCCAAGTGTTGCTATTTGCAAGGTTACAATGTTTGTTATTAGAACCATAGAATAGGCTCGGTCTTCCAGGCAAGACAGTGTGAGGGACTATGAAGGGACAGGAAACAGCTATATTTGCTGGCAGCATGCCTGTTTTAAACATATTGCTCACAGTGCCATCCTGATGGCACCGTGGGGAAGGACAGTTCAGCTATGCAGTATGAAAACATGCCATCATATCTGTATTTCATAACATAGCAGGAGTAAGTCAGTCATGAGTTTAAGTTAATTAGATGAGGTTCTTTGCGGGAAGCCGGTTCTGTGGACAGCTAAAAAAACTGAGGATGTTCGGTGGAATTAGGTCCCAAATCTTAATCCCCTCATGGGAGAAGCAGCCAAATGCAGGAAGCACTTTGCACAAGGCTTCCTCCAGGACCCCCAGAGATGTCCCACAGAGAAGCCTGGTTTTAATGCTGCATTCCTTAGCACAAATAAAGCACAGCTTTACATCATTATTTGTGCAAGACTTTGAAACGAGATTCCTATTGTACCCTATGACATAGGTAAAGTGAGGCAGTAATGACAAGTGTTTCCCTTTATGCCTTTCTTTTTCTGTTTTTTTTGTTTTTTTGGTTTTTTTTTTGTTTTTTTTTGTTTTGTTTTGTTTTGTTTTGTTTGTTTGTTTTTTTTTATAGAACTATGCCATACGTGAACTTTTGAGCTTAGGTAAGAAAGCAACTGCCCCCATGCTGCTGTGGTTACTGAAAAGGAGGCTGAATTCAGAAGCATTTATTTCCTCTTATGTGCTATAGTTCCATTCCTTTAACTGTTGCTTGTATAAGCAGTTTTGATTCCATCGGGCAGTTTCACTGATTGTGTTAATAGGGATTACTCTTCCCACAGGCATATAGAAGGCTTGGAGATGCTTTTAATGTCTCTGTTTGTCTTATCAAAAGAAAAATCTCCAACCAAAAAGCTCCCTGCTTCTCATTTTTTGAATCTAGGCCATAGCTCCTGGAACTAACTAAAACAGGAGAAAAAGAAATCCAATGCATTTGTAAATAATCCCAATTAAGAATAGCACATTTGGCCAGCTGAGGATGCCTGGGCTGCGTATGGAAGCAATTCGCCTGGCTCCATCTGCGCTCACCCAGCGCAGCCAAACGCGAGCTGTGAAAGCCGGTCCCTGAGGCCCCTGTAGGGCTGTGAGGTGGCTCCCTGGGACTCTCGGTGCTGGGTGTCCATCCTACAGGGCACGGATGGCACAGATGGCTCGCTCTCCTTGTCTCAGGAGTCCTAGGCAGGGTGAGCTCTGTGCTGCGAGTGGCTTCCAGCCCTGATTGCGTTGTGACACTGAAACAAGCTCACGGCAGGAGTTCTCAGAGCCGGTCTGCCCACAGCCCCAAGAGGAAGGTAGTTCCGAGGCCCTGAGCTTAGTCCAAGACGTGGGCACAGAGGTGTGAGGGAAGAGCAGGGGCAAAGCTGCAGTGACCTGGCCAGAGGCTGAGGCCCATTGCGGCCCGTGCGTGCACAGGAGGCACAAGGCTCCCACAGACTGCCTCCTCTGCAACAGTTCTACTGTGGCAGTGGGCAAGCTGCACCTTCTGTGCATCCACGTGCAGTGTTATGGAAAGGGTGAGCAGTGATACGAGGGGTTGGTGTGTGTTAATTACAAGTAGTCATGTAAACAGTAAGTGTGCAAGCACTATCAGTCACTTTAGCAATTGCTTCTAGCCAAAAGCAATTACATTTGATAAAGATTTTTGCTATTTGGAGGCAGACCTGGATTTAAAACCACAAGATAAAGTGACTATATTCACATAGACTGTTGCTACTGAAAGAACCTGTAAAGGAAGAGTCTGATGCAGTACTTTGGTCTTGGCTCATGCCTTATGTTGCTGCTTATTCTTGTGGCTCCAGATCTCTGCTGTGCTCACAGAGGTTTGCCACCCTTCTGTCTGCACACTCCTTTCCCTACCACCTCCTTCTTCCCCAGCAGTGAATGCAGAGCACTTGAAAGAAAACGCCAAGAAAGTTTTGCTCAGATCAAAGAACGGTGTTCTGTTAAAAATACCACATTTATTTTCTTTAGTATCTTTATTTTTCCCTTGTTTGAAATTCATTTCAGAATAGTGTGAGAAAGATCAGAAATTTTCATACCTTTTCTCCAAAAATAGAAAAAAAAAGTGAAGAAGATGCTGTAAGAAATAAATGAATGCAGACAGGTCCACTTTTTCTTTTAGAAAGGAAAGTCAAAAATAAATCAGCTTGTCATCTGTTTATAGAAACTGACTATTTGGAGGGAGGAGACAGGGACAGCCTTGGGTAGGAGATGTGGTTTATGCATGGAGGGTCTTTCTCCTAATTCCCTCAGCTCCCTTGACAACATTATTCCAATGGGGAAGATTTCTTCTGGCCTGAAATACTCCTAAAATAAAGTTTTGAGAGGAAAAAAAAGGCAAAAGGTGAGTGAATAAAGGAGAAGATGTTAGTGGGACTCGCAGGCTGAGTAATTAGTGAGGAGGCAATAGAAGTTGAGGGAAGGATAAAATGACCCAGGAAAGGAGGGATGCACATCTGTAACACTCTGTGGTGCGGGGAAAGGCATTCACAGAGGTGTGAGCACAGGGTGAGAAAGAAGAGGCAAAGTGGAGAGTCAGGCCTAAAAGGGATGGTAGTGAAAGACCAGTCAGAAGAACCTGATGGCAACTTTGGAACTGAGAAGGCTGTGATGTGCCGCAAAAGTCATAAAAGAAGAACAGTGAAGAGGCTGGGCAGTAGAACGTTGTGCCTTTCTTTGCGGCTGTTGCAAATTAGAAAAAAGTGTGTGAGCTGTCTATGTGAGCTGGATTTGTGTTTAGGTGCATATTGACAGCAATCATTGAGAAGCTGGTGAAAAAAATAATGAGCAGTCCCCAAAACAACCAAATCCAGTTTGCACCCACATGCCAGCTCAGGGAACGTTATAGCAAGAAGCCATCTTCTTGTTCCATCCATACCCAGGTTGTCCCCATGTCCTTTCTCGGTATTTTCTGCATCACAAGCGTGGGCTTTGGGCTTCCCTCTGTGGGAGCACCATGCTGTCTGGCTGCTGTGCCTTTCTAATACTCTGAGTTGTAAGGCTGCCACGAGGCTTCTCGTGGGCACCTCTCCCAAAACCAAAGCATTGGCACTGTCAGCTAGGCAGCCACAAGCTCTTTTGGGTGCTAGCCTGAGGGCCACGTTGTGAGCCTTCCAGCTGCCTCTGTGGAGCATCGTGTTGTTGTGCACCACTGTGGCTTCCAATGAAGATATAATTTGTGCAGAGCCGATGTTGGAGAGGATTCACTGAGGGACGTGGGAAGGAGGAAAGTCTGAGGGCTGAAATGAGACTTCTGGGCAGGTGTGAGCAGGGGCTGCTCCTCAGGAATCCTGCCCTCAGCTGGAGGGGACGGGAGTGCTGCGCTCAGCCATGGCTCTGTGCTGGGAGGACAGCTGTGGAAGGAGGAAAGATCAGTGAAGGCAAATAAAGAGCGTTACTCCAAGCTCGTTTGGCAGTAGGGAGAGCTGGGGCCGGGCCTGCCCTGTGAGCAGGAGCTTCTGCTGCCTGGAGGCTTTTTCTTCATGATTTTGAAAAAACGTATTGTGTAAAATTGTTTAACACGTACTTCTCAATTGATTTAAAATGGATAATCATCACTGAGCTCTAAATACACAGAGACTGTTGTTAGAGCTACAGATTTTCTTTGTTAATACTAACATTAAATATTTATTCTGGATAAGAATAATGTTGTAATATGGGGAAGCACCTGCAATTGAACTGCTGTGATAAGGATCTCTTCTATATGCTTCTCCTGCCAATATTTCACAAACCTTGCTATATTCAGTGGTAAATAATTTCAGTGCACTTTCCACCTCTCTCGTCTCACAAATTTGAATGCATCTGATGCATGAATCTGTACAATAGCTCATAAACCGATTCATGTCTTTATGGACCTGCACCAGATCGTTTAAGGAGTTCTGTCTGACAGAAGCTCCTTCTTTCCTCCGGCGCTAATTGGCTGATGATAATTGGGCTGCTGGAGGAAACACCAGAGCAGGAGAAGGCAGCTGGAGTCTGTGTGAGGAAATCCAACACCATGCTCAGATTTACAGTTTTCTGAAGCTCCACTTCAGTTCAGTGAGTATTACCAACCAGCAATCCCTTTCTGTTTGTTTTGACAGCCTCTTACGTGTGACTTTTTAGAACCTTCATAGAGGATAAACTTTTTACTTAAAAAGTGGAAAAGAGAGTGATATGTCTCTCCCTCTGACCATAATATGCCCAGGGAAAATTGACACCACATACTTTTGTTATATGCATATCAACACTGGATACTTCATTATCCGGTGTTATATATTTCAATGGGAAACATTGGAGAACTGTGTTTTTAAATGTTTTACTGGTACACTCCTAACAAATTGCATTGATTGCAAATATTATTTGTGCTCCAGAATGACTTATGTACTTCTAAAAAACTCTCTTCAGAGGGAAACATTTTTGTGATGGTGATTTTTTTTTTTTTTTAAATGATACATCTTTTTCCCAACCCCTGGATTAAATCTTGTAAGCACTCAAATAGGTTCTTAACTATATGGAAGCTCTGTGCTTCAGTGAACTATTCTGAGCTGTAACTTCTGTAGTAATAACTTCTTCTGATTTAGTTGCTGTTAAGACCTGTGTTAACCTGGAAATGTGCTGTTGACCTTGTAAAGTCAATGATAAATTTCCATTTGCTTTAGTGACACTGAGAGCTCTCTTTCCTGGCAGTTTCAGCCTTGTACAAAAGGCAGTTACCAAATGAGGTATGTCAGGCTGCAGCAAAATCTTTCTGTAGACTACTGAATATCCATGTAATGCAAAATGTCTTCTCTACTCACTTTCAATTCTGTGTTATTTAAAAATAATATTAACTTGTGTAGCTAGAAACGGTGGCCTGTTAGATGGTGTCTTTCTCTGTATCAAGTCTTTCCTTCACGTATTATACTGAACTGTGTATTAACCAGTGTCTAATTGAGAACTGCTGGTTCTAGAACAACATTTTCTATTTCAATTGCTTATTCCAGAGTTGTGGTGTCTTACAGAACACTGCTCTCAAAAGAGGAATAGGCGATGAAATCCAATACAGAGATGACATCTGATAGTAGGATGGAGGTGATTCTTTTTCAGTTCACTGAATTACACAGTAAACGAGCTTTAAAAAATTAAGTTGTGTAGCCAGAGGAATATAATGGCAACAGAATATCAGATCAGTAACAAATCTGCTGCTTTTTCTGTGGCTGTTGCTAAAGGGTATGTAAATTTGGAATTTTGTTATTACTATTAGGACAAAGGACTATCTTGTTCTGGAGCTGTGATGTGCGAGCAGAGGGCAGCCCTTGCTATAGGTAGCATTACAGACAGGTCTGCTGGAACAGGAGGTTGTCCCACTGCAATGAGGTCAGCTGCACTGGCGTGTTGCACCCCAACTTGTTCTCCAAATGGGGAGAGGGAAATGAGCTGGCTTGGGGAACACCTGGATTGTGTTGGTCTCTAGGTGTCATTCAGCATGCTTCAGCTCCAGGTAACAGTTCCACATAAACAAACACACAGTTCAAATCAGCTAATTTTGAGGCTTCCTTCAGAGGCGTGATCCATGTTTATGTTGACTGTGCTTTAATCCCATGGGGCTGGGAGCGCATGGCCATGCTGTGATCAGGTTGCAGAGCAGCTCACTGCCAGCAGCTTGGTGTTGTGCTGTGGACTCGGACACGTTGTGATTGTTAATGCAAGCAGGTATGGCAGACTGAGGGCTGAATAAGTAATTTGCCTGCATGCATCTCACTTACACTTTCAGGTTTGCAATATTTCACAGTTGAGAGTTTTCCTGTTTACTTGAGGTGGTAGAAAGAACCTAAACTTGATCCCACTCAACAAGAAGTAGACCCTAATCAACACAAACCACATTTTTGTTAAGGATCTGGTGAGAAAAGAGAAGCAGTGGGAGGTGTGTCTTTATAGTAAATAAAAAATCCAACATAAAACTAAAAGCTGTGAGTGGTGAATTCAGTACACCTCAGCACCTGCTGAAGGATCCCTGCAGATACATGTTCTGCAGAGCAGGGCCCAGACATGTCACCAGGTGAAACATACCATTTTGCAACTGCTTTGAGCTGAAAATCAGGAAACCCACACTGCAGAGGTTGCAGTATGAGCCCGGCTGGTACAGGGTTGCTGGATCCTACTTGTAGGCTAGCAGCAGGAGCACTTGCTCACATAGGACCACCCCCTGACCCATTTCAGTCAATGAGAGCTTTCCCAGCAGCTCCAGCAAGCTCTGGCAAGCTTTCTGAGTATCAGAGATTGCTTTGGTGGCCCTGATTAATTCCTATCTCTGCACCAGGCTGAGACTCAGGGTCAGGCCTGGCAATAGGCATGGAGCTGACACTCAGGCGGGCATGGAGCAGGCAGCAGGGACCAGACTGTGTTCCTCATGGGCTGACAGAGGCCCCGTGCCACAACTGAGCTGCCCCACTCCACCCCACTGCTATGAGGCCTGGGACCCCGTTCAGCACGCTGCCTGCGCCCTCACAGCAGGCCTCTGCTGGGTTGCTTCAGTCTCGTTACCTTTATCTGGTCCTTTGAGTGACAGCTGTCGTTTTTATTTTAGTTTTATGTAAGCTGCTAAGGAGCGTGGATATTGTGTCAGGAGTGGATGCTGAGGTCTCTTGCATGGGCTACAAAAACCTGAGCAGGGTGTTCTGATGGGATGAGTTTCTTGCTATTCTCCTCACAGTATGTGTGCAGAGTCCTCATACAACAGTGTGGTAACAACTGCTGATATTAGGTATTTTCTTTGTCTACTTCCAATGTCTGCTTATTCAAACTCCTCCTTCTGCACCTTAGCACCTATTTGCACAGGTGCATCTAGGGAAAAAAAAAAACCAAATTAAGTGAAGATGTGAATTTAAAACAAATTAATACCATTAAAATCCCATGTAGGAATTCTTTTCAGTCTGAGTGCTCTAAACTGGCTTTAACTTAGATAACTTCAATGCTCCTCATTTGTGAATGAGTTGGGGATTGAAGCTGATCAATTAATCCTCATTAAATCTTAATTTGGTATAACTTTTGTGTCTGTAGGCAGTCCAGAGGACTACAGGCTGAGAGACGGAATGTCATTTGGGGCACACTTTCATTCCCAGGACCTGAATTGCCATTTAGGCATGATAGCAGGCAGCAAAAGTTGATTTTTCTTTCTTTCTTTAAAAAAAAAAAAAAAAAGATTTATTTCTCAGAGTCACAGTGCTGTTGAGTGCTGAGCACTTGTATATTTGCTCCTATCTGCTCAGCTCTTCAAAATCTTGCCCCGAACCCTTCAGTTTCTGCAATCACTGCTTTGCTGAACAGCTGGGATTAGTGCTGGCTTCTTATATAGTCTCAAGTATCCTCTTCATCAGATTTTCATTAAGTAATTAACTAAGAAAATAAGTTCGTTAAAGATGCTGTCCATGTCAGCTTTCCCAACTATTTATCTTAGTCTCTTTTTTTTTTTAACCTAATGCAGTGGAATTTAAAGAAATATTCTGAGCTTTGCATTCAGTCATGAAGAGATTGTTCAGTGGGCAGCACGTGTGGCACACACTGCCCATCCCTGGCAGGTGCTTTCTTTGGGCCACCTGTGCTGACACCAGGAACACACAGACCGTGGCTCAGCAGCTTTTAGCACAGTGCTGAAAGCCACTGCACTGCGGTGTTGGTGCACACACACATCCAGCAGCAACTTGCAGCCTTTGAAACTTGCCTTTATCTTTTTCCAATATAAAATGTCATAGCATTGCGGGGGCGGAGGGGGTTGTTTTGTTTTGTTTGTTTTCTGTTTTCTTAAAAGCTCTTGAATTTATATCAAGTATTTATTGGCAAAATCACAATTTTTTATTCCACTTAGTAATTTGGGAGGGGAAAGGCTCTACTGTTCTTCCTTTGAGGTCCAAAAAAATCTGGCTTTAGGTTTGCTACTTAGGGAAAAGAGCTTTGCCTTGTGTAACAAAGATCCTGCTAATGCCACGAGACGCTCGGGGGTGCGCCGTGTTTCCTAAGACAAACATTTAGCTCATGGAGACTTGTGGAGTTTGGAAAGAAAATGAAAGTACCTTCTGGTAGGGATTGTCTTGTCATTAGATCAACTGACCTTCTAAAAGATTTTGCTTTGTGTAATGCATTATAATTATATGACAGGAGAACAGTGGAGAATACAGCATAGCGTTTCCCATAGGTTTCCTTTCCGAGATAAGAAAGATAAACATTCTGCTTTGCTTCTCCAAGAAGAAAAAAAAACCTCCTCCTTGGTTTCCTGAGAGGCCGTTGGATGGGCGATGGTTTCTGTGGCCGAGGCTTTTTGCTTCCAGACAATGATCGGTGCCGTGTGGGGAAGCGGGGCGCACAAAGCGAGGAAGCCCCGCACCGAGGTGTGTGCGCTCGGCTTCCTGCGGCAGCTTATCGCCCGCGGTCCCTGCGCACCGCTCCAGCCCAGCAATGCCGGGGACAGCGGCTGTTTGTTTTTGCAGGGCGCACCCTGCACTGGGGGAAACGAGGCAGGCTTCGGTTGGATCTTACTTTGTCCCTGGGTTGCTGCTACTTCAACTCGGCCAGGAGGAGCAGGACCGAGGTCTGGCTTAGGGTATGCGTAGCTTGACTGTAAATGACCCGCCTCTGTTTGAGCTGTGACACCCAGGCCAGGGAAGTATTTTGCCTAGGCTGGCTTTGCCGAAGTGGGGAGGGAATCTCTGGTTACAGAGCGAAGCCAGCAGCAGCGGTGCCTTTCCATTGGTTCCACTCTATACAGCACTGCTGCTCTCCGAGTTGTGCAGAAGGGCAAGAAATATCCAGGCATTGCTTTCCCGTTCCAGTTGGGAGATGTGTGCTACCGTGCCCAAAAGCCCGGGTGGCTAAAAGCCTAAGAAAATTTCAACAGGAGAAGGTGTAAAAATCGCAGTAATGATCTCAGTTGGTGCCTGGCGGGGTAGTGCCAAACACAAAGGGGTGACCCCCACAGCAACTTCAGAGCTTTGCAGTTCCCTGCGGTTTTGCTCTCTTGTTTGTCATTTATAACTTCCTTTATTATTCGCAAACCAAGTTTTGTAATGCACTGACATCTGCTGTGTGTTTGACTAATGCAGCCACTAAAGCACTGAAATCAGCCTCACTGCCTGCACATAACGGGACTCTGGAAATAAAACCTAAGAAATGGGGAGTGGATGGGTGGAGAAAGAGCAGCCACCCTGCTCTGTCTCTTCAAATTGTCCTGTTGGAAGGAGGGGCACAGAAGTATGTAGAATTCAGTCTTGCAAGCAGCAGTTCTATAGACTATAGTTGCTGCAATCCAGGAAGAGCTACCATTTGCCCGTTTTCTCTTCTTTTGGTCTAATTAGGAACGTGGCAATGCAATGGCCCTGACATGATGGACATATGATCCTGATAAATAGCTTTTCTGCCAGTTTTCAGAAACAGTGAAAGCAAAATTCAGAGGAAGGGAAACTGTGAGTAAGTAATCCCACTGCCTGCACGGCTGGGGTCAATAGATTCTTGTACGTGCCAGAGCAGGAGCTGCTGCTCACTAACATCATGGTTAAAATAGTAAAGCAAACTGGATAAAGAATCTCACAGGTATATAGCACCAAAACTTGTTGTTGATCTAAAACCTGTTTTCAGATGATTGATTTCTGGCAGTGGCACGGGGAGGCAGAGGAATGGCTGAAGATGAAACAGAGATCCTTGCATGGCCCAAACCCAGATCACAGCCCATGCTCCTGCCCACAATACACTTCAGCTGGACATTTCAGAGACCCATGGCAGTACTAATCAGAAATCTTTTACTGAAACAATTTTAAATGAGAAACTGATCTTTCTCCAAACGAATAGTTGGACAATTTTAGTTGTTTTTTTTTTATCAAAAGGTGGTGGTATTTCTAATGAGAATCTCGAGCTAAGCTAGGATTTTTGGTTACATTGCTGCTGAAAAGAATTTTTTATTAAAAAAAAAAAAAAAGAAGAAAGAAAAAAAACACTTCTTTTTACAACAAATGTGTTTTAATAGCTTCAGGGAAGAATCTCTTCTACAGCAAAGATTCAAAATCTCACAATCTCTCTGGAAAGAGAGGAGCCTCCTGAGAAATGACGTCTCAGAATAGAGGCTTGTACTAGTTCCAGGAATCACAGACCTGAGGTGTGCAGTTGTCCATCACACAGGTCCCATACAGGTAGCATGAAGGCGATGTGCCTGTGATATGGACAGACTCTGTGCATGGACATTCAAGCAAGAACTGGCAGATGTGTTTTCGTTTGTTTTTTGTTTTTTTAACTCAAAAAAAAAAAAATAGGCTTCAAATCTGCTATAAAATGTAGTTTCTCCTTTTGATATTTCCTAGCAAATGTGCACGATGGCTGTAAGGCCACAACAGTGCTGCATTAGCACCTAACCAACAAAAAGAACTGAAACAGAAAAGTACCTTCTCGTTATGAAGAGTCTTAAACAGTAGGGGAAATCCTCCTCCCCTTGAGATCAACAGGGAAATTCCTTTTTAGTTAAAAAAAAAACAAAATATAACTTCCTATTATTCTGAAAGCCTGGTAAAAGGCTCTGGTGTTTCTGTCGCTTTGCAGTCTTCCCACAAGCAGAGAAAAGAATTGCACCTCTTACATAAAGATACACCTCTTTACATCTTTACAGCAATTGTACAGGGTTTGGTCCTGAGAAGTAGCAAAAAACATTTTGTTGAGGGCTCAAAGCATTAAATGATGGGTGATTTACTTTTTCTATTTCACTGTGTGTCATCTGCCTTGAAGGTCTGTGCCAGCCTGCCCTTCATTCGTGATTTTCAATGCCTCTTAAGACAAGCTCTAAATATTTCCAAAGCAGGATACCTGACATTAGCAATCAATATTTAGACACACAAATGCACAGATAGTGTGATGTTGTGAATTACTGAATTCTGAGAAACTACACATAGAAAAAAGTGAGATTAAATGACCAGAGGAAGAGCTAATTGCAGGTAAAATTCCAGGAATTATGCTATTTGTAAAACACTTCAAGTACTCAAAAAGTGACACGCTGTTTAAAAGCCATGTGTTATTCCAACTCATAGCATCACCTATTAGACACTTACACTTTAAGCAGAGTGCAGGATTGTAATCATTGATGAATTAACTTATCAGGTCATGCTGAGCCTATTTTTCCTCACTGGAGTCATGTATAGGGCTGCATTTGTTCCTTGGTATGCACTGCATATGTTCAAAGCTGCTCTCTCTGAGGATGTTAGGATACACAAAGCACTAAAAGCTAACAAATCATTCAAGGAAACAGAAAGGAACAAAAAAATAATTTTTAAAAAAGCAGCCAAACCCCTTCATTTCCTCTGCTATTTGTTTAAGTCAGATAAAATCAAGGCTAAAAACATCCAGCCTTTTGCCCTGCCCATTGAAAGGGAACCACAGCAGAAGAAAAAGGTTTAATTTTTGGGAACTTGAAAAGTATCCAAATATCTGCTGAATACTTCAGCACACATTCAGTGCAGTGCATGCTTCTGAATTGGACATTGTGAAGTCATTGAACAGAACAGGCTCAATATTCAGCTGCATGGCACACTGGCTAGTAGATTTCTTATGCAAATAATATTATTTAATGCTTAATATTAGTTTCCTGCAGCACCAGAAGGGTGGAGATGGAAGCTATGGAGCTAAACAGGTACCAAACAGGATGAGGAAGAAGTTGTGTTATGTTTTTAAATAACATTAAGTGGCATTTATATTCTGAATCCTGCTGTTGTGGGCATTGCAGCAGTTCCTGTAAACACTGAGGACTCATGCCCTGGAACACCCGTACACCTGGGCAGGTTTGGCACAAGCTGTTCTGACAAAGCTCTCTGGGACTGAAATGAATCTTTGGAACTTGGGGCAATCCTCCCCCTTCCCCTTTCCAGCAAGCATCGTCTCTGGGGGCTGCACCAGCCACCGCTCATCACAGTGTCCAGCAGGGGTTATGGGCCTGTGTCCTGCCCTGCTCGTGGGAATGCTGCTGTCTGCCCACGCTGTGCTGCTGGCTTGGACCTCTCACTTGGAACCCTTGTGCTTGGTTTGGGCTAGACTCGCCTGTGGGGCTAAGTTGCCTCCAATCACTATTCCTATAATGGCTTTAGCTCCTTTATTTGTTGCAAGGATAGCTACAAAATGGATGAAAAAAGGAAAATAAGTTAAAATGACATTATATGTAAGTAAACAAACTGTAATAAAATGAACGGGCTGGACTACGTCTCAAAATGGACTTGAATCGAACCCCTTCTGAGAATCTAGGAAATTTTGTTGTCGTTGTTGTTTGGTCTGCTCTGCATTTCCTTGCTCTCATTGCTACCAAGAGTAGCAGTGCTGGAAAGCTGTGAGTAGCAATGCTGGAAAGCTGATATGCTGATGTTTCTGGTCAGGTCAAAGGGAGAATGGGCTGGAAAAGCCATGTGTGCTCTCCTGTCTGGTAGATTTCCAGTTCAGGTTTTCTTACTCGAAAGGTTGGAATAAGATTGAGACAAACAAAAAGACCTCGGGGTGATTATGCAGACAAAACTTTACTTCCAGAACTGAGATGGCTGAGCTTAAGCCAAAATATTCCACATCTGCAAGGCTCCTGTTCTTGCTCTGGATGGAATTTCAGTGTTTCAGTACTGGATCGTGCTTCCAAGGCCACCATTTTGGGGGGACAATGCAGGGGCTTAACAGGTGTCCAAGGGTCAGATCCGCCTTCCACCGACACCACGGCCTGCATTTCGAAGTTTGGGGTGAACTGCATGTAACCTCAAGTTGGCATTAGCCAAAGCTTAGCTCTTTTCCTCCAGAAGGAAGAAAATCACTTCCACCACATCATTCTTAAATTGTTTCTCTAGAGATTGTGTGTGGTTTGATCCAACAAAGCAGGTTTGTTCTCAGCTCAAACCTAGTTGTGTAATTTGAAATCATACAATCTTTTTAGAAACATAGTGGTTATTACATTTTAAGGGAAACAAACCATCAAATTGTTATAAAGTGTAGCATGCATTCAACAGAAGCCCAGCCCATGTTTTGGGGCAGTTAAATCCAGTGCACCAGCTGCAGGTGTAGAGCAGGGAGACGGCATCACCATCCTGGTGCTAGCACAGCACTGTGGCAATGCTGCATATCCCTCCCAGATATGGACTAGTGCAGCCATTCTAGTTCTGAAGGGGATGTGAATGCAGTCTGTGTAGGGGTGTGGTAGTGCTCTCTCATCATATTCTCCTGAGTGTTTCAGCCATGATCAGTAAGCACGTGAGAAGCCTGCATGTATATGGAGTTGTTCACAAATTGCTCATGTAAGTAACTTGTACTTGAGAAATGGTCAGTCTCACTTTAAAACCAAGGCACCCTGCTCCAGGCTAACCTAACCCGTTCTGCAAACTCTGGCAGAGCTTGGAGCATCTCTACTTGGTCTTAACTGAACCCAACTGCTGTAAGTGGCTTAGAGATGGAAAAGGAGCATAAGTAGAGTGGTCATAATGCAGACGGCCAAATGGGAGTACAGAAGTTAATGTGACTACACATGGACATCTCTGTATAGCTTTGCTCTCAGGGCATCTCCCCTGCAGAGCCTCCAGGGAGCGGGCAGAGAGCACACAGTGTGCCCCATACAAATTCTCAAGAAGCTGTTAAGAAGAAGACTTAGTAGGCATGTATAGTGTCCAAATTCAGTGGCCCTAATGAGTCATTGTGTGCAACTCTCTTATGCTAAAATTAGCGTAGCTGCAAGCATGTGAAAGCATGTCCCATCTGGCCAGCTCTGCTGTAGGAGCGGGAACCCCCCAACACGAGGTCAGAATGGCTACCAGTGGTGCTGCAGAGCAAAGCGCTCCCAACGAGGACACAGCCAGCAGCTGCCCCAGCTTCTTTCAGCCTCACAGTTTAGGAGCTACCCAGATGCAAATGGCCTTGCCGCTCAGATTGTCTCTCAAAAGGGCTTTTGTCAGCAAAGGTTCTCCAGGTAAGGAGCTGTTCTGCTCCCAATCACTAACGCTGCAGTTCTCTTGCTATAGTACGGTGCAGACCACTGCCTCCTACATTTAGGAGCTTCTCCTTGTAACCTGAATAACCTTTTCAAATGCTGTTTTTCAAAGCAGTGACACCCTGGGCTCCGGATGAAAACAGCCCGCAGTAGGTTACGTGATCTCAGAGAGGAGTCACAGCTTAGGTTTGGGACCTGCACGCTCAGAGAAGGAGGGGAAGACACAAATTCTCTTTGATGTTCGTTAGAAGCTTTTTTTCCTGAAGATTCCTTTTCCAAATAATCAAAAATCTGCACCATTTTCCCTCATTGGATCTTTATGAAATACTGCAGTTTTTTAAACAGTCTAAACAGGTGTGCAGGTTTTTGATCACCTAAAAGCAGTGCTCTGACAGTGTATCTTTAGTAGCAGTGGGAGAAGACTGACTTCATTCTCATTTTGTTGTACAATACCATTAATTTGCAACTTCAGGGTGATCCGGACATCACTGGACTTGTATTCTTTTTCTTTTTTTTTTTTTTCCACCCAAGCTTTGTAGAAAAATAAGCATCAATTTCTAAGTGCCAGAAGGAGCAGCTTGCTTTGGAAGTTGCCAGACTGACACAACCGATCTTTGCTTCGAGCTTCCTAAAGAGACATAATTTCTACTTTGTCTGAGAAGCGGAGGCCGCCTTGTTTGTTTTTATTTGCAGCATTCGGCA
Organism: Meleagris gallopavo; assembly: GCF_905368555.1. Taxonomy (NCBI): domain Eukaryota; kingdom Metazoa; phylum Chordata; class Aves; order Galliformes; family Phasianidae; genus Meleagris; species Meleagris gallopavo. The sequence goes on along the minus strand of NC_139414.1, from coordinate 5,081,205 downwards.
GCAGTGCTGTAGGCCACTAGCTGCAGGACGGCAGTAACACAGGATTATCCTGCCGAGCCCTAACTGCTGAACCCATAACAGCCAACCTGAACTCTGCTGCGGGCTGCCATTTAATACCGCAAGAAACTGTTTGCATTTCATCATGTAACCGGTTGTGTGAATTCAGGAACCTTCCCCGGATCAGGCTGTGTTTTCAGATGAAAGGAAGAAACTACCGAGCGGCAGAGTGAAATGTATCGTTTGTTTTCCTGTAGGCCTGTCCTCTGAGCATAAACAAATACACCATAGTGAGGGCTGCAGCTCGGCTGCGGGAGAAGCTGGGCACAGAAAGAGGAATATAACGGAGAGAGGTTGAGGCTGCCCTTTTTGATGAGGCAGATTTCTTTGGTAGCGGGGCAATAGAAGAGCTTCCAAATGGAACGGGACAGACTATTTCCACGGCGCCCGCTGAAGGGTGAAACCCCTCTCCTGATCCCCTTCCCTCTGAAATCCGCACTGGAATTGGTATAGAATTGAGCCCATTTGGGACTGCTCCCTCAGGCCCTGTTCGACCGATCTTTATTCAATGTGATTTCAGCCCAGATCATAATGGAGTGATTCTGTTCCTCATGAAGCTCACATTATGGATGTACAGCCATCACAGTCTACGTCCTGCTTAGTTTTTCCTGTAAAAACAGAAATCCTTGCACGGCAGGGAGCTTGTACAAACAAGCCTGAAGCTACCCGAATTTTTAGCTTTGCAGTATAAACGGGGGACTAAATTCCCCACTGCAGAACTTACATGCACCTACATACGGTCAGGTTTTTGACAATGAGTCTCATTCATGCAGAAGAAGACACTTGCCAGGTGAATATGTCCTTGTTCCAGCGCCACGCGCCAATAACGCGAGCGAAGGGCGCCCGGGAGCTGCTGGGGGTCCGAACCGGGAGCGGCGCGGCGCTGCGGTGCCCCGGGACGAGAGGGGCTGGAACCGAGTTCTAAAGACGAAAGCTCTGCGAGCAGCTCCCAGTGTAAAGGAACGGACGCGCGCGCAACTTTTCTCACGGAAGGGCTCCGCCGAAGCCGCAAAGATCGGTTCTGCGGCAGCCGGCGCCGTGCCGCCCAGCGCCGAGCCCCGGGGCCGGGTGCCGATGCGGCGGGGTGTCCCGGCCCGGCAGCTGCCGCGGGAGGCGGGGGAGCGTCCCCGTCCCGGTGTGCCACGGCGGGTCCCGTCCCGTGAGCTGCGGCCCGGCCGCGGCTTCGCGCGGGGTTTTGTGTGGGTTCCCGTAAGTGCCGGCGTGCGGGACAGACCGTAACGGGCTGTGTCTACTTTCGCTCGTTTGTTATGGGAATAAACAATCCACGATCTTAAAGATTAATAGTATCGGGAAGAACAAGAGGGAAACAAAACAAAACAAAACAAAACAAAAAAAAAAAAAAAAAAAAAAAAAACAAGGGAAGAAGCTAGCAATCCTTGCTGCACGGTAACTCCCCTTTCCCGGATGCTCTACTGGCCGGGCCGAGGATGGGAAAGGCTCCCGCAGCCTCGCAGCCGTTCCCGGTCCCGGAGAAGCCGAGCTGGAAGCGCTCCGCTCCGCTCCGCTCTCCGCGGCCGTGCACCTCCCGCCGGGCTTCGGCTGGCGGCCGGCGCGGGACTGCCGGCAGCGAGCGCCTTCGGGGCCGCGCGGGACCGCGGCCGAACAACGGCCGGTGTCTGATGGAGGCGGCTCGGCTGCGCTGGCCGAGAGGGAGCTGCAGACAGCGGCTGTGCGGGGTACGCTCGTTTGCGCTCCGAAAGAGAAAAAAAATAATAACAGAAATGAAGAAGGGGGGGGAAAGGAAAAGGAAAAGGAAAAAGAAATCGTTTAGGAAAGAAAGTCTGCCACAATTTCAAACTAACCAACTTGAAACATTCCAGGTAGCAATCGGCTCCACTGCCTGCACGGGGTGAGTAGGAAAGAACAATAGCTCGGGTACCAGAGGCTGAGCGGTGCGTAGAGCAGGGCGGTGGGCAGCGCGGCTCCGAGCAGCACAGCTCTGGGCCGCCGGGCGCAGCATACTGGCTTTTGGGACACAGTGGAGGATGCCGCGCTCTGATCGGGGAGGGGGACGCCCGGCGCCGTACCGGGAAATCGATCGCGGCGAGGCTCCGGTTCGCAGCCCTTCTCGGGGGGCTCCTCAGTAGGGTTGCGCGGCCGGCGCTGAGCACCGCTCCGTCCGCCTCCTGCCCCTCCGTCTCGGGGCTGCCCGGGGGCAGCGGTGTGCGGGCAGCTCGTGTGCGGGCAGCTCGTGTGCGGGCAGCTCGTGTGCGGGCAGCGGGTGCCCCTCCCCGTCGCCCCGTCGCGTTCCGCGCTGCAGTCTTTCCGAGCTGCAGCCTGTCCTCTCCGCGGCGGGACGGGGCCGGGCACCGCCGCCACCTTCCTTCCTTCTGCCTCCCGCGCCCCGAGGGCGGCCGCGGGCCCGATGCGGGCACGGCTCCGCCGCCTCCCGCTTTCGTTGCGCCCAGCTTAGTCCGTCTCTGTCGGTCCCCGAGAGCGCCCTTTCCCCAAGTACGAACTCGCCGTCCCCGCCCGCTACCCTCCCCGGCTGCTCGCTGTGCTCCCGTGCGATGTTTGTGTGAGGAGCGGTGCGCTCTCAGCGCCGCGCACAGCCTCGGCCTCGAGCCCCTCGACCCGGCGGTGCCGCTGCCCCGGGCGGGACCGAGGAGCACCGCGGAGCTGCCGGGGCCACCCGAGTCCCGCGCGGGGCTGCGCGCTCACCTCGGAGCTGTTCGCCCCGCCGCTCCTTGCGCCGTCCGAAATGCCCCTGCGCGGGGCTGCGGAAGGGGGAAAGAAAAAAGGAGACATTTGGGAAAAAAAAAAAAAAAATAAAAGAAGAAAATAAAAGAAAAATCAACTCCTGAACCCCTTGGATGTCAAATGTCCTCTGTGAGCGAGCGGGCCCTGGAGAGGAGCCGCGCGCTCGGTTTTGGAGTGAAAAGGGAGGAATGAGCCATTTGGAGGAGGTGATGACACACGCAGCAGTGCTGTTCCACCTGCCCCGGCTCTCGCCGCGGAAATGCCTGCGAGGGGAGCGCCGGGAGCTGCATGGGTGGCCCGCCCGGCCCTGGGGAGCCCCGCGGCCCCGGCCCGGCGGCACGCACAGCTGGGGCCGGCTGCGGGAGCGAGATGGCCGGGGTCGGGCTGGGCCCGGGGGTGTTACTGGGCGCCGAGGGCTGTGCGCCGAAAAGCAAGGTGTGTCGTTGGTGTGACCGCATGTATGGAGATCGTGTTTTAGGAACGAGTTTCTCGACGGACGCGAGATAAGTAATCAGCCTGCGCGGCTGTAGGTGAAGGTGCAAAACTATATTTTAATCGATAAATACAACAGCTCCCGAAGGGCGATTCATTTTCTCACCTACAGTTCGTTCCAAATGCCTCTCCCGGAGAGGGAAGCAGGACTCCTGCGCACTTCCCCGGGCACACGCACCGGCAGCGGCCGAGCTCCGCCGGGAGCACCGACAGAGAGCTGCCATCCCTCCGCGGTCGGGTTTAGGCTTGGTTACGAAAAATGTTATAGCACGCAAAATGCGCGGGGCGGGGAATAGCGCTTGGCAGCGATTCACGTCCCAGAAAGGTGAAAGTGGGGCTCCGGGCCGGGTGCGGACGGCAGCCACCGGACTGCGCGTGAAACTCAGTGGAGCCGCGCTGCTCGGCAGCCCTTGCCGTGAGAGGAAGCGCAGAGCTGTGCTCGGCTACGGCCCCGGTCCCCTGCTTCGGGTTATGTCCGCGGCCCGATTCCGCCGCGCCCCGAGGGCCGCGCAGGTGGGCCGGAGCTCGGCTGCTCCGGGGCGAGGACTGCTTCAAAAATCGTTTGAAGCATCCTCTGTCCTGTTCGCCTGTTTCTGTGACTGCAGGTAGAACGACGCCGTTAACGATTCGTTGTGACACGGCACCTTTTCAGTTCAGACTTCTATACCGCCGCTCGCGGAGGCTTCACCCGAAGGCAGAACAGGGGAAGGAAAAGATGCGATCCTCGGGGATGCGTGCGAAATAAGTGGGAGCCCTGCGGGGAGGAGCGCAGGGGCACCATGGACCCTGCCCTGCACTGCCCCGCTCCGTCCCTGCCCCGGGGCTTCCGGCGGCCCGGGGACCGTTGCAGGAGGGAGAAGGAGCTACTCGACAGCCCCCCTCCGTGCCACACAGACGGCTGAACCGAGCTGCAGGAGCGCTCCCAACCTCCTTTTGCTCCCCGAGCGCGGCCCGGGGCCAAGACATATAAACGCGGCCGCGTGTTGCGGCTGCACTGTGACAGCCACCGGGCAGGGCCGAGCGCGGCGGCTGCCATCCGCGGAACAGCTCCGAGCCGCGGGTCCGGGGAGGGCGGGAGGGCGGCGGCGAAGGCTGCGGGGGCGGCTCGTTGGGAGCCCCCCGCCCCCCCACCCCCCCGGCGGCGCGGCCGCAGCGGGGCGGTTCCACGCCGCGCCGCTCCGCGGGGCCACGTCGGGCCGCGTGTGCGCGGGGCCGAGCGCCGTGACTGCGGGCTGAACCCGGCCGTGCCCAGCGGCTCGGCGGCGATAGGGGAGCGGGCTCCTGACGAAAGCGGAACTCGACCGGGCCCATACAAATCAGAAAAGAGCCCGGCCGCCGCGGCAGAGGGGAGCGGAGCCCGCTGGGGCAGGGACGCCGCCGCCGCCGCCGCGCTGCACGGACCCGCGGCGCCGCGAGAGGCGCCGAGCGAGCTCCGTCCCGGCCTCGGCTCCGGCGAGCTCTGGGCGGGACGGCCGCCAGCAGCGGATCTCCGCACCCGCACCGCTCCGCACCGGCACAGCTCCGCGCCGGCACCGCGGCGCGCGGCCACGGGCACCATGATGAGCGGCTACGCGGACGGCGAGGAGGACGCGGTGGCGATGCTGGCCCATGACGGCGGCGGCAGCAAGGAGCCGGAGCGGGGCAAGGAGGAACTGAATGCCGAGAAGGGCCCCGAGAAGCCGGACCCGTCGCAGAAGCCCCCCTACTCCTACGTGGCCCTGATCGCCATGGCCATACGGGAGAGCGCCGAGAAGAGGCTCACGCTGTCCGGGATCTACCAGTACATCATCAGCAAGTTTCCTTTCTACGAGAAGAACAAGAAGGGCTGGCAGAACAGCATCCGCCACAACCTCAGCCTCAACGAGTGCTTCATCAAGGTGCCCCGCGAGGGTGGCGGGGAGCGCAAGGGCAACTACTGGACGCTGGACCCCGCCTGCGAGGACATGTTCGAGAAGGGCAACTACCGCCGGCGGCGGAGGATGAAGCGGCCCTTCCGGCCGCCCCCGACTCACTTCCAGCCCGGCAAGAGCCTCTTCGGCCCCGACGGCTACGGCTACCTCTCCCCGCCCAAGTACCTGCAGTCCACCTTCATGAACAACTCGTGGCCGCTGCCGCAGCCCCCCGCGCCCGTGCCCTACGCCTCCTGCCAGATGTCCGGCGGCAGCGTCAGCCCCGTCAACGTGAAAGGACTCTCGGGCCCTGCCTCCTACGGCCCCTACTCGCGGGTGCAGAGCGTGGCGCTGCCCGGCATGGTGAACTCCTACAACGGCGTGGCCCATCCGCACCATCCGCACGCCCACCACCCGCAGCAGCTGGGCCCGGCCAGCCCCGCGCCGCCCGCCGCCCCGGCCGCGAACGGAGCCGGCCTCCAGTTCGCCTGCGCCCGCCAGCCCGCCGAGCTGTCCGTCATGCACTGTTCCTACTGGGAGCACGACAGCAAACACGGCGCCCTGCACTCCCGCATTGACATCTAGGGAACGGGTCCCCGCCGCCGCCGCGCGACGCCCGCTCCGGCCGCGCTCTCCTCCTTCGGCTGCGGACGTCCCTCTCTCCGCGCCCGCCGCGGCGGGCGGGCAGCTCCCGGCTGGCGCGGTCTGTCCGCCGGTCCGTCTGTGTGTGTGTGTCTGTCTTCGGGGAGGCCTCGGGGTCGGCTTTTTGTCGCTTTATTTCTGGGGGCGCGGGGGACGCGGTGACGGCGGGCCGCCGCCTCTCCGAACTCTGCTCCTTTGTCACTCGGCTTTCAAACGCTCGGGCTCGGCCTGCGAACAGCACGGCCTTCTCGCTGGGCCCGGGTGCCGCCGGCCGAGCTCGGCCTCTTCCTCCCGCTCCTCTTTCTCTTCGGCCGCAAAGCGCGGCGCTGCTGCGGTGCCTTTCCCCGGGCGGCGCCGGGTGGGACTGCGCGGTGGGAGCCGGGGGGCCGGGACCGTTCGTGAAGGCTCCGGCCGTGGGAGTTACGGTTTTTAAAGGAGACGATGTCCTCTGAGGTCTTACAAGAAATTTTAAGTAGGTCTAAAAATATATATTTTGATGTTATAAAAAAAAAAAAAGACGGTTTGCTATGAAATTTGAATATTTCTCCGTGCTCATAGTATAATTGATAATGAAAGTTTAAACTAGCTCCGTATTTTTGCCCCCAAACCTGGCCCGAAATGGATTTCGGTAGGTTCTGCTTTGAGTGCTCGCCCTTTTTCTTAAAACGTTTTGATCCTTCGATTTTACATAGATGAATGTGAAAAGAAATAGCGTGTATAACACAGGGGCCAGTTCTTAGAGATTGTGTAAGCGTTTCTGTAAGCCGATAGATGCTGTGGCGTAGTACCGTTTTGGGACCAACTTCTCTAGAGTGGCCTAGCACTGTTAATGTACTTTCTAGCCTTGTAAGGTCTCCAATAAATGCCTTTCTCTTAATATTGTTTTGTTTTTCTCCGCTTCTCCGCGCTGGGACCGAGAAGCGACAGCGCCGAGGCCGCCGCGTGTCGCTCCGCCACGGGACGCCGCTGCCCGGCTCCGTGCGGCCCCGCGGTTAGCCCTGGGCCCGTCGCGGCGCTCTGCCCGTCGTGCCCCGGCGCCGCCTTTGCTTCTCCCCGCTCACTCGGGGCCGCGGAGCGGGGCGGTGCGGCGCAGCCCTGCGCCCTCCCGACCCGGCCGTGCCACTACGAAACCGGCGGCCCGTCCGGGCCCCGTGCCGGTGCCGGCGCTGCTGCCGCCCGTCGCTTTGCCCGCGGGGCCGAAGCCCGAGTAACGGCACTCTCCTGGCCCGGGCCCGGCTCCCAGGCCCTCTGCAGCCTCCGTGCTCGGGGAACGAGGCGTCTCGCGGCCCGGGCACGGAAACGGGCGCGGCGTGCGGAGCGGAGCCGGGGATCTGCGCGGCTCTGTGCGGGTCCCGCGGGACGGCGCCGGGAGGGAGCGCGGCGCGCGGCCCTGTTGCGGTCGGGGACGGCGGTGCGGAGCGCGGGGGCTGCGGGCCCGGCTCGGCCCGAGCACGACGGGGAGGGAGCGAGGCCGGCTCGAACTCCAGCATCGGTGCCACGCTAGGGGAAAGGATGGAACGGGACCGAGGGGGTGCCGCCGCACATCGACCCAGCTCCGGTTCGTGCCCGGGATCGGCGCTGCACGGCGCTGACGTGACCGTTCCTCGTTCGTTCAGTACTGCCCGTCCCTGCTCGTTTCCTCCGAGATCCGTCGAGGCCGTGAACTCGGAGGGGACTCCCTCCCGTCGCCACGGGGCCCCGGGGCCGCCGCGCTTCCCTCGAGGTCTGCGGGCCGTTACCCGCAGGGAGCGGCCCCGGGCAGCGCCAGCACCCAGCGTCGGGAGCGGAGCGGTTCCCTGCTCTCGGTGCCGTGAGATGCGGGCCGCGGGGCTCTTTCCCGAGGTCTCCCCGGACGACAGGCGGCGGGCATAAGGTGCCTCGGGGCTCTCGGGTTGCCCGTGCCCAACGGACTCTGCTCCGCGACTGCGGGCGGCGGGGTACAGCGGCTGCTCGTGCGCGGGGCCGGGCTGTGCCTTCCGAGCGCCCGGCACCCGGCGGAGCCGCGCCGCCGTCGCGCCCATAGGATGTTTTCGCGATTGTTTTCTGTATTTTATAAACAGAGGCGGCACCGAATGTAAACTCGCATGGTTCAGTAACAGCCGTCGTGTTCGGGGCACGGCTGCAGCCTTTGTCTCGCATCGCCCGGGCAGCCCGGTGCGGAGCCCTTGGCCGAGCCAGGCTTGTCCTGCCGCTCCGGGAGTGGTCCCGTGCATATCCCGGTGACCCGGGCAGGGTTCGATGATTCCCTCCCGTTTCGTTGCTGCCCGGGATGGCGGGGACTGACCCTACTTGCAAGTGCTCGCTCCCCCAGCTTGGGCCGCCCGACAGCCCCGCTGCCCCGCGGGGTCGGGCTCCGGGCTACGTGAGTGGCCCCAAGTGAGCCGGATCGGATTCTGTGCCGGGCTCTGCCTGGGCTGGGCTCTGATCTGCACCGGGCCGCGCGGTCCCCAGCCCCGCTGACCCCACACGGAGCGGCAGTCTCACGGCTTCGCGCCCCGTGCCAGACCCGTGCTCGTTATCTAACACCGGCCAGAGGTCACAGCGCATCCCCACTCTGGCCGGACTTGGGTGAGCCCGGGGCGGGGGCACTCGAGGCCGCGGTCTCGCCCGAGCTGCCGCCCGAGCAGCCCCGTCCTCATGGGCTTTATGCAACGCTGGCGAGAGATGAAAGCAGAAGAGCGACGACTGCGCTCTCCGTGCACGGAGCGGGCGTGGAAGCAGCCTCCCCGAGCCGCCGCCGCCGGAGGGGCAGAGCGCTGCGAAGGGCCCCAGGAGAGGGAGGGCTCGGCGGCCTGGGGTTGGGCGGGCGTCCACCGCCTTCGGCTGCCCCACAGCAGTGCCGGGCCCGGAGCGCTCTTCTGCGCACGCCGGTTTGTCTTCTTCTGCCGCCCTTCGCGCAGCCGTCGGGCCTTGGCGGTGCTCGTAGGGTACGTAGCCTTGAGTCGGGAGAGCTCCCGGCCGGCTCGGCGCGGCTCGGCGGGGCGCAACGCGGCTCAACTCGGCTCGGCTGCGGTGTCCGGGGCCGGGGTGCCGGAGGCTGCAGGTCGAGCGAGGAGGGTCACGCAGCCTCTCTCACCTTGAGGCCCCTCCCGCCCGGCCGATCGATGCCGCCTGATTCCTGGTATTCTTGTCCGTGTTTTAAGTGGTGAAAAAGTCATTTCCAGTCCCATGGTCCGCGTTTCACCCTGAACTCATTGAAAAGAGAGTGTGGGGTCAGGACTGTTTATTATACAACCAATTAAAACAGGAAAATATGGAGAGGCTTCATTCAGAGAGATCCGGCTATTGTCAAGCCGAAAACGATATTTTTGTTTCAGAAATAAAAAAATACGTTTGTTATTTAAAAAATCGCTGCTACGCCTGTGACGGCCGCGGCCCGGCCCGGCTCTGCTGCCCCTCTCCCCACCGCCGCCCCCCGCTGCCGCGGGGCTTCCGCGGGATTCCCGCTCCCACCCGCCCCGGGGTTCGGCCCCGCCCGGTGCCGATGCAACCTCGGGGCGGCCCTAAGGGAGTCGGGGGGGCAGAGGGGGCAGCACCGGGGGTCCTCTTGCCGGCCTCACTGCGGAGTCCGGGGCCGCCCGCCCGCCCGCCAGCAGGAGAGGCCGCGGGCAGCGAGCCTCGGGCAGGTGGGCTCGGGCAGCCGGCTCGCCGGAAAAACCCGATGGTACAACGGGCGATGGCCGGGGCCCGGATAAGTGCAGTCGGGAGTCCGCGGCTGCTGGGATAGAAGCAGGGCGCGCCCGTTGGGTCCCCCCGTGCCTCCTCCACCCTCCGAGCCCCACCCGAGTGGTCCGGGCCGGGGGTTCCGAGGGGATTCTGCCCGGCGGGGCGCGGCGCCTGTCCGCGTCCACCCGCCCCAGGTAGCCCCGCGGTGCGCTCGGCAGCGGCCTGGAAGGCGTTCGTCGAAGCGGGCCGGCCTGATGCGGGCAGTTTATTTTAGTCCCCGAGCTGGATTGAAAGCGTTCGCTGTGTTTCTTGTGGTTGTTTACAGTCTGTTGGTCCCAACATCACAGCGCCTTTCTGGAAAAGTCTCGCAGAGCTCAGGCAGAGGGAAACCAGCACAGAAGTGGCTCGGAAGGAGTGATGGCAAACGGTTAATCAGATCAGAGACAGGGAGGCGGAGGTAATCAATGAGTTTTCATTTAGAGTTTACTTGGATGGACATCTTTTCCTTTTTCCCTCTACAAGTTTATAAACCACACGGGGCTCTCCAAGCCAAACCAGCAGCTGCGGTGCTCTCCGGGCTGCTGGCAATCCGTTCCGAATGAACGCCGAGTCGCCTGGAGTGGAATCCGCTTTTCGATGGAGCCTCGCGTTGGCCGCGGCCCCGGCGCGCGAAGCGCAGCTCGGGGTCGGCGGGGCTGCTGTTGGGGGGCGCGGCGGCCGTGGGGCTCCCCCGGGGACACCCCGGCACGTGGCACCTTACGGCTCCACGCCGCCTCTGCCCGCTCGGCTTTGGGGGGGCCGGCCCGTGCCCGCACGCAGCCCGCACACAGCCTGTGGGCGGCCCGGGTAGAGCCCAGGCACGGCCCGCACACCGCCCGCACACCGCCCGCTCTCGGCACCGTCCCCCCGGCAGTGCGGGCGGCTCCGGGCGCCGGGGCAGAGCCGCGTAAGCGCGGCAGCTCCGCGGGCAGACGGCCGTGTCACCAAGCTTCGTTTCATTCACTTCTCTCCCTCTTTAAGGAGCTTTTTCACAAACAACGTGCACATTCCGTTAGGCCTGATTACAGAGTAACGGGGCAGCACGCTCTATTTGACCTTTACGCGATTTTCAATGAAATGAGGCGGCCCGGCTCTAACGCCGTCGGGAGAGCGGCACAGCCCCGCACGCTGCGCTCCTGCCCTCCTGGGCTCCGACGGCCGTGCGCTGGGGCTGCGGGCCGGGAGCGGAGCGGGGCCGGGAAGCCGCTCCCAGAGCGCCCCGAGCAGCGGTGGCCACGCGTTGCGGTCCTTTCTCGCGCTATCGTTGTGCTCCGCGAAAACCCAAACAAAGCAATGAAAGGACAGGGCAAAGTCGAGCGCGACGCGTGGGATAATGTCCGGATTTATCAAAAGCGGGGAGAAACAAAAAGGAGTCGCTTCGCTGTCGTCCTTTCATATATTTTTTTTCCCAGGTGTTGCTTTTAACAACGTTCGGAAAACAACGAAGCGGGAGGAGGCGGGCGGTGTCGCCGATGCGCTGAGCTTCCTCCGCTCCTCTCCGAGGGAGGGGCCCCGCGGGAGCTTATCGGTGCCTTCGGGTACAAACAGTGTCGATGGGAACAGAACACCTCAGCCTCGACGGAGAGGAGCGGAGGACGCGGGGGGGGCTGCCGGGCCCCGACCGTCCGCGTAACAGAACCCGCCGTCACCGGGCCGAGGCAGAGGAGGCCTTCGGGGACGGCCAGCTTTCAGAAGTTCGAGGGTTTGGCGGCCCGAGTTCTGCCCCGATCCGCCTCCAGCCGGGGACCGCGGTGCTGCGGGGCCGGGATCGTCAGAGGAAGGGCAGCGGGCCGTTGCCGCCCCGTCGGGGGTGCCGACCGCAGGGCCGCTTCCCCAGCGTGCCCCCGCTACGGGCCGCATCCCTGTTCCTGCTGCGCCTCCGGGGCACGGAAGAGAACTCTGAACTTAGTGAAAGAATTTGTAGCACCCCCTTAGTTGCACGTCGCCGATCCCAGTGCCCGTAAGGAGCCCCGGCCGCACCCCGCCGTGCAGCCCCGCTCCTCTCCCGGCGTTGGCTCGGCCCCGTGCCGCGGGTGGCGGAGCCCCGCTCGGACGGCGCTGCCCGGGATAGCGGCGGGAGCCTTCGGTTCGGCGTCCGAGCTCCGCACATCTCTGCCAGCCATCGCGGATAGAAGAGTGGGAAGAGAGTGAGGGGATTACAGGCAGGAATGTTTGCTCACAGTGCTGCGGGCACTGTCATATCGCGGTTGGCTTTTTTTTACTTTTTTTTTTTTTTTTTCCCCATCATTTTTTCCATTCCTGGAGGAAAGTTTTTCAGTATCCGAATCAAAGTGCATTATTCCAACTCCTTTTCTTTGTTTTGTTTTATCTCAGTCTTTTTTCATGTTTCCATTTAAAAAGTGACAGATTTGGTGGAGCTCTCAACTGTTTCCCATTAGAGGCGAAGAGTTCACCCGAATGTCTTTCTGATGTTCCCCATTACCCGTTCGGGACTTTAAAGCTGCACACGGCCTAACGAACCGCAGACTCGGGCCGCCGGGCTGCCGGGCATGGCGCGCTGCGGGCAGCGGAGCGGAGAGGGGCTGGGAGAGGAGCCCGAGGGCCGGGAGGGCCAGGGAGGGGCCGGGATGGGATGGAGGGGATGGAAGGGATGGAGGGATGGAGGGGATGGAGGGGATGGAGGTGGCCTCGGGCACTTCCCGACCCGACCCGGCCCGGCGCTGCCCCCTGGCGGAGCCCCGGCCCCGTGCGGTACATCGGGCTTGAGCAAACGAGCTTGCGATCGCAAAATGTCAAGAGAAAGGAAAGAAAAGGGCACGGCTCTGGGAAATAGCTCTTTCCATACATTGCTCACGTTCCGGATGCCGGCAGCGGTACGCAATTGGTGCAGCGAAGAGAGCCGAGTTCCCGCTGTAGCAGGGCTCGAGGTGCTCACACTTCATCAGCTCCTGCGCGAGTTCTCAGACTATTTTTTAGATCAGCTGTTGTAACTTATGTGAAAAGGAGCTGAATATCCATAAAGCGTTTAAAGAAGTAGTTTGCTGAGGTGAATCCCGGAGAAACCCCGCGCTCGGGGCGAGCGTTCGCACCAGGTGCGAGGGATGAACGGCTTCGGCTGCGCCGCGCTGTTCCGTCCACCCCAACCCCCCGGCTCAGCTCTGCGCTGGGGCTGCGGGGAATGCCGGGGTCCCGCTCCGCGCTGCCCGGCTGTGCCGGGGGCTGTCGGCGGGGAGCGGCCTCAGCGAGGATTTGCTGCCTTACAGCGGGGCTGCCGGGAAAGGACGGCAACGGAGGTGCCGACCGTTTCCCTTCTCGGTGCCATCCCGTTGCCAACGGCAGCGCCGAACCCCCCGAGTCCCGCGTTGCCCAGAGCCGGGCAGAACCGCCGTGCGGAGAGGGCCGCCCTCCCCTTCCGTGCTGCCACGAGAGCATCGCAGCTCGCCCTGTAGCGTGCTGCCGTGTGACGGAAGGGCCTCCGCCAGGGAATGTGCCGTGGTGAACAGCCACGTGTGCAGAGTGTTCCGGGGCTGCTTTGTATTTATTTTCCACTTTCTTAGGGGTAAAGACTAGAGCAGGGCTCAGTTTTGGAGAAGCGAAGCTTGAGGTGTGTGTGTGCAAAGGCTCTCACGGTGCACTGGGAGTTCCAAGGGTCCTCCATTAGGAGGGAAAAATCTGCGGTGGTTATCTTTATTGCTATCGTTGTATTTGTTGGCTTCTTGAATGAGACCGAAGCATTGCTGCAATAACACAAAGCAGCCACAGCCCCTGGGATACCCCAGAGAAATATTTCTCTTTCGTGCTGTTGCCCACCTCGCATAAAAAGCAGCCTCACACATGATGAATTTGCTTGGACCTTTGCTGGCACAAATCGAAATGGAAATAACAAAGTTAGAGCAGCATCACTGCATTAGGTGTGGATCTCTACTTCTGGTGATATATTTGCTGAATAGTACTTCTTTGTCATCCCGTGCTTCATGACACCATAGTGCAGAACTGCCCTGATCCAACCTCGGTGCTTTACCCGAGAGCCGGATGAAGGAAGTCCTTTCAGGTGGCCACTTGCTGGTTGCTGACAGGCTGCTCTGCGTGAAAGGCAGCAGGGCAGGAGCGGGGTGCAAAGATGGAGCTGTGGGTGGCTGTGTCCTCAGCCCACTTGGAGGAGGGCATCAAGCATTTGGCAGCAGTGGATCAGCCACAGTGTGATACTGGTTCCTGTATCACTTACACTGCAGCTGAAATGTGAAATGAGCTCCATGTGGCAGCAGCCAAAGAAAAGAAAAAGGGAGAGGGAAAAAAAAAAAAAAAAAAAAAAAAAAAAAAAAAAGAAGCACCCTCCAAAAGTTTCGGTTGTCCCTTGAAGCTATATTACAACATATACTGCCCTAATTGAATCAGTGTGAGGACTTTTCCACTCTATTTAGTGCTTGTCTCTGTCCTCCTCTCCCTGGAGACGCACACATTCGATACAAAGTATGCAGGAGGCATCCACACCTAGGGTAGAGTTTTAGCATTCCGTTTGTTCTTTAGCTGCTGAAAAGGAGATGTCTGCTCTTACATGCCTTTGACAGAATCAATTACAATGTTCACCCTCTTCTCCTCCCTTCTTTAAAGACTCTATGCCAGAGTGTGATGCAGGAAGAATTTGTCTGAGTAAAGACTATTAGCGCTGCGCTGAGAAGACGATAGAGTTACCAATCAGTTCTAGTGAATTTGGTGGGGTGAATCAATACAGCTCACAAAGACTGGCAGCAGCTACGAGGAGCTGTGAGCAGAGCTGGTGGCAATGGGTAGGGAGTGCAGTGCTGTCCCAGTGCTGCTCCAGCCCTGTTCATCCTCATGCAAAGCTGCCCCCGAGTTCTTTCCCACCTGCAGAAGGACCGCAGGCAGTGCTCACCGAACCTCAGGAGCCCTCAGACATGATATTAATAGGGCATTCTTAGGTGTATGGAGAAAATCTCTCCACATTTCAAAGCATCAGTGCCATTACATAGCACAAAATTAATTTACAGCTCAGAAAGCGTGAGCAACTGATACCCAAACAGTCATCTGTTCTGTAAGTATTCACATGTGTGAAACAATAAGTGATCCACAAAACCATATGGCTCTTGTATCAAGTACATGGAATCAAGCTGAATTATGAAGACTTTGAAACGGTCTCTGAAATGTCCAGCTACGTTTAGTGCAACAATTAAAAACAGATAGATTGTCAGTGTGCATAGAGCAGGGTTAGAGTCGATGCAGTCTGAAAGGAAGGAGGAACTGGGCATGTGGCGAAGGAGCATGAGCAGCAGGAAAGGACCAGGAATGAGTGGGGAGATGAAATGCTACTAAGTGGGGGTAGGGAGAGGCAGAAAGAGGAGGGAATAGATGGAAGAAGTGAAAAAAAAAAAAAAAAAAAAAAAAAAAAGAGACAAAGAACAAGGAAGGATATATGTGATAGGAAATAGAGAGAGAGTAGCAAGAAGAATAATGGCATTTTGTTATGTAATCTGGCAGCTTTTGCTTTAGGATTATGAAGGGATAGAGCAAACCTAGAGGCTACTACTTACCTATTAAAAACATGTGGGAGGGTTTTCCTTTGATGGTTACATGTTTATAAACATGCAGTTTTATAAATGAAAGTGCACGTTAATTGCAGTCTCTGCAGATCCTGCGCTGTCCCCTGGAAGCAGCTTTCCCCATACTGCAGCACGCCCAGCAGCACTAATTCCCTTCCTGAATGTCACTGGCAGCCAGAGCTTTCTGCTTTGCTGTTGGTCTCACATTTGGGAACTACTCAGTGCCTCTCTGTGACTCCTGGTGAGCTGATAGCCCTGCATAACCTCAGGGCTGACTGCTGAGATACAATTGCTTTCTCAATGCTGATATCCATGGCAACATTTTTATTACACACTGGCTTATCCCAATCGTGGCAAATGCTTTACAGTTGAATCAGCTCTTGTTTTTTAAATTGTTTTGCTTTGTCTGTCCATCTTTCTACCTGCAATCTGCTGTTAACATTGGCATCAGTTTTCACAGCTTTTTTTTTTTTTTTTTTTTTTTTGCTAAAAAGTCACCAAGCAATATTTTAATCTAAGGCAATGCAATCTGTTAGTTTAGCAATGCTAAATATTGATCAGGATGTACCAGTGCCTGCTGTAGAATATGCTCTTTGTTATGTTACCATCACGTTCCTCCTTTGGCTTCAGGACTACTGAGAGCATCAGTTCCGTACCTTTGGCTTAGACTATTTATACTTGTGCCCAGTAAGGTGTGGGCTGTTGGTGTATGCAAAAGTGGATGTGAACACAATCATCACTCTGGCTTCAGGAGGGTAACAATAGATGGGGCTTCTGGGGTGGACAGATTGGTATGATATGTGTTTCTCTGGAGCACAGCATCCCAAGGAGCTCTTGCTGCAGCAGGCAAGCTGCTCATTCTGAACAGGATCTTCTCTTGCTTCAGGACAAACTATCACACTCACTGACCTCAATGTCATTAACATTTAGTTGTGTTTCTGGTGAGCTACCTCACTGCGGTAGCAGTCTGAGAAAACAGCATCTCCCAGGTATGTGCACAGACAGGAGCTATGGTTTTTAAGGCTATTTGCCAGAATGCTGCTAACACAAATAACAAAAAAATATTTGGCATTTGTCATCTCTCCACAGCCAGTATATTGTGGATGGTGGAAAATTTCCTCATCTAGCATTTTCACTGACTTTTTGCTGGATGTTGGCATTGGCTCAGTGTTCCCATCCAGCTGGCTGCCAGGCTTGCACTGGTTCCAGTTTTCCTTGAGCCATTCCATCTCCATTTGGTCTTGCTTTAGAGGTCTTCCCCAGGGTGTGAAGGGGGTTGGACTCCTGTTTTCTTCCGTATATTCTGGAGAGCTTCCATTTCTCCAAAGTTATCTTCAGATCCTTCTCTGATTGCACAGGTCCCTTGTCCTTCTAGGGATGCCCTCCAGGCATGTTTCTAGTCTGGTGACGAACAGTTTCCTGGTGCTGTCAGAAATTGTACCTCTGCATTTTGTTAGTGAGCTGCATGCTTAGTTCACGTGCAACGTTACAGCTGATGTTATCCAAATCACTTGTATTGAGGTAAAAAGTTTCCAAGTATAAGCGTGGCTCACAAATTCATTAAAGATTATACAGTTAAACTGTAATTTTTTTCTGGTGAAAGAAGAAAAAAAAAACTTCTGACCATTTCTGTGCTGTTTCTTAATGTCTTTTCTGCTGTTCTGGATAAAAATCTGAGTGAAATTTGACCGTTTCCCCCCATCCTTTGATTCATTTCTCATAATTCTAAAAGTTCTGTTATTTGTAAGACAAGAAACAGAAACCTGTGTGTTTAACATTTAACAATGTCTTATTGTCTCATTGCTCTTGGAAAAGGGAATGGAAGAGGAAAAACCTCCCATGCAGCTATAAACAAAGCAGAAGGAAGTGAGTTCACTGTCCACGGGAAAGCACAGCTCTCCCATGAAGGAGAGGTTTATTTCAGTTGAGGGAAAATGCACTACTGCTCCATTTTCAGTAGTTCTTCCCATCGGGCTGCAATGCTGAAAGTCTTGTTGGGAAACCCCAAGTCTTCCCCTCCACACTCCTTGTGTACCTTAGTATTTCTGATGAAGACAGTGAAGAAAATGAGTTACAGTCTACAAAGATTGAAGTCAATGGTGAAGTTCATATTGAATTCAGCGATGCACATTTGGGCTTGCTAGTGTCAAAGAAATACCAAATTCTTCTTTTTCAGAGGTGTCTCTTTTAGAGTCTGCCCAAGTCCGTGAGTTTCACCCCAGCTGTGGCATCTTCAGAGCCTCCTCACCCCCCTCATCTATTCCTTGCTCTCCCTGCACTGCCTCTGGGCAGGATGATGACACCCACTTGGTCATAGGCATCAGCTGGAGATCAGGGTTGTTATCACTAAATATAGTAAAAAAATGTAAGTTGAAACTTCTGAGGAAATTAAAAGGATGACATGAAAAGATTGCCAGCATTTTAACAACAGGAGGGAGGATCAGAGACAGAACAAGAAAGGACAACCAGATAGAAACTCTTTCTGGAGTCAGAGGCTGAACCAAAACAGCATTGGAGAATGGAGACTGAAATGGTTAAAAAAAAATCTTCAAGCTTAGAGATCTTTTTGAGAATAGCAAATAAACAGCAACCAGCTAAATAAAGTACAGAGTTATGGTCATTGCTGCATAATGCAGAAGTGAGTCACATCCTCAGTGTTGGAGCCTCAAATGAGTGAGAGGAGTGTGCACAACACCATGGTCACAGCAGGAGCTTTCTTGGGGGTACCTGCAGTCTCCCTCAGAATGCCTAGAGAAGAGGTTGTGACAAACTGCTTAATGCTCAGAGCTCCATGAATGCACACGCACAGCTAAGAATTCTCATTTTGTTCCTTCTCTCCAGAAGATGGCAAAAGTTAGCTGGACTTAGTGTAGATAGATGGAGAAATGCTCGAGGGCTGTTTGTGCTGTATCATGTTTTCAGGTCACATCTAACACTCCAGATGGAGGAGCTGACCCCAAAGCCACTGAAGCAAGTGGTTCTTCAGAGCACTCAGGTAATGCAGCCCAGCCCAGCAGCCTGAGGTGCACATGCCAGGCAGCACAAGGGGCTGCTCTGCTTCACTGGCACCTGTGGGTCCCAGCATGGGTCACACATTTCTCTTTGCAGGGGAGGAAATTGTTAGTGACACCTGCACAGAGGCCAGAACCAGAAACAGAGCCAGAAGTTTGGATTTTGTACTCAGACTGTGAGACCCAAACTGCAGCACTTGTTGGTGTTTGTGGTATCAGAGACTTTACACCGAATTGCCCCAGATAAGATTCACTCCTCCAGCACCAAAGAGGATGGTTCCCACGAGTGTGGGTTATATTGTGACTAGAGCAGAGTGGGGAACTTGGATTCACAGAGGAACCTTGGCTGAAAGAAGAGAGTGTATAACAAATAATAGAAACATCAGATTAAGTACAGATTTGGCAACAAGAATTTATTTACCAGCTCAGCAAGAAACTCTAGAAAAAGGAAAAAAATATTACTAATAAAATCAGAAAAGACATGAAATAGTCTTTTCTTTCTCATATACTCAGTTTGCTTTGTTCCTGTGTTTAGCTGCTCTGACAGTTTAGAATTTCAACATGAGGAAAATGTGAAAGTATTTGAGTAAAGTGATATGCCGAAGTCAAGAGGCTTGCTGCCAGCAAAGAGGAGGAACTGAGGACTGCTTGTTTAAGAGATGCTCCTGAGGTGCTTCAGCTTAACCTGGTGCTTATCCCACTGCGAAGTTCAAATTTGATTCCAAACAAATTTGTCCTTGCACTTTTCATAACCCAAGGATTTTTACAGCTGCTGTGGCTGACCAATTGATGGTCAGGGCAGATTTGTGCCATGTTCTTGGAGGGGAAGGGAGCAATGTGCTTATCTGGGGGATTGTACAGACACCCTGCAAAAACTGACATGTCAACAGTCATTATAACAGCCCAACTACACATAGCATAATTCCTCTCCTTAAATCTCCTGTAAAAACAGGTAGACAACACTCTCCGTGGGCAGAAAACTCCAGCTGTCTTCACAGATACCTTGCATTTGGGGATAGTGTGAGGACAGGTGAGTTCTTACATGAGCTTCCTTTACACTAGGCTTTGGGTTTGGAGAAGGTACTGACATTTGGACACACACTTTCTCCTTTGGACAGAGTGTAGCATATCAGTCCCATTGGTTAAGGTCCACAGTAAAGCAGTGATTACATCTTCTCTTATGAGAAATTATTCACATCACAGCTGACTTCTTTGAGGTTCTATCCTTATTATTTGAGCTGTCTGGGAAGCTTGAACAAAGTGATACCCTGGCCTTCACTTCCTGAGGACATGCAAATTTATCAGAACAAAAACTTGGTGTTTTTTTTTTTTCACATTGAAGACTCCTGGTCTGACAAACTGCTTTATTTCTCAGACAGGAGGAGAGAAAGTGTTATCTCAGAAATTCGAGTTGAGATGCATTTTGCGGATAATACATATGTGCAGAACGAATACGGCCAACCAGCAGTTTGTGGTAACACGAGAAACAAACCCAACCACAGGGAATGCCCCTGCATTGCTTTAATTTGAGCCACTCAGCACTGCTAACTGTCAAGAACCGACTCCGGGCAGGTTGTGGAGCCCTGCAGCCACTGCTGCGTTCACTCGGCCACAGCAGCTGCGTCACCGATGGCTTCCCTGGCTGTGGGGCAGAGGAAGCGGGCAGACAATGGCTGCAAGGTAGGAAGCTTCCCAGCTTCACCCCGGCTTCCTCCCCACAGAGGGGTATTACCTGCTCCTCTCTGCTGGATTCGCCTTCCTGCAGTGCTCTGCCTGCGGAAAGGGAGCTGTGGTCAGAGCCCTGCAGAAGTGAGATTGTTCTCGAGTTGTGCTTTTACCAGTGCACCGTTGCAAGCTCTGTAGAAACCAATGCAGCATTAACAGCTCTACTGCTGCCACATGAAAGGAGAGTATTTGGATCTAATAAATCAGCTGAAGTTAAAGCAGTTTCTGCCTTCTCCATTACATTTCACATCAACAAGAATGTGGTAAAGTGCTTTTTTTACTGCTTAGCATCTGACATTTCAGCACATTTTGTAACAGTGCATGGGGAGAGCATGGTGTTGCTATATTTGTACTCACAGACTTGGAATGAGAATAAAATCTGGAGAGATGTGATGTGCACAGTGAATGTTTTCCAGAGGGGCTGGAGCTGACGAAATCCATAACAGTGAAGCTTGAATTGTCTTGAAAGTGCAGATTGCTAGTACAGGGAGGCAGGGCACATATCACCCTCAGCAAGTTTGCTGATGATACGAAGTTGGGAGGATTGGCTGACACGCCTGAAGGCTGTGCTGCCATTCAGCGAGACCTGGACAGGCTAGAGAGCTGGGCAGTAAGAAACCGGATGAGGTTCAACAAAAGCAAGTGTAGGGTCTTACACCTAGGGAGAAATAATTGCATGCATCAATACAGGCTGGGGGATGAGCTGCTGGAGAGGAGCTCTGCAGAGAGGGACCTGGGCGTCCTGGTGGACGACAGGTTGGCCATGAGCCAGCAGTGTGCCCTCGTGGCCAAAAAGGCCAATGGCATTCTGGAGTGCATTAAGAAGAGCGTGTCCAGCAGGTCGAGGGAGGTGATCCTCCCCCTCTACTCTGCCCTGGTAAGGCCTCATCTGGAGTACTGTGTCCAGTTCTGGGCTCCCCGGTACAAAAAAGACAGGGATCTCTTGGAAAGAGTCCAGCGGAGGGCCACAAAGATGGTGAAGGGCCTGGAGCATCTCCCCTATGAAGAAAGGCTAAGTGAACTGGGTCTGTTTAGCCTTGAGAAAAGAAGACTGAGAGGGGACCTGATCCAGGTTTATAAATATCTGAGGTGTGGCGGCCATAGCGGTGAGGCCAGTCTCTTTTCAGTGGTACGTGGAGACAGGACGAGGGGAAACGGACATCAGCTGCAGCACAGGAAGTTTTGCACGAATGTGCGTAAGAACTTCTTCACGGTGAGGGTGACGGAGCACTGGAACAGGCTGCCCAGGGAGGTTGTGGAGTCTCCTTCTCTGGAGATATTCAAGTCTCGCCTGGACGCCTACCTGTGCGACCTGGTGTAGGGAACCTGCTTTGGCAGGGGGGTTGGTCTCGATGATCTCTAGAGGTCCCTTCCAACCCCTACAATTCTGTGATTCTGTGATTCTGTGATATCAATTTTTTAAATGGAACTAAATCTGCTGAAACTGATATTTGCTTCTCCTAACCCTGCTTTTAACTGCAGGATCACAGGTACTGTGGTAAAACACTGAAATAACGTCATGTTGTGTTTTCTTCTTCTTTTTTTTTTTTTTTCCCCCAATTACTTTCAAAATACATTGTTCCTCAGTTTTGTCTCCTAGGCTGTCAGTAACAGAGTTGAGAGAGATCTCTCTTCTGTCATTTCAGGAGGAAGCTGCTCTCATTGCAAGTGCCGCCTCTAGGGAAGCCAAGCTTTAATTGCTGAGATGTGCTGTGTGTGTTTGCTACAGCCACATTACTTCACATTAGCACTCTCTCCTCATGGTTTGATCTTAACTGTTTTCTGTTAGAGCCCCTTCCTGGCTAACAGTGAGGCCTCTGGAAGCACCGTAACCCTACAGTCAGCAACACCACGCTTGTAAGTGACAGGACCCTGAGGCCTCCAATAGACTCTAATTAGCTGGATCAAGTTCACCTTGAGTCTCAACCCCACACCTCTGCATATGGAGCAGTTCAGCTGCTCCTATACCCTTCCATCACAGCCTGAGCCATGTGTTATGGGTACTGGGCTCAGCTCAATCCCATCTGTGTCTGTCCATTGATCCTGTAGGTCTGAACCACACCACACTGGCTGATGTCTCGCTCTGACTTCAGAACTGTCTCATCACTCTGCATCTGCCTTGGAGGCCTCCAAGGGGACAGGTGAGTGAGGAACCATCTGTCTTTTGATACGGCTTAACATCTAACCTCTCTCATCAGGAGGGAGTGAGTTAGGTCTGGAGGTAAATAAATGCCCGTGAGAGATGCAGAAACCCATCACTGGTGGGTTTGGCCAAGAAGGTCTGTGTATCCTAGAAGATGCAGATGATCTGCAGAGAAAAGTGGCAAAACTCTCATTTCAGTCACCCCTCTGATTCCGGTTTCCACTTTGTCTTTTATTTTTTATTTTATTGATTTATTTTGTAAGAGCAGCTTCAATTTCCAAGTCTCCTTTGCTCTTTCAGCCGCCTGCGCTTTGCCGTAGTGCTTTTTGTTTCCAGCAGGGGATGCTGCAGCCGCTCTTACAGCTAGCGCTGTTCCGAGGCAGCGCAAGTACGCTCTGCTTTCTCTCCTTGCAAACCGCGCGTGCACTTTTCCCTTTGATGCGGGGAGCTGATCCGAACGCCTTGGACAAGCACACAGCTCTCAAGGGCTTTCCATCGAAGCGCACGGCCGCTTTCCAGGCTGTCCTACCCCACGTGTCCCTTTCCTGTTCTTCTTCTGTTTATGGAATTATGACTGTGTCAGACGACCTTTGGGAAATTTCCGCTGAAACCAACAGCTATTAGTCCTTTTCTAGCTGAACACCATGCTGCGGTGGTGATGGCAGCGTTTTATACACACGGTGGTGCCGGGCAGAGACGTTTCGTCACCTCCCGGCTCAGGCATACAGCTGCGTGCGCCATCTCGGACCGCCAGGTGGCGCCATGGCGCAGCGCCCCGGGCAGCGCTGCACGGCCGTGCCGGGTGTCGGGCCCGCCCCGCGGGGAGAGCGGCAGCGAGGTGCTGGGCCGGAGGCGGGAACCTGCGCTGTGATGAAAGGAGGGGGAAAGGGGTTCAGCATTAAGCGCCCTGCTGTGCCTTTGTAAAGTGCCGTGGCGTGACGTGCCGGCTGAATGATTTGAAGAATGTGTAGAAGACAACTTCTGTTGGAGATTGGAGCGTATGTTTCTGCAAGGATTAGGAGGGTATGTCACGATATGTAGCTTCTAACCAGCTGGCATCCAGATTTTGTTACCCTTGTTTGAGGTTATCCCAACAGGCCAATTCGAACGCCACTGAAGTTTACTTAGGGGAGTGTGTGGAGCCGGTGGCAGCACCCCGTGATTTCTAGGAAGAAGGACAATATTTCTTTTCCTTGACAGTTCCTGAAATCCTTCTAACTTGAGCAGCAGTTCTGATGCCATCCAGTAAAGCAAATGGAAGCTGGTGGACTTGTTTGCCCAGCCATGGCTCTGAGGATAACATTCCTCTGAGGTTTTATTTACTAGGAGTTCCGTGTCCAAGTGATGGACTTAAAATCAACAGTGGTTTTATTGCAGTCAGACTTGGGCCTCCTGTTTAGGAGACCAGACGTGGCGAGGGAGGGCAGTGCCTGCTGAGCTCTGTGCCCGTCCCTGCAAGGAAGCAGTGCTCCGGAGCACGCGGCACACAGCGCTGTGAGGCGCTGCCTTCACTGCCTGGAGCTGGCAGCGCTCACTTGGACAGTAAGGCCAGTGTTGGTTTCAAAATACACTGAGCATTAACAGGACCTGGGTTACTATCCACCCATGTTTAGTGTTCAGACTCTGTCTAGACTCATGGTAGATTCCTGCATGAAAATGCATTTCCTTTCCTGAGAATTGAGTTTTCCACCCTCTTCATTCCCTTGAATAGCCTCACATTTGAACACGAAGACAGGGAAGAGCTAAGTTCATATCTACTACATTGACTATTTATTCTGGGGCATATTTGCATTGAGCCTTCTCTTATTTTCCTCTTTTTCAGGACCTTACAAGTCCTGGCCTTTCCGTCTTTCTTTGAAAATTCCAGGCCCCATATCAGCAGTATCCTTGAAAGATGAAGGAGGCAGCAGCTTGAGGGCTGCTGTTTAGCACTGAGGCAGGCAGGTCATCGTCCTTCCTAGTGCTGCTTACTATGGCTCGTGGTTTTTTTACACAAGCTATAAGAGTACCAGTACAACTTCATGTAATGTCGGCTGTGCAGTGTTCGTGTATCTCGGATTCCTGCAAAGATAGGTATGGGACAGTGAAAAAAGAACTCAAACATCCAGACATCTTGTTGACAGCTTTGACCATAGCTGCACATTGCCATGAAGGCTTTCCTAAGCTGTTTGCAGTAATACCCAGGTGGGTTTTGGATTGGCACCATTAACTGTGAGCAGCAGTGTCTGAAAATGACCATGCCTTATTACTTTATTGAATTCTCTTTTAAAAAGCCTGGACTGAACTGGTCTTTATTTTGTCCCTTGTAATTGAAATTTGGCTTGAAGCATTTCTAACTACGGCCAGTAAATGGAGACAAAACCCAATTCCTCAGCAATATCTTATTCACCCATTGTCTAGCAGTGTCTCAAATGATTTATTTGATGACTGTTGGCCACATACAACATGGGGTAAGCAGTGGAAACGATGCTTATTAGGACACATAGGAGAGATGATGAAAAAGCAGATACAACTATTGCAAATGATTTGGAGAACATATAAAAGACAACTATATATTGGATATTGGAATGTATGTTTCATTAAGAATTAGGAGAGTATGTCACAATATGTAGCTTCAAACCAGCTGGCATCCAGATTTTGTTACCCTCATATAAAATTATCCCAACAGGCCAATTCAGACTCCACTGAAGTTTGCTTAGGTAATGACTGGGGATTTTTTTCTCTATCTATGGATTTTGTCCAGAGAAAGAAGGGAGCAGCCATCAGTGGGCTCCTAGTATTGCCCCGAGTAGAACTTTCAGCCAGCACATGTGAAAGTAGGATAGCATTACTCCTTAAAAGAAGTGGCAAAATCTGGCCTGTAGATATCACCACTATTTTTCCACTTATACAGAGCGTTGGTCATAAGCCAGCAGGAAAAGCTGCCAACCAAAACGTTTTCTTAAAAGGGAACACTGTTAGAAGCCTGGCAATAGTTGTTTTTCTTCCCCTGAAATATGTGCCGAACACAAATAAAGAAGACTCAGAAGAAGAATCTAGTGAGGTTTAACATCTTGTAATCACATGGATGGATTTGGTAAGGTTTTTAACACTTTGTTCTATAACAAATTAGCAATTTAATACTGTTCAGTTAAGCAATAATTAAACATTAAAACAACAGATGATGCAGTTGGATAAATACATTAAGAAAGCAGTAGGATAACAGGAAAATGCGAACACAGTGAATTCTTTGTTGGTTTAAAATTACTTTGCTGTTCTGCCACTTTCTTTGTTTCTTTAGGATAGTGGTTTTTTGCTTGCCAACCAAAACATCAGGTGACTGCCAGCCATGAGTGCGCAGAGCTGTCTCCCAGGATGTAACTGCGGCCTCTAAGCCCGGCGTTATGGCAGCAGTCAGGATCCACGTGGCCGATTGTTCTGCAGACATAATAGTGCTGTATTTATGTATCTCTAAACTTGTTTTTCAGGATCAGTGGCTGCCTGCGTATCATGAAGCTTGCTGCTTAACAACAGAAATAAAGCACTTGTCAGACAGAAGCGATGCATCAGTGCAGAGTGGAATTCTCAGGACTAAAGTTTATGTGAGGCAACAACAAAATCCACTGTGCCATTCTCTTAGGCAACAAAGGTAATTTGTTATGCAACATAATGAGGACTTGTGTGTGACAGAAGGCAGCAGCTCTCGGTTACAGGGCATTGGCATCAACAAGCACATGCAGTGCACGGGTATAAGGGAATGACTATACATGGCAGAGAATTCAAAAGCTTTCATTGTTTTTAGTTTGCTTTTTCCAACTTAAAAAAAAAAAAAAAGACAGAATAAACAGATAACGGGCTCATCCTGAAGTCTTTTGTGGTCTGGGTAGCGTCTTCATTGCTTCCAGGGTTGGTCTGTGTGTTACAGTTGACTATCACTTTATGGGCCACAAGATCAGGGCTCACAAGTGACATGTGCTGTATGTGGCTCTGACCCATTTCACAGCTCTTCTGCCAACAGAATGACGAGAGAAAACAGTACAGGGGGAGAAGTGTATTAGTATTTACCAATGCCCAGAAGTCCATGATGTCTAGTTCCACATGCTCCACAGCTTCTGCTAGCCTCTATACTCTTAAAAGCCAGTTATCCTTCCTGTAAGGAGGCCAAGGTCATGCACCTGTTTTGCAGATAACCTGCTAGCAAGTGGGCTGCATGCAGAGCAGAGAATAAAACCATGGCTTTAAAGCAGGGAGGCTCATCATTTGCTCAAAACAAATCTTCATGCTGGTGTGGTTGGGTATCTTGTTTGTGATGACTTAGGCTGCTCATTGCCTCCAAAGCTGGGGTTAGACCCAAAGATCCTGTTTGCTGACATTCCAGTGCTGTCTCATCAAATGCTTGTGTAACTCATTGCCAGGTATGTGTTCACATGGCCCACACTGAATGTTTCCCCTGTTGTTTGGCTGGAAGTGAGCATCTGCAAGAAACCTCTTCCTGAAGTGATGAGGGAGAGTTTGACTCATGCTTTGCTGATTAATTTATGGAGGAGAAATGAGAAATGAAGACTGTCTCATGCTGCGTGTATAGTGAGGAACTGAGCCAAAGCTGTTGGTAGCTCTCATCTTGGCAGTCTGTGAGACTGGTTCTGTTTTCCCAGTGTACCTATTGCATTGGTTTTTATACGTACAGTATTCTGGAATAGTCATAATCACGCAAATGGTTTTATTCCATGACTGCTGTGTTCATCTGGAGGTAACATTTGTTTTTTCAGCCAAGCCATAGTCAAAAATGATTGGCCAGACCAACATCAGGGAAGTTGCTCCTGTAGAAAAGTTGAAGACTTTCATTTCCTTTTGTACTGTGCCTTAAGCATCGCTGTCTGTGGCAGGATGTTGGCGTTCTCCTGACTGTGCCATTGACTCAGCAAGGGCCTGATCTGTTTGCCTGCACTGAATCTAATGACTGCTTAGCACAGTTATGATGGCAGAACAAGCAAACCACAGAGTTAGCTGAGACCTTGGGTAAGCCACCTCAATTCTCAGTGACTTGAGTTACTTGGGAGCACTGTCACAATGGGCTTACTTTCCAGTGCTTGGGGATTTAACCGAGCAGGCTGGGACTGCTGAAGAGCCCTCTTTAAAACAAAAACAGAAACAAACAATCAAAAAAAACTTAAGCAAGGTTAATTTAATTACCACCCTAAGTAATTAACTAAAGCCTAACCAAATGAATATTGCATCATAAGAGGCAATCAAATTCCATACTGTGAGGATAAGAAGCAAACAAACCAACCCCGCCTTTTATGAGGAAGATGGTATCTGAGATTTACATAGATATTGTGCATATAATTAAAGCTATCCTTAATGTGCAGAGCTGCTATTACAGCTCTTGCTATTCTGTAGCAGTTGGTAGACCTTATAATGGACAAGTAGAAAAATATTTCGGAGATTACGGTGACTTTACAGATGGTGGCTATTAAAGTAAACCCCACAGCTGTCCTCCCTCTTTTGTAGGAGGAAGAAAACACCTTGTTAATATCTGTCAGGATGAGTGCCATTTTACATCAAGAAACTGCTGATGATGAAGCAGCCTGGCCAGGTGCCGCATGAGGGAAGCTCACAGGTGAGTAAGCTGGCTCTTTGCTAGTGCCAGTGCAGTGTTTTCAAGTACACGGTGCTGCTTGGCTGAGCCGTGGGGTCGAGAAGAGGTGAGGCTGCACTCACTGGCCCCATGCGAGTTGCCCTCCCAGAGGTGCTGCTCTTGGCTGTGCAGCACGGCACAATTGTGCAGCAGTCGGCAATCCTGGGTCGGACGTGCCGGAGGGCTGCCTTTCTGCTTGAATGCAGCTACTTGCAAATGTTCTGCTGCTTGGTTCCTCTGCAGCCTTGCTGTCAGGACTACTTCAAGGTCAACATTGTTAATGGATGGAGCTGTGAGTACAAGGCTTCCTCTCAGCCCGCAAGGTCCATAGTACAGGGATGGTTATTTATGACTTGCTCATGCAGTACCTAATGCTGTGAAATGTTACTTACCTCAGCACTTACAACCTGCGTAGGAAACAAAGAGTTCATATGCCTCTCGTGCATCTCTCAGCCCTGCTGCCTGACTCCCAAGGTCCCTGAGTGGGCAGCTGGGCTACCTTAGCCTTGGGGCACTCACCCCAGATTCTGCTCTGAGAGAGCAGCTGGAGCGACTGATAATGGGGATTGAGGCCAGCTTCTAGGGCTTCCTTCAGCCAGCCCTTCCCTTGCACACAGACAGCAAGTGAGCTCCCACCCTGCAGCAGTGCCAGCACCAGAAGTGCTTCTGTCAAACTTGCCCATGCCCACGGGCTCTCTGTTAGCACCTCTTACTCTTTGATTCGTTATTCCTCCCTATCCTGTGTTTGTATCAGAGGATGCCTCCCCACTTTCTCAGCTGCTCATGCCCTGTTCTGTGCAGTTGTATATTTCCTTTCCAGTGCTGCTCAAGTCAGAAATAGCCAGATGAAGAAACACCTCTTTAATGTTCAGCTGAGTAAAGCATTGCATGTAGAACTGCATGGAACTTGTACCATTTCCAATAGCATCTTGCTAGGATATGAATGTCTCAAAACCCAATTTAAGAACAATTTTCACATGTGAGGACTGAGATTTGGTATGGCTACAGGAAGACTTTTGGAGTCTTGTGCTTCAGGTCTTGGCTTTACAGTCTTTGAGGTACTGCGTTAGGGCCTCGTCTGGGTCGGGATAGTTGAACTGACGTGTTTGCAGGAGCTTTGATCTTTGTGTGCATAAAAATAAATCAGGATGTGTCCATAGCACTTGACTATAATAGATAAAACTCATAAATTTGTAGATCCTCCCTTAACCTTCTTGCAACATCTACAGAAACTGAAACTACCTATTGACAATATCTGCTCCAGGGCTGGCTTCAGGAGCGCAGTGCTGCTTTTTCCTTCAGCCAATGACAATATGGTAACAGTGTGTTTAGTGGCGTTACACAATTACAATTGGGCAAGCGTGGACAAGCTCAAAATGCGAAAAAGCACCGAGGCAATATCTTGTGGGTTCGCAGGAACATCGCGACATTCTCACTTCTTAACAGAAAGCGTGTAAGCGGCTCCTGGCTCCTTTGCTTGCTCAGATAATGAAGCAAGACCTCCTGTTTCAGTAAGCCGTGTTCCAGGAAAATTGCTCTCCTCGAGGTGTCTGATGAGAGTAAAAAAAGGAGCAAAGAGAATAAAGGCAGCGATGATAGTGACGGGAACACAAAGGATGTGTGGAGGTGAGGAGGGAGAGGTGTAGAGCTGTCAGGATCTGAAGAATGCTAAATACGCTGATAAGCGATAGTGAGGCAAGAGGAAACTGTGGTGGGCAGGGCAGGCAGCTGCCTGCAGCCCGGGACACTCGGCTGGGTCAGGGGACATTCCAGGATTTCTTTACAGCAACGATAAAAAAGCTGAGTGAGTTGGGCCATTGGTACCTTCAGTGCTGGCCGTTCTCTGGCTGTGTTGTGGCACCAGAGCTCCCTTGGTGCAGGTTAATCATTTTGCTTCATACCGATGTCAGAAGGAAGCAGCTTCCTTACGAAGCGTGGCTTAACCTACAGATACCATAAAAACTGCTGCAGCAATGCTGCCAAAAGGCAGTCAGGATGAGCTGCCTCTCTCAAAGTCTGTGAATTTAGATGTGGATATAAATGCAAAGGGACTGCACTCCTCTGGGACTGAGGAGCTCAGGATACATCATAAAGTCTGGAACAGAGCTGTTCCTCCTCAGCTGCTGCTGTGTTTCACTGCAGCTGCTATGGAGTTACACAGCTGTTGAGCGAGTGTCTCTGTTGAGGTTACTGAACCACCACTTCCACATCCAGAAGTGATCCTTGTCTCGTCAGTGCTGAAAGAAACCGGCACGATATGGCCTTTTTCCCTTAAGAACGCGGATGTTAAGGAAAGGAAAAGCTGTGAAAAGCTCTGTTTCAGCCTGGGTTAATTCACCCGTCGCATCTGTCCTGCAGAAACGGAGCTCCGAACAGCAGCAAGGCAGAGGCGATGGGGGGAGCAGCAAAGGGCAGGGCGCGCCTCCTCGCGGTGTGGGGTGATGCCCGATGGCACCAACGGAGCCGAGGCTTTGTTGCTCGTGCAGCTCCTGCTCAGCTCCTGCTCAGCTCCTGTGAGACCCGCGCAGCTGCGGGACCTGCTATGCATTGCGAGCTGTTACCTCTACCAAGCTTTAAAGGAATGCCAGGCTTTAAAAACACCGTTGGTACATTCTTAGCGTTTTTATTTCAGCCTTATTTGTCCGAAAGTTGTCATTAAACCTTTCTGCAGGTTCTACAACGTACGTGAGGCTGTCAGATCGCGTTCACCCACCGCCGGGACCCGAGAGCGGCGGTTGGGAGCGGGTGCGGGGGGTGGAGGGTGAGCACGAGGGCTGCCGAGGCGGCAGCGGCACCTTCGTGAAACCCTCTGGGACAGGGCGGGACGGAGGGGTGCCCGCGCTGGGGACAAAGTCCTCGGGAGACGCCGGGCGCTCCTCCGCCGCGGGCGGGGCTTTGCTGGGGAGGGGGAGGAGGAAGGGGAGGAGATGGCCGAGTCGGGCCGCCCCCGGGCGGGGCGTGCCGGGCGCCGGGCAGCCTGCGGCGGGGACGCGCTGTCGGTGCGGGACCGCGGGAGCCGGCGGCCCCGTCAGCGGAGCCGGGTAGGAGAGCCGCGATCGTTTCTTTTCCGTTTCGCTCGGTCCTTCCCCGCGTGGGTTGAGAGCCGGCCCGGCCGTGCGTGGGGGGCAACGGGAGGAGGTGGGCGCGGGTCGGCGGCGTTCACGGCCGCGGGGCTGGGGTTGCCCCCGGGAAAGTCGGGCTCCTGAGAGCGCTGTTTCTTCAGCGCTCCTACGAAGCCCGGCGGTGCCCACCGTGCGGCTGCCGGCCGTGCCTCGCCTCCGCCGCGGCTGCTGCGCGGAGTTTCTCCCTCCCCTCCCGCCTCCCCGGGGCTGCTCGGGGCCTCCCGCTCCCTCCCCCCTCAAAGCCCTGCCCTCCTACCCCAGGGCGCCGGCTGGGCGACCTCACGGGTTCCGTCCCCGGGGAGCTGCGCCTCGGGAGGCGCTCGGAGTCAGAAGCGCCGAGGGATGCGGCCGCTGAGGCTGATCTGTTCCCGGGGAGCGGCGGGGCAGGGTTCCGGCAGGGCCGGCAGCGGGCGAGGCTCGCATCTCCGCGGTGTTGGTGGGAGTTCACCAGTCAAACAACATTGCAGCTTTGTTTTCCCTTCGATACTTTCCACGTGTTCTGCCCTGAGCTGTAACCTCTCTCTCTTTTTTTTTTTCTTTTTTTTTAGTAATACAAAGCATGAGTGTTATCTTCTGTAGCAAGGTGTTTTCTCCTGCTGTAATTAATCACCGCATTGTTCCCCTCCCATTGAGCACTGAGGCGATCTGTGGCTCATGGTATGAGCTGCCCTGAGTGTCAGAGGAACAGGCTGCTGGCTGAGTCCTTGCTGGACCAGAGGCATTTTCAGTTTCAGGCCTTTGTGTTTTACTGCCACACGTGCTGTGCTGGAGGTTATGGGAGGCAGCGACCTGCTGAAGGCATGAACGGGCCGGGAGGGGCCTGAGAAAAGCGGAGCCATGTCTGTGTGCACATACGTGGCCTTGTTTACTTCTTGCAGACATTGACCTGCAAGAGTGCTCAGGAAGCTCCTGAGGTGCTCTGGGCTATGCACTGCCCTCGGGTCAGAATCTACACTGAATGTTTGCATGTTATGTTCCTATAAACGTTTTCATACATGCAATGTGAAGAGCAGCAAGCTGACATTTTATGTCAAGGCCATGTGGAAGCTTGTGAGCTCATTGCCTTTTGGCAGTAAGGGTAGGTGAGTACCAGAGCTGAGATGCCAGAGAGGAGAAGAAATGGAGAAGGAACAGCTACATGTGTGCAGTTCCCAACCATGGAAGGAGTCTGACAGCCCTGGGGTCTGGCTTTTGTTGTTCAGTGTCCTGGTGGAAGGGGTTTCCTCCTTGGCACTGGTGATCTCAAGGGATCCCAGAAACGTTGAGAAACAGACCTGATCACCACACCACTTTGTAGGAAACTTTAAAGCATGTAATTTTTGTCACTGCCTATAGTGTGTGTACGTATGTCTTGAGCAATTGTGGTTGGCAGCTTTGTCTCAGTGGCAGACTGGCCTCCCTGGGCTGTGTGTCCCAGCTGTGTCACAACTTCCTCACTGACCTCACACTGCACAGGGGAGGCTCCAGTGGCCGGTCCAAAGATGCCAAGCCCCAGCTGCAGTGAAGCACGTGCTCTGTTAATGCCACCGTTTTGAGGAGAAAAACATCTTGACTTTCTTTTGAGCAGCGTCAAGCAGCAGCTAGTAAGTTCCAAAGTTAATGGAGCCATGCGATACAGGTGCAGTTGATCTTCTTACTCATGCTTTGCCTCAACAGCGTCCATGACTGCCATGTTACCCTAATGCGGTTCTTCCTTCCCCATGCAGAGGGGCCTGCACAAATCCTGGCACTTTGCTCCAGAAGCCCACGTGCTGTGTGTGGCAATACCGCTGCCATCATGCTCGGCTCACTCCCACACTTTTAGTACATCAGGTACCCAGTTTCAAGGCAAACAGAGCAGTGAGTGCCCAGGTTTCTTTTCCATGCTCTTAAGAAGATATGTGTTTTTTAGGACCTGAGAGTTGTTTGCACACTGTGTGCTGAATTCAGTGCCATTTTCAGAGAGAAATTTCCTGATCTGGTTGTGAACTTTATGACCTTATCTGCCAGGCTTCAAGTAGAAGACCTTATTTTCTGCTTTGGGCAGTATTTCTTTAATTTGATAGTGAATTTAGCAAAACCTTTCAGGCCTGTCCTATGGTGATCCTATTTAAGACAATCAAGCAGGGTGGCTGGGAGGCTTCCTCTGCAACACCTGGGTGTGAACAGTGCTGGAAACAGGATGCTTGGCAAAAATGGATCTTGGCTCTGAACCATTGTGGTTTTTCTAATGAAATCTGTTTGCCACCTGCATCTCTCTAGGGTGTGACTCTATTTTAGAGATGTTGTAAATGCATAAACAACCTTCTGACCTTCCTCACTTCCATCTTTTGCTTTATTGCAATTTCCTTCTCTTCCTCTTCATCCTCTCTCACAATCCTGCGTCCTTGCAGGCATTCCTTATTGCTGGTTGAGACGTTACCAATTGACCATTGTTTTGCAGCTAATTCAGACAGGAGGAGGAAAGAGCTTGCCCAGGGAGACGGATGGCCTTCAGGATCTAATGAATAACCCCTAAATACCACATCAGCTAAGCTCTTATTTCTTTATTTTTAATTTCTGAAGGCATTGCACAACCCTGGTTCCCACCTTGTAAATCCTGAGCATTTGTGAAGGCTCAGCAAAGCTCAGTGCTGGAACCTCTGTGTGCATATACTGCATTCACTTCTCCGTTTTGTGAACAGAATGGACTTTAATTAAGAAATGTTGAGACTGAAATTCCCCAGAGACCCTGTCATCTAGGAGTTCCATTACCCCTGACAGGTTAGTGCTGTGAGAAAGAGGTTAATTATTATTTTTTCATGGAAGTTTCTCAGATATAATGAAGTTGTATTTAAATCCTGAGTATTTGGGATTGAATTTTTAATTTATTCTAATCACTGAAAACAACACTGGCACTGAAACTTCAGTGGGAGGGTTGTATGAGAACTATTAATTATTTTCAGTCTACTTGGCATAATATGAAAGACTATTAACATAACCAGTCTTGCAGGTGATGGTAAATTCAACAAGCATTACTTCTGCTTGTAGAAGATGGCTTTGGTTATTACTAATCTCTCACATAGAAGCCCTAGCGGATGAAACTTCTTTACAGAACCAACCCAAACCTTCTACTTTGTCAGGAGTTCAGAATGACTTTTTATCTAAAATAAAATGTCTGCCTCCTTTTTAACACAGCAACAAAAAGCAGGGCTTTCATTTCATCTCACAGAAAACATTATGGCACCACAGAATTACTGTACAACAAGTTCTGTCTTAAGAGTTAGAATGTGTCTGTGAAATCACAGGGTAATTTTGGTCTTCTGCTTCAGTTAAATGCCTTCCCTCAGCGAGGTGGCCAGGAGGAAGGTTGTTTGCCATGTTCCTATGTATTTACTGTCAGTGTTGAGGTAGCAGCCTGAATCACAGAGGTTAGTCTGAGAATGTTATTAATTCTGGCAAAAAGGATATGTATTTTTCAGACCAACCTGCACTTCTGATCTAGCTACAGCTTCCTTTGTGGGGTTACTCACAGGTCTGACATAATATTGTCAACATATGTGTGAGTGTTACATTGCTTTTGTGGCTTTGAAGGGCTCTGTTCTTGTTGCAACTGTATATTACTTTTGTGCCTGTTGAAATGCAAAGCTGTGTAGTGTTCTGCCTTTTACTGTCTCAATTATGCATTTCCAGGTCGTTTCCAAGCAGGTGTTTGCTGTGTAACAATATTGACTACTGAAGTGGCCTGTGAGCTTAACGGCTTGTGAAAATAAGCAATAAAACACAAAT
Source organism: Meleagris gallopavo (assembly GCF_905368555.1). NCBI lineage: Eukaryota > Metazoa > Chordata > Aves > Galliformes > Phasianidae > Meleagris > Meleagris gallopavo. Next base: position 5,046,815 of record NC_139414.1, on the reverse strand, counting down.
TCATGAGAAAGCAGCATAATAATGCAAATACTAACCTACTGAGTGAAAGATTCATGTGAGATAAGTTAGCCTTCTGATAGTCCAAACAGGAGTTACTCGTGTATCTGTAGGAAAGGAAAAAGAAAAAAGTCTCTTGTCCCCAAGGCTTCCAGCTTCGTGGGTTTGATGTTCTACAGCTGCTTAAGAACTCTCATTCCACTTTGCTCTCCTCTAGCACCCTTACCAGTAGCCAGTGTTGTTTCATTAACAATAACTATCTTTTCCCTCAATGGCTGGGTGTGGTGGCTGTGTAGCTGTAGCTAAAGGAAGTCGGTCCTTGGTTGAGTTACTGGTGTGTGGGCAAGAGATGTGAGAGCATCGCTTAATGTAGTTAGAAATACTCAGCTTGTTTAATAGTGTTGCACTCTGAACAGCTATTATCACCGCCTTACTGAATTTTCCCTGGTCTAAACAAAGCTGTGCTGCTATCAGTTGGTTCATTTTTTTCTTTGCAGACTTTTTTTTTTCTTTTTTTTTTTAGTTCCCCTGGAATCAACCTTCTATCCTTCTTTCAATGCAGATGGGTTTGTGGAGCTTGAAATAAACTGTCATGACAAATACAGCTTCTCCTGAGCTGAACTTGCAGCTCAGAGCAGAGGACGGGGCATTACCCGATGAGCAGCAATGCAATACGTCACCTCCACGTGTCCCTCAGTCCTTCTGCTTCCATTTAGAAACACAGAAGTGGGAAGCCATGAAAATAGCTGCATATGTCCCTTTCTTTCCATGTGTGCCTGCAATTAAAACGCTGCAGATGAGTGAGTAGTAAAAAGGAATGTCTGTTTCTTCCAATCCAAGTAACATTTTGATGGCAAAGAAATTAAGAGAGTAGTGAGCTTTCTTCTGGATGCCCTAAGTGACTTCTTTAGTCCTTCCAAGTTCTTCATTTGCCTGGTTTTGTTTCTTTTTGTAGATTTTTCGGTTGCACGTGTTACCTACAAGCTGCTTGCACTTTATCTTTGGTGAGGGAGACGAGAGTACGGAAATCCCATTTTTCATGCTCCCCAGCTGCACAGGCAGTATTATAGTTCCACCTGTGCTGGCAGGGTTTTCCTGTTTCAGAAGATTAATTTTATTGAGTAACTCGAAGTTCCTCTAAAAGAAACAATTTTCCTTTCCTGTATGGCAAGACAGATTGCAATCTTCTGAGGCTACAAACTTGTTTGTGGCTAACAGTAAAGCATTCAAAGGTACCTAATTGCTTGAGATTCAGTTCCTTTACATGGATGTTAATCCAAGCTACTGCTGTGACTTCTGTTATCCCTTTTAGAGGCTGTTGTCCTTGTAACCACTGCTCCATCCAGTGACAAGTTTGTTTCTCATTATTTCTTTCCAAGTCACAAAACCTGCTTTCTGCTGCGTTGAACAGCTGCTCTGGGTGACTTCAAAACTTACATTCTGCAAGTGAGCAAATGTGGTTTCTAACACAGCTGCCTAGTGTTGATGGCCCTGAGCACTCATGCAGCTTTTACTCATTTTCTCCCCAGCCCCATTCAGTCCATTGAACAGCACTTCTCCTTCACAGTTAGCTTACTCTGGTCTAGTTCCAAATACCAAAGGAAATGGCCTTCTTCCTTCTGAATTTTGCTTCTGACAAATCTTTTCATTTGTGTCCTGCATTAAACTGACATTTATTACCTTGCTGTGGGGGACATTTGAACATGGCTTGCTTAGGGAGCTATTGCCTGCACTCATGCTCTTTTTTTTTTTTAGGGCTCCTTTTGGGTTACTTGCCTCTTCTGCATGGTTCTGCCACATTGAATGTTGGTGTTTGGGCCCACCTGTACCCAAAAGCTGGACCAGAGAGCCTGATTGTGGCTGCGCTGGGGCCTACAGTGAGAGTTGAAGCTTTTGGCCCCAAAACAGGCAGACACCTGCAGCTGAAGCAGGGGTGGGGGGTTGTGTATGATAAACCTGTTCTCTGAAGCACATCACTGTGATCCGTGAAATAGAAAGGAGCCTTCCCATGTGGTGAGAGCCCAAGCTCCGCAGCCAGGCTCGGTCTCTTAGGCTGTGGGTGCCCTGCTGCAGTAACACATGGCATACTTGGGGTAGTCATATTTTCATCTCCTCTAAGATACAGGCAAGAATAGATGCCACGAGTGAATGTGCTGCTACTTCCTCTGTTCTGGGGCAGCCTGTTACTTATGGGGTGCAAGGAAGGGAATGCCTCTTCCAGCCTTCCTAGCTGGAAATAGCCAGGCTCCCCAGGTACCAGAACCTGGCACATTGCATCTCTGAATCTTGTGTGTGGTGGTAAATGAATGTGGAGCCTAGAAGCCTTGGGATGGGGAGAGTACAGAGAGGTAAGAGACAAAAAGGAAGAAAAAAGAAAAAGAAAAAGATACCATATATCACTTAAAAATGAATAGGATTAAAGGGACACAATGTGTCATCTAAAATGAATAGGAGAAGGGAGTTTGTGAGGCACGCTGAGATTTTTAAACTTTTTCTACTTGAAGCACACGGTATAAAGATATGTGTTCATATATTTCTTATATGACTTGTTTTGATGGCTAGTAAGGTTTTCCACGAATAAAAGTCTTTGTTCCTTTCTCTGATCTGTCATACTTCATCTTCTAAAATAGCAATGATTTAGCAGCGATAATAAGAAGATATTTGAGCTGGTCTCCTGATTGCACCCCAGCACCCAGAACCAACGCATCAATCGGTGATTAATAAAAGCTGCAAGACATGAGCAACTTGCTTTGCTTGTGCCAAGGCCACAGGAGGTGTCACGGCAGCAGGATGAGATGGTGTCTCTTTGCATTTATAGCAGATTACATCAAGCCCAGACAGAGCATTATTGCTTTGAGTCTACCTTTTGATCACAAAAGAAAATCATTCCTAACAAAGATTTGGGCAATACTGCTAAAGCGGTCTGATTTTTACAGCTTATTTCACTACGTCTATATGGGATTTTGGACACAAACTAGACTTTTGTGTGTTTTTTTCCACTGTATATTTTGTCTCCTGCAGTTTTGAGGGGTTAGACAAAAGGATGTCAGCTCAGCTAGAGAGTATTTTTGATCAGATGTAACAGAAGTCTTTTTGATACCAGCTTTTAAAAGTAACGCTGACCAAAATTGGAAAAATAGCTTGACAATTGAGAGGCTTCTACCAAATACCTTAGAAAAGGTCACACGCAGCCAGCCGCTTTGGACTAACGCTATGGAAAGAAATAGAGTTAAGCAGGTTCTTTAGTAAAAGTCCCCTTAGTATCATTGCAGTATGCATCAGATAGGAAAAACTAAAAGAAAAAGGGTAAATTTGAAACTCTGGAAAAGCACAGTCAGCTAGATGGAAAAGATATAAGCAGATGGGATGAATTGGAGTGGGTGAAATGCATAGAACCTGGCATGTGCTGAGCACGTATTGGTTTGGAAAGATGGTTCAGCTGTACAGGATTGCTCACATCTGTAAGGTTATGTGTGTGAGGGTGTGGGATTGATCAATACAGACCCAGAGTGGGAAACAGATTGTTTTTCCTGTGCGTCGTAAAGGCAGATTGATAATTAGGGTTCCTAGTGTCTCCATATCTGTCAAAGAACATGAATTAAGCAACAGCAGTAATGCAGAACTGGCAATAAATGTGTTATGCAAGCTCTCATTCCTAGTGCCTGACTACAGTAGCCTTAATTCTAATGCATTTGTTTGCTATCAGTTGCTAAGTGCAAAGCACTTTGCTAACATCCAAATTACTTGTTTGCTACTGAATGAACTAGTCGTGAATCAACTGCAGCAGCATTTGGTTCCATCAATACAACATACAGGTGGAAGAGAACTTGCTTTTAGTGTAAGGAGCAAGAGAAAAACCCTTACACTAGCTGAGCTTTCTGCTGGTGATGCCACAGGTGCAGCCACGTGCAGTGATACCCGCACGAACTGCCTGGATACATGTGTGTGGAGGTTATGCTGAGAGTTGTCTCACTGGGCTGTGATGTACTCAGTCTGCCCAGCTTCAAAATGCTTTGTTTCAGGCCAGGCGTGCGGAGTGGGGCGTCCTTTTAAATTGTGCTCCAGATACGTGCTTCTCGTATATTTTAGCAGGGAATGGAAAAGCTGTTTCACACTACTGCAGTATTCTGCATGCTTCCAGTGCTGGGAGGGGCAAGCCCCTGGAGCAGTTATCACTGGCTGTAAGGAGAAACAAAGCATTGTTTGTTGAGTCTCCTCTGTTGTTATTCTAAGTCAGTGTTTACGCAGTGGAACAGCCCCACTTCTTCATTAGATACTAATTAGAGTCCCTTCATTTTTTTTTCATTTTCTTTTGAGGGAGGTTATCACCTGATCTGTAACAACTTGAAGTAATCAGTTTTTTAATAGAGTTCATATGGCCAACCTGCTGCAGAGCTGCATGTCAATTCCCTGAGCTGTCCTCGTGGGAGAAGCAGAGAAAACAACCTAAAAAAAAACAAGCTCAGCTTTGCAAGAAAAGCGTGTGGTAAATGTCAATTTAGCTGAACATCAGCAATGCCTAGGTGTGTGTAAGATGATTAAGCCATGGAGCGTAATGGTGTGTTTTTTTAACAGGGAACTTAGCATCCACAACACAGCCTCATTAAAAAAAAAAAGTGTATTTCTTTTTCAGTTCTCACATCCCAGTGAAAAATGGTAGTTTGAGATATGACTCGATTAGAGGAGATGGAAGTACAAGTCTATTTAATACTTTACTGAGGTCTTTTTCTCAAAGGAGTATTTTGCATTATAGTCAAGATTTATGGGTTAAGTATACGCTTTTGAAGTTAAGTATTAGAGGAAAGCGCTACTTTCAGAGGCTTTGAGCATGTTTTTATGTAAAAAATGCTAGAGAATTGACTTTGTTACATCTACACCACAAACTTTTTTATTGCAATATGGAGCAAATTTATTTTTCTATATTGTAGATGTTGTAGGTACTGGATCAATTCATTTTTATGGTGTGGGGAGCAAAGATGACATTTCTAAGGTGTATGTTAGCTGATAGCTGACACTATTGCCATCATGAAACACCCTTTCAGTCCACACTATTATTGATTTGCTTTAATTGGAAGTCATCCTTATCAAATGTAAATATCCTGTAAATATAGTTAATGATGAAGAAGGGATGCGTTTGAAGCTTCAGCTTAAGTCATTCCGTGTTTATACAAATGTAGAGTGCCATCAGAAACTGCTGGACTTGCATGAATTGGTTAAGGCAGCCTGCTCTCTTCCAAGGGCAGTGCATCACTGCTCCTGCAGGTTGATGAGATTGCTGCAGCTGGAACCCTCTGATGAAGCCCTCAGCTCGAGGCTGAAGGCAGCATGCAGCAGTAAGGGGACTGATGTATGGGTAGGCTGGTCTGTGTGCATTTCTGTATGTCAGATGGGCTGTCATTACACTCAGTCTTGGCCTCCTATAGTCTTCGTGCTGTGCCAGGTGAGCAGCCTGCTGCCTGCTCCTGATGGGATGGGTGCACCCACCTTGTGCTGTGGTCCTGCCAAGCACTGCTGTGCAGCACGAGGTGGGGGTGGGTGTTAGGCTGGCATCTCCTTCCTTGTGCTGACTGGGATGAGGCTGCATTCCTGGTGGGTGGCTGCAGGGGAAAAGTGAGTGTGAATGCATTTCTTCTGCTGTCAGCGTGGTTCTCCCTACATGTAGAGCTTACTCGTGGACTTTGGTACCTTGACTGAAAAATGCCTTTCAGTTAAATGTGATTTCCTGAAAAGCCTGGAAGCCACTGATCTTTCTGGGACTCTGCTTAGCCTGGGCAGTCACGTCCTTTGAAGCCTAGAAGTCAGAAGTTCTATCATTCTTTTACTGAAGACGTTATTTCACAGTACAAAGAAGAACTACGAGTGCAGCGAGTTGCTGATTCTTAGGAAAGTGGCAAGGGTGAGGCAGAGCTATTTCCAGAGGTGTTTACAGCTGCTTTGGTCTTTCCAGTGGTTCCTCTTCTGTAGAGGAGCTAAAAGCAGGGAGGAAGTAATGTGCAAAAACCTTTCTTCAAAACATTTCTTGACGAGCGTGGCACATTCCTGTGATATCAGTGATAGCAATCATTAACTCATGTTTCCAGCAACTCATGTTGCTGGGAACAACTTTCTGAGCAGGACGGATTCCTTCTGGTTGAGTTGAGCTTTGTGCCTCTGCTAATCAGCCTGTACATAAAGATAGCCCATACCAGGTACTGAGATGTGCACAACAGTTTTCATGTCGTTACTATCTGATTTTGCTCTGATTGCCACAAGTTTCTTTTCACTGTGCTTTTGTCTTCCTTGAGTCACTGCTATCAGTGTAGCAGTTGTGTGGAGATGGGAAGCCTGCTGAGAGCGGCTGGCCTTGGGGTCTGGAGCTGTGACATTCAGTGTGCAGGCTCATTGCAGAGCGGAGATGGGGCAAAAAGGGCTGCTGCTGTAAACATGGGAAAAGGCCAGAGCCTGGAGGAGGTTGTGTGCTGGTTGCCCAGCACAGGAGTATGCTTTGTGCAGTTTGTCTCTGGGATCAGTTCTGTTGCAACTCCATAATGAAGGCTTGGGGAGCTCACTGTGCTTCAAGACAGTCTTCCAACAAGTTCAGTTGGAGCCACATATCAGTAAACATCAAACCAAGTTATTATACCCCATCTTTAGATGTTTCTGTGACTTGCTAGACCATAAGATTGCATGTGTGCTGTTGTTCATGAAAGCCCATCAAAAACTCATTAAAAAGCAGTATGAGTTTGCGGTATTTTCAGGTTAGAAGATCAGCTGAGCTTTTTCCTTTTTAAGCAGCTTTGTGTGTAATGAAACATTTTGCAGATCAGCAGAGACCCTTGGCTCCAGGTAATGTTCAGCACTGCTGGTGCTGTGACCTCGGCTGGGCCATGAGGTTGACTGCCAGTGAAATGATTCATTAATGCAGAGGAGAACAAGCCAGCTCACCTGCAACTGCTGTCAGCCCTGTGCAGCTGAGAGACATTAAAATAAATAATTTATACCTAGAAAACGTTATAGGAAAGACGTGATTTTTAACAGAGCTGTTGGGTATGAAGATGAAGTTTTTGCTCAAGCACTTTTCAGAGTGGAATTTAGTGTTGTTTACTGGGAGTTCCACAGACACTTGACCCTAGGGCAGTCTCTCCTACAGAAAGCCCTTTGGGAAAGCACAGATTCCAATGGAAAATCCCAGACATTTCGTTGGGCAGTTTTCTGTTGGGCCTAGTGGTTTTCAGTCTCCTTGAGGTGATTGAAAAGCCTATCTTCATCCAAGTGATGTCCTAGCTTCTGTATGTTTTTTGTTTGGAAGCACATCCCCTTTGGGTTAGTTTGTGCAGAACCACATTTGCCACTGTTGTGAAGTGTCAAAGATAGTAAGGGAGGAGGAATTACTGGTGTATGCTGTGCAAACAGCATGCATGCCTGAAGCAGTACTAAATTCCAAGGGGATTTCCTCCACCAGTCTGAAAAGGGCTGCGGCTTCCCAACACTGTGCTCTCACTCCCTGGGAAAAACAATATGTGAAAATACATAGGCTTGAAATTGGGAGCATGGGGGGAGGGATAATGAGCAGACAGTTTGTGATGAAAAACCAGAGGTTCATGTAAAACATCTTCAGCAGTATGGGAAGAAGCCAGCATACTTGTGACTAGAACTTGTCCTTAAACTTATTACCAGAACTACAGTATAGTGGGACACCATGTTACTTCATTGCTTAGGCTGTGAGGCTACCAGAGATATCCTTTTCTGAGGAAGGCTTCATTTGATAAGGCTTTTAAAATCTATACTGGGAGATGGGAAGCAGGATGCTAGTAGTCAGTGGCTGGTAAGAAATGCTCCATTTAGGTGCAGAAGAACAGAGGACTTTCCACTATCATAGAGGGAAGCAATACCAGTTAAGCTAAGACCTGCAGCAGGAACACTTACTGGAAATGTTTACATGTTACTTAATGCCTTGACATGCATTATTCAGCTTGTGCAATGTCAGCCAGGGTGGAGCAGGAGGAATGGCTTTGCAGAAGAATGTTTGCTCCCCGTGGAATATTTTCCTGAGCATAACTACCTTTTTTTGGCAGAGATGCATTCCAGGAATAAAAATAAAAAGCTCTTCTAGCACATTTTTATGAACTACTGGAATGTGCTCTCTTGCAAAGGTGACTCAACCTTATCCAGAAGGCTATAGCCCATCTCCAGGCAGTGATATCCCATCGGTATGGCCTCACTGTAGAGCTGAATTTCAAAAAAAAAAAAAAAAAAAAAAAAAAAAAAAAAAAAAAAAGCCCTCAGTGATCCCCTTCCAAGCAGAAGAGCTATGCAATAAATGATGGAGCTACTTAAATGGATGTGGTTTTCTTCTTGGAAATGAAACTCCACCTTCCCAATCAGAGGCTTATACAGCAAATGCCCTCCTGAGAAAGGCGCTTCAGCGCGTGCTTCCGTCTCCTGATGTGCCCAGAGGACTTCCTGAACTGCAGCCAAATGGGCTGTGCTGACAAAAGGCAAGGATGGTTCTCTGCTCATCTTAGCAATGTCACCGTGATACAGGAGAAGAGGGTAGGAAAGAGAAATAGATTGGAAAGCATGAAGTTAGGCCAACACCTCTCTGCTTGCCTCTATGTTTACTTGGCATCCTAACAGACAGAAGTTTCATGATTCACCTGCTGTCTGATTTGTTTCACTGACAAAGCTGTGATAAATAGAGAATTGGCATCATTTGCATAGTTATTTAATCCGACAGGGTGTGATTCAGAGCAGCAAAGCTTTCCAGACTTGTTGTGATAGATTGCCAGACAGAGTGGGTGAAAGAGGCGCGTACTTCGATTTGGTTCACCAGCACCCGGAAACATGGTTGTAAAGAGATTTAACACAGGCGTGGAGTCTGAGAACACTGAGGCAGGCTTAATTTGTAAGTTGAAGAAGTTACAATAATATACTTATGCTGCAACGATTTTTCTTTTTTATGGCATCTAGCCAGATTTAGGACCAGATGCTTATGTAGCCCAAAGATACCGTCTGAAATGTCATTCCAAGAAATAACCTTCCTGATTCTGGCTGCCTGAACTGTCTGGCAATCAAAGTTTGCATGGAGCGTTGCTGCAAACTATGTACTGGAACTGAGGAGTATTCCCAGAATCTCTTTGGCATTGTCTGTGCAGTGCACGTTAATCACGCTGTGCGGGCACTGTTCTGAAATGCATCGGATGCGGTTTTTGCTGAGGGCAGGGCTCATGGCGTGTGATCATGAGAAGCTATATTAACAGAACTGTGAGATGAAAGTGTTTGTTTGCTCCGGCAGTGTTGCATGTGCCTGGTTCTCACTGATTTCAGGATGTCTTCGTAACTCTTTGCACTGATCCTACTGTTGAAGAATAGTTTTATAACAAAAGAAACATTGATATGAATAGATGCTTGTGAATTAGTGTCAGAGAGCTTCGTGCACATTTGAGGCATCGTTAATAAGAAATCCATGAAGACTGTTTGAATGCCTAGCTGGTAGTTATATGTATTTTGTTAGCACTTTTAATACCACTTACAAGTTTCTATTTTTAAAATGATAACATATTCACAAGTGGGAAGAAGCACACATCTAAGATTTTAAATAGAGGCTTAAAATAAGTCTCTATACTAGGAATAGATGTTTTTAGAGGAATGATGTTGCATGTAATACTTGTCACACAGCTGTACTAGCTTTCTAATAGTGTGTAATAATCAATGGTATGGAAGTGGTTCTGTTTTTCTGTGGGTTACCAAACTGTTAATGCAGTACCTGTGCTCTCTGGGAGCAGTAATATAACACATTTCTTTCTTTGATTTATGCATGGCATGTAACTCATGGGAGATAAAGGAAGATTTGTTTCTGAGCAAGTTTTTCATGATTTGTGAATGGCACATGACCAAATTCAGAAGTGATGTTCATTGTGTGCTGCAGGTCAGTAAATGGGTTTGACTCAAAGGGCAACCACCCTGGTGTCATGTCAGGGCTAAAGATTGTTCTCTCTTATGACAGTTATAGACAAAATGAAGTTTTGTTAACCCTGACTTACAGCATTGACGTAAGTGACTGGACAATGAGCTTCTCTAAGCAGGCTTTATAGAACAGCAGTTCAAAGACTTCTGCAAGGCTGAATTGAGAAATAAGTCTACCTTTGTACATTCCATAGCCATCCACAGTCATTACAAAGTGTGATACTCTCAGTAATACTCCTGATCACTATTACTCTAGTTCTTTTCACAGTTGTAACGTCTGTTCTGTTATCAGAACAGCCTTAACAAAAAGGCCAGCTAGAAAATAAATAAGTGAAGGGAGGAGGAAGATAAATTTCTTTAAACCATTTCTGTTCCAGTTCCCATAATTAATTTCTTCCCTAGTTTTTGCCTTTGGCTGAGAACAGTAATATACCATTAACCCAAGAGATGTGAAACATGCTGTGCAGTGCTTGGAAGGGTGTCAGAAGCTCCTCCTGTAAGGGTAAGAAGCTGTTTTATTGCCTTTTCAGTTGTTGGACAGTCTAATCCTAGTAAGCATTTCAGCAAAATGGAACTTCTAAGGTGATTGTGAAACCTGATGGTTGATTTTTGTAATTAACATGTTGCAAAGATGAACGTAACCGGTCATATACATCAGGACAGGTGTGGCAGCTATTACACTTAAAGTGCTATCTAACGCATTAAAACCTGCTGGACGTTGAAGCCTATTTTTAGTAAGAGAATAAATAAGCTGTCTGTGCCCTACTTTTTGCCAGAATGTGCCATGGGATCTTTATATTTGATTAGAAAAGTCAGTAGAAATAACACAAGGGAACTCAATGTCTCATCTAAAAAGTTCTAGTAATTCAGTGCTCTTTTTCATGACCAAACAATGCTAATATTGGGTATGAGATCAGACCTATGTAGTGGGCAGGTGAGAAGCAGCTGGGAGAAGACTTGTCTGTGTGATGTGTGAGGTTATGTGGAGACACAAGTCTTGGCTCTATTAGGCACTGTTTATTCAAGATGCTTTAATGAAGGATTGTGTTGTATGAGTGTGTTAGGAAAATGGTAAAACTAAAAAAGTATGTAGAAATGTTTATATATAAAAGGAGAACATAGCAGCAAAGTCAGACTGCTGTGTCAGGATGGTGCTGCTCTTTGTGAAGGCCTTGCTTACTTTGACCAACTGTTTTCGATCTTTGCTGTTTGTTACAACATGGACATCCATCCACATGCCTGATGAATAAGCTGTCTTGTGCAGTGTGCCCATACCCAGAAACCCATTTGTCACGAGCAGGTGCAGAAAATAAGCAACTACTCACAAATGTATGCAATCAGTGACAACGGCGCTTTCAACCACTTTGTGTACAGATAAATCATATGAAAAATATTGCATTATTACAACAAGGTTAGCATAGAATTGGCATAAATTGATCAAAAATGCCACCATTTAAGAGTGTCTACTCAAAAACTTCTAATTGTGGCATTTGTGATTTGAAGCAATATGGCTATGTGCCTACTGCTGTGGACGTAGAGGATGGGATAATGGGGTTTGGCTCCCAGCTCATACTGATTCACTCACAGCCTCAGTCAGAGGGACTCTGGTCCCCTAGGTCATGGCCCAGACCAGGGATCCCGAGAGAGATGGCAGTGCCCATGGGAGGATGGGCTGTGCTGGTGGGCAGGCAGCGGGCAGCTCTGGGTGCTCAGGCTGCTTTCTCGTTGCAGCCACTCCTGCGTGACAGCTCAGTCAGCCCTCATCAGAGGGGAAAAAGGGAAGGAGTTCAGCCCACTCAGTGACAGCAGGTCTCTGTCTCCCTTAAGGGTGCATCAGCTGACTGCTTGTACTGCTGATGTGTTACAGCGGTCAGGAAAGGTCAGGAGGACAAGGAAGAGGCCTTCTATTTCTAGTGGCTTTGGGTCATTTAAGTTAGGCTTACAGATTTAAAATGAAAGGCCTCGAGCACTGCATTCAGTAAGGGCACAGAACAAGGAAGTGCAAGGATGAGTGTGTGGCTACCGGTGCCGCTGGCTATGTGGGGCCCTGTTCAGATAACAGCTTGCCTCTCTGGCTCCTGAATGCCTGCTGTAGGCTTTCGGAGAACTTTCCATTGAAGTTTATATGTATGAAATAACTGTTTAGCAAAACACTGTTAAAAGCTGCTTGCTGTTACTGCAGGCTGTAGCTTCATCAGCCAAATTCAGCATCCGTTTTGTCTGACATCTGCATTTGCAGTCTGGTACCGAATGTCACTCAGTCCATTATTTGCTGTTGCCTCCCTCTCCACCAGAGTCAGTGCGAGAAACAAAGAGCTGCTTATTGTAGAAGCACACATGGGTACAGTTCTGGAGGAGAGACCGAGGTGCTGCACAGAACACCTTCTGAGGGAGTGTTCTGCTTACAGAACTGAGTGAGGCAGAGTTCTTCGCCACAGCCATTATCGTACAATCACAGAATCACAGAATGGCTTGGGTTGGAAAGCAACATAAAGCCCTTCCACTTCCAACCCCCTGGCAGGACAGGGATACAGTACCACCCACCTGGCTGGGCTCCCAGGGCCCTGTCCAACCTGGCCTTGGACACCTCTGCAGATGGGCATCTACAGCTTCTCTGGGCAGCCTATGCCAAGATCTCACTGCCCTCACAGTGAAGAACTTCCTACTAACATCTGACCTAAATCTGTTCGCCACAAGAAGTTCTGTGCGTTAACTGATCAAGGCTGATAGGTTTGTGGATGTTGTGTTGTATCACAGGGGGGACATCAGCAAGTTGCCACCAATACCAGCATTAAAGTTGTAGTAAATGATTTCTAAGTGTCTCCTGTCCAGTACTCAGCTGCGTTACTTTTCCTCTCCTCTGCTTGGGTCTGATGCTGCTATTGTAAGCTGTCTGCAGATGCACAGTGTGTGCACTGGTTCCTTTTTCTGAACATGGCTGTTACACAGGGCTAAAATAGTGTATACCAGAATGCTGAAAATGACACATTTTCAAGTGACCAAGAATGTGCCCTAGGTGTACAGCTGTTTTGCATGCAAAGACATGACTCAGATACAGCCTTTTTAGACAAAAACCTTTTGTTATACTGAGAACATATGTAACAATAGCCTGGGGGGGCAGAATAATAGAGCACTTGTTGTTTTGCAAAAGGGGGGGGTGGGTGGGAAGAGAATCTAAAAATAAGGAAATTGAAAATTTAAGTGATATTTAAAACTTCTGTTTCTTTCACTGCCATGTAGGGCATAAAAATGTTTACTTTAAGGTGCTACAGGCGAATTCTTCGTCCATACTGCATGCACTGCCGGTAGCAGTTGCCTGTCAGACACAAACACAAGCAGAGTGCTAGCTGATTGACTGTAATCTGAATTATGCTGGTAACTGCTGATTGAGATCACTTCACTCCCACCACGAAGTACTGAGGCATTACAGCACAGAATGAAAAAGAAATGTGAAGTCTGAAGCACAAACCTACAGAAATCCCCCCGTGAGTGGATTTCCCTGAATTCTATTCATAGATGCAGCTGGAGGCATATCTAATATAAAACAGTGTCTAAGTGCTTGTAGCTTTATACACGATGGGCAATTCAAGGCACCGTTATTAAATTCAAAAAATGGCAGTGCAGAGAATACTATGAAGTTTCTGGATTGTAGCCCTCTGCTGCTTCTACTAAATCACTCTCATTTGCACTTTACGGTGTTGTTCTACAAAGACTGTACCAGATCCTGTAATGTTGCAAAATCTTGCTTAAATAGCTCTTAAAAAAACAAAAAGTCCCAATTTTTCCAAGAATAGTCAGACATGAAACCATTTGTCATCAGCAAAGCCAACCAGCGAGCCAAGGGCTGAGTATCCAGGCCAAGACTATTGGAATGCTTAGAGTAAAACCCACAAGTATTAGACTGGTTTGAAAAGGGATACGTCTGGGGCTTCCTGCACTTCTGGATTTCATTTGTGCCTTGTTTTTCAGAACTGTGTTTCAGTATTGAGGTAATCTTTACACAAAAGAGAGAAGCTGCTCACTGAGCTGAACTCCACTCAATTATATAGGATGTGATCCACAGAGATGAGATTGTCTCTGTATGCTCTTACCTGATGAAACAGTTACGTTCATTTAAAATCTGCTGCTTGTTTGGTTTTTTTTTCCAGGTAGAAAGGAAGTCAGACGGAGTCACTGCAGTGCTGCAGTATGAGGCAGCAGCATGATGCTCCAAAACAGCATGGGTAGAGCCAGGCAGCTGTAAGAGAGCCGGGGAAGGGCATGAAGGGGAACCATTAACTGAGACAGACTGCAGACAGACTGCGAAGGCGCCAGCACCGGGTAGGAAATGCTCCTCAGTAACTTCTGCCTTCTGTTGAGGTTTGCCTAGATGTGGTATTGCACTCTCATCTTTCGTGCCACATAGCGCCAAATTAACGTTCCCAAGTTAATGGGGAGGCGATTGCCCTTCCCGTGGAATTCCGGTCCACCTGTTGTGGTCGGTCTGTTTGTTTGAAACAGGCAACTCAGCCTCTCCTGGCTGATTCCTGACCCAAGGTAATGAATTTTTAGTGCCCTCACAGTGGGTAAGTGGAGCCGATGAGGGATTAAATTCACCTTTCTGTTTTGAAAACTGGAATAACTGGAAAACGAGCTGCGTACCGCGCTGACACAAACGCGTGGCTGCGGGCACACGGCCGGGCGGCGCGGGGTGCTGGGCGGGGCTGCGCGCTGTGCCTCACGCTGCTGTGCTCCGAGCCTCGCCTCTCGTAGGGCTTACGGGAAGCAGCCGGAGCCGTTTCTGCCACGTTCCGTTCTGATGCGGTTATCCCGGCAGCGCCGGGCCGGGCCGTGGGGCTGCGCATGGGCCCCACCGACGCGGGGCCAGCTTTATCCCGCCGCCTTCCCACGGCCGCGTACGGAACGGTGCCGTAACGAGGCGCCGGGCCCGGCCCGCCGGAGCGCCGAGCCGAATTCGCAGCGCGGCCCGGCCCCGGCAGCGCGGCTCAGCTCCGGCCCTCACGGAGCACGGGCCGGGCGGGACGCGCCTGCTGATTGGCCGCCGCCGGCGGGTCGATATTGAAAGCTGCGCCCCGGTTGGCGGCTCGCGTAGGGGGGCGGGGCGGGGCCCGAGGGCGAAGCCATCGCCTAGGTAACCCGGCGCCCGCGGAGGCGGCGTGAGGGAGCGGACGGAGCCGGCCCCGCTCGCACCACAGCCGCCGCGCTGGCCGGGACCGGGGCTGAGGCCGGGGCTGGGACCGGCCGCCGCTCGGGCAGGTGGGTGCCGAGAAGCGCGGGTCGGGGTTCGGAGCGGGCTGGACCGGCGCGGCGGGGCTTTCCCCCGGCCGTTTCGGTCCGTCCCCGCCCCGCAGGAAGGGGCGCCTCTGGGCAGCGGCGCGTTGCGACACGGCCGTCGCTCAACCGGGCGGGCGGTGCTGCCCTCGCTCCGGCGCGTGGGACGGCGCGGCGGGAGCCGCAAAAAGTGGTCCGGCAGCGTCCCGTCGCTCGGGGCGCCGGGCGGCGCGCGTTGCGCTGCTCTCCCTGGAAGCCGCGAGGAGGAGCGGGGCGCCGGGCCGGAGCTGGAGCTGCCGTCGCGCAACTCACCGATCGGGGCCGCGTGTGGCGAACCCGTCCGGCGCGTGGCGGTGCGGGGAGCCCTCCTGCCGGAGCCGGGACGGCCCTGCGAGAGAAGAGCTTCGGGGTTCGGCGGACTCCTTTCGTCTCCAGATGCGCTGACGGGTTCTGCTCCGCTGCAGCTGTGGAGCACGGCCAGAGCCAACGGCGCGCGGCGCTGCGCTCCTCGGGCGGCGGGGCGGGGCGGGGCGGGCGGCCAGCGCTGTGGTTCCAGAGCTGCTGACCAGGTGAGAGCCGGCTTCGTGAGGCGCGTCTTGCCGTTAGGAAGAGCCGCTCGTGAAGAAATAATGTATTTCAGCACTTGTGTCGAGGCGTCGGGGCGGTGCGTTGGAATGCAGGCTGCTGGGGAGCGCTGGGTCCGGAAATGTCAGCGGTGAGCTGAGGGCAGGGGCTGGAGCGGCAGCGCTCAGAGCTCCTCGCTTGGCCTCGGTGTGTACGCGTATCGCGGATCTCGGGGCTATCGAGGGCACTGTCCTATGGATTGACTTGGGAACGTGCTTAGCTGGGATTCCTGCTACCATTATAGACTTATTTCAAGTTATTAAAAAAGAACCGCCCCCGCGTATGGTCTTAAAATACTTTTGTTAGTGCCTATTTCAGCATCTGTTTTCCTGTAACAAAAATCACTTCCGTTAAGTCAAGTTTCACTTCCCTGGAATATCTGATGTCATAGACTTGCTGGTTCCCCAATTGTCCGTGGAACTTTGGCAGAACTCCACATTCTGGTGTAGGAATGGCTCCTGAACAAAAAATAATAAAAAATAATCTGTCTTTGTCTCCTGTGATGTAGCCATCAGGGAATGCATCGCATCTGTTCTCACTGCTTTAATGCCTTTAGCTTTCTGGGAAGCTGTGCTCACACTTAATGTGCGTGTAAAGAGTTGCACATTTTCTGTTATGCTGCCTGTGTCTGCAATACGCTCTGTTTGGCAAACGTGACTTTTTAAAAAACAAACTCCCATCAAAATACAAGCTGATGGAATGCTCCACGTGCTGGACAGGGACAGGAAAAATATGAGCTGCTTTACTTTCAGCTGGCGGTGGAAGAGTGTGCTGGTGCTTGGCTGCTCAGCTTGACAGCTGCCATGTACTCCAGAGAGCTCAGGCAGCTCGCTGCCTTCTCATGGATCCGGGGATGCATGTCGAAACTGCCCTGGGCTCTGTGCCTCTTATCACCAGGCAGCTTACCTGGACATGGCCCCATGTTGGTGAGCTGTTGTCATTTGACATTCCGTTTTATGTAGAGTCCGTGTTGCTGTTTAGGCTTTAGGTGGGTTTTCTGGCCTGTTGTGCTTGGTAGCAGCAGAGCGCAAGTTACTCGGTTAACTTTTTCACAACTGGCAGTTTTTGTGAAAGCAATGCAGGAGAGAGAGAACATGAAGTAAACAACATTTGTACAGGTACATAGGAAAGCTTGTTTGTTAATGAGTGTTTGTGTTCATGTTGATGTGCCCATAGCATTAATACCTGTGGTGTCAGAGTCTGCATCTCAAATCTCACTTTGTTTGCCTCAGATGTGAGGACCTGGAATCCAGAGGGAAGAGAAACGTCAGCGTTAGTGCACTGAGCTTTGCTTTGTGGCGGTGCTGATGGCCTTCACAGGGCTGCAGTGTGTTTTGCTGGGATAACTACGTCAGCTCTTGTGGCAAATACTGACTTACGTTAGAAGCAGAGATTTTAAAATTAATTTTAAGAATTCACAATGAAAAGCTGTAATTGCACAGTTCTGCTTTGTGACACAAGGTCTGTGCCTGCAGTCCGGGCTGACAGTGTGGCAGGGCTGCCAGCAGTCGCAGGCTGTGCAGTTACTGAGGCTGAGGCTCTGTGTTTGTGCAGCGCCTGAGGTGTCTGCTGCTTTGTGTGCAGCACTGACCCAACTGTTCTACAGGCTGTTGATTTTACATGAGTAAATCTTCATGTGTGAATTTTCGGTGGAAGTACATTCAGGAATGGGCCTCCATTTACGTGGGTTACAGTTGCAGGGTGAGGCCCCAGTGAGTAAACAGGCTGTGAGTGTGTTGTGAGCAGAATAATCAGATTTACTTGCTGGCTTCAGAGATAATAGAAACAATAATAAAACTGACGATGTCAAAAAAGCTTCCTCTGACAAG
This sequence comes from Meleagris gallopavo, assembly GCF_905368555.1. NCBI lineage: Eukaryota > Metazoa > Chordata > Aves > Galliformes > Phasianidae > Meleagris > Meleagris gallopavo. The sequence continues at coordinate 5,029,149 of NC_139414.1, read as the reverse complement.
GCATGAGATGGGAGCAGTTGCAGCACCTCCCATGGATTTGTTTGCTCTGTTTATTGGTTTGGCAGCTCTAGGTAGCCCAAGTTTCGTTGCAGCGTGCTGCAGGATGTGGCCACAGGGACTGCACCCAGACAGGGCTGTCCTTGGTAAGGTGTCTGCTACTCTGCTTTGTGGCTTTGGCTGAGACAGAATGCCCCAAATGTTTTTCAGTTGCTTTGTTTATTTAAAAGTTTGGGGGCAGATGTGATAATTTTGTTGTTTGTTTGTTTTTAAGTTTGGAATTAATCAAAATTACTATTTTGACTTTGAGACAGTCTACATATATGGAAATACTTTATTTACTTTAAAAAGAGCATCAAAATGAGTACTGTAGTTACTGTCTTAATGCAAAACTTACATGATATAAACTTCAGTACTTTGCTTCTTTCAGAACTATTAAATGCATGCTTTTGATAAGCAGTGTTGGTTTTTAATGTTCTCCGTGAAACTGAACTACAAAAAGTTATATATCTTGGTATGATTTGCAGTTGTAACTCCTCTAATTTTTTACATAAGTGTTGTGAATTCTGCATCAAGCTATCCTAAAAGAGATTCCATCACAGATAGCAGCATCCAGTTTTATGCTTGTGCAATTTAGTCTACACGTTGCTGTAACGCTGAACTGTTTTACTTCTGAAGTTCAGTTGCTAAATGATCCCAGATTTTTTACTTCTTCACATTTATTTCTTTTTTTTATTGTTAAGAGAAACATCTGAGCAAGTGAGGTCTGGTGCCTTGGGGCACGGGTGGAGTGAGATAGAAATGGGTGAAATAGATCTGCCTCTGAAAATGAGGACCTTCCCAAGAGGTCTTGAAGAATGATGAATACTGCTCGTAGAATAGCTGTATAAATACACTTGCCTGCAGAAACTGTGACTAAATGGTACGGATATGTCCTATAGTGGAAAAAGAATTTGTGTTGTGGATTTCATTTTTGTGTCTGTATGTGATGGTAAATTGCATGAATTTACTTGTAAGAGGCGGAGGTGAGAAGCCTGTGATTTCTGATTTCTTTTTATGTGTCTTACAAGTAATAAGTGCATTTATTACAAAGGTTATTTGTAATTAACAGTGCAGGTTGGTGCTGGGTCTGATCTCATTCACCATCTTTGTCAGTGACTTGGATAGAGGGATAGAGACCGCCCTCAGCAGGTTTGCTGATGATGTAAAGCTGGGAGGAGTGGCAGGCACACCTGAAGGCTGTGCTGTCACTCAACAAAACCTGGACAGACAGGAGAGCTGGACAGGGAGGAACCTGATGAGGTTTAACAAGTGTCCTTAGTGTCCTTTTGGAAAAGGAGTTTTGGGATATACCAAAGTTTTAGAGTGAATATTCTAAACTTCTTTTCCCGGTGTTCTTCTGAGGCTTTTGTTCCCTTTCGTCTTGTGTCCAATGTAGGAAACAGAGATTTTTGTCCACATCTTAAAATTTTTCATCAATTCCAAATTAATTAATGAGGAGTCCACTGGGACCTCAACGTTTGCCCTTCTTTGGATCATTGCTGTACTCCCCTTGCCCCCAGCCCGTGCGCTGACTGGAGTTAGAAGTGTGTGGGGATGCTAAGATGGGTTCAATGATGCAGGTCTTGAGGTTGGATGAAATGGTGGCATGTGCGTAGGAGCTGAGCTAGGTGGTAGAGGTGGAGAAATACATTTATGGAAGATGTGAGAGCATCTGCTTTTAGGGATGTTGTCAGTTAATAGGAATTAATAAGAATATTAGCATCTCTTTGGTTTTATTATGCAGTATTGTTATGAAGCATTTGTCATTTTTCAGTGGTTTTGAAGGTCTGTTTGAGTATTCAGAAAGCATATGTAAACAGAGAAATGGTGTATTTCAGAAATAAACGTAGGAATTGTCTGCTGGACAGCAAAGCTTTTCTGCTGAAAGTGCAATAGCTGCTTTCTGTAAGATGAATTTGACGTTTTCAGAGGCTCACAGCACTGCTCTCAGATGGTTTTATGAGACATTTAATTTACCTGTTTCTCACTAAGATGCTCTGGAAGGTATGTAGGTAGGATTGGCTGAGTGATAAGCAGGAGTCCTTGGGCAGAGAAGTACTTAGTGTGATAGACAGACATATTCAGGTTTGAATATAGAAGCTTCACAAATCTCGTGTGCACCCTCCTGACGTTGGGACCGAGCCATGATGTAAGGAGGTGAAGCATCTGCAGAGCTGTTCAAAGCTGTTTACTCTTAGGAGTGATTTCAGTGTGAAGGGCACATGTCTGGGTGTGGAGGAGAGCTGTGTGGTAGGTACTTGAGGAGTGTATTTGGGAATTGGTGTGATAAGTGCTGACTGGAAGGCAGTGAGCAGTAATTGTGAACCCACTTGAGTGAGAAAAGGCATTCTTAGTTTGGCAGATTGTCAGCAGCAAGTGACACAAAGCTCTTGCTAGGAAAAAAAAAAAAAGAAGAAGAAAGAAACTTTACTTTCTGGTTTGTAACAACAGAAGTGAGAAAAGATGATCACCCCTTTGCAGGGTGATATTGTTCAGCTTCTTTGAAATATCCCTGTCTAGAGGCACAGAGTGCCTTTGACAAAAGTCCTTTTGTATGTTATTCCAAATAATAACTAAAACCCCCCACAACTTTCTGTTATACTGATAGGCTGCCTCCATCTATGTAACTGACATTTCTTCACTTATTTTTATTATGTTGATACAGTTTCAGATAAAACTTGGTAATATCACAAAATCTCAAATGATGTTTAAAGATAAGGGGATACCACTTCTAAATAGGTTTTAAAAAATGTGTGGAATGTGGTGAGTGTTCATCCTAGACCAGTTGTGCTTCCTGGCACTTCAGAAGTACTGATTATGCCTACTGGTTGTGTTAGTCATATTCTAAAATAACTTTTCAATTAAAAATGTTTTTTATGTTTGAATTAGATGACATAGGTATGTTGAAAATTCTGCGAAGCTCAAGATAATGATCTATGTGCTTTATCTGAGCAATATCAGAATATATGTATTTTACTGACTCGTTGCCTTAAGTATCGGGGTACCAGTTTTAAATACTGAATGTGATTCTGCAGAGCTTGTTAGACTTCAGCTGATCCAAGTACACAAAAATCCACTATTTGGCTGACTTCTACCTCTCCTAAAATTTCAAATCTAGTGCACTGCTTTTCCCACGCCGTTATCTTAACTTCCTTTTCAACTTCCTTTTTCTGTTTTGATAGTAGTTTCTACTTTGGGCGCTGTGTATGAAGAGGCAAAGCACCAAGCATAGCAGACAGGTGCTGTACAAAAAAAGGTTATTTGTAATTAACAGTGCAGGTTGGTGCTGGGTCTGATCTCATTCACCATCTTTGTCAGTGACTTGGATAGAGGGATAGAGACCGCCCTCAGCAGGTTTGCTGATGATGTAAAGCTGGGAGGAGTGGCAGGCACACCTGAAGGCTGTGCTGTCACTCAACAAAACCTGGACAGACAGGAGAGCTGGACAGGGAGGAACCTGATGAGATTTAACAAGAGCAAGGGTAGGATCCTGCACTGAGGAGGAATATCTGCATACATCAGTACAGGTCAGGGGCTGAGCTGCTGGAGAGCAGCTCTGCAGAGAAGGGCCTGGGGGTCCTGGTGGAAAACAGATTGGCCATGAGGCAGCAGTGTGCCCTTGTGGCCATGAAGGGGATCTACTGGAAGAAGTCTAGTGGAGGGCCACAAGCATGATTAAGGGCCTGGAGCATCTCCCATATGACGAAAGACAGAGTGACCTGGGTCTGTTCAGCCTGGGGAAAAGAAGACTCAGATGGGATCTGATTAATGTTTATAAATAACTAAAAGGAGGTGAGAGGCAAATAGATGAGACCAGGCTCTTCTCAGTGGTATGAAGTGACAGGATAAGAGCAATGGCCTAAAACTTGAGCATAGGAAGTTCCATACTAGCATACGGAAGAACTTCTTTACAGTAAGGGCAGCAGCTGGAACAGGTTGCCTGGAAAGAATGTGGAGTCTCCTTATCTGGAGATGTTCAGGACCCAGCTGGATGCCGAGCTGTGTGGCCTGGTTTAGGCTCCCTGTAGGGTACCTGCTGTAGCAGGGGGTTGGACTCGATCTCTTGAGGTCCCTTCAAACTCCTGCGATTCCATCATTTGACAGAAATGAGTTCCTAATGAAAACCAACATTTACAGGAATGTGAAAACAAAACTAGTTGTCGTGTTAAGACCACAATCAAGCTTTTGCTTTATCATTGCTCATCTGAATTTGTAATAGTTTTATCCAGATCTGCATCACCTGTGTAGCTTTTGAAATTGAATCCATATATTGGGTGCTTTCATATTTTCTGTTACTGCAAAAACACTGAATTCCAAGTCATATCCACCATAAAATGACAGAGTTGCTCTTTGCCATAAAATGGCAGAAGACTTTATCTCTTTCTTCTTTTTAAGTAAGGAACTTCAGTCTCTGTAATTTTTCCTTTACTCCATTTTGTTTAATGTTGAAGCTTCCATGTTAATTCTCCTGGGTGACAAATGCTGTGGGTAAAGCACTGGCTGGGGACCTGCCGTAATTAGGTTCTGTTTCTAAGTATGTCACACGGCTGCTGCTGGAGCTTGGAGAAGTTCAGTTATCGCTGTGTGTTCTCATCAGGGCACTGGGGATGGGGCTGTTTCTTCCCTTTCTTTGGTGTCTTTGCTTAATAAAATTTTATTGCATTTAAGTCCTTGAAGATAGGTATTATCTGCAATCGCGGACCTGGAAGCACTTGAGATGCTACTATGAGTGCAAACAGCTAATTGAAAATTACTTTGCTGCTGCTAAGGCAGTTGAAATGTATAGCAGAGAAACATTATGTGCTTTGAATTACAATGGAAAAGCTGTAGATATATTTTTACGTGGCCTCAGTTAGTAAAACAACCACATGTACATCACCCCATATGATGAGCTGTGCCAGCTGATGCACAGCCTGATTTGCCTGCTCTCCTTGAAAATGCTTTTGGTGAAAGAAAATCTCCCTTCTTGTATTAGAAAAATATTTTTTTTACAGGAGGAATTATTTGTAAAAAGGAGGTCTATGCAGACTGTAGTACAGCAGCTGGAGTCTTTTTAAAGCATGATATTAAAAGATAGAATATTTATTGTTGTAAAGGGAAAAGAAATGTGAGCGATAACCCCCTCCTCCCCCTTCTATTTATATCCATTTCCTCTGTTATTACTTTTCCAGTGGACTTCTAGTAGACGTGAGGAAGGCAAAGCACTTATGGCCTTTGTTTCTCACTGCAGCACATCGCTGTAGTGTGCCTTTGCTATGTTCTTTTTAAGGTGGTTCTTTTTTTTTCTTTTAGGCCAATACTCTAGAGGGTGGTGAAAATGAAATGAAATAAGGATCTCAAAGCCAGACCTAATATAAACCAATATTACGATGCTGCTTCATTTATCTAATGGACATTGTTGACCTGGAACGTCACTTGATGCTTCTGCTACGTTTTAACTGTTTGTGGAGTAATAAAGAGATGTACATAACTACAGTCTTCCTGAAAACTGGGTGGTCTTCAGAAATCAGAGCATTCCTGACGCTTTGAGTCCACGCCTCTGTGTTCAGTGATGAATGGGTTTGGTTTACTCCAAGAAAGACTTCTTGGGATGCAGCAGCAAATGAGATGGTGTAAGCGTTGTGTGATTTTCTGCTTTCTGTGATGTGCTTTGCTCCCTCCGATGTACTTATGAGAAATAAGGCTGGGTTGTGGGGGACTTCCATGTTTGCTTTCTGATTTGTCACAGGCGAGAACTTGAAAGGAAAGGAGTTAAGGGAAATGTTGTTCTGGTCTTTTCTTAAGACTTGTACCAAGAGCAAGTTTTCGTTACCGTGTGGTGGTGCCACTTTTATTATAGTGGAACCATTATACTCCTCCACACCTTGCCTGTGGGAGCAGCACTCAGCATTTGCTTTCAGTCCAGCCCTCCTCGGGCTCCTCTTCAGCCTTGTGGTTTTGGAGCTGTTATATAGAAATTTAAGAATGCTGTCTTTTATTCTTTCCACCGTGCTCTTTGTGGTTCATCTCAGCATCAGGAATTACTTAGCAATTGGATCGTATTGAATACAGAATTGTTCTTGACCTGGTTAGTGCTGTTTATCCAACAGTACCTACGGTTGTAATTCACCTGTGGTGGAGCCCTGCCAAGCAGGTCGCTCTCTTTGCAAAGGATTCCCCGAGTGCTTCTGCTCTGTGCCAGTGTTTCCTTCATGCAGAGTCAGAGCTGCTCAGCTCTCTGTGCAGATGCACAGGCCATGCACTGAAGGGCATGCTTTTTCTGTGGTGAGAAGTAGGTCTGTAGGAAAAGGTCATGCTTTGAACTACTGAAACTTCATTAATGAAGGAATCTGAAAAATGCTGTGTAGTATGTATTACAGTGCTGAGCCTTGCAACTGATGAAAATGAAGGGTTTTTGCTTTCTTTTCGTACCAAATATTTTGTAATTCTTGGTAACATAGCTACAAACAGTGGAAAACGTTATCACTGTTTTCAAAAGTGACTTTCTGACCCCAATCTAGGTTTGAACTGTTGACTTGATAAGAGAAGGGTTGTTTTGGTCTTCACTTGCTTCTAGACTTCTCACATTTGGGGCCCTTTGATAATATCTTACTATGTAACCTCATGCTCAAGTTGTTAGATTTCTTTTTCTGAAATAAAATAGGAAACAAACAACCCCCTGTGAGCAGAGCCAGGCATCAGCATGCTTGTGGTGGTGTTCTTCCTGTGTTTGGTACTTCAGAACTTTCAGAAACAAACCCAACCCATTAATTAATATTAGGGGAAGAGCAGAGTTACTGTTCTGTTATGTTTTAAACTAAGTTGGTGATTCTATTTGTCAGCTCTAAGACATAGAGGTCTTTGGTAGTCACACGCTCTTAATGTTAGAGAATGGATGTAGCAGTTGATTGAGATTAGATCTTTTATGGAAATAGGTTTTGAGAGGCAGCCTGTGAATATATCCTGCATTGCAAAAACACAGTTAATGGGAGGGATAAAGGAACCTGCTGTAAACAAAGATAGCAATGCAAAGGTTTGTATTAGAGCCTCTAAAAGTGATTGTCTTAATTTGTCTTAGGAAATTGGATCTCAGGGTCACTCACAGATTCATTTCATGTTGTAGATTGTTCATTGATTGCCACTGTATGAACCCATCTTAAATTCATTCATAAAGAAGAGAAGGAAAAGGGAGATCATAAAGCTGCTATCATTTCCAAGAGAAAATGGAAGAACTAAACCAGAAACTGAAACTTGTTTTCCGGCATGCTGTTGTTTTCTGTTCAGTTCTGCCAGTGCTCCCCCTCTCATTTAAGTGCCTGTGGGTTTGCTGGTGAGCAGTGCTGAACGGGAACATGGCTGTCCTCGCTCTCCTCAGCCCCTGCTCATCCTGCTCCCAGGTTCCTCTTTCAGTTCTGTAGCACAGCTGAGGTTCTTGGAGTATTTCTGTGCGTACACTGAGAACCAAGTCTGTGTATTCTGGCATGTAATGTGCAACTCCTTTGCTGCTCTGAGTTTGGCACCAGAGTACGAGACAGGTAAAGTCTCTCCACCTGAAAGAGGAGTGAGTGAGGAGCAAGAGCAAACGGAAACACACAGCAGTTCATTAACCATTAGAGCTTTGTAGATTTGCTTTCGAGTGCTGGAGGTAGCTGAAGGTAAAATGCATTTGTTGGAATTTTTCCTCCTTCATCACAACAAGTATTGTTAGTGATGACTTTTAGTTCAGGTAATACTCACTGCATATGTTAGTGGTGAAATAATCACTGTTGATATATATCACGGAGTAATATATGGAATTAAGCAGCAGCTTGGACTGCTGCAGGATGTCTTTGAAGTACATTTAATTTGACTGCTGTGTTAGTTCAAAATCTGTTGCAATCCACCCTTTGGAGGTTGTTTTAGTCATAAAGAACAAAGCCCTTAAAGCTGGCACTGGGAGCAAAGTGGAAGTAGCTTCACAAAATGCTTCATAACAATCAGCTACTGAAACATGCATTGTTTAGCCTCACTATTTAACTCTGCTAATGGGCTCTCGTTTATATAAAATTAAGTATGCACACTTTAAAAGGGGGGATTTGGGAAGTAAACAGCAGTAAATTTGCATGGCTTCACCATATTAGGCATTTACCAGTGGAACTGGGAAATGAAACTGGTGTCTGCAAGTACTGAAGAAAACAGGCTGCATGGAGAAGATCACAGGAAACAGCAACCAAGAGTTGTCCTTCTCTTAGTGTTTTCAAGTAGCTAACTTACTGCCACAAGATCTTTGCAGAGCCAAGGTGAGGGCTCCGTCCTTAGTTTCTCTGTGTAAAATGCAAATAAATATTTGTTGATTTGGTTGGGAGCACTGAGATTTGTTTTGGAGTGCTTCTGCATCTATGAGACAGCAGTGAGAAGAAAATGCATTACCACATCCAAGGCCACATCCAAAATTGTGACAAAATGCTTTGTCAGAGCATCTTCAAGGTGTTTCAAAGAGTTTGAGACAGAGGGAATGTCTGAATTCAGAATGGCCTTCAATTCATTAAATGAATATAAGATTTCTTTATCAAAAAACAGTGATGGGGAGGTAATGTTGCTCCTTAACAACTCCAGTTGAGCTGGTGTTTCGTGCTATACCAAATAACTAACTTCAAAAGTAGGTTTTAGAACAAAGTGTGGGCCATAATTGTGCTATGGTATGGCACCAAAAGAACCAGTACTTCACTCAGGTCTCACATGTACAGGAATTGCTGTGCTGCAGACCCTGTCCCAGGGGTTTCTGTTTATAAACAGCGATTTTCTATTCTCAAATACTGCTTTAGAGTAATGAAAATCCATGCGAGATCAACCTTTTTTCTGGCATTCAACCTACGCGCATGTACTGAAAGACAGAGTTTTGCAGTGTGAGCACTCAGGGTGCTCAGTGACTGCAGACCGGTGGTTGGCAGCTCATGAGCTGTTGCAGACACCTCTGTTTATGTGCTGGGGAATTGCACGGGGTGATGGATCCTTCTGCCTCTGCCTGCACTGCTCCCCAGCAGTTCAGCTAGCTGGGCCTCCAGCCTTGGAGCCTCACATTGCAGCATGTGCAGGTATGGATTTATTGAAAGAGGGGCACTGCTGGTGTGATTGCAGAGACTGCAGCTTCCAACTCTTCGCTTCCATACAGCAGATACAGAGAACTGGAGTGAAATACAGCACCACTTGGGGATGTTAGTGGGTGATGGCTCTGACAGGAGGTAGAAGAGCTTGCATGTATGTACAAATGGATCTGTTCAATCCAAACGACTTGTTCTTTGTCACCAACTTTGCAGCTACAGAAACAACCAGCTGAGTAATCACTTGTGCTTTAATCTGGTCTGGACGTGGAAATGAGCTGGAAAATGTTACTCAGTTGACTCTGTTTATGAATTAATATAAAGCAAATCTAAGCGCTTGTTTGTGAGTCATCAGAAATCAAAAGAACATTGCTGTTTTTATTTAATGGTCGTGTGCAGCCTAGAACATTGTGATTTGAGCTGCTGAGCACCCTCACATCTGACACACTCATGCCTGGAATCTCTCCAAGGATGCTGTTATCAACACCATCCAGCTCCCTCCAACACTGAGTGTGTCTGCAGGGTCTCCCCCTCGCACAGAGACTGTGCTAATCTTGATTTCTATGTGCTGCTCTCAGATTCAGAGGATGGTAGATTGGCCAACAGAGAGAGAGGGAAAAACTCTGTATCTGCCAGAGTCTTTTTTTGTTAAGCTTCATTAACAGTGAGGTGTTCCACTTCTGCTTTGCCCAGAGGCATTTCGTTTCAAGGTGGCAGAGCAGAAGAGAAACACTTGAATCATTCTTGGAATTTTTTTTTTTAAGTGATTGGATTTTTGTTTGTTTGTTTGCTTGTCTTGTTTGTTGATCCTAAATTGCCATTTGAAAGTTGCTGTCCTTTTCTCCTTTAGCTGAACGCCTTTCATTGCTCAGTGCCAATAAGAACTCTGAGTCTTTTGATTGTTTTATTGTCTTTATTGGAAGGACTGAAGATCGTCCTTCCATCTTGTCTAGTTCTAAACCAGCGCCATCGAGATGGATCACCTTACACAGTTTGGATACCAAAGGGAATTTCACAGTGGTGAGCCATAGCATGCTGAGGCTGTGAGTAAAGTGAACGTGGGGCTGCTTCTAAGGCTGAGTCACAGCTGCTGGGTACAGAGCTCTGCTCTGAACCACCCCCTGGAGAAACAGAACCGTGATAGCTGGTTCTGCTTCATGAAGACAGGTAACTGAATTTAGCTTCAGATCACATTGCTAGTGTTATGCGTTTAACTTAAAGAGGAACAGTGCCCCACATTTTTTAAAGTTACTCATGAAAATGCTTTGTGGTCTTTGTTTTGTCCATATTAAGAAAAGCAAAATAGATCAGGGCTGTAATTGACCTGTAGTTCTGACACAGCTCTCTTATGCAACTCATTTGGCTTAGACCTTGGTATCCTGTAGTTTTTGTCTCTGCTTGTTTTATTTGGTGTTATTATTTTCTGTGGCTATTTTTATGTGATGAGAGCTTGCAGCTATATGCCTATTTTGGTTTGCTTATGAAGATTTTGTGTGAGATAAGTGGGCTTCATAGAAAGATCGGTTGTTCTGGATTGTGAAGTGAGGTAGTTCAGAACAGGCTGAGGCTTTTTTGGTTTTGGTATTGTTTTTGACCAGCTATAAACAAGGATTAAAGTGGAACGTGTAAGACAAAACACTGCTGTGTGTAGAACAGTTCGTTATCAATTAAAATATTTCATCTTGATATTACTGCATAAATAACAGCCACCTCTAAGAGGTTCTCTCCTGTTGAAGTGATGAAAGGCATAGGATGATCCTTCTGTGTGCCTCTATTGCATTGCAATAACTAGGAGATAATTTTTTTCAGATTCAGGCTTTCAGTTGGATTTTAAATTTGGGCTGAGCTGTGCAGTGTATGGAAGTTGGAGGTTGCTGGGATGTAACCACATGTGCAGTGTGACAAGCTCTTCCTGCTCTGTGTTAATTCCTGACCTTGAGCTGTCATGGCTTAATTACTGCGAGTGAAAGTTCTTGAAGAATTTTCTGCCTATTGCTGCTGAAATGGAGGACTGGGATGGAGAAAAAATACATTGCTTTATTTTTCTCAGTATTTTGTTCACTGAAAGGTGTTTGTTTACTGTATTCTCTGATGGTTAATCCTTGTTGCATCTCAGACTCGGTACTGAGTTTCATCATTGCTGAGTGGATGCTATGGGAACTAACTGAGCCTGACAACCGCTTGTCCAGTCCTTGGTGCTATCGAAAGCATGAAAGGTGTGAGACAGCTTTGATGTGGTTGAAGATGTGAAGCGAAAGCTGTCAAACCCCTACCTGTTTGTTTTTGTCTGTACAGCTGTCCGAAACGTCTTTTACACTTTCAGCAGTGCTCCTGGTGCCTCCTCAGCACCTTCTTCCAGCGTAGGTCTATTGCAGAGAGGAAGATGGCCAAGGCAGTGGCTGTGTCGTGTCACTCAGCCCACTGCAGGTTCTGTAACCTAACGCACACCAGAAGCACTCTGCTCTCCACCAAACGGTTTCTGTGTATGCCCTGGCAGAGCTTGCGGGAAGCCTGTCAGATGGGTCTTGGAGCTGTTATATTGGAGAGGATTGCAGGGCCAGCAGCTTAGCCAAATCATTTGTGTGGCATCTGATGTTGCTTCTGAAAGATTTTTAGTGGGGGGAGAGGGGTTGTTTAATTTGTTTTTGAGTGGCCTCCATCCCCAGTGTATAATTGCATTTGGTTTCAGTTAGATGCAATGCAGAAGTTTGGGGCAATGATTTCTTGTACATTTTCCCACTTTCTTCCCTACTGGTACAACTTTTTGTTGTACATTTGTAAATATTTCTGTGGATATAAAGAAGTATGGAGATTACTGTAGAGCTGTAGGAAGTTTTACTGTATTGCCATAGATCTTGATTGCCACCAAACAAATTTGATGATTATTTTGTAGGATTGCTAAGGATTTTGGATTTTCTTCAACACACACTGACAGTTAACATTAGAAGTGTATCTGTGTAATGTGGGTTTGACGAAAGGACTCACAAAATCAATTTCTTTGCAGAGTGCCCGTTCATTCAGAAGTTGCAGGCTACCCAGGCTCTGCTTTCTGCTGGGTCCCTGGCATTGTAGAAGTGCCATCAATGCAGTCCCAGGGCAGGTGTCCAAGGGCTTTGTGCTTTGGGCTGAGCTCATGGTTGGCAGTGGCCAACGAGAGAGGCTCCAGTGCTGATGTCCAGGTGGCAGTTTGGGAAAAAGCGTGTACTCATCAGAGCCCAGGTTGCGTTCACTGCTTGAGGCCGTTGCTTCAGTCCTTATGATTTTTACTCTGTTTCCAGAGACTGTGCTTACGTTCCTCTTGATGTGGTTGGGGTTCCGCTAGCTGTTATGGCCTTGGGCTGTTTTATTATATAGTCATTAGCCTTTGAAAAACTTTCTTCTTGTACTTTGAAGGTGGAACATGTACTGGTATCTGAAAGGTTGACTGGATGTGAGCTGCATTTACACCAATCTTTTGTAACCTCTGTTGTGCTGGTCTGAACATTGAGAAACATTGGGTTAATTTTTTAGTGTCAAGCTTACTTGCTTTACTTTCTTTTCAAATGCGCTTTTTAGTCAACAAATATAACAACGCTTCTATGTGACATGTGGTTCCAATTTATAAACCTAGTAAAGTGGGGAGATGATGTGATATAGGGAAGAAATAAGGTCACAATTTTTTGTTTGTTAGTTTGTTTAATCAGGCCTGATATTAGAAAGCTGGTGCTGTGCACTTTACCTGTGATTCCTATATTGTTTGGGAGCCTTCTCTGTGATTTGCCAAGCTCTATGGAAACACTTGCTATTGCTTGGGCAAATTCATGTGGTATTTGCATCACTAGCACATATGCAAATCCAAACCCCATTCTTTGCTTTGTTGGTAATGATAAGCTTCCCAAGAAACGTTCCTCGTCAGTTTTGGGCGGCGTGTCAGGCTCCCATGGTCTGATTTGTCTACAGCTGGCTGTCTATCCAGAGACCTCCAGAATGTTGGAGTACCTGGATTTTAGTTAAAATAACCTGCTTCTGCTTCAGGCTTGGGGCTGTAGACATACACCTTGTCACCCCTCTGAGGCACTGCACAGCATGGAAGATTGCTTGCACGGATGGCAGTTCTGGAAGTAACACTGTTCATCTTGTATTTAAAGTGTGCAGCACTTCATACTCCTTCCCAAGCCCCTACCTTTTGGCTTCTGTCTGACTTTTCTGGTTCTGTAAACAAAACCATCGACATGGAAATAAAACCTTAATGCATGACTGGTACTTTTTCACTGATTGGAAGAGATGAGATTTACCCTGTTCCTGTGTCCTTGCAAGTTCTGAGGCCTGCAAGGCCTTTATTTTTTTCTCTAGTCTCTGTGGCTGCTGTAGTTTCCTAGGCTTTAGACAAGGGAAGTTTTTGGATGAGTTCACACCTTTGTGCACCAAAAGCTTGCTTCCAAAAAGTTGTTTGTGGAGCTGTAATTTCATTTCTTTTTCATATGTAAGCAGATAGGGCAGCAACTACTTTGCTCTGAGACCACTGAAGAAAGCTGAGTTGCTTGACAGTGCTCTTCGTGCTGATTCCTGGAGAGATTCTGCTCTGCATGGCTGGAGGAACGACAGCCCTTGTTCCTGATCCTTGTACTGTGCTCAGTGCCTATGAGCACAGGCTGTGCTGTTGTTTGTGAGAAAAGTAGTTACCTGCCTTGTGTTTTGTGACTTGGCCTACAGGTGAAGAAAACCTGATAGCGCTACTTTGTTTTCAGTGCAGGTTTAAATGTTTCTGTTTGCTTGTTTAATTTTGCTGAGAGAGCCTCGTTTGCAATGTAGAGCTAATGGATGGCTCTACAGAGGTCTTTTGTCCTGTGCACCTGCAGGATGTTGTTAAGAGCAGACCTACTGAACCATTCTTCTGTGTTTCATGGTTGAAATATGCTTAAGAAGGTGGGATGACTTGTGTCATCGAGTCCAGTTCTCCACAATAGAACTACAGATGACATTATAATCTTAACAGTAAAGGAAAATGAAAGCTTACAGCCATGAATAAATGAGAGAATACTGCTAAGAGCGTGAGGGTAGCTTTGTGTTTCCCCTTTTGTTTTATTTAATTGCAGTGGACGTGGGTTGATCTGATCCAAACTGAGTGTACAAAAACTGTAAAAATATTTGCAGGAGCTGACAAATTCTTTTACCTTTGACTGTGTAGGAACACTTTGTTGTGATTATACATTTCTGTTGGAAATGGCACCCTCTACGTTTTTTCCTTTTTCTCTTTGTGGATTTGGCATTATTTAACAATTAGATTGTGTGATGTGAATATGCTATTATATTTGAAAAGAGACAAAATGTGTGGTTAGATATTTCTGCACAAGCAGTTTATAGCACTAAACAAACTGTGAATTGCTTGAACTCTCGTTTTGTGAATTACATTGTTTGCTTTTCTTTCTTAGGTCGCATTTGGGTCATCTTGTAGAACCTTCTGAGAAAACAGGATTAATAGTAAGAAAACAATGGTTAATAGAAGTAACTTCAGGATACAGTTGGACTAAAACAGGAACAGATTCTCTGAAGTAAGTATTACAGATTATTTTTTTTGCTTGTAAAGTCAGTAGTCCAGTTAGCATAAAAAAAGTCAAACTCCATACTCCTTTCAGTCAGTTGGTAATGGTCATTCCTTTGGACTCTGAAGCATCTACAACCTTGGTAGCAGTTGTAGCTTAGGAAAGCTTAGGATAGTCTTCACTTTTTTTTGGTCTCTGTGTGTTCTGGGTGTGGCTTTGAGCAGGACGTGGCGTACTGCAGGTGTCATTACATGGAACCCTCATGTTGCGGGTAAATTTGAAAGCCCTGTCTGCATCTCCAGTGAAATCTGACATTTGATTTCTCTGTAGCTTTCTACTTCTGACCATCTGTGTGTGGCTTTGATCTTTTATTTATCAGCATTTTAAATACAAAGTAATTATTGTTTCCTTTTGGACAGATTAAATTGTTCTGTGGGAGTAAACGTGCTCCATCTTTTGTGAAGCCGTATATTTTTCTTAATGAAAAGAGCCACAAGAATGTTTACTAAGTTTGCAGTGTTTACACTTCAAATGTGACAGGCAGCTGTGCTTAGAATGTGCCAAGTGTCAAATATGTCCTTTCTCCATTAGCCCTTAGTCACTGTGCCATTTTGTCTGCTGACTCTCTAGTGCAAGGAAACTTGTATTCTATTTTGCAAAGCGTTACAAACAGTGTGAAGGAGAGAATGTCCTTCCCCCAGCATGGGCTGTAACTTGGTGACCAGAACCCACTGCAAGAAGAGGGACAGAAGGTCTGAGTCCTCTCCAGGAGAGTGCTTCACCAAAGTCTGCAGCCCCTGCTCTTGGTCTGTCCTTCCAGTCACTGATCTGAGGGAGGGGTGTTCCCTCTGCAAGAAACAACACTCACACAGACCAAAAAAACCAATCGTGTATGTACGTTACTCTATGGAAAGGAATGCAGTGTATGTACATGGACGTACGTGCATATGACCCTGCAAGGCAGTGATATGTACTGCAGGACTTGTATGCGAGCCTGGTTGCTTTTAGGTACAACCTCACAGGTTTTATTTGTATCTCCCTTTCTGCTGTCACAAAGCAATGAGCTGCATTGTGAATCTGACCAGAGCTATAACTGAAATGGCAAAATGGGATGTTGTTAGTCTTCATTTGTTGCTCAGCCAGGCTGGTATCTCCGTGGCACTAGCTGGGGCTGGGAGGAGGGATGATGGATTTTGCTGTTGGTAGCAATGTTGTCCCATTCTGCAGTTTCATCATCCATCAAACCAGCAAAAGTCTTAAACGGCTGGATCTCAGATATGTGTTTTTCTTTACCATGTCTCGTTAACTTCTGGCTTTTGTGAACTATAGGCTGAGAAATCTGTGTTTCATTTATGGTATGAAGAAGCTTGGCTACCTGGCTGTGAGCTGTGTGCTTTGCTACCACGTTCCCAGACCTTTAGGTACTGGTACAGTGTTTTAATTTGCGTGCTTCAGTTGCTTGAGATGGGAAATGTAATAGTTTTTCCCGTACCTTCTTTGCATCAGTTGTGAGATATCTAAACGTTATCGCCGAGGTTAGAAATGGGGGGAAATCCGGATTATTTTCTGTCTGAAGCTGATTTTACTCACGCTGTGTGAATGTCGTTTTCCAAAGGCGGGGGAGCACACGTGGCCGCGCCGTGCAGGCGATGCGCACCTCCGACCCGCCCGCCGCGTTGCTGCAGTGCCCCCTGGTGGCGGCCACCGTTCGCGACGTGCAGAGCCTCCGTCCTCGGGAACTGGCGGAATTGAGGCTGCCGCGAGAGCTTCGACTTGGTGCTGAGACCAAGATCGGGGCCGGGTGGCTCCCACAGGGCCCTTCCAGCCTAAATTGTTCTGTGATTCTTAGATAATCTTAGTTATTTTTGGTCCTTATGATGAGCGGCCAGGCCTGCTTTCAGCTTTACTAACATTACCCTCATGACAGAAATGTCGTCGTGTGCAATTTTCAGGAGTATTCTTTTCTACTATATGGCATTATATTTCACGTTGTCTTTATAAATAAATGTCATGCTAGCTACATGAAATACATCTAGCTGTTTGCTTTGGGCTTGTGTTGGTGCATTTCTTTCAATGCTTGTTCAGCTTGAGCAGCCCTGTTCATATGGCATGTAACTATGAACCTCCATAAGGCTCACACTGACACAGGTACTGCAAGAAAACACACGTTGCTGGAAAGCAGAAAGTCAGGCCAAATGGATCTTGCAAGAATTGGACCCCTTCAGGGAGAATGTCTGGACCTATGCGTCTGCTCCACCCCCTTACAGGGCATTTTTCTGACTTTCAGAATGCATGGCATCTCTGTGTTTGAACCCTAAGCATAGCCCAGTAGTGTGATAAAGCTGTGTTTTGGCCTGTGCTCTCTCCTTTTAGGAGAAAACTCCTCACTAATTAATTTTTCATTGTTTTCAATTATTTCAGTGTAACCCCTCTTTCTAGCTGCACACAACTTGTCTGCTGGAGAGTAACTCTCTTTCCTGGAGGTTTTGATTGAAAAATCAAAACTAATTGAAAAGTGAATCTTGTAGTCTCTGTGTGATTTGGTATCTATATATAGGAAAATCTCAATTTCTGGTCCTTTTTATAGAAAGAAGTTATCTAGCTCATAACTCAGATATGTAACGTTGTAGTAGCTGAAGGGAACGATTGGCTGCTGGTGAAATTTGATGGAGTAGGTCCTTTTATACAATTTGAAATGAGATTAATAACTAACCATATACACATGTAGATGCCTTATAAATTAAATATTTGCATTTCCTTTCCTCCTTATTTACAGTGAACAAATTATTATTCTGAATGAGAGAACAGCCAAGAAAAAACTAGGGAGCAGAATTAGTATTTCCTACTTTTTCATTTGACTGTGAAGAATAATCTTGTACAATTCCTACATAGAAATAGAATGTGTGGGGAGAAGTGGAGAGGATACATGTTGTAGAATAAATGGATAAAATCACAGATTTTAATGCATCTTTTCAGATTCATTACAGATGCACCGTATTATCTTTTGAAATAAGACACATTTGTTTATGTTCAGGTATGCGACCCGAGGAACTGCTTTCTGACCTGTTGCGTTAAAATGACGGATCTCTTCTAGGTTAAGTTTCAGCTCTTTCTCCTCCTATCCCATCAATCTGCCCAGTACCACTTCCCATGTGCCAGCTCTGCTCACCTCTTTGCCACGCTTGATTTTGTCTGGCAGGCTCTGGAACTAACTCCCCCTGAGGTCAGAGCATTTTGCATATCTCTGTGTATGAACTGACTGTGAGAAACAGCCAAGTTCCTTTGGTATTTTGTACTCACTGTGAATAATATACTGCCTGCGAGATGTCTGAAGTCTATCAGAAACACGAGACTTAAGTTCTGTTCATTTCTTTGGTTCATCACGAGTAACCGTTGGAAGGAGCAGGAGCTCACTTTACTTACCTGAGAGCAAAGTAATGAGGAGTCATTTCCTGCTGTCTTCATTCACACCAGTTCTGGAAAGTCTTCTGCATCTGCAGTAGCATTGAGTAATGTTGTTCTCCACCTGTATTCTTGTTTTGCAGGAAAAAAATCTGAAGATAACAATTTCATTTACATGCCACTTTTGTAATTATACTTTAATTGAGTCATAGAATAATTTCCTTGAGAAGGGGTAACCAGCTTGCTTAAAATTAAATTTAATTTTAATTTGAAACTGGTTAACATTTGCTTTTTTCCCCGTTTCTAGGTCACGTTGAAGTCAATTGCTAATTCAAGTGCTCAGTATTTATTTTGTATTTAGAGGTATTAGTTTTAAAGCAGAAACTCCATTCACAGTGGTTTTAAAATTCTGACTTAGTTCCTAAAATTTAGTGCATACTGCCATGAGTAGAGCAGAGGAATGCTAGTAAGTAAAGCCCTAGTAGGTGAACAGATAAAATAATCGGGGCTATGGCAAAAGGCCCTAATAATTCTCTTTTTCTTATTTGTGGAAAGTTACCTGTATTTCATGAGGAGAGTGAGAGAATCTAAGCTTGGGTAGCTGAGAATCTGCCCTTGGTACCACTCTGAGCACCGCAAGGGAATGGCATTTAAATAAGGCCCTTTGTGCTTTTTATGTAGATATTTTTAGAGCATCAAATGGTGGTATTTTTATTCCGATTTCTGGAGGAATCCTGATTTAATGGGCACTTAATTTTCCATTCCGTGGGGCCAACTTATGTTGCAATTGAAGTAAACCACTGGGAAATATTTATAGTAACACATGATCTTTAAAAATAACTTTCCAGGCTGACAGTGGATATATCTTGAATTCTTCAAATCTTTGTTATCATAGATAATAACTGACATTCCTAGGGTGGAAAATCTTAGCTTTGCTAATTTAGGCAATTGCATTTGTAATGAAGTTGTTTGCATTTCTTTTTTAAATTTGTAAGTGGTTTGGACTGAAATGTACCTATTCAGTTCCATATGGCCTGGATAGTGTGAAATAACATACGGATTAAGAAGTCACACAGGAAAAAAAAATTAAAGTTTATTACTTTGTCTGAAGAAGCTGTGGATGCTCATCCCTGAAGGTGCTCAAGGCCAGGCTGGATGGGGCCCTGGTGTTCCTGCCTGCAGCAGGGGCTGGAACCGGATGGGCATTTGGGTCCCTTCGTACCCAAGCAGGCCTGTGAGTCTGTGATGACTTTGTGATCTCAAGCTGTGGGCCCATCAGATCCGGTGGCAGCAGCTGTGAAAAGGTGACTATCTCAGTAGAAGAGGATGTCAGTTCTTCAGAGCCACCAACATGCATGCTGAGCTGCTGTGTATTGGGCTTCAGAAGAAACTTGAGTTTCTTCAGATATACAGGAGGAGTTTTGCCTTTAATTTGTTTGTTTATTTGAAATCACCTCCCAAGTTTCATAGGACATAGGCCTTCCTACATATTCTTATTCCTTTCCCCAGTGGTGCTAGATTCTTTTCCCTTATTTGCTCTGAAATGTTTCCTTCAATGTGTGCTCATTTTTTTATAGTAATTGATGTTTACCTAGTTAGAAAAATGATTACAAAGATTGTAATCACGTTGTGTGAGCGCACAGTGTTTCCTCTGCTTAGACTATGTAATGTGCTGCTTCTGCTTCCTAGGAAATTACTGTGATCAGATTGTTTTCTGGTCTGTTTGGACAGTAAGATACTGTTCAAACGCTGTTTTTGTGTGTCTGGATGGGGTGGCCCTTTTTCAGCTGCTTTCACTGCCACAAGGCTTTTTTTTAAAGCCCTTTGGCTGCCATGTGATAGAGAGGCAGTATATCAAAGGACGTATTGATCTCAGCGATGGTCAGCTTGGAGTGTGGTTCCTAACTGTTGTAATAGCTGTGAAAGCTGGTTGAGCAGAGTGCTCTCAGCTTTTACGTAATCAAAACAACTTTCTGCCATTTGTCTTGTGCTCCTCTAAGTGTTCATTAGTGAAAACAAAAATAAATCAAGTTTTGTGTTCAAGAGTTTATTTTGTAACCTAACTTCTTTTAACCTGAGGAGCTGTAGGTATTGGTGCCCTTAAAATATGCCCTTGTTTGGAATAGTAAACCGAATGATGAGTAGATGAAACTTAGTTCATACGGAAACCGACCTCTGGCACACAAGTGGTTTCTGCCCCTGCACTTCCCTTGGCTTGGTGCTGAGGGGCAGCCCCAGGGCTAACTGCGGTGAGATAGTGCTGAAGGTGTCAGAATGTATCTCCAGTGCTGATATGTGGGTGTTCGTGTTCACCAGCTTCCTTGCAGCTTCTGTTGTTCTTTTTTACTACACTCCAGGACAAGAGATCAAATGTTGCACCGGATTTTACTTTGTTGTTCATTTTCTGTTCATTGGAACAGAAAAATGTGCCTTAAAAATAAATGTTAGGGAATTTGTAGTGAGATGGCAAGAGTAAGGGAAGTTTCTAATTAACGTTGTTCTGTGATATTTCATAACTTGGCCTTTTTTATTATGTTGGATTTAGAAGAACTTACCTGGCACAGATTAATATTGACTGTTTCTTATGAACCACGTGAATATGTGGGCCATTCTTTTGCTGATATGACAAAGTGCTTTAAAATGAAATAAAACTAGCTTTTTATCCAGCAGATGAAACAAAACCCTCTATCACTGATTCTTTTTCTTTTCCATATCTATAAGCCAACACAGATTTTATTTTTCCAGAAGACAATTAACCAATGTTGATGTTAACACACCAGTTGTGCTGGATGAATCCCAAGACCTTTTAAATGCATCTCAGAAAAAATATATTTTACAATTGAGGAAAAAGAAAGTATGGAGAAATTCCATGAGATGACAATGGAAAAAAGAGAAAATATAAAGACGTGAAGCCAGCTTTTAATTTTAGCCTGTCTTTCTGGACTGGAGACAATTTGAAATCTCTTCAATTAAATGAAGAGCTATAATTTTCCTGCATAATGTTAAGATTCTATTCTCTACTTTGTTTGCTGAAATTCTGTATGGATTGCCATTAAATTTGTAGGTTGAATTTGAGCTTAAGTACTCATTCAGGTCCTGCCCATTCTTGTCTAGTGAAAACATCCAAGGGTGAATGCATCCCAGGATGGAGATACACAGCCTCTCCAGACTGCCTGCTTTAGCATTTGATGACCATCATTTAAAAACAAACAAACAAAACAGCAGTGGCATTCTAAAAATTCTCAATGCACATTTTACAAATTCATTGCATTGTTAGTCCGTATCTGGTCTCCTACAGAGCCTTGTGACAGGTTTGCCCTCTCAACTCATTTAGCTCTTAATTTCAGGACAGCCCTATGAAATCTCTACCCCCTTCCCAAATTCACTCTGCCCTTCACATCTTCTTGAGTATCTTTGTGTCAGATATTTGCACGTTCTGTTTTAATCCCTTAGCATGAGCAAGGTAACTGGTTGACACAGGTCAGACTGAGCTTATCATCTCTGACAACAGTAGTGTGGTAACTTAGTAGCTCAGTGCCTTCTTGTTTTAGTCTCAAGGGAATTGAGTTTGCTGCTGCTGCTTGTGTCTACCTTCTCAAATCTTATGATCTATTGGTCTAAATGATGTCTTTTAATACATGAGGATGCTCTGAATATGTGGGTTTTGTTCCTTGATATTATGTAACGTTCAGTAGTTCTGCTGATGCCTGTCTTGCTGTTGTCCACATTTTATTTACAACGACTGTGTGCCCAGGCATTCAGCCCTACATGCCACGTTTTGCTTAGGGAAGAAAACAAGCGTCTGGCTACTCACGGATGTACTGTGCATGCCTTGCTTTTGACCATCGCCTTTCCTGCAGCCCTCTTAGGGATTAGTGAAGCAGCAGCTGCTTGGTGCTCACTTCTCCAGCCACCACATGATGAGAAGTGCTTTTGCTGGGGAGCATGTGGGTGCAGCTACAAAGTCTCCAAGAGCTGTTGGCTTCTGGAATAAGACTCAGCACTAGAGCCATCTCTTCTGTCTGCCTGGATGTGGTAAGTCATCTGGAAACAGAAACCAGTAAGATGAGAGCAACAGCAACAAACGCTGTGCCTGTGAGCACACAGCTGTTCTGGTTAGCTCTTAGAGCCTGTGGTCTGTCGGACTTGAACTGTCTAGTTATCTTGCGATTGAGGTCACAGTATAGAGAAAAGACAAGTTTTGTAACTTTCGCATTGATTTCACAGAAAAAATTCTCATGCTCTGTGGGAGTCCTTATTTGAGCTATTGAGAGGTATTCGTCTTGTGCAGGCATTTAATGTTCTAATTGCTTTTGGCTGGGAGTCCTTTCTTGCAGCTGAAGGCAGTAGAAGGTGTTGCTCCATGACACGTGGCTGTGCCAGGAGGTGGCCCTGCCCTGCACCCAGCTCTGCGGCACCACTGCTGGCTGTGGGAAGCGGCGTGCCAGCCTGCAGGCTCTGCTGGCTGCAAGCTTGAAAGAAAAAAAATACCTAAAATCTTGGCTGGCTCAGCTCTCAGATCTTGCTAAGACAGGGCAGTGTGATTTTCTATCATTTATATCCATTGATAAAACTGTGTCCTGAGGCCGTAGTTACCTGACACACACCTGTTGTATGGCACTGTACAGAGACTTGATCCAAGTGCTAAAAGCTGGTAGGGCAGTTCTTCCACTCAATTTTAATGCTTGATGCATGCACCAGAGGCAAGACTAATAAATGGGAAAATAGATGGGAAAACTTCAGGCAGTTGTCTTGGAGCAAACTTAAAGTTTTTGTGTGGGAAGTCTTGTGTGCTGTCAGTGCTTCATATCTGTGACTTAAAGCAAACAAACAAAAAAAACACAAACAGAAGCCACCAAAAACATTTGGTATTGAGGTTTGCCATATTAAGTTCAAGCAATCATTGATTAGATACTTGTTTCCAAGTTGCTGTAACAACAGCTCTTTTCCTCAATGGAATTTTACAAGTTTCTTATGCCAGTGTTGAAAGTTGGTGAGTGTAAGCAGATCCTGTGGAACCTCAACCTTTGTGCTGTGTACATGAGAAGATACTTAAGGAATTTTTAAGTCTTGCTTCTTGGAAGATGTTAAGCTTCCACTGGTGCGCTAACACGGTTTGAACAACTGTAAATATTGTGGAACACATCTAGAATGGGATGGCAATAGATACAATCTTATGCTGAATTTAAATAGAAATTACTGATGAAATAACTTATTACACATTAATATCATTTCCTCTTGCTGTGCCTGTTAAGTTAGCACTCTATAGAGGTGATACCAGTTTCTTTCACCACAGTGACCACAGAATACT
Organism: Meleagris gallopavo; assembly: GCF_905368555.1. Lineage (NCBI taxonomy): Eukaryota > Metazoa > Chordata > Aves > Galliformes > Phasianidae > Meleagris > Meleagris gallopavo. The sequence continues at coordinate 5,005,816 of NC_139414.1, read as the reverse complement.
ACAGAAAGTAGACTGAGCACAGAAATACGTCCACGCACATATGAAAATGCTTCGGTTTTACATCATGCCAATGAATTTTCCTGTGACTTGTTTTCAGTTACAACAGAACTCTGGCAGAGTTGCTGTAGGTAGAAGCAGCTGAATAATAACATCCCATTTAAAGACCCTCTTGTTACAGATACAGTAATTGGTAATGAACTGTGCTCCAAGGTTCTGGGGGTAGATGCTCTGTTGTTCTTAATAGTGTTTTGTTTTGCATTATGGGATGAAATTTTCTTTCTTTCCATTGGACAGTTTAAGAGATCTCTCACCATGGTGAGCTTTCCACAGCCATGCATTAGTGAAGGGATGGATTTGTAATTAATCTGGAAATTAAGACAGGTATTTTCATTCCTGACTTGTTTTCATCACTTGATCCCCCACAAATCTTGTTTTGCTTCAATCCAGTCTGATGCAGTTCAGTGATTTCTTATTACTTTAATTTTTATTTTATTGGAAATGAGAACCTTATGATAATAAACTGTTATTTGATGCTGCTGATAATAATAGGAACTTCCTAATTGTTGCTTCTATTGACTAAACATATTTGTACTTATGTATTTCTGCTTTCTGAAAGTTAGAGAGTTTTTTTCCTGCTTGTTTTTAATAAAACCCTACTATCCTTTCACCCAGTACAAGCAGAATATGAAGAGAGCCGCAGTAACAAGATATGTTGGCAGCAGTCATGTTCCTGTAGGCCTTCAAACTGCAGTAAGGCTGAGGGGGAAAGCTTTGAAATGGGCCTTATTACCCGGGGTGTTCAGGTGGCAGGTAGAGGTTTGGGTTCCTCCTAGCCACCCCTCTTTTGGTACTGGAGATTTTCATCACCTGAGATTTTCCAAATATAAAATGAATCATTTCATGTAATTCCTGAAATGGAAGAGATGGAAAGCAGTGCTAAAGAATGAGGCAGAGGTACGGACAGTGTACATTTCTAGAGTGGTGATTTAGATTGTACTGCCTTAAAAATGATCAGTAGAAGTTACCACTTATTGATGGTACAGAATATTAACAGCCAGTGAGAAGTTACAGTGCAGCAGCTGGTTGTGCTGGTGATGAATGGTGTTACTGCAGGCAGTTCAGCTTTGCCCCCAGCCTGCATGCTGACTTGCTTGCTTTATTTCACTGCAAGCTGTCCATATCAAGTAAAGCATTGCAGAGGCTTTCTAAGATACTGCTTACCTATTCCTGCTGTCAGTGAGGACCATGATGCATAAGACAATGGATTATTTGGTCTAAAGGCCTACCAATTATAAGGAGTTTTGTGTTGAGTTGCATTTCTGTGAAATAAGCATACCTAAGAAAGTAAACTTAATGAAACATTGACTCCTTTATATTGTAAAGCCTGTATTTATTTGCTGGTGTTGAGACTTTTCCCAAACAGAGCAGTTCTGAATGAAAAAGGATAAGAATCTGCAGATGGAGGGGAACGAATCTTGGTCTAGCTTTGGCAGCACTGCCTGCAGCAGGGAGCTGGGGCTCCATGGTCCTTAAGGCCCCTTCCAACCTAGGCTGTTCTGTGGGTCCATGCAGCCCTTGGTTATGACATGGTCAGTCTCCCAAAGTTCTGTGGTGTATTCAACCGTGGTATGCTGCTAAGATTTTGTGGTTGGTTGCTTTGAGGGGAAAAAAAAATAATGTTTTTCCCCTCAAGTCGGATATAAAAGCTGTATTCATAAATGTGTAATGTATTTGTTTGGGAGGTTTGATGGTGATTATCTGTACTTCTCTGACATGACCAAATGAAGCAATTATGCAGCATTTTAAGGCATACATACACACGCTTAGCACTTGAGAAAGGTTAATCATTTATTAATGGATTTTGCATAATGACTCAAAAGGAACAGCAAAGCGTTCAGCCAACTTGCTAGCCAAGTAGTTAGCAGCAGTGAGTGGAGTTCATAACGTTGTTGTGCTAATTGCATTTTCTTGTTTCTTGAAGATGTTCTGTGATGCTGTGAACAGAGCAGCCCGGGGTGTTGCTTACACACTGCTGCTGCTATAGAAGTGCCTTCTGTTAAGCAGGAGTGGAGAGGGGATTGAGAAGAGAAGAAGGCATAAAAGCTGGGGGAGGTGAAAGGAGAAGTGACATTGCACCATGATCTGGTGGTTTTGTTGCTGTTGGATTTTGGTTTTGTTCTGCTTGTTTTTTAAAAAGAAAGACTATTTAAAAAGAAAGACTGTTTCTCTCATCTCCTGTTGTACCAACAGGAGTTTGGTAGAGCTCTGCTCTGTCCTTAAAAGTGATTTACAGCAGTCCTTTACAGCACTTCCCGTCCCTCTGTCAGCTGAGGAGCAGGGAAAGCTAAATACTCGAGTGAATAGTGATTGATGGGAAAAAACATCTTTAGAGAGGTGATTGAAAATACAATGCTTGGAAGGTCAAAAAATCTAGTAGTACTACTGAGGTAATGAAAAACGACCTGAAGTTGTCAAGAAGCCAATGAAGTGCATTGCAGCAGATCATGCGAAAGCTTTTCTCCTGCCCTCAGTGGATGTAGTTTACACAGTGAGTTGAATTCAAAGGAGATCGTTTGCTTTTGCCTGTGAAGAAGGATGGAGATGAGTGTCTCTGAAGGGAAATGCCTCTTTCTAATAACATGTTGAAGAAGATTTTCCTTCTCTTGAGTATAGACTTTAAAGTTGAATTAGGCACTCTTTCCATGTTTGTGAACAACTGTCATAAATTGGCTAATTACAAAATGATGTATTTTCATATTAAATATTACTATACTTCCTCCAAGAAGTTTGTTTCCGTAGTGTTTCATACAGATAGCTTTAGAGAAAATTCAAAATGAATTTCAGACTTTGTTTTAGCTAGCTTCTGATTAGTCATTTTTAATATATTTTTAAAATTAAGTCGTAATGATGTAAACACTGCATTAGTGTTTTTCCAGGCAAGTGCTCTTCCTATACTAAATGGAATTGATGAGTAGGACTACGTATATGTGTTTGCAGTAATGGCGTTTGAAACCCTGGACTTGGGAGCTGAACTGCACAAGCAGACTTTACAAAAGCTTCAAAATGTGTGTCTAATTATAGAAGGTTAAGTATACTGAATTTAATTTTTTTTTTTCCCTAAGGCCATGTGGTTATGATATTGTTGAGATTCCATAATGCCTCCTGCCGTGACAGACAGCCTTGACATCTGGGCAGTGGATTCACAGATTGGTGCTGATGGCTCAATATCCGTGGACTTTCTATTGCCCACTGGAATCTACATCAACTTGGATGTCCCTCGAGATGCCACTATATCTCATATTAAACAGGTAATACCAAGTGGTCAATTAACTTATATTTGAAATGAGTTCTGGTTCTGATTTTCATGTGCCTTCTGGCAAACCAAGCAGTGAATCTGGGTAAGCATAAAAAAATTAATTAGAGGTGCATTCATAGCATAGTGACTGGTAGAGATGTATGTGTCTGGGGGTTTTGAATGTTTTTGAGCAGACGTTAAGTTATGGAGAAATAATTTCCCACTGATGGTTACACTTCAGCAGAGATTAACATGATTGCTCTGTGTTAATACTGAGTTGTTGTATCTAAACCTTTTGTTAATGTGTTATTCCTACACTGTGCATTTATTTAAAATTTTTCTGATTAGTATGGAAACAGGAGATGCTGTGTCTGATTTGATTGTTAACATGGAAGTCATGTATTCTGTTCCTGCTCCTTTTGTTTGACACCAATTGACACCTTATAAGCCACTGCTTAAGTTAGTGGAGAAGTGCCTTGTTGGGACTTAAAAGAGTGAAACCTGTGATTGATTTGCTGTGTGAGGGGTCTTTTTGAAAAATGGGTGTGAAAAATCCTTGTCTGTTTGTTCAGAAGAAACAATTTTCTTTACCAAAGAAGGGCTGTGACCCTTTTGTTTTGTTTCAAACGTTTTTAATTCTTTTGGGATGTGATACTGTGGATTTTATATTTTGAAAGACAGTGTTACAAACAGTTCATCCAGGGAATATCTTGTGTAATTCTAAAGGCATGGAATTAATAAAATCTGGTTTCTAAAATTCCAAGATTTTTTAAATTTAAATTTGAGCGGTGGATTCAACCTGTTCTTGTTTATGGAATGTTTCAAATACTTGTCAGGAGGTAATACTCATTAACAATAAAATCTTTTACGTTCTCTAAGCTTGTGCTCATAATACTGATGACTATTGTACTTCCCTGCTGGTCTGCATGTGATATAACATAGATCTGAAGCTACATAAATTCTGTGAGTTGGCTGTGCTGTTTTGACTGTGAAAATGTTTGAAATAAAATAGATAAACAAGGAGCTTATAAAACTTACTGTCAAGACTGAGGGAAAAATGTACTTGCATTCTTATCTGAGCATGTCACAGCAGAGGGACGTAGGCTGCGTTAGTGCTTTATGACCTTTTTCCATTGACCCCTTATTTTATTTGAAGAAAGACTTTCCCTGTTTTATCACAGTTACATTTTATAGAATTATTCACCTCTGTAGTTAAAAAAAAATGTGGTAACAGAATGTCTAAGCGAGGTATATCCCTGAGTAACAAAGAGAATAAATGGCAGTGCTGGACACGGAGATGGATCTTTGGAGGTCTGGTGTGGTGCCTTTAGCCCATCTTCTGGGCAGGGTGAAGGACAGAATTTGGGTAGTAAAATTATTTGGAAGGGTAAAGGAAAGACTTCCAACCTAACCCTTAAAGAGTGTGTGTAGCTGTGGCTTTTTAGATCCAGAAGTCATTGCTGTGAAGTAATTTCTCATAGGTCTGAAATACTCTTTTCCAGGCAAATGTTGACAGTATGGAGCTGGTGTTAAAACAGTTCATCTGTCTTTGGCTGGTTAGATGGCTTAACCATGTTTTGCTTTTTCACTCTGATTCCATTTAACTTTCTTTTGACAGAAAATTCATGACCTCGTGTTTGCATTCGTCTTTCTTTCTTTGAAATGTATTGTTCATGGAAAAATGATTTATTATTGTTTTTTAAAGTAAAACTGAATTGCAAGTTGTTTGCTCTTCTTTTCCTCTCACATTTAATGTAGGCACATCATTTGTAGCCATTCTTTCTTTGGTACAGATTTCGGTTGTAGGATTTTAAGCCTGTTTTGCTCCATGGCATGCACGGATCTTTGCAGATAGGAAGTTCAATTTAATTCCTTAATTAATTACAGAATCACAGAATCACTTAATCATTAATTAATTCCTTAATAGGGCTTTTACCCAACCAGGCCAATTAGACTGGGGCACGTTTATTGGAAGGCAGCCTTGGTTGTACAAATCTCAGAAACATATGCAGGTGTTTTCAGTCTGGCTATAGTAGTTCAGTTCAACTTCTTATTTTTGGAAAGTGTGTTTTTCATGCAAGATTTTTGACACTGCATTATTGATCCCACAGTTCCTCTTTCAAATGAAGTTTAAGAAACAAGTCCATAAAATGTAAACTTTTAAAATTTAGACGAAGTTATTCTCACCTTTACATATCTATTTATATAAAGACAGTTCTTTTTGCCTACAATTTTGATTTCTACTAAGAATGTGAGATGGCTTACGTTGGTGTTAGGTGAGGTATAATCTGCTATGTAAACATTCAGTACACTGAAGCTTTGTTGAGTGCTGCACGAGTGACTTGCACATTTTGGTGGCCTTAAATAACTTACAAATAAGTTTACCTGGAGCTTGTACAGACAGCAGGGAATTTGACATGATTTGTGTTACTGTGTGTTTTTAACCTCTGGGATGTTTGTGCACGTTAGTTGCTGATTAGAAACAACCACAAGGCAGATACTAAAACCAAATCACTCTTCTTACTACTGTTTTTTTTCTAGCTGTTATGGAAGCAGGCACACACCTACCCACTCTTCCATCTCCTCATGGAGATTGACTCTTACATGTTCTCATGTGTGAATCAGACGGCTGTACATGAAGAATTAGAAGATGAAACACGGAGACTTTGTGATGTCAGACCCTTTCTTCCTGTCCTTAAACTAGTGACAAGGAATTGTGATCCAGGAGAAAAGTTGGACTCCAAAATAGGTGTCCTTATAGGCAAAGGTAATTTACATTTACTTTTCTCTGTTTTTTTTTTTTTTTTTAAACTTTGTTTTATAGAAGCAGGTCGTATTTGGGCAGGTAATGGGAAAAACTTACAATATTTTTCTTCTCCTTTTGTCTCCAACAATTCTCAGACTAATACTGATGAAATTTAAAACAATTTTAAATACTAAAGATGAAACATTTGTAAGTTGATAGATGCTACTCTCTGTGTTGTAGTTCAACATATAATTACTGTGTTGTATAACTACATCAGTCAAGAGAAAAAGTCTTATCTCATTAGATAAGGGGATTAGATTGGGAAAATAAATCTATAATATTATTGCTAAGTGATGGAACACTTAATCCCTGAAAGTGTTACCACAAGTAGCCTAATAACAAATTGCATAGGCAAAGGGAACTAGAAATCGTTATGAGTTTGGTATACATGATTTCTGAGTTGGTTAGCAGCATGATTCTTGGCTTTACTCTCCACTGTGACACTGATTTTCAGCAAACAATGGGAAGCTATTTTTAAGGCTTTCACAGTAACTTGCTCTTGATGTTATTTCAGAATTTTCATCTTTTAAATCTACTGTGGTTATACAAAAAAGATTGACAGGGTCACGTGAGGTCATACCTCTTGTTTTAAAACAATGAACCATTGTTAGCTCTTTTATAGAGACTGCAGGTTTTGTTTAGATTTCAGCAGTGTGCTGTCTGCCCATTTGTTAAAGCCAACAATGGAAGCAGCCAGCTCAACTGCTCAGACATACTCTGACAGGTTCTGAGAGATTCGCATTCTTTGACTAATATTTCTCTTTCTGTGCTTACAAATGTAGTGTTTTGTTCTCAAATGGTATCTGGTGCTTTGTGTAATTTGGACAATGTCCATCAGTTCGGGAGAAATGAAAAAACATGCCCACTTGCAGATTCTGTGCTTCCTGAACTTCCTTGCGGACTGAAGAATCCACATCCTTTGGGGACTCTCTCTATGTATTCTTTCTATATATGTTTTGGAAAAGGAGTTTTATTGGACGTGGATTGGTTGAACTTTCAGTCCTATCAGTTTTATTTGAGTGGAAGGTTTATTATATTCACAAGAATATGTCAAGAACAAATGTATCTATTTGCAGATCAACTATCCTTTTTTGCCTTGTAAACAAAATCAAAAAGATGTCATCTTTAAGGGGGCAGAGTAGGGGAGGTGAACACTCTAATGTATGGTTTTTATGGTGCACTTATGGTGCTGTGTTTGCATTTGCTGTTGTGAGGGGAGACTTAAAACTTCCCAATCTACTTTGAAAGCAGAGTGAGGTTGGATTTTGCATTTAATGTTAAGCAAGGAATTGTTTCTTACTGTTCAAACACTTAAGGCAGGTTGCAAGGGAATTGTGTAAATAACTTTGAAAGTCCACTGATGTACAGGGGGATGTAGAACTCAACTCACTTTTGAGCAGTCATTTTGGCTGGAAGATCTGAAGAAAATCACTTATACAACCTTACCTTAAAGATATATAGGTGAGGTATTCTTTTGCTTGATTGAACTCTTCTAGGTCTCCATGAGTTTGATGCCTTACAAGATCCTGAAGTGAACGACTTTCGAGCTAAAATGCGGAGAATCAGTGAGGAGAAGATTCAGTCCCTCGTGGGTCTTTCCTGGATGGACTGGTTAAAGCACACTTACCCACCAGAACAGGAACCCGTTGTCCCAGAGAACTTCCAAGATAAGCTTTATAGTGGAAATCTTGTAGTGGCTGTTCATTTTGATAACTGCCAGGTAGGAATGGATGTTCATCATATTTAATGTACTGTTCTTGATTCTGATCTGAGTTAGAATGAGGTCGATCAAACATGTAAGTGAAATAGAGTAATGTTACCAGGGACCTTGACTTTTGAGAGACAGTGTGGAAGCCAATGGATGGTTGTGAACTCAAATTACAGTTGTACTCTTTTCTGCTTTTAAAATTGAAATGTACAGCTCTTATGTTTTGTATTATTTTATGTTCATTTAAACCTAAAATGCACTTCAGAATTCTCAAGGCCCTTTTGGTCAACTACTATTTGTGTGACTTCACTAGGATTTGATTTTAGGCCTGAGAGGTGCTGAATGGGGAAGAACCAAATTCAACAGGTTTTTTTCTGTTTGTAGTTCATTTTTGAATATCTTTAGGGTGAGCTGCTAATTAGGCTGATAAATAAGTATAAAAAATAAGTTAGCTTTCCCTCAACTACACATGCATAGAGACAAATTTAACACTAGCTGAGATTTAAAATTACCTTCTTGTTTCTGGTAGCCAAGCCAACAACCCCCATAGCTTATTTTTAAAAAAGATATATATATTTTTTAATGGTAAAGTTGCTATATTTCTACTTCATTCCTCATTTTTACACTGTGTACTTCTTAATGGTGAGGTGTCAGTGTGGGAAGCCTTAGTATCTCAGAAGAATGTAATAATAGACTGTATTTGCTGTCCACTTTGACCTCATTGTTAGATAATGATCAAGCTAATTTTACTTGCAAAGCTGTATTGTTTCTATACCATCTTTATTAACACTAAGAAAAAATAATAATATTGTAAAAATCTTGTTGTAAAATTATATCTGGCTCTGGAAACACAAACTGCAGAGATGAATGTTGCATTTGGTAACCAGTACCACTGTCTGATGTGGGATACGTAGGAGTTTTTACAAAAAGAAACCTCACAACTTTTCCAGTTGTTTACAGCATAGCAGAGGACTTGTAGTTTTTCAGGAGCAATGAGAATATCTGTTTTAGTCAGCTTTTGAGGAAGGCATTGTGTATAAGTACGTATTTGATATAAAAGGAATGAAGAAGTTGCTGTTGGTTCAAAATGCATTTGCCTGCCTCTGTAATAGTTCGGGCTCCCAACATTCCAAATATTTCAGATCTTCTGCTACCAGATCTGACCTTCAAAGCAGTTAAGAGTTCAGATTGGAGCCGTTTTTTAGAGCACTAAACTCTGTTCTGGACTACTTGCTTTGAGTACTGTAAGACAGCTCGGAATTGAGTAGGAAATTATGGAGACTGTTGCTGTTGCATCCTCCCAGTAGAACACTGCAAGAGTGAGAGGAAGAAATACTAAAGTATTTGTTGTTAAGGATACAGGAAGGATCTGTAAAACCTACCTAAATTGGGTTTGGAGCAAGAGAAAGAAACTAATCACCGTTGCTGTGATGTGCACACATGTAAAAATACTATTTTGAATTAAATCAGCCATTGTAGGACACCAGGTTCCTGGGAAGCAAAGGGTTCATTCCTGTTTGCCCACTGTCAGTTATGGTAGGAGAAGCAAGCCTTTGCTGCTCGGCAGCGTTCTGAGCAGGGGAAGCTAGAAATACAAAACTCTTTTTGCCTGACTTTGCACAGTTAGATTTTCTTGCTTAGCTTCTTACTTATAAACTTCAACACAAGTTAAAGGAATGCAAGTCAGACAAACCTTGGTTTGTAAATAGCTACTCTTAGTGTGCTTATGTGTTTGTGAGTGTGTGTGTGTATATGTGTGTGTGTGTGTTTGTGTGTGTGTGTGTGTGTGCGCAAAAAAAAAAAAAAAACCCGCCCAAAAATCCACAAAACAAACAAAAGAACAAACAGAACTCGCTGGATCAGCTTTTCCAGATCAACATGGTAGATGCAGGGAGAAGAAAGACCTCACAAAAGATCTTCTGTTACATTAGGAATGATGACATTCAGTGCATTTAAATCTTTTTTCCTGCTAATTAAAAAAAACCATTAACTTCTTGAACTTTTTAAGGCAGAAATAAAAATGATAGATACTATGAAAAGATTTGATTAAAATTTTTCTTTGGAAATGGAGTCTTTCCACATTGTATGCTATGGGTATTGCCTGCTATCCCTCTTTTCTTCACTCCCCTCACATCCCCTCAGTCACAGTCTGACTATGAAAAGTGATATTTGATATTCTTGTTTGTGTTTTGTTAGGATGTATTTAGTTTTCAAGTGTCTCCTAACATGAATCCCATCAAGTTGAATGAACTGGCAATCCGAAAACGTTTGACTATCCATGGAAAAGAAGATGAGGAAATTGATCCTGCTGACTATGTGCTCCAAGTTAGTGGGAGGCTAGAATATGTTTTTGGTGATCATCCGTTAATTCAGTTTCAGGTATGTAAAACGCTTTGGAAGTCATTGTAATCATTCCTCTCTGGAGCTTTGGTCAGATTTCACTTCGTATCATGTGCCATTGCATAGTGAACAAAGCTGAACAATAATGTGCTTCGTCCTCATGCCTGCTCTGCTCTCCTGTTGTAAAATAAATGTCATTTCCTTTGTAGCTTTGCAATAATTCTAATTGCTTTGATTTGAAAGTTTTTGCAGAAATATTCTGTTAGTTCCTAATTCTTTTCCATGGGCTTTCAGTATATACACAACTGCGTGATGAACAGGACTCTTCCTCAGCTGACTCTAGTTGAGTGTTGCACCATAAAGAAAATGTGTGAGCAGGAAATGATTGCCATAGAAGTTGCCATAAACCGAAAATCATCCAACCTTCCTCTTCCTCTGCCACCAAAAAAAACAAGAGCAACGACTGTAAGTTAGTGTGAAGAATATCTGATATCTAAAAGTAAGAGTGAATTGTGCAATGAAAATCATAATGTCTGGGATTTCTGCTGTCACTTCTGTTTTCCAGAATAGGTCTCCTGGGTCTTCCCAGAACCTTCTGTTGCATGCTAGTTTTACATCAGGAATAGCAGGCCTTACAGCTTTTTAGATGCTTTCCTGTCCTCACCTCCCTCTTGCTCTCTTTCCCCTAATGCCCCAGAAAGATCCACTGTCACACTGTCATTGCTGTTGATTTTGCTTCCAACCACAAGCCAGAAGAGTGGATAATAATCTGTTACCAGCCACTGGAGAAATTACTGCGCAGAGCTGTATTCTCCAGCTTCAGCATATGTAGTCTCCACTGGCTTGGACAGTAATGGTCTGTGGTCTCTTGTTTTAGCCCCCTCATATCTTGCATGATGTTTTCACTTCAACAATGGCAACTTTCGCTATCAGATAAGTCTAACTTTTAATGTAGTGCTTCCTTCATTGTTAAATTTAGCATGGCCATATAACACAGCTGTAATTTGTGTATTGTTATTCTAAGGAATGGGGACAGGCTTTGTTCTTTTAATCTGTAGCTGTATATTCAGAGCATCTAATACATTTGAAGAGTTGTTATTAATTGTCAGCAAGTTGTATGCAATGTATTTTCTTCTCGCCCTCTCTCCTCACAGTCTTCAACTTGGTGTTTTTTCTGTCCTTTCCTTTTGGAGCCTCCGAGATGCTCTTGTAGTTATGAGAACCAGTTTGTTTTTTAATATTTCAAATTCATATTTTTAAAAACGTCCCTTTTAGTTTGTATTTATGGCTTCTGCTGAACATGTTTAGCTTATAAAGTAGTTATGCTGATTAAGAGAAAACTTATATTTTTATTTCCCTTCTCAGAGTGTATGGGACGTTTGCAGCCCTTTCAAGATTATTCTATTAAAGGGTAATAAGCTAAATACAGAAGAAAATGCCAAAGTAAGTAATTTTGCATAGTTTCAGAAGATACTCTGATAATAATTTTAATGCTTTTCTACATTTAGTGAACTCAGAATTGAACAGGTTTCAGGTGAGCAAAAGTGTATGCATTATTGCTTAATTGTATCGTTAGTATTGCTTAAGATCTTAATTCATTGCTAAAATTGTTGCTTTATTGTCTGAAGTTGGATACGTGCATTACAGCATGCCATGTATGTTGGCATGCTGTGATGGTCTTTTTTTCAAGTATCTGTAAGTACTGATACAAAATAACCTTATTCAGACCAAACTTCCCTAACCATCTGGCAAGCAAAAGTAGATTAAATATTATACGTTTTTAATTGGAACTGAAGATATTTTTGTAATCCAGAATAAACACTGTGTGTTTCTAAGCATGGATTGTGTGCTTCTATACAATCTCTCTTTTATTTTCTAAACATGCTGCACACACAAAAGAAGCTGTAGTATCACTTCTTGTAAAATGCACGAGTGGGCTACTGCCTGTGTTACAGACCACAAGCTGTTAACACAGACCACAAGCTGTTAACACGTGGGGAGTTTAGCTCAGTTACTTTAAGACCTTACAAGACTTGTGAAGACTTCTTGTTGTGAACAGCATTGATTTCCTTTATTTTATTTGACCAGCAATTAATTAGGTCAGAGAGAAATTCAGTTAGCCATTGAAGCTGGCTGTTCTGATGCTTTATTCATGATACACATTGCATTTTTTTCTTCAAAACTACTGTCATGATGTCCATGTGCACTCAGAATATGTTGCTGTACTTCATTGCTAAATGGGCCATGGCTACAGATTTGACATATAAGCAGTGTGGCTTTAGAAATGGATGTCTGCAAAACCAGGCATTCTTCTTTTCTTGATCTGAACTGTTATTTAGCTAGTTGTATTGTCTTCTCAGTTCTATAGTCTGTGGACTCTTACAGTTTTAAAATGGAAGTGGGAAAAGAAGATGCATTCCAGAAGCAACAGAGCTACTAGATATTTTTTAAGTACATATGAAAAATAAACTTTTATCAATTTCAATGTGACTCTCCAGAAAAAATAAAATATGTTGATCAGAAGCTTGAGAAACAACAAAAAATGATAATCCTTCAGAATTGGTGTCTGTGGAAACGATCTAAGGGGTTTTTAGTATTCTGAATGCATTTTCAGTCTTGAACACTTAAATTTGCCTTAGTTATTCATTGTCATGCATTAACCTTGCACAGTTGTGCATCTTTGACTGCATTGTTTGTCTGTGCTGTTATGGAATTGTGTCATGTTTAATTGGCTGCTGTTGTGCAAGTCAGTACTCAGAATACCAAACCAGTACTCAGTTTTGCTGAGAGCATCAACAAAATTCCTATGTGCAGTGTTTGTAGGTGGAAACAAAACGTCTGTCAGATGTGAGCTGCATTTGAGTATTTTCACTTAGAGCACCATTGGCTTTGTTCAGTTGCTTAACACCCAGTTTTCCAAACACGTGACATTTGAAATAGCATTTTGTCTTGTTATTTGGCTACTGGCTATTGGTTACTTGACATACAATTTCAGTAGTAAAAAGGAAACATCAAAACAAAAGGAACAAACTTTAGAATCCAATCCCTTATTTTTAACAGGAATGGAAATCATAGAATTAGGAGTGGTCAAAGGCAAGCAGTTAGCAGTGCATTCCAGTTATATCCAAGCTGCTTTGTTACTATCACTTTTTACTTGATCACTTGTTTTGTTTCACTACACTTATTTTCTTCCACCAGTTTTTTATTATATTATAAAGTGAAAGAAAAGTCAGGGAAAACTGGGGCCATACAGAGCTTATCATATCAGATGCCAAGATGTCAATAATATTGAAAGCTATGCAAATGTGAATTTATAAACCTGGTTTTAAATGATTCAGACAGACATTAGAACATTTACAATAGATGACAATCTACAATAGATTACAATCTATAAGATAGCTCTAAATCAGCAAAGGAATTTGGTGTAAATTCAATTGAAAGTGCAGTAAATCTCCAAATGGATTAACAAGGACCATCTGATGACTTGTTTCAAATCAGCTGTGAACCAGTTTTAACCACTTCTCTGGTATCAGACCCAATATTTCCTTTTGGACGAATATAATGCTGCAATCTCTAATTACAGAAACATTTTTAAAAAGCCCTGTAAATGAAAACAGGAATTTTGACTGTGTATGTGAACGTATACATAAATTATTACATGTATGTATATACATGCACATGCATAATGTGTTTACATCTTAGATTTCCTGAAGTAAGCTTTCTTTCCAGCGTGCTCCGTCTTTCATTGATGTTCATGTAGCTGTTCTTACCTCATGTGGGCTCATAGTGGTGAAATGTGACAAAAATAGGTGAAAGTGAAATTTATGACTATCACTGGGACTCAAGTAAATGTCTTTAAATTGACTATTTCCTTTCAGTGATCAATTGGGGAAAAAAAAAAAAATTGTTATTATGTAGGTATGCAAGTTACCTGAGTCAGTTTAACAATGGGTTCCTGTGGCACTTGTATCAAGGAGTGTAACTCACCACAGGGCATTCTCCAGGACCTGATACTTGTGTTATGCGTGCAGCCTCTTCATCTGTGGCAGGAGGTTTTTGCACAGAATGATCAGATGTGGCATTGTTTGGACATTGTCTGTTGGTGCTACTGAATCTTTGTCTGATTTTTCTGGGCTGATGACAGATTTTCTTTAGCGTGGCTTCATTTAACCTGTAGTAAAACATCAACATTGTTTGTTATCACGTTAGAAATATTGACTCAACATGTGTATGTTCTGGGTTATATTCTGTGCAGAACTCTGTAGGTTCCGTGGCACATCTTAATATTTCTTCTCTAATTCCCTTAATGCAGGTTCATGTTAGGGCTGGTATTTTCCACGGTACGGAGCTCCTTTGTAAAACCATTGTAAGCACAGAAATATCTGGGAGAAGTGACCATGCCTGGAATGAAGTACTGGAGTTTGAAATAAATGTCTGTGATCTACCAAGAATGGCAAGACTCTGCTTTGCAGTTTATGCTGTGATGGATAAGATGAAAACTAAAAAGTCAACTAAGTCAATGAATCCCTCCAAATACCAAACCATTAGGAAAGCAGGAAAAGTGGTAATCATAATTATTTCTTTTTTTTTTTTTTTTTTTTTTTTTTTTTTCCCCTTTTGTACCTCTGAACTATATATAACATGTTTGGTATTCAGAAATCTTTCATTGTCCTCACTTCAGTTTTCAATAGTACAAAATGAAAAATAAAGGTACTGAAAAAGTATATTTGTGAAGAATTACACGTCCTGGTACAAAAAACCCTTTTCCTGCTTCTCAGATACTGAAAAGACATGAACGTTTTGATTTTAAGCAGTTGGCAAATGACTACTTAACAAATTGTATTTTAAGATGTTAGTTTTGTTCTCATCTCTAGAACTCGAGATGAATTCTGATGGGGAAAAAATATGAGCATCTGGGCTGATGTTCAGAGAAATGGCTGCTGTTAGACTGCAGTGGCTCCTTAGAATTAAGTCCTATTGTCTCAAAGGACCCAGAACACGGATGAAAACTATGCTCGTGTTTAATTGCTTTTCTGAAAGAGAGCGACACTAAGATGAAGAAAAACAAACCCCACACTGAAACCCCTACCATCTTAGTTTCTACATAGAAATTCTTTCTGTTAACAGCACTACCCTGTAGCCTGGGTAAATACCATGGTATTTGATTACAAAGGACAGCTGAAGAACGGAGAATTCGTACTGCACAGCTGGTCATCATTTCCAGGTAAAGTTTAACTTTCTACACTTCTATTTGAAATATTTGACATTGAAGAGCAGTATCAAATAGAATATTGGCTACATGCATGTGCAATTTTCTTGTCATAATTTCTTTGCTACATGTACTTTTTTATGTGGAAAAATACATGAGGTCTTAATGTCTTTCATGAAAAGTACTGTTTATCTGACAGGAGGACAAATGAGAGCTTGCTTGAAAACAGTATTCTGAAAGTGTTTCGTTACAGAAAGAAGATCACTTGAAACTAGAGATGCATACTTAAATCTAGTGTTATCTGGTTGGGTTTTTTTAATGCATTTTAGGTTTCATTTGGTTACTTGTGCTATGTTTTAAACTCAGCAGGTGAGCTATACTGTATGTGACAGTGTTGGAGTCTGCAAAACATGTGAGTTAGAATTTTGTTTTTGAGAATTCCTTCTCTGGAATTCAGATTGATTAGTAAAACAGTCTGAAACCTACATGTCACTCTTCAGTTTTATTGAAGAGTGAGAATTGCAGTATTAATCTCACTTTAGTGTTGAAGGGGAAAAAAAAAGGCCTAACACTTTTGACTCTTTTTCATGCTGTTTGATATGGAGGCAGTGTATGTGTGGGTTTACAGGCACTGGTGTTACTGGGACTGAAGCTACATTTAGGGATTTGGCTCAGGGTAGCAGTATCCAGGGTTCCTTTGATGTTACATTTCTTCTGGAAGGAGAAAATCTTTTCTTTTTCCTTTTGTGATAATCCACCATCTGTGAATATAGAATGTATGAAATGTTTATGCCAGAGAAGCATGCACTGGAGAGGTGGTGTGCAGACCACTGTCAGTTATTTGGACTGAAAGGCATTCACACAATAAGATTATTATTATCTTTTTTAATTTAATGTTAATTGTTCTTGCTAACATTTTAGATGAGCTTGAAGAAATGTTAAATCCAATGGGAACTGTCCAGACTAACCCTTACACTGAAAATGCAACAGCTTTGCACATTAGATTTCAAGAATATTCAAAACAGCCTATTAATTACCCTCCCTTTGATAAGGTAAGATGTGATAGAGTGGTCAAGAATGCTTAGATGCAAATAGTTTTTTCTTTGCTTTCTGCTGCTTTTGTCACTGAATTCCCTACTTTCTGGAGTTGTTTGAAGTTGCAGTACATAATAATGTCAGTGCTCTGCCTTCGGAGTCTTCAGATAATCTTTGAAGACATATGCATTTTAAAATACTCTGTGCATGGTCTCTTGAGGATCAGCAGCACAATCACATTCCAATACCAATGATCTTTTAAAAAGCTAAACTTCTGCACAGCACTGGAAACTTCACATTTTGCCTGCCTGTGACTACAAAGATCTATTACTAGTTTGTACAAACGTGTTAAATGTTTTTTGGAACGCTCATCTCCTCTATGAGTTAAATTTTTTTTTTTTCAAGACTCTGTACTGTATAAAAATGGACTGGGAAAGTCAGTGCAGTAAACTCTGGTTGTTTGTTCTATAGAAGTGCACGTGATTCCTCGTACATACAATATGATGGTGTTGGTATTATTTAAAGACGGTAAAATTTACTCATCTATGATTATTTCAATGTCAGATTTGTATTTAAATCTGATCTATTTTAAAATGTCTTTTTGCAGATACTTGAAAAGGCAGCAGAGATTGCAAGAAGCAGTGACAATGCTGCAATGGCGGTAAGCGTCTGCTCAAGGCAGCACTTGAACATTGCTTTTGGGGGGTATTTTCTTTTAATCTTCTGCATCAGTCCAACAGAAAATAATTCAACTATTTGAATAACTATAATTCTATGGGCTTTATTTTCTTACGTAATCCACTTTGTTGAACTGCATTAAACACACTCTCGTTCATTCTTTTTCAATATATTTTGGACTTCTGAAAGAACACCTTGGTTATTTTTTATCAAATAACTCAACTGCTATGCAAACTCTTTATGGATTTGGAACATAGTAAAGGTTTCCATTAGAGCTGGAAAGAATTCCTAGGGTGCATAAAATGTTGGGAAACTGCTCAGTTGGATTAAGTATGACAATTTGCTTGATGGTCAGAGGCTTCCAAATAAGTGCTCTGATAAATGATCTTTAGTCCATTAAAAATGTTGCTTAAGTATGGGTATTACTTGCTCTTCTTCAGAATTCCCATAGTTCTAACTTGACAAACTTCAAAACAATCACCAAAATCTGAAGGTGTTTTCTTTGTATCATTTTTTTACTTTTGGGGAAAATGTCATTGTAAGCATGCAGAAGATTCTAATTTAAGAAGGTGAATGCACTGGGACTTAGCAGCAGTAAGAACTGCATTGTGTGTAAGAATACAGCAGTTAGTTGAAAAAATGTCGGTGAATGCATAACGTGATTGGGAAAAGTGAAAGCTCACTGCTGCTGTTGGTATGAACTACCTGGTGTATGAATAATTGGAAATCTCAAGTAATAATGCCAATCGATAGCATTGTGGTTTGATTTGAAAGATAAACATTTTCAGATACAAGGACCTCTTTATTGTGAAGAGTGGTTTTTTTTTGTTCATTTTGATACAGAAACATAATGTTTACATAGTTTTACTATTAAGCCTTTCAGTTCAACTAATTATTTTAAATCTATTCACATGCAAGGAATTTCTACTTGCAACAAAACACTTTAAACGCTTCAGCACCAAATTGACACTCATCCTTTCCAGGAGGAGCTGAACAAATTGTATGTATATCAGGTGTAGTTTTTGTTAGCTGGAAATCCTTTGCAGAATGATACTTTCATGGTAATGGTTTGTTTCTGTTATCAGTCCTAGTTGACTTTTACTACAATTTCTTCTCAGCTTTACTTTGATTTTTTTCATTTTTCATTGATGTAAAGACCATTTGGCCAACCTCTTAAAATTGTCCTGAAACTTCCATTGGCTTTTCTGGTAAAGATGGCTTTAGTATTAGAAAACTGAGATATTGCTTATCTAAATATTGTATTGGAACTAGTTTATTCCCATCAACTACTGCATCCTTACCCAGATGCATCAGTTACTCATCTCCCATTAATTTATGGAATTCTGTTGTTGCTGATATCATTGCTTTAGTTTCTGCCCTTTCAGTCTCAAGTATTGCTCAGGAAAGGAAGAGTTGACTTGCAGAGATGCTTTAATATGCAAACTGATGTACGGAATCAGTACTTACATCAGTGTTTCAGAGAGACAGAACAGCACATTCTCTGGAAGAAACAGGTCTGGAAGAGAAGACAAAAGTGTTTCTTTGCACACTTAGCTGATATAGTTACCTTTGGTTATTGTTGGAAAAGTGATTTTGGGCTTTTAATTAATATATATATATTTAGATACAGGTGTTATAGATATATAAAATTTACTCATTTGAAAAACAAAAAGAAAAATATCTGCATCCTAGCAAGTGTTTTCCATGCTGGAGTTGGAATACAGAAATATTGCCACCTAGCGTCCTTAATTCTGAAGTTATTTTTCAGGAACTTGTGTACACTGAATTTTGAATGACTGTACTGGGTGCAGTTCTTAGAATGAGTTTGACAATCTGAAGGAAAGGCTTGGTTGTCATTCCCTTCTATCTCATGTTCTCCTTGGTATAGCATTTCCAGTACTTGAGGTAAAATCCTACTGAATATATCAAAATGTACTTCTCTCATTTTCTAGGGTCGAGGTGGTAAAAAATTTTATGTTGTGCTAAAAGAAATAATGGAAAGAGATCCTTTATCTCAGCTCTGTGAAAATGAAATGGATCTCATCTGGACTTTGCGATACGACTGCCGTGAAAATTTTCCACAATCGTTGCCAAAGCTGCTGCTCTCCTTAAAATGGAACAAACTTGAAGATGTTGCTCAGGTAAGACAGAAGGCAGAGTTGGTGTGGAAAATGTCCGTGTCCCAGGGTAGGTAATTAAATCTCACTGAAGCAGACATTCTTTGTTTATCTTTTTAAGAGAGCGACAACACTCGCTCATGGTAGAAAATACCTCTTCTCATCATCTTGAGTTTGATCAAATAGCATATTTGTAGTGATAGCATGCCTGCTTCACAGGATGGCTTAATAGTAACATAACATGTCACTGTATATGTATGGGAAGCTTTTTGTCTGATGGTGTACACAGCAGGTTGGGAGAAACAAGAAAAATTTCATCTGGTGTGAACACTGACAGTACTCTAATGCAGAAAGCAGGGTGTTGTACAGTTAGATGTGTATGTCCTGCATAGTTTTTGTCAGGGAGGAATGCAAATTTATTTTGTCCGTGCCATGAACACTGCACTAACAAAGTACAGCACCCAGACAGTCATCACTCCCTTGTTCTTTTTCACATCCAGTCTCTTTCTTGTTCTTTATTAATTCCATTATGGTTTCTGGATTAATTGTTCACTTTTAAAAGTTGTCTGGAAATATGAGTTGTAGAAATGGAAGCATATAAATGCTTAGTTTAATGTTAATATTTAGTCATTAAAATATGTAAAAAAAAATGACATTCTGATCACATGCAGAGGGCTTTAGAATACAGCCTAAATATTGAAAAAGTTGTATGGATATTTTTGACAGCTCAAAAAATCCCTGAAATTTAAGTATATAAAAAAGAATGTATAAGGCATTTTATTTAAGCTCGTGGTTGAAAATACATAATAATCCTGGTTATTATTGTGTTATTTTGGAAAAGGAATGCAGTGTTTGTTTGCTTATGCATAGACGGTATTGTGGTTTATATTTGAAAGCTGTTGTTGGCAGCAAGAACGGTCTATCTGTAAAGTGAGATGTTATCCCTAAGCATGCTAAACGTTTCTGTAGTACTTAGACGTGTAAGTATTCCAACTGGCTTCACCTTAGCTGAGGTGCAGCAATCTCATGGAAATGTAAGAATTCCAAAACTAACAGGACTCATACTTGGCCTCTTATTGAAATCATACAGTACTGGCTGTGTGTTCCAGTTATGTTCTACTACAACAGAATGTGTGTCTTAGTAGCAGCAGTGCTTTGCAGTGAGAGTCCGACAGCCAGAGCAAAAAGTAACAGTTAAAAAAAAAAAAAAAAAAAGCAAAAAATAGCTGTTGACAAGAAAAATGAACTGAATAGCTATGCTCTGATTTATTGTGGCTCAAATACAGTAAAATTGCTTAGTAATGGAATATTATATTTGATTTTAAACCATCTTTATTAATTCATGATGTTATGTGCAGTGGATGAAAGCAACTTTCTTGTATTATTTACCACATAGATTTCATCCAAACTGTCATTGTGTTGTAGCATTTTAGTAGAGGAGTTGCAGTGAACGAATTCCAAATGTGTTTATCCTTAATGTCACCAGGACCTCCTCACCCTGCAGTGCAGTGTGGTGGCAGAACTTGTTGGTAGGATTCACAGGCAGTATTTATTCTCAGAATAGAAATCAGTCATTGTTAAAAAATAAAATAATATCCAACCACTGTCACTCAAGTGGCACAATTTTAAGTGAGAGCAACCTCTCTGTTGTCTCACCCTGAGAGCATTTCATGCTGCAGGTTCCTTCTGTCCAAATGCAACAAGCATTTCTGATATCCTTTGAGCTGCCCTTCTGTGGCATTTATTTGCAGTGCCTTGGATGTGGAGCTAGATGGGCTGCACTTCTTTTAATAAAAGTTCCAAGGAAGAATGTAGACAGAGAAGTATGTCAAACGGGGAATTTTCTAGGCTGTTTCATAGGTCAGTTAGATCTTGCTTCCTCTAGGTCATAATCAGTTAAAATTTTGTCAAATGATTTCAGCAATGAGTACTGCTGGCAGTCAAAATGAGGAGATCTGTATCTTCAATAAAATTCACAGCGAATGTACACATTGTAGATGACGAATTTCAAAATTCATTCCCGGATATGAAGCATGTAATGCCACTTTGACTTGCCTTTCCAACTTGTAACTCAGATTCTCCATTAATTTTGAACATTCATTATTAACAAAACGTTTATGTATTTGTGTTGTTTCTGCACTGATTTAAAGTAGGTTGTCTAAAAATTCTGAAACATTTGTTTTGAAATTTCTTTTGTGTCGGGCAGGCGTAACTGCTGTTTGCATTTTCAACATCTGTTTTATGGTATTAAGTATCTGCTCAGTGTTAGTATTTAGTTTAGAAACTCAGTACAAGTGTTCATGGTAAATAAGTGTTGATGGTTGCAGTGTTTCTTGATGTAAAGACTTGTGGTGCTGACCCTTCTGAGCTAAGGACTGAACAGATTTGGAGCGTATGTTTTTGTGGAAAGATAATGTTTATATTTAAAAACATCTTTATTTTTAATACATATGCTTGATACTGCATTTACACGTCTAAGCCTGTTTAGTTTATTCAGTAGTGTACTGCTTCAGTCATATTTCTATGTACACATTATTAAAAACATATCCTTCATGGATATCTTCATGGAAATGCAATAAAAATGGTTCATTTCATGAGACCTTTAGATGCTTTAACAAATGCTTTAATGGACTGTTATATCAAATTGTTTTCTTAAATAATTTCTTTAACTGTAACCTCACAGTCTTCTTTTTAAAACAGCTTCAAGCTCTCCTTCAGATATGGCCCAAGCTACTGCCTAGAGAAGCTTTAGAATTGTTGGATTTCAATTACCCAGACCAGTATGTGAGAGAATATGCAGTGGGTTGTTTAAAGCAAATGAGGTGAGTTTGTAGTGTTATTTCTTCAGCATGCAAGAATTTCTCGAGATGTGTGCGCAGAGGAATACTGCATTTTGGTTGTCTCTAGGAAAAAAAGCTTCAAGAGGAAAGATTTAAGTGGACAGCCTGCTGTAAATAATGACCAAATAAAGCAATCTTTCTCGATAAGCAAATTGGCAGCCAAATGAAATCTCCTTATTCTGCTGTCTTGTATTCAAAGATCATTATTTTCCATGCTGCTAAAGAAAACTGGTGTACTTTTGTTCCAGAAAGTTGTGTGTTCATTCCTTTCTTGGACGAAGGGTGAACAAAGTATTGTGAGAACTTCTTAATGATGAAAAGATGAAGTATCACAGTAGTCAAATAATGCAAAAATGTCCATCATGCTACTTCATGCTTTTTTTCAAGTATTTGCTTTATCACTTAATGGAAATGTTTTACTTTATGTAATGGGCTACAAAAGAGAATTCCTGCTTTGATTGATTTTCCCAGTAGCCTCTGCTATCTAAGTTCTTCCCTTATCACATACATTTTACTCTTCAGTGTAACCTAGGGCAAGATTTATTTCACATTATCATTTGCAGGACTACTGTATTTCCTGTCCTTGAATTCTAATGTCTCTGTGGTGAATAGTTTAATGATTCATTTTTTAATGGTCAAGGCTATGTATTTGAAAAAAATATTTTGACTTCTTTCAAATGTAAACAAGCAGTTTAGCTGCTATCCAAATAATACTGAATTGTTACATCTGGAATTATTTCTAGAATTCTTAGTTCTGGCTCTGAAACAAAATTGTGTCCAGTTGGGTATCAATTTCCAACTTTAAAAAGCCTGCCGAAGACAGCTGGTAGAAGCTGTGAATCCTAATAGCTGAAATAAGAAAAGTAGGGAAAAATAAATATAACACAGCACGATTGAATGTTTTGACCAAGTTACTGAATGGGTCAGCACTGGGTACGATCTTGTTTAACATCATCAACTTGGATGGAAGGATTGAGTGCACCCTCAGCAAGTTTCCTGGTGATATGAAGCTGAAAGGAGTGGCTGACACAGAAGAAGGCAGTGGTGCCATTCAATGAGACTGTGACAGGCTGAAGAGTTGGGAGGAGGGGAACCTTATGAGAGTCAGCAACAAGAAAGCGCAAAGTCCTTCACCTGGGAAGGAATAACCACATACATCAGTACGGGTTAGGGGCTGACCTGCTGAAAAGGAGTTCTGCAGAGGAGGATCTGGGTGTCCTGGCGGACAGCAGGTTTGCCGTGAGCCAGCGGTGTGTCCTTGTGGCCAAGAAGGCCATTGGCAACCTGGGGTATATTACAGAGAGCGTGGCCAGCAGGGTGAGGGAGGTGATCTTCCCCCTGTACTCTGCCCTGGTGAGGCCACATCTGTAGCACTGTGTCCAGTTCTGGGCAATCTAGTTCAAGAAAGACAGAGACCTAGAGAATTCAGCAGAGGGCTGCACGGTTGTTTAGGACCTGGAGCATCTCCTGTATGAGGAAAGGCTGAGAAATTTTGAGCTGTTCTGGCTGGAGAAGACTGATGGGAATTTACAATGCTTGTAAATGGGCAGGAATCAAGTGGATGGGGCCACGCTCTTTTCATTGGTGCCCAATGGCAGGATGAGGGGCAGTGGGCTTGAGCTGGAGCACAGAAAAGTCCACCTGAACACAAGAAAGAGCTTTACTTTGAGGATGGCAGAACACTGAAATGGGCTCCACTGAGAGGTGAGTATCTCCAGAGAAGGAGACTCCAAACCCCAACTGGATGCTTTCCTGTGTAACTCAACCAAGGGAACCTGCTTTAGCAGGGAGTTGCACTGGGTGATCTGCAGAGGTCCTTCTGAGTCTGTGAAGGTTTTCAGACTAAGAGAACAGAAGAATATTTGCATTTCTGAAGTCCTCAGGTGATGCACAGAAGAATTACTGCTCTTTCCCTTTTGTCCTAGGCAGAGAATTCTACAGGCCATTTATAGGAAGAGGGAGGATATTTGAATATAAAAAGCCTGGGAAAGTTCAGGTTCTGTTCTGGATTAACATAACTGTCAAGTGTTTGAGGGTTTTTTTGTGATGGGAAGGATAGGTACAAGATTTTAAAGAAAATTATTGGAATTATTTTTATTATGTCACAATATTAAGTACTTAAAGTATTTAAAACTACTATATTAGTTAATTAACATACGGACTTTTAAAAGAAGTGTTTCTATGGACTATTGCTAAGTGCTTAAATTTGCCTTCCTGAAGTACTTTGGGCAAGATGATGTTTTTTTTTAATTTTCTTTTTCTTTTCTTTTCTTTTTTTTTAAGACAATGTGGAAAATCACATGTTGGTATAGTTTTTAAGAGCAAAATCAACAAAAATAAAAGCATTTTGGCTAAACTGATTGTTTTATAATACATATTTTAGTAAATCAGCACTTTCTAGCTTACAGGTAGAAACTTCTTAAGACAGGTTAGTTAAATTACATTCAGTGGAGTGAATATTGCTTTCCTTCTCTGTTTAAGCTGGGTAACTTTGAAACAGGTTTGCACATATTCTTAGGTATGCCTCAGGGGCCCTTTTTTCCCCATGCCTGTTGCAGGTAGATAACTGATAGGTTACAGTGCTTCCAAAGGTACAGTTTCTTAGTCAGAAGTTGAAGGTAAAGAAGAGTGAATGTTCAGTCTGAAAAACTTCTGAACCAATTAATCTCCTGGCTGGTTAACCTGGCACTCAGGCTGAGGTGTTGATCATGTAATGGATCATGATAAAATACCTGGTTTTACTTACAGGTTTGATAGCTTTAAGAATCTTTTAGAATCATAACATACTGATTAAGTGATCGAATCTGTCTGTTGCAGTAAGTTGTGTGTGTATTCATATTCTTCTCTAAATGATTGGGATGAACTCACTGAAACTATTGAAACTAAATCTGTCCTAATTGGGTTTATCACATGCATCTGAATTTCTGGAATGTCATTAATCTGGTTATTCTGTTATTAATTGGTTTTATGTACCTCATTCTAGTGATGAAGAGCTTTCTCAGTATCTTCTTCAACTTGTGCAAGTCCTGAAATACGAACCTTTTCTTGATTGTGCTCTCTCCAGATTTTTACTAGAGAGAGCACTTGCTAATAGAAGAATAGGACAGATGTTGTTCTGGCATCTAAGGTAGGAATGTTTCCCTTATGTTTTTCTGAAACTGTTGATCTAGATGAGACTTCTGGTATGTAGATCAAGATTTTATTATTTATTTATTTATTTTTGCACCCTTGCCGTTTATAGATCAAAGCCAGCCTATAATTAAAATTTTATTACTATGCTTTGTAATCTACTGTTTGAAGAAAATTCCTCTCTAGGTAACCGTTAAGTTAGGTTTGTGTATGATTTCAGTGCTTGTTTTGACTGTGCATGTAGTAAAACTACAATATTTATATCTCAACTGTGAGGAAAAAAAAATCAGAAAATAACAGAAGAGCAGTTCTGTGTGCTGTTGCTGTATGTGATGATCAGTTCCATGAGTTGCAGGTACCTTGCAGAATTGACTTACATGTTGATTCTGTTTTCAGAACCCAACTTATTATTCTCATATTTCTAAGTAAAAAGAGCTAGCTCTACTTGAAAATGTTTTGGAGGATAATTGGCACTGCAGTAAAGTTCAATGGTTTCTTTCAAAGTGTTTTTCCTCAGAGCAATTTGGTTTTTCCTTACGAGGATTTGAAAACACACACTTGAACATTAGCCCTAACTCTCAATATCATCTATTAGCACTGCTTTCTTTAATATAAGCAGATCCTGAAAACAAATATCCAATTGCTACCTCTTAACAGTTTTGCATCTACAACAGTCCAAGACCTAAAAACAAGTGATATGTTGAAACTGGCTATTCCTTATGAGTGTTCAGCATGTGTGTATCGTTTTTTCTTAGAAAATTTTTATCTAAATGACCATGAGTGTTTTGTTTTTATTCTTTTTCTCAGTTTCAACAGCTTTAAATGTTAATCTGTAAAATTGTGCGGTCTGTTTTGATAAATGAGAAGCCTTTCTGCTGTGATGTTCCCTTGTAGGTCAGAGGTTCACATACCTGCTGTTTCTGTACAGTTTGGTTTGATACTTGAAGCTTACTGCCGAGGAAGTGTTGCTCACATGAAAGTGCTTGCTAAACAGGTATACAGTCCCCTTCTCCTTTAAACTTGACATGCTAGCTTGTAACTCAAATTCTTTTCCATTTTCCTCTGCGGCACGTAGGTTACCTTGACAAATCCATCTGTTTAGGAAGGAGGAAGGGAAGATGAAGAGAAAAAAGCATGAGTGAGAGAGAGAAATGCATTTGGATGGGTGTAATGAAGGAGCTGCTCTCCCTGGTACAGAAAGCAGCTAGTGTCTGTACCAGTGCTTTAGATCTTCAGGCTACTTTGTAGTGTTCTGAGAAGTGCAAGATAGTTTCAGCAGTGTGCATGTGTTCTAGATTGAGCAGTAGGCTGCCTAGATTATTAGCAGAAGAGTTTATGTACACTTAAAACTTGTGACATTTTTTTCTCCATGTCAGAGCAGCTTGCCCAGTAGAAACTATTATGTTTCTATCTAAACTTTATATAGATGAGTCCAGGACAACCTCCTACAGCTTTTGCTTTTGTTAAAAAGCGATGCAAAAAACACTGAAGTTGTAAAATATAAATTGTAGTTCTCCCTGGAAAGAAAGATGTTGAAACGAGCTAAATCATTTAGTGTTAATATGGATTTGTTATGTTTTTTCTTTAATGACGACAACAGCAAAAAGATATTTGCTTTTAAATACACTCGGTAAGTATATTGGCAGGCTATTAAGGAGACTCACACATCGTGATATGAAGGCTCTAATGCAGTTTTAGCAAGTAAATTTGGATTGTTTCTGTGAGATCTCTGAAAATTATGGCTCTCCTGGAATTATTCTGTTTGCTGTATCGGGGAAAATAAGGACAGAAAAAGCAACTCAATAAATGTTTGGTGATTGTTTTGATATTGCCAATATTGAAAACGTACTGAAAGTGACAAACCAAACAGGAATGCACTGTTGTGCACTTTATTACTGGCATTCACAGAACACAGAGAAGACTCATGTCTTACATGAGTGCTTGTTAGTATTGTCAAAATCATAAAAAGGTTAGGTGATGAAATGCTTGCAGCAATAGACCCAAGGTCAGTAGAGTTTTTGTGCATTTCACAGGAAACAAATGTCAGTACAATCAAAGAAGGGGCAAAAAAATTCCCAACTGTGCAAACACGGAAGAAATTCAAAGTAGAAATACTTCAAAAAGTTCCTGTTTGTACAGCACAGGTTCCATTTTGTTCCCTTGTCACTGATGTTTGTACAGCTCCAAGAATAGTGGAAAGGCAGAGTGCTTTTGGTTTTGACAGATGGCTGACCTGGCAGGTCTCCATTGCCTCAGTTTTATAATCAAACTGCATGCAATTTCCACAGCATCCTGCCTGACAGGGTTCAGTCTGTCTGTAAAAGTGCTAAGTCTTGACTCAGCACCTTATGAATTGAACTGAAGCTTCCTTGTATAGAAATCAGCTTTTACAGTTTGATACTGTTTGCTAGAGAATAGACAGATTGCTGAGCATGGTAACTACAGCTACTGTAAGTGCAGTTGATGGATATACTATTTTATATTCAGCTAACTGCTTAGCTGTAGGTGCAGCGTGGAAGTTATAATCTTTGTATGTGCAGTCTGGGTTTGTTACCAAAAGGCTTTTCTCTGTTAACGTTATGTACATTTACATTGTTGGCAGTTTTCTTACAAATTGTACCTGTAGAAAACTTTTTTAAACAGAGGGAAGGGGGAAAAATAGAGGGCTTAACCCTTCCTTTTTATAGATTGTAAAAATAAAAATAGATTGTTTAGGTGATACCTTAGAATTTAAAGCATCCTAATTAATTAGAGCATTTAACTTAAGCCCAAGTTTTGCAGGGTTTTAATGAGCAAACTTTTGCAGGGCAGGCTTAAGTGTTTTAAGCATGTGTAGTTGTGTGTGTGAAATTGTCTGCAGTCAGTCATCTGGGCATTTGGAATTGTATGCCTCGAACTGCAGTGTACAGTGAAGTGTCTGCATCCATCAGTTCGAGTCATGTTTGTAGAATTACGAAGCACTCAGTTTCTGTCGACTTCAACATGGACTGAAGCATCTGTGCTGTGCTTTGTTGTACTGGCGATGAAAATTCAATTTTGTAGGACTTTCTGTAAATGTATCTACCATACATGAAAATGTCCTACTAATTTTGCTGGAAATGTTAAGTCCTGCTTTAAAAAGTGACTTGAAATTTGAGATTTCATCCCATCAGTGTATTTGTAATTTATAAAAATGGTGCTTCTAGAACATGAGTAATTTAGAAAAAGCTATTCTCTAGTTTTTTATTTTTACTGATTATAATTTCCATGGTAAAAGATGTTGTAAAATTATTTAATACTCAGCTAACTTTTTCTTTTTCTGTTAAATGAGATTTTACATATTGTAGGGTGTGCAAAGTCAAAGCAATAACTTGAAGATAAACTATTTCTTTCAGGTAGAAGCTCTTAATAAAATGAAGACTTTAAACAGCCTAATTAAGCTGAATGCCATGAAACAAAGCAAAGCAAAAGGAAAAGATGCAATGCACACATGTTTGAAACAAAATGCTTACAGAGAAGCACTCTCTGACCTCCAGTCTCCTCTGAATCCTTCTGTTATACTTTCAGAACTGCAGTAAGTAAAGAATGAGTGAATAGTGTTTCACTGTAGATTTTGATTGGAAATGCCACAGTAGAAACGCCTGTTGCTTGAACTTCCTTTGTGCTGTTAGCAGATACGCTGTCACAGGGAACTCTTTCTATAGTGAGAGAAGGTCTGTTGGCAATCTTCCTGCGGTCAAATAGCAGTTAAGCTTGAAGATGTTTTGTGGTCCACCATGTAACTTAATACTCTTAGTCAATGTATTATATAGCTGAACGTATTAAAATATAAGCCTAAATGTGAATTAGACGATGTTCCTGACTTCTGCTTATGACAGCACAAAAGTGTGATCAAAATACTTGACAGCACTTAAATGGGAAGTCTAGAAATGAGTAGGAAGATACAGAGAAGACTGTACATTTTCTGTGTAAATGTTAGTCTTAATTTAGATGTGTGTATGCTATTCATGGTGTCTAGTGTAGTCAGTGTGTAACAGATACATCCATAGTTGCTACACACTCACAGCATAGTAGTAGAGAGAAAGCTGAGGTAGCATTTAAGCACTTCCTAACTGTAAGTCTACATTTTTACCGTTTCAAACAGTGTTCAGTTCTGTTCAGCTGAATTATTTTTAGTGGACTATAACATTTGTCATATTTTCTTCCAGTGTTGAGAAGTGTAAGTACATGGATTCTAAAATGAAGCCTTTATGGATAGTATACAACAATAAGATGTTTGGAGGAGATCTTGTAGGCATCATCTTTAAAAACGGCGATGGTAAGCAGTGCTGAGCACTTGGAATTTTTCTTTCTTCATTATTCTCACACTTGCACTGAAGCTGTGTTGCTCTGTATTTACCAGAATTTAGCAAGGTTTATTGTGGCATCAATAAACAAATTAAGCATCTTCTTCTGACTAGTTTTCCAATTATAGATTTTGCCAATCACGATGATATAATCCTGATCAACCTCTCTTTAACATCTAGTATTGATGAGGATTTTGAGATAGCTTTTTCTGAAAGTCTTATGAACATTAGGAAGTTTGTCTCCAACACACTGAGAAACTGAGGCAGCAGTTCCAACCTTCCATTACAGATCTCCGACAGGATATGTTGACACTCCAGATTTTACGTTTGATGGATGTGCTTTGGAAAGAAGCTGGCCTGGATCTCCGGTAAGGAACTCTTGTGGGCTGGTTTATATGGATGGGGAGTCCACTCTTACCAGTAAAGCTTTCCTGTCTATTGGCTTTCCCTACCATATTCTAAATGTCTATGTTAGTTCCAAAGGTTTCAGTTGTCATAGCCAAGGTGAACAGGCTATATATAGGAGACACTCAGCTTACCTACAGAGATGGCTTCTCTGCAGTTTATTCCCAAGATGGCTCACATTACAAAGTAATTTCTCCATGAAAAGAAATGCAAGAAGTGAAGTGAAACACAGCATTTTTACTTACTATCAAGCAGGATATTTGACCTGGTACAATGCATCTCTCATGGTGTATCTAAGTTGCCATGCTGATTGTAAATCACACTGTTCTCTGTTTTCATGCTGACAAAAAGCACTGCATGAGGTGAGAAAACAGTTCTTCAATAAAGGGTCCAGCAACCAGGTTCTGTGTCTTTTTATTGCTTGGTTGGTTGCTTTTAATGTTTGTTCTGTTTGTCTCTGTTTTCTCATGTAACAAACACGTCTATTAACTGTCATTGATTTGGGAGCATAAGTAAAAATGGGAATTCACTTAGTGATTTGTGGGAATTAGAACTCCTAGGTTCTAGGAGTGAAGGAAACTAAAAAGCTAAAACTTCTATTTCTGCTTACAAGCATTTTGGATACCTTTAATGTGCATTCTGGAATTTCACTTTGTGTTTTATCAAGAAAACAATTTATTTAGGTGTCAAAAAAATTCAGAATAGAATTATCTTTTTATCTTGAAGTCTCCTGCAATGTTCTTACCTTCATATAATTGGTAGGATAAGCACGACTTCTTTATCAGAATACTAGAGGATTCCAAAGAGGAAAAATACTTAAATATTATTTGAAAGACTTCATTTGGATTCTTTATGCTCAGCTTTTCAAATTTTGTGGCTCAAACATAAGTGTGAGTTTTGTAAGGTGTATAACATCTGCCCTTACAAATAAGTAAAATTAGAAACTTCTTAACAGTCAGGAAAATATGCTACTTATGGAAAGATTCCTTGGAGTGAAGTATGGGATAAAAGGGGAAAGTGAATAATAAATTGTTTCTGGAAGTCTGTGTTTGCTATAAGATTGCTGAGTGTGAGTTAAATTGAACAGTGAAACTTTAGATAATCAATGTCATAAATATACTGTGAGGAGACAGCATTTAGGGGCAAGGACAACCTCTGGCAGCTGTGGAATCCCGTACGAGGCAGACTTCACTTGCTGCTTTCCCAGAAGCTTCGTTTGGGGTTCCAGGCAGGGCCACACATCGTGCAAAGCACACAAGAATCATCATCAGGAGTCATTCCTGACTAATGCTTTTTTTTTTCTTTTTTTTTTTTTTTTTAACCTCAAGAAAAGGAGAACCAAAATGTGGCTCTGATGTCCAAAGATTTGTCTTAAAACTCTCAGGAAAAAAAAATGTAGAAAAGGGAAA
Organism: Meleagris gallopavo; assembly: GCF_905368555.1. Lineage (NCBI taxonomy): Eukaryota > Metazoa > Chordata > Aves > Galliformes > Phasianidae > Meleagris > Meleagris gallopavo. The sequence goes on along the minus strand of NC_139414.1, from coordinate 4,974,520 downwards.
TTCCAGGAGGAACTAAAGTTCTATAATTGGCCTCTTCCATTTATTTACATAACTGAGAGCATCTTCCTTCCATTCATCTTTTTTTTTAGTTCTGATTATGAAATAAAATTCTGGGATTGAGGCAGGGTTATAGTTCTGTATCTATCAAAGAGGTATTAACCAGCGTTTGCCAAGGAAGGGCTCTGAAGTGACCTTAACTGGTCACAAAGGTCACAAAGGATTGGCTAAAACAGCTCTCTAAACACCAAGAGGATGAAGACTCTGTGATCCCTAATCTTTGTTGGCAGTCTGCATGGCTCCTGAGAAGAGGCAACTCCAAACTCCATGAATCAGCAGCAGCAGTAAGAGGTTCTGTTGCCCTGTTAGTGAGTCAGGACTTGTTTATTGGCTCGCCTCTCACTGCTGGGGTTAGGAAATGTCTGTAACAGGAGAAAAAGCAGTGTCACATATTTCTGATTTTCTGAAAAATACAGTTAATACATCAGTACCAATAAGTGCAGTCTGTTTTTCTTGCTCTTTATCATCCTTTGAGGCTTAAGTTTCCCTCAAGCTGTTGCTTCCCTTTTTCCTTTTGTGGATGCACAATTGATTTCACACTTTCAACTTTTCCACTACAGAGTGTTTGATAATTCAAGTAAAAACAAGGCTTCCAACTTGTTGCACCAACATAAATGCACAAGCACTGCTTGCTTATCCTCCTGGGGAAGTAACTCCCAATCTAGAATATCTTGCTACGTCCGAATGTGTGGCTTCTGTGAAGCATGGATCAAATGGCAAACTGAGGTGCTGGGGGCAGCATCGCCTTCTGTATACATGCATTATAATCAATTAGTCATTAGTAGTATAAAATGAAACCTTGGCTCTGCTTGTGTCTTTTACTAGAAGTGTGAAGCAAGCACAATATCGCATGGGACTTCTCTGCTCTGCAGAGGGGCAGTGTGTGTGGGTTTTGAGAGCTGCAAAGGTGAACAGGAACTTTTTGGGTTTTTTTTTCCTGTTTGTTTTTCACTGTCAACTATTTTGTCTCCTGGGTAAAGTGGCCTCTTGCACACATGGTATGTTCTGTTGTTTAGGTTCCTGTGTGTGCATTCTGACCAAATGTTGGAACCAGACCAGGGTTTGTATCAGGAAAGGAAGTGTGCGTGTGCAGCAGGATGCAAGAGTGTTCTTGTTAGTTCCTTTGTCCGAGGCTGTCACTGAGTTCCTTGTAGAGTGCCCAACTGAATAAAACTGCAGGTGCTTCTGCTTTTCAGTGCAGATCCAACCATTAGACAGCAAAGACCAGCAGCAAAGATGAATGCTACTCTGTTATTTGGAGAAGTCTGACTCAGAGTTCTCCTTAGATATCAGTCACTCCAGTGCAGAGAGTAATTAGAAGACAAAAACGCATATTCTTTAATTAATCTGCCTACTTTAAACAGACAAACAAAAACCCTACCTATTCACTTCTGAAACAAATTATTACCAGAACACTGAGTTGGAAATAGCATGCTATGGGATCTGCAGTGTGGCAGCTCTAATGAGAGCAAGTTTTACCAAAAGGTATTTCTGTTGCTTTACCTGCACTGCAGCATTGCATTTGTGCTAGGGGAGAAATTAGTAAAGTCACAGAACAGCAGAAAGTCCTAAATTTGAGGACTTTGATCTTTGTTGATTAATCTTTAGTGTGGTAAATTGTCACAGAAGTATTTAACATGTAGTTACTTTTTGGACTGGTACAGGGTGTTGCAAAAAAGGTGTGTGAAGTCTCACATTAAGTGGCTTTGTTTGAACGAAAGGTTCATAAAACCACTGAAAAAAATTATTTTTGACAAGTTTAAAGCTTATTGTTTTGAAATTGGACCTGAAGTTACAGAGAATGTGTTTATAAAGTACCCGAATTTGGGGTTTTATTTAGGAAGAATTAGATTATTGAAATTAAGAACAGTATTAACAGTTTTCCCCCTTCATTTATGTTGATGTTTGAGAAAATGAAGTGAAGGAAGAGGAAAAGTATCTATCCTGCCCAGCAATGCTGCACTGATCTGTCAGTGGTCTTCACATGGTGTTAAAAAAGCAGGGCGCATATCCTGCTGACAGATGGTGAAGTCATAAGGACTGGGATGAGATGGAAAAGGCTGAGCAGATTTGTCCCTAACTTGACTCCTGTCAAAGTGTCTCTCTGACAAGGATGTTTTTTCCTCCAGTTGTAAGCAAAGAGTCCTCAAGGGGCTGAAGGCTTTCATCATTGCTTGCTTTTGAAGGGGAAGTTGTTGGACGTGTGCCCAGTTAAGCTGCAAGTGGGATGGGTTGAAATACCATGGAAGAGGGCCAGCGTGCACTTTAACCTGGCAATACTTGGCTTACGTTTGTCATGTCATGATAAGGATGGGCAGTGCTTCCTTGTGTTATGCATGCTGGCTTTCAGTCCTTACACATATGCTTCTGTTCATTGTGAGAACCCTCTGGCCTAGAGTTGGGATTTTTAATTTAATATATTAGAATAGTAATGGAATGAAGGTTCCAAATCTGCATTTCTTATTTTGATTTGAAGTTGGATGTTCTTTAAATACCCTTCTGAATCTCGTCTTCTGTTCACTTTATTGCCAGTGGAAAAGAGCACCCAACTATGTGGGCCCTTCAAGGTGCATTATTGATGTAGTAGAGAAACTGTTTCATCTAATAGCTCTTATGCCAAGAAGCTCCAATTAATTTTGCCTCGGTTTTTATTTATTTTTCTTCTGTGGCTTTAGATAATAGTCTGTCTCACACAAGAGGTACAGTTCTGCTTTGTAGAAATCAGGATTAATAACTGTTTTGTTTGTAAATGCAAATGATGACGCATCCACCAGTAAAGCTTTCTCTTTCTATCTGTACACCTCACAAATTTTATGTCCTGCACATTTTTATACAGCTGTGTAAGTTAGTGAGTACAACTTACTAATTGTGCACTGCAATTAGATTTGCATGAGTATATGATTTTTTAATACAAGGATGAGCAGAATTTAGAGAACATTTGTGATCTGAGATGGCTGAAATGGGAGTAGGGACCTCTACTTGTGATGCCGTGCCTTTGGAGAAAGCAGCTGTGATGGCTTCACTCCTCTAAGATAAAAGAAATGCTCTGGAAAAGCGCACTTAGATATTTAGACATATCTCCCTTGATGCAGATGTTTATCTATGTCTTGCTTTAATGCAGCGATGCTGTAGATACTCGACAGTGTGTAAATGCACAGGAATATTTTTATGTATCAGGTGAATTGGAAGATGTACTCCTGTTTTACATTATTTTTCTAGGTTAAGCCTAGAAATTAATGGGAGATTAAAAAAAAATATTATTTCATTTCTATACTTGAAAAGGAGCTTTCTGGCATTTTAAGTTGAAATAGGAGAAAGAGGGTAAAAGTCCATTGTTTCTATTTACACAAATAACCTACAGTATAGAATGAACTTGAGTGTAAATCTGATTGGCCATTTAACCAGGAAATTATCAAATGCAAATGAAGGGCTCCCTCTACAGTTTCTCCTATAAAATTACAGGTAACAGCACTATCTAGTATAATGGCAACATTAAGGTTGTGGTTAATTTCTGCTGTATATGTATGTGCAGTAGAAAAAATGAATGTTTAACTGAACATTTAATTGCTGTTATTTTAAATTTGCAAACCAAATCTGTATATTAACTTCCAAGAGTGTAATGTTCAAATTAAATCAATATTCAGCCCTCTGAAAATATTCACGTAGTAAAGAAGCATTCTTATTATTTTTGGCTTTAACATTAATCTTTGTTTTGTTTCAGGATATTGCCATATGGCTGTTTAGCAACTGGAGATCATTCTGGCCTTATTGAGGCTGTTTCCAGTTCAGAAACCATTGCTGACATTCAGTTAAATAGTAGCAATGTTGCTGCCGCCGCTGCCTTCAACAAAGATGCTCTCTTAAACTGGCTGAAGGAATACAATTTAGGGTAAGTTCTACAATCATTTTCTCATCTGTGGTGTAAACTACAGAATTCGTGCAGGTCTGTGTTTCAGTGTTCAGGAGTGTGTGTCTGTTCTGCCAGGTGCATCGCTTTCTCTTTTCTGTCTGTCAGATTCTGACTCAGCTTCAGATTGCCCTTGGAAATCAAACAGTGGCCCAGCAGAACTTCTGACATTTGCAGCATTGTGATTTCACATTGTTGAAGATGTACTAAATTAGACCAAACAAACAGGAAGAAAAACAACAAAAAAACCAACTTCATGGGTCTCAAATCTGGAAGCCATTGCCTTTCACAGTTGGATTTCTCCAGCTTTTCTTACCTAGTTTTTACAGTATTTTCTCTCAATTAAATCTGATTTTGCAGTGTTGTAAGGGGATTTTCTTTATCAAACCAAAAGTTCTTGTTCATGTTGAGTCACGGTATGAATTGTCAGTACCGTGCACTGATATTAGTTGTTTCTGTATTTCTAGAGATGACTTGGACCGAGCCATTGAAGAATTCACTCTGTCTTGTGCTGGCTACTGTGTAGCTACTTACGTGCTGGGGATTGGTGACAGACACAGTGACAATATTATGGTCAGAAAAAACGGCCAGGTAAAAATCTTTTCTGCAGGCAGAACTACAGCGGCTGTACGGGAATCTCTGTGAGAACTTCCAATTTCTTTTGTGCATCAGTAGAATTAGATCTGAAAGTTGTGAGGTTTCTTTTGTTTACTGAAGATTGCAGAGAGCAATTTTCGTTTAAAGAAAGGTTGAAATGTAAGAGGAGTGGAAGGAGCAAGCACTGCTTGCTTTATGAGCAGCTGTTTTCCAAGTGAGACTGCTCTATAGATGTATCTCAGAAAGGCCCGTTAATGGTCCAGAGTCACAGAACAAAAGCTCCTTTCAGAGTATCTTGCAAAATACCATCTTTGAGAAATGCACAAAGTATAGTTTTGAGCTGTGTAGTTTTCCTGAATTTAATGTCTACAGATCAGAATCTTGAAAACAAGCTAGAGGTTGTCTTTTCCTTATTGGTTTGTATTAGTGTCAATTTATAAATAAATCTTGATACGTTGTAAGATGAAATACTCCAGGCATACTCCAGTATGCTATGAGGAGTAACATCATGAGTTAACTATTTTTGGTAGCAGCATCCTGTAAAGGTATTAGAAAAACTAATTATTTCATTGGAGAAATTAATTAATTATTATTATTATTATTTTTTAGCTCTTTCATATAGATTTTGGGCATATTCTTGGAAACTTCAAGTCCAAGTTTGGAATTAAAAGGGAAAGGGTGCCTTTCATACTTACCTATGATTTCATTCATGTTATTCAACAAGGGAAAACAGGGAACACTGAAAAATTTGGTCGGTGAGTATTATTTTAATCTCATCTTTTTGTAACTGAGATGATCTCTGGTGACAGTTTGCAATGCAGCAGCATCTTGTCCAGTTCCTTTTGCTAATCTTTTCATGTGTGGAACTGTGCTAATGTGTTTGTTACAATCTGCTTCTCTGCTTGAGCTAGACTTTATATACAGATTACTTTGTACATTAGAAACTGCAGTGGAAAGATACAGTTCCTTTTTATCTCCGCCAGCAGGTGATGCAGGAGGTGGCATCCTCTCCTGTGATTGTTCTGTTGTCTTGGTTGTGTCTTCCCTTAAGCCTTCAGCAGCACACGAGGCACTAGGGAGTGACTCCACAGACTGTCGTCCAACAGGATGAATGCTGTTCTTGAAGAACAGGTTTCCTCCTGCCCTTTCTGTCCATCACTGCACATTCTGTGTGCTAATTATCAGGGCCTTATTTTGCTGCTTAGGCATATATGGCTGTGCTCATAATCCAGTGTTTTTCATGCCCTTCCCATCTTGGGTTAGAGAGCTGCAACGGAAGACAAAGGTATGTAATGAGGGAAAGATCCCGTCCTTAGCTCCTATTTCATCAACTGACAGGATGGTCATTCTGCATGTTTTGCTCTCCCTGCTATCAGTTTTCCCAGGAAGCGTTTATTGGCAGAGATATAAAATTAGGCATTTAGATATGGCTTGAAAAATTCTGTGGCTATTTCTAGAAGTAGAAGGTGTATGTGTATTAGGAGAAATGGCAAATAGCTGCCATTTCTCTCCTGGACAGTAATAAAATGAACCTGTAGCTCTGTTTTAAAAAGCATGAAGTAAAGGTGACTGTGCTGTTGCAAGAGCTGTAGAATACGGAGTAATTTATACAGCAGTAGGAATTCCACTTGAAAAATGCCTCAAATAATAATTTGTTTTTCTTTCAAGTGTAACTTTTTAGTCTGAAGGGGTCTAGCCTTGTGGAAATCTACAGACTGAACAGTGGGCATAATGCAGTGAGCAAGTTCTGAAATGTCTGAGTGAGAGATTCTGATGCCAGCTTTAGCAGCCAGTTCAGTTATGACGATGTTAGCAGGAAGGAATTACTTTATGGGGATAGGTAGGATTGGAAGAGAGTGCTTTAGTGCCTTTGTTTTCAACCATAGATCCACTGTGTGTCATCACCTGGGCATTTAACGTAACAAATTGTCAGAGAGATGGGACAGTGACATTAGTGTTATTTGGGTGGCTTTTTTGTTTGTTTGTTTTGCCTTTCTGAAGAACTATGCCTGTTGTAAAGCTTTTAGTCTTTTCTAACAGTGTTTTAAGGACAAGTTGAAGAGGTATGGGATATGTTGTGAGAAGGCACTGGAGGTTCTGCAGACTCAGTGCTTTTCCCTACAACTGCTGATTGCCTTTTCTATTACTGTGTTCCTCAGATATACATTTTAGTCCAGATAACAATTTTTTGAAATGATTACATATTTATCACTTGTGTGGATTCTCGTGTTGTGTTCACTGTATGTGTTTTTTGGTTGAATATAAAGGTTCCGCCAGTATTGTGAAGAAGCATACCTGATTCTGCGAAAACATGGAAACCTATTTATTACACTTTTTGCACTGATGTTAACTGCAGGGCTTCCAGAGCTAACCTCTGTCAAGGACATCCAGTATCTCAAGGTAAAATTAAGATTTACAGCTCAGCATGATCTTAGCATTATTCTAGTATGTGAATTTTGGTTCTAAGATGAACAATTTTTAATTTATTTCAATTTATTTCAAGATTTCCATGAAGTTCTCAAAGCATTCTTTTTTTAGCTATGTAGAATAAGAAACATATTCCTTTTGGGAGCTAAAAGGAAATGATGAATATTGGTCCCTCCCAACCATTCTGTGACAAGTTTGATATCCCTGCATCTTACATCTTACATGTAGTCATTTCAGCAGTGTTTGCCTTTTGGCTCAGTACACAAGCATAGACCTGTAAAGGTGAAATTTATTTGCTTAATTCTTTTTTTAGTTTTACCTTTAAACTCAGAAAATATCACGGATATATTGCAAAATGAATAATAGTGAAAATTTGTCAAAATAGGAAAAAGCAGTATGTGGTTTGTGTTAAGAGGTGACAAACATAATTGTGGATTTTAAAATTTGCAATAGTGCTGATGTGGCTTTGTTTTGTTTTGTTTTCCTGTCCCAGGATTCTCTTGCCTTGGGAAAGAGTGAGGAAGAAGCACTAAAACAATTTAAGCAAAAGTTTGATGAAGCACTCCGGGAAAGTTGGACTACTAAAGTGAACTGGATGGCTCACACTGTTCGCAAGGATTATAGATCCTAGAAGAGTTTTGGATTTGCACTAAGCTGAATGTTACCTTGATAAGTGTTTTTAAATGGGATCTGTAGTATGGACCAATAAAACTTACTTTAAATAAGAAAAGAAGACAACAACAAAAAGAAACGGGCTGAAATAATTCCTGATTCTTTTGCACTCTGCTTCTGAATGCCTGATCCCAAGACTGTCTCCACAAACAGTGACCAAGCTGGATAATCAGTTCCTGCTGACTTTGCACGCTGAGAGCTACTAGGCATTTTTAAATATCCTTTGGTACTTTATGGAGGTGTAAATATTTGTTTTATGCGTTAGGGTAATGTGCTCTAACATGCTCAGGAGGTTTGAAGACCTCTAAAAGAAGTGTTTTTTGTTTTAAAATTGGGACTTGAAGAGTAAAATTTTCTTTATTCTAATCTAGCTAAAAATGACCATGTGTGTATTTTTCATATGAATTCTGCCATACTGGCATAGATGCATTAATTCTACTGTAAATAGCAACCACAGTATCGTTGTACTACAGGGAGCTGCTTAATGTCTTATACTGCTGCCAAAAGAAGAGTACCAGGTATTTGTGAGGTTTCTTGCAGAGTGATGAGGGAGGCAGAGACCTCTGAAATGTTGCAGCATCTGGATAGTCATGGTTGCACGGTTTTGTTGTCCTGATATAGGACACACAAAGAAGTCTTTCAGAAAGAGGAAAGGCTGATTTCAAATATGTCTGAAACCCCCCCTTGAGAATAGTCTCCCATTCATCTCCTGGGGCTTTGCTACTCCCTAGGAGATGCATTTAGTTCAGCTTCAACAAGAAGCTCCTTACAGCCCTTCATTGAAATTCTTACGTCAGATTACTCGTGCCATGCAAATGTGCTGTCTTATAAACATGGATGGAAAATTTTAATACGTATCAGCCACAGTGTTTTTTAGAACATAAATACCAAAAGAAACCAAATGTTTTTGAAAGTGAGTGAGTGTGGGAATAGACAATTCCATAGAACACCAATGAGAGGTCATTAATCTTTTCTGTATTTATTAAATCTTGCAGTAATGTCGCTATACCAAGATATCTGTGTTGAAGATGTTTGCTGAAGAAACTGGATTTGTTTTAATTTATTTAGTGAGGTACCAGGCTTCTAGGTGCTTAAATGGAGAGCAAATTTGTGACGTGCAATAGGAACTGCTGGTTAAAAGATGTAACATACTGTTTCTGAACATCAGCAAGATAGACTTTAACTACTGCTTGTTCTCCAAAGAACACTGGTAGCTCTCAATTCTTGTTGACATTTGAAAGAAAATTAAAACATATATTTACTTTTTGGCTAAATTGTTGTTTTACATAGAAATGTTTTATGTAGGAATTTAATTAAAAGTGGTTTTACTTTGTTGAGAGTGTGTTTTGTTTGCTTTTTTTTCATTGCTCTGTTTTTTTGGTGTGGGCTTTCTAAAGGCTAAGGACCTATCTGGAGCCAGGATAGCATTTTAGGTACTGATTTTATTCTCTTGCCCTAACTCTTGGGCTAATCTGTCTAACAAGATCTCTGCTTCTAGAATGTTGTAGAAATAACAAAAGCATTGTCATTATTTGTTTATTTATGTTGTAGAAGCAGACAGAAGTGTTAGAAAGAAACTACTCTTCAGCTGCTAAAAGAAGTGAATTCAGCTAATTCACACAGTGTGTGCATTTGTGTAAGCAATAATTCCTAGAAATGTTACATTTGTCTGCGAGGTGGAATAGACATCTCTGCTATGTCTCTCTGGTATGTTGTGTTCAGGGACACACAACTTTTCTCAGAACTTGAGATACAGTTGGCCATCTTGACTTCTTGGGGCTGGTGAGCAAGGCAGATATCAGGAGGGAGCACGACTGAATAACTAGTAATGCTGGCAAGCTCCAAGTTCCTCCACAAGCTTCTTGTGAGACTGGGAACAAGTCAGCCAAACCTTTGGAAGGGATGTAGTTGTATGCACTTGCTCAAAAACTAATTGTAAGCTGTGAGTTCTGGTATAAAACACCTTCAGTGCAGGTTGTCGCATGTTAAGTTACTTTTCTCCAAGTCCACTTCTAATCTGATCCAACATTTCCACCAGGAAAATGACTGCTTCTAAATGAACCCTGCTTCCCAAGTCCCTCATTGGTACTGGCAGAGGAGAAATACCTATGCACTGCTTTTAGAAACAGCTGAAACTGGGTGTATGCTCGATGTATAATGTATATATTAGTTCTGGTTTTTATTTTGATTGTATGATTTTCCTTTACCGTGTATTATGTGATTTGTGACAAATGGTGGCAAATGCTGCCATTTATATTTGCTTGTCTTATATTTGCTTTCCAAGCAAAGAGTTCCCATGGAGTTGTCCCTCACCAGTAGAGCTGCTTCCTTTTTCTTTTATGCTTGTACCAGTTTTAAGTGACAGTGGTGCACTGATATGATAGTTCAATTGTTCACATTCTAGTGAATGCCTTTAACAGAGCCTATTTGTATATTTAGTACAGTACACTCCAGTATTCCTCTTTAATTTCCCAAAGCTATTGAAATGAGATAATTAAATTGTATGGGCTCTCAGTAATTAAGATGCCAGGCTAAGATCATGGTTTTATTTCTTAGAAATGACTCCAATCCTAAATCTTTTAAGCATGTAGTCAGTATTTCTATTACTGTTCCTTCAAAATACATTGTATTGATATTATATGTGTCTCAGCTGGCTTTAACTTCCAGTACTGAAATCCTGTGTTCACATAATGCATTCCTGCTTCTGGCAAGATTTTTAAAACATTTGAAATTTAAAATTAAAAAAAAAAAAAAGAAAATTATCTGGTGTATTAGCTGAGAGATGAGGAAGTAGAGCTGTCTTGATGGAAAGTACAGTTTACCAGATGCTGTTGTGTATGAGTTGGAATGCAACATTTTACATATGGCTTTGTATTATTTGTAGACTGGCTCAATAGGTGGGAGTCAGATTAATTTCAAGGTAGTGGTATTTTTATTTCACTATTATTGTATTCCCGACCACAATACCACACTAACTACTCCACTGTCTCCACTGCAAAACTTGCTTGTGACATGTTTGTCTGCAGCTGACTGCTGGTGGATATAGTCAGGATGTAAGGTGTTAGTAGTGAAATTATTCCTGCAACTGGAATATCTATGCAAATCAATCATAGCAAGATTGTAACAGATAAAATCTCAAGGGATTTAAATAGACATAAGAAGTGCTGATCCTTCATATTTTCAGTTCAGGGAGCTAGCTTTGCCTTTCCACAGAATTTAGTTTAGATCACATGGATATGTAAGCTTCTTCTAACAGCTTCTGTGGGAACAGCATGCATAACCTGTAGCCCACGTGGATCTCTTACTGGGGAGCACAGTTAATTTTCAGTCAGTGCAAGGACTGAGGAGTCAGCAGAGCTGGATTTTCTAACATTCCCATGAGGAAACTGGAGACTTTTTAGCTGAAGTCTGAGTGAGCAGAAGGAATAAATGCGGTCTCAGGAATATGCAGTTGCAAGCAGATATTTGAAGTGGATTTTGGTAGCTTACCCAGGAAGAGTGCAGTAATTTTAACAGCTAATGATACTGAGAAAATCTGAGTACCACGCTGCTCATCCTTCCTCAATGCATAATAAAAATCTTGTAGTTGTTCTTTTTGAGTGTGACTTCCTGACTGATGAAGAGAGTCCGTGCTCCTGCCAGTGCTTCCCAGGGAACTCCGTCACTCTGCTCATATTAGTAGCTGTTCCTCAAATGCTGTGGCAAAATAGCATTTACTGCTGACCAAGTGAGAAGACAAGAAAACTTTTTTTCTGTAATGAGTTGTGTGCTACTATTATGCTGATGCCTTTCCAGCCAGATTAGCCTTCCTGGGGAACTGCACCACCACTGTCTGCCCTCTGGTAAACCACAAGGGAAGATTTTGCCAGTCAGATGCTGACATAACCTTATCTGCTGTGTCATTTCCAGAACATCTGTCTAAAATCTCAACTACATTATTTGTTTTAACAGGTTTTACTATATTGGATCAGATTTTAAATGATGCTGTTGTGATGAGTCAGTCCTTCATCCTTTCAGCCTGTCACTTTCCTTTTCCTCAGGTGATTATGTTGAAGTTTTCCCGCGTTTGCTTGATGAAATGGGATGGGGATTCACTTATATTCCTTATATAGTTGTATGACTTACTCTTGGAAAATCTATGAAGGATCACACTTTAAGAGTTTTAAGAATAGTGATCACAGAGAAGCGTAAAAGATTAATTCTGATTTGCCAGGCATCATCTGGCTTTTGTGAAGCAAATGAGTGCAAGCAACAATTGAGCACCATGGAAACATGGTTTCCAAGGGATTACAACTCTCTGTAGTGTAAGGATGTATGTAAGATCTAATTTTTTGTCTGGGAATTCTAAGCTCTTTCTTCTGAGAGTGCCTCTGTCCACTGAAGTCCAGGGAGAGGTGAGGAATTGGAGTGGTTTGTTCTTGTTTGTAAATCCTGCCTGAGGTTTACTCTTATTTATTTTCCAAGCTTTGCTCAGTGAGCAACTTCTGGATGCACGTTCTGATGTGACCAATGTACAACACAGCCCGAGCAGCTCATTCTAATTCCTGAAGTTGTTTCTTTACCTCCTTTGCATAAGGAATATTGAATCGTCACCTAGCACAAATGGTGCTGAGCATTATTGCTCAGTAGTGTGGGAAAGATGTTTCCATGGCTATGAATTTCTCCTGTAGAAGCAGTTTTCCATGGGGCAGCAGGGTGAGTAGCCAACGATATTAGAATGGACGACAGCACGGTTAACAGTGCTCCTTAGATAAACAGTGTGGATTCCAGTCCTTGTACCCAACATTGATTGAAATCAAAATGGAACAGCTTTTAAAGGGGAAGTGGGGAAGACAGAAAGAGGGAGGCTCCTTTCGCCTATGGGCCAGTGACCTGTGAATTTAGGAAGAGGAGTGATTAAGCAGAGGTCCAAAGTTTGCACCCCGTGTTCTTTTTGCTTGGCTGAATAAAAGGACCCTTAATATTTTGTATTACTGAGACAAAGTTTGTTTAGTCCATTCCCTACCAAAGAGCAAAGAATACATCCTGCATATAGAGTTAGGGCAGTTGGCGTGGGAGGAAAAGAGGCCCATTGCTAATCTCAGGGGTCATCTGCTCCAGAAGTTACTTCTACAGTTAACCTGCATTTCTAAATTCCATAGAGACAAATAGTTCTGTGTATGGCTGGACCTTGAAGCCACCCACCATCCAGCATTGTATATTGGCTAGTCAGCTTTCTGATTATCGCTGTGAAGGGAATGGACATGGACAGCTTAAGGTGTGGATTCTACTAATAAGCTTAAACTTTGAATGCTAGTGCTGCGATACACAGGCTTAAATACTTTATTTGGAGTTACTCCTTCTCTTAAGGAGAGGTGCTGAGTCATAAGTTGGGCATTGAATGCTTGAAGGGAATTTGAATAAAATTTTTGTGGCCAGGATAGCCTTTAGAAGCTCTCTTTCCCCCATCAAATTACATACCCATGACAGTTAATTTAAAAATAAGTTTAATATTCCAGACCACAAGTAACACTGAAACATACCTACACATTGCAAACAATTGTATTGTTCTGTATTTAATACTTGCTTTCTCTTTCGCAGCTCAATGTGATAATCTTGATTCCTTGAGGGGAAAAATAAAACTCTTTGAAGCTGTTTGAAATCATTTCCTGTTCTTAATAGCAGAGACACTTGCAGTTCCTACTCACAGACTTTATACTGTTAAATGAGTGAATGTGTATCTGCTACATATGGAAAGTATGAACAGCATCATAGCTGCAGTTGCTGATGCTGCATTCAGATTGTGCAAACCAAGGGTTCAGCCTAAATGGATCCAAGCTTCAGCATTCTTGATGTAGTCAGGTATCAACAGAGCACCCACAGTAATTCTTTAATCACTTCTGCATACTTTCTGGCTTTTTGTAATCAGCGTAGTAGAACTGCCACGTCCTCCTCTGTCGTAGTGATCAAGTAGGCTGTGAGCAATGAAGCTGCTTTCTGAATGCAGTGTCTCACATTTTCGGCAGACAAGGATTTCACATTTTGGACACATTTTTCCAGAATGTGGTTGCCTTAAAGAACATATTTCCTCCCGTGCTGGCTTCAGATTTTTGGAACCTTTCCTGTGTAAGCATCTCTTCTTGTCTTCAAAACTCTGACTCCTTCCCTGAGGGCTGGAACAGTCAGAGGAAAGAAAGGTGACAAGTTTAACCTACGTATTTTCTAAATGAATGACATCACCAGGAGCAGTTACTGTTGATATATGAATCCTTACTGAGGTTCTGTGACACACTACGAGCAGGTGCAGTGTATGATCTCCCGCAGAGAACAGGAGTGGATAGAAAATAGAGAAAACTGGCTCTGGTGTTATGACAGCAGTGACAAGCCATTGTTTTTTTAAACACAGAATTATTACAAGGACTGTCCATCACTACTTAAGCAAAAAATGTAAAATAAAAAAACTCAAGTTAGCCGGTTAGACAGGCTCTTCAGTTCTTCAGTATTCACTTTTTCTGTGAGTAATCATGACATACCCTCATGCATGAAAACAAATTCCATACAGATATGTGCATCTAAATTAAAGGCTCCTGATATAATAGACTTCATCGACACTATTGTAAGGGTTATTTTTCTCCTAGCATGCAGAAATAATTATGCTAGCTCATAGACAAGCCCTATCTTGTACTGCCTTTGGATAGAGGTTGAAGAGCTGGAAGAAAAGCAGCTTTGAAATACTACATTTTATACAAAATAGTACCGTTGCAGGTTAGGGTCATGGTTCATATTCACCAACAAGAGCTCACAAACCAGTGCTGAATAGCAGAGATCTTCTGATTTAGCTACACAATTGTGAAAGTTGTGTAGGTCCTGATGGCCTGAATCTAGTCTAAACAGTGCCATGCAGTATGTCTCCAAAAAACATCCAGTAAAACCTGAAGACTCTCTTTCCATTGATGTGATTAATGTGTTATTGCTTTTTTTAGATAAAGCTGGGAAAAAACTGTCACTTTCAAATTACTGTCAAGGCCTGCACAGCATGGTTTTGCTGCTTAAGGTGACGTCTGCCTCTAGAATGCATGCTTTAGTAGAACTGTGGATAATAAAGGCAATTCAAGCTCTAGTTCACTAACTTCTTGGATCCTTGCACCTTCCAGTCCAGTTCCCCGTGAGTGCAACAAGATAAGTTCCAAAGCAGAGCTCTTGTTATCAATTGTTTGGCAGTTGCACTGATCGAAAGAATCTGGCTCTTAGAACCATCTCTGGCCTGTTTATTTTAATCTTATATCAAGCTTGTAACCAGTTGCTGTGACTGTCAGACTTAATGTAGTTAGCTGAGTAATTGCTGCGACTTGCGTGTACTTCCTGCTAAGACAGTAATTTCATGATCATTAGCAAAGACAGACTCTTTTTAGGAGGTCTGCATAGAAAATAGGTTTTGTAATGGATGAGGAAAGTCACTTTAAGATTTTATCATGATACATACACTATATTTACCTCCTGTTAAGGAGAAGTAACATCAAACACAAGTACTCAAGAAGAGAATTTCAAATCCCATGAGAATGATGGAACTATGTCAAATCTAACAGACCACAGAGCAGTAAGCTCTAGTACGTTTTCGACTCCTTGCTCACACTGGTGATAAAAGGAATAGTTTTCCATTACTTGTCTTTTTTTTTAATCCCTCTTCCAAAAAGCAGCAAGCACAAAGACACTATTGTAGGGAAGATATGTAGTAGGACTTGGTAGCTGTAACTTTTCAACACGGATTTTGGGTGCTGCTGCATTGCTGCTGTTTGTGGCACCCTGCAGCTAGAGTTACTTAATTGGTGCAACAAAACCTGTTTTTTTCTGGAAATGGCTCTGGGCAGCTGGAATGTATGTGGAGATACGAAGATACCGCCCCTCCAAAATTGTCTTGACTGGATGGGGAGAGGAATCATGAAATGATTAAAAGAAGAATATGCAGATACCCAAAACCTGGAGACCTTAAATTCATACATACGTCTGTGAGTGGCTTGCTACTGTTCAGATGAAGTTGTTTAATTAGCCTGTAACAATTTCCTTGTTTATGAAACTATTAATACAGCAGAACATACAAAGGTGTTTCTGGCTCTTTGAGGTGCACTGGAAATGTTTATAAATAAATTTATCATTTGAATAAGTTTACAAAATAGAATCTCAGATCTACTTACAGTTTATTCCTAGGAGACCCAGAGAAGAGACTCAGTCCAGAAAATCTTTTCTTAAATATTCGCTCCCGCTTCTTTCGGTTGTGTTTCCCATCTCCTATGCTTTCTTCTGTAAGTTCCTTCTTTCCTTTCTGCCAGCTCATTTTATCTGTTGTAACAGCAGCACCTGCTTAGATGAAAGCAGAAGTCTGAATAGCTTTTTGAAATAGTCTCTCCCTTACTGTGTTGCACCTGGCAAATTCTCGCTCTGTTTCTCTACAAACCTGTAAGGTTCCTGGCTATGCGGAAGGCTTAGCAGAGATCAGCAAGCAGATGCTTTCCATCAGATGGAACAAGTGTGTGCTTTGAAAAATCCTGCAGCCACAAGGCAAATCTAGCTATTCTTCCTCAACCGCTATCCCACAAGATTATGGAAAGGAGGCTTGGGCATTGAACATAATAAATACTTCCTTTTCCGTGCACTCTTTCATGATTAGGCTCATTGGTGAAAAGCAAGAAAGGAGGAGGAGGCTCATTTGATAAAGGAGCCAGGAGCCAACAAAACAGTTTTGCACAGAGAACAGAAGCAGACAGACAAATGTTGTGAGATGGAACATACACTGCAATGCAAAAACCAGAACCCTGGAAAGATGAAGAACCAACTGGGGATTTTAGTTAAGGCTTGGAAATTGTTTCCTCTTTCTTTTGATGAAGCAGTTGATTAGGTGCATTTCCGCATTGCATTGCTTTGTCTCCAAGAATTATCCCTTCAGCCTCACTGATCAAATTAGTCTCTCTGCTCTACATTTGATACTTAGTAATTGCATTAACTTTTGGTTGCTTGGCTTGGAGGGTACTGTCCAGCCCCTCCTAATGACTGGAAGTGCTTGTCTGTTTCTAACTGTTGTTTAAAATATTTTCGACTAATCTTCCATGGATCTTCCTCTAAAACAAGGCATACAAACTTTGTAGTCTGTATCAAAAACAAAACCAACCGTTCTGATACTTTTTTACATACTTTTCTGATTTTATCCTTTATCCCTTTCATTCCTTGCTCTCAACTACCCACTGAAACCAGATTTTTAAATGCAGTGTTCCATAACTAGTTTTTACAGTAGGATAAATGCAGAAAATAGGATCTCAGTGTGCCAGTGCTTTACAAGATCAGTCCCTAAAACTGTTTTTCATTGTCGTAATTATTTACCAAAAATATATGTTGACCTATTTACAAGAAAAACGTAAATTCCTAGAATGAGCAATAAGCAATACATCTTGCTATCATGCTTGGTAATGAGACCTCCAGCTTTTAACAAAACTTAGATAAATTGGAATTGTTTCTTCACAAATGGCAGAATATATTTTTAAAATAATTTTATGAAATAAACTAAAATCAGTTCATTGACCTGCACAAGGAAGCTGGCAGTAACTGATGAGCAAATAAAAGTTGTGAATGAAAGAAAACTAACCCCTTTATAATTAAAAGAATTCAGTTTTTAATTTGTATCAAAATAATCTGCAAGTTCAAGGCCCATATTAGGCATACAGTGGTGTTGAGGTGAAGCCTTGCAGAACAGAGCAATCTTTGGCAAACAAAAAGCAGCAGCTGGGGAGGCAGGAATCTGTCTTACCTCTAAGAAGTGAGCTTCAAAGGCTTTTGCTGCAGGATCTTTCAGTACTAATTCCTCTTGTCTAAAAGATCAAGAGAAGAAAATGTAACATTGAAAGTACAGGTGTAACTGTATGAAAATTGGTGGCAAAAAATAGAAGATACACAGAAGGGATCTTTTCTAAAGCCTTTTAGTCAACAATAATAACATACTGAATAATTTTAATTTCACTTCTTCAAACAGGGTATTATTTGGCTTTCTATCCAATGCAACTCTAAGGATGTAGGTGGAATTCCTTCTATACTTGTTTAAATGTGTTGCTGTATCAGAAGATTTGAATATCCAGAATTTTAATGTCTTGCTTTTCTTCCTGGCTTAAATCTTGTGAAACTTGACTACTGTTGACTTCAATATACTGATTAATTGCCACAACTTTTATATTTAACAACTGCGATAGCAGGTCTTAGCTTTGTTAGCTAAAGTAATCAGTAATAATGTTATCATAGCCAGCCCTGAGATTTATGTTTTTATGCAGTCGGTTATTTAACAAGTAGCTCAGTGGCTCTTTACAACAGAAATCCTGCTTGAGATCTGGGAGACAATTAGTTTCCTTCAATTAAACAACAGCGTACAACACCTTCAGGAGTCTCTGTGTTACCTCTGCATGCTGTCTCTGAAAAGAAAGGTCTGCCTTGCTAAAAATGCAAGTACCTGCTAGACTATCGATGTCAAAACTGATCCACAGTGATATTACTTTCATTCCTGGACTACTTGAACAGCAGATTGGTGTCTCTGTATGTGCTATCATATTTATATGATTTCAGGACTAACTATGAATTACAGAAGGGATAAAAAAAAGCAAATTACAAACGATACTGACAATTTTCCCTACCCAGGTCTGGCAGGATGTAGGAAAAATATTTTCCACAAATGGAGCATCTCCACAGCAACCCCTCCAATCGCAGTAGCACACAGCAGGCTGCAGCCAGATGATACATCCTGAGATAAAGAACAGAGCAATAGGTAAAACTTTGTGGCAGGGACTGTCAAGCAAACATGCAGGGCAAAGGGTGCCAGACAGGAAGAGAGGTCAGGAGAGGGGAAATGATACGACAGCAACTTGGGGAAGATTTCTGTGTCCCCAGGCTGCAGCTTTTCTGTGTCAAGTAAGGTTGGTTCGAATTCTGACCATATTCTTTCTGCCACCACAGGGTGTCTCTGCATCTCCTCAAACACTGAAGGCTTTGACAGCCTTCAACACCAACCTGTGGTCTCTTTCAAGGGAGTGTAGGGCTAAAGGGAAATAACCCCCTCTTAGCAGCGGATTGTCTTCAGGATCACAAGCCTGCTTGGGGTAGAATGGTGATGCCTTTGCTAGTGGGAATTTCTTCATTTGAAGATAAAGCCACAGTACAGTGATGCACCTCAATTGGTTTTAAGGGCTCTCCCCTACAGGACTGAAACAAGCTGTGGCATGTGATGTGGCACACTGACCTAGATCAAGCTCACTCTGCTGGTGCAGGGCTAGCAAGGTTTGAGGCACTCTCGCTGTACTGACACTCTTTCTGCTACAGCAGACAATCTCTCTGTGCCCTTTACCTTTGTGCTCATGTGCTTAGGATAATTTGACAGAAATAAAGTTGTGTGTTTGTATCAGATGTGGATTAAGTTAATTCTAACATCAATAAGGGCAGAACAATAGAAAAACTGAAAAACACTTGAAATACACTAGCTCAACTACTAACAGTTCACAAAACAGAGGCTGATTAAATTTTGTCTACCTAATTATGTATCTCTTCCCAAGGCCCCATTCTATTTTCCTGGCAGTAAGTAAATACAATCTGAGAATGAGGTGAACATAGTTATGGAGATGATGACTGTCCATCAGTGGTCATCATAAATGCAGGAGCATAACATCTTTGTGTCCTAGAAGATGGAAGTGTTGCTCTTTAGACTTTAGCTTACCTCTCCAACCACTTCTAATATGTTACTTAATTAGTGTTTGTCTTGGAAGTGATCTTACTCAGTAATCTCTGCCCTGAGCACAACCCAGTTTCTGCAACCTTTTTCATGTGAAACTACTTGTGGAAAAAGGAATGGTCCAAATGAGAGTTTTCCTTGTGTGGAAAAGAAAGAAAAGGAAGGAAGGAAGGAAGGAAGGAAGGAAGGAAGGAAGGAAGGAAGGAAGGAAGGAAGGAAGGAAGGAAGGAAGGAAGGAAGGAAGGAAGGAAGGAAGGAAAGAAGGAAGGAAGGAAGGAAGGAAAATGAATTCAAGGATTGAAATGAAACTAGTGATCTGGACTTCGACTTAGGAAACAGTTGAGCATCCTAGTATCTGGGCTGTGTATTGCTGCTGTGGGTGTTCTCATATTCACTGGTTATTTTTCTTCTTCCCATGAAAACCTTCAACTTGTTGATAGCAAGCTTAGGAACTGAGACTGACACTTTACCCTCCACCTCAGCATTTGCCTGTTGCTTAGAGGAACAGGTCATCTTGTCCTTGGCTTCAAACATGTAGAGAACACAGATTTAATCTGATGATGCTGTTGTACTTTATCCCCAGCAGGCACCCCAAGATCAGGCACCCCAAGATCTGGGGTCTAGATATGTACAAAAGTTCCTCAGTGCTCTCTAGGTAAGCCCTTACCTTACTTGGGTATATGCCTGTTTCTAAAGGCTCACAGTAGCTCTCACTGAAATGGGAAGTTTGTGAAGTGTCAGGCAGTGGTGTTTGGTGTGGTGCTTCCACAAGTAAAGCAGAACAAACCACCAGTGGGGACAACAAGGTTAAGTTCCCACTTCTCTTAAAAGCTGTGTTATCTTTTATCCTCTTTGGCCTTTATGTAGGGTATTGCCTTGGTTCAAGTGCACAAGAGCACGTTCTGCTTCAGTGGAAGTTTGGCTGTACGAGGGAGCTAAAGAAATGCTGACTTTAATGAAGGAGATTCAAAGTGGAGAGTGGCTGCCCTGATGTAGGTTTAGTGGGAGTCAAAGGCTGCAAGAAGCCCAAGGCAGAAGCACATGAGCTTCATTGGCAGCTGATATACTTCATTTTGAAGATCAAAGTTAGAAAATAATGGTCGATCCAGTAGCTCGCCTGCCTCTAGTTTTGCTGTACACTGAGTAGCGATTACAACCCTGACAGCTGCTTTTTGTTCGCAAGTACTCACTCATGACAGCACGGACCGAACTGCAATCCCTCTCTGCTGTTTTGTTTTGTTTTGTTTCTAGAAAGGGGAGGAAGGAAGAAGATGGCATAGACAAAGGCAATCTCCTCACACCTGCCGTCGTAGCGAGCCCAGCCCTGGAGCCGCACCCCAGGCTCCTGCTGCTCGCCGCGGGGAGGCGGTGCGGGCGGAGCGGCGCTGCGTTTCCATGAGTCACTCCAGGACTTTCTGCTGCCTGCCGCGAGGTGGGGAGGGGGTACCTCCGTGCCGACGTCCTACTCCGTGATGTGAGGCACAGGCATGCTCAGTAGCTGGTGCCTACCCCTCCTCTCTCGGCAGCGGTGCCTACAACACTGAGAGACCGCCGGCAGCCGGAGCGGGGCCGGAAAGCCATCTTTGCGGGAGCGGAGGCAGCGGCGGTCGGGAGCCATGTGAGTGCCCGCGGCCGCCAGCAGCGAGCAGAGCCGGGCTCTCCCGCGACCGCCGGTGGGCTCGGTGCCTGCGAAGCGGGCGGGGGCCGGGGCCGGGGCCGGGGCCGGGGGCGAGACGGTGTCTGGAGCCGCCGCAGCCCTTGTGGGTGGCACCCGCGCGGCCGCCGGCTCTGGGGCGCGGGGCTGGGTGGACGCGAGCCGGGCGGCGGAGCGCCGGCTGGGGCTGTCATCGCTGTGCGCGTAGCCGGCGGGCAGCGGGGAGCTAACTCGGGTGAACAGTCGAAATGCTGGGCCGGGATCCTCAACAGGTGTAGGGTTCTTGAACAGTCTGAGTCACTCAGCGGCGCTGAGCCGCGGCTGCCGAGTCCTGTTTATTTTCGCCGTTTGATGAAACGCTTTCCTAAATAGTCGCTGGCTAATCCGCTCAGCCGCGCCGCACCCGCGACCAAGGGCCCCTGTCTGCAGGGCTCGGTGATTATCTGTTGCTTCTTGTTTGTATCCCTTTAAATCTCTTCCAAATCTTTCAGTTCAGCATTAACAAAAGCGATGCTCTCTGCTAGACAGTGATGAAACCCCCAAAGTCAATTCTTAAATCAGAACCGTGCTTAGTTAAGTAGAAATTGATCTGAACTGTGTTCATTCACAAAAAAAAATCTGGTGCCTAAACGCACGATTTTACTATCATCTCAATTCATTGCTCGTTCACAGTCACTCCTAAGGGACAGCTGGAGATGTCTTAAACAGTCTCAGGGAGTGCTACACAGCAGAAAGGAGTGGATGGGGCTGGAAAGCTGTGGACTTGGGTGGTGGTGGGAGAACTTGGGCTCGGCTGATTCATAGAAGAAGTGGAAACAGCCTTGAGTGTAGAAGCACACATTTTGGATTGTTGGCTTTTTTCTTAACGCTGTCTTAGACAATAAGCTTTTATCCATGTTGCCTGAAAGGTTTTCAAGGCAGAGTCCTCTTTGGAAGTCAGAAAACTGCAATCTAAAGGAAATCCTTTATGTAAACACTGAACTTGATCTGGTAAAAAGCAGGTTCATTGTAAGCTTCTGTTGCCTAGTTGTGTTTATATCAAGAGGCAGGTGATGACGTCAAATACGTTTGTTTGTATGTGAGCTGTTCTTCAATGATTAATACAAGTGCTTGCTGTTGTGGCGTTACACAATTGAAACTGTTCCAACATGAAGCAATAACTTGGATAACGTTTGTCTTAACCTATGTATATTTCAGTCTTGGGGTATTTAGTGTGGTGCTCATGAGAATTTGTAAATAAAAGCAGAAAAAGTGAGGTGATGCTAGTAGAACTGGGTTGTGCTTCTGTAAGGGACTTGCATCAGACTTCTGACAGGAGTTAGATGGAAAAGAGAAAGCAGTTTTTGTCTGTTTTGACAATATAGACTTTCAATTTGATAACTGAAACAAATCCATAACAAATAAGCTGCTCATAATTGGCAGCGTCACTGTAAGCTGGCTTCTGTTTCATTGCCAGGTATTGATATGAAGACTTTTTTTTGGGGGGGTGAGGGGGGAACATCTGCATGAATATCATGCCACAGTGGCTTCTGAGTTAGTGATGAACATGAGAGATAAATGTACACTTAGCTACGGACTTGTAGCAGCAGCTACTTTCATACTTCACAGGACTATAACAGCTAACTGCTAGTGGCAATTAGAGGTTATCTCTGCTGTTACTCCTATAGAATGTTGCAAACATGGACACGTTTCCTGCATGTGTATGTGGATGTGCACTTGAGATAGAATGCTGTGTCTTCAGCTGGTGTGACATAGCATCATTAGTTTTTTACCGTAAGGGCAATGGTGCAGGTTGCCCAGAGACGTGCATTCTCCATTCCTGGAGACATTCAAAGTCAGGCTGGACGAGGTTTTGAGCATTCTGATTTAGCTGTAGGTCTCCCTGTTCGTTGCAGGCGAGTTGGACTACATGGCCTTTAGGGGTCCCTTCTAACTCAAACGATTCTATGATTCAGTACAGAACTCTTTCACTGGGTTGTGGGTATACAGCTGTACTCCCAAAGTACTTTCCCAGTTTTCAATGACTTGAGGCTCAGTGAGTTTGTGAACCAGAGGGAACATCTTTATATTTCATGATTCTCAATGGATTTTGCTGTTATTCTTTCATGAAGGTGTCCAGTTGCTCCATCGGCTGTGTCCAGTAGCAAGGAGCTCCACAACTGAGCTGTGCAGGCTGTGAAACTGCTTCCTGTTGGTTTTGAGCTTGCAGGTATCAGTTTCACTCCGATCTCCTACTCTGACATTGGAAATATGTTCACCGCTTTCTCTGTGGCTCATGATTCTGCACTCCAGCAGACCTGCACTGCTTTACATCAGGTGAGAATCTGTCCCTGTGGTCTCTGTAGCAGTGGGCAGAATCCAGGGCAGGTGACACACATTCAGCCAACAGGCAACTTTCTCTTCGGTGAAGGCAGAGGAGAGGAAGTTGTGGCATAAAAAGGTTGAATGAAAGAAGAGGGATATAAAAGGGATCTACAGTGAGAATGAAGAAGAGTTGGATGTTGCCCAGTGTAGCTGGGAGGGTTGTTCCAGATGCAAGGGAGAAGACAAAAATCTGCTTGGAAGAGATATGAGGAGCAGTGAAGGGAGATGAGTAGTCAAAAATGGTGCTCAGATCTGAGGTGCTTATAGGCATTGTTTAGCTCTGGAAAATAAACTAACAGCAGCAGGTGAGGTGCATGGTTTTGTTTCTTTTACAGGGTCACATCTCAATAGGTAATTATATCTAATAGAAGCTTATGGCATCATGTCATCTGCTGTTTACAGATAGGTCAGTGACCAGACAGCAGGGTGCCTTTGATTGCATTAATCCAACATAAGCTCTATTTCAGGGTACTACTTTCTGAGACAAGCAGCAAAACAAAGCACCTGGCTCTCCCCAGGGCAGAATTGCATCTCTAGATCTCATTCCTAGGGCAGCAGTTTCTAAAATAAATAAATAAAATTATGCTTGCTTCGAAGCAGCAAGGAGAAGATCCTGGAGGAGGTGGCTGGGATTAAAATGCTTCTACCAATTGTAATGAATATGTTCAGGTAGAATTTCTGTTCAGTTTTTCTGAAACGAGTGGCATGACGATCTCCTGCTGTTAGGAGAGTTGTACTTAGCCCTCCTCCTGTGGACATAATTTTATGGAACTCAGCAAAATCTCTCTACCACGCCATTCCTTCATACTGAGCAGCAGAGCCAAACCAATTTAGCGCAGCTCTCTTTGTGATCCTAATCCATTGCATGGGGAGTTCAGTGGGTTGCAAAGTGAGTATGCCCGGTGTTTGTCCTAGGAAATTATAGATGGGATGAATTTTGTAAGTGTGGCAGCACTTCCATGCTGGTAAGTGTCTGCATTCCCCTAGAAATACTTTCCAAAAGAGCTCTGGAAATCCATGGTGGCAGAAAGATTTTGGTCCCCTGGTACTCTTGGGCTTTTGCATCTTACGGTCAGGTGCCTCAGACTCAGAGAAGCTAGATTGTTTTGGTATTTTCACACATATATATTTCTCTGTACAGTGAGTCAAAGGGTCCAATGGTTTGAGGGTCCTGTAGTATTGATTCATGCAGGGTTCTTCGTGTGCAGCAGTAGAAATAAATGCTGCCAACTCATGTTAGACATCATTCCTGTTGCATGCACTTGCGCTTTGAAATAAGGGTGTCCCATACAGGTCACAAATCTTTTGGATATTTAGATGATGAGTGATTGAAAGTGTGGAAATCAAACTGAATGTTGTCTTGAGGACTTCTGTGAAGAATTAAATACCAGAATGAAGACAATGAAAATTATCTGTGATAAGCACAGGCAAAGCGAATATTTTTCACAACAAACATTCTTGAAAATAGGCTTAGTAGGCTAATATGAGGTAGGTGAAACCCAAATATATTTAATTCAGTGATCTCTTTCCTTGGAACATGTTTGAGTTGACCTGCAGGTGGTTTGTGTAGATAGTTCCAGCAGCAGAATAATTTATAGGATACTTGAAGTGGTTTTATTAGAAGCTGAACTAGTCTGCCAAAGGAGCATTTCTCCTTTTTAAATGCTTTTTACTCAATTAAGATCTTGCTGAAAAATGGATATTTAGAGCACCAGGCAAATCCATGTTTGTGTACTCAGGTATGTACTGCTCCCAGGAGGAACTGGCGTAGTTCAAGAAAAGAGCTTGGTATTAAGTGTCCTTTTCCCCTTCATTTCACTGCCCTTCAGCCAGGATACATGGTAGATTCTCACTGGCAGCTTTAGCAAAATGTTTATGGTGCCCTGGAAGGGGCCGTACAGACTGTCCCAAATAAGTACAAATGAGTGAACAGCTCATCTTAGGCAATTACGACTTACAGAGAATATCCTCTCACCTGCGTCATTCAGTGCTGTGTACTGTCATTACTCGTAGCCATTACCAGGAATTAACTATGATGGCGTTTTTTAATGATGCAATTGCTTTTTCTCTGTCTGGACTTGACCCCTCTAAACTCATTTCCTTTATCCACTGAGCTATCATCAAATGATTGCAAGGTTGATTTTTCACTGTTCAGTTATGGAAAACCTTATGTTTTCTTAAAAGGTGGTAACTCATTGAAATAGATCTGTCTATACTTTTGCAAGTGTTTTGTCAGTTTGAATTATATTGTAGGTGAAATAATTAGAATGGAAGTTTCTGATCAAATGATCTGAAATACCTAATCAAGTTCCTTGATCTCTTCAGATACAAAATTTAATGAGAAGTTTACAGGAAAAAAAAAAAAAAAAAAGCAAGTCTTCTATTTCAGAGTAAATGAGAAAGAAATTTCTGAAGTGGCAACTCACATCTGCTGGACTCAGTATCACAAGGTCACCTAAAAGGATGACTTTTCAGAACATCAAAACCATATTATTTCATTTCAGTATTTTTTGTTGGTTTGTTTTTCAGTGGTATTTAAATGTAAATCAGTAATCATGTTGAAACCAAGTGTTGTCACCACATATTTATACATCAGAGCTGGAGTTTGCCTGTGTTTTCGAAGCACCAAGTAGCTGACCATTTGTATTTGTGGGGATTCAGTGCCGTGAACTTCTCTAGTTTTTAGTATTATAAAATATGGCAAACAGCATGTGGAATTGAGACAGCCTTTGCAAGAAGTCAGAGAAATAGAATTGATAGGCAGTGGGAATACACCAGAGGCTGTGATGTGTCCTGTTTCTGGAGTTAACTAGGAGAGGAAGTGTCCACAGTTTACAAACTCCTTACATGATCAACGAAAGAATTGAAGAGAGTATTTCCTGGCAATATAGTGATGAACTGCTGTTAGTACATAGTACATAATACCGGATATGCTGATTTTCTTTTAAGACGTTCCTATCAGATCAAGGTGGATATTTATATGATTGAACTTTAAAATTTTAATTGGAGAATGAAATTGAAGACTTGAACAGCATTGAAAATGCAGTCATTGCTGGGAAAAGGTTTTTTTTTTATTTCACATTTCTGCATGTGGGGAAATATTTTACCAAATTATGGAACAGACTTCTTTGCGTTCTTTGAAATGAAGTTGCAAGTTTTGTTTTTTAAATAACCTTTTAAAGCACTGCTATATGTGTGTTTGGGAATGTTGTTTGGAGAACTGTTTTTGGAGATATTAAAAAATCTGACCAGAAGATGTCTCAAGTAACCTGGTCTTGTGGGCCCTGTTTTCAGTTGGACAGGATGACCTCCCCTTCCAACCTCAGCCCTTCATGATTCTGTTTGAAAAACATCACTCACAAATGAATATGTTAAAAGTAAACATTTGACTGTTTCCCAATCATTCAGGTTTTCAACTTTTTCATCTAGTATGGATGGAAATTTCAGGTTGAGGGTTAGAAGATGGATTTTGTTGTATTTCACTAAATTTTAAATTTCTGTAGAGTAGATAAGTTGTTCCAGCAATAATATAGCAGAATAATATTATATATATCAGAATAACAGAAACAAGGCTGTACCTAAGTGGAACAGCACAGTCAAGTACAAAGGAATCAGACCAAAGGTTACACATTACAACTTAGTAATCTTTCATCCTTTTTACTGTACCCCTTACGTATAGTGTTCAGGAAGAGAGGAAGTGTTGGTGATTTTTTTTAAAATAAATAATAAATAAAAAAAAGCAGATCACTGGAATACATTATTAAATTTGGCTTGAATTCAAGTGCTCATATTCCTCCCACAGAGTACAAAATCCAGATTCCCTGCAAGCAAGCTTCCTCATTTTTCACATTCAATGCAATCTTCTCTAACTTGGTGTCTGCCTCTATCTCTCTAAACCACCTCTTGCAAAAGCTTGATAGATTTTGGTAGATGGGGAAAACCTTTCATTCTGTTCCTTTGTAAGTACTGTCTCAGTAGACTGCATGTTTAGTAAAACCGTACATGCTCATATCCAGTTAGGGTGTCTAAATCTGTAACAGAGGAAAAGCAAATCTCGCTGTCACATGCAGCAGGCTGGTTTTAGGTAAGGTTGCCAAGACCTTCTTGGTTATGACCCAGAAGGTATGGCTTTTGCAGTTTAGGTCCTTTAATTTTTTACTTGCTGATTTATTTAGCACAGTGTTGGCTGTTAAGCTAGTACAGCCACTGTGCGTGGTGGTAGTCTTGCTTCAGGGAATGGCTGTGGAAGGGACCCACAAGGATCATCAAGGCCAATCCCTGGCTCCTCAGAACCACTCAAAATCCAAACCCTGTGTCTGAGACCAATGGCCAAATGCTCACTGAACTCCAGCAGTTCAGGGCCATGACCACTGCCCTGGGGAGCCTGTGCTGTGCCCAACAACCCTATCAGCAAAGAACGTCTTCCTAACACCAACTCAACTGTCTCCTGATGCAGCTCCACGCCGTTCCCTCGGGTCCTGTCACTGGGAAGTCACACAGGAGCTTCATGGGCACACTCAGCGGGTAGTGCTCCTTACATCCATGCTGGTAGTTCTTCTTGGGCTGTCAAAAGCAGGACAGATCTTCAGTCTAGAATTCATGTATTTCAGAAGAAGAGATAAGGAGTGGGTCTTCCCAGTGAGCCTTGTGTACTGAAGTTCTTGCTGGAATTCATCTCTGAATCATCAGAGAGCAATAAGCCCAAAGTACTGAGCTCTGCGTAAGTGGGAATCTGCAAAGGAAAGGACTTAGGAATTGGCTCCATGAGCTTCTCAGCATCTTTTCACACCAAGGATATCAGTTTTGAGGAGGCAGAATTTCTGTAATGGGCTAGTTACCATTTTAGACCTGAGTCAGGCAATGTGCTGACTTTCTATATACATTTAGGTCCTGGCAAAGTTTCCCTAGAAACTATGAAAATCAGTAATCATCCTTGAGCTCACTTGCTGTCTTCTTCGGAAGCTTAATGGTTAGAAATTACATTTGTTCATTTGCGTTCACATATAAAAATAGCTCCTCTTTAATGTGCTAGTGAATCTGGCCCTACTTAGGGCCTTAATTATGGTGAGCTGCAGTAAGACAAAGGGCACTGCTGCTTGAAAACACAAACTTATCTACTGTCATACTGTCATCCTCCAGCTGTTGGCACAGATTATTGCATGGAAAGGTTCCTATAACACGCAAGGGTGTTTTGTGCGTAATTTTTGGAGTTTAGAAAGGAGTTCTAATACTAGACATTTCTTACTGCTCTGATCCTCAACAATGCTTACAAGGGAAAAAAAAACCTCTCTCTCATTTAGGTTGATCTGTGGAAAAGCTTTTTGAATTCTGGTTAGATTTGCTGATAGCTGCTGAATGTTCCCCTTCCTCGTTTCTTCATATGTCTCCAATAGCATCAATTTCCAGTGTGTGCACAGAAGATAGCTGCACCTGTCAGCTGTCACCCATGGTGACAATTCAAATAGGGAAAGGGGGAGGGAAGCAAAGAAACAAAGAGCTTTAATCAATAACAGCAAAAGGAAAGTTGTGACCTAATCCTGGAAAGTGTAAAGTGCTCTGTGCTATCACTGAGCAGCTAAAATGTTTGGCACTTTGTGTACCTGAGACATCCTCAGTGGGATCAAATCTTTCAAAACTGTTGACATAAGATATTTAGACTTGTCTATTTGTAAAAATGCAAAGATTCCTAAATAGGCTTCAGATTGAGCATCAGTAAGCAAAACTCTGGCAAGATGACTTTGCATCCCTTATAAAAGGGTGGGAGTGGTGAATACTGCAGGCTTGATTTCCTAGGATTGTTTTTGGCCAAATACTCATATTTGCAGGCGACAGAATTGTGTATAAATATGGCTGGTTTTGTTTTCCACCACAGATGCGCCAAATGGCAGAAGGATCTTTCCGGAAGACTTTGGCTTTCTAGTTGTTTCCCACACTTCTGAAGAAGCCTGAGATTCAGTGATAGCTTGTAGACCATCAGCTTATGTGAGAATTTCAAAGTAGAATTCTCTGAGCTGGTGTCAGTGTTGTAGCTGGGAGCCTTTCTGCTGATTGGGATCTAGGGAGAGCTCAGCCTGAGAGCGGGTACTGCCAGGATGAATCAGCAGGTATCTTCCTGGAAGTTATCGATAGTCTGTACATCCCGTGTGTTTAGCAGAAATCCCACCAGGCTATAAATGTCTGCTTCTGAAACGTTTGACTTCTTTCCAGCAAGGAGTGGTACAGTCATTCCCTGACAGCTGCGATACCTTCTCCCACACATCCATGAAGATCACACGCTGATGTTTTTTCGGCAATTTTGTTGACTAGATGATATACATACAGAAATATTTCAAGTCACTTAATGTTTTCTTTGCAGTGAACAAATTCTCCTAAGAAAACTAAGAGAAGGGAAAGAAAAGGCAGAATATATCACGTCACGGCATCTTGACACTAAGCTGCACATTTTGCATGTCATTTCCCAATTGCTTAGTGTACATTAAGCAATATGATCTATTTTATTTTATCTTTAAATAAATAACGTCTATATGTCTAGAGCAGCAAAGCTAAAGCTGAGACCCCTGCAGTACTGATTCATTGTCTTTGTTCTGACCTTGTTCGGACAATCAGTTTTATCCAGTTAACTGTAAGGAGGGTAAGTGGATTTGATTTTAAGTTCTGTGCAGAGACTGAAGTGTTTTAGCAGTAGAATGAGCTCCTAACTGTAACCATAACTGACAGATGCTTTCTTGTTCAACTCCCATCTGGCATAAGCCAGTTATGAACTATACAGGCTGATACTGTTTTCACTGCTGACTCCCAGAAAACTGGTTGCTGAGGACCTTCTTCAATATAGTTTTAGAAGTAAAGCCTCTTCTCAATCCTGAGCCCATTCTTCCCACCGTTCTTATCTCATGAGGAGTCAGGGTAGGGACGTATACCATGAAGAATGAAGGGA
Source organism: Meleagris gallopavo (assembly GCF_905368555.1). NCBI lineage: Eukaryota > Metazoa > Chordata > Aves > Galliformes > Phasianidae > Meleagris > Meleagris gallopavo. The sequence continues at coordinate 4,944,174 of NC_139414.1, read as the reverse complement.
CTTTGACTTATTATAAAACAACAATTCCAGAATCAGACATTAAGGGAAGGAAATGCATTAGTTTAATGTGTCAAATAAGGAGTGTGGATGAATCAAGAGGTGGTCTGCACCTTGGGAAAGGAAATACTCTTCTTAGGGAGAAGAGCAGAGCTTTGCACCCGTTAGTACTGTGAGAGTACAAGAGGTATCAAGATTCTGGAGTCACTTGCAGTAGTCTTGGAGAAAATGGTAGTTCTTGTACAAGTACTCCAGACACTGAATGGTTGCTAGTACTAAAGCCCTTTAGAAGATGAAGTGCTAACCAGCAGAGGAAAACAGAGCCCCAGAGATCAGATCTGCATAGGAAGTTAAATCTGAAATCCTTGGAGGATTCTCACTGGCTCTAGATCATGTTGCTAAACAGTTCTGTACAAATTAGCTTCACTCTGAGATGCTGCAGCAGCACAGCAAAGTTATGCTATCAAGTTAGATGGAAAGCATTAAAAAATGTAGAAAAAATGTAGCTCAGGAGGTTGTTCCCTATGAATTAAGCATTATATACTCTGCTGAACAAACCTGAAAAGTCTCCAAATATTGTAAAAAAACATCTAACGAGTTAACTAGTGACTAACCAAATGTTAATTTAAAACTGCATTTCATTTGTTATATTAAGTGTGGTGATACTGTTTGTGTTTGGTTTTATACTATCACTGCTTGTTTATAGGAGTGAATCTGGTTGACACTAAAGGAAACTGTTCCCCATCCAACCTGCTTGGAGTAGTTGTGCTTTGGTGTCTGGATATATGTGACCACTTGCAAAATGTTGAGTTGAAAAGATTTTCTGAAAGGCTTATGTTTATTTCTGTAACTTCTACTTTGAAACTGATGGTCATTGCTGTAAATAACAAAGGAGAACGTTTGATAAATATTTCCTCATATCTTTAAAAAACTGGCATCTAGGACCTATGGTGGAAAAAGTTGCAATAAATGAGGAATGCCTCTCATTTGAGGGGTGGTAGAGAAGTATTGTGAGTACTAGGCAAGGATAGCAACTCAGTAAGTGTATGGGGAAGAGGAGATGAATATAGGTGTTTACACTTGCAGCTTGCTATGCCAAACAAACATTCCATCTCTTGACAGCACCAGTCACGTAACAGTCCCTGGCAGCCAGGTGTCTTAGGCAGTGACTCATACACTGTATACAGTTCTCTGTTGTTTCACTGCAGATGGTCTAACTTGAAATGTGCCTTCCCTGAATCTTCTCCGTGGTGAATACGACTTGTCCATCGATGTTTGAGACCTCTCCCTTCCTGAGGCTGCTTCATTTAGATTTATCAATCTCCGAGCATCAGCTACACCTCCAAGGGATGGAGGGTTCCTAGCCTAACTTACCCTGGATATGGCCTTCCTCTCAGTCTGTGCTGTGATAGCAGTAGTGTGTTTCTGGGCTCTAACAGCAGAAATATAGCTAACAGGCAGCCAGTGGTGGTAGGAAACAGGACTGCTGTAATTCCTCGGTGCTGTCAAATAAACAAAGGGAATCCCTCTGCTCTGAGCTACAATTTCCTCTAATTTGGTCCAAGTATAGTCGTCTGCGTTTATTGATCTGGGCTTTCTTACTGAGAGAATAAACTAGGCAAAGTTGGCTTCTTTCTTTCATGTGGGACAAGACATTGCAGACTGAGGTCAGAAGAAAATTCACCTAGAGTATTTGAAGAATTAAGATGAGGGCCTTGACTCTTTTTTTTAAGCCAAGCAGAACTTCTGACTTCCAGAAAGACCTTTATATTTTTTTCTCTGCCAATCTCTAATTTATAAATTCTTATCTTGGGAGCAGTGCAGAAAAAAATCAGAATCATTAAAGTGGAGGCTACTTCTTTTACTTTAATTTCCTACATCAGACAGCAGCATTGTGGATGCCTCGGTGTTTGCAGAAATGCAAGGCATATGATCGCTAAAAGATCAACAGCCCAGTACTGTCACTTAAGGAAGACTTGAAATTTCAGGTTTTCTCTTTCCCAAACTCTTTTCATCAAGTAGTAGAACTAACTGTAAGTGTTATTGTTATGTATATGCAGATGTAGAGAGATGCTCATGCTAAGCCATTCTTTCCCAGTTCCTAGTTAAAGGGCTTTTTGGACAAAAGTTGACGAGCTTTGTTTGTACTATATGTGTACACTGAGAGTATAGTGAAGAGAAATAGGATCTTTGTCCTGCTGAAAATGAAGGAATGTGATACATTTCCCTATGTTATATTCAGGCAGGAAGAATTACTGAGGCAATACCATCACTTCTGTTGCTAACCCATGTCTATCAATGAACAGGGCTGAATTGGGGTCATGTGCCTTTGAGATGGAGTAGATTGTTTCTGCTTTATTTTTACTATGAATATAGATAGACTGAGTGAAGAAAATCTAAGGATAGACTGGAATGTAGAATGTGAACAAGCACAATTCATTGCTACATTAGGCATCACACTGTCTCACTGTATTACACACAGAAGGAAATTCAGTGCTGTCTCAGTCCTTCTGTCTTCAAAATGGAAAGAAAGAAAGGAAGATATTGTAGTTGGTTCTGAAATCCCTTAAGAAAAAGACTCAAGGATTATATTTAGTTAACATAGAATTTGGGGGCACTTAGAACTAAGAATTCCTTATTGCTATTGCCAAAATCAGGTTCTTCTGGAAAAGTAAAGCCTTCCAGAGAAAATAACATGCTTTGTATTTCCATGCACCACATAGATTTTATATAGAACTGCTCTTCAGATGAACACACAGAATGAATACTCAGAGATTAGAAACAAAAGAGTTGGCCTTGCAAGAATTAAGAGAGAAGATCTTAATACTCTGAGAGAAGTGTGAGATTTCTAGAAGATGTTCAGAGCTGGAACAAACACTTCTGCCTAGGAGCATGAAGTTTTTTTAGTGGCAGCTGTTTTGTACAAATGAGTGTGGTGGACACCCAATTTAGATGTTTCCATGATGCTATGCAAGGGCTATCCTCTGCATATGGATGTTATGATGCAAAGCATGCTTTTCTTAACAGCTCAGTGTTTTGTTCTGTTTGGAAATAAAATCCTGAGAGACTGGTGTTTTTGCATGTGCGTGAATTAATGGGTTGTTTTGTGATAGGCAATTTGTTTTAATTGTTTGTTTTTCAGACTATCTAAAACTGAGAAGTTAGCTGTTGGATGGTACTGGAATTGAGCTTCCTGTTTTGTGAGCCTCACCTCCAGTTCACTGAGGTGGTGTTTGTCCCAGTTCAGGCAATCTAGATTTCTTCCCAGTAGTGCTTTTCTCTACGTTGGATATGTTATTGGTGCTTATTTTTTTATCTGCTGTTCATTGCAAGTTTATAGGTATCCTTTATGGCAAGCTTGTAAGCATCCTTGTTGTTTGTTTGATAAGAAAACACTAACAAATATTTTGTCATTTGTCTATAGCATCAGAGAAATAGAGAGTAGAGTTTATATTTATCCCAGAGCTTTAATGAATGTCTTTCCTTTGCTGTTGATGTCCTCCAAATTTGTCTCACAGAACTGAGTTGGTGTGGGACTGTGTCTCTGTCACAGCGCTCCCGAAATTGACACATTTTCTAAGAAGTTGAAACTTCTAGCTTCTTTCTGAGTTTTTTTTTTTTTTTCTCTCAAGGTACCAGGAAATAAAGCTGTCTGCAGCTACTTTTGCTCCCTGTTTGTCTAGGAAGATGGCTTCAGGGTGATGGCTTCTGTTACTCATGATTTTCTGTAACTCCTACAAGCATGCCTGGTGCTTGGTGATGCATCTGTTAATAAACACCAGTTAATAATAGAGGAGCAGTAGGTTGTAATAGCATGGTGCTGGTAGGAGGAGATATTCTCATCCAGTAAGGCTCATATATGGGGAAAGTGGGTTACTGGGGTAAAACATAATCATCTCTGCCTTGTTCTTTTTTGCCTCTTTCCTCACCTTTGGTCTGTGACTACCTTTGACTATCTTTGCTCTCCCTCAGCTGCTCTGCCTCAACGAACCTTTTGTTGAGTGTTTGCTTCAGGAGTGTGTGCATAATGTCTTTCAGATTTTTCATCAGAGACCACATTCACCTTTTGTCATCGGGAATAAACTTGTCAGGCTCACTTCTAAATTGAAATTTGATTTCTTAAATGTTAATAAATTAAAAAGAAAAAAAGAGAAGAAGAAGAGAAGAAGAAAAAAGCAGTCGTGCTGTGACATATGAAGAGAATATAAGCTATGGGCTGGGGAGAATATCTTCTCTTTCTGTCTTTGAAGAGAGAAAATAAATTCCCTATGGGAAGATCAAAGCACATAAAGTTAATGGATTAACGTTTAAAAAAAAAATACCTGAAGAAAATAATAGGTTTCAACATGAAAGAGGAAAATAGACCAGTGTTTTTTGCTGGAGATACAGTTAGATGGCTAGCTAAATACCTGAGATTATATGTTGTAGCTTCTTGTAGCTAAAGCTCTCTGAGTAGGAGTAGTGATTTCTTTCCTCATGCTTTGCCCAGACTCCACTTATGTGGTGTCAATGTAGCCTGTGGGTTGTAATCCTCTTCTGCAGCAGCATTCTGTGCTGCTGGACTACAGACTAATGCATCCTGTACTGCAACTAGACCCTCTTAGGCTGACTGTGTGTAGTAACTCTTAAAGTCACTTCAACAGCCTGATAAGGTCCTGCTAGAGTACAAAATACCTAGAGTTTCATGTGTGATGAGCACTGGAAAAACTTCTTGTGATGTAATGAGCAGGCAAGAGACCTTGACCTGATTGATATTCCAAGTTCTTGATAACTGGATACAAAAAAATATAGAAGCAGTAATTGAAAACAGCTAATTTAAGCAGTATGTAAAGAACTGTGAGGGTATCGAGGCTTTTGCCAACTCTGAGTATGAGGCCTATGTTCTCTCACCTTTTCAAGGAGAATGGCACTGCTATAGTTTTTTTGTATCATGAAATTCATGAGATTATGCACTGTTCTGCCTGGCATCTGGTTGTATCTTTTGCTTTTAGCATCTGAAATAGATATTTAGGGTTGTGGAGCTTAACCAAGCTCTTCAGCAATTGATGATTGTCAGTTAGATTCTGGGCCTTATAGAGCTTTGTGTATATAAAGGCTATAGACTGGCACCTTGTAGTTAGCAAATTTCCTTAATTCCTTCAAAAGTAATAAAATAGGATGTTGAATAAAGGCTTCATTTATTTATTTAACCACCAGTCTTAGTATAGCAGCCAAATATCTAAACTTGGCATCTGAAACCACAGTTTTCAGCTTGTATTTTATCATTTACTTCTACAAAGCAGTAACCACAGTGGAGCCCTGCCAGCACATGCTATTCTTGCCAGGCCCAGGTGACTGATCTGCTCTGTGGAGTGAGAGGGAGTGCTACTCCCAAAGACTGTTCACAGGTACAAAAATGCACTGTCCCCCTTTCTTCCATATCCTTCTGATTCACAAAGTTTGTATTGCTTTTATTTCCAATGTTGACAGTTTTACCACCAATCATTTTCATTTCTGTGCTGATACATGGAAGATGATAACATACCAAACACTGCTACTGCACAGTGCTACTATGGGATGATGCTGGCATCACATGTAATTAGCCATTTTAATCTCTTCTTTTCATAGCTGGGAAGAAAACACATAGAATCTCTGAACAAAACAACCTCAATTTTCATTTGAAAAAGGAAATAAAGAATGATTCATTCTAAAATTGTATGCTCCAAAGGAGGAAGACTTGAATTATTAGCAACATATCTAAACATGATGAGTGCTGACACCTTCATCTCTTGTTTTTACTGCCATGCATTTCTTCACAAGGGGTGAGAGAATTTACACTACAAGAGGTGTTAATGGTTTCACATTTTCTACCCATTTTTAGCTGTGTAATTTATGGAAAGCCATTACAAGGTGAATCATTGCTTTCACAGGATTAGTGTGGCTGAGACAGAGTTTTAGGTGTTCCTTTATTTTTCATATTTGCTTGAAAGGAACAACAGACCCACAATAAAACAGAGTTCAGAGGCACTGCCCTTCTTGATCATATACAAATATTGCAAGAGATGCTCCTTGTCCCTGTCAGCTAACAGCTGAAAAAAAAAACAGTGATAGAGATTCATCTGCATTACAGACACTGTAAGTTGAGGTGTATCATTATTCAGAATTTGTGCTTAATTGGATGGGAGTTAAATAGTTGCAAAGATAATTACAAATAGAAGCAATAATGGGAATCCCACTATAAACAACTCTTCTCCTGCAATAGCTGTTGCAGGAGTGCATTTACTCTCTTCTTGATCTCAAGAGATTTGGTTAGATGTTCACAAGTTACAAAAAAAAAAAAAAAAAAAAAAAAAAAAAATTACTCAAGCGTAAGTATCAGGGCTTGACCTGATAGTGAATAGAAAGAGTAAGTTTTCCATAGGTTGAAATACATTTAGGTTGTCTGTACCGTCAATGTAACAAGATAAATTCAGTGTAGAATACTCAGGCACTGAATAAGGTGTAGCTCTTATAGCCAATGCTCTTTGTAAGGTCTGTTCAGTTTAGAAAGCAGTCTCCAAGAGGTAGTAACAGATTAATTTTTAAGAAAATCTGGTAATGAATGTCTTTTTAAACTACTGTCCTATAAACCTCTTAATTTACTGCAAAAGGCATGTGTTACCTATGAGGATTCATTCACCCAATTAGAAACTCTTAAACATCCACGTCTCTTTTTCTGCTACAGGTTTTCTTTTTTTTCTTTTTTTTTGGTACAAATCTATCTTTGGAGGTTGTTTGTTTTAGTTGTGTGCAGATTAGAAGCCTGTATTTCACTGCATAGCATATAGCAGGTAGTCAGACTATCCATCCATAGCTTCAGAGTTGTCCTTGCTGGGAAGTCTGTTGTGCAGTTGGTCAGTGTGGACCTCCTGCTGGATTAACTTAAAACTACTGTCCTAAAGAAATGAAATTTTTATTTTGAGGTGCTATCTGTAAACAATAATGAAGTGAAGTATCACTAGTTCTCCCTCTTTGTTTTTGCACTGGAGAGTTTGTGGGGAATGAAATTAGAGAAATGATGTTACAAGCAATTTTTTGTTTAGAATTCTTTTTCTCTCCACAATTTTATGTTCTGTCAGCATCTTTTTTTCTTCATCAGTTATCCTGACCTAAGAAAAAACAAACCTCTTCATAATGGTGCTTGAGGATTGGTATGTTTGCTGTATAAATTCTGAAGCAGATATTGAGTTGCTCTAAACTGAAAGAACTCTGAAGCCACAAGCATTTTTTTCAGCTGAAGATTGTAATTTTATATATAAACTATCAATTTTTTTTTCCTAGGGTTATTAAAATACTTGGAAAAGATTAAGAACATAAGTGGAATATAAAATAGTATGCATAAAGTGGGCAAATGGTAAATTACCGGTGTTTGTTAAATGCTAAGTTGCATATCATGTTAACTGCTGTTATGTAAGTCTTTGTGTGCTGCCATTCTCTTTTGAAAGGGATGTTACAAAATAAATCCTGAATGCCCCTTAAAATGTATCATCTAATTGATCATATGAGAATGGTTAGTCAGTAGTGTAGGCATGTAGAAAGTTCATTCGTATTCAATCATCCATTTTATTTCAGCTTGAAGTTAAACATTCTTCAAATGCTATTTTACAGAAAGTTTGTTCTGCAGATAGAAGCCCATTGGAACTGCTGTTCGTAAGAAAATTCAAAGTACTCTGATTATTGAGCATTGAACAGTTTCACCACAATCTGCCAGGAGGGTTTTTTCTTAATGTGTTTGGACTAATTATTGTTATTCAATGAACGTACATATAGATTTTCAGGCAAAAATATTCGGAATTTTATTCTAAAGTTTAATCAACACAAACATTTGAGTTGGATGCTTTTAGTTGTACTTTCAAAATGCTCCATGTTTTTCGTGTTCTTATTTCATTCAGAGCAGTTGAAACACAGTGCAGAAGAACAGAAGCAGCTATGTCCTTTGAGAGCTGAATGATTGCCTGCTCCTTTGTTGTACTACTTTTACTGAGAATGAAGCCTTTTCCTCTACCAGAGAACTATGTTGTGTTAGAATAACAATAGCAAAACTAGAGGCTGAAAAAGAAGTGTCTGGATGCAAGCCTTTTAAATTGAGTCTGTGCTCTCAGGGAAGTTCAACTTACGTGACTGCATCTTCACTATTCTGCTAAATGTAGAGGAGTGTTGAAGACCTCATAGATACGAATTCCTAAATGTTGCTGCAATATCAGCATCTAGGTAGATACGAGACCCAAATTACAGTTTCCAGCTGAGGGAAAGTCTCCAAGGGAAGCTCAGGAGATCTTGCTTACTGTCTCCAGCCATATGTAGGGATGGTCCAGGCTTCACCACACTAGCAAATGTTCTGTCTGCTGTCTGATGTTCACTAGATGTGAAAGGGTGAAGAAGGGCAGTGGATGTGGCTGGAACAGGGAACATTACTGATCTTGCAAGATGGTAAGGGAGGTAAACTGGTGGTATTTGTTTGACTGGGGAGTAATGTAGCAATTTTGGGTGTGAATCCAAGCTTTATTGGTTTGAGTCCTCATGGAACAGTTCATAATATAGTCTACAAATGTTTTTTTTGTTTTTGTTTTTTTTTTTTAATTAATGAAATTGTAAGCTAGGAAATAAATGGAATAACTCTGAATATTGCTGATATTTTAGTCAAGCGGAAGGGATAAGATTCAGTCTTGGTACCAATAAAAAAAACCTCCGTGGGGACACTCACCACAAAATGGCAGGAACACACAAAATAGAGAATTATGACAATATATCATGAAAGTTTGCTCTACAAATAAGCCAGTGGATTTAGTATTTGTCCTGCTTTGATGTTTTTTTTTTTCCAAGCAAGCTAACCTAGAAAGGATAAAAATAAATTACTAATAGAGTTTTTTTTTTTTTTATTGGCACCTGTTACTGAACCTTGTGCTTCATTCTGTGGTGTGTAGAAATGTCTAAATGAATCCAATTCATATCTTCAAGGAAATAACTGACAAGTTAATAAAAGTAACAATTAGAAGACAGGTCTGCATCTGCTTTCTTTTGTTCAACTCAGTGCATTTGTTCATACAAGGCAGTCAGAATAGTTTAATGTCTTCTTCATTTGTTCCTTTTTTTCCCTTAATGAATTAAGCAAAAGCATTCTTTATTCTTGAACATCGACAGTTGCACCGAAGACATCTAAAATGGTAAGGAGGAGTTATACCCTACTATTAGAAGTCCTTTGGACATGGCCTGATACAATGTGGAGTTGTGACAGTAATATTTTACTATAATTACTTTCTTAAAATGACAGACTACTGCAATTGCTATCATTTTTTCAGTGTGAGTTAAACTCACTGTGTGTGATTCAGGCATATTCATTTGACAGAATGCTCTGAATTTGCATGATTAGACAGCTTTTCATATTATGCAGTTCCTCAAAGCATTTTTCCCAAGTAAAATGCTTGTGCCAAATTAGCCACTTTTTATTTTCAAAGATAGGGGGAAAATAATCTTACTGTGTTCAAGAAAAGTCTCTGAACTGTCTGCACATACATTCAGGTGGGTAGGTAAATAATATTTCTAGTTAGTTCTAGACATAAAATGGCATGTTAGAAGATTGAAGGCTGAGCTAAGGTTCTTAAAAACAAACCAAAAAAACAAAACGAAAGTACAAAATGATACAACAAACTTCTGAAATGAAGGCATTCTCAGAATATCTACCAATAACCAAGCATCCCAGAGTGTAACAATTTAAAAATGGAAAGAACAGCTCTGAATTGCAGTTGTCTAATATGTGCAGGCACTAAAATTTTTCATACTCACAAGTGTTTTTATTCTATATAGTCTATGTTTATACCACAGTTGATTCAGTCTATTCTACAGATGTGCTTTGGTGGGCCCTCACTTATGGGCCCTAAATCTAAGTGTTACAAAACGTACTTGTAAAGATTGATGGCAATGTCTGTTGCTATAAGCTTTGCTTGAGTTAGAAAAAACAAACCGTCAAAACATCTGATGCAGATCTCTTTCAGGAAAAGCAAACAAATAAACAACAACAAAAACAACAGAAAAGATTGAGACAGACAAACCTGTTTCAAATCTGAAGTAGAGGTCAGTCCTGCCTGGAGATAAAATAATGGCAAAGATGACCTCCTGAGGCCTTTTTCAGATAGATCTATCTTCCATTATTCTGTTAAAATAAAAAAAAATAGTAAAGCATCAGTCAAAAGGATGTCTCTTGCCACAAATATTCCCAATTTTGTCAAAATCTGTTGCTTACATTGGTAATTAACTAACCTTGTGTGGCTTTGCCCTTCCCTTTTTCTTAGTAGAAAAATTTTTGCTATCAGTCCAAAGCCCAACACTTTCATATTGCGACATAAAATCTAATTTAATTATTGGCTAGTTAACTAAGGGAATACCTTATTTATATGGAATGCCTAATGCCACATGTCTGCTGTGCATCTAACATATACCACTCTTTTTAGCCTACCTCTTCTATCTGTGATAATTATACACCATGACTATAATTACATCCTTTTAAAGCACTTATAATTTATTAAGTTTTGCTACATTCAGTGGCCATGTTGGTTATCTATCAGTACAACATATTTGGGGCTGTGCAATGTCAGGTCACTAATCTCTCTCTTGCACTCCAGTCTATCAGCCACATGAGAGTGACTCACTTTCTGCAAACCTCCTGTTGCTTAGTAGCTGTAATGTGAAAATGTTGCAAAAGTAGTTAGGAGGTAAAGAGGAAGAGAGCTGGGAGGTAGGGTGATCCTGGCTGCCTAAAAGCACATCATTTCATCTAATTATAGGAAGAATTTTCCCTGTTTCCTCCCCGATACAAGGTACATGAATTTACATGCTCTGCTCCACTCTGTTCTCTGCAGTATCCAGTAGTGTTAGTTATGCTTGCGGGCATTTACTGCAAGCATTTATTTATTTACTTTTGTGTTCCTCTTTCTCTTTTAGTAGTATCTCTTTGTTACCTAGGGAACTGGTTATTGCCATGTACTTTCTTTCCTCTTTGGTACTCCATGATGCCATGCTCAAGGTTCCAGGTAGTACAGTGCCTGAAGTACTGTACATCTGAAACCTGTTGTGCCAGGCCTACATTACAGTACTGGCACCAGCACGATGACTCACGCAGAAAACATGCAGGAGCCAAAGAATAATAAAATAATAATAATAGCTCTACCAGTGCATTTAATCTTGCTGTGGATAGGCTGAATTTGAGGTAGCCAGGGGGATTTAATTCCCAGTATTTAGTTGGGATAGTTGTTGTATAGCTTTTTCAACAAAAAGGAACTCCAGAAACAATACTTGCCAAACTTTTGTATCTGTATCCCAATCAGAATTGTAGAAGGGTAATACTTTGCCTTCCAGTGAATGGAAAGACGGAGAGAGCTTAAAGAGTGGCTTTGTGAGTAGGAAATGATAATAGTTAATTTCTTTCTAAAGCCCAGTGAGAATGCCATGCAGTAATTTACAGGTCACTAGAAAGTCCTAAAGAATCTTAGGCTTTAGCTTGGACCTTTCAGAAGACAGGCATAGGAAGCATTCTCCATCCTAAAAAATTATTCCTTAAAAGCAGGGAAAGCATATCAGTCATACTACTCCTTGCTCCTCTGTATCAGAGTTAATTTATACCTGACTGCAACCAGCACAAATTACAGCAGTTTCTACTGCGCTGGTATGTGAGTCAGTGAGTAGGGGGGTGACTGAGTCAAACTCAGCCTAGATCTTCTCCTCCCACTCCCTACCCAGCTGCTGCCTGTTTACTCCTTTGAGTTTAGCCCATGATCCTGGCAGCCTACACAGAAAGTTAGAAATAGTGGATGCTCTTACTCCTCTGCCTGAGAACAGAGGTGTAGTCTAAACGTAGTGCACCATGTCAGCGTGAACTTCAAGTTCATCAGTTCTGTTCAGAGATGAGACTTGGATATTTGCTTAAGGATCTAGAGGCTGAAAATAGAGTTTTTTGAATCTGGATTATCTGGCAGATCAAGATGTTTAGCGTTATTGTCTTGTTCAAATGTACACTGGCTATGGACTCCTGAATTTTTGAAACATTCGTTAGATATTTACATGTTGCCTGTATAGCTTCCAAGGCAAACTGTGTTTCCATCTAATATGGAAGGTAAAACAACAGTAATGATCCTGACTGCACTTTCAGTGTATTTATCACTTCATTCTTGAGTTGTTTCAGTCGCCCAGGCACTGAGCAAAGCTTTGTTTTGTTATGTTTCTTCCTTCCCATAGCCTATTATGCTTTGGAGATTTTCATTAATCCAATGTTGTTTCAGTTATCCAGGATTTGATTTCTCTGTTGACACTTTTCTTTGTTTTTGGATTTTTGTTTGTTTTTAGGTTGTTGTTGTTTGTTTTTTAATAACCAGGGGCAAAGCTGAAGGCTCTCAAAGGGATTGGATTAAGAAGCAAACACAAGGGGCTGATGGAGGAGAAGGATCTTTAAGTAGAATCTGGTACTTTTTGTAAGGGCAGTTTGTTTATGTACACCTTTAAATTGATTTGAAATTCAGCTGAGTGCTGAATTGTTAAGGTATTTTTCTTCAACCAATTTGGAATAGTAACCATTTTGTGACAAAAGCAGATCAAAGAGCTGATTTTAGCACTGGTTTTATTTGGGAAAAAAGTTTTTCAGCAGATGAAGAGGAATTTTTGTAAGCACCCGAGGCCTTGTAATTCTGAAATCTTGTAAATAATGGTATGGTCAGTCCTATCTAGAAAATGAAGAGAATACTTCTTTTTAAAACTTGTCTTTTAGTGCGGTACAATCTTTTGATACATAGTACTGAATGTATTTTTAGTTACTAACTACAATTAGTATTTCATATGATGAGTTTTCTGCATTTTTTACTGATCTGTTAATTTCAGTCCAGAAGTAGTTTGATGCAAATTAAGAATTTAAACAAAATTTAGGAGGCAATAAATGATATATGTATTTTTACACTATAATGTTAATGTCAGTGTAAACATTAAGTTAAAAAATATGTAAGATAATTTTTAGACCCATATTTGCTTTAATTCCATAATTAAAATAAATCTTTTTTAGGATAAAGATTGTAGGTAGTTTCAAATAGTCAAATTATGAGAATTAATCCCTTTCTGAGAAAAAACCTAAACAGTATGGAACTACAGTTGGTAACGTTTTGTTCAATACAGGGAAGTTACCTCAAAAGGAGATTGTTTTCTTTAGAGTTGTTTAATTACTTCAGTGCTCTGTATTTAAGTATATATATTTGTAGTCCTTGTAGCTGTGAAATTTTGGAATAACTCATCACCTAACACTAGCATCTATTAGACAGTTGGCTTTCGGGTGTTATCCTCAATTTTAATTTGTGAACCTAAAATGTGTATGCCAACACCCTGCCTCATCCTTCAGGCAAATCTGTCTGACTGCTCTGCAAAGCGTGGTCAGTGATTAACATATGAATCAATATCGCTGCATTGCGTTGACCTCATCTTAAGCCACAGCCTTTACAAAAGATGACAGCAAGGGGAGAGGATCTAAAAAAATCTGGAGTGTTGATATCTCAGAAAAGGAATCTGCATTGTGTTACTTTTCTGACTAACAGAGACCTCACCTGAGTCACCACAACAGGTTGTTGTGAAGACTGCAATTTATGAAAATTATGGCAATAATGCAGCTCTTTCTGGCAAATTTTTTGTCACAGAAATCATTTGGCTGTACTAATTGGCTTAAGAATTCAGGTGCTTTGGGCCTTATATTTGGCTTGAATAGAAGATACTGGAGAAAATCAGTTATTACTAGCGTAACAAGCAATGATCAAATTAAAGATGTCTTAAGGTTCCTCAGTTTTTCCTCCATGTGCGTATTTAGCACACCATATGGTCAACACAGTCATAATAAACTGATGAGAATATTTAATTAAATGTGTTCCCAGGACTTTAAATGCAGGGTATTATCTTTGGCTGATGAGCAGCATAAATATTTAGTAATAAGGGAGAGCCCTTGTAGGATATTGCCAGTAATACATAAAAATCACATTTGGGAACAGAAATGTGTTCAGAGCAGAACTTTCTTCACAAAATTAACACATCTTAAAATGCTAATTCTTTTTATATGTGATTTTTTTTTCTTACCACCAATTCACTATTACTCATTACTACAGAATTATTACAAATAGCATGAGAAATCATTTTAAAATTGATAGTTCTAGAATGCAATGAGCCTAAGTTAGCCTGTACCCATTTAATTGGCAATGACCATGTTTTTTTACAGAATAAGGAAGGTCTCAGGTAAGAGCAACATCTTCATTAAAACTGTGACTGTTCCCTGGCAGTAGGGGAGGCCTTACTTTGTTAGGAGTTGATTCTATTCCCCCTGAAATTTCAGAGAACTGGAAACACCTTTCTATAACATTTCCGCCCCCAGGTATGCAAATGTCCATTAACTCAGTAGAGACACCGCTCTGTCAACAGCCTAATTAGCTTTTCACTCTATCCATTCTATAGTATCATGACCTTCTTTACTTCCATAGAGCAGCTTTGTTTCCCTGTGAAAGTGAGATTAGCAGAATGAGAGCAAGGATAAAATTAACCTGGAGGTGGGGAATAGTGACCAGAGAGGAGATCAGCTAGAGATCTAAAGGAAATACAGTTATTGGGCAACAGGTCTGAAACTGAAGTCCCCTATCAAGTGTGTGCGTCTCTGAACTAAGTAGGTCTCTAATCAGTGTTATCTAACCAGAGTTTTCTTTTGAACAGACCTGTCACCTCAAAGGCAGAGAGCATGACAATTTACTTGTAAAGGCTGAGAACCTAATTCTGAAGGACACTTATTTGATATTTTGGTTATTGTTGGAAGTAAACTGGCCTTTTTTCTCTGAACCTCTCCTGGCATAATTAGTGCATGATTCTGAGAGAACCTGACACTCTTATTTTGCTATAGGAAAAGTAAAAATTTTGGCAGGAGATGTTGCAGTAGATAGCTAACATATCCAGTTTTTTAGATACACACAAGAACACGTGCTTTCCCAGACAGAAACATAGCAGCCCACCCACGGCTGCGCCAGCCGTCTTTTACTGTTCAGTTTGTACAGGTAAATGTAAGCTGTGAAAGGCCCATAACTTCAAGGAATTAAAGATGGCATGTAAATAGGCTAGCACAGAATTTTAGTTTGGTTAGATTGGGTTTTGTTGGGACTGTGTCAAACTGCGCATAGTTAAACTGATTGAAAAACTTGCTCTGCTGTTGGCTAAACTGACGTACTGTAGAAATCAGTACAACAGGGAGAAGGGCTTGAGGAAAGAGGAATCAGACTGCGATTTATAGAAAATTGCTTCCTTCATTCGACTTGTTATAGCAGTCATTAGTCAAATCTGCTGCTGCACTAATTCACTTTCACTGCCCCCTCTGCTGAGCTTTGCCAGCTGATACCAGCTTAAGGTGTTTGAAATAGTTCACACTTTTTTCTTGCTGTAACCCTTAACCATGTGTGTTTGTCACTCTTTATGTCTGAGACGTCAGAAATGATTCCTGCTCTTAGAAGTAGTTTGTGAACTTTGGTTTGTGTTCAGTAACTGAAGAAGAGGGGAGCAGGAGGATGGTAAGGAAGAGGCCTAGACTGCTTAGCTCTGCCTTCCCGTGCCACTGAGCAAGTCATCTAATCTCCTTGTCTCTCAATTTCCCAGGTGTATGCAGGGATAATAGCTTTTCCTTTGCTTCTTGCAATGATTTTAGGATAATGACTTTGAAGGCCCCACAGTTTATACTCTACAAACGTTTTGGTTGTGTGAAACACATTGCTGAAAACAGCTCTCGAGGTCCTGATGTAAACCATACCAAAGCTTCTCTCATGGGTGGTGATGGCTCTGCATCACGCGTCTCCCTTCCTTCCCTAATCTGACTAACACAAAAATTTCTCCTATATAGTTCACACAGATGAAAAAAAATAAAAGTGTATGTCTGTCAAATGTTCCCAAACGTTAGATACATGGTCATCCTTAATGTTCTCTCAACTGGTGCTGAAATGGAGAACAGTAATGTTAGATACCTCACACTAGAGCTGCAGCTCCCTTTTATTGTTAGAGCTAAGTAGTAAATTGCTTCCAAAACATGCAGGTGAGATGAGAAATTTGTTAGCCATGAATTTGACCTACCAGCTTCAAGCCCTGCAAATAACTAGAAGAACTGAGGAAGTCTGAGTCAGCTGAGATCATTTTACTGAATCACTGGGACACTGCCAAACATTTCTTCATAGGTGGCTGTGTACATACACACATCCAGCACCTGCTTCCAGTTGGTGAGATTGCTTATGTGCTAACTGGCATGCTGGGGAGCAAGGACATAACTGATGTTACATAAAAGAATGACCTACCTGCAGAGCCTCTGAGCAAAAGGTTTGGTAAGAGTAGATTGCACTGAATGTAGCACCCAGATCTGGTTGCTCTTGTATTAGATTTTACGTAATTAATTAAGATGTGGCTTTTAATTACAAGCTTGCTGTACCTTAGTATAAAGATTCTCTTTGGTAGTTACCTTAGCTCCTGCTGAATAGTAAAGGCAGATGTAAAAATACACATTCCTGTTATTCAGAAAGCAGAGAAACTCTAAGAAATACAATTGAAACAAAATTAGATGATAGGAAGGAGCTGGAAGAGAATAAACTGGGAAGTATCTACTTTATGCTATATCATTTTAAGGCCCTGGGAAGTATATTAAAAAAAAAAAAAAGGTGAAAATTACTTGGCAGAAAAGGTATACGGCAGCATACAGATATGACCAAGAACACTGTTGCATTTATAAGCTCTGCTTATTAATGGAAACATGTGACTAATAATACTTCTTCTGATATATTTCACTTCCATAGTGTCCAGAATGCTAGCAGTCCATAGCACAAAAGGGGATCTTTGTTAGCATTATTAGTAGTGAACAGCATGACACATTTCCCTAGAAAAAAATACCTGTTTGTGTTGACTGAGAAAAAGCCAATCTATTTCCTTGACTGAAAAAAAAAATAACAATTTAAATTTTTTATTCAGTTGTTGTACTAGGAACTCCTTTTCAAGTTCATAATGCTCCAACGTGATCATGCTTTGCATTATTTGGTCTTGTATATGTTATGGTCAGATTTTGATCCTTTGTGACAACAGTGTAGATTCAGAATAAATCCCGTTACAGGTGGCAGTAGCATCCGGTCTTTTATGTTTTTAATAGTGACTGTGAGATCCTCAAAGCATGAGCAATTTGTGTACAGTTCAAATTATTTTCTTTCAGGTGAAGCTTGATGATGACATTCTCACATGCAATAGGAAAAAGAAAGTGTAAAATGCAGCAGTGCTCCAGGTCTGCTGCAAACAGCAGCTTTATCACTGGGAGTCTGTGTGAGGGTCAGAATTATCTGTAGGGATCTCAGCCCAGAGGCAGTGCTGTCAAACTGAATTTTGCAGCTCAAGGTACTTTTAGAGAACTAACTTTAGGTGCCTCTAGGCACTTTGACAATGTCTTAATGGGGCCATAATTCTAGCAGCATTAATCAGACCCCAGGATGTAATAGGGAATGATTCATAGAGAAACACTGTGTTCTCTCAGTCCGTCACTGTGGGAAGACATTGATAATGCATGAGTGGGATTTGTGATATTTTTCAGTCCACATGCTTAGGGATTTCCTCTGCAGCTTCAGGAAAGGTTTTATTTCCCTGCAGGAAGCAGTGGCAGAATCCCTTGAAAGGAAAGGTGAGGTTTGACACATAGAAGTGTGGGTGTGAATAACAACTGGCTAAGGCTGACAGACCCTGCTCAGGCTGGCAGGGTGTCATGGCTGCATAAACTCACGTACGGAGACAGACCTGATCTTTTGCATTCTAAAGGACTTTTGTTCTGTCTGAAGTTGTTTTAAAGCAACCTTGGGGGAAACCAAGGTTGATACTTAAAAAAAGGGATGATGCTTATAAGATCAAGGCATTAATAGCATTGCTGCAAATATTAATCCAGTGTTCAAGGCAAGCATTCAAGCCTGGCTAGGTGTTCTGCTGGGGCATTTGGTGGCCACCAGTGTATTGGTTAAGCATTGCTATGTGCTTTAGATGACTAACACCACAGTGTGCAATTTTGACCCACTTCCTCCTCCATTTTTTTCTCCTCTCCTTTTGTTTTTCTTTACTTGGTTATCCTCCAACCTGACACTGAGGATCAAAGAAATGCATCGTTCAGTGTGCTGGGGAAGAAGATGGGGTTGTAGCCCTGGCTCCTATACCAGCTAGGGAGGCAAACAGTTTCATATGGTTGTAACAAAATATGTGTGAAAATGAATTGCAGAACATGGGAGTGGGACATCAGTGTTGTGATTCAGGAATGTAGAAGGGGTGATGTCAGACAATGGACACCTCCTTTCGACTTATCCTAAAAAAGGAGTAGTGAATAAATGAAAATAGTTTCAGACACTTTTTATGTTCTCTGGTTTCAATCTAGGTCTGCTCCAGCTCCTACCCAAGGGCCCACTGGTGCTGGGGCTGCAGGACCACCTCCTGCTACCAATGTGTCAAGTAACAAACGGCTGCAGCAGACGCAAGCCCAAGTGGATGAAGTAAGTGGCTTCACGTGATAAGTTGCTCACTCCAAGGCTGCTCATGTGATTATTTATTTTTTTTTCTTCCTTTAAGATGCTTGCCTCACTAATGATCCAGCAATTCCTTGTCTGAAGACGCTGGGTCTAGGAAATGATATTTACCAAAGAAAAGCGTTTATGAGGAGGCAGATTGTGCTCAGAACATCTCTTGTACTAACGTACCAGTAATACTTCTGCAGAATAGATATGGACATCAGTACTGTTTGAAGAATTTGTCCCAGATGGTCATGTTAGGAGGAGATGTCATAGTGAATCAGCTCTTTTAATGTATTCCTGTATTCCTAAAGTTTCAATGCTAATCTCACAGCCTGTTTCATACAAACAAACCATTGGCTTCTTGTTCATACGTGCAGGCTTTGAAAATTGTACTGGTAAGGGCTGTGTTCATTAGTCAGAACTGTAATGATTAATCATTACAATTCACACCCATAGAAGGGCACCCACACATGACATCACAACATCTTCAACAAGTCCTCACTCCTTCTGGCTGACCTTTGAGGAATATGTGCCTATTTCAGCATGGCTTCTTAAATTATTTAAAATACAGAAAGTCCCTGTCCCCTCACCTATAATGCCAGTGTCCATCTAATCGCTGTGGTAATAGGAATAAGTGAAGATACCACTGCTTGTGAGTATCGTCCCTGAGTGTACCAGCCATCCAGTGCCAGCTGTAGCATCCCTGCACACTTACTGTGCACATTTGCTGTGCTGGATATTTAGCATAGAGTTTTGCTGAACCCCTGCAGAGTCTTAAGTAACTAATTGCTTACTGCCCATGAGGAGATTACCAGGGCCTGTATGACGTCTTTTATGCCAGGTCAATAAAATACAAGCTAAAAAATGACCATTTACATGCATAAAGGCTTCTATTTTCAAAAGCTCGGGATAAACTAAAAAAGATCTCACAACTTGAACTCAAGTGCCTTTCTGAAGATGAATTAAATACACCTGTCAAGTGGAGCTTTGTCTCTGAGAAGTTTTTTTGCTGAAGGTCTGAACTGCGCTCTTTCTCTTCCCTTTTGCTGATGCTTGGAGTTGATCATAAGAACATCCTCTGTATACAGAAATGCCTAGGTTCAGTTCTCTCATTATTACCAATTTTCACTTCAGCATAACTTCATTGATGTTAATTGAGTGACTCTTGAACTAGGGAAAACAGTATTACATTTCAACATCAGTCTAAGGTCAGAATAATTGAAATAAACTTCTTGTCCTGAACATACTACGTCATGATGGTGCTGTAAATGTTTATGTGAGTGACAACCAAAGTAACTGTCCCTGGAAGATGACAAATAATTGCTAAACCCACTCTGTGTTTGAGATACTTTTCACTCCAGCCAATGCAAGTTTATCTTCTTGTGCTAACTAAAAATTTATTTTGTCAGAAACTCTTATCCAGTAGGAGAAGGGAGTGTGTAGCTCTTGAATTGGAGGATTATACAGATAATAGCAAGGGCCCGAGTTTTTTTCAACTGCAGTTGGAGAAGAAGGCAGAGATTGGTATGAGCTGGTTTTGAGTGGCTAGCATGTGGTGAGCAGATACTGTTCATCATTGAATATCAATATAGGAATAGCCAAGGGAGAAAAGCACTATTATACTTTTCTGTCCTATGAAGTCACTGGGTATTATAGCACCTACGGTTCTGATCTATGAAGCGTTGATTTGATCTTCCTTGCTAGATCTATATTGTCCATTTTCCTTTTATGTCTTGTGGGAAAGTAATCTGTAGGTGGCAGCAAACACCACGGCAGAACGCACTGGCTATTTTTCTGCTCCCAGCGCTGTTGCACACAGCACTCCAGATGCAAACCCTAAACTCAGTGGTCACAGCTTTGATTGAGAGCACATTTTTGACATTATTAAAATGACTGGCAGTCCTCTGAAATCAGCATCTCAGCTATATCCGTGCTGGGTTTTGTCCTGTAATTTCTCTAGGCATCCTAGATCTTATTTTTCAAAGCTTAGATCTTGCTTTTAGGCTAGACAAGCATTTGTTTATTTGATAAAAATACTGTCTTGGCTGGACGCTCAGGTTAAATTCAATAAATAGTTTTGGCAAAAAAAAAAAAAAAAAAGTAGAGAAGAAGTAGAAATTTTAGAGTATTGTGTTTCAGCATTTCCCAGAGAGTTTAAAATTGTAACTATGAAACAGCATACCAAGACAAATTTTAATGAAACACCAGCTGATAAATTATTTTAATTTTTTATTAAGTTTGATATGGAATCAAATGTTTAGAAGGTTTTGGTTTGGAAAAACAAGTAAGAAAATTTTGTTTTACGTTTGGACAAATGAAACAAATCTCTTGAGTTTTGGAGGAGCGCTTAGACCAATGTCAATCCTTTTAAATATTCTTTCACTAGTGGTGTCTACTCAAACAGTATTTAAATCAAGTATATTTGTTGTTTGTTTTTTGTTTTTTGTTTTTTTTTTTCCAGGTAATAGTTAAATTGCATTATATACAAATAACATGGATTTCCTTATTACAGGAAGTTAGCATACCAGCAACCATTTTCACTGCTAGAATAAGTAGACACAACTTTACTGAGATATGTGTGCCATCTAACTTTTATACTAGTGATGAATTTATCCAGGATTTCTATTTAGGATTATAGGCTTTCTGGAGGGGATTTTCCTCTAACTCAAATTATAAAATGTATGCATGAATAGGCCTTACCTACTATGTACTGGCTGTGCACACTTTTTGCTGAAGATGTGCACTGAGAGCATGTGAGCTTCCTGCCAGCCTTCAGAAAGAATTTTGGCAGGTAAGGTATTTCATCCTCCTCCGCTTTCCAGCAGGACTTCAAATTTTGTCTGAGAAGGCATCTTGTCTGGGAAAAACCTGTAGAACAAACAAATTCCTTGGTCAGAAAATGCATATTTTTCTTCTTAGAATGGCTTTATCTAGTCAATTTCTCTAGTTCAAAGAAGGAAATTATATTAATTGAATTAAGTATATTAAATGTATAAGGAAAATAATAGCTTGGGTTTACTGATAACTGGATAATTGCCAACCAAACTGTAGTAGAGGTACAGATCTCTGTCAGTTTTTTTGCATCGGTAGTGAAGCACCTAGTAGGCTAAAGGGAATCAAAAGCTTTAATGAATTTAGTTATTGTACTTCATAATATCCCTTTACTTTTAAGGGCATCTGAGCCCTGTTCATCCTGTTTTCACTGTGTCTGTTTTCATAGACATGGTTTTTGAGGCTCTGTCCGAGTACTTGTCATCACATTGTAATGGTAAAAACCTGGTTTCATCACAGCATGATCTGTTGGAGTGTGAACATATGGGTTACCTTTCGCTTTACTATGTGTTGAATCTAAAGTGGAGGTATGCCTTTGCAGGTAGTAGACATCATGAGAATGAACGTGGACAAGGTGCTAGAAAGAGACCAGAAGCTGTCAGAGCTTGACAACCGGGCAGATGCATTGCAAGCAGGTGCCTCACAGTTTGAAACCAGCGCAGCCAAACTGAAGAGAAAATATTGGTGGAAGAATTGCAAGGTAAGGAGTATAAGGATCTCTTGTTAAGACATTACCTTCTCTTGCATGTATTGGGACTTTGCTTGTAAGATGGGATCTTTAAATGGTCTCTTATCAAGGGGAGAAGTGGTGCCTTGCCCTCTATGTTGCATGACCACAAACCATTGTGAGAAGTGAGGAAATGACAATGTCTTTTAAAGTGGATAAGATTAGGACAGAGTAGATCTTAAATCAACCATCCGTCTTCTCTACTGTCCTCAAAGTCTCATTCTTTCCCTTAAGCTGAGGGAACGACTCTCTCCTCTGCCTCTTCCACCAGCAGGATATGAATATTGTGGCAAAAGTTCACCTTATTTCCCATTTCTCTTCAACACTATCTTTGCTGCTGACTACTGATGGCCACTCAAATAATAAAACCTGTTCCCAAAGGAAAATCCAAAATGCATTTTTATTAATCTGTTGTTGCCTGCTTTATCTCTTCAGTCCACAGTGCTATGATGTGTAAAGCAAGGCAGAATATTCTGTTTAAACTACATACACAAGCACTCCAGAATGAAGTAGATCTAGGTTAGAAACTCAGCTAAGCAGTTTCTCTGGGCTATTTTAAATTGTTACCCAGTTGTTTTGCCCAGGTGTGCAGGAAGCAGGGCACTCTGGACCTACAGACCCAGATTTTGAGCTAGGTTCACCCACACTGAACGCAGTCACTATAGTGATCTATAGTACACTAGACCTTCAAACCAGCTCTCATTCTCCTTTCTTCATTGTCCCTTTCTCTTTATGCTGACAAACAGAATCCTTCTTTCTTTCCTATGACTTCCAGTCTCAGTTAAGTAGGGGGAGCAATAAATAGATTTCCTGCAAATCAACAGATTTTTCTGTTCTCCTAGATATGTGTTGTGAGGAATGAAGATCTTGATTCGAAATGTCCTATGCTTTTTAAAGTTATTATTCTTTCCATTCTCACTGGGCTAATGATGTGAATTGGACTGCAGCATCTCTGGTGGCCTCACTAGCATCCAGCAAATCTAACATAGGGGCCTCTAACTCAGTGCTGGTACATGTCTGTGCACAGCTGGCCCTGATGAATCCAGTGAGAAATTTCTAGGCTAATGTGCTGGAAACCATGCTGGCTGGTGTGGGCTACCTCTCAACAGCACAAGTACACAAAACCAGCAAAAATAACTGCTAGACATCAGACATCTCCAGCCACTCTTTCCTGAGTAGGGAAACATGGTGAAAAGTGGTCAAGGTACTCTGGTATAAAGTGGTACCTAGATCAGAGAATCTCCCAGGTTAGAAGGGATCCACAAGAATTACTGACTTCAACTCCTACCTCCACACAGGACCTCCCAAAATTCCAATGTGTCTGAGAGCGTTGTCCAAACACTTCTTGAACATCTTCAGCGTGGGGCTTTGACTACTGTCCTGGGAGCCTGTTCCAGTGCCCAACCATCTCCTTGGTTTCAAAGAACCTTCTCCTAACACCCAGTCTGAACCACGTGTGAATCCAGCCAGAGGGAACACATTTGCTTAAGTCATATCTGGAGCTGTATTACTTTTGAAGTCTATTTTTACTTTATTGCTGGAAATGGTTAAGTTTGGTCATTGCATCTTAGCTGATGAGCAAGAACTTGATAGCTTTGACAAGAGGGTAAGTCCATTGCTGGAGGTCAGCTCTTCCTAAAATTGATACCAAGTCTGGGTCCTTAACAAGTCTTCTACACTGAGTCTTTGCAAGAAGTAAGGACACACAGAAAGGGCTGCTAAATAAAAGCAAAAAACTCTATCACTGTATTTCATCCGAAAACCTGACTTTCTCTTTTTTCTTGTAACTTTCTTTGTATAGATGATGATCATCCTTGGTGTAGTATGCACAGCCATTCTCATTATAATTATAAGTGAGTAATTCATTTTCTCTTTCATTTATGATCTGAATAGCTCTTCACTTGTGAAGTGCTGATGTATTAGAAAACAAAACAAAGTTTTAAAGGATCTAAAATATTTAAATAGATTAATTTGTGAAATTCTCCTTCAAATGTCATGCTGTTATAGTGAGAACTACTGCAAGCTCATTAGACACATATAGGTAGAATTTGTTGATGTTTAATGTATTTTACATTAGCTTATTATGTAACTTTCCCCAGGATTAAAGGCTCACCCTTTTCATGTTTATATATCCTTTTTATGCAGTCTCAGATATCTTAATTAGAATCAGGGCTATAGACATAATTGTTCCTAGTGAGAACAGTAATTGTTGAATTAGCTCACACCTATCACTAGGACGGTGAAGGCCCACATGGCAAATGGGCATTTAATGAATTCCCTAATTCCCACCAAATTAGTTAGAATTTGAGATGTTGCTGCTTCTGAAAATCCCTTTGCATCATAAATACTTACAGATTGGTAAAAGATGGTGCAAAGACACACTGCTTTAATGTCTTCGAAGATCATCTCATTTTACACATTTATTGTAGGAAAGATAGCGTATAAATGAATAATGGCAGTCATGCTGGTTGGGAGCCAGGGATCTCGTAATGACAGGAATTAAACATTTTATTTATGTAACCTCTGGGTTAGCAACAGCCGTTACATGACATAACAGTAACATGGCATAAACTCCAAAAAGGGAGATTTCTTGAGTTAGGTGATACAGCTGATAACCCAGAAGTGATTCACCAGGAGGCTACACCGTGGATGGGAATTAATTCCCAGCTCTCAAATTACATGCCTCATCTTTGGCATGTTTCCATTTTCCCGTTACTTCTGTAAAGAAGGCTTACAGAATCACCTGTAAACATAACTAAATGGATTGAGATACACGTGGAAGTCTATTAGTCTTATGAATGCTGGCACCAGAGTGACCCAGAATGATTGTAGGGTTTCATAACTCTAATACAGCAAGAATGAGAACTGGCTAGATATTAATTAACTATATTAACCAGGTACTCGAGGTGAGTGGCTTCAAGAGAAAGACAGGCCTTTGTTCTGAAGTTTAGTGCAGCAACTGGAGAAGACAGATGTGCAGCCATTGAATTGCTTATTGTGTACATATATGTGTCACTGAGCACTCTATATCTTAACAAGAAAGTAAAAAACAGACAAGATAGCTAATAATTTCTCCTTAAAAGTTAACTCTGAAATTTTATATAAGTAATAACATTGTTTTCCTCCTGGTTTTAAATGCTGAATGCTTGCTTTGGTAAGTCTGGATACAGAAGCAGCAAGTTTGACATGCTTAGGTTGTGTTCAGTATTTAATCACAAACGTGAGTGTCACATCATCAAACTGATGTCATGACTCTGTGTACTGAACTCAAAGGTGTCTTCATTTGCAGCAGTTCTCAAGTACAGATGTAAATTCAGTTATCATCAAGTGTCCAAGTGGCTGCCATAGACAAGGCATGTAATCAATGTGAATGCGAACAAGATATCTGCAGTGCCTGGCTGGTTGTAGACACAGATAAATTGGGTAGTTCCTCACAGTAACAAAGCAACAAACTACAATTGGTAACATGATCCAAGCTGAGCTACCTTTCATCTTGGTAGTGAGGCCCTGGAAAAGTAGGCTGGCTGCCCAAGAAAGGTTTATTCCATATGGGACTGCAGGTATTGCTGGAGGTGGTTGCTCACATCAACATCAGTCCTTGTCTTTTCTATTTCTGGAGCCACAGTTTCCCTGCTTTCCACTCCAGTTCTCCCCTTAAATGCATTTTGGGATGGCAGTCACAGCTCTGTTCCAACCAGGAAGACACAATGTTAAACCCTGTGCTCTTTCAGCAAAAGATGTGCTTGTCATCCTCAGATAGAACAAGCTTCTGTGAGATAAAGCACAATGATGACTCTACTAACCGATGTTGTATGTCTTATTTTTCCCCTTCTGCTTCCTTTCTCAGTTTATTTCTCCACTTGAAAAAATGAAGAAGGAAGACTTGGCACAACTTTGTTCGTATCAACCAACAATATCAGTGTTCCTTTGTTGAACTCCGCTTTTTAATTCCTGGTGTCTTGGGATTTTTGCTTCTAATAACGTATAAGCATTCAGTGTGGTGTGTTTTGGAATTCTGTTGTTTCCACAAGAAACTGTACCAGCTAAATACTGCCAAGTAGTTCCATACACTGTCTTATTACTGTGTCTTCAGATGTGCACGCACTGACCTTCAGAAACTGTAGTATATGAAAAGCATCCTAAATATCTTAGAATTGGAGAATGCAGCTGTAGGAGAGTTCCTGCATAAAGGGACACTGTCAGGTGAACTGAAATTGAGGTTTCAGCAAACATGAGGGCCAAAATTCTTAGTCTGAATACCTAAAGTTGTGTAGCAAAATTCACTATCAGATGCAGCTTTTTGAGGTAGCAGGTGTCTGCTACACTGGAGAAGGTCCTTGCAAGTATTCACAGAATGTGTAAGACATCTCTACTTAGCCAACCAATCACATATGTTTTTGAAATTAAACGTGATATCCATCTAAAAACATTACCTGCAGGAAATAAATACGACTGCATTTTATGGATTTAAATTTTCTCTTGCAGTATGTTCTGAGCAACTAAGATAGCTTCAGTGTGAAAGGCAGAAAGAAGACTGTACGACGACAACCGAAAAATGTTAGCTAGCACAATCTTGAAAAAGCTCAGTGAAATGCAAAAATGGTAATACAAGCACCATAAATAACCAAGATGCAGATTCTTGCTAAGAACTCAAGGTAGTGTTTGTCACGATTCATAGAACTCTCTTGAATGACAGGCTCCAATACTTATAGCTCTAACTTGAGTATATGAATGACTTTGGTAATGTCTGTGGCTTCCCATCACAACTGTAAGAAGCTGCTTCTACACCATTTTGCAGAAATGGTTCCCTTTGTGAGGATCAGTTAAAGATCAGTTAAAAAGAGGAGGATGCAGTAAACAGAAAGAACTGTAGGGACAGAGGCCAGGGAATGGAAACTGGAGGGTGCCTAACAAAGCTTTCCTTGAGCAGAGAAAGGCAGAGAAACACTGTTCTAAACTAGAGGTGTTAGTAGGCTTACTTACAATTTAATTTGTGTTTGTATAGTTTATAAGCTATAACATCATCTTAATAAAGTACTCAGTTCAGATATTTTTCATACTTAAACCAACATTTGATACAATTAAAGGAAAAGATTTATTACATTTGGGGGGAAAGTCATATGTTATTGTTGTTAGGTTACACCCAAGTGTTCAATTTCTACTTCTCTTAAAATACTTCACAGTTTGTTTTGAGAAAGATGTGGATGATATCCTGAGAGAATTATACCAATTTTAAACTTATCTATTTAAACTAGAAACAAATTTTCAGATTTTGAGCCAGGCAATCCTGACAGCGCCTTTTTAAGATGAAATCTTCAGAATTTCTAAGAATTGCTAGATATTTATTTATTTATTTATTTTAAAAAGTTGGTTTTTCGTTGTTTTTTTTTTTTGCCTGCAACTCTGTTAAGGCACATAAATAGCTATATTAGCAGATATGCTCATTAAAGAGCATCTCTCTTGACATGATCTTAGACTTAAAAAAAAAAGAGAAAACCAGACAAGTTCATTGCAGTAGATCTTAAGTAGAATTTTGTGGATGGAATAAGCAATGATTAGTTGAATGGTTCCAGCTGCATTGTTTTTCTATATATTTATTACTTCATTTTCACGTGTATTGTTTCATATTGTTAACTAGCAGGTGGCCATGGTCGTAATAAAAGTAACCTTCAAACATTAGTAACTTTCAAAGTTTTTGATGTGCTACTGGTATGCCCTGTTTGCTTCAGTTCATCAGCTAAGTGCATGAACTATTCTAAAATCCTCATGGATCGGACAGAAAATTATGCTGTCATTAAAGGGCCTGACTTTGTGAAATGCTATTATTGTGTGTAATTGAAACTTTTCTGGGAAAAGAATAAGCTATCCAACTTCAGGACCCTTTTTAGACTATTAAGATATTTGGATAACAGCTAGAAAGAACTACCTTCTGATGGTGAGACCCTGCTGCCCATACTCACGTTGAGCATGACTTGATCCTCATAGGGCTTCTCTACAGGAATGCTGAAACACCTCATGAGATACAAATAGCTTTCACTGGAGATAGTACAACCAGTAAGATTATATGATACCACCATACCCATCAGTCTAAAGTGACTATTTATCTGATGTAAGCAAGAGATACACATGAAGAAGCTATGAAGATGCAAAGTTTACAAATGAAACTATAATGGATCTGTAAGGAGGAAGAGCTCAGTCCTCTGAGCTAAAACAAGTATGTCCTTCTGCACTGTATAGACCTGGAGTCTTACTGCTCCTGCAGATGGTTAATTATCTCACAGTGAGAATATGGTAATAGAGAACAGTTTAAGGTCATGGATTGTGAAACACCATCACATACACATAGAGTGATACAGAGGACAATCTATATAAACACAGTTGGAGATCTTATTTGTATTTAAGCCAGGATTGATTTGTTTTTCAATCACTGCCTTTACATTTAAAATGTCCATTCATAATTACAACTCCCTATATGTAATAGCAAATTTCCCACATAAAGGTTAACTCATTCTTCTTTAGTCAGTACTGGCTAGAATTTCAGTTACTGAGTAGAATTTAAACTATGACTCTTCATCCCTAATTACTGCCCAGGCTCATGCTGGTAAGAAGACACAAAGTGGCTCCCTTTTATCTACTTCACAGCAAACCCTCAGGAGAATGCAAGGCTGATTAACTTATGATTGCCATCCTGGGGGCCAAATTGAAGACTTCTCTGGCTGGAAGCTTTAGCTAGAGTTTTCATAGCTTTAGTTTATATTTTGGTAGCTTTAACTAGAGTTAGACTAGTTACACTGGTAACATAAGAGATTTGCATACTCAGTACTTATAAGAAGCACTTACTCTTCCCCTGATTTCTGGGCTGCAGCTGCACTGCTGGCATGATAATTCAGCATGATAATTCAGAAACATCATTGCTGAAATTGGGTGGTTAGGAGCTAGTCTGTATTTGTGTCATAGCTGCTTTTTAGCTTGACTGCATATCAATATGTTAGGTTTAAGTAGTGTTATTTGCAGCCACTCTTCACAGAGTAGTAAAGTCCTACCTGGTCATTATAGCTTCTTCCTTCTAATTTAGCTCACCTTGAAATAACATAAATATGGCTCTAAACCTAAATACCTGCAATGCAGAACTTGCAGGAGCAAGTGGTGTGGAAGCCCAAACAGAGACACCTGACCTGCTTTTCACCTGACCACATTATGTAACAGCACAGTCAGTCCAACGTTGTTCAACATAATCCAGTATTATTAAATGGAGGAGGGAGAATCTGATTAAGATTCTCAATGTAACTCTAGGGTCTGTAGAACAAGAAGTGATTTCAAAGTTTAGTCAATTTGACTTTTAAAGCTGGTACTTTAGTTCCATTGGAACCTGCATGAAGTAAGGCCTGACTTTTTTTCTTGGTTAGCAAGGCCTTCTGAAATTCTTCATTTGCTGTGTCTCATTCCTGTCCCTGATTCTCCAACAGGCCTTCCTATAACTTTCTGAACAGTCAAGCTACTTTTTGTCTAAATGGGTTTTAGCTCTTATAAGCAAGTTCATGACTCTGACATGTCTTTTAAGAGCACACATGTAAAACAGTGATGTCTGTTTCTCCAAAGCGCATCTGTCATTGCAGACTGAAATTTCAGGAACTTTTGGAAGCTCAGGTATTACTGAAATCTTTGTACTTTTATGGAGTTTTTTTTTCTCTGTCCTATGTGAGGTTATAGACCCACTGAGCATACGTGTAATCTATTATTTCATGGCAGTGCCTCTGTTGCTCATGTTGGTGCTAGATCTGCTAGATCTTCACAAAACAAATTAGAGGGCACTTGAGTGTGACCAAGGGCTTACATCTTCACCCCACCTCTCCTGCCTTTTAAGCAGTAGCCATATAAGGCAGTGGGCTCACTCCCAATGTACACAGTTAGTATCGGAGAAAGGTCTCAAAGAGGCCAAAGTCTCTTTGGTCTGGATTCAGACCTGAATCTGACCTGACCTGAACCTTAGGACAGTAACAGACTTAACCTTTGGGTTCCCTGTGTAGTCAGAGGAGTTGAGATGCTCTTCATGGCAGTTATTCTCCCCAACTGATCCAGGACCCTTTTGTTAGATGGAATTTATTTGATTTTGTATTTCTCCATGCTAGATAAAGTACAAGCACCCTCAAACACCTTTCTTTTAAAGCTAAAACCAAAAAGGCTGAATAACACTGTTTGAAAAAAGCAATTGTATCGTGAGAAATAATTGGCTGAAAATTTCTTAGATGGTGGCTGTTACTTTCAGTGGGAATACTAGATTGAGATGTATAAACCAGTCCAACCAGAACCTCGCATTTTTTTTTCCTTCTTTTCTCCTTTAGAAATTATTCTCTATTCCAATTCAAGAAACGTTTCTTTTTTCTTCTTCAGTTAACTTCCCTTACTTTATTTCATTAATTTATGTTTCTATTGATGTTCTCAGTTGCTTTTTTTTCCACTGAGAACCAGAAGACTGTCATAAAGAGACATCCATAAAGAGATCTGAGCCACCCAAGAAGTTTTACCTTTTTTTCCCAATGCACTGATATTTAAAAGTTACATCTTACAATAAAGCAAACTGTGGCAGTCTGATTACAAGCGGTTTTGGTAAACACTTGATTATTTAACAATGAGTCATTTCTGCAGTAACCTCATTCTGTCATGACTGTATCACATCTGCTAACTCTCCAAAGCAAAAATCATAACCTGTACTGGTTAAAAACATGAATACAGCCTCATGGTTCATATGTAACACTCTATTCAAGCAAAGAAGCCATGTGCTGTAAGTTTAAAAGGGCAAATTATTTGTTTTCAAAGAGAAACTACCATAGAGAACAACAAAGATAATTATGAAAGGCTGTCCATTCTTTAGCTATTCTCACAGTAGCTGGCTTCACCATTATTCTTCACGTCTTTGTTCTCTTTTAAAGCCTTTGTAGTTTTGGAGCATAATGTATTTGGAGCATAGCATATTGGGGCTGGGGTTGTTCTGTTGCCCTATGAATTGACTCCCTGCCTTCTGTCCTGTTGTTATTGTTGACCTCAATCACAGCTGAGTTAGGCCTGAGTGGAGCACAGCCTCCTTCCCATAATGCCCCTTGTCTTCAAAGTAGCCCCTACTGAGGGGATGAGAACACTGAAGGCAGAGTATGGCTCTTGGTTCTTAATTCAGTCCGAAATGATGTGACAGTGCACAATGCTCCTGACGACAGCACTTCTCATAAGCTACTTTGATTGTAACACTGCAGTTTTAATTAATTTTTTAGTATTTCTTGTAACAGTAATTCTATCACTTTTGTTGGAAGACAGGAAATGGCAAATAAGGATTGTGTGATAATGACAAAGTAGTAAATTGGGAAATGGTTTAAGTGAAATGTAGCCAATATTCGGTAGCCTCCTTGGAGAGTCTGTACTTAAGAGCGCCATTCATATGCTAAATCTAAGCCGTGCTCATCTACTGAAGTGTATATACACTACTACTTCAAATGAGGTAGCTGAATGTACTTCCTTTCACCTTTTTCCTTGAAAATACAGGAGACATACACAGTAATGATTTAAGGTTTTTGCAAGGAGAGCACTTCGGGATGTACCACCCCTAGGGATGCTGCCTATGTGCTCCAGAAGTGCTGAAAGACGGCAGTCAAATAAGGGCTCCAGAGTGATTGGTGCATTAAAATATATATACCTTTTGCTGTACACAACTTCAGTAACAACATCTTATTGACACAGCATAATCATTTTGTTTACCCTTATTTCACGCTAATATCTATTCTTTTCTACTATTAAATGGTCCATGGAAAAAATGGAAAAACTCTGTGCTGAATCCAATACATTTTTGACATTCTGGACCTGTGGTGGTGGTGGTTTGAGCTTTTGGAAAGAGAAGAGTTTAAAAGAACTAAGAGTCTTCATTATGTTAATATATCCTTAGAAATTAGTTTCTCCCCCTGATAATCTGCATTTACTGAAAGTAAGACCAAATAATGTGGAATCATAGAATTGTTAAGGTTGGAAAAGACCTGAAAAGATCATCAAGTGCAACCATCAGCTGTAGCTGCTGTTGTTTTCTTTGTAAGATGTGGGATGATACATATGATAGAGCTGTGAATTCATAGAAGTACAGCACACAATTGTTTTTGGAAGTTCAACTATTTATATTTATAGAATTTACCTGAAAGGTTGCAACAGTTTCTCCATTAGTCAGACTCATGTTGGTTAGACCTGAAAATGTAGTGGTCAGTGTGGCCCCTGTGCCACTAGCAAACTACAGCGTACTAAATATTGCAAGTTCAGCCGTTCATGAAACTTAAAAGGAAAACTGGCTCAGAATAAAAGTAGAACTGCATCATAAAGGCTATGGGTATACAATTCATCTCTAAATATTCTTTGTATTTAAGTTATTAGCAGCTATACAAACTAGACAAATAGTAAGCTTCCAAAGCCCATATTTTTTTCATGAGAAATGCGAAGTTCAATATATTTTCCATTTGCTTTTTTCCCAACTTGGATATAAGATTAAATGCTAATGTAAGACACATGCACAGGTATGCACAATGAAATGTTACTGGTAGTCAACTATTTGTAATGAAATACATTATTATTTTGTCTTGTAAATGAAAAGTCCTCCCTCCTCAACCACATGGTAAAATATTAGTCACATAATGTTTATCAGCACCACTGAAAGATTAGACATTAGAAAGATTAGTACTTCCTACTCAAGAGTGGGGCCTAAAAGCTTCCTTTGTCTGATGCAAAAATACATTTTGAGGGGGAAACATCAACTGTTGTAGAGGTTAAATTTTTATTTCACAACTGTATTTTCCTCCCCTTCTCCAAAAGCATATATATATGTAGACAAGTATTTGCCATTTGGATGATATGTTCTTTTCTAAGTATGAAAGAGGTAAAGTACAACCACTATTTAACATGGGCAATTTTTACTTAGTTTTGCATTATAAAAAGTTCTCATGGTGTCCATATATTAACTCTTATAAATTTGTTTTAGCCATTGCAGGAAAATAAGAGTTTGTAGCCATCTAATTATTATTTTTCTTAATCACTTATGTTTGAGTTTTAATGCTAAGAAGCAGCCTCTGAAGGTGCTATGCATACAATTCAGCAATGTAGACCTGAACAGATGGTTGAGAATTTCACATTCTGGCCTTGAGCGAAGAACAAAGCATGCCCTGTTTTGGAAGCTACTTCAGCACGTGCTTATGCACGTAGAGAATTTCTACTCTCTGGGGGCTTGGAGATAGAAGCGAAGGAAAGGGAAGAACATAGCTATGTGTCTTTTCCCACCATCTGAGATTGAGGGCATACTGCGTCACACAGTGCTAATGGGGAGAGACAATTGAAAGTCTCATTTGTCCTTACTAAATCCAGGCCTGATGAGGAATCCATGCTATGTTCTCATTCAGGAGAGGAAAAGCACAGCACAGCACAGGGCGGTGGGTGTAGAACAGGCTGTAGCTGCCAGGGTGCAGCCTGAGCTGCAGAGCTCAAGGAGTACTTGAACACTGCTCTCAGACATAGGGTTTAGGTGGTCTGTGTAGAAGCAGGACTTGGACTCGATGATCCTTTTGGGTCCTCTTTCTACTCAGGAGATTTTATGATTCTTTGTGATTTATGACACTGGAACAGGTTGCACAGTGATGTGGCTGATTCCCTGTCCCTGGAGACTTTCAAGGCGAGGCTGGATCGGGCCCTGGGAAACCTGATCTAGCTGTGGTGTCCCTGTTCACTGCAGGGGAGTTGGACTAGACGGCCTTCAGAAGTCTTTTCCAACTGTAATGATTCTGTGACTCTATGTTTCTGCTTTTTTTAATGCAGCTTTCTGGCAGGAGTCAAACTCAGATCCTGTGGGAATAAGCACAACTTCCATTTTTCAGAATTTTCACTACCACAAGAATGGTTCTTTCTTCCTCTTCTACTGAATTATGTCAGGTCTGATGAAGCTGAGGATATCAGTTTATTCTTTCCCTCCTGCATATATGAAGCCCACACCTCTGAGGCTGAAGCTGAGGCTATCGATAGCATTCAGTTAGATTCAAGGCATCTGGTAGTCTGATTCTGAACTGTTTGAGGTCAGTGACAAAACACTGACTGGTTACTAAGTTACTACAGTGGCACAAGAGAAAGAAGGGAATTTACTGATATCCTAGTTTTCCTCACAAGCCACTTGCCAGTCCCTGTTCAATGCCACTGGAATGGCAATGCAAAACAAAATCTTTTCTTCTATCTCCTTCCTTTTAATTCTTCAAGCTTTCTTTCTTCTAGTAGGAATAACGAGTAATTTATCTTCAGTTGCCATTTTAAAAACTAAACTCCAGACCAAACCATTAATTGCATCCTTTTAAAGGCCACACTGTAGTGCTAAGCTATGTAGTAATGAGTTCAAAAAGGATCTGAAAGCCTTTGCCGAGAACAGCATCTCTGACCTCGTGAACTCAACTGTACTGGGCAAGAAATTGGGATTTGTGCCTCTATAGAAAACATTCCAGTTGTGTCTTATTAGAGCTACCTGAGAAGGAAAAAAATGTTGTGGAGACCTGAAATTTCTGAAAGTGCTCTACCTGGAGGTCAGTAGATGTTAGTTTATAAATGATGAAATTCCACATACATTTTGATGCTAAAATTGTGACAACTTAAGATGTTTGATATTACTGTATTTTCCCATGGGTGGTGATTTTTTTTTCTTGAAGTGGTGAACATATTTTCCAAGAATACTGTATACATTTGTAATATGTATGTTTGTGCCAATAAATCTTGTTTTAACTAGATGCTTTTTGTTTTGTTTCTATTCTGAATGCACACAGATAAGCAGAGTTAAGAAGTTTCAGCTTTCATTCCCTCTCTGTGTTATGTGCAGTTCTGGAAACTCATATTTTCTAAGTCACCCTGAACTTTTATATACTCAGTCCAACAGAAAAGTAAAAAAACTTCTGTTGTAAGACAACAGTGAAATCCATGTACAAAAAAGGAGAAGGGAAGCAGTGGAAACACTAGTATAATCATTAAAGGATTGTCATTAAAGAGAAACACGTGAGAAAATGTATTTATTACATTTGACCTTCTTCTCACTTTTCCCTATGGAGAAATATATTTTCCTGTTAATAAAGCGCAGTTAACTAAGGGAAATCATTGCCACAGAGTTTTGTTAGTTCAGGGATTTTGTGTACTTCAGATGCATTTTTAAATTGAGAAAGAAGGATTTTTTTGTGAGAGGAATACAGACTTTCAGGATCATGTTCTGCTTTAACTTGAAACAGCTGCTGATGCTTACAACTAGTGTGATGGCTTAATGGGGCACAGTAACCATTACCATCCTTATCATTAATGAATAATTAAGCTCCTTGAAGGGACAAGAGTTGGAAGCTGCTTTTGTCCCCTTCTAGTGACTACACCTACATTTTTAAATATATACGCATCACAGATAGCTAGATAATTCTAGGTGGCTCTATGCCTTCATGCATATGGGATACCATTCAGTAATTTCAAATTGCCTGCAAATCATCTCAGTGCATATGAAGGCATGGTATCATCTCCCCACCTGACACACCAGAACAGGTAATACCAAAATGGACAGTGCTCTTTTAGTAAAGCAACAGCCTTTTCCTTGGTAACTCTTAGCATGCCTGGCAGTAAATTGGGGGCACTATGAATCTATAAGAAGCTAGGACAAAGTAATCATTGATTTTTTTTTTTCTTCATACAATGCATATTCTCATCTACGTGAAGTAGCATATATGGACTAAGAAAGTGAATTAGGCTGCATGGTGCATGTAAATGTGATATTGAAGAACACAGGAAACTGATCAGAGCCAAAATAAGGCTTATGCTAATAATGAAATCCTCTGTTAGCTCCCTTACAGTCACGTTAGCTACTTAGCTCAGTTTTGTTGAAAGACAATGGTTCAATTTCCAGTGTTCCAGCTTATATGGAATTCTAGTAAGTGATGAAATAAAATAAAAATGAAATAATATGTAGTGATTATGGGGAAGATAGCAGGACTAGTAAGTTTATATGAAAAATCAAATGTATTTTTGCATGCTGTGTGGATAGCAGTTTTGCATAATTTATGGAAGTTCAGAGAGAAAAAAGGGCTGTTTTTTACGATTTATTAAGTTAACAGGATGAACAGCTCTGGGATATGCTTATGCTTTGGAATATAGTTCAAAGACAAAGCAGACCTTGAAGTGACCATATATATGCTTTCTGAGCTGAACTACATGGAGGTAAGTGAATGAACACAATGCTTTTAAGTGCTCCTGACATAGTTAAAATTTCAAAAAAATCTCACCATTCAGGGAAAATATAAAAAAGTGCAATCTGAGGATAAAAAAACTCTAATCTTGAGACTAATAGAGCTCTATACAAAACATAAGCTAGGCAGTGATGATGATTGTGATTAAAAAAAAAATATCTTTTTTTGCTTTCTGAGATCTTTCAAAACTAGGAGAACGTAATCTTGTAATGGCACCTGTGATTTGGGCAGCTATTATGAAAAGCTCTTTCACCTACAAATATTAACACATTTTACTGTGGGAATCTCCTGGTATCAATGACTCTCAGTTAAAATTGTTTTAAGACAACTAGAATGACTCTTCAGAAATAACACCCCTTCTTCCTCCCTCAGCATTGAACAGTCTAATTATAATTTAACAGCCATTAGCTGAATTGCTTAATAAATATGGGTAAGCCAGGCTTTTCTACTGTCTGTTGGCTAGAGATTTTCAATAAATGTGTAGGTGTGGCATTTAGCGATATAGCTTAGTAGGTATGATGAGGATGTGTTGACTTGATGATCTTGTAAGTCTTTTCCAGTCTTAATTATTCTAATTCTATGGATCATGTCCTTCTTTGTCACCCTAGAAATCCATTTCTGCACATCTGCCAATTCCACCACTTATGACCAGGGCAGCAGTAAGTGTTCTCATCCAAGTGTGGGCTCACTAAATGCTTTATGTGGTAGCACAAACATTTCATTGCCTTTTTTAAAGTAAACTGAAACATCCTAGAGGGATATTAGTATTACCTAGAACAGTAATTATTACAATTACTTACAGTATTTAACACTGTCAATACCACCTCTGCCTCCATGGCAGTCATCCTGATATTATATCCATTGTTTCATTTAATCTCTTACTTCTGTAGTTTTGGGCAATTAAAAAAATTATCATTAGTGAAACTACTGTAAGCAATCTCTTTAAGGATGAATTTCATCTAAATCCTCCTGCTTCTATCAGCAAAAGTCTTAGAGTTTTCTGTTTCACTCAAGAGTGTAAGGCCTGAGGAATTGAGTAATTTCCCCACTGCTACAACTTCCCCACCCCCCCAGCATTCATATACAAAATGCAAAACTTTCTTCTTGCACAAGCATTTCTTGACCTCTCGAACAGCTAATCACTTTGAAAACTAATGCCAGTTGCAAATGAGATGCCTAGGTTTGTCAGCTAGATGGAAGAAATACAGTAGCAGCCTTTGCTGGGGACTAGAAATGGCATTTCTGGGGAGGTATAGGCAAAAGTAGTACGCTCAAGGCCTGTCTATAACCTAGATGATGAGCTGTATAACACATCACAATCACACCATATGTACCTAAAGCTAGAGAGCAAAAAGGTATGTTACCATAAAGTGAGCCTTTCAAATACAAAGCCCGCCTGCTCTTTTTTGACCCAGGCAACAGGGAGAAGTCTAGCCTCAGAATATCTTTAATTGGCAGTTTCTATTCCTGATTGTTTTCTCTGTGATACCTTAGAAAATCTGTGGGAGCTTTCAGAACTCTCTCCTTTCTTAATGTGCTGGCACATCGCAGTGCAATGTCAGAAAGAAGATTCTCTTTTAAAATTTGTTTTCTTTAAAAAAAAAAATAATCAAATCATGCTTTTAAATTCCCGCAATGAAGGAAAACCCCACCACCAATCAGCCCTTTCCACGCCGCAGCCGGACGGCGGCCCGCAGTGAGCTTGCGCGGGGCTCCCCCTGTTGCGAGCCTCGGGGGATTCCCGCGGCGGGAGCAGCCCCACAGGCCGCCATTGGTGTGCTGTGGTGCGGGCACTGCCGCCCACCGCTTGTTATTCTAGGGAATTTATTCCACCTTATGCTGAGATAGACTAATAGCGTCAGACTTAATTGCACGTTCAAAACAAATTCAGTCGCAATTTGTCTGCACGGAATTAATCTGTGCTGTCTGCCCCTCAAGTTAACCATTGTGCTGTAATAGGTATTGATTGTAACAGTTTTCAGACTGCTCTCCTCACATCAGTTAATTCAGACAGCCTTCACATTTCTCAAGTGCTCTCAAACTTACAGCGTTTTGGGGAGTATGATTTTTGGCATCATCTCATTCGCTCTGCACCACCCCACAGTGTCCTGTTCTCTGTTTTGTGTTGCTGTGTGAAATGCTGGGCTATTATGCCAAAAGTAATTTCACTTAAGTTCTCCACTTTCTCTATTTAAAAAAATTCATTTGAGAAGACTGAGGTTTGGCCACAATGGTGGCACATGTTGACCATCAAAGTCTTTGTATTCTCTTGTTGCTTCCAGGTTTGCCTCCAGCATTTTCAAGTTCAGCATTGCTCAGGATGACTCTGATTATGTTGCCTCATTTGTCCTCAATGGACTCTCAATTCTTGTTTTCATTATTATTTTTTTTAATTTAAAGTATATAATTTAAATGCACCTTAGAAGGGAAGGCTCTGAATTTCTAAGAATATAAGGTCTTTCTTGTACTCTCTTGCAAACACATCAGTATGGAGAAGTAGCTGTTAATCCCACGTAGAGTCAGCATGAAGCATGTTGCCCACAGCTGCCTATATAAAGGCTCCCTGTGCCGTGTGCTGTAATGGGAACAGGCTCACCAGTTGAATAGAGCTACTGAACCAGTTACGGATGTAGTCTGACAATCATAGAACAAACATGACTCATTTAAGAACGTTCTCTACCTTCCCTTCTAATGAGTGGTTTCACCACAGTCAGTAAACTAGAACTGAAGGGAGAACAAAGAGTTCTTCAGGCAGCTCTGCAGTGTTCTCGCACGCCACCTGCCCTGCTGCAGGAGTATGTCTGACATATTAATAGAGCCAACTGCCCTTCTGTAATTACCTCCCCTCCGGCATCCCAGCCCCCACAACATCTCTGGCAGCAGATACTAACGTGTCCATGCTAACAATGCTAATAGCAATACTAATAAATGAGCAGATCTACAGCGTGGTTTTAAAACAAACAAAAGCTTTTAAAACTACAGAAAACTGGTATGTTGAGATCATCATTTTTCGTTGTGGGATAAAAATAATGGTGTTGAGAAGAGAACAGAGTTCTGTAAATAAGGGGACTTTGGTCTAGCTTGACCAAGGCATCAAGACTTGGTTGTGTCTTCACACTGAAGAGTGACCAACTTCCAAACTGAGTTTTCTTATCAAGGGAGTAAGAAATGAACCTATGCTACATCTTTGCTTTCCCTCCTTGTGGTATATCAACAATTGCTTCGCTAAGCTCTTTTAGAGAAAGTAGATAATCGGAAGTAGAACATGCCTAGGTAAACCTTGAAAATTTGAATATTATTTGTGACGTATTTTTGGTACTATAAAAACTCCACCAATGCCAATAAAAACAACAAATCTTGATTATATATATATATGTAACTGAGGTTTTGTTTCAGATTTAGCCACTGCAGCATGCAAACAGCAGGAAAATTTTCTCAGAGTGCAATATGGCAGTCTTCCTACAAAGTCTCCTGCTGTTGTTTCTGTTTTATTGTAGTGAACTGATTTACTTGCAGTGGAAACAAGATTGTGACTAGATAGTCACAAGGGCATAGTGCACTTTTCAAATATATTGCATTACTGGTCTCTCTATACAATTTATTTTACTGTAATCCACCAAAACATTGTATATATACATTTGCATTCTGTAACTGACATTCACTTTAACTCAGTGTGAATCTCAAGGTGAATCACAGTTACTTGTAACAACCTCATGACGTTCTGAGGAGTGCCATATCTCTGGCCTTGAGCACTGATCTGTACTCCAATGATCAAGTTTGAAGAGAGGAAAAGTCTTTTAGATGGTGGCACAATATGCTTTAATTGCATTTTAGAACTTGAAAAGAGATATTGTGCCAATGGATGGAGTCAGTGTATGAACAAAAAAGAAGTTGATTTATTGGCTCTTAGGCTACAGTGATGTACCATCAAGTCTGCCATTTCAAAGCCTTACCATTTTTTGGATTGCCTTGAAGAGTAGAACACATGTCTAACCAGAACACCTCAAGTTCTGCTGGTACTGAGACCTGTCTTCTTAATTCCACTGTCAGTAGGCTTAAATTGGCCTGGCTATTTGTAAATTTTGACTTGCAGGTAAGAAGGGACTAATGAGTTAGTTTTTAAATTAATCCAATAATAGGTAACTTACTAGATATGATTCACAGGGAAAGGAAAAAAAAGATCTGGCAAAATTAAAATTTGCCATCCACACTACAAGAAGAGGGTGCACGCACCTTGGAATAATTCAGGTTGGATAAGCAGAAATGACAGCACTTAGCAACTAAATTTGATTAACAGCTCAAGTAGATGATAGCCTAGTGTTTAAATACAAGCTCTTTAATTTAGTTTAGACATTGCTCTTCTTTCCCTCATCTAGGTAACTCATGCTAGTGAATCAAACGTGAAGATAAATGAAGATTTTAAAAAATTCTGCAGAGGGAAATTACAATTTTTCAACTAGACATATGGGAACATAGAAGGAGACACTTCAGCCAGCTCACTAGGCACCACCACTCCGGACAACACTACCTGCAAGGACTGCAGTACAGGCTGGCCTTCCCACACCTGCTTTGAGCTAACCAGCTGAAGGAATGCTCTCATTACTCAATGTCTGAGCACTGACTGTGCTTCTTGGGTGGGCTTTGTATGCATGCTGAGTTTTGTAGCAACCCAGATAGTTTCCACCATTTGGATTGAATATGCCTTCATAGGCTGACACTATAATGCAGACTTACTCTGAATAAGTCTGCCCAAGTCAGTTTTCATTGCATGTTATTAATTTAAAAAAACACCAAGAATGCTATTGCTACACAAGAGGCATCAGCCTCCCTAACTAGCACTGCTTTCTGCACTGTCTAATGAAGCCAGCAAATGCTACCAATGTTATTAGCAACAATAGCCAGCTAGTAATGCACCATGAAAGAGCAGCACTGGGGACACAAAATAATCATTCTAAATTACTCACGTGGATCAAAAGGCACCAAGGCAACTGGATATGTATTTTCAGACCTGTTAGAAAAAAAATCCCAATGCTTACCCAGTTTTCTACCCAGACACCAAAGAAAGGATGAGTCCTACCCCATTTTTATAATTGCCTACAGGAGGAATATGTCATCGCTCTGCTTTTTTAGAAAGGTAGAATTATGTTCACTCTGTTGTTGTTGTTGTTGTTGTTCCACCTACCTCCTTTTTCTCAGATACATTTCCTCACTTTTCCTGCAGCGCAATGTTTTACTATGAAAACAGTTTTTCCTCTACTGAGCAACATTAGCTAATATTACTTAGGATTACTAATTCCTGCTTTTCTTTTATACCCTTTGACCTTTCTCCTTTAAGGAATGAAAGAATTTGGGTTTGGTGGTTTGTATTTTTTTCTTTTTCCTTTTGATTGAATTAGACTGCTTCTTTAATTTCTTTTAATGTGTGGTTACACAACAGCATTGAATTCCAAAGTTCTGCTACAGCTAATAGAGCATCACATGTTAGAAACAGATTAAATGTTTCATTATGGCAGTAAGTTTTATATTTTAGGGTGTTTTTTGTGTTTTTATATATATATATATATAAATACAGCTCACACAATTACTTTCTTTGCTTCTCCTTGCTTGGTTGCCTCTCCCCGTTCACCTGATAATTTTGAATGTATTGGCCACTGTCTAAAATGTGACAAAGATATTACAACTATATAATCTTCTGAGAAAATACAAAACTGGGAAATCAGGTGGATGAGGAAAATCTCCCTTGGGCTGCACTGAGGAAAGGCTAGTAATAAAGCTCATACCAGTTAAGCATCAAATGATCCACAACAATGGGGAAAATTCTGCACTTTTGATGTTTCAGTTACTGTCTTCTTTTGAGTACACTCTCAAAACTATTTAAATCAAAAGAAGTTAATAGAATAATAGAATTTGTGACAGTCCCTCAGTCCTTAGTGGTATGGATCAGTGAAAGAGTGCAAAGTGAGTTGTCATTTCTCTTACTCTTAATTTGTGGTTTATCAGAACTTTCTAATTTAGGTTCTCTTTCTGAAGCAAACACAGCCAGTTAGTATGCACACTCTCTTGAAAACAAAACCAGGCTTCCATTGACTTCAATAGCAGCAGCATTGAGTTCAAAGTGTCTCATGTGAACTAACACCATAAAACTAATTGAGGTTGAATGGTAATGAGAAACTCAATCTAAAAATGAAGTGTTTTTAATTAAGAGACACTTCAGAAATATGAGGAAATAGGCTCCTTATAATTTAAAATCTGCCTTTTCCTTCTTCACCAACTATAAATCACCAAACTGTGATTAGTAACCATACTAGATTGGATGAATACCTGATAGTCTGGATTGAGTTATGGAAGAGATTCTAACAGTCTGCTACTTAAGCATCCAATTTCTTACGAAGGTTTCTGTTATAATCAGTTAATGTTATAATCTGTTTCTTAAAACTGGGAACAAATTACAGAAGCATTGTACCCGCAGGTTCCTGGCAGCTAAGGGCAGCAGAATGACCCCATGGCACAACTATTGAAAGCTTATCCGGGAACAAGAAAGAGCCCAGTTCCAATCCTGTGCCAAGTCATAATCCAATGTTTTACGTAATGACTATTTAATAAAAATTGCATAAATGCTCACCAGAGGGGAAACCAGTACCTAGATTTTGTCTCTTTAGCCTTATTCTATTATTAAAAGAAGGTGTATCTCTTGCTCCATTTTGCTAAGAATGATAACATCTCACTCTACTGGAGTTCAAAAAGAGATAAGTGTGATGGAAGTCAGTAAGTCTATGTACTTTTGAATCAATAGAAGGAGCACTTGAGGAATCAGACATTGTGGGGAGCCCAGGATTGGGTTACACAGTGTTCTGCAGGCACAGCACCAGGTCACAGCCCTGCTGTTCAGGTGTTTATGGAGCAATCCAGGTATCTCAAGGAGATGTGCTACACTGGCCTGTGTTTAATCCAGAAATTTGCATGCTTCAGGTAGCAAAAACTCTGGAAATGCTATTCTACTGTCTCATTGCCTTTAAAAAGATCTTTCCCACTTCTTTCATGTTTGCCCTGTTCATGCCATGAATTGACTCTGAATTGCGTTTACTCACCAAGAAACCAGATTCAGTTGCTTGGTGTGTGGAAACTAACTCAGAAAGGTTTCTGTCTCACTGAGGCACCAAGTGAGTAGTGCTGTAGGCAAAAGAGAGGGTGAAGACCATGTAACCATAAATATGGTAGCATGGTACTAGCAGGAGTGGCATGAAGAAAAGCACTGCCCCCCTTGATGAAAGCAAAGTGCAGCACCAGCTCAGAAATCGTGTGAAAGCTGTCTTTAGCATCTAAATGGATAGTTCTGAATGGTGAACACCAGCCTCACGGAGGAGCTTTTTCTCAGTGCAGAAGAGGGCATAAATAACGAAGATTCATTTTCTGTTTGCTATCCCTTACCAGTGTTCTTATGTTAGTTTAATGACATGCAAATTTCATTTTAAATGCGACTCCATAATTCCACATACTGTTGGCTAATATCAGTAGGTTCTGGAATCTCTGCTCTGACCCAAAATCTGGCCTTCTGCCCTATTTTCTTTTGCCTTTAGCGGTCCAGTGTGGCAGGTGTGATATGGCCCAATCAAAAACTGCTGTCCTGGGATTTTTCAGTCAAATCAATTTCCCAATCCATTTGACAGCACAGTTGCTTAATCTCTACTTTTTAACTTAGTAGAAGTGGTGTTTCCATTCCTTTTGGTGCTTCTGTAAGGCCTTAGGTAGATTGTGAAACCATACACTAAAGCTCTGTATTACACTGGAAGCTTGAAAACTTTTTTGGCCCTATGGATTGAAGTTCAGGC
Source organism: Meleagris gallopavo (assembly GCF_905368555.1). NCBI lineage: Eukaryota > Metazoa > Chordata > Aves > Galliformes > Phasianidae > Meleagris > Meleagris gallopavo. The sequence continues at coordinate 4,899,947 of NC_139414.1, read as the reverse complement.
TTTCTTCAGACTTCTGTGAGTGTGACTGTTGAAAATGAGTTGCTGATAGACACTACAGCTTGATCCTAGACCTAGGAGTTCTCAAAGCTGTATTTGCTTCTGAATTTGTGTAACGGACTTGGGATCAGCACACAGAGTTATGGTGATGAGACACACCCCTTCCATTTGTATTCTTTCAGTCCTTCTAAATCAGAACAATGCAATGTTCCTTTATGTGTCACTTTTCAAGATAGTTGAACCTTAAAATTACACTGCGGTTGTCAACAGAAACTGAATAAAAATAACAAGAAAACATTCAGAATGTGGGCAGAATGAAAAATAATTTTTCCCAGAATTCTTCAGGTTTTCTGGCTAGGGACAGCCATTCATCTTTGCAAAGGGCTTTTAATCAGTTTCCAAGATTGTATGGATATTGCTAGCTTTCTGTTTGTAGTACTTTGTTCCTACACTTGAGAATGCTTCAAGAAAAGCCTACCCATGTAGTCACCATAATGAGGTAAATGGTTTTGTTTCATCCCTCATCTTTCATCTGTACAGACAGTAACAGTGACACCTCTTGCTCATTAGCAAAATGGCTTTCCAGATCTCTGCAAGAATCGATGAAACTCAGTGCCACTGTAAATGATGAGTAACTAGATTTAGGAATGAAGAATTAGTTGTGGGCTCCAGCTGCAAAATAGTGATTTGTTCCCCCCTAAGCAATATAAAGTTCCATCAGTGCTGTGCTGTAACCTCAAACAGGTAGCATATTTTTCTCCTCATTGAAAGATTTGTTTTTTTTTTTTCTTTCCAAAATGTTTTTTTTTTTTTCCCCAAAAAAAGTTGATACTGTCAATATGTTGCTGTTCACCAGAGCTGACTGAAATACTATTGCTAAGCAAATTCTAACTTTTATTTTGTAAATATGCTGGGAAAAGGTCCAGTATTTGGGGGTGGGGGTGAGCGTGGGGTGGAGTACTGATAATGTTAAGCAGTGTTGGAGGTAGGGGGCAGTTTCACATGCAAAAAGTTTTCCTAAATTACATTTTATTAATGTAAAACTTTTTTAAGAAAAGAAGAAAAAAAAAAGAAAAAGTTGAGCTCTAGCCATTCATCTTTTGGTAATTCAGAAAGACACTATGCTGAAACAACAACAAAAAAAGCTAATCAAGGAAGCAATTCAGTAGCAAACTAAGTATCAATAGTGCCGTTTGAGTAATGCTAGTTCTGCAATTGACATATAACTGCAGAGCCCGAACCTGGCTGCTTATGGCTGGACCCTACTAGGAAGGCCTGCTACCCTCCCTCCCGTTTCACATAGGTAGGTAATTGCCTTGCAAAACTAGATGGAGGAGCCAGGTAGAATTTAAAGCAGCACAGTGCTCCATGCGATGCTAGTGAGAGATGTGGTGTTGTATGGTGAAATGGACTTACATAAAGGATTTGACTTCTATATGGATTAATCCTATTTTTTTGTGTGTACACACGAGGAAATGTACTTTACTTATTCTGCTACTAAAGCCCTTGTGCTACAGCTACTTAGTAAGCAGAGGAAGCTTAAAATTAAACTATTTCGCTTTGAGTTTTGTCCTGTTGCCACTTACAACCATCTCCTTTTGTTTTCTTAAGAGATGAGCCATTGTATCACTAGTATATTCATTGCTCCAGAAGACATGTGCCTGACTTGATTTATACTGGTGGTGCCAGGAATAACTTGAATTTTTATACATGATGCCAACTTTCAGATAATAGGTACGGTTGAAAACTTTTGGACTGAATTTGTTCCAATTGCACAATCATTCTTTGAGTAACTGCTTTCCCATTTGTGTGTGGCATTTTTTCTTTTTTAAAATATATTTTATTGTACTAATACCAAAAAGTGGCAAGAATAGAAATTTAAATTGATTCTCTGTGAGTGTATACCTTGACCAAAACAATTGTTTTGTATCCTTTTAAAATAAGTAGAACTCAAATAATGCATCTGGTTGATACTAGGGCAGAAAAGGTACTGGCTTTTTCTGGTGATGGTAATTGCTATTCTCCTGCTAGAACTGGTGTGTTGCGCTACAGTGATGGATGTGCCTCTGTTCTGTTTGTCCTGGAACTCACTCAGCTGTAGCACGGTGCTACGGTATGCCTCCAGATTCTTGTGTGTGTACTCTGACACAGCTGGGACAGGCAGGGTCCTCAGTGTTTTCGCTTGGCCTGACTTAGAACATATGTTTAGCAGTGTAGCCCTCAGCACACAGACAAGATGGGTAGTTTGGGCATATGACATTAAAAAAAAACAGCATCCCATGGAACCCAAGAATGCCGTTGTACATCCATCCATCCCTAACAAAGATAACTTAAACAGAATGATGAAGTTCTGGATGTGAAGCACTAACACCATTAAGTTGACCAAACTATACAACATATCTAATTAGGATTAGTCTTTAAATTAGAAACTTCAGGGGAGAGCAAACTAAAATAGGGATGCTGATAAGCTGACTTGTGCTTTGCAACAAATCCAGTTGTGGGATCCGGTCCTAATGCTTCCGCTCCCTGCCCCCTCTCTTCTCCACGAGTTGAATACTGTGGGGTACTTTACTCACAAGCTGTTTCTGCAATAGCTGTTGCTTAAGTATCTATGGACCTAATGGACTTATCCTTAACACCAACCACAGCGAGGGAGGGAAGCAGCATTAACCTCATTTTGTAGATAAACAGTGGAAGCCCTGATGACTCTCTGCTGCCTTACTTCCCATGGAGCAACCTCACGCATGCAGTTACACCCAATTGCTGTATTCACACCAAAGCTGGCAGAGCTTTGGCACCTCCTCTGTCCTTCTTTTCATCACCACGTGTGACGATGAAGAGAAAGAAGGCTCCGAATGTGAATAAACTTAATGTTAATGAGCAGGGCAGCCAGCAGCGGGCAATACTACTGCAGCAGTACATCTCAGGTCCTCCTGACCACAGTGCGGGGCCTGGGCACAAGTCAGCATCACCAGCTCGAGGAATATGTGAATTTTTCACCATGAGACAGGCAGCGTCAATACTGAGCGTCGGGAGGTTTAATGGGGAATAAACGCGAGAAGTTCATTTTTACACTTGGAATGGAAATAATTGCACAGTAATTGGGACTGGTTTTCCACGAGAACAGGACGTACCTTGAACGCCTCAGAGACTCTTAGCGTTAAACCTTTCTGTGGTGATTCCAGGCTCGCTAAGAGCAGGAGGAAGGCAGCTCCGCGCTGTCAGCCGGCACGTTTCGAAAGCCTGGGGCGCGTACAAAATCAGGGAGCGGGACACGGGCACTCCTCGCTTATGTAAGGAGCTCCGTCCCGGCGCCTCCCGCCGCTGCCTCCGCACCGCAGCCCGCGCTCCCTCTGAGGCGCGGAGCTCGCCCGCCCGCTCCTCGAGGCCCGGGGCGGGGCGGAGCACCTCGTGACGGAGCCCCGCACCCCGCGGCCGGGCGCTGTTTGGGGTCTGTGTACGGCGCTCCCAGGCAACGCGCCCCGCCCCTTCGCGCCGCCTGTCGCCGCCCCGCCCCGCGCTCCTCTCTTCAGCGGGGCCGGGCGCGCGCCGCGGCCGTTAACGGCTGTTGGTAGCCTCATCGCGCGCCCCTCCTGCGCTCGCGAGCACGCGCCGTGACCGCCAACGGTCCCCCGCGCGCTAACCCAGAGGACGTGCGCTGACGTCACGGTCGGCTCTGAGGGACGGGGCGGAGCCGCTCCCCCCCCTCCCCTGAGGCGTGATGTAACCTCTGCCCTCCTCGGCGGCCGCGGTCCGACGGAGGCGCGGAGCGGCGCGGCGGGGGTTGCCTAGCGGCGGCGAGCGTTCCGCGAGCCGTGCGAGGAGAGGGAGAAGGAGGTACGGAGGGTGGTGGCGGTGATAAGAAGGGGTGGTGGCGATGGGAAGGGGGAGGGGAGGCCGTCGGGGCAGACTCGGCGGCGGTGGCGGTCGGCGGTGGAAACATGGTGTCACACGTGAGGCTTATGTAAAGTGAGCGGCGTGCGGCGCAGCCAATGGGAGAGCTGCGCGCCCCGCCCCCGCCCCGCTCCTTCGTCTGCGTCACGTAGCTCCAGCCAATGGCAGCGCGGGAGGGGCGGGCTCCGGATGCCCGGTCACGTTTCTGCCTGTATGAAGTCGGTGCCGGGCTGCGCCGCGCTGGGCGGACGTGAGGCGTACGGTGAGTTGCGGGTCTATAGCGTTTTCCCCGCGCCCTAGCGGGGCCGGGAGACTGGTGGGGGGCGATCGGCGGCCGCGCGGGGTCTGGTGGGCTGCCCCGCTCCCCCCGGTCCGCCGGGCCGAGGTTACGTAACCCCGCGGCCGAGGCTCTCCTGCCGCCGCGGGACGGGACGGAGCTATCCATGGGGCTGTGAAAGGCGGCCAGGCGGGTGCCACCCCGCGGCCTGCGCTGGGCGGCGGCTCTGCCCCCGATCCTTGGATCTGGAAGGAGGGAGCGAGGGAGGGGGCGGCGGCCCGGTGCGCGGAGCTGGCGCGGGGGGGCGGCTCCCGGCACGGCAGCCGAGGGGGCGATGGCCCGTTCGACGTGGCCGGTTCCTCCGCGTTATCCCGGGCTCCGTTCCGGTGGCCGTGTGGCGCGACGCCGCGGTGAGAGGTCGGTGCCGCGGATACCGGGTGGGCGGGCACGGGAGCGGGGCTCGGCGCCCCCCCGCTGCGCTCCCGGCGCTTCCCAGTGCTGCGCGGAGCCACAGGTGGGGCGGGCAACAGGTCCGGGAGTGGGGACGTGCTGTGCCCCGAGACCGCGGCGGAGCGCCTGTTGACATGGGGTGCACGCTATTACATGGGTGATTACAAAACCGTTTATGTAAGTAGAGTTTCACGCAAATAGCGAGCCGCATGGTAACAGCCGGGCTGGCGGTTCACATCTCCCGGTGGGTTGGGTAGGATGCAGCCTGCTCTGTGTGCTGTGAGAGTTTATAGAACCCCACGGGGCATCCGTAGCAGTTCTGTGGATCTTGCAAAGTGAACTGCTGACGTCGTATTCTGGGCAGACAGGGCAACGTGGCTCCGGGTGCAGCGATAAGTTGTCTCTTGGCTTTCAGCCATGAAGTTTCTTTCAAATTGTTCTCCGCACGTAAGAATGCGGTGTACTTGTACTTCTGACATTGAGTAGCCGCCCCTTACATCTGTACAAATCAAGGTGGAAAGGTGGAAATTATGTAACTGTTCCAGCCAGAGGGTTGTGGCCAAGTGTGTTAGTGCAATGAAGAACTGCTTCAAGTTGCCAGCGTTGCTGTAACCACAGAGTGCTTACAGGTGGCAGCTAACGCAAGCTGTCACTTCTCAGAGCTGCAGCGTACTTCTGGAGCTGGCTATTGCTTGTTGTCAACGTTAAATCCACATGCCTCCCTGTGATGGCAGCAAGTAATAACTACTTATTTGTGAATGGTTAGTTTTGATAATGTATATTTGATAAGACCAAAATATGTTGAGCTGTCAGTTAAATGTGTGGGCTTATTTTTTAAATGTCTCTGTGTTCTTTGGACTGTTTAGGGCCATTGAACTTGGTGAAACTCAAACTTTTCCTGCCTTCTGGGTGTCCAGGTATCTGTTAGTCCTTGATCTTAGCCTGGAGCACAGTGCTGCTCATGCAGACTGTACAGAGGATCTCAAATACAAAACTCAAGAGTAGGGCCTATAACTTAGCTCATGTCAATGAGAGAGAGCCCCTCTCACTGTGCTATGATACCAGGCCCCTTCTCACACTTGTGCATGTTGGCATGCTCTTGTGATTTCTTTTTCTTTTCTTTTTTTTTAAACTCTATTTCTATAAAGTGATGAAGTTTCACTGGGGAATGGGACAGTGTCTTCCCTTGGTCCAAGCCTTGCCATCAGTGTTGTGAGTTGGACGTGCTCCTGAGGTGTGGAGGCCTTGTCCCTGGTCTGAGGGGGTGCTCTTGGAGAGGGCCTTTGGCCTGGACTGGAAGAAAGAAGTCATATCCTTCAGTTCTAGTGTAGTTTTGGCAGTTTCCGGTGATTAAAGTAGAAGGGAGAATGACTTGTTAGAGTAGTTGGTAGTTTGGGCAGAGTGTCCAGCCTCGTGCAGTGAGAGAATGCAGTCTGTCCTGTAGTTGGCCTTGATCTAATGTGGAATGTGAAGGTTCAAACAGTAGGATTTTGCCTTTTGTGTACTTTCTTCAAATTCAGCAAGTTTTCTAGATCCATTTGTGATCCAAAGACTATGTGGTTTTGCCAACATCTTTGTTTGTCAGATTTGTCAGTTGCTAAGGTTTGTTGTAGGCTTCTCATATTTATTTTAACACACTAATGCAATCTCAAAATCTCAGTAATCTTCATTCTTACAGCTTACTCATATTCCTTTTATGTCTCCACAGAGAATCATAAAGAATCAACATACTGTGGTAGCTCTCAGTCTAATACCTTTTCCACACATCTTCAATCACAAAGATTGAAGCTCGTAACAGCCTCAGCTTTTCAAATAGACTTATTTGAGCTTATCTCTGAACAATATAGTTTCATGCTAATAAATTTCTCTTGTGAAAAATCACAGGTTTTGGTAAACTGAGATTTTTGGTGGAGCTGAGCTGCAGTATGAGAAGGAAACAAAGTGCTTTGAAGTGGATTCTAGACTTTTCTTCTACCTCAGACTTTATTCTGACTGGGAAGTGTTTGCTTTAGATACAGACTGATAAACTAATTTTCTTTTTTCTTCCTGGGTTCTTACCACACCCTTATTTCTATAGCACTTATACAATATTTAAAGTGTGCTTTACTGTAGAAAAGTTTGAGTTTGTTTAACACCTTAAAGTGTAGGCACATGGGCAAGTTAGTGTGGGATGAGGTATATTTGGTGTATAAAGGTGAGCAGATTATCACTAATCAAAAGAACAGTAAATTCTGACTAGTTTAGATTGACTGTAGTATTTTATATAGGCCTGCTATCATTGGCCTGTGTTAAAAGGGAACGTCATGTTCTTACCAAGGAATTGCGTAATGCTTGGCGTGGATGTGCTGTAGCCACTGTGTTATGTTCATGATGTTACCACATCATAATTACTGGGTTATCTGGTGTTTCTGAAAAGGAATTTCTGTGTCCAGTTTTGGTTGCATGGCCTAGAATTCCTTTGAGGATGTGTATTACATTTTTAGCTGTGTTATCTTGCTGCATTCATACTGTCCACATTGTTATATCCTATTCCTTCGTTGCAAGTGTTAAACTGCTGAAATATTTATTACGTTGACCTATCTTGTCAAGCACTGTATCACAAAAAAAGCCACATTAATTATATTACTCTAAACTGCTTTGACTTGTATTTTTGGTGCAGGTAAGTTTGGATGCAGGAAACAGATCTTAAAGTAATGCCATGATGGCGGGCTGGATGTGGCTCTGGGCAGCCTGGTCTGGTGGTTGGCAACCCTGCACACAGCAGAGGGATTGAAACTAGATGGTCATCGTGGTCCTTTTTAACCCAGGCCATTCTATGGTTTGTGTAGTGTGTGAAGGTGCCTGACTCCTCTCCTGCTTAACAACTGTTGCCTCAGTTGCATGATCCCCCCCATCATAACAGTGATGGGGGCCAGGCTGTTCTTCCCACCTGTGCTGTTGGGAGCGAGCCTTCTATTTGCTACATGTTGCCTACTGAGCAATGACTCCTCCTTCCGACATGCAGACATTTTTCTTTTAACTGCAGGTGAAATACTTCCTTATGTGAAGCTTGTTTAAAAAGCATGGGAGAAAGGAAGGTGGCAGTCAGAAACTCACTTCATAGGCTAGTGATTCTGGGGTCTGTTGCTGGGAGCTCTTGTGACCTGAGGCTACTTCTGTAGTAGACAGAATGGCAGGAGACCAAAGGAGTATCGGATGGTTTGTGTATGTCTGCAAAGGCTGTAGAGTCTCTGGAGCTACTCTGTGGGGCAAGTTTTGTTCGCATTGGCAGTGAACTGACAACTTGCTGTGGTAGGGAAGCACCCAAACACATGGGAATCCACATGCCTGAGCATATGCACAGTGACTGCTACTCTGTTAAGTGGCTTAGTAGATCACCGGGCATGCTTGTGCTCTACCTGCCAGCAGTGCGGGCATCTATGCCTCTGTTTGGTGTTTCAAAGGTTATCCTTCAAGTGTAGATAGGATCTCTAATTGCCTGTGTTAGGCTGTACCAATCCAGTCCAAGGTTCTCTCACTGGTCCTCTCTCTCTCAATGCATTCCTGAGGGACAGCAGTACTGCATCAATTTTCTTGTAAGCTGCATAGGCAGTAGTTCTGAAGTGCATGCTCTTCGTGCTTGTCTACATACGCAAGTGAAGCTATGAGACTAATTTGTGTGTGTGTGAGAGCTATTGTGAGGTGAAGAAAAGCTTAGTGTGGATGTTTTCAGCTGCTGCTGAAATAGAGCAAGTCTTAGAGGAGTCCTGATTCCTTTGGCTTGCTTTGGAAGTCTGATTTAAACAATTCACTTTTAGAACACAGTAAGAAATAAGCTAAATTTACCTCCCTTGAGTTATGTAGTCATGGTCTCCCTTTTCCTTCATCTTTTCCTAAAAGAAAGCAAAGCTTTACTTGTAGTGCTGAAGGGATAAAGACTCACCATGCTGTATGCAGGTGAATAAACGGAGAAACAGGGAGCAGCACACTGATCTGGCAGGAGTACAAGGTTGCTTTGCAGGTTATGAGCTGACAGGACTGATGTTCATCCTAAAACGATATGATAGTGGGGGGAAAAGTGTGTTTACGTGCTGAGATTAATGGGCAGGACTGATGTTTTGTTGCCAGGTGGTAATTTTTAATGCTTTTCTTGTAGGTAGAATCACTGTGGGTTCTGTTGTATAGGTGTTTCAGACTGTCTTTTAAAATGTTGAACACTGCTATGCTGTGTTTCCAAGATCCTGTCCTTAAATTGTGTGAATAACATCTATGTTTGTTCTAAATGAAGTTCTGGGAGATGGGATGAGGTGTTCAGGATGTCCAATACTTCTATTTCCTGTTGGTCTCACTTCCTATACTCCTTATTCCTTCCCTCTTTTGTATTTTCGTATGATTTTTGTGCTTGACCTTATTTCATGTACTTTTACATTTCTACTACTTCGTTTCTTTAATTACACAAAGATCTTGGGTACATAAAGCACTTTTTTGTTCTCTATTATATCTCTGCTATGGCTTCCTGGGCAACTTGATCTCTTATTTCTCAGTACTAACACATCCAACATGTAGGACGAGTACAGAATGTTTGTTGGCCATGCTTTGTGGGGTGTGTTAATGATTTGCTGCAGTTTTCCAGAATGAGAGTTCCGTTCTGATTGAAGTCTGCTATTAGATGTGAACTGTAATGATATATGAAGAGCAGCATTCATCTGAAACTTATGTAGATTTAATACAATGTGGTGAAATCATACCTTTTTTCAGTCCTTCCCTCAAAGTAGAGAAGTAGAGATTTCAACAGATACGAAAGTTGAAATATGGCATTGGAGATGTTTTTATATCTACCTTCATGCAGTAATATATATTGCATCTTTGTTATGGTGAAGCATGATAATTTTTCCATCCTTTCTGTGACAGTACTTTCTTAAATGTATTGTATCCCATATTTTGCCCCAAAAGGTCAAGAGTTGACCTGTGCAAACTTAGAGGAGTTCTGACTGTTGTCTGATTTAATAAGTTCTCCAGTTCTCTGAAGAAATGGGTTTCTATTTAGAAAATAGGATGTCTTTAAACGTACATTTAATGCGAAGCATCTTTGTTCAACTTTAGAAAGTAGATGAAGCCTATTGTAGCATTGGAAGGAAGGAAGTCTAGAAGCTACTATGGATCAGGTACAGCTGACCATACTTAGCCTCTTCTCAAGAAGTCTTGGAACAGGCTGCAACAATCTTGTCCACCATGGATGCATTTTTATATTCATACATTTTTTTTACCCTCATGGAAAACACCTACCCTGTTGGCAATTAAACTTAGCTCTGTGCCTTGGCTTTTTATTCAGGTTTTAAGAAGTAGACTTGAGAAAGACAGTTTGCTCTGGGGGGATGATAAGTCAGTATCCACTGTGGATATTTGAGCGCTGATGATGGTGTTCACAGAGTAAGGAATGCTTACCTGTAAGAAAAGAGAACAACTCCTGCCAGATGACTGTGTAGTTGCCCTGTCTGCTTTTGGGGGTTACGTTTGTTAACTGGCTTATAGTCACAAGAAAGCAAATGACGAATCAGGAGCTGGCCCTGTTCAGTGATCACAGCACAGGTGAGATTGTTTGACCTCCCGTGAGGTAAAGTGGCTAAGGTCAACAATGCCCTATTACCGGGCTATTCATAGTAAGACTGAGTTGACTTTGTCCAGTTACCTGAGGCTAACTCTTTGTTATTAGCTACTCCATGGAGAAAATAGGGAGCTCTAAAAATAACAAAACTGATCTTAAAACAGGGAGGAAGTGAAATAGAGTTGGCATGGATGCTGCAGGAATAGAGTTGATTGTTTACATGAGCTTAAGTCCATTTAAGATCTGTTTGCTGAGTGCAGTTCTATAGTCTTTATAAACTCTCCTCACCTGTGGAGTTTGTGTCTTCGTGGTTGGGCTTCCACTGCATTGTTAAATGGACTTGATTTATGTTTTGTAAATTTTTTATTTTGCAAATAAAGCTTGTTGTTTTGTTTGTTTTCTAGGAATATATTGATGACCCTTTCATATGGGGAAAGACTAAGCGTGTTCATTAAGGTACCTTATGCTCTCCTTCAGAAATTGATTTTTTTTTTATTGCTGTTTTGCATGCTTCCCTTGAACTGTAGTCTGTCAGAATGCTGAAAATTATAGTTATTCAGGGCGTTAAATTTCAAAGATTGTAAAGTATCACTGAGAGCACAGAAATGTGTGTCTTCTCTGAATTGTTAGGAAAGTTAAATTTAGTCTAGTATCCAGTATCAAGTGCTATTTCTGCATTGCTTGCTGTGCAACAGTCAGTAACTCTCTTGCAGATGTTGTAAGAAAATAAAATGATAACGAAAGTTTTGGGACCCATGAAACAAAGTTGTTCGTGTTGCTCAGGTAGTTGGGATGATAATTTAGGAAAAGAAAAGGAAAATATTATTCTTTTAAGATTCGATTTAGAAAGTTATAGCTTCCAGCAATAGTTTTGATGAGTTGTGCTGTAGTTTGTAACAAACTAATACTATTCTAATTCCTATTCAAGTAATTGAGCAAGTGAACAAGAGGGGAAAAAACCTGAGAGTACAAAGGAAAATGAGGGAAGCAGGTTGTCTACGTTGCAAAGAAAATGTAACAGTGATTCTTTTGTATGTGGTCTGACAATGGAATAGTATTGGCCCAAGGAAAGAGAAGGAGGCACAGCAGTTCTGAATAATACTGTAATATTTCAAGAGAGAGATGAAAATAAAGCCATATATTTTGCTGTTAATACTACACTGCTTGATTTTTCTAATAATTAAAAACAAAACCCCCACAACATTTGCAAAACTTGACATTGAAATAAGTTTTTAAAGCTGATAATGTTTGTTCTCTTTTCCATGCTGCAGGTGTGACTTCATTTCTCTTCAGAAATTGTGCTTGCTTGGGATCGTGTAATACAGGTGTGTTCCCTAAAACAGGTGGTTTGTTGTTTTTTTTTTTTCTAATTCTGAAGTTGTCTGTGCTCGCAATAGTCATGTCTCAGCATCGAAGGAAATGTTGCCATAAGCTCTATATTTTTTGTATACTGTCAGTTCAGACTTTCTGTGGAAAAGACATTAGGTAGATAAACTATTTTAGTTCTTTGGGATTTGGGCTTACTCAGTCAATTGCATATTTCCTCTGATTAATAATAGAACACTGTAGGTTAGATCTAACTGTTTCTGAAAATCTTATTTTGAATGAGTTTTATTTAGTTTCACGTGAACTGATAGAGGTCTGTGTTAGCTCTCAGTAGAAAGGTTCATGATGAGAATTTTAAGTAGTTACGAGACTTTTCTGTTTTTTTTTTTTTTCTTAGTATCTTCTGAAGTGCATAGGTAGGTTTAACTGACAGAAGCAATCAAAATGGTTTGTGCTCCTATTGTGAATATCCCCTTCAAACCTATACTTTAAACCCCTTTTTCCCCCTCTGAAAATATCATGAAGCTTGCCAAATAATAGCAATGTCCTTTCGTAAGTAGGCAAATTCTTGTGAATTTCTTGTAGGTCTTGATTAGTGAAGGTAGAAAATTCAAGGAAATATGCATTTCAGGGAGGCAAGTTAGTTGTGAGGAAACAGGAAGAGCTGTCTTTTAAACCAGGATTTAGCCAGTGTTGAAAGACATTCCACGTTTTCAGTATGGATGCTAAAAAAGACAAAATCTGAAAGTAGCTCTAGTTAAAGCTGTTTCACACACTTGACCAGAGATACTAAGCTCATTGTTTAAATCCTGTTTTATCAATATATAATAACTGTAGAGGCACAGCCTTTAAAGAACTAACATACACAGATTTGTACTGTAATCTGAGACTTGCAGAACACTTATCAGCTTTGTGGCATTATGCAGAATGGAATATTGTGAATAAATTCTTCCTTAAATCTGGCCAACACAAATGCACTTCTAGCAGTTGGTAGATGGGTAATGTTTTAAATTAAGGCATTATTAATGTGGCTGCATGCCAAAACAGTTAGTTCGGTATTTGAACACCATTCCAAACATTCCTTCTGCATATTCAATTGAAATTCTCGGTGATGTCATTGTTTAAAGCACAAGTGTTGCTTTTTGGAATTTTAAATTTTTATTCTACTTTGTGTTATGTGGTGGTGGCCTGTATCAGTGTACTTCGTTAACTACATCTAACAGTACAGCCTTCAGATTTTTTTTTTTTCCTGACAAAATTCCTAGGATCTTTCAGAGGAAAGTAGTTTTCTTAGGAAGAATAATAGCATTGATGAACTTTGCTAGTACAGACTTCTTTATGAACGTAAGGATACAGTTCTCTGTTACGGGGGCCATTGAACCCTGGAACATATTGCCCAGGGTGGTTGTGAAGTCCATCCGGGCAAATGCTCTAAAGCCATCTCGATCTGGTCCTGTGTAACTGGCTTTAGGTGACCCTGCTTGAGCAGAGGATTGGACCAGATTACCATTAGGGACCCATTCCAACTCCAACCATTCCGTAACTTGCAGTTTGCATGCTGCCTAAAACAAATGCTCATAGAAAGCCTATAGAGGTTGAGATGAAATTAGATTTATTAGTTCAGATCTTAAAATTTGGGTATTCCAAATAAACTTCTTAGCACATGGAGGCTCTGTTGGAAACATTGGGCATTTTCCTCTGTCTTCTACAGGAGAATTTAGTCCTTTGTGGTTGCACCAGCCTGTGTAGGCCTTAACATACATAGTATGACACCATACTGGTAGTGAATCAGAAGTCAATGCAGAGATGAGAAGTTATTTAGTGTGGAAGGTTCTGTTATTTTCTAGCTTTATGAGGCCTTACATCAGGATAAAAGTGTTATGAATGCAAATTTATATCTTAATTCCTCTGCTGGATGACAGTTTCATGTTTAACCAATATTTATCTGCGTAGGAATGGCATAACTGTGAGCATCTCTCTGCTATCTGTTTGAAGAGGACACTGTTGGGGGGCCCAGGTATTTCTTTTATATTTTATAGTTGTAGAGGTGTCCGGACTCTGTAATGGTCAAAGATTTCCAGTAGAAGAGGATGAGACAAGAACTGAATGCATGTGGGAGACTCTGGACCTAGGTGCTTCATGCTTTTGATGCTAGCTGGGAGGGAACTTGATAAACATTTTCACAAACTTTTCATAGGAAAAAACAGGTAAGGAACATACATAACTGTTATGGCTATTGTTAATAGATTTTTTTTTTTTCGTGTAGGGCTTATGCAAAAAACATGTTCTGTTTGTTTTACATTCGCTGCTCCGAAAGTAATGCCTCCTATTTATTTTTATGGAGTCTACAACAGATATGAAGAACACAATAACGCTGTTTGATAGAGCAAATTCTCAGCTACAAAACACTATTTTTCAACAGAGTCATTACCATTAGCTATGCATTTCTGCCAGCAGTGAACAAAAGCCTGAATGCTATGCTTGTAACAACTAGTCCCAGTGGAGGTGAGCCACTGTTGCTATCACCACTGCTATCACCACCCAATACCTCACTGTGCTCACATCCACTGTTTGGTCTCTAGAAATGTTCAGCAAACGTTGATGAATGTCGGTGGGTGTTATCTTTTGTGAATCAAAGAATTCAGTGACATCCCTTTGCTTCATACATACTTCCATGCCAAACTGCCCCTCTGCTGCCATCTGTCACATGGCAACCAAATGTAATGGTGGGAAGGCTCAGCCTCTACTGTCATACCACCATCTGCCTCTGATGCCATGGACCAACGTAATAAAATAGGAGGCATTACTTTCAGTGCAGCCTTTTTATCTTAAAACTGGTTTCAGCTGTATGCATGCTCACTCATAACTATGTTTTTGATATGAACTGGGAATTGCATTATTTGAAAGCAAGAGATTTTTAGCCTAGAAGTATACTTAAATTGAGGCTTGAATTTTTTTTCACTGAGGAAACAATGCGAATGCAAGTATATTTGCTTTAGATGCAATGGGCTGGCCTGATACTTAGGTTGATTTCTTCCTGCATAGATACTGCAGTAACTTCAAGGTCTGGCACTTGGGTGGATCTGATAAAGGCTAGAATGTATTGGCAGATTCCTCTGTTGTACAGTGAGTGCCAGCTGTAAGCAGTAGTTGATTAGGGTGATCATATAATTGCATTTATTTATTATTGTTATTTAACTAACAGTTCTGTATTTAGGGTATTCTTGAGCTTGAAGATGAATCTTTATCAACAAATTATAAACCGAATGCTCTGAATGCTATGAAATCCAGTTCTGTGAATTACTTGTGATGTTTTAGATGTTAATGGTAACTGATTTAAATAGAAAATTCTGGCTTACACCTCATTTCTTTTTATGAAAAAAGCAATTTTTTTAAATGCTGGTTTTCATTGAAATGAGGAATCTTCAAAAAGCAAGTATTTGTATTTTCAAGCAGGGAATGGTTATTCTGTTATTTTCCTCATAGTAAAGCTAAATACTGAAATTTTTTCCCCATTCCTAGAATGTGCCCAATTGTTCTTTTGCTGCAAAATGAGAGGTTTATGGTTTTATTGCTGCTGAAGTTCTACAGCTAGACAAGATGTAAACAAACATTATTAAACTGAGATACAAGCTTTTTTTTCCCCTGACTCTTTGCTACTACTAAGCACTCAATTATGGTCTAATAGCACTGGGACCATGCATCCAGTGTAGGCATTAATTTTCTTTTTTTTTCCTTAAATTGCGTGATAGGATTAAAACTCTGATAGTTATTTATCATACAGATGAGAAAAGATTATCATTTTGTAAGGTAATCCTACAGAAGATATGCAGAAAACATTGATTATGCCTCCAGAAAGCTAAAATCCACACCATGAGGAATGCTGCTTATTGATGCTAATACAGTTACAGTCCCTGAGCATAACATGTCTAAATATATTCATAAACTGTGGTGTACCTCTTGCTTCATTTTTTAATATTGATAAGTTCATATTAATTGCAAATTTAGACTCGAGCAAACTGTCAGTCCTTGGATGCTCTCCTCTTACTCAGTTCTTGAATTAGTCCATCTTATCCTTGGATTTTTACACTTTCAATCTTTCAGTGTTTGTACTAGCCTTAGCTTTTTTTGGGAAAGCAATCTGGAAAAAAATGTTCTTTGAATGTAAGCGGGTCTTTGCTGAAATAAGATTTGTTTAGTTTGTGTCATGGTTTCAAAAGAAGCTTACTTTCTTTCTGTTCTATGGTCCTGATCCTTGTTCTTAGTTCAAAAGCATGAATTGTTGCTTCTTCAAGCTTTTACCCTACGTATTTTGCATGTTCTTCTGGGACCACTGAAATTCAGGCTCTTTCCATTATATGACTGTGTGATAAGAGCTTCTCTGGCTAATGAGTAGCCAGAAGACATTTTCTGCACATCCACCATGAGCTGTGTTTAACCTTACTGCTCAATGGAAATATGTTGCCTTTTTCTTTCAGACTTCTATTCTTTGACAGATTGACCGTAGGTCCCAATTTAAGACTGAGTTTTTATTCTCAGAATCCAAAAGTAACTTCACTTTAGAAACTTAGAGAGATGTAGCAGAAAGTTAAGAAAATGAACAATGGTAATTTATCTCAAGATCAAACCTGGGAGGGCTCTTTCTTTTTCCCAGTGACGTTCGGTACAAGGTTACTGTTCTGGATGTGATATGCAGTTAACTCCCTCAAGCTGGCCTATCTGGAGAGGTTCTCAGATTAGGAAAACATGCTTGCTCTTACCTTTACATTCTTGTTTGGTTATTTACTGGATATTTATACAAGCCTTTAAGTGAAATGTATATATGAGATTAGTTTCAATATTAATTAATCTCTCTGGGCTGGGTGACCCTCTGTATTCCTGAAGTGTTTGCTTGCTGCTTGTGTGTGCATGCAGATGTTCCTCTTAGGATTTTCCACTGTCTGAGAGTGAGGTCTAGCTAGATGCAGCAGCCTGTTCATATTGCACTCCATGCTCTGTGCCTGGCATTCTAGGTCACTTTGTCTGTCCTTTTTTCAGTAATTCCAATCTCCTAGAGAATCCCACCAAACTCGTTGTATATGTTATTGTTATTGCTTCTTGGGATCTTGGTTTTTTCATTACTTGTTATACAAACTCTTCTATTAGAAATGTTTCTCTTCTTTCCCAGCTTCCACACCTTTCCCTATGCCATTATGAATTTGCTTCATTGGGAATTTTCTTAAGGGATCCTTCATGATGCTGCAGGCAAAACCAGCAAGATTTAAATAGTGCTTCTCTTGCACAGTTCTGTTCCGATCTGTAGACATAAGTAATGGCTGTTTCAATCTCTTCGGCATTGCTGGTGAAAGCATCAGAGTTTTTCCCCTCAGTTCTTGGAAGCCTGTCATGTTTTTATTGTTCTTCCCTATTTAATTTTTCTATATCCTTTATTCTCTTACGTGTATCTAGCATGAAGACTTCTGAGATTTTTTTTGAAACAGGTTTTGTGCAAGGTGACGTTGTGTTCCGGTCCTGGATAAAAACACCAGGTCTTCTTCAAATATGCCAATAAAAATAAGCTCAAGCCTTTCTTTTTTTTTTTGTCAAGAAAGGATACCTTTATTTTTATCTGTTCCCATTGTCCTTAGGCTCCAAATTATAGTCAGTATATTGCAGTTAGGAAGGCACTGCACAGATGCTTGCTGTGGGCAAACCGTGCAAAAGCCCTGTCAGGTAGCTAACTAGAGATGGGTATAGCACACCAGAAGTACTTCTAACAAAACTTCTGCCAGGTGTCAACAGGAAGAAAATTTGTATGGTATCTCTTGTAGGCCAATGCCTATTTATTTTCTGTTAATGACTTCCTTAATCTAAACACATTGCTCCACATAAATAAATGGCTAAATCAGAGCTAATTTAAGGAGGTATGGAAAGTTCCTTGAAAGTTACTGCACAGTTTGTTTTTGAGAGCAGTTCTCATGCACCTAAAGAAACTATTGAAATTTGCTACAAATATCTGGCGAAGCTGACCTAGATGTCAGGGAAGGAAGAGACAATAGAGGATATTCAGAGGTGGGAGAAATTGCTCATCAGTAATTTAACAACTCAAAATTTCAAACCACTAAACTCTTCATGCTACTATGGCACAATTTCATTGATCCTTAAGCTTCTAAAGATGATAGAAAAGACTTTAGGAAAATAATTTTCCAGAGCAAGCTTTAAAAAATAAATAAAAATTTACAGGCAACCATGGGGACTGAGAGTACTGCATCATTTATAATACACTGTGCCATTAGAATTTCAGAGAGGTTTCTCACACTTAAACTCGTACACAAAATATTTGCATTTGAAGTAGAAAGTCTGTGGTATGATCAGTGCCCTTCTCATAAGTAACACGGTTTTTCAGATAGATGCATTACAGTAATATTGGACTATTTACCAATGGAAAATTGAGGGCTGCACTCATAGTCTGTCTTTAGACAGCTCATGAATATGAGCCTGTGAATAGCTTTCTTTAAGGGATTTTAGTGTAGAAGCCACTGTGTTTTGAGAGCCTTTCTTCTACCTCTAAAGAAATGACAGGTTACTAGCAGATACAGCTGTAACTGTGAAACAACAATATCCTTTTCCTCTTCTTTTAAGTTCTTTTCCTAATAGTACTCAGTTAGAAAAAATATGATCAAAATCCTGCATTAAACACAAAATACTTGTGTAATTGTCAGATCTCTTCAGGTGATGTTTTGGCTGTCTTTTTTCAAAACTTTTGTTATAATCACGATGGAGTTAATCCATAGAATTTTGTGCATAAGGTATTTACTTGAAATAGGCTCAACTGGATCACCTGGCCTACCTTTATTCTTGCGGGGAAAGTTGAATGGCATCCCATTGCCAGCTGGATAGTTTGCTGGAGTACCTTGACTCACTGAATTCTCCATAGGGCTTGACAACATAAGTGCTGTTTGAGAAATAATAGTATAAATGATGCGTGAGAATTGGCTTCTTGAATGTGAGTTCAGTTTTCTTCACTCAGTAGATGCTCTTAATTATGCAATACATGTAGTAGTAGCAAAAGCATGAACACTTTTACATGTGTTCTCTTTCCTATACAATAACATGACTTTTATTTGGTTTTTCTTCACATACCATCCATATAGGTGTTCCCCAATGTCACATTCTATATTTGCTTGTCTCAGCCCCTTGATGTTTTCACTCACTAACAGTGAAAACATGGTGTTCTTCCTGATACTGCAGTTAGGGGCATGGGTAGTGTAGGTAGTGTGTTCAGCATCATCTCCACTCAGGCTCATTAGGAGTAGGTGTGGTTAAGAGTGAACTATATACAGGGTTAGAGCATCTCTAAAATGTGAAGCTAGTTAAGGCAAGGGACAGTGTGAGCCTTACCTACAGGAGGGAGTAGATGAGAGATGAAGTGTCTGCTCTAGCTTATCATTGGTCACCAGTGCATGGGCCACTGAAATAATTCATCTAACAGTCAATGCTCTCTTTTTGCATGTTTCAGTTCTGTAATTTATAAGGCAAAAGTTGTTCTCTTAGTCCAGAAAATAACTGTTAGAGCTACTAAAGTGTAACTTCTTGCCTATATACTTCTATTCAGTGCAGCAGTATAACAGGATGTCTACACAGTCTGAGTTAGCAGACCTAAAATTAGATGTGAAAAAGCTGCTAAGTAATCTTGTTGAGGAAAAAATGTTTTTTACACACTTTCTATAGAAACATATAGAAAGATAGAATATATCACCATTGCTGAAAGCTTAAATATGTGTCCCTAAATTGTACTTCATCTTTCAAATGAAAACAGATATCTTGCATATTTCTTTGGCCAAAGGAGGAGAAGTGCAGTTTTTTCTTCTGAAAAATTTGAAATAAATGTAGAATGTCTGGAAAAACAGCAATTAAAAGGGTAAGAAAATAGTTTCAATGCTTTTTGCGTGGGAGGGGAGTGGAATCATGGTGTGTTTTAAATGTTTATTAAGTTAAAGCTTTCTGTTAAAGACTACACAAATATTAAAAAAAAAAAAAAAGTTTAAAAGCCAATTGTTGCAGTTAATACTAGCAGAAAGCACTAGCAAAACTTACCTGCAGACTTCTTGTATTGCCTTTGTTATTCCAGAGGGGTTTATTAGTCAAGGATTGTTATTTTGAATATTCTAAAGGAAGAAGAGGAGGGAACAAACAGGATTCTTAAAACAACTTGTTTTCTTGATGTTGCATTGCATGGTCAGGGAATCTTAGCTTCTAGTCTGCAGAATTGTTATCTGTAGGTTGTTAAACTAGATGGGCAGATGGTTCAGATGAAGCATCTTTATCTTGTATGAAAGGTTGAACTGCTACATAGCTCTTCTCCTTCGCCTCTTCAGTGTTAGTCTGTTATTCACTAAATTCCTTATATGCTCTGTATTATAATTTGCTTTAAAATAAAGGATTTTTGTTTTGCTTTAAGTTTACCTTTCTAAACAGTGCTGGGCCTTTTTTTTTCCACTGAATTAGTAGTAGCCTATGGCTAAAGTTATCTTCAGGTATATTTGTACTATAGTAATTTTTTTTTTGTTGAGAAGTGAATTGTTTTATACTTTGTTTCCCTCTTCCTGCTATATGTTCATTCTGCTTACCTATGTGACTTCTGTATAGAGCAAGTAGAGAGAGAGTTCTGTTGTTAGAGAACTGATCTTAAAAGCAAGACTGCATAGTTAAAACTAATTAAATAAATAAAGTTCATACATAGTTAGGTATCACCTGATGCATCAAGGGATCTTTTTGTTTTCCAAGGTGAACTGAAAGCCAGCAAAACAGTTTCACTGAACATAAAATATTCTTTACTAGCTATTGTCCAAATCCAGGCAGTAAACCTATCAAAAATTAAGTGACAACTACAAACAGCTGAATATTTAAACTTCTGAGGAGTTGATGTTTATCCCACTTCCTCTTTTTCTGTGAATTTTCACTAAAAGATAAATACTTCTTTGATTAAAAATGTCATTAGGATTGCAATTATATTTAACTTAAACTTTCACTATTGAAATGCTGAGTACATTAATCATAAATATAACTTAATTGCAGTTTGTCAGCAAAGGTAGACAAGAAAATAGTTTTGCTTTTGTTCTTCCTTCCCTTCTTCCTCAGATTTGTGGGTCTATACTTCCAGACAGAATCTTTACAGACAGAAAATTCTGAATATGGCTTGACTTGATCTTGGCAGTGTTTCTAATGAGTGTCCCATGGACTGTATCGAGGTCAGGGGGTTCTACTCTAGCACTGAAGAGCAGAAGCCTGAGCAGCAAGCTGATATCAGTGAAAACATTTCTTCATTGTTCTCTTTAAAAGAGCAACAGAAAATGAGTGAGTATTCTGGACTTGCAAGTAACCATAGCCAGATGATTGCTGAAGATTCTGAAATTCAGCCAAAACCAGAACACTCTCCTGAAGTTCTTCAGGAAGATATTGAGATGAGCAGTGGATCCAGTGGAAATGACTTCAGTGGAAATGAGACGAATGAAAACTACTCCAGTGGACATGATTCTCATGGCCATGAGTCTGATGAAAATGGGAAAGATTCAGCAATGCTCATGGAATCTTCAGACTGTCATAAAAGGTAGTAGTTAGTATTGAATAAAGTTCACTTTTGTTTTTATCACGAAGGCTTTTACCATCTGAATCTAATTTGAGTTACAACTGTGGTATAAATTGTATCTCCAGATTAAAGCTTAGTGTCGATTTCCACTAGTTAACCAGTCATCTTTCATAATGCAGATTCAGATTATGTAATGTGTTATACTTTATAGAGTGCAGTGTTTCACAGAGCCAACTTAATCTGTACACTTTTTTTTCCTCATCATTGCTTTGGCTTTATTTATGCATTCTTTTGGTAAACCAACTCCTGTAATTACATAGCAAAAAGTGTCAGTCTGTTCTTAAGAGTCAGGATGGATCTGTGCTATTTTCATCTTTGAAGTAATAGCATAGTGCATAGAGGAAATACAGAGCAAGAGGTACCTTCTTAAATGTGTAGCAAGTATAGTTTCCATGCTTAGTAGACTCTTAAAGTTTGACTTCTGTTCTAGACAGTCATAACGAAGCAACTGTAGAACTAAAATGAAGTAACTTTTATGTTAAGTTTACTAATCTTAATCTCTTTGCCTTTCCTTGTTTTAGTTCAAGCTCAAATGCATTTAGTCTGATGATTGCAAACTCTGAACACAATCAGTCTAGCAGTGGATGCAGGTAAATGTACATATATTTTCAGTAACTTGCTGTATGTAATAACAGATGCTAAAAACTAAATAGGTTGGGTGGTGGTTGATGTTTTGTGAGTTGACGTTGCTTTGGCTAAAATGGGAGTACACATAGGAGATGATGTCCTGTCTTTGATTCTCTTCCTTTTCACAATCAGCAGCATGTCTTCCTAACCACTTGATCAAATCAGAGCTTTTTGTAACTGTTCCACACAAGTTGTGTGATGACTTGTAAGGTTTCTTAGCCTTTTTTGACTTGGTAGCTTAGCCTCAGTTTTATTTTTTGTGGTTCACTTCAAGCGTGGATTTTTCTTTTTTTTCTTTTTTTTTTTTTTTCTTTTTTATTTTTTTTTTCTTTTTTTTTTTTTTTGAGACTTTTCTGGGATTTTTCTGCTCTTCAGATTTTAGTCTGAAGCCCTTGCCTGGAAACAACCTAGTTGCATTTTAAAATTGGAATTCACTCAATGAGTTGGATATGTTTTGGTGTCCAGCAGCCGTATTGTCTGCCTCTCCTATGTTCCATTCACCAGAATTCAAGCCTTTAGTCTGTAAGAGCGGACCTGCTGCAGGAATGCAGTATGAACTTTGCTTCTGATCTTGATAGACTTGAGAAACCTGGTGTCATTGAAGGCTCTAATTTGAACACTTCAGAGTGCCCTGCTCTTCTTGAGGTTTATTTTGTTTGTTTGTTTTTTTAAGTCAGCCTCTGATCAGGAGACCAAAACCTGATCCTTGACAGATGAAGCTGGGCAGCTTTAGCATACTGATGTTAAGATCCCCATCTGTATATACCTACCTGAAAGTTTTCTACCTGACACAGATCCTGAAGATGTGATAATGAAAAATACTCCTTTGCACCATTTGGTGTGAGCTGAACATAATGCCTGTCTTGTAGACACAAGGAAATCTTCCATGTCTTATCTTCATGTGGAAATCGTGTTCCGGAGTTCACTTTTTGCTCATTATCAAGAACAGAGTGAACAAAGAACATTTCTTAATCTTTGTTTCCTGTTGACTCAATTTTCTTGTTCTTTAAACAAAACCAGCAATCTTCATTAATGACTCTTTGCTCAGAAATCCAGATGGTACAATATTTCCCCCACTGCCAGTCACAGTTAATTCAGAGCACAATCTGATCATCTTCAGTCTTTTTGGAATGGAAGACAGATGACCTCTGTTGACTGAGCATACCTATAGATGGTCTTGAAAGAGATGTCTACAATAGGTTAATAAACTGTAGATTTAGCTTTTGATTCAAAGACTTATGTGCTTTGGATTCAATGTTTGTACCACGTAACTACCTTTTGGACTGTGCACATAAAGCAAAATGGAAAGCTCTTATTTTTGTAGAATTTGCTGATTCTGTATTCTGCAAGTCAAACCTTCTCTGTGGCTGGCTACTGTGCCTGCTGCTACAGATCTTTAGAAAAACATTTTTGAATTTCATAACTGATTTTCCAAGGAGGCAGCCTTCTGCATTTGTTACTGCTAGAGGCTAATTTGGAAAAGCTTTCCTGGCAGAAGTGTTCTTGACCACTTAAGAAGCAAGCCCAGAGGATACAAAAACAGCAGTATGCTCTGTTATTTCACAGTCTTTCTCTTTTGCTGTTAGCATAGATTGTTCTTCTATTGAAAAGGCCCTGTTAGACTGCATCAATCTAATACCATCAAGCCATACTGTGCATGTGATTTTAGTGTATGGGTGAATACTAAGTTTCCCAAGGGAGTATGACATTGTTCTCTTATCCTTTGCATTTATTTCTCAGTATAAAATAGCCAGTTAGTAACTGAATTATATGCTTATCATAGTGTTATGGTGCAAACAAGAGCTATGACTGTATATTCTAGTACAAGCAGCTTCTTCACCTTCTAAGCATTTAGTGTGAAGTATACCCCATACCTGTCAGATGAATTGATCTACCTGAAGAACTCAGATTTCTCAGGAAAAAGAAAAAAAAATCTGAAATCTTCCTAAAAGTTACCTGGAAGTTGAGGCCACTTACTGAATGCTTCAGAAAGGGTAGTACAGTTGCCAAGAACACTGTTTCTACAATGATCCTTAGGGTAACTCCATGGACAGTGCCAGCCATGGCAATTGTGTGGTAATAGAAGACCTTCCTTCCCGTGTGAATGAATTGATTTTTAGGGAGAGTTAAGAAAAGGTCTAAAATCCTCTAAATTGTTGTGACTGATTAACTTTTAAAATTTCTTTCAATGACAAAGATGTGGTGATTTTTTTTTTAACTGCTTTCTGCCCACTTGTCACCCATCTTTGTCATCCTCTCCATCCCTTCTCTTCCCTTCTTTTCCTTTTTGATTCTATCATCATTCTTAAATAATGATAAGAGATACCAGGGATTTCAAAGGAAGGCAATTTTCTAGTGATAGCACTGATTATTGCTGTAGCTTGACCTTCTACATTGAGACAACACTTTTTAGCATGCACCTGAGAAATGTTAATAAGATACCTGTCTCCAGCTGCCTCCTCTGATTCTTCACCCTTCATATTTACGCAGCCTTCCTTATGTTACTTAATGTATTGCCATGCTTAACTGGAATACATTGTTCCAAGCATTTCTCCATTTGTTTTGTTAACTTGATGCTCTCCCACTGCCATTCCCTTTTCAGGGACCTTTCCTATGAGAACCTGCTCGAACAGGAGGTGAAGACTTGAGTGGACCTCCTGCTTCTCTACTTTGAAGTCCATGAACATTTCTGAGAGTTTGAATTTTAAAGGAACTAAGGGATATATCACAAATTAAAAAAAAAAAAAAGGGGAAGGGAGACTGGTGCAAAAAAAAAAAATTCACTGTTGCTTGGGTGTATATGTGTGTATAGATATACTGTTTCACATACAGGCAGTATATATTTTATGATAAGATTTCTGGTTGTGGTAAATCTTCCATTTGAAGCAATTGTAGCTAATTTAAGAATTACTACAAGTTTTGAATGTTGATATTAACTAATAGAAACGTTCAATGTGGCTAGCTGCACATATTTAAGTGTGTGACGATTGTCAGTGTATTTGAGTTTCTATGAGGATGATGTATTACTCCAAGCATCCAAGTAACTTTTTATTATTTGTTTTTAATCTTACAGCAGCGAGCAGTCTACTAAAGCCAAAACACAAAAGGAATTGTTGAAGACATTACAAGAGCTGAAAGCTCACCTTCCTGCTGAAAAGAGAATTAAAGGCAAATCTAGTGTCCTAACAACATTGAAGTATGCCCTTAAAAGCATTAAACAAGTTAAAGGTAATCAAGTATATGATACTGCTTAAATAAAACTGATCTGGGTAAAATTAAATATTTACTTGGGAGTTAAAGCAGTTTTGCCAGATGCTTCGTATTTTCCTGGTATTTGTTGTAAATTTGTTTGCAAAGCTGTTATTTATCTTCAAATTTTGAAATTGTCAAACAGACAGAAATATAATACAATGCTTATATGAGTATGTTAAGATGGATAAAAGTGCATGGATTACTGATGAGGAAATTTCACTGTGGAAGAACTCATTTGGAATAGTACCCTAGATTTCAAATTGCCCATTCTGTGCTTGTGCCAGAAAAAGTCAATTTTTTTTCAGGCTGTCTACATACTAATGTGACTTTTACTTCTGAATATAAATTGTTTAATGTTCTTACGTTCTTGATTTAGCCAATGAGGAATATTACCAATTGCTGATGATTAATGAATCCCAGCCTTCTGGACTCAATGTGTCATCTTATACAGTGGAAGAAGTTGAGACTATAACCTCAGAATACATCATGAAAAATGCAGTGAGTATGCTGACACAGTTACGCCGTGTGTGTGTGAGTGTGTGTGTAAAACGTTTTCTGGAATAGGAATTCTCAAGCATGCCTCCTTTTGACAAGGTAGAAGTTGATGACTAGGCCAGTAATCTGAAGAAGCTGGCTGTTGCCTTCCAGTGAACATGAAGGAGAAATTTTGAGCACTTAATGTTTGTTTTTTTTTCTTCTGTCAGTTAGATGGATGGGAAATAAGTAGGATAAACACTTGGTCATATGAATTGTATCTCATATTTAGGGGCAATGGTGTGATATATCTGAATATCCATGTGATGTAATGCACTGTGAAAATGTGTAAATAATTAGTTTTCTTCTTAGGATGCTTAGGAGATGCACTTACCGTATATCGCATTACAAAGCTTAGTATAGAGACATAATGAATCAGTTGAGCTGTCAGTTGTGTAGGAGCTGTGTGATGCTTTAACTGTTATTTGTGCTTATGTGACTGGAAAGTGACCAAAGTATTTGAATCTGTGTGTCACTGAGTCCTCTGTTGTGGTATCTGTGGTCTTTGCAACTGGCACAAGCTTACTCTGTGAACCAGGGTTGCTGTCTCTTCTTTTAGATAAGAGCAGCTGTGGTGATCAATGTAGGTTTTTAGAAGTAATCGGAATGATTATTTTATTTTCGCATTTTCAGTGTTTTAGGATTATTATGGAAGTCAACAATAATTACATCTAAACTTAGAGTGCCTTCCAGTATTTTTTTTTCCTGAAGTCTCTTTCTGAATCTATGTAATTCCAAAATTAGTAAAATAACAGGTAGGTGGGGGGTGTTTCCTAGTTTGAAGTCATTTTTCTGTTGAACCTATGAATAACAAAGTTGCCCAGAAGGTAAAACAAATAGAGTAGTCTAGAGTGTAATTTGAACAAAACATCCGTTGATCCAAAGCACAAGTTTGTAAATGCAGTGTTCTGACGACAGTTCTTAGGCTTGTATACAGTAACAGTGGATAGGCACTAAAGCCTGTGACGCAGGGATCTCTTCTGTGTCGAGCAGAAAAGCAACAAGTAGAGTTTGTATATATTTGGGGCTTTTTTCCCACCTATCGTTATTTTTACCAAATGGCTTAGAGCACTTTTTTTCATTATGTAGTGAATGAGCAAACTAACATAAACAACTCTTCACAAAGCAGCTGAATCTCATAAACGTCAACTATGGCTGTAACACAAGTAAAAACAATTCATGTAGTTTAAGTTGGAAGCTCCTTACACCTGATGTTTAGGGCATGCAACCTGGGAAAATCAGAGTGTATTATTACTGCGTAGTTCAAAGTATGTATGTAATTCACAAGAGAAGTATATTCTTGCTCCATAAATAGATGTGGTTTAACTGTCTTTATTTCCTTTTTATTTTGAACTTCATACTTTTATCTTGGTGTCTTGCTTTTATCTTATTGTTTAAACAATAAATACATTGAAGAATGTTTTTTAAACTGCCTAATTTGAGGTTTTTCTTCTTAGGATATGTTTGCTGTAGCTGTATCTTTGATTACTGGGAAAATTGTGTACATCTCTGATCAAGCTGCTTCGATTCTTCGGTGTAAGAGGGGTTATTTTAAAAATGCCAAATTTGTGGAGTTATTGGCACCTCAGGATGTCAGTGTTTTCTATACTTCTACTACCCCATACAGATTACCATCTTGGAATATTTGCAGCAGAGCTGGTGAGTGGTCCCAACAGCAGCTATTTCTCTAATTTTCAGTCATGCTAACTTTTCTAAAATATCCTTTCATCCTTCCCTATCACTTAGTGAGGGTATAGCACACATGCATTACTAGAACATCTCTGAACATATGGCATGTGTAACGTGCCTTTATATATCAGAAAAGCTTGTCTGTTGGCTGAAAGTCTTCTGATTGCTATTATTCATTGGTTGCCGGGCTTCTCTCATCCAACTGATGATTGAAATTAAAGTAGGTATTCATGCTGAAAGTGGATTTGTCTTCCACAATTTTCTTGCAATCAAATGACCAGAATTTTTTAAAAAAATCTTTCTTTAGATAAAAGAAAGATAATATTCTGCCTTCTTACTTCTATAATGGTTATGATTTGTATACTGGACACTTGATTATTGTATAGAAAGATGTACTACAGCTGATATCATTGAGCACTTATCAAATGTAAATAATTTAGCCCTGGGAAAAGGATATCAGGCATGTTAATGCTGAAGGGGGTTATATCTCTTAAGTCACTTAGTATTTGTTTGTGAGAGAGTTATTTTACTTGTGCACTGACAGCTGTTAGGAACAGAAAGATAGCTGCCAACTATTTTAAGGAAACACTTGTATTTCAAGTTCTGCTCTAAATGTTTGAAATTCCAATCCCTGTAGACTAAGTCTATGAAGTTAAGTCAGAATGTGAACCGTATTAACTTTGAGGAAACAATTAACAACAAAGTAATTTGTACACTAAATAGGTCAGAAAGGACCTTTTGAAGTCTCTGGTCCAACCTCTGGCTCAGAAGAGGTTCAGTTTTGACCATTTGATCCTGATTGTTCAAGTTACCTACATAACTTACTGATTTTTTTTCTGTAGTTTTATGTTTGTGTATAGCTTCATATATCAGAAGTCCAGCCTGGGGAGTTGTGGAAACTCACTTTTCTGGTCAATGCTGTAAGTTAGTGAAAAAGCAGATGGGTAAACAGTTCAGACCATAGAACTGTTTATAGATATGTTTTTGCCAAAAGGCTTACTAAGCAAGCAGCTGTGATTCACATGCCAGTCTTAGAAAAGCATAAAATCAAAGGCTTTCAGGAACCTAAAACTTTTGGGGGGATACAAGCTACATCTCTTTTATTGCTATGGGGGAAAAGTTACTGTATTAAACATCATAATATCATAGTAATTTGTAACTTTTCATAAAATGTTTAATAATTCTAGAGTCTTCCACCCAGGATTGCATGGAAGAGAAATCTTTTTTCTGTCGCATCAGGTAAGACAGAGTTATAAGAGACTTGGTGTTAGGAAACTATGCATTACAAAGTATTTGACCTTTATAAGAATCACAGTGTGCAAGTTTCTTATTATCCCATAATATGAACGTAAGGCCAAGCACATGCTTGTCATCTCGCTGTTCCAGAAGCTACGCAGAGAACTGCTAAGTGGTTGCAGGAAGTTACACCTTAGAAGTTTATCAGTCTGAACATTGACCTTTGAACCCTAAATAGAGCTGATACATTATCTTTCACAGCTGTGGAGAAAGCCTTCATTTGGTGTTAGTTGAACTGTTGTGCTCAGCACCTGCTACAGATTCTTTCGTTCTGTAAGAGTAATGGCACATTAAATTTATCTCAAATGCCCAGTAAAGATAGGTGAGGGTAACTTTGTCTTTCTTGTAGCCAATAGATGCTATAGTCCTTTTCGTTTAGTTTTTTTTTTTTTTTGCTATCTGTTGCCTCTCAAGTCCCAGTTTCTCTTTCCAGAAATGCTACCAATTACTGAATTATTTTTGGAGTAAATAAATACCTGATAATTAAGATATTAGTATATTTTAAACAAACTCCAAGTAAAAGTACTGCTGGTATTTTTGAAGATGTCTTCTAAATAACATTGACAATAGAAGTTTTTACTTTATAAATCCATACTGCAATAATACCCATGGCTAATATGTATATATTATATATATAAACATATATATATATATATATATATATGTTTAATCACTGGGTATTGTTTTTGTTCTTTTTCTTTGGTCAGAAACTGTTATTATAGGTAAAACTTCTGAGACTTTGTTCTTTTTTAAATAAGCATAAATACTGAGTAAAGGAAGGTATTTAATTATTAACTGAAGGGTTATAACAGTCTTCATAAAATTAAACTATATTGATCTCTGTGAAGTTTAAAGTGATGATTAATATCAGATTAAGATTATTGGACCAATAAAATAATCTGTCATAAGAGATGGACTTTTCTTTTTCCATGCAATTTCCATTTAAAGCACCTATGGCTCTTATTTTAAGCAGTAGAGATGATAGTGAATGCATTATTGCAGTCAATATGCAAAGGATGCTGTCTGAATTAGGTTCTGTTCTACTGAAGATTCAGGAAGCAAAATTCTTGGGTGCTGTTTTAGGAGCTACTATACAGTCCTTTTGTCACGAAGGAAATTACAATAGATAAAATTTTGTTCAGTGTGAGATGAATCTGTGCAAATAATAATCTCTGTTTAATTATTAGTGCAGGAAAGGAGCGTGAAAATGAGATTTGCTATCACCCATTTCGGATGACTCCTTACCTTATCAAAGTACAAGATCCAGAAGTAGCAGAGGACCAACTTTGCTGTGTGCTGCTTGCAGAAAAAGTGCATTCTGGTTATGAAGGTACTAATTTCAACGGACAAATAGTTGTTTTGTTCTGTGAAATCTAGAACTGTTCAGTATTTTGCTACAGGAACTTCTGTGCAGTTTAGCACAACTGAATTTCAGCCTGAGAAAATGAGTGTATTTGAGTACCATCAGTGATTTCATTAAAGTACATGATAATTGGTTCTGTTCTCTGCCCTTGCTGAGAGGCTGTGAGATAACAACGTGCTTTTCTATATGCTCTTAAGCAGACTTCTAGATTTTACTCAGTATTTAATTAAAACATACAGTTTTGGGTAGTATATGTATGCACAATAAACTTGTTAACCTGCTTTTATTTTTCTCTCAGCACCCAGAATTCCTCCAGACAAAAGAATTTTTACAACAACGCACACACCAACCTGTTTGTTCCAGGATGTAGATGAGAGGTAAGTAACTTAAGTAAATAAATGAAGTATGAAAGCACTTCCACCTTGGTCTTGAAGTGGAAATCTGTGTTTGCCTGTAACAACTTGTTCTTTTATTTTTCCATCTTGGGCAAATCTGGAAAATAGAGTCAAAGAATGGAATCCACAGACAGGAAAATGTCCTGTGTCAGCAAGCACTATCTGAATGAGCCTTCTGTGTTTTTTTTTTTTGTTTGTTTGTTTTTTAAGTCTATAGAATGTAACATTACATCATTTTAAACAAACAAAAAACAACAAAGAAAATCATCAAACATCATATTCTATGTTCATGATTAAACTACTCAGGTTCTACTGGCTGAAACTTTTGTGTTGTACTGATGGTCTTGGAAACTGATGAGAGTTCAGTATAGCCAGATATGACACACGTGAATTTAAGTCATTCACAGAGGCTCTGGAACTAAGATGCAAAGCAAACTTTCCTTTAGTTTTCCGGACTGCTTTTGTCTAGTATTTTTTGGAGGGTGTAGGTGACAGAAATTGGAAGTCCATGAAGAATGGAAGATACTACTTTGAAAAACAGAATTGAAGGCATAGGAGGCTGAGGTGTTGTCAGTATTCTAAAGCTTTTAAGTAAAAGGATGTGCTTTAAAATATCATAATATTTTATAGGAATATGAGAGCAAGTTTGCTTGTTCCTGAGTTGAAAACACAGGCTTTCTTTTTCCTTGCTTTTGCTTTCTCTTTGCCTTCTTTTACATGGGACTTTCTTTGTGGCAGCGTAGGGTTTTATTCTATTTTCTTTTCTTACTGAAAACTGAGTTGGCTACCATAAAAGCATCTCAATGCTGGGATTTATCCCTCATTCCTGAAAGCTCAATAAATTCAATAAGTGATTTCATCGCATCATTAGAAGAAGTTACTGTGCAGGAATGCAAGAACATTAATTTTAGTTATTTATTCTAATTAATAAGCTTGTTTCCTAGCAGAGTTAAACTCATAACCTGCCTGTGAAGAAGTTTTCTTGTACCCTAGTCAACTGCCCTGCTTGGTTCAGCTACAGTAATCCTGTGTGATCCTTAGCCTTGGCATGCAGCCCATAGATTGGGGGTACTGTTTACTTTCACAGGAGTTTTATAAGATTAAATTTTATTAATGCTCTTTTAAAATTAGGGTAAGTAGTCAGCCTGTAGATCTAGGCAGCATAGAAAAGATAGGAGAACTGCTGTAGCAGACTCCTTGACTTTGGTCTGAGCACTGTTTTGTAATGTTAGAAACAAAAACAAACAAAAACCCCCAAAACAGTCCTGTTCAAAGAGTGTTACTACTACTGTGCTGGCATTGCTTTTCCCAAAATTTAAACTTAAAATTAGAGGAAAAAGAGTAAATAAAACTTAAATGGAAACATTTTAAAGATTAAGTAAACATTTATTTCACTTGATTTATTTAAATAAGTTTTTTTCTTTGTTTTTCTTTCTCCAGAGCTGTACCTCTGTTGGGATACCTACCTCAGGATTTAATAGGAACACCAGTTTTGGTGCATCTTCACCCAAATGACAGACCCTTAATGCTAGCAATTCACAAAAAAAGTATGTAATCTCTTTGCTGTGGAAGAAATATCTTTTTTTTTTTTTTTTTTTTTTAACCTGAAAGTTAAAAGTGACATCTGAAAAGGACTAAGCAATAAAGGAAATTGCATTTTTACCTTCAAGTAATTAGATGTTGAAGTATTCCTTTACTCTACAACTTGATTCTTTATGCAAATTGATGAAATTGAGTATTTTCTCGTTTTCATTTTTGAGGTGAAGCATATCTTCTGTAAGCAAATTTGTATGTGAATATTTCATACATAAATAAAATTGTCCTGAGAGTGCCATGATAGAAATTGTCATACCTTGAAGTGTAATCTTCCTCATTTCATAAGCAGTCCATGAAAAGAAAGTGAGCCATTCTTGCAATGTTTATTTGTTAAATTATGAAAATATAAAGCTGTCTCTTCAGTCATCTTAAACTCTGATTCATTGATTAGAACTGCAAATGTTAAACTGACTTTTTTTGAATCATTCTTAACAGTACTTCAATATGGTGGTCAGCCTTTTGACTATTCACCAATCAGGTTTTGCACTAGAAATGGAGATTATATAACCATGGACACGAGCTGGTCCAGTTTCATCAATCCTTGGAGTCGAAAGGTTTCATTTATCATTGGAAGACACAAAGTTAGGACGTAAGTCAATACTCATGGTATTTTTTTTTTTTTCTCCCCTCCAGTTTATTTACTGATTCTTAAAAAAGCCTTAAAGGTTTTAGAGAGGGGAAAAATTCCTCCTCAACATAAATTGTTTCCTTCTTATATTTGGGTTAATGACGTAGTAGCTGCTTTAAATAAAGGAAATTTGAACTATTTTGACTTTTGTCAGTACTGTCAAGAGTTGCTTTAGGAGAAAAGCTATGCTCAAAGCGAGTAAGGATGCGGATTTTGTTAAATTCAATGGCCTTAGGTGCAATAGAATAATGATCAGATCCTGTTTGCTATATATAGATGGCAAATTGCGGATGTAGTCTCTCTGCAATTCAAGTACTTGCACTTGTAATGGAATGGGATATGTTTGGTTTATGCAGGGGTCCCTTAAATGAAGATGTTTTTGCTGCTCCCAACTATACAGAGGACAGAATTCTTCACCCCAGCGTTCAGGAGATCACAGAGCAAATATATCGGCTATTACTACAGGTACAGCATGTGCTTTTTGTATCACTATTTTAAATTCCCGGTTTTCCATAAGTGTTTATCTTAATGTGATGTTTTGTTTAACTGTCTTCCACTGTTCCACTGCATTGGGATTTCTGGCTACAGTCCTGGAAACTACTTGCATTTGACTGCCAAGCATGACTCACTTAAGTGTGTTAAAGCTCCAGTTGGTATTTAAGGATTTAGTGCAGCTATGGTATCTTCATACAAACAATTAAAAAAAAAAAAAAAAAAAAAACAAACTAAACAAACACAAAACTGCACAAAAAACCTAAAATCCCTTTCACCTTACATGGAACTATTAATAACAATTTCATTTTTGTTGAAAGCTTGTGTGCAGAGACTGTATATTCTGTTGTTTTTAACAGCCTGTGCACAACAGTGGATCCAGTGGCTATGGAAGTCTAGGTAGCAATGGCTCACATGAACACTTAATGAGTGTGGCATCCTCCAGTGACAGCACAGGAAATAATAATGATGACACACAAAAGGATAAAACAGTAAGTTTTCTATTGTCATAAATTCAAGTATGAGGTACAAAACAAAGTGGTTTTTAACTTTTAGCGTAACTCTAATTTGGGATGGGAAGAAGTATAAGGAAAGTGTTGTCATTTGTTTAATATGGAAAAAAGCTTTCTGTCAGGAGGAATAAGTATTTGCGCTGTAGATGAAGTCTCAGGGTACTGAAGCACAATTACAAGTTTGAAAGTGGACACTGTTAGTACATTGTAATGCCCATTATATGCTTGCTTCTGGGGGGGAAAAAAAAAATAAAAAAAAAGGATGTTTGAAGGCAGTTTCTTCTGAGGGGAAAGTTTATATCTCTTATTTTCGATGATAAAATGCAGTAATAAGTGCATACAAAAATGATAGCCTGTGACCTTTTTATGCTGCAGAAAATGCACTGTATAATACGGAGTGAAAGTTTTTTTGCTTAAAACTTAACTTTACAGGGCATTGTTGTATCCAATTGATACTGAGAAATTTTGTTCAAACTAATGACATTACAAACCAAAAAAACAAAACCAGAGTTAAATTTGTGCTTCTGCTTATCAGAACTGTGCCACAAAGGCAATGTGAATTGGGCAGTAGAATAAAATGTGGTTGCAGTCAAAGGAACAGTACCATTTTCTAAGATTTGAAGTCATTTTGCCGTTCCCGTTAAGCTCTCCTGAATTGCAGTTGATTTCTGAAAATTCCATTTTTCCTTAGTTACATCACTAAACCTTCTGAACTTGATTTATGCTTTTGTGATCAGGCATTGCAGGCTGCTGTGCTTGCCAACGTGGTCACTTGCTGCCTTTCAGTTGTCACACACTAGCGTCTTAAGCAAATTAAGCTTCTGGAACTTTTGTTTTGCAGATAAATTACTTTTGAGCTATGTAGAAAATTAGGAAGCACTATGCACGATGTCTTGTGTGAGATTTTCATAATGAGTGTTTTTAATGGCCTCCTTCCAGATAAGTCAAAATGCCCGTAAGGTCAAAACTAAAGGACAGCATATTTTCACTGAGAATAAAGGAAAACTAGAACATAAGAGAGAACCTTCTGCAGGTAAGGTATTACTAGTAAGTTAATTAAGTGCTAGTTTATTGCAGTGGTGCATGATGTAACATGAGTAGAGAGCTTTCCAGTTTCATTCTAACCAATTTTAATGAATAAATGCTGTTATTCTTTATATTGTCCTTAATCTCTCCCCTATGTTCAGGAAAACATGTGACCTAGCTGTTGGTAATGATGTAACATGCAGTGAAGATGTCCTAGAGCTGTTGCTTTGAAATATCTTAATTGTAGCTCATAAGTCAAATAGCTTTTTTTCCTGTTAGATGGAGGATGTTGTTATTCCCATTCTCACAAAACTTCAGGAATTTTTAAGTCAATAAATGAAAATCTTCCTAGTGCAATTTAAATTTCGTAGACATGAGTAACAGATTATTTTATGACTTTTGTACACTAAACTTGTTCTCATTTTGAGTGGGTTTTAGCTCTAATGATATCTCTTCTTTTGTATCCTTTATGTCTGGCCCCTTTGGATCCATCAGCTTAACTGAACTTTATTTCTCAGGAATTCCTAAGAACAGAGGGCTATGTACACAATGTTCATATATTAGGACACAAACTTCTTACGCTGTTAAGAAATACGCGTAAAAGAAAACTTCTGCTGTTTTACAGAAACTTTTAGGGGAAATGCAAAGATTTAATGCTGCAATTGCATAATAACAATCTCTTAACAGAAAAACAAAATGGACCTTGTGGTCAGGTGAAAGAAGTGATCGGAAAGGATACCACAGCTACAGCTACTCCTAAAAATGTGGCTACTGAGGAGTTGGCATGGAAAGAACAACCTGTATATTCTTACCAACAGATTAGCTGCTTGGATAGTGTCATCAGGTAAGCAACAGGAGTATAAATTACCACTGAGCTCTAGATTTCAGATTTGCATATCTAATATTGTTAAATTGCTCTATTTTAGATACTTGGAGAGTTGTAATGTGCCTGGTACAGCAAAAAGAAAATGTGAACCTTCATCAAGTGTGAATTCTGGTGTTCATGAGCAAAAAGCATCTGTTAATGCTATACAACCCTTAGGAGGTATTTCTACATTAGTTTCTCTATTTATTTGCTATTTCTTATTGTCAGAATAACGACTGGTGTAGCTTAGGCACACAGCTTCTGCTGTCATCTGTAGTCTCTGCAGTTCTAGTTGATAGGTAAGAATGGGGATTTGCTAGCTTTTGTTGCACAGATAACTGTGAATGACCAGGTGAACAGCACATGCTAGTCAAGTGAAGGCTAACTTCAAGTTCTTGCACTGAGAGTTTTGCTGAGTGTTTATTACTGGAGAAAGAATGTTTCACGAGGCATTGATGTGACCTCTGCTGGAGTATTGTGTACAGTTTTCAAGTGAGAGAACTTAAATAGGCAGATACTTAGAGCAAAACTTAACGTCAGACAGCTAATAACCAGCTATGTGAGAGACTAACACAAAGGAAGATGGGAACTGGGAGGGACTTCATCTTAGGCTGGCGAAGGCTAGAAGCTTCCAAAGTCAAACCATCAAAGAAGAGTAATGCCTAGGAAAGATCAAGAAGTCCTTCACTGGAAAGACTTGGCTTAACTGTGTTTGAGAGTAGAGCATTAGATTTATTTGCTCAGAAGTTATTCTGTTCCTCAAACATTCTTCGTAAAATGTGTGAGATCAATTGAAATATTCACTTTTCATCTTGCTAAGCACAAGTAAGCCTTTGCTGTTCTGCAGCCTTAGCAACATATTGCTTATTTACATATGCAATTTCCTTTATTTTTCTATTTTTTTTTAATAGACTCTCCTGTGTTGAAGGCATCTGGTAAAGCAAGTGGTCCCCCTGTAGTTGGTGCTCACTTAACTTCTTTGGCCTTACCTGGCAAACCTGAAAGTGTTGTATCGCTCACAAGTCAGTGCAGCTACAGTAGCACCATTGTTCATGTTGGAGACAAAAAAACACAACCTGAATTAGGTATGATTTCTGCTAGTATGTGGTTGCCAAAATACTGATTTCCAGCAAGTATAACCTCAGAAATGAGAACACCTGGTACCTACTTGTTAATTTGCATTATTTATAGCTAAGGCGTTCTCATGGAAATTGAATAAATAAAGACAGAATTTATTATATTAAACTTCCAAAAAGAAGTTACTGTAGTAGCTTAAACTGCATATACAGCACTTCTCTTGATCATGATTTTTATTCCTTCTGTTTTTGTAGAAATGATAGAAGATGGTCCAAGTGGAGCAGAACTCTTAGATAGCCAACTTCCAGCCCCTCCATCCAGCTCTACGCATGTAAATCAGGAAAAGGAGTCATTTAAAAAACTGGGACTTACAAAGGAAGTCCTTGCAGTGCATACACAAAAAGAAGAGCAAAGCTTTTTGAATAAGTTCAAAGAAATCAAGAGATTCAATATTTTCCAGTCCCACTGCAATTACTACTTACAGGATAAACCTAAAGGAAGGCCTGGTGAACGTGGTATGGCAATGGTTTTTTTGTCTTTGTGTATGAAGTGAATCCTGTTGAGAGGACACTTGCATTTTTAACAGAGTTGGGGAGCCACTGTGAACAGTGGCAGTCACATGCTATGTTTAAGTCCATATAAGAATTCTGGTGACAGCCTTGCCTTGAAGATTGGGTGGAATATAGCTTTAAATATGATAATTAATGTTTCAGTAGCTACTAATGTTCTAGTTATCGGTTCATAATATTATTGTTATGCATCTACTTTCAAAAGACAAATACCACTTCAAAATGTTTTCTCCTGTCCGTTCTTGTATTCTCTTGCTTTTCTGTACCTTCTGCTTTCCGTCTTTGAGTGCTTTTTTCCAGCTTTTTTTGTTTACAGCCAGTTACTCCCATTTCACTATTGTGTCATTGGTGAAACAATCTAACTGTATGGTTGCCATGAAGTTAATGTCAGTGGGGGATGGAAGTGGAACAGGCTATCTGTAACAGTGAGGTTGTTTTTTTTTTGTTTTGTTAGGGCTAGAAACTTAAGATGACATTTCAAAAGTGCTTGGTACAGACCTGACTTTGTTTCCATTTTGGTTCAGTTTGGGAGAGAAGTCAGATACTGAGAAGCATTTTCTTGCCAATTCTTGTATCTTTCAGTTTTGATATATAGAGAGAGAGAGAGAGAGAGAGAGATACGCAAGTCCTTGATTTAGGAAACATGTTCTGGAACACTGAAGTGCTCTGTGTTCTCTATCCTTGATAAACTTTCAGACGAAATAAGCCTTTCACAAACTAAAAGTTGGAACAGCTTTTAAATGTTTAAGTACTTAAACATAAAAGATGACTGATGGATTTATTCATGTCTGTAAATGAGATGAACTGATAGCCTTCACCTAAGGAAGAGCTGCTTGGTGCTGACTTCTGAAATAAGGTTCCATGCTTTTCTTGCAGAATTTATGAAGTTTCAATGCTCTTTCTGCTCACAAAAGAAAATTCTTTTGTATACTTTCTCTTTGCTGCTTTTATTTCTTCCCCTTCTCAGTTACAGACCTGTACAACTCTAACTCTCCGGAAGTGCATTCAGTTGCATCCTCTACTGCGTTCATTGTAATTGCTGTAGTGATTCGAGCAGCTTCTCTGGGAGCCAATAGTTTGGTACTATTGTACTGATTGGGTGACACATCTGAGCCTTAACTGATCCACTTCTTTTTTTTATTGTTTATTTTTCTTTCCCATAAGTCATGTCATCACAGCTTACCTTGCCTGGTTTGCTCAGCTCTTTTGCTAGAGGTAAAAGTGAATCTGATCTCTTCCCCCATCTTTCCATTTGAATGGACAGACTAAAGTCCAGAACTACAGTTTTGAGCAACTTCTAGAAATGCCAGAGTGTAGGGGATCCGTCACGTTGCCAGTAGGCTCCTTTCTGATGCATGTTTTCTTCTTTGTTCTTGGTATTGGTTTTTGGTTTTTTGTTTTTTTTTTTTTTTTTGGTTTTTTTTTTTTTGGTCATTGTTTTTGTTTTTGCAGGTGGCCGTGGACAACGAAATGGAACTTCTGGAATGGATCAGCCTTGGAAGAAAAGTGGGAAAAATAGGAAATCAAAACGCATTAAACCACAGGAGTCTTCGGACAGTACAGCTTCTGGAACTAAATTCCCCCATCGCTTTCCTCTTCAGGGTTTAAATACTACTGCTTGGTCACCATCAGACACTTCACAAGCAAGCTATTCAGCGATGTCTTTTCCAACTGTTATGCCTGCATATCCACTTCCTGTTTTTCCAGCAGCAGCAGGGACAGTGCCACCAGCTCCTGAGACTTCAGTCTCTGGTTTTAATCAGCTGCCAGACTCGGGAAATACTTGCCCTGTGCAACCGTCCCAGTTTTCTGCCCCCCTTATGACACCTGTTGTAGCTCTTGTGCTCCCCAACTATGTCTACCCAGAAATGAACAATAGCTTACCTCAAACGCTTTATCACAGCCAAGCCAATTTTCCTACCCATCCTGCTTTCTCTTCTCAGACAGTATTTCCAGCGCAGCCTCCATTCACTACACCTACTCCTTTCCCACAACAGGCGTTTTTTCCAACGCAACCATTCCATTATAATCCACCGACAGAAATTGAAAAGGTTCCTGTTACAGAGACACGAAACGAGCCATCCCGTTCCTGCACTCCACAGTCAGTGGGTCCTCAAGACCAGGCTTCACCGCCTTTATTTCAATCAAGGTGTAGTTCTCCTCTGAATCTTCTACAGTTAGAAGAAAACACAAAAACTGTGGAAAGCGGAGCCCCTGCAGGTTTGCATGGAGCTCTAAATGAGGAAGGAGCCATAGGCAAAATCATGACAACTGATGATGGTAGTGGAAAGGGATCCCTACCAGTAAGTATGTTGATGTTCTTTTTGTGCATGTGTGTTTTCCTTTTAGAATCTTGGCACTCTAAGAATATGTAAGGTTGTTAAAATGTAGAGATACCCACAGTGGATCTTCTACCTTCTTCTGTTTTCTTGTCTCTGTTTTATCATCTTCAAAACTCACTTGTGGACCTTATGTTTTAATAAGTGGTCTATAGTCTCTAGAGATGGAGTCGCTATTGCAGTTAGTAAACTCAGATTGTGGTAGACTGAATAAATGTGAAATCTAATTGTTTGAATAATGTTAACTTTTAAAGTTTAAGACAGTCTTCTTGTTCTCCTGAAGTTACCCCAGGAAACTTGAAAACAAATCCAAAATCAGTTTTGCTCTGCTTCTTCTAATGTGAGTGCTAATGTATTCGTTGAGAAGCACTGAAATAGATTTCACATTACTGGTTCACTTTTTTTAATGTTTAGCAAGAAGTTTTTGGGTAGTGCATTTCTGAGAAGAGAGTGAGGGGGAAGCAGTCTGTAACTGAGGTCTCGAAAGAAGCTAATATAAAGAAAATCATCTCTTTGTTTACAAACAAGTAGTCAAAATAAACTATGAGATATTGCTTGCAGACATTAACTATTTTGTTTTCTTAGTGCACTGTCCCCTAAAGCTGTACAGAGCTGTTTGATAACTTCAGCTTCTTTTCCTGGCTTGTTTAAATTTGATGGATCAATTAAACTATAAACAAACCTCAGATGGACTGCTGTGTCTGTAAAGATTTCTATGATGATGATATAGACTGATATATTACTGTTGTCTACAGATTCTGCACAGTGTCTTTCTGAGTGCTAAGTCACTGATGGGATGCAACCTAAGCCTTCTAGAATGTCTTCCTACCTCTGGCTTTTCTTCTAATGTGGGTTATAACTGTTCACTGCATCTGACAGTGTACAGAGTACAATTTGAGTTCAGTGCTGTTTAAAGGAAAGCAGGCATTGGAAGGTGTGGCTCTTACTGGCATGCCTGAGATCTGACCTGCTCCAAGTAATCAGCCATAGAGCATAATTAGTGCTGATGCTAACAGCTGATTAGATTACTGTTGCATAGTTTGTCATAAGTATGTACCAACATGAGAAATTGTGGAGGAGGAAGGACAAATGTACAAACATGCTTGTTCCTTGCTCTGAGGAACTTAGTTGCTTAGTTTCTAGATTATTAATTTTACCTAATAATCTTGATACTGATTCTTAATGGGGATGAACAGAGGGGGAACAGAAAGGAATATATTTATCTGTTTTTCTAGTGAAACTTCCAAACTTTATTGACATCATGCAGAAACCTTCTGTATTCTGTTATTACATGCTTGCAGCTTCATGATCTTGAGAACAAGTGTGTGTATGTATGTAGTATATAATGTGTATATATGTACATACATGAAACACTTTGGATTTGTGCAGTGGTAAAGAAGTGCATCTGTGATAGCTTGAAACTTACTGCATGCTCTGAGATGTCACTACTGGATTAAAATAAGCTTGATAACAAAAATTAATACTAACAATTTGGATGGGAAATCCTTTTGAATTTCTTCAAAAGGCTATTTCCCATTGTTCAGAAATCTGCAAAATATCACTTTCTGTAATTACATCATCATTTACTTGAACATGAAGGCAGAGCAGCCATTAGTTCAGGAAGGCACTGAGGATATATCTGAAGCTACTTCTTGTATTACAGTGTAGTTCTTTGTCAATGTTAATTTCTGAAGTTCTTTAAGCCAACTTTTAATGAGGGTTAGCAGTGCTGTAACTGTTTACATTGACAAACAAAAAGCAGTGTAAGCTTAGCAGAATACCAAGTGAGGTGGATTAATACTAAATTTAAGGAACTGAAGATGAGATGACTGTAATTTTCTGTTCCTTCCTCTTCCTATCACCAGGCTGAGTCTCCAATGGATGCTCAAAATAGCGATGCGCTCTCCATGTCCAGTGTCCTGCTTGACATTTTACTTCAAGAAGATGCATGCTCAGGCACTGGCTCAGCTTCATCAGGGAGCGGCGTATCTGCAGCTGCTGAATCTCTTGGGTCTGGATCGAATGGCTGTGACATGTCAGGGAGCAGAACAGGTAACACAGGCAGTGAATACTCCTAGCATTTTAGGAGCATTGCAGTATGATGTACTACAGACATCAGGTGAATGCTGAGTGCTTCATGGAAAAATCACTCCTGTATTTAATCTTCATTCTTTTTTTTTTCTTCATTGCATCACATGACAGTCCTCTCTACTATGATTTACAGTATAGAACTTCTGATTTTTTTTGTGTGCACATAGTCTATAAAACATTTCATATTCTTGCTGGGGTAATGAAGAGGGAATACCATAATCCTTGGTGTTTCAAATTTATTTTCATTTAGTTGATTATTCTATTGCAACTTAACTAGAGGTTTGGCTTTAATGATTGGGTTTTAAAAAATGTTTAAAATATTACCTAAGTGGGAAGATGAGTACCTTTTGTTTAAAAATGAAATAAAATGGTGATGATATTTTATGCTTTCAGTTCTTTTTAACTGTTTCTAACTTCAAAAATACTGAAGTGATCTATTTGACAATTTCTAACGAATCTTTAATTTTTTTTTTTTAAAGGCAGTAGTGAAACTAGTCATACCAGCAAATACTTCGGGAGTATTGATTCTTCAGAAAACCATCATAAAACAAAAATGAAGGCAGAAATAGAAGAAAGTGAGCACTTCATTAAGTATGTTCTTCAGGATCCGATATGGCTTTTGATGGCAAACACAGATGACACCGTTATGATGACTTACCAGATACCCTCTAGGTAATTCCAGTACCTCAGTACTTCATAAACTGCATGCATGCTGGGGGAGTGGGGTGAACTGAATGACTGTCTCAATAGAAGACAACGTATTTAAATGTTTAGGTCAGTGTCAAGAATTGTTGCTTCCTTTCTATCTTTTTCATACTACCTGAGAAGTTCTGGAAAAGGATGACTTGGTTTTTTTTAGGTCTGTTACCTGAGTTTAG
This sequence comes from Meleagris gallopavo, assembly GCF_905368555.1. Taxonomy (NCBI): domain Eukaryota; kingdom Metazoa; phylum Chordata; class Aves; order Galliformes; family Phasianidae; genus Meleagris; species Meleagris gallopavo. Next base: position 4,857,562 of record NC_139414.1, on the reverse strand, counting down.
GTTAACTGTGTATATTTTTTGGAAGGTAATGCATATCTCATATGTGCATCTAGTGTCTGATTCAGGTTGTCCTGCTGAAGGAGAACTCAGAACTCAGTGCAGGAGCTGCAGAGGGATGCTGAACTTCTTTGTTTCGCTGGTAGTACTGCCTTAATAGCTCTAAGCAGGCCATTCTCAGTGGGATTTGGAAGGACAATGAGCCAGCAGAGATGCATTGAAGTTTAGTTTTCTGCAAATGTAGAGTGCTGCTGAAATAATCACTCTTATATAAATATATGTATTTTATATATATTATATAAATATGTCAGATTTGTAAGCTTAACAATTTAGAACAAAAATAGTTTTAAAAAAAATGATTGTATTTGATTGTGTAACTCATGTAGGTGTCAAGTCCCAAAAGAATTGAAGCTCAATTTCTGAATACATTTCATTTTAGAGATTTGGAAACAGTTTTAAAAGAAGATAAGCTGAAATTAAAGCAAATGCAGAAACTACAACCAAAATTTACTGAAGACCAAAAAAGAGAGCTTATTGAAGTTCATCCATGGATCCAGCAAGGTGGACTGCCAAAGACTGTTGCTAATTCTGTAAGTTTAGATTAGTTTATTATTTTTTGCATGTATAACAATGCTTGTTATCAGCTGCCTGTGTTAGTTTTCCATTCCTGTTTGGAAAGCTTGGTCAGTTATACTGAGAAAAAGTTAAAATTGAACTTGCTTGCAGTGGCTTCTGGCTTGATTTAACTTACCAGAAATCTTTCCAGTAGTCAAAGTAGTAGTGAATTTAGTATAAGAAATGTCCTTGCTATTTCTAGTTTTGTTGCATCTCTTTGAAATTATGTATTAATGCAGACAGTAATTTCATTGCATAAAAATTTCGTATGACATGAAAAACACACTTGTTTTGTGCATAAAAACCTATTTCTTCCTTGAAAGTGAGTGATGAATGGGAGTACAGCTTTCCTTCTCTGTATTGAATTTTTCCTACAGGATCATATCTTGTTCAGATTGCATAAGTAGATTAATAGCTCAGGAAACAAACTGGGGGGGAAAAAAAAAGAATTCTTGCAGTTTTATTGGTTATATGTGAATTTTACTTACAAATAACTGATTGCATTCCGCTTCCATAAGCTCTCCATCATTTGCAGGTTTTTTCAGATAAGCTATCAAATGCAGAGGCTCTCTTTATTCATGCAATAGAATGTAAATAAATCCTTCTCCTGTTATTAATGTAACAGCAGCATTAATGTGAGAGCATCCGACAGGTGTGAAACTACAGTTCTTCAGTCTCTTAAGTAGTGCAGCTGACATGAGCGTATTCACATATCAGTGTTAGCAATCAAATGTAGGAAAAATTTTATAGTGCTTACAAGATGTCAGAATTGTAAATGTTCTGTGATGTAACTGTTCATAGTAGAGTTGTTGAGTACCTTGTGTTGATTTACTACGTGTTATAAATTGTGTGGGAGCAGTTGGGGAATGGAATACACCTGAGTGTAGCACAGATTTACAGGTTCCTTTGGAATCAGGGATCACATGCAAATGGACTGATGTTTAGAAAATGCTCTCTTTTCTTTGACTTAATGTTTTTTTGTGTTTTGTTTTAGGAATGTATTTTTTGTGAGGACAATATACAGAGCAATTTTTATACATCATATGATGAAGAAATCCATGAAATGGACCTTAATGAAATGATTGAAGACAGTGGGGAGAACAATCTGGTCTCCCTGAGTCAAGTCAGTGAAGAACAAACATAGCCTTTGAGCCTGTTGCTTTTAAAGCTGCTTCAAAATTAAGTCATGATCCGTTAAGGTTTTAATCTTGTTTCCAGCAAGATGAATCCGGTTCATAATACAGATGTTTTTCTTGCTCTAAAAGAGTCATTTGTGAAAGAATCTCTTTTTAAATGGTGGCAATCTCTTCCCAGTAAGGACATTGTTGAAGATGGTATAGCTTTTATTTAATGAAAAAGACTCATATTTTGCACTTATATGCCTCAAGTTTTTCTTTGTAAACTATAAAAGCTTTCATTGATGCCTACTGAGTGGGTCAATGAGTACTGTGAGTACTGAAAATCCCCTGTAAACATATAGTTCTTCAAATCTTTGAATAATGAATAAGTTATAAATTGTTCTAGGAATCTTGCTTAGAAGCTCTTTAGCATTGCTCTTAATGTTTGAAGTGGTCCAGCATAGTGGAAGAAATAACCTTCAAGAAAATCAGTTCAGACTTGCCCTTTTCATACCAGTTGACTCATCCTCTTGGTTTCCTATAGTTTTGACTATAGGAACTTTTTGCCTAAGAGAAATGTTAAACTAATTTTCTAAGATGACCTTGGGTTAAAATACTTACATGGATACTTAAGGAAGCGTAGGTGAGTGCTGACAACTCTGTAGCCTTTGGTTTCAATGGACACTGCAATTCTATGAACTGCTTGTTATCTTGAAGCATGATTTCTGAGAATTTATACACAGAAAATCTCTGCTAAAAATTTAAAAACACACAGGATGACCGTGTATGATCCAGTGACTGAGACAAAACGTGGCGTAACCTTAACCTTTATTTTTGGTCTGTTCTGTTAAGATGTTGGCCGTCCGTTTTTCTGTTTGGCTAAACAGACATAAAGCTTGCATGTGGCAAGAGAGGATTAGACATTTCTCATAATTGGAAGATATTTCTTATAAAAAGAGATTTTGAGAATACCATTGACTTTCACAGATTACGTAATCTAACGCTTGGTGTGGCTGGAGTCCTTTCTTGTCAAGGATTTAATTTTAATGCCTCAGCGATTGTATCAACTTGAATAATGTGTACTTTGTCCTTGTGTTGTTTGTACATGTTGGATGTGGGAAGAGAACTAAAGAGAGTAACTATCAGTATTGATTAGTTAGAAGAAATCTAGTTGCAGCATTGCTAGATGTCAGCTGTAGGTCTTGGGGGTTAAAAAACGTGGAGAAACTCAATTAACTTTGCTATGTTTGTCTTAAAATATTTTCATGAAAGATTTTTTCTTTTTTTAATATTAAGATAACATTTCTATTCACTGAAATTTGAAGTTAATTATATAAAAATGTTTCTCTTTGCATACAAAGAGGACATGAAGGCAGATCTGGCACCATAAAAACGTGCTGAAGCGACTGGTATTTGCTTAGTGGAAGAAATGTGTGAATTAATTATTAATTGGACATTGTCATAAGGAAATTTGCAATGGAGACAGGTTCTTCAGTTGGAACATGTGAAATTACAAAAAAAGTAGAATCACTGCTTCAAAAGCAAGTATCTTAAACATAGTATGAAACACTCATCAGTATGATCTGATTCCTGTCTTTAACAGTTCTGCAAGATCAAACTTCAGTAGATGTATATAAACTGAATGAGAAACATTAAAATGTTGGTGTTCAAGTCCAATATGTTAAATGTTTCAATCATAAACAGAACAGTGCAGCTATACCAGCATATTACATATTCCTTTTTTGTGTTTTATTACATGTAAACACAAGTAGTTTTAATTGGACCAGGGTTTGGGAAAAAATAAAAGCTTTATATATAAAGGAGTGCATCATTATTAAACATTATTTTCAGGGACTTCTCAACCACTTTGTGAACTTCTTTGCTTTAGCGTGTTTTTTTTTTTTTCTGTTGTGTTTTTCTTTTTTTTTTTTTGTTCTCATTTCTTTTTTTTCAATGACCATCTTGTAAGCATAACTTAGTGAAAGGAAGAGAAAAGTATATTTAGAGCATTTTGTGGATGTGCTTAATTACGGTCTTATTCTTGCATCCTTAAAGTGTTTGCATTTACAGGGTGGTATTAAATATTTTCCTGTAACTTTAAATCTACATGCCTCCATTTATAGATAAGATTCTGAAGCTGTAATTTTTCCAAGCTGTTGTAAGATGATTTATTTGTGATGACACTTTGTCAACATGTCAACAATGTTTTCTGTACACTGTGCAATATATTTTGGTTTTGCCACTTGTGACTAATTTTTATGACTTTGCTTTTTAGAAAACTGGTAAATAAAACAGATATATTTTTAGTTGTCTTTCTGTTTCTTGAGCCTTCTACTCCATGTAAGAAGCAAAAAATACACATATTGCAGCTCGGTTCTGAGCTGTTACCCCAAACAAGAACTTGCAAGCTGTGTTAGTTGCCACAAGTTAGTTGTGGCTTATTATGCTGAGTTGCTGCCAGTTTGTCCAACTTGAAAGCTTAGTGATGAAATGTAAGGCAGAATCCTTAGACTGACCAGCTGTTCTGAGTGTGCAAACTAATACCTGGAAGAGGGTATGTGGCTGAGTTCTGTGTGGTGTTTGAAAGCAGCAGCAGATGTGCTGTCCTTTTTACTTTGTTCAATGTCATTAAATACTACTGTCCTCTGTAGCTTTAAACAGTAGCTTATGGATAGAGAGTTTTGGTTAAGCCCCATGAATGTGAATTGTATGGTGATTAGTCATTGCTGAAGTTCTTGTTCTGCACTCTGGCTGGAGGAAGTGGGGAATCTGAATATTTCTATTTTCTATGTTGCTGTGAAACTAAGTGGGTGTCAGATATTGCTTCAGCCCCACTCCTTCCTTCTAGATTAGGAAATACACAGGTTTTCAGAGCTGAATTAGGTGTACTTTTTTTCCCTGTTTTATGATACTTTATTTTTTAACAGAAAAGCTGGTGCTATTCATAGTGTGATGGTGAGGGAGCCAGGAATTTGCAAGCTATGAAATCGTGGTGTTTCTGCAAAAAAACAAAAACAAAAAAAACCCAAAACAGTGCACCATGCAGGTGAATTGCCTTCACTCCAAAGGTAAAACTTGTGTTGTGTACAGTGTTACCTGGATTTACTGCATCTTAAGGTACACTTGGATGATGTATTCATCAAGTTCCACTGAAGTCTTCTGAATTGACCCTAAATACACAAGTAGCTCTATGTAGTGAGGTCTGAAAACACTTCTGTCATGATAGCACCTTGGATCCTTGCTTAACAAAACGTGCAGAACATGTGTATTGGTAAAGCAGTTCACAGAACTTCAAGTCTGAGTCGTGCCCTTATGCAAGGTATGCAGCTCAGGTGAGGAGGTGTTATGTGAGTGTTTGGATGTAAGTTTTGATAACTGATATATTACGGTGTGAGAACCAAAGTGCTGCTGATGAATTATTAGGTATATTTCAAGTATTTCTGCTTCCCAGTTGTGAATGTAAGAAGATTACAAGCCAGATGTGACTTCAGGCATTTGCCATCTTGGCAATGTGCACTCAGATAACTGCTCTTAGCACTGCAGAGCTGCTGGGAGCAGGCTTTGTCTGACAGCTTCTCCCACCTCTGTAGCCCCTAGGCGTCACTGGTGTCCTGTGACTTAGTCTGGCACTTCTGCTGCCCCTGTTCTTTCCCTGTTCAGCTTCCTGTCTCCTGAGCTATTGAGTTTATTACATTCTTTGATGGTAAAAGGAAAGATTTGTAACTTTAATTTCAGATAAGATGCTGGGAAGGTTCTTAATGAAGTGCTGTTGGCCCAATGATAGTGATCGTGAATATAAAATATCTTCTTAGGAAAGAGAAATGAGGTACTGAAAAGCATCCTATTGTAGTCCACTGTCATGAATTTGGAGAACATTTGTTCTCCTTGTTGAGCAACAATATCCTTGATTATTGTTTTCTTTTCTTCCTAGAGAAGATGGAAAGAAACTAGTGTATTGATAAGCCTCTGGCTCAAAGAACTTCTGACAAAGTGACAAACTGGCAAACTAGGAGGAAAGTAACTTCTGTAAGTGTAGTTTCCAGATATTCCAGTATTTCCTAAACCCTCACGAGTAAGTAGCTTGACAAAGGTTTGATCTGGTGAACAAGATAGTGAACAGTTCACCAGCTCCTTTTTCTTAGTGGTAATGAAAGAGGACAGTGTTTTCAGGGGTGGTATGGAAGGTTTATAACAACCTCGTCAGTTTGCTGTACTGGTATGACTCAAGAAAAAGGCTTATGCCCTAATCACATGGCAACAATGAAGGATTCCATTATAACATAAAGAATAAAGGAATTTTTCTTCCCTTGGCTTTAGTTGTGCATAAATGAGAAGATGATTACCAAACTGCTTTGAATGGAAGTTCTTAAAGCTTTGGGTGTAGACAGGCCGCATATTAAAACTGCTGTGGAATCACCTTGTCAGCAGTGAAATTAACTGAAATCAGTACAGAGACCCGATTATGAAAATGCTTGTGTACAACTGTATGAGTCCTAGTGCTCCACTTAGAATCTTTTCCCTGATGTATGTACTTTGCTGTTAGAAGTTGATGCCTGAATCTTACACTTAAAGAATGGAATTTCCAGGAATTTGTGGCATAGGTTTTCAGGGAAAATCTGTTGGAGTGGTGAAAGAAGCTGTTTGATGATTTCTTGGCTAACAGAATAACAGAATGAAGATATCTGTATCCAAGTCTGTATAAAATGTTTACAGTTTTCAGTTTCACAGCTGAAGGATATCAACTGAACCAGACTACATAACTGTAAATATTTTTACAGAGTTCGCTTATGGGTAGAATTAGTTTGAAGTGATACAGGACTGTCTCTGTCTCCTAATTTAGTGTCCATAGGCTAATGAATTTTATGGTGTTAACTTCTACTCATTGGGCTGATAACAATGGCTTTACAGGTGGAGTCTGAATGTATTTGGCAGAGGGTCCAAATGCTCAGGAAGTCATTGAACAATAGCTCTACCCATAGTGCCTTTCAAGAGGACAAATTAGAGTAATAGAGGGAAAGGTCAGGATATCTTGGCCAGCATAACGTAAATCATCAATGTATCTGAGAGGGCTGCAGTAAGTTAGGTCCAAGAAGCACAGCACTACATCCTAATGTGATTAAGATGCTTATAAGTGGAGATGGAATTTATCACTAGCTGCCTTACATAGTCTAACTTGTTTGTTTGAGTATTGCTGAAGAGAACTTACAGCTTTCAGATACAAAATTTGGTTTTGGATTGAGAGTAGCATGTTGGAGAGAGACGTATTATTTGTTCTTCATGAAATGGATGCCAGTACCCTTCTCCAAGCCTAATAGATTTTATCAATGCACAATAGTACTTAATTGGAGTTGATTGCCAAGACTTGCTATGAGTAAACTGCTATATTAAATGTATCTGGAACTTTCCAAGCATTGTGTGTTGCCGTACTTCTAACACTCCTAGATAAGATGAGGATGGAATTGTGACATGTGGGCTATATATAGAACCTGACAGTTTGTTGCTCTGGAAACATTTGGGTTGTTGCACTGTGGTTTGTGACTTTATTGAAAGAATTGAAGGAAGAAGATAATGACAGAGGTCCAAAGGGCACTGCTTCTTCTTTGAAATCACTAAACACTGCCTTTTTAAAAATAGTTTTATCAGCAGCTAAACACTGCTTATCTTCCTTTGGGAGAGATGGAGCACTTGTCAGAGAGAATTTGAGAGAGGTGAAGATGAATGTCTGTGAGGTCATGTGGATACTTGGACCTTAAAGAACAGTTGAGTAGAGTCAGAGTACTGAAATTCAGACAGAAAAGGCAGGCATAGGGTTAAATCTGTGCCTCCGTGGACTATGGCCATAAAAAACAAACAAACAAACAAACAAAAACTGTCAAAGCAAGGAAGGTTGAAATTGTCCCATGTCTGGGTCTGGGCATAAAGAGGGGCTGTGGGGGTGGGGAAAAGAAGGCTGGAGACAGAAGTTGAGGTTTAGAGCCCATGGCAAAAGTAGCACCAAACCTCAGGAAGGATTGTGTTCTCTTGGTTTCTCTGCTAGACTAAATTACCAAGTGCCAGAGTGCAGGTACAGGAGTAATGCTTAGAAACTAAGTCAACCAAAGTCATGCCTCCAGATACTTCAGATTTTGGTGGTTTTGAATACCAAACCTAAATAAGTAACATTTGATAGATAGTTACTTAATACTAATGTTTGTTAAAAACAAGAACAGTAAGCACAAATTGCATGTAAAAAAAGGCACTCTTTTGTTTCAGGAGAGGAACAGGAAATAGAAGCACTTCCGTTCTGGACACTGCGTGTTTATTTCTTGCTGCCCAGATGCCATGGTTACAAGAACTACAGAAAACAAACCGGTGGTACCAGGTAGGTTCCCCTGCTGTGTTCCAGCAGTGTTGATTCCTCTGCAACTTGTGCCATGCCAGCAGGAATCTGAGGAAGGCTGACCATTGATGTGTTTCAGCAGTTGAAGGAATGGTGAAATCTTCTGGTTTGGACCAGATAACAGTCTTCCCCATTTACACGTCATAGGGTTCTGCTCCATTTCCAGAGGAAATGTACTGTGAGTGGCACTCCTTTTGTTTTTCATACAAAAGAAATAAAAGTGAAGACAAGAAGCTGATAGTTTCCTTGTGAACTAAAGCTTTTCCAGAAATGGTGACATGAACTGAGATCCTTTATTTTTTGCTTGGCCAATACTGCTGTTCTCCTGCAGCAACGGTCTATTCCTTGCTGATGATTCAGTGTGATGACTCTGTGTATACTGTGCTGTGAAGGCAACTTAGAGGAGGGTTGTCAGGCCAAAGAGCCCACCTGTTTCTGTATAGAAAATTTACAGGTTCTTGGTGTGGCATCTAATTTATTCAAGGGCAAAGGTAATACTTGAGAATCCTCTCAGTACTGCTATTACTGTGGGGACCTGTTTTCCCAATGTAGGCAAACAACTTGCTTGGAAGCATTGCTGTTTTGGAGCAAAGGAGAGGAAGACAACAAAAGCAAGCCAACAAACTCCTTCATGCTTGAACGCATGTGGTTTTGGTTTTTATTTCTTGATCTGTTTATTTTATGCCACAGCAATTCTTTGCATATTTCATTTCCTGAATGGCCTACGTTATCTATTAATTCTATATCTATGTGTGCTGCTCAGTCAGTTGTCGTTGCCAGGCTGGCCAAGGAACTCTGAAGAGTTTGGGGCTGGATAGGACTTAATAAAATTCTTTGGATGAGCAAATAAACCAAGAAGATAGGGGAAGCAACAGATACACTTGCTCCAGTTATATTAATACTTGCTATTTGTGCAAATACTTACTACTTCACTAATACCTACATCTCTTATTTTAGTCAGATGAGACTTTGGAGCCTAAGTTTTGATGTGTGCTTGTTTGTTTTTAGCTGCATTGGCTAACTCAGTAATAAATAGCCTGCCTTGAAAGACACGTGGCCAATTCTTCATTAATGTAATTCTGAAGTTAACAGAGAAAGAAAGGAGGAGTGTCTGGTGGCAGAATCCATCCTGTGCAGTGTAGAAGCCTTTGCTTGCATTGAGTGTATTTGTTTGAATCTCGTGTATGATGAAAAGTGATGTGCATCATTTGCTATGTGAAGCAGCAGTCGCTCCTGCGAGCAGCAGCAAGACCCATGAGCTGTCTGAATGAGTCCCCTTCACTTTTTCCTTCGGGCAAATAAGAAAGCTTTTCCATCAGCTTCTTTGCAGCAATTCTCTTGTATCTGTGCTATAAATTGATTGATTCTAACAGCTGTAAATTGGTGTATAAAGCCACAAAAGACAAAGCAATCTTGTTTTCCTTTCTAGAAAACAATCTATTGTCAGTAGTGTTAGCCTGCATCTGAATGACGAGCTAGACTGTGCCTTGGAGATGTGTGTTCATGGGCCTGGTTGGCACATTCCTGTTTAATCTCTGCTCTACCCCTCAGGATAATGACCCCTGAGATAGTATTTTTCTGTCTTTGAAGCTTTGTTAGAATTATACTGAAGTGAGATGTTATTGATTGTTGTTATGACAACTGGCATATCAGTGTAACATTTTCATTGCATCTTTTGAAGTAAAAAATGAATACATAAAAAAAACAAACCTTCTATGTTAAAGCAAGCAAAAGGATATTACTGCTTGTCCTCCCTTGTAGCTGTTGGACGGACCTTCTAGCAAAAGATGGGGGGGGTAAGAATGTCTGTTTGTTTAATAAATAAAATGGTTAGAGAAACAGATTATAATTTTACAAACGAAGGAATGATGTTCTGGGGGAGGAATGTCCTCCTAAGTGAGCACAGAGCATCAGATGGTGTGGTTTTGCGCTGAATTATGGAGACTATGTCACTGGAGTTGTTTTGGCCCTGGAATGGAGCTCTGACTCTGTGATGGCTGGAATGATGCAAATCATTTTTCCTGCCTCCTGCAGCAACTGAAAGTGAAGCCTGTTCTGCTGTCACTGAGTCACCATGGCTGCTGTGCTGTGTGGCAGTCTGCATTGGTCACTACTGAACAGCCAACTGCTGCCAGTGCCCTCCTCCAGCAGAAAAGCAGCGGTGTGGACATGCTGGTGGCTCAGCTGTCCTGGCATCCATGTAACTGTGCTGCTTTGAGCAGCTGCTGCTGCGCATTTGCACAGGGCAGATCAGGTAGGTATGATGGAGTGATTGTGCCTTTTGGGCATTATCAGCTTATTTTGGAAAACAAGAGCATTTAGGAGCTTTCCAAATCATGTCACTTCTCATTAAGCTTTCTGGGAGCTACAGAGCATCCTGTGTGCATTGTACAGGCACCCCAAAGCTCCCCAGAAGTGCGAAGCTTGCTCTTAAGTCACCATCATGTACTTCCCAGAGAAAGTGTGTCCATGTGTTCAGAAAATCCCAATTCAGTAGGAGGGTTTATGAGGGGGAAACCTGCAGCTGCAATGAGTGGCTGCTTCTCAGTGAAGATATGCTCCTGAACCTGGATTTCTGTAAGATGGTACGTACACCTTCTGCCCAACCAGGGAGAGTCAGTTACACTTCTGCTTTTTCACCAGTTAATTGCCTTCTGTGAAGGGCAGAACAGATGTGGACCAGGCTCAGAGGCATGTAGATGTAGTTTTCTACTCAGCAAGTATCTTTGGAGGGAAAGAGATTCTTGTACATTGTTTTGGAATGGCTCAAGAGCCAAAGTATAGTTTGAATTCACCCCCACTGGGGGTCAGCTGTGTGTAATGAAGACACACTTGCTTTATAAAAGCTGCTCACAAGTACCAAAAAGCATCTTGGCCAATTGCCTGGAAACCTGTCGGATTTTTCAGGCCTTAGGTGCTGCAAACCACCTCTCTGAGCTGTGGAAAAGCTTGGCAGGGCTGACGATGAGGATGCTGTCTTTTGTGGTTAATTTTTCCTCCCATTCTCTATCTCTGGGATGTCAACTGCAAAGACTTGCATGGTGACAGTACAAAATATTTTGTAGCGACCCAATGTAGCCCATGTTGGTTCTGGCAAAGTCAGTTTAAGGAGAACGAAACTGAAGTTCTGTTAGTGTGCCTCATTCACAGATGGTCCAAATGCAGAAACACAGTGAAGCTTGCTTAGAGGGCCCCCGAATCCTTCCTGAAGCACGTAGCAAAGAGGGCACGCAGGCTCCTGGTAATCTCCCTTTGCTCTCAATGGGCACATCATTTAGAGATACTCTGAAGTGTACCTTTTTGGTGGTGATTTTAAATTAGGCTGCTCTACTTGGTACCTAAATGGTCTGAGCTTTTGCTGAGTTCAGCTCTCAGGGTGATTCCCGAGTGTCTGCAGAAGTATGCTGGAGGATGCCTCAGGTCTGCGCTTTCTGAGTTGCAGAGAAAAACTACTTGCTGTGCTTTCAGTCTATAATTTGAGTTCAGTGTAAAAACTAAAAGACTACAAACTGAAGTAGTTTTATACTTAAGAAATGTAAGAGCAGAAAGGATCATCTAATCTAGTTGTCGGTATGCTGTATTTTATACGGTATTTTCAGTTCTTAACAAAGCAATTTGTATTTACTTTGGGAAGGACAGGAGGAATAGCTTCAAGTCGTGCCAGGGGAGGTTCAGGTTGGATACTAGGAAGAATTCTGAGAAAGAGCAGCGGGGCACTGGCACAGGCTGTCCTGGAGGTGTCTAAGGAAGGAGTAGGTGTGGTACTGAGGGACATGGCTTAGTGGGCAGTACTGGTGGTGTGTGAATGGACGGACCAGATGATGTTAGATGTCTTTTTCAACCTTCACAACTATATAAACTCAGTGCCTAGCTCTCAGCATCTAAGGCTCTACTTTATTGGATTAAAAGGCCATTTGAAGCTCAACTGGAAGGAGTGTAATATGACATACTGCATGCAGTATGACCAATCAAGTTGCCCTCAGTCATCTTGTTTAGCTAGGTTAAGTTTAAAATGTTCTGCTATAAAGTATATTTTCATGTTTGAATGTTTTTGCATCAGTTTTGATTTATTTCTTAAACTTTATCAAAATGCAGAAATGAGGTTAACACTTGCTGAAAACAGTAATTGAATGCTAAGCTTCCACAGGAAGCTAAAAATCCCATGGAAGGAGGCAGAATGGCATTTTTTTCCCTCTTCTCTCAGCAAACAGAGGAGCCCAATATGCTCAATTTGCACAACTTAGTGATGCTGTCAATTTAGGTAACCACTAGTTCAAGACATCTGTATGTGAATACATAAACACAACTGTGAACCATTTTTTTTCTCATGCAAGAAAATGAAAATATGTCCTAAGAAGTGGAGGAAGGATATAGTCTTAAGGCTAAGCCAGCTGTTTTGGCAGATTGCTTTGTTCCCTGAGTTTTGTGTGCTTCCTGCATGACCTTCTTCAAAACTTTGTGCCCAACTTTGTGAAATGGGAGGATGTTCTCCTGAGTCCCATCTATACTGGTTTGTGTTTCAGTGGTCTGAGAGAGCACAGCCTGAGCTGTTGCTGCTGGGGAGAGCTCAGCAGGGGATGTGCTGCGTGACCCAGCTGCTCTCCTCAGTGGGGAGAAGGGAGAACTGCTGGGGCAAAAGTCTGTGTGTGTTCCAAAGGCTAAACACCAGATTTGTAAAACCTGTGTGTCAGCTCCCATGTCCCCCGTGGGGAGGAAAAGCAGCTGGGGCTGGATACCTCTTTGTGTGTGCTCATGTGCCTGCTGCTGATGCTTGGAGGTGGGGCCATAGATGGGAGAGTCCCAAAACTGAGCTCTGACAGCTGGGGATGCTGGGACTGGATTGCCTGCTGGGGGTGTTATCTGTGGGCAGCTCACCATGCCATGGCGAGGCTGTGGGTGCCTGTGTTAACTAACGACCAACCCAGGACGCGTCTCGGAATACATCCCGCTTTTCCATCATTTCTTTCAGTAACATTTTACTAAGGACAGCATCTTGGGATGCTAAGAACTATAAGCTGCCTCTGTAATGGACAGGAATAAATTGCCTGCTTAGCAGAAATTTGCCTCTCGTGAATGTCTGTATGCAAGTTGGCCTCTTTTGCTAGCTGTGCTGCTGAGTGCTGGGCTACATCCTTGTTTGTTTTCACTCTTAAGTGGAATAGAAACAGACACTTTATTTTGCAGGTGAAAACTTTGTGGTGTGCTGTGTGATATTTGCTGGTGGCTGACGAAGGAAGATGTCTAGATTTGGAGAGTCTGAAAGCTGGAGCTTGCACCCTGGTTGAGGGCTCCAACAAAGACCCGATGTGTGTTGCCAAGCTTTGGAGAGGGTTTGAACAGAGTCCTGCCTGCTGACCTGGTTAACAAGGAGTGCTGTTCCCCTGTGACAGGTGCGAGTGACTGACATGCAAAGAGCCCTTCTTTCAATTATTCTGCAACCGTATATCAAACGAGAGTCCCTCTGTTTGTGTGCTGCTCCTTTCTCGCTTTACAATGCAGTGCACTGTCAGATCAGATAGTCTGTTTAATAGTCTGTTGGAGTGGAAAATAAAGACAGTCCTTTCTGTAAAGAAAGATTTGAAAAGGCTTCTGGTTTTTCATCCAAGCTGCTGGAGCCCTTCCTTCCCCTCCTCCTTCCTCAGTCCCACCCCAGAACCTCACCCCTTCCTGCCTTTGTCAAGCAAGTGTCAGATTCGACACCTTTGCAGTAAGGTACAGACATGCAAATGGATAAAACCAGCAACACCTCATCAGAGGGTTAACTTTCTGTCAATCTAATTTGTGGATGTAAAAAAAAAAAAAAGCTTTATTGCCAACGTAATTCTAAAATGTTTTTGACACTTTAAAAAAAAAAAATGAAACAACTCTAAGAGCAGTGCTTTGACCTGCCTCTTTCTTTTCAGCCAACACAGGGCTGAGAAGTGTGCAGGGGAAAGGCGTGCTGCCCTTCTGCCACAGCCCTTCCTACTCCTCCTGGCCTTTGGAAGGCAGCTGATCCTGTACCTGGTCTGAAGGCCATTGCCAGCACGTGTGGAGCTCCTTCTGCAGCAGTGGGGTTTGCAGGATGGGCGCAGCCTTTGCTTCTGCCATGGCTCACATGCAGGAAGCACTGGGTGACCACTCAACGTTGTCCCCAGATGTGGGAAGAGCAACCACATTCGCAGCAGTTTGTAGGAGAATCAGAGAGAGAGCAGGTGAGGGGATAAGGCCAGCTGCAGCTCCACTTCTTTAGGGCCAGTGCAAAGTTCTCTCCTATGGCTGCAGCACTGCTTAGCAGTGATGACTGCAGCTTGCCCTGCTGATTTGCTGCTGAATCAAAACTGGCAGTTTATGTTGACTCTCTACTGTGTTTCTGTCACCAAAGCGTCAGGATTTGCACATGCTCTCACAGCAGTGTTACAGAAGAGCCCTAACCCAGCTCTTTTCATCTCATGGAAATGAAGCTGAGCCAAGTGCCTCTGGTATTCCTGCAACAGCTGCAGCCGGCCCTGAAGCAGCTTTGGATGTCAAACCTTAACCCAGAGAGCCCAGGGCAGGGCTGCAGCACAGTTCTGCTGTGCAGCTGGGCTTGCTGCTGTCAGCTGTAGGACGGGCTACGTACGGCCCTGGTGCCATGCTCCTTCATGGGCTGCCCAGCTCCATAGGGCTCCTGGCTGTATCCACCCCTTGGGAGCTGTAGCTCTCTCCTTTTTTGGGAGCACTGGATAGAAAGGCAGTTTCTGGGTGGCAGGCGAAGCTCTGTTATAACATAGCAGGATCACGGTGCAATGCATAGCATGTTCTGAGGAGATGTTATCTTGGCTAGGTGAGCAGAAGCTAAGGCATCAGGCACTGTAATAGCTGTTTAAAAAAAGTGACCTTGCTCTGGGTCTAGAGTGAGGCAGGCTCAGTCCAAGAGGTCATCTCGTGCGTAGGCTGTTACAATAGTGCTAGTGTCCCAGGTTCTCCCCTCATTTACACTTCAAATGCTGGCCTCCCTCCCTAAAGCAGAGGTCATTACAGCAGCTCTCACTGCCTCCTGGGGAGCTGGTTCTTGCCCTTCTCTCCAGTTCAAAGGGAAATGAGTTATTCTGCTTTTGTGCTAAATCTGATGGTAATCTTGAATAAGAACCTGCCCCCCCAGGTAACATTAAATAAGGAGCAGTCTAGGGGTACTTGTTTTCCATTTTTACTGTTCCATAGGGTTGTTAACAAAGGGAAGTTACAGGTCTCATCCCCTGGTGGTTAGGTTGCTTCCTTTCTCTCTTGTTCTATGTTTGGGAACTTCCATGTATTAAGAAACTTAACAATTGTTTTTGTTTCTCGCCTTAGAGTGCCAGCTCTTTGGAAGGTGGTATTGCAGAACAAATAACCTGGCATTTCCCAGCAGGGACATGAGAGGGATCAGACCTCACGTAGAGCAGTGCTGAAGTCTATTCCCTTAAAACTATTTTTTTCTCTCTTCAGAAATACTTTCCCCATCCTCTAACCAACCTTGCATTTGAAAGCAAAACCAATCATCAGTGCTGCGCTGCCCCAGCAGAGGATGTGTCTAATGTCTCAGGACTGCAGCTGCACCACCACCACTGTGAGAAGGGAGCAAGTAATGGGGAGCGAGGCAGCTGGGCAGGCTGTGGCAAGGGTCATTGTGTGCTACTCAGTGCAGTAATGTTAAGAGACACTTTAACTCCAATACTTGAGCTAACACTGCTTAGTATGATTAATTAGCAGCACTGTTCCCCAGACACAAAAATACTTTCGTTTGTGGTTAAGCAGCAGCACAATGCAACAATCCATGAAATCACCGCGAGTTCAAGTTTTTTTATTAAAGATTAAAAATAAAAAAAACACACTTGATTTGATACCCTAATATACATAAAGTCACAATGAACTCAAATGTGCTAAAAGCAAAATGTGAATCAAGATGCTCATTTCTACAGGCACCCCGCCATCAGTCCTGGATGTCTGCAGAGCTCCAGCAGGTCCTGCTGCTCTTCCTTCCCTGAAGGCAAGAGCTAGGCTGCTGCTCTGCACAGCTGCTCCGTGAGCCCCTTTCAGGGGTCTGTGCTGTCATCAGAACACAAACGCCGTGTGCAGATGGAGCCTCTCGTGCAGTTACCCGTCAGGATCTAAACCGCACGAAGGCTTTTTCTTAAGAGAACAAGGTAGTGAGTGTTATCAGGGCCACTTATAGGGGCCAAGAGGATGAGGCAGGGTTAAGAGACCACGGCTGCGCATCCAAAGAGCTTTGCTACTAAAAAAACTCCCTCCTCCCCATCCCGTCCCCCCACTCTCATACAAACGACCCCCAGCTACAAACTGCCACACACGCACCGTCTGCGCGCTGCAACGGCTCTCGTTCAGCCACGAGCCCGTCGGGGGTGACAGGAGGGCCGCGTTCCAATCCCGAGGCGCTGCACCGCCCCGCCGCTCGCAGCGTTACCACGGCCTCCACATGGACTTGGGCGAGGGCACGCCGCGGGTCTGCGCCGCCTCCAGTCCGTGGGCGGGGGTCTGTCCCGGCTCGGCCTCCGCCTCGTCCGAGTCGGAGCACGTCTCTTCGCCGGACGACGGCGAGGGCAGCACCAGGCCCAGGGCCGCCTCGGCCAGCGGGAGTGCGGCCTCGCTGCCCGGCCAAGGCTCGGCCAGAACGTCCGCCATCAAGTCCCGCAGGCCGCCCTCGTTGAGCGGCATGGACTCCAGCAGGTGGTTCAGCAGCTCGGCCGCCGTGGTGGCGTCGATGCCGGGGCAGCCGGAGACGAAGGTGTGCACCTCGTGCATGCACTGGATGTAGCCGGCGGCGAAGCGCTCGCTGGCTTCGCGGTGCAGCCGCCCGCCCTCTGCGGTCCGGGAGAGACAGACAGACACACAGACAGACGGAGGGAGCGCGTGAGGGGCGGTGCGGCCCGGCTCTCCCCTCCTCCCCCCGGTCCCGCGGCACTCACCGAGCGCGCGGCGCTCCAGCACGGCCTGCACCCGCCGCACCGTCAGCTCCAGCACCTCCGCGTTCTCCAGCTTCGCCTGGAACCGCCCCGGAGGCGCCGCGGCCGTCAGCGCCGACATCGGCCCCGGCCCCCGCCGCCCTCCCGCCGGCCCCGCTCCTCACCTCGCCGCCGGCCAGCAGCCGCCGCAGCTCCCGCAGGCTCTCGTTGATCCGCGCCCTCCGCTTCTTCTCCACCAGCGGCTTCCGCGCCTGCGGGCACGCGGCGCCGTCAGCACGCGCGCCCCATCCGCCCCGCTCCGCTCCGCGCCCGCCGCTCACCCTCCTGTCCGCGCGCGGCTCCGCGCCGCCCGAACCGCCCCGCGGCGCGCGGCCCTTGCCGTGCCGGAAGGACGGCGCCATCCCCGCCGCGCTGCTCCGCGGCCCCGCGCCGCTCCCCGCCCCGCGCCGCCCGTCTTATAGCGGCCGCTTTGCATCGCCGGCAGCCCATTGGCCGCGCCGCGCGGGCAGCGCCGTAGCGTGGGCCGAACGGCCCAATGGCGGCCGCGCGCTTTGTCTGCCGCGGGGCCGCGTGGGCGGGCGGGCGCTGCGTCGCGTTGTGCCGCGCGGTGCGGTGCTGCGGTGCCCGGGGCTCCCGCGGCGGGCCGTGCTCTCGGCCCCTCCCTGCACGGCCTCAGCCCCACCGGGGCCGCTCTGGCCGGGTGCGAGCGGCGGCGCCGATGCGTGCTTACGGCGGCCTCGGGTCCTTCGGGAGCCTCCCGGCCGCCGTCTGAGCTGGCTGCCCCCGGCCTCGGCCGTGCCCGTGCGGGAGCGGAATTGCGGAATGCCCGCTTCGGGCGGCGATCCCCGGGGCTGGAGGCTGCCGGCTGCTCGGCTTTCCGAGCCCTTTGTCTTCGCCCGACCGAAGCCGCCCGTGGCGCAGCCGCTGCTCCGCAGCCCGAGGCGCGCCGCTCCGAGCTCCGCCGTGCCCCGCCGGCCGCGCGTGCTGGGATGGCGGCCGCGGCCCCGTCCGTACCCGGGACGCGTCGTCCCCCCGCCGCTCCCCAGCGCCGGCCGAGGCCCCGGCTTTGTGCCGTAACTTGATGCTGATGACAGTTGGCAGCTGCAGTTCCCCCAGCAGACCGAACCGAATAAAAGCATCGGGTCTCTTCCCCGAGGAGAGCGACAGGTGTTCGCTCTCGCTCCTTTGTTTCCCTCTTTTCATTCTCCTCGCTAATGTGTGTCATATTTTCACCGCCCGAGGGAACGCGAGACGCATCCCCCGCTGGAAGCGGCCCGGCCGCCTCCCCAACGTGTGCAGCATAACTGCCCGCTGCGGCAGTGCGGGCCCGCGGGCTGACCCCGCTGGAGGTGGGGCTCCTATTGCTCCCCTTATCCGAGACACAGAATGGGTTGGGTTGGAAGGCGCCTTGCAGCCGGTCCTTCTGGCTTCTGCCGTGGGCTGGGTGCCCAGCACCAGCTTGGGCTGCACGGGGCCCCATCCAACCCAGCCCCGAACACCATGAATGGGGCACCCACACTTCTCTGGGCAGCAGAGTGAGGGCTTCACCGCCCTCGGGTGAAGAATTTCTTCCTCACATCTAACTTAAATCTCTGTTAGTTTAAAGCCTTTCCCCCTCACCTATCACTATCAGACCGTGGGATGGTTCGTGTGTATTGCCATGGGATGGATTTGTTCCATGCTGTCTCCCCATGGCCACAGCAGCATAGCCATCAGGATGGGGCCACCCTGTGTCCTAGCTGCCCCATGCTGTGTCCCAGCCATCAGCCCTTACTGCCAGAGCAGTAATGCTGCTGGGTGGTCCTTGCCTTTCCTTTGCGTTTTAAGGAAATGGTGCTTGGATTTTGGCAGATTGCTCTATAGGTGACACATTTCATTGCGCTATAGACAGGAGCAAAACTGGGTCATAGCTGTGAATGTGTGGTTAAACATGTCCCCGAGGTTCCGATGAGCTTGATGCACCATGGGGCATGATACTGAAACAGGCACATGCACATTATTATAAAATGAGTAGTAACGTTGAATGTACACTGATTGCAGAGAGCAAGAACAAACCCAAGGGGATGCATTTCACCCCTACTGATGGTTTTAGGATCCAATCTGCGGTGCACTGGTGGTGGTCTGCTAGCAGAGCTTGGGCACAGAGAGCTGTCCATGGCTGTAACATCCTGTTTGTGTTCTGACTGTCTGAACCAATGGCAATGAGCTGCACAAGGTGCCAGCTCTGGCTCTGGAGTGTGTCTTTCTGTGTACTCTTTGGAAAGCTGCAGGTCAAATGGGTTGACAAAAGCTGGAGTCACTTGTGCTGTACATTAAAGATGTATCATAAATAAATATCAGGGCACTACAAGAGTTGTGGTTCTGGAGGAAAAGGTCAGTGCAGTTTCCCTGCTCCGGCCCACAGAGCTAATATGACCGTTTTGTGCCACTTTAAATGAGCTCCATCACAGCAGGTGAAACGATTCATGATAACCTCATGCATTTTAATGTAAATGTCAACTGCAATCTTGTAAAAGCAGATGTCCCTTACATACTTTGTCTAATGCTTCACTGCTTGCCCATGCACTGTGGTTCCTGAAGGATGTTTTGGCAAAACTCTCAGCTTATCCATACGGCTCTGTACAGGTTAAGCCCATATTGCTGCATGCATTCCTCCTGCATGGAGGGTGGGAGTTTCACTTCAGCTAAAGCTGAGTCCTGCCAGGGACTGCAACTCCCTCATGTCACAGCACTCATAGCTCAGCCAAAAAGCAGCATGTTTGAGCAGAGACGGATGAGATCAGAGCTTTGCAGCACACGTTATCCTCTCGGTTTGTGCGCAGAGTGCAGTAACAGCATATAATGATGGTTTGTAATTCTTTGTAGATCATATGCAGTCACTAACGTACCTGGGACAGCACTGGCTGGGACAGCAGTGGAAGACAATCCTGCAGCCTCAGCCCTGCACTGTGTGCTCTGTGGCCCAGGTGAGGCCCATCCCCATGAGGTGGGGCTGACCGCCACGGGATGCCATGTGCATTTGATCCATCAGTTGCACCTGAAAGCTCTCCAGCTCCCAGAAGAACATCCACAGAGATACAGTACGACTCTGAGAAACTGTGAGGAGTCCACAGCCAAATGTGTGGCCATCTGTGTTCTTGGGCTTGAGACTGACATGATCTGAGCTTTCAGTAGGTCATCCAGCCTCCGTGAACAGTACAATCAGAGCCCGGGATACAAACGTGATGAGCATGGGCAGCATCCTTTGGGAATGCTCGAGTAGATTCTTTCGTAAGCGATGTAACATCTGTTGCCGTTGGAGGCAAAAGTTCTTGTCAAAGAGACACGCCATCCTTATAAATATTAATGGTGCACATGAATGGCGGTGGGTGTAAGCTGCGGTGGATGTTTGGTTAGCGGGTGGATCGCTCCTTAGGCATCAGTTTGCTGTCATCCAGTTTATTTTTAAAATTACCAACTGATTATGTGGCACAGCGAGCAAAGAGTGGCTTTCTCCCTCCTCCTCTCCCCAGAGCCCCTTCACAAATTGAATGTGTCCTCTTAGTGAGTCTCCTGCCTGGTCTTGGATGAAAATTAGTCCATCTCCCAGAACCAAGGAGTGTGCTGGAGCTGAAGGAGCAGCAGGCTGCAGGCAGTAAATGCAGGGAGCGAGGAAAGCTGAACAGAGGTTTGCAGCATTGCCCATCAGATGGATCCCTCTTGTGCCATTGATTTCTCTGCTGCTAAAAGCAGGCGTTTAACCCTAAGAGGAAAATCTGCTCTCGGACTCCAGCCTGCCTGTTACTGCAGCCCCTTTCAGCACTGAATTTCTGTTGCCACTTTTGAAACCATAAGGCTTTTCCTGTCCATTTCTGTTTATCAGCCAACTCGGCAGCAGTGCTCGTGCTCATCAGCTGGGGCACACAGAGCAGCTCGTGCCAGCAGCAGCATTAATCAGTAACGCTCACAAGGGTCTCATGTCCGCTCACAGAAGAGCCCCAAGTCTACATTTGCTCTCTACAAAGATTTAGGTTCCCCTTGGGCTGCACGGATGTCCAGTTTCTGCCGCCTCAGTGGTGACATTCAAACACAGCGAGTGATGGGGAGGGCGGTGTGTCCCAGGGTGAGTGCTGGGCACAGCGCTGGGTGCTGGGCTCTGCTGGGGCACAAGGAGGAGCACCCGTTGTCAGAGTCTGCTTCGCTCAGGTACAGCCTTCTCATGCACACGAAGTGGCAGTGTGGTCTTTGTCCCCTTTATTCTAGCAGACGCTTTCATTGCCTTGACATCCTTGCCCCCCAACCTGTTGGGCTTCAGTAGAGAGCTTGCTCAGATGTCACTGCAGAGCGCTTCAGCCCTTAGCACTACGCCTGCTCTGTTACCAGTGTCAATGGCAGAGCCCCATGTTGTGTGGTTAGGGACCGTAGCTCGGTCACACTGTCATTGTGGAAGCTGTTTCAGGGAAGTGAGAACAAACTGAGTGCTGAGGCTTTATAGTCAGATAAAGAAAAACCCACCCGCGGTGCTGCAGGGAGCAGTTCTGTGGCACTTCTTGGGACACCTCCTGTATTTGATTCCTCTTTGGAAGCTATCCTAATTACAGGCTTCACTTCACCGTTCCATTTACCATCTCTTTGTAACAGTGATATTTACATCACTGGTTTCCCCTTCTGATATTTCCATTAGCTCCTAAATGACTTTCAGGCATTCCTGTTAATTTACTTCCCAGCTGCTGAGGCCGTAGAGCTCAGCCCTCACTGAGGCTGCAGGCTTCTTTAGACGTGTGCCCCTCTGAGGGGTGACTCAGGATGACTCCCAGTCTGCACCTCTGGCACTGACACTCCACGTTTGCTGACAGGACACGGGTTTTATTTTGATCAGATTAACACATACATAATCAGGCTTGGAACTTTGCTCCTGTGTGTTTTGTGAAATGCTCTAGGAAATGTCTGCTTTCACGCTCTGCTGCAGATTTGCATCCCCATTGCAAATTATGCATCTGTTTAGCGATGCCAGCATGTATTTTATGGTCAGTTTTGATAAACATTGGGCTTCTCTGAATCAAAATTGGAAATATTTTATTAATAGAGACCAATGCCCTCTACTTGAGGGTCCTGGTACCCATTTCAATGTCTTGTGTTTTTTATAAGAACTGGTTTATACAGATATGTTTCCCCAAAGTATCCATGGACAGCATGGGACATGCCCACAATAATAATTATTTGTGGACTGTGGCTAATAGTCCAAGACAGAAGAAACACCTTCTTTTATTCACTGTATCTTGTCTGAGACATGCCATGCTCACTCTGCTGGCTATTTCTCAAAGGAAGTGTGACATTGTATAGCCCAGACTGCCTTTAATGACATGGAAAAGAATCTTTCTGGGGACGTGCTCTGTCATAGCATCATAGAATCCAGAATCATTACGTCTGGAAAAGACCAGTAAGATCACCAAGTTAACCCACCATCACCATGCCCACTGACCATGTCACTCAGTGCCACATCTACACGTCTGCATGTGTTTTGGAAGAGATGCCTACTTATCTGTGGGAAGTATAGAGCATATTTTTGCCTCGCTGTCCTACACAGCTCATTTACTTGCCATACCACTCTGCCAATTTGTGCTGGTGATTGGATTCTGTAATCTGCTGCCTGACAGAGCTCCTTCAGTGGGCAGAGTGGTGTGCAGTGCCACTGGGCTGCCTGCATCCCAGCAAGATCCTTTGGAAATTGTGCCACCTAAGCTGTGGGCAAAAATCATCCAACCAAAGGTGAGAGATTGGGCATTCAAGAGCTGCTTCTGCCTCGTTGAGGGAAAGATTTTGGGAAGCAGGAATTCCAGGATCACAGCTGGTGGCTTTCTGTGCTCACTTGTATCACAGGGAGCACATGCTGGACAAAACACAGAAGCTGGCCTTCGCTCAAGGTAGGCTGAAAGTGCTGCTGGCTTATAGGAGGTAGAGGAGCTGCATGCCTGGGAATGTGCTACTCACCTGCTCGTTAGAAGCTCAAGCAGTTGGCCAACACCAAACCTGCAACTACCTGGTCTTGAATTAGAACTGATGAGGAGCCCACCCCTAATTAGAGGCAAGCCCTGAAGGAGAAACAAGATCGATTGTTTGCAGAGCTCAGGTGGAGGACGGAGCAGGTGGCTTTAGTGCAAGCCCTGAGATAGGTAAAGCTGTGTGCAGGCAGCCCTCAGGCTCAGCCCTGGGTGTCACTGTAAGCAGATCCTAGAAGGATTTTCGTCATGGAAAGCACGGGCAGAAGCACAACTCCCTGTTGGTCAGCAGCTGCAATTCAGCACAGATGGGGCACTGCCTGGCATTGCTGCCCTCTCTCTCCTGCACAGCTCTGCATCCCCTGGAGCAGGTCAGATGGAGGTGTAGAAGTTCTAGTCATGCTTTGCAGGTGCTTTTCCTCTATCAGCTTGTTACCTTTATACTCCTTAGCATTCGCTACACTGACAAATGCATTCAGTGTTGTTAAGTGAGACTTCTGTGGTGATAGATGCAATCCCAGGTGGGGATAAGGTGCTGTGACAAGTTCCCTTTGGTAGTCACGTGGGTTGTGTTCAGCAGGTGCTGTTAGTGCTGGAGTCTGCTGTATCTCCTGCACCTCTGCACAGCCATTCCTGTTTTCTGGGATACTCCTCTATTGTTATGGCTGCTCTCATTCTACATACTTATTTGCTTCCTGGGGCTTTGTAAAGGGGAGTTGAGCTCTTGAAGGAACTCGAAAAGGAAGGGGAACATGAGCTATGGGTTAGCAGTTAGCAGGGGGGTCAGATCCTGAAACCAAGACCTCCTATTGTGCATTCTGTGTTTCCTAGGAAAAAGCTTTATGATGTTTGTATTCAGGCCTGAGTGGGGAGGGTACATGGCTGGTTTACTCAAGTGACGTCTGTCTCTTTGTTGTATCCATAAAGTTATTTGCACAGATTTTGTTTGAAAGGGGAAGCGATCTTAAAACGTTCTGGTCTAAAGAAGAGTCTCCTGTTCCTTTTCCACAGCAAGCCACTGCCTGTGTCTCCCTCAAGGGGCTGCATCGTGGTGTGCAGTAAGAGGGCAGGAGAAGCACGCGTTGGCTACTGCAGCAG
The DNA here is from genome assembly GCF_905368555.1 of Meleagris gallopavo. Classification (NCBI taxonomy): domain Eukaryota; kingdom Metazoa; phylum Chordata; class Aves; order Galliformes; family Phasianidae; genus Meleagris; species Meleagris gallopavo. The sequence goes on along the minus strand of NC_139414.1, from coordinate 4,833,456 downwards.
ATTGCTGTCCTGGCACAGCAGGGATGGCACCCTGGGCTGCCCCTTTGGTGTTGGAGCAGCTTGTCAGTAGCTGATGGGTAATTCTCAGTGACTGCGTTACTCTTCACTACAAAACATTGGAGTCTCTCTTCTCCTGTGGTGCTGTGGTCTCCCATGATTTGTTTGAAGTTGCAGCCCAGGTCTTGGTGGAAGCTGTCTGCTCCATCTTACTAGGATATTGTGATCTCAGTATGAGGAAAGCTGGTTTGGTGAGTGAGGAGAAATAGAGGGGCAGGTGTAGAAAGAAGTCATTTTTTTTTTCCCCCAAGCGGGAGATGGGTATGAGGAGAGGGAGCAGTTATAGCAACTCAAGGTGGCTGTAATTCTGCTTGAGCTCACAATTTTGCAACAGAAGCAAGGAAAAGTTTCCTGTGGAAGCAGAAGGTTTCTTGTTCTGTGTATGCAGCAACAAGCTGCCTCTTTAGTTCTTGTGCAATATGAATATCCAGTGAAAGAAAGGAGTGACATGGGGCTATCTTTAATGTCTTCTGTGCTGTGTACCTTCAGGAGAAAGTCTTCTCCTGCACTTGTTGCCTAGCAGCTGTTGTGTGGGTAATGGAACTGGGTTCTCCATGGCTTTTATCATCTGCTGGATCCTCTCCCTGTCACATCCGTGCGTTTTTCCTCTGCAGCCCAGCAAAAGGGGAACCTCTGCTGTGGGCTCTCCCACCTCAGCCCAGATGCCCATATTCACAGAATTTGCGGGAGTTTCATCTTTTTTTTTTTTTTTTTCTTTTTTCTTTTTTGTCCTTGGTCCTCTGTTAAATGCAGCAGGACAGGCTGAGCATTCCTGCGGAGCAGCAACAGGCTTGGGAAGGGATGGGGCTGCAGGGGGACAGCTTCTTCAGCAGAGGGGGTAAAGGAAGCCTGGGGAACCAAGAGGTTTGCCTCCACTCTCTTATCTGCAGATCTTGAGCTTAATAATAGCAAGTATATCATCACTGCTGAAGACTTAATTAAGTTCAGCGTTTTACCATCAGCATAATTGCATTAACTGCCTTCCTTTCTTGGTATGCCTTGAAACGCAGTCTTTATAGACTCTCTGCCAAGTTATTCAATTTTAATGTAGCTGGAAACAAGCTTTTATAAAACACACCTCAAACACAACAAATGCCTGCAGTTCACAAGGCCTGCCTTGTTTGCAGCACTGAATCAGATCAGTGGAACAAGCCGGGCGTGAAGGCTCTGTGCGTTCTCCCAGCTGAGCAGACAGGCCCTGAGCAGCAGCACGGAGCTCGCAGCATCCCCTGGCCGTGCTGCAGACAGCGGTGTTGTTCCGGCTTTTCCATCAGGACCTGTGAAATGTTTGCATTTCTCTCTTAAAACCCATGTTGTCAGAAGAGGTGTGTCCCCTGCAGCACTGCTTGAGCATAACTGAGTTTTCACAGTGCAGCCACTCGTCTTCTGAGGGTAGAAAGAAGCAGCCACTCTCCCCTCAGGGTGCTGGGTAGGGGTGCCCTCCTGCCCATCGGCTGCCCCAGGATGTGGTTTGTCTGGGCAGACAGACTGCTGCCTTTGCCAGGATGGGCTGTATCTCAGCAGGGGGCTTTTCTGGCAAATGCTGTACAGCTCTAATTAAGCCTTTGGTTGGTTCCAGCGTTTGTTTGTTTGTTTTACTTACACTGAGTCATCCTGTAAGCTAGAGGAAACACATCCAGCCAGAGCCCCGAGTGCCGTTTTGGTTATTAGCACTGCCATAACTGATACAGCCTTCCTGCTAAGCAATGCAGGATCTCTCTCATCTTCCCCATAAAGGTTTAACTCCTTTCAAAACCATTAAGGAAGAAAGCTAGATTTGCAGTGTGACTCCAGGGGCAGGCAGCACTGCGGTGCCTGCCCACAGGGTCTGAGCACAGCATCCATTGCAGCAGCATCTGACAAGAGGAAAAGCAAAGCAGAGGGTGGCTGCCCCTTCCCCAGGCACTTGGGTTGGGCTCCGATGGGTGAGGGTTGAAAGCCTCGTGTTGGCTGCATCTGATGGGAGGTCTCTGGAGAGCACACCAAGCAGGTGAACTTCAGAAGTGTGATGTGAATGTACTGCTGTGATCTGCCTGAGTGATCCTGTGCTTGTGAATGTACCGGAGGTATTTGTGAAACTGCTTCAGAGCTTTTGTACCGCTGCACTGTTCTGTCAGGGCACTAAAATTGGATGTCTGCTCTTCTGTCTCCAGGCAGCCATTTCATCTGTTGAACAATTTGTCAGCTGCTGTCTAGCGTCCATCCTGCCATTCCTTCCATCCTCTGAGAGAGCTGTTGCGCTACTGCAGCACTCACACCTCTGTGTATACGGTGTCATTGGAACATTCCAGGCTGGATCAAGCAGAAGGCACAGTTCTGTCACAGCCCTTTAGAAGGGCTGCTGAGCCCTGCCTGCCTCAGGGCTGTGCTCTGCATTAGTGCTCCTTGGTGTGTTTGCTGGTTTTGACATCACCGACCACAGCATCCTTGTGAAAAGCCCTGAGCAGATGGTGCATCACCTGGGGCTGCTTCAGGTTGGTTCAGATTAGATCTTATGAAGAGCTGCTCATGTGCTGGTTACACGCTCAGTCCTTCCAGCAGGTTTCTGTCTGCTGCATGGGAACTCCTCTGTTTTAGTGCCTATTGATTTATTTAGTCTAAGCTGATCAAGCATGTACTCATTTCTGTCTGCCTTTGGGCATGCCCCTTATTTCCTGCTCTCTTCCCTCGCCTGTCACTCCAGCAAAGCAAGGCATATTTGCAGCTTTTTTGAGGCTATGTCAGTGCAAACAGTGTTGGTCTTGGTTGGATCAGTGCCCCAGGAGTTCTAAGGAATTCCCAGCCTGTCTTAAGAAGACATCCCTGCATGTCCTCGCTGTGCCAAGGCACAGATGTGCACAGCTGAACATTGCCACCTCTATAGGGCTATATGTGGAGATGAGTGAGCTGGCAAAAGTGCGACAACTCCTGGACTCGGTGCAGCACAGGGGAGAGGTGGGGGTTGGGAGTGGTGGGTTTACTTCTACTTGCTGTCCCCCCGTGTCAGCAATCCCAGGGTGCTGGCGGGCCATGCAGAGCTGTCCCAAGATCTCAAAGGGACCAAGGCTGCCCTGGAAAACTCAGGTGATGTTAGCTCATGGGGTCATTTTCTAACAGATGTGGCAGAAGTCCCAAATACTGAGGCTCGCTCACCACCTGCTTGTTACTATGGGGCAATTCTGGGCTCTCCATAGTATTTGAAGGCTGTTATCTCCTTTGCTGTGCCCTTCAGTGGTGTAACACTACAAGGACTGACAGGTTACTTTACATCTTAGGGTCACTGCAGGGCTTTAGGGCTGTTGTCAAAGAAAACAAGTCTTTAATTTTAGCTGGAGATGATTGGCTGCGTTTTGTTTATGAAAGATACAGAGGGAACCGGGCCCTTTTCTAAATACAGCAAACAGAAGCCACTTGGGCTTAAGTAGGCTTGTTTTATATATAGTACTTTTGTTCTTTAGTTTGCAAATACTGTTATCTAAATAATTCCACAGACTGGAAAAGTGAGGTGGAGAAAGGCCATGACTTCCCCACAGCCACGTGGCAGGCAGCTGGCACATGCAGCCACAACCCACCCTCCCACTGGTCTCCTGCACAGTTCCTTGCTGCTGTATTCTTCCTTTCCCTTCTTAAGACATTTCTTTATGTTTCCCCTTCCCTTGTTCTTTCTTCCTTCCAACCTGTGGAGTAGAGGTGGAGGGGAGATCACAGAATCGTTAAGGTTGGAAAAGACCTCTGAGATCTCCAGGTCTCCTGGAACCGAGAGTGCCACCTCAGAACCGAACTCAAGGGGTTTGTTCTTTATTGGCTATACACTGTACCTGAACTTTACCATTGGCGAGGCAATCCTGGCCTGTCTGTCATTACATTCCCCGTCTGGAATTCACCACGCAAGCAATAGCAGCGTAATAAAAGCCAACAGACAATCTGGTTGCTGCGCAGAGCTTTGAAGTGGGAGCGATTGGCGTGTTGCCACGCTCCCGTTGGGGCTCAGCCATCCATGGGCCCAGGAGCTGCACCGAGCAGATGGGTTCGGTGCTGTGCAGCCCCTGCTTGCTCTTTCCTAGCCCAAGCACCTAAAGAAATGAGCCGAGTGCAGCTGCACCATGCCATGCATGCACGTGTGTGTGTGTGTGTGTGTCTGCATGCGTGCTCCCTGCTCCCTTCACCCCCAAGTGACTGGAACCTGTTGGGGCAGTTTCAGCCACATGGGACACAAAGGCAGAGTAATGCATTAAAGTCTTACAGGTTTGTGAAAAGAGGTGGCGGGGTGAAAGAAAGAGTTTCCACTTGTAGTGAGCAACAGTGCTGGCACAGCCTTTCTCAGGGAGCAGGGGACCCACATGGTGCAGGGCTGTAGGTACTTGTGGCTTTGCTGTTCGTGGAAATGCTTTGCTGCTGGTTTTTGTCTTTCAGTTCCTCCCATTGTCTCTTGATGAAATCTGTCTCTGATGCAGCACTAAAGGTACGCACTGAAATCAGCTGTCCGTCTTGAAATCCTCACAGCTCAGCTCTGGCTTCAAGTTTTGTGGTCCCATGGAAATCCACAGGGTGTTTGACTCATCTCCCACCGGGACATATCCTGGCAGCTGTATTTGTGAGTACTCTGTTACCCAGAGTTTCACTGAGTTCAGCAGCACTGCATTTAACAGGCCTTCGTGTAGCCTAAGCACTGTACACAGCCGCTCAGTGTGCCTGGTGAAATCCAGCCTGTTCAGAGCCAGTCTGCTGTGGGGATGCAGCACTGAGGGACGTAGTCAGTGGACATGGTGGGCTGGGGTCAGACCTGGGGACCTTAGAGGCCTTTTCCAACCTCAGTGATTCTGTGATTATGTAATTTCTCTCCATCACCCTTCACTTCCTCAGATATGTCTGCCCTACATAAAGCCAGTGATGGTTTGAAGCCTGAGGAAGCACTGGAGTTTGGAGCAGTTTCCTTTTACTTGATTCAGAGTGCAGAGGAGGATGGGAAAGAAACTGATCATAACTGATCATTCAAACAGCAATTAAAAATAGCAGGGGGAAAGTCTGCAAGCTTTTGCTTGAGGTTGCACGAGCTACTCTCGTGCTTGCTCTTTTAAGGAGAATGGGGCAAAGTACTCCTCACCTCCTGCACCGTCGGTACAGGAGCAGGGCAAGGGACAGTGCCCCAGCTCCTGCTCTGTAAGGAGCTACAGGTGGAGCCGTGTATGCCTGCACTGCATAAACTGATCACTGGCACTGAAATTTGGCTTTGCTCAGCTTTTAGAGGCACCGCTATCTCTTGCAATCAGTGCTTCCAGCAGAGCTGTCAGTGGAGGTCTGTCTCTCAATTTGTTCCAGCGTGATTTCAGGGTTTCACTTAACTTTTGCAAACAGCACTGGCTTGAAGGGAAGAAGGAAGAGATGTGGCTTCTTGAGAAGAAAATATACACAGACATAAGCATTTTGGTAGCTCTCTCTCAGAGAACCTTGCCAACGCTGATAAAGATCCCTCTGCCTGCACCCCTCCTTTTCAGAGATAGCAACAGCACCAAGGGCTCGCCCTCAGCTGTCTGCAATTTCAGGTTATCCTGTACTTGGTCTATTTACCTTGCAAGCAGTCTGGGATGCATGGAGCGTAGAGCAGCTGTCGTACTGCACTGTTGTATAAACACAGGGCAGGTGCTAGCTGGCATCCCATCTCTTGTATGTCAGGTATAATTGCAGGAGACGGCCACGGTTCCGCCAGCTGGGTGAGTCCCCGGTGTATTTATGTGGTTATTGTATTCCTGCAAACAGATTGCCATACCACACAGAAACCCTTTCCCCATCAGGATATCCCCCAGCAGCTACCATTGCAGATGAGCCCCTTGCTGTGCTCTGATTCCGGATATTGCCACAGAGGTGTGATGACTCCAGCCCAGCATGCTGCTGCCCACCATTGATTTGGCCTTGCCAAATTTCCAGGCAAAAAGATGAAAATTTCAGAGACTGGCATGGAGCTCCTCCTCCCCTCCTCTGCTGTGCTGCACCTCCCTCAGGAGACACTTCACCTCCTTGTTTACAAATCTGTCTTCAGGTAACACAAATGAAAGAAAACAGTCAGAAAACAAGTCAGGGCTCCCGATGGGCTGAGCTGCTGTAGGAACCTGGAACATCATGTATATTGTATGGTGGAGTTTGTTGTGCAGAACCCCAAATTCCCCCGGACTGGGGAAGGAGCGAGGTAGACAAACTGCCAACTCAGCTCTGAACTGGTTTATTTTCCTTCCAGATTAGGCACTGCTGATTTGACCTGAGAAGTGCTTTCAGGCAGATGAGGTGAGCTGTGCTCCATGTGGGTGCAGATCTGCGAAGGAGAATAAATGTTGGGATCACAAGGTGTGGTGAAAACGCTGGAGAAAATGGTCCCTGGCAGGGCAGCTGGGAGCCCCACCTGCAAGCATCGAGCCTACCCCAAGTGGAGGTGGGAGCATGCGCCAGCTCCACATGCCTCTGTTTTTCCTGCCCGTTCCTTAATGTTTTCTCCCTTGGGGAAAGTCCACGTTAGGTGGGTGGGTCCCTATGGAGATGTTCTGCTGCAGAGTCTGCTGCCGTGGCTGCAGCACCCTGGGATGCTTCTCATCTGGATGCTCCTTTCTGGAGAAAGCCTACAAGGCTGCTTGGCTTTGAGGTTGCCACTGTTCCTACTGCACAGGGAAACTGCTGGGGCTGCTCAGAGATGGAGGCAGCAGGAGCAATGCCCATGGACTGTGTCAATGGGATGAGTGTAAAGAATGCCCCACTTGTATCTCTGGGCCTTGCCTGTGCAGTTCACAAATCCCAGTGGAAATTGACTGTCAGATCTCCAGCCCTGCGTCTGGATTTGGGGTGGGTAGAGCTGAAGCTGTGCAGTCCCCAACACCACAGCCCCTGAGTCCTTTCAGCAGGCAGAAGTTTGGTGGTGGTTCACTGCGCCTTGGCAGAAAGGGAGCAGCTCCCTCCCTCAGAACTGGGGGCCTTTGCCATGCCTTCCATTTACAGCTGGCTTTTGGAAAGAGCTCATGAGCCTGGTATAAGGCCCATGTTATCTGCAGGAGAGGCAGTGGGTTTGCTTTCCAAGCTGCAGGCACAGCATTCATGGCTCTACAACAGATGAGGTTCTGCTTTGTCACATACCCTCTCCAGGGGGACAAAGTTAAAACAACACCATTGCTTTGAAAATGAGATTAGGGTGAATACTTTTTTTATATCCCCCACACAAGAGCAGTGAGCTTTGAGTATTTGATAGATGGAGGTGATTGGTCCCCCAGCTTCCTCCTTCCAGCTTCATCCTGCTAAAAAACAGTAGCTAAGCCAGGATGCTCAGCACCAGGAAATTCCTCATGGCACCGCAGCCTTTGAAGGCAAATGTGACCCTTTGATTGACAGCCCTAAATCTGACCGGACTTAAAATAGGAACCTCAGCATTAGCGCTCTGAAATTCAAGTCTCCACAGTCTTCAGATTTGGGCCCTGCTTAACTCCGATTTCAATATACAGGGGTTGTAATTAGGCATTGTGCAAATGGATACCGTTAACAAAGGAGCAAGCTATTACGTGCTCTGACTGTTGAACTCGCTTTTGCTTTGCATCAGAAAGATCTGGGTGCCTGAGGAGGATGTAGTCGTGTCCAGAAGGAGAGATTTACCCTCACGCTGAGGCTGGGCAGCTCGGGGCAGGCTGTGAGGAGAGGAGGTGCTGCAGAGCAGTCCTTTCCCTGCTGGGAGCAGAGGGCTGTGCTGTAGAACAGCAGCTCCACGCGCTCTGCCTCGCTCTGTGCCTACACCCATCAGCAATAGATGCTGTGTTAGGTGGGCTCCTGGTCTCATCTCAAGTGAACCTCGTTTTCTTACATCTTAACAGGTATTTCAAGGAATGGTGCAAAAAGGGAGACTCCTGAGTCTGGCTTGGCTGCCAGACACTTAACACATACCTCCCATAACTCCGAGAGACCAAATACACAAGTCCTGGAGTAAACAGTGGCCAAAACATCACGCTAAGAGCTCTCCTCTATTTCTCTGTTATCTTCCCCCATTGCCATCTTCTTACAGTGCTTTTGTTTGCTAACCTCAAGCAAAGCACCTTCTGCATCAAGCTGGTTCTCTGTTTCACCCCAGAGATGGGAGCTTTTCACAGGTAATAATAATCTTCTGTCTTTGGTTTGCAGATTCACACTTTAAAGTTTGGTTGGCACAGAATGGTGGTAAAGATTTGTTTATTTGTTTTATTGTAATGACACCGCTTCACTGCACAATCCCTTCCAGTTATACCAGCATGAAAGTGCTGGGTAAATGAGGCTGATTTTGCTTGTCTGATTTATAGATTCCAGTCTTCAATTTTGCTGTAGTGGGGAGTTTCAACATTAGGGACGCACCAGCAAAACTGGTAAGTGCAGATGAGAGTCTCTGGATGCATATCAATTGATTGGCAACCAGTGCACTGTATCTCCTGTTCAGTCACTGCTGTCTCCATGATCCATAGTCTGAGGGTTTTTTTGCTTCCTAAGCAAATTCAGAGAGTGCCCCAGAACCAGAGCTTTCAGCACCCAAAGCCTAAGCTGAGCTCTTTGTAGAACCCACATCCTAAAACAAGCAGTGTACCCCCAGCCTGTGCTGTGCAGTGACCTCTCTCCACATCTGTACTGTCTGTCTGCATAGGAACATTTTGGTTGATCCTTTATACCACTTTGCCTCGCATTCGAATGCTTTGGGAGTCATCTGCTGGGGAGCTGCCAGTGGCATGCTGGTTGTGTTTGGGTTCAGGTCGTGCGTAGACATGCTGGGGAAAGCATTCCTCCCCCGTGGCTTGTTATCTCTCCCAGAAGGAATGCAGTGTCTCCTTTATATAATGTGTACACACTGCACTTTGTCGCTGGGAATGGCCGGTGCATAACAACTGCTGTTGGAAGGATTTTTTTTTTAGGTGTTTGAGAAGGGTGCTAAATAGGGACTAATGGTTCTGAGGGTGTTAGAGAAGCAGGGCAATGTAGAAATACTTTGCATTTTTAGCCTTCTTTTACCTGAAAATGGTCCCCCTACACTCACACGTATATATACATACCCAGCAACGCACCCGTGGACGTACATGGGCCATGGAAACTGTTAGTTGTTGAGTTACTGAAATGTCCCTTAAAATGAATGTGTACTGCAGTGATATATTTATGGAAAGGGGCATTTCACATGTACTGGAAGGAATTTTAGTGATGGCAGCCATGCGTATCAGCAGAGTGCAGAGTCCTGGCATGGTGACCATCACCAGGTCAGCCCTATGCTGCTCAGCAACGTGAGCTCCTGGAGTCTCAATGCAGCCACGGATGTTCTTTGGCTCTGAGCAGGGCAGGCAGCGAGAACCCTCTCCTGCTCAGCCCTTTGCCTTTCTGTGCAGTGGAGATGAGGCTGAAATGAGGACTGTCAGAGCTGGGAAAGCACAGCTGGAACATGGGCATCACCACTGACAGCTCACATCACAGCTTTAGGACATAGGATCTCTGTCTGGGAATGGCACTGAGGCACGTGAGCATAAGCCTGCTCCCGTCAGGATAGCAGCCACAAAAGGTTTTTCGGCTCTGATAAAACATTCACTGCTGTCCCAGTGGCAGTTTAGGTGGAGCAGTGAGCCCTTGGCAGGCAGATCCTTCCCTCTTAGGCTTGCTCTGATACCTGGTAGTAGCGTGGGCTGACTTTCTGGATGGAGGTGTCAGGCAGCTGGAGCAACGCCTGCCTCTTGTTTAGGGAAGGGAATGCCTGCCTGCATGCTGGGTGAGGCCTCTCTGATCTGTGTGCCAGGAGCTGGATATAGACACAGACAACTGGATGAAAGGTGGAAGGTGTGTGAATTCCTCCCTGAGGGGCTGCGATTGAAGCTCTAAAACCAAAAGTTTACAGAAATGCTTTAGACCTAGTCTAGAGTAGCCATGTTTCCCTAGAAAACCAATGGGAATTGTGAGCACGTAGGCTCCAGCCATACTGGTGTTTTTCTTTGGAGCCGTTGTGTGGTTTTGAAGCAAATTTCCTAATTGTCTGCTCTCTCTGCATGCTGCATAATTTCCATGCATGCAGACGGGGTTTATTTTGGTTGAAACTAAATCAGATGTTCTGATCTGAGCTTGCACCAGGTGCACTCTCACCACAGTGGAGAATGGGTGGCAGCAGAAGGTCCTCTGGGGAGTTGTGAGCCATGCACAGGGCCACAGGTTTGCCTCAGTCTGGCTGGAAGACCTTAAGAAACAATAGATGGAACGGCCTCAAGAGCTGCTTATTCAGCCACCTGATCTCCTCTATCACACACAATTGCACTGCCAGCGCTGGAGGAAGGCTCCAGCAGTAACAGGAGTATGTTTGTGCAGATGGACTTTGAAGAGGTGAGTGCTGGAGTTAGAATGACAGAGGTGACGTGATTCATACGATAGCGGGTTGGAGAGGTGCTTCTGAAGGCTTGCCTCACCTCTTTCATCTGTGCAACCCTTGGCATGTTGTTAATGCTTTTCATCTAGAGATCTCAAAGATGAGTGCAGTCATCTCTCCCAAGTAGGAGATGAGAAATATTCAGGTGTGGAGCGATGGAAGTGAGAGCTGGGCTTAGAACAAGGCTGATGTCCCACGGCCCATACCAGTCCCTTCACTACTACCCTGTGTTGCTCCTCTGTAACTGCGTCAGCTCAGAGCTACTGACAGCCAGCCCAGCTCTATGGAGGAGATAAGCTGAGCTGAGGGACTCGGAGCTTTCCTCTCAAGATCTGGGTCTGTTGGAAAGCTTGCTCTTGCCTTTCTGCCCCAGATTCATCAGATTCCCTCAGATGTTATGGCCGAGGAGAGCAGAGGTTCAGCTTGCTGCAGTGGTCTCTCAGTGAGTGTGCATTCCTGCGTGCAGTGCTGAGCAGCAAGGAGCACTGGGAGGCACCAAGCTGCTTTTCCCCAGGGAATATTGACCGCAGGATGTCTGGCTGGGAGAACCTGTCTGTCTGGATATTGCTTTGGTTGTGGTCAGTGACTGGGTGGTTCTCCTCTCACACCTATCAAAGTGATATCTCAGCGCTTCTCAGGAGTGCATGAGGCGATGTGATTGCTATCCCATGTGGATTGCTTGTTCTCACAGCCTTTGTGAGAACTTGGGAAGAGTGCGTATCTTCGAGCGTTTTGCTTTGTACTTTGCACTCACATAAGCTAAGTGTTAGTAGGGCAGAGGTAGGGAAGCCTGGGGTTCTGTGGTTGCTCCCGAGTGGCTGTTCCCACAGCCTGGACAGACCAAGAGGAGTTCCAGTGTGGAGGTTGGCCCTGCCTTGCAGTGGGAGTTCCTCTGGCACAAAGAGCTCAGCCATGGCTCTGCTGGCTCCTTTCTCTGTCCTGCTAAACTGCTGTTCTGTGGAATGCTTCTCTCTTCCTTCTCAGTTCCCAGGAGGTAGAAGATACAGCTTTCCTAAGGGAGTGCATCACTTCTGGTGTGCAGGGGAGGAAACATCGAGCTCTGGGCTAAGGGGGAGCTGGGGGTGCTGTCTCAGTGGGGTCAGTGTGCTGGGCAGTGACAGATGGCTCCTCAGAGCCTGACCGGGACCCCATGTAATCCCATTAGGGTGCTGGGCAGAGCCCATCTACTGACAGGAGGCAGCGGGTTGAGGAGAGCTGTAAAAATCCATTTGATTTGTTGTGTTAGCCAAAGAAAATGTGATGGAAATGTTCTAACAAGCTCTTTAACTCCAAATGCACAGAAAGATTGGTGACACCCAATGCAAGGACCAAAGCAGTCCCAGAAGCAGACGGAGTTCCCAGGCTCTGGTACGTCTGCAATTAGTGCCCGGGGCAGCAAACTGCATTCTTAGAGGGCTGAGATGTACAAACAACACGTCTCTGCAGCACAGATCCAGAGCTGGTTTCAGTTCTGCTACTTTATTCAAGAGTGTGTGACAGCTCTGACAAATGCGACTGACTTCGGGTTAGGTTCTCAGCACAATGTTACATCTCATGAGATGAAATACGAGTAAGGCTCTGTTAGGATAAGAATGCATACATGGGAAGCTGCAATAATGACACATATAAAGGGAAGCTGAAGTCTTTGGTGTCCTGCTTCCCCTCAGGAGTATGGTGCTATCTAACTGCTGGCACTCACAATCACTGCTATGTACTTAAAAGCAGTTTGGCAGAGTTCTGCTCCTTTTGCGCAGGGTTTTGCAGGGTCACCTGCTTTTAAGTGCAGAGGATTAGGAGCCCCTCTGCAGGTCCCGCAGAGGTCACGCAGAGGTCTGTAGCCTCATCCTCACAAAGTGAGCACTCTGAAAATGTGGCTTGTGCTTCTTTTTTTACGCAAAGAGCTCGGCTCCCATGGGTAATGGTCTGTGGGGGCTCAGTACCACTCCTCAGCCCCTGGAGCAGCTTGGCCCGATTGCTGGGAGTGACTGTGGGACTGTGTGGTCAGAAGTGGGCTGCTCTGGTGTCCCTGGAGCAAGGGGAGAAGTAAGGGAAAGTGCAGGGATGCCCTGCAGAGCCTGGGTTGTGTGCTGGGCAGTCATGAGTCTGTTATATACCCGTCAGCCTCTGTGCCTTCCCATTTGGGAAAGGTTTCAGTCCCATTTCCTGAGAAAGAAGTGGGAGTTCTCCTGTTGGTTTCAGTGAGAGCTGCTCTGGGAATGCAGTTTGTATGACCAGAACTGCTGCGTACAGGAGTGATTTGTCCACATGTGCTCGCGGTATTACTGCATAAATCTTTAATTGCTTTGTGTTGAAGCTGCATGGGAGTCCTGAGCCTCAGGTCCAGCTGTCCTCACAGGACAAAGGAATCATAGGATCACAGAATCATTAAGGTTGGAAAAGACCCCTAAGATCCTCAAGTCCAACCCCAGCCCACCCCATCGTGCCCACTGCCCACATCCCTCAGTGCCACATCTCCACAGCTCTGAACACCTCCAGTGACTGCCCCACCTCCCTCTGCAGCTGTGCAGTGCCTCACTGCTCTTTCTGAGAAGAATTCTTTCCTAGTATCCAACCTGATCCTGCCCTGGCACAGCTTGAGGCCATCACCTCTGGCCCTATGGCCATTACCTGGGAGCAGAAGCCAGTCCCCATGTACATCGGGACTGGCCTCTTAATTCTCAGCTCACAAATACACATTTGGAGCAGCACTTTGGCAGAGCACAAAGCCCAGACAAGCAGCAGGGTGTCCCAGCCCCATGTGTGCTCCATGCTCTGCGTGAGGTTGGACACATCTGGCGGCTGCTTTCAGCAAACAGGTCTGCCTGGCTGAACCCATGCTGAGCAACCTGGTCTGGTTGCATGTCTTGACTGCTTCCACTGTGTGTATGGAGTTGAGGGCTGAGATCTGAGTGTGTGGCACCTCTGTGCCTTCAAACCCCTTATTCCTTGTGCATGCAGCCCCCGGTGGGAGCTGTGCTGCAGTGCACAGCTGAGGCTGAGCCCTGCTTGCAATGGGGCACAGCAGCAGCCAGGAGGCACCACTGCCAGAGCCCAGTGCAGATGTTTGGACACATATTTCCTGGAGAGGAGATGGTACAGCTAACAGTACTTTCTGGTTGCTGGGGGGAGGTGCCCGTACCAAAGAGTGAAGCAGTACTGCTTTTGTACTGTTCAGGTTCTGATAAAGCCCAATGAATCTGAACTCAGTAACCAAGTTCCTCTGTCAAACACAGTAGCAGCTGACTTCATGCGTGTGAAGGGTTAGGGATAATCTCCCTTCCTAAAGAAACACCTTTACTGAAAAGCTGTTGGTGTGCAAAGGATTCTGTCTGACCAAAGAAGATTTCTACTTAGGAATGTGGCATGGGATCATTTAAAAGAGCCCCCTGGATGGAAAAGAAGGCACTGAGAAACGAGCATTGTGTACTGGAGGCTGCTGGCCGAGCATTTCAGTCTCACTTTTCTATTTTTAAAGCTCTCTTCAGCTGCTGTGTGACCATTCCCTCTGCACCCACGAAAGAAAAAAAACCAAAACACCAATTAGAAACAGGAAATAATAAAACACACTGAGCACAAAGTATGTCCAAATGCACAGAGTAAGCAGCCAGAGATGGGGAGAAATACATATTTCTCACTGATCTCTTTTCAGCGCAGTAACCAAAGCTGATAATTATAGTCAGTGGGGATTTACAGCGTTAGGGGAAAGTATGTTTTTATGTCCATGCTGTCAAAACACAGGAGAACACTGGCAGCATAGCAGTGTTTCCTAGCCCTTCTCCCAGCACAGCGCTGAGGTTACCACAAGTTGATAAGGTGCACCACCAGAATGATCGAGAAGAAAACAGTGAGTTTCAGGCCCTATTCCGGGTTGGGATCTGCTGCTTTACCTCCCTGTGGCCCAGCTCTGGGCAGAGGAGGTTCCTGTAGCAGTGCAGCAATGGGTGCTCAGGTCACATGCGGCTTTCTCTGACCTCAGCGGTGTGTGTGGTAATCTCTGCCACCTGTCTTTTGTGTCTTTTCTCTTCCAAGATCCCTTTGGCTGACTGTTATCACAACCTGTGAGCGATCTGTGGCTTTGCTACCTTTTTCCGCTAAGCAGAACAGAATGCTAAATCCAGAGGTGATGGTTTTCACTCTTTCAGTGCATCATCAAATAAATGGCTCTGCATAATTAGCCCCTCTGAACTGGGTGGCTGTTAATTTGTATGAGCAGTGTTTTTCTTGTAACTGTGAAGAGCTTTCAACTGCCTTTGTGTTGAAAAACTGAGACCAAATGTTACAAGCTGAGCAGGTTTGTCCCAGTCTGATGGGTACAGTTTGCAGGGAGTTTGCCTTCTGCCTGTCAGTCTGTCTGCAATGCTCTTGTAAGTCAAACCCAAAGTACTGCTGCAGGTTGACAAGTCCAGCTCCTGACTTCTTTTGTCACTCACAGACATTACCATGATCCAGGCGATTCTGTGTGTGTGTGTGTGTGTGTGTGTACACACTGCTTTTATCCAAAGCACCAACTGTGTTCAGGGCAGGCAGAAGGAGGATGGGAGAAACACAGTCACTATCTTCCAAGAGTTTATTTAGAAAATAAACAAAACTTCTAAATGTAACTACAGGTGACATACGCATAGCTCACTTGTTGAACAGTTATGTCAGTATGTTCAGGAACAGTGTGTGGACACTGAGCAATACAGAGAATATTTCTAAACAGTTTATAATGTCTAAACCAAGTCTCTCTTTTTGTGTTTTCAGCACTGCAACATTCCTACAGGAATCAGAACTGAAATCTCCCATGGTTGCACATGAATAGCTGTAACAATAATAAAAATAAGGAGATTGGCTGTTTGCTGCTTTGTTCTGTGAAGTGGTCTCAGCTGCTGCATGAGATCCCAGAGGTGAACTTGGTGCAAGAGAGGGTTGTTGTCATCATCTGATATTCACTGATAGAACATTAATTATTTTAGGAATGAAAGACAAGGAAGTTATATAATTAATATACACTAAAGAGCACGAGAGGATTCTATACAATAATTTAGATGTATTAAATAAATACAAAATAATAGCAGCCTTCTATAATGCAGGCTACACATAGGTTTACTTCGGCTTGAAGTACCCTGGTCTTTAGTACACCTACGGGAGCAGACCTGCTCCACAAGTGTTGTAAAGAAACATATCTATAAGATACATACATAAGAGTGTCTAAGGTTAGGATAAACATTTGAAAACACATTTTACCATGGTCTCCACATATCTAATGACCCCATACTAGGGTTATTATGGGAAAAATTGGGCTGCAGGACCTGTCTGGGAGGCACAGCATCGACCTGGCCAAAACTTGACAGCGAGGATGGCTGGAATGAATTTTTCGAAGCCTGTTTGTGTTCCACTGGGTAGAAGTGCTCCTGAGATGGATTTGTGCTGGGAGTATTCCCTTTAGGGCTCAGCGGGGTTTTTGCAGTCAGGAGAGGCTGCTGAGACGGGCTCGAAGAACTTAATGCTGCTTTGGAGGTGTCTTCTCCAGACCTGGGTAGGGATTTCAGCAGGTGGTTTAGCAGCCGTGCCCCCAGCGTCTTGTCCATCCACTCGCAGGTGAGGAGAAGGTTGTGGACCTCATGCATGCACTGAATGTATCCCGTGCTGTACCTCTGCTGAGCTTCAAGGCCCACTTTGGAGTCAGCTGCGTTGAACAGGAGACAGCTGGAGTTGGTAAGGGTGCAAAGCCTACGCATCCCACTTCAACACATTCAGCAGGTTCCCGTGTGCTTTGGCCCATGCAGGGCCTATTGCTTCCTATTGCTTCTGACCAAAACCACTGTGGGGCTGTGGCGGGCCAGTGCCCTGCTGCTCCAGGGGGACAGAAGCTCTGCGTAAGGGAGAGCAGTGCTAGGCTCCAGGCTGGAGCAGGTAAAAGCACTCGGGTTTCTAGGTGGAGTTTCCCACTGGGGCAGCGATATCACAGGGTATTGGCAGGCATTCCCCTGCCAGTCTGCCACCGTGCTCAACAGAGGCCCCTCAGAGACACTGGGAGATGCAGAAACACCTATTATTTAAGAGCCAGATACTGACTTCTGGAGAAGGCAGATTGATTCCTGCACGGATTTGAGCTTGGTTTAATGCTTTACAGGAACGTGTGTGGTTTGCAGGGGAAGGGTGCAGGGCGTGGGCAGTCCCCAGCATCCTGCTGCCCGTGGGCAGGAAGAGCCACAACGGAACAAAAGGAGAAATGGGCGCTGGAAGGAAAATCTTCCGTGGGTTAAAATGTGTTCGGCTCCATCTCCCCATCTAGCGGTGAAAGCCAGCCCAGAGCACCAGCACGGCGTTTGCAAGAGGCTTTGGCCGAGCTGCTGGGAGGTTGAACGTACAGCCCTGTGCCTCAGGGGCTGCAGAGAAGGGGCACTTACCCATCAGCTTGCTGTTCTGGATGTTCTGGAGGTGTTTCACCGTCATTTCCAGGATGTCTGCTTTTTCCAGTTTAGACTGCTAATAAAGAAAAGAGTTCATGAGCTGAGAGGCCGTGAGGTAATTGCGGATTTTCACAGAATACAGAGACTTTCTCCCGTCCCCCCAAAAGCCAAACAATCTCCATCAGCAGAGGGACATAATCTGCATCAAAATGAACACTTACATCCAAGTGAAACGCACCAACCACGGTCTCCTTCAGCTGGTCCAAGCAGTTGTTAATCCTTTCCCTGCGCTTCCGTTCGATTAGGGGTTTCCTTAACTGCAGGGAAGAGAATCAGAGAATCACAGAATGGCCTTGGTTGAAAAGGACCACATTGATCATCTAGTTTCAACCTTCCTGCTATGTATAGGACTGCCAACTTCCAAACCAGGCTGCCCAGAGCCACATCCAGCCTGGCCTTGAATGCCTCCAGGGATGAGGCATCCACAACCTCCTTGGGCAACCTGTTCCAGTGCCTCACCACCCTCTGGGTGAAAAACTTCCTCCTAAACAGGATAAGGATGAGTTGTATTGATTTATTTTTTGTAGAGAAGGGAAGAAACTGGACTGCGTGGGCTTCACGGAGGCAGCCTGGGGTTGGCATGAGTTGGGAGAGCCACATCCCAGTGTGCAACCAGTGATGCGTGACACTCAGCGGGGTCCGTACTGATGGAGAGCCTCCAGCTCTGGTAAGGGCCTGTCCTTTGGCTCACACTAGCTTTGAATTCTCTTACTTCCACCCCTATTAGCCTGAATTTACCCAACAGAAACCAAAAGGCAGAGAAGTGAAGCAGAAAATAAACTTACACAGGTTAAATTCAGAGAAAACGTCTTTATAGTAAGAGGGAAAAAAATCACTCTTTCCCACAAGCAATCCGCAGCACCCAACCCTGCGCGGGGCTCCCGCTGGGCTCCTACCTTCCTCTCCTCCTTGGTGCTGGACAGCTTGTGTGCACCGCCGGCCATGGCTGCGGCCGTCATTGTAATCCAGCTGTCCGCCCGGCGCTGCCAGGACGGGGCGGGTGGCACTCGGGCAGCGGGTGCTGCCAGTCCCGGCGGGCGCTTTGCCTCTCCTCCGCTCCTCCGCCGTATTTATAACCCAAAATTAGCATGTGAAAGGGAGCTCGCCTTGGCGGGACTTCTTTTCCCACACGAGGGGTCGAGCCCAGAGGTTTGTGACCATCAATCAAAGCTGACAGGGCACTGCTTCTTTTCAATGACCGCGGCGGCCCCCCCAAACGGCGACAGATGTCCGGCCTCCAAAGCCTTGCTTTGTAGGGATCTTTTGTTAAGAAGAAGAAGAGAAGCAAAACGGGCGTGCTCGGAGCAGCTTGCATGGCTCCTGCTCAATTTGCACAGATTCCCAGGGAGGGAAACAATGGTGGGACCCGGTTGAGCTACACCTGGGAAAATGCCCTCTGTATCTCTTCTCCCCTGCGTCCCCCTGAGCCAGCGCTGCTTTTTACCTGCCAGCCTGAGCCTCGAGCATCTTCAGTCCTTGAAGCGGCCTCTTAATTTGATAATAGAGTACTGGATTGACCAGTTCCTGCAGGAATTGTTATTGCAGGATAATGGCAATCGATTAAAAAGTGTTGACAGCAGGCAGCTATAGAAACCTCGCTCCCATCACAGAAACCCTCCAGGGAGAGCACCTCACAGACCTCCGGAGGATGTGAATTCTCTGTTGCACACACCTATGTGCAGGGAATACGAAGTTCGTCTAGTTTGTTGTTGCTGTGTGCTATTTAGTATTAAACTTGCAGACAGCTGCAGAAGCAAACCAACCTTGAGGTGAGCGCAGTCCTGTTGATTCTGTGGGATTTTTACTTGTTTGTTTTCCCCCCTTCTTTCATGCTTGCATTGGCTGTTTTTTGGGGGAAGGGTGTTTTTCTGCTTGTTTCACCCTCTGAAATGCTAGTGCAGAAGCACAGGGGCCTTTACAGCAGGCTTGGCACAGGATGGGAACGTGCTTTTATGCTTCCTTACTTCTGTCTGATTTTGAGGGGAGCATGAAGGCGTTTTTCATGGCTGTGCTTTTTCTTTCTGACAACTGCTTTGCTAACGGCAGGATCTGGCAGTGTCCTACAGAGTCACCCAGGTGAAGCCCTTCAAGTTGGTGTCAAATGCGCCACCTTATGTAAATGGACAGGAAGAAGTTGCGTTGGTTTAGAAGCTCCAAAAGCCCTCGGGATCCACTCTTGGAATTTCCCATCACCCAGCACAACGCTGCAGCTGCAGAGCCTTTACT
The DNA here is from genome assembly GCF_905368555.1 of Meleagris gallopavo. Lineage (NCBI taxonomy): Eukaryota > Metazoa > Chordata > Aves > Galliformes > Phasianidae > Meleagris > Meleagris gallopavo. Next base: position 4,814,358 of record NC_139414.1, on the reverse strand, counting down.
CCACCCCTTCAGCCGTAGGTGGTGATGTACCCCAGGAATGAAGCGAGGACATTGCGTCCTGCACTTAAACACTGTGTGGGTGTGTGCTTGTTTGTGTGTAAATGCAAACATTTCCAGCATGTCTGCACTCAACACTGTCTGGGCTTATAAAGAAAATGTGTCCCCAGACATGTTATCGTGCAGGCAGGGGTTGTTTGTCAGCCAAATGCAAGTGTTGAGTGCAGTTGCCCGGTTTTATAAGCATCCTACTTGGCAGGGGTGCATGAGGGAGAGCCTGAGATGGGTGTTCGTTACTCTGAGAGAGGACAGTTAGTATCTTGTCCTTTGTGATGCAGCACTGGAGTGGAAATGGGCACCTTGTATCAGGTCTGTCCCCTGCACAAAAAATGGAAGGATGTTCCACTGTCTGGTGTGAGAGCTCTTCACATCTGCCAAACCCCAAAATTTAAGATACTTTTGTTTTTTGCAGTTTTTTTTCCAATTGATCGGGAGAAGTGGCTGCATGACTTCTAGTCGGGTTTTGCTTTGCTGGTAGAGGAGAAGTCTTGGTTGCCCAAGGCCATCTCTGCTCCTGACTCAGCTGGGCATTGCAGAGGTGTCTGAGAATGCAATATTGCCCAAAGGCTCTGAAACACACCAGAAGAGGTACCCAACCCCAGCCCCAGCCCATGCCCGTTCCTCCCTTGGGCAGCAGGTTCCTGGCTCTGGGAAGCCCCCTGCTCACGGAGCCTCACTGGCTTCTGCTGGCAATGAGTTCATTTCAAGGTTCATTTGTAAGACAGCATTTCTGTGAAAAAGAAGAGCAGCTTTTGCTGTAAACAGTTATTTTACACCTCTCATTCAGGGCAGAACCCTTTATGCTCCAAGCGAGGGGGTGCGCGGGCGGGAGGGCCGTGCTGCCTTTCAGGAGAAGCCCGACATCTGTGCTGGGGATTGTATGGCACAAACAGGCACATGCAAATGAGCACGGAGCATTAAAGGGAAAGCTTTTTGCAAATTCCCGCTTCCCTTTTGCATTTCGCACTGCCAGGTTTCGCTGAAAGGGGATTCTCCATAGCAAACAAAGCCTCCCTTTTTCCTGGGCTTTCCACAAAAAGCAGAAGGAAAAGGGTCAGTGCCGCTCGGAGTTTTCTTTTTTGCTATTTGTCTGCATTTCACACCCTGTAGAAAGAAAACAACTTTTAACATCTGTTCCTGCAGTTTTTAAGATGGAAAGAAAGGCCCTTGGAAATGGGGAAAGCGTGGCAGATGTTTGCAGATTCCCTCCAACGCAGATGTCTTGCTCTGAAAAAAGTTCCTTTAGGAATCCGTGGCCACAGCTCCTCTTTGACTCGGGACACGCGACTGCTGAGCGAATGAAGAGACGTGGGAAAGCTCTATTAGGACAAAAGAGCTTATTCAAACAAACCTGAGAGCCGTGAACAATCTAATAACCAGCAGAGAAATGGTCAGTGGCCCCAGCTCTGCCGGAGGGGCAGCGCTCCTGGGGCAGGGGCAGCCAATGGCCGCAGGAAGGGGCCTTTAGTGCCTCTCATTGCAAAGCCAACTTCACCTCAAGCTGGGATGTGTGTCCCTGGGAAGCAGGGAATGGTGCCACCGAGGTCTCTTCCACTTGGGTGACATCCACGTCCCATACATGACCGCTGATGCTCTTTGTGATCTGCATGCTGAGGCCTCACTCTAAGAGGCAGTTGCTGGACAAAAGGGCATTTTGTAGACCTGGTTCAGCTCCTTCTGAAGACAGACAGATGTGAGATGTAGGGATGTGCAGTGGGGCTGCTGAGCTGCTGGGTGGAGGCCCTGTGGCAGGAGAGCCCCAGGAGGAGGCAGTGCTGCGCTCCCAGGGCTGAGGGCTGTCCCTCTCTGCATCCCAGCATCCTCCCCCAGCACTGACACTGTGCTGTAGCCAAAGGCTTCTTCCTTGGGGAGCTGATGTCAGCTCTGTCTCAGGCATCTGTAGGCCAGGCCTGCAGGATCCTCATTTGAAAGCACTGGTCTTTCTTTACTGCCTGGGTGCTCTCAGCTATGACATGTGTCGAGTTCTTCAGCAGTGCTGTGATGGCTCCAGGATGAAGGGACATGTTTTTCTGGCATGGCTCAAGCAATTTCAATCCCTAGGAGACGAGAGGGAACCACAGGGATGCTTCCTAGTTTCTCATTCTGTCTTTTGGGGTCTATATTTCTGCTGTATATTTGCTAGAGATTAGAGAGAATGGCATAACTTAAACACATTGTGTCTCTCAGTCCTTGCCTCACTGCCATGGATAGGAAGAGGACAGTTCTCTCCAGCGGCCCCAACCTGAACATTACTACCACTGCCTTCCCGGTCCAAGACACCATTTCCCTGCCCTCTCCCTGCAGACAGCATGGTTGCTCTGAGCAGTTGGCTCCAGACAGCTCCCGGGCATCCACCCTGCTGGATTTGCTTTTGGGTAGGAAAGATCAAATCCAGGCTGCTTCCTTAGGAGCTGCGACCTCCCTGTCAAGTGCCGAGATAGACTGGGAGCCGGGAGCAGAGCAGGGAGGAGTTAAGCAGAAACCATTACAGGTGCCTGAATACAGCCTGTTAGGACAGCTGCTCAGCTGCAGGGCTCAGGCAGAGGTAACAGTGCTTGCTGCTCTGAGCAGATTTAGGAGAGCAGGTAACAGCAGGGGCAGGCATTCAGTCTGCCCCAGCTTCTCACAGCACAAACTCAGTACAGCATTGTGCACTGTGGCTTGGGAAAAGGAGCGGCATCAGCAGGGTTGGAAAAGGATGCTGCACACTGTGAGTGTGGGTCCCTGCTCACAAAAGGTGCCTGTGACCAGGCTGCTAGGCAAACAGCACGGGTGGGAAGGGTGTCCTGGCCCTCTGCTGCCAGCTGCTGTGTTTGATTTTGCCCTTTCTGCTTTTAAGGGAGAAGTCTTGCTTTTGGTGCAGGCAGTAATGCAGCATTTGTGAAGGGAGAAAAAAAGCATCTGGAGCTGCTGGAAGGGTGAGGTCAGGGAACAACCACCATGTAGGGCACCGAGAAAAACTCAGCCCTGACATGACGACTCAGAACCCACTGCGCCCTCCCCAAGGCAGGGATGGCCCCGGATCTCCGTTGTCATAAGCTAACATTCACAAAGGAGAGGTTGTTTTCACAGTGATTTCAGTCATTATGACTAAGTGATTTTAGTCTGGTGGGTTTCAGAAGTTCAGCTCTAGTTCAAAGTTGAGGTATAAAAACAAAGGTTAAATCTCTTCATGAAAAGGCTCAAATCTGCTGCTTTTGGAACAGCTATAAATCACGCTGTTCTGACTTTCTCTGTCGCCCAAGGGTGGTTTGCTCCCCAGATGATCCCAGCACGAGAGGAATGTGTCAAAGAGCTGTAAGTGCTGGCGAGGTGACTGCATGCACCAGATCAAGAGGGAACAGTCAGAGTCTGGGCAGGTAGGACTACTCCCAGCACAGCAGCATGTTAACCAGTGCTGTTCAGAGATTACTCACTGCCAGACTGTGCCGGGAGAACAGGGCTGCACTTCCAGCCTGGCCTTGGTTCAGGACGCCCCAGGAGATCTTGCAGTGAGAGGAGCTGTGGCTTTGGGTTAGGCTGCTGAAGGGACCCTTTGTAACGGCAGGTTATGGGGCTGCTGACTTATGCAGCAATGGCCCTAGGGGAGGGAAGCAAGAAAAAACACTGAAAAGTTGAGTTCTCAAGTGTTTGGTCCTTCTTGGTGTCATTGTTTTTCTTCTGGCCAGAAAGGAAACAGATAGGACTCACCAGTGTTAGCAAGATCTAATGCTAACACTAGACAGTCCCTTCTCCTCAGCCTTATTCTCGCCTCTGGTGAGAACTGACAATTAATGTTCTCACTGCTGTCTTTGTGGTTGAGTGGTGGTCTGTCAGGACAACATCCCATGGAATTTTTCATTGGATAGACAGGGACAGGAGCAGGGCCAGAGGTTCACCCGCTGCAAAGGCATTTATGGACAGAGAGGGACTCACAAGGCATAGGGTAGTGCTGTATGGAGTATCTTCATCATAAGGGAATTCCCACTCCAGAAGCAGTAGGGGATGTCTCTGGAAGTGCTGTTGGTATCTCTCAATCCAGCTGTTGTACCGAGTGCTCCAGTCCTCACCAGCCCCAGCTCGGCACGCTCAGTATTCAAAGAATGAAGCTGTGAAGAGTCTGGGGCACAAAGTGTGCTGGGAGCAGCTGAGGGAACTGAGATGGGTTGGTCTGGAGAAGAAGAGGCTCGGGGGAAGCCTCATTGCTCTGCAACTCACTGAGAGGAGGCAGTGGTGAGGTGGGGGTCGGTCTCTGCTCCCAGGTTAACAGCGATGGGATGAGAGGTGATGGTTGTACCAGGTTGGATCAGTTTGGATATTAGGAAGAATTTCTTCTCAGAAAGAGCAGTGAGGTACTGCTCAGCTGCACAAGGAGGTGGGGCAGTCACTGTCCCTGGAAGTGTTCAGAGCCATGGAGATGTGGCACTGAGGTCATGGTGAGTGGGCATGGTGGGGTGGGCTGGGGTTGGACTTGATGATTGTAGTGGTCCTTCCAACCTTAATGATTCTGCAATTCTACGATCACATGACTGAATCATCCTTAAGAGTGGACTCCTGGTATAGGAAATAATTACAAGGTTGGTACCAGCTGAGTAGTTTTCAGCTTTTCTTTCACACACACCCCTCCAGCCTTCGTGTTAAGGATGAGCTGATGTTCTTGCCATTGCTCAACACATCTCCTGTCTGGCAGGTTAGCAGAGCTCCTGGCCCTGCAGGAAGTCTTATCTGCTCTTCTCAGCCAGAGAGCTGCTGGTTGCAACATGGACTCTTAGGCCAAGAGTGAGTTATAGGAAGAAGAAAATCTGATAAGCTGTGTGGGTGGTGACACACTGATAAGGTCTAACCTGCTGTGCTGGAGTGGTGTTTGGGGATGAAGAGCCATGCATGGTGGGGGGAGTGCAGGGGACTTTGAGAGAGTGTTCATGGAGTTCTTGAACTTTCCTCATTGGGCATCCCAGGGTTTCTTTTTCTTCAAGAGGGCAGCTCTGGGCTTTCTCACACTTTCTGTATGTGTAATGTTACCAGATGCCATCTGATAACAGGCCTCATCTATAATGCAGCAAGTGCTTGGTTTGTCCAGCAAGTTCCGTTTTCACAGCAACTTCTGCATGTGTGCCTGGACCCATAGCAGCCCCTGCACATCCCACACAGCCCGTGTCTTTTTGACCTCTTGGTTCCTGAGGCTGCAGAAGAAGCTGAGAATGAGAGGCCTTTGTGAGACAAATGTGCCTATGAGTAACTTCAGCTCTCATCCCAGTTTGGCCACATGCCAATAGCAGCTTTCTTTTTATAGTACATGTGTATACGTGTGCTGACACCACATCCTGACCCCCTGACACAAAATACCTTGTCAGCATGAATGAGGCAACAGCGATGGCCAGCATTCATCCTCTGCAGGAAGAACAACTTGCAGCCTTCATGCCATTATGTTGTCCTGAGCCTTCTGCACACTGTCTTCTTCTGCAGAGTGCAAAAGGACAGCCTGCAAGGCAGTGGGCTCATAAACAGCACTTCCTTTGTGCTGCTCACTTCTGGCCCTGCAGGGCTGGGATTGCAGCACCCGAGGAAGTGAGGAAACACTTGGTTAGGTTTTTGCACTCATGGGTTCAGTCCCACACAGCCCAGGTGAAAGAGTGTCGAATGGGATGCTTGTGCCTCAGGGACTCTAGTCCTTACCAGCCAAATCCAGCCTGGATTGCACATAAAATCAAATCCTGCTCTTTAGGGTAATCACACACATGCAACTAAAGCAAAGAGCTGTAAGATTTCTTGTGGGTTTTGATCTGTTTTAGTTTTACAAATACAGCCTAGTTTTAGCTTTTAAGGTAAAGTTCTCCTCCTGTCTCAACTTCCCCCAGTGTGTACACAAACACATATGCAATGGCTGTGTACTTGCACACCTGCAAAATTAAGATTTTCAACAGATACATATTCAGGCATAGAGCTGAGTAAGTCACCTGTGTAAACGCATTTACTTTCAAAGGTGTCCAGGTGAGTGATGGTGAGCTGGAGAAGGGGCTCAGCCCCACCAAAAAACAGTGCCAGGCAGAGAGAGGCAGAAATCCTGAGTGCCTTCCACATCTGGAGTCTGTGTTCTCATCAGGGGAGTGAGGAGGAGTGGTGCAGAAGAGCTTTGGAGAGGCCTGGGGAAAGTCTCTGCGTATTTGCTGGAGTGGCTCAACACAGGTGTGTTTCAAATGAGACTGCAGCATTCTCTGCTGCTAACCCAGCCCACAGCAGCCCAAATCCAGCTGAACCACACAGAATAGCACTAATCCCATGTTGTTCGCTGTAGCAGCATTTTGCTGCGAGAGCTAATTAATTAGTTTCTGTAAAGTCCTTTGAAGGTGCAGAGGGCTAAGTAAGTGCAGAGCGGTATTACCCAGAGGGTGTGGGCTTCCAAGTGTAATGGGCACTTTTTAAATACAAGCATTAGTGAACTCATCTGAAAATTTCCTTAAAATGCAAAAGAGCAATGTGCCAAAGGAGAGTCAGCTTCTGGCCAAAGCTGCACACGTGGTGAGGCCCAGGGCTGAGGTACCCAGCCCTGGGCTGGAGGAAGAAGGATGTAAATGGGATGCCCCATCCCTGGAGGGGATTCAAGGCCAGGCTGGATGTGGTTCTGGGCAGCCTGGTCTGGTGGGTGGCAGCCTTACGTGTAACAGGGGGGTTGAAACTAGATGATCGTTGTGGTTCTTTTCAACCCAGGCCATTCTATGATTCTCTGATTCTATGAATGGATTCTGTGCTTTATAGATAACTTTCAATTGTTCTACAGCAATAAAACGTTTATTAAAAGGACATGGTTCAGAAGGGCAACATACTCCTCTTGTTGCTGTACAGGAAATGAATTTGCAACCAGGGTTTTTTCCTATGATTTTTCTGGCAGACTTTCTGTTCTACTGTTTTTCTGTTTCTGGCAGACTTTCTGTTCTACCCTGAATTCCTGTGATTTGCAATCGTATTTTAAAAGAAAGTTTTAATTCTGAAGTGGCAGCTTGAATTGAGAACAAATCATAGCATTACTGTGAGAAAAAAGAAATCTTGATCTGGATGACCATTCCATGTACTCGTGCTTTCTGTTGTAAATACTTTCTAGGGAGCGTGAGTCTGTTCATTACATACTGCTTGAATGAGCGGATAGACAGCAACATGCTCACCAGCAGGTGTTTCTTTGAGGCCAGAAACAGCCACAGCCTGCAGCAGGGATGAAATGCAGCTTCAGGAAAATCACAGGCACTTATGAAACTGGGCGATTAGATTCAGCCACTGCTTCTTAGTCTGGTCCAAAGTCCATGGAAAGACTCAGAATTCTTTTCCTTCCAGACTTAAAGTAGAAGGTACCTGAGTAGGTCTGAGTCTTAACATTTTCCTTCCAAAGCCTTTTCTCTGAGATTCTTTGTCAGGGGGTACAAACCTGGGTCTCTCAATTGCCATAGCTGAGCAGTCATGAACTGAAAAGTAAACTGGGTGTTGGTTAATGTTATTTCCTCATTGTATGTCTGTCAAGGCACTCGTTACTTTTTCATGTGCCATATGTCATGCCCATTGAGCTGGCCTTGTAGTTAGCAGGAACTTCTCCATGCCAACCACGTGGAGAGGTGTGAGATACATGAGGTAAGGGCGTTTATTTCTAACTTCCTTCTCTATTTTTCTATTGCTCCCCTTAGCCTCTGTTCCCAGTGCCTCTGCCTGAATGAAACGAGGGAGATCTCAGAGTAAGATAAAATGATGAATCGCTTTCCCTGTGTGAGGTATTAAGGAAGAGGAGGGATTAAGAAAGAAGCCTTGATCGCCGTTTGCAGGGCAGCACCCATGTTCCCAAGTAAGGATGAGAGTAACCACAAAGTGTCAGCAGCACAGTCAGAGTTCAAGATGTTTAAAACATGTCGTCTACTCCCTTGCTCTCTAAAGTTCTCCCTCTGTTTTTACTTATCCATCTGTGTGAATGTTCCCCATTCCCTCCTTCCTTTCTGGGCTCTCCACTGCATTCCCAGGCCCTGGTTCTTGGGAAGGGATATTCTTGGGGACACGGTGGGACAGAGACCCGGGGGCTCTGGGGTCTGTCAGGAGGAAGAGGGGATGCAGAGAAAAGGCTGCCGCTGCCTCTGCTCCTCTGAGCAGACCCGAAGCTCTTTTTCATCAGATACAGCAGCAAGAGGTTGGGTGCCGTTACGTCACGGCTATAAAATGTGCGTTAGTGGCTCAGCAGCTTGGCTCCATATTTGGAGGGAGGGAAGCACGATGTGTCTGTGTGTCTGGCAGCACTTGGCCCTGCAGCAAACCACAGTGCCTTGGTGCTACGGTGGTACCGGCCCCAGGTGCTGCTGTGTCTTTTTTCTTTTTTTTTAAGTGGAAAAAAAGTAAATCAAACTTTGGCTTCTGCTTTGCAGTTTGCCATCGGCTGCTTTTGCTGATTTTGTTACTTCAAAATCATATTTTAGAGGCATTTGCATCGCTGATATCTTGAGACAATCCTCATGTGAGTAACACCCTGAAAGTCTGGTGTCCTTGCAGGGATGTGTTGGCTGGTTTTGGGCTGAGGCAAATGAGCCCTTGGAGCCTTAAGATCCCATTCAGCTGGCTGCGCCTACAGAGCAGAGCATCTGAGTGCTGCCTTTATAACCGGGTTTTTTTTTCTTCAGTGAAGTAACTTGAATTTTTGAGTCATGTTTATTCACTTCCTAATTTGCAAAAATTAATTCACAATGGCTGTCTTGGTCAGGGCTGTGAATTAGTTAATTGCTATTGTACCAAGAGGTCCCTCACATGTTGAATTTAATTTCTGAGAGCTTGGAAGAACCGTGCTCCCCTTGCTCACAGATTTCCTTGATGTACACTACATGGTGATGATAATTACATTGAACGCATTACTTGCATGGTCTTTTTTCCAGTGGTCATCTGTAAAGCAGTAGTATCTATTTTTCAGGTGCTCTGTTGAATCACTGTACTGGCACTTGTCTTTAATTCTTCCTATTCAGCACCCTGAATATTATCTGTTTAAACTTGAATGTTTTTAGCATAACTATACGTAACAATTTGAGCTCAGACATACACACCCTTTCAAAGCTGGCTTTGAAACCAATTATTTCCAGCTCACATACGGGATATACAAACTGCCAACATTCTGCCAGCTGCATGCTGTGGGCCCAGACAAGCCTGGCAAACCATCCACAGCAGCCTTGTCACCTGCCCAGGCAGCACGTCCCACCATGCATTCAGGTTCAGAGCTGCTCTGTCTGCCTGTGAGATGAACTGACATCACAAGTGGATGTTTTTTTCCTTCCCCATCTTCCAGTTGTTCAGGAAAACATCCCCACAGGTGCAGCACTGCTGCAGCTAGCCATGTAGTTGAATGCAAATATGTATGAACTTTGATGCTGTCAGACTCAGGGATTGTTGCAGGTGTGGTCGGAAGTGTTTTCCTGAGCTGACGAAGCAGGCTGATTCACATGGGCAGTACAGTGCACAAGGAGGCAGAGCATCTCAGAGGTTCCATGACATCTCTCTGCATCAGAGACAGCACCAGGACCTCATTTTGTTTTTAACAACTTTTTCGATGCTCTCGTTACCCAGAAATACCTTTGCTACTGCTCCTTGGAGAAGGAGAATACCTCCAATACTAGGATCCCTCCTCCAGTGTCCTCTCAGTGCTCAAAAGATTTATCTCTCTTTTAAAAAAAATTATTTTAGTGACAGACTTCTATGGATAAGGTGCTTACTGCTTCTTTCAGCACAGTGCAGTGGATCTCAGGGAGAACAAGGGGACTTTGAACAGTGAGCAGAATGGGATGTTGCAAGTGGATGACTTGCAAAGGATCCAGGAATGAGAAAGTCTCACAAGGGTGAGAAGTTGGACTGTGAAATACTGGATGTTGCTGGCAGGCTGCAAAAAGACACAGGAACACATGGATCCAAAAATGCCACACATGGAATAACTCAATGGCTGAATGTGCTGCTTGGGCACATCAACTGAGCTCTGCTGAGCTGTGTGTTTCCTGGGCCAGTGGTTGCTGCTGTACTCGTTGTCTGGGTATGAAGACTTATTTTGCATGTTTGTTTTTTGTGGTTTTTAGTTTTGTTACACTTCTAGCTGGGTGTTGGAGGTGAGAATTTTGCCACGGAGACCCTTCAGGTCCCAAGAGCAGTGTGTAGGTGCAGGGGAAAATCCAGTGCAATAATTCAGGTGTCACTATGGAACTTTCTTTTGCTTTTCACCTGCCCGGTCACCTCATGATGGCTTGAGTGAATCCAAATTCTGTCCAGGACATGAGTTCTCTCTTACTTCCCATTTCCACTCCTTTCACAAAGAAACACCAAGTTGCCTTTCGACAGCAAGAGGCTCCAATCAGCCTTCACATTTCTCTCCAGTCCTTCTCCTGGCTCTGTGCTGGAGATTGCCAGATGCACGGCAGGAGAGCCATAGGAACTGGGGAGAAGAGAAAACTGAACGCCAGATTTTTTCCCATCCATTCCTTCAGGTTCAGACTGGAGGCGGTGGCTGCTGTGTGTGACCTCCTTCCGTGGGGACGCCAAGAGGCACCGGCTGCCTCTTCAATGCCTTCAGTTCCAATTCTCTTTCAGAAAACGGAGCCCCCGGCACACCTCAGCTGCTGCTCAGCAGTGACACACCGGGCACGCAGGTGCAAGTTCGCATCGAAAATCGCAACTTGCAAGAAGTTAACGTCTTGCTCCATAAAAACACATTTTATTTTTCGGCTTTAAACTTATGTTGCGGATTAACGCACGCCACGTGCGTGCCTTTGTTCCGGCCGGGATCATCTGCGCCCGCCACACGCGGCGCACGGCAGCGGGGCCGCGCGGTGCCACAGGCGCCGTTCTGTCACTGCCGGCTCCGCCGCGGGAGGTTCGGGCCCTCCGAACGTTTCGGCCCAGCGCCGCACCGCGCCGTAGCGACCGGGCCGGGCCGTCCTTCGGCCGCACCGACAGCCCCGCCCCGGGCAGAGCACGGCGCCCTCGGCGATCGGACCTCCGCCCCGGCAGGGGGCGCCCGCGTGCGGCGGCGGGCGGAAGCGTCGCCTCGTTCCGCCGCCGCCGGCCGCTCGCCGCGCTCCGCCGCCGGGCGAGGACGGGCGCGAGGGACGGGCAGCTGCGGCGCCGCAGCAACGCGGGGCGGGGGCCGGGCCGCGCCTCAGCCTGCAGCCGCCGGAGCCGGGCGGTCGTGCCGCGCCAGGGGCGGGCCCCGCCGGACGCGACGCCGAGGAGGCGCCGGGCCGAGGCCCAGGTACCGGGCGGGAGGCGGCGGGCGGCGCGCGCGCGAGGGGCCGGGCCGGGCCGGGCCGTCCGGTCCGAGCCTTCGGGCCCGGTGGCGCTGCGCGGCGGGGCGGGGCCGCGCCTTCAGGGCCGCGGGGGCCGCCGGGGGAGCAGCCCGGCCCGGCCGTGCCCGCCGCGCTCCGGCCCCGAGTCGCTCGGCGGCGGTGCGCGGTGAGGCGGCGGCGGGCGGGTCCGGGCGCTCGGAACTTTCCCCGGGCGGCTCGTCGCGGTGCGGGCCGGGCACGGCGCTTCCTGGGGGCGGCGGCGAGCTGCGTGCCTAGGCGCCGGGCCGCTGCGGGCCGAGGCGGCGGGGGGCTCCGCGCCGGGCTGTGCCTGTCGGGAGTGCGGGCTCGGAGCTCCCCTTTATCGCTTCCTTGGCCGTGTTTACGGGCCCGGGCGCGCGGCGGGCACGGTGCGGCCCTCGGAGCGTCCGGGTCTGAGGCCTCTTCCTACAATTGTTCCCGGTCGCTTTGGGCCCCGCGCAGAAGTAGCGGTGCGAGGGCGCTGCTCAGAGCCCGTTTTTTGTGAGCTGCCGCCCCTGAAAGCCGGCACGCTGCGATCCGTGCGTGCCACGGGAGGAAAAAGTTGTTTCGTTTGTTCTTTTTTCCTGCAGTCCCTCAGTGATGTGCTGCTCGCATTAAAACTAGGAGATATTCAGGGTTTGTTTTTTTTCTTTCCTTTTCTAAAACTAAAATTTAATTATTGTATAAGTCACCGTGAAGGTGCACATGATCTATTTAAGACCTATATGCTGCCTTGTGGGAATGGTGTGATTTCATTTGTTTGGTGAGTCAAAAGAGTCAACAGCATGACCTGGCCCATGCAGTTTCAGTGGGGCAGGTAACAGCGCTTGGGGAAGCAGTTTAAGTGTCGACCATAGGTGAAATCTGATTAGCATCAAAACATTGGCGAGTTTTTTTTGTGTGTGTGGTTTGCAACCTACCTATCAGAAGCTCTAACACAAGGCCGGTGTTTTCTTTCCAGCAGTGCAGCTCATCTCCAGGAAGCATCTCTTCCTTTTCAGTGCTAGCGCGCATGAAATCATACGGTGTCAGAGGAAGTGTCACATCCTGAGCTCGCACCTTAGCATCTCGACTTGGAAACGATAGATTTTTACCACTTAAAACGCTGTGTGTCTGTAGTTAATACCCGCTCACTAGTACCTGTTGATGTGGCATGAGCCTTTAACTGGAGAGGAAAAAGAGGCCAGGAAATACTGTGAGATCCAGAGTGAGCACGGCACCTGCTTTGGTGTCAGAAGTCCTGAGCAGTGACAACCCAGCTGAGCTGTAAGGACGGCACGATGCCCCCGGCACCGTGTCTCACTGGGATCCTGTCTGTCACTTACTCACTGTTGTAAGAGCATTATATTTTACAATTAGCTTCGTGGCTGTCTTGTGACATGGGAAGCTATTGAGTCAGCCAGGCAGCGCTCGCTGGGCTGAATTCTGCTTGAATGCTTATCTTGCTGGCAGTGTGGTACAGGTGGTGTTAGGGGTTTTCTTTGTCAGGCTGAGAAAGCGCCTTAAGACGAGAGGAGATTGTGTCTGGAGTTTGTATGTATGCAGTAACATCCTGCTGAATGTTTCTAGGGGCTGATAGCGTTGATCTTTCGAGTTAATTGCATTCTCTTAGATTGACTCGGGGTTCTGAAACCTCCCTGCCTTCCGTGGGCTTTAAAACCAGCTTACAGATAGAGAAGTGTTGAAAAGCAGCGCTGCAATGTAGAACTGATGCTTCTTTAGAGGGTCTGTATTTATACAAATAAAGGAGACTAAGCAGAAGTGCCAACTAAGTAACACTTTGTGACAATATGTCTTTGAGAGATAATTGTGTTCTTTGGGTATTATCAAGTGCAGACAAATGTAAATTCCCGGGGGGGTGTGACAGTATTAAGAGAACTCCACCTCTTGGAATTCTTTGATTGCTTTTCAGAAACATTTATGCAGGAGGGAATGGATATCTATTTTGCATTCTATCGTGGAAGCTAATGAGTTTGTTTCTTAGTAATTAACTGATAGTAGTCAAGAGAGGCTTTACTCTTGTGCTGTACATGCTACGCTTTTCAGCTTTTTTAAAGGCATTTTTGTGAATGCTGAAATTACTGACCAATGTCCTCACTTCTGAATCCGTTCTGGACTATTTGAGTCGTTCCAGAACTGTTGATAAATAGTTTGCAGCCTTAATATCTGTGGAAAATATTTCTGCAGGCTTTGATAGTCTCTGCCGTGCGCTCAGAGGCTCGAGGCAGGGGCAGGAAAGCGTTGGCATGACCTTCTGAATTCCCTCCTGGCCCTGCTTTTCTGTAATTCTGACACCTTCTGATACGGTTAATTACAAGAGCAGCTATTAAAATATGATTACCACTGTCTAATTGGAGACATCTTGCAGCTTTCTTTCAAAAATAAGGTTTGAGTCATCTGCTTCTTCAAAATTAATAGTGCAACAGTAGCCACCTCCCCCCACCCGAGCGTGAGCACACAGGTCAAATTAGAAGATGATGCTGTCCTCAATTATTTTAGCAGACTTGATGGAGGCTTTTATATGCATGCTTCACTGGTACCTACAGCTTAAGCTGGTGTCATATGAGTTTGGTCTTTCTTTAGCCCGAGCAGATTTTCATGCTTTTGCTGTTTTATTTTGCAGCAAAATGGCTCCTGTGTTTGTCCCTATATAAGGACTCCTCATGAAGAGTTGAGGATTGACCCAAACTGGAAACAGCCAAAATGCTGTGTGTGCACAGTAAGAGCTGTGCTCCTTCCTCAGCAGCCTTCACGTGCTGTCTTTCTCAGGCAGCATTAATTTAGAAATAGAAAGTGCATTTCTTAGCTTTAAATAAACAGCAGCAATTTGGTTTTTAAGTCTCTTGTTTGGAGAATTTTAGCTGATATTTCTTAGAGTCAGAAGAGACGCTTTAAAAATTCCTCTCTGTGGATTTCAAATACACTGGAATGAAGCAAACTGTAAGGCCGCCCAGGGGGCACAGAATTGTAGGGGATATCACAGAATGTTGTAGCAAGCCTTCTGTTCCTTAGGATTCTGCTCCTGATGAAATCCCCAGCTTGCTTCTGAAGGTCCGTTTGCTTTGTCATTCCTCCTTTCCCTTGAAACACTTGGAGAATTCCTCACTGAGAAGCGAAATGTGTCTAAAGTGAAATATGTCTGAAGGCAGTTCAGAAATGGTGAAGCTATAATTAGTGTAGGACTGTGTGTTTCACTAAGTTCAGAAACATCCTTCAGTGAAGTTATTGACCAGTTACTGCTTTGATTTCGAAAAGCTCAGGTATAATCCAACTTCTCACCTTAAAAATGGCTGCGTTGCTGCCAAATTCCCATGGGCTGCTTTAGCTGAGGACCTTTGGCACGTGTTCATTCTCAGGTACCTGACTTTTCAGCGTCCTGCTCAGGAAGTTGCTAAAATAATCTGCAGGCCTTGACTTCCCAGTAGCACTGTGCGTGGTGCCGCCCTGATGCCTGAGCACTGCAGGCAGCTTGTGCTGCTGTTGTACGACTGGGGCAAAAGGTATTTCTCTCATTATGCTTTGCTTCCATTGCTGCTTGTAAAACATGCATGTCACTGCTTCAGGAGATCATAGTTCTTGTAGTATATGTCAAGAAATTTATTTTGGTTGATGTGTTTTGTGTTGGAATTACCATATAACAATATGACATAATCTATCAGCAAAGGAAAAGCAAAAGAAAAGCTTGTTTGCAGAGAAATATGATTTTAGGAAGGAAAGCCTGTCAGCTTTTATTCAGTATAAGCTTTTGGGGTGCTGCCATGCAGTGAAGGTAATGTAAGTAAGCACTGGAAAGTGTCTCCCACACAATTTGTGAATGCATCACTCTTCTAACCTGTAACACCTGCTGCTCGAGTCCTCAGTTTCTGCTCAGCAGAGGTTGGCAGCAAGGGAGGAACTTTGCAGGGGGATTTAAAGAGAGGGCTTGTCGTGGAGGGCTGGGACCCTTCCTTTGGAGGGCTTTGTTCAGTATCTTGTTAGAAGGGTGTTGAGGAAGTTAAGTTCATCTCTCAAAAGTTGACTGAGAAAATCAGAACTTCAGTTTGCTTCGCTTCTGGTACAGTACCAAAAGTTTGATTCATTGATTTTCAGTTTTTTCAGCAGGACCTTTCATTCAAGTTGTGCACAGGAGCACACTTAGAGAATGGTGCTTGAGTGTGTGATGTTGTGTGCCATATTGTCTGCTAGAGCTCCAGAGTATTTTCACAGCTTCTTTCCCCATGGCTTCCACTCACGGTGGGTTACCTGGTAACCTGGTGTATCTGATAGGTGCTGTAAGGTGGGTGTGCAGCTGGTGACTTTCTGCTCTGTGTTGATGGGACAAGGGAGAATGGCTTTAGGCTGAAGGAGGGGAGATGCAGATTAAATGTCAGGGGGATTTTTTCACAGAGAGGGTGGTGAGGAGCTGGCACAGACTGTCCAGAGAAGCCACGGATGTTCTGCCCCTGGAGGTGCTCCAGGCCAGCTTGGGTGAGGCCCTGGGCAGCTGGAACTGGAGACCCAGCCCACAACAGGGGTGGGAACTGGATGGTCTTTGAGGTCCCCTCCAACACAGCCGTTCTAGGATTACCAGATTTCCCCTGTGGCCAGGTGAGATGGGCTTTCTCTGTGGATATCATGGTGAATAGTCAACAGCGAAGGAAGCTTCTTGAAAATACTCAGTTTTCTAAACAAGTGTTGTTCTGCACGCGGTTGTATAGGTTTGTAATCTCTAAGAAAAGCAGTATATTGACTCATCAGTATTGACTAATATGTTTCCGTTTTACATCTCTAATTGACATTGAGCAATGTTTAAGCTCTGCTCACGCAGTAGCAGGGTGGAGCTGGAATAAACAGCGTTCTGCTGGGAGCTGCCTCCATTCACAGGGCACTGGCACGGCTTTGCCATCCTGCTCTGCAACACACACCCCACGTGTCACAGCAAGGGATCAGCATCCTTGGATCCAAGAAAGCCTCTTTATTGCAGAGATGGGGAATATTTCCAAAAGAGTCACAAGAACTATGTAGCCACAGTGCAGGGTCGTACTGTTGGGATGGTGACAAACCTATGAGTGTATTGAAGTTTTGAATTCTGTGAAAGACTTTTTGTCTGTTTTCTTCTTTCTTGTCACTTAGAAAAACATTGCTGATGTGTTTATTCCTTCATGCTTGTGTGTATTTGCTTTTATCTAGCCTAAAGGAAAAGGAATTCTCTTTACTTTCCTTCTTGCTGGGAACCTCAGTGTACGTGTGTGTGCACATATGGATGAACAAAAAACATAGTGGCCATGTAAGCATGGATTTATGATGCATCTCCAACAAAACATCATATTTTCCCTTTGGCACTGCCTGCACAAGGCTGCTTGCTTGCTGTAGGAACTGCACTGCATTGCTGCATTTGAGTCGTTAGATTAAATGTGAAGATGAGTTGTGCCCTCACTGGTGTTTTCAGGCATCCTTGGTGTATTTTCCAAGGCTGAGAACTTAACTGTGGCAAATCTGGGAAGAAATTTAAAATCTGTATTTCAGAATGAGCTCTTTAATGAATGAGGAGAAGGGCTGTTGGCCATGAACTTTGAATTTCTCAATGTGTTACTTTTCACAGTCGGAAATCCTTACAAGCACTAGCAAGTCTTAGTGCAGCAGAAGTTACTGCAACTTGTCCCTAACTGGGAACGTTGTGGAATCGTACTTCCAGGATTTATGTCAAAACAGAAGATCTGGCTTTCCGTAAGGTCTGTAGATTAGCTAACCAAGTTAAACAATCAAAGCTGTTGAATAATTTGAGAGTTTACCAAGGCAGTGAATTCTGATAGCTGCATCATTTTTATTTCTTGAGGCTCTTGTTGTAGAACCTGGTTTCCTTGGCTAAACTTCTGGAGATGATAACCTCTGTCAGGTTTCTCTTGGTAGTTTTCTGCAGTAACTGCATTAGAGGAAAGCTGGAAGCTTTTATTTAAAAAATTGTGAAACTGCTATTCCTTTCTCCAGCCCAGCTCTTGGAGGCAGATCAGATAACTGAACTCTGTCCCTCAGTGATGATTCAGGTGTGTTAGGTGGGTTGGCATTTCGCTGTGTTAGCTGGGCTGGTATTAGTTGCTTCCTGATTTCCTACCTGCTATCTCTGGTAGCTGTCAGACACTTTTGATTTGCAAACCTCTAAATGCTTTGCAGGTGAGATACTGACTCTTGGATAGAAAATACCAGCTGTTTCTAGGGTTGGTCTTAGTTGCCTCTGGTGCCTTGTGAGTAATCAGAATGACTTGGTTAAGTTGCCATGAAAAGAGCCTGGGCAGATCTTTGGGAGCAATCTAGATCTTCCCCCCTTCTTGATTCCTATGCTGCATAGCATTTCCTAGCATGGATTGAGTGGTTAAGGTGAAACTTCCTCCTCTCTGCCACAAATACATGCTACAGTAGGAAAACACAACGGCTTAAAGTTCTGATTCTCAATGCTAACAGTTCTCTAGCGCAAACACGCATCGTCTTTGGCCTTTAAGTATGTCTTCCTGTGCTCTACCCCAAAGGAACACACCTGTCTTGGTGTTCCAGGCAGCTTTAGATGCAGCATCATTTCGGAATTTCTTACGTGGAGTTTCTGTATCACTGTGGTGGGTTCTGTTCTTGGAAGGAGGCTGTGAATTAGAGGTTGCTGTTTTGCTTGTTTGTTTACTCTTCCTAAGTTCTTCTCTTGTAAATGCAGTGACATCTTGCAAGCAAGGAGGTGTGCATCTCAGTGCCACAGATATGTTCTGGCCTATACTGTGTCTTGGTGTTTTTTTGCTGTTTCAAGTGAAAGCTAATCCTTGATCTTGAGTATTCAGTGAAAAGAGCCTGGCTAGCCTCAGATTTTGCTGATCTTAGCAATGTTTTCCCTCTCTGTCACACCGTCCTTGATACGTTGTGCTCAGGAAAAAGCAGATTTTCATCTGAGAATAAGCTGGGCAGAAGTTCCTTTTGAAGAAAATTAGTTTCACATCCAGTTTGGGCAGCGTGGACACTGGGTTTGAGGTGGTGAAGGAGAGAGCACCAGGACACTGCTAGCACAGATACAGTGGCCAGTAGGTTTGTTCATTGTTTTTTTTTTCACTCATGCAAGTTGTATCTTCACTGCTAGGGTTTAACAAGGCAGCTGTATCAGTAAGCTCTTTGTATTGTCATCAGAACTGCATCTTAAGTGCCAGAGCCTGGAGCAGAAATAGAGGTTTGGCAGAAAGCAAGTTCATCAAATGAGTGGCGACCTTATGGATCAGTTCAGAGATTGTACGTCAACTCCTTGTGCTTGTTAAGAGGTGATGGAAGGAAAAAAATAACCAAACAATTTTTCCCTTTACTGAATGGGGATGTGATGAGCTAGAAGGGAAGAACTCACAAACGTGGTGGGGTCATGCTTGTGAGCTTGTTTATTGATCACCCCTCGCACCGCTGTGACTCAGTGTGCGGCTCCCATCGGTTACTGGCCAGGAACTGCCTTGCAGAGGAGATGTAATCATTGCGTAGGGTGCCAAGTTCTCTCCGTTTGATGTAGCAGGAATCAACTTGGATTCATGAGAGCTGATCTCAGAATAAGGTACATGTTAGTCTTTGTGTCGTGCCGATAGGATCTCAGAGGAATTGCAGATGGCAGAATGGTGGAGCTGCTTGCGGTGCGTGTGGTTGTGGGTCTCTGCCCTCCTGTCAGGAGAATGCACAGAAGAGCCCACAGCCATTAAGCTATCCTTGACCACATGTCATCTCAGCTGGTTTTGAAGTGACTGTTGGAACTGAGGTGAATTGTACAGTATCCTAACAAAAAAAGCCTTTAATTGTGAGCTCCCAAATCTCTTCTTTCAGAAGGGAAGCCTTGACAGAGCACGTCAAAGCAGAGACAGGTAGTTCCTTATGCTCCAGAGTGGTCAGTAGGAATCGTTTAGGTAAGGTGGACACTCCCTGATCTGTCTTCTTACTTCTTAAGTCAGTGGCTTTAGGATGTTCCTGTGCTATGTCTGAATTGTTGGTCAGTAGCCCATTAACGTAATGTTTTAACATGTCATTCTTCAAGTGATCTTTTTCCTGTCCAAGTTATGTTTATTACAGATGCTGTCATTCTTCAGATAAATTACATGGAGAGCTACGATGGGTTTTCTGAAGTGGAACTGGGCTGAGCGTGACAAGTTTCATGCAGGCCACAAAACTTGGTCTCCAAAGGAACTAAGGGAACTGTAGGCAAGATATTGTTCATTTTCTTAATGTTATTTTACAAAGTAATACTAAAACAGAGTTCTTGCTAATGAAAATTGCATCATTCTTGTAGTTTGACCATTCTCAGCTTCTCTTAAAAAGAAACCATCTCCCGAAAGTGGAAATGCATTTACATCTCTGTCTTGTATTGATGCTTACCATTGTCAGCCTCCTTCCTCAAGTAATTAACTCATGCTATAAATGATCTGTTTTCCTTGTGCCCACTGCACCACCAACTTTCTATCTTAAAAACAGAGCCCTGATGCTGCAGTGTTAGTGGGGTTTCCTGTACTTGCGCAGTTCCTGAGTTAAAACTTCATGCAGTTGTATGTAGTTACTGAAACATCACATGTAGACCATAATGCAGTGTGTGAAGGCAGAGATTAAACTGCAGTGAACTTTTTGCCACTTTCTTCCCTTTCAAAATTAACCCCTAACTGCATATAAAAAAAAAAAAAAAAACAACACCCAAAACAAAGGAGACTTTTGCTTTTGCATTTTTGCTTCCAAGGGTGAGTAGAATGGCATGTACATAATTGTAGCCTTTTTTTTTATCATGGAAGAAATATTCTGGGTTTCGTGATGATGTGATGAAGGCATCTGGGCCATCAGGGGACTGACTACAATGCCAGGTTATGAGAAATGTATTTGACTTTCCACCTGGCCAGAAGTGGGCATGCTATCTTACTGCATTTATTGAAGTAAGTTCTTGCTTTTTATGTAGTGTGTTTGAGATACCATTTACTTTTTGTGTGTATGTCCGTGTGTGTATATGTATCTATATTAAGCTTACCAAGGAATGGGTGAGGCATCTGCATGCTTCTCTGTATACCATATTGCTGTATAGCACTAAGGTTTGTGGGGAAATGAATGGGTGGGGTAACTCCAAACTGCACACCAGGGAAAGAAGCTGAGTCATAAGATTTCCTTACATATGGAGAAAGAACTAGGATTTCAGATACTGAGCATTAGTACTAACAAGCTTTTGTGCTTGTGCTGGATCTCTGAAGCCCCTTAAGTACAGCAAGCTTCCTTTAAAACAATTCTTACTCAGTTTCTGCAAAAGCTTTGTGGCAGCGTGTTAAACTGCAATGAATAAAATGATGCACAGGCACCAAAGCAGAGCGCAGTCTGGGGAGGCTGCAGTGGGTGAGCAGGGGCTAATGAAAGTGGCTGCCCTGTCTCCCCAGCAGGATGCAGATGTCTGCTGGAGAAGCAGGCTCTCAAGGAGGAATAAGGATCAGTAAAGTAATTGAATGGCAAGAGAGAAGTCTGCTTAATGAAGGGAATCAGCTGGCATTCGGTGCTAAAGAAACAAGCAGGGCTGTGAACTGCTGGGGACTTAATTAGAAGGAAATTTTCACAAAGGAAGAAGCTGTCTCGTATTATGTGTCTCATTCTTACATAGACATTTATTTTCTGATTCTCCATCTTTTCTGAATCTATTGAACTGGTCTATTCTGTTCTCTCGATTGTTCGTCCTATTACAGCAGAGAATGGTCAGGATTTTCATTTTTCTCTGAAAGGAGTTATAATTCTGAGATTTTTTTTTTTGTGTTTTCATCTTTAAATGGGTGAGACCACGAATAATGCTGTAATGCAGAATTGTGAAACTGCTTCAGAATCAGCCTAAAGCTTCTGTGTGCTGCAGAGTTAATAGAACAAGTTAATGGTGGATTTTAAGGAAGATGCTGGTTTTTAATGACAAGCAGGAGTCATCAGCATGAGATGAACATGCCTGTCTCGTACAAAGACAATGTATGTATAAATTCTCTTCCTCACAAGATGTTAGAGCAGTCCAGACTGTTCTAATGCTGGAGCTGTTGAGCAGATCCTGGTGGGAGTCAGTGGTGCTTCAGGTACACGGTGTGCTGGAGGTGTGACTTCATGCATGTGAGTTGGCCAGCGTAGTCCTTGAGTCCGTGCTTTAAAATTGTGTTGGAAGTACTGAAAAGATGTGCAGAAGTGCATAGAGAACAGCAGAAATGCCTTAGACTTGTAGTGTGCTCCTACAGCAGTTGGAAGTGCCACTCATTGCTATTTACCACTGTAGCCATTTTGTTAATGGTGTAGTTCTGCAGGCAGGGCCATGGTTATACCAAATAGTTCACTCTGGAGCTCCCAAGTAGTTGGAGGCGTGGGTTGTGCTCTATCAGTCCCATTTCCTGCATGATAGGGAGGTTTTGCCTGTGTTTTATGTTAGCAGATTATGCTTCTGAGATGTGCTTGAGTGAGAGATGTTCATGCTCCAGTTTGGTTAGCTCACCAAAAAGAGAAGTGAGAAATGGTTCAGGTGCAGTGCCTGGGCTCTAAAAAGCTGTTTGATCTTGTGGAAAATGCTTCTCCAGAACCAGGGTATGGAAAGACACAGCAAGCAACAGAAAATGAAAAACATGGAAGATGTTTTAATGATGAATGTGAGTACCCAATTTAAATGACAACCTGAAGGAATGATGCATACTGCCTTTGGCCAGCTGCTCGTGTGCAGGTAGGGGTGGTGCAGCAGTTTGAGGGGGTGCAGCCATTTGGGGCTGTGCAGTGCCCAGAGGCTGGCAGTGCTGGGCTGCTGAGTGGCACTTGGTACTGCCTGCCTGTGCACAACCTGCAGGAAGAATGCTTGGGGCATTGCTACAGCTGCCTGCCAAAATAAGGGTGACATTCTGTCATCCTATGTGGGAAGGCTGCACTGCTAATACTACACCACTTCTGTCTTTGAAGTTCTGGAGTATTTTTTTCCTGAAGAGTATGGCAGCTGGCATAAAAACTGATTCCTGGATCAAAGCAGTGGCTGTCAGGCTCCCTCTGATCACCAGGAATGTCTGAGTGGAGCAGTGCTTTTAAAAATGCATCATTTCTCTCTATTTCTGTTCTTGTTATTCCAACCAGCCTTCAGAGTGGTGATTTCTAAGTGACCTGACCTTGACTAATAGGGCAAGACAAAGCTGATCTATGGTGGTGGTGTTCTTCATACTGGCTTTCTGAGGTCCTTAATGCAGGAGATACATGAGAAAACAACAAGTTCTTGGGATAATTCAGTTATATAGGGACACATATACTCCTGCTCCATCAAACTGGTAGTACAAGCATACTTTTCTTCAGTAAGAGACAGCAAGTTTTGTCAGTAGTAGGTTGGTGAATTGTTGATCACAGGGTGGACCTCACTGTTCTGATTGTGGGCATTTTGTCTTTGTAAATGCATTAACTTATGTATTTGTATTTATTGAAGACCATCCCTGTGTGCTGTTAGCCCTGCTGTATGAACAGGGGAAGGCATGGGATGGGAGTGAAGCCTCCCCTGGTTACATGGGCTCCTTTGCCTTGGGAACCCAAGTGGTTGGCCCTGTTGAAGCTCTGTTAGATCTTGAGTGGTTTTCTCCTTACTCTGACTACGTACCACCTGGATGCTGGATGTGCATTTTCAGCGGGCCTGAGTTTGTTAACACGCAGCCACAAGGGGCCTGAAGGGGTTTTTTGCTCCTCCCTCCTCATTAATAAAAGCAGTCACCGAAACTCTCCTCATGTGAACAGAGCAGCAGGCTCTAGCTGAACATTTAATGTACCACAGACTATTTTAAGGGAAGCAAGAGTAATACCATGTAATACTGTGAGGCCTAAAATAGAGCATGAAATTAAGGTTAGTGTGCCTGACTGTTTCACAACATGGGCAATGAGATTTTTCTGTACAACACTCAGATAGCATTGGCTGAAAGACCAAGAGGGCAGCATGTATGTTAGAAGGCATTAAGCATGGCATGGCCACTCTGCAGAGGTGTTGGTGCGGCCTCCCCTGCAGCGTGCTGTGCAGTTCTGGGCTCCATGACCTAACAAGGAGCTTAATTGGAAACAGGAGTGCATGCTTCTTACAGCATGCTTCATTTAAAGCAAAACCAAAGCTTCCCACTGCTGAGTAACCATGGCTTGTACTGTAACACTTGTACTATTGCATGGGCAGCATGGTTTCTTACCCTTCACATAAGAGAAAGATCCCAACTGAAAGAGAAAAGTCCCTGGGCTATTGCATCTATTTTTTGCGAATTAGAATGTATTTGAACATTCTATTTGAAGAGAGATATTTTACTTATCATGCTCCTGTATTTGCTCCTGTAGCAACTTCCTGGAGCAGGGTTGTCCACGCAGAGAAACAAACGTTTTTAAGCATTATCTGCTGAGTTACAAAGATTAATAATAAATGTTTTATATGGAGCATATAAGATTGGATTTAATTTGTGTGGTCACTAACCACATACAAAGCAAACTGCAGGTGGATCCTGCTGCATGGTGGAGCTGGGATTCCTGTGCAGGTGAAGCAGGGGTGCTGCTGTCCCGTGGTGCCCAGAAGCCCAACTGTGCTGGTGCAGCTGAGCACGTGGCCTTGGCTCTGTTGGCTGCATGCTGTGCTGCTGTTGGACGGCCCCACTGGCTTTGTGGAGTGCTGTAAGGCTTCTGCCTGTGGCTGCAACACCAGTACTTTGAGGACACTCTTTGTGTTGGCTTTGCCGTGCTTGAATATTGGTGAAATGAAAGGCGTGCCTAAGGAGTCCAGGGATTTGTAAGATCCTGCCCAGAGTTCCTTCCAACAAACAGCTGAAGGCAGGGAGCTCTCTGGGAAGGTGAGGGAAAGCAAAGGAGCCTGACAGAGCACCAAGCCATCCATGGACTTGCTGCAGCTTCTGGGATCCCTTTGTAAAGCTACAATTAAGATTTTGTAATGAGTTCACAAGAAATCCAGGTGCTGGGGATGTGAAACAATTACCATTTGACACGATGTGAGGTCTGTTCTTCAGTTATTCACAGAAAATGTCATTTGATGTTGCTTCCTTTTTTTTCACTCTGCAGATGTGGGTGGTGGCAGCTCTTTCCGATCTCACACAGATGTTGGCATTGTCTATTGTTGCAGGGTGTTGGTGTGGCTTTGCTAGGCTGAGGAGGGAACAGTTGGTGTGTGTTCTCAGAGCCGCATTAAGCACAGCTCTGCGAGACAAGGGGCTGCCCAGCTTTTCTTGGCAGGATGGGCACAGGTCTGTCAGTACAGTTTTGCTCCAGGGTTGGTTGGATCTTCAGTCTTGAGGCCTCAAAGGATGTTCCTGACAGTGCATTCCCTCTGGTAATACAAGTGAAATAGAAATAATCTTTATTCCGATATCTAGAACAAATGAAACACCTTGAAGCAAAATGCCACCTTTGGCATTTGTGTGTGGATTGCCTTCTTCCTTCCTTTGCTTTCTAAATTGCTTATGAGAATTTCATTCAGAAATGTACCTGATTTGGGAACAACACTTAGTATAAATGCATGCTGTTATTAATTGATTATCTTCTAATAGATCTGCTAGTAGATGAAGTTGTTTATGACTTGTGCCTACGACTTATGCAGACGCTGGCACGTTTCATAAGTCAGTGCTGGCTATTTTTAATTTGAAGAAGCAGTTGAGCAGTCTGTGGAAGGAAGTCCCGTTTTGCAAGCCTGGACACTGAGCAGATCATAACAACAGATATTTGCTGCTGTTCTTTGTATGTTACGTCTTTTAGATCAGAAGTAATGTAGTTGTGACCAAGAAATAAATGTGGACAGATGTTTTCTGTGTTCTGTTTATTCTCTATGTGTATTGCTGTGGTACTCTAATTTTGTTTCCCTTATTTTTATTCTCTCAGAGAAATGCTTGAATTCCTATGACTTTTTTTTTCCCCTGTTCTTCCATTCACATGTGATAAAGTTGAGGCATAACATCCTCTTGCTTAAGGAGTGATGTGTGGTTGGTTTATATCTCCTAGGGAGTCTGTCCGGTGTCTGTAGTTTTGTTTTTACAACCTCTTGTTACTGCAGAGAGAGCAGGAGGTATCTGTGATCTGGAAAAGATTGGTAGTTGGTGGATGGATCTTGCAGCTACCTTCATGCTGTAGTTTTACCTTTCATCTGCAAGTATTCCCATTTAAAAAACGACCTGACTTAGTCCTTTTGTCAGCGTGCTAGGCCGGTGGCAGGTGTGAAATGGTGAAGGCAACATCTGTGCAGCTGCTTTCCTGATGCATGTTTTTATGGACACTTTCTTGGCAGAGGGTTGGGTTACTTCTGTCCTTCATCTTTTAGCTGCTGTCCTTGGAGCAGCCCAAATTGTTTGCGTTAAAATCGGCATAACTCAAAAATAGTGTAAAATCAATATTTTTAATTCTTGCATAACATGATTGGATCAGATCAGCTTTAATAAAGTTCACAGCAGATGAGCCAATGTTTGAATCAAGGATCAAAGTACTTGGTGTTAGATAAGAAACTTTAAAGTTATGATTGGCTCATTATTAACCTCGCTGGCGTTGTCTGAGTGCAGAACTTACTCATTTCAGGCTAATATCCCTTCTTTGTAATGACAGTTATCTGTGCTCTGTCAGCTCTCACTGGCTTTTGTGTCCAGCCCAAGCAGAGCTGGCAGCATTTCGAATGCAGGATTTCCTGCTCTTCACTATCTAGATTAGAGTTCTAGAAGTGTATTCATTTGTAAGACATTTTTATTGTCGTTAAAGTGGAGATAAAAGCTTTTGTACACTCATTTATACTAATAATATTTGTCTATTTTGTACACAGAAGTGAATATATATATATATGTAAATATACAGAGGAACAAATGTACTTGGTTGCAGAAGCCAAGTATTACAGTGAAGGAGAATTGCTACCATTAAGTTTGAAAAAAGTGGATTTGATGTTTAGTTGTAGTAATTCCATGTGCCTTGTTTAAGCCCTTGCTAGTGATGACAAAGTTGTCTTCCCTTGAAATGAGTCAGGGAGAGACAGTATTTCAGAATGAAATTGCAGCAATATTGGCATGAGAAAGTCAGAGCATAGCAAGTGTTAGGACCTACGTGAGAGCTGCTGCCTGCAGGCTCACCTGCACTGAGCTCTTAGCTTCTGTACGAAGTACGCCTTGCTGTCAGCTTTGCTTGTTTGTGGAATGAGTATGGATAAAAGTGTGTACCTGGACAGTCATTGCAGTGCAGCTGAGGCACAATGCCTTGTGTCAAAAATCTAATATAAAAATATTTTGCTTGATGGAATTGATTACAATAACTTACATGTATTAGTCTCTCCTATATGGGGCTTCTTTACCATGTGTGGCTTTGGATATAATTAATGTACTCTTCAATTTCTTCCTGTAACATGAAGTAATTATTTTAATGTGAATTGTTAGTTTCTGTATTTTGTGCTAAGGGAAAAGGCACAGTTAGCATATAGATTTGTGATGGTAAGCTCTAGATGAACTGTCAAGGGTGGTTATTCCATATGTGAATGCCTTTGCTGAATTCTCTTCATGTATGTTGTTACAGTGGCCTCGTGCTTCTATTTATGACTTGGTTTTTTTCCCTTCCTTTTCCAGGTGAAGCAGGGGCTGTAGAAGGAAGACCTGGTGGCTCGCAATCATGCCGTTCCCCTTTGGCAAATCCCACAAGTCTCCTGCAGACATAGTGAAGAACCTGAAGGAAAGTATGGCAGTTCTAGAAAAGCAGGATATATCTGACAAGAAGGCAGAAAAGGTATGATTGGGATTTTCAAGTTGCTAAACACTAATTAAATGGAAGAAAACAGAAAGGAAATTTACAGCTCTTCGCCCTGAACCAGTTAGGATTTTTTTAATACTCTGATAAAGGACAGGCTATGATGTTCCTTTGAAATGGTGTATTTCGTGTTGCTTGGCTTTGCATTTTTATACCACTGGCAGCTGTTGTGATACTTAAAATATTTGTTTTGGAGTTGTAGGACGTTGCAGGTGTTAACAAGCAGTTCACAGTCATACAGTGTTCCCATGCTCGTGCCCACTGTAGTAGCTTTACTGCTGTGCTTCTGTGCTTGGCTGTGTGAGTGGTCACAGAGCAAAGTGGCTCTGTTAGCGAAACCAAGCAGCTCTGAGTCCCTGTGACTATCAGTGGAGTGTATATACTTGTATCTTCTCTTTCTCTTTCCTGTGAGCTTTTTCTTCAGCCCCCAAGAAGATGGCAAGGCGTAAATTTCTTATGCTACTGCAGTGTCCTTTAAATAGGGTGGTTTGCTACTTCAGGATCTGTACCTGTTTTTCAGGATCTCTACCTTGCAACAGTCGTTTACTTGTCAACTGGTAATCTTGATAGCTTCATTAAAAACTACCTGCAGATTCAGCCTGCATGCGGCTGCTTCCTACCTACCGACTTGTCTAAGAGGGGTTATTTACAGTTCAGATAAAGTTTTTCCTTCAAGCTCAGTACCAGGGCATAGATGCCAACACTTCTTCAAAACAAAAGAAAAAAAATCCCTCAAACTGAAGCACAAAACAAAATGACCCCCCTCCTCATGTCTGCCAGCTTTTGAAGCAGGTTATGCTATGCCCCTTGAATCCTCTCCCAGAGGTAACTGTTTTGTTAATGCCATTCTTGGCATCCTTACAGAGTCAAGCACAGGAGTTAGTCACAAACCTTTCCAGTATTTCTAAGCACAGTTCGGCCAGCCTCTCCACATTGTTTCATCCAGATTTGGCACTACTGCTGAAAGCGTAAGAGAAGCTGGATCTTAACTGTGTAGCAGTCTTTATCCTGTTACTCTGTAGGATCAGCATCTTATGCCCCAGTGCCAGGATGTGATGTGTTCCAGATTTCTTGCAGTGTACCATAGTGGTTTTTCCTAGATGCTTTTCTGTCTTGCGAGGACATTGTGGTCCTGTGCGAATGCATGCTCTTGTCTTGTGCTGTTCTTTATCCTAGCTCATGACAGAGCATTAGCACAAAAACTGGGAGGGTTTTCATTGGCTGCTGCTTTTCTTCTTTCTCTATTAAAGACATCTGCCATGAGAGGAGGGGTAGGTGCGTTCTGAGGAGTGTGAGAATGAGATTTGGCACTGCCTCCTTCATGTCAACCTCACTGTTAATTCCTGGAGATGTAGCTTGATGTTGAAGTCTGTACTCTTTAGTGTCATCTTTTTGTGTAGATGTCTAATAGGAAACAGGCCAGCTTCATTCCTTTGTGCGTAGCTGTGCACTGTTTCACATGCCTTGTTCTTGATGCTTTAACTACGGATTATTACATACAACTGGCTTCTTGCTGATCTTTAATCCCATACCTCCATCTTCTTTAAAGACCTCATTTATGAGCCATCTTTGACAAGAAATAATGTACTAAGCCTGTGTGGCTTCATCCTGCATTGTAAGAGGCTGTACATTTTGCACGAAGGAGGAAAGACAAGACAAGTTCACCAGGTTAGACGTGAAAAGGGTTAAATACTGACAATCACAAGACTGAGGTGGGTGGTGCTGGCCTCTGTTATCCTCATTACTCACAAGAGATCAGCTGGTGAATCTGAATTTTCACAACGCCCGTTCCTGTGTGTCCTTACGTGGGTTCTTCAGGAAATAATTGTTTTGTTGGCAAGCCAGGACCTCTGTGAAGGCGACTCTGGCTGTAGCAGGTTATCTCGGTTTCTTAGATAGTTTGCTGGTTTGACAGAGAAAGCTTTTCATTATATTACAAGCCAGTCATATCTTCAGAGGTCTAACTGATTGAACATTTTGATTTCATGCCCACTTTCTATCCAGTCTGTTAGTGCTTTTGTAGCCAGTCAGATAACAGCGGTGAGCTTTCAGGGCTGAGTATCATGCTGCATATGCAGTGTTGGTTTCTTTCTATAGTGAGAACACCCCTTTGGGTGTTACTTCTGTGCCTGTGTTACTTGTCCTACACTACCTTGTATCTTAAATGAAGTATACACAGTTGCATGTCTTTGTTACTCTTGAACATGCAGAATTTAAATTGTATATATAAATTAGACTATGAATACTTCAGCATTCGTTGAAGCGAACTGAACTTTTCAAAATTAATCATTTTAAGTATTTCTTCTACAAAATTAAGTTCATTGTATTGTTTTATACATTATTAGCTTCCAAAGACAAACCAGTGTTTTTCTACTGCTTTTAATATGCAGTTCAGGGTAGTTCTACAATGCAGTAGCAACTCAGTGCCATTCTGTTTTGCAGAGGATGTGCTCTGACAGTTTCCAAGCATGCTTGGAAACACAGATTTGTAAAAAAGAATTGTATTAATAACTTTCCCTAAAAATTAAAGCTGTAATTAATCACCATTTTGAATACCTTGGATTATTTGAAGAAAAAGATGTGAAAAACAGTAATGGTCATGATGCATCTTAGGTAATTATGAAAGTTTTACCCTGTAATACTGCAAAATGTGCTGTATAAATAGAAATCTGAAGCTTGAGAAGTGAATTCTAGCTGCATGTTAATCTATATGTTTTTGAACTGTGTGTGTACTGGAGAAAAATTGACCAGGTAATTCTCCAGGTCATTTTGAAACGTTGTGTAGGTTTGCAGTACACACTTGGAAAATGAGATTTGAAGTGTGCGCAGAAGCCAAACTGTACCTCAGTGCTGTCAGTGCCTCCCCTACTATGGCTGAGTGACTGCTGGCTGCAGTTTGTTACTTAGGACAGAGGGAATAGATGGCCATCTTTTATTCTATTTGAAGGTAACTTCAGAAAGTTGCAAAGACAGGTTCTTTATATCTGAAAAATGTTTAACAGAAATGCTGTTAGATTTTCTTCTCTTGCTTTCTTTGTCTTCAGAAAGGAAAAATCTTTCCATGTAAGTGGGACCTACTCATGAGCTATTACATTAGTTAGTATTTTATTTTCATCTCTTCTTCCTCTTTGGCTTACGTTAGCATTTATTTTTGTGCTGCCATTTCATTTAATTTGTGGCACACATTTACTGTCTTGAAGGTAAACATTTACTCACGTAATAGACTTGTTCTTCCCTACTCTCTGACTTTGTGTTAACCTGCTCACGACAGCTTCAGTTTTGGCTTTCTGGTAGTAGTTTCAGCCACATTGTTAACTCATGCAGGTTGACTGTTACAAAAAGAGGGAAAAAACCCAACAACACAGATTTTTGGCTGAAATTATAATTAAGAAAGTTACGGTCTCTCTAATTTAACCAGCTCAATTCACTGGACAGAATACTACAGTATGCTTCTTTATATGATTCCTCTGTCAGATTGTAATATATGTCATGGTGCTAGAGATGTAGATTGAGATTTTATTCAGTGAGCTAACACTGAAATTTACAAAGCAGTGAAATTTTACATTTGTTAAGCACATTTCTGCCATTAATTCATGGTTGAGAGAAAACAAAAGGTTAAGTACTCTTCCTTGCCAATTACTGTGGGCTTTGATCAACAACTCAAAGGATCCAGTAAGGGGCAAAGATTATTGGTATTCTTTTTTTTTTTTTTTTTTTTTTTTAATTGTTGGAAGTAGGGAGTGAAAAGACAGCCTTCTCTTCCAATGGAACCGGGCTTTTTGTGGCAGATGTCTGCTGACAACTGGTGTAAGCATTTTTTGCCTTTAACCTAGTGGCATTGATATACATCATCATGCATTTTACAGAACTGTATGCTGTGTTTTTGTAAGAGTTTCAAAATCCAATCCATTTAAATGGAGTTATTAAAATAGTATTTGCTGCTTTTGATAATTTTGTAGGCTAGAAAAAATGATCTCTAAACAGAGGCTCAAACTTATGAGGTAGTTTACAGTTCTTTGTGAACATTTTCATTAGTAATGCAGTTTTTGTAATCACATTCTCAATGTGTGCAGAACAGCCATAGGCTTAGAGCCTGCTGAGCAGCACTGGTTTGTAAGTAAGGTGAGTATTTTGTCATAAAACTCAAGTGTTGCTGCTGTACAAATCTAAATGAGGCATTGGCTAATTCAGAAATATCCTGGAGAATGGAATAAACCAAAGTGGTTTGTAGCTGTGAAGATGTGCAGCAAATCTGGGAGTGACAGTCATACATGTGACTGCATGGAGTCTTCTTTTTAAGCAGTACCTTCCTATCACTGACAAAAGGATAAAAACACAAGAGTTTTTGTTTCCTTTCCTTCCATTTTTAGTTCTGTAGTCTGACTTATCATCAGATATTGTTCATTGTCTTTGTCTGACACCACTGAATTTTAAATGGATGTCACAGCATTTTTGTTTTAGGCTCTGCCCCATGGTTGCTCCTCCTCAGTATTGATGATCTGTATAGTAAACATATACATTCTGTATATATAACATACACCCTGTTTATGTTACATTGGAATGTATATGATTAATTCCGCTTTTTTGAACTTGGGTTGGTTTTTGGGTTTTTTGTTTGTTTTTAATGAATTTCGTTGTGCATTTTGATTTTCCAGATGTTTTTTCCTGCCAAATGAAGGCAATTATTTTGGTATCTGTATATTAGGAAGCGATGCTAGGCAGCCTATACAAGCAATACTAGGTAGCCTTTTCTTGTCTGTCTTGAATTTCTAAATTAGTTTTTCACTTAACTCTTGACTTGATATTTACTGTAGCATTACATTTTTAGGTGTAACTAACTAAATTCCATTCTGCATCTGAAATACTTTTAGCTACAGGCATGTCCTCAGGGTTGCCATTGTCTGCTTAAAACAGCTCCTTGAACCTCAGCATTTCTTCTCCCCTCTTTTTAAACTGGTGTGCAGAGACAAACTACAGTAGAATTCTTTATTGTTTCTTTTCTTGGTAGCAGTGCTTCAAGGGTATCCCTGTGTAGCTCTGTGTTTGACAAACATTCATCTTCTTTTCCTAGCAAAGATTCATTTCTTCTGAATTATAAAGAAATAGAGCAGTTGTGTGGCATAATATGGCAAGCTGGCTTTCTCAGTCTGCTTCTGTAGGGGGTGCCATGAGTCAAAGCAGTCAAAATGAACACTTGCTTCTTGCTGTCTTACTAACAGCGTGCAGAAAATTCTGTGCAATTGAAATAAAGGAGAAGAGAACTGGAAATTAGCGAGAAAATGGAGGAAAATGTGGAGTGGAAAGTTGTGGAGGAGCAAAAAATGATCTAGAGTCTCCTTAAAGGTCACAGGATCCTTACTTACATACCTAGCAAAGCTGGAATGGCTTCGGCTTTAATAGAACATGGGTCATGCTTATGCTTCTCTACATATAACCCAGAGATGAGAAATCTTCTTCTGTGTCCCTGACGACACAGGCAATATCCAGAAAGTTCTCATTCTTTCCCTTTATTAATTTTCCATGTGCTACCAAACGAATGCTTTGGAGTCTATGCATACTTGTTGTCAGATTCATCTAATTACTAAAAATGAGTGCACCCATTGACCATTCATACCTTTTAAGCACGTGAAGAACTAATGTAACATGACCAAACCTATTATATATGATAATCATTTTTCAGTCTTTTATCCCCAAGCTATGCTATACAAACATATATATTTAAAATAGTTCTCCCCTCCAAGATAACTGCGTTTTTAAGGTTCAGAAGTGGATGTTTAGAAGTATTTTTGTAGATTTTTGTTTACTAAGAGATCTTTGCTTCCACTGCTAAGCGTTGCTCCAGTCCAGCAGAGCCACAGGCACTCCTTGCACTGGCTTCCCAATGTGGGCAGTCATTCTTGATGTCTTCTGGACTTCAAATGGGAAGCTTCTGATGCTTTCGTTTGCCCCCGTATTGAAGTTTTCTTTGGAAGACCCGCTCTTTGTGGGTCCTGCTGCCAGTTCGTTCTTGTGTACTGAGGGAACCTGAAGATTGAGTAAGATTCTCTTCTGGGTTTTTCTTTGGAAAGGAAAGAATTCATGCATAGTGACTGTGGTGTGAAGCTGGTATTTGCCAGGAGATCTACTATGTGCAAAATCTGCAGAAGGAGGGCAAGTGTCTCCCTGGGCAGCTTGCTAGACAAGCACATATCTCTGTCGTGTCCAGTCTGATCCTCTGTTTTACAGAATAGAAATGTTGTCCAATTCCTTTCATAGTGTCACTATTCTTTAGGAGATTTTTGAATGGGAAGCTTAGAGGCACTAAAAAAAAGAAGAGATTTTACTTTTGATAACTTGTTAATTAAATAGCTTGTCTTGTCTCTGCCTCTTTTTTTTTTTAATAGCACATAACAACCTTTCATGCAGAAAGATTATCTATTGTTTTCTTAACAGGTTGTCTTTTCGTGATTTATGGAAGTGTGCAGTTGATAAGAATAACAGTATGCAGCTACAAAGACAAATGGTGTTCTCTGTGCTCTAACTTATTTCTTTTTCCCCCCATTTTCTTCAGGCCACTGAGGAGGTCTCAAAAAACCTTGTTGCCATGAAAGAAATCTTGTATGGCACAAATGAAAAAGAACCACAGACAGAAGCTGTGGCACAGCTTGCTCAGGAGCTGTACAACAGTGGTCTCCTTAGTACCCTTGTAGCTGACTTGCAGCTAATTGATTTTGAGGTAAGAAAATTGATATTTCATGTATTGTATATTTTAAAATGAACGCATCTGAATTCCTGTCACTGCAATTGATTTTAAATATCTGTCAATCTACAACTTTTGTTTTCTGGCCAGGACAAAGCCAGGAGAAAGGGAACTAAATATTCCAAACTATCTAGGAAACTAAGCAAATACTGAATACAAAATCAGTCAATTTAGGCACGTAATCTGCCCAAAATGGAAGTAGATAAACCACTGATCCTGATGCTATGATTCTGTTAAATTATGGCATAATCCTTAATTATTGTACTAATACCACACTGAACACAAGCTACAGCACTTCATTCTGTGTCTATATTCTCATCTTGTTAAATTAAATTACTTTGAAAAGAAAATGACCATAATGTTTTTGAAGAATTTTAAGTATTTGAGGTAAAGCTGTTTGTTTTACCAAGTCTTCAGTTCTTCTCTCTTTAGAAATGATGCAACCTCTTTCTTTCTTCTTACTGTTTTTTGTTTATATGTTAAGAAACCACAGTATTTTATTGATTACTTCAAAATAGCAACACTTATAGTCAAATATGTCTCTATACAAACCTCTGTCTGACACTTGTGATCACATCACAGAATCACAGAATTGTAGGGGTTGGAAGGGACCTCAAGGGATCATCAAGTCCAACCTCCCTGCCAAAGCAGGTTCCCTACACCAGATCACACAAGTAGGTGTGCAGGCAGGTCTGGAATATCTCCAGAGAAGGAGACTCCACAACCCCGCTGGGCAGCCTATTCCAGTGCTCCGTCACCCTCACCGTAAAGAAGTTCTTATGCACATTCGTGCGAAACTTCCTCTGTTCCAGTTTCTGGCCGTTACCCCTTGTCCTGTCTCCACACACTGCTGAAAAGAGTCTGGCCTCACCACTCTGCCCCCCACATCTTAGATATTCATAGACCAGGATCAGGTCCCCTCTCAGTCGTCTTTTCTCAAGGCTAAACAGACCCAGTTCACTTAGCCTTTCTTCATAGGGGAGATGCTCCAGGCCCTTCACCATCTTTGTGGCCCCCTGCTGGACTCTTCCCAAGAGATCCCTTTTTTTTTTTGTACTGGGGAGCCCAGAACTGGACACAATACTCCAGATGAGTCCTTACCAGGGCAGAGTAGAGGGGGAGGATCACCTCCCTCGACCTGCTGGCCACGCTCTTTTTAATGCACCCCAGAATGCCATTGGCCTTTTTGGCCACGAGGGCACACTGCTGGCTCATGGCCAACCTGTCGTCCACCAGGACACCCAGATCCCTCTCCGCAGAGCTCCTCTCCAGTAGCTCATCCCCCAACCTGTACCAATGCATGCAATTATTTCTCCCCAGGTGCAAGACTCTACACTTACTTTTGTAAACCTCATCTGGTTTCTTACTGCCCAGCTCTCCAGCCTGTCCAGGTCTCGCTGAATGGCAGCACAGCCTTCACGCGTGTCAGCCAATCCTCCCAACTTCATATCATCAGCAAACTTGCTGAGGATGGCCACTATCCCCTCATCAAGGTCATTGATGAAGATGTTGAACAAGACCAGACTCAGCACCAACTCCTGAGAAACACCACTAGTTACAGGTCTTCAAAAAACATCACATAGGATAATTCAGTTCCCAACTCCATAGAGAGAAATCATACTATCTAGTTGTAAGGAATTGCAGTAGGGTTGGATTTTTCTGTTTTCCCTGAGGTCCCACAAGAACTGTGTGGCTCTCCAGGAAAGGAGCCAAAGCGCATGTATTGCACTCCACAGCCTTGACCATAGAGGCCATACCACTTAAGACTCCTTAAAGACACTATTGTTCATAACCAAGTTGTTCATGATGCAAGCAGAACAGTTTCAAGTCCGTTTCAAGTCCTATTGTAGTTTGGCATTCCCCAAATAATAACTTTCTTCCCTGTTCTTTTCCTCTTGCCCCTCCACCCCACCCATAACTCCTCTGATTTGTGTTTAATTGTAATATGGTTGTTTTTTTTCCTCTACCCACGCAAATGTTTACAGCAAACATAAAACATTCAGGCTGTTAAGTAAGCAAGGAGACCTGGGAAAGTTGAGATACAGTGTTGAAATATGACAGCCTTTAATTGCCAAAGAAAGGAAATCATGAAACGTCATCTGGATTCTGCTGACCTCTAGATTCTTATCAGCTTCATGTTTACTCAGCTCAGTTTTTAGAGAAGGAAACATTCATTATCTGCTCGTGATGAAGAATGATAACAATTTGTACAAGCTCGCTCTCATTAAAGAGAGCTATTCATTTTATTCTAAGGGGACTTTAGAAGATTGCAAGTAGTTTCCTGCTTTAGACTTTCTGCTACTTTGTTACACAAGGATATTATCTTTACCCCTTGAGAAACAGGTCATTCACCTTGCTTTCTAGGCTGGGCCTTGTCTGCTTTTCAAGGATGGGATCTGGCAGACTGTCCAGCTATTGTTTTTCTTAGATTTAATGTCAACACACCTGTGCCCCAGACCTGCACTAGCTTCTCATCTATGACAAAGTCATCAGATGCTGGCATTCATATCGCAGAACTCTATGATGTGGAATTTTCTGTATTTGAAATGATTTTTCTATTATAGAAAGAGAGAGAGAAACTATTTCCTGCTGTTCCTCAAACTTGAAGGTTTGGTACTTCCTTTGCCTCTCTAAAGCTTGACATTATTCAAAGATGAAGGAAATACCATCTCTTTTTGGTCAAAACTCTGTTCTTCTTCTCTGTAAGATGTCTTTGGTGGTTGTTGAGCTAATAGAGAAGGAACCATTTACTCAGACTCTTGAACTATCTCAAATGTACTTCAGTGTGAACAGAATGGTTAAAAAAACAAAAAAACACTAGCAAAAACTTAATGTTTTTTAATCTTGTAATTAGACACTATGACTGTTGGAATCTTGCTGGGTATAAATGCCTGTTTAAAATGATATTTGTACCTGGAAGTTTTCTT
The DNA here is from genome assembly GCF_905368555.1 of Meleagris gallopavo. Lineage (NCBI taxonomy): Eukaryota > Metazoa > Chordata > Aves > Galliformes > Phasianidae > Meleagris > Meleagris gallopavo. Next base: position 4,777,624 of record NC_139414.1, on the reverse strand, counting down.
TCCAAGTAGAGCATTGAACAAAACCATCTACTTAGCAAAGTTAAGGAGTTTCCAGATAGATATCTCCCCACTGATCTGTGCTAGTGTGCCCATAGGAGAGATGGCATCCCTTGCAGAATTGTATTCTTTGTTCTTGCTTTTTTTGAAATGGAGAGGGGGGGGAACAAAAAGGAAACAAAAACGCCTTTTGCATGAGGGAGCCTGAATCCTTCTGCTGGGAAGACAATGGCAGCACAGTTGTACTCTCACCTCTTGCAGTCGTGACTGCTGGCACAAGGGTTGGTGTCTGTTTGCCCTTGTTAGCCATGAGGTCACTTAGCAGGGCATGATGCTTAACAATAAGTAGGCTTGGGATTACTGTGTACCACTGTCAGTTCACTTAGGTGAATAATAAGGAAATGCTGTTTTTGCTGCTGAATCCAAAGGAAATTGTGAGATGCAAAGCAAAATTGGCAACGTTAGTGAATGAGAGTTGATGACTATATGATGTGGAGGTTGAGTAAAGCAGTTTCTGGAACACTGCTCTACTCAGTTCAGAACAAAGAGTGCTGGTGTTACTTTGGGCTGGCTTGCAATGGAATTGTAATTGAGAAAACAAGCATTTACAAACAAACTCTTATATCCTGAAAACAACAGTCCCTCAAATGCTCCGTGGTAATTCACAAACATGCCATTTGTAAAACTGGAGCCCTCCTACGTTTGTTACAAACATTTGGGGTTTTTTTTCCTTACACAATCTTCTTTATGTTGATTAGAAAACTGAACTAGTTTTGAATAACTGCTGTTGTTTCTTAAATGGTTGCTAGTTACATATACCCTGAATTTTACTTGATAACTTACTAATGCAACACGTGGAATTAATAACACTGGGTAGATAGAGATTGTCCAGAAAAATGGTTTGTGTATGGTCTTTGTGTGTCTGACGTTCAGGAATCCTTCCTCTAGAGTTGCTTAGCAGTGTTATTTGCAAGTCCAGGTGTAGCACAAGTTTGCCTGGCATTTTTTTGGATTACAGCTAACAGGACGTAGCCTTGAAGTTGTCTTTACAGCAGTTTCAGATTGCAGGTTAATTGCACAAATCTAGCTTTTAAATGATGTATGTGAATGATGGAGAAAGTGCTCGTGTTTATGATCAGCTTTTTGTCCGTACCAGTTTGGCATCTTTAGCTGTTGTTCTGACAGTCTGAGAAGTAAATAAGAAGTGTATATATATTCAAGATAATATTATCAACTACTTTTATGCTATCTGGTGCTAACATTGTGTGTATAATTTGTGCTGAATTCCAGCATCTTGTTCTCATTCATGCTACTGTGTCTGCTGAAAAACTTGAGACTCGTATTTTAGGTCAGTGGATCAATTCTCTTTGTAGTTCTTATTTGTTTGTTTTACCTCCAAAAGGGCCAGTTTTAAATAGAATGTTAACACTGCAGGCAGAAGTGCCTTACCAACAATGGGTGGTGGCATTGTGCCTTCCTAGAAGAGGGAGGAGGTAATGGAATATCGAGGACATGCACTTGGAGGCAGGAGCACAGCTTAAAATGTTGTTAGCAAAAATAACCTCCAAGCAAGAATAAAACAAGTTCTGGAGACCGAAACTATGCAGAATGTCAGACGAAACCTAAACTGGCTTTATTTCTTCATGTAATTAACCTGCAATCTGGCTGAACACCTGGCTGCTAGATTTTAGAGCACTTTGACGTATTTCAAATGAGTATAAAGAACAGAAGTAGTATTTAATCCCACTAAGATCGGACTGCAGAGGCTGACTGAAGTGCAGAACTCACAGTGATATGAATGCATAAGATGATAATGAGTAATTCCTATTTGAATGGTGGACCTGAATACTGTATTGAATTGCATGTGTTTTTGCCAGGGCAAAAAGGATGTCGCCCAAATCTTCAACAACATCCTCAGAAGGCAAATTGGTACAAGAACTCCCACAGTTGAATACATCTGCACTCAACAGAATATATTGTTCATGCTATTAAAAGGGTATGTATGCTGTGAGGCATAAATATACTTTTTAATGAAGTGAGAAGTTTTTATAGTCATGGAGAAGCACTGAGTTCTGAAATGTTTTTTCCTTCCTTTGCAGCATGCTTGATTTTGTTGTCTAAGGGCTACTTCCCCTAGGGAAAGTTTGAGTAATAAGCACCAGACGTATACTTCTGCATGATATATGACTGAAAATTGAGAACTGATAGAGACCCATATTATTCTTACTGTGGTATTGTAAGCATTCTCCTTTTAGCATACTGTATGATTCCACTTAAGTTATTTCCACTGAACTTACTCATTAATCAAGTATCGGGTGGTGGATTTGTTTGGGTTTTTTTTGTTTGCTTTTTCTTTTAACCAGTGTACTTTCCAGTTTGCTGTCCTATTCCCTGCTCTTAGCTTGTCTTACACATGTTATTTGTAGTGATTCATATTCCTGTAGTCACAGGACCAAACAAAGGATGACTCAGGGTACGCAGTGTGTGCCAGGCTACTCTTTCTTCCTCTCTTCTTACATTTTTTCTGGTGCTGGGTGTTGGAGAGCAGCGCCATACTGAAGACATGGTTGCACACCTAGAATTGTGGATCTCAAATGGGAAACCAGAAATGTATTTTCAGTGGTTTCTTGTTAAAGTAAGATTTTCTTAAAAATTGGCAACGTGCTCTCTCCATATAAAAATAGTTGCTCACATTTCTATTAGCATTAATACGCAAACTTTGAAAATTGGTATCCCAACGTGTTATTCTAGGATAGAATGTTCATCAATATTTAAAGAACAGAACAAAACAGAAAAAACTGTTCTTGAAATGTTCTTTCAAGTATTCATTTTATCTTCTGTGATAAAGCTGCTGGGTAGGGTTACTTCAGTAAGCTTCTGTGGGCTGCAGTTGGGAAGTACTTAATTCCACTGACTGGAGTAGCAGGGGGATAAAGGAAAGGGACGTGCTTTCCATTGAGACATTGGCCTGCGTTACAGTGGTAGCCCTGAGATGTGAAGCCAATCAGATATATGTTTAACATTTAAACAGGAAGTGCTGTTTTGTTTTTCCCTTTCCTTCCTCCTCGTTCATGGTAGCAGTTGGAGATGCTGACTGCGTTCAGTGTGAAACCTGCCTCCTACACAGTGCATGAGATTTTACTTTAATGCTGTGTAAGAAGTGCACTGCCAGAGGTGCTTTGATTTTTTTTCATTTTTTTTTCCAGCCATGATTCTGGGAAGAAGCAAGATTTTGATGGCAGAGGGACAAAATGACTGTTAATTGTGGCATAATATGAAAGAGAATATTGATTCAGTACTTCTTCAAAGCAATTTAAAATGAAGCTGAATTTGAGATGCAGGGAGATGGAACTACTTTCTCAGCATGCTCTCATTGAAACGTGACTGAATGAGGGCTGCAACACGGTTGTCCTAATTTTTATACTGTGTTGTCACTCTTCAGAGGGATTGTTGAAACAAATTCGTAAGTCAGGATATTTGAAATGGGCATTTAATTAGCTTTAATGATTGCAGTGTTACATCTGGTGTCTGAGTCAAATTTATGCAAATTTAAGCTCTGTGGAGACTTACAGAAAGTCCAGTAGATTCCGAATCTTCATGACAAGTTAAATAGGAAAGTATAGCAACATTTAATGTGAAAATTGATTCATAAGCAAATGACTTTGTATGGTAATTTAATTAGTGCTTAGTACACATAATGATGCGTTGCTCCAGAAGTATGCTGGTGAATTTAAATCAGCTTCTGATGAATTGGGACCAAGGCCTTTTTGGGTGGGAGGTGAAAAGTCGTATAAGAGACTTCAACTGTTCCAGATGTTGTGACTATCCTGTGGATCAGGATAGCTGATGTTGCAACTTGCTGAGGTTAGAATTTGGAGGGCAGGCCCACTTTCATCCAGTTTCTCGCTACTAGTGTGCTTGGGAGCACCAGGAGCTAGTAGCAAGCACTGAGGTCTATTTCTATCAAATGGATCTTAGACTGTTGTGAGACTAGGGCAGCTGCTGTTGGTGTATGCTTAGATCAGCTGAGAGAACACTGTAGTTTGTATATGAACAAAAAAGCCTGCCAAGAAAGTGTAGCGACAATTTCTAAATGAAGCCATACCCACAGCTTCATTGTTTTCATCAAAACAGTGATGGGTGTGGTGGTGATGGGTTGATGGTTCAACTTGATGATCTTAGTGGGCTTTTCCAACCATAATGATTCTATAATTCTCTGGGCATGTTCCAGAAGATTCTTGTCAGAAGCTGCAGATACACTGCTTGGGGAGGTAAAGACTCAAGTGCAGAGAAAAGTGTTCAGTAATATCCTCAAATCAAGGGACACTGCCAGCAGCTCAAGCTGGAAGCCTGTATGCATAGATTGATGCTGGGAAATGGTTTTATGAAGGAGCAGCCATGAACTTATGTCCAATATTACTGATCATTTAGCATCAAAGCTGATAGTAAGGATAATCTTACATTGTTGGATGTAGCCATACAGCTTTCCCAGATGTCTGCAAGCGCACCAACATGAAAAAAACCACACCTGATTTTGAGTAAGAAGAAAATATTCTTCTGTCTTCTCATTATATAATGAGTAATTTGTGTTGGTAGTAACTGGGCAATAATGCAGCAATGATTTCAATAATACTTCAGATAAGTATTTCAAAGTGAAAGTTAATACAGAAACAAGTGTCTCTCTGAATTTCTGTTTATGAGATAGCACAGAAAATTGTAAATGGCAATGTAGCATTTTGAAGGTATCTATAAAAAACCTGTGGGTTCTCTGTTGCCTTTTTTTAAACAGGTACGAATCTCCAGAAATTGCTCTAAACTGTGGGATAATGCTTAGAGAATGCATCAGACACGAACCGCTCGCTAAAATAATCTTGTGGTCAGAACAATTCTACGATTTCTTCAGATACGTGGAAATGTCGACATTTGACATTGCTTCAGATGCATTTGCCACGTTCAAGGTAACTTCTGTACCATATTTAAATGATTTCTGTACTTTTCTGTTTCTACCACGTAGACTTAGATGTTGTGTGTTACATTCTTGAGCAAAGCAGGCGTACAGAGGGAGAGGAGAAGGCAAATAGTGGTGTGGTGCAAATGCTGAGTGGTGTTCTTTATTTCTCAGAATGTGAGACATTCCTTCAAATATGCATACTCTATTCCCAATAACTTTTTAAAGCTATATATAAACTGCCATCCATTAACACAGTACATGTGTTCTTTCATACCAGAGGACTTTAAATCTGTTTCCAGCTATGCAAGCTGCATTGAGTGCATTCAATGCTGATTCTTAGGGAGGAGCTCTTTTTTGTCCTAAAACAAATCAAAACCAAAAACAGCCCCCTAAAAACACCCCAAAGAAAACAAAAGTAGTTACAGGACTATAAGCATAATATTTATCCGTATCAAATAGTGGCTTCTTAACCTCTTGATTGTGTGTAGTTCTGTGAAGAGCGAGTGCAGCTTTGATTCGTGAATGTCATTCTTCAGTGCTAATTCTGCAGGCCTGTGTGAGATAACATAAAACAAAGCAGACTTTTCCTAACTGATGCCAAAGCCCTTAGGAATGCAGAAGTCTTGTATACCCACAGCTTATTCAGAATGTATATGTAACATATAAATATTGTAGCGAGAATACTGTTTTTGTGCTCTTTTACAGGATTTACTTACAAGACACAAGTTGCTAAGTGCAGAATTTTTGGAACAGCATTATGATAGGGTAAGCAAATCCATTTTATTATTGAGAATTCTGTAGTGCCGTGTATCTTCAAGTAAGAAGAATCTGTGTTTTCTTTCCTTGTTTAGTTGCCCTTTTGAAATTTGCATACAATATTAAACCAAATGAAATCAGTTATTTCTGCCAGAGAGATAAAAGTAAGCTGAAGACTTTGCTATTGAACATGAGAACTGTGAAGAGAGGCTTATGCAAAAACCTATTTCAGTGAGAACGCGTTTGTTCCACTAGAGGGAAGCCTTTCCCAGGCTATTTCCTTGTGTGCACACGTGTGACAACCAGACATGACAAGATCGTCCTTGGCCGCCTCCTGGGACTCCTGCAATTAATGAGCATTGTTCAGTACCAGGAACTGCTGTCGTTTATCCATGAGTGACATAACTGCCTCTAACACATTGCAGTCTAAACACTGAAGCCTCCTGAATTTTTTTTTTAAAGCATACACAGTCTGCAAATTTCCATCTCCTCCAGTTTTTTTATAGTAACTTGGAATAAGAGCATTTGTAGCACTTGAAAAGGTCTTAACCATTCTCTCTGTCCTGTGTTTAGTTCTTCAGTGAATATGAGAAGTTACTTCATTCAGAAAACTATGTGACAAAGAGACAGTCGCTTAAGGTAAGGCAGTTTTAGGTGGTTCTTCAAAGTTAGAGAGTGCCTTTAATTTCAAATGAGTTGGCTAAGTGAAACAACAAGTAACTGCTTTGGGTAGTATTTGATTTTTTTTTTATTTTTATTTTTTTAACTTGGATCTTGAGATTGGTAAATTTCCTATAGTCCAGTCCTGCTGTAATTTAGTGTCTAGCACACACCAAGTCATTTCTCTCTCCGTGCAGAAGTGACTGTATGGAAGAGTTTATTTCTGTTGTTTTTTTTTTTCTTCAGATTTTGTTCTTCCCCCTTCAACAAATTTTAGTAAATAATGTATTTATTTAGTAAATTAATACTAAATAATTTATTTACGTTTATACGTAAATAAAATGCATGTAATTTATTTATTAAATAATTGAATAAAGGGACTCACATGACATAATTAGCACAATACTAATCTTACATTCAAGTTAGTCAGAAATATTGACTATAAATATAGTATATATGCCAGTTTGTAGCAGGGGTGGCACTTCTGGGGTATCGTATTGTTCCTGCAGCAGAGCTCCTCACAGTGAGAGGTTCTGTGTACTTCATTGAGCTTTATGGTGTTTTGTTTGCTGGCATAAGTCTTAGAAGGTAAAGGAAAATTGGGTATGAAATCTTCTGAGGTTTCCACCTTTGTTCTGCATCCTTCCTGCACAAAAAAGGTAGTGAAAGAAGTACAAATATTTCTCATTTGAATTACCAACTCCCTTTTCTTAAACTCTTTCAGTTGATGTGTAACATTTTTTTAAACGGAAAAAGTAATGAAGTTGAGGGGAAAAAAAGCATCAAAAAGATGTATATTTTTAAAAATTTCAGTTCCAATTATAACAAAAGGAGAATAAAAGGAGATTTTGCAGTTGCACGTTGAGAAAAAGGGTGTTTGAATTCCAATTTTTCTGCTTTTACAGAGAGGTGTTGGTTACTCAGAGTGTTTGAAAGTACGGACAAGTTTTCTCATCTCTTCTTTCACCTTGTTTTTCACTTCTAGCTTCTTGGTGAATTATTATTGGACAGACACAACTTCACAATTATGACAAAATACATCAGTAAACCTGAAAATCTCAAACTAATGATGAACCTTCTACGAGACAAGAGTCGTAACATTCAGTTTGAGGCCTTTCACGTGTTTAAGGTAAATTAGAGTAACAGCTTGGGGTATAAACGTTTTCAGTGAACTTGAACACACTCATCTGATGTTGTGTATAATATGGAATGATGCGTTTGCTACAGAATTTAACTGTGGAATGTCTGAACTGGATTCTGCAGAGGGTATTGTGTCTAATAGCTCCCACAGCCTGAATTTACTTCAGTAGTAGTGTTTGATATCTGTTCTAATTTAGAAAATTAAAAGATCAGTTTTAGAATAAAACTTTTATTTACTTTCTTTTATTTTCTGTGTACATTTTGGATTATTGAATAATTAAAACATCATTGTAAGCTGTTGTCATCGCTGTTCTGTTGGCTAGGTTTGTTTTTTATCTGAGCCTCCTGTTTCCCACTATTATGCTGAATGCCTTTTGTTGTCTTGCAGGTGTTTGTAGCCAACCCTAACAAGACGCAGCCTATATTAGACATCCTTCTAAAGAACCAGACCAAACTCATTGAGTTCCTCAGCAAGTTTCAGAATGACAGGACCGAGGATGAACAATTTAATGATGAGAAGACCTATTTAGTTAAACAGATCAGGGATTTGAAGAGACCAGCACAGCAAGAAGCTTAATCTCCAATAAACCCCTATAATATTAAACCCAAATTCAGCAGTTGCTGTTAGATATTCAGCATCAGGCACTCTTATCGATTCATGAGGAACATTACTGCTAATCTGCTGTTCAGTGAACGGTTTTTGTTTTTCTTTTCTCTTCTTTAGTCCAAGTTGAAAAACATAGCTGCTGCTTTCTTGCACAATGTGGACTTTCTTGATATTTGTGTCATTTCAGAATTCAAAGACACTGCTTGTTTGATGAGCCCTGAAAAGAAAGATTCTAGGTTCATGAACGCAAACATATAGATAATAGTTTGGTTTAGGAAAGAAGGTATTAATGTAGTTAAGTAAAAGGTTGCATGCTTGCAAATCTGAATAAATCTGTATGTTTGCACTTACCTTGTTTGAGATACGAGCACAACGTGACCTGTGCATACCTGGCACCATAGTATAAGATTATATGCCTTGATTAAAAAAAAAAAAAAAATTGTGCAGTGCTTTATTTGTAATCAAAGGGGAAATGTATCTAAGATGTGAGCTTATTGGGATAAACAGTTGTCTTGCAAATAAACTGATATTGAAACTTAGCAACTTTTAAAAGAGTGAAATCTCAAGGTTCGTAAGGAAAGTGTATATATGCCTTTCACTGCTTTCTAGATTTTTTGGACATGATTTGATTTTTCTGAGAATTGACTTGTAAACTTGGAAATATGTTCTGAGGGGTTTTGTTAATTTTGCTTTAAAGGTATTTCAGACAGTAGACCTGGCAGTGACATTTTGCGTTTCATTTCAACGATGCTTGCTGGTTTCTTTTGTATATAACTCCTAGGCTGCTCATTTCTTTAAAATATGATTTAATTTGTACAGCAGAGGAATGTTATTGTATTAGTCTGTAACTATTACCTAATATTGAGTTTTGCAAAATGAATGCTCATATGTAATTGAATACTTCAGATCACATGGAAATGCTGATTTAACGATCGTAAGTACTGCAGCATTAAAAGAAAAAAACCACCAACAAATTCTTTGTACTCACTTCTCTAACAGGGTGCCATCAATTAGGGTAGGCTGACGTAGAGAACTGGAACCCTTTCTGCTAGAATCTTACTGGATAATATTGGCCTTATTCAATGAAACTGGCGTTGTGCTCACCAGATCTGCAGGTGGCAAACATGATGCTAAATTAATATGGATTCTTCTTACTTCTGGGGAGCCTGCAGTGCATCGTTCCTTTCTTACAATAGTTAACTCAGTACGTAGTTGTGCAAGTGAATGAGTTAATTCCCTCTGAATTCAAGAAACACGATTACATAGATGTCCTAGAATAACAAAATGATTTTCCTTTGTTGATTTTGTTCTTTAATGCTGCAAACTATCAGTATTTATAAAAACAAAAAACCAACTGATTTTGCACCATTTTTTTGTTACTGTGACCATACAAAAGGAATCTACTAAATATAGCTAAACAATGTTATTAAAGTTGTATTTATCCATCATATAGTAATGCTAAGATCGCAACCAACCAAGCGTATGGATTGGAGTCTGAAAGTTCAAATTCTGCATGGCTGAATCTGATTGAGAATGCTATAGAAAATGTTTGTTGCTTCCTGTCCTCTTCCTAATTAAAATATTTCGCAGTCAGCAAGATGAAACTCCTAAGTGATGTTTAAACCTATTTGAAAGCCTTCACGAGGGAAGTTGGGAAGCTCCAGAAAATTCAGTGTTTTCACCCAGTAGTTTAAAATTGCTCTTAACGTTTTAATTGGCCTTTTTCAGGTCCTTAATGTCCTTTGCAAACGGATTCATTTTGCCTAGTGGAAGGAAAAGAGCTGACTCTTCCTGGCCACTGCTTACGCAGGCAGGCAGAACTGGCCACAAGATGGTATTGTAGTTCACTACTAACAGATTATTATTTTCTTGGTTTATTGTAGCTGAGTGGAAGAAAACGTTATTGCCAAGTTACCATAAGGCTTCCTCTTTAGAAAAATGTAGAAGCGCTGAAGAGTTATGTATGTAAAGATGTGAAAACATTTGGACTGGGATATAGGTTACTCTATCTTAGGTCTTGGAAGTAATGGCTGAGGTAACTTCTTAATATGTGGTAACATTTGAATGTTGGCTTTCGGAAAGAAGTTGTATTAAATTAAAGCTCATTTGATGTGCTCTTTGTATTAAAAAAAAAAACCCAACTGTTGTTCTGGAAGTGGTTTCTTATCTGCTGGAAGGCTTAAGGATATTACTAAAACTTATTTAAATGTGAGTGGTTTTTGATTTGTGCTTTTTTTTTTTTTTCTTTTCTTTTTAAATAAGAGATGTACACAATTGTAATTCTACTTCCGTGGTAGCATTTCATTTCTCCTGAGGAAAATGCGTTTCTTATCCAAAAAAATCTGGCTGGCCCCATAATTTAAATTGAAATAAAATTTTGAAGAAAAAGGTGTGTTTTGCTGTGTTTCTGAAGGTGGTGATGTTTCTCATGGCTGTGAGTCTTTGTGTCTTTGTCACCTTAGAGTTGTTTAATGCTCTCTCTTTTACCTATGAGGTCGTTTGAAATCATGAAAAACTCCCGGTTGTAAAAATATTTGTGAGGATCTGAGACAAAATGCCATGTTGGAGATACGAGTTTTCATTAACTGTGAGAAGTTTTTCTTGCCTGTGCATAGTGGTATTTGCTGATTCTATTCCCTTTTGGCATGACCCAGGGCAGAGAAGCGATGCTGTGTCCTGTGTCACCTCCAGAGACAGAGCCTGACAGGATCAGTGGAGGTGAATACTGATCATTGTAGCTCTTTCTCCCAAATTTCAGGAGCAAGAGCCTGTGGGACTGTCACTCTTTTCACTCTTTCTTTAGGAAATGCTCTGGTGTCTTTCCTGTGGAAGCTGTCTGCCTCTGTTGCTGACATGCTACAGAAGTTCATTTCCTGCTGGGAAATAAATAATGGGTAAATGAACATACCCATATTGCAGACAAAAATGCTGGGTCAGTTACAGCCTGCAGCAGTGGCTTCACCTGTTGGAGCCTTTGTATAAAACTGCAGTATATTTTCCCTCAGAGGCTGCTGCTCGGTTATGGGGGGAAGGACTGCGTTATGCTGCACGGCTGTTTGGCTGACACAGCTCATGGAGAAAGGCATGGGAAAGCAAAGAGATGTGTTGACTTTGCACAATGTCTTTTCCCTGCAGAGCTGAGCAGAGGGACCTGGCACGAGAGCTGACGTTTGTGAGAACTGGAGCCAAAGCTGCCCTGGAGCACGTGGGGACGGGTCATGGACAAAGCTGTCTGCAGTAAGTTTGCCTCTCTGAGACCTGACAAGTTGTACCTAGCAGGCAACTTCATCCACCTTTCCTTTTGTTGCAATTCTTTTTCCTTATTCCAGACCTTTGCAGGCTGCTCAATTGAATAATTTCCCTGTCTCCAATGCTTTCCCATACACGGCTGGTGATAGGAGCTGGTGCCATCTTGTTGGGTGCACGGCTGCATTTTCTGTTGGTCTTTTGGTTGTTAGTCGTGATACTTCAGCTCTTCTTTTTCCAAAGGTTTTGTCCATTGCAAGGCTGTTCTAAGCATTCACAGAATCATAACCATAGAATGCTTTGGGTTGGAAGGGACCTTTAAAATCATCTAGTTCCAACCCCTTGCTGTGGGCAGGGACACCTCCCACTAGACTAGTTTGCACTGTTTCTCTTAGTTTTTCAGCATATGTTGTGTTCTTTGAAGGAAATTGTTTGTTTCTTGGAAAAAAAGATCTGTTCTGCTTCCCATTTACAGGCATCTGCTGATTTGTCTATTGAAAAAACAATCCAACAAAACAACACAAAGCCCTGAGTTATACAGCCCACGTATAACAAGATTTTTGGCAAGTGTGATTGCATTCACAAGAAAATATTGTCCAAAAAATGCAAGCTCTCTGTTAGAAGGCTCATACTAATTCTGATTAATACAGCAAAAGCAAGGACGTTTTTTTTCCTTGCTTGGAAGTGTACTGATCAGAACTGCTCTTCTGACACTCCTCGTAAATGGAGCGCTTACACTGAAGATTTCATCATCATCTGTTGCAGGAGAATTTTCCAGCTAGGCGGTGGTGAGGCTGTGTGACCCCAGTACTCAGCATTTCATCGGAGATGGGAACGTGTCACACATCAGATGTGACACTGGGCTGCCTTACGGTGTCCTCATGATGTTAAAACGAAGGGACTGAGTAGAGAGCGTGTACAGAAGGAAGGAAGAAAAAGATCGTGCTGTCATGTGAAGCTAGATTTCAGATTTTTGGGAGCAGCATCTCAAAAAAAAAAAAAAAAAAAAAGTATGGAATTAAGGGAAAACCTGCCCCTAAGAGAAATGAGAATATGTGGCAGGCTTGGGGCCATCCAGAGAGGTTGAGAAATACTGGAAATGTCTAAAGGTTCAGCTGGATATAAAGCTTAGCTTGCAGCAGCTGAATTTCTTGCCCTTTTTACATCTCTGGAATTACAGACTGCTGGGTTACATCAGTTAATATCCAGGTATTACATGAAAGCAGCATTTAAAGTTTAACAATAATATGTTATTACAGAAAACATATATGCACGTTTTTCTCAAAAATTGTAACTTGAGTAGGAGGAAAATCTCACAAAGGAAAAAGAATTCATTGGCTGAACTGAATGCTCATAGTGTTTCTCCAGGCTACACAGCAGCAAGGAAATCCAGTGGGCTTAATTGTGCATTGCTGTGTTTGCAAAGTGTTGGAGGGGCCCTTATGGTGTGCAGCAGTACTGAATTGGGTTCAGTCTGGTTGTAAATCATATCAGAGCACTGTTCTAGAAGGGAAAAAAAGCATGTTTCAGCCATGGTGATGGTGACAGTGGGCCACCTCTGCTGATGCAGATCTTTATGAGTATGGCATGCAGGCTCTTGCTCCTTGCTGCAAAAATGCATAGCTAATGGTGATGACTGTTGAAAATTAGTGTGTTGTAGCTGACAATGTTCTCTATTAAATGGTGGTGTTGTGCTCTTTGTATTGATTGTAGTTTCCATGGAAATAAACGCGAGGCATTACTTTTCAGTCTGAAAATGTTTCCCCTTTGTATCTTCAGAACATTGGAATGAACAGAAAGTTAATGTGGGGTAATTTCAATTTCGGAATAGGTTCTGGGTGAGTTCCCTTCTCCTGACCCAGTTTCTTCTGAGCTGTGTTTTTCTTTTAGTCTCATCTGGTATGAATTAAACTTCCTTGGCCACACATTGCAATCTGGTCATTAGTAACACATGGCAGCTGTGCACAGGTGTTTCTGTAGTTGGTGGTGTGCTTTGGTACAAGGTTTGTATGTGAAAAAGCAAAGTAAGACAAACTCCTGACATCAGGGAGTTACTGGCAGCTCCAGAGGCCCCAGTCCAAAAAATCCCAAGTCCTTCTTTTACTAATAAAGATCTGCAAACCTTGGGTGCTGCCAGTAAGGGTACTGATATGTAAGCTGGCTGCTTGCTCTTCAGAAAGAACACCAAAGCACAGTCTAGATTGAGAAAACAAAAAACAATGCTGTGCAGGTGCCCCCCAGGAAGAATTGTGGCTGTGTTTGTGGTCCCAGCAGAGCTCTTAGCATGGCTGTAACACTGTGCTGCAATGCAGACAGCAGCTTTGTCCTCTGTCTGTGGCTCAAGTAGCTGCACTAATCCACCTGTGGTAGCTGAACTGTTCTGCTGTGGGCTACGATGGTCTGTGAATCATCTTAATCTCTTCTGGTGCTCCCACTCCTTACTTCTGCATTTATACAGACTCCTATAAAGGATTATTTTCTGCAGCACTGTTTTCCATTACTTAATCCCTCTCGTACAGTGTCTGATTCTTCACTTAAAAAAATTCCATCTTTGTGACAAATCTTTTATCTACTGTGGCCCATCCCTTCCAGTTTCTGTGCCTTCTTTTTCATGGCCCTTTTCCAAGGGGCTCTGTGGAGCATCATGGGATCCAATTCTGAGTTCTTCAATTGCAGAGTCTCATATGAGTGCAGTTACTTATGTCTAATAATTTTTCCCAACTCTGAAGCTTGTCACCTGGTATCATTGCTGCAGACGATGTGCATTTCCTGTGAGCCCAGTCTGTGTACAACTGGAAAACAGCGACTGCACAAAGTGAGAGTGAATAATGACTGCAGCACATGTGGGCAACACTCTTGGACCAACGTGTTCTTCCATCCCCGCCACCATTTTGTGCTGTGTGAAGGCTGCTGGGAATAATGCTGTCTGAGGTAATGTGCTGGAGTGAGGTCCTTTAGCCTTTAGGGCTTGAACCTCTGGAGATGTGTGCTCTGCTTCTGAGAGGTCTGCAGTGTCCACGGGTTTACATTCATTGTACAGGGAGCTTTGGATTTCTCTGGGGAGGGGAGGGAGAGGAAGTCCACAGATCAAGGGTCAAAAGTCCTGTGATAGCCACAAGATGGTTTAATTTGATTGCTGTTTTCATATAGTGGAGGTCTTTACCTGTGGGAGGCAGAAGAGAAGTGAGAAGGCATCTCTAGGGGACTGGCAGCTCTGACCTGAAGTTCCTCATGCTTTGAAGAAAATTCCTGTGCCACTTTAGGCTCTTTTCTTTTTTTTTTTGGTCTCCGCAGTTGCAGAGGACATGGAGTCAAATTTGGGACAGTTGGTGGTTAGATCAGTTTCAGGGTTTAAACACCTCAGACCTGGGCAGGAAGTCTCTTGTGGCCACAGCATGCTATGTAGGTCAGCGCTGTCTGGCAAGGCACGCATTACTGGAGAAATGAACTTCTAACACGTAGCTGCATCGTGGTTGCAAGACAAGGAAGTCTGCAGCTGCTCTTTATTTCTCCTGATCAGGGGCATGATTTGGGTTGCTTTGATGCAGATGAAAATGGGAGGATTTCAGCTTTTTCTAAGCTCAAAGCCTTCATTGTCCAGTGAAAAAAAGGCATCAGTCAATCAGTCAGATGTGATTCAGATCACCCCCTTCTCTCCCTGCAGGGAATGTGAGGGTTGGTTTTACTTGGGTTCATTGTCCAAGCAGGGCATTATTCCCACTTTATTTCCCACTCTTTAGATCTCCCCTATGGAAGATCGTGTTGCAAGTACTGTGTATTTTCCCAAACAAAGTGATGTGCTTTAATTAAATTCCCTGTTTAAAATTCAGTTATTCATTAAAGGTACCTCAGAAAGAGGTACCAACCTTGGATATACAGTCCTCTGGCTGAAGAGGAGGACTAGGGGGGTATGAATTAGACATTTTTTCACAATTAATTTGAAAAGTGGAGAGTTTCTTGGCCAGTTAGCTACATAGGTGTATTCTGTTCAGCTGTTAATTTGTCTGAACATTTCAAGCTGACGCTGCTCTGTGCTGTTAGCAAATCAGCATGTGTTGGCCCCGTCTTTCTCTCCCATGGAGCCTGGGCTTTGCTGCTCACAGTTGGCTCTCACAGCTGGGGCTGAGCCTGAATCCAACCCCTGGTAGCTCCACGCTCTCCTTGGACCGGGTTGGCACCCGTTGGGTGTTCTAGGTTTGTGGATAACTTCCAAAGGGCTTTTTTGTGACAGACGCAAGCAGATAGAAAAGCTTTGCAAACTTCAAGCTGCTTTTATCCATAACAAAGCGTGTACAGTTCTCACCAAACAATAGCATGTTTATGTATTTCTGTGCTGCTGGTTTTTGTTTCCCACTGCTCGAGTGATCTCTGTGCTGAGGTTGAAGCTTTCAGGGCCCAGCAGCTCTCTGCCAGCAGATGTCTTCTCTGCTGTAACAGAGAGTCCCTGTTTCCTCCTAGCATCTTTCATCATCTAGCCTCAGCATAAAACATCCTCTGCTGTAGAAATGTTTCTTTTTCCCTTATCTAACCAAGGTTCCTTTGTCTTTGAATTTCTTCTTTTATATTCTCAGATGTAGGACTGGTTTGACCTTGTTTTTCTGCATCAGTGGAGGAAAACCCTCCTCAGCCAGTTAGAGAGACAAGAAAATTAGAGTAATCAGAAAGAGGGCTTTTCTTTCTCCCAGATTTTGATGGGCCTGGCTTCTAATGGTCTTTGCTCAACCTGTGTGCAGATAAGCAGCAGAAGGTGCCATGGTCTTTGCTTAGCGTAAGGAACATTGGGCAGGAGGTAGCAAAGGATGGTCAAAAGAAAAGGAGCAAAGATTACTTCAGACAAGTAACTTGGGCTAAAGAGTTTTCCCCAAAGAGAGAAGTGTCAGTGAAGTTGTAACAGCTTACTTGTGAAAATGTGAGCTGCAATCAGAATCCAAGTGTGCTTTGATATGGTTAAAGGTTTGAAAAAGCAAGGCGTAATTTTTTTGGTGTTGTCAAGACAGTGTAATCTCTCACTGTCTAGTAAGGTGTGATCAAAAAGAGATGCTGTCTGGGGGTGGCAACCGTGTTCTGGGCAAGTGAAATAAGTGACGTGTAAAGGTCAGAGCTCCCTGTTGATAAGATAAAGGTATTGAAAGGGCAAAAAGACCAGAGAAAACCAATTTCAGCTCCTGTGTCATTACAGCAGATGCTGTATGAAGTGGGTAGAATAGCTGAACAAAGCAAAATGGAACAAAGGCAGGATATTTAAAGCAAAATACAGAAATAAATGAGTCATGCCCTTTTATTAAAGTGGAGGGAAATAAATTTCTACCTCTGTTAATTTCTGAATGTGATATAAAAGCAGCCTTTCACAAAAAGAAAAAGAAATCCTCATTCCATTTCATTCCCTTTCACCCAATCAACCCAAACCCCTTTATTCCATGGAAGCTACCAATAATGTCCTGTTACGAAAAAATCAGTATTTTTTCAGGAGACTCAGCTTTAATCTTCCTTCATAATTGAAGGGAATGGGGCGTTTGCTCTTAAATAAACACATCTGTACTCACAAGTGTGTTGGGTACATAACAGGAATGGAAGCATGCAGTGCTGGTAACTGGGATGGTGCTGTATGAGGACAGCCAGGCTGTCAGTGAGCTATGGCATGGGTCTGATGGGTGGAAAGCACAGGTTTATTTGGAATAGATCATCCCCATGGAGTAATGCACTGATTTTGGGCTTTTGATTGGGTTTGGTGTTCCCTAGGGAACGTCTGACTTCACGAAAGCAATGAGTATTTGGGGGAAGACCTTTTCCCTTTGTTTTTCCGAGAGATGACTACTGTTGTTTGTTTTTTTTTTTTTTGTAGATCTATACTTCAGATCCTCTTATATGTGAAATGGCCTCCTTGTTCATCAGAAATAAATTCAAGAATTTGTTTTTCTGTAAGTTCTCATTGGATACACAGGATGTCCGGTGCTCACACAGGTGGTGCCTCTGTAGCTATTCATAGCAGAGTGGGCTGATGCTGCCCAGAAAGTTGGCCCCTCATGGAGGTTGTCCATATGCTCTGTTGGTATAGAGATAAACATCATGCAAGAAATGACAGTCCAGTAATGTGCACTGTGTGTGAGTGTAGGGATGTTAATGTTGGCATCATTAGTGCTTGGTCACCTAGGTGATGGATCTTGCTGCCATAGTAACCTAAAGGCTACATTACTCATCAAATATGAATTTTAGCAAACAGGAGTGACTTAAGGTGTTTGTATCTTCTGTCTCTCTGTAACTGCCTGCTGCTCTTTTAAAATATTTACAGGAATTGTAAAATGAGACTCTGAAGTGAATGTTCTGTTGCATTCCTCCCCTCCTTTTTCTTTCCTGGAACTGTGTCCTGGAAAAGACCCCAAACTTATGCTGAGTCATTGAACTCAGGGATTTTTTGAAGAATGACAATGCTATTGCTTATTTGTTGGCCTTTTCATCTCTTGCCTCTTTACTTTTCCCCCAGTAGGGAAGCTGATGTTTTGGTTTCTATTTAGGGCTGTTTGAGCCAACTTAGTACAGGACTTTAGGCATCCACATGGCTTTGTCATCTATGTACATGCGCCCATCAGCATGCTTGCAGCCACGTGCTGTGCCAGGGTCGTGTCTGGAAAGTCTGAAGTGTGTATAGGGGCAAGAAACAATGTGAAGTGTGTGTGCTTGAGAGAGGTTTCATAGCAGCCTGTTCTGGATGTTTCACTGCTGAGTGTTCCTTTGTCAGTCCCTTAGGACACAGATGGCTGCTCTGGCAAGTTGGCTGAGGAAACATCCTTTATGGCTGACTTCTGCAAGGGGCCAAGCTCTCAGTTTCTGGTCAGTAAGATCAATATGCCCACGTGCTGCAGCCCTGTTCATGGAAGTAGAGCCCTGTCACAGGAGTGTAGCAGGTACCATAAATAGGAGTGAGTAGCTACAAACCCTCTTTTTCCCCTAAGGAAAGCCAGCTGCTTTTCCTTAATCCTTTCGGAGATAAATAGAAGCTCCATGTTGTCAGCTGAATTAGTACCTTTATCTTAAAGTTGTCTACAATAGTGAACAACAGAAATAAAGGAAGAAGGAGCAACTATAATAGGTGGGAATTGGTAATGCTTCTGGCCCTGCACTGAATTGTTCATGCTTCTGTAGAACTGAAGCAACAGAAAGCTGAAGGTTCCTAGATTGGGTGTTTGCCTTCAGCTTCTTTAACACTTGAGTGAGTTTCAGCTGCTGAGTACGAGGGGGAGTGGGCAGATTACTCCCATTACTTAAAACCAAAAATAAAGTTTGGTACCCTTTTTCCTCTCGGTAATTTTCTTCTTATAGGGAAGGTGAAGTAACTCATGGGCAGATGCCTACCAGGCAGTTCAGGATTTGAAGGAATGCTGTTTTTGGTGCAGGTCCTCTTGAATTCGTTTTGTTCTTTTGAACCTGGGGCCTTCTGAGTAGACACATTTCAGTTATTTGTGGTTGGATCTGCTTGCTTTGGCTTTTTGTTGGTGCTGCAGAACAGAGGATACTTCCATAGCACAGGCTAGACCAATTTCTGCCTATTGCCAACTCTGAGCTTGAATTTGTGTAATAGGTGCTGATGCCATAAATAGAAGCATTCCTGTCTCTTGCAATGAAAACTTTTTGTCAGCCATGCAATAACAGATTTTTTTAAGTACTAATTATGTTCAGGGTATGTCTGTGTGTTGCTAGGAGGGGTGGCAGATTCTTCCTGTGTGATCCAATTTGCAGTGGCTTTGAGTATGACAAACAAGGTACTGGCAGTTTTGCACATGAAAAAGACCAAACGGAGGATGTCCAAGTGGTTGTTTGGCATGGATTCTCAGTGTGACATTTTTGTCTGCGTGTTTGTCTGACATGCTGGCCGTGGGTTTGATGCTTTGTTTTGCTGCTTCTTCTGATGTGTATTTTCAGTACTGGGTTCAAAGGCAAGAAACCAAGAAGTATTTAAAAAAACCTAAGGAATCAGGATAAATAAATAAATAAATACAAGGGTGTCTGCTGTGCTTTGGGCAATGACCCTGCGCTGGGCACAAATTTAAGTAAATACTTAAACTTAGAAGAGGCAAACAGGTATGAAAGGAGATTCAGGCTCTTTCTTGCTCAGTACTCCAGACTGTCAATATTGAAATTTCCATCTCCTAAGGATTATTGATAGCATTACAGTGTTCTGTGATACTTCATCCCTCTTGGGTTCAAGATAATGGTAATTTTCCAAGCATGTAACATAAAGCCCTGAGATGTTCATCATGATCTGCTACTTGAAGAGACAAAGCAGAGTCATTTCAGAGGACATGGCTGTCACAAAACACCACAGCATTTCTCTCTGAGCCTTCAGCAGCCAAGATCCCGGAGAGAGAACACCTTTTCTTGCCTTCTTCCCTGCCTACTGTCTTCTGGAGGACTGGTGGTGATGTTCAATGTCATGCTCCATTCTCTTCAGTGTGTTGTTTTACCCAGGCTGAGCACACTCACTCACTCCTAGCAAGCCCTGCAGTGGAAACAGAGGATGGTGATACTGCTCTGGCTCGTTTGGCTGCTGGCTTGAAAGAAGAAAACTGAGAAATAAGATGAAGAAAACAAGAATCAATTGGATCAGACTGCTGTGTGTGTCTAATGCTCAGTGAAACCAATCTGACTAACTGCTCCACCTGAGCTCTATGCATCTGATCAGCTCGGTGGAGGGCTGGGAGCATTTCTTTGGCTTGTGGTGAATTGTGGCTCAGCTCATGTCACAAGTGGAGAGCTGCCTGCTGTTGTCCTGGCTGGCTTTGAGGTTGAGGTTGCAGGCAAGCAATGTGGCAGAGACTCGTACTGCGGCTGGCAGGTGGGGTGGCCTTTGCTCACAGTATTGTACTTGCTTGATTCATGGGCAGGAGTTGGTGAAAGCTGGGGGCTGCTGACATAGACCAGTACACACCTCTTGAAAGTACCCAGCCCTTCTGTAGCTGACTAAAATGTGTGTTGCACTCAGGACTGCAGTTGCAGGCACACTTGCTTGGAGCCAGGCACCTGACACCATAGGAACTGGAGGCAGTGGTGCTTCGCTGCCTGCATCCAGGACTGGTGTTACCCTCATCCATACCAAGTAACTCCGTGTGATGAGTCTGGTGGCTCCTCCATGGCTGAGCTCCTCACACAGGAGCACGTGCCCACCTGTCAGACAAGACAGGTCTGCTGGCTTTGTGATATTAGTCCGTATGGTACGGGGGTTAGCCAGCCTCCCAAGGCTCCTTTCTGCTCTCTTTGCTCACAGGTCCCTGGCAGGAGGAAGCATCCTTTGGTTCAGCTTGTTGCTTAAAGAGAAGACGGGTGCCCTGTGCTTTTCCACTTCCTGAAGATCTTTCACGATGCCTCAAACCAGCATCTCCTCTGCTCTCCATTTCCCTTGCTTTTGTAATCTTTGTGTTAACACTTGCATTCAGATGTAAAGGTAAGAAATAGAGCCTTCCTGCTTCCTGGGCTTCCTCAGACTTGAGGCTGGAGTGCTGCTGCCATGCCGCCTCTTCTCTTCCTTTCTTTTCCCATCTTTTTTCACTTATTCCTATTAAGATTTTTTTTTTTGATGGACAGTAAACAACCAAATGTTAACAAGCATCCTGGCTCTGGCCACCACCAAATGGTTGATTTATTGTAGTGGTTCATGTCAAATCAATTGTGCATCCTTTTAAAAATGTACCTACTTTTTTTTTTTTTTTTTTAGATAATGACTGGTGGATGATAAGCATTAACTTCTTGTAGACTACAATTTATAAAAGAGGTACATCTGGGGGACCAGGAGCCTGCCCATTTCCAGGAGTGAGACTAATCTAGGATAATTCTTACTATTAGGAGAAAATTACTCTCCTCTTATCGTGAAGTACGTAATGGTAATACATTTCCTTTCACCTTCCTTGGTGGCCCAGTGTCCTGCTGCTGCCTAACCATCGGTTTTGTCTCCAAGAAGAGGAGAGAAGGAACAAAAGACTCGATCTGTGAGAGCTGTGATAGGGGCAGACGTGCATCCCCAGCTGGGTGCGGCGTGCCCTCCCACGAATGGCAGTGAATCTGCTCAGCTACAGATGAGCACTGTAACTTTCCATGGAAACTGCTGCATTGATTCTCTGCCTTTGGCTGCAGGTAATTGCTTTGCCTCTTGCAATTATTTGGGGTAACTAGAAGTAGATTGTACAAAGAGTAGTAAAATCCATCAGTGCATCCTCCCCTTTTGTGGTATCTTCCTTTAAGAGTGATTATTTCGTGTTTTTAGCCCAACCTCTGTCTGTGCTTTCTGCCCAGCTGATATCTTAGCAGTGTGGCAAAGGAAGGGAAAATGAAAGCTGTGTTCGTTTTTACAGCATGCTATCCAGTACAATCCCTTACTGGAACTGCAGTGCGAAAGCAGAATGACTTCAAAATTCACATTTTCTCCCAGCCTGATACAGTTATGGACCATTAACACAGTGGGTTGGATTCTGAAATAGATGCAGCCAGAAACAGACAAACAGAGTCTGGCTGGCCTAGTGTGGATTAAGGCAGTTTTCTTATGCTCCCTCTTTAATCATTTGATTTTTTTTCCCTACATGAAGTGGCACACTCTTGAAATGTGAAAAGAGACAAGGCAGCAGACAGTTTCTGTAATGAAGGTTTATAAAATTGCCACTGATCCATTACTTCAGAAGTACTGTCATGCTGCTGTGCTTAATGAAAGATCAGTCAAGTAAACTGTTCCTGGGATTCAACTTAATTACATGCAAGAGATGGAGACTCTGTTATCAAGGTCTAATAAAATATCAGATGGCTTTAATGAAGTCAGTAATGTGGCAGCTCTAAAGTGAAATGTGCTTGATTAATAATGGAAAGACAGTAGATTTGACTGAGGAGTGTTATAAATTCCACGTCAGTTCTCCACTGCAAGGTGAGAATCACCACCATTAAGCTGTATTGGTGAGAAACTTTGGGTTCATTGTCAGTGCTCATCCTCTAAGGCCCAGGCAAACGGGCCAACAGCTGGAGGAGATTTCCTACTGAAGGATTCTTTTGGCCATACTTGGCGTATGACAAGTAGGGTGGTCTTTTGTAATGCTTGCAAAGGAAGCCATTTATCCAGCTGTGTAATTGAGATCAGGAGATGGCTGTGACTGTCACTAAATACTAAAACATTAAGTAAATAAAGATGGTTAAAGTGTTTAGGCTTTGGTTTTGACTCATTTAATAAACACTTGGATGTCTTCCTGTACATTTTTTTTTAAATACATATTTTGGATTTCCAATTTAATCAGGAAGGCTTTAAATTATTTGCTGGGAGAGGGGATCCTCAAACCATCCCAGTTTGAGGCTGATGGTGGCAATGGATGCCCTGGGCCTGGGGTAGGATCAAAGGCCAGTAAGGCAGCACCTAAAGTGCAGGGTAAGGGAACTCCGATTGGTAAATCAGCCTCAGTGGCAGCCCAACGCAACTGCCTGTACACTAATGCATGGAGCATGGGGAACGAGCAAGAATAGCTGCAGGTGTGTGTGTGCCTACAGGGCTGTGATGTCATTGGCATCACCGAGATGCGGAGGGGTGGCTCTCATGATTGGAGCATAGGAATAGACGGGTATAAATTCTTTAGGAAAAACAGGCAGGGCAGAATGGGAGGATGTTCAGCCATCCACATCAATGACCAGCTGAAGTCCGTGGAGCTCCTGCCTGCCTGTAGCAGGGGAGTTGGAACTAGATGATCTGAAAGGTCCCTTCCAACCCAAACCACCCTATGGTGCTGTGGATAATAACTTGTCTTCCTCACCAGTGCTGCCAGTTTTGTTTGGGGTATTGCAGTTCTATTCACAAACACTGGGACTGGTGTGTTGTTTGGGGCACTTGTGCGTGCTTCCATTAATGCAGGGCAGCGGGCCATCAGCTGGGGCTTCCCTAAGGAGAATAATGCTTCTGGTGTAAGCTGTGAGCAGAAGGCCCCCCAGCACTCTGATGACAGTCTGGCATGTTTGATCAATGCTGCTTTCCATTTGGAAGACAAAAGTGGCCACAAATGGGAAGGGAAAAACCCGATTTTCTCCGTCTATTGACTTTAAGTTAAAGATCTGTGCATCAAGCTTTTTATGCTGCTTATCCAGATGTACTGAGAGCTTTCACATTGCTTTTATTTCATTGCGTTTCTGTCTCTTCTCGGTGGTGAGAGTGGGATGCTCTGTGCATTTCTTGTACTGAAAGCCATGTGCCAGGGAGAGCAGAGCCAGAGCAGCCTGAACAAGGGCAGGCCCAGGCCATGGCAAAGAGCAGGACCAGCAGCAGGTGGTGTGGAGTGGGGCACAGGGATTTCTGACCCTCTGCTCCTGTTCTGGGTCCTTCCTGGCTCTATCCAACACCATCATTTAGGACGACCATTATTACTGCAGTTAGGAGCCTCTCCTCTTGCATGGTCAGCCTGAGATGTTTGGACGTGGCTGTGATGCTCCTGGTGGTTCAGTGCTGTGCTGTCTGCGCTCCTGCAGTCAGGTGCTGCTCTGGAAATGCTCTCAGTGCAGGGTGAAGCTTGCAGTTACCACGCAGTGGGATGCTGGGAGGGCTGCGCAGCCCCACGCACCAAACAATGGCAAGTCAGCACTGTGTGCGGTCGTTGTGAGTCAACTCTGAATCGTTGCCAAAGGTGCCTTTTGCAAACAAAATTTGGCACTCGTTTATCAAGGGCTTGGGTTAGTAACATGATGTAAAGCACTCAGCTGCACAGTGAATCCTTCTGGATCAGAATAAAACGCTATTAATGAGTTCATTTATCAATAAATACCGCGTTTAAGTGGATGAAATCAATGTAAGGGTATTGCTGTGTTTTACCACCGGCAGCGCGCAGCTTTCCTCGCTGCCTACGTCTGCCCGGAGGCTGAGAGGGTTTCCTTAATGTGTTGGTTTTTTTCCCCCCTCATTCTGTTGTCTTCACAAAGCTGTCAGCGTTCGTTCGCTCCGCTCCGCGCGCTCCTCGGGCCGGGCACGGACGCGGCGCCCCTCGGGTGACGGCGGACCTTTGGCGGGCGGCTCGGGGCGGGGGCACGGCGGGGCTGCGGGCGGAGCGGCGCCTCCCCGGGGCGGTACCGGCGGCGGCGGCGGCGGCGCGGAGCCATGGTGAAGATCGGCGTCCAGCAGCCGGCCGCGGCGCTCAAGCCGGAGCAGGAGAAGGAGAAGGCGGCGGGGGGCGATGGGGCGACGGGCGCCGTGCTGCTGCCCGCGGGCGCCGTGAGTGCGGGGCGGGCGGGGGCTGCGGGCCGGGGACCCCCGGGGTGGCTCTTCGCGCCCCTCTTTGCGGCGCTTCGTGAGCGGTGTGCGAAGCGAACTTCGGTGAGGTCCGGTCTGTGCTCGGAAGGGCTGTCCTGAAAGCGTCGGAATGTGCGGATATCGGCCTGTGTGCCAAAGGGGTTGGAAGTTTGGGGAGGTGGGGAAGGGACGGGGCGGGATACGTGCAGTCCTATACGTGCACTCCTATGTGATCCGTGGGCAGTGTGGACCCGAAGCACCCTAGCGCATCCTTTGGTCGGGGTTGTTACTGTGGGGAACGTGGTTTGGGGTTTGGCAGAGGCGGTCAGGTTTCAGGGTGTGACATCTTGTGAGGCTCAGGGCTGGCGTGAAGAGGAGCAGAGCAGTTGGGGCAAGATGAAAAGCTAAGGATGAGAGCACGCATAGCTTCTTTCAGCTGTTCTGCAGTCCCAGCTGACACACAGAAGCCAAATTTGCTGGGCTGGGTAAGGGCTGGTGGAGGGCAGCGGGTGGTGGTCCCTGTGGCTGGAGCCTGAGGCAGCCCGGGATGATGCAGGAGGACAGATGTGCTTCTGCATTCTGAAATGCATGGAGCTGTGCGTGTAGTCTGACCACTTATTGAACCCCAGTATCTCCCTGACCCAAACCCTGTGGGGAGCCGTGGGTCTGCTCCGTTCCTGCAGCTCTGCAGGGCGTTCCCTGCTACTGGGAGCTCCCCAGAGAGTCGCTCAGCTTTAGAGGAGTTCACGAGGTCACCCTTGTGATCTCCCATGTCACGAGCTGGTATGCTCACAGCTCTCCTAACTGCACTGTCAGTGTCTGAGCGCTCAGTCTGATGTTAATCCAGCTCATAGAAGCCATCCCAGAACCTGCAATGGGAGCCTGGCTGACTGTGTTTTTGTACTGATTAGGAGAGGAGCAGAGGTAGGCTTCTTCCTGCCCTTGGTGGCAGCCCTGCGGGCAGCCTGGGAGCAGGGCTCACAGCAGACCTGGGTGCTGCCCCCCAGCCCACTCCCTGTGGTGGGAGCAATGCTGTGCAAACTCAGGACCTGGCTGCTTCTGATGAGCAGAGTGAGAACAGGGTTAATAGTACTATCATAGGAAGTAAAGGTAGCAGAAGCGTGCTTCCATCGTGAGTACTGCTAGATCCCTGCAAGCAAAGTTGCCCTGATTCAGGTTGTGACAGATGGAGGAAATTGGCTTAAGCAGCAAACATTGAATCACAGAATCACTAAGGTTGGAAAAGACCATAAGGTCACCTGGTCCAACCATCCACCCATCCCCACTGTGCCTGACCCAATACTGTGGATTTTGTTCTTTGCTTTCTGCCTCCTGGGGAACACTGTGTTGTTCTCTTAAGCCCACAAGATCTACAAAGGAACTTTAAAAAGTGAATTTAAAATGAAGACTCTAATGATTCCTTTATTCCAGCAGAAGGGCAGGCAAGGGAAACAGCATAAGTGACAGGAGAGCAGGAGTTGGGTGGAGGTGAGCTGGTGACAGGGGGGTGTCAGGGAGCATGCCCACCTACGGGTGGCCTATTCCTGAAGCTATTTTTCAGGTTGTTTATGATGCTGGATTCTTCTGTAATGGCTTTTTAGGTGTAGTTGGTACACATCTGGACTGAGGGGTGTGCTGCCCAAAAAACCTCCAGCCTGTGAGGTGCTGGAGCCTGGCTCTCTTGCCATTCCAACAGTTCCTGTCTGTGTCTCTTGCTCTAGCTGCCTTGCAGCAAAATCGCATTGGTGACATGCAAAGGAGATGCTCTGCATTCCTTTTCTCTTTGATCCCGCAACTTCAATCCCAGCGATAGGAGCCAGAGCTGGGAAATGATTCAGCAGCAGCTTCTGCAGACTGTGAATTTTGGCAGGTGCTTGGTACATGCAGAGATGTGCAAGTGGAAGATGGCTGCAGTAGTGCTGTGTCCCGAAGAGCGGTAGGCAAGGGCTCCTGACAGCAAGCTGGCACGTGATGAGTCTTGTGTTCATCTGCTGTGCAGCTTGAGTGAATTGAAAAGAACATACAAGTTAACTTCAGTCAGAAAATGAATGTGATTTTGAGGCAATAGCAACTTGTTAAGGGCTTATAAAAGAAAGAATCTTGTTGTCATTAACAGAAGCTGGGGGATGCAGCATCCTCCTCAGGCAGAAGGCAGTCTGAGGCTATGCAGTCAGTAACATCATTTGTTGTATTCATTGGAAAATATCTTCTCAGATGCATAATAGCATTCAGTGAGTTTTAATTGAACTCCAGATTTAGAGTCTGGAATGGAAATGCATATATCTGCCATGCCTTTAATGGCTCTGGGATATACACTCTGTGCATTTGTGATTCATCGGGTTTCATTAAAGTCTTCTGCTTCATGAGGGGTAAATGATAAGAAGTAGGGGGAAGAGCTTCACAGTGCCACCATCTGTGGGGTTTCTCAGTCTCCTCACTGCCCCACTGTGCCTTCTGGTGCCTCTGGTTGTCCCTGGCTGTTCTGATGTCTGTGTGGGCTGCAGGGATGCTGCCTTGGGGGTGCTTGGAAGGAAGGAAGGAAATGGTCTGAACTGGTAAAACACCTCTGGACTCCTCCGGGGTCTGCTCCAGTCAAATGCAGGACCTGGGTCTCATACTGGACTCCAGGCATTAATATTTCATATTCCAGCTGAGCATGACAAGGGATCTGATTAAAACTGGAAGGGGAGGTTGAGAGGGAATGGCCAATTCTAGCAGATACAGTACAAACGAGACTGAATTTGGAACCACGTGGCTCTCCTTCACCACAGAGATGTGGACTGCAGAGCTGCAGATGTGGAAACCTAAAATCTGCTGGAGAAGCATATTTCCCCCAGGTGCAGGAGAACCAGGGCCTCTGTAGCTCTGAGTGTGGAAGGAGCTGTTGTGCTTACCTGCTTTGGGCATGGGAAAAACTGGGCATGGGGGTTGTTGAAACTAGATGATCTTTGCGGTCCTTTTCAACCCAGGCCATTGTATGATTCTATGAAGAACACAGAAACCCAAAAAACATTGTCGGGGAGGGAAAAGGCATTTTCACTTCTGAGCTGGTGTTTTCTTCCCAGATCACGTGTGGCATTTACATGCCTACGAAGGAGGACAGTGTGGTAGGGTCTGGGCTTCTGCTTGTTTACTTAACCCATCCTCTAGATTTGCTTTGCAGAGCTGTCCTGCAGCTGTGGCCACATGCTGAACTCACATAGAACAGTAAAACTGAGAAGAGTCTCCTCTCTTTTGCTGTTTGCTAAACTACATACTGTCTCTTTGTGGTGAATTTTCAAGCAGGGCTGACTCTGACAGGGTTTTCCTATGCTGCTGCAGGAAGAAAAGGTAATCACTGGGCAGCGTATTTTGTATTGGAGCAACTGTGGAGCTTAACGTATTTCTGCTCCTGTCTGTTCCATGGGACACGCAGCCCTCCAGCTCTGTAAGAACAGCCTTATTTCTGCAACAGGCTTGGTTGACTCTGCTAATGCCCTGAGTGGTTTTACTCCCAGGAAATAGAAGAGGGAGGCTGGAAAGCCTCCAGCTGGAAGCTGTTGCACCTCACCCAAGAGAAATAAAATACATAGAAATGAATTCCTCATCCCTGTGCAAAGAGGGAGAAGAAACGGCCCCTTGCTTCAAAAACGAGATGGGACAGGGAGGAAAGAGGAGGTTTGTGTGCTAGGGAGGACCACTGAGCGCTCAGGAGCTCTCATATGCTAGGCTGCATTTCTGACATCCTGCTGGCTTTGTCAGATAGCAACAAAGCTGTGGTTCTTAATTAGCCGGCGGTTGTTTTTGATATTCTAATTCGCAGTGCTGCAAAGCGACTCCTGAGGCAGGTGGCTTTGTTCCTGGTCACGTGCGGCCCTGTCGCTTAAAGATGCGATTAGATTCATTTATGGCAACCTTTTGCCTTCAGCTGTGATAGTCTCTTAATTACAGCCCTCCTTTTTGGCTCCCAGGCATCTCTGAGTCCAAAAGCCATTGGCTGTGCTCCCCATGCTGCTCCATGGCCCTGCACAAGCACTGCTCAAGTACGGCACAGAACTTCTGTTGCCTTAGAAACCATGTGCCATATATATATGTATGTGCGTGCACATACATGCGTGCATACACACATGATTTTCTTTCCTGATCTAAAGTCATAGGAACGCTCATCAGTCTGGAAGGGCCGTCCTGTCTTGCCCCAGGGTGGTGGCTTTGGTGGGATTCACTTGGAGATGCTCAAAGCCAAGTCCAGCAGGGCTCACTCAGTACCAGCTTATAGCCCTGTGTCAGCACCATGGTGACCAGCTGCCAACTGTGCTTTTTTGCAGGTGAAGTCAATGGGGGTATTGTTTACAGAATCACAGAATGGCCAGGGTTGGAAGTCACCTCAAGGATTATGAATGAATCTCCAACCCCCCTGCCACACGCAGGGCCCCCAACCTCCCCATTTAATACCAGATCAGGCTGCCCATGGTCCCATCCAATCTGGGTCTTCTATTGCTTCAGGTCTTCACGTTCTGTAAAGCAGTATTTGATTTTTACAAGCAATATGGCACTTCATATCCTCAAGGTATAGGCCTTGAAATTATTCTCCCTTTCCCATCTTTGCTTTTGGTTGCCAAAAGTAAGTACGCAGCAAGATCAATTAGGTTTTCTGAAGTGAGTTTCTTACATTTTGATCCTGCTTCCTTAGGAGAGGAAGGCAGGGCTGCCTGTGGCAGTGGCTGTAATTGCCTTGGTGCATCCTTCACATCAAGAGCACAGACAACAAGCACCTCCTGGAGATGGCTGACGTGTTTTACTGCCTTTCAGCTAGAGCTGCTCTCAAAACGGTGTCCCTTTGAGTATTTACTCCGTATCATTTCTCTCCTTACTTGTTAGTCATCAAAATCACATCTATTTTTAGTGGCCCCAAGCTCCTGTGCTGTTGGAGCTGTGCATTTAGGCACTTGCCAAGCTTTGCCCCCTGCTCATCACGCCCTGCAATGTCTAAAATGAAAGATTTGAAACCGTTGTGTTTCATAAATGCAGGAAAAATGGTTGATGGAGAGCTCAACAAATGCATCTTTTAATCAACAAGATGTGCAGGAGCAGATCTGGCTGTAGGCTGGATATTACATTATTGTTAAGGATATATGTGCTTATGCACCCATAGCAAGTTACATAAATATGGAGGGAGAATATCTCAAATCTCAGAGCAGCCAGAGGAGAGAAGACTTTGAGCGAAGCGATGGCTGTGATGTTTCTCTACCTGTGTAATTAGATGTCATTCAGAAGGAAATAGAGTAGAGAAAACTGATAAGCTCTGAGGAGCTGCCTGCCCTGAGCTGTGTTCCTGGAGGAGCCGCTGTGCTGTTTTGATCTCCTGGCAGCAGCTGATGAAGGGAGGCAGACAGAGCTGCTTCAAAAGCTGAAGAAGCAGGAAAAGGGCACGTGCTGAGCCTGGCTTTGCTGAGGAGTGCTGTGAGTCATGGGGAGCGAGGCAGGACACAGCACCTTTCATTTCCACACTTTGTCATCTCCAGCGAGACGCCAGTCAGGAAGAGAGATTGAAGCGAAAATCTATTTTTCATAGGGCTAGATTGTGCTGATAAGACATCTGAAAGATGGCAGCTCATTGGGTTATGGCTAGCAGCTCGCACTGGGTTGTGTTTCCAACGGCCAAGGACCTGCAAGGAGTTCTGTATATATATTTTTAAAGGATAAGTTCTTCAAAAAGACACAACAGTCCCGGGGGGGAGTCTGCACTGACCTTGCTTTAAGAAAGTTGCTCGTGTGGATGTGAGGTCTGTGTGCAGGCTGGGGAAGAGCGAGGTGTGCTGCAAGCCAACTGCTGGCACTGGGGAGCCGAAGGCAGCTGGCAGCCTATACTCACGGGCTCTCTCCTTCTCTGAGCACAGAGTGCTGGAGCCACTGCTGGCCTGGTGGCTCAGACCCTTCCCAACCCCATCTGTGCAGCAGAGCAGTTTCCATTCACTGTGTCCTCAGAAAGCCTGGAAATTCTGAAGAAAATCCCCAGACTGAAATAGGGCTTTTTCACCCTGATTTGAAGGCTGATTTGAAGACTCCTCTACCAGACGGTCTGTAGCATAACCTCTTCTCCTCCCAGCTGGGTACCTCCACCCGCGCTCTGTTCCTGTGCCCTCCCTGTGAGCAGGCGTGATGCTGAAGCATATGGAATATCCTGTGCTATCCGAGAGAACGAGTTCCTTTTTATACTCCACACCCTTGCCCACTGCCAGGTGCTGGGTAGAGCATCTGCAAAGGGATCGTGCCTGCACACTGGAGCTGACTCAGCTCATCTGGGGATCCAGGTTGTGCCGGAGCTGCCTTGCTTCACTCGGTGGG
The DNA here is from genome assembly GCF_905368555.1 of Meleagris gallopavo. Classification (NCBI taxonomy): domain Eukaryota; kingdom Metazoa; phylum Chordata; class Aves; order Galliformes; family Phasianidae; genus Meleagris; species Meleagris gallopavo. Next base: position 4,746,712 of record NC_139414.1, on the reverse strand, counting down.
ATGAAGTGCCTGCAGCACAACGCCGGGTGAGCAGAGGCTCTCCTTGAGATATGGATGCCTTCCATAGGGAGAAAGAGCAAGCCATGCCTTTCCCACAGGTCACACAGGGGTAGCCTGCAGGGTGCTGGCCATAGCTACCTCTTGACAAAAAAAAAAGTAGTATGTTTTTGAGGCAGAAGGCTGGTAGGGTGGCTTGTTGCAAGAAGAGCATCTGGCTGATGAATGCTTGCAAGATACTGCTAAACATCTGCTGGGTGATGTTAGTGTTGTTCAGTGTTAATATTCTGATTGCCGCCTGAAGCTCACTGCCGATGGACACGTGGTTGTTTGTAAATTGCAGTTTGTTCCTAGTGACAAGGGTTGGTGGCCTTCAGATGCGGAAGGAAGAGGAGATCTGCATCTCGGTGAAGGTTTGAGCTGCTGGTTTGTACACAATATACCACAGGGCTGGAGTTAATTGTTCCTATCCAACACCATTGTTAACCTCACCGCCTTCATTGCCACTCCATCAGAAAAGTGGCTCTTGAGCTTTTCCTTCCTCTGTTAGGCTTTGCAGTGTTATTTTTCCATCTTTTCCTGGTGTATCACAGCTTCCCCAAGGGCAAAGCACTGAGAATCTTCCCCACCTCCTCCCAAATGTAGAGCTTGGGTGGTGTGTTTACCAGCATGGGAACCCAGCACCTTTAGGATGACATTTGCTTGTGGAGCGTTAACCTTATTTCCATCCGTTCCTCGGTGTCAGCAGCAGCAGAGCTTTGTGTTCCTTACCACCTCCACTGGCTGCTCTGCTTCTCCAGTGACAGGTACCTGGGGAAATGTGTTTTGTGGAACACTTGACATACAGCATGACTCTCTCATCAGAGCTGTTTGTGTCAGAGAACCTTTAAACTTCTGCAGAATTGTGATTTTGTTTTCTTTGTGGCTTGTCACCATTGCCACCCCTCATCTGTAGGAGGAGGGGAAGGGGAGAGTGGAGATGAACTTCAAATGCTTTATTTTTCAGCTTGCTTTGTTTGCTGGAGGAGTGGCAACAAGTTGATTAAATGCCAATCCTTCAGCACAGGAAGCTGGCAGTGCGCTGCAGGTCCTCCAAAGCTGGGACGAAGGGCAAATGCATACAGATTAATTTCTGCTGGGGGTGTGCTGCAACTACAGCTCCACAAAGCTGGTTGGGAGCCTTGGGGTTTCACCCTGACCAAAATGCATCCAGATGTGAAATCAAGTTGCAGGACCCTGCCTGCATTCTTCAGTCTCACGCTCCAAGCTTATGTGTAACCTTTGAATGATATATTGTTGATTTTTTGGTCCCTTTGGCAGCAGCTGGCTGATGCTCTCGCTCTTGCCTTACAGGAGGAGCAGGCTCCCGTGGTGCAGGGCCGCAGGTCATCGCTCAGCGGGGTGTGCTACCTGACCATGGGTCTCCTCGTGCTGCTCCTTGGCTTGGTCTTTGCATCAATGTATGTCTACAGATACTTCTTCATCACGCAGGTATGGGTGAGCTGGGAAGGACGGTTGGCTCCTCCATCTGAAGCAGCAAAGCAAACTGGATCGAGCCTTTGATTTGTGCTGCTGCTTGTTGCTTTGCACAGTGGGGATTTGGGAGCTGGTAACTGTGGGCACTGCAGATGGGACATGTCTGAAGTGCTGCGCTAGGCTCACCTCTGTCCTGACTGTCAGGAAGAGCCTTCCAGACGTCCTCCTCTTCCCCTCTCTTGTGTTTTGTTTTGTGTTGGTTTTTTTTTTTTAACTCTCTGAAGATATGACCCGCAAGTTCAGCCTTGTAAACCCAGTGTTACTGCTGTCAGTGGTCAACCAGTTTTCAAAGCTTGGCTGGTTGCAGGGCTTGAGCGAGCCCTGAAGAGAGCAGGGGGTACAGGCAAGGCAAAGCAGCATTTTGCAATGGGTTTTTTAGGCTGTAGCACAGAGAAACTCTGTGAGCGTAACAAAAATAGATGCTGCTATATAAAGCAAGCAAAGCAAGCTGGAGATGAAATGGCAGATGGGCCTACATCCTCTGTTAAATTCAGCACCTCTTCTTCCACGTAGGCTTTGCAAAGCTCTGCCTGGTGAAGGAACTTGGCTGGCAGTGCTGTGGATTTAAGCAGCAGTGGGTCAAAGCATGGGGAGGGGTACAGAACACAGCCCCATTTTAAGGAGGAAACTGCTATGCTCTGTGGCTTGCTGAGTGCTTAGCCAAGAAACTTCAATCATCAATTTGCACTGAATACCTCATTCTGCTGCTCAGCCAGCACTTATCCACTCAGCAGTGTCTTTTTATACTCTCATTGCTCTGTACATGCTTATGCTGTCAAATTAATTTGCAGTCCTTGTTTTTGGGTGCATTAATTATTTATTACTTGTGCTTACATATATCTGATCTGGAAATCCCATGACAAGCGTAGGGCTGCTCAGCTCTCCCACACACCAGCGGTAATCCAGTGGGTACAGGGATTTTGGTGCAAGCAACTTTGTGCCTCTGGACTGCAGGAGAGCAGCGGCTCCTGTTTTTGTCCTGCTGCATCTGTCACATACAAGCTATGAGTACCTTTAGAAGTGATGCTTTGCTTGCTCCAAGCCTATATGCCGTATGGAGAAAAATGCGAGTACTGTAAGCTATGTCTGTGGAACAGCCCAGCTACAAAATGTAAGAACCCGCAGACAATTTACCTTTCTGCTGACCCTCTGTGAAATCCCACGGGGCATCCTTTGTTTCCTTGGATCTGACCAGCAGGAAGGGAGGCGGGGTTGTTCCACGGGGGTGTTTTGAACTGCCTTCATCAAGAGCATCCTCTAGCCAACAGGCTGAGCTTGAAATATGTGCCAAACGCCTGTTCAAAAAGGGTATTTTTACCCCGTTTTTGCTGTGTTGGCTGTAGTTGTTAATGGGGTGTGGGGTGTATGTGTGTTGTGCCTCCGGCTGGATCTCATTCCCACAGCTTCCCCGCGAGAGCGTGTTTCACTGCGGCGTCCTTTATGAAGACTCGCTGTATTCGCCGTTCAGAGGGCAGCTGGAACTGCACGAAGATGTCAAGATTTACATCGAGGACAACTATGAGCAAATCAATGTCCCGGTGCCCCAGTTTGGAGGGAGCGACCCTGCGGATATCATCCATGATTTCCAGCGAGTAAGGGGCTCTTGGGTTCTTTCTGGGCATAGCACTGCTGCTGTTGTCTCATATCTGCACTGTAATCTCATTTTTGAGATGTCTTCCCTCTCAGAGCCATGTCTGAGCTTTTCCAACCTGCTCCTTGTGTGTTCCTCAGGATGGAGTGAGGTTGCTTCAGTCTTCTGGTTTGCTGAACAGTACCTCCTTCCTGCCCTGCTCGGCTTCCTTTCACCCACGTTTACAGCCATATTTCATTGAGAAGGGCTCAATTTTTTAATTTCTCTGCTTGGAACACAGGGTCTAACAGCTTATCATGACATAACGCTGGATAAATGCTACGTCATTGAGCTGAACACCACTATCGTGATGCCTCCACGCAACCTCTGGGAGCTGCTGGTTAACGTGAAGGTACGGCTGCAGTCCTGCTTTATTTTGTGTGCTTTTCTGAGCTCTTGGGAATCAGAAACAGAAAGTGATGTCTGTGAAAGTGAGCTTTGGACCTGACAGAGCTGAGTTTTCATGCAGAGCAAAGCCTTTGTGGGTTGCAGCTGAAACAATCACTTTGCAGGCATGACAGTAATGCAGACATGACAGATGAACCTGAGCGGGATGGCACAGAAAAGCAGCAGATCCCTTTCCCCAGGTGTTTACTGAGAGTTGGGAATCAACAGGGGAAAAAAAAGCCTTCCTTTCGCTCTTGCTGCTGCATTTTACTTTTGCAGAGCTGTCAATGCCCCATGGGGAATACTGGGCCCTCTGCTTTTACCTCTTTGGGGTGTGATCTGGGCTGCTTCCCCTGCCATCCTGAGGGCTGAAATGCAGCTTTTGATCTAATGCAGTTTTGCTCACAACAGGCATTAATTGGGTTTAGTACTGGCAGTTTTGTTAGTTCAGAGGCTCAAGCTGATGTATTGCAGTGACTGAAAACAACCTTAAAATAGAGCACTATTAAATCTTAACTGCAGGAAAAAAAAACAGGATTTTTAAGGCTGCAGAAGGTGAAGCAAAGCCTTTTGTCTGGCTTTCTTACTCTCTTCCATGAGAGCTTGTTTAAAAGCAAAAGAAACCAATATAATTCCCTGCAGTGTGATGAACTTTGTGGGGTTAAGCTGAGAGGTGAAAGGTTGTGCCTTGAGAGATGCCCGATCTCTGGTCCTTGTCAATCTCCCAGCTTGTTTCCCAGCACTCCTTGCAATCTCATCCACTGTGACCATCTGTTTGCTGTGCTGGGAGCCCTGCTGGGCTACAACACACGTTTACTTACAACTCACTCCAAACCAGGCACTGTGGCAGATGACCAGTCCCCACAGCAGGGGAAATGGAAAAGAGAGGATTGCACAGGCTGACTGCAGAGCCTCATTAAAACACTGGCAGACTGGAAATGCTGGTCACGTCCTCAAATAACAGGTATAAAATCACAGGGAATGAAAATTATACTTTATCGGAAATAGAGTTTAAAGGGGAATACTAATGCAGTTAAGATGGTTTTATGACTATTATGACCTTAAATCTTTAAAGAGCTTACAAAGCAGACGTGAGTTTAAATAACTTCATGATTATTGGCATGGATAAGTGTCCAGTCTGTCTGTGCAGATTTTAATGTGCACCTTGGAGACATCGTTTTCGAGTGCTTAGCTTGGTCTTATTGCTCACAAAAGTCTCTCACCATGAGGCAGTAGATCAGGCTGCCCAGAGGTTGCCCTTCTCTGAAGTGCTCCTTGCTGGTCCTTGCTTTTCTTCTCTCAATCCAGTCAAGTTACCCATGAATGAGACTGATTTCCAGCTGCAGGTTGAGTTTTGAAGGTTTCAGCCCTACTTCTAGCACCAAACCTCAGTGCAGCAAGTAATTGTAACTGCTTTTTCTGGTGGCACAGGCCCTCAGTGAAGCCTTTGCCCTTTCTTCAGCCTGCTGCCTGCTCATGGTCCCTGCAGCCTGTAGGCACAGCTATGCCCAGCCCAAATCTCAGCCTGCCGTATGCTTTACAGGGCCTCTCCTGTCTGAGTGCTTTGCCTGCAAACGCAGCTATGCTGCTTCTTGCAAGTTTCTGTCTGGCTTTGTGTGACGGTTCGGTGAGCAGAGCTGCATGATTACCTGAGAGTAAAGGATGGAAGGATGCTCCCACCATGCAGTCGCAGGAAGCTGGAGATGACCCAGTTAAATGATGGATGATCCACGTCTTTTGTAGAACCCGATTAATTTCCCAGTGGAGATGCTGGAAGCTCTAGTTTTCTTAAAACTGTTGGCAGAGAATTGATGGTATTGTGTTTGTTGTGCAGTCCCGTGACGGAGGAGCAAGAAATCCTGATTATCTCAGCTCCCACAGCTATTTAAGTTTAAAACAATGAAAGGACTGGATTGCCTCTGTGTGTGCCTGTAAGCCGTGCCAAGGCTGTGGCAGATCATGAGCCCCAGTCCCCTGTGTTAACATGAGGGCTCATGCCTGTAACTGCACATATCGTGTGCCCTCTCCTGTGCTCCCCCACTGAGAATCAGTAATTGAATTTCTTGCAGAACAGTTGTGTCAGTGTAATACAGGCTTCTACTAATAGTCTTGTGCTGCACCATTAAAAGAGAGCTGTATCGATCCGAGAGGCTCCGCCAGCCCAGCAGCACGGCGCTGACTTAATGCAGTGTGTTTCCAGGTACATCTCTGTGGAGATAACCAGTCCTGTGGTGGAAATTGAAGAGGTGAAGTTTGAAACTGCTGCTGTTGCTTGCCTTTTTGTCTCATATTGCTCCCTCTTGCACAATCTGCCGATTCTTTTATTTCTTTGACGTACCTTAGGCAAAAGGCACCATAAATGAAGCTCTGCTTCATGGCCTAGTAGGCATCCAGTCTGCTTAGAAGTGCCCCCAGTCCAAGCTGTGCTTGTAGCATGGCTGTTCATTGCCCAGGTAGCCGCTGGGCACCTCCAAGCTGGGCACAGCTTGCAGACTCCTCACTGCTGAGCAGCTCCCTGCGGCAAGAGCAGTGGCCTCCGTCCCCGGGATACTCCCAGTTCCTCCATTTCCTCTCCCCCACTTTTTCCAGTCCCTGGTGGCTCTCTCCTAGCAGCACCTCTCCTTAATAAGAGACCACCTCACTGGTCATGCCTTATTTTGGTGGAAACTGTCATTTCAGAAAGGAACATACCTGCCTCAGACATACATCATCCAGGAGGAGATGATTGCGACTGAGCACGTCAGCGACATGGAGCAGCTCGGCTCCTTCATTTACCGCCTGTGCAGCGGCAAGGAGACCTACAGGCTGAAGCGGAGGAGCACCAGGAGACGTAAGAGCCTCGCAGTGCTCAGCTGCCCCTGCATCCCAGCCCTTATTTCTGCTGTAACAGCCTCAGGGCGAGGTGGGGGGGTTCCCTGCAGGTGGAAGCACACAGAGCTCTTGAGGTGTTTCCCACCTCATTCAGCTGAACCCCAAACATCGCTGCAAATGGGTGCCTGCTGCTGTCAGTGTTTTTACTGTTGCACCTATTGGGCTCATAGAAACATTAATACAAATACTTGCAGGAGCCTGCAGTTCATTTGCACGTGGACTCCTGGGGCTGAACTAATAGCTGTGCTATTGGGAACTGTTCAGAAAATTTCCTTAATGCGGATAGTGGCAGCTATTCAGAGCAGATTAAATCTGCAAATTGCCTTAAATTAAGTTCCTAATAATATGAAAAAAGTTTTGAGGGGAGAAGATTAGACTACCTTAAACTGATTTCGTGAAAAACAACAGTATGTATTTTATACACAAATGCTAATGTTGCTGCAATAATAATAATAATAATGATAATGATAATCTGTTCCAGTATTTGTAGTTATCTGTTTATTTTTAAGCCTTATCTGAAACATGAGCCTATTCTTGGTTTGGCATCTGGGTGAGCTGTGCAGTGCTGAGGGTGTCTGGAAGCTATATGGGGCTGTATGTGCTGCTTTCCCAGAGTAGCCCCATTGCCCTGTGCAGAGCTGCAGCCCTGGCATGGTCCTGTTTGTCAGCAGGGAACGGCCAGGCTGTATCTGCCTGATGCTGCTGCCTGGAGGTGAGCTCCTGCAGCACATGCACATGGGGAACAGCTGTTGTTCTCCAGTGAGGCTGAGGCTTTGGCAGCATCAATGCGTGTGCTGATTTAAACAGCCAGCAGGTGATGATTTTAAGCCCACATTGGCTCTGTACCAGCCTATAGCTTTCTGCTGGTTTTGTGAGGAGATAAGACCGAGGTGCTGTCAGCTGAAGCCAGCTGCTCCCCTGTGGCTCCCCAGCTCATGGCAGTTCTTACTGCAGGACCAGGGCCTGGGCAATGGAGCTGTTCTTCCTAAGATGAAATTATTCCACGTTCTTTATGGGCTGTGTTGTTCCTGCATTTCAGCATTCAGCAATTGCATCCCTTCTGCTTTCCTTCCCTGACTTGATGCAGGTCTTATAAATGAACGCAGGTTGAATTTTCTCCTTGTCTTTCTCTCTTTTAATCCCTTGCAGGTATCAGTCGACGTGAGGCTGGGGACTGCCACCGTATTCGTCACTTTGAAAACACTTTTGTGGTTGAAACTGTTATCTGCAGAAAATCATGAAGCCCCTGTCCAGTTGTAACCTTCCATGGCTTTGCTTGCACACACATGCTCTCAGCCCTCTTTTTAGACTTGGTAATCTGCCTTACTTACTTTACTCCCTCTCCTGCTTGTGCAGCTCTAAAGCCTTGGGTCTGTCGTGGCCTCGCAGTTGATTCTGTTCTCTTTTCTCTTTACTGAGATGTTTTGCTGGGCTTAAATTTATGCAGCAGTCACAGATGGCCTTGGAGTGGATGCAGCCTCTTCCATCCCACAGGGTGGGGATCTGTTTCAGGAGCAGGTTTTGGGTAGAAGGGTCGGCCAAGAAGTAGGATGCTGGAAATGGTTGCTCTCCTCCTGTCTGAGCAGTTTCATGCTGGCACTGTTGTGAGGCTGGGGCAGAAGGTATACTACAGGAGGAGAATTACCATTCTGATGCTGATGTAATGACCAGAGTATGTCATCAGATGGACTTAGAATTAGATGTGAAATTACAAGCAGGGTGATTTGGAAAGCTCAGCAGAAGGAGGTTTTCTGCCCACACTGAACTGTGATGCTCACAGTTTGTTGTCCCAATGAAAACCAAGTTTTCAAACAGTGAAGGCAGCCCGTATGCATTGTTTCTGTGTCTAGCTCCTGGCTGATTTGGAGTGGCATACCTGGAACCAGCCAGGCTACCCTCCCTCAGCCTTCAATATAACAAGCAAGTGGTGTCTGCTTGTGGCTCCTGAGCTCATTTGCTGCCATTTTGCCTGAGTAAATAGAGGTGAGCCTTTATACATGCTGCCAAAGCTCATATCTGATGTCCCATCTATGGGCTGCTGATGGAGCTGGGTGCTTTATTTCAGCTCACCTCTCCAGACCAGCTCCTCCCTGGAAGATGAGTTATGTTCATATAGATCTGTCTTTCTGAGTTGTCAGAGTCCCATCTGTCCGTGGATGGGTGCCATGCCAGCATGCAAAGTGGTATCAGCAGCAGAAAATCAGTAGTTACTGGCAACTGCAGAAACAGAGTGGTTTGTTTTTTTTGTTGTTGTTTGTTTGTTTGTTTTTGAGAGCATATTCCCATAGGACTCCTCTGAAGAAAGCTGTTTTGATCATAATTCCTCTAGCCCAGCTGTGTGTTGTGTCATCTGTAGGCACCGCTGGAGAGCAGGTGTTGATACAAGGCAAGATTCAGTGCATCAGTATACTGCAGAGAAATTGTGTGAACAAAACTGTGTTTCTACTGATCATCAGAAAGAAAAATTGCAGGGTAATTAAATATTCTTCCTTCTGTTCCATAAATATAGTTAAAACTAATGAGGTTCTTAAAATGCAGGCAGTTTTTTGACTTGAAAGAACAGCTTGGCACATTCTTGTTAATTGGTTTTCAGCAAATCGGGACTTGTTCATCTGTTGAAATGAGCATGTTGTTTCATGAAGAGAAAGGATAAAGCAAATGCAAGAACAATCATTAACTCAGCAGGACCAAAAAAATTAATGTATTTGAGAGTCAAACTTCTATTAGTAGTACTGTGAGCTAATTATATGAAAACAAAACAGTACCTTAAAATGATCATATAATGCAATAGCAATTAGTATGTCCTTAGAAGCTCAGATTATTATTTTTTTATATAAAAAAAGAGTCAACCATAAACATTAGATTTTAATAGGTAGAGCAGGAGATGCTGATCTCCTGCTTTAAAGTGGATGTGAGATGTCAGATTGCATGTGTTTCATGCAGACCGGTGAGGAAAGTTTCCCACTGCCAGCGGAGTATTTGCTTTTATAGTACAGCTGTGTTTTTCCAACTACAACTTGCTATTAGCCCTAAGCTTTCATCGCAAAGTGAATGATGAGAGTCAGAGTATCAGTTTGCTTGGTGGAAGTATCACAAACTGGTAAATTTAAGCCCTGCATTTCTCTCTGTTTCCGGGATCCTAAGCCTGCACTCAGGTGAGCGCTCAGACCTTTTCCCTTCCCTCTGATTCTGCATGAATTAACTGGTCATTGAATATGCTAACTCCGTGCAACCCCGCAGCTGTAAGGACAAGCCCTGATTCTTTAAGGTGAACTAATGTGGTTGCTGTTTCATAGGGTGAGAATGCAGTTGTCTAGAAAGAAAACAAAATGCTTTGTATATTTTGTCTGGTAGAACTCTTACCTCTTAGGAAACATCCATGGGATAATAAAATCTTTTATCTCTGATACATAAAGTGTGTGTTTGTCGCAAAGAAAACACATTTTTGAATTTACCTCTTCTGTATTTGGGTGCTTTTTCCATTGTTGGGGTTCTGTAGAAGGGATTTGCATTCTACAATAGTCATTTGCCAAAGCCTGTTCTGCAGCTCAAGCTATTAATTTGGGCTGATGTAAAGATGGAAATAGTGCAGCTTGCAAAGGTGTTTTCTGGAGTCACGTCTGGAAGATCCACTGTTCCTCTGTGTCTGTGCCTCGGAAAATTCCTGTGGCTCTTCCAGAGGAGAGGTCAATCAGGAGAAAGCTGTGATCTGAGTGGTGCTCTCCAATGAGATTGCTTACTGGGAAAATCAAAATGTTATCCTAAAAAGTAAGTGCTGAAGAGATGATTTCACTGTGCATCTATTAGGACCATCTGTTTCAGTGTTAGTACAAGAAATAGGCATGTTCTGACTGTTGATGACCAGAATATTCTTCATCATCACTACTGAAGTCTTAGTTTTGCACCTAGCTAAACATTTGAAGGGTAATAGAAAGGCAAGATCTGCTGTTACTGTGAATTTTAAACTCATTTGTTTTGACCATTGTGACTACAGGATTTCAGGATAACTTCTGAACTCAGTCTCCCTGCCGTGGAGCAGGAACAGCCCATCCCAACACCCTCAAGCGCATTCCTTGGAAGCGTGTTTGTCTGTGTGTCCCACTGCAGGCTGGGGCAGCTCTCTAGGTTGGTGGGGAAGTTCCGTGAAGCTTGCCTTGTTATTTGTACCCAGCCCATGCAGCTCAACAAGAACAAATGTCAGATATCTTTTATTGATGCCAAACTAATGTAAGACTGTTCTAACTCTTGGACACACTTACATATGTGCCTTAGGATGTCCAAAATTAGGCCCCTTTGCTTCCTGGAGAGTTAAGGGTACATTGGCTAAACACAGTCTTGTGAACAGCAAAAAATACACAGCCGTGCTCTTCATTCTGATAAAGAAATTTGAGAATAGGTTTCAAGGTTGCTGAAAAAATTATCAGTTTATGTTTGTGACTCCATTTTCAGTCAATATAAATACATTACCTGCAAATTTTTGAATGGAATGTATAGTTGCAATCAGACATTCAACTCAAAGAAAAATCTGATCGTGTCTCTTCCAGTCATAAAATTCATAGCTAATGGTGGTACCTATGTTGAAAAAGTGTCTTGTATCTGAGAATTTGCTCTATCAAATAATGTCATTGCTCTCTTCGTATTGGTTGCAATCTCCATGGAAGTAAACAGGAGGAATTACTTTTGGAGCAACCTAGACAATTCCTCTTCATTCAGCACAGCCAGGCAAGCCAAAGGGTTGGACACCTATGGCCCTGTGCATCAGATATTTATACTGGCTGGTATTTTACAAAACAAAGCTGACTTCAGGACAGGGTGATACTAGCTGTTGCTTTTCCCGGTGGCTGCAGAACAGCCTCATGTACATAGGAGAGTTCTGCTTCTCTGCACGAGGACCAGACCTGATTGCTCTGAAATGCAGCGGCATCTGACATGCTGTGCCTGCAGGAAAGCAGGTAAGTACTGAGCAGGAATACCAACTGTGTGTCACTGCCTGCTAGCTTGGGGCTGCTGCTTTCAGCATCTCTACTGTATTCACAGACAATCTTGTTTTAGGCTGTCTTGTTGATACCTTAAATGGGTGGGTTGAAGAATCAAGAAGCAGCTGTTTCCTTAAGTTTGCAGAGAATATTTTCTCTGGGAATATTATTATTTATAGGGAATGTGTTTATGCCAGCTCTGATTAACTGTTCTTGCTAGTGCAAAAGAATTCTTCAGTGGAAGCCACAATGTTGTTCAATTCATTTGGATTAATTAATCTGAAAGGCCAAGTATATAACTTCATAATTGAGCTTTTAGATCTGTTTTTGAGTTCAAATGAAATCATGCCATGCAATAGTTGAGATACTCTCATGGTCAGACTAGGGAAAGAAGCTTCAGAGAAGAGGATAACTGATTGAAGCACATTGAAGAAAACCTCTCAGAATTCATTGTCTTTTAAAGAGATTTCCCCAGGATTTCTCTCTGTGCCCCATCCATTATCAATGGAGCAACTAATTTTTAATCTTGCTGTTCTGTGGTTTTTGTGTTCCTTTCCTTTCAGGAGGTAAGATAAAGGCTTTGAATCAGGCCCCAGCTGCTTCTCACTGTTTTCAGATCGTGATACCATGATTGGCTCTGCTCTAATAAAGTCACTCCATGTGGGCTGTTCTCCCTTTTCCATGAATTGAAATGAGTGCGTGTAAAATGCAGAAAAGCAGCCACAGGCAGACCTGTGAGTGCTAACACAGCGCAGGTGGTCGCAGCTCAGCCTGGGGCCCTTTGAGACACAAGGCAGGTTTGCAATACATGTTTCAGACCGTCTCTCCCTCTGCATTATAACAGCTTTTAAAAAAGATTCAATTAAGATGTCAAGGACGTAAATGGTTTCTCTTCCCCCCAAGACAGTGTTAGCCCATGAAATGGATGAGCAAACAGCAAGCAAAAGCAAACCTCACTTACAACAGCAGGTAGCAAAGAACAAACCTGCTGGCCGGGTTGCTGAGTGGGGAGAGGAAGGCATGTCGATTCTGTAATGAGGTTTGCAGTGGAAATGCACTTTGCTTTCATTCAGCGCTTTGGATGGAGTTGTTTAATCGCACCAAAGGGTAAATATTTGGCATGAATCTCCTTGGCAATCTGAACTCATTCAGCGCTCAGCCTAGCTGTTCCCGCAGTGCTGCCTTTCACCAGGGCAGGACTTTGTGCTCGCCCGTGGAAAATCAGCAGGTCTTTAATTCTTCAGTTCACTTTTTCCCCACGGTTTTGCATTAACCTCAAGCTGGAGAGCAGGGCCTAGGGGTGCTCAGCCCCTGCACCAGATGGTGTGGGGCTGCCACAGGTGTCCCAAATGGCGGTGGGATGGCAGCACACACCTGTGTCCTCATGTCCGGATCCTCCTCATGTGCAGATTTTAATCTGCTCGAGTAAGTGTCCCTGTGCTCGCCCAAGTGTGAAGTAAACAGGGAAGCTCAAACCAAAACTGTAGCGTCTCAAGCCACCTCTTTTCCTCGCAGAAATGCGGCTCAGTGTCATGAGGCAAGAGAGTGTTTCTGTGCAAAATCCTCACTGGGTGAAGGAAAGCTTTGAAAGTATTGCTGTTCTTCTGATGGCAGCTGTTCTTAAATTTTGCAGGTGAGGAGAAAGGAGAGCAATCCCTTGCTGTCTATACACAAAAGAATCCCTCCACCCACCGTGCTGAGGTGCAGCCTGCCCAGGGAACGGCTGCCCAATGGGTAGCAGGGGCTCCTTGTGGAAGCAAATCCCAAAGGCAATGGGGTATGTGAGGAAATATTTGGGTATTGTTCTTTTTTGTTGCTGTTTTGGGGGCGGGATGGTGTTGATTTTCATGGATTTTTTTTGTTTTTGCGTTTGAACAAAGCCCTGTGGCAGAGGGCAGCATCAGGAGGCAGCATGCTGTCAGGACACGCAGCACCCAGCAGCTGCATTGCTTGCTCCCTTGTCAGTGCTCTGCCACTTGCCTGTACCTTCTCCTGACATTTTCTCTTTGTGGCAGCCCAAGGGCGGGAGTTTTTCCCGCCGATTTACTGGATGATGCGCGCTCCCACAGCCACCACAGTCCATATGGATCCCTCTCCTGGCACTGGTGCTGCTGCTGAGATCTCCCCCAGCAGCTTCCAGAGCGGGCACCTGCTGAGGAGAGCTGCCGTTAATTTACCACCCCTCTGCTCTTTGCTTTGCTTTGCTTTCCTTCTTTGGTTAATTTTTTCTTAAAGTTTTTAATCTCCTTTAACTGTTTAGTAACAGATGTTGGACATGGTCTCTAAGGGTACGAAAACGAGTGAAGTGACAAAAAGAAAGCTAAAGCAAATCTGACACCTGCTTTGAGTTGTGTCTACCAACTTCCATCCAGGGCTGCAAAAGCAAATGCCAAACTGCTCTGAAATTTTGTTTACAGTTTAAAGATTCTCCTGAAAAACTTTCAGTCCTGAAGGATTCTGCTGCTTCATCTCTAATTTTCTTTATTCTCCTTCATTGTTCTACAATCCTGACTTCATTTCCACAATTGCTGACTGTGATATAGAAAAGGGTTTCTAACATCAGGTGCAGCAGAAGTTGAGGGAATGTGGTTTGCAGTGAGACTGGGGTGCACTAAAGAAATGGAAGTTTCATCAGTGAACTCCCCCTCTGCTGTTTGCTCCAGCAGGGTACTTGCACTGTGGTTCTGCTCCACAGAATGGTTTGTCACCTTCTGCAGCCTTGCCCTGCCTCTTCTTCATCTCCTTGGATTTGGGAAACTTGCCTAGCAGCACTTTGTTCTGACTTCATGGGTAACCAGTGTGGCACAAGAATTTTCTAGGAGCCCTCAAACTGATCTGCAAAGGTCTTCTATTCTCCCAGCTCTTTCAGGGTTACCTTCAAGTTTTGCTGCTTTGACATTTTTTATTTGCCTGGGAAAATAATTTGTGCCCAGACAGTTTTGTCAAAACTTTAATAAGAGAGGGTGGCCTACATGGTTCTGTTCACGTCTGTGTTTAAAGGACATGTAAGCATGGGGTGGGAGCAGGAGTGTAGACCTCATGTGACCGATGTGACTGTAAGAATGGTGAAGGACACTGAAAATAAGGTTCTTGAATGTATGCAGATGAATTCTGGAAAAACAACCCCTTAGTTCTTAGTATGGGAGTCCGGCTGCCTTGCTCTGCAAGCTACACAACCTGAAGTTCAGTGAGCAGGGTAGGATTTAGGAGTCCTTGTCCTCTGTGTGGTGCCCTCAGGGGTTGGAGGATTGTGGCAGGCTAGCAGTGGTGGACAGTGAGAAGTGAGAAGAGCCCAGTAGAGCCCATCCCCACTTAACTTGGAATAAGTGATTGAATGGGGCACCCCAGAGCATCTCAAGTGGCAGTGAACATGTCTCACTGTGCAGCAGAGTTCTGCCCCATGGTCCTCACTGGGCAGATACAGGCAGGAGTTTCTGCAAGGGCCTGTGGTCAGATCAAGGATGTGTATTTCACAGCTCAGCCTCTTTTGCTTTCTCACTACTTATATAAAATGGCCTGCGTAAACACATTCATTATTAATACTAACTTATTTCACTCTGCATGAGGGAAACAAACCTATCTACAGGGCTTTTATAGCTCCACTAACTCTGGTTTGCAGAAAGTCCCATTCATTTATTTCTACCCCCTTCTAGCTAGGATGTTTTCAAGCCTATTAGCACAGCTGAAGTCAGACTGGTCTCTGCTGTCTGCAACTTCTCATGCATAAACCTAATTCAAATACTGTCCTTCATTGTCTCAGACCCTGGCTGGCTGAGTGGGCCTGGGTTAGATGTCACTCTGGGAGATGGTTTTGTTATCACAAAGTTAATACTTAACAGGGAATGGTCAGGATTGCATTCATGTGCTCTGAAGTGCAGTCTAAACTGGATTTCCTGGGTTTGTAATGCTTAGTTTCAGATGAACAACTGACTGGCCATGTTTAGAACTCTAAACTGCCAATATTTGCTCACAGGTATAAAACCAGCTTAATCTCTTGGAACAGAGACAAGGATTAATAGGAATCTGTGGTATATAGCAGACATAAAATTTTACATTCTTTGGTGTTTTTCTTCCTGGGAAATGTTTGTGATCCTTCATAGAACAGCTGTTGGGATTCTTAACAGCAACTGTTTTGTCATGTTAGAAAATGTGGTAAATGTCACCCTTTTGAAGCAGTAGTGTACAAAAATTGGAGTAAGGAGAATAAGTGAGATGAGATGATGGTTAAACAGAGATGTTGTAGGTGTGCTTTGCCTTTCACAGTATCTAAAATACACGGAGTCATTGGAGTCTATTGCTACAAGTTTCTCAGTGGAGGGAAAAGTCTTTGCCTTTCTAGTGAAATCAGTGCCTCTTCACTCTGAAGCTGAGCAAGGCAAGCTGCTGTACTCAACTGAATTGTACTGCTGCACACTGCTCAGTTGCAAATCCAGAAGGCTGCAGAGGTCAGGTGTGAGAGGCAGAGCATCTTCCCACCAATACCAGATGTGTCCAGGGCCGTGTGTGTCTCTGACTCTGTCACAGCAAGGTCAGCAATGGGAGTGCTCCTGTCGCTGTTGTGTCATTTCTGTATCTCTATGGCACTTTATCTGATAACATCACTATCACCAGTAAATGCGGTCAATAAGAGAGTATGAAGCAGCTTTGCTGAATGGAGTGTGATTTCTGCCTGTGTCCATTGCAGCACTCCACTTGCAAAGCAAAATAAACTACTTCACACTCCTTGTCTGGGAGGAGGAGCTGCCTCGGCCTGCAGAAATGCCATTGAAATCAGTTTCCCGTTATACTAAGGCATTTTTTGCCTCATGAGGAACTGATACAATCTCTGTTCCTATATTCAGGCATTACTGGTTAAAGTCAACACCCCCTTTGGTGTCCACTTTAACCACTGCTAAGTCTTCTACACCAGCACTGCTTTCTTCTGTTATATATAAACCATGCTTCCAAAAGGAGTCTGAAATCTCAGTGACAAAACCTTTGTGTCTATTGCAGTGCAGCTAAGGGTAAGCTGTGAACAAGGAGGCGATGAGGATTTGCTGTCTGCTGGCAGGGAAGCTAGCTAGATTTTCTGAATTTAGTGAGGGAGGAAATGGAAGATACTGATGTCCACATCAGGCTTGCATTTCCTCTTTCAACAACTGCACTTCTTTAGTGTGATCTCGTACAAAGATGTGGCAACATCATGAACTTTCACTTTCTTCACATGCAAAGTGGAGCTCAGGAGGAAGTCAGTTCTTGATTTGTGCATAATCCTTCTCACAAATGTACAGAGAAAAGTCAGTGCAGAGGCTGGAATTAGTATCCCTGTCTGGGAGATAATACTGCAAGGATCTAGCTCTATGTGAATATGAAAGCTAACTGCTTCAGTTGTCATCATTCTCAACCCTGGGAAAGGGTCTGGCTGCTACAGAGCAGTGCTGGAGGCAGCGGTGTACCCAGAGCACTGAGTTGCCTCTCTCAGGTTGGCACCACCTCGTCATTCAGGCTATCTGGATGCCTGTGAGCACTGATAAGAGGTAACTGATTGGTATGTGAGGCTTCTGTCAGTGGATTTTTTTTATCGCCTCATTTGTTTGGGAAGTGATAGTGCTCATCTTCTTCCAAGGTACAAAAAGTTGTTTGAGGTCCTATGGTGCTCGCTGCTGCTTTGGGGCTTTTACCTTACTTCCCTGTGAATTGGGGGGTTGTCATCTGTTTGCTGCTGCACTGGGCTCAGGCTTTTTATTGCATGTCTTGTTTGGTTTGGCTCTGTGCACGAAACTACTTTTGTAGCCAACCAGGAAGGAACCAGTATGAAAAGTCTGTAAAAAGAGCTGGCGGGGAAATCTGGAACTCAGTCTATAACATAAGCATGTATGATCAGGACAGGAGGGGCAACAAGATTTCATCTGAAGCTTTTTGCCATAAACTCCATGTCTCTGCTTCTTTGCAGCCCAAGGCTGTATGACTGAAGGCCTGGAGGATTGCAGGTGTGGTGTGGACATCAGAGTAAAATATGCTACCATCTATAAGTAAATACTTTTTTTTTTTTTTTTTTCCCCAAAGTAAAAGGGAATCGCATCCAATGAGATATGCATCGCTATTTACAAAAAATTATTTCAGTTCTTTTCATCCATAAATGACAACACAAAGCATTGTGGAAGGGAAGCAAATAAGCTAGGAGCCCTGAGAATGGGCTTATTTCTGTTCTTTTTATGAAATATTTTCACATCTGAGTATTTAAAGTAAATGGTTTTAGAAAGTAGTTCAGGGTCCTGCACCTTTCATGACAGCATCTCCACTTGTCGGGCGAAGCAACTAACGTTCAGTGTGTGGGTCAAAGCTTTCTTCTTGATGATTTCTCACTTTGTTTTGTAACGAAGCTTCTGCAGACTCCTTTAAAACAAAATAGTAACAGACCGCATCCAGACAGCAGTTCAGATTAGCCCAGCAAAGAGTGACCTGAAGGATGTCCCGTAGCACAGTGTGACAAGGGACGTGCATGATGCTATTTCTCTCCAAAAAGTACAGGAAGAACGTCACATGGTAAGGTGTGAAACAGACCAAAAACGTGACAAAGTTTGTCACTACTACCTTCTCTGCTCTGGTCATGTGTGTCTGGAGGTTCTCTGATATTCTGTGGTTTCTCAGACACCTGATGATCTGAATGGTACAGAAGGCCATGGCCACCATGCTGCCGAAGAAGATCATTTCCAGGGAGATTATCAGGCCTGTGTTTTCCCATGTGCTTTTGGAGAAGTTGTGGAAGCAGGATGAGATGTTGTAGGTCTCCTCATGAAACTGGGAAGTAGACACGGTCCCAGCCGAGATGCCCAGGCAGATGACAGCACAGACCAGAGCAGCTTTCTTGGTGGAGCGCAGGGCAGGAGCCATGAAAGGGTGCTGGATTGCGATGTAGCGGTCTACGCAGATGCAGAGGGAGATGAGGATGCTGCCATACATATTTATAAAGTAAAGACTCTCCAAGATGGAACAAAACATAGACCCGAATTTCCACTTGTTCTGAAGGTGATAGGAAACAATTTTAAAAGGAAGAGTGAACAGCAGCAAAGTATCCAGAAAAATAAGGGCTATAAGGTAGACTGCAGATTCTGACAGCTTTTTAGCTGGAAAAAACAGGAACGAGAGGGCCATCACATTGAACAGCAATCCCAGGATAAATGTGGGAGTGTACATGATCAGCTGGAACAGTTCTACTCTGGGGTTGATACTGCTGTTGGTACAGGTGTCATTCATGTCTCCAAGTATACTGAAAGAGAAGAAAATCACCTGCACCACAAGGAAGACTGAAGACCATGTCTAAAACCTGATGCAAAGGCCAACGAAGTCTGTAAGTGTCTGCAGACCTGGAGACAATTTTTCTCCTTGGTTTGCTGACTTCCCAACCCTGAGAGACTAAGTCTTCAGAAGAAAAATGAAACTTAGGAACCCAAACATTTGCTTAAATCAGCCAGACTTACCACAGCTGGTAAACTGCTGTCTGCTGCAAAGTGTAGCAAATGTGCAGTGGTTTCTTCTCCCTGAGAGGGGATTAAAAATATCAAGGTAGACAGGTCTGAGCAGGGGTCCTGAAGTAATCCTCTGTTAGAAGAAGGCTGGATCCTGTCCTCAGGCTCTCCTGATAAGGATCAGGAAAGCTGTCATTGGTTTCTGCTGTCAGAATCACTTACAAATCCAAACGCACAGGGATACCTGGTTCTTTCTTGCAGCCAATTCTTTCACAGCAGACATTGTCTGTAAATAAACCCTTTTAAAAATCTTTCTGTTAGAGCCCAGAAACCACCTTCATCTGCCTCCCTGTAACTGTTGTTACTTTTACCTGATGCTTTTCTTACATGAGTTACTGGCACCGATGCTGTTTCATTTTGGATTTGGCAGCCTGTCATCAGGTGGTCAGTGTATGTTCCTGTTCTGCAGACCAAGCCGCTTCCCTGGTGTTTCAGAGGTAAGCTCTCTTGCCCTGTAGTTTGAGAAGATCAGCACAGTGGAAAAAGAATTCTTGCATAAAAACTAGCAATTATTAGAAAGGAAGAGCAGGTTGGTAGTCTGCTCTGTAAGGACATGCTGATGCCGGGTAAACAGTTCTGTAAGCTCTTAGTTACATTGCAGAAATGAGAAAAACAGTCCCAGAAACTCAGCCTGATGAGGAGAACAGCTGTGGCATGACTGTAGGTGCCAAAAAGCATCCCTCTGCTGGGTCAGGTGCAGGCTTTATTCATACTGCCCACTCAGGTATGTGTGTCCCCACATCTGGCAGTGCTGCTGGCTGTGTGCTCAGTAGCCTCCTTTGCTGCAGAGCACCATAAAGGACATGGGGGCACGGCTCAGCAGTGGGGCAGCAGCCCTGACAGCAGCGCAGCTCTGCTGCTGTATGTGAGAAACTGAGGGAAAACAAAGAAAATCCCTTATCCAAATACAACAGGGCAGGAAAGCCTGAGGTTGGGAAGCACTTGGGGATCTGAGTGGCTGGAATGGAGAAGCATCCCTAATGATGCAGCAGGTTGTTCAGCGCCTGTTCAGCTCAACTCTCCTGCAGCAGCAGGGCATGGGATTTTGCTGGTAGTGGCACTGGGCACCCGAGCCCACAGATTCAGGTGGGGTTACAACAGATGAGGGGTTACACTGACGAGATGAAGCTGTGCAGAAGCACTGCACTGAACAAAATGGTGTCCTGAGCCCGCAGCGTGCTGCTCTCCTGCAGGGTCCCCGTTCTTGCATGAAGCACTGCCAGTCCTTTTAATGCTGGGAGGGAACCGACTGCTGACAGCCAAAGGGATGACAAGTTGGTTAAGGAATTCCTGAAAAGTTATCAGTATTGAGAAAGTTCTTTGCTGCATTGCCTTTCTAGAAGATTTCATTAGACTTTTTTCCTTCAGTGTTTTTTTGTTTTAAATAATAGTGTGTCAAAGGAAATTCTAGGTCTAGGGAAATAAAATAAGAAAGTAAAATTTCAGCTTCTTACCCAAAGTTTTATTTGGTACAGGTCTAGTGATGATTAAAAGACATTTCAGTCTAGCTTGATGTATAGATTTCTAAACAAGAAAATATGCCAAAGGATGGTCCGTTCTTTCTTCAGAAACAAACAAAAAAAACCCCAACAAGTAAACATGTTATAAGCAAAACAGATGATACAAAGTACATTTAGTTTTCAGATCATGTAGCAAGAAGAATGTTTCTAAGGTAAAATTTCCCTATAATGTAATACTGTCTCTTCCCAACTCACCTTTGGGCACTCTCTAGCACTGCTTGTTGACTTGCTCCCCTTGACTTGTAGAATTCTTGAATCCTGTGTATTCTTTGAAGGCTATGAAGTGAGCTGCGTGCAGAGAAACAGCCAGTCTGGAGGTTAGTATCCACGAAGTGCTGCTGCTTTTTGTTTCATCACATACTTCCATTACAGCAACACACCCCCACTCTGTCTACACAATATGCGCTATGGAGGTGATCTGTCACAAAGCTCATTTGAGGATGTAAATAGTTTGCTTTGTGGGGCTCACATCTCCATGAGTCACCCATTCAGAGCAGTTTCCATTAACAGAGGAGGAAATTCAGGTCCTGCAGAGCTTTGTGTGACTTCTTTCTACAAGAGCGTTAGCTGCTTTAACCTATATCCTGAGCTACTGCTGTCAGTGCCTCTTCCTTTTCGTGCTATCAGAAATGAAAAAGAGATCATCAGTTTTCAATGATGATTTTAAATGTTCATTTTGAGTTGGTATTTAAAAAAAAAAAAAGATTGCTCACTCTTCCCCTTTTGCAGGGATTTCTCCTAGTATTCATGGAGTTGTTTCTCATTTTCCCTTGGATGCATGTATTCTCATGGCACGTAAGCACTGCCTGCCTCACCAGGGGGTGCACAGAAGTCCGGACAGAAAGCCTTGTGTGACTGCACATCTGAAGAAGGATGCTCTGAAAAGGAGTGGATGAGGAAGCAGAAATGCTGGGGTTGTTCTCAGCACACCATGTTCTAGCCATTGCCAAGGGCTGGGCTGCTTTTTGTCAGCAAATATCCTGGCAAGTTTTTTAGGGAGGATTCTGTAGCCGAGTGGCCAGGATGGCATGCAGGTGGTGCAAATTCACTTGGAGAATTTGTGAAACTGAATGGGTGGGGAAAAAGTGATGCTGAGGGATGACAGCAAAGGGGAAATGAAACAGTGTGAGTAACATATAGAAGGGCTGGGATAGTCCATGACAACCTCCCAGACTGTTGATTAATAGTGCAACTTGTGATGCAAGGGTGAGGAAGCTGTGGGCAGGCGAGGTGCCTTTCTTTTCACACTATAGGCCTTTATCTTGTGCTGATAGGTTGTGATTCTTCAGTAGGACCACAAGAGCGGGCAGAAGACAATCAGTCTTCCAGTCTGATTGTTTAGACTGCTCAAATCTTGCACCTCTTTGCACGTCACCGATGCCACCAGTGAGAAAAGGATCACCTGATGCTGTGTGTGCCACCTCATTGCTTTTTCCTAAAGAAGGAGCTGTTCCACAAGCATTTTAACTTGTGTTGAGATCTCTGTCATTTCTCTGTGGCCACCACACAGATTTGCCCTTTAAGTTACGCAGGCGGCCCTGGGTGGCAGCAGTTAGGCTCTGCTGGTTCCTTGTGCTCGCCTTTGGGGCTGACCTTCCCCTAGCAGTGCCAAGCTGCACCAGCCAGCTCAAGATGCTGGTTATCTAAATCAGAGTCTAATTAGGGAGAAAAATTGTTCTGCTCAAGAAGAGAGAGCATTCTCTGCTATAGTCCTCTTGCTTTCCTACTTGATTTCCCTCAAACGCCCTTCAACATCTCCAGTTTTCAGTTTCTCTCACCTCTCCCCTGCCCTTCCATGTCCCCACCCCTGGATTCTCCCTTTTTCAGAAGGGCTGCTGTAGCTGTGTGCTGGAGAGGAAGCTTTGGGAGCCAGCCAGAAGGGAACAGCAGTAGGGGACACTAGACTGTTTAGCAGATACCTCAACAGAGCAATGTGCAAAGCCTTAGGATGGTCCTGGGGAACCTTGTACTGCTGGAGTGCTTGTCTGGGATCACCATGAGGGGCTGAGCTCATCTCTGAGCTATTTGGTCCTGCTGGAGGGCTTCAAAGGGTGGCAAAGGAACAACACCCTTCCCCTCCAACTCCCTGGCTGTAGGAGGCCCAGAGGCTTTTGGAATTTGTTCCTACTCACCCTGAGTCACGGATCACATCCTGGCTTTGGGCCATCACGACATCCCCACAGGACTGCCTGTGACATCCAGGAGAGCCAGAAGTTGGATGCCACGTCCTTCTACCTAAATTCGTTGGCTCTGCAGTCATTTGTTATTGAGTTGCTCCATCTCGTGGTTGAAGGGGAAATGCGAAGCACAGCCCTGCATTGTCTCAGCCTCTCCTACGGTTGATCACCAGGAGGAACAGTGTATCCTGTAGCTCAGACGGCTTATCCCATAACTGCCTCCACCAGCAAAGCGCTTGGCTCCCTGCATTCGCTGTGTTTGTTCCGCTGTCCACACCATGCATGACCAAGGAGGAGTAATGAGCAAAGGGAAAGCCCAAAGCTCTGCCTTTTGTGTCGATCTGAGGGGACAAAAGCACAGAAACAGCTGAAACAACTCCATTGAGGAAGTGACCATAAGCATTACTGGTGAGGCCAGGAAACTGCTGTGCCAGTGCAGAACTCTGACTCCAGGGGGAGGCCAGCTCACCAGCTGTTAGTGTCCCTTGGAAGGACCCAAAACCTGAAGGAGGAACCTGCAAGCCTTGGCTGTGCAGCAGAACCATGACTGTCTCAATGGAGAAGGGTTCTTTCAGTGGTGGAGGAGCTAAATCTGCTGCCTGAGTGAGCAGGTGAGCTGATGTCTCCCTTTGAGGTGGTTTTGAGTTTGTTGAAATAGATGACTCATTTCAATAGAGATATCAGCTGGGGATGCTGTGTGGGGCTCTTGAGGACATGTCAGCTTGTTCTGCTCTCAGCTGCACAACACTTGCTGCCAGCCTGAAGGGGACCTGTGGGCAGTGCTGCCACTCTTCCCACTTCATTACCTTTGGCTCAGCCCAGTGGGTTTCCAGCAGTGCTGGTGTACCCACAGAGGGCCCCCACACCGCAGTGTGCCTCTTTCCAGCCAAATGGCTGACTCATTCTGACACTTCAAAGGTGGTTTTATGCTTTTTTCCTACTCAAATCCTCACCTACATTTGTCTTCAGCTCGTACCCAGGTTGGATAGTTAAAAGAATTTCATCCCAGAAAGAGCACTGAAGCACTGGCACAGCTGCCCAGGGATCGATGGGGTCACCATCCCTGGAGATGTGGTGAAGTGGCACTGAGGGACGTGGGCAGTGGGCATGGTGGGCTGGGGTTGGACTTGGGGATCTTAGAGATTTTTTCTAACCTAAATGATTTTATGATTCTGTGATATAACTCCAATCCCTGGCATGACAAAGCGGACGCTTCAGCTGTCCTTGTGCAAAGTGGAAAAAAAATCAATAACTGAAGATGATTGAGGAGCTTTTGCTTTGTTTTTCGTAGAGCCAACATGCATATACAACTGTATGTAAGGGGTTGTATAACTGCACCTCATATCCAAAAGGCAGCCATGCACATTTTGAGCCATCCAGGCTGCTTGTGTGACTGAGGAACTGTATCCCACCAGCGTACTGCTTGTGGTGACAGACATCGATCAGCCTTCACATAGCATTTGTTCTCAGTGTTTTCCACACCTCGTTTCTGGAGGCGTGTGAACTAGCACCGCATGTGTGTACAGTGTGTGACAAGTTACTGCAGCTTGGAAGGCCTCAAAAATCATTATGAGAAAATGATTAACTAAGCAAGAACATAACAGTCATTTTAGGAAAGAGAAAAAGTGCTTCCAATAAGATGTCCTATCTTTGAAGCCAGCAGTGGATGTTTAGGGGAAGAATGTCAGAAAGTGGGATCCTGCTGCTGACAGTACTTCCAACAGCAAGCTCAGTGAATAAGGAAAGGGTGGTCGTAGAGCTGTCCTCACTGAGTTCCCCAGCTTACTTTTTTCTTCCCATTTCCCACAGAGTTCTTCTGCTGACATATATCTATGCAGCGTGTGATATACTTGTGTCTATTCAGCAGACACATCTAGCATTTTATTCTTGAAAACACAGACATAACCATTTTGTTAGCATTTTAGGAGATCAGTCAGATTTGAATGGCTCTGGTCTTCTG
Organism: Meleagris gallopavo; assembly: GCF_905368555.1. NCBI lineage: Eukaryota > Metazoa > Chordata > Aves > Galliformes > Phasianidae > Meleagris > Meleagris gallopavo. The sequence continues at coordinate 4,722,150 of NC_139414.1, read as the reverse complement.
AAGGTGGCAGAGATCGGAGGGCAGCAATGCTCCAAGTGTGGTTGTGATGGATAATGAATGTGAAGAGATGAATTAGAAAAGCGGTCACAACCATCGGGATGCAATGGCAGTACTTTTCCCTGAATATGCATTGAAACTGTACTCCCCGAGAGCAGGAAGTTTTTTTGTCATTTCATTGTTTAAAATTCATTTTGCTTTCTCAGTGTTTTGCTGTATTATTTCATTACCCAAACAGCATGTGAATGCAATTCTTTCTCTTCTGGCTGTGTGCTTGATGTGGCATGTGCCATTTTGGTGCTTCACTTTGTATCCCGTTGATCCACTGTTGCCTCTGCCAAGCGCTGTGCTGATGAGGTGTTTGCTGCACCCAGCCAAGCCTTTTTTAGGGTGATTTGAATGTCTGCAGACATCACAAGGCACCATGGCTGCCCTGCAGGGTCAAGCACTCAGGTCAGGGAGTTTCCATCCTCTCCTAAATGTAACTGTTCTGGTGTCAACCTGACACCAGAGGTGTGATCTGTCATCTTTTCAACTTTACGCATGGGAAATCATAGCAGAGAAATGCAAAAGGACTGTCCAGAAGTGATACAAAAGAGTGGAGTGCAATTTCCCAAATTTAGATATCTTTTTCCTGATGCCAACGTTATTTTTAGGCTGTTCCTTCCCAGGGACCAGCTCCCAGGTCAAACAGCACTGCATTAATCACATCTCGATATTCATACTTCTTTGGGAAGTCTTGTGATGTTCAGAAATGACTGCTGTCTGCCCTTTCATACGAAGAATTAACTATTCCCAGTTGGTAAGTGCATTTCTTAACTCTGCCGAAGCTACGTACAACATGCAAAAGAAGTTATGAAGAAAAGATAACGTTTCATATCATTACCCATATATACACCTTCTCTTAATTCATACGAATTTTTCAATTTATCTTATTTAATTCCCATAACATGTTATATGGGGTGAGACTGTGCTTTTGTGATACAGTTGATGCAGTTACAGTACATGCTGATTGCAGAAAGGATGAAGAGAAGAACATCTTTCTCTCCCTTTTTTTCCGTAGCTGAACTCAGGAAGTGGTGGCCTTCAAGCAGATCTTGTGCCGTTGTAAGAGCGTTGATGGTGTTTGTGCAGAAGCATAGAGTGGTGGGGTTTGGGGTTGAGTTTTTTTTTAGGTGCTGCTGCACAACAGTAATCATTTTTTTCATAGCTTTGGTTGCTAACAGAGAGAAGGTTGTGTGGGATAAAGTCCATTCGCTTGTTTCAATCACGTTCAGATGAAAAGCAGAGGAGGTGTCGTTATAGCTTGGTGTCCCTTCTTGTCACTGGCCCTGTTTTGTATTAGACTGCAGGGATCTTGGCATGAGCTAGCTTTTGAGATGCTCTCTCTTCTCAAACCAGTTACTATATAGTAACGACATGCAGACTCAGAAGGAGAATCCTGAACTTCCAGCTCTATTTTTAACACCAAACCCTTCAAAAGCCATCAGCTGATGACCCCATGGGCGCATCCCACAGCCTGCAGACACTGATGGGAGGACAGAGCTCATCAGCAGGGAACCGGGGACAGGAGCTGGGACCCAGATGGCATGTGCTGGCCAGGACATGGTAAGGCACTTTGAGTGGTGATGGCTGGTTTGTCCCCGTCTTGCTGTCTGGCACAAGAGCTCGTGGAGCTGTGTGGTAAACCAAAGCTGGGGAGCAGCTTTTGGGCTGCCTGAAAAAGCAGCAGGCAGTGTGGTTTGGCAGTGTGAATAATGCCTTTGATGCTGGTTGCCTATAAAACGAGGAACTTGCAAGGTTCAATGCTTGTGAGGTGATAAATCCAGAAGTGTTTGACTGTCAGATTGTAGAAAAGAATTCTTGAACCACATTCAGGGTGTAACTGACATGACTTAAAAATATGCTTAGAAAAGCATGCAGCAAATGGCATGTTTAACTGTCTGAGCACTCACTGCAGGGCAGAGGAAGGTTCTCTCAGGAAATATCCTGCAACATAAATGGTTTTAAGGGAAGCAACTCTTCCCAGTGCCCTTCATTTATCATTTTGTATTAGTCTATTGAATCTCAGTAAGTTCTTGGCTTTGAGAAACAACAACAGAAGAAAGAAATGTCACATATTTTTGATTTTCATGTTGCGGAAGTGGTGGTTTTCTCTGTCACGTTTGTAAGTAAGGGCTCTCCATGTTGTTGCTTAGGTTGATATTCGTTCGGGTTTTTTTGTGCTCATAATTATTCAGTAAGGCAAAACTTTTTACAATATTTTCTCGACTATTTAAGGACTTTGATGGCCCTTCCACTCCTTGGTGTGGCACATATTCCACAACAGGATGTCATTACAGATGTGCATCCCAATCTCTGCTCTGTGTCTCTGATCTCTGTGTATGCTGAATGGCTGTCCTGTTCCCCCTTTGGTTCAGTTTTGCCTTGGATCTGCCTCCTCTGTTGTTTGTGATCCACTTATCAAAGATACGTAGGTTGCTCCAAAAGTAACGACTCCTTTTTATTTCTATGGAAACTACAGTGGATACAAAGAGTATAGTGACACTATTTGGTAAATTCTTGGCTACGAAACACTTTTTTTTCAATATAGTCACCGCCAGTAGCGTATGCCCTTTCACCAGCAGCAAACAAAAGCCTGCATGCCATGCTTGTAAACATCTGTACTAGCAGAGGTGACCCACTGTTTCACAGCTGCTATGACAGCATCACTGCTGAAACACATCACCCACCCCTCACTGTGCTCACATGCACTTCTTGGTCTCCAGAAACATTCAGCAAACATCACTGAATGTCAGTGAGTGCCATTTTTTCCGCATGGATTAATTCAGTTCCACCTCTTTGCCTCATATGCACTTCCATGTCAGATGCCATTTTTGTCAGGCTGCCCCTGTCTCTCACAGCAACAGAACATAACGGGATGTTGGTGGGAAGGCTTAACCTCTGCTGCCATACCACCAACATCCGCCTCTGATGTTGTGGGCTAATGTCATAAAATAGGAGGCATTATTTTTGGAGCAGCCCTTGTATATATAAAAAAGAAGAAAAGAAAAAAAGAAAGAAAACAGGCTGAATTTATGAATTTTCATGATCAGTAAAACTTCCCAGTGAGTCAGCTCAAATTTTGGAGATTTTGCTTAACTGCTAATATTGTACTTTTAAGACTTCCCGTACTTATTAATTTTTAGTGAAATCATATTCATTTGTATAAAAAGAGCCCTGATGAAGTTGTTACAAACATTTATCAGGCCACATCCTTTTCCTGTTGTTTTCCTGGTAAGCACTTTTAAAGGCAAGTATTTAAACATTTTAGCGTAAAAATCCTCTGGTATTGAACATTTCTTTGTAAATAACCGCAACCACCAATGTAAGAACATCTAGGACTGTAGCTTTGATGTTTAGTCAGCAGTCCAGTTTGTGATCTGAGTGAGGGGGAAGAGGAAAAAAGTATTCGATTTTTTTATTATTATTATTATTTTTAACTCCAGATTTTATTAAAAACGAATTTCATCCTCTTACTCTGGCTCAGCTTTTGCAGTGCTGACTCCCGGTTCTCATGCGTAAATTGTTCCAGGATCCAGAATACCATTTTCTCCAATCCATTCTCACTAACTTAAGAAGAGTACATTAAATCAGATCTGAGATGATGAGTCCGAGCTTCCAAAACTGAAAGTTATTAGAGTCTATGTAGGGCCTGTAACATTTCAGCCCATCGTAAATGTGTTCCCCACCAGTAGGAGAAGAGGAATGATCCTGAACTGAACATCTGTATTACTTGCTTCCCTCTTCTTTAACCCATTTATTAAACTAAGATATATTGACTGTTCTGTGTAGGAGAACTCCTGCTTACGGTTCTGGATTAGAAGATGCACATTCGGAGGAGAATCCTTAAATGTAACTCCCTTAGAAGCAAATGGATATACTATATGACTGTGGATTACCCATCTTCTCCAGCAGCTTCCACACCAAAATCCAAGGTACCACTGGCAGAGGTATGTGATGCTACTGTAAACCTATTCGTATTTGTTAACTTGGTGCTAATTATACGATGACTCTTCATTTTACAAATGCTGAACTGCAAAGTGATGTGAGCTGGGTGGTCTGTCTGCTCCCCAGCACACCCGGACTGTGCCGCGCTGCTGGAGGAGCTCCCAGTGGGACTGGAAGGGGTCTGGGCTCTGCTGAGCCTCTTGGCAAGAAGGAAACCCAGACTGACTTTTCATGTTTTCATGTCATGCAGCAGTCATTTCATTACCCCCAGTTCTCACCATATTCTCCACCCCCAGACGTAAACAGACCTTAACTCTCCCGGCTCACAGAAATGAGAAGGAAGGTGACTCAGTCCCATACCTTCCAATATACAGGAAAAAGCAGCTTTTTCTCACTGCTGAGGGAAATCTGGGGCAAGTTCCATGAATAGTCTGAGCTGTGGCTTTCTAGCAAGTGTCAAACCCAGAAAGCCCCGTAGCCAGGCCGCTCTGTGAATGAGCAGTGCTAGTGGAAAAAGACCAGCTCCCCGAGGCTGCCTGCCCTGCTCTGCTGGCCCAGGCACAGCAAGGTGCACCCACTGCTCCCAGTAGCCTGCAGGGAGGGAAGCATCCTGCCTGTCTGCTGCTGCTGCCTGAGACTGAGCTGTGACTTTGTTCCAGCTGGCTGAAATAGCTGGCGCTTTGACCTTGCTAGATGATGTCTGCACTTACATCTTTGGACCAGTCTTTGAGTTTCTGATTCTGGCTATAATTAAAAAATGGGAAAAAGTGCTCGGCTTTGTTGACAGCCACTCTTTAAAAAAACAAACAAACAACCCCACAAAACCAACAGGAACAAATACAATTATTTTTAAAAGACTTGAGGAATGAGAGTAGGTGGAAATCCATTTGGAAGCCCTGGCACCTCCTGCCAGTGTAACTCTGGTATCTGGGTAGTTGCAGAGCTCACCGAAGCTCGTGGGCACGCCCTGCACCTTTCAGTCAAACAAACTGCAGGAAGAGCCAATTGTGCCTTTTTCAGCAATGATTTAAAAAAAAAAAAAAAACAAGAATCCAAAGAACAGGCTGCTGCTGCTGAGCCCCTCGGGTGGGTGCAAACTCTGAAAATGGTTGAGGTTGGCATAGTATCAGCCACACTGAGCTCTCATTCCTCTTAAAATACTTCTGTTCTTGGAACTGAAAAGCGTTCCACCCACCTGTGGGTGGATTGGATGCAAACAGGGTGGAAGGGTTATCTGGTTACAGCTCTCAATTTATACAGGGGTCACATAACAGGCAGCACACAGCAGAAGGCCAACAGGCAGCAGCTTGAAAGCAGGAGTCAAAATTAATCATGGCTGCATGACCAGGGGTCTTTCAAGGAGAGAAAGCTGAGGGAAGAGCTCGCTAAGGGCTGAAGGAAAGGAAATGGCTCCTTGCTATTTCCTACCTACTGGGCGCTGGGAGACAGCATGCAGTGTACGTTCTTTAAAAGTATGTGTGTGTGTGTATATATTCATATATATATACACACACGTAACTGAACTAGACTGAAATCTGTGGGTGACGGCTCTCGAAGCATTTGTTTGTGCTCTATGTGAGTAATGGTGTAAGACAGAACAGCCACTCGCTTTCCAGCATGAGCATGGAGAGGGAACATGTGGTGGTTCTCACACGCTGTCAGCATCTGTGTCAGTGATGTCTGACTGCAGCGCTGCCTTTGGTCCCTGTGTGTTCATGTGTGCCCACAAAACTGCAGTCAAATTGGCTTTTACACAGCCCAGCCAGCACTGAGTTTGAGAGTGCAGTAATAAATAAGAAATGGTCCAAGAGAACTACCCAATCTGAATTACCAGCACTGAAACTCAAAAAAAAAGGAGAAAGAACAGGAGGGTTTGCTGTACAAATCAGGCAAATGCGATTTAGCTTCGTTTAGAAAAGACTGTAACTCCAAATGAGTCATGCTGCTTACTTTTCAGAAAAAGATATAATTCTCAGGACGTCTGTGCATTTCTGTTACCTGCTACACAAATGTGAAGGGAAATAGGTCTAAAAGTGTTAATGCTTTATTGAGCTTAGTGTTACATAAAACAAAAACACACGACAAACCACACTTGCTGTAGTTTGGTTTTTCCGTTTTAGCCTATCCTTTAGCTCCTACTGTTTCAAAGCAGTCGTGCCACACATGCTCGCCTTTGCAGCGTGGTCTAGCTCTGTAGGTTAGAAGTGGAGAGCTGGAGGTCTACACAGTTCTCTCTGCAGCCAGAGCTGTAATGTGCTGGGCATGCTTAAGCATGATAGAATCCTAGCATCGTTTGAGTTGGAAGGAACCTTGAAAGGCCATCTGGTCCAACTCTCCTGCAGTAAACAGGGACATTGATCAGGGTGCTCAAATGTGGTGCGGTGGAAAAGGGGAGATAATTTTGAAAGAAATCCTTGCAGTTATTTTGATGGCTTTATGCTGTTCCGACATTTCTTTTCAACTGCCATAGGAACTGCTTTCCTTCTAGAAAGCGAGCCTTGCTTTCACGGCTGGAGTTCTTTGCTTTTGGAAAAGACATGGCGTGGGAGGAGAGCAAAACCCATGTTCTGCAAAAGGTTCCAAGTGCAGAGATAGCCTGAAGTGTCAGGATCCTGTATGTATCACACACATTTATACAATTCCCAGAAATACTGGGGACAGTTCTCCAGCCAATGTAATCCTGAGCAAAGGGGAAAATAACTGTAGCACAAAGTTAGGTTACTTGTAAACAAACAAATCAATGGTTTGAGAAAAGCACCAACATTTTCACTTTCTCCAACAACATCAGGCAATTAGTAGATTTAATATAGATCCTAATGACTGCCAGTTTGAGCTTTTTTCAGCCTACAAGGGGAGTTGTACACGGCCTCCGTTCCAGGGCTCAGCATCTGCTGTAATCGTGGGGCATCAGAGATGCTTCTTAAGTAGCAGCACGGTTTCATCTGCAGGATACAGATGTGCAGGTCTCTCACAGAGGCAGTGTACCTCAGAGATGTGATTCGGGAGCCCAGGTGTCCTAGCAGCCTTCTGTCCTTGGGCAGGAGAGACTGGAGTTTGTTGAGGGCAATCCAGGTGCTAACCATTTGAATTGCTCACTTGAGATGCCAGAAGCTCTTCACTGATGGCGGAGAGAGCTTCAGCTGTTCCTTGGCATTTCAGTCAGTCAGGAAATACAGCTGCTGGGAGGACCACTGGTGAATCAAATGGTGATGCTGTGCCCTGGCAGTGCTGCGGAAGGCCGAAATTAACCTTAGTTTCATTTCAGAACATTGTACAAAAGATAAAATAGCTGTATATATTTTTACATATGTCTCATATGACTGGACAACATACAGCCTTTTTCTGTTCTTCCTCTTGCCTTCAACTGGACGTTCTCACATGTTTTCTTCAAAGCTGTGCTTTTTCTCTTTGATTTTGTGTGATCTTAACATGGCAATCATAAGTGTGAATGCGGTTGTTTGCGGTTTCTAGAACAGCAACATGGTTTTACCCATGCACTAACAAAGTAAATGCAGCCTTTCTCAGAATGAAGATTAATTGCGGAACAAGGTTCTTCACTTGCATACAAGTGTACTTTGCCAGGGTTGGGGAAATTTGACAAAAGCAGCAGTAGAGCGGGGCTCCAAAACAGAACACAAAGGAGCAGTTTTCCCATCATGTTTTTTTAGCATTGAAATCTGCTTGTTTGTGAGTCTGCTGCACTTCACCAAGTAAAGGAGAAACCTTTCCCAAACCTTCTGGTTTACAAGCAGCATCCTGCCCTCTGTGCACCAGGTGGGTACAGGACCAGGAGTATGCCATGAGGCAGCACATGTTGGCAGGATGGGAGCTCTTGTCCTGCAGATCTCTCTCACTCTATGGACAGCTCTGGGGCTGGGGCCCAAAACAGTGCCTCAGGTGTGCTTCAAGAAGTGGTGAGCTGGAGCGAGAGGAAGCACATGGCAGGACGTGGTTGCTCCCAAACACCTGCTGTTTGAGTGAGCTTTGAGACTTGCCACAAAGTCTGCAGATGTGCCCAGTCTCCCCTTGGTGCTGCCACCAAAGTCAAAAAGTAAGCACACAGCTTTCCGTGTAGGTGGTGCATAAAGCAACGGATCACGACGCAGAGGAAGTGCCAGATGCTGGGGGAGGCTTTTTGCAGTTTGGCAGGTGGCATAACTTAATGTGGATGGTACCCTACTGCCTGTCCTGGCTTGTGCAGTCCTCAGTGGCAAGGCCTCATTCCGGGACTGGGTGCTTGGAAGAGCAGTGACACTTAGGGCCTGTTAGCAAGGCAGAAAATGGCAGTGATTTAATAATACCAAATAAAAAAATCCATGGTTCTTGCATCCATTCTGCTCTGGTGATCCCTGTGTCGTGCAGTATGCTCCAGTGACAACTGCTAGCATTTCTTTTTATTTAATATATATTTAAAAGTGAAATGCACAAGAGCAGATCTTCAGCCAGGATCCAAGGCAACGAGTCATGCTGCTCTGGGCATGGTTTGACGTGGGTTTGGGCCGTGCTGGCTGCTCAGCCTCTGCCCACTGCCTCACCACACTGCTTCCCGTGCAGCCAGCGCTGCTGCGAGCACTGTGTGCTGTGGGGTGACGTTCTGACTTCCTCAGATGAAAGACACTGTAGAACTTCAACTATTCTTTGTCTGATGATGCGTGCTTCACTGCAGACACTTGCTTTAATCTACGTGTTGGCCAGATGTTAAAAAGGTAATTGGAAGGTTAAGAAAGACCTCTAAGATCCCCAAGTCTAACTCCACCCCACCGTGCCCACTGCCCACATCCCTCAGTGCCACATCTCCACGGCTCTGAACACCTCCAGGGATGGTGACCCCACCTCCACAACAGGTGCAGCTGTGCCAGTGCCTCAGTGCTCTTTCTGAAAAGAATTTTTTCCTAATATCTGATATCCTGGCCCCGCAGCCCGCAGTTTTGCTGCTTTCTGAAGCAATCACTGCAGCTGCAGAAGCACAGCCTATGCATGGCAGGCTTGGGCCCATTCCTGTGGCAGGACTGCAGGCAGCTCCTTCCCCTGGCAGGCTGCAGCAGCCAAAGCTTGCCGCTATGATTGCCACCGTGCACTGCATGCTGCTGCATCCCCTCTTCCTCTTCCTCTGGGCCTTCCTTCCTCTCGCAGACAGCAGGCTGGTGGCTGAGGGAAGCAGCAGCTTCCCCTTGGGGTGGCTGAGCTCTTGTCTTCATTCCCTGCATTTTGGCAGTGCGGGGAGTGCAGACAGAGCAAAATGTGTTATGTGGGGGGGGGGGGCTTGTCTCTGTGTTTCTCTACAAGCCTAGCAAGCACACTGATTTGAAATTCAACCAAGCCAGATCTCCCATCCTTAGTGTTGTGTAAAGGCAAAGGTGGGCACATTTCTCATCAGTTTGTTCGGGGAAGGCATATTTCTACCCCTCTTCATAGTGACAGTTCCTCCTGGGAAAGCCAAATTCCCTTTTGGCGTGTGGTGGCCACGGTCCCATCGTGCTTAAGGTGCTGCTGTTTGTGGCTCTGCTGCTGAGCTCCAGGCACTGTCAGTGAGCTGGGGAGGAGAGAGCATGGGGCACAGGGCTGCTGATCTCCCTGCTCTGCGTTGCCACCCACAGACTCGTGGGCCTCCCAAAGCACACTGCCTCTCTGCAGCCCTTTCATCACCTTTGGCAGAAAGGAATGAGGCCCGAGCCTTGTAGGAAGAAGTTAGTTTAGAGTGGAAGATGTTCTGAAAGTGAGGGGGGAGGAAACCTTGAAAACCACTTTGATGAGAGAGGAAAAAGTCTGCATACCTTTGAGAACACCATAGCATTGATTCCTCTTTTGTTCACTTGCATGCATGTAGGACAGGTTTAGTTGTGGTGGGGTGTATGTTTTGGACAGGCTAAATTGTGGTGCTGGTGCCCAAGTGAAGTATCGCTTAGAGCAGCACACTGAAATGTGAGGTTGAGGAAGGATATCTCTGAAGATCAGCTTTGGTCTTCAAATCGGTTTCAACTTTGCTTTACGATCTGCAGGCTGCTTCAGGCGTGGGGTGGCTGCTCTTCTCACTTCTCAGATTTCTGAACACTTGAAATTGTTTAATGTGATAAGCTGCTAGCATGACATTTTTTAAGAATATGAGTTTTTTTTAAGCTCTGTTTTGCGCTTTTTTCAGCTAGTGTTTTTCATCAGAATGAAGCGATGTTGGCCTGTCCCTGCAGGGTGCTGCCTGCTTTGCCCATGGCGAGTCAACACTGCCTGCACTGCCTGTGCTTTGCTCTGGGCTTGGATCCTGCCTCAGCTGCCTTCTGCTTGCAAATCATGCAATAGTGTTTTTTTTAAGGCTGTAAGAGGCAATTTTCCAACTAGCTTGTACACTTTCTATTAAACCAGTTATTTCAAAGGGATTTGCAGGGCAATAGTAATTTTTTAAAAGTTCAGCATAATATATATAGTTCTATAACATTTGGAGTCAGTGGAGTGGCACTGGTATAAAGTTTTGCTCTCACATAGGATTGGGAAATTTCAGATGAGATAATATCAGGGAAGAACAAGATCTAGAAAGTCTGGGGAAAACCCTGTGTGCGGGTTTTATCTTTTTTCTGTATTCTTTTTGTTTTGGCTGAACCACTCTCATGCTTGATGATCTTTCAATTGCTGTATGAGTCTACCTTCTGCAGCCTGGGAATCACATTCACTGCTGAACAGATGCTAGCTAGTTGTAGAGCGTTGGTGGAGTAACGAACCATTGATAAAAATACCCCAAGGGGCAGTCAGCACTCTCTTGTGTTGTGGAGGCCTGGCCCAGCCAGAGAGGATGATGGAAGGGCCCCAGGTCCAAAAGCAGCACTGCTGCAGGCTGCAATAGGCTGCTGAAGGAGGCTTCTTGGATGGGTTCTGCAGGATGGAGACACAACTATCTTTCCTGTAGCCCTGAACTATAGGTAAGAGCTGACGATCACTCTGAGAGTCACATGTGAAAGGGGGAGAAAGTGTTGGAGTACTGGGCTTTTTTATTGCATGGTACTAAGAAGCTTGTAAAAACAGCATTTGGAGTAGCAGTTCTGGGCAGGTTATGAGACGTGAGGGGAATAATAATTGTTTATGAAAAGAAGAAAGCATGGTGTGCTTAGCCAACAGAGTGACGTATGCACATTAGCTGGACACGTGGCTTCTTTGTAGTAGCTGATTTATTCTTTTTTGATATTCTGTTTCTGAGTAAGTCCTTCCAAAGGAGTAAGCTAATCCATGTGAAATATAGACTTCTAATGGCTGTTTTTGATTAGCACTTTTTTTTACTACTAGGACAATGCTTCTTCTAGCATGCGGTACCTGTGAGTCCCTGGGAAAAGAGCTGGACGTATGAGGGATCCACATTCAGGTTCTTGTCATTTGTCTCTGAATTAGAAATAACAGCGAGAAAGAAAAGAAATCTCTACTATTGTGAAGTCTGAAAATTGAAATGGTGAAGTCGTGTACTTAGTCAGGAAAGCTTTTGTTGTTGTTTTTGAAATGTCAAATGCTTTTCAGTTTTATTCATCATCAAAAGTGTTCTGTGCAATCTCGAGTTGCTCGGGGTTTTTGATTGCTGTTCTCACTGGTTTAAAAATACAACCGACTGGAGATTCTCCAGAACTAACAGTAAATTGGGCAGGGGAGACTTTATGTAAAATTCTGATCTCAAAAGATATAATTTTAGCTGGAGTTCAAGGACGTAATTCAGAGATATTATTTAAATTTAAGTTCATCTTGAAAAGCAGTGAATTGAAAGTGAGATCTTCTAACTGAGAATACATGCTCTTTTTGTGCTACAAGACTTGACTACTGTAGTAGCCCTGTAAAGCCAGCACAGCTAGGCTCTCTTCCTTCTTTCTCCTCCTTCAGAAATGTCAAGTATACTCAGACAGGTCCTCTCATTTACAAGCAAAACGTAGTCAAGTTGAGTTATATACAATATCACTTTGGGCCTACAGAGAAGTGTCACTGGTGGTGATAAGAAGGAGGACAATAGCCCAATGTGACTTCTAGATTCTATTTTCTGAGTTTGCTGTGATGCATGGCATGAGCAGGCTGAATCTACGTGGTGGCTACCATCACTTCCATTCTTACAGATAATTTTCATAAACAGATCTCTGTTTCTTTCATTGAGCAAATTATGTTTCTTTCTGTAAATGAAGTCTTTTCTTGTCTGCCATTGACAATGCATTGCCCTGGCAAATCAAACTTCTCCACCCACATTTACAAGAATCCTTGTATCCTTTTCCTCTCTGCCTATGAGGTCTGTGGACTTATTCCTTTTAAGATTGTAAAATTATCTTTTCCAAGCATTTTTATTCCAATAAACAGTTAGAAGACAAGGATATTGCCTTATTAGTCCCAACGGTGTTTATCATGACTTTGTGCCATGTGTCACAAATTGCTACCTGGTGGTTTTTAGGAAGCTATTGCAATTCCTCAGTCTTGTGCTGTGCTTGAAATAGAGCTATTGGCAGTCAGTGCCATAATATCAGCAACACTGAAGCAGCTTTTTGTCTTGTACAGGAGAAATATAAACAGCTTTGCATTTGCTGAAATCACAGGGCAGTGGGAAGGGCCCTCTGTGACCAGCTGCCTTCTCACAGCAGGTATTCCTCCAACACAAGATCAGATCAATTCTGTTATATATCTGACTACATGTTGGAAACATTCATGAGTGGTTATCACACAGCTTCTCTGGGCAATCCCTTCCAGTGCTGCATTGCTCTCTTGTGGAGAAGAGGGTAGTTTCCCCCTGGAAGGGTACTGTCAATGATTTATGGAGAGATGTTCCTCAGAAATTTATTATCTAAACTTCCGAGTGTGATCATCTTTCCTGTTTTTACTTTTTTCCCTGCTTATTTCTGGTAATTCGGTTGTTCTTTGATACCATAGCTGTAAACATGAAGTACTTTCTGGGAAGCAAAATCTCCAGCTAAGTCTTGGAGTTGATTTAAGGAGAACGTGAATTGGGAACGCTTGGATTTTGTGTTGAGGCATATAGTTTAGTGAGAACTATTGGTGATAGGTGGATGGTTGGACTGGATGATCTTGTAGATCTTTTCCAACCTTGGTGTTTCTGCGATTCTGGGATTCTGGGATGAAATAGAGAGATAAGGATCGTACGCTGCTGTCAGACTGGGGAATTAAAATGTACTTTCAAATCATACATTTCACACATACAGTTTATTTTCTAGAACATGTTCTTTCCAAAGCACACATTTCATATGTAAAGTAATGCAAAAAGTACAAGAAAGAAAGGCTATCTCATACTGAAAAGGATGCAGGTTTCTGAATGATCGAGGCAGTAGCAAATAATGTTTTGCAGACCTCCTGTTTTGTAAAACTTCTCTTTCAGCATAACAGCAGATAATGGCAAAGGTGATGATAAAAACCTCTGTTTGTCTCTGAGCTCCTCTCATGACTCAGCTGTTGCAATATCTAGTATTAATGAACTGTAAAGCACTCTTACATTAGGTCCAGTATGAGATGTGTACAGGTGCCCACTTGTGCTATCAGTCATTTATTTAGAAATCAATTGACTGAAAATTCTATTTTTGAAACGAGCCCTGTATCTTTTTTTTCTTTCCTTCAAACAGAAGCCAATTTCTTTTCCCATTTTGAATAAAAGGAGTATCTGCCCCAGAACAAAGACCTGGTTCCCACCAATTTAAAGCAATTTTATGGCTGTTTTTTAAAGGCACAGAAATAGATTTCTTGATGTGAAGGTGCTTCTGGGTAAGAGCATAAACCATAACAATATAATGGTACAAGAAATAGAAGGCTTACATTGCAATAAGGAAGTCTTTAGTTTCAACTCAGGGCCGAACGTACAAACGGCCCAGGGGCAGAGACATACCAGAAGAGCTGGCATGGAGTGATTAAGGCACGTTCACATTTCACATTTTGTGAAATGGAAAGTCCAGGCTAGGAGGACTCCTCTGAGGAATGAATTTGACAGAGCTGATCCAGTGTTTCATCTGGGAGCCTGGAGTGTATCAGACAAGTGCTCCCAAACTGTATTTCATGCTTGTGATGTTGTACTTGCTTACATATGTTCTTCTTCCTCAAGAAAGAATGAGAAGACAGGCAGAAAACCTTCATACATCTGTCTTGTTATATCTTAGACTGACGCTTCTGTATGTACAGCCTTTCACTAAATGCAGTATTTGAAGGGGTTATTTTGTTTTTAATGTGCAAAAGCTGTTTTAAAGTTGCAGAATAAAACCATGCTGGTTCCTGAGCGACAATTATCAGAAAGGTTTGTTGTTTGTTGCTGTTACCCAAGATAGGGTGTTGTATAAAGAGATGTTGTCATGTACTGGGCAGCCCAGTCCTCTGTGGAACAGCCTTGGCTGGTGTATGATGGTTTATAATGCTTATGAGAGGGCCAGCCAAGATTTTGGAGCAAATGAGCTTCAACAGAGACCTTCTGCAGGGTTTCCAGAAGGAAAGAGCAGAGCCAGACTTTTGGCCAGATACTTTCTTGTATCTCTCAGTAACCTTCTAAGTTAGCAAGAACGTGTTGAAGTTATTTCTGGGTTTGACTGGCCCAAAGCAACAAGTTTCTGATCACATCGGTGAGAGGAAAACCGCTGTGGCGATGGCAAAGACTGATTTTAATTGGCAGTCCAGTGACCTTGGTAGTTTTCCTCTGATAAGCCTTTCAGCTTTAATAGCTGAAATAGCATCAAGGCTAATGCTTCTTTTGCATCACTGATATTTTCATAATGCTGGTTCTTTTTTCCCCATATTCTTCCCCTTTGATCTCTAAAAAAGAAGACAAATGTTCACATCCGTGAGGAAAATATTGTCCTTCTCCCTCCTCTGCCCTTCCTGCAACGGCCAAGCTGGCCTTACTGCCATGCTGGGAATAATGCTGTCAGTGTTCCACCTGCAGGGCGAGCGGCAGCCAAGGAAGAGGCATTCTTCTACTGCAAAAGGTCCTGTCATGTGGCACAAGGCTTAAAGACAGGGCATCGTTGAATAATTTTTTTCAGGTGTGTTTTTTCACGGAATTCTTTGGCAGCAAAGTAATAGAAGATGGCATCCAGGCAGCAGTTGAGGTTGGCTAGTATCATTGACACCTGGATGAAGAGGCTGATGGTTTGTTTCAGGCGGCAGTCCACTATCACGTGCTGTCTTACCAGGCACTGTAGGCAGATGGCAAGATGCACAGGTGTGAAACATACCAAAAAGACAACAAGGTTGATGATAATGACTCGTAAGGAATCTTCTACTTTCTCTTTGGCTCTGTTTTTGTGATTCAGAAGAATCCAGATGTTTTGTGCAGAGCAGAAAACCATCACTGAGAGTGGAATCAGAAATCCAAAGATCTCCACAGAAACGATGAGAGGGACACTCCAGGCCTCATCTGACATGTTGTGAAAACATTTTAAAGAATCTTTCTTTTGAAACACATATATCGGGCTGCTACAAAGCCAAGCTACTGCCCAGATAAAACAGCAAATCAAGATTGCCCACCTGGGGGATTGGTTAGCTCGACCTTCAAATGGATGCTTTAAGCAGATGTATCTATCAACAGTAATGCAAACAATGATGAAGATACTGCCATAGGTATTGACAAAGTACAGTGACTGTATAAAGGCACACAGGAGTCCAGGTGCTTCTGCAATAGAGTAGTGCAGCTTAAGTGGGAGGGAGAGAAGCAGCAGAACATCTGCAAGTGCCAGATTGATCATATAGACTGAGGTTTTGGTTTGTTTCTTCCAAAAACAGCAGAATACTGAGAGGGCCAGGGTGTTGAGAACCAAGCCAAGAATGAAGGTGGGGATGGAGATCCCAAACCGGAGGGTTTCTGCTAATCTGTCGATGCTTGTAAAGTTGCATTCTCCACTGATGTTGGTCATCTCTCCCCTAAAGCACAGAGAAAACTGGTTAGAGTATGTAAGGCTCCCAGGGAACTCCTCTATATATCTTGATACATCTTTTATTTAGGTGTGAACTAGATAATTGCATTTTCTAGCTGGTATTTAGCCTTCAGCACTGGTATCTGAAGTTCCAGCCTGAAAAGTACAGACTATGCTATTGGTATATCTGGAAAAGGATCAGTCTAGCCTATCTGTTAAAGGAAATGAAAGTAAACACGATTTAGGCAAAAGTAGAAGTTTTAGGCCAAATCTTCCCTCAGATTTTAAATAAAAGAAAAACTGAAAACACGATAACCTAAATGAAGCCTTGGCAGATCATGCCGGATCATTAACTTCTTTGATGAAGTATCTGCTTTTCCAGATAAAGCAAAGGCTGAAGGTCAAAGACAGTTGCACTAGAAACTGTGATTGAACTGCACTAGAAATAATTAAATACCACTAGATATACTTGAGATTTGAGCAAGAGCTGGTAAGTAGGTGAGGAAATGTTTACACGAAAGCTGGTAAGGCCTGCAGACAAGCTGAATGAAGGTCAACAGGGAGATGCACAGTCACCCAGCCCAGTCCTTAGCAGGTTCATCTGGCCACCCCATTGCTGGTATGGATGCAACCTGCAGGGAGGTGCTATTGGCCATGGGGCAAGATCTGGCTGGCATCTCCAGACGACTGAGCAACTTTCCTCTGAATTTAGGAAATGCAAAAGGAAGTCTGAGTGTTATCAGTGGATTTATCTGTCGGAAATGAGAACAAAAAGAAAACTTTGGTTTGTTAGTCAGACTGAGATTGAGTCAGTCTCTTTGAGCTAGCAAGGTGAGGCAGCTGCTTATGAAGTCATGTGATTGTGGTGCATGGTAAGTGAGAGAGTGCCACTAGAGCTGGAGATGCACCAGTGCCAGACATGCCAGGGAGTCATGGGCAGAAGTGGCTGTTACCTGGGCCAGGACAGGTAAGAGGAGATGGGGGTGTTGTGTTGTTGTGTGAGCATGTATGTCTTGTGCCCAGGAGCACACATTTAGCTGGGGAGAGATCAGATGGCACAAAACATTTTGGGGGAGCAACAACAGCTTTAGTCTAGCACTAGATAAATATCAGAAAATTGCTTGTGGCGTCCCATAGAAGTATGAGCTTTGATTCTAACTGTTAGCACATTTCTGTATCCCCAAGTGCTTTTTCTTCAGAATTCATCATCACAAAATTACAGACAGCATTTCTCCTGAAAATAGTTTCAGGAAGGTGTTAGCCAGCCTTTAAAGCCATGGTTTCAGGTGTTCACCTGCAGTGCCTGATTCTTAAAAGCCTGAAGCTTTTGATCCCATAGCCTATCTCACATTCAAATGTCACATCTCGAGCAACCCACGGGAATTGTTTGCAAACTGTCTGCATGGAGCAGCATTTGCCCAAAGTTACCCAAAGACTCATTTCCATTGACAAATAAGCTCAGTCATCTAATAAGCTTCATCTTTATCACAGAGTCCAAACGATTAACAAAAATACTGAAGCCGAAAGATACGGAACTGAATATATCTTTCCCGTCTGACAGATCGAGGAGTACCTCAGTGAGTTGATCACTCATTATGTGTAAGTTTCAAACAGATAATATTTCCTTCATTTGGTTATGAGAATTTCTTTAGAGACAGTGCCCAAAGCCTGCTCCCCCCACACCCAGTCAGGGTTGGCTGACTGTGACAAAAGAAAGTCAAATTACTTCCATTTCAATGATTCTCAGACAAACCTGTGTGGGTTGATACTTACTGCTGAGATGTTGTCTGGGTGCTCACAACAGATTCTCCAGCGGGTGACTTCAGTCCAAATACTGAAGCCAGGCTTAGTGATTTACCATTTCCCAACTCCTCTTCCACCTTCTTAAGAGACAGGCAGCGTGTTTTCTCTTCTGAAGAGAATTTTCCCTGCCCTCTAATTGCGTCCTGAAGAAATTGCCTGCAGCCCCAGGATTACTTCAGCTTCTGAAAATCAAAGGGTAATGTCAGAGCCTGGACTTAGTGCCTCTCAAGGCAGACTGCATGAGCTGGAGCAGACCCAGTGCTGTCACTGCTCCGCTTGTTCTTAATTCTTCCTACTGAGTGAGGATTCTCCACTTCCTATGCACTATGCAAGTATTAATAGTTTACCAATGAGCAGAAGCTGGTGGTTAAGCTAGCAGCAAATGTAATGACTTAGGAGCACCAAGGTTTTATAATACTAGCTTTCCTCTTTTTTTTTTTTTTTTTTTTTTTGCAATACAATAGAGTGCATGAATGGTTTTCATTTTGTAGCTCAGATTTGAGCTCATCTGACTCTAGCTGGGATTCCCACAAGTCTGTATGTATAGCACAGGTTGGGGATGATGAAGTAAGGGCATAGTAATCCATGAAAGCTTCATTCATAGGAAAGTCTTCATCATTAAATCTATGACTTACTCTAAGTGTAGATGTAGCTTTAATAAGGACATGTTAATCAGATGGAAGAATAAAGCAAACCAATCATTCTCGATCTAGCTGTAATATAAAAGAGGAATGAGGGAAATTCAGCTTACTGCTTCAGCAGGGACTTTTACAGCACTTACCATAATTACCCTTTGATAATTACAAACCATGTAATGTTACTGCTATGAAGCAGTCTTTGATTGTATTTATTTTCTAGATCATTATTTGTGTTAGATATGTAATTTTCTCATGCATACTCAAGATAACAGGAAGATGGCTTAGTGCAATAAAAAGTTGAAAGTCCACATCTGCTGTATATTTTATCTGTAGCTGGATAATCTCTTACCACTTTATACTAAACATTTTGATTGCAATCGAATATATCTATCCTTATCTCTGAAGCTAAAAATTTTCATTCTCTAAGACAAACTACAATACATATTTCATTAATTTTTTATCCTTATAAGAAATAATTATCAGACAAGCCTAAAAATAATTCTCTGCACTCAATGCTAGTGTTTAATTGCTGAAAATAAACAAACAAAAAACAAACAAACAAAATCAATTAAAAGATAAATTCTTTTACCTGAATCTTAGCAAGAAGTTCATCAGGATTGCTTCAGTCCAGGTTGTTCTACAGAACACGAGAGCATTCGCTTAAAGACCATGTTCTGCCAGTACTCTTACTAAATAACCACATCCTTCTTTCCTTCTCACTCTTTTTTTTTTTTCCCTATTTCAAAGGGCGCAGCTCTGTGTTTTGTGTTTCTTTATATAGATGAGTGAAGGTGAGAGAGTGTAAAGGCTTGAATCGTCCGTTGTTTCCAGCAAGTAGTTGGCGTGGGGAGAGCAGTTTGTCCCTGGAGCCAGGCCTGGCTTTGGGCTGGCCTTCACTTGGTGTTACAGGTATGTGGTGGCTACCCCCCAAACTGCAGATTGTTTGTGGTGCTGGAGGGGAGATGGACAAGTAGAAAGTTGTAGGAGAGACAGTCATAGAAAGAGGGCTTTTCCCCCCAGTTCTGTCCAATTTGCATGCTGGAAATCAGCGGTTCTGCACTCAGATGCTTCTGAAAGATTCAGCTACTTATGTGTATGCAGCTGTTAAACTATTTAAAGCCAGTTCAGGTGTTTGGTTCGTGGCTGGAAGGCAGCAAACAAATGCTTATTGGCAGGAGGAGCGAGGTGTAGGGAGC
This sequence comes from Meleagris gallopavo, assembly GCF_905368555.1. Classification (NCBI taxonomy): domain Eukaryota; kingdom Metazoa; phylum Chordata; class Aves; order Galliformes; family Phasianidae; genus Meleagris; species Meleagris gallopavo. The sequence goes on along the minus strand of NC_139414.1, from coordinate 4,702,677 downwards.
TCTAGCCTGGTGGATTAGGTGGAGTCTCACAGAAGCTAGGACACACTCTCAAAATGTGCTGTCCCTCGAACTCCCAAGACACACAAAGCTTTCAGAGATTTTTCATCATTAGCACTTTCATAACGGAGTGTGAAGGTCTTCCTCTGCTTTGGGAGCTGTCGTTTAATGCACAGCATTTGGAAAGGTTATTGTGCGTACAAAGAGTGAAACAGCAGAAAAATGAGAGTATCAATCCATCGCCATCTTCAGGAGCTAACAGACAAGGGTGTAATGCTGAGGAGGACTCAAAGCTGTTGGTCTCAGTCCCTAGTTGGCTGTGGGCTGGAGGGAGTGCTGTCAGGTAGTCATGTTTGCACCAAGTGACATAATACACAGGAGAGAAAAAACGTAATTGCTGATCAATGACATAGTGATGTTCTCTTAAATAATAACTGTACCCTCACACAACAGAACTGTAAGAAGAAAAAACCTTAAATACAGTGTCATATGTATAAAATATATAAGTACATATCTATGTATGTGTGAATTTTGGCACTTCACCTCACGTGTATGAGTAGAAGCAGTCTGCCTCTGGACCTCCTCTGGTTGGAGTGTGAAACTCACCTGCTGGTGCCAGGAACCACTGCTGTGTGTTGTGGTAACTGCTGGCTGCTCATTTACCTTACACACTGCAATACTCCACTGAGGCAGCAAACTTAGGAAAAAAAAAAAAAAAAAAAGTAGCTGTAAATAGCTCTAAGTGACATTTTTCACATTGCCACCTGTTTTTGGAGGTAATTTAATCTTTATAGAGAAGTTCTGTTCTTACCACAGAAAAAGAAGCGCCAGTACTACGGCTGCAGGACTTGGAGAATAAAAAAAAAGCGGTTTCTGAACCCTTTTTTCTACCTGTCTCATCTGCAAATGAGATTGGAAGAAAAAATAAAGGAAAATAGAGAACCCAAGCAAAGCCTGAGTAGAGTTTGTAACAGGATTGCATAGCTGAGGAAATAAAGCTAGTACGATTCATAACGTTTGGGAAACGTTATAGAACTGAGAGTTTCCAAGGGCTTTCCAACTTCTGTCTTCTCTGAGCCGTGGGCTAGCTATGGGTCACAGCAACAGACCATAATGAATCTGAAGTTCGGAAAAGAGATCTAAGAGTGCAACTAAACATTAACTAAACATTTTGCTCAAGGAGGTTGTGGGTGCCCCATCCCTGGAGGCCAGGCAGCCTGGTTTGGTGGTTGGCAACCCTGCACATAGCAGGGGGTTGAAAGTAGATGATCACTGTGATCCTTTTCAACCCAGGCCATTCTATGATTCTATAATTAAAAATGTACTTTTATACCCAGTGCTACCTTTGCTCCCAGGAGTGGATTCATTGCTCATGGCTCTGCAAATTTCCCCCTTGGTGTTGCTTGGCGAAGCAGAACTAAAAAATCAGCATTTCTGCACACCAACCGCATGGTTGCTAAGTTGGCAGTTTGCTTGTGATATGTGTGGGTGCATCGCCTGTATGTAAGCACATAATTTATTGGTACACAGATAAGTTGTGCTTTTGCAGGCTAGCTCTTCATTTACAACTAGTACAGCTTAAATCTAGAGCATGTCTAATCTGGGCAAGCTGTGAATGACTCACTGCCATACCTGCAGATAGATTATCAGCTGAGAAATTAGAGCTTGTTTCCCCTTCTCTTTGGTGGCTGCTTATTTAATTTTTCCCAACAAGTGCTATATGTGATCGTGCTCAGCAGGGCATATTTCTGTGAGTCTGGTGTTCCCAGTGCCTTTATCATCCTGCTGTCCTGCTCATTAAATGCTCAATTCCAGAGATGCAGGCAGATACATATAACTCTAAGGTTTTTGATGGGAAGGAGATAGGATGTTATTGTTTGCTTCAGTTTTTTGCTTCTCTTTTTTTTTTTTTTTTTTTTAAATTAACCACAGAAATGTGGTAAATGCCTATTACTAGCCCTGCCTAGAGACAACGGTTTCATCAACCTTATCCTTTTGCTATTATTGCACTGCTGCTAGAAAACAAATAGTGGTCAGTGGGAAAGGAATAACCTAAATAATAGTCTGAGTAACTAGAACGATATATACAAGCAAGCAACTTACAAAACTTATGGCATAGATAAGGCTGAGAGGCTGTTCGGCCTGGAGAAAACAGAGGGGGGATTTTATCAATGTTTATATGTTTGTAATGGGTGGGAGTCAAGTGGACAGGGCCGGGTTCTTTGCAGTTGTGCCCAGCAAGGGGCAATGGCCACAAACTGGAACACAGGAAGCTCCATACAAACACAAGGAAGAAAACTTCTTTGAGGATGATACAGCCTTGGAATAGGCCGCCCAGGGTACTGGTGGGATCTGCTTCTCTGGAGGTACTCCGGACCTGCCTGGACACTTTCCTGTGCAACCTGCTGTAGGGAACTTGCTTTAGCAGCGGGGTTGCGTTCAGTGATCTCCTGACGTCCCTTCCAGCTCCTGCAATTCTGTGATTCTCTGGGTTTATCGACTGGTGATTTTTCTCCATGTTTTGTCCTTTATGTGCAAGTGCTGCTGTTGCTAAACCAGGTAGCACTTGTCATTTTCAAGGACTCAAAGCTTGTTTCAGAGGAAACACATCCATACATTGCGAAACCACATTCATTTGCATTACAGCAAACGAATGCTGGTGTTCTTTTTTTAGTGGAAAATATATCAAAGCAAATTTGCAGTTCAGCTTTCACAAATGTCTAAAATATGTGCTTGTTTGTATTTAATGGCAAGAATGGAATGAGCTTGGTTTCAGATCTAGAATTAGGATGCTCAAATGCAAATGAATCAGATTTGAACGATGAGGTCTGACAGATTTTTGTGCCACTCTGGAGGCGTGTGTGGCTTGCTCTCCCAGATAACTGTAGAACATAGATCTAGTCATCCAGAACAAAAAGAGTCAGGAAAAGACCTTGCCCAGTGAAGAGCTGAAAGGTGAGTGAAAAACTGTGTTCATCCTTGGGAAGAAATTCTGTATGCGATGAAGAAGTGGAAGGTTCATCAGCCCAGACCTGCGTCTAAGCCCATCTCAAAGTAATCTTCAATGGTGTGCTGGGACTGGCATCTTTTTGTGTATCATAATGGTTTCAAATGCTGGATGGACAGATTGAGTTAAGATAATAAGTTGTCTTGTTCTGAGCAGGTTACCATGGCTTGCTACCACAAAATTGGCCTCTTTTTAGTAGGCCGTTTTCTAAGTCTCATCAATTGCATTCATGGAAAGGAGAACTATTCAAAGAGCCAGTGATGGGGAACAGCCAAATTTAGCCTCTGAGACATAGAGACCTTTGATGGCAACAAATACAGTAGCTCTTGGAGCTGGCAATTTATGAGTATAGAACTACAGCAGTAATATTTCTGAGGCACAAATCCTCAAGCTGTATCTGATCCGGAAGCTCACCAACAGGACACCAAGCATACAGTGTGGCATCTTCCTCATAGCTTCAGAGGGCCACAATCCACATCTGAGAGACAGAACAGCTTGCACCTTGCCAAAGCACTTCTGGTCGTGGATGTACCAAAAGGCTACATCTCTTGGCTATTCATAACCAGACAAGCTGTGAGCTCAGCCCTAGTGAAACTGTAAGAATAGACACGGGGCTTCCCAAGTGAAGAATATACACAGAGCTAGCTGCACAACTGTGCTTTGCAGTCTGCTCCAGTGAGATTTTCCAGCACACCCCTCCTGTGCCAGCTGAGAAGGTTTGTGGTTACTCTATTGGCTTTGGTGAAGCCCAGGGCAGATGCAGCCTACTGAAATGCACATAATTTTTACACGTGTTTCCATGGGATTTGTACAGAGCATATATTTTGAGAAGCCCCCTGGGAAGGGAAAAATGTGAGGTTACTGTGTTGATCTTGTGAAGTAGATAATAACTTCTGTTTTATGAAGATATGCTTACCAAACAGTGGCACTGCTGGGGGAAGTGGTGTACAAAAACCTGAGGTTTCAAAGGAAGCAATGGCAAATTTCACATCCATCTGGTAAAAAGAAATAATGGTTTGCAGCAGTGTGGATATGAGGCACTCTGGGATCTGAGCAAGTTGACCACACAGCTCCTTGGCAGGTCTCTGAGCTCTCAGGCTCCTTGGGTTACAATGACATGTTGCAGGATACTTCTCCTGCCAGACAGTATGTGGTTCTTAGACATTATTCCTTTTCCTCACAGCAGGAGAGATCAGATCAGACAGTGATGTTATGGTCACAGTCTCAATCATAGACCATAATACTCTAATAAATGGCATATAGAATATTCTTCCTTCTTTAGAGCCCTAGAAAACTGTTTTCTTCTCAACCTTTGCATTGCATTTGAAAATGAATAACAGGACGACAAATACTATTTTCTTTGCATTTCAGTTATACCTGACCACTGTTGACTACTGGAAGTCAACAACCTTCACTACAGACTCGCGCAGAGGGGTGGCAGTGAAGAAAAGTGGCAGCAGCCATGCTACCCACGCCTGCCTTGCACAGTCATTCCTGTACTTCGTGTGGAGTGCCTTGTCTGCAGGGTTTATGCATACCCAGTGCTATGACTTCCTGAAAGATGTAGTTCTGTTGAATGGTTTGAATTGAAAAAGTGCTGACTTGTATAGAAACTGCACTTTTTTTCCCCAGTTTTCTGTAACATTTCCTTATCCATCTTTCCTCAGTGTAGGGACTGATTTTTCTGGACAGAAAACCTTACACAACCAAGCCTATAACTGCAATGGGCTGGAGTTGAAAGAAAATCACAGGTTTGCCTAAAAGCAACATTTCCCACATCTGTGTTGTGGCCTAGATTATTGCAGATAGAGTGAAGTCTGACACTGTACATCTCTGAACTTCTTTGCAAGGGGTCCACTTGTGAATTTTTGCTCTTCACCACCCTAGAAATGTGTTAATGTTTATTACCAGCAAGCTGCAGTTCATGGTTATTCTTGTGGTTAACAGGATTTAACTTGTGATGCCAGGTTTGCAGTATTTGATGGGAAGGGACAGGTGCATTGCTACTTGAAGGTGGCTGGGATTTCCCTCTTCTTTCTCTGAGCGCACCTCAAGTCTGGATGGGCTAGGTGGACAAGTGCTCCATTTTAGCCCTTGACAAGGTAGTGTTCTCACTTTTTTGAAAGCACTGACCACTAGAATTGCTCAATGTTGTAGAACAGTGGGACATCATGAAAGCCGTGGCCCGAAGCAACGACTAATTAATGTTATCTCAGCACTGCTGTGTGTGTATCTGTGCCTTCCACACTGCTTGCCAGCTCCAACTCCCTTGTTGAGAGTGAGAAGGATGTATGAGAGCATGAGAAATCAAACCTAGTTTGTGACTAATAGATCTGATAGGGATCCCTAAGTAGTGATCATACAGCAGATTGAGATCCCTCTCGGGAGTTTAAAAACATGAACATTAAAAATAGCCTTACTCTTTGTGGTCTCCTGATTGAAGTTCTTCTGACAGTAAGCCAAGAAAGCTGTTACTAATTTAATGCAAGACTATTTATTAGCAGAACTTTCATCTGCCTTGCACCTGTATGCTATGGAAGTCTAAAACACATTGTAGCTGGAAAATGGGTGTTTATCTCTTTCCTTCTGAGCCAATGCCACTGAAAGGAGCTTGTTGGCTGATTCCATCTAAGGAGCACTGGGTTGAATAGAAATTAGTATACTGTGAAAAGCATCACTCAAACTGTCTTCATTGAGATGTTTTTGGATCTTTGCAGAATATGCTGCTTCCATTGCAGTTTAAAACACTTTTCCGTGCTATAATCATCTCTTTGTTGTTCCCTGTGTAAGGCAATTTGGTCACTGTTACAGAAAGTCTGAAACTGCTGACATAGAGCAAGCCTGAAAGGGAAGCCACAATCTCTATTGTCTCAAAACCCAAACCCAAGTTTTCAAGGCCATGCATGTAGCCAGATGGAAGCATCAAAGCCCATTGTTCCCATCCTGCATTGGCAGTGCTCTGTGGGCACATTAAATTCCTCAGCTCCAAGAGAAAGAAGCCAGAGCCTGTTGCTGTCCACAGAGAACATCTCCTGTCTCATTTGCTGCTAGGTTGATGAGCAAAACTGCCTGTGAAAGAAGCAGATATAAAATAAGAGGTAAATCATTTTCTCTTAAAACTAAGTGGATCTTAGCTAACTGTTATTCTCGGATTCTGTAGGAAAAAGAGAATAAAATCAATTATTCAATATGTTTCATTAATGTCTGTTGTCTTTGCACTCTGGGATTTTCCCACTGTAGCTGGTGCAATGCTAAGTTGCCGCTATATTTTTACTGTTTTCAGACCAATGTGTTTTCTATTGTGCTTTAATGTTTGGTTGAACATGTCTCAAAGGACTGCAGAGGAATGAGACCAGCTCTGACACCACACAGAATTAAAATGAGCGGTGCTGCCCAAGGGACAGGGGTTTGTGAGGCATGAGCTGAGGCTCATTTTTCATACTGGTGTTGTCTCAGCTGGATGATGGTAATTAGTATGCCTGTAGCTCACATGTTGGCTTAGCTTGGTGTTTTTCTCGGAGTTTCTGCACAAATTACTCTTGTCACAACCAAAGCGCACTGTTCAGTGTTCACCACCCAGTCTGTGTCCCCTCATCTTGGCACTTAGATCTCTGGGTATGAGAATGAGAACGTCAGCCTTGCTGCTGCCATAATGTATCCTGAGAAATCCCAGAGCATCAAAGACCCAGATTTAATCACTGAGATGTTTAATGTGGAGATGCCATGGGTGCTGCTGAGAAATAGAAAGTACCCAAGAGGAGCTAGTCAGACATGACAAAAAAAAAAAAAAAAAAAAAAAAAAAAAAAAAGATAAAAAGAAAGTTTAAGAAAACGTTTACAAGGAGTGGTTCCTGCCTTTACTTGAGATAGGTTGGAGTGACTGCCTCTGTAGGTGGGGGAAATACAACCCGACAGTGCCATCTTGAGGAAGTGGACAAGAGGCATCAAGGTGGGTTTTTGTTTTTGTGATTCTCCCTCTCTCTCAGTATAGATATATATATGTATATCACATTTTGTTCTGGCTGCCTGCCACTGGCAAGTGTGTTTACACTCAAGTTAGAGTGAACAAATGGCTTCGGAAGTAAAATTGCACTTTGTGTGCATATAATGATGCCAATTACAATGACAACCTTCCAGCTTTCTGCTGCAAACCAAGTGCTAGAGGTTTATTTGTAATGTTGAAGAGGTCTATTCCCTTTATCACAGGTGCATGCTTATAAACAGCCTGTATAGAAAAGCCTTATAATATGAAGGGGGTCAAGAAGGCAATCTGCAGGAAAGTACAAAACTCCAAACAAATGAGAAGAACCTCTCAAATTGCCAAACTGTAGTGGAGTGGCTGAAACTGCCACGCAACCGAAGAGGCGTTTTCTGAACAAAGAGTAAAGCAACAACAACGACAAAAATCTTACGGAACAGAAGTACCTTCACAGGTTGATCTCCCTCAGGGTGGTTGCTAAGGCCAAGATATTTGTGGAGCGATTGATCCAAGGTGGATGAGAAACTCATTAAGGTAGGCCATCAGGTAGGAATTTAATTGTATTCTTGCCTCAAAGTCTTGTGTTTTGTACTCCTCACTGACCACAAGGGTTATTTGTATAAACACACCATGAGTGACATATTTTGGTCTTAGCAAAAAGGGACTTCGGATTCTTAGAGTGGCCCTTGATGGACCTGTGCTCATCAGCCATCAGTGTAGTCAAAGCAAGTCAGACAGCTGGAAATCCTTTCTCCAGTGTTGCTCCTGTGATGCTGGACTTAAATTTTCTAGGCCAGAGGAAGAAGTTCCTTTGCAAACCGTTTCAGTGAGTCTAAACCTACAATTGGGATTGTTCTGAAGCACCAAGATACACAGTGGCAGCTGAGCAGATACTCCTCCAATTCTGCCTTAGTTTTGGCATGTTGGGCTTGTTAATCAGTCACTAGTGAAACATAAAATCTCAGCTTGCTCATCACTTCAGCCTTAGCAGAGTTTTCCTGGTGAAATGAGAGCCATCTGGGGTGCCCCGTAGTGCATGGTACTAACATTACACTGTACCTCTGCAAATCTTACCATTCCACTTTGTTTAACAAAAAAAAAGAAAAAAAAAAAAAAAGCCTTGAACTGAAGTTAATTTAACACCACAACACACTGCCTCACAGCTTTGACATTCTGAAGGCAGCAGTTGTATTCCTGTGTTTGCACAGCTCACCATGCAGCATCTGTCACCTCTACCTGATCTCCCACAGCAGTGGGTGGGAATGCCAACCTTCTGCAGCCTGAAGGAAGGGGCTCTACCCTTCTGCCTCTCATTCATCTTTGATGACTGACAGTCAGAAAATCGGTGCACAAAAGAGCAAATGTAACAACTGTGTGAAAAAGCAGTTGAATTTTCAGATTTTTATGTAATCTTTGTACTCATAGGAGCTAGAATAATTCATAATGCTGCAGAACAAATGGATGTAGTTTATGAATGAATGAACATATTGGCTTTATAATGATATTGCTTTATGTTGTAACATGTTACGAAAACTAAACTACTTTCTCTGTTTGCAGCCTCCTAGGTATTTCAGATGATAGTGGCAAGCTGGATGAATGGTTTGGGAAAGGAAGAATGCAATGGATCATAAAGTTGTATGCATAGTTTTACATGCAGGATCTAAGTCTTAGAGAAGGTTGGAGATGGAGCATGACTAGATATGAAATGGAAGGTTATATAGGAAAAAAAAATCAATATAGTTATAGAATAAGCAATTGTTTAAGGTTCTGAGGAGCAGGGTTCAGACATGTGTGCCTCTCCTAAAAAAAAATACAGAGAGAAAAATACAGAACAGCCTGATTCAAGAGAGTAAAATAGGAACAAATACAGTGAGTTACTTCTGGAATGCAGAAGTGGCTGAGCACAGAGCACAAATGCTGAAGTGTGGAGAGCATAAATAGATCTTCAAACACATTCATAGTAGCTATTAAGACGAAGGAAGTAGGTAGTTTGCTATATCCCCACTGCAGATAGGAAAAGAAATAATGGCTTTATACTGCAGCTGGAAATGCTCTGCTCAGAAACTAAAAGAAGCTCTTGTAGCTGAAGATAGCTGAGCACCAGAGCTTTGAGGTGTTATTAAAGGAAAGTTAGACACATTTCTGCTTGTTGTTACATGGGAAATGCTTCAGGTCGCCCATCTTTAGATGGCCTTTTCTTACCTTTTCTGCAAGTTTGTGTTTTCACATGCAAAAGACTGTGTTGAATTAAAGGTATTGCCCTGGATAATGTGACAGCTGCATGTGTGTTAGTACTGAGGGTGCAAAGAAGACCCTAGCTGATTGGGCTCCTTGAGTACCAGACAGTGTAATCCCAGTGACATTAATTCCAATATGAGTCCTCTTTATTTTCTGCAAGTTGTCAGTAACCCTTTAACCAATGACGTATCATTGGATTTCATTATGCTGTGCCTAATTTTGAACGGATTTGCTTCCTCATCTCAGCCTTGGCTACAGCTGACTGGAAGTCAGCAGTCACCCTCCCCATACACACCATTACACTTTATAAAAAGCAGCCAAAAAATAGACGGATACAGAAAAGGGGAGGGAGAAGGAAAGAAGAAGGATGTGATGAGGAATTAATGCTATTTTTCTTCAAATGCATCTTTGCCACGTTTCATTTGTAGACAAGAGTGTGTGCTACTGAAGAAGACCTTTCTGGGCTACTTTCAGGAGACTGAGGTACAGGAGCATGGATCTTATTTTTGTGTTAGGTCTTAAAGAGTTGTTTAAGGGGTATTAGTTCTAACTTGCACTGCTAATTCTGCCTGGTTAAAAACAAAAGGTAATATCTGCATGAAGCTTTTTCTCCTAGAAGGATAAATCATTTGACATCATTTGACTAATGTTTAAAGATCTGAATGTATATTATTCTATTGCCAAAAGTACTGGTGCTGTAAAAGATGAGGGTGGAAATATCATGCAGCTGCAGCAGACAGATGCAGATCTGAGGCTTGCTGCTGATTGTTGACCAAGTCACTCTTTTGTGGATCATAATCTAGTAAGTAGCCACAAGGAAGATGATGTGGTCACCTCTTACCTCTGCCTATCAACTAATGACACTTTTTTCCTTCATTTTAATATGCCCAAATCTGTAGGATGAATATTTAGACAGTGTTGTACAAGTGAGGGAGTTCCTTCAGCAGAGCTTGTTTAGCTCTTCTCCAGACCCTGGTGTATAAAGCAGTAGTTACAATAAACATGATACAACCAGAGCTAGGAAAATCACAATGAAACAGGACTGCTCACCTTCAATGTTCTGCATTCTTCTTGGCTCTCTCCAATTCTTAATGCATTTCTTCACTATCGTGATGGAGTGCAAAAAGAGATTTTTGTCCTCTTTTCTGTGCTTGTTGTAGGAGGTTCATCAGATCAGGATAGTGGAGAAGGTGTTTGATTAAAGTCATTCATTCTGATAGATGCTGGCTGCAGCTCATGAGATAGCGTGTAGTCAAAAGACAACTTTTTGTGACTACAGATAGAGAGAAATTAAAATTACAACTGATAATCATGGAACAACTATGTGAAGATGTATTACGGACTGTTACCTGTTAACACAGATTCACAACATTCACATGCACACGTACTCTTCTGATATATACAACAATAGTTTTGAGAGCTTTGTCAGGATGGATGTCAAGAGGCGTGCCAGACTTTGCTACTGACAGAGGTCAGGCTTCCCTCTAGCGGTTTGTTACCTTCTACACAGCTCCATAACTAACTTGGCCCTTTTGGGTTTCATAGCTCTCCCTAGCTTTTGACAGGTGTATGTGGGTGCAGGTGTTTCCCATTCAGAGCAGCCTGCAGCTCAGCAGGATGTACCTGGTGAGAGTTGGCTGCAGTTGGTCTCTCTTACTCTGGCACATATGGGGACATGAGTACTGACTGTGCTCTGAAAAATAGAAGTCGATAATCTGTTTGGATTTTTAGTTCTAGAAGATAATTCTATGTGCATAAAAAGTGATTCTGTTTGCTCACTGAAGGCAAAAATAGCTCCTGATGGGCTGTTATATGCAAAGTGAGACCTAAAGCACAGACCCCAGTAACCTGGGAAGGCTTCTGTAGGCTTACAGTCCGTCACAGCAAGGGTGGCCTTTTCGGCTTTGCAGTTTGGTGCCAAGGCCCTGCATGTGTCCTTTCTTGGGCTCAGGCGCTGCTCGTTACACCCGTGTTTGTGTAGGTGGCATTGCAGCTCGGACTGGGCCAGCAGAGGACGTGCTGGAGTCACATATCCCACCAGCCTGAAATCACTAATAAGGAATGACACTTACGTCTGAGCCAAAGGGAAAACCTCTGCCTTCCAGTGACTGAAGCAGATGTTCTTAAAAGACCCAATCGGTGGGAAGTGTAGGAACATAGCTCTTTCAAATACTGGTAAAGGTAACTTAGAGACAAATTGCTGCGTTGCAAACCAAACCATTCAACTAACCTACCGAAAAAACCCCACCAAACCCAACAAAAGCAAAGCAAATACTGCCCTAAGCCTGGAAATCCCAACTGGAGAACATTGACTGGATCTTCTGGTCCATGCAGAACATCTCTGAATCAGGAGTTCAGGAAAATAAAGCAGTTTATATGAAATAAGGCATCTGCTAGCTAACAGCGCCTTCTGTTCAGAATTATTAGTCATGGGGGACTCCTAATTTCTCTACTTTTGCAAACCTTATGCATCAGGAACTGAACTTACATAAAAGTTTTTGTCCTTCCCCTCCTCCAGACCGCAGCTTCTCCCAGATGTTTACTTGCTTTCTGTTCCCCTTACATCCTTTGTGTGCCGCTGCTACGTTTTGTCACCAGTTTAGGGAAGAAAGCAGAAGAAGGCAGTTTTCTGTCTTCACTAACATGCTATTTACTTTTCATTGGAGATTGAGAGTTGCATTCACAACATTTTCTCTCAAATCAGTATTAATACAAATGGTAGAGGATGATTCATGGGGAGTTTTTCTTTGGCTAACATTTTAAAATGAACCTTGAAGTATTTTTGTTTTCCTTTTTTTTTTTCCTTCTTATTTTTGTGAGACAGTTTTGTGGTCTGCTGATGTTGCTGAAGTAACTAACATCTCACATTTGTTGGTCTTGAACTGGTTGTTTATTGAGTGAAATAATTTAATAGCCTGAGCTTTGCTGGTCAGACATAGGCTGCTCTGGCCCAAGGTGGAGAAGCAAAGGGGCAGATAAGGGAGCTGGAAGATTGGCCATGTTGGCCATTGGTGCCATGTTGACTGTGGAACTCAGCACTAAACCAAGGCAGAGAGGATGACCTGATCACTGGAAGTTGGGACTTCTCCTGCTGTACTTGTTGTTGAATATGGGCATGTTGGAGGAGCAGATGTGGAATAACCGTTGCTCTGCCCTGGTGCCTGCATAAGCAAAAGGTGATTAGCAGTCCTATGAAACCACGCTGGCCTTGTGTTAGTGTCTGATGGAGGTTGCTGGCCTTTGCTGACATTGGAAAGGTGGGTGAGGTTCCTCCAGAAATGCTGCTTTTAGAGACAAGTGCTGGATTTTCATGACACCAAGGCTCCCTGCTGCCTGTGTCAGCGCAGGTTATAAACATGTTCAACAGCAAGAGGGTAAATACAGGCCTGAGGACAAGCTCTAGCAGTTGCTGCTCTTACTTGTGAATTCATCTTTCTGATAAGAAAAAGTGTGTGGTTTTCACTTGCACGCATTCCTCCCGAAGTATATCTGTCAGCCCTGCTGCTTGCCCTTTATTCCACAATCCACAGTAACTGCAGGGCAGCTGGTGGCTGTCAGTGAGAGGTGCTGTGGAAAGGAACAGGCTTGCACAGCTCAACACTTCACAAGATCACAGCTTAAAAGAAGATGGCCAATGCTGTGGTTTTAACATCTGTCCTGACATAAATCTGCTGTGATTATTCAGTTTGTCAGTGTGCTCACACCTCCAAGTAGTGGGGGTATAGGTTCACAGCAGCCAGTCTTATGGGAATATCTGACTTTGGTGTTCCTTTTCTTAATAAACATAAGGTGACCACCACATCTTGGTTTTAGATTAGGGATAGTTCTCTGAAAAGGAAAGAAAAAGAATGTGAGAGGCGGTGCTAAAGACAGATAGGAGTAGCGTACTGTTTGCAGAATTCTTTTTTCTTGCATTTGTTGTGCTTGTGTTTTTGTTTGTTTATTTTGCTTCCTATCAACTCCCCAACACAGTTTCAAGTGCATGAGAAGAAGCTGTTGTGGTTTCTCCCTCTGTATTACTGGGTGATGTATGATGTGGGAGCTGAAAATGGAAGGAACTTGGCTAAGCACAAAAGTGACAAATGTTATTTAGCATCTTTATTTCACACAGCCCTGTTTGAAAGCAGAGCAGCAACTCCTCTTTCCGTCAGTTTTGCCAAAAAAAAAAAAAAAAAAAAAAAAAAAAAAAACAAAGTAACAGCTGAATAGGGAAATGTTTCAAGGGAAGCTAGAGTGAGATAGCAGGGAGTTGTGTGTCTATGAGGAAGAGGGAAGTGTTGAAATACATCGCTGGAGAAAAATCAGCCTTGGGTTTACCGATCCTGGGTCACCCTGTGCTGCTCTGCCAACCAAAAGTGTCATCTGCTCTTCCTAAAGGGAGTACATCCACCATCCACCCACCAGAGGAGTTACAGATGTGCCAGCAGGTGCTCTCCTCCTGGCTGCACCACAGGGTTTGCCTGCTGCTGGGGGTGGGAACGAGGCCCCTGAGGTCATGGGTAGTGCCACTCAGATCTCATATGGTCATTGGCCAGAACCTGAAAAGGAGAAGCCCTGAAGTGGTTAAAATTAAGGTCTTAATTCTTCTGTAATTACACAGTTGCCACTGAGAGAAGTAGAAGAGCGTTGAACATCAGCTGTGTTTATATTCTTGACCGGAGCAGCAGTGAAATATCTGATTTACTGTAATAGTGCAGATTGAAGAGGAATCTCTTTTTTCCTGCCCCAAGATCACTGCTGCCCCTTAGCAGCTCCTGCTGGTACTGCCCTGCCTGTGCTGGCTGCTGAGCAGCTGTCTGCTGCTGCTTTTGCTTTGAAGCTAGAAGAGATTGTGTAGTTCCTTTCCTTACACCACCCAGGACTGTTCTCAGAAGAAATGGTCAAATCCTTGGTACAGACAGCAGTATAAACTTAGGCAGGCCGTGAAATGGCTTTGGCAATGTGGAGGAGCAGTGCAATCCACATGGGTGTGCATACTGATGTCCTGCCTGTACGAAACACATCTCTGTGCTGGAGACATGAAGTGAGGCCTCTCTGAGGGGTCCCAGAGAAAGGCCCACCAGTCCTTCCATTCCTGCCTGGTGCAACGTGACTTCTGGTGTAGATGTGGTGGATCCCACTTTTATGTGCTAACAAGCACCTTTGAGCTGTGATACCCACAAGGCCAAAAGACCTACAAAGTTCTTTGAGCTGATAACAGTCTTGCTTGAAATATCTGTGCCAAACTTCAACCTAACCTAAAACAAACTTCTATCTGGCTTGAAAACTGAGGGCCAGGAGGGCTACACTGGCAGAAAAAATTGCCAGAGAAAAATGACACGAGAGCTTTGAAGCTGGTAAAGCTGCTGACAGAGCACTGTATTTCAGGCAGATGGGGCTGCAGATGCTGCAGCCTGTTAGTGCCTTCACGGAGGACAAGGAGCACATGGTGTCAGATGCTATCCTGGCTGGTGTGTGAGCTGCCCATGTGGGACAGCTGCTCCCATCGCAGTGACTAAGTGATGGTTCTGAGCCCTCATTCAGAAACTGAGGCACACAGGAATGCTTCTGAGTCGGGCTAACAACTGTGAGCCACCCTGATTTTCACTTCCTCAGCAGTGCCCTCTTTCTGTCTTCGATGAAGGCATCTCTGAATAGTGTCATAGTCTCTTGATGAGAGCTTTCACACTTTCCCCCTACACCTGACATTCAGTTGAACTCTCATTTTTCAGTCAGCTGCCCCAACTGTGCTTGGCAGCAGGGTTCAGTTAAAGTGTGACAACAATGGAAAGCCCCAGGCAGGAAAATTGGTGTGAGACATCACCAGATCTTAGTGAGTGACAGCTTGAAAGCTGGAGGTTATTTTGGATGTTATCCCATGGTGTGCCTGTGTACCAGCTTGTGCAGCCATCTCTGGTGTGCTGCAGCAGCTCTGCATGTGCTGTCAGGTGATTTGGTTTTGGTAACCTATCCATTCAGTGCTTGTGTGGAGTGTGAGCTGGCTGCCCTCATACAATCATAGAATGATTTGGGTTGGAAGGGACCTTACTGCCCACTCATTTCCACCTGCCCTGGGCTGGTTGCCCTCCACCAGATCAGGCTGCCCAGGGCCCCTTCCAACCAAAGCCTCCAGGGCTGGGGCACAGCTTCTTTGGGCAACCTATGCCAGTGTGTTACCACTTTCTGAGTACAGAATTTCTTTCCTTCAGGCCACGGTGGATGAATTGGTATCTTGTCAACAAGTGGTCATGTCCCCCTCATCTTCTGGTGGTTACTGAGCTCACCAGAGGTGCTGGAAAACAGTAAATTGCTGCTGCTTCCTCACTGCTTGATACATCCCTTAAACCTTCTGCGTGTGAGAGCTTGGCCAGGTGGTTACAGGTTTGGAAGGAAGCTCAAAAGCTCTAGGTGGAAAAGGCGAGCAAGCTGAATAGCGCAATCCAGTATTCTGGCTGGGGAGATGAAGTGTGTTTCTCCATTGTGCACTTGGTGCATGTGCCACGTATCTCAGCACTAACACAACCAAATCCCTGACTGCCCACACTCCCCCTGGATAGCCCCTGTCAAACAGTTCAGAACAGAGATTTGGGCCCTGTTTCAGAGGGACAGCACCACCCGACTTCAGCACAGCCTGACTGTCCCATCCGCAGGTCCAGTGAGCATCTGAGGCCTTTCCACTGTGTGCACCTCACGCCTTGATTTGAGGTCCGTGTGGTTAGAAAGTTTGGCCATCTGGCCAAGTGTTCATGGTGCGTATTTTGTGCAAGCAGCTGCCGGAGGAAGGGGTGTTTCTTAGAGCGAGACGGCTGAGCAGAATCTGCTGAAAATACTTTGTAGTCAGCTTTGTGTCTCCCCCACCCATTTAATTAGCGGTTAGTGGAGGAGCAGTATTTTTTTTTCCTGCTGCATCTAAAATAACTGTTTGGTTTGTGCAATGCTTTCACCTCGCACTTGTGTCGGTGAGGCTGCGGGTGCAGAGAAAGCACTGGCAATCTGCTATTCTTCCAAACCTGCTCCCTCAGCACACAAATCCCACACAGAGGAGTGAATCTTGAAGATTTGTTAATTTTTATTAGGGAGAAGCCCATCAAACTAAACTCAAAAAAGTAATCTGTGTGTATGTCAATGCAGCAGCGCAGGAGACCCGTCAGCACACAGGGCTAGGGCCTCACTACCTTGGGCTGGGGGGAGGAGGAGATACCTATCTGTGCACACAGTGCTTTGATGTTTGCTGAGAAAAGGAGGGAGCAGAAGCAGGGAGAAACCAGCCTCCTTCAAAGGTACACTTTGCCATCAGAACCTCTTGTCATCCCACTCTTCACTGTGCTGTGAACAAAGGCTAGATGTTGCTTGCAGATTTTCATAATGACCAAACAGCTTTCCCCATTGCTATCTGAATCTCTGGCAAGTGCAGTGAGAAGCTGCAGCACCCAGAGGCTGCCCAGCCTTTGCTCCCATCCTGCCCAGGTGACTGGAGTGCTCTGCCCAGCGGTTGCCTGCAGCAAGGTTTCTCCATGAGGGGTTTCTTCCTTTTGCCACTTTTCTTGAACAGGAGCAGTCAAAGCTGAGCTGGGTCTGGGGCTGGAAGGCAGCAGCAGGGCTCAGCCTACAGGCAGCTGGAAGCCCAGCCCAGGCTCAGGAGGTATGGGTGGAGGAGTGCAGCTGGTTTGCACATCCCACCTCAGAGCACGTGCTGTTGTTTGAGCATTGTTGCGGGGGGGCTGGTTAGCTGTTTTGCCTCCCTTGCTGTAAGTGCATCATGGGGTTCCTGCTCTGCCTTTGAAGATCCCAGTCTCTGTTGCAACTCGTTGCTTAGGCAGCAGAGGCAATGAGCTGTCCCCATCAGGGACAGAGAGCAAAGTGGGTCCCATCACCACCGGATCCTCCGATGTTTCCATTTAGCTCATTAAGAGGAGGAGCTCGTTGCCAGTAATACAAATTTATTTAGATTGGATACTTTGGAAGAATTTGTTGCTACTTTCTTTAGATAATTATTTACACTATAATGTTGAACTGACTCCGTGTACAGAGTTGTCATTCCCACCCATCCCAGCTCTTTGGATAGTATTTTTAATGCAGTTGACTCAGATGCATTCAGTGTGAAGCTTTTTCCCCTATACAAACAATCGCAGTTCCTTCTGACCCCATATTTCTACTGATCACCATTTTATCGCTGTCATACAGTCCAAACAATGCTGTAAACTTGACTAAAGCATCTGCTTCTGGGACTGGGTGTTTATTACTAAGAAAAGACATTTGTGACATAAAACCATCCACCTTACTTTTTCTGCAACAGTTTCGCTTTGAGATTTTTTTTTTTTTTATTTCAAATAATTCCTGTTTATCTGTCACAGCTACGTGAAAACTGGCCCAGGGTAGGGAGATGGACAGTAAAAACTTTTCCCCCTGATTGTACTTGCTGGGGTTTATGGGAAAATGATTCTATGATTCTATCTTACTCAGATTTGGATAAGGCAGGGAATTGTCAGTGATGATCTAGGTTGTTGCATGAGCATCTGGGTTGCTGTGGTTGTCTGAATGAGGGCTGATTTTCATATCTGAATCTTTCCCATCAGCAGAAAGTCCCTCCATCACTCCCACACAAAAAGAGAGCCCTCTACATTTGGCACTGATGTGTTATTACTGGGAGCTGAACTTCAGCTGTTTCGCCTGAGTCAGATTTGGACCTCACGAGTTTGGGAGATGCTTCCTGAAATTCCTTGTTTACAAAGTAGTAACAAATAGCATCCAGGCAACAGTTTGTGTTGGCGAGGACCGAGGCAAGGTGAACAAAGTTGTTGACCTTCTGTATCGCAGGGCAACTGGAGCTGAAGGAGTCCATTAGAAAGCGAAGGAGATGCCCAGCGTAAACAGGCAAAAAGCATACGATGAACACAGCCATGTTTGCTGTCACGATGTAGACAGCCTTCCTGATCAACCTTTCCTCGTGGCAGTTTTCATTTCTCTTTCTCATGAGCACTGCAATGACTTGTGTGGAGCAGTAAATCACAACGATCAGTGGTATGAAGAACCCTCCGATAATGGCACACAGTGTGATGACGGAGGGCTTGACAGAAGATTTCTCAAAGCAAAATTCATCATGCTCTCGGTTTTCCACCATTTTAATGAGGGAAATCACGCAGATGATGACTATCCAGAGAAATCCAGATGTAAAAGCTGCCTGCAGTGGTGACCGCAGTGCTTTGGCTTTCAAGGGATACTTGATAGCCACGTACCGGTCAGCTGCTACAACAGTGATGATACCGATGCTCATTAAGCGGTTTATGAAATAGCCACCTTCCAGAATCAGGCACCACCTGTCTGCCTTCATCTGTTGGAACTGGGATAATGTTTTAAAAGGCAAAGTAAAGAGCAGTAAGCAGTCAGCCACAGCCAGGTTGACCATGTATACTCTGGTTTCTGTCCACTTGCCGAGCTTGCAGCAGAACACCCATAGCGCCAATACGTTCAGCAAAACGCCCAGCAGCAATACTGGGATGTAAACACACAGCTGGACAAGCGGAAAGTTTTCGTCAGCTGTGATATTGCAGCTGCTCTGGTTCATTTGGAGATATTAAGAGGCACAGTTCCTGGAAAAGCAGATTATAATTTTTAGAAGCTAGACTGACTGAATTGGTGATTAATTCAGATAGTACTTCATGGGCCTCAGTGATTTACCAGCAGTGAAAATGAGATGGAGCAGATGATACTGTAGAGCAGAACTGTCTGCAGGGCACCTGGTGGGAAGAGATACGATGGGACATGAGGCTGGTCAGTTGTGGAGGAGCAAAAAGCAGCTCTCACTGCATTCCACACAAGGCGAATGGCTAGCAGAGGGCAAGGCTGGAAAATGATTGTGCTTCTGTTTTGGGCCAGACTCAGATGAGCCAGAAGCAGGTATCCTGCAGCTGGGAGTTGTATGAACTGTTACAGCTCATTTGGCAATGGAAAAGGGATGCCTAAACTTGGGTCTCATCCCTCCAGTCAAAGTGGTGCTCACAAGAAGCCAGCCAGCATCCTCACTGCTCGGAACGCTCTGGGACATGTGCTGCAAAGAGACAGCTGTCCTCTCCTTCAATCCTGTGCTGTCATCACTTCTTATTAGTAAAAAGAGCCATTATTTATCTCTCTCTCATTATTTTAGCTGCCATTTAGTCCTATATTTAGTCATAACGTTTTGTAGTCTGCGGCAAGACTCAGAGATAGGTCTGTGGGCTGCACGCTGTCTTTCAAGGATTGTGAAAGTTGGTCTTAATCTTTGAAGTAACAGAGCAATCTGCCAAAGTGCACGAAAAAAAAGGCATGGCAAGAGACGTTATCAGCCACCATGTGAAATACAGTGGTGAGCTGAAAATGATCTGGTGGGTGTTTTTTCACCCAAAGGGCCGTGCTGCTTCTTGCCTTCTTGCTTTGGAAGAGTTAATGCAGGTTCATATTCTGTGCTGCCCTGTAAGACATGGCCACAAAAACCCTGGGAGGTCTGAGATGTCTGTGGAGTTTCCCTGTGGGGGAAACATGGCTCTGTGTGTGCAGATTCTCTGGGCTCCAAAGCATTCTGGCTAAGCCATCTCTACGGCAGTGCTGCAGCCTCTGCGGGAGCGGCAGCTCCCAACCAGCTTTGAAAATCATTCTGCCAAGCAATCCTGCTGTGAGGGAATGTGCACTGTGGGTACCTGCAGCAGCTCTGTGTTTCGGACACAAGGAACATTTTGAGACCAAAAGAAATAAGGGAAATGGGTAAATTGTAATAGACAATGGGGAGATTTAGCAAAGATGCTAAACTACCCTTTAGCATCTACAGCATGTCTATTGTGGCTAGTATCAAAACGAGATTTGAAAATGCACAGGCTCCATCCCTCTCCCAGTTTCTCCACCACCATTTGGGTGTCCCACCATGGATAGAGAAAGGCAATGCCTTACAGAGCTCCAGTAATATAGAATAGGCTCCAGACCTATCTCTGATTCTTGCCGCAGACTACAAAACGTTATGACTAAATATAGGACTAAATGGCAGCTAAAATAATGAGAGAGAGATAAATAATGGCTCTTTTCACTAATAAGAACAACAAATAACCGGGATGGATTACCTGCTCGCTCGTTGTCCTTCGAGAGATCGAATGTTCCTCCAGTCTGGTTGTGGTGCAGCGTGCAGTGTGCTGAGCCCTCCCAGCATGTGACCAGTGAGGTGTTCTGCGATGACCACTTGAAGGTGGCTGTGGCAGCAACAACGCTGGTGGAGGAAGCATCCCCACCCCTCTTCAATGCATTTCCCCGGGGCAGAGCTTCCTCTGCTGCTGCCGCAGCCATGGCTCACACCACCCCCTATTGACTGAGGATCCCATGAAGTAGCCCTGTGGTGAGGTGAAACATTCATATGCCATGTGGTCCTGCCGACGTTCCTCTGGCAATGGAATGACTTCGGGTTTTTCCTTCAATTCACTTTCCAGTGCCCAATGCCTCGCTGGCATCCATCAATATTTCTCACCCAACAGGCTGTACGCGCTGCCCGAAGAGAACATGTTGTCCTGGAGGGTCCCTGAGATCCTCTCTCTGCTGCCTGCTGCTCACTGTGCTGAGCCCCAGGACGGAGCAGCCTTGGTGGACTCCTGATCCCATTCACCCAGCTGTGGGAGTGCTGAAGGCTGAGGTTTGCAGACAGTTTTGTGTTTTTCGTAAGTGTGTTTCAGTCTGAATCACAGTAATACTCTTCTCTTCCACAGTTCTTGTCAACCAGTAATTCTGAGAAAACCTGGCATGGTGACCCTTTGACCCCCAGAATTCACATCTGCCCTGTGGTGCAGGCACCTCTTGGCCAGGAGCTCCATGATAGCCTTCTATTGCAAGTCCACCAGCAGGAAGAGCTCAGGTGAGTGGCTCAGCAAGCTCAGAGGTCCTGTTATTGGTACCTTGAGTTGCTGTCTTGGGCAAACCCTTCCAACTTTCTGCTTCTAAGATCTTAAGACCTGCTTCCAGGTCAAAGAGTAGCTTCTGGGGTATTTGTGCATTGTCTGTCTGTGCATTGCAAATCAGCCTCTGAGATTTACACCTTGCTACTGTATTGTTGTTACAGAACGTGGCTTAAATACTTCTCCTGAGGTTTCCCATTCTCCCTCTTTGCAGATCTTACAAACAGTTGCCGACCTATTAGTACACCCAGCTCTTTGATCCCTAAATGACATCATTTCCATGTCACTCTTGTTGTTTGTTTCAACAGCAGCACTGGGCGATTTGCTCCATTCTGCTTGTGATTCATATGTGTAAGCAGCTTTTTTGTTTAAGGAGAGAATGTTTAAAGACCTATCGCCCTGATTTATTGCTGAGAGCTATTTGATCTTTACACTTCCTGAGCTCTAAGACTTATTTCTGTACTGAACAATCACTTTTTCCTTCCTCCATAAGCTCTGCCTGGTGTCTCACTTGAAGCTGATCCGCAGCCAAACAGAGCCCTCCCCAGGGTGTTCACCCATGCTTCTGGTACAGCTCTGCTAGCTCAGGTGTGCAAGGCCTGGCACATGGCAGCAGGACAGGGCCTGGGGGAAGATGAAGGAGGTACCAGCATCCCTTCCCCACATGCAGCAGGACACTGCCTTGCCCTGCTGCAGTCAGGCTCTGCAAGCTTCTTGCCCAGTGTCTTTCCTTCTCTGATTTTCTAATAGGAAGAGGACACATTGCAGCAATAGATGTTGATCAAAATGAAGCTGTGGATTTGGGAGCAGAATGCATCGGTGCTATTTTTAGCATGGGAAACCTGTGAAACAGCAGTGTTAATTGCATCAGCCCCATGTCATGAGTGATCCTGGCTGCTGAGTCTGCTTCCCCTTTCTCTGTCCTCAGAGCCACACAGGAACAAACGGTGGCAGATAGCATACTCACAGGCTGCTTTGTGCTGTAACCCAGCTTTGACTCTCTAGCCACACCAACACTGAGCATGAATACTGAAGGGTTCATCTTGTCTCTCTCCTTCCCTTGGAAACTGCTGGGCAATGCTTGTGTTTGGATGTTCAAATGTTAGTGCGATTAACCTTTCGTTTGAAATAGCAATGTTTATGCACCTCACTTTGTGCATCTGCTGGGGACACAGGTATTTAGGTATGGTTGGTTCCAAACAATGTGTGGTGTGCACAAACAGGTGCAGTGCCCTGCAAAACTATGAGATCCTGAATGCGGTGGATGTCTCAGTGGATGAAGATGTCAGATTTAATGGCTATAAATCATAGAATCATAGAATCCTTAGTGTTGGAAGGGACCTTTATAGATCACCTAATCCAACTCCTGTGCACTAAAAGGGGCATCCATCAGGTTGCACAAGGGCTTTGCCTTGAGAGTCTCCAGAGTCAGGGCATCCACCATATCTCTGGGCAACCCGTTCCTGTGTCTCACCACCCTTACTGTAAGACTTCTTCCTTATATGCAACCTAAATCTCTCCCCTTTAAGCTTGAAACCATTTCCCCTTGTTTTATCATCACAGACCCTGCTAAAGAGTCTGCTCCCTTCTTTCCCATATCTCCTCTTTAGATACTGGCAGGTCACTATCAGGTCACCTCACAGCCTTCTCCTCTTCAGGCTCCACAGCCCCAGCTCTCTCAGTCTGTCTTCATAGGAGAGGTGTTCCATCCCTTGGATCATTTTTGTGGCCGTCCTCTGGACAGCCTCTGCTCCAACAGGTCCACGTCTCTCCTGTACAGACAGCTCCATGAATAGGAGGGTCTGGATGAACTGAGAGCCATCAGTTGTGCAGAGGCCATGAAGCCAGCCCTGGCTGGACTTGATGGGATCAGAGCCAGCCCAAATTTCCTATCTGCATGGACCTATTCTTCCCCCAGCCCTGCCCCTCCCATCTGTCTGCTCGCCTTCTACTTTGGTCCCTTTGGTAACCTTTTAGGAAAGAGACAGCAATGTAGAAGTGCAATGAGTGGACCGCTGCAATTTTCAAAGAAATTTTAAGATGTATTTAAAGGCTGTGTGTGGTCTAACAGGGTCTAACTCACATGCAAAAGCAACATGTGACGTGGCAGGAAAGGGTAGAGAACCCACATCTGTTATCAGGAGGCCTTTCCCAGTAAAGCCTGAAACAAAGGGCTCATGCTGACTTTAGCAGACATCACCTTATAGAGTAAGAGTGGTTTGTACACTTTTTCCATTGATTCTATCTTCTTTTCATTCTAGCAAAAGAACTTTTTGTACTGACAGGTACAGTGCCAGTTACAAGCTTCTTTAGATTTTACAAAAAGCTTAGCAAAGTGCCAGCCCTGCTTGTCAGAGCTACTGAAAGGCTGTGGCTGCTGCTTCCTGCTGTCATTACCCAGATTCCTGTGCTGGGAGATGGCAAAGATTTGTGT
The DNA here is from genome assembly GCF_905368555.1 of Meleagris gallopavo. Classification (NCBI taxonomy): domain Eukaryota; kingdom Metazoa; phylum Chordata; class Aves; order Galliformes; family Phasianidae; genus Meleagris; species Meleagris gallopavo. Next base: position 4,679,137 of record NC_139414.1, on the reverse strand, counting down.
ATCACCACATTATCATTTTCATAAATTGCTCCTACGCCGAACACAATAGAGGGTTTTGTGTCATGCTATAGGACGGTCAGGACCCAGAAGACAGCATGTGCCATGCAGTGTAGATGCAGCCCTGGTCACTCCACAAAGAGTTTTCAGAGGAAGCCTGATGTGGGTGGGCTTTGCGAGGCCTTTCTGTGGAAGTTGTGGTAGAGCCGTGGCTGAAGGCTTCTCAGAACTGCCCTGCGTGATGAAATGTTTTGGTTTTGGGAAGTCCCATCATGAGACTGGGATGACTTTGGCAGATACGATCTTTGGATTTTCAAAGGGTATATTTTGGTTTATTTTGGGGATCCGGTTGACAGAGTCCCTCGGGAGTTAGTTCTAAAGGACAGAGGAGTCCAGAAAGGCTAGATATTCTTCTGGAATGAAATCTTGAATGCAAAGGAGCAGGCTGTCCCTTTGTGTCAAAAATGAGTGAGCGGGGAAGAGGGCCAGCCTGGCTGAGCACAGAGATGCGGAGTAGAATGAAGTCCTTGTAGTCCATGGGGAGGTAACTTGTGACCTACTACACCACTTGAGTACACACAGACCTGTGGGGCCAGATGGGATCACCTTAGGGCAGTATGTCCAGTCCATGGCTCACAGCCCACACGAGGCCCAGCACAGCCCGTCCTGTGGCCGCCCTCAATCCCACACCATCATGGCAGCAGCTCTGCCCCTCCAAGTGGCACGATCTGGCCCCAAGCATGCACCCATAGCTCAGCAGCAACATGTGTCCTACCAACACTGTCTGGGCTCAAATCAGAGCACGTGGAGGACACAGAGCAGTGCTAACCCAAGTGACAGCAAATAATTGTTTGCATTTTGATACACTGGTTAAGGAAAGTCCTGAGAATAGAGAAAAGTATGCAACCGTGCTTTCCATTCTGATAAAGGAATTTGAGAATAGGTTTCAAGATTGCTGAAAAAAAATCTTCAATTTTTTGATATATTCACAATTCTATTTTCAATTGACATAAATACACTACCTGTGAATATTCAAATGAAATGTATAGAGTTGCAATCACACATTCAACTCAATGAAAAATCTGATATGTCTCCTCTGGACTTGGAGGAGATCTCTCCATGAAGGTGTTTTGAGCAGGCATGCAAGCTCCTGTTCATTGCTGGTGACGATGCATGGCTGATGGTGATGACTATGATTAAAAATAGTGTTTTGTAGCTGAGAATTTGCTCTGTCAAATAGTGTTACTGTGCTCTTCGTAGCTGTTGTTGTTTCTATGGAAATAAATAGGAGACATTACTTTTGGTGCAACCTATGTATATGCAACTCTAGACAATTCCTCTTCACTCAGTGCAGCTCAGGCAAGTCAAAAGTTTGGACATTTGTGGACTAAGGTACAGAATGAGCTGCCAGAAGTGCTCACCAAGCCACTGTCAATAATTTACCAGCAGTCCTGGCCAACTGGAGAGATTGCCGTTGACTGGAGGTTAGCTAATGCAATGCCTATCCACAAAAGCAAGTGGAAGGATCAGGGGAACTACAGGCCAGTCAGACTGAATGTGAGCCAGCATCCTGCTGATAGCTGCAGGCACTGAGATTTTGCAGCTTGGCAAGAAACTACCACTGTACAGGCAGATCCTCTGACACAGATGTATTAGGCTAGGCATTGTACTGGAGGGGCTTTTCCCTTATTTTAATGACCAAAAATTACAGTAGTAGAAGTGGCTTTATACATTGCTGTAACAGTGCTAAATTTCTTATGTTAAGCTGCATGATATGTACAACAAAGTGCGTGGTCAAAACAATGGGCTTATCAGCTATTCTCTGTACTAGGGGATCTCTTTGTTGATGAGGAGACACCTGAACTCGTGATACAATTATTGAAGGCAATAATCTGAGCTGCACTTAAGTGTGAGAGCAGCAGGACAAAATTCAAGTTATTATCAAATCCCTTTCTACAGAAATGCCCATACCCAGAGCAATTGCAAGTGGTCCCATTCCCTCTGCCTCAGAACCTGTGCAGCAGTTTGGTCTTAACATCTATAGTGCACTGTCCTTTTTCTATGGTGTGACTTGATCTGTGGGTTGCTGCGACTCTTGGCTTTGGTTCATCTTAGACCTCACTGATATACAACTGGGGAGCAGAGAGGGAAATTCCTGACTTTCCTTGGCTGCAAAGTAATAGCAGAATGCATCGAGGCAGCAGTTGGAATTGGCTAAGCATGAAAGGATCTGAATAGAAACCCTAACTTTTGAAAGCAGGTGACAAGCTCCAGCAACCTCCGCTACGAGTCGCAGGAGTAATGCAATGTAGATCGGTGAAAAACATAAGATGAACACACACAAATTCACAGAAATAATGTGGATTGCTTTCTGGATTAGCTTTGTCTCATGGTGGCTGCTGGCCATCTTCTTTCTGAGACATCTGATGACTTGTATGGAACAAAAAATTATGATCCCTAGGGGAATAAAATACCAAAAGCAAATGGAGAATGATGTTAAATATGCAGGCTGAGTAGAATGTTTTTGAAAGCAAAAATTTTCACTCTTTTTTTAAAAAATGTGTTCAAGTAGGAATAACCTATTTGCATTATCCAAAGAAACCCGCAGATACAGGCTGATTTCAGTGGGGATCGAAGAGTTTTTGCTTTCAGAGGGAATTTGATTGCAATGTATCGATCGATGGCAATCAGCATGATGATGAAGATGCTCATAGGACTGTTCGTAAAATGTATCATCTCTATGGCAACACACAGCCTGTCTATGGGATGTTCATTTTTGGTAAAATATATCAGGAAAGGCAGGGTGAAGAGCAGGGAGCAGTCCGCAAACATGAGGTTGATCATGTAGACCCGGGTCTCAGTCCATCTCTTGAGTTTGCAGCAGAAGACCCAGAAGGCGATGGTGTTCAGCAGGAGCCCCAAAACGAGGACTGGGATGTAGACAATCAGCTGAAATAGCATAACACGATCCTGCAACATGCTGCTGATTTCTGTGCAGTTCGACATGGTGGGCAGTCTCTGCAAGAAAAGGGTGCAGGTGACAGACCAAGCTCGGGGACAAATCCCCTGGGCCTGGTCCCATGGCAGTGCCCTCAGCCGTGGCTCCACAGCTCCTGGCTCCTCTGCACTGCATGAGTCAGGGCTGTGGGTGGGACAGGGTGGCACACAGCTCTCCTGTGCACAGCAGTTGCGTTTATTGGGATGCAGACCTGCAGGGGCTCAGTGGCTCTTCACAGCAGCTAAAAAAACAGAAGCAAACCCCTCCTGCAACTATTGTGGGACAGTAACCCATCTGACTGCAGACGTGGCTTGTCCACCCTACGTCCACCTTCACACAGTTTTGGTAACAGCAGAGGGTCTCCAAAACAGAATTTTGAGGTCCCTTACGTCTGCCACTTCTGTGGTTATTGGAGATCTATTGGCTCTCTTGCTTTAGGACAGCTCAAAGCAGAGCTGGGCAGCATTCCTCCTCTGCTTTACTGCCAAAGTCACCTGATAGCTTTGTTGGGTCTTGCTATGCCCATGAACCCACACAGTACTCAGTGCGTGCCGTGGGCACTGCCACTCTTCCCTCAGGCTGCTGGAGGTGTATGGCTTGACACCAGGAAGGGAAAATGAGCATGCCTGTCTGATCTCAGCCTTTAACATAGGAAGCCAAAATGTTACCAGTGCAGAAAACACAAATCCAAGATTCTAGCGTATCTCCTGGTGCTTCTGTAAATAGTTCAGGGCATCTGCTACTATCCACTACCAGCAAAACCAGAGAGGGTGAATCAGACTCAGTCTGCAGTTACAGAGAAGCACGAAAAGAAAACAGTCAGATTCCTGTCTTCTGTTACAGATACATTGCCTTATAAGTCAGTGGCTTTTAAGCCCTAATATCTAAACTGTGGAGAAACAGTCTGACTGCATGAACTACATGGATCATTTTTAGTGTCCAAAACTGGAAGCTGGATCCGACAATGCCAGAAGAAAGCTCAGCACCTGTCCCAGTGCCAGAGTTGGGGTGGTATTACAGAGATACAACTTTCAGAATGGAACTTATGGAAGGGCTGACATGCAGCCAGTGTCTTGGCTCCTGTGAGCTTCCAGCATCCCAGGTCCTTGGCTGCACGGTGCTACCATCCACCCTACGGCTGTTCCCTGCCAGCCTACTGTCACCATCCTGCACTGGAAGTGCTGCTTTCTGCTTGCAAATCACTGTCCCACCTAGCAGCTGAGCCCTGTGAATCCTCCATGTGAGTGCTGAGCCCACAGCAATCCCCTGGTCCGATGCCTCAGTGTGCCTACAGCAGGGTGTCCCCTCACAGGAGCGGGGAGGAGTGGTACATGGCCACAGCATGGGATGACAAATGACGACCCCCCTGGATAGCACGTGTGGCTGCCAAACAGCAGAGCACATCAGTGAAGGCAGGAGGAGACTGAGGCACCTCCGCACCACTGCTACCAAGAGGGGAGCCCTGGGCAGCGCTTTGTGAAGGAGCTCAGGAAACAGAGCACACTGCCACACAACTGTGCAAGAAGAATTAAAAGTTACCTACTTGTTGTGGGGCTGTCCTCGGGGCAGCTCCTCGGGCAAGTCGCAGTTGCTCAGGAGATGCCAGGGCTGTGGGTGCTGTGCAGAGTGAGGCTGAGTGGGGTGATGCTGTGCTGGGCAGAGCTGCCCAGGAGCCTGCTGCTAGCAGCTCAGGAGCACTGAAGCATAGTAATGAACTCTTGTTCCCCAAAATTGCTTCATTTACCACCTCCTCTTTAGAACGGCTGAGTCTCTGGTGCCCTCTGTTGTTCCTCTCCCATCAGCTCAGTGCTTCACCACCATTCGTTTTTGCACCCAACCTGCTCTCCCTCTGCTTCCATGCACACGAACGAGCAATTAAAATTTAATATTTTCAGTGATCTGAAACGAAATCCTTTCTAAAATAAAACCCACAATGGTTGCAAATTGCCCATTTGGCAGCAGAAGGACCCCGTGGGAGCCCAGCATACCATCCTGCCTTGGGTGTGGTTGCAGAGTAAGCAGAGGGAGGGGCAGTGGCTTTTCCTGCGGGGCACATCAGTGCTTGTGCACCTGCAAAGGTGGGCCCAGAGCAAGGGTCCTGGCATGTTGCTCTTTGTTGGTTTTTCTTTGTTTGTTTGTTTTTTTGCAAGATGGGGGCAGATGTGGTGGTCCAGCTTGTCCTCTGCATGGTCCTTCTTTACCATGGCTCATCGATGTGATGGGAAAAGCTACACCAGAAATGGCAGTCATGGCCAACCAGGCACAGGTAGGAGACACTGGCATGGAGGGGAGAGTTCTGTGGGTGTCAGGAGGTGGGGAAATTGTGCAAATGGGCAGGGAGGGTTCAGGACACAGCAGGACTCCCTCACAGCAGTTTCTGGTGCTCTGCTCTCTTCAGGCAGTGCCTGGGCAGCACTTGGCAGCAGTAACTGAGATTTGTCAGTATTTAGAAAGAAAAAAGCCCTTTCCTAGGCAGCAAAGAACACACAGAGGATCATCCCCCACCCCCTCTCCCCTCTTCTTCTCCCTACTGGCTTTTCTGAGCTGCTTACTCATAGCAAATGCATTATACCCACGAAATGTGAGAGGTGACAGTGTGGGCAGGCTGTGGAAGTCCAGCTGAGTCCAGTTGTGTCCAGCTGTGCAATGCTACCCAGAACCTGCACTGCTGCCAGCAGGGCAAACCTGGGGTCCAGCCTGGCACCATCAGATTGTTTTTAATGCAAGCAATCTGAGATACACCGTGAGATAAAGCACAGTACAGGCTTTTTTGTTGGCTTTTGTGTTTTAGGTTGAGTTGACTTTAGTTGCAACTTGAAATAAAACAGGGTGACTGACATACATGGGCCACCCTTCTTCCCATAAGAGTAACACATGGAGGGGAAGGGAACGTTAACGCACTGCCACTGCAGACTCACTTTGGGCACCTCTATGTAAAATGATTTATCAGCTTAATAGAGACACAGGGTAGAAATTACAGCTTAACAATGATACACATAACAAAGCTCTCCTTGGAGTGAAAGGGGGATGGTTATCCCCACAACAGCGCAGCCATATCTCCTCTTGACACTGTAGAATTTGTTGGTTTCGTTGTGCTTTTGTTTTGTGTAGTTTCTCCTTTCTTTAGTGTGTCTGCACAGAATGGGTTTGCGTTGTTCTGGCAGTGCTGGACTTGGGCAGCAGGATGGCTTCCTGGAACTCCTTGGTCACAAAGTAGTAGCAGACACAGTCCAGGCAGCAGTTGGATGTGGCAATGCACCGCGTCATGGAGGAGAAGTTCCTCAAAAAGTGGTTCAGTGAACAGGTAGTTTCAGTGTGCTTCATGATGAGCCTGGCAATGAGCATGAGGTGGGGCGGCAGAAAACATATCAGAAACACAATCAGATTGGCATAAATGATATAAAGAGCTTTCTGGATTGACTTCTGCTCCAGTGAGTTTGTCTTCAGCTGTTTCTTAAGGCTCCTGATGATTTCTATGGAACAAAAGGTCAAGGTTGCTAATGGAAGAGTCAAAATGAAAAACATGGAAAGCAGTATCAGAGCGGTGGGAGTGCTGGTATCGTACTGAAAGCAGAAGTCAGCATATCTCTGCTGAAGTTTTAAGATGGTTCCAATGGTGACAGCGAGCCACAGGAGCCCACAGAGACAAGCAGCTTTGGATGGAGACCTGAAGGCCCGAGCTTTCAGGGGGTGCTTTATGCCGAGGTACCGATCGATGGAGATAAATGAAATGATGTAGATGCTCACTACCATGTTGATGAAGTACATTGCCTCTATAAACTGGCAGAGTTCACTTCGGACTGACTTTTTCCAGATCAAATATGCCATGAAAGGCAAGGTGCAAATGACAAAGAAATCAGCAAAGACCAAGTTGATGGCGTACACCCTGGTTTCTGTCCACTTCTTTATTTTGCAGAAGAACACCCACAAGGCAAGGACATTAAAAATCGCTCCAAAAAAGAAAGTGAAGATATATAGAGCAAATTCAGTGAGATGAACATGGGGATTCACCTCTATGACTGTGAGATTGCAGCTCTCGGACTCATTCATTGTCCTGATATGTGGATGGCATGTGATGGTCTGAGACCTGAAATGGGGAAAAAAATGGTAAGACCCTCCTACCTCTCAATAGGTGCATGGTTCCTATAAAAAGGTCATTTAAGGAAATATTTATTCTGTTATAAATGTGAATTTGAATCTACAGGATTGGCTTTCTCAGGCATCCTGTAACTGGGATGGATCTCTGTCTCAAGCTCTGTTTGTATTTACTCAGTTTATGAGTAAATATCTCTGGGAGCACTTCCAATAGGGCATAGTAGGCAGCCTCAATTAAAAATTGAATGAGGGGAGGGAATGACACGCAGAAGAGAACACATGGATACCAGGACAACCTGCGATAATGTCAGTACTAACTCTCTAAGCCAGCCTGTGCAGGCAAAATGATTCAGACTTGGTTTTGAGATAGGCAGGGACTGAAGCAGCCAGCACTAAGTATGCATAACCCATGAGCAGAAATTCTTCTAATGGGTCTCCTGCCCCAAGACCTTCTGCTCCCACTCTGAGCTGAGGAAAACAGAGCAGAATCTGAGTCCTGCATCCCAAAGGCATGACAAAACACAAAGGGAGTGAGTGAGGCATGCTGCTCTCATCCTCACTGCAGGGAAGGAAGGATTGAACAAACGTTAAATCTATTCATTCCAGAAGAGAGTAAAAGTCTGCAGATATAAAGCAGAAATACTTACCCCAAAGAAGAAACGGTTGTGTGTGACAAGGAGCTTAAGCAAGTGAGGGCTTAAGTGTTTCCTTCTCAGGGTAAACACCCTGGAAAACCCATGAGACATAAGAGTAGGTCCTGAGCGTCTGCCACACTGGCTGCCGGATGCTTCACAGCAGTGCTGGTTGTATGAAGATCTGATAAAGTCAGTTTTTATCAGGCTCCATCCTATGCAAAGCAACTCTGTGTGTCCTGCACAAAGGGTTTTCTCTGAATCAGTGATGTTGCGGAACTTCTGCTTGCATCTCAGTGCACATTGGAAAGAATATAACATTTTATTTTTAAAGCAAGATTTTACCACTCTTCTGGGAGAGTGAAATGGTGGGTGATTTGGTGAAATCTTCAGAGATGCAGGGGGACATTGTGACAGCAGAGCCCTGGTTAAGCAGTTATTTGCCCCTGAGAAGAACACAGAGCTTGTGCTCGGATGGTGAGGGTGCTACCTCCAGCATTGGGCTGCAGGCCTGCTAACTATAAATACCTCAAATGCTAGGGGGTTAAACAAGCATCCTGGACACCAGCAGACATTAATGTGACTCCTGCACAGAGCTCTCACATGATTATTGCGTGCTCAAGTCTGGGTTTCCCAACAGAGGTTGCTCCTTGCTGCCTGCTAGCTGTCACCCAAGGAAAACCTCTCTGAACCTCAGTAAGTAGCAGCAGGGAAACACCTTCCTCCACGGTGCAGCTGCCGTGTTAAGCTTAGCAGATCTTTGCAGGTGTGGCTGATGCCCAGGTTGCTTTAGGTTGGCCGTGGTGTGCACTGCTAGCACAGCCTCCGTGCTGAAGTACAGCAGAGGCAAACCACCAGTGTGCCCTGCAGCAAGGGCTCTGGCTGACGTTGGCTTTGGAGCTGAAGATGTGGTCCCAATGCATTCCCAGCAACCTGCCCTGCTGCTCAGGGCTTGCAAGTGTTGCTGGCCAGGAGCTCACAGGCTGCAGGAAGAGGGAGGAAACCGGCAGAGGGTGTGAAAGCAGACACAGATAAAGTAAGGGTGAAGTAAGCTTCCTCAAAGAGATGCTGGGCGATAAACTAGCACATCCTCCAGCTGCTGAAAATGCTTAATGTGGATCAGAGGTGATGAGTTGATGGCTGCAGTACCGGAGCATCTCAGTGCTCCCACAGGAGAGGGAGCAGGCTGGGGCCAGAGGGACAACAGCACAGCACAGCACTGTGTCCGCCACAGACTAAGGCAGGCTGGGAAGCTGGGAGGTGGGAGGTGGGAGCAAGACCACGGCTGGGCACATTTTTCTTCAGTTCTTACCTGGCCTTCAGCAGGGAGCTTGGAGAAAGCAATGTGAAACAGAGGCTGGGGACATAAAAGGTGTCACAGCAGCACGGTGGTGGCCAGTACCCACTAGGGTGACAATGAGAATAGCTTAGTTTCTAGCCACCAATTGGTGTTAGAAAGCAGCCTGCTCTGCTCTTCCTGCAGTAAGCACAGGAAAGGAACATCTCAGCAGTACAGTACAGCTGCTGAGCAGGACCATGTGCGGCAGCATCTGTGCTGGATCAGAGAAGCCAGGCACTGAGCTTCCTCCACCTCCTCCCCACCTCAGCAGATCCCTGAGCATGCAAAGCAAGAGAACAAGACAGGGTGAAGTTACCTGCAGGTATAAAGCCACAGAGTCACAGCAGGTCCCAGCAGCAACCTAGCAGGAGTGGGGCCAGAAGGGCTGTGATCAGGCACACATCATGCACCTGAACTGACAGCTCACAAGTACTTGAAGGCTTCTATAGCACCTCCTCCTCCTGCGTGAGGAAGGATCTCGTGTCTGCTTGTCCCGAAAGATAAGATCATCTGCTGGCTGTAATGCTTTCCATGAAGACTCAGTGCCTCATCACTTGCTACTACCTAGAAGTGTGGTCACTGGCTAGCAGGTGTACTCAGGAAATGCAGAGCTGGGCTGCTCTGCTGACAGCCAAGCTGGGCACAGCCAGGAAGGTGCAGCATCTGTTACTGGCTCACTTGAGCAGCTGAAGGTGCAAGGTCATCCTTGTGCAGTCCTAGGCAGATCAGTGCATGGCACAGGCAATCCCTAGGGTGGAGAACATCTTGCAGCCTACTCAGATGGACGTGGCTGCTCCAAGAGCTCCTTGGGATGGGTTTGTTGCACGGGGCAGTGGTGCAGCAGGAGGTGTCTGTGATGGCAGGGCTTCAGCTGCTCTCCTGCCTTCAGGCTGGCAATGGGCCTGTGGGGCTCTGCCACAGTTTTGGGGTAGAGCTTCTTGTCAGATCCTGCTCTGAAAGAAGTGGATGAGGGAGAGGCATCTGTAAGCCCCAAAGAGCACAGAGATGGGCTGTCTAATTGGTGGTAGCAATAAGCATGCCTAAGGGCTGGTGGGGAATGGCCTCGCTGCCCACTGGCCCTCAGTACCCAACCAGCTGTAACACTTCTTTGGTGCAGGGCTGCTGTTGATGGTTGGCTGTTCATAAGAGAGCACACAAGGTACTCCACTCGCTCACAAAGTGGTGCCCCGGAGGTGCAGATCAGGGTACCCAACAGAAGGTCATGGAGATGAAACCCACTCACACTGCTCCACTTACATGGAGGCTTACATACCTTGGATTCACCTCATAATAAGCACTGAGATGTGCTGAATGGAAAAAGGCACAGGGGAAGGGAGCAAAAAGTTCCCTGGGGGTTCAGGGTAGCAGTGGGCTTCAGTGTCTGGTAGAAATGATGCAGTGGAAACTATCACAGCAGCATAATTTCCTTTCATGGGAGACTTGTTGATAAGCATGTTTGTGTCCGCAGAAGGTGAGAAACCAGTATGGTAATGAGTCATCCAAGTAAGGTAGTTCTCAGCCTGCTTCTTTGGGGCTGGGGGTGTTGTGCCCATGCCCCTTGTAATGGTGCACCCAGTGTTTGCTCTGGCAGTGCAGCAAGTTAAGCAGTTATGAGTCTTATGAGGCACAGGACACAGCCACGTTGCCACATATGCACTTCTACACACAGACTCTGCTGTTTCAGCAGTAGAATGATGACACCAGGCTGAAAGGAGCAGTTGCTGTAGCTGTGCTCACCATTCACCAGGCCCAAAGAGGTCTCCTCTCCAGCCAGGTGGGCACAAGTGCTCTGCTTTCTCCTGCTGCCCGTATTCGCAGGGAAAGCAAAGCCTTCACCCTTGGCTGTCTCCATGCTGGTGGTGCCCACACTCACCCAGTGTGTGTGCTCAGGCATGAGCTCTGCCATGCAAAGTGGGACAGGAAGGGCAGTGACTCACAGGTTGCACAGCTGTGACCCACCAGCACGTGGCTGTGGCTGTCTCACTGCATGGTGGGGAGCTCTTGCAGGATGAGGAGCTCTCACGGTGTGGGTCCACAGGTCTCACTGTGGGGTCCTGAAGGGCATTTTGGGGAGAAGCCCTGTCCATCATGAGGCACGGTGCAGTGGAGGGCCAAGGGACAGCCTGCACCTGGGATCAGTGACCCACTGTGGCCACACAGCAGCCCCGGTGTTAGGGAGAACTGCTCTGAGCTGAAGAGAACAGAGAGCTTCTCCCTTGGGAGCCAGAAAAGGAGCGAGCATGTAAACATGCTGATCAACACGCTGAGGTCACTGAGCCCAGAAGGACTTTGAGTTTTTTACTGAAAACATCGACTTTTCTCTACTTAAACCAGTAGAAAAAATAGTGCTGGCAGTTGATCAATAATGTGGTCACTGTTATGTACTTTGCAGTCACAGAACTGCTCTGCCCTATGCTCCCATCCATGGAGGGCAGGTAGCAGAAATGCTAAGTCATGGCCTGAAGCAATGATTGAGCACCTGGTGTAAGGCAGGGCCAACCCAGGAGAGCTCAGGTGCATGCAGTGTACCTGAGTGATTGGAAGGGTGGAGCCAGGATTCACCCCTTCCCAGACCTCATTTAAGGGCTGGTATAGGAGGTGAGGGTATCTTGCTGGAGATCCCTGCCTACCTGAGGTCTTCCAAAGGTAAGCTGTTTTTCTTCTTTTGTTTCTGCATTTGCAGCTGCTGCATTTGGACTTGTTCTTATTTGCTGTAGTCTCAAATTGTGCCACCCTGCTATTATTGCTGTACGTTCCATCATGTCATAGCATTACAGCACTGCAGTGGGTCTGCTGGGTTGGTTGCCAAACAAGAGGCTTCAGTCTCAGCTCCTACAAATTCACAGCAATGAGACTTTTCCCTGCAGGGGCTCTGGTTCTTTGAGGGTACCCAAAAAGGCCCTACAAGTTTCCTATCCCTATAGCTGTAGATTACAACTTTTACTATAGCACTATAGCCATCGTCTTCCAAGAGGACAGTGATGCAGGACAAGGCTTTTGCCTATTGAATCCCAGGTGAGCTTTCCTAGGAGTAGTCTGCCTGTTCTGAGATATGGATGACTTTGTTACAAGAAACAAAACCAGAAAAAGCCAATCTCTTTTTCTTCGAAGAGCTCCTCAGCTCTTTACGCTTCCTTCAGCCTCCTGCCACATCCCAGGATGGAAGGATGGTAGCACAGATTACATCTGTTTTTGTGTTGATAAAATATAGTGTACTACGCAAGACTAGGCAGTGTGGTTTTGGTTGTGGTGTGAAACAGGAGGAGTACCTATGTGGGATGATGTCAAACTTCATATGACACACTGAGTGACCTTTGATTGTACCATCTTTAACAAGGCAGCAAAGCAAACACCCTCAGCCTTATTTCTAATTCTTCCCACACTTCAACCATGAAGATCTAGTCCTGTAATTACAATCCAGAAGGCTACGTTGTGGTACAGTCGTTTGGATGTAGAAGGACTTTGCCAGGGCTGGGTGATGACACCAGCCAATGACAACAGATATTTTTTTCCTTCCTGTGCATGCTAGTAAGCATTCAATATAATCAAACTCTGCAATTGGAATAAGTGCATTCAAAGCAAGTGGTGCTGCCCTGAGCCTGCTGGATGGTGTGTGCGTTGTGAAGTGTAATATGTCAGCAGTCAGACTGAGTTGTTCATGTCTGTTCTGCCTTTCAGCACAGGGAAGCATGCATCTAAGTATCTACTGTTCTTTTTTTCTGGAGCTGCACTGAGTGCGTACACAGTGAGCACAACTGAATTGCAGAGAGCACGGATGCGGCAGAAGGGCAGAGCCTCTGGGAGAGAGGCACATGTGCCATCTGCATGGACACAGCGTGGGGAAAGTGTGGTTTGGGAAGTTCAGCTCTACACTCCGCTGCTTGGATGTGTTGGCTTCCAGAGTCCCATCCCTGACACCAATGTGTGTCACCACTGAGAACTGGAGACAGTGTGACACAAAGCCACTGACCTCATACCACCAATGGCTGCTCTCCCAATTCCCTTCCTATAATCAAGACAGCTTTGTCAGCATAGATGTGCCTTTCATGGGGTCTGATGTGAAGACCTCTTTCTAGAAAGAAGGAACAACACTTGGGCAGGAAATCTGGTGAAGATGCCATCCAGCTCATAGTGCTGCTCTCCATGAGCAACTGCTGCCAGGGTGTACACAGTGCTGGGAAGATCAAGTGAACTGCTGGGTCCCATGTAACAAGGAGCAGGTGCCTGGGGCTCCATCTGCCTTGTGCTGACATTTCACCTGTGTGAGAGCCTTTGACAGCAACTTCTTACTCAGGAAAGCAGCAAATTTCCCCTCGGTTCCCTTGTGCAAAAATCTAGCTGCAATACATTTTCCAGATGCTAGCGATACAGATGGTGAGATTGCAGATTAAAACATCTTCTCATGATCTCTATGCTACTGGCTGCCTGTCGGGGGCAGGGCTGTACTCAGTGTAAGTGGAGTGCCTGCTAAATCTGCCCAAGCTTTGCTGCTGTGATAGTCACAACAGCCTCTTATTTGGGCTCCTTGCCCTTCACCTCTTCCCGCTGCCCGTTGTTTAAAATAAGCCATTCATTGCAGAATTGGTGATTTGGGGGCAGGAAAACAGTTGTGGGCAGCTGCAGCTGAAATGTAGAACCATCCCATCAGTCTTCCTGGCTGGGGATGGCTGAAGGTAAAGTAGTCCAGGAGGAGAGTGGGGGGGCAGCAAGAGAGCTGTCTTAATTCCACCTAAACATCCCAGTCTGTCTATGTGATGTCTAAGTACAGCAGCCTGGCTAACACCCTGATAAGGGGAGCTGCAGAGGACTGCTTTCCCCAGTAGAAACCACCACCACCTTCTCCAGGTTTACCCCAAGTGCCTTATTTCCTTTGACATTACCAAAATTCATGTACCCACACCAATTGCAGGTGCACCTTGTGCCCCTTGCATTGATACAAATCCCTGTGGCACTTTCACTGTTGGGCAGATTTCTTCTCATAAAGAATTGGTTGGTGCCAGTAAATCTGACCAAAAACCACACTGTGTGCTTAAGGCAATCAGCTCAGCTTGGTTACATGCTTAATTCAATGGGTTGTGGAAGGAAAAAAGGAACCACTCAATTATGTTTCATTGCAAACCTTTTTTCACAGGAAGCCTCTTACCTTGCTCTCTTCATTCCTGGTCACTAAATTGCTTTTCCTCTAAACCACTATTGGGTTTCATCTTGCTTTCAGTCTGTTTAGGAGTAGTTAATTAACACTACTGTTTTTCTAATCATTCTGTTGGATGCTGGAACAACTGGCCATGCTCAGTGGAAAATAGCACTGTTAGCAGCTCATGGTTTTCTGTGGGGACCTGCAGCCTCTCCAGGATTTGGACAGCCCTGCAGTGTGGGGGCAGAGATGTTTCCCATGACGTTTGGATGCTTACTGCTCTGTGACCTCAAGCCCCTGCTTAGAGCAATACCACATCCTTCAGAGCAAGGAATTAGCCCCTCACTACTGCAGAAGAGTTGCAAGCCATGTCAGGGATGTTTTTATGCCTTGCAAGTACAAAGCAATCCTGCGGTTCTCAAAATCCCCAGCTCTCCAAGCTGATTCTTGGCATCAGTGCCATCAGCCAAAACCTGGCACGAGAAGCAGTGGGCTTTCCAGGTTACAGATTCTTGCACTTCAAGAAAACACTGCCTCTAGAGTTGCTGGATTTTGTACCAGATGTGCAAAAATGTGGCTGAGCTAGGAAACTTTTCTTCCACTCAAGAGTTATGCTGGGCTTGCTGCTTATCTCCCCTTGCTGAGAGAGAGAGTACCAGGTGTTATCTTATTTCAGGATAGGTCTTCAGGATGGGAATGCAGGAGTTCAGAGTCCTTGCACTCAAGCAGAAGGGCAATCCCCCAGAGAACTGCCACGAAGGAGCGCTTGGGATGATCACAAACCACACAGGGCAGCACTAGGAGAGCCATATCTGTGGCACATGGCCCTCTTCATAGGGTAAGGGGCACCTGGTTGGTGGCTCGGAGTGCAAAAAAGTGAGCAAGTGATCTGGTAACCTAACAAATGGCAGCTCCCTGGCAGAGGCTTGTGATGTGTGTCCTTTCCCCATTCTGGAAAGTCATTTCTGTAAATGTCTGCAGCCCCCAGAGTGCATGGGGCGTTTTGGCTTTTAGCACGCTTAGAGAAGCCTTAATGGGTTTTGAAAGAGAGAAGAAAGAATCCATTAATGTTTTCCTTTGTTTTCACAGCCTATTAGCTACCCTCCCTGATGATCCATGCTCTGACCTGTCATAGGGCAACTAATGCAGAGGGTAATGGCAGGAAACTGTTTACTAAGTGAAGCCCTCAGACTTGGAGAGAGAGAGAATAGAGTGGGATCTCTCCTTGGAGACCTCTTGCCTCTAAGACTGGTGGTAGACCCCAAATTTTTTAAGGATTTTGACCCTTCTACTGATAGCCCCTAGTGCTAAATTAACACCTTCTTTCCACTTTGCTACGCACAAACTTGAATTTTCAGTTTCTCTGAGGTTGGTTTCCACTTTTTAAAGATGAGCACCCAAGCCCTACCCTCTCTGCTGCTTGCTGAGGCACCTGTGTGCTTTCTTCTGCTTCTCAAATACCCAAAGAGCAAACCCAGCTCTTCCACAGCCACTGCCTTCCTAGGTTAGCTCCATACACACCTGAGAATACTCCGGTTGTCCCTATCCATACAATTCTCATGGAAACAAATCTAATTGCATAGATTTATTCTATAGAAGGCAGACTAGGAAATGTATTCTTTGAGACAGATAACCCAAATTTATGGCAAGTCAAAGCCAACTGGAGTTCTACCTTTACATAATTTCCTTCTCCTTCCCCTGCAGTGTTTAATCCTCCGTGATTAATTACACTGAGATTTACTGAGGTCAGAATAGATGGGGCAAGAGAGAGCCATGTACAGAATAATAATCACTGTTCACTGTTTTTCATTTAAGTGGTTATTCTTCAAATACTGTCAGTGGGAGTTATTTTCATTGGCTGTAATTAGTCCAATAGGAGGATTATTACCTGTCTTATTATGGATAAGAAAGAAAAGGTAATTTGCACAGTGCTGCCGCCTTCATTCACCTGAGGGCTGTTGTTGCTGTTGGAGGCTGTTGGGACTTGCTGGGGTGACCAGGCTCTCCCTCTGGCCAAAGCCAGACATCAACCTGGCACCCATGCATGGGTTTTGAAAACAAAAATCAAACAAATAAAAAATCAGCACCAGTACATCGATTTGGAAATCACCTCTATTCTTCCAGCATGGGGTAGCAGTGAGGCTTTGTGAACCTGCACAAGATAAGGTTCAGGTGTTCCCTCTGCCATGTCCTACAAATGACTTGAGCCATCCTAGCATTGTCTGCCTGGGCTTTATTTTAGGAACAGCAGTGGCTCAGCCTGAGTTCTGGGTATCTGAACAAAAACCATTTGTCCTGTGATTCCGTTCTGATCTTCCAGGGAAGGACCGTGTGCCACCTTGTGGCTAAAATACAGATCAGCTCAACCAAGGAGGGAAGAGAAGGAAAATGAAGACAACCCCAATTCCTTAAGCAGGTGCCACGGCCGTCATCTTCTTTCAAAGTCTTCAACACAGTCTTAGTCCTGCCCTCAAAACTCAGCTCTTCTAAGGAACCCCGGGTGTTTTCATCTGCAAAGGGTGCAGAACAGGGGAGTTCCTGCTCTTCATGCAGCAGAGGTACTTTTCAATCCTTTTCTAAATGGGTGCAAGAGTTCTGGGGGCACCAGACATCCCACACATCACAAATGCTCACAACAATGCTCATCTCATGTGGTCTCACGTCTCAGGCAGCAAGTGATAGGATGTGAGGAAACAGGTGTTGGGATGGGCTGCTCAGGGAGGTGGTGAAGGCTCCATCCCTGAGGGTATTTAAGGGACATGTGGACATGGTACATGGGGACGTGGTTTGGTAGTGGTCTTGGCTGTGCCAGGTGATGGTTAAACTTGATGATAGATCTTTCCCAATCCTGTGAGCTGGTCCCTCCCTCCCATAGTGCAGCCAAGAGACCAGGAAGCCTCTAAAGCCCTCCAAAGACTGTTGTATTTTTCCCTGCGCATAATAAAATCACACTTTGTCCCAGACAAGAAACCAAGTGCCAAGAATTCTGTGGTCATGGAAGAAATGTGCAGCTGCTCTTGCTGGAGCCTCCGCAGCCCCCTGCCCGCAGCCTGCAGGCGTGCTTGTTTCCTTCCAGAAAGGTTTCCCAATCTGAAGAATAATTGGGTGGTTTTTTTTTGTTCCTCAAATTAATCTCCACTATTTTTAAATCAGTTTCCATTTTTGCTCCCTGCTGCTAACTCGGCTCTGCCTGCCTGCAGCATCAGCCAGAAAGCCTCCAGCTGCAGCGATCGCGGCCTGGGCGGCTGCCGGGCCTTGCAGAAGGTGCTATTGCCAAGCTGTGATCTTAATGGTCATTTCCAGCCATAATTATTCTATGTTTCTATGATTTATAAAACTCAGAGGGCCCAGTAACTGTCCTCCTGCATGTAGAAGAAACCCAGACCCCAGCAGCGGTGCCAGCAGGAGCTTGGCTACCTGGCATCATGCAGATCCCTGCCATGCATCCAGTTCCTCATGGCACCCTGAGAGGCTGAAGTTCTCCAGAGACACAGCAGCACTGCTTTGGCTTTTTGCCTCACCACCAATCCTCCAAAGCTGACTCCTAACGCCAGCAGTGCTCACCTCGGTCTGAAGAACGTTCCTTCCCTCTGGTTCAGGATACCACCAAGCAATCACTGCAGCCAATACTGAAAATGGATCTTGTGTATTGTCACAGCAATGTGACGACTCTGTTGTTTCTGCACAGTAATATAGTAACAGTATCAATCAGGAATTTACCATGTCCACAGTGACCTCTATTTAAACCTGTTCTGTTTGCTGCATCAGACTCTCATCCTTCTCCTGCCCGTACCATCCACTGCCTCACCACATGAACACTGTGCTGGAAAAAACCTGGGCTGGCTTTCTGACCTCCCTAGAGCAGCAGTAAAGAACTGGCCACCCGGGCCAGACCTGTGCACTCACTTTTCCCCTGGAAGTTACCCAGACAAAATTCAAGTAGAAGCCTGGTTAAGTTTTGCACGTGCCTTGAATACTAATATCTGCCCAGCAGGTCTCAGGTTTCCCTCACTGACCGTGGAAGTCACATATCTGAAAGCAAAAATGCTTCAGGGAGAACTGCGGAAGTGGGAGGATAGCAAAACCTTCTGGCCTTGCAGGATGAAAATAATCCTTTCTGACTGCTGGCAAGGAAACTCAAACCTGCCTTGCTTACCTGCAAAGCCATTCCCTGGCAGCATCAGATTGAAAACTGCAAAGTATTTTTCAGAAAGGAGAAAATCCTTATAAAATAAAGGGAGTATTTCTGACTTCACCTGAAGCAGGAGCAAAGGGTGCTACAGGTTTCCTTCCTTAAAACAACCAAAGGAATTCAATAAGAGCCTCTTCCCCAAAGCCCCGAGGTCAAGTGCTCGTGATGCAAACACCTCTTCTTCCCTTGTGGCATCCCCACTCACATGCCACAACCCAGCTGCTCCACCACACGGCCTGAGTGAAGCCTTACACCACCCGGCAGCTAAATAGAATTAAAAATAAATAAATAAATACGTAAAATTGGAGCAAGAGGAAACTATCATACAAAACTCAGATCACCTGCTGGAAATACAATACTTACTCACAGGTCAGTGCTGCCTGCTAGGGAAGCTTTGATTCTGTTCTATTTAACTTCTATATAGGTCCGTGTATACCTCTGATTTTAAGTCTGGTAGTGGGGTTGGGGGGGGGGGGAGGTGGGGGAATGTTTCCACTGCAGCATGAGAAATTCCCAGCAAGCAAAACGTTTTCATGAGGCCGTCCATCAGCTCTGGCTGCTGCCGCTTCTCAGAGAAGGAGGAGGAGGAGGATGTGCTGCTGCCTCTGCCTGTGCTCAGCTCCCGGGAGAGCCCCTGCTTTTTGCTGCTGTGTGAGCAACATTTTCCTTTCTCCTTATTTATTTATTTATAATATACATTCCCCCAGGAAACTGCCTGGAACATCCAAGTTGCCCACCATTGAAAAGCATCCCAATGCCGAGAGCTGCTCGTGCTGATTAAACCTCTGCTCCCCAGCTTGTTCTGGATTTCCATGACCACAGCCTTCACCCTGCAAAGACAGCCGTGCATCACTTCCAACACATGAGACACCAGCTAAATCAATAGAGGCAGCTCAGAAATCACAGGCCATTAGTAATGCATTGATGGGTTTGAAGGATCACTGCATTAAACAGCACAGACCCTGTGGAGCAGTTCCCATCTCCACAGATGTTTGCTTTATTCACCTTTCTGCTAGATTGTTTTGATGCAGCAGGCAGGCAAATTAAACTGGATTTACCCATGTCAAATATCCCTTAGGCCAGCCATAAACTTAGAATCATAGAGTCACAGAATGGCTTGGGTTGGGAGAACCTTAAAGATCACCCTTGCTGGGGGTAAGTTCCCAACCATGAAATCAGGCACCAGATCCAGCGGCCCAGGGCCCCATCCAACCTGGCCTTGAGTACCTGCAGGGATGGGGATTGGTTAGCTATATGTATATATAAGCTTAGCTTGACTGTGGTTTTCTTGGCCCATGCCAGCAATGCCCCAGTCAGAGCTAAGCTCCAAACAGAGGGGTTTCCCTCCTGCAGAATCCCTCCTGGGTCTCTGCAAGGCAGGGCTGGTTGCTGAGCAGGGACAGCACGGGCCCCATGGAAGCCAGGATCCCTGGATACGTGATGCAAGCTTTTGTTTCCCTCATTTCTCAGTATTTCTGACCTGATTTCTCGTCCAGGCTTGCCTCTGCCACCCCTCTTTGTTATTGTTCAGAACTCCGTGATCCAGAGAGCAGACCAGATAAAGTAATCACTGCATCAAGTGTCTCCAGGCAAGGGCTATGTGAAGGTTAAAGAGATAAGAGACTCCTAGTCCTTAACTGCAGAGATGGCTGATAAGAGCCTTACCTGTGCTCTCCTTTCGCAGGAGGGGTTGGAAAGGCAGCCCCAAATCCCATGTAAACACTGCTTCCGGGAGAGAATAGCTGAGGAGCACACAAACACAGGAGAGAGGGGGGCAGCCAGCAACATCCTGTAGGAACACGCAGCAGTGGTTTCCTGGGAGCAGATCACTTAGTGAAAACCCAATCCAAATTTGATATTAGCATTCACCAGCAGTGTAACAAGCCGTGTACTGTGGGATGGCTGACAGGAGGCAAGCATGCAGGCCTATCTGCTTTTCAGCACCTTCAGTGTCTGAGGAATACACAAGTTGCTCCAAAAGTAATGCCTCCTAATTATTTATGTGGAAACTACAACAGATACAAAGAGAACAACAGCATTCTTTGATAGAGCAAATTCTCAGCTACAAAACGCTATTTTTTTCTACATAGTTACCACCTTCGGCTGTGCATTTTCACCAGCATGGGAGAATTCAATGACACAGCTGTGCTTCTTGCACACTCGCACGTCAGACGCCATTCTGTCAGACTGCCTCCTTGCTGCCATCTGTCACACAGCAGCAAAATGCAACGTGATGTTGATGTTGGTGGGAAGGTTCAATCCCTACTGCCATCCCACCAACATCACCTCCAACGTCCATCCGCGTGCCTTGGGGCTGGACCCTGCTTGTGTGAGCTGAAGCACATCACGACGGCTGTGCCGGCCGGTGTCCCCGGGTGAGGTTCTCAGGCCTGCTCTGCAGAGCGGGGCCTGCTGGGCCTTCTGAGAGCAAGCTGCTCTATAAATAGGCCATGAGAAACATCTCACGGGTTCAAAATTAGCAAGAAAAACATTGAGGTCTCAAATATCTCAGCAGAAGGTTTCACAATCTTTTTCCATGCTCTGACATAGCCCTATCCATGAGCTGAGGGCTGTGCCACAGGCAGGGCTGCATGTGGGGGCCCAGCTCAGGGACACACAGCGTGTCAGGTCCAAACCATCTCTTCTGCACCATACAGGGAGCAATGAACACTTTCTAGTCATGTGCCTCCTACTGCAGCCCCCAAAAAGAAAAATAATGGCTATCTTACAACTGAAATATATTATGGTAGAGGGGGAAAAAAAAAAAGCCAAGATAACTCACTTAGGTTTGGTAAATATCTGGTCTTTACCTGTTGCAGGAGGGTATTGTGACTTGCTCTATAAGCGTGTTTGTTCATGAGTTGGTAAAGCCATCCCCAGGACCTTAAACTCCTCTGTGCTGTGCCCAAGTGCCTCAGGGGGCACTGAGCTGCAGTGCATTACACTTCCAGCTGCTGCGAGCTCTTACAGCGGGGCTTCGGACCCACGAAAACCCATCACAGGCTCAAAGGCAGGAAGGAAAGAAAGTCTTGATGTGTTTTTCCTCATATCATCTCTGAGAACAAAGTCTCTGGCATTTGCAACACCTCCAACTGAAAAAAGATGAATGACGACTGTTGGTGGCTGCCTGCAGGCTATCAGCTAAAGCATGGAAATAATTAGGAATTTCACCAATGCTTATTTGGAACATGGTGACAATAAAGCAACACTGGCTGAAGAACTTTGCTTTCCTTACCTTTGCTGAGAATCACTGCTGGTGATAATTAAAATAGAAAGAGCACTTGACTGCTACCAGAAGAGCTCCCTGGGTCTTACCAAGCCTTTCATTAAGCCATGTACCAGAAGTGGTGCTTTTCTTCAGCCTGGGAAGAACCACTTGAAGAACAAAAAATGAAACAAACCATCCACAAGCAGAACTGTAGTGGTTAAGCAGTTACAGGCCAAATCCACTCTACTTGCCAGAATCCACCATGGTGTACTCAGATAAAACCCATTTGCTGGGACTATTTAATCCAGATATGGACATACACTCAGCTTTAAAATTCTGAAATAAACCCATAAGGTTAATCTACTACATTACACTGCAAATGTAGCCTCACTTGACTGACTTCCTAAGGCAGAAAATAGGATTTATTGTTTATTTTAAAACTTACTGTTGGCCTGAGGCTTTGAACACGAAAGGAGAACACCTGTAAAGATGGCCCTACACCTGCCCATCATCCAGAGACCCTGCTCATTCTGAGCTGAACCCATTCCCCGTGGCATTTTCCAGGCCTCCATCTACCTGACTTTCCAGTTGGTGCAACCCCATGCTGCCTCAGAACGTTGCTCATTAACCTGGAAGGTCACAGACATGTCTGGCAAACAGACACTGGTGTTTCCAAGAACAAGACTGGATGTTTGTTTTAGCTGTACTTCTCCAAATTCATTTCCAGATAAGAATGAAGCAATTAAGACACCCAGCTAGGCCCGTGGGAACATGTCTTCCAGCTCCCAGGCAGAAAACAGCAGCAGCCATCGAGGCAGAGGTTTGTCTGCAGGATGAGCATGAGGTGCAGGCAGGCAGCACAGCACCCTCCTGCACAACCAGCTTGGAGCCTGCAGCTCCCTGGGTCAGCCCTCAGTTCTGGTTCTGGGTCACCATCGCATTCCAGCACTGCCCTGCTGCAGCTCCAGAGGGATTCCACCTGAGCTCTCTGCCCTTATTGCTTCCTGCAATAAATACACACATCCAGCTGCCCAGAGACGCATCTCACACACATCCCTTCTTCCCTCTAGCCCATTTCAGTTCAAGATAAGAGTGTTTCTCGTTATTGCTCATCGCAGCAAGGAGCAATGCTGGATAAATTAAATTGTAATTGGAAAAGTGACTCAGAGCTGAAAAGAGGCATAGTGTCCTGAGAGAATAAATGCTAATAGCTCCGGCTTCCAGGGAGAAAGCATGCCAGAAAATTAGAATTAGGGTAAAAAAGAGACGTGAACATGGCTCTCTCCTCCTGCACACATTTAAATGGCTGAGATGAGTACTAAAATGGCTGTACTTTCCCAAGTGATAACAAACATCTGGACCCAGGCTCCTGATCCCATATCCCACCACATCTGCACACCCGTAGTGAGGAAGAGGACAGCCAGCTTCTTGCCTTTCTCTCATACAGGTGTATGTACACCTCATGGGGCAATAAAAGCCAGCAGTCTCATGAGAGCAGGAGCAGACTCAAGTGACACTGAACACCACAAACCTGGTTATGTGAGGAGCACAGTGGCACATCAGCACAGAGCATCTCGCTCAGGTTAACGCAGCAGGCATGGAGCTCCTCAGGTTTGTGAATGGAAACTAATTCTGAGGCACTGCAGGATTTCTGTTGTGTGTTCAGGTCAGTGAAACAGCTTTTACATACTAACCCTGCAGCAAAACTGCACTGACTTTAGACACCAATGGCTGCCAGCCAGGATCCGGAGGGCTGAGCTGCAGAAGTGGCATTGGTTACATATCATTTCCTGAAACCCAATTCACAGCGCTCCCCTTCTCACAGAAAATGCAATTTCCTGCTGACTTTTACCATATACTTGTCAAGGTTTTCCATTTTTAGTGCTTGGCAAGTGAAAACCATGCTGTCAGAGCAAGCACCTTCCCCCATCATGGGATGAGCTGCAGCGAGGGCTGTCCAGCTGGCTGCTTCCTGGGGACCCTGTCCCAGCTTCAGCCCAGCCAGGGCCCTCATACTTGAAGCATGAGGTACATCAGCAGGTAAATAAAGAGCAAATTTTTAACCTGCAGTTAAGCAAGAGGTGGTGTGGGACTTTCCAGCCCATGCTTTGTGCAAACAGTGACTCCAGAGGGGTGCCTTAGGTGCACAGTCGGAACGATGTCACCAACTCAATGCTCACAGCAGCACTGCAACACGCAGCGTTGCAGCAAAGGCCCTGCAGCCTCAGTCCTCCTTGAGAGCAAAACGTGAATCGTTTCTGAGCTTTGCTGACCTCTGATATGTGACTTCATCACAATCAAAACCTTTAAACCAGGAGATAGTCAGGCATTGCCAACTGCTTCTGAATTTAGTGACAAGAACCACTGTTCTCCCAGAGAGAAGATGGAATGAGACAAGGTTGGGGTGGGATGAGATGGCTAATCTGGGTGCTCATCACACCCATCTATCAAATACATTCGAGTTCAAAGCTGTTTGCACGAGTCTAATAGGAGCAGGGGTGCTGTTGCGACCTTTGCCAAAATGAAAATCAAAACCTGAGCAGCACACACTTACGTATGTGTCGTCTTTGCAGCATACAAGTAGGACATGGCCCATCTCCGGAGATCTCCTACTACCTGTTCCAGCAGGGTCCCAGGATGGCATGCATTCACTGTTAACTTTAGAAACCGGATGAAAGCCATGTATTTTGATAGGCTCAGATTCCTCAAGGTAAAAGAATAAAAGGATAAAACCATATCAACTTTCAGTCTCAAAAAGGCTCTTTTGTTCTTAACACAGTTCCAAACTGTGACAAACTTTCAGTGCTTCAAGGCAGTCAGCTGAAAAAAAATAATAATTTGTATTTCTGTATTATTTCTTCTGCTAACCATGCAGTAGGAGTGCCTGTATCCAGAGAGCCGAGGGCTTTTACTACACAGCTTTGCAGTTCTGGTCAGCTTTGGGCTCCTGAAAACAAACCTCAGTCCCGTAAAAAGATCCAGTCTAATAACAGCCAAACGTGAGAGCTGTGATGTGGGAATTCAATGTCAGCCTACAAGATGCTGTTTTCTACCAGTTATGGTTTACATTTTCTCTTTGTATACTCACATTTCTTCCCAAAACTGTGTCATGTGGCCAAGTCTTGAAGTCTCTTAGGATAACCTCTTCTAACCAAGTTAGCTAGGTGCTGTCTGGACAAGTACAAAAGGAAAGCATAGCTAGATGCTGCCTACAAGGTACTGATTCCAGTTGGACCGGATGATCTTAGAGGTCTTTTCCAACCTTGGTGATTCTGTGACTCTATGATTCCTTTCCTCTTAAACTCCCAAATCTTATTGCCTGAGCTTAAGGACTGGATCTGGAGCCCTCCAAGCCCCAGGAATCCCTGCAGGCTGTCAGGGTGGATGTGACCTGCCCGCTCCTGGACAGCACACGCTTGGGTTAATATAACAGCTCTGTCAAAGAACTGATGAACTGAATTTAAAGACATTTCCTTATTGTCCCTTTTATGGTGAACAGTGCTGAAAATAGCTTTGACATACCACTTCCTCCTGCACACATACCACCAAAGCTACGCATTTGCTATTTTTCCCCACTACACTAAGAGTACATTTTCTACCACAGCTGCTGCTGCTGTATCGTACAAAAAGGGGCAAAAATAAGGAGGATCCCATCAACCACCCCCTGCTGCTGGTTTCCTTAGCCCCGATGCCACAGCACAAGCACAGCCACCTGCAGGGCCAGCGAGTCACCCATCTCACCACAGCACGTCACACAAAGGAGAAGGGTCCTGTTTTCTGTCGTGTGCAGATACCCATGACCCCACTAATCCTATCATAAAACCATAGAATGACTTGGGTTGGGAAGGACCTAAAGGCCATCCAGTTCCAGCTCCCCCTGCTACCCACCAGATGAGGTGCCCAGCACTCCACCCAACCCAGCCTTGAAGGCTTCCTCCCAAGTCCCTCTTCTCCAAGAAGACGCTGAGATGGTTTCTGCCATTTATAGCTGTCTGCAACAGCAATTCTTTGAGCTCCTGCTGGTCTGTCAGAGCAAGTTGATTTCTAGTCCAGCGTCTTTACCAAACCACGTGAGATGTCAGAATTCTATGGAACTGCAAATTACGAAAGCTCAGGCTAAAACTTTTTTTTAACATAAAAAGCATCCATCAGCATCTACTGAAAAGCTTCTTTTTTCAAGTGTTTCTAATTGTGTGGGCTCCTGGAAGTGCTGCACTACTGTTTTTGTAAAGGACTCCATGGCCAGGCAGAAAAAGCACTGCAAGATTTCGGCATGAATGAAAATAAAGGCACTTCAGGCTGGGTTTGTTCCCAGAAAGACAGTTTTCAAAGCATGCTGGCCTTCCAAACAGGCTGCACGCTCAGCACTGGCACACAGACAGCAAAACAAGTTCACTGCACTTTGGGAAGTATCTGTTTCTGTTTAAAGAGATCTAGTTTCTGTCAGAAGTTACTTGCAGCAAACCACAGCACTTTCAGTCAACTTCCTTCACTCCTCCCCTTCTCTCTCCCCATCCAATTCTGTATCACACTGGAAATCGTTTTCAGCATCACGTTGACAGCATGGCAGGATCTCCCTTCTGCTGCTGGGCTTCCAAATTCAAAAGCAGCTGCATCAAGAAGATACTCATCCATGTGCATCCCCTTATGCTAGCTAACATACTCAGCTTCATGAAGAAAATAAGTCAGGAGGTAAATTCAGCGTTACGTCCTTACAAGCTGCATCTCCTCTTGCTCTCAGAGACTTACACGGAAAGAAACTGCACCAGAAATACATTTTGCCAAACCATCACAGAGGTCAGCTTTTCTCTGTTCATCTCCCACCTTTGCCCAAACCAGGTCTGCTCACCAGACCCGGAACAAAGTCAGCAGTAAAGTGCTACGTGCAGGAGAAGCTCCAAGATCTTTCCCTAACAGCTCAGCATAAGGAAAGAAACCAAATGCCTAATGAGGCAGAAGTGCCCATGGACAATAGCAATAGTAAGGCTCATAATTTAAAATTAAACAAAAAAACCCAATATGTCTCTATCAGTGATAGATCCAACAAAGAACACTCACCAAGGATAAGGTGATACGATAATGGCCACAACAGGAGCACGCTGCAGTTTCCATCTGCTCTGGCACAAGGCCCCCATGTTCCATGAACAATATTTACACTGGTTTCACCAAGGTAAGAATGGGCCAGTGACTTCACAGGATTTATTCAAAACTAGAGAAGAAAAGGTTTTCTTTACAGATAACCACAGAATACATCAGTATGGAAAAGGACTCGGAAGGTGTTCTCGTTGATGCACAGAGATTGCAGAGCTGCTGCTTCCACCATGATGCTACATGAGAGAGAAAAGGTGCCCTGCTCCCCTCTGCCTGAGTTGGAGCACGGGGAGCAGAGCACTCTCTCCTTCCTCACTGCTGATGAAGAATGGAGGCAATATATCTGCTCGCCATGCATTCAGAAAGCACACAACAGCAATGAGATGGCCCTGCTTAGCTTGTAGAGAGCTGCATCTCATCCATCCAGCTGCTATGTGGCTTTTTTTGTTACTGGAGACAAGACAGAAAACAATTTGCCAATAATTACAGAGGTAGATTAGCAGAGAGTTAGAAAGAAGTACCAGCTTCCAGTGAGTTTTCCCATCTGTGCTTTTCAACATCACCACCAAAACATGTTCAAAATACAGCTTCTTTTGTACCAAACATGACACTGTACTTTAGAAGTAAATGGTCAATAAAACTTGCTTAAAATTATTTAAAAAAAAAAAAACAAATCTCCACTAAAATGTCTAAAAATATCTTGCAGAAATTCCTGAATCATGAGTTGCCTCCCTTCTCATATGCCAAAAATGCCACCCGGATGATTTAAAAGCCTTGTATTTTGAAAGGTAGTTGCCTTGCTTATTTTAATGGTAAAATCAAACATCTTGGACTAGGAGTTGAGCTTATCAGTACCCAGCTTTAACAGTGATTCCTTAAATCACTGCTCCAAAGAGCTCCAGAGCGATGGGAACAAGTGTCAAAGAATGTCTCTTGTTTCTCAGCAGATCAGGCTTTCAGCTGTCAGAACCCCTCTGAAGCAAGCTGAACCTTATCAGCACTTGATTCAGCCTTGTGCAGTCTCTGCTTAGCAAGCATCTCCTGTGATTCTCATACAGCATCAGCAGTTGAGCCGAGGACTCCACCAGCTGCACGAGCCCAGCCCCATGAGGAAGACATTTATTGCAGAGGCTCACACAGACACTGTGTGGATGTACCACAACGTATTG
Organism: Meleagris gallopavo; assembly: GCF_905368555.1. NCBI lineage: Eukaryota > Metazoa > Chordata > Aves > Galliformes > Phasianidae > Meleagris > Meleagris gallopavo. The sequence continues at coordinate 4,651,282 of NC_139414.1, read as the reverse complement.
CACTGCCTTCCAGTTTGGAGAAGCTATGCCAAAGGGTCCTAAGTGTCGCAACGTGGAAGAGCTGTCAAAACACACCAGTGCTTAGACCTAACAAATATGACAACCCTGATTTTCAAAGTGCTTCGACAATCGAGGCAAAAGTCTAAATAGAATAAAAACTGATTTGCTAGCAATGTACATTTCGGAAGCCGGGCAAAGTAACCTTCCCGTGAGTATAGATGTCCTCATCGGTGCCTTGGTTTAAATGCTTCACCAAGTTTTTCTCGAACAAGAGAGGGTGGTAGGCTCCCATGGTGCAGGCACGGTCGTGAAACTTCTGGTAGTAGTGGCAAATGTCCGTCTGCCGCTTAGAAGGGAGAAATTCATACACATCCACCTCGTCGCAGAGCGTCATCATGATCACAATGCCTGTGCAGGGAAAGAGACCAACATCACTGCAGCCCTGAGAGCACATCATCCACTACAGTGAGGTGAACGGCCAGGCAAGAAGCACCCCACTCCAAAGGGAAGGGTTTCCTCCTTCCTAAGTTCAGCTGAAAGTGGGAGAAAACACACCAGGCTGGATGGGGCTGTTTGGTGCAGCTGCAACACAGCTGATGGACTTGACCAGAGTGAGCTGTTTTCAGTGACAGCCATGCTGTAATAACATGGCTGTATTCTTATGCAATTGTCTTACACGTGTGATGATGTAATTGGTACAGGGCAAGAGCAAGGCTGGCAAAGAAAACGAGGTGTTTAACTGGCAGAAATCATAGAATGGCTTAGGCTGAAAGGGTCCTTAAGGCCTATTATGTTCCAGCTCTCTGCTGTGGGCTGGCTGCCCCCATGAGGTCAGGCTGCCCAGGACCTCTTCCAGCCTGGCCCTGAGCACCTTCAGGAATGGTGCCAGGGCCTCACCGCCCTCTGAGTAAAGAATTTCTCCCTAATATCTAATCTAAATCTCCCTTTAGTTTAAAGCCCTTGTCCTGTCACTATCGGACCACGTAAAAAGTCAGCCTCTCTGCTGTTTATCCACTCCATGTAACTACTAGAAAGCTGCAGTGAGGTCTGCTCCAGAGCCTTCTCATCTCCACACAAGCCCAGCTCCCTCAAACTATCTTAATAGGAGAGGTGCTCCAGCCCTCTGGTCATCTTTGTGGCCTCCTCTGGACCCGCTCCAACAGCTCCACATCTTTTTACACAGATACAGAAGGTGCCTGGCAGAGATGGGAGCAGAGGCAACGGTGGAAAACTGGCTGAAGTGCAACAGATTGGTGTCCACATAGTGAACGAGGCCACACTTCTGTACTGTGACTTCAACATACGTGTGAATCCTGAGAAGTCTGCTCCTTCTAATTGACATAGTCATGAGATTTACCTGCTGAAAACAAGGAAAAGCTTTGCAACAGGGGAATGTAAAGTGAGCCTCTTTGCTGGGAGCCTGGATTTAGCATGCTGACATAGAAATTAGCATACTGAATCAAAGCGGTCAGTCAGACCACCCCAACCCTGTGCTGTGACTAGGCCTTTAGCTATATGTTTTTCTTCCATACACATATTAGGTAACCACTCAGATTTAATCTACAGTAAACAGACTTATTTCCCTGACAAGATCTGAACCCACAGGAGCCGTATGTTCCTCTCTGCACCCCACATGGTTGAACTGCTCTGGTTTTAGGAGCCAGAAATCCTCAAGAACATCTCGATGCTGCATTCTGCTCACCTATCCCCACATGGAACCAGGCCATGTTTATAAGTGCTGTTCCAGAGGAATGCTGCTTATTTTAACACAACCAAAATGATACCTTTGAGACATAATGCTTGAATTCTGCCATAAGACAAGCACTGCAAAAGCAATTCTGATAAGCCTTCATACAACACAAATCCATAACTGACTTTGAAAATGACATTCTAAAGAACCCTTGTAAGCTGAACATGAAGTTTAGAAGGCAGTTATCTCACCCAGCATTCCTGAAGATGGTGGGTTAGGCTGAATATGCTCCAGGGAATTCTCCTGCAGAATATCCCAGAGTTGCCACTGCATCTTTGGATTCAGGATATAAAAGGGCTGCTCGGATGTCTAATACGATACAACTTGTAGGCTTCAAAAAACTTGTAGTCGGGTTTTTGGTACCACTGCAAAACGGAAACAAGAGGTCAGATGGTTTTATCTGCAGCATGCCCTTTCCTACAACCAATGGCAAACAGGAAGGCTATCAGTGAATTAATGTGCTGTTGCCAAGAGGAAAAGTTCCTGCTGGATCTCTACATACTGCTTGCTGCCCAACCAAACCTGCCCTTCAAGTCTTTGAGGGGACTTGCCTTAGTGAACAGAGGGGGGAAACCCATATCTCCTCCCTCTGGTAGAGAAGGACTATTATATAAGATCAACTGTCTTGTATCATTTCACTCTGCAACCCCAACAGCCAATGATATTGAGAACTCTGTCTCAGCGTTGCAGACCCCTGTGCCTCTCCACTCTGAGCACAAAGCATCCCATGCTGCAGGAGAGTTCCCACAGCACCACCTCCTCAAGCAGGCTGGGCTCATTTGCATCATAACATCCTACTTTCAATAAAAACACTTGGAAGGGCATATGTTTCTGGAAAGCCATTTTGATACCTTTTCCTATGCCACAAATACCCCATCCTGGTTCCACTGACTTTATACGGGCTGTGCATACATCCTTACACCACTTGGAGATGTGGGACTGGGCAAAACATTTGTACTTTTGTACTGCCAGAGGGACTGCAATGCCCACAAGTGAAAATCTAACACAGGGAGGTGACATTAGCTTACATCTTCAGAGTTATCCAATCCCATCATAACACATGAGGAAGACGTAAACAAGAATGGCCTCAAAATGAGTGGCTGTTTATATTAGGAAGATGTGAGCTAAGAGCTGCACTTCAAAGCATGCATCTGATCTTATTTATAGAAACCTCAGCCTTACCTCATGTATTTCTGCATGATATGGCGCTGGATCCCAGACAATCAAGATTCCAGTGTTATACAGAGCATCTTTCAGGAACTGCTGCTCCTCAACAGTGACCAGCTGGAATGACACAACAAACACAACACGTTGATACACACCATCAGCGTCAGCAGCGGTGGAGCAGCAAAGCCCCCTGAGCACAGCTACAGCCACCCCTCTGCCGCTCCCAAAGCATGTCCCACAGCACACAGGCAAGGACACGACTCCTGCAGCCACCCATACACCGCTGGTACAGCCTCCAACAACCTGCACTAACATGGGTTTGCCCTGAAAAGCAAGCACAGGCCACTGAGACAAGGGCTGCTCTTTTGCCCTCCTGCCCTCAGGCTTAACTTGCATCAGCAGTTCTTTAGAAGCTGTGCTTAAGAGAAGCACTGTCATAAAAATCAGCTCCCCTTTTCCTCATGCTCTCGGAGGGCCTAATTAAGAGCTACTCCATTTACCCTGAAGTATCTAGGCTGCCTCCAGCATCAAACCGATTGCCTCTGCTAACCAGTGCTCAGGGACACTGCGGCTGGCCCAGATGTCTATTACTCGAAAAGCAAACTGGGTTTCCTCACATCTGTTTCCAGCTCCAGAGGATTAGGCTTTCCCTCGACCACGAGCACTGCGTGGCCTCATTTCCTTGCAGCAGTGGCAGTATCTAGGTCGCCTGCTGACAGCGTGCCCCAAAGCTGGAGTGCAGTGCTGCTGGAGGGCCAGGCAGCTGCCACGGGCTGCCCCTCAGCTGGGTAAGGGTGGGATGCCACGGGGCAGAAACAGGGTGAGGAACGCTGGCGTTTTGTTTTCACTTTCCTGTTTCCATTGAAAGGCTGGAAATCTTCCAGGAATTTTTTCCAGGGAAGAAAAGAAAGAAAATAAAAGCTTATGTGAAACACGTGGAAGGAGGATTCAAGAGAAGCTGAGCAGCAGAGGAAGCAAAGGTGGGCCAAGCAGAGGCACACCGGCCTCCAAAGGGCTGCCCAGAGGCACCAAAGCCCAGCTGTAAGAGGCCAGGTGGGCCTCTGGCTCCGGGACACCTTAGTGCCTATCTGTTCTGTTAATAGAGGGACTGATTCTTTCTAGGTACTTAAACACCATTTAAATTGCTACACAACTTATTTGTCTTGCTCAGTTTTTTGATTCTAATTAGCTGACTAATCCATTCATTTACTGGTTGAAGTTGTTCTTTAGCTAACTCATTGTTAGCAAATATCTGGCTAGTGTAGCACCTACCCTCCTGGTACAATTACCCACCAGATCGTAACGAGCTCCTGCTCTCCAGCTACTGCAGTTTCTGCCCCGTAATCCAAACATGCTCTCTTTCAGCTATCACCTTATTTCACTCCATGGGTGCACTATCTCCTTTTTTCTCCCTGCAGACTCATTAACGCCAATATCAGCAAATGCAGTGATGGCAGAGAACTCTCAGTCACAGCCAAAGAGAGCTGTAAACAAGAGTTAGGAGGAAACCCTTGGTAATCTGCTCTCTGGTCAGCTCAGCTGAAAGGAATCGTGTCCTACATAACGACATTAGTATTCCCCCCACAGTGTCCTCAGCCCTTATTTCGGTAAGATGTGAGAGCTTTCCCAAGGCAAATTGATGCTTTGCAGAAGACTACAGGAACACATGCCATTAAAAAAGCAGGACAGAGGGAACAGCCAAGGTCTAAGAAAATAGGCAAGGGAACATTAAAGAATTTCTCTATTTAGAACAATCACCAAGCTTGTGGACCTACAAGCCCATCCTTGGCTCTGAGGATCCCAAACTTCTCCCTGACACTATGATCACCTCATTAATCTTTCCTTCTTTAACAGATGCAAAAGATACCCCACTGTACTGTAAAAATCTCCAACTTGTGAACAAACTAACAACTGGGTACTGTTCCCAAATCTGGCTGGTTATGTTTGTTACAGAAAATATATTAGAACAGCAGAATCACAGAATGGCCAGGGCTGGAAGGGACTTCAAGGATCATGAATCTCCAACCTCCCTGCCACATGCAGGGCCACCAACCTCCCCATTTAATACTAGACCAGGCTACAACTATTAAGCAACCACTGGCCACCCATGCCAAAGGGACAGCAATGAACACAAACTAGTTTGATAGATTAAATACAGAGCATCCCACTTCCTTCATTTGAGGACTGGACTGAGGATGGATCAGTGGCAGGAGCCAAAACGAGCTGCCAAGGGGGACAGCAGCAGTGCTCACACTTAACCCGAAACTGGAGCGGCCACACGGCGCTGTTGGTGCTATCCTACACTCATGCAGTCATGGTGTTACCTTCCTCCCTGTGCAAATAACCCAGGTCATGTACATATTTTCACTGACAAACAACTTTGTATCACAGGAAGAGCAGCAATTGGCGCTTTCTTCAGAGCAAGATTTCTCAAGTGATAACGCCTATCTGCCATCATAAAGCGCACAGAAGGAAGAAGATAAAATACAGAAAGGTCAAACAGGGCAGAGGAAGGATGTGAGCTGCCAGATGTGGCTGCCAAAAAAAGACTGGCTGAACAAGGACAAACCGTCCCACATCTGATTGCTAATTGAACACAGGGGAACTGAGAGGAGCAAGCTGCAGAGCAGAGCACAGCAGGATGCAAACGCTCCGAAGTGCATTTCTTGGGCACTTATCTTCAGCCATTTAACGAGCCTACTAATATGTTATACACATCATCTCTGAGCACAAAAGCAGCACAACCTCCAGCACTTGCTAATTTCAATGCAGGAGCCTTAGAAGGTATCTGAGCAATGGGGAGAAGGTTTGCCCCTGTCCCTGTTAGGAGGAAGGCCATTCCCCACCATTCAGCTGGATTCACCTAGGCTGGATGTGGCTCTGGGCAGCCTGATGCAGTAGCTGGCAAACCTGCACATAGCAGGGGAGTTGAAACTAGATGATCATTGTGGTCCTTTTCAACCCAGGCCATTCTATGATTCTATGATTCGGTTCCCAAGCAGAGGAGAGACATGGAGCTGTGCCATGCTTGGTCTGTTTGAACTTTCATCACACCTACCTGGGAGTTAACAAGACGGATCGTTGTTTTTTGACCCACATCTTCTTGAAATCCCTTGACAGGAGCCCCATTAAACCGCAAGACGGCATCATGGCTGTCTGAAAGCAGAACAGAGTGAAAGCAGTGAGCTAGCAGCTGGCTTTGGAGCTATAGAGACTTTCCATGTGACCACGTGTACCAGCCCAACAGGCATGGTGGGCACGGGCTGACGGTTGGACGTGATGACCTTGAAGGTCATTTCCAACCTTGATAACTCTATGATTTTATAGTTTACACGCACAACTTGAGCCAGACACCAAGCACTATTACACCTCAAGTGTACACTTAAAAACAGTGTTTGATGAACTCATTGTGGCATCCTGTCTGTCTCCCAGTGGTTGTGTTGCGCTCGGCATTTCCTCAATTTGGTTTTTCACTGGTAACTCACAGACCTTGTTATCATCAAGAACTCATCAAGACAAGCACTGCCCATTAAACAGGATCTCTCCATTCTGATCTACCACCCTTCGTCCTCATTTAATGTGATTATAGAGACAAAATACCCCCAGCCCTTTAATGAATAATTATTCAGCAGTCTCTTGTGCTCAACCAAGCTTCAAAGCAAAGGCTTCATTTTAAGATTTAGTTCCTTTTCGGCACCTTCCCCCAACCAAACCACAATTTTTCCTCCATAGAAATATGTCAGGCCAAAACTGGGGAAAACTGTACACAAACAGAGGTGCACTCCTGAATCCCTCGTTATTCACAGCACTCAACTGAAGGAGCTGCAGTGAGACTGGGCTCCCGAGCAGCCAAAAGCATGCAGAATCATTAGCAGAGATGCCTGCTTGAGCTAAAAGGTGCCAGTTTGTGATTCAGACACAAGGCCTGCTAACTGGGATGGCAGCAGGGTTAATGGCATTTGCCCAGGGCACGTTACACAGTGACCTTTGCAGAATTCATTCAGTGTGATCTGGAACAGACTGATGCTTCAGCCCAGGGGACAGACTAGGAGGCTGCAGGCACAGAGACATTGTTCTGCACACTTGGCATGCTCTCCACTCTGCAGCAGCAGAGGCACAGCCCATCCATTGCCTGGCTGCTCGCATCCCAGATCCAGCAGTTGCATGCTGGATTACAATGTGCTGTGACAGCATCCTCAGCTCCTGAGTGATCCCATCACAGGAGTTACCACAAACACTGCTGGAAACAAGCCAGCACGGTGACAGGAGAGCATCAAACAAGAGATCAGGTCACTTCTGAGCCCAGGAAGGTGCTCAAAGTCAGGTCTGCCTTCCTAGTATTCGACCTACTTGGCCTCAAGAGTTCATCAGGAGGCTAAAACAATTACATCAAACAACTGTCAGCAGCAATTTGTATCAGGAGGCAGTGCTGCCCTGGTTAATGCTGCCACCGCCCTTCTCATCACATCCTTCAGTGCACTTCAACACAGCTCATGCAGTTCATCCTCACCCAGCACCTGCCCCCTGCCCTGAGGGGCACCCATTAGGGACAGCCTCTGGGCACGTGCCAGCACAACCCTTACCTCCCTACAGCACCCTGCCACTACAGCTGAAAGGTTTCCCTCAGTTGTTCCTGAATAATGTATTAAAAGGTTATCTGTCTACTTGTTTCAGAGGATGGACCCTACTTCCAGCTTAGTACAGGCCAAAAGGACCTGATCCAGCTGATAACTTACAAACACACTGAAGTACTGAAGCCTGCAAGCAATTTCTACAGGAGAGCAACCATACATACTCCTCCTGCAGAGTTAAGTGCAGTGTGAATCTTCACAGAGTCCCAAACAATAAGCAGTGAACTAAGTGGACTGCAGCCACAGGAGAATTTTCTGCCAAGCATAAAACCCAGACCTGAAGGCTGGACAGACCCTGATGCTGCTTCCTTAAAGATACAAAGTGCTTTAGCTTTCACGCTCACTTCTTTACAATCCACAGTACAAGACCAATGCTTCAGCATTTGTTACTCACTGCACTGACTTCAGATCAATATGGGCAGACAGGACTTTGCAAAGTATCACCAAACTGCATACAACAAATGGAGCCCTCCGAAGTCTGTCCCGTCCTGTGGCCGGAGCACAGAACAGACCTCAACTGCTGGGCCACTCACACTCAGCTGCCTTGCAGGCTCAGTGAGGCAGTGACGCTGTTGGATGATCACAAGCAATAAACAGAGTCAGAGGAGACCTCTGAAGACTGCCCAGGGCCACTGAGTCCTCTGCTCAGTGCTGGGTCAACTAGAGCAGATTGCTCAGGACTGTGTTCATTGGGTTTTTTTCTCCCTTTTGTGCTTTAGTTGCGTTGTTGTGGGTTTTTTTTTTTTGTTTTTTTGTTTGTTTTGTTTTGTTTTCTGTTTTTGTTACTTCCTTCTCTGTAGGAGTTTCTCCTAATAAAAAAAGTTTCTGCCTGTTGAGCATGCAATGAGCACATAAGCATTACTCAACCCACCCCACACCCTCTCAAGAAACAAACATTTGAGGTGCCAAACCTCTTCCTGGTATTCAGTATTAGTTCTACTTTCTGGTGAGGTCAACACAACCATGAAAGTTGAAAGGACTCACTATTAAAGGAACTACCTGCACAGAAGTCACATCCTCTCAACTCAGTCCAATCCTTTGCACTCCCTCTTGGGGCTTACCCACTTGGCTAAATATTTTTACTTACTGTTTTCCTTCTAAGGAAGAGCAGTGTTACACCATACCCAAATCTTTACAAGGTTCCAGAGTTAAGACTGCAGCTGTTTTCTATCACAATCCTTTTCATTTCTGAGAAACTGCTGCTGCTATCAGTGGTTGCTCATGGGAGCATGCCCAAAGGCTAACACTCACAGGCACTGTCACCTACAGCATCGTAAGGAAGCTTACGATGTGCAGCCTACACACTCAGAGAGGAGAAGACTATCTCGTCATTATTCCCATCTCCTCCTAGCCTGTACTGTTCACCATCAAAGAACTGCAAGGATAGATTCCAGCGTGACACCAGGTCTCTTCTGTTCATGCAAGTTATAAAACGGGATTGCTTGACTTTATCTTAGTAGAAAAATACCAACCTATCTCCGGTCCCAAGTGAGACGATTTCAGAGAGCCTGCTGAGGACACAACAGCGCAGCGACCCAGGCGGCCCACTGTTGCATTGAGGCTTTTCTCTGGGAGGTAGTGCTGCCATTCCGAGGAATTAAATGGCCCATCTGATCCCTGTATCATGGTCACGTTCACCCTGACCCGCAGCTGGCACAGCAGCTTCTCTGGGCTGAGTTTAGCAGCATTCATCTTCCCGTTGTAAGTCACGTTGTACTTGTTCATGGACAGGTAATTCTTCCTGACCTTCTGCAGCCTGGGTATGAGGTTTCTGGATGAGCTGTCCTTATCCCATACCTTCACATGGTCTGCTGCTTTCCTGGACTTCTCCACTACTCCAGAGGTGATGCCTTTTACTTTATTTTGGTCATCTGGCAAAGCTTTAGGCATCTGACCCATTTCACCAGCAGCTTCGTGGAAGAGGCCCTGTGATTTAAGTAGGTTCCATTTTTCCAAAGTCCTGTGAACCTGTGTATCATCATTCTTGAAAGGAACATAATAGCTTCCTCTTGTCTCTTTCCACAGGCAAACTGTCAGAGCTATCAGTAACACCACAAGAACACACATAAATTTTTTCAGCACATTGATGTGAACCATAGTGTATGTTGCATCCAAATGGGACAGTGAGCACAGGGCAGGAAGCTGGTCCTGGGGAAGAGAACATCTCAGTCAAGGGTGTATGCACATCCACACATGCATATAAAATCACAGGCAGCACTGTGAGGCAGTGGGTGGGAAGAGGGAGAACGTAGGGGCAATTTTAACACCTCAACCCATTTAAAGGTCTCATTTCAAAAGTTCACCACTTCAAATGTCAAGCAAATAAGACTTGAAGTGGCTATTAACCATCACGTGCAATGTAGCAGTGACCTGGAGCTGCTGTCTCTGAAACACGTTTAACACAGCTAGAAGCACACCAGCAGGAATGTAGGCCTCCATTTTCCTTTCCTTCACCTCCCATCCCAATCAGCCAATATGCAAATCCCACGAGCAGCATTTCCAGAACAGAGCTATCACTTCATTACAAGCCTGAACACTAACAAAGCACATAATGAGGCACATAACCGTGCAGAAAAAAAACTGAGTTCATGAGCAACAGGAGTTTCATCAATTGACAGCTAGCTACTACACAGGGAACTTCTGCAAACCCTCAGTGGGCTGAGCATGCTCCTGGTGGGAAACCAGCTGCTGGGAGTCAATTAAGCCACTGCACGGCTGTGTTCACAAATGCTCTTTGATAAATATTATGCAAGGTATGTTATCCTTACAGGTAGTAAAGCTAGATCCTGTTGTACAGCACTGCCCATCTCCTTATGCAGCACCTTGTGTGAGCAGTCACCTCCAGCTCCCACCAGCTGTGCTATAGAAGGGAGCACTCCAACAGCAGATGGCTTTCAGATGGCTTTGCCTTCATGTCTTTTGTAAAAAACCGTATTCCCCAATGGAATAGTTTTACACAAACCACCTCCCAGTGCAACTCAGGAGATCATTATCTGCCCTAGCACGGCACCAGCAGCAACTCCCTCCGCAGACAGCTTGCTGACAGCAAGCTATGCTGAGCTGTGACATATCAGAAGCCACCAACTACCGACATCCTACCTGTTGGACAAAACAGTGGCTCTTCCACTCAAGTCATTTTTGACTGTTGGCAGACTTTTGTCCAGGATTTAAGGCAGGATATCTCCAAACACAACAGCTGCATGAGGTGCTGAAGAGATTCAAGAAACACCTGCAAAATAAACAAACAAACAAATAAATAAATAAATAAATAAGAAGAAATAAAACTATCATGGAAGAACCTCGTGGTTTGGGAATGAACGTGCATTTTCTCAGTTAAGTGCAGCAGTCCCATAAAAGCTGTTATCCGGGCACAAAGGGTCAGCAGCAGAAACATTAATAACATATCAGCTTTGTAAAAGCTCAGGTGTCCATTCTCTCAGTGAAGTAAAAACCCCAGTGCTGATGGTTAATATGTGCAGTGAGCATTGCTAAGAGAAAAGGAGATGAAAAAACTTAACTTTTCCCAAGAAAACATCTTGCTAATTGTTCTTCAGCAATTCAGGTGCTCCTCCTCAAACACAACTGCAGACAACTCCTGGCCTTTTTGGAGCAAGAAAGAGCGAGAGGTATGAAAAATCACAACATATTACTTTATGCACAGGCCCTCACAAAATAACTGTCTAGACAAATCTTCTTTTGACCTCACAGCTTCATTCTAATCAAGGAAACACAGCAAGAGAAGGCAAGATTTCACAGGGTGATATGTTTCAAGAAGTAGCTTGCTTCTGCAGAACACCAAGTCAGGACAATGCCATGTAAGCTAAATTACAGATGCTACAGTACGTAGCATTACATTCTATGCATCCTAATGCTGACTACTCATGTTTTTAACTCTATTAAGAAACTGTGAGAAACTCAGTGATTTCACACAGCAGCCCACAGTTGGTGGGCATCCTTCTATCCCCTCTGCGTGCAGTTCCGCTGCAGACAGCAGTGCTTTCAGAATCTATATATAGAGAAACAGAAACCCCCAAACGGAGCCATGCAGTACCAACCAGCTCAGAGCAAAGCTCCCAGATTCCTTCCACCTCCCTTCCAGCGCACCCTGGGCAGGCTCCTAGCCAGACTTAATTCACCTTGTGCTTCTTGACACACGGTGAGGGGCTGACTTCCAGGAACCTTCAGATGTAGGCAATAGTAGCATGTCTGAGCACTGCCAGCTCATGTTCCCCATAGTGAGGAGCACCCAGAGGAGCCTAAAAATTTACATTTCGTGCTTCACACAATGCAATCCCCACCCTGATCACTGTGCACACCACTGCAGTGGGAACAGCGATTTTGCTTTGACTTGTAAGCAAAGAGGCTGTTTTTTTTTTTTTACCAAGGGGAAAGGCAGCTTGTTCTCAAGGATAGCACCCACAGGCTTAACCGCCCAGGTGGGCAGAACCTGCCTGCTCCAGCATCCTGGAGGCTTTCATCCCTGCAGGGAGCTGCAGCCTGGCCTGGCCCAGAACCCCAGCTCAGGGTGCTGGTGCCTGCTGAGTGGTACAAAACAGCTGCCCCAGCCGGGTAGAGGAGGACAGCTGGCAATCTGCATTTCCATGACCACAGTAGATTTGCCCTAGAAATGCTTACCACAGCAGCCCCACTGTGTTAGACATAATAGCCTGGCAAACTCTTATCTGTTTTCTATAGTGATCAGTAAAAGGCTTAGGGATCAGCCCACAAGGATGCCCCAGGACGCATACTCTGGCCACGCAACCCTGCGGAACCACAGCTGGATTGCTTTGTTCACCTCCCAAGCCCATTCACCTATCCTTTGGGGCCACATTCCAAGGCCCCAGCTCTGTGCTGCCTGCAATAACTTCAGGCCATGTTGCAAGTGGGGCTGACTCAAAGCAGTCCCGTGGCAACAAACCAAAACCACAGAGTTTTATGCCACCTCTGCTAACACAGCATCCTTGGCTGTTGTGCTGCCCAGCTGCCTGGGACTGCTGGCTCTCTGTGGTTTTCCAGTTCTCCCTCTGGTCCCAGTAGCCCTCAGGATACACGCCTTGCCATTCCTCTCCTTCTCAGATCACTTACTGCAGTAGAACAGCAGGTATCTAGGAACGATATTAGCTTGTGGGAGCCCTGTGGAATTTGACGTCTTGCTTCTTACTTGCCAGGCAATTCCTAACCCAGCACAGGAACTTTCTTACCCCATGACAGCTCAGGGTTTTCCCAAGGCTCTCACCAAACACTTGAAAACCCAAGCATGCTGCTTCCCTTTCAATGGGCTTGCTAACTTCTTAAATCAAGAAAAGAGGAAAAAGGCAAACAGATCTGAAATGAGATCCTCTTCTGTAAACAGAGGTTGAGATGGAAGTGCAGAGCAGGACTCCATCTACTCAAAATAAAGTGATACTCCCAAGGAAACTGAAAAGGGGAAAAAAAATAAAAGGATTTGAGAAGTTATCTAAAATTCCCATCTGTTCTTAAAATCTCCTGTTCCTGTCCAGTGGAAAGAGATTATCAAGACTATAACTGTAAATAAGCTGTGACTGAGTCATTTTATAATGGAAGAAACCATATTTTTTAATAGACTCAATACATCAGGTGAAAGCTGATAATACATTAATGAAAGTGAACACTCTGTTCCTCCAGAGCTGGTTCAGAAGTTCTCTCTGAAGCTCTGTCCAACCTGGCCTGTTAATTCAGCTGCATATGTTTCCGTTTGGTAATTAGATAAACAGAGGAGACTCGCTCACAGCAATTCCTTGCTTTTTCTCAAAACATCAATGCACTGTGAAAATAAAACAGCTGTTGAGCCACGCGCTGAAGTAAGCACTTCCAAAATCCACACATGCAACAAAAGAGAAAAAAAAAAGTGAAGAACGAGCAGAAGTGTTTTAAGTGAGGAACGTGGTTAAATTTCAGATGACACATGAAGAAGCCACACAGCCTGGGATTAGGCTGGGAATACCATGCTTGTCTCAGCAAGGCACACACCTTGCTTGGTGGGCTGCTCACACAGTGCCTGCATGAGCACAGGGACAAGTTCTTGGCTGCTGGGACCAGCACTGCTCCACCACAACACTGCTTCCTATACTGGTCACAGCTCACAGCTGCCTGCCTGATATTTCTCATTCACAGTAAGGGGCAGGGAAGGGAACTGTTCTGGCCTCAGAGCCCATGGGTAAAGCAGGGCTCTGACTGCACGTCCCCACTCAGATGCCGTCTCCTGATGGGAGATTGCTTCCAGGGACATCCTGGTGCTCATTCTGGGCTGGGAGAAGCTTTCAGAGCTCAGCATAAAACAGAAGTCAGCTCACGGTGGGCACATACTCACGGGAGTATGCTGTGAGCAGTGCTGCCATTGATGACTTTTCCAACAGTAAAGCCTCACTGCAGTAAGAGATGTGGAAAACACTCCTGGTAACAAACCTTTCCAACTGCTGAAATTGTACGTTTTATGATCAAATTCAAAAAAGAGAAGGAAAGTGGGTAATGCCATGCAATAATCACTGACTCCCTAGAGTGTAGCTTTGGCCAAATCTGGAACCCTCTGACATCACAAATTTATCAGTGAGGCTTCCATCATCAGCCAGCTTTACCATAACCCTTCCCACACCAAATATTCCTCTGAGCTACGAAGACAAGGGTTTGAACACTCATTTAGGACTATTTACTTTACATTACACTTTCAAATTAAACAACAACACTTCCTCATTTTCTCCATTAACGTGTTCCTCTAGGGAATTCATCTTTCAAAATGAGGGCAGCACTTGTTTATTTTAAATTAGCAGCATGCAGCAAGCCAACACTTACTGCCTCTGCAAATATCTCCACACACCAAGACACCTAACCAGCATTCCATGCCCCCAGGACAATAAACAGCTTTGTGCCAGGCACTGCTCAGCAGGCCCGCAGGGTAAGGCTTCCATGACGCCAGCCTCTTGCAGGTGGGTGTGATATCTCTCCATCTCTTCCAGGACCCCGCAGTCACTCTTTACAACTTGCTCAGAGCAGAACTTAATTCAATTCAAACACAGGGATTGGAAGGAGAGTACAGAACTGCACATCTACTGTTTCTGGGCCCGGCCCAGCGGCGCTGCTGATTTGGTTCTTTGCTTCCCATGCAGAACTCGTCATCCCAAGGCAGCGCTCATCACCACAGCTCCCCCACGATGGCACCCATCACAGCCCACCAGAACATGTCATTTTCAGAGAATGAGCAAAAAGAAGTTATTGTGCATGAATTTCTATTACTTCTCTGGCACACACACAAAAAATAAGTCAAAATACTCCCTTTCAATGCAAGGAACCTGAGTATAGGAGAAGAAATTTCCTCAGGAAGCTGTTAGCACTGAACGCAAGTTATTGAGGAAAAGTTATTGAGGAAACCTGCGTCCAGGTTGTGTCGGGAGGAGCTGCTGTAACAGACACGCAGGAATCCAGATAGCAAAACACACCAAATATTGTTCACTGTCGAAGCAGCAGCCAGGTTCTCAGAAGCCAAAATATTTGCAGTAGCAGATGTCAAACACACGTTGTGCCAAGGCAAGTCAGCAAGTCACGTCCTCACGCAGCAAGCTCATGGTCTATCTGCCTTTGGATGCGAACACCAGCAAGCACAGCTCTACCTTGGCTTTAACCCCACACTGACATTTCAAAGATAAAATGCAGGCTGATAATCTTACAATGAACAGAAATATTCAGCATAAATCTAAGCTTCTACGTATACTCAAAGACATTTCGAGAGCTTAATAAAACACTCCTCCCCCCTGCACCCAAAGTTTCACGGGTATACTTACAAAACCAGAAAACATTACTGAAAGTTTCCTGATGAAGGCTTTGCTTGAAACCTCCTTGCTGTTCTTCTCAGCACCCCATAAGCACGAGGGAAACCAAACACACTAGAGTGCTGCCCATCCAGAACTGATGGCTGAGCCCCTGCTGAGAGCCCAGCAGCAGCCATGCCATGCACTGCACAGAAATCCACCCAGCAAACGTTACCCTCTGCTGCTTCTTCTTTCACAAGGATCATGGTGGTCATGGGGCATGACACAAAGTGAAGTGCAACCAAGTAGTTAAGGAAAGTAGACGCAGTTGCTGGAGTGAAGAAAACACTATCCTCGTGAAGCTGAAGGGCAACAAAGACCACTGCAGTTTTTAGCCTCCCTTTTTCTTGGAGTGGAGCATGGAAAGCACCAGACAGCCAACCTCAGCACAAATGTGGTTTTTATCAAAGCCAGGTAGCAACTTGCAGGCGAGAAGGAAGAGCTTTAGACAGATCAATCCAACAGAAACATGGGTTGCTCCCTGAAGCAACAAAGGAGGCCCAGACATTCCTGCATCCCTCCGCACAGTGCTGGCTCAGCACTGGGTTCAGCACAGAGTGTTGTTGCAGGCTGACAATTCTCGTGTGACCCAGAGCTCCCAGAGACAGGGAAGGCACCCACCCACCCCCAGGAGAGCCAGGAGGAGGGATGGGGCACCAAGGGGAGCTTTAGCCAAAGCCTGACTCCTTCACAGCTGGATGGGAATGCAGCTCCCAAGAGCAGGCTGCACAAACACACAGCGCTCTCCCCTCCCCTTGGTGCCATCTGGCCATGAAGAAGCCAGACTACTTCTTTCTGCACAGAAACTCCCCCAAATAAAGAAGTCAGGCATCTTTTGTGCGCAGGACGTTCAGTGCTACCAGTTATGACACTCACTTCGCTCCTGACTCCCGCCTTGCTTTCTGAGCAAACTGCCAACAACAGAACACCTCTCCAGCTAGTAACAGCTGGAGGAACAGCTGCCGTTGGCCTGAGGTGAGTACACACACAACAGCATTAATATGCAGTTTGTGCCCCAAGAGAAACCCATGTTTATCTCTACAGCAATTTCTACTTCTGTAACATCGCAGATCAGCTCTATTTAAATACAGTGTTAGCCTCTTGTCCTATCACTGCTTTTGTCCTTAGGTCAGCCATCTCACTGCACTGCCAGGACTGACTGCATCTTCTTCACTGAATCCTAAAAGGAAGCAAGAACACAAAAACATACACGCAGCACGGGGAGTGGCTGATCCTTGCACTCCTGTTGGCATCCTATGCCATGAACTGCAGTCAGCCAAGTCGCTGGAGCACTGCAGGTGTGAGGCCATCCTGGAGAGCTTCTCCTCGCCTTCCAGTCATCTTGAACCTGTTTGATTTGAAACTGCTTCCCAGCAAGTGTGGGAGTGATCGGCAGGGCAGCTTCAGGAATGTGCTCCTGATCCAAAGGACTGCACTGCAGCAGGAGGCTCTGCCCTCAGCATTAACCAAATCTATGGTGCATCGCTCTCATCCAGGAACCCAAGCCTCAGAAACCACGCAGTTAGATAAAGTTGCGTGCCCACGACCCAAACAGAGAAGGCCAAAGCACTTCACTGAGGCTTCCCCCATCTCTAAGAAAGGAGACTGAAACTCAGCAAGTCAACATTCAGACGAACCAGACTTTCACAAATCACAGAGAACGTGCAGAACACTGCAAAGCTCACCTCTTAGACTGGGCAGCAAACACTATCTACAGATCTCTCTTGCAACAAAATGCCTTAATGGCTTGCACAGATAAGTCAACGTGCTAAAATCATCTCAGAAGCAGACCTCTATGCTTATCTGCAGATTAGAAACCCGGATTACCTTCACCTGCAAGCAAAATCCACACAAGCTCTTGCACGACAGGCTACCCCAGCTGCTACGACTCACAGGAAGTCTGCAGGGTCTGGCTGCTTTCAGGCAAGAGCTGCTGTTTTCACACTGCTGTCATCTCGCACCCAGCAACTTCCCACACGGTGCTCGAGCCTGCAAGGCAGATCTCATGTCACCTCCAGCTTCCGTCCAACCAAGCTGAAGCAAGGCACATTCTCCCTGTCCCTTAACATTTGAGCTCAGCTCAGAAGTGGAAGCACTGGGCTTAAAGTTCACCCAACTTCAAATAAGGCTGACTTTGATCTAGCTCAGAACAAGCTTTAGGTTAAAGTTACTCATTTATTTTATTTAAACAAACCTGCCTCCTTTTACTCGATTTTAAGGGGCAGCCCCTATCCCCATTTCTCAGCTGAGGACAGGCAGCCAGGAGGTATGGAAAAAGCAGGAGTTCAGGCCCACAGCTGGAGAGCAAAATGCAGCCACCGTACTAAGCTCAGGCTAAGGGGCTCTGAGCGGGTCCGAGGAAGCAGCCCATGTGCTCACTTGCTTTCTAGCCAAGGCAGCCCCTCCAGCAGTGACTGTGTGGGAAATAAAAAAATCCAAATTATTTGGGAATGCTAGCATAGTCAGCTGAGCCTAGCTGACTCTTCATCTCCGTGAACCCAAGTCTTCCTGAGGAAGGGATCCTCCCCAGCAGTGTACCCCTGCACCTTCCCACAACTTTCCCCCTCCAGGGAAATGTCAGAATGGGATCCGTGGTTCCACCACACCATGCCTGAGCTTGCCAGGAGATCTGAAGGCACACAGCAGTGGCCATCGTGGGGTCCTCCTGGCAAATCTCTGGCACAAGACTGATTTCCAGCACAGGCAAGAGAACCAAAAGTCAACTCTAAATACAGTCTGCTGCATTTGGGTATGAGCACAAGCAAGATGAGCATACAGATGCACAGCTGCCTCTTCTGCCATATTATTTACCTGAGCTCGTCTCTTCTCTACCATCCCACTCTTCTGCAAGCACGCAGCCTTTCTTCCTACCCTTGGCCAATCACACCATAAGACCCTCACTGTCTCCTCTCTTTTAGGGGAAGCTGCATCATTGCAACACGAGAGCTAACAAAAGCTAGTAAAAAGCCAAACAGAGTCCTCTACAACTATTTTGAGATTACTCATTTGCATTTCAGTGATATTTTCCCCCACCTCCAAGATTCAGGTCAATTCAGCTAAGTTTTTTCTGCTCCCACTGAAATGTATGTGTATCTCTATATAGGATATATTACAAATACGTATAATTACATACTTATGCTCTTATATCCCCACTGATCACTGAATTAGAAAGAATGAATTCAGGATACACAAAGAAATTTATGTAACTGGAATAAAGGCTTTTTAGAAAGCTGACCAACATGCATAGAGACCATAACGGTATGTCATCAAGGGAAATGACTACTACAAGTCATCTTCTCCAACTTCTTTTTCCTCTTTCTGAAGTGTTAAATATAGAAATAGCCAGTTAAACAAAATCATTAGTTTAGTGAATATCCTCTGAAGCCTGAACAATGATTTTCAGTTTCTTCCCAAAGTACAGCAGTAACGTTATCAGCCCATCCCAGTTTTTAAGTTCTTTTCACTTTGAACCACATATTAAGTCTCAACTTAGACTGTACCTCCATAAAGCTTTATCTATAGTCCTTCTCAAATATGACAAAGCACCAGTGCTGCCAAAGCAAGAAAACTTGCAGTTAACCCCCCTATTCCCTTTCCAATGAGCTCTAAAAGCTCACCAAACACCGGAGTTCATGCACACCAGTACAAGCAAAGCACAACACCTCTCTCAGCTGCTCCAAAACTTCATGTTGTTCAGAGCTCAGCACGGAGATGACACAGTGCTCGATATATACAGCCTGCAAAGCAACCTCCATCAGACCAAGCTGGCCCTTCTTCAGACTACAGTCACCTCCAGGTTTTCTTACCTACTCCCAGCCAGTTCACTCACAGAGAAGACACGAGTTCCTTTGGAGATCTCTGCAGGGTACAGCCAGAAGATCTGGCAGCTCAGAGGCATGTGAGAGAAGGAAGCTGGAAGGAAGTTTCCCATGTGCTTACCTTGAGGCTGTGGGTCCCCTGCACCCTTTGAGTCAGTCAGGGCTCTGCCGCCGCCCAGAGATGAAAGCACAGCGTTCAGCACTATCTGATCAAACAAGTGCTCCAGCAACTAGCGCAGAGGCACCGGTGGTTAGTGCTTAATGAAACCACTTTTCTGACTGCAGCTATTTTTAAGGGGTTGAGGATGCACAACACCCTCCAGAGCTGCTCCCACCAGCAGCTGGGAGGCCCTTCTGTGTCAGTGCAGTGCTGCAAAGCAGCTCCCACCATACAGCTGCTTCTGCCAGCTTCAGGTGTGACCTACGTGGAACCAGGCACCTTCCTAACACGCCTGCATCTCCAGCACTCTCCTTCCTGGGACGTCCTTCCCAAGCCCCTTCACTCTCCTTCCAGCACTGGCTTCGTACGAGGGAATGCTTCAATTTCTGGAGCTCTTACTCAGGCTGATGTGGTGAGCAGTTACTCTCCTGCCTCAGTGAGATCCTCACATCTACCTCCAGACCTCCTCCTTCTCTCCATGAACATCCCCTTTTGGAAGTCCTTTTCCCATCTGCTTTTTTTTGGCCAGCTTTTCTCCCATCTCTCCCAGACCCGAGGCATGCAGTGCCTGTTCCGGACTCCTGCTCACCAAGATGCTGTGCATTTCAGAGCTGACGTACAAGTCCCATAGGATGCTTCAAGTCAGAAGTAACGCCTGAGGTGGTCACTTTTATCCCCAGGAGCTGGCAAGTAGCTATAGCAACTGCATCTAGAAACCTGAAAAGGCAGCAAGCAAGCCACCTGCTATGCAGTGATTGGAGCAGAGTACAGCTCTAACCCACACCAAGGGCACTGCCATATTACACCTATAAATATAAGAAACATACGTGCATATACATAAAACCAAATATAAACACACACTGAGATATGTTTACACATAAGCATATACACAAGCATTCCTTTAAACCCTGATGTTGCATAGCATTAACTAACACCACCATGACTTCAAAATAACATATGCAGAAGTGAATAAGCCCAGGACTTTTGCACAGACCTCGTGAATATGAGACAGCAAAAGCCTTACTCAGGCAGAAGCAGACTGGTACCAGGAGACTTTTAGATGCATGCACAAATGGCCAGCTCCGGGCTGTTCAAAACTGATAGCACTGGTGGAGACATCCTGAAGCAAAACGGCTCAGATGGGTTGGCAGAATCAAGCACGCAGAATTAATTGCTTTGTTATCCTATGCAACACTTAATTACTCCATTATCTTACACATACTTAACTACTCCGTTATCTTATGCAATATTGTTATCCATGCATCACCCTTTAGAGGGAACAGTACTTCAGCACAGAGTCCAAGCTATTGCTCACTGTGCTCAGCTGGTCCAGACACTCATCCTGCAGGACCATGCTGAAGCAAATGCAGCACTCTGAGCCTTGGATCATCCTCATATGTTGCAGTGCTCTTCCTGGCTCCAGGTAGTGCAGGGCATCGCTCCCAGCAGTGGGCAGGGCTCTGCTCCCCCCAGCCACTGCAGGGAGCCATGGGGTGGGGTGAGCTTTTGCTCATGCTTCCCTATTTCAAATGAGCCCAAAGTAGGAAAGAGAAACTGCCCTTTTCCATTCCAGATACTGACAGGCTAAACATTGCTGACAAGGGGCTTGTGCAGACCAAATGCACCCCTGATTTTCAAATACTTAACTCCCCCAGCAGACTTTGCAAATTATAAGCCAGGCCTAACCAGGCTGCCTCATCCAAAATCATATTTAGTAAAAGGGGATTGGGTTTGGCTGTCCAACAGAAGGACTTCTCAGCATTTCTAAAGGAGACTTTGTCCTGGCACAAACAGAAGGAAAGTTCTCAGTGCATTCAACCAGTTCAGAGAATGAATACCTCTGCATTAAAAGCAAAAGCTGTGCTTTAGAGGTCAACTTGGCCTTAGATTTCTGGTATCCTAAAGACTGGCATCCAACCAAGGCCAGAATAACACTCACTGTTGCAAACTTATGCTTCACAGGAGCAGGCAGAGCTGCTCTGTGCTGCCAGATCTCCCCAGGGAGGCCCAGTCCCACTCCCACACGCTGCAGCCCTCCAAGATCCTGCTAGCTCACCACCAAGCCCAAGGCCACACCCCAAGACAATTCTTTGTCCCAACAGCTGAGGATTCTCACAGAGGAACACGGAAACAAACCAAAAACAAACAAAAACCATCATTTCCAAAACCAGTGTTTTAGAGAGGAAACGTTGTGTGGCTGGCCTGCTTTATTTGCTCCCCTTATCCACACCAGAAGCCCTCTCCAGCTCCGTTTCCTTCTTGCCCCACAAATACAACAGCTGCCAAAGATGTCCCAGGCAGCATGCTGTGCCCTTCCTCTTGCCCACTCACCTACCTCCAGCAGTGCATTCCCAGTGCTGCTGGTGCCCTCCAGGTCCCCATAGCCCCAGCACAACAGCCCTGGCAGAAGCACAGTGCTGCCTGCCCCATGCACAGCCACTCTGCAGCCCCTGGCAGGCTGAGCAGCTCCAGCACTGCAGCTCTTCGGTTTGCAATGCTAAAGGTAACACAACACTGAGAGGCACAAGCGTTCCTGGCCAGAAGGAAAGAAAGAGGGGGTGCATTTTCCGTGTTAAAAATGCAGGTTTTAAACAGAGGGGGAAGATTAGCATGTTTCCAGTGACAGAGGAAGCAGGGAGGAGGCAGAGCCCCCCTCATCTGGCATTCCTGATACCAGGAAATTAAGGATTGAAAAAAGCAGCTGGACAATGAAATCCTCTCAACCTCTCTGCATGCATGAGAACAGGCACAAATCCAAAACCCATAGCTACAGCCACCTGTGAAAATCCCCTTACCAAGTTTGCTTTCCTTTGTTTTCCCTTTGCACAGGAGAACGTGGTGTTAAATAAAGAGCCCAACCAAACCCCCCAGGGCTCCTAGCACCAGAACCTTCCTGATCAGGATACCCAAAGCCTTGCTGCGTGAACCAGAAAGCCGAACGGTGTACACTAACTGTGTGCCAAAGGGTAGCCCATTCACATAATTATGGGACTAATGAGGCCCCACATTAAAGCACAGAGCTCTAGGAATATTCTCTATGCGGTACAGACCTTTTGGACTAGCTAATCATTCAGGGAAACAGTTAATGAATGCTTGCAGAGGTGTGATAAGGGTAGACTGTCAGTGGGAAAGAAGAGATGGAGAGGGAAAAAGTGTAGGGGTAGCAGCAGTGAAAGGACAGAGATGCCCAGGCACAGCCAGCTGAGGTCAGCTATGAAACCATCCGGGTAAAATTCTCTGACCCAGCAACACAGGCAGTATCTCCAAGGATTTCTGGGGAAAATCCTAACGAGAATGAGCCCCTGCACACAGACAGGAGTTTCGTGCAAGTCAGAATAACCAACTGGAGCTTAGACGTTTATCTCTGAGGCTTAGCTAGTACGTATCAATATCCACAAAAGCTCCCACAAGCAGCAGAATCAGTGTTTTCTTTTGCTTTACAAGAAGTATAGGATAGCTGTGACAGGAAGAGTAGAGAGCCCTCCCAGTTCTCCTCACCGCCCTCCCAACTCCACATGCAACGTGAAGCAGTCCCAGTCCAAACAGGGGCTTCAAATACATGTGACCTTACTGCACTGACAGCAGCCATGCTCTCACTGCCAGGCCTGTGTAAGCAAGAACGGGGGTAGGGAAGGGAGGAAACGTGACTGTCACCTTCATTTCCAGGATGCTTCGCTGTTCTCAGCAGCTCCTGTCAAACTCTTCCAGTCACAAGGGGGTGGCTAGGTGGTGTCCAGATGAGCCACTGCCACATCTGTGCCATGCAAGCAGCTCTTCATGCCCTCATCTCGCTTCTAATCGAGCTTGCTGGCCTAGGAAAGAAATTAAGGAGACCAGATGAAACAGTCACATCAGCCAGACAGGCTAATCAGAAAATACAGAGCGGTGAAAGCAGTGACTGAGCTGCCAGCATCTTTAAACATGAGTTGTGCTCAAGTAAAGCTGCACACAGTGTCCAAACAGCAATCAGTGAAACTTTCCTGAGGACCATATCCGCTGGTCATGAGCTGTGGGCTGCAGAACAGCCCAGAGTCCAACACCAGGACGTGAGGTCAGAGCTTCTAACACAAACTTGTGGGCAGACGAAACCACCCACAGGGCTGAACTGAGGGCTTCTAAGGAAGTCTCAGAACCACAGCCCCTTTAAAGCCCCATGCACATGAGGGCTCCCTGCCTCCTGGACTGCCCATAGACACGGTATAGTGGAGCAGCAATGCACAGCATATATCCCATGGGCCTGGCCAGAAGCACAGCATGGCCTTTACACAGTTCATTTTTCTAACCTCTCCCCTACATCTAGCAGAAACGTGGTGCCACTCCAACACGTGTCCCAAAATCCTCTTAAATAAGACACTAATCACAAGACTATTTAGCAAATCAGTGCACACAATCCTCCTGAAAAACACAGCCTCCCATAACTACGCTGCCCCAGGCAAGTTCCCTTTGTGTGCACATGGCCTGGCATGGTCTGACCCACACAGCCAGCAGCCCAGCCTCCAGCAGGGATCCCAAGTGCTGGGCAGGGCTCACAAGTTACATTCTCCAAATGTGCATACAACTATCTACAGCACCAACACCAGCACTGCCAGGAATACCTGTGGTTGCTGGATGGGAAGTTGCCCTTGTGCCAAGGGATATGGTCAGTGGGTGATACGGGTGGTAGGCAGGCAGTTGGACTAGATGATCTTGGAAGCCTTTTTCAACCTTAATGATTTGTTATTAATTCTTTTACTCTTCTTTCCATAGGTCATAAATTATGTCTCCTCCATCTTTCCTCAGCTTCAATGAGTGCCCCAGGGCGGCTCTGGCAGAGGAAAACACTCCACTGTGTTCTGGTAAAAGAAATCCTGTTTGTTTATTGCTGCTGCTTAATGCTGTTATATCCCCGAATGCCACCACAAGTCTTTTAAAATATGGGAAAGGAAAAAGGCATCTCTACAATACCTCAAAACAAGACATGCTTCTGGAGTGTTGTCTGCATGGAGACAGATGGGAAAAACCAAACCAAATTAATGACAGCCATGAATTTTAAAAGTATGAGTTCATATGCAGCAATGACCTCCATATGCCTTCTCATTTCTAGCTCAGGTAACCTTGAGTTTCATCCATTTTCATTCACTTCCAGCGTGAACTAAACAAAATTCAATTAAAGATTGTTCACAATGAAACTTAACACCATTTTTACATCAAATGTTAATTAAGATTAGCTCTAAAATTTACATTCTTTGAATTTTTCTCCCAAGTCTAAAGGATATGATTATTTATCCATTTAATTAAACAATCCACAAATATCTAATAAAATATTCATCTGACTGCATGGCCATAGTAACAGGGAAAGCTCCTCAAGCCTGAAGCGCACGTTGCACTGCATCACAGCAGTGCTGTCCCTCTGAAGGAGCCTGGTGCTTTGCACAGAGAGGTGATGAAGGAGTACAAGATGAACTCTTTACCAGCAGCTCAGCCAAAACCAGAGGCTGCTGAATCCCTCACGCACTGGTTATGCATGTGAACCAATACACTTGCCCACAGATTCATGGAGAGAACTACTGCAGGATTTCTCTCAGGATCAAAACCACAGCAAAAGCTGAGTTGTGGGGCTGCCATACCACCCTTACCAACCAGGGCAAATGGGGAATGATGGGATTCCAGTAAGAGAGGGAGGGAAGGCAGCTACACCATACGTGGCAATGAACTTGACTTTTCCTCAGGTGCAGACTTGAAGGAATTCCCACTGATTTTCCAGAAGGCGCTGCTAACCACATATGAAATTGCTGAGCCATAGCCACAGTACCTAAAACATTCCCAGCCAAAACCCACACTTGTAACAGAGCAAGCAGTGACAGTTATAACAAGTAGCACATTAACCCACAGAAAATGAGATTCTTTCCATGCATGCCTCCAACAGCTCTTCCCCCAAAGACTCATGACCCTTGTATATGGCTGAGGGCTCAGCACAGCCCACAGATATCCATACAGCATGTGGGGTCACTGCTCAAAGCCAAGCTTTGGTTGTGTTTCCAGACTCCTCAGCTCATAGCTGAACTACCCATTTGGCCAGACTTCAAGACAGCTGAGCCAGAAAACTGCAACGATCCCTCGGTCCCCAATTTATATCATGAGCAGACAGTCTGACTAACTCATCAAGCGAGTCATTCTTCAATTAAAGTGTTCTTCCAGTAATGTTATTTCGGCTTTTCCAGCTTGGCACTCACATCTCAAATCACCCCTTCATATTACAGGCACAATAATGAATTTCAATCCCTCCTCAGCCTTAAAGAACCCCCGTGACTATTGCCTTCCTCCCTGCTCCCGGTTCTTCCAACCTGAGTCCATCCCTGTTCCACTTATCCCTCAGCCTTCCCTTCCTCCTCTCCACCACCCTGTGTCTCTCTCCATTGACTCCAGCACACCTGTCCCTTTTTGTTCCTTTATTTCCATGAGTTGGTGCTTTCCTGATTCTCTGCTAAGTCTGCTGCTCCCCCAGCACAACAGGTCACTTTCAGCCCCAAAGGGTGC
Source organism: Meleagris gallopavo (assembly GCF_905368555.1). Taxonomy (NCBI): domain Eukaryota; kingdom Metazoa; phylum Chordata; class Aves; order Galliformes; family Phasianidae; genus Meleagris; species Meleagris gallopavo. The sequence continues at coordinate 4,625,417 of NC_139414.1, read as the reverse complement.
CAAGAGGAAGGAGGAAAAGCACTGCTTTCCTCCACTGACACACTAAATCCCTAGCAAATTTGCCCACTGGCAGTAAGTTACCACCTTTGCACTTGTCAGTACCAGATAAACATCTCCACTCCCTCTCCCAAATGCTTCTCACACCTCTGTAAACATTACTTTAGTGATGCTGAAAGGCCACAAGAAAAGCTGTTAACAGGAAACAAGGTTCAAATTCACAGACACAATACCTGTCCTGGAAGACAGCAAGCATCTTCCAGACCCTTCTAAAATAGGTGCAGTATTTCAAACCATCAGCCCATAGGAGTCTCAGCCAGGGCTTCTGTTAGTGCTGGTGGAGGGCCCAGCACCCAGCAGTTCTTCACACTGAGTCTCTGCTGGGGGAAGGAAAGCTGGGCTGGGAATTAATGTACATGTATATTGAAATGTACCCTAAAAAAAAGGCAAGCACAGTTTGAGTCTAACAACTATTATCCTGTACATTCAGATCTCTGATTTCCTTAGGGTCTCCTGCTAGCACAATGTGTTACAGGATTACAGCTGGGTCATAAGGACAGACAAGAAATAACACACTGATTGTCCCCCCTGGGACCAAAGTAAAATCTTGGAGTTATGCAGAACTGTAGCCAGGGAAGAAAAATAAAAATCCAGAAGGAACAACCAAGAAGCAGGACATCCCAGCTTAGTTTTCGCAAGAACATGCCTGAAGTTTTGATCTTGATTGTCAGTGCAAGTCACAGCATGAAGGCATCTTCTCTAATCAATCAAAGAACATTTCAAATAGGATTCAAGTTTGCCAAGGATCTGGAGGACCCTTGGAAACCTCGTGATTTATGTATTTCTTGGTTTATTTTTACAACATAATTGTTAATGGGCTGCTCTGTGCCCAAGTCACTGTGTTCAGCAGGCATAGGGCGTTCTGCACTGCCCTTCAGCCAGCAGTGCTTCCTGACAGCCCTGTCCCGCAAACGAATCCAGAAAACCCCTCTTCACTCCAGCACTTCGAGTTAAACGGTGTCTCAAGATAAAAGCAGCCCTGAGAGCTCTCATCTCCAGGGGGGAAAACAATGACCATGGACCAATTCCAGTCCCCAGGAGAGCCATCTCAGTAAGCAGCTGTAATTGCTGCAAGATTGAGGTGACAATTTCTATTGTCACTCCAACCCTCTGCATTGTCAGCGCGCTTCCTATAAGGCCATGAACTCTGTCAGTGCACACAAGGTACCTGCAGAAAATCTGAACTGACCTGAACGCCTTTGATTTGCTAGCCAGCAGATGCAGCGTTACAACGGTACAGAAGAAAAGCCCGAACACAGAGCACGTATTTCTCTATCCACTTTTCTGCAAAGTTTTACAGCTGAAAACGCAAACTGCTCCACTCATCATAAGCAGGAACAGATGTACAGTTTATGATGGGAGACTCTGTTTGTTTCCAGCTTCTCTGAGGGTCAGGAGTCTCAGCCGCATCCAGGGCTGCAGGACACGCACACACACCAGTACCAGGAGCTGCTAAGAGCACATCTGCACGCAAGGTGCACGTGGCAGCCTGGACTCAAACCAGGTCTCACCCAAACAGCTGTGCACAGCCCAGATACTTTGTGCCCCAGGGGAGGGACTGAGTGTTGCAGAATGCCTGCATCCCTCCCACCAAGCCAGCAGGCATTAGGTAGAGATCACCTTGGAGATGCCGTCCCTGCTCAGTGTCTGAACACACATTCAGAAGTTGTGCTGTGCATTTGCACAGGCAGCAGGACCAAGGCAACATCACTCAGCTCAGCATCTCAGCAGCTGCCAGGTCCTCTCAGAGGCAGTGCTGCAAACAAGGGCACCCAGGGCACAGGAGCAGAAAGGACAAAGTGTAGGCTCCCTGCCCTTCAGCATCCTGCTGGCATGAGGAGGGTAGTCTGTTCAATTTCTATTTTAAACGAATATCTCACAAAAAGCCCTTTTTCACAAGGACACAGGAATTAGCAGGGTTTTTTTTTTTTTTTTTTTTTTTGAGAAAAGGCGTTCTGATAACTCGTGAGCAGCAGATCATGAACAAATATTTAATTTAGCATCATCTGACAGTGTGTTGGCAGGGTTGTGCCTTCAGACACCCAACACGAGGCAGAAGCACAGCAGGAACTTGCCAGGCGCTGCCAAGGGATGGGCAGACCGGAGCCCAGAAGGTGCAACACCCAGGACCTGCAGGGACAAAGCCCCAGAGGATAGAGCTTCCACAGGTTGGAGATGCTCAGCCATGCATTCCTACACATGAGCTCCTAGGATCCAAGTTCTACATGATACCCTATGTCTGCAGATGAAAACATCATTATCTGTTGGACTCAATGATCCTTATGGGTCTCTTCTTCCTACTTGGAACATTCTGTGATTCCATGTGCGCACTCCAAAGGAGCTTTCCCAAAGCTGGCATCCATAAACACAACTGGAGAAGCATGTGCAGCCTACTGGCACACGGTGGGAAGCCCATACACAGACACCTCTTCCTGTTATTGGCAGTTCTGTAAACTACAGAGCTGAAATTATCATGAAAGATAACAATGTGCTTAAGCATTACCTTAAAGCAGGAACTGATGCAGCACTATTGCTGGACACGATGGTCCCTTCCAACTCAATGCATAATTCTGTGATTCACACCTCACTGGAGGTTGAGTGTGGCTAAGAAAGCCAATGAACCTGAATTTTATCCATAAACAAATGCCTCAAGTAAGTTTTTCCAAGGTTTTTAATTACACAATGAGCACATCTGATAACTGACTCCCGTTGGCTAGATATCTAAGAGCGCTTCAAACTGAAAGCACCTCCTTTCATGTCCTAGATCTTTAATCAGCGCAATTATAACTAAAGTTGCATTCAAAGGCACCATTTCCAGCTCACACACCCCAGGCACATCGCTGAGCAGCACCAACTCCAGGCACACCTGAAGCAGTGAGGAATTCATCTCCAACGTTCTCTGAACACAGAATGATCTCTGGTGCAGAGTTCCTTCCCATGCTCAGCAACATCATCCCTCCTGAGCTCCAGAAATGGGACGGAGGTGAGCAACTGAAGGAGGGCTGTGTTAGGACAGACCAATTCATAATGCTCTTTGGTTGCTAATCCTTTGCAGAACTGTGATTTGCATACTTCCAGCAACGCCAAGGTCTATGAAAGAGGCCAACGCATGTCATACAGCATCATCAAAGCAATACTGTCAGATCTTTCGTTGTCATCTTTACAAATGCCGAACTGAGAACAGGGAAATGACATTTCCCCCGGGGCTGCACGTGCTGCTCGGCCCTTCCGTAAGGAGGAAGGAGAACCGTGACCCCGCTGCACCATCTCTCCCTGACACAGCTGCCCGTGCCCCGGGTCGGCGGCTCATGAGAGCAGAGGGACGCACCTCGAGCACCACAGAGCAAGGAAGGCAGCTCCAGGTGGGCTCCGGCTCCGTGTTCTCAGCACTAAAGACGCCGCCAAAGCTCTGGAGCATCATCAGCTGCGTCCCCTCTGCCGTTAATTACCGCACCCTCGGCAGCCTCATTCTGGGACTCGTCCTCACACTCATTTCCAGCCCCCGCAGTAGAGAACTGTCAGCAACCACCACAAACTCACACACTTGCTTACTCCGACCGCAGAAAAATTTGCCCTCGGCCAACGACAACGTACCTCCGTACTCGCGACACGTTATCGGAGCCTCGCCTGCACGGGGACCAACCAGGTGGAGGAGATGGCCCACGTTCCTCCCTGAGCACACGGCACGGCCGCCGCCGGACACCGCCGCCGCTCCCGGACCTGAACTTACGGACGTAGCACAGAGAGCGGCACTTCTCATCGATAGCACGGCCTCGGAAGGACGCGCCAGCGAGCGGCATCGCCGAGAACGCATCGCTCTCCCTCCCCGCGATCCCCCCCGTCTCCGGCCATCGCACCGGCTCCGCTCCCGCAATACTCACGGGCCCGCACCTCCGCTCGGCAGCGGCCCGGCGCTCACGGGGGCGGCGCGCGCTCCTCCCCGCGTCGCAAGCACGCACCCGGACCGGCGGCGGTACTGCAATCCCCCCCCGGTACTGCAACCTCCCCCCCGGTACTGCAATCCCCCCCGGTACTGCCCCCGCCCTCCCGGCACTTGCACCGCCGCCGCCGCCCCTTTGTTGCCGCTGCGCATCGCCAGGTCCCCGTGCCGCTCTGGGAGCGGTGCTGGGGCAAAGCGATGTGCTGGCACGGGGGTCCTGGCGAGCCGGGCGGCGAGGGCGAGTTTCCCGTCCTCCCCAAGAAATGCCTTTGTGGTACGACGCCGTTCCCTGCCCACATGCCTTTGGGTGATCTTGCCCATATCATAAACGCAGAGAACGCTGGCAGAGCTGCCGCCCCTTCTGAGCACGCAGGAACCAAGTCCCGCTTGCGAAGCGCACCGTCTCCTGCCAAACCACAGCTCTGCAGCACCGACCCAGCTTCAACCTCAGACCCACGGAACCTGAGGCCGGGCTGAGTTTGCTAAGTCCCTGCCGGGAAGCCCAGGTCGGAACCCGTGCACTCCTTGCTGCGCCACTCGTGGATCCTCGACCACCCCACAGCCCCCGGTGCCCCCCGGTAGCGCAGCTGGCACACGGCCGGCACGCTGCACGCCCCCGCCTCCCGGCATCGCTCACCCCCCTCGGCTGCTCCCAGACTCCCACCCCACGCTGCCAGAGGAAGGAAGGGGACCACCCACGGAAAAGCGAAGCCTTCCTCCGGCTCTGGAAGCGTTACAGAACGGGAAGATGAATGGAAGCGATCCACTCCGCGGAGAACCTCACCCACCTACCCCACCCTGCCCGGGGGCAGCCGGGTCCGCTGCGGGGGATGCAGGGCGCTGCCTCGCCTGGCTCCATCCCCACCTTGTGCCGCGCTCCTTAGCGGAACAAAGCCGTGCCAGCCCTTTGTTGGCGCCGTCCTCCCGCGCCGCAGCAGCGCAGCAATGGCAGGGTGACCGCGGAGGAGCAGGCACTCCTTTATCTTATTTGCCCCGCTGAAAGAGGAACGTGCTCTTATCAAACTCCAAAACCTTCCTCGTGAACTTGTTGGAGAGGCATATCGAGGTGGTCCCGAGTCCTATTTATATTCAGTCCCATCTTCAATTCCTTTGTTCGAAGCTTTCATAGCTTGATGAACACCGAGCTGCCGCCGCGCGGACCTGCACAGGTGGCTGCACTTTGTGCAACAGCAGGAAACCTCTCCTCAACGGTCTGGCCTCAGAGCAGTGAAAGCAGCTATAGAAGTGGGAGATCAGAAGCCCCCCACCCCAAATCCCTTTTGTCCACCCTCGCTGCCCCGTGCAGCGCTGCCCTGCCAGCAGCCACTGATGGACATGTCGCAACCTGCGCCTTTGCCAGGGCTGAATCACCCTGCGCTTGGAGAGCTTCTCCCATTCTCTTTCCAAAATCTCTGTTAGTGTAATTTCTCCTCTGTCCCCAAAGGCATGAAGAGCAGTTTATTGCTGTATTGTGTGGCAGTCTGTTATATACTGAAAGCTTTACTCATCTCCCTTGATTCCCTCTGCATTTGGCAGGGCCAGTCCGCCCAGCTTGTCCCTATGGGTCACATCACCAAGCTCTACCATCCCTGCTGGCATGGCACATCCACATGTCTCCCATAGCCTCCGTGTCCCATGCTGCTCCCACAGTAGGCTGCCACTGTTGACTCACGTACCCCAATGGACGAGTTTTTGCCCTGAAGAAACAGAGTATGTCCCTGCTGCATCCTGGGTCTCATAAGAGCAAGATGCTTCCTACTGGCCGCATTCCCATGGGTACACTTTCTGGGCAAAAAAGAAAAACAGCAGTTAAGCCAGTTTGTTTCCTCCTTGGCCAGCCCAATCCAGCTCCTGGGGCCAAGGGAGGCTATGAGAGCCTCATTGCGCCCTTTTTGTATTTGTCTCCTCTCACTGTTGTGATGTAAGCACTCAATAAAATATGTGGCACATTTAATGGGTGGAGAAATGGCAGACCCTGGGCAGCAACAGCCGTGGGAAGGGATCTGTAATCCCTGCTGGCACCCAGCATATACCCAGCAACAACTAGGAAGGTTCAGTTGTCTCGAATTGCACTTGCAGACAACATTACAAATGCAAGTCTACACACAGCCCCAGCTAAATAAAAAATAAAAGGCAGATCCCTTTTTTTGCTGGAAAATTCTGTGTCACCAGGTTGCAGCACGAGGAAGAAAAATCTCACTTGAGGCCAGGATTCTGCCTAGGGAAGGGCTCAGCACTGAGCCTGTTGGCCAGATTTTCCTCACCTTCTGCCTGCACAGGTGGTGGGTGCAGGCTGGCACCTTGCTTCTGTCAGCTCCTGGAGCAGAACGAGGGCTGGCACTGGGCTTGCTAGCAGCTCAGCAGAGCAGTGCATTCATCAGCAGGCAGCTGAGAGCAGCCCAGCCTTGCTTCTCATGCCATGCTTCAGTTCACGTAAAACCAGCACACATCCAGCTGCAGCCATCATTTCCTTTGTTGTCTTCACACAGGTGAGTGTCCACATCTAGACAATTAACACCCAGACAATCCTTGTGAATGGCATCCCAACAGAGTGATGTATGGTGTCGCTGGTTTTGGTTCCTTGCAAGTAGAAAATGGGAGAAGAGGAACCTGTATATTTTAAAGCCTAACAAAACCGGACTATATGAATGACTTATCTCCCCAAGCTCCTTGTGATCACCTTGCTTAAGGCCAGAAAAGTCCATCAGCCCTGATAACCTAGCAAATAAGGACATCCTCTTCTGCTGAAAAGAAGGCAGCTCTTGGAGTCCCACAGGCTGCACCACAGCATGTAGGGAACATGAGGCCTTTGCTGTTGTTACAGAACCTGCCAGCAGCTGAAAGCCTCTTTGTAGGGAGGTTAAGTTTACAGTGTAACTGAAACATCTTTAAATATCTGCAGCAGCAGCATCTTGCTGGAAGAAAAGTCCAGTCCTGTCCACACTGCAAGCTGTAAAGTGGCTGGAGTAACACTGAGCACAGCTCGGGCGTTCCTGGGCGAGCTGTCAGGAGCACGCAGGGACAGGGAGGATGTACCTCTCCATGAGGTTATGGCTCTGTGCCATAACACAAAGGGCTCACCGAAGGATTAGTGGGGCTGTCAGCACTGCCACCGACCTATGAAATCCTGAAAGCACAAACAGAAAGCAATGATGTAACACAGTCAGGAAAACATAGAATTTCAACACAGAAAGTGCCTCCCGCAGAAAGAGGGAAGAAACAGCAGCCACAGCATCACTTTACCTGCAGCTGGTGCATGTGTGTGCAGAGATGTAGGAGTCTGGCTGAGCTGATCGGATGCAGGGAGGCTGAGAAACCTCTCAAGACATCACATCTAATATTGCAGCTCCTTCCTTCCCCATTGCTATCACCCTGCCCTCCCTGCCTAGGGATGCCAGCACTGCCTCCATCCATGCCCAGTCTCCTACCAGCCCTCTCCTTACTTTCAAGAAACGAAGTGATTGCTTACCTCCCTTTTCAGTGAACTAGAAACAGGCCAACAGACTTCAAAAGGCTGAGGTATATGCCATTCCTCTGTGTTTCCACAAAATGCATCTTTTTGCAGCTTTTCCTTCTATTTACAGCACAGGCAGAACTGGGTGGGACCATGCACTTGGGAAGCAAATCCTCAGGCATGGATGACCAGCATAATTCCAGCTGAACTGGGTCCACTGCAACTGCAGGCACACAACAAAATTGCTGATGACACACAGGGATGTCACGTCACTCCATGACTCCTTCGTTCCAGGCTTAGAAATGTAACAGGAATGAAGGCATTGCTAGAACATGGGAAAAAACAGCAGGAGTCATGCAGGGGGCTTAGGGTAAGGGTGGGAAGGCAGGGTGACACCATAGCAGTGGAAGAGGGCAGGGAAGTGTTTGCAAAACCCAAACCGAGCAAAAAGCAGGAAGCTGTGAGAAGGAGCATGCAAGTGATGGCAACAAGGCTAAACCAGCATCCTACCTGCAGGCTGCCGGATCTGCAAGAAGCAAGGCTGGTTTCACAAGTGTGAAAATAACTACAGAGTTTTGCTGTGGAGGAACTGGGCGGTGTGGTGACCCCTCATTGGGGCGTGCCAGGCTCCGCTCTGCAGCCTGCAGGGCAGGCAGAGGGGAACATCTCCTGTAGCTGCCTGCAGCACTGGGGGTGGGAGGTGGGTGCCAGGAGATGGGTGCCCAGCTGTCCTCAGTGACACAGGGAGGTTGTGAGCCCCGTCTTGCCCCTCTCATATGCACACACTGAGAAACAGAACCTGAAGAAAGGGTTGAAATATGTGGCTCAAAGATAAGGATCCTTCCCCCTGTGTTCAGAGCAAGCAAGTATGCAAAACAGAAAATGTCCCCATACTTAGCACAGACGTGTCTGTGGTGACAGGTGGGAGCTTTGCTCTGGGAGTTGGGAGCAGGGCACAGGGGACACCACCACCCTGAAGTTCCTGTTGGGGAGACCAGAGTGGCAGCAAGCTATGGTGGGACAGAACCAAAACCCCAAATGGTTTGCAGAAGCAGCTTTGGGATGTGCAGATGCAGATGAGCTGCAGCTCAGACCACTTCCTACCCACGCTCCTTGGCCACATCTTTTCCCCAGTGGTTCTTAGCCCACCTGTTTTTAAATTCTCATCATACATAAGGCTCTGTAAAATAATCTGTGCTGGCATCTAACACTGGAAGTGGAAAATGCAACCCAGATGTTTCTTGGTTCGTGTTCTGCTCGAGATGGGCTGCAAATAACATATTATGAACATGCAGAAGGAAGGGGGAAAAAGCCACCAGGTGAGCAGCATAGGAGAGCAAGATGAACAACGAGCAAATCTAGAGAAGCTCTGTGAAAGAAACAGAAGAGAGAAAGAAGAGCATTCCTTTAGGTCAGTGCCTTGGGGCAGCGGCAGGGCTGCTGGGCAGCACCATGGCAAACAGATGCAGAAAACGACCAAGACAAGTCAATTATTTCTAGAGGCAGTGGAAAAGACACCACACACCGAGAGGAAGGTGGAAAGCCCTCAAACAAAAGAGATGACAGAGCTACTGTGCACAGAAGTGGCCTGATTATCTCTGATAAACATATGTTGACGCTTGCAGGCTCATCACAAACTAGAGCAGCTTGCAGAGCTGTGAGCGATGATCGGTGGCGTTGCAGCTGGGTGACAGTATTTGCAGACACAGAGCCAAGCGGCAGCACACACAGCCATGGGAGACAGGTTGTGCCCCAGCCACTGAGCCCCTAGTAACTGAGCAAGCACAAGTCAGAAAAGGAAGTGTTTGGGGGGATTTTTCAGCTGTGCGTAGCCATCTGAAAAAAGAAACAACTCAGATTTTTTTTTTTTATTTATTTTTTTCCCTCTCTTTGCTATTTGGAGAACGTCTGTGTCGTTTGAGAAGAGGCACAGCAGGGAGCTAGCACGTGCTTTGCCAAAGCAGAGAGAAAGAACAGTCTCTATTAAAGTCACTACTCTCACAGGGTATCTAAATATAAAAAGAGGTGAATTTATACCATTGAACATAATCCACAGAAAACAGCACAGCGAGGAGGCTGCGGGCAGCGTGCCGACATGCAAACCATATTAAAATCCTATAAAGGAGCACCGGAAAGCACGCCTTCCTGCAGAGAAGCCTTCAGCCTTGCGGGGTCTCCCTCTGAGCACGGATGCAGGGCTGAGCCCAGATAGGCTGCGCTGAGGCTCCCAGCATTGGCCTCCCTGTGGCCAAGCACCACGCCATGATGCAGGGAAAAACACCTTGGAAAAGAGCCTCTACCTGAGCACTGCGGTGCTCACTGTGCTCTGAATACACCCACCCCAGATCCTACAAAGTCTGCTGCTGTTTGTGCAGTGGTCATACTCTGCTCAGCCTTCCCAGCCTGTGCTGGCATCTAACACTGGAAGTGGAAAATGCAACCCAGATGTTTCTTGGTTCATGTTCTGCTCGAGATGGGCTGCAAATAACATATTATGAACATGCAGAAGGAAGGGGGAAAAACCCACCAGGTGAGCAGCATAGGAGAGCAAGATGAACAACGAGCAAATCTAGAGAAGCTCTGTGAAAGAAAGAGAAGAGAGATCCCAGGGATTGCTCAGTGCCTTGGGGCTCAGTGGCTGGGGCACAACCTGTCTCCCATGGCTGTGTGTGCTGCCGCTTGGCTCTGTGTCTGCAAATATTGTCACCCAGCTGCAACGCCACCGATCATCGCTCACAGCTCTTCCCACAGTGGGGCTGGAAGCCAGCAGGTGCTTTCCAAACCAGCAGAACGCAAAGCACTGGGATAGCCCAGAGCAACTCGTTACAGGCTAGTCACACAATTGTCTTCCTTGTGAAAAGGAGGCAAGGTCTGCAGCAGGAACAAAGTAATTCGATTCCAGGAAAAATAGAACAATTTACTGCTAAAGCCAGTCAAAGAGCGGTTTTGGCTTGCTTGAGTCAGGAGAACAAGCACTTATAAAAATTAATAATTAAAGACATCATAGGCCTTGCTTTAGCCCTGCAGCAACCATAAATGCTTTCTCCTGAGCATAAACACCCCACCAAAAGCGTCATGGATGCAGCAGCCTGTACAACTTCCTGAGGAGCTTTGTGCTGATTTACACCCTGAAAAGCCCAAAGCAAAAACATACAGCTCTCATTTCTGATCAGCTTTACAGCTCCGTGATGAAATATGCATCGCTCATACTCCACAATAATACCAGCCACCCGCCCTACCACCATGTACCACGGTACACGCGTCAGCACATGAGGGGTGACACAGCAGTGATATGCAGAAAAGTGCCAGAGAAAAGGGAACAGAAGAGGTGAAGGATTTATGCCCAGTCTCTAATCCCAATGTTACCCGAGGCAGTCTAAGTGGAAAGAGTCACTGCACTGATGCAAAACAAGCTCAAACCTGTGCCAGAAGCACAGCAAGGAATCTTGCTGTGTGAGCCAGCGCGGAGCAGCACTGGGACCCTGCTCGCTGTGATGCTCCACCACCCTGCCACCTCATGGAAAAAAGCTGACATCCTGTTTCCATTGGCAAGCCTAGCCTGAAGCTGTTCCAGTGACTTCTCCCAGGTTTGACACATCAGTCCCAAAATGGAGCCAAACACAAGGAAGCTGGGTGCAGATGGATTTCTGCCCTGAAATCCCACCTGCTGCCCAGAAGCGCTGCCCTGGGGGAGAGCTGCAACTCCCTCGTGCCTCCCTTCGTCAGAGCTCCCAGGGATGCTCACTGGTGCCTGCAAACTGCCCTGCAGCACCCTGCCAAAAAAGCATGCTGTAAAACCTCATTGATCGTGCTGCAGAGAGCAGCAAATGTATGGCACAGGGCACCGGAGCCTGCAGCCCTGGGTCAATACCTGAGCAAATGGAAAAACGATGGTGGCCAAAAATGACTCCTGCACATTTACACAACAGGAAGAAAAGAGATAGGAGGATGTGATCTTGCAGGAAGGACTGCATGGGGATGGCTGAGTTGTTGGCAGGCACCACCAGCAGCTGCCCCAGCATTCCCACCGAAACTACATCCCCACCAAACCACCCATGTCCATGGCCACCCTCCAGCCCTTTACCTTCCCCACCTGACCCCACACAGAGCTAAGCAAAGCCCCTCACTCTGGCACTGCCAAAGCCAAGCACATAGGATCCAGGCCACTCTTAGCTCCATTTATTGTTCAAAACTCACAGCTAGCTGGGCAACAAGGAAATTCACATCTGCAGAAAAAGCTGTTCTTCTCCATGCTTATGTTAGTCAGAAATCACTCATGAATAAATAATTTGTCTGCTCTTAACCACGTGTTTGAGTGGATACAGATAGGCCTCAGGCTGCAGGATAACCTGCTGCCAGGGGTGGCAGCTCTCACTGCATCTTAGAACCATTATCCAGACTGGAAAAGACCCCTCAGAGCCCCAAGTCTAACCCAAGTCCAACCCCAGCCCACCCCACCATGCCCACTGACCACAACCCTAAGTGCCACATCTCCACAGCTCTGGAACACCTTCAGGGACAGTGATCCCACCTCTCTGGGCAGCTGTGTCAATGCCTCACCACTCATTGCAGCAGGATGGACAAATCCTGGTTTGGGCTGGGAGTGTTTTGGGGGCAGTGCTGCACACCAGATCTCTGAGTTTGTCTTCTGCTCCCTGCCCTGTTGCTCCCTGCCACAGAACAAATCCTGGACATGACTGGGCCGTGCTGAAAGGAGCAGTACCTGGCTCAGCTGCCAGCCTGCACGGAAGCGGGTAGGAGCTGGCAGGGTCTGAACAAACACATCTCAATGTCCCTTTTTGGCATGAGAAACACCAATGTGCCAACGGCCCTTGCCAGGAGCCAAGCAGCACTCCACGGGGCTGGGAAAGTTTGTCTGTGATCCCCAAGGAGGGGGACACACTGTTGCCAGAGCCCGGCAGGAGTGCCCCTGCCCAAACTACCTGTTGCAGCATGGGATGGGCTGACAGATTGGCATCCGTGCTCCTGCACAGTGCTCCACTCGTCCACAGTGCACGGGCTGCACCAAAATAGCATTTTACAGCCTGTCAGCCTGCCTGTAGGATGACATAAACAGCGTTTGCTGTTTTTAGCAAAGCAAGGGCTGTTGTCTCTTGTACGTGCTGTATCCAGGGTGGTGGGGAAGACGAGGGCACAGGGCAAGGCAGCTCGGAGCAGGCGTCCCTGGGGCACAGTGCTCAGTCCTTGAGCTGCAGCAGTGCAGACCGTGCCAAGCCTGGCTGATAATGAGCATCCTGCTTCACTTTTGTAGGTGGCTAAATATAACTCCAAGCTTATTTTTAATTCAAAGGAGAAACTCCAGTCTACTGTCCATCATTGCTGGCTGGGATTGGATCTAAGAGAGCAAGCGAGGCCAGGCTGAGCGTGAGGCTGATGAAGGCTGGAAGCTGAAATCTGCCTAGATCCCAGTCAGGGAGAGTCAGCTAATCTCCAACCAGTTCTATGCTCTGTGGTACTGGATGAGAGAGGACTGATTTGAATCTTCACCCTGCCTGGAAAAATTACTGTCAAGTAAAAAAAAAGTTCAAATTCTTCAAATGCTGGACCAACAGCTCAACCAAAATAGGGAAGAAAGCAAACAAGCAGTTCAATGACGGCTCCGCCCTGTTTCACCCTATTCCTTAACACTACAATTCCTTTCCCTAGCTGAATCCCATGCTTATACATCAGAAAGTCATTTATTACACACATCCTTGCCTTCCCCCAGACAGCCAGCTTTCAGATTGCCACGAGCCCTGCCGCGTGCAGGAGGCAGCCTGTTTGCCCAGCTCTGGCTGCAGTGCAGCTCTGCCAGCACTGCCCCGTCCCAGCAATTCCCTTCTTTGGTGCAGCAGCAGTTCCAGCTGCTGAAAGGAGAAGAACAAACTTCTCACACAGTGATTCATTTATGAACACACTGGAACAAAAAAAAAAATCATGCACATTTGAATGTGTTAATACAAGCCTGTAAACGCCCTTTCTCCATCAGCTGCAGAAAAGTCTTCCAAGTTACCCAGAGCAGTGGCTGTTCACAGGCACCTGGAACAGTTGAGCCTCAGACAAACCAGCTTTCAGGCACTGACTTCCCCAAAACATCACTCCTCCTTGCTTTCCCTGGAAATTCCCAAACTGCTCTTTCTCTTCTTATGGATACTTCCACAAGCTGACACTTTGAACTGGATATTGTAAGTGATCCCAAAAACAAGTGACAGCTGGAAAAGTTAATGGGAAGACCCAACTGTTAAGGCAGCGTGTGCAACAGCAAATGGAAAATAGAGGATCTTAACGAACAGCTCATCGTGCCCTTAGGGACAGTGCTGTGCTGTCCGGACTCCATTCCTAAGGAGACTGCAGCAACAGCCAGGACTCCGAGGAGCGGTAAGCAGGACTTTTCTCCCCTCTTCCTAAATGCTGCCTTTGCTCTTCTTTTCGGCTGAAGCACACGCAAACTTTCCCCCATCACATGAAGATTCCTCTCTGAGCCTTATTCTCAGAAGAGATAACGATCATCTTAATCCGAGAACTGCTCATCTCCCTTATGCTCATCACACTCTTGTTTCCAGAGCCACTGTTTGCAGATCCAAACTCCTCAACCAAAAGCAGTCAGGAACGGCAGCACACAAATGCATAGCCCTGGTGGAGCTACTGCAGGGGCACTTCTGGAGCCAGTTCTTTCCGCATGGAGCCCCAGCAGCACTGGCTTTGCTCCTTGGCACAAAGCTGTGCTACCCAGGGCTGAGCCCCAGAGCAATTCAGCGCTGTGACAGCGGCAAGGAGCGTGCTGCCCGTGCTGCCTGCAGGCACTGCTAAAGGAGCACATGGCTCCAATAGCCCAGCTAACGCCCTTTGAGGGAGCCAGAGGAGATGGAAATGGCATTTTTTGAACCACTTTGTGTAGAGAGTTTGTGCATGTATATGTCTGCATTAAACTTCAATTCTGAATGGTGTTGTTCTTCCACGTGATATTCTGATTTCTGCTGCTAAATGAACACGCTTCCAATAATGCATGTGAGCTTTAATTCTCCTGGCAGTCCCTGTATTTACTGAGCGCTACCAAATCTTCTGAGTTTACCTGTTACTTCTCTGAAAAGGCACCAATGACATTTACATGCCAAAGAATTGCCGTTTCCCAAACAAGAAGAATAGCAGTGAGGAGCACATGGAGCTGGGTAGGGTCCCAAGAGTTGTGTGTCCTGCTCAGCACAGTTCCGTACAGCAAATCAGCCATCCTGCAGTGCACCCAAATATGCACACTCCACCTTGATCCCCAGGGTGCCTGTGGGATGTATGTGCATCTCATCCACTCGCTCCTAAGCTGCAGGTTGTGGTCTCTGGACTGATCCAGGCACAGCACTCTCAGCACCAGAAGTGCCCCCAGAGGGGCCTTGTCCCACCACGGAGTGCCAGAGCCCAACAGCTGGGAGGGCTCCAGGCTGTGTGTGCTTAGCTCCCTGTGCAGGGCACTGCCCACCCAGGTCACTGTGCAGAGCTCTGAAGCTTTCCTGAAAGCCCCGTCACATCCAGAAACAAAACTCATGGTAACCTCTTTGCAATTCAACTTGCATTGAAGCTGCTATGCCATAGATGAGAAACTACTGAAAATATGACATTTAAGTGGTTCACAAAAGAAAAACAAAATCTCTGCAACAGAGTTGCTCTGAAATTCTATCTCTCTCAAAAATTAGAGAGCTAGGGCACTCTAGTGGCCATGCTGTAATTCACATTTCTTCCTCAGCATGCCACTCCCCATAACAGGCTGCTTCTTATTTCAGAGAATAAGTCCTGCATGGGGAGCAGGACAATACAACAATGAGATGTAGATATCCATTTCCTGAATGCCTGATCTAAAGCATGTGAAGGTCCCATCAGTTTCTGAGAGCCTTGGGACAATCTGTCAGGCTGAACACGGTGTGTTTCCCACACCTCCAGTTCTAGACAAACGTGCTCTGATGAGCAGAGCAGCTCAGTTAAAGAAGAGTATGACTCTGTGGTACCCAGAAGCAGTGCAAGATGCGGTCATGCAATCCAAAAACACAATTAACACAATTCAGGTGGAAAAATAACAACAGCATCATAACTCAATACAATCAAAAAAAGGAAGTTTGCATTACTCTGGGGTTAGCATGCTGTAGGTACAGTGACAAAACAACCCATCAGCAACAAAGCTTTTGAGATTTGAATGCAAATCTGTGCTCCCAACCAACTGTTCAGTCAGCCAGGTGGAAGATCAAGCACATCGCTGCTAACTGAGAAGAGCTCTGCACAAAAACCACCCCCAGACATCCCCAAACCCGCCAGCTTAGTTCTGAGTTCCCACCATGCCAGTGCAGCACAGTCAGTGAGCACCTAAGAGCAGCTCTCCAGCTCGCTTGTCTGCATGCTGGCTTTGCTACAGGGCCAACATCCTCACTGCTATTAAGGCCCCATCCTAGCTCTGCTAACTGGATGTGACACCACAGAAAGGCCACTGAGGTACACAGAATTAATTTCCTTCAGATGTGTTGATTCAAACTGTAGCCTCCTGCAGTTTGCTGGTATTCAAAGGTGGAGGTGGGGGGGGTTCATCACTTCTCCTATTTCCTTTAAAACTTTGCAGTTAACAAAACC
Organism: Meleagris gallopavo; assembly: GCF_905368555.1. Lineage (NCBI taxonomy): Eukaryota > Metazoa > Chordata > Aves > Galliformes > Phasianidae > Meleagris > Meleagris gallopavo. The sequence goes on along the minus strand of NC_139414.1, from coordinate 4,609,359 downwards.
CTTATCCACTTCAGGAAGTCACCATGAGGAGCTCAGCAGGCTTCCTTGTTTGCTCGCTGCTGCTGCTGCTGGCTTTACATGGCACAGAGGTGGCTGCCCAGGATGACCAGCCTGACCCCAAAATGTCATGCGCCAACTGGATGGGAGGAGCACCAGGACACCCTGGCCACAACGGGCTGCCAGGAAGAGATGGCAAGGATGGAAAAGATGGACAAAAGGGGGACAAAGGAGAGCCAGGTTGGTGAGGAGCTTGAGGTACACGCACGCTGGAGCACATGGGCAGTCCCAAGATGAGCCCCAGGCCCAGTACACACAACACCTGGTGGGTGCGTCCCATGAGCAGTGGCTGACCATGTCCAGATTGCTTTTGAATGCCTCCAGCAATAGAGATTACACAGCCTATGGCAAAGAGATAGGCTGATGGCTGTTTTTTCAATTAACAATTGTTCCCCAGACACACAGCTACCAGCAGCTTGGCACACCTGGGGGATGTGGTGTCCCACACCATGGGGCACAGATGTCACCCAGCCTGCCCACAGGGGAAAGACTGGGCTCCATGCTGCTTGGCAGCTCGTGATGCCACGGGCCACTCTGCAATTCTGGCACCAGGGTAGCAGAAAAGGGCAAACACAGATTCCAATCCAAATTCTGATCCCCAGGTCTACAAGGTGCCAGAGGTGACACAGGTGAAAAGGGTGCCACAGGTGCAGAAGGACCGAGAGGATTTCCAGGACACATGGGGATGAAGGGGCAGAAGGGTGAAAGCGCCTACGTGTACCGCTCCGCCTTCAGCGTGGGGCTGACGGAGCGAGCCCCCCACCCCAACGTCCCCATCCGCTTCACCAAGATCTTCTACAACGAGCAGAACCACTACGACAGCAGCACCGGCAAGTTCCTCTGCAGCATCCCCGGCACGTACTTCTTCGCCTACCACCTGACGGTCTACACGACCGACGTCAAGGTCAGCCTCTACAAGAAGGACAAGGCAGTGATCTTCACCTACGACCAGTTCCAGAAGGACAACGTTGACCAAGCGAGCGGCTCCGTCTTGCTGCACCTCAGCTCGGGGGACGAGGTCTGGCTCCAGGTGTACGGGGAGGGCGACAACAACGGGGTCTATGCCGACAACATCAATGATTCCACTTTCATGGGCTTCCTCCTGTACCCTGACATGGATGACCATTAGAGCAGGGGGGCTACACGGGAGGGGACAAGGCCGCTTAACCCCACATGCCTTCTGGGGCACCGGCACTACAGCTGCACTCGAGTTACCAGAAAATTCCCCTGACCACGCGGGGACCACCGTTGCCCAGGGTGGACCCCATCTCCCCTGAAATCACTGACCTGACACACAGGTGACTTCCGTGGGACAAGAGTTCACTCCTACCTCTGCTCTTGCTCTCCTGATGGAAACCGGGGCCCCAAGTCAAACACCACTCCGGCCACATCATGAAACGGTCGCTCTCAAGATGGGCCGGCCTTGTTTTTAAATTTAAGGCTGATTTTCATATATGTTCAATATCACATTCTACCTTACCCCTTTTTGACACTTGAATCCAGTTGACACAACAGTACCTGTATCAGCCAGCATTACCTCCCTGCTTGAGTACAGCTGGAGCTGCTGGCCAGGCTTTGGCCATCATCACTCCCCACCTTATCAGGGCCTCTGATCTCCACCCATGGTTTGTCCTCCCTCTTCTTTAGCCCACACCTTCCCAGGTATACAACACACAGCAGAGATAGGCATTGCTACGAGCTCAAGACAGCATTAAGGCTTTGACTAAAAATACTTCCTACAGCACCACTTCCCAAACCCCACTGGATCACCACACTGCAAAGAACATCACAATAAAGTGCTCTCTCAATACAGAACTCTCCTGTCTCTTTGTCTGTGTCCTTGGGAAGGGTTTAGAGAAAGGGGGTGGCCTCCCTTCATCAGGCAGCCCAGGAAGGAACATACACACAGTTTGGGCATGCTGAGCTCAGGCAGGTGGAAAAGAACACCAGTACTGCTGCCTGTGCACCAGCACAGCTGACAGCGCAGCCCTGTTCCTGCAGCATTCAGCTCTCAGATGTGTTCTCTGTTTGGCAGTCAGGGCATGAGGACAGCACACCAAAGATCCCTTGGCCTCCTTTTAGCAGAGAATGGCACAGCCTTTCTATACCTGCCCCCCTATCATGCAAGAAGCTCCTATAAGCGCAACAGGACGTATCACTTGGAAACTGCTTTGAACAATTTCTTTCCATGTCCCAAGGGACTTCTCCTGACTTTTCCCCGCTGGCACAGTGACAGGGACTGAAACACCTACACCAGAATTACCCTGCACTGCTCCTGGATCAGCAGCTGACTCAGCCAGCAACTGACCCCTCCGCTCCCCAAACATGACATTCTCACAGAATCACGGCTCTCAGAGCAAACACTGCAGTCACTTCCCATGAGATAACAACCAATATAATGGGTACATCAAGGCCAAAATGCTGTTGTTGCTCTGCAATTAGGGCAGGTTACTAAAAAAAGCACTCTGATTCCTTGATCTTGACAGCTGTGTTTGATTCTTCCCTCCCTGTATTGCCGCTCAATGAAAGGCAACACACTCATCCTGAATGCACAGCACTGAAAGTCACCACACTAACAGTGCAAAATAGCATGGATGCAGCTGGAGACACTGGCCAGCTTCATCCTACAGGGAGACCATCTGTGAAAGCATCCATGCCCCTTTTAGGGACAATTATAGGCTGATCCTAATTGTGCCTCAGCCCCATGTAATCATTTGTGGCAGTAATTAATTGGGATACAAATAGCAGCTGCACCAAGCCACAAAAGGCTGAAAGAGAGATAAGTGGTTTTCCTGGAAGCCCTGTTATCATATTTATTTGACAAGTATAAACGTGCTAGAGGCTTTTTGGCATGGAAGGCACAGGGATGCTAATCTGTCACTGTGCAGTAGCTAATCTGTCACTGCACTTCATGCAGGAAATGCCATCAGGTTCAGTTTTTCCTTTAGACAAAACCAATCCTGAGCACACCCAGACTGGGAGCAAGACTGCTGTGTGTTTTTGACTTGTTTATGCTAGATGTATGTGCAAGATGAAAGCGCTCAGTGCATCAAGCATTGGGATGGCAAAGCAGCAAATCCCTCCCACCACTTAGTATCCCTAGACCCACTCCAGGACACTTGTCCTGCATAACACCATTGCTCTCTGAGGAGAGCTATATGACCTCCCTACAGGTAGCTTCACTACTTGCAGGGTGTTTATCCCCATTGAAATAGAAACATGAAACACAAAACACCAACATCTGTTTCCCCTTGAGGGGCACAACAGACAATTTCAACCCACAGAAATCTGTGTAGTCCACCCAGAAAGCTGTAGGAGAGCAAAGGGCAGAGCAGGAGAGCTCACCCCAGGCTGCCCACCACATCCCTGAGGGGATCAGGACAGGAAGGATGATGGGGAATGAACACACATAGTTTTTTACATGCCAGTCACCATCCGATGACAGGAATCCCATTGCAGTGTCCTCACAGAGGCTTCTTCAGCTGGGCCAAGGGAACCAACAGCAGTGGCAGCAGCTCTTTTCTGTACCACAGATGCCTTGAACGTACCCAAGGATGTACCTGCTAGAAGCTCCAATACAATCCCTTGTTGAGAAGTATTCCCACACCCACGGCACCCAGCGTCCATGTGATTCTCAGCTCTATGTTTATCCATAGCAATATACAGACTCAGGTCTTTTCTCTCAAAAGGGGTTACATGAATTCATGTAACAAGACTAAAAAGGGTTCGTACGTACATATCACAACTGCACATAAGATAGCAGGAATACAGCTAAAATTACAGCTGACTACAAGCAAACTGAATTTTCCATAAAGAAAATATTCACCAAAGGTCCTTTCTGTTAATTTAAAAGCTTTAAAAGGCACTGCTCCTCTGCCCCTCTGCCCTTAACAGCTTGCAGGAGCTTGAGAAAAAGGTTATAATTTGGATTAGGATTCTGATTCTGCTGTTGTGTGAAGATCAATTGGATCAAATACAGAAGGCAAACAAACAAAACAGCTGGAGGTAGAAGCCTAGAATCTTCAAAACTCTTGTCTTCAAACTTACCAAGGACCATCTTACACTGCGCTGGGGCCTTTCCAAGGGGGTCCTTGTTAGCATTCATATCCCAGCCCCATCACTGATAGGGGATTTGCAGAAAACAGGGCTGCACTGCCATCTGCAAAGCACATTTTCACATGCAAAACACCAGCACATTCAGAGCAGGACAATGCCTGAAACCCCAGGGAAGGAGGAAGAACTCCATTTATTCATCTACACTGCTTCCTTCTTTGTTGAGAGATAAATACCTTCTACTTCAATTACTGAATAAAAATACTGTAAGGAAAAATCTTTCAATCCTCCAGAAATTAACAAAAAACCCCGAACAAAAATAACCAAGGAAAACCTGCTATCTCACTTGGCGTGAACTTGCCTATACTTGCTCACAAGAGCTCTGGGTTCACCCCTTAACCAGCTCAGAAACGGCTCCACAGAAGTATTACATGCAGATTAAAGCTAGTTTCTTTTAGCCTTGCTACTTCCTCTCCCTCACAATGACCAGCAGCAGCTGGTAGCTTCCAGCTAGAGGAATACCAGCCTTATCAGCCTTATGAGACCAACAAAGGAGAGGGCAGACACTTAAGTGTTTTGCAGCCTTTGCTTTCTACCTGTGCTGTGCAACCGGCTGTGCCCTTAATAATGCACTGCAGCACTCAGAACCTTGGTCTGCCACATGAGTGTACTGTCCCACTGAAGTCAATGGGACAATTCATGACACTGTATTCAGCATCTCCATAAATCCTTTCAGAGAGCAGCATTTATTTGAACACTAAGATACAAAACAGCATCCAGTGAACTTAACAGCCCTACTTACAACATAATGTTTATCAGCCTAAATATGTGCAAAACAACGCTGAGCCACTCATGCTTTAACTTAGAAAAACCCATCCTGAGTGGTGTCAATATCTACAAGAGGTACAGGAATAGAAAAAGTCACTACATTAAATGGTCCAGACAGGCAAACACTTTCATTTTTATTTGAGACTGACATCTCATATTTATCTCCCGATGACAGGCTGATTACCTGCAGACTAATTAGACTGAGAGACTTGACAAGAAACAGTTTGAAGCTCAAGGGCATTTTGTTTTTCAAATTAGCCCTTCCATTTTAATACTGTCCCAAAAGGCATCCAAAGAAATTACAGTTCCTGATGAGAATTCCTACACTTGAAGAATTCTTCAGAAAAACAAAGTTAAACACAGACTCTCCTTCCAGTCTCACTGGACAAGAGATAACTTCATACTCCAGATGACTAACAATACGTGTACCCTGGCAACCATCCCATTAAACTTGAAGACTTACTTTTTTCTTAATTTAAATTTAACAAGGCAAATGGGAGGAGGAAAAAAAAAATATAGCAAAATAGTACTCCAAGGCAACTATCCTGAAGAATCTGGGCATCAGCAGATGCATGCAGCCAAACCAGCACAAAGGGAACAGCTGTATCTTCAAGCCTTCTCCTCTCATGTGGCACTCGCTCAGAACGCAGTGTCTGTTTACTGGTAACAGCTCACTTCCCAAAGCCTTGCTCAGGGAAAGCGCAGCACCAGAGACAGGAATAATCCAAACAAAGCTGCTAACACTAAGCAGTCAACGTTTATATTGGTTTCAATGAGGAAAGCCTGAAATCCCTCCCTCTTCAAGCAAAGCAAGATCTAAAAAAGAAAAAGGAGACTGCATCCACAACCCCGTTTCCCAGAGGGTCACTTTGTAATGTCAGACACTAAGCAGAATAAATGCCAGAATGCTGCTTTAAACTGCTCTGGACGATGAAACAGAAGAGGTCGAGAAATCCACAAGAAAAAAATAAAAAGACACACAGTTCTACTTACTCATTGTGCTCCCGTTGTTGCTCCAGAGCCAGCAAATGTACAACTAAAGTAAATACTTTTAATCTCCTCTTTCTTAAGATAAAAAAAAAAAAAAGGGAAAAATATATGAAAGAGGTAAGGAAAGAGTTTCATTTTTGATTTTTTCATACAGTTTAGCACATCAATTTCACTCAGAGCATTGATAATTGTAAGTCTTTAAAGAAAGATCAGTCACGGGATTATTTCTGTGATGAGTGTACAGAATTTAGATCTTACTTTAATCCTAAACAATAGTGAGGAAAGGATTGTATTATTGACTCTGAAATAATACATTAAAAACTCCCTGATCCTTTCATCCTGAGAATCATTTTGATCACTGGAAGGTGCAATATCATACAATTACTTCTCTAAAAATGAAAGCCTGAATCAAAAAAATGCTAAAATAACTACTTTTTGTTCCTCTGCTACTTCGGCTGAAACAAAGCACTGATGGTAGCTGAACATCAATCTTGAAATCAGACAAAACCCCCAATTCTTCCTAGTGCAATGAGTCAAAGCCTATTCTGAAAAAAGTAATCATCTTAGCAGCAGATAATCCCATACTCTGAGATGAACAGAACACCTCTAGGCAGAGATATATACTGATACGTATATCAGGGTATATCAGGACATAATAACCAAAAGTAACAGTGGATGATTTCAGAAAAAAAATAATAAAAAAGAAACAACTCAGAACACAGATTTTGTTAGGCTTTTTTTGTTGGTGGTGGTTTTTCCTTGGTTTTTTTCTTTTCTTTTTTTTTTTTTTTTTGAACAGCACATCAACAAGTACAATTTTAAGACAGATCTACAAACACCTTCCTAGAAATAACAGTCCACAGTTCTCGGTTACTTTTAGCCACCTGACTTCCACATTCCCTGGGCAGCTTTAACAGTCTTCTTTTTCACCCCCTACAAAGTTTTCCTGTTCTAATCACTGTAATAAATAAAGGACACCACAGGCGATCCCAGAGAAAATTCCACATCTCAGCACAGCAGCACAACTAAGTTCACTGGATGTCATCGTCATCAAACAGATCTTCAAAATCTAATCAGAAAAACAAGACAGGGTAAAATTAACATTTGAAATCCCAGCTTCTACATATGCAAACACCACACAAGCTTTCACTGGTCTTGTTATTGAGATTAAAGACAAAGTCAAGGTGTATTATGTACATGGCAGCCACCATACCATCAGTCACTACAAATGTAACATCGAGGCAGAAGGCAGAGAGGAACAAAAGCAGACCAGAGCAGCATGCTCACTGCCACACATGAATGCAACTCATTTAACGATGCAAGTTTTGCAAATAAATTAATGAAAGCAGAGTCTTATAAAGCAGGGGGACTTAAAAAAGCACAGAGCAAGCATTGCAGTCAGTCACAACCTGCAGGCTCTGGAACTACACAGGCATTAACTGACCGCACAGGGGCTCCTGTAGAGCTCTGCCTTTACGTTCACAGCATTTAGGCACATAAGCTTTTACATTTTGCAGACATTCACATTTGCGGTTTACCGTAAAAATCCCTTTCTTAAAAGAAGTTTCATTGCCGTGAGGGTGCTTCAAGCGTTTCCCCCACAAGAAGGTCAACACAAACTACCACTACAGCAGGCAACTCGCAGCCGCCACACAACCACACGAGCACTTCTGTACATCCCACCCGCCCCGGGAGGCACGGCGGTCTCTCACCGTTGAAGAAGTCGGCGTGCACGGCCTTCTCGTTGGCGGCCAGGTCCATCAGCAGCCCCGTGCTTCCCCCTGCCTGGAACAGCAGACGCTGAGTGCCTCGAGCCCGTTCCCGGAGCCCCGCTGTCTCTATCCACCCACCCCCTCCGCTCCCACCTCGTCCAGGTCCACGTAGGGACCTGCACCCTCGGGAAACATCTCGTCCACCGCCGGCTTCATGGTGGCCCCAGAGCTCTGCCCCCCTACTTCCGGCCGCGCCGAGCCAACTTCCGGACTCAGCTTCGCCGCTCTACGCGCGCGGCGGTGCCGCCTCTCTATGGTAGCTCTGGAGGCGGAGCCACGGGGAGGCGGTCCGTGCTGAGCTCTGCACCCCGTGGTGGTATTGATACAAGTTGTGACAGCATTGTAAAGCTTGCCCTGCAGTTTGTGTAGGTAACAGGAGGGGCTGTGTCTCTGAGCCGAGGAAGTTCTGCTGAGTCTTTGCACCAAGAAAATGGGAGGCCCTGCTGGGAATCGGTCACTGAATGTGAAATTTACCTCTGGGAAACTTCTGCATACATTACACAAGTAATGCATCTAAACTGAAGATCTTTTGTGTAAGCGATGCATGACAGGAGGATAACTCCTGTGCATCCAGCTCTGATTAAAGAATGTTTGCTTTCTAATGTTCCATCTTGAGTCTTAGCTTTCTGATTGACCGATTTAGGGTAGCACTATGACTGCACATACAGCAGAGCTTGCTGTCCTGAGACATGCCCAGCAGCACGATAACGTAACGGTCAACCCAAACCTCACCATATGATCAAGGAGTTTATTGATTTTGCACAAAAGCACAGCTTGCAAAAAGAAAAGGCTAATTTACCTGCGGCTTTCTAAAGCATGTAACACTACAGAGGCCCATACACATGGCCGCAAGCTACTGAAGGGGCTGCTCCAGCAGCTGCGTGTTGGTGTGATGTCCCAGCACGATGGCGGGCAGTGCTCAGTCCTCATGTGCAGGCAGGTGGAGGCCAAGGCGGCTGCCTGTGGGCAGCTGTGCAAACAAGGCCCTGGCCAGCTCAGCAATCCTGTTGTAGGCTCCCAGTGTCCTGAAGTACTCCATGTAGGACCAGAAATCACTGGAGGAGAAGGGCCAGTATGGCATGGCCACAGGTTCTCGATCTAAAATAAATCAAGAAAAGTTATTATTACAACATGAAGTATTTCTGTTGAAAGCTTGGGCTCAATGTTTGGGGTTCCCCTCTGCTGGGCACGGGCACAGCTACTGAACCCTCCTTTTCCTTCACAGAGGGTGCAGCCACTGTCCCAACCCAGGAGCACCAGATGGGACAAGGCAGAGGGCAAGACTGAAGGGACACCAACAGCATTGCGGTGATTCAGGAATTGCCAAGGTGGCTTTAATTTCCAGAAGGTAGAGGAGTGTTTAAAAGCAAGGAGGAATGGCAATTTGAAGCCATTTTCCCTGTTGCTCTTTCACTCTACCTTCTGTGCCAAATATAAAAAATCATGTCAAAGATTAGATGAACCAAAATAAACTCTGAAAATGCCAAGAGCTGACCTGCCTTGAGCCCAAATCCAGGCCAACACAGAATCTTGTAAAACATAAACACTTGCTGCAACCACATAGTGATAAGTGTCTTTCTGTGCAACAAAGCTAAACCCAGTATTTTGATTTTAAGCCCATTTAAATAAAAGGTAATCATTCCATTCATCAGACTCAGCTTCAGAGCAGGGTCTTCAGCAAGAATTAAGAGCTGTAATCAATCTTAGTGTCAGACCTTCTTGTTGTAAATTTTGCACTGCACAGGCACAGATGGCATATAACAAACCAAACAAGCCAGCCAAATGCTGTCTGCAGAAGAGAACTGTTAGTATCAGCTGAACTTAGATTCACTTTTGCAGTCTGCTGCTTAGTCAGTGTGAATGAATACCCCAATTGTTTATAAAGAGAAGAAGACATTGATGAAGAAAATCTTATTTTAGACTGCCACACTCTTACCTAAGAGGTTGCCAAAGAAATACTTGCTGTGTGCAAATAAAACAGTTGTTCAATCCAAAAACTTTGGAAACAGAGATCATGCATTCAAAAAGGTTTTGGAGCCATAAGGAAAAAAATGGAGCATGAGGTAAAGGAGGATGCTGCTGGTTAGATGTACACCTCACTCAAACAACAACAGCAGTAATCTTGCTATATGAGTTCCTTCTATGCAACTTTGTTTTCAGAAAGAATTTTGTCACCAAACCAAGGTTAACCTACATATTCTTATCTGTAAGCCACTGTGAATATCATTAGGATGTCGAGGCTTTTTCCTAATCAAAAACAAACACTCATCCAATAGGCTAATCACCCAAAGGGACACAGCAGCAGAGAGGCTGTGCTAAAGGATTTATTCCAATATTTCTTTCATCAGATTTGTGGCAATCTGAAAATGTTAAGTTTTTTTGCAGTGCAGGACAATATTTCTTGCCAATAACTGGACAAACATCCAGTATTGCTTATCAGGACAGCCAAAATTCTCGGAAGTCTCTCGTATGATTATAAATCTGGTGCTTTCCAGTTATGGTTTCATAAAACAGATTAGTAATGACTTGACTGTAACCCCTTTGAAGGGGGTTCCTCATACTTGTTACTGTTTGGCTTTTTTCATTTTAAGATTGTAAGAGTAGAAGTTTCATCATTGGACTTAATATATTTGCTTTCCACATTTAAAAAAATTTAAAAAAAGTTCGCTCTTCTTTCAGGGAGTTACAAATGACTCTTTGAATTGTTAACGACACATAAGAAAGAAAAAGATATTCAAATTACCATCTCCTTCCAGGATTGATCGGGCATCTGTAAATAAACAAGAAAAGCATCAGTTCCAACTCTCTCACAGATGAACTTTCTGTTAACAAAAGGTTTGGTGCATAGACAAATGCTGACAACTCTTTTAAGATACGTTTAGAGCCCTCCTTATAGCCTAATATTTTTGTTTCTCCCAGTTTTGCCCATTTGTAGTCAAGAGTACTACAAATCAAACATGCCAGGAAGGAGTTGCAATTAATACACAGGCAATATCTGATACTAAATAGAAGATGCTGTTTTAGTGTGAAAATATTTTTATATTGAAAAATCAACACGAATAAATATAAGTAGTCTTACCTGTTATTATGTTCATCAGCATCCAAAAGAAAAGGAAGCCAATACATTTCATCTTTCCGGCAAGCAACTGCTTGTTTCTGAAAAATAATCTGTACAGCTGGAGATCATTAAAAGAGATGAGGAATTATGCAAAGTATATCATTTCATCTTTTATTAGAAAAATCTGTTCCAAAATAAAGGCTAATTATTACGTTAGTCACAAGATCCAATTATATTGCATTACGTTTTCTGAACTGCATCACAAGAGTATTAAAAAAAAAACTACTGAAGTATTAACTGGTATTTATTTTTAGGCGGCATAAACCCAAAAGGCTTCTCTGTACTGACACAAAATGAAGTTTTCAGAAATGCTTTAAATTGTGGTTGATTTACGTTCACTCTAGAAATTACCTCTCTTCCCCTCCCCTTTTCTTCTTCTTTCAATAGCAAAGGTCTGGAGCTCTGAGTCAGCCACAAAAATCCAAAAGGATTTCTAGTGCTGTAAAATAGCAGCACTGTGTAAGGAAGGGTGGGGGGAAAGTAGAGAAACGTCACCGAGTTAGTACACCAATCTGATTTTGTCACCTTCACATAGTCATTTTAATTGCTCACATTTGCATTATATTTCAACACTGTGCACAAAAAAAGATCTTTGAATCTACTTTAGCAATGACACTTTGATATTTTGAAAACAAATGCAGAAAATCCAAGATCAGGCTCAGATTATTACTACTTTTCCTGACCATCTGAATTTCTTTCCCTCTCTTCAGAAAAGCAAAATTTTAGAAATGTTGCTTGTGCAAATTGTGAAGAGGTTACTGAATTCCTTCTTCACAAGAACATTAAACACTAAACGCCTTCTCTGGCCTTCTCTGAATCCTTAAAACCCAGAACTTAAAATGCAATATGCACCAAGTGCCCACTGGAGACAATTAGTTTGCCTAAAACAAAAAAGCAGGTCCCTGCTGGCAGTGAGTGTATTGCAGCCTTCAGAGAGTCAGGTAAAACAAGCTCCTCTGCTCCCCATCAGCTTTCAGCTGCCTTTAGTCTGGGTGTACAAAAATCATTTATCCATTGCGATTCTAGAGGCTGCTTATTTCTGCATTTCCCTACTGCATCTGTGGCACCTGACTTTTGGTGCCTTTGCTTTACCACAGCCACTTGTCTGCTGTAGGAAGATCATGCAAGGAAAGGCTGCCTGCTCACTCAAAGGCCTGGAATGGAAAGAACCAAGTGAGTGGCCTTGCAGGAGGACCCAGCTTTGCTGGAGTTTCTTCCTATCTACGCACAGAGTTAGATAGTCCTGCCAAGAATTAATTAGAGATGTTCTGAGCAAAGGAAAATAAAGAGCGCTTTGTAGCACACTAAGCTGTGCCAACTCATGTGGAGGCTGAAAAGAAAAATATTATGAAAGCAAAACCTATTCTGTCTTCAAAAAGCCTTAATCCTCCTGTTTAATATTTCTTATTCCTGCAGGACGGGTCCCTCCATCACCCACGTACAGCCAGCAGCTCTGCCCCACTCACCTGGGTTATGGAAGCTGCTGGTGTGAGAAGGCTTGGTGGAGCCCTTTGGTGCAGCCCTGTGCTCAGGTCCACGGACCTGCACAGCTTATTTGATTATGATACACAGATAGGGCTCTGCAGGCTATGAGAAGTACATGATAACATGCTTTGGGTGACGATGAGGGAAAATAATTTTGCAACTGACATAGCCCCATCCTGCAGCTCTCCCCTGCAGCAATTAATGAGGTGCTGTGGGAGGATGACAAAGTCACTGAGGTTATCAGGGTCACTCAGGTCACAGCAGGGTCTGCTACAACACTGGATGATCCTCAGTGGTCTCACCTAACCACTGAGGCTCACACTGACATACACTGGGATGGGGCAGTGCCACACCTCCACCTTCTTTATTTTCTTATCCTTTCATAAACACAGCACTGGACTAGAGGAGAGCTGATGAACTGGAGTGAGCACTGCTCCAGGTGTTCATTGCTTAGCTCCAACGACTGTGCACACAACACAGCACATCTCCTAGGGCCAAACTAAAAGCACAGTGTGCACTGATTTGCAGCATATACCACAAGCATTCCGTATTCCCCTTTCTTTTTGCTCCAGGTCCCTTTGATCAGACTTTACCCAGAGTGCAGTCAAAGCCATGGCACTCTGCTCAGCACAAGTGATGGCACTGCTCAGTCTGCAGAGCCTTCTACTAATGGCTGCTGCCTTGGAAGTTCTCCCACTGATAGGAAATAACTGGAAGTGCCACGGTGCCCACAAATGCAGGTTTGACACAACAGTAACCACATATTCCAGTAGATACTGTAGCACTTAAGAGGGCAACTGCTGGAAGAGTTGAGCAGTTTCACTTCTAATAAGTTTGGAATAAAAATCTCTACCTTGCCAGTCAGTATTTTTAATTTTCCAGAAAGGCTCATTAGTTCCAAAGACTGTTACCAGAATTGCTGGCAGCAAGTTCTCCAAGCAACTTATTCTAAAGATGTTTTTCAGAGAAGGCCATTAATTCATCGAAGCTTGGTTACAGTGAGGAAGCTAATGGTAACGAACGCATCCCACCAACCTGTCCCCAAAGGATCCAATCAATATGTACTTTTCGTAAATAGCTCTCAAAGCCAGAAAATCCCACATGCTTCAGCCAGCTCTGTCAGAGACAGAAATCAATAGGAGCATTGAGGACATCCTCTTCAGAACAGAGGCACGCAGTGTGGGCACAGCAGTTGTTTGTACGATTTGCTCCCCAGTGGGTCCCGGAAGCACCAGTGCCAGGATCTTGCCTTCTGGTCATCTCATTTCTGAGGGGCTGATTTACAGAGCCAGCCTCCGTGGAGCAAAGCAGTTCTCCTTGTTAATTAACTAAAAAAAAAAAAAAAAAAAAGGAATTAGAAAAACCAAGTTTACAGATGCCTTTGTTTCCACAATAGCTATACTGATATTGCTATAGCTGTACTATACTATAGCTAACAGCTCTACTGGTGTTGCACAAATTCGTGTAGTCCTACAGGCACTGAAAGGAACTGTAGATTGTTTTAAGGAACAGAATACACCTTAATGTATGCAGAGCTCTGCAAGAACTTATTTCAAAACCAAATGGCATTTTCTATTCCATCTGATGTGCTTTGTCTTTGGTTTGAACAGACAAAATGTTCTCTGTAAGGCTGCAGCACTTTTGCACATCAGAAACCACCAACAGCAGTGACACAGGGAACGTCCCTGGGAAACAAGTGCTTGATTATTTCCCCCAGCAACTTTGTCCAAAAGAAATCATCAAAAGGAGATCCATGTGATCGAAATTCACTTCCTTTAGACATGAGTTGGCTTCAGTCTTCCAGGCATTCCTAGTTCCACCTTCTTTCCTTTAAGCTCTATTTTCCCTTTTCTGAGGCTCTGAGTTTTCTGACGAGGCTGGGTTACCCAACACTGTAAAACCAAGGGTGGATTAGGAAGAATCAGGTAAGGAACTTTCAGTACCAAATAGCTGAATAAAAAGATGGCCAATGAAAGTAAACAGAAAATGAGGAATTTGGAGAAATATCTCCAGTTTCACTCTAAAGACCCAGGATAATTGACCATTCCAACCCTAAAATTGGATTTGTAGTAAAATGTTGTTTATTGTTGAGACAGATGACAGCAAATCAAATAGGAAAAGAAGCATAGAGGCATAATGATGCCCCTTGGTTGAGTCCACAATTGCTCCAGCTTTAAATAGTGCATATGGATCTGCTTTCTCCATCACAGAAGGACATTATAGAACGAGAAAAGACAGAAAGAAGGGGGTCGGGGTGCTTACAGTCATGCAGTTACGGACCAGCTACAGCAGAGCAGCACCAACATAATTTCAACAAGCATTACACACCAAAGGCCTTCTAAGCAGCTTGGCCTAAGCAATTGTTTTCTGTGTTTTCCTCCAGGCCCATCCAAGCCAGTCCCATGCAGAGGTACTAGGTGGTGAGATACTGCTCACCACCTAGCCAAGAAGCCTGGAGGACTTGGGAATACATCTACTGTGCCCCCTGCATTCCTTCCAAGTCTGTAAGACAGCCAAGGGTCACAAGTTCGTCAAGAAAGAATTATTTTGTTTTTCTGACTCAAATGCTTGCTGTTTAGAAGACTGAAAGGATAAGGGCCATCAGACACCATCCCAGGATGGAACAGCAGTTGCCCACCTAACTGAGCTGAGCAATTTTCTTTGCACTAAGGAGTTGGCTGAGAAGATTCCAGGTCTTAGCTAGGGCTCATGTGCAAGCTCCAGTTAAGTTGGTCAAACCTGCTATAAAAGGTAAACAAAAGTTAACAAATCAATATCTTTAAAATAGTTTTGTTGGCTTTTACATGCTGAAATTCCTCGATGCTTCCAGTTGAACACAGAGCAGGTATTGCTAAGTAGTTCATCATTAGATGATCATGCCCTGAAGCCCACGTTCTACACGTTACATTTTGCACCTGGTTTGCATCTGAACCTGACTTTAATGCGCTCTGTGCCGGTATTGACCAGGACAGCTTTAGCAGGGCCATGGCACGGCGGCAGTAGGGCACGAGGCTCTGGCTCCCTCTGCTGCCACAAGGAGCCACAGTGAAACCAAACCCGGAACGTCGTGTCAGAGGCACTGTGTTACCCCTAGAGACCTTGTTTTCTAGCACTGACGTTCCGATGCACAGCAGAAAAATGATTTATTCCCGATTTCTGCTCTAAGGGATAAATCCCCTTTTTATCATCTCAGCCGCCGTCCTCTTTCAACCCCGCCCCGCCCCTCCAGGCCACCGCAGCCAATCCGCAGCCGCCGCCTCGGCCGGCAGCCAATCCGAGCCGTTCCCCACCCAAGCCGGCTGGTGGCGCCCAATAGCGGCGGGACGAGGAGCGCGTGCAGCCGTCCCGGCCCCGCCCACCGGGGTTGCGGCGGGAGGGCGCGGCCTGGCGGCCGTTGGCGGAGTGTGCGGGTGGCGGGTGGGGGGGGGCAGGCCCTGAGCGAGGCCTGGCGGTACCGTGGGGGGCCTGACGGGAAGCGGTGCCCCTGCGGTCACCCAGCGCCCCTTTGTTACCCCCAGGTCGCAGCCATGAGCCAGCAGCGAGGCCGAGGGCAGGCTGGGGACGCTGTCCGAGAGCTGCGGGCCGGGCCCAGCCGCGTCAAGCGCCGCAAGACCAGGGGCGAGCGCAACCGGGCCAAGTTCGGCCTCGGCGTGCGTGGTGCCAGGTGGAGGGGGGGGAGGCACCCCTGGGTCGGCCTCCCTCCGCCCCGCGCCGCCCAGCTCCCCCACAGCCCCTTGCCGCCCCCTCGGCCTGTCATCATCACCCAGCAGCGCCTCTGTCGTCCCCGGGGGCTCCTCGGCCGGGGGGTGGCCTCCATGGACATAAAGCGGTTGTTGGAGGGTGGGCAAGGGGAACGGCCCCCCCCACGACCCCCTGCTGAGGAGCTCACGGGGCCTTCGCAGTCCCCCCAGCCTGTCAAGGGGATGGAGGAGGAAGGGCAGAGATCACCCTCCCCTCCAGAAAACCCCTCAGAGAAGGCGGTTGGTGACAGAGACTCCCTCAGTGCCGTGACCTCTGCCCGGGAGCTGGCTGCCCGCCTGTGTGCCCTTCTGCCACAGCCCGCCGAGTTCAGGGGACGTGTGCTGGCAGAGGAGAGACGCCGTACATTGCTGGCCGTCCTGCTGGAGCATCACCACACCCTGCCTGACCTGGCCACTCTCCTTCCCCACAAAAGCGTGGGGGCCGCAGGGGGACTCTCCCACGTACAGCCCCCTGTGCCGCCCCCTGCCTCCCAGCCACCCCCAGGGCTTAGCACTGCTGAAGCTGACCTGCTTCCCCAGCCTGTGCAGAGCAGGGACCCAGCACTCCATCACAGCCACCCCCCCACACCCCCACAGGCCATCACTCAGGTGAGTGCCCCAGAAAACATTGTTTCCCCCAAACACCTTTTCGTCTCCTCAAAAGAGGTGATGCCTCCCCAGATAATCAACTTTTCCCTGCTGCCAAACTTGCTCTCCTCCTGCAGTCACCAACTTCTCCATCCCAATTCTCTCCTCCTGTTTTCAACACTGAGACGAAGAAGAGGCAAGTGAGTATCCAAACAGGGGTGACCCCATTCCCCATGTCAGGAGGAATTGATTTATGCTCCCCTCCCCCCAGAGCTTGTTCCCCTGGATGTCAGAGGATGAGGATGACGCACATCCTGAAAACCTAGCTCCGCAGTTCTGGGTCCGGACCCCCCCACCGCCATTCAGGCCCACCCCCCCTGCACACTCCCCCATCTCTCACCCCCGTGTAAGGCATTGCACACCCGAACCAGAGCTGCCACCCCAGCCAAGGCAGAGAAGGGACCCAGCACCGCACTACTGCCGCTGCCGTGCCCCGCTGCAAGCTGTTGCTCAGGTGAGTGCTCCAAAGAACTATTTTTCCCAAAAAACATTTGCTCTTAACCGCCCAGCTCTTTGTCCCTGCTGCCAACTGCACTTTCCCTCCCTCAGACTCCAAGCCCCCCAGCTGTCCTGCCGCCCCTGTTTTTGGTGCGCAGAGGAGGGAGAGGCAGGTGAGTTCCCAAATGGGAGTGCCCACCCTTGTCTCATCCCCAGTAAGAAAAGGGATTGATTTATGCCCCCTCTTCCCTCAGAGCTGGTTCCCCTTGATGTCGGAGGATGAAGACAATACACACCCTGAAAATTCAGCCCCGTTCTGGGTCCGGACCCCCTCACCACCACTGTTTAGAAGGCAGACCCCACCTCGCATCCCCTTGAGGGAGCCAGGCTGCACGTGTGGGGTAGCATGGGATCCCAGGGCAAGGGACATAGCTGAGGGGCATGGCCAGATCCGCCAACGGTCCCGAGTACCACAGTGTCACCGGGCGTCACAGCATCCTTTGGCAGGGCTGCAAACCCCCCCACAAACCCATCAGTGCCGTGGGAACAGGCAGACACTCCCTGCCTTGACCCGGGGGACATGCCCTTGTGCTCCCTCTCCACCACACCACCTCCACAAGCACAGCCCCTGTCTCCACAGCTGGCCACACCCCGCTTCAGACCTCCCCGTGTGCCGCTGCTTGCCCCCCACCAGCTACCGGCTGCAGGGCTACAGGGGTCCAACAGAGCCACGGCACAGGGGATGGCACTTGTCCTGCTGCCCCCGCAGTGCTGCTCCCCGCAGGGCAGGGGATGGGGACTCCAGCCCTAACGCCTGGCTCTTCCCCTGCATGTACTGAGGGCGCAGCAGTGTGGAGGAAGACTCGCTTTATTGGGGTGCCCCTCCCTGTGCTCAATAAAGGCTGTTATGCCCTATGGCTCTTTCTCTGATGTTTCCTTCTGAGGACCTCCCCAGCTCCTCCTCAGTCCACAGCACCAGCGGGTTGGGTTGTGAATATGAGATGGTGAATGTTGACACTCTAGGTTTTTTACTTTGCTGACATCTCCTAAGTGAATCTGCATGCCACCAAAAATGACACCAAAGCATTTATGTGTCAGCGTACATCTGCTGGTCAGGACTTATTTAGTGGGTTAACACCAGCTTTCCATTCCTTGGGTTTACAAGACTGACCACACATGCAGAATGCAGTGAGAACAATTCCTCTACAAAGATGTGTGTCACCTAACTCAGATTTTGGGGGCACTGGAATGTAATGCAGATGCCATGTCTGTCGCCTGATGATGAGGAGTCTGGTCAGCACCTTTGGGTTCAGGCTCACCTTAATACACCAGACTGGTGTATTGTTCCCGGGAGAAGAAAAGCTTCTTGGTGTTGTTTTTATCATTTTCCATCACATTTGCAGAGCCACGTTCCAGACTGTTAGGAATATGAGCATGAGTGAAAAGGCCTGATTTTATTACTGAAGTGATCAAGTACTATTTAAATCGAGACTGGTACTCTAGATGACTGGGCCCAGAGGGGGTCACCAGTGCACAGAGCAGGGGTTCTGCAGAGGGATGTTCCAAGCCCTGCTGCATCTGTCTCAGCTTGCCGGCCTGCACTGGCACAGCTGCTCAGACTGCGTCCAGTGCTGTGCTACTACCAGGGCCCAGCAGCTGCTGTACCAATGGCCCAGAGCCACCATCTTGTGCTGAGGACCCAACGCCGCCATCTTGTGCCTAGCACCCAGAGCCGCCATCTTGTGCCTGGAGACCTGGCCTCAGGGCAGACTCCATCCTGACACAGGGCTGGAGCCACAGCTTCAACAGAAGCAGTGGTGGAGCATTTCCACTCATGCTTCTGCAGTTCTATGGCTGTGTGTGTGGGGCACATAGCCCTTCCAGGCTCCACCACTGTACAGTGGACACAACGCAAGTCCCCACGGGACGCTGCCATCAAGGACAGCTTGTGGCAGCGCAGGGTCCTGCAGGGAGAACCAGGTGCAGGCAACCACATGCACTGCTGCACTGTGCTCTGCTCTTGAGCAGGTAGACAGGCCTCACCTCGTATTGGCAGACCTAATTTCTGTGTGATTAAATGCTTACTGATCCCCTCACAATGCCTTCTCCTGCAGTCTTTCACATGGTGTACAAGGGTTCCACGTGGGTCCCACTGGGCCACAGTGGTTTTGGCATACACAAAAATGCAATAAAAACCTTCTCCAGAGAGCCAGCCAGCTGAGGGCGGATGAACAGTTGCATTAGTGTGTAATTATTGTGCAGTCCTGGCTTCCCTTCTTTTGGCAGTGCAGCATTAATTACAACTGATCTGTAAAACATTGCACATGGATTTTATTTACTGCCTTATTAATGGCATCTGTTATTCCAGCAAATCTCAGCAGTTTGCTCTTGTTCAAGGAAATGACAAAAACCCACTGCACAGAGGGCTGATGCTAACTTACATGCTTTGGCTAGGAAGGAGCTATAGGATGTGGCCAAAACACCACATTTTCACTCGTCTGTGTGCTCTCAATGCGTTGCCCCAGCATCTCAGCCCATAGCAACATGAAGGAGTGAACACAGCTTCGGCCAGCAGATCTGAGGGCTGTGCCTGTGATGGATAACTGGCAGTATCAACCTTCCCAGCCTGCCCACGGCATGACCCAAGAGGCTGCCGGCACTGGGCTGCTGAGCGCCCCCAGACTGCAGGAGAAGCGTGACTCAGGCAGACTCAGGGCTCGCCTTTGTGCTGCAGCTTTCAGCAGAGCACAGGGACTGCTGCTGCAGCCTGATTTGCTGGGAGGCTGCCAGCCGCCCTGTCTTCTCCTCCTCTCTGCAGGCAGCTTGCAGGCAGCTCTGCCCTGTTCTCCACTCACCGCTGTGTCTCGAGCGACGAGATGACCTGCCACAGGGACGTGGCAGGCTGACATCCCCATGGCAGGCATGGAGTGGAGAAGCTGGTGATGCAGGTGGAAGATGCTGTGGGGAAGGTACGGCTTGCGTCTGTGGGGAGCAGGGAGGGGGGCTGGCATGGTCTGCAGGCAGCTTGCAGCGCCTGCATTGCATCCCTGTTCCTGCAAGGTGCTGTGACTATCCTGCTTGGGTGAGGGGTGACCCCAGGGTGAGGGGCTGCGTGCTTCCTGCAGTGTGCAGCCGAGCTGCGGGCAGGCAACCTGCACTCTGCCGTTGTCCCCAGGCCCTGAAGGACACTTTTCTGAGTGCTGCCCTGCGGGTTCCTGGCTGCTCCTCACCTGCAGCAGAGCTGAGTCTGAGGGAAGGGGACCTGAGTGCAGTGCAGCCATTATTCTGCTCCACTGCTCCTTCCTGACACCAGGAAGTCCTCCCAGCCCTTATCGTTCTGGCTGTGATGCAGGGTTCGGCTGGCAGCCAAAATCCTTGTTAAGCTCAGACCTGCTGACCCACTGCTTTGCCACCGCCTTAAAGGAGTGCTGTGCTCACTGTCTAACCGCAGCCCTTTCTGCCCCAGCACTGCCTTCAGCTCACGTGCGTCCTTTTCCTTTGCTGCATTCAGGATGGAGATGTGCAGCACCTCCCCCCTTAGGAACAGGAGAGAGGAGCAGCCATGGCGGTGCGTGGCCGGCACACCAACGTGCTCCCCTCCCAGCTGAACAAAGTGTGCCCTGAGACAGGGGACGACCCCGCCACGCACCCCAGGGAGATGAGCGACTTCGAGGTGGTCCCCAACCTCCAGCAGAGCAGCAGCAGCGTTGGCAAGAGCCAGCGGAAGGCGCATTTCTCCTCTGGCAGCAATGAGAAGGCAAGTTGGAGGTCTGGAGCTGGAATAGGTGGGAGCTGGCCATACATGGTGGGAGAATAGTTGTCCTGGGACACATCGGTGAGGAATCTCAGGCTGGGGGGAGCACTAATAAGGCCCCTAAGTATGCTCAAAGCACCAGCGTCTGGCTCCTGGTGCAAGTTCTGACCCTTTGCAGAAACAATGACCCCTCACTGCTCTTCCTCCTCCCTCAGGAAAATCTCATCTCATGGATTCCTGAAAACATCCGTAAGAAAGAGTGCACGTACTTCGTGGAAAGCTCCCAGACCTCAGACTCTGGGTAAGTCAGACTGTCTGGGGACAAAGCTACCTCACCTTTCTGTTAGGGGAACTGGTACCAAGGGAATTCACGGAGTCCTTTTTGCCTGTGTTCCTTCACCCTGCTCTGTGGCACTGCATGGTCGATAGCCAGCTTCCCAGGCAGTTATCCTTCTGATGCTTGCCATGCAGTCACTTCCATTCATACTTTATCCAGTGCAACCTTCCATTTTCTGTCATAAGCCGTCATAGATGGAAATACCAATGTTTGCTATGTTTTCTGCTAGAAAAAGCCCTTGTTTCTTCATAAGTTCTGAGCTGGAAGTCAGGTTGGGTGGGAGGTGCTGGTGCCTGTGGTGTTTTAATGATGATGCCAGCACCTCCCAGCTAGGCTGAGGCAGGTGAACCACCGGGGCTTTGCCCTTTGGGGTTGGCTCATTTTGCACAGAGCTGGTGGTGTACATTGCAGGAGGGTGGTGTGCGAGTGTGGCTACCTCAGGGAACAGCACCTGGAAGATGCTGCCAAACCTCCCCTCTTCCTGGGGAAGGAATGGGATGCCAGCAGGCACATCCAGGAAATGCCAACAGATGCCTTTGGTGACATCCATTTCACGGGCCTGGGACAGAAGACAGGAAAGGTGATTTGTTTCTCCCCTCTGTGGTACAATGGGAGTCAGTGTTCAGATCTTGCCCGGGAAGTGAAGTGCAAGTATTTCCCTCCTGATGAGAGGAGGTTAGGAAAGCATGGAAATGCTCCAAAGACAGCACTGATTCATGCACAGAAATGTGAATAGGACAACATCCCTCCTCTCTCTGAGTGCTGTACCCGGTCCCTTTCTGAAATAGTAAGACTGGTCTCCATGCTGTGAGGCCCATGCTCCAAGGCATGACTGTTCCCTGTTCAGATACTTAGGTAATCATGGGGATGCAAGCTTCTAGGGATGTGGTATGGAACAGGGTCATGCACTAAGAGCTAGGGCAGAAGCAAGAGACCTGTGCCAGGAAATGGTATGGGAGGCTCCCAGTTCTTTGCTGGGACAGGAGAAAGTCTGGTGGAGTTGCTCCGCTGCTCAGCCCAGTTCTTTCTACCCAAAATACATGTGCTCCCTTTTTACAGTATGTGCGTGTCTCCTCTGACACTCCTCCGCGGGTCATCTATCACCTCATGACACAGCACTGGGGTCTTGATGCACCCAACCTGCTCATCTCGGTCACTGGTGGAGCCAAAAACTTTGTCATGAAGCCAAGACTAAAGAACATCTTCCGGCAAGGGCTAGTCAAAGTGGCCCAGACCACTGGTAAGTCATGCTGCACTGCTCAGAAAGCCTCTCCAGTGCTGGCAGGGCTTGGTGGAAATGGCAGAGAAAATATCTTCTGGGGGATGGAGCATCTTCAAGGACTGGGTGCTCCTGCAGCCATACAGTGGGATGTTAAGAGATTGCTGTGAGCAGGGTCTCTCCATTCCCAAGCCTCTCTCTGACCTTTAGGGGCCTGGATCATCACGGGAGGGTCCCACGCTGGTGTAATGAAACAGGTGGGAGAGGCAGTACGAGACTTTGTCCTGAGCTGCAGCTACAAGGAAGGCGACATTATCACCATTGGCATTGCCACCTGGGGGACTGTGTACAACCGGGAGAGCCTCATCTGCCCTATGGTGAGCCAGGCCAGAAGGGGTGATGGTTCCAGGCTGATGCTTTCTGAAGCCCCTTATGCCCTACCCAGTACCTTGCATAGGTGTTGTGCTTCTCTTGGGAGCAGAGTAGGAAGGCGAGTGGAGCAGAGACAGGAGCGTGGGGCAAGGCTGATATGAAAACTGCAGGGATGGCTGTTCTGCCCCTGCATGCCGTCTTGCTCCCATTCCACATGCTGGTTGATTTGAGCATCTGCTGCTCCCCTTAGCCCCATCAGGCTTTGCCCAGGGTCTCTCCTTCTGTACCTTACAGGGGGGCTTTCCAGCTGAGTACGTACTGGATGAGGAGAACCAGGGCAGCCTCTCGTGCCTGGACAGCAACCACTCCCACTTCATCCTTGTGGACAATGGGACCCATGGGAGGTATGGAGTAGAAATCCCCTTGAGGACCCGGCTGGAGAAGTTCATTTCCAAACAGACCAAGGTGAAAGGAGGTAACAGCAACATATAGCCAGGCCAGAGGCAGGGGAGGGGACGAGGAATAATGGGCCATCTCAGCTGCTCAGGGGGCTCCCTGCAGGAAGGTGACCTGGGCTCTGCTTCCCTACAGGTGTTGCCATCAAAATCCCCATCGTTTGTGTGGTGCTGGAAGGAGGCCCTGGGACACTCGATGTAAGGAACTGCTCCTGGCTCCTCACAGCAGAGCCAAGAGGGGTAGTGGTGGGATGGGCTTGGATTGGGAAAGTCAGAGGACAGAGGGCAGCAGGTCTGCTCCTTGCCTAGGGATCACAGAATCATTAGGGTCAGAAAAGGCCGCTAAGATCAAGTCCAACCCTGATGCATCCCCACCGTGCCCACTAAACCATGCTACTCAGTGCCATATCTCCACAGTTCTTGAACACCTCCAGGGACAGTGACTCCACCATCCTGAGATTTCCTGATGTTGGTGGAAAATGGGAAATGCAGCTGGATAGGAGTATTGTGGTGTTGCAACAATCTCAACAGGGCTGCTGGCTGCTTGGTGATATACTAGGACCAGCTTCCTTGTTTTGTTGCAGACTATCTACAATGCCATCACCAATGGGACCCCCTGTGTGATTGTGGAAGGGTCTGGGCGTGTGGCTGATGTCATTGCACAGGTGGCTGGCCTGCCTGTGTCCAAGATAACCATCAACTTGATCCGCCAGAAGCTGAGTGTGCTTTTCCATGATACCTATGAGCAATTCACCGAGGCCCGGGTGGTGGAGTGGACCAAGAAGGTGAGCCCCTTGCAGGCAGACCTCTCCCTGAGCATGAGGTTTCTGGGGACAGCAAGGCTCCCACTGGGAGCATTTGTTCTGGTAGACCCCAAGAACAGTGTGGCACCAGCCCCAGCTGGGCTGGGAGACAGCATGGTGAGCTGCAGATGACCCAAGGAGAGCCAGGAGCTGCCCCACACAGGAGGAGATGCTGCTGCTGATTGCCTGCCCATGGCTTTCCTTGTAGATCCAAGACATAGTGCGGAGCCGGCAACTTCTGACCATTTTCAGAGAGGGCAAATATGGTCAGCAGGATGTGGATGTGGCCATCCTCCAGGCACTGTTCAAAGGTGTGGAGCTGGGGGCTGCCTGGGGGCATGAAGGAGATGGAGTGGCAGTCACAAGCTTGGCTTTGGAGTCACCAAGGGGCTCCCTAAATGCTGAGCTGACCGGGAGGAGATATTTCTCCCAAAGGACCAGGCCTCCAGGGGGGGCTTCCAGAGGGTAAACAATCCTCTGCTCTAACGTATGTACTTGGCATGCAGCATCCCGAAACCAGGACCACTTTGGTCGTGAGAACTGGGACCACCAGCTGAAGTTAGCCGTGGCCTGGAACAGGGTGGACATTGCTCGGAGTGAGATCTTCACAGACGACTATGAGTGGAAGGTAAGGCAGTACCTGTGCTGCTTGTCTGCTGCATGGCTGTGTGGGAGATACCAGGCTGGGGGCTGAGGCAAAGCTAAGGGACTTTCTCCCATTCCTGACCACAAACAACCAAAGTAGAACTGGGCTCAATTTCCTTCACTGCTTGTAACAATCCTACATAATTTTTCACAAAGGTGGTTGATATTTCATTCAAAACTGGTGTCTTCAAAAGACGATGTACCAACCCAGAGACTCTTGATACCTAGACACCTCTTGGTTGCCCTGCCCTATGGTCTGTGCCAATGCCATCGTGCCATCAAGTGGCTAAAACCATCCCCCATCTGAGCAGAATGCGAGGTGGGGCCATGGAACCCCTCACCTCTGCCTCTGGTCTGCCAGCCCACAGATCTCCACTCCGTGATGGCAGCTGCCCTAATCTCCAACAAGCCGGAGTTTGTGAAGCTATTTGTGGAACAGGGAGTGCGTCTCAAGGAGTTTGTCACTTGGGACACCCTGATTTACCTCTATGACAACATGGCCCCATCCTGCCTGTTCCACAGCAAGCTGCAGAAGATCCTCCTGGAGGAGAAGGAGCACACAGCCAGCTCCAAAATGCCACGAATCCAACTCCATCATGTCTCCCAGGTGCTGCGGGAGCTTCTGGGCCGCTCCACACAACCTCTCTACCCCAAGCCCAAGCACACGGAGCGGCCCCGGCTCTCCATCCCTGTCCCACATATCAAGTTGAATGTACGCATCTTCAGGTTACGTGGTGGCAGGGTTGTGTTCGGGAGGGGGGCACTGGCTGAAGAAACAGCTCTGGAGGTTCCAGTTAGCTCAGTGTCCTTTTGCCCACTCAAAAATCTTACTTAAAGTCCCTTAAAGCTCTTCTCAAGTCATCTGCCTCACTTTTAAGATGCAGCTCGCACTCTCCTACCTGTGCAGCACTGGGTGGTTGTGTGTCTGGTGAGCAGGATCCAGTAGGGTGCATGGGGCAGGCTTCGCACAGCCCCTATAATTATAGTCTTAGAAGGGGAGAGGCTTTTTCAGGATGAGCCCAGCCTTGGCCATTCCTCTCTGCAGCAAAGGCCCTTCCATGCTGGTGGAAGAAGGCACCCAGGGCTCAGGGAGGATTTGTGTTGAGGGGCTGTCTCCTCTAGGCAGTCTCTTGGCAGGCAAACTGGTCTGACTGTTGCATACCTCTCAGGTTCAGGGGTCAAGCCTCCGGTCCCTCTACAAACGCACCTCTGGCCGAGTCACCTTCACCATTGACCCAGTCCGTGACCTGCTCATCTGGGCCGTGGTCCAGAGCCGCAAAGAACTGGCAGAAATCATCTGGGCCCAGGTATTGCAGCCCAAACCCATTAGTCCCAGCTGTAAGGCTCAGCTGAAACCAAACCTCCAAAGCCCAAGAGGCTAGACTGCATGTGGAATCACAAACATCCCATCACCCATGGCTCCCTATTACAAGAGCAGGGCTGTCCCTGTACTCCCAATGGCACTGGGTTACCTTCTGCCCTGCACCCAGAGGGGAGGACAGCATGGCCCTTGCCAAAGCAAGTGGTCCTTCCTGAGCAGCCAGCTTGGGACATGCTCCTTCCCTCCCATGGAAACATCGATGGATGTGTCAGAACTGCCAGGGATTTGTGGGATGAGGCTCAGCATCCACACTCTCTCTGACCTCTTTTGCCCCAGAGCCAGGACTGCATGGTGGCTGCTCTGGCCTGCAGCAAGATCCTGAAGGAGCTGGCCAAGGAGGAGGAAGACACGGACACCACTGACGAAATGCTGGCCCTGGCTGAGCAATATGAGCACAAGGCAATTGGTGAGTAGGAGAGACACCAGCAACCCAGAACACTCTCATGTCCTGTCATGCTGGATGTGTCTAAAGGGTGGTGGGTACGATGGATGGTATAGAGCCATGGTGATGCTCACCTCATGCTGCAAAGCTCTTCTTGGTGCTCCTTTTGCTGAGCAATGGGCTGGCACAGAGCTCAGCCGTATCTCTCTGCTCTCCAGGTGTGTTCACAGAGTGCTATCGCAAAGACGAAGAGAGAGCCCAGAAGCTCCTTGTCCGTGTCTCTGAGGCCTGGGGGAAGACAACTTGTCTGCAGCTAGCACTGGAGGCCAAGAACATGAATTTTGTGTCCCATGGGGGTGTGCAGGTGGGTTCCCAAGGGTGGTGAAATCACTGGGGAAATCACTCATCCCTGATACCCCTGTGGAAGAAGCTCAGGCTCCATTCCCGATGAGCTGGACTTGCGAATCAGCCAGGATGCAGAGGAGGCTCCTCTAGCAGTGCTCCCCTCCCTCCTCACAGGCCTTCCTAACCAAAGTCTGGTGGGGGAAGATGTGTGTGGACAACGGGCTTTGGCGGGTGATCGTGTGCATGCTCTTCTTCCCATTCCTCTACACCAGCTTCATCACATTCAGGTACTTCTTGCAGCTGGGGCACATGCCATATGGAGGCATGTTCTGCTTCAGCTCCCTCCTCCAGCTGACTCATAAACCTCAGACAGCTGAGCCATGCCTCCATCCTCACTGCCCTCAGGGAGAAGAAGATGCAGCCCATGGGCTGCCTGACACGTTTCCGAGCCTTCTTCACAGCACCTGTCGTCATCTTCCACATGAACATCCTCTCTTACTTCACCTTCCTCTTGCTCTTCGCCTACGTCCTGATGGTCGACTTCCAGCCGTCACCGTCCTGGTGGGAGTACCTCATCTACTTCTGGCTCTTCTCCCTGGTGTGCGAAGAGATCCGCCAGGTATGGGGCAGACAGAGCAGGGCTTGGGAGGAGCTGGGAGGGGCCAGGCTGCCAGGGACCCCTCTGGTGCTCCTGGAAGGTCTTGTGCTCCTTCCATGCCCTGGCAGAAAACCCTGTAGGCAGAGGTCCCCTTCAGGTAAGCAGAAGAGTCCAGTGATGGCCAGCAGGTCTCTTCCCCTCTATAAGGCACATGAGTACCCTATAGTGCTTTAACTGGTATTCCATCCCGCTTCTTTTTCCAATAGCTCTTGCATGATCCAGATGGGCTCGGAGTCCTGAAGATGGCTTCCCTGTATTTCAAGGACTTCTGGAACAAGTTGGATGTCGGTGCCATCGTGGTGTTCATCATAGGGCTGACCTGCAGGTGAGTCTCAGTGCTCAGGGCTGAGCTGCAGGCTGCAGTGGGCCCTACACTACTTCCATAACTGTACATCTTTTTAACTCCAATTCCTTCTTCAAAGGACTGAAGATTGTCATAGCCATGTGATTAATCCTGACCGATTTACTGCTGTTTCCTGCCGCTTTTAGGGGATGTGTTTTTCATGCTGCAGCTCTCACTCAGCACTCTGGGGAAGGTCACAGATGTGCAGAAATGCATCACTGTAAAATCAGAAAAAGAACCACGCTGTTGGCACTGAGATATTCCTTTCCTCTGTTCTGTGCCCAGGCTGATTCCATCAACGCTATACCCTGGGCGCATCATACTGTCACTGGCATTTATCATTTTCTGCCTGCGCCTGATGCACATTTTCACCGTCAGCAAGACACTGGGGCCCAAGATCATCATTGTAAAGCGCATGGTGAGGGCTGCCCTGCCCTGCCCTGCCCGCAGGGGATGTGCCACCCATCTCATCCTACCCCGGAGGGCACTGTGCTCCAGGACACAATTTGTCTTCACTGTATCTTTGCAGATGAAGGATGTCTTCTTCTTCCTCTTCCTGCTGGCAGTGTGGGTGGTGTCCTTCGGGGTTGCCAAGCAGGCCATCCTGATTCACAACGAGGAACGCGTGGAATGGCTTTTCCGTGGTGTGGTCTACCACTCCTACTTGACCATCTTTGGGCAGATCCCCTCCTACATTGATGGTAAGGGATGCTGGCCTGTGACTGTGTGGCATAAGCCCGGTGACTCTGTTACAGAGCCACGGGGTGCCACGCTCGTGCAGCCACACAGTTCCTGCACAGGACTTCTCTCCATGCCATAGGGTAAGGCCAGGAGGGAGCAAAGACGAAGTGTAGGGCATGTTCAGAGTGTTGCTACCACTCCAAAGCCAGGGACTGAATCTGCCTAACCACTCAGGACAACCAGTCAAGATGTACAAAGGCACAGGAGCAGGGTACCAGCTGCCAGGAGCTGATCCAGCTCCATGTCACAGCTGTAAATTGCCAGGAGTAAGCAGAGTGCTGAGGACAGAGAGGATGATATGGAGTGGGCTTGGAAACCCTCAGCACACACCGGCTGCTCCAACCCCTGCCATGTTCTTAGTCACCTTGATATCCAAGAGCACAGCATGCTGCTTGAGACACCGAAGGGCTGGCTGCAGTGGAGCAGTGCCATGCTCTCTTGCAGGGGTGAACTTCAACATTGATCAGTGCAGCCCCAATGGGACTGACCCCTACAAGCCCAAGTGCCCAGAGACCAACGAAGACAACAAGGAGCCCATCTTCCCTGAGTGGCTGACGGTCATCTTGCTGTGCCTGTACCTGCTCTTCACCAACATCCTCCTCCTGAACCTCCTCATCGCCATGTTCAAGTGAGTCTGACCTGGAGCCCCGGTCCTGACTGTGAATCACGCTGGCTTTACTCGCAGGCTTGGCCCTGGGCAGGGCAGCAGGCAGACGAGGGGTGCCTCCTTACTCCCCTGCACAGCTGACGCCTGGGCTCTGTCCCCAGCTACACATTTCAGCAGGTCCAGCAGCACACGGACCAGATCTGGAAGTTCCAGCGGCACGACCTCATTGAGGAGTACCACGGCCGCCCACCTGCACCTCCACCCTTCATCCTCCTCAGCCACCTGCAGCTCCTGGTGCGGCGGGGGCTGCTCCGCAGGCCAGCCACGCGCCACAGGCAGCTCAGTGAGGAGCAGCCCGTCCCCTTCCTCGGCTCTCTCCCAGGGAGATGAGGTGTCTGGGGAACTGACAGCCCTGCCGTCCCCTTTCTCCTGCAGAAGAGAAGCTGGAGAAGAACGAAGAAGCCGCCCTCCTCTCCTGGGAGATGTACCTGAAGGAGAACTACCTGCAGCACCAACAGTGTCAGGAGAAGCAGAACACAGAGCAGAAGATCCGAGACATTGCACAGAGGTACCGACGCTCCTCAGACAGGGACGGCCTTCCTGTTCTGGGCAGGAAGGATTTGGGATTGGAGCTGTTGCTGCCCTCCTTGTTATGCGTACAGGGATGCTCGTGGGAATCTGTCTTTTGGAGGTGTAGGCACCCACACAGCATGGGCTGCTGAGCACCTGCAGTGGCTCCTAAGGAGGTTTTTCTCTGCACCATCCTTCCAGAGTCGATGTGCTGGCAGATTTGCTGGACATGGATCGGGTGAAGAGGACGAGTCTGGTGGAGAAGAGATTGGGTGCCCTGGAAGATCAGGTAAGGCAAAAACTGAGCAACTGCTTTGGGAGCGTGGGTTTTTCCAAGTTCATGGGTCAACTGAACCACAAGAGCAAATCTTTCTGAATCAGCTCTCTTTAAAACATTAGAGTTTCCTTGAGAAAACAATAGCCTCAAAGAGAAAAAAGCACGTGGGAAATGGAACGTTGTGGGATGAGCCTCTGTACTGTTCATCCAGCTCTTCTCGAGGGCCTGAGAGGGCCCCCCAGACCCTCACCTGTCCCACGCAGGTCCATCAGAGTGCCAAAGCCCTGAGGTGGATCATGCAGGCACTGCAGAGCAGTGGCTTCAGCTCAGAAGAGGATATGCCGCCCTTGGGTAAGCACAGCCCCAGCAGCACAGCCCAAAGGGATGCCAGGAGCAGAGACACAGCATTAGAGCTAGGCAGTCCCACGGGCCTTGTCATCAGACCCACTGAGGCTCAGCACCTGCCCTGTGAGGCCTTGGTGTCTCTGCCTTGCAGTCTCCAGCAGGACCTCAGAGAAGGAGTTGGACCTGGAGGAGAAGCCTGGAGAGAAGCAGCCCACACACCATGTGCTGGCCCGAAACCTCCTCTACCCAGGGTCCCACACCATGCGCTTCCCCGTGCCAGATGAGAAGGTGCCCTGGGAGGTAGGAGCTCAGGCGGTGGGCCTGGAGGAGGATGGGGGCTGGAGGAGGATGGGAAGTGGGAAAGGGAACAGAGCCATTATTGCGGCGAGAGGGAAAAGTATCATACTTGGGAACTGCTGTTCTCTCCAGCCCTGGGATGAGTGGCTTCTTGAAGACACTGCCAGTGCTCAGTGCTCTGGAGCTGGGTCTCCAATGCACAGAGGGTCCAGGCATGGCCAGAGACGTTTCCCTGGGAAAACACTGTGGCTGTGCTCAGTGAAACAAGACTGGGTTTCATGTGAGGATGTCTGGAGGTGTTCTGAATGGACAGGCACATCTGGGCTGCCAGTGAGGCTGACACAACCATATGCCCTGCAGGTGGATTTCCAGCTCTACGATCCTCCTGCCTATTCAGCTGACCACAGGGACACAGCTGTGCAAGACCCCTTCAGCCCGTGAGTATCTCCTGGGGGGGTCCCTCCCCATCCAGCTTTCTACCTCTGCCCCATCCTCACACATGGCACAGACTGCCCTCACTGCCGGGCTGCCTCCTGTGCCCAGCTCCTTGGAGTCTCTCCTGAAAATCAACTACAACGCCATGGACGGGCTGATCGACAGGCAGAGCTTCCACGGCCTCTACGCTGTGCAGGACGGACTGCCACTGTGAGTGCTCCCACCATGGGGAGGTGGGCGAGGGGGTGTGGGGCAGTGTCTGGGTCATTGATGAAGGTTCTGAAGAGCACCAGTCCCAACCTGTGCCCATGGCAGGGGGTTGGAACTGGATGATCTTTAAGGTCCCTTCCCACCCAACCTATTCTGTGATTCTATGAATTAGGGAGGGTGGTCCAGGGCTTTGGACAGCCTCCAGCCTGCTCACTCTCTCCCACCAGGAATCCCATGGGCAGGACGGGGCTGCGTGGTCGTGGGAGGCTGCACTGCTTTGGGCCCAACCATGCTCTGCATCCAGTTGTGACCCGGTGAGCATGTAGGGATGCCGGGGACAGAATGGAGAAGGGGGCATGAAGCCATTTCAGATCGAGGAGAAGGAGCTGAGCATGGTTTGCAGCATAATATGGGCCTCTCTCACAGCTGGAGAAGGAACCTGGATGGGTCCATTATCAGGAAGAGCCTGAAGAAGATGCTGGAGGTCCTCGTGGCCCAGTATCCCCTGTCAGACGTCTGGGCACTACCTGGGGTAAGAGCCACAGCAGAGCAGCTCCAGCCACATTCTCAAACCCATTGGCAGAGAGCTCCAGGAGCAGCAGCGGGTGATTGAGCACCGCTGAGGGCTTTTGGCAGCAGGAGGAGGGAGAGAGGCCCCGCTGCTGCCAGCTCCCCTCCACCTGAGTCTGGGGCAGCCATGGAATGAGCCATGCTGGTGGCAGCTGAGCTGTGAGAGCTGTTTGGGTGCAGGGCTCACTGGAGCCGGGTGAGACGCTGCCGCTAAAGCTCAAGTGGATCCTGCGTCGGGAGTTCTGGCCTCAGTTCCAAAACCTGCTGAAACAAGGCACCGAGGTATGGGCACACAGAGCTCTTGGTGCTCTCAGAGTGGTGCTTATGGCTCTGCTAATGCAGCAGTACTTCCCTGTGCACAGATACACAAGGGGTACCTCGACGACCCCCGCAACACAGATAACGCCTGGGTTGAGACTGTTGCCATCAGCGTGCACTTTGACAATCAGAATGATGTGGAGATGAAGCGGCTGAATTCGGTAAGAGCCTCTTGCCTCTGCAGCTCCCTGCACTGGCTCTTGGCAGACGTGGGGCAGGTAAGCTCCCCGAGCAAGGCTCCTCTGAGCAGACTGCCAGGCAGTCATCATCCCTGGAGGTGTTCCAGAACCTTGCAGATGAGGGACGTGGTCAGTGGGCATGGTGGGGTGGGCTGGGGTTGGACATGGGGATCTTAGCAGCCTTTTCTAACCGTAGTGATTCTATGAATTCCTTTGGCTCCAGCCCCAGATCTCACTGTCATCAGGAGTAAGCTTCTCCAGCTGTGTGCAGGGGAGGGGGAACACACCCTGCCCATGGGATGGCACCACAGCAGGAGCCCCAGAACCTCAGGGTGGGAGGCTAGCAGTGCTGCTGAGTGCAGCTGGCCTTGCCACAGCACACACGTAATGATCCCCTTCCAGTTCCTCCAGGGCTGCGACCCAGAGCTGTGCATCCGCTGGCAGGTGCTGGACAGGAGGATCCCACTGCACGCCAATCACAAGCAACTCCTGCAGAAAGTCTCCACGCTGTTTGGTGCCTACTACTGAGTTCTCAGGCACAGCCAAAGCTGCTGCAGCCCTGGGCCAAGATCTGGCCACGTGAGGCCATGGGCTGCCATTGGAGGCCAGGCAGCTACCACAGCCACCAGCTCACCCTTAGTCACCCACTATCCGCGTGGGCACTGTGTGTGGGCATGCAGGGCATCCATCAGGCGGTTCTGCTCCCCAGTCTCTGAGCCCCAGGAACCTCAGCACAGCTCCTGGAAGGTTGCTCAGGGTCTCTTGCAAGAAGCTGCCCTGCAAGTTGCTGTGACATCAGTCCTCATATCTTCAGCTGCCTCAGACCCAGTGATGTATTGAGCTGTGATCCAACACTTCTGAAGGTGAGAGCAGCTCTTGGCTCACACACCTATGGCTTTATACCTCCGCACAAGTCCACCCTCTCAAGTTTTTTGTGATCCTATATGTGTATGCTGAGCACTGCATCGTAGCTGATATCCTTTCCTCTGCTAAATGACATCTGCCTGCCCCACCCCCTTGTGCACATGGACAGAAAATGGCATCTTGCTAGAACACACGGGGGTCTGTCCTCTGCAAACACTGGGGCAAGTGGGGACATGAGCAAGGGCACACGTGCATCCATCTCACACATCTCTGCTCACCTTTTCTGCTGCCTGCCATAGACACAGTGAGGCACAGTGGAGATGCTTCCCAGGGCCTCTCAGTAGCTCAGAACAGCCCCATGGAGGTGGATTATGCCTAGGACTGCTTAGGGAGGAATTTCAGCTCCCCACACTCACCCCTCGGAGACACAGACACAGATACAGCCAGGGCTGTTCTCTCCCACTGGTGACCACTGCAGCACAACTGTGGCTTCACCAGTGAGGCACTGGGCTGGGAGAAGGGGGCCAGCTGGTAACGTAGTCAACGCTGCTCAATAAACAGTGTATTGAACAACTCAAGGCTGGCAGCATGTCACTGCTGTTTAAGCACAGCACCCCAATCTTATAGCACAAATCCAACCCACATGCAGATTCACCCACGTTAGGAGCTTTGGGCTTCCTGGTTCCTCCCCGCTCCCATCGCCCCTTACAGAGATACTCAGCAGCTCCTCACCAAGCTCCAGCTCTGAGTCATGCTGCTGTGCCACTCTTTGACCTTAAAAAGCCACCTCCAAATCACTGCTTGGCAAACTCCTTGGAAACGTGACTTGTACCAGCTCATGGACCAGATGGGAAAAGCAAAAGAACTCCAGGTTTTGTTATTTAAACCAGTGATGACTAAGCCAGCCGGGTGTGTGGGGAATCTGACTCACAGCATTTTTAACACTTGGGGTTGATGAGATGGGAATTCATTGCTGCTGCTCCCCAGCAGCTAATCATCACATCCCATTTTGAAGCTGGCTCTGGGATGGAGCAGAAGCTCCCAGGCTGTGCTCAACACTCCATCCTACAGCACCCTGTGTGTGTCCTGGAGGACCCTGACCTGAGCTCCATGCAAGGCATCACTGGCCCCACAGGAGGAGGATATGGTCCTGGGTGCCAATTTCTCAGTTGAGCCCTGCATATAGGAAAAGCCCTTGGGGTTTGCACTGCACTGAGAGCTGAGCTTTTAGAGGCTGATGCGGTCTGGGACCCAGGGAACCCCTCTCAGGTACCTCCTCCTCCCCTAGCTCATCCTGATCTGCAGAAGTTCCCTCCTCCAGGCTTGACCCCTTCTGCCCCTGCCATCCTGCAGCTCCAGGCTCTGCAGTCAGAGCCCCCCAGCCCCTTTGCAGGAGGTCACACTGCTCCTGGAGGGTCCAGGTTTCAGAGTTATGAGCTGGAATGCTCAGGATGCTCTGGGTTTCAGGGCATCAGCATAGGGGGAGGAGGTCCTATCCTCATGCATTCCTTGAAGCCCATGCTGGTCCAGCAGAGCCCAGGGGTGACCAAGGAGCCCTGGGGGGGGGGGGGGCATGGACCAAAGGAAGAGCCCCCGGTGCAAGCAAAGCAGCTCCAGTAGCCACAGCTTGTGGGGGGTGTAGCAGTTTATTTGAGCTCTGGTTAAGCAAAAGATGCCCCCAGATAAAGGCAAGGAAAAGCATCCCCAACCATGTGCAAAGGAGTGCACAACCAGCATCAGACTGGACAGTAGATGCTAGTGATGTGCCAACACACATCTCCAAATCCTCTGAACAAGTGCCAATGTCAGGGTGGCCTGCCCTGCCACCTGCACCATGCTGGCAGTGACACAACACCTGCCTGCCAGCTGCAGCACATATCCATGGCTTTGCACGATGCACACACATTGCTCAGCCTGCAGACACAGCCTGCAGCCAGACACAGAGTGTGGGGCAGCATCAGGCCCATGGGCCCTGGCACACCGTGGCCCCAAGCACTGGGCAACCAGAGTCAGCCTGAAGCCAGCATTTCCCCAACTTCTCATACATCATTTCCTCCCAACACCATGCACCCGATCCAGCGGCACGTTCTCTGCTCAGGCTTCTTCTCCCCTAGCTTTGCACGAGCTCCAGCCACCATAGCAGAGCTCTGGGACCCTTGGCTGGAGATGGCTGACCTGGGAGCTCCCGTCCTTCTGTCCTGTGGCACACACAGCCCCACGGATACTGCAGCTGTGCCCAGGCTCTCAGTGTGCCTCGGTCCGTCCTCACCTCAGTGGCCAGCCCACTCGCATCCTGGCAAGGAAGCTGAGTGTGCCTCAGGCACCTCAGGTGGTTTTCAGCTTGAGCACCTTGGAAAGGGGCTCCTTGGCACTGGAGTAGAGGAGATAGGAGCCCTCTGTGGTGTTAAATGCCTCCCAATCTCTGCAGCCAACAGTGGGAAGGCGGTGAGCTGCCACGAAGCCTTCATAGCCTTGCCACCTGTGTGGGAAGGATAGTCAGCTGGGGGCCTTGCACCTTCTTTCATCATCCCACGGTGGTTTGGGGGTGGGAGATGCCCTTTGTGCCTGGAAGCCTGGCAGAAGTGGGGAGCAGAAGCAGCAGGATCCCCCTGTGCCCATTCTGTGCCCTCTCCGGACCATCCCCTTGCTGTACCCATGTCCCACTACTCCCCCCAGGCACATCCCAACTCCTGGGCTGTGCCAGGTTTGGCAGAGAGCTCGCCCTGCCCCAGCCATGCAGCAGTACCTGTAGATAATGCTGTTAATGGAGAAGGTGAAGCCATCAAAGGAGTTTGCTACCACCAGAAAGTAGTCATCTCCCACTGAGAAGAACTCCCAGTCCAGGGCACTAGGGGATGAAGCAGGCAGAGGTGGGTGAGATGTGCTCAGCCCACACTGAGCTCTTGCACCTGGCCATCCCATCCCCATCTCTTGCTTTTCCAGCTCCACTGGGATCTGCTGCCCAGGACCTGTCTCCCATTGCCCTCCTCCACGTCCCTTTGCACAGGAGGTGAGCATGAACCCTCCAGGAGACCCCTGTGTATTATGGGGTGTTCAGGGGAAGGCCATGGACTGAGCAACACCCCAGCTCCTTGCACAGGTACCTGTAGGTGAGGAGGTCCTGGAATTTGACAAACATCTGGGCAGTGATGTTCAGCTCATAGATGGAGGAATTGATGGCATAGAAGTTAGAGGGCGCTGGGATCCTGCTGTCGTAGCTATGGCTGTTAGCTACAGCCAGGAAGACTCTGTCCCCAATGTGGAAGACCTCCCAGTCAGCAGCCCCAAAAGTCTGTGGAGAAAGAAGCCACCTGAGAAGCTGTCATGGAATGGGCTAGCATATGTGATGCAAGTGCTGGGAAGCAGTGGGACCTGCTGGAGGGGCAGTGGGGAGGTGACCTGCTCTTAAACCCCCCCCCCCCCAAGGAAAAAAGACTCAGAGAATTCAGAGAATCATTAAGGTTGGAAAAGACCTGTAAGATCACCTGTAAGATCTCAGTGCCAACCCACTCCACCACGCACACTGCCCGTGTCCCTTAGTGCCACATCTCCATGACTCTGGAACACCTCTATGGGCGATGACCCCACCACTTTCCAGGGCAGCTGTGCCAGTGCCTCACTGCTCTTTCTGAGAAGTTTTCCCTCATATCTAAACTCCCTTGGTCAGTCCATTGCTGCCTTTCCAGAAGTCTAAGAGGATCAGCCTCTGAAATGATTCCCTGGCTTGTCCCAGCCCAGAGGAAGAATGGAGAAGCAGCATTTGGCGGGTGGATGACCTTACCAGGATAGACTGGAAGAGCTGGAAAGAGCCACTGAGCCAGATGTAGATGTGAGAATAGATGTTTGTGGATGTGCCATTAAACGTGTTGGCCACGGCCAGGAAGGAATAAGGCCCAATAGCAAAAAATTCCCAGTCATAGGCTCCAGAGGTTGGGATTGTCTGGTTGGTTTCAAAGAGCCCCGTGGCCGGGTTCCACCTGTATATCACGCTGTCTATGTTGTGGTTATTCCCTGAAGGAGACAGAGATGTGCAATGAAGAACATCTGGTTTGCAAGAGAAACGAGACCCTGCAAGGAGTCTGACTACACAGTATTTCAGCTCTGGAGGGAGTGAGGGTGGTCCTTAGCCCTGCTTGATGTGCCTGTCCCCCAGAGGGCCCTTCTCTGGTGCGGTGGATCTGATGTCCAGCAACAGACTGGTTTAGGGCCCAGATTGGGCTTGGACTGGCTCTGAGAACAAGGGTTGGGTACCTTCTCTGTGGTTGACTACTGCAAGGAAAGCCTCTCCCTCAATGACAAACGCCTCCCAGTCCCTTGCGCTGTGCGTGGTGATCCTCTGATAGGTGACGAACTTCTCCTTCCTGTGGCTCCACTTGTATATTACAGAGAACTCCTGCCCCCTGTCATTCTGCTCAAAATTAGCCACTGCTAGGAAGATCTGAAAAAGAACAAGGCAGGACACTTCAGTTTTCTCCATTTCAGATGTGGCCCTGAGCAGCCCGCAGGCAGCACAAAGCACCCCAGGGACACAGTGGGGTCTGCAGAGACCCATGGAGATGGGGCAAGGATGAGGTTTTGCTCTCATTGGCCTCCACAGTTGCCCAAGGTTGGGCTGAGGACCAGCACTTTCATGGCAGGTGTGGCAGCAGCAGCCCACCCAAGTGTTCCAGGCAGGGTGACCACGGTGTCTTGGAGCTCAGTGGGGACAAGGATGTGTGGCTGAGTGTGTCACCATGCTGGTGACACTGGCTGGAGGGGGCAGGGGAGGTGGGCATGTGAGGGCCTGAGCCACAAAGTTTCCCATGGGGTAAAGTAGATCAAATTATGAAAATAAGAATCACAGCTATAATAACCAGAGTCATGATAATGGTGCCCTGAAAGAAAACATTTTCCAGGCCAAAAAAACTCCACTGCTTTTGACATGTTGGGCTGCTTCTTCCATGTAAAGCCCAAAAACACACTCAGAATAAGAAGGGATTTGGTTTTCTTCTTTGGAAACAAATGCAGACCCAATCCCTGACCCTGAGCATGGCCCCAGGATCCCTCCAGGTGGCTATGCTCCCTATGGGGGCTGCCAGCTCCCCCCCATTTCCTTTCCTCATGCCCTCACCCAGCGCCACTGCAGGTTTCCCAGCCCTTGGAAGCAGACAGTGCCCTGGAGGAAGCTGGGTGAGGAGAAGCTAATGTTGGGCACCTGATATTTGGTCCAGCCCTGAAATAACCTTTCCAAGCAGCCTCACCTTTTTGCCTATGGTGAAATACTTCCAGGACTGAGCTTGGTAGGTGGGGATGTTCTGGTAGAGTACAAACTTCCCATCGGTCCACTTATAGATGGCTGATCCGGGGGGCTGTGCCGGTTGGCAGTGGCTGCAAACAGTCCAACCCTCGGGATGGTGAAGACCTCAACACCCATTGTCTCAGAGTTGGTCACCAGGTCCTGGTATTCTTCCACGTAGTCCAGCCGCTGCTTGACTGGAAGACCACAAAAAGGGGTCAGGTTCAAACTCAAAAGCCCTGCAGTTGGATTTAAGCGATCCCTGTGGGTCCCTTCTAATTCAGGATAATCTATGAATGACTGGAACCCTTTTTGCAGGGCCTGGTTGCCCCGTGACTTTGTGCAGCAAGGCCACCACAGCTGGAAGGACATGGACTCACTGTTATTGCACACACTGTCGTCTCCGGTTGTGATGAGCACAGAATCACAGAAAGGCTTGGGTTGAAAGGGACCTCAAAGACCACACAGTTCCAATCCTGCTGCAGCACCCCCAGCATGTGTGGCACAGCTCTCGGTGAGCCTGGCTGTCCTGCCCCAAGGTGCTGGCAGGGTGAATCCCAGGCCCTGGAGGAACTCCCCCTGCCCCACAGAGCTGGGTGCTCACAGCATGAGGCTGATCATTACCTTCCAGCACGGAGATCCAGGCACTGCCATCACAGAGGTACAGCCCTCTCCGGGAGGCGTTGAACCAGAACTGTGCCTTCTCCTGCTTGGTGCAGGGTGGACGGGACCCCAGGGTCACCTTCATGTTGGTTCCTGGGCACAGATGGAACAAGGTGGGCACCCTTAAGATGGAGGAAGAACTGGGCATGCCACTCTGATTCTGATGGGCATCGGGGAGCAGGGGGACGGCATCCCGGCACAAAGCCAGAAACCTCGCTGCTCACACCCCCAGGAATCAGCAGTGTGAGCCCATCACTGCCAGGTTACCCAGGGACATCAAACCCCATCTCACCCGCTGGACCCAGTCCCATTCTCTCTGCAGCTGTGCCCACCACCTGCCCCGGTTCCCCCACCCTTCCTTGTCTTCCTAAGCTCAGAGCAGCCCACAGCTTCCTACTGACCATGCGGGTACTTCAGCACCTCGTTGCTCACTGCCTTC
Organism: Meleagris gallopavo; assembly: GCF_905368555.1. NCBI lineage: Eukaryota > Metazoa > Chordata > Aves > Galliformes > Phasianidae > Meleagris > Meleagris gallopavo. Next base: position 4,569,746 of record NC_139414.1, on the reverse strand, counting down.
ACCGGGACATCCTGGAGAACTGCAGGGATGGAGAGCGCTGTGGCTTGATGGTTCAGGGCTGTGCAGATGCGAGGGGTGGCATCGGCTCCTGGCAGCAGGACGAGCTGCCGCAGCAAGCCCTGCAGAACAGGATGGGCAGCATATCCAGTGGGACTGAGGGATGGGAGCTGCGGGAATACATCATCTGAGCTTCCCACCAGAGGCCCATTCGCTTCCTTCTCCACTGGGCTGCATTTTTCAGTTGTGTGTTAGGTACCAAAACCTCTGCCCTCGGGCAATGTAACAGCTGGCAAGGTAGTAGCATTGGCAAGGGCTGTGTGAGCCGCAGGTGACTTTCCCTGCCACCATGTTTCCCAATCACCGGTTAGGACTGGACATAACCCTTCTATCAGTAAGAACGTGCCATCAGCTGGCTCTGTGCTTCCGAGTGCCACCAGCCTAACAGAGGCGTCCCCACAGCCACGTGTGGGGTCCCTGCCCGGGGACCTCCATCCCACAGCCATCCCGATGCCCACCAGGACCCTACCGTGAAGAAGCCTTTCCTCCTCCTCCTGTTGCCCAGGTAGAAGCTGGCTCTCTTCACTGACAGAGAAGCGGGAAACGGCGTCTCGACCACCCTGCGATGGGCAGAGGGCAGCGTCACAGCAGGGTCAGAGGAGAGCCCCGTCTGCTGCATTCCCACAGCCCGACCTACACGTCCTTGGGGAGGCCGCAGTCCACCGACAGCGAGAAGGACTGTCCGGAGACGGCCAGCACCAGCGTGTGCCAGCGGCTGTCGGCCAGCGAGACATTGCGGAAGGTGACGCGGTTCTGCCAGCCGCCGGCGCGCTCCGGGCTCCAGAAGAGGAAGTGCAGCTTGCTGGGCGAGTAGCGCAGCCCCACCAGCACGCCGGGGCTCTCCTCTGCCATCAGCGTGAAGATGTACTCGTTCCTCTGCGGGAGGACACGGCACTGAGGCCGACACGCTCCACGCCCGGCCTCGTGCCCGACGCGGGGCCAGGCCCGCCGGCAGCGCTCACCTTGGTAGGGACGGCGAGCACCCGCAGGGTGACGATGATGGAGAACTCCTCGGGGAAACGGTCGCAGTGCAGGAAGAGGCGCGAGGCGGGGAAGGCCAGGGCGCGGGGCCTCGAGGCGCGGAGCTGGAGGCCGCTCAGCCCCTGCGCCTGCAGCACCCGCACGCCGCGGGCCGGCCCGCTGCTGGGGAGCAGCTCTGCCAGCACGTCCAGCGGGCGCAGCTCTGCGGGAACACGGGCGGGCAGGGTGACAGCGGCCCCAAATGCAGGCTGCCAGCCGGGCACGGGCTCTCCCGGCCCAGCCCTCGCTGCACACACGCACACATGCTTCCCTGGCAGAGCCTAAAAACCTTCATTAAGTAATTATCCCTTTTCCCAGAGGAGAAAACAACATGCGCAGCCCCGGGGCATCATCCAGATGGAAAAACTAGCACCAGGAGACAGAGCTCTGCTTGCACACATCTGGGAAGCAGCAGTCCCTGATGCGAGCCATGGCCCTATGCTCGTCACAATTCCCACTGATGGGCTTTGGGCTCCTACAGCCTGGTCTGCGTGGGCTCGGGGCAGCCAGGCAGGAGGGGCTGTGAGCGAGGCTGGCCAGCACATGTAGATGCTTTCCTGCTCAGCCTACAGTAGAGAAACTGCATTAGCAGATTGGACTCAATGAACTCCAGAGGTCCCTTCCAAACCCTATGATTCTCTGAACTAGAACCAGCTCTGGGGGAAGCACATCCTGCCTTGGGCACCTTGTTTTCAGAAAGGATCAAAATGAAATGCACGTTTCCCACTTCATCCAGCAAAAAGCACAGGCTGAGTTCAGTCCTGGGTTTGCAGAAAGGTTTCACAGCCCCAGGATGAGCCTACAAGTGGGAAGAAGGGCTGGAGCTGGGCTGGAGGCTGTGCCCACATTCAGCAGCCAAGGATGCGACCTCACCAAGGTGGTTTCCTGTTGGAATCAAAGCTGTGAGTCCCACTTTCCCTCCCACATCAGTTGTTGCTACCGATCACAGCTCCCAGTGGTTTGAAAAGCAGCTGGAAGCAGTTTCACCCTAAGACAAGCCATGAGCACACCGAACCTGGGCCCAAGCACTTAAGGAGATGGGACAGAATGTTCCAAGAGATTTTGCCACCGGGAGGATGTAGGATGCATCTTTCACCCAGAGACTCACACCACCTATGCAGCCCAGCTCCGAGCAGAGGCTGATGATTTGCCCTCGTGGGGCTCCCCGTAGAGCGTGCTTCCCAGGGTCTGCCCTGGCAGCACAGGAGTCCTGCAAGATATCCCAGCATCACCAACCTCTGCAGCTCCTGCCCGCACCGCCAGCCCCAGCTCCTACCTGTGCAGTGCTGCCAGCTCCTGCCACCCCTGCCACACGCCCACTGGAGGAGGACAGCCCAGAGCAGCAGCGGGGCCAACATGGGGCTGCCTTGGGGGTGCTCAGCCCTCTGGGTGCTCTTGCATCGTCCGTCGGAGCAGGGCTGAGGGCCGGCTCTCCCTGCCCCTGCGTGGGCACTGCCCGGCTGCAGGCTGTGCTGGGCTGGCCGCGGCACACAGACATTTAAATGGGAAGACGGCGGTGGGAGAGGAGGAGCCCCGTTCCTTCAGAGAGCTTTTATCTTGTGCCCAGCCCTCTGGAAGGCGGCTTTTGGGAGGGATTCTTTTTTTTTTTTTTTTTTTCTTTCACTTCCTTTCAGTTTCAGTGATTCATTTTTCTGAGGTCACATGGAGGAAGGCAGGACATCGGCCCCTGCCCACAGAGGCCAAGGTGAGCACCATGCTTCCCCCAAACGCACCAGGCTTTCGGCAGCAATCCCAGCCTGTACTGGGCAGATCCTCCAGTTTGCTACACCCTGCTCCAAGAGCCAGACCCTACGAGGGACATTTCCCTCCTTTGCAGGTGATGTCTGGTCACTCTGCCCACGCCCGGGGCACAGCTCCCAGCCTAGGGCTGGGCATCGCAGCTGGACCTGCTATGGGGAGGGCAGAGATGTGCCGAGTACCAGTTTAGAAATCCTCGAAGTCACAGCGCTCAAACAGGAGACAGCAGTGGAAAAACTCTCTGCGCACTGCGAGCGCTGCTTGGTTCCTCTTGCCACAAAGCAAGTCACTTCCATCCTCCGAACAATTGAAATTAGCTCCCCCCGCCCCAAAGTTTTCCTGCAAGGCAAACTGCAGAATGAAAAGCTGACGGCCAGCACAAAACGACAAATCATCAAGAAGCAAAGCAGGACTTTTCTGGAGACAAACCACCAAAGGTGCACATGCCAACACAGCCCTCGGCCCGATCCTTACAGTGACCACTGTGCCCCACAGCCCTGCAGTCACCCCACGTGGCAGTGCTGCACACGTGTGTCACGTTAGCATGGCCTGGGGAGCTGGCAGCATGTGGGGACATGCGTCAGCGGCCAGATCTGTACGTGCTGCCTGAACACCAACAGGGAAGGCTTCCCACCTGGGGACTTCTGGGGGGACTGGGGACTTCACTGGCTAAAACACCACTGGCAGCCAAGGAGGACATCAGCAGACTCAAAGTCACAGTTGCTTCTGCATCCTGCAAAAGCAGAGAGATGCAGGAATGTCAAGAGATGGGAGAACAAACCTCACGTGCTGGCCATACAGCTTGAGGTGGAAGCTGGTGAGGAGAGGGACAGCAACAGCCCCAACGGGTTTTCACTGTTCTTCAGCTTGGGAACTTGTAGGTGATGTGCCCTGGGGAACTAACCTGCGTTGCTGAACAAGGGCTTGGGAGCACCTACGCCCATGGCTGCGCTCAGCCCAAGACTTGCTCCTTGTCCCTGCAGCACTAGGAATAGGGCTGCAGAGCTGTTTCTAAGCACACATGCACATTCCTGTGCTCACAAGCAACTGAGAGAGGACAGAATGAGACAAACAGAGGAGATGTCTGCCCAGTTCCTACGGGTTGTAAATAAAACCATGTGGCAGCTCTGAACAAAACGATCCTTGGACTTCTCCCAAAAAAGCTGGGCCATCCCTGGATGAAGAAAGGTTGAGAAGCATGTCTGTGGACAGCACATTTCAAGCAGAGCTCACACGCAGAGAACAGAGCGAGAAGGACGCATGCATCACTGCAGGGGTCCTGCCCACAGCCTAACTGCTCCCTGGGTGCTCGGGAAGGACCCAGGTCCTTCCCAGGGATCATAGAGAAGCCCAGTGAGGATGGAATGCATGGGTTTGCTCCTGGCTGATGCTCCCAGCAAACATGAGAGACAAATCACCACATGGGAGCAGGCAGAAAACCCAGTGCTGGCATCCCCCTTCCTCAGCTCTGCTCTTTCTTCCGAGTCAAGATCCTTTCCCACGTTCCGTGGAGCGGCTGCGGCTCCCCAAGGCCAGCCCGCAGAAATCCCCACGCCAGTAAACCTGTCAGCAGCACCCAGCAACTGCAGCTGCCGTTAACTCCATCCCCACTTAAAAAACTTCATTCCCAGAAATTTTGGAGGGGTTCTGCCAGGAAAGTTTTGGCGAAGGGCCACGTGGATTGCAAAAGGCACCATTTTTAGGAATGCCACTGCAAAATCACAAAGCGCTCCGACTGCATGCATTGCTGCTGGCTCCCAGAAGCAATTCTGGTCCCACCTTCCCAACCTGCTGCAGCACCAGCACTCCACGGGCTTCCAGACAGAGCTAACAGCCTCCTGCCCTACATGGGAAGCTCTCGGTGTTGGCCTTGCAGCAGGCAGCCAATGGGTGACAAATGGATGGAGAAACCAAAGCAGGGAAGTCCCAGGACTTGTGCCCACATGCCCAGGATGTTCTGTGGTTCTGGGATGTTCCCTGATCCTAAATCACACCAGCCCTACCAGTAGCCGGAGATTCTCTAACCCAGGCACCAAACCTGGTCAGAGCCACTCTGCTCTGCTGCTGCAAGAAGATATCCTGCCCTGTGCCATAAAGCAACTCACGGTGCAACTGCACTGCTTTCCCCATAGACAGCTCATGTTATTGTTAGTGATGATTCAGGCTTTGTCAGCTCAAGCTGCCCATGTTTACAGACCAGTGCCGAGGCACTGCCCGACATCCAAACACACTTCTTGGAAGAAGGCTGAGGGCAGCACGGTGCAGGGGCAGCACACTCTGCCCACCCGCACAGCTCCTTCTTTTGCAGCATCCGGGGAGGGAAGGGAACAAAGAAGGAGAACAATTGCTATTGTTTCTGCAGACGTTCTCAGGGCTGGTTCCGCTGCTGCCCAGAGACGCCGGCCACACAGAGGCCCTGCTGTGCTTGGAGCTGCACTGATGGCAGCTTCCATCCCCATCCCAACCTGCTCATGGAGCTTAGCATGGAGCACCATGAACTCAAGGGCTGGGCAAGCTGGCCACCAGGCAGCATTGGTCCTGAGCTGACCCAATAGAGAAACCCTACTGGGCCATCCCCCCAGCAGCCAAGCATCCCCAAGCTATGCAGATTCTGCAGGGCCTCCTGGGGCTTGGCTGTACCCCTAGGTCCAGGAGCCTCCTGCAAGAAACGCCCAGTCCTGGAGAGCCAGAGAGCAGGGCAAGCCTTGCCCCCACATGAGATTTCACCCACCTGAAGTTGTTGTCACGCCAGCCCAAATTTGGGTTGCAATTTGCCAAATTGTTTTGGCATGGGAAAAAAAAAAAAAAACCTGCTTTGGGGCAAGACAGCTAACCTGGCCGTGGGCGGAGAGATTGCCAGCACCCGGCCCAGCATCCAAAAGCGTGGGTGCCCCACACCCCCCGGCATGCTGCATCTTGCAGCCTGCTGCTTTGAACCCACCTCCCACAGCCCCCAGCCTCTCAGCCCACAGGTGCCCGCTTCTGTGCAGCAAGGGGAGGCCGGAGCTCACGCACGGCAGCTACCCTGTAATAACCCACCGTCCGTATCATTACCATTAATTATATATTAACATACCCCATAATCTGTGTTGCTGCTGCAGTTCCATCCCAGGGTGTGAGCTGCTTTCAAAAGCCAGTCACAGTATGGGACTGAGTCAGCACAAATTGTGTCACCTGATTCAGGTAGTGGCGATGGACGCTGAGCGCCTTCATCCTGTTGGTCTGTCAGCCACGGCCTGTACTCAGAGCAACACGATGCAGTGCCCTACAAAGTGGATGGTGCATGGTCAGGAGCCCCAGGAAGAAATACTGCAGGAATTGCTCCTGCAAGCCTGCCCTCATATTAAACTGCTTATGCAAGTAAGAAGTGCTCAGTATTTAGAAGTCTTGTCACATAGTTTACATCTTATAAACAGTTAAATAACAAATACATGCTGAATCTAACACTCCGTTGTGCTCCCCTGATCTCCAGCCGAGGCCACGCTGCAGGTAGCTGTGCCTCTCTGTTCTCACGGAGGCAGAAGACACACAGCATCCTTCCCGAGACACAACACAAGTCAGGGGAAAGCAAGAACCTTCCAGAGATGCAGAGCTCCATCCTGAAGGCAGCACACCGCCTTCCTTCCATTCACATCCAGCCAAAAAAAAAAAAAAAAGCAGGAGAGCACCCTCTTGATTGCTCTGCCCTGGAGCTGCAGCCCTTTCATGTGGTTCCAACGCCTCTCCCGCAGCAGTTTGCACTTTCAAAGAACAGCGTGCATGCACACACACACACAACACAATTACTGAATGGCCTGCATCCCACTGTGTGTGTTCTGACACTGCTCCTTTTGCCAAGAAGAAAAAAAGCACACGCATGTATATGTACCCATACACAAAGGCTCTCAAAAAGACACTGCTTGCATTTTTACAGCTCTGTTGAAGCCTTTATATACAGATAGATAGATAAAAGCCTAAGGCAAATATAACCCACAGAAAGAGTTTTTGTGTCTTTTTTTTAAATCTTTAATACTTTGCTTGCACGCGTAACACCTGTAGCATTCTGACACTCCCCAAGGAATGTATTTTATAGTAACTGTTGCAGGCAGAAAAAAGGCAACGGCTCAGAAAATTATTGCTACTGGCTAGCATTACACACCTTGCTAGCGTGAGTACTCTTTCAAGGAGAGGATTAAGCTTTCAGGGGAGGCTATTGCAGCATCCAAGTGGCAGCTTTACAAGCAGGAAGGCCAGGGTGTTCCCCAGCCACAAAGAACAACTGTCTGTGCATGGAAACTCTCAGTGCAGGCTGTGCTGAGCTCTGCTTGAGAGCTCTGTTTTGGGGGCACTGTCCAATTCCTCCTGAGAATCTCCAACTAATTGTCCTTCTCCAATCTGACATCTGGTATTGGCACACTCAGGATGATACACAGCAGCTCATGATTCACCTGTTGCCATAACAAGACGTTCCTAAGCCCAGAGACTTAGATCATCACAAAACCTTTGTTAGAGGCAAACTGAGTCACATCTGCTGGCTGCCAGATTTTTAGTTTTCTTTGAAATATCAAGTGATTGCCATCACTAGAGACAAGATACTTGCCTGGAAAGACCCAGCATCTGCATCAAGTCTTTCACATCTCTAAAGCATCCCCAGAGTTTTACTTGCATTACCACAACTCTTCCACTCCATTGGCCCACAGTGAAACTGGACTCTTGACCAGCTGTTTACCCATTAAAAACACTTACTGAAATACATTAGCATATACTTATTAAAGGAAAAAACAATCACTTTATTTTCAGAATACAGACTAAATCCCACTGTAAAATAATGAGCAAACACACATGAATAAAACACTCTGCACTTAAAAAGAGCCTCACTTTGCCATGTCTGCCGAGCACAGCGTTTGCTCTGCAGTGCACACAGCTCTCCGACAGCAGCTGAGGTACTTGCAGGAGCTACACTTCATATATTACAACCCCCCAAACCACTCTCATTTTGCATATAAATGCTACATTTTCCTGTATGCCTTGAAATACTAGTTAGGTACAATACTATCTTGTCATCTCTGCTCCCACGCTACGCTGGGTCCACCTTGCACCCTCCCACCAAAGTGACAAGAATTACTTCTACAGGGGTAAGCTCAGCAATACAAACTCTGAATTTAGAGATGAGAAAGGTGGCACCCAGCAATCTACAGCCTGTGAATAAGCAGCATGTGCAGCATGATGTAAATACTGACAAGTTCAACACACACACACACGCATACAATCTCTTCCATAAAGCTTTCTGCACAGTGCAGCTCCTTCCATTCCCAAGCTTCCCCTAGAAAAACAGTCCCTCTCAAATGTAGCTCATTTAAAGGAGCCAACAAAATTTGATTTCACATGCCATCAATTGGCGCTGCTGCTTGTAATAAATTGGAGCAGATTTGGCTTTAAACAAGAGACTCACTTGCAAAGCACAAAGGTCACCGGCGGTTCCTAAGCAGCTTCACAAAGCATTGCAGACGGTCATCTCCTGCCACCAGAAGTGGCCTACAGTGCTCTGCCGTTTTAAACAAGCATCTCACCATCCTCCAGAGAACACAACTGAGGTTGCCCGCGACTCCTACTTGCAGCATTCAGCATAAAGAAGCATTGCAGTCCATTTTACAAAACTCATTGGTGGCAAAGGCTCCTTCACCTGAAAACTGGGTGACCTGGGCTGTGGTGGCGAAGGCCAGCGATGCCTCATTTTCTGAGCGTCCAAATGGCTACAGGAGAGAAGAGCTGACGTAACTGCAGAGATATCTTACATCCCCCATGGAGCAGGAACAACCTCATTGCATTTTCAGGCTGCAGATGACATGCCTAGGGCTGACAGCGAACCCTGTATGTATTTAAAAACTCAGTCTTTACATCTTGCACCTCCAATTGAATGTAAAGTTTATACTGAATGTCTTCAAGGAGCAATAAAGCAATTCTTAAGCTTTCTTCCAAGCAAACCCTAACGCAAAGGCTCAGCACAAATTCACAGTGTGATGCAGGAGTACCAGCCAGTTGCTAGCAATGACCACGTGGATCTTCAAGTTAGGTGGTGCTGAATCACTTCCTATGTTAAACCATTCTGTCTACAACCCTGTTTTATAGCTTCTCTGGTTAACCACTCTTCAAATCAATTCTGACTGCAAATGCTGTCCTTAACTTAGCTGGTATAATAAAACTAATAATTATTTTCTGCCTACTGGTGTTCCCAATGCAACGCTGCCTATACAAATGTAAAGCTAGTTCCTCCAGCAGGTGATCTAACTCAGGGCTGCTCTCCAATAGCAGATTGCAAAGTCTCCAAGCTTTCCATACCGTAAGTGAGGTAGCAAGAAAGAGCCTTTCAAACAGCACTGTTCCCATTATTTTCCCCTGCAATAAATCCCTTTCCCATACAATTTAGTGAGTAAACTAGAGGCTTCTGTGCAGCAGCGGAAGCAGAAAAGAGATGGCAAATAAATAATGAAGGATAAGAACTAGACCATGAGTTTTGCAAAGTTTTCCTTTTTGGTACCAGCACTGAGCACTGCTCTTTTTCAGGTGGAGAGAAATACAAAACATTTCAGTCTTTTTGTGAGCTTAAAGTCCAAGTGACTTCTGCACAATCTGCTTGGCAATTTTATTAAATTGTTCTCTGTCTTCCCGCCACATCTTGGAGGCATCTACATTGGCTCCACTTTCATCGTTTGGCTCTGAAACGAGAGAGATGGAAAGGTCTGTGGACAGGCAGGGGACTAAGCAACATCAGCTCATTTCTTCAGCAACGTCTCTGCCTCTTCCCTGTGGCTCTGGAGAGCCCTGTTGCTCTCCCCTGCTCGACGCCATTAAAGAAGTTATAGTTGTAGCTGCTGGACTCCCTAACAGTTCTCATTTAACTGATCACAAGAGAGCACCGCAGCAAGGTAGGCTTCAGGCAAGAAACAAGTGGCAGAGGAAGACTCCTTCACTTTGCTTTGTGGAGCTGAGCCCCAACATGCCGGCAGAGTACCACTGTGTGTCACCAGCAGTGCTGCCAAAGGTTTGTAAAACTGCACAGGGCTCCCTGCTACATATTTGTTCTGGTTCTGTGGCTTCACAAACACAAAGCCCCACAAAGCAGGCCACCCAAACAGGCTCTGCCCCTCTTCTGGATGGTTTGTTCTATTAAAAAAAAAAACAAACCAAACAACACAAAACTCATCGCAAAATGCTTTCATTTCTGCAATATCTTTCATCTGAGGATTTCAAAGTGCTTTACAAAGTACACTAACACCCTGCAACTCAAACACTTCTTTTTGTAGAGTGGTAAGCTGAGGCATGGAATTTTTCAGGTTCATGGTCAGCATGCAGCAGGACAACTGTCACAGGATCATACAAGCCACTCAAAACATACTCTACTCATTCTTCTTCCCATTCTGGTCCAAATACACAACTCTACGCTACCCTTAAAACCCAGCAGTCAGGATAGATGCACAAGACACTCTGTTTGATAAATTTGGGTTTGCTCTGTTGGCAGATCCAGGGCTGAGAGCTTGCCAGCAGCCTGGAGGAAGATAACAATTGATGTTTTACGCTAATCCCTCTAAAAGCCATGGGGAAAACAGGATCAGAAAACAAGAGAGACCAGATGATTCCCCAGTACAGCAGTCTAGGTAAGGTTGTACAACAAGCCATGTTCCTGGAGGGCACTGGGAGCCCAACGAGGCACTGGTCTCTGGACAGAATCCATCAGCAGGTTGCTATTTTGAAGCTGACAGTCACAGATAAGAATCTTTTGCGTGTTCTTTGATCAGCTTTGCTGCTTCTAAAACCTAAACCTTCATAATTCCAAACCAATTCTTGGGGACACGGTTCTGCCCTTTCAGGCAGTTAACAGCACTGTCCACAACATGCAAAATATCCGTCAGGAAGATGTGCATGAGAAATCCGATCCATAGTTCTTGTAGGATTTAAAGTAAGAAGTTGCACTGTTTTCACCACACTCTGCTTCTCAAGGAGGCTTCCTTTATATCAGAGATGGCAGAATGGGGTACATTTCCCAGGCTGCCAAACAAACAGAAATCAGGGAAACTGGCTGGGGAATAGAGGCCATGGACTCTTATCTAGCATACTGATTTATCTGCCTCATAATCCTTCAGTTGCTAAAGCCAAATCCATTACTGCTTTGTGCAAGAGCAGCTGAACTTCAGGACCCATTACCTGACCATCATCCTGTGCCTGGCTGCTGCTGACCAGAAGGAACACAGTGCAGACATCAGAAAGCTGGAAACCCGTTTACTAATTCAGTCTTCTTTTTTTCCCCCCCAATTATTTTAAGAAAATTGGTTTATTGATAAATAAATATTAGGGCTTTAAGTACTCTGATTGCTGCCAAGTAGCTTAAGTGCAAAAATGCAAGGAGAAGCATTAGCTATGTATCAAGCAGAAGCTACCTGAGCTCCTGCTAATAAAACCCCAGCCCTTACCTGCCAGCATGCTAACGACAGACAAGAGGATCTTTTCCACACTCTGCACAGGACTCCACCGCTCAGCACTGCTCTCATATCCCATGGGATCATCCCCAGGAGCGTGAAGAATAGAGATGCAAACTCTCCCATCCGGGTAAACTGTGCAAGAAGTACAGGGGATTAACTATTACTCTAAGGAAACACTTGGCCCTTCTAGATCTTTCAGGCTTTGCCTACATATGATTGATATCAACCCAGTTTAAAATTTCCTTTTGCAAAAAACCTGAAGACAAAAATCTAACAAAAACTTCTGTTAACCAAATTTACAAATCATCTTCCCCAAGGAAAGCTTGCTGGAAGCACTCAGATCACTTAGCAACCAATGAGAGTTTCCTTGGAACAAGTAAAAGCTGCAGCCTGGTAGAACAAGCCCAGCATTAGCGCACAGCCAGAGCTCCAAGTAGGTCTAGTCCTACTTCAATCTAGTCCTGCTTAAATCACAGGGTAACAGTCATACATCACTGAACGCATGCTGGAGTCCTCCATTGGACCATGACTGTAAAAAAGAATAAAGCAAACTTCTCTGCTGCTTGTGACCTTGAATTTTCATTAACGTGACCTAGCATCATGGAAATGCCCATGTGTAGCTGAGCCAGGCTGCTTGGGCCTCTAACAGCCCACCCCCTCCTGGCTATGCCAGGCTATTTCTGTGACACAACGCAGCTCCTAGCACAGATCTGCAAGCCAAGCCCAGAGCTAGAATCACAGCATACTGCATGGATGCAGATCTGCCCCACCAAGAAGTCTGGGTGAATTAGTCCAGCTGGAGCAACAAAGTGATTTGGCCATGCAGTTTCCATGTGCCAACAGCTGCTGCAGATGTCAGAACTGCAAAGGTGACTTTGAACTGCCTCAGGCACTTGTGCACAGTTCTGTGCTGTCATGTGCAAACAGATGTGCCCCCCACATGAGAACAAAAATAAGGGCTTATCTGTGGATTAAATGGGCAAGAATCTGTGTCAATAGTGCTTCGGGAAGAGAAAAGTAAAGGAACTTCAAGTCAACGCAAAATTCCTTGGAATAAGATAATAAATAAATAGCTTCCCAGCTGAGACTAAGATTTGCATTGTGCAAGTGTCGGAATGCCAGCTGAGAAGGAAACCCTAGGCAGCAGGGCAATGTTTGCTACTTATTGGTCTCAAGTGGCAGAGGCCTAATAGCTTCAAACATGGGTCCAGCTCATCAAATCTGGGTGATGACAACAATCTCATCACAATCCATGCTGATTTGGTAGATGTATTAACAATTGTACAGCAAATACCAGGACTGACTCCAGAAAGTAGCACTCTGGGTTGTAAAAAGGAGCTTTAAGGTTTTTATCAGTCCAAAGGAAAAAGTTGTACTCATTGTTACTTCAATTCCTTCTCCTTAAGTCTCAAGAGAAATAAAGCTGAGATACAGTCAGCTCTAGATTTGCAGCAAAAAGGCCAGCAAAGTCTTGAGTATTGAGGCCTACAGGTGTACCAGCTGCATGGACAGAGCACCCTGGACTTCAGAAAGATCATGCCTTTGTTTAAGGGGAAAAAAAGTCATGCTGCCAACAAAAGCTGCATCCAAACTTTGGTCAATATGAATAAATTTTCACCTGAAACAAAACTACTTAAATACAAACCACAGAGCCATACTGGAAAGAGTCTGTATTGTTTTACTAAATCTTACACTGTGTACAAAATGATTTTGTTTGTTTATCAAGTAGTTACAAGTATTCCTGGAATGATCTTCAAGGCAGTGGAACTGTTGGAATCTACTGGGCAGTTTAACATCATAAGGTATATAAGGACTAATGTGACAAAGAGAGAGATCCTCGCAAAGAGCAGCACTGCTGTGTAGCTGCTCACGCCTACTGAACAGACAGGGAGAGCACCACTCATTCCTAAGTCAGGATGCCTGCTCTCTCTCTGCAGAAGCTGCTTGTTTATGGTGTAAAAGCCCCCCGCTCCCCATGCAGCAGACTCACTGTTTGGATGGAACATCTCACACGTGAACCTCATCTTCGGAGGACTTAGTGGATAGTCAAGTGGGAAACTCAAAATAGCAGGGAAAACCCCGTACTCGAAACAGGTATCTTCAGGACCCCTAGAAAGAGACAAAAAGAGATTCACCTGAGTTACGTATATTTCTTTCACCAGCTTCTTGTCTAATGAGACATCTTAGGTTTGGATTATATCATCTACTCCAGAATACTAAGAGTTAAAACACTCTCATCCCACATCTCATAAACTTAAATCCAAATTTGGGGTTTGGGAGGGAATGGGGGAAAAAAAATAAAAAAAAAAAATCAAAGCTTGCACACTAAATTACTAGGAAGGTCACAACACGGCTTAATTAGCAGGGTGTGTCTGGCTATAATTGGAGTATCTGGCTCCAAGGCATGTTCCAGGATTTGAGTGTCTGCACGTCAAGAGAAGGCAGAGGCAGGTGTGGGACTCCCGTGTCTTTGAAGATGCTGTTAGGCTGCAGAGACAGAGATGTCAAATGCTGTAGCTCAAAAACAGCTTATAAAACCTAGGAGGATTCCAACAGCCAGCATCGAGTGCAACCGCACCATGTTTTGTAAAAATAAAAGTGCAGCCCAGGAACCAAAACTGCCAGATGCAGGACAGCCCCATGCTTTGCAGACTTCAGGCATTTAGCTTTCCCACCCTCAGATAGAGAAGAAATAACTTCATCAAGGCTCCTGCAGAAACGTTTCCTTCTTGTGTTCAGCATCCAGTTCAAAGCACAATCAGGTGAGCATACAGCTATTTTATCCTCTCTACACAAAACATTTTTGGAAGGTAAGCAAAAAAAGTTTACTTGACATGATTTATTCCAACTAGATGAACCCCCTGGAAGTTATAAAACAAACTCCATCTCCCCTGATTGGAAAGATTAGGGAACAGGCTTCGTCTCTTAACATCTCAGCCAAGGAAACCTCCTGGCTTTACTAGACAGCTTTTGAAATGAGGATTCTATTGCCTGGGAAGACCTGGGAAGAAAGATTTAGGAATATATTCGTGCCTGCACCTCCCAATCCACCAATGCAATCTCCATGCCAGAAGGAACAAAAAAATCTCAAAGCCAAATGGTCAAAACCTCCGTCCAATTCAGATTGCATTGGTAATCTACAGAAAAAGAAAAGGGAGGCAGGCAAAACCTAAAGCCCTACAGAGGGCCACTGCTAAACCCTGCAATTCAGAAGGCTTGGCTGACAGATAAACACAAGACCTCAGGTGCTTTAAACCTGAGCACTGACTCGAGGTGAGATTAGAGAAATGCAGCTATGCAGGATGAGCTAAAGCATCTCAACCATGTATGCTCCCTTTCTGTCTTTTCCTTAAATTTAGTCAGGATTCAATATTCACATCTGAGGGTAAACTGAATGCATTTTTTCACAAGTATTTTAATTCCAGCTGCATTTTCAAGGCTTATTGTTGAACTTCTAAGAGTATGTACATACAAGCATTGAAAAGCTGGTGGGTGTCTTCTGTTCTGAGAGCAAACACACAGCCTTAAGGGCTCTTCTGTCAAACAGTTAACCCAACATGCTCCATTTTAGGCCCTGCATTAAGAGAGCACACTGCTTTTGTTTCAGCCATTCATTGCTGCCAGGGTCAACTTCAAAGAAATTATTTAAGTTAATCCAAGACAGCGTTTGCAACTACAAAACACGCTGAAGACCACAACGGTTAAACTTGCTGCTTTCAGTTCTAAAAGGATTATCAGCAGGGCCAGCAAGGCAAAAAACACAGCACTTCTGCAGCCACACCACCTGCTCGGTAGGAATTTCACAGCACATCACATTTTCAGGACCTCTGTGCCTTCTGCAGGGATTTTTCCTGACCTTCTGCCTCCGATAAGGATTTCCCCAAGAAAAGCCCAGACCACAGCAGTGGCATCCTCCCCATTGAGCTAACAGGGCAGCAAACATCCCTTTTTCCCATGGGATGCCCTTCTGCAAGTTTCCTCCAGGCCCTGCACACCCAGACTGCAAGCTGTAGGGAGCTGCCAAGGGCAGCACCAAGCCCAGGAAGGACCCAAGCCATTATTAGTAATTAACATTTACTTCCCCTTAGCCCTCTTCAGTCTCAAGGATCACAAAGCTATTTCTACCTTTCTGTAGTGTAAAAATCAGCATCTAGTCAGCTGCCATAGCACTTCACCTGTGTTACTCTTGGGTGGCCAGGCCAGATGGGGCTTTGGGCAGTATGACCTGATGGGAGGACAGAGGGTTGGAACTGTATGATCTTGAAGTCCCCTTCCAATCTAAGCATTCTGCAGTTCTAGAATCATACAAGGCACTGGAACAACACTGGAACAACCAGAGCAACGTTCAGCTAGGGTCAGAGGGAACTTGTCACCTGCAAGTGAACCAACTGCCTTACATCTGACTCAGCACTGCTGCATGCATTTGTTTCTTTCCTTTCCTGTCTCGTTCCCAGCAGCTATGGCAAAGACATCGATACGAATTCCAGAAGTTAACAAAAAAGTTGTATTATTCCTGCAGTGCCTGTGCTAAACGTAACTATGCTGACACCAGAGCAGAGAAAATCATGCTAGGAGCAATTTCTGTGAGAAAGACATTAATATGAGATTAATATGAGATTAACATGAGATTCTTGATGTTATTTAGGCAAGGGAAAAAAACCCAAGCGTAGTGTCTGCCAAAATAGGAGGGAAAACTGAAGTGATAACGACAATTAATGCCATAACCATGGCTGTTAAGTACATTTGTAAGTGGTTTCTCATTTGTAAAAAGAGGGTGGAAAAAGACCAGACCCCACAGTCATCAGATGCTGAAAAGGGGAATTCCATGCTAGAGGACAAAACTTGGTCTTGAAATGTTAAATTCATGAGCTTGAATAACATAACACAGCCTGTCAGACCTCACGCAGTGTCAAGGTATTGAGCTGATAAACTCCATTGACATGCTGGGGCTATTTATCACCAGGAATGAGGTACCTGGCTGCAAAGGTTTGGTTTTTGTAAATGCTCCAAGTCAGCTACTGTTTGATGCCTTATCAGAAGGGCACACTGAACACCAGGCCGTAAGCTTTCACCATTCAGAAAAATCACCACGCTCTATTTCAACCTACAGCTCTAATCCATAAGCATAAGACCTGTCCTATCATTCAGTCACGTCAGTGCAGAATGTTTATGCTCAGCATTTATCCAGCACTGCTGCTGCAGGCAAGAACATCAGGAATACAAACAGTATTGTTACTAATTATATTAAAAAAAAGCCTTTTAAAACAATCTCTGGGCCAAGCTTCCAAGAAGTCTCTGTAACATCACCCAGCCCCCCTACAGATTGATAGATGGGCAATGTCTTTTCCTCTTAACTCTCTTTTTCTTCAATTTTGTTTGTGATGATGTACTCTAGCTTTCTAGAAAGTCTGTGGAGAGAAGAATATTTTGCTCTCTTTCCATCACTACAGCACTTATCTACGTTTTGCATTTCATCCTTCTCAAATGTAAGTCAGCCTTACTTTAATCACCTCATCTGCACTTCTTTCAGTCCCACAGTCTCACACAGCACATTTCAGATTACAAAACACTCAAGAAGATTATCACAAACATAAACAAGTCATGTAGCTGTACTCAAACATGTTTACCAATAGAGTATTGTAAAGAGATTAAAGTAACCCAACGTGCTTAGGGTAAACTTGTTTCTATTGTACCACAGCTTCAGAATTTAGCAGATCTTAAAATATGATTTTGCTATGACACACACACAATTCAGAAACTAAAAGCACCTCCGCCTCTCATTTAACGCTGACAAAGACCTGGAGCTCAACACTCAGCACTTTAAAGGGCTTTCAAGCCTGCAAGCTGATCCTCTGCTGTTTAAGAATTTATTAAGGGAAACAACAGAAAAAAGCTATTTTCTAGGTAATTACTCAAAAACAGAAGTATTCTGCGTGCCCCCCATGAAAGCCGTCATCAACCACAAAATCTCTGTTACTAGAAAGTAGTGATGGACAGGAATTTCCTTCCACATTCCAAGAGCAATAAATCCTCTGGGGTTTCTAAACACCGAGAGATGTACAGCTTTGTGAGCTGGCAGTAGGTACATCACAAAATGCATGTTTTAGAGAAGTGGTAACTGTCCCACTTACAGAAAGAAGAGTAAGATTCCATGGTTGCCTAAGGTGACAGGTTTTGACTGCAGTCATCTACCTAATTCCATGACTGGTGTTTATCTTCAGGAGACTGAGCTCCCAGGAAGGGCAACCTGTTCATCACAGAATGTCCTGCTGCAACCAGCTCTGTGTCAACCCACAAACAAACAGTGGTAATCCAAATCTCTACCAAGGATTAAAATAACTTAGAGCCTCATGCTTGCAGAAAAGCAGGATCACCCACGCAGCTCGTACAGAATAGGTAATACACTACAGCTTGATAGGAATGGCACTGTTTGTGTGCCAGCTGCTTTTCCACCCTTGGACAACACTCTCCAAGGGGTCATGCACCACGAGGAGCTGTGCTGAAAGCCTGCCCAGTGCCCAGCCCCAAACAGGGACAGCGAACACTGCTCTTACCAAAGAGCACAAGAAATGCAGTGTGGATTAGCCCTACCGACAGGTTATCAGCTGGACTGGAACTTCCTCATCTCATCGTTATGTGTCACGTGTATAAATTATCAGACCTGTTCCTTCCCCTTCAACAGCTTTGTAGAACTTTTATCTTGTAAAAATCACCACGCACCCAAAACTCCCCAAAGCAGGATATGGACAGGATGAGTAAGGCAGTAGAAGCGAGAGAGGACTTGTAAGCTGCTGGGTAAGACCTTGTCTTTTCAAGGTAACTTCAGCTGTGAACAACTGTACCCATCAGCTCAGGAACGGAGGGATGCAGCCTTGGAAGAAGTCTGTCAGCCTCCAAAACACAGCAGAGAGTGATCAGAGCTGCTCACCAGCAGAAGAGTTCTACAAGGAACCACCACACCCAACATCTTCTCAAGAGCAGCTGTTCCATGACATGTAAAGAATTTTAAAAGATTTTTAAAGTGTTGTTTTGCTGTTGTTTTTTTTTGTTTGTTTGTTTTTTAATTTCAATGCTATCTCAGATCAACCCTCTTTCAATTTTCCTACAAAAAATTTGAATAGTAAGTAAGTAAACTAATTTTAGACAATGATTTTTTTTTTCCTCCTACCACTGATGGTACATCTGGCCGTTTTGCTCCCCTTAAAACTTGAGGAAACCTGTCCTGTATTTGCAGTTGAGCAATGTTTGTGTGATCCACAAGCAATTTATGGTTTCCTGCAGTGTTTGTATACACAATATATCCAGTGGAGCCCGAATGATGACTCTTGTAAAATCTGCAAGTTACATGCCAAGAGTTTCTTATGATGACACCTGCATGATAAATCATCACTTAAGCTGCCCCGTCACAATGTTTAAATTCCAAATATAATTCCCAGTTTGAATCAGAAGTTTCCAGCCAGAGATAGGCCAAAGTCAATCTAATGCAAAACTAGGAAGATTTTTTTTTTTTAAATATTCTTGTTCTCCCAGAAAGTACTCATAGAGTACAAGTGCTGCTTTCAGAAAAAGAGGCAATATTGACTCACATAATCAGAGCTTCCCACTCAAAGAAGTTTTCTTCGTTCATAGGACCTAAGAGGAAAAAAAAACATGAAACAATGTTCAGAGCTGCCTGAAAGTAAGGCTCCAACTTCACAGTGCACAAGTTGGTTGGCATCTCACCTGCTACTATGCCTTCTGGTGGGTTCAGGGTCAGTTCTATAAAAGAAAAAGGACAAGGAATGTTAACACAGCCTAAGGAAACCACAGGAGGAATCTTCTGGCTTTGCTTTTCTGGGCAAGGTCTGACATCCAGAAGGTCAATGCAAGACAATTTTCTGAGCAAAATGATTACAGAATCATAGAATGGTTTGGGTTGGAAGGGACCCTAAACACCATCAAGTTCCACTTTCCTGCTGTGAGGGGCTGAACACAGTGCTTCAGGTGGGGCTTCAGGAGGGCAGAGAGGAGAACACCGCCCCCCCAACCTGCTGGCCATGCTGCTTTTAATGCAGCCCAGCATACAGTTGGCCTTCAGGGCTGCAAGCTCGCAGTTCCAAAACAGACCCAAGGGACAGCACATGGACATGGGGCTTCTGACCACAACAGTGAGTGCAACCATCCAGCTAACTCATCATCCACTGAGCAGTCCATCCATCACATCCATATCTCTCTGCTTTAGAGACAAGGACATTGTCTGAGGTCCCGTGCTTTTTCAAGATCTCAAAACTTGTCTCCCCAGTGCAAGAAAACTGGGAAGGAAGGCAAAAAAAATCCCTTTTCACAAGCATGGGGCACTGTGCTACTGGGTATAAGGGTATACACTCAACAAACAGGTTGTACTGCTACAGCCTATTTGCACCAACTTAGACTTCACAGCACGTCCACACAAAACCCAAAACAACACTAAAAGGTGAAGGAGCAGAAGCAAAGAGATAATGACAAGTGCCTCTGCGCTGCAGATCTAAACCATCTCGCCCCATACGGTCTGGGGAGTCCAAGTTGAAAAGAGACCAACAGCACAGCTGTGGATGCACACAGAATGCTCTGACTGACCCACCCTGGCTCTGTATAGGAAATGGATGCAATTCCCAATTCATCAGTGAACTTTTACCAGCGACTCACATCATGCAAACACCAACCACAGAGCACCACATGCATTCTGCGACCTGAAAACAAGCAGCAACGCATCACCAGGGAAGATGAAAAGTCATGAAGTGCTGAATGAGAGGCTTAACCCAATTCCTGCTAGGCTGAAAGCGAGAGCTGTGGGTAACGCTGCACAAACCAGAGCACAGATTTTTGTCTCAAAGTGATGATGGATTCAAAAGCTACTGAGATATGCTGGCAGGAAAGGCAGCAAAACCCTCCGGCTCATCAGATTGCCATCAGCTTCGGCACAGATTCAAGTTCAAAAGAAGAGCAGCAGATGGAGGTCAGTACCAGGGCTGAACACATCCTGAATACGAGAACAGGGACATTACAGAGCAGGTTTTTCCAGCTTGACAGTGGGTCTGCAGCAGCTCTGCTTGTAGATGGTTCCAGGCAGATGGAGGTGTCAAACCTGGGTGCTCCTGGAGCTGTTTGGACCCATACGGGGCTCTTTCTTTAAGAGAAAACAAACAAGACCCCTCATTTCTGCTATTTCCCACAATTTTCCCTAAAAATCCAGGGAGCTCTGATATTTCAGATCCTATGCTGATGGAGCTGGACGTACGGGCTGGCAGCTGTGCTGAGGGGTTCTGTGCAGCTCTCCAAGCAAAGCTGGGTGCTGGGAATCATGAGGCAAAACCCCAGAGCGAGAAACCTGCAAGGTGATGGAAGCTCTCTTCTTCATTTCTCCCTGCTCACCTCTCCCCTTGGACATCAGTCAGAGGTTTCCATCCTGAAGGACCAGGCAAAGCAGAAACTGGGCAGTGAACGGGTGCAGGAGCTTTGATTTGGAGGAGATATTTAGGAAGAAAGGCCTTTTATACATGGATAATCACATCCTACTGTATGGTTTGTCTAGAGCCACTCTGAAGGAAATGGGGTGCACTGCATTCAAGAGCTGCAAAGTACGAGCTGCCAGGAGCTGGCGTGGCAGCAGCTGCTTCAAGTCCCACTGCAGCTTCCAAAATAGAAATCAAAATAGGACAAACACCCAATCAGCAGAGTCCTGCTGGAGGCCTTTGAGAGGCTGGAGGATGAAAGGCAACGTGGCAAAAAGGAGAAAATGGAAATTCAGAAAAGGAATTAAAAAAAAAAAAAAGTTTTTGAAGAGGCAAACAAAGAGGCAAACAATGGAGCAGAGAGGCTCGAGGAAAAGCTGAGGCTGGCAGGTAAGGCACTGGGCATTCACACCCCAGTAAAGCTGCACTGGGGTGTCCCAGGAGCCTGGGTGGCTGCAGGCCCTCTGCCACGCACATATGGCGAGTGCATGTGGGAGCAGCCCATGGCAGGCAGCCCACCAGCTGCCTCAGAACAATGCCTCTCTTCAGCACTGGGAGCAGTTGAAGCTTTGCATCCTCCACAAGGCGTCCCATTCGATTTGCACAGCGTCGTGCTGCACACAGTCAGGGGATTTGCTTCCAAATGCAAACACAATGAAGTCCCAGCTTGCAGCAGAGGAGCTAAGCCTTGTTTTAAAGCTTCGCTTTTAAGCCGAGACCAAACGAAAGGGAAAAGCTGGCACAACCAAAGTGCAGCGCTTCTGCTGGGAACGTGGGACAGATTTGGGTGCACACAGACTCAGCGCATCCGTTTCCATTTCACTGCCCCACCCCTGCTGCTCTGCTTGATGCAGATCTGCCTTATCCAAACCTCCTGGTTTTAACCCTGTGCTGCTCCCAGTGATACCTGCCAGAGTTACAACCCACCGCTCAGTCACCTCTTTGCTTTTCTGTAAGCATAAAACCAAACACTGCACGTCCTGTGCACCTACAGCTTCGACTGAGTGCTTCCCAAGTAACCCATTTTAGATTTAAAACGCACAAGATACCTTCAAGAGCATGCAGCAAGGAAATGATAAAGGCAGAAACAGCAGGTTTCCTTCTCTTAGGTCTCGCAAGCACAAGCTCCTATTGAGAGATCAATTTTAGGCTTTATTACTATTAAATATGCTAAACTGAGATTTTAACAAACATACACACCAGCAGGAATTACATGCTTTTTTATATCTGATTTTTGAAAGCTTTATCTAGTGAGTATAAAAACACTTCAATACGTGAGACAGCAAACAGTCGTCAGCCTCCAAACATGCAAACAAAGCTCTAAATGAGGACAAAAACGAAATGAAGCTTGTTGGTGCTCACAGCCACCTTCCCTTCAGCTCCACCTGGATGGGAAAACATTGCCATTTCACAGCACTTCCCCGAAGGAAGTAATGCTTTTCTGCTCCAACAGATTGAAAGCTCTCACAGCATCAAGCATTTTTCACATACGGTAACAACAAACAGATTTAAACACGCACACACACACACAGAAAATTAACAGTCAAAACTTATTTAAAAAAAAAAAAAAAAAGCAGGAAAGGAAAGAATCTGCAATCTGGTAAACAAAACATAACCGCCAGCAAGGCACCGACTGCCAAACATCTCTATCACAACCAGAAGTACATAAAGGGAAGAGGAGAGAAAGGAGGAAGAAAACTTCAGCAGAGCAGAACAAATTCTGCAAGGCTGCAGGTTGGCAGCCTGCTGGGAAGCACTAGGGAGGGGCTGGGCTGCTTGGTGGTGAAGCTGGACAAGAGCACCCACCAAATACATAACCCCAGCCATGAAGACAGCACAGGGCCATGCAGGCGACCACAGGAACTGAAAGCTCTGCTTTACTTCTGGAATTCAGGTGTGCAGAAGGAGTACTGTGCCCTCAGTCACAGTGCATTATTTTGCCTTTCACAACACTCCATCCGACTACTGTTGGGAAAGTACTAGAGAGAGTAATAAACAAGATGGTATCTCAGGTCACGTCAAGTGCTGTATCAGGACACAGTGCAAAGAAGATTCATGCGATGCCTGCCTGTAGCATTAAGTAACATCCTTTTCAATGTTCTTTAGTTAGTTAGTATCAGTTTTCTCTTAGCAATTCATTCACGTATGGCTTTTTAGTAAGATCATGGAGCTTCTCAATAACAAAGTATCAGAAGTACGCTGGGGACAGAGGGGATTTACACAGGAGAGCAGAAAGGAGCAGAGACCAGTCCTGCCGCGGCTGGTTTTTGGGTCAGCGCTTCGAGATGACGACAGAGAAAGGTAGCGTGTCTAGGACACCATGTCAGCAGGCCAGGGCTGGCTGTCACCATCACATAGGTTAGAGCTCATGCCCTGCAGGATGCCCCACGACCAAGCATGGGGTTTTGTCTGAAAACGTGTACTCAGAAATGCTATTTGGTACAGGCTGAAACCATCCACCAAGGTAAAGTGAGAACCAGCTCCACATCCCGGAAGAGCAAACGGCCTTCATATAGCACAAAGCAGGCGGCCAGCTCTTGCGTCCAGTTCTTACAGCTCAACACCATCCTCCACTCAATAAACAGTGGATTTTCCCCTATCCTGTTGCCTTTTGTTATGTACAAAGCTAGAAAACGAAAGACTAAAACCAACTAAACAAAAAGCAAATTGCCTATCTCTCAAAAGAAAGCCACTTTTGATCAACTCATGAGCACACTTGGAAGCAGGCTGTTTGTTCTGGCAGAACCACCCTGAGAGGGCCCCATCCTTCCAGCATCGGGCACCAGCAGCTCCCGAGGTCGGCAGAGGCTCCCGGCTCCCTCTGGTGGGTGAGAGCAGCAGTGGCTCCCCTGGCCCCGCTGTCTGCTAGCCACAGCTCATCCAACTTTTACGCAAACAAGTCGAGGTCATTCCTCATTAAATTGTATTCAATTGCGTCCACCAGCTGCGCACACCTTCACCTTTTTGAGTCGTTTTGGGTTTTGTGTTAAGATGCCGGTAAGCCGCGCCCGCTGCCACGGAGCTGTGCCGTGCCCACCGCCCTGTGCTGCAGAACCTCTCCCTGCCCCCAGCCGCCCCTCCCCAACGCAGCTCCACGCCGTTCCCTCAGCACGCAGCTCAGCGCTGCCCGTCCGCTCCCTGTGAGGAGCCGCAGCCGCCACGAGGCTCCGCTCGGCTCCCGCGCTCCGGGCCGAACCCACCCCGGTCCCTCAGCACTGCTCGCACACACACCGTGCCCTCAGACCCTCCCCCACCTCCGCACCCCCTGAACCCTCTATCGCAGCCGCTATTCGGAGATCAGCCCCACAGCCCCTCTCGGCCCCAGGCAGCCTCCAGGCACTGAGGCCGCCCCCTCTCGCAAGACCCCCGGCCCCACAGCCCAGCCCTCTCCCCAGCCCGGCGCCCCGCACAGCCCGCAGCACCACGGCCCGGCCCCGCTACTCACGCTTGTACTCAGCCATCAGTCGCTTGAGCGCCGTGCCCGCCATAGCGCGGCCCGCAGCGCCCCGGCCCCGCGCCGCTTCCGGGCGGGCTGGCGGGGAGGAAGAGGGTAGGGGGCGCGCTAGCGCTCCGCCTCTATGGTGCGAGCCGAGTCCTCCCAGCGCCGGCCGCGGGTCGCGCAGGCGCAGTACCACCAACTACTTGTGGGAGGGGCCGAGAGCCGCAGGAAGCGCGAGGCACAAAGCGCGCCCCGCTGCTCCGCTCAGCCAACACCTGATTGATGACACTTCTCGTTTCTGCGTTAAAAAAGTATATTTCAGACAACTTTATCAAATCATGACAAAGCACATGTAAATCTGCAATATTCCAAACTCTGACTCTATACGAAGCATTGCATCTGCACGTACAGACCTCGTGTCGTAGGTTTCCCAGTAACTGTTTGCAACGCACACTTAAATCAGCGTCTTCTTCCTCCTCTTCGGCGTGTTTTATAACAAAACAACAAAACTTGTAAGCTTGCGATCGGCATGAAAATATACTGAATTATTTACAAGGTTAGGATGGAACAGAAGGGCAGGACCGACAGCCAGGAATGCACTCCATGTCCTCAACACGGACGGATATTTAGGCCACAGGTTTAAAGGAAAAAAAGGAAACAGCAGACATACAACGTATATTACTGAATCAGAACTTAAATCAAATGGGCCCAATTTAAGATATAGATATAATCCCTGCAGATACTGTTTTGACTTGCACACGCAGTACGTCAAAGACAACAAGCAATTTTGGTAAATGTCCTCTAAGGTTTCCAAGAATCCCGTGTGATTGGCATGTTCATTTGTTTACTATTTAATAGCAAATCCAAGGACAGATGAGAGCGAGGTGCAACGAGCCTGGAAGGCCTCTGCTCCAAAGGATGGCATGTCTTAGCACAGCCCGCCCGTCTGCTGCTGGAACACATCGATAGTGTCTTCATCTTCCATCTCCAGCTGTGAGGTCGATACAGAGAACACGAATTCACAACCACAAACTTACAGAGTTACACAGGTTTCGACATCTCTATTTCAAACCAGATTCAGAAGCTCGCCCTCTAAAAGCAACCACCCCAGTCATGTGTTTCCTCTGCTCCTCACCTCAGGCCTCATCAATGCAAGAAATCCCCCAAATTCTCAGCACTGATAGTGCTGGCAGCAGCTACAGCATTCAGCTTCAGTCCCGGCTTTAACCAGAAGTGGGACAGAGCTGAAGAGCTCAGCACTTCCTCCAGGTCCTGCCCACAGCAGCACACAGGTGCCAGCATGTTTGGCACCACTGCTCGTGCAGATCTCCCACCCCAGCCAGGACAAAACACACAGGGAAGAAACTGAAGAAGCGTTTTACAGCCATTTGCAGTAAAATCATCTTTCATACCTGTGCAGGTGTGTCTGCTTCATTAATTGGCTGTCCGTCGAATCTGAATCTGATCTGTCTCATAGACAAACCCTGCAAATTTATAGAGTGGTACATGTGAGAAACCATACTCTTAGTTTTGAATCCAAAAAAAAGCATTCACTGATTCACTATCAGAACAGACAACAAAATTAAGATTTACAGAACACAAACGAATGGGAAACTTCATGCCTCTGCTGCTGTACAAACGGAAGGAGCCGAGTTGCTCGATGGATGCTGTGCTGCTGCTGTGGCAGCAAGGGCTCTGCAAGGAGCAATGGTGCTGGGCTGCACCTGGCTCTGACCCACAGCACCGTGCTGCTCTGCAGGGCGTGCACGCGTGTGCGAGGGCCAGCTGCTCCTCATAAGGAGAAATGAGAGGCTTTGCATTCACTCAGCAGCCAACGCTCCCAAAACACGTGCAGAAGCCCCCCGCCCACAGCGCCCGCTCACACCTCACACAACTGCTGGGCGCCCGCTCCCAGACCCGACCTTCCGATGAAAACAAGGACCCACGCCGCGTTTGAGGCACGGGATGGGGCCGAGCCTTCGGCGTGGGGAAGCAGAGAAAGGGCCCCACGTGCACCAGCGAGGCACAGCGATGCCGGCAGCCCGAGCTTCCCCCCTCGGAGCGCCGCGGGCAGGAATGCACACGGCTGGGATGCGGTTGGCCCCGGCGGCCGCGGGGCGATGCGCGCACCTGCCGCTCGCAGTAGGCCTTCATCAGCTTGCTGAGAGGCGTGTGCCGCTTGATCTTGAACTGCACGACGGAGCCATCCTGCCCGGCCACCTTCAGGTTGATGTGGTCGTTCTCTGTCTTCACTCCTTCCTAGGAAAAACCGGACGGGCGGAGATCAGCGTACGGCGAGGCCCGACCCTCCCCCCCGCTCCGCCTGCGACCCGCCCCGCGCCCGCCGAGCCCGCGCCGCGCCGCGCCGAGCCGCGCCGAGCTCACCTTGGGCTTCTCCTCCGACATGGCGGCAGGACGGGCCCGGAGGGTCCGGTAGGGGCGGGGAGGGCCCGGCCCGCGCGCTGCCTCCCGCCTGGCTCCCGCCGCCGCCGCCAACCGCCCGCGAGAGCGCGCGCCGAGCCGCGCCCCCACCGCCCCGCGCCAGCAACGCCGTGCTCCGATTGGCCGCCCGGCCGGTCACGTGAAAAGAGGGTGGGGGGATGAGCGACCGCGCTCAGCGGCTCTAGAAAGTGCGTCACGGAGCGGCGGAAGCGCCGTGAGCGAGGGGCGGGACTCCGAAGGAGGGAGGGGCGAAGCACGGCGGCGCGGGCCCGGTCTTATGGCGCCCCCTCGCGGGCGTACCGCAAACATCACCCCGCGCTCAGGAGCCGTGCCCGGGGCTGCAGGGTCCGCGCTTTTCGCGAGCGCCACGTGTGCCGCCAGCCCCACTTGACTTTGTCACACAACTGCATCTGCGGGTGCTACCGCATGCACGCAGGGCTCCTTTGTACTGCAAATCCACTTCAGCCCACTGTAAGCCCCGATCCTGGGTTCCTCGCAGGACATAAATACATAGCCCTGTGGCCCAACTCTCCTTGCACAGAAGAAACTCAATCCTACCCCTGCCCGCCCTCCCCTGCTCATTGCCACAGTGGCACCCAGGCTCAGCTGACAGCCACACTTGTAGGGAAGCAGAATGAAGCGTTCACACTGGGATAGTAATCAAATCAATTTAATACGTCTTTACCCTACTGCATATGCATCAGAACCCCACCGTATTGCTATCAGCAACAGGCACTGAGCCCAGGAGATGATCAAGAAAGGCACAGAGGTAGAGGGGCTGTGGAGGGATCCTGGATTAGTTGCAAGTGAAGTGTGCATGTAGGCCTGCCCCAGAGGCCCAAGGCAGCTAGAAACCAGCGCTGTGACAGGGTGCTGGTGTGTGGGAACATGCATGCAGCTGGAGACAGCCAGGCCACCCCCGAGTCACTTCCACACAGAGGGAGATGATAGCCTCACGCTGCACGTACCCAGCTTTGCATGAGAAGGAAGACACACTGGGCCACTCAGGACCTCAGCCAGGCACCGTATTGCATTGTGCTGGGCTGCCACCCCCAGCTGGGTTAAGG
This sequence comes from Meleagris gallopavo, assembly GCF_905368555.1. Lineage (NCBI taxonomy): Eukaryota > Metazoa > Chordata > Aves > Galliformes > Phasianidae > Meleagris > Meleagris gallopavo. Next base: position 4,542,037 of record NC_139414.1, on the reverse strand, counting down.
AGGAGTGTGAAGCCCAGCACTATTGCCACCAAGTTTTCAGGCACAGAATGAGGTTTCAGCCTGACCTGGCGCTGATGGCTGGCTGCCTGCAGCAAAAGCCCAGGGCAAACTGAGAACTGGAGTAGGGAATGGGGGAGTCACTGAGCAGGGCTCATGGCAGCACGTTGCACCATAGGGGTCTCCTGGAATGTGACCCAGAGGGAGGTGGGTCCACAAGGAGGATGCCATTCACCAGGTGTGACAGATCCAGAGAGGCTAGTTCTCAAATTTTGCATAAGGGTTCTCCTCCTTGAACAGGCCTGGAAGAAAAGAGAGTCACGAGAGTCACTGAGAACCCCAGGAGCAGCACTCACTGCTCTGGGTGACAATTCTTTGCCAATCATCCTCTGCTCACCCTCCTGTTCTAGAATGTACCAGTGTCCTCCTGGAAGGCTGTGCCCACACCACCCCATCTCTTATGCCTCATGGGATACACATCAAGCAGTGTGTTCAGTCCTGAGCCCCTCACTACAAGGAGGGAGTGTGTCCAGAGGTCAGCAGAGCTGTGAGGGGTCTGAGGCACAAAGTGTGATGGGGAACAGCTGAGGGAACTGGGATGGGTCAGAGGCAGCTCAGGGGAGACCTCATTGCTCTGCAACTCCCTGAGAGGAGGTGGTGGTAGTGAAGTGGGGAAATTGGCCTCTACTCCCAGATTAGTGGGAGTGGGATGAGAGGTGATGGCCTTAAGATGCACCATGGGAGGGTCAGGTTGGATTTTAGGAAAACATTATTCCCAGAAGTAGTGATGAGGCACTGGAAAGGTATGATCTGCACAAGGAGGTGGAGTCACCCACCTGGAGATGTTCAAGAAAAGGATAGATGTCACACTGAGGGACACAGTCTAGAGTAGTCAGATACATGGGTTGATGGTTGGAGTAGATGTCAGTGCTCCTTCCAACTTTAAACGATTCTACAATTCTAAAGCATAGTGCTATTTGCTAGTGCAAGCCACTGTACCGTATTTTCTTCGGATTTCATCATGCCGTGACTTCATCTCTGCTCTTCTGCAAGAAACAAACAGGAAAGAAACCACAAGTCAGTGACCAGCAGAACAGAGCCAAGGAGGAGCAGCTCCAGCTCCCAGCTCCCTCCCAGGCTGGGAAGCTCCATGCCGGCAGCTCTGCTCAGAGACTTCAGGCTGCTGGCCTCCCTACAGCCCCCCTCCCACAGGGGAGGAACTTCAGGGTGGATACACACCATCATCACAAAGCTGCACCCACAGATCCCAGCAGGGATCCTGCTTGCAGTACAGACCCTCATCAGAGGCTGCAGCACCACGCAATTGGCACAGCACTGGGTCAGCAGGCACAGGGCAATGTAACCTCACCTCTCCTCCTGGCGCACTCGCCTGCGCTCCCGCTCCCGGGCGGCTCGTTCATCCTCCTTGTCTGGCCTGGAGCAAAAAAGAGCCCATCAGCCCACACTGACCCACCTCCAGCAGCCCACAGCTGCACCTTAGGGACTCTTTGGGAGAACTGGGAACAGCCCACCGATACTTGCTTTTTGCTCTTTTTCTTACAACAGCAGCAGCAGCAAACAACAAGCATGACGAGGATCATTCCACCCACCACAGACATGGCAATGATCAGGGCTTCAAAATTCACTGCAAGATGCAACAAAACACACTTAGCACACCAGTGTACGATTGCCTGCTGACAACCAGACTGGGAGCATCAGTTGCTGGACTTGAGGCACGCGTGACAGCCTGAGAAAGCAAGACAGACATCATCTACAGGTGTGCTCAGTGTTGGCACCAGCATGAAGGCACTAGGCACGTTACTGCCAACCACAGTGCCTGCATAAAGCAGCCTCAGGGCTCACCCGAGGCAAGGCTGCTAGGCTGGAGGCCAGGTATTGGAAATCAGCAGCAGTAGGCAAGAAACCTAGCCATGCTTTTCACCTCCAACGGGAGTTTCTTCACCAGCAGCAGCCCCAAAATGCACAGCTCTGCAGGGCAAGCCAGGGCTTCACATGACCCTGCCCACACAACACTCTCCTCTGCCCGGTGACGAAGGCCGCAGTCACACACCACAAACACAGCTCACAGCTAATCTCCTGGAGGACTAATCACCCCCAAGGCTCGTTTTGCAAGGTAAGGAATGTGTTCTTCCACAATGAGACCTTTTATGAAGCTACTCACACACAAACTAGTATTTCAGGGTCTTACACAAGGTTCAGAAGAGCACACAGCGGTGCTCACAAAGAGCAGACTCTTCCTCTGGGAGGTGTGGAAGCGGTTCTCACTCCCCCACGGGCAATGAGGACAGCCCGGCCTCCAGAACAACAGCTGGCCACAGTTCAGCTGTGCTGCACCATGGGGACGGGTGATGGAAACTGAGCCCCAGCTCGTTCTCCCACCACCCTGCTCCCCAAAACCCAGGCTTTGTCCATGCACCAGCGTGCCACTGTGGCCCAAAGGAGACACCAAGCAGACAGGTCTCCCTCCACTCACCCCAGCAGACACCCCAGCGTGCGGAGCGGAGTTCGCAGAGATCAGCAGAGGGGAGGATCCTCCGGACAGGGTATGGCACACACCTCCTGCTGCTGGCACACCACAGGCACTGCAGCATGGGAAAGCACAGCATTACTGCCAGCTCCTAAGTACCACAGCTACCCAAAGTGAGCGGCAGCAACCATTCTGTTCTGCAGCAGGTTCATCTCAGCAGGGAATGCGGGTGTGGGGAACGGAGATTTCCATAGCAAACGAAGATGCTGAGAGCGCTTCTCCCGGCTTGCAAGGAAGAATCATTAAATCCTTTGTGTTCATTCTGCCCAGATTTTTAGGGACAGGAAGGCCTTTGAGTACCCCTTGGTACAGAACTGCTGGTACAGAAGATGCCCACCTGTGCCATCACTGCTCCCTCCCAGCCAGACCAGCTGCAGTGCCTTCACTCAGCCAGCTCCAGCCCAAGAATCAGAATCCCTACAGGTGAACGTGAGTATCTTAGGGGTATTTTCCAGCCCTAACCCACCCCACCATGCCCAGCAACCACATCCCTCAGTGCCACATCTCCACAGCTCTGGATCACCTCCAGCGATGGTGACCACCACAACCTCCCTGAGCAGTCATGCCAGCGCTGCCCACAGCCCCCAGGCCAAGTTGCTTGGCTTTGGCCAGAACTTCCTGGCCAAGTCAGCAGTGAGGTCTGTCTCAAGCCCAAACTTCCTGCTTTCAAGGAAGAGTGGTGGAGGAGGTTTGCAGGAGAGCACACAGCCCACAGCTGCCACCCTGGCAGCCTATCCTACCCCCACACACCTGTGGTGTGGCTGCATACATCAGGAACACCAAGAGGAAAGCTAACTGCTCAAGTGGGAAGAGGCCTCTGGAAAGACCCTACCCCGATCTGCTGCATGCAAGGCAACCTGCAGAGCTCAGGGCACTCAACCAGCAAGCATCTGCTTGTCATGCTGGGCAGTCAAGTGCTCCTGCATTCACAGGACTCACCTGAGCACAAGCAGCAGCTCACATTCTTGAGGAGGAGCCCAGCATATTAAATGACTCAAGCAGCACACCATGAGACTCAATCACTTTCTAGCAGCCACTCCCTGAGCACCAATGGGGACTGGTCCTCACGTTACCATGGGCAGATGGGTGGTACCCACAATGTGCTTGGGGTAGGGACAAAGGAGCTCCAACAGGGAAGCAGCTCTTCATACAGCCCCCCAAAGCACACACTATGCTTCTGGACATTAGGGAGAAGTCAGAGTTACTCCAGCTACTTACAGTGACATTCTTCAGGCACTCCTCGCAGCTTCTGTTTGTATACTGCTGACATTCTGTAGAAAGGAGAACAGAATGAGACACCTGAGGAGCTTGTCTGTGTTCTAAGCTCTGTGCTCCTTGGAGCCTGTTTTTGTCCCACGCATTGCAGGGACCTGTGCCCTAGGACATGCTGCCACGCATTAAATGCTGCTCCCAGAGCTGCAGGCATGCCAACAGAGAGCCTGCTGCATCTGCAGTAGCACCCTGGCTCTGGAGACAGCTGCTGCCCCATGCCCTCCAGAAGCCACCTGAGCTACAGCAGATAAGAGCTGATTTCAGGGAGACTCAAAGGCAAGCACTAGCCTGGCCCAAACTGACACAAAGCATCGAGCTGTTGGCTGCTCTGGATAGCTGAGCAGTGCTACAGATGGGCTGTCCAGAGACCTACTGGGCAGGGACAGACTGCATCATCCCCTACCACTGGGTGAGAGGGCAGCTCAGTCAAACAGAACCCAGACAAGGAAGTTGCTGTAAGGAAAAGCAGCAGAGAGGCAGAAAGGAGCAACTGCAGCCCCACAGCAGAGCAGCCCCCCAATAACTGCAGCACGAGGAGCAGTGCTTCACAAAGCCCCAGTCCTGAGGTGCCCCACGTGTGCGAGGAGCAGAGCTGCATGCTCCCCTTGCAGCTGGGAGGAAGCCTCAGCTGCGGCCCAGTGTCAACAGCCGGTCACATGCTCTGCACAGCCCTCCAAACAACCCAGCGATTTATTAACACGGCTCAGATAAGGCTGTTTATGCACCGCGGAGAGGCTGAGATTGCACGCTCCCCACAGCCCTGCAACGCTCTGGGAAGCCGCATCCTCCCCATTTCCCCAGCCAAGGCCGGGAAAGCATCACAGCCGTCGGGCTGCCTCGGCCCGTTTGCTTCCAGGGCGCTTGGAATCCACCCTTTTGCCCCGGGAGGCGATCGGACGGTTTACCACATCACCATCAGCACCGCTCTCCCCGAAGCATTCCCACTCGGGAGCTCCCAGCACTCCCAACCCCACGCCGCCCTCGCGGCTCTGTGGGATCAGCGCAGGACCCCAAACCCCGCGGCTCCAACCCCTTACCACCGCAGCAACCCAGCTCCCAGCAGCGACAGGCGTCATCTCAGCCCTCGACAGCCTCTCGCCGGCCACACGCCCGCTTCCTCCAGCTCACACTTGGCCACATTCTGCTTTCGGCAGCGGAACAGGAGGAAGGCGGCAGTCACGCCGCACCCACGCGCAGCCGCTTCCCGGAGCGGCCCCTACCCGCGACCACCGCCCCGCGGCACCCCCAGGACGGGATCAGCGCAGCCCCCACCCGATCCCCGCGCCGTTCCCCCCCGCTCACCTCCCGCCGCCTCCCGTTGTTGCGCGGCGGCCGCGAGGAGCAGCAGCGGCACCACGAGCGACGCAGCGCACAGCCGCAGCGCGGGCGGCGGGGCCATGGCGGCACCGGCACACGGGGGCGGTGGGGCGGCCGCCGCCTTTCTAGAGCCGTCGAGGCGGGGCGGGACCGACGGGGGCGTGCCGGGGGCGGCCCCGAGCCGCTCGGCACCGGGGCGCGGAGCGCTGCTCGACTCCCACGCGTGGCCGCGGCGGGGCGAGGCGCGTCCCCGCTGCCGCCGTCCGTCCCCTCGGCGCCGGTCCGAGTGCGGTCCCGCCACGCGTGGACGCCGCCGCTCGGGTTTGGTGTCGGCACGGGGAGAAGCGGCGTTCGGGGGCTTTTTCACGGAGTTGGTCGGCTGCGATGGGACAGAGAGGTGTGTTCCAGCGTCCCCCGGTTCGCCCCAAAGACCCCGCTTCGGCTGTCGGGTTGCCGGGTTGGAGCATCACTTGCCACGTTTGTGACGTCGTTCCAGCCCACCAGAAAGCAAAATATGGGGGGAAAAAGCCCAAATTCTATAGCTTGAACACGTGGCATCGTGCCTCTGCGCCGCTGGCTTCGTCACAGAGCTCGTTGCCCGCTCTGAAGGCTCCAGCGATGTGTTCCCGGTGATGGAGTCCCGCTGGCTCGGAGAGGTCTGCCAAACCGCGCAGCAGGCGGAGGTGCAGAGGAGGGGGGATTTGGCAGCTCCGCGGGAGAAACGTGGGGCCCCTCGCATGGAGCTGGCGGGGAACCGCGGCTGTCCCGAGGCACCGAGGCTTCCTCAGGAGGGAGTGGTGCTCGACGCTGGATGGCAGCGGTGCCACCCGTGTGCCTTCCAGTGCCACCTGCGTCCCCCCTGCACCACCCGCGTCCTCTCCAGTGCCACCTCTGTGCCCTCCAATGTCACCGTATCTCCTCCCGTGCCACCCCTTTGCCCTCCGGTGCCATCACTGAGGGTCAGACACTGCACATCCCCTTTTGGGGAGCCCCGAAAGCAACCGGGAGGGGAGCAGCTCCCGTCCTGCTGTGTGCCAGCGGGGCCTTCCTGTGCACTCTCCTTATTTGTCGATGAAGGGTATTTTCGCCCAGCTTAAGATGGCCTCAAGTGGTTTCCAAGGCAACAGTGCTAAAGTCATCACTGCCATGGAAACCCTCTCTTTGGCATAATATAAATATTTTCCTTGTGGAGGGAGGCTGGATGAGTGGGCGATGTGCTATTTTCTAGCGCTCGCTGGCTGCAGCAGGACAATCTCCAGGAGATGGGGGGGCCAGGGAGGATAAAATTAGCTCAGCACGGCGGCCGGCGATGGAGAGGGAGGCTGCCAGCGTTGCGCTGGGGCTCTTGTGTCTCAAAAAGGGTTACTTTGCAAAGAGAGAAAGGAAAAATATGTCTGAGAGGGCAGAAGCCACTGCATCCATCATCAGGGCCATGTGGGAGCTGGGCTTTCCTGACAGAGATGCTGCTCCCATCCCACCGTTCCCATCCCTCTATCCCCATCCTACAGCTCCCATCCCGCTGCCCCCATCCCATCAATCCCATCTCAAAGCTCCCATCCCACAGCTCCCATCCCACTGTTCCTATTCCACTGCTCTCATCCCACTGCCCATGGGGCTGAGCTCAGGCAGACCCCATTGCTCACTTTGGCACTGCCCTACAGTGCTGCCCTGCTGGAAAAAGACCAAATCCCACAAACAGGCAATATGTCTCAGCTTCTCACTGGATCCCAGATAAAACCCCAAGGATCTGCAGGCTAAATATAGCCTGAGCCCCTGTAAATTAAACAAAAGCTTTTTGCCAGGCTCACAGAAAGCTGGTTCCAGTGTTGGTTTTCTCTATGTAAGGTATAACTCCAGCAGTATCTGTTATTGTTAGCTGGAGCTCCCCGTGCTGCCGGCCCCCCTGGCATGGCTGTTTGGGAACCTGCATCACTTAGGGCTCAGCTTCTCCCTCCCAGCTGCTGCTCCTGCCTGACCCCCCACCCTGCAGTGATCCTCAGCCCCTCCTGCCCCAGCACCATCCTGCTTGTGCATCCCAGGTCCTCCGTTTGCACACACACCGCTGCCCGCCTGCTTTCAGTGAACTCAACAGAAAAAAGTCATCCCGAGCCTGCCATGGCTATATTTAGTTGGAACTTTTCTGTCCAGGATTCAGACTCTATTTGGAAACCTTGTGTCTTGGCTCACCGCCAAGCATCCTGGTTTTATACAGTAATCCCTCAGCATATGGCAAATGGTTCTCATCTCCTCACGGCTGCGGCACGGCCCAGCAGTGCGACGGCACAGCTCTGAGCTGAAAGCGAGATGGGCTGTGGTTGTGGCCCTGCATCCCTAGACTAGAAGCTCTTGGAATAGGAATATCCTCCTTATGTTGCTTTCAAGCACCATCAGAGCTGCCCGGACCCCACAGTTTCCCAGAGCTCCGATGGATGCTGGGCTGTGCATCACAGCACCCATACATTTCTCCATAGGTTGGTTTGGGTGAATCAGGGTTTAGCACAACCCTGTGTATGCACAGGGCTTGGTGCAGCCCCTCCATCTCCACCTGTTTGTGAGGAACTCCCTCTGCAGCTTTGCAGCACTGCAACCCTCATGCGAAAAGCAAAGCGAGAACGTGGCCTGGGAGTCCCCCAAAACTTTCAACACTTTCTAATCAGCCCTAGGAGTGCTGGGGAGGCAGGAGCTGAGGGTTTGTCAGGAGGATTTCAGCCCCATGAGTTCGGCACTCAGCAAAGGTTCCAGCTCTGCACATAACTCTGTGCATGCGTAAGTGTATTACAGCATCTCTCTTGGAAACCCTCAGCACTGATATTCCAGCCCATGGAAAGCAAAACCAGAGGTTCCCAATGATGTGCGCGTTTCTCTTCTTATGAGACACGGGAAGGGATGGAGCCAGCTGGGAAAGGTGATCCCATGGCTATTTATACAGCGCTTCAAAACGGTTTAGCTTCAGGACGGGAATGATGATGTATAACAAAACTATCCGCTCCAGAACCTCCAGACCTAAATCCCACACTATTATTTTAATGCAGCAGGTTAAAGGATCTGATAGAGTGTGTACTCGAAGTGATGCTTCATCTCACTCCTTGCGGCCCGCAGTGGGAGCAGCTGGGAGGTGCTGCTGGGTGCCAGGTACCTGTGGGATGTGTGGGCTTTGGGAGCCCGGGGGGTGGAGTGAGAGTCCCGCAACGCCCCAGCACTGCTGGAGCCCATCCAAGCTGTATGGCTTTGCTGAGACACCCATGAGTGTGCTCCCTACAGCGCTGTGATTCATCCGCAGCCACTCGATTCAGCTGTAGCCTTTCATCTGCCGAGAATGTGGCATTTTCTTAAATCACATGGGCTTTTTGTGATGCTATTACACACCTACGGGTCCAGCTGTTCCATCCTGGACATTTTTTGGATGGTGCCATCCTGTCTGAAAGGCACCAGGTTCTCACACAGCTCGGGTCCTGCAGCATAGGGTGGCACTGGGTCACGCCACAGCCCAGCAGCAGCCCAGGGCTGTGGGCTGTCTGCAAGCAGCAGCGCCGTGAGTGCTGAGCCCTGCCTGCAGGCTGTGCGCATCCACGCATCCCACAGGGTGGGATCATTTCACATCTATTTGCCACGGCTTCTCTCCATCTCAGCCAGCCAGCCTGCGAGTCGCAGCTCATGGTGCCAAACGCCGCCCCGCCGTGTTTATTAACGATGATTGTAAAAACTTGGCAAACGCTTCTGCCAGCAGGTCTGCAGAAACCCCGCCGGATGCAGTGCCTCCGAGCAGATGGGGCTGGTTAGGAGGTGTCACGCTGCTAACAGCACCGCGCAGCCCTGCGCTCGCAGCGCGCTCCGAGCCAGCAACGAGCTGAGCTGACAGCACGGGGAGAGCAGCTCTGAGTGCCCGGCCGGGCAGCACCTCCTCCTTCCCTCTTCTCACCGGCTGCAACTTCTCCTCCAGCCCACCGTGCCCGAAATCGTGCACATCACCACTGCTGTGCTCAGCGGGCACTGCTTTGTGGTTTCCCCATCACTTCTTCCATTTGCTCTGTCCTCCACCGCCAAAAACCTCCCCGAGGTGCCCAGGGGCGTTCAATGAATGCTCACTGACGACATCAGCTGTTCAAGGCTGCACAGGTGCACAGGGAACCTCTGTCTCCAAGCAGCCTCCACGACTGTTTTTCCATATATTTTGGTGAGAGTGTGATTTTCTAACTATGCTGGGTTAAAATAACTGCTGGGAACTGTCACCCACAGCACCATTTTCTAAACGTTTCAGTAGTGTCGTATCACATCAGTGTTAGGTGAGACAGGCACAGCGGGGCTGCATGGAAGCATCCCTCTCTGCTTTGTCAAGATGTAATTCCAGGGAATTCCATGACTGGGATACGGGTGGAAATCCTTAGCAAAATATCCCCCTTTGCACACAGCTGTCCCCTTCTGAAAGCTATGCATTGTTGTCTTCTGCAGAGGGCTCAGGGTTGCTTGCCCACCCCAGCACCCAGGTGAAAAAGCTGCACTTCATCCCTGCTTCACCCACACCATCCTCCCGCAGCAGCCAGCTCCTGGCTGCATGGGAGAGCTCAACAAAGCGGCCGGCTCAGGAACACTCCAGCACCATGCCCGAGGGACACCCCTCCCCACAGCATTTTCTAATTTGAGGCAGATCTGTCACTCCCCATGCCGCACGCCGCGTCTCGCTGTGAGTTAATATAAAGCTGCGACCACCCGCGGGCAGAGCAGGAGAGCGCGTCCTTCTCACGGCCATGGAGAGCAAAAGTGCAAAAAAAAAAAAAAAAAAAAAAAAAAAAAACCAGCCTGGAAGTTTCTCCCATGGGTTTTTCCCTTTGAAATCTGACATCTTTCCTCTCTCAGTGAGGAATACACTGGGGAGGCAGGAGGCAGCCCGCTTGTCTCTGCGCTGCGGGACGGGCTCGTTTTGTTGAATCTCCTCCGGGCTGCCTGTTCCTCAGTGCCACAATGGGCTCTGCAGTTCCCATCTCCATCATATATCTAGTAAAATAATGGGGTTGTAATGGCTGGGGATCCCCTCATGCCCGTGTGGCAGCACACAGCAGGGAATGCAATAGAGCAGAGCTGTGGCAGAGCCAATGAAGCACGAGACAAGGCAGCACCAGGCTGGCAGGCTCACCCAGTGCAAGCCATCCTTCAGGTGGCCCTTGAGATTGGCCTTCCAACATCTCCCCCTGTATCTCATTTTCTGAATGTGAAGATCCAGGAGCTGCCAGCAAGCACTGATGCTTTCCATGAGCTCTTTGGGGTGAAAAACGCTCGGTGCAAATCCCTGGCATGCAATGATCTTTCCAGAGAGCCTGGTCCTGTTCTGTAGCTGGGCTGCCCCTCAGAGAGCCCTGGGGCATCGATAACCCCAAAACAGGCACCTTCCAGCTCCATGGAGAAGTTTGCCATCGCTTTCTGGGCTGAGATCCGAGCCCCGTGGGCAGCTGGGCCCTGCTGGGGGGAGCAGCAGAAGAAAACAAATTGTCAGGCGTCAGAGCAGGGAATTGTCGGTGACTCAGGTTTAAGAAGGAGAATTTTTGCCAAGCAAAATGTGATGGCTTTTTTGGACGGAGCTAGAAGATGGGACTGCAGCTCTGATCAATGCAGTTCTCAGGCTGCTGCTTGCGTCAATCTGGAGGGAGAGGCTCTGTGTGACCGTGGTGTCGGTGCGGGGGTGCCCATATAGGGGGCACACAGGCTGTTCTTTCCCTCGGGCATGGCAGGACGGGGGCTGGCAGCCGTGCTTTGTCTCATCTGCCCACATTTGCCACCCTGAGGTTCTTTTTCATGAAGGGAATGTAGGGAGAAGCCACTGCCCCAGCCCTTGAGGAAGGCAGCAGTGAGCAGAGAGAAATCACCAGTGGGCTCCTGAATAATCATAATTTTATCTTTCTACCATTTTAATTTACTAATTAATCCTTGGAAGGAACATCTACTTGGATGCAGGGAAAGAATGGAACTCCTCCATCTGCGTGTGCTCGGCGTCTCACCAGCAGCCCAGGCAAAGCCTCAGCAGCACGGTGAAGGCAGCGTGGTGTAGCAGCCGGCCCGCTGGGTTTTGTTCTGCAAACCGCAAAGGGCTCCAGGCAGAGCCGTTCCCAACCCCCGGCAACGTCTCGAGAGCTCCCTTGTCCTGGAGAGCCCTGGGCTCTGCTGGAGGAGTGCAGACGGAAGGGGACCGCGCATCCCATGGGCATCGCTCTGCAAAAAGCTTCACCCGCTGCGTGGATTTAGGTAATTTTAGGGGAAAGAGGGGCTGGAGCATCGCAGCCCCGGGCCCCGGGCACACAGCTGGAGCATCGTAGAGGTGACACGCAGGACGCAGCCATGCCGTCCGTTCTGCCCCTCTCTGCCCGTTTCTCTCAAGAAAGTTCAGTCCCGGATGCCAGTCCCCTTCTGCTTTTTTCCAAGTCGGAGAGCTACGTGCACGTATGGCGTCTTTAATTAGTATCAATAGAGAGAAACATAAATAAGAGACATGCCTGAAATAGTGTCACCCCCGAGCAGGCAGGCGGCCGCGTCATGGAAAGAAAATAAAAATGCTTTTTATCTCTTTTGGGCCTTTTCTGTTTGTTTGTTTGCTTGTTCCGCTCCGCAGGAAGCAGCACCCCGGAGCTGCGGGGCGCCGGGCACCGCGCTCACCCGGCCCGCGGCTCCGCACCCTCCCGCTGCCGGCGGCGGGGGCGGCTCGGCGGGGCGCTGCCCGGTGCCCGGGGCGGGGGCGAGGCGGGGGGGGCTCCTCCCGGTACCCGCCTCCCGCCGGTGCCGGCCCCGCGCCCGCGGCCAGGCTCCACCTTCCGAAGGGGCCGCGGAGCTGTCAGGCTGCAGCGCCGGGTCCGCGTTCGGGAGCTCCGCCGATTGCTCCTCCTCCGCCGCCGGTCCCGCGGATGGCCCCGAGCGCCCGCCGCCGCCTCGCCTCCCCGTAAGGGACCCGAGGGGTACGGGCTGTGGGGGGCGGGAGCCGCTCGGCCGAAAGGAAAGCTTTGGGTAGGGATGGAGAGCGAGCGTGGGAAAAGCCCGAGCCCTCGGGAGCGGCCGGCACCAACTTTGCGGCGCTGCCCCCGGCCCCGCAGCGGGGCTCCGGTTGTGCGGGGGGGGGGCTCCGAGCAGCCCGTGCCCCCCCTCCTCCGCGGCCGGCCCCGACCCCGTCCCGGGGCTCGGGTTTGGGTTCGGAGAGCTTCGGGAGCGCGGGGCGGGCGGGGAGGAGCCGCGCTGCTTCGGGCATCGCTGGCGACGGGAACCGCGGGCGCCGGGGCCGGGGCTCTAACCCGGGGAAAAGGTGCACGGGGAGGTGGCGGGGACGGGGCAGCGGCTCGTTTTCCCCCGGGGCTGAGAACATGGCTGCCAGCGAGCCCTGAGCACAGCCTGCTAATGCCCGCGGAGGCTGCGTGCCGCGCTGCCCTCACTGCTGTCTGAACGTGCGTCGGGTCTCAGCTCGGTACCAACCTGCGCGCTCCGATGCTGGCAGAGCCGCGCTGCCGCTCCCGGGCAGCCCTTCCGGCGGGCGAACGGCGCCGGGGCTGCCGCTGCGCGGGGCAGGAGGTGCGGGAGGAGGCCGTCTGGAACTTGTTGTTCGGGTTGTTAGCGGGGATGGAAGGGGAGAAGGGCAACCTCAAAGCTGCGGGGAAACAGCGCCGTCCCACTCAAGGTGCAGCTGACCCTGGGGACTGGCTGCTGCGGGGTTCCTGGGGCTGTCCCGCTCTCGTGGCTTCGTGCGTGCAGGATGCTGCTGCCTCGGGCTGGGGCTCTTCCACCAGACGGGCTCTGCGGTGGTGTATGAGCAGAGATCCAGGCTGCACTGAGAGAATATCTGGGGGAAAAATTGATGGCAATGAGAGAGCGGCGGCAGGTGTCTGCCCCTCCGAACGCAGTGCTCAGCGAGGGCGAAGCATCTCTTGGCAAAGTGCTGCTCTCTGTCCCTGCCCACGGGTGTGAGGGGCTTTGGGTCGGTGCACCCGTGCACATCCCCTCAGTGCTGCGGGGTGCTGGGATCCAAAGGGAGCTCTGGTGCCTGCAGAAAGCGCGTTGAGGTTGACTCAGTCTGGGTTTGTTTGCTGCAGTGGGACAGGAGGGATTTCCACCCAATTTAATGCCAGAGGGGCCTCTCAGCTGGATGTCGCAGGAGCAGGCAGACCCTTAGGGAAGGTGGGGGCACTCAGACTGAAGGTCCTGCTTTGGGACTGGTGGGACACAGCCACCACCTCCTGTTGGGCCCCACGGGGCATCCAGAGGGCAGGCGAGGTGCTGGGACTGCTGGAAAACCCTCTCCTCGTTCTTTGTACTGCTGGGAGGAGAGCTATTTTTAGGAAGAGGCAAGTTTGATTTAATATCGTGTAATTTGCTGCTGACAATTCAGAGGCCGTCCAAATGAGCAGCAGCTGGATTCCCGAGGAGGTTTTTTCCTTCCCTCCCTAAGACCCGAGGCTGACATGCCAGAAGTGGCATTTGCTGTTCTACAGATTGATGGGGGAAAGCCTCTAGGAGCGGCCCAATCAGGGCCATGTCCTGCCCCACTATCTCTGAGTATGGGGACAGATAGAGGGAGCTGGGAACCACAGCCAGCCCCCCCTGCGCCTTTCCTTCTGCAAGCTGAACTGGCTCCAGGCTCCTAGTATAGGTTTAAGATAAAAAACAGTTTCTGGCCCAACTAAGCAGCTCGTTTGCCTGGAAACAGAAAGCACTTGTGGGGGGGTTTCAGACAGAGCCTCTGGAGTACCCAGAGACAAGCTCTGCATCCTGCAGGGGTTTGGACACAGCTCTCCCACTTGCGCCTCCACTGCACCACCCCCAGCGCTCCAGTAATTCCTGCTGCAGGGTTTGCTTGACATGCATGTGTCTATGCGGAGGAGATGGGAACATCCCCTCCCTTTGCCTCTGCCTTGGACCCTCTTGATGTGGAAGGAAATGGCTCTCTTCTTTTCCCCAGTGATTGGTGCCTTGTTATATCATCTGAGCACCCCAAGCACCATCCGAGCATCCCATCCCAAAGCACCAAATGCTTTGCTCGCACCATTCAAGCATCCCAAAGCACAATTTGAGCATCCCAAAGCACCAGTGTCTCAGCACCTCCCCTGTTCATTGATGCGAAGGGATGCCAACAAGCATACACAAAGGGCATTTGGCCCTGAATGGCCATCACCTGGCAGCAGTCATTCCCTGTCCTCCACAGGTCCAGCTCCAATGCTTTGCCTTGAGCCACGGCTCCCAGCTGCCAGGCTGGGCACACCTCTCTCACTCAGCGCTGTGTCTCTCCAGGCATGCAGGTTATCCTCACTCTGGTGCTGGAACACCACTCCCCACCAACCCTGGCTCTGTGTTATCCAGTTGCTCTCCACCTGGCAGTCAGCACCAAACCAGAAGGCAGCCCTAAAATCGAGATCTAATTGCTCCCGTCTGCTCCTTGAAGAACAAGCATCTCCAGGGCCGGCTGCATGTCCTCGGGAAGCTGACATTTCCCCTGGACTTTAGCCACCGATTCGGTTAAGTGAAGAAGCTAATAAATTTTGAAGCCTGCAAATTGATCGGCTGGAGACTGCCACTTTGCTTGAAGCCCTCTGACATTTCCTCTGGGGCACAGCCTTCCCCAGCACTTTTCTTCGTGTAGGTTCCCCCTTGCCTGGTTTAAAACATAGATTTTCATTAGAAAAGATTATCAGCTGTGGGAGCCAGTGAAAGGTCAGGGCTGGCTCCGTGGATGGAGCTGCAATCTGTGAGTTTCCATTCGTTCACATCCTCTGCCCTGCAGGCATCGTGAGCTGTGTCTTCTGTAATTAAGAGCCTCGTTCTTTCTGCCTGTATCGTGTTGAATTCCCTTGCAAAATGCTGATGGGGAAGCTCTGGCTAGGAGCAGTCGGATGTGTGTCACTGAGGTTACACATGGAATCCCCCCATTTGAGGCAGCTCCTCCAGCAGGTGTTGAGCCCTGGGGTGAGCAGTGGCTTAGGGAGCCCCGTGGGTCCCAAAGGGTTGGGGAGCTCCGTGGGTCCCAGCAGGAACACACCAGGGGGGATCTGCTGCTGGGAAAGAATCTCACCCTCTATTTCCAAGCTCAGGAGCCCTAGTGACGTCAGCCAAGGCTGTCCATCTGGGATGGAGTCTTGGTGCCACTGATGCCATCCTCTCTTTCTTTCCCACTGCAGGGAGGAGGGTACTGGCCAGGTGCTCCGGCCGTGGCTGCCCTGAAGCTCTCAGCCTCACTGCCGGAGCGATGCTGTACGTGGGACCAGAACCCCCGTGCCCCTCACAGTGCCGACGTGAGCCAGCATGGCGATGAGCCCAGGCAGTTCCTAGAGTGGTGGCCGGTGGCCCCGCAGCGGCCCCAAGATGAGTGACGGGGGCTGGATCACACTCAGCCCCGCTGAATTCGCCCAGCTCCAGCAGTACACTGACTGTGAGTAGTGCTCCTTGCATGGCCCGATTCCCAACACCCAGCTCTCCTCCGTCCTGCCCCTTTGCAGCTTCACGGCCATGGGGACTGGCTCACAGTTCCCTGCCTGTAGTTTAAGCATGGACAATTTGTCCTCTGAGATTTGGCTCAGTTTGGATGGCGCTTGGGACAAGGAGGCTCGGCGGGGTCCGTCACCTGCAGGGATGCCCACCCTGCAGCTCCTGGCCACCGCGACGGAGAAAACATCAGATGCATCCACTGATGCTACTGAAAAACGAGAGCAGAGCTGCTGTGCTCCCCTGGTGTCCATCACCTCCCTGCAGTGGGGCTGGGGCCCCAAGGACCAGCCCAGTGTCACTCAGAGCACTGCAGCCCCATCCCCAGAAAGCCCCCGTGCCGGGGGGCAGCGGCGCAGACGTGAGCACAGCTCCATCCCTCTGCAGGCACCCACATTTGTCGGCAAAGTGAAATGCCAGCGGGGAAAGCGGGCGGGCTTTTCCCAAACACACGGAGCTGCGCTACAGCTCAGCTCTGGCTGCCAACCCTCTGCGATGATTTTGCTTTTGCAGAGAAGGAATTTTGCTTTTGCAGAGATGGAATTTTGCTTTTGCAGAGACAGAATCACGAGCCTCGGGTAACTTTTATAGAGTCATAGAATCACAGAATGGTTTGGGCTGGAATCCCATCCAGTCCCCAACCCCTGCTGTGGGCTCCTCCAGGGATGGGGCACCACACTTCTCTGGGCAGCAGTGCCAACGCCTCACTGCCCTCTGAATATAGAATTTCTTCCTAATACCTCATCTAAACATCTTTTAATTTACAGCCATTACCCCTTCTCCCATCGCTGCACTCCCCAATAGGCTTCTCTCCAGCTTATCTTCCATAGCCCCCGTTAGGCACTGGAAGGCTGCTGTGAGGTCTCCCCTTCCCGTGTCCAGACTGAACACCCCCAGCTCTCAGCCATAGCAGAAGTGCTCCCACCCTCTGAGGATCCTCATGGCCTTCTCTGGACCCACTCCAACTGGTCCATGTCCTTGTGCTGGGGGCCCCAAGCTGAATGCAGCACTGCAGGTTGGGGTTCAGACAATGGAGCAGAGGGGGGACGCTGCCCTCCCTGACCTGCTGGCCATGCTGCTTTTGATGTAGCCTGGAATACAGTTGGCTTTCTGGGCTGCAAACACACACCGCTGGTTCATATTCAGTTTTTCACTCACCAGCACCCAAGTCCTTCCCTGCAGCTCTGCTCACCACCCTCTCATTGCCCAGCTGACATCTGTGCTTGGGGTTGCCCTGACCCTGTGCTTGGGTTGCAGGACCTTGCACTTAATTTATGTGGTTCTCAGGGCTCACCTCTGGAACCTGCCCAGTTCCCTCTTCACAACAGCCCTTACTTCAGTGCTGAACACATCTTCCCTGGGCATGGTGCTGCAGGTGAGACGGGCTGTGGGCAGGGGTGCAGCGTTGCTGCCGTCACCTCATCCTTCCTTTTCAGAGAACGAGCTCTGCGTTATTTAATCACAGACTATAAAACGCCATCTGTAATGCTGAGTTTGTGCACAGCATCTTCGTTGTGTTAATCAAAGTTTGGCAAGCGAGGCTTGCTCAGGAGGTGGGGGGCGGCTGCAGCAGGGAGCTGGGAAGGAGCTGGTGTTTTGTGCAACTGCAAATATCCTTCCCGTCTCCAGACACTGCTCTGCCATCCTCATACGATGCACAAGGGGCTAATCATGGGAATGGAAGCGTTTTGAATGACAGTGCAACTTGTGAGCAGGCAGAAGGGATATTTTCTAGCAAAAGAAATACAGCTGCCACCCGAAGGGCAGGGGCGTGACAGATGAGCCATCCTTCCCCTCCCTGAGGCAAGGGTGCAGAGTCCAAACACAGCATTTTCCACAGCCTCCTTCAAAGCACTTGGATGCTACTTAGGGCCAGCCCAGGTATTGGCTCCAGAAGATGAACAGGGACAGAGCGAGAAGCCTGACGCTGGACAGGAGCTGTGCCGCAAGGCTGGGGTTGTCCCATGGAAATTGGGCTGACCCCAAATCCTGCACATTATGGGGGCCAAGAGCTCCCCAAGGTCCTTCCTGTCCCAACCACCAGCTGCATTGGCCCCACATCATGTGTCTGTCCCATAGCACTCGTGGCCCAGCACCCCCAGTAGAAGAGCAGGAAGTAGCTCCATCCTGCATATAGAGAGGAATTAGCAGCAATAATCAGGG
Organism: Meleagris gallopavo; assembly: GCF_905368555.1. NCBI lineage: Eukaryota > Metazoa > Chordata > Aves > Galliformes > Phasianidae > Meleagris > Meleagris gallopavo. Next base: position 4,524,297 of record NC_139414.1, on the reverse strand, counting down.
ATCGTGTGCCCAAGAGCCACTTAAATGTCCCCCCAAAAGTGGGGCACAAATAGATCCTCCCAGGGCATACAGGGACCTGGTTGTTTGTCAGTGAGGAAGCTTGTTGCCACCTGTAGTTGTCAAAGGGGGCTTGCTAGACCATGCTCAGTGCAATGCTTTTGTCTCCCCAGACTCCACTAAGAAGCTCAAGGATGTCCTGGAGGAGTTCCATGGGGATGGTGTCCTCTCGAGGTACAACCCTGAACAGGTACAGTCCTTTCCCATCCAGCCTTCCCCACTGCCTGCTCGGCCACACAGCACAGCAGATGCTGCTGGGAGACCCCAGCTCCCTAGTCATCTCCCCCATCATATCCCATCCCATCCCTCCCATATTGTCCCACTCCATACCATAGCACCCATTCTACTCCCTCCCATCCCATCTTGTCTCATCCCATCCCATCTCTCTTGCCATCCCATCCCATTTCATCTGTCCCATCTGATCCCATCCCTCACTGAGAGCATTTTTGGCACTTTCTTGCCAGGCGGGAGCAGAGAAGTGATTTACTCTCACTTACCCCTTGCACTTCCCCCAAAGCAATTTGTTTTGCTGTTGCCAACCTGGAGACATGGGCAGACCCTATACCTCATCACACTCACCTGGGGAAGGCTGGGGTTGTTTGTTCCAAGTGGTGCTTTTAGTGAGAGCTATTATTGTGCCAGCACGACAGAGCCTTTCAGGAGGGCCGTAATCACTAGAAACGAGGTGAAACGAGAAAATCAGTGGGCTGAAAGCTGCAAGGAGAAGCAGCAGAACCACCTCGCTATTCACGCTCACTGTGGGACCCCACACAGAAGGAGATTTCCCCATGCGGGAGGCAGTTATGTCGGCACGGGGGAGTGTGGCTGGAGGTGCAATCACCTCACCCCTCCCCTGCCCTCTGGGAGCCTTTCACCTCCCCCAGCACATCCCCAGTCCCCATAGCCACCAGCCCATCGCTGAGCAGCAGGACGCAGTGCTGCAAGGGCAGGATGCAGGCACTATTGTGCAGAGCAAACCCTGCCCCGTGTGCAGCCTCAGCCCACAGCCCCCTGTGCCCCCGCAGCCCATCGACTACGAGGGCTTCCGCCTCTTCATGAAGACCTACCTGGAGGTGGAGGTGCCCGAGGAGCTCTGCCAGCACCTCTTCACGTCCTTCAAGCGGAAGAGCTGCCAGGCAGCCCCCGAGGCCCAGCGCCAAAGCCCCAGCATCTCGCAGCTCGGTGAGCCCGCTTGGCACGAAGCTGGGCACTGCAGCCTGGCTCTGTCCCCATCGGCTCTCCCTGCCCTGGGGAGGACAGAGCTTCATGGTGCCGAACGTGTGTTTCAGAGCCCAAGTCGCTTGATGCCGGCATCTCCATCCAGACCGAGGTGGCCTGCGCTCCTGTCACAGGTACCGTGTGGGGCCGTCGATGCGGCCAGCGCTGCGTCCCCCCACTGCTGGGTCTGCAGCGTGCGGAGCCATCTGCTGAGAGAGCACATTAAACTGCAGAAGCAATAGGAAAAACACACAGAGGAGGGTGTCCTCTCCATCCCGACCCCAGCACACATCCCGAGGGCTTGGGGGCTGAGCACGGTGCGGGACTGACGGGTCAGGATATCGGCCTACTGGTGGGCTAGTGAAGAGGATGAGGTGGCTAGTGATGGGAGGGGGGCTGCTGGAGGCCGGTGGGGGAGGCAGCCGTGTCTGCTTTGCAGGGATCAACGGGAAAACGCTGCTCAGTGCCCTGGGACGGCACACGGCTGAGCCCAAGGGCTGCCCCAGCACAATGGCTGAGCCGCAGCCGGCGGCGCTGAGCCCAGCCTCCATAGCCGCTGCCTCCCCCAGCTGGTCCCGGTCATCCTCCCAGAAGTCCACTACTGGCACCCCCTCTGCTCACAACTCCTCGGGGTCCTCAAAGATCTCCTCGGGGTCCCTGCTCAGCCCCCAGTCGCCAGGTGAGCTCGGCTGGGGCTGTGCAGGGGACAGGTGACAGGGGTTGCCCGGTGCTGTCTCCGGAGCAGCAGTGGTGACCTCTCCAGCCAGGCAGCCTCCCGGTGCCTCAACACCTTTGCTTTGCAAACTGAAGCCATCGCTCCCATCCCGCAGAGCTGCCGCTGCTCAATGTCTTAATTACCTGGCAGCAGCTCCTACGGAGAGGGATTAATGAAGTGCCTCCCCGCTGCCCGAGGAGCGAGCGGCCATCTGCTGCGGGTAGACCGCATGGGCTGTCCCCTGCTCTGGGCACAGGTGGCATCACCCGGCCCTGCTCCACGTCCTCCACATCACCTGAGTCCTGTGGAGCGTCCTGCAGAACCCCTTGGCCCCCTCCCGATGCACAGCCCGGTGTGTGCCCCTCCCTCCCCGCAGGCTCCAGGAGTTTGGAGAAGAGACTTCCCTTCAGTCTGCGGAAAAGCCACAGCGCCCTGAAAGCTGCCCCCCAGCACCCTCCGGCCCCCCTGGCTCAGGTGGTCTACCTGAAGGACATCGTCTGCTACCTGTCCCTGCTGGAGAGAGGACGGGCAGAGGACAAGCTGGAGTGTGAGTGGCACCCCTGAACTACAGACTGCTGGTTACTGGGTGAACTGGGAGGAGTGGAGGGACCAAAGCTGGGCTGGCTTCAAACTTATGGGGCTGTAGGAGTCAACGTCCGTGGCAGTGCCCTGTTTCCATCCCTGTTTCTATCCCCTTTGGGCTGTAATCACTGGGTTAGGTGGCTCGGGTACCTGGCAGCAGCTGTTTGGGGAAATGGGAGTTTAGCTGGGCTCAAAGTTTGTCCCAGGTGGGACCACTGCAAGATGCTGAGCAGTGTGAGGCCACATCCCTTCCCACAGGAGCCTAAAGGGAAATATGAGCAAACCACAGGGCCTGCAGCAGCTCCACGGGTGCGCGTGTGGGATCAGTATGCCTTTCTCTCTGTTGTAAGCCCTTCCCCAGCAGAGGGGGGAGTGTGTGGTGTGAGTGTGAGGGGGGCAGGGAACCAGAGTGGCTTTTGGGGACACCGAGTCCAACCTGCAGCGGCTTTTCTTCTCCCTTCAGTTATGTTTCGCCTGTATGACACCGATGGGAACGGCATCCTGGACAGCTCGGTAAGCCTGAGGAGGAGAAACCGAGGGCAATTTGGGATGCAGGGCAAGGGCACTGACCCGGCCACTTCCCTGTGTACAGGAGCTGGATCGTATCATAAACCAGATGGTGCACGTGGCTGAGTACCTGGAGTGGGACTCCACTGAGCTGAAGCCTGTGAGTGCCCAGCGGGGGCTCGAGAGCCCAGGGGCTGCGAGCTGCACCCTGCTGCAACCTCCCCTCCTACCCTCAGATCCTGAAGGCGATGATGGAGGAGATTGACTACGACCACGATGGGAACGTGACGCTGGAAGAGTGGATCCGGGGCGGCATGACCACCATCCCCTTGCTGGTGCTGCTGGGAATGGAGACGGTGAGACGGGAGAGCTGGGCACGGAGCGAGGCCGCGGCAGCAGCAAGGCTGCAGGAGCCACGGGAGGGCAGCCTCCCCTCGGCAGCCCACGCGGGCTGCGTTTGTTCTGCAGCATTGCAGTGCACTCCGGTGCTGCGCGTGTTCAACCCAAATGATGAGCGGGGGTGGTTTTCACCCCCCTTTATTTCCACGTCTCATTTTTTCATCCTACTGAGCTTCACATCCCCAAGCTGCATCCGAGTCCTTATCCAAGTCCCCTTCCGTGTCTGATTTGCAGGGAAAATTTGTCCCCAGTGCCCATTCTAGTGTTTGCTTTCCAAGGAGGGGCGGGTAGGCAGATTGTCAGGCAGGAATTTGAAGTGGCTCCTTGAGAGTGCTGGTGCCCAGACACAGATTCAAGAGGCGTGCTCTTCCATGAGGGGCTCAGCCTGGAGCCGGCTTTATTTGCGCTTGGTGGCAAGGATGTAGGAGGGACAACATGGGGAAAGGCAGGAGGGAATGAGCCTCCTGCTCCTCTCGGCTGCCCTGCAGAATGTGAAGGATGATGGGCAGCACGCCTGGAGGCTGAAGCACTTCAAGAAGCCCGCCTACTGCAACTTCTGCCGCACCATGCTGCTGGGCGTCCGCAAGCAGGGCCTCTGCTGCTCCTGTGAGTCATGTCCCCAGGGCACCCCAACCCTGCTGGGTGCTGCGGGGCTGTAGGGGAGAGGGTCGCTCACCTCCTCCTTCCCTCCCACCAGTCTGCAAATACACCGTGCACGAGAGGTGCGTGTCCAAAGATATCGCCTCCTGCATCAGCACCTATGTGAAGTCCAAAAGGAACACCAATGTGAGTAGGAGGGACCAGCCTCTGAAATCCCAGAGGAGTCCATGGAGACAGAACAGCTGCCGGGGGTCTGCGGGTGCAGCATCCCTTTTCCTCTTGCAGGTGATGCAGCACACCTGGATTGAGGGCAACTCCCCCGTCAAGTGCGACCGATGCCACAAGAGCATCAAGTGCTACCAGGGCATCACCGGCCTGCACTGCGTCTGGTGCCAAGTCACCGTGAGTGGGAACGGTCGGGGGATCAGAGGGGGTTGTCACCTTTGTGTCACCCCGCTGACGTCCCCCCCTTTAGCTCCACAACAAATGTGCCTCCCACGTCAAGCCGGAGTGCGATGGGGGCCCTCTGCGGGACCACATCTTGCTGCCTTCCTACATCTGCCCAGTGGTTCTGGTGCGTGGCCACCCTGTCCCCACACCCCTCGGTCCTTGCCCTGTCCCCACGCCCCCCGGTCGCTGCCCCATCCCCACAGCCCCCCCACCCGCCCTCGCTGTGTCCCGCAGGAGCGGCAATCCCACTGCCGCAGGTCCGACAGCGAGTCCCCAGCCGGCACCAACCCCGAGGATGGGCAGAGCTTCAAGTTCAACTCCACCACAGTGGATGGGCAAGGGCTGCAGGTAGGATCTCCCCCCCAGGCTGCGGTTGGCCATGCTCTGCTGGGTATTTCAGCCTTCATCCTTTCTGCCTTCCAGATCAGCCCCCGGCCTGGGACACATCCCCTGCTGGTGTTTGTGAACCCCAAGAGTGGAGGGAGGCAAGGAGAACGGTAGGTTGTACCCCTGCCTGGTGATAGCATTCCTCCGTGGCTCCACTGCCACCAGCTCGTTGGGATGCCCCAGCCACCAGACAGCATCCCCTGTGGCATCTCTCACTTCTTTTCTTTTCCTGTAGGGTCCTCCGAAAGTTTCACTACCTGCTTAACCCGCGGCAAGTGTACAACCTGGATCGTGGTGGGCCTGCTCCTGGGTACGGAGGTGCTGCGGACACTCGCCAGCCCCCACAGCCCGTGCTGATGCCCGTCCATCTCCTGCATAAACCATTTTCCTCTCTCTGCCCCGTCCAGTCTGAGCTTTTTCCGGGACACTCCAGATTTCCGTGTTCTGGCCTGTGGAGGGGATGGCACTGTGGGCTGGATCTTGGACTGCATAGGTGAGCAGGCTCTGTAGCCCCTGAGTACAGAAAACTACTGGGTAGAGGAAGGACATCAAGAGGAGTATGAAACAAGCCTAGCCAGGGCGCAATCCATCCATCACAGCCCCAAACCCTGTTTCCCCTTGTGTTGCAGACAAGGCAAACTTGCTGAAGCACCCACCAGTGGCCGTCCTGCCCCTGGGAACAGGCAATGACTTGGCCCGGTGTCTGCGCTGGGGCGGAGGTGAGATTAGGCGAGCATCGCTCTGCTGGGATGCAGCCCATGGGGACCGTGTGTGAATGTGGGGTGCTGTCCTGGGGCTGGGAGGCACGTAGCTGGGGCAAGGGCAAATGATGTGCCACGTGAGCAGCCCTCAGCTGCACCCTGTCTCATTGGCATGGATGCGCTCCCTTTCATCCTCCTCCAATGTGCAGGCTATGAGGGCGGCAGCCTGATGAAGGTGCTGAAAGACATTGAGCACAGCACGGAGGTGATGCTGGACCGCTGGCAGATAGACGTGATTCCGAGTGACAAGGAGGCCAACGGGGACCCTGTCCCATACAGCATCATCAACAACTACTTCTCCATCGGGGTGGTGAGTAGTGAGGCCCCTCAGCACCAAGGGGGAATGGGGAGGGACGTGGTGGCCAAGCTGAGCAAGGAGCAGCAGAACCCATTGGAGCATCCCTGTGCTGTTGTTGCCCCAAACCTGCAGATCAGGGCCTTTGGGGTGATTTGTCTGCCCTGTGAAATAAATGCTTCTCAGCTGCCAGGAAGTCAGGGAGTGGAGCAGATGGGAATGGTTCCCGTGCTTTCTGATCCTGTCTCCTCTCCTCCTGTACTCACTTGAGTCCTCTCTGGGGCGTGAGCCTTGTAGGAGCAGGGACGGCTGGCTTGTGTCATTCCACAGGGACAATAAAAGCCTTTCTCAGAATTTGGTGAAACTCTCCATTTGAGCTTGGGTCCCCCACCCTGCAACTCCCCCTCCCTGCTCTTCCTTGCTTGTGTTCCCAACCTCCCTCTTGGCATTGTCTTTCTGTTTTTATTGTTGTCTGAAATAGCAGCGCTTGAATGCAAAAATATTCACAAAATGTCTCTCTTCCAAGCTGAGGGTGCTGCAAGAGCCAAAGGAGCTCTGACACAGTTCAGGGAAGTTTGGGGTCCCAGGGGTGGGTCGCAATCTGATGGAAGCTGTGTGGGAGCCCCATGCTATGGGGCCAGCAATGAGGGAGGGCAAAGGGCTGAGCCCCTGTGTCCCAGTGCACACACAGGGAGGGGGATTCTGTTTCCCAGCCCTTTCCAACCTGCACCACCTCTCCTTGCAGGATGCCTCCATTGCCCACCGCTTCCACATCATGCGAGAAAAGCACCCTGAGAAATTCAACAGCAGGTAAGGGCTGTCCAGCTGCTGTGCCACAGCTACAGGGCCATTCAGTGTCCCCCCGAGCCACTGTCCCCAAGCCCCTGCATGCTCATGCCTGCTGCTGGCCCTGTACATCTCACTGGGTGCTGCTGGTGCACCTTAGCCAGCGTCCATCCTTTGGCATGCCTCCAAGCAAGTGGGGGAGGCTGAGGAGCCTCGTGTCCCCAAAGGGGACACCTTGTGGGGTGGGCCGGGGGAGTTGCTGCTCACATGTGGGATGCTAACACCACTCCCTGTGCCCTAGGATGAAGAACAAGCTGTGGTACTTTGAGTTTGGTACATCAGAAACCTTTGCAGCCACCTGTAAGAAGCTCCATGACTACGTTGAGGTGGAGGTGGGTTTCCAAGAAGTGAAAGTGGGGATTTGGGGAAGGCTTTACCAGGGTATCAGAATTCATAGAATCAAGGTTGGAAAAGACCACTGAGATCACCTAGTCCAACTCTAGCCCACCGTGCCTGCTGCCCACATCCCTCAGTGCCACATCGCCACAGCTCTGAACACCTCCAGGGATGGTGACCCCCACCTCCCTGTGCAGCTGTGCAGTGCCTCAGTGCTCTTTTTGAGAAGAAAGGTCTCCTGATACCCAAGCAGTCCATGCCTTTGGATAGAGCTGCGGTGCCCTGGGGCAGCAGGGAGGTTGGGAATGTTGTTGGGTGCCTGTCTGGGGGACAGGTGTGTGCAGTGCCCAGACCTCCGCAGCCCACAGAGCTGGAAGGATGACAATATTCAATTTTTGATAAAGAATCAAATCTGATTCTTTCATAATCAATTATTTACTAACTCAAGAACTAATTACTGCTCGATAACCAATGAGCAGGAGCAAGAGCTCGCTTCTCCCCAGCCAAAGCATCCCACAGCCCTCCCCATGGCCAGCCCATTCTGCCGGCGTGCTGAGGGACACTGGCAAAGTGGGGAGGCTCAGGGGGGGCCGGGCACACCAGGGCAGTGCTGGGTGAGGGGCTGCGTGCCGGCTCTCCAAGCCCAGCCTGCACCTCCAGCGCAGGGCTCACCGCGTGGCCGGCCAGCTGCAGGCAAAAGAATAGCCCTGTATTTTTTCCCCTTCCAGCTGTATTTGAGAGTGTGCCTGGAATATTCTCTCTGTAAACTCAGTGTCTGCTCGCAGCCGTCTTTGGATTACATGGAAACAGCCTTTAATTAGAGCAGGGAGGAGGGACCGCTGCGTGCCAGCGGTTGCTAAGAGCTCTGTCATTTTGCAGTTTGCATTGGTGGGGTTTGTGCCGTGCTTTTCTGCAAACTTCCGGCTCGCCTTATCTCGGGATAAATGCCCCTTTTAGAACTTATTCTGGAGGGCTACAGAAAGAAAAACCCGCTGGCGTGCACTGGGCCACGCAGCCCCAACGCTGGGGCACTGTGGTGTTGGAGCCCGTTTACATGCCGGGGTTCTCTGCTCACCCTAAAGCTCGGCCCACCGTGCCGGCAGGAAAGCGTTAAGGCGACGGCATTTTAAGCTGAAAGTAGCAGCTCTTCGGCTCTGAGGCAACTGTCGTCCTCACAGAGAAATGGCAGTTTTGTTTTGGAAATTGGCACTCGTTCCAGTGCAGCTCCTGGAAATGAATTTGCTTTTCCCCCAGCTGCAAATTTCTCCTCCCAGCGCCGCTGCCAGCACGCCGCCAGCTGCCCCCGCTCAAAGAGCCCTTTGTGGCAGGCTGGCACGTGGAGCGGGGCTGCAGGGCTGCAGGGCTGCAGGGCTGCGGGGAGAGGGGCTGCTCCTGCTCCAGGGGTCCCACAGCACATGGTGATGCTGAGGTCCCATCCCATCCCATTGAGGGAGATGATTGGTGCGTTGGCCACAGCACGGCCAGCTTGCTGTGCACCCGCTGCTCACGGCAGTATGGTTTGCATCGTTCACAGCAATCATCATGTTATTAAAATGCACCGAGAAATAAGGGATGGAAGCCCAGCCTCGGTGAGGCAGCTCTTTGCCTGCAGACCAGAAGCCCTTTGCATTTCAAGGCAGGGCCAAACCGTCTCTGAGCGGGGAGAGGGCACAGAGCTCTGAGCCTACAGAAGTGCCCACTTGTTCCTATCCAGCCCATACCCCATACCAAAAATAAGCTCGAGCCCTCCACTCCAGCTCCAGCAAAACAACTAGAGTGTGGGCAGCAGCAGGGTTCTATCAGCCAACTCACATTTCCTCCTGGCAAAGAGACACAGGGGACAGAAATTCCTTCGCATCCCCAAAATGCAAGAAGAAAAGTGCTCTGGTGTTTGCTGAAGTGTAGGCTGGCAGGTAGGGAACAGATGCCTGGGGAGAAATGCAGATGTTCAAAGGGAAATACAGATGCTCTAGAGAAAATGGAGTTGAAAGTGAGAGACGGATGCTGCCCACAGCAATCCTGACTTCAGAGGGATCCAGACAGAGGAGCCCTTGTTTCTTCAAACCCAAGACTCCATTTTTTCTGGTGGAACTGCGTGGCAGCACCCACAGATGAGGTCAGTGCCACGTCCTGGGTATCCTGGGCGAGAGAGCTGAGATTAAGGGATTTAATTCCATTTCTGTGTCCTGTGGGACAGCCATCAACAGCAGCTATTTGGCTTTCCATGGAATTTTCAAAGCCATCAGTCCTAGTGTGTGCTGGTGGATCCAGAACACCCATCTTGGGCACTGTCCTGTTACTCTCTCCCAAAAAACTGCCGTCTTTTTCTCTATAGCCTTTAAGGCACTGCACAGCTGCACAGGGAGGTGGGGCAATCACTGTCCCTGGAGGTGTTCAGAGCTGTGGAGATGTGGAGCAGAGGGACACAGCCAGTGGGCATGGTGGGGTGGGCCAGGGCTGGACCTGGGGATCTTAGAGGTCTTTTCCAACTGTAGTGAGCCTATGATCCCATAACTCTGTAACAATTTATTCCTGGTTTCCAACAAGCACTTTAGCCCTTTTGCGTCAGCCTTTGTGTAGCCAGACTGCAATTTGAGGTCAGCTTAAGCAAGGGGACGAGGAAGGCTGGCGCTGCAGGAGCCCATGGGGCTGCATGGCACAAAGGGGTCCAGTTGGAGCAGGCTGCTGGGTCCTGATGTACGTCTGTGTGCCCGGCAGTGTGACGGGACCTTGCTGGATCTGAGCAACGCTTCCTTGGAGGGCATCGCCGTCCTCAACATCCCCAGCATGTATGGTGGCTCCAACCTTTGGGGCGAGACCAAGAAGCAGCGTGGCTACAACCGCCTGAGCAAGAAAGCACCAGAGAAGCCGCACGCAGCGGTGGTGACCGACGCCAAGGAGCTCAAGTTCTGTGCACAGGGTGAGTGGTGGGGACGACGGTGCATGGGAGGGACTGGCAGCAGAGCTGCAGCGCTGGCATCAGGGGCTTTTTTAAGCTTCTGCTGCCGCAGTGCCGTCAGCATGCTGCCTTTTTGTGGGAACGCAGCGATGTGTGCGAGCTGCAGGCAGCTGGGGGAAAAACCCCAGCATCTCTCCTCCAGTGTGCTGTGCTCCTGGCACTTCTGCCCAGCACTCTGCCCCTGGTGCCCCTGGTGCCTGTCTCATCTCTGCCAGCACGGGCACAAGCAGAGGCAGAGATAGAGGCGAAGGATGGTGCAGGCAGCCCAGCTTGCCCCCAGGAGAGCAGGCTGTAGGAGTTATTCAGCAGGGAGAAATCAACTGGGAAGCAACGTGCTGCTCCTGGCAGCTCCTGGTGGGATGTGCCAAGTGCCCACTTTTTTCACAGTCCATGGTGGGAAGCTGCTCCCAGTGAGACTCCTGCTGTTGTTTCCCCTGGTGCACACACCCCATCCAAGGGCTGGAGGGGGATCTGTGCCAGGATCTGGTGCTGTCTGGCACCAGGGGGATTTTTGCTCTTGCAGTTGTGTGGGAGCAGCCACACCGAGCTGGTCAGAATGCCTCAGGATAGCAGAAGGCACAGGGTCCCTGGACAGCCTGCATCACTGTTGCAGCTCTTCCATCTTGTTCCCTTCCTGCCTGGCCCAAAGAGGAAACCTTGAACCCATGGGACAGGGGCGGATCATGCAAGGGGGGGCTGATTTTTACGTATGAGAGCTCAGGCTGCGCATGAATGAAACCCAGACAGGTTCAGGCTGGAGAGTTCAAGCTCGACTGATTTCCTGGAGCGAAGGCATCCTGCCAAAAGCGGGGACAAAGCGGGAGCTTTGCACCACAGGAGCTGGCCGTGGAGTTTTGCTGCTGTATGCAGACGGCTGGCTGTGCCCACCTGCAGCCAGCTCCCCGGTTCTGGGGGACTTTTGACACCCGGCTCAATATTAAATCATTTTGAAAAAAGGAGCACACAGGGGCTGGCAAAGTCCGAGTCCCCCACTCCATCAACAAAAAGGAATGCACAGGAGTCCCTCGAGACATGGGGACGTGGGACCTTGGCACTGACTCAGCTCCATTTCTTGCAGACCTCAGTGACCACCTGCTGGAGGTGGTGGGGCTGGAGGGCGCAATGGAGATGGGGCAGATCTACACAGGGCTGAAGAGCGCTGGGAAGAGGCTGGCCCAGTGTTCAGCCGTCACCATCAGGTATCAGTGCCCATCCCACACAGGGCATGCCCTGATGGGCTGTGAAATCTGGCGGCTGCGTGATCCCCTATTCTCTCTTGCAGGACCTCCAAGCTGCTGCCCATGCAGGTAGATGGGGAGCCCTGGATGCAGCCATCCTGCACTGTAAGCCCCTGGGGGGACGAGATGGAGTGGGAGCCGCTGAGGCGGGGGTGCCCAGTGCCTGGCCAGAGCATGACTCACGGCTGTGAGCTGCTTGCTGAGCTGCATTTGTTTATTTTTAGGTCAAAATTACACATAAAAGCCAAGTGCCAATGCTGCTGGGCCCTCCCCAGAAGAGCAGCTTCTTTTTCCTGAAGAGGAGAAACCGAACTCGAGATTAAGCTGGGTGAAAAGAGCCGCAGCCCAGAGGCAGCCAGACATCCTGGGCATCCTGTGGGCTGCAAAACTTTATCTCTGCACGTCCTGACTCTTCTCCCTGCTTCACAAACACTGCGCTGGAAAGTGGGTGCAGGCTGTGCAGGGCCGGTCCTGCTGCACCCGTGCTGAGGTGGGGAAGGATTCCAGCCCAGCCCACTCAGCCCAGCGGGATGCTCCATCTCAGGAACGTTTGGGATCTCCTTCCCAGTTACCACAAGTATTTTCTTCAGCCAGGATCGGAGCAATGGGCAAAGGCAGCTTGGCGTGCAGGCGTGCTAGAACTGTTTTTTTTTCCCTTTATTTAAAGAACTACCCCCTTCCTGCCAGCAGAGCTGCAAACGAACACGTTCCTGAGAAAAAGCCGAGCTTCACTTATTTATTTTTAATCCTCCTGAAGGACACTTGGTGTTTTGCTGCACTGGCTTTCTTGTCCACCAAACCTGCACATCTGAGAAGTTATTTATTTCCTTAGCCTCGAGGACTCGGCTGCCCAACCCTCACTTCCCTTGCTGCTCTCCAAGCAGGATTCCATGCCTTCAGCTGGCTCTCCTGGCTTGCTTCAGAGCAGATGCAAACACAGCACTCGCTGTCGGCTCTGAAGCACGATGCCACAGGGTGTGAAGCAGGCTGTGTGGGGACACAGCTCACCTGGGACATGGGGCTGGGCTCAGGGCAGGCAGGAGAAGGCATCACTGGGAAGTGGGAACAGCCAGAGGGGATCCCAGTGGGGAGCTGCCAGCCCAGCTCTGTGTTTGGACCTCGCATCTGGATTTGTATTTATGTATTTATTGAACAAACTTCAAGGGGTCACTTCCCTCCTAATGGGATGACATTGGACACAAATGCCACCCCCATTTTGGCTGGCCATCCTTGTGGCAGTGCGCCCGGCACGGGCTGCAGCTCCCAGCAACTCCATCCTCGCTCCGTGCAGCTGCTGGGAGAGCGATGCAGCATTTCCCACCACCTAAAAGCTCCTCCAGCTTGGAAGCATCACCTTTTCATTCATGCCAGTGAGGAGTCACTCTGCTTCAGATGCTGCTGGGTTGCCACAGGGAGCAATGTGAGCAGCCAGCCCTCGGGTTTGTTGCAGCCATGTCTCTCCCTGACCCATCCCAAAGCCAAGGACGCGGCTTTGAAGCCCAGCTCCTCCCCCAGAAAGCAGAGAAATGCATGACATGCCATGAGCTGAATGCATCTCCTGGCTCCGAATAGCTGGGAGCTGCCAGCAGTGAGCCTAGGAAGGTTTGCTGATTTCTTCTGCCACCACACACTGCCCCCCACCCTCTCATGGCCCTGCACAGAGAACCACGGCTCCAAAATCAGCCTCCTCCCCCTCCAGCAGCCCCCTCGGGATGCTCTGTGCTGCTGAGAGCAGCATTCCCCCAAGTGCAGAGCTGCTGCCGTCATTAGGTTTCAGAGTTAACAGCACACTGAAAAGTGTTTGTCACCCCCCCAGGCACAGACACTGTAGGCAGCACCGTTCAAGTGCAGCGACCTGCACACTCCCTGCGGCACATAAATCCACCCTCCTCTGCTCCTCGCCAGGGGCAGCCATTAATGAGTAGCCAGGTGAAAGCTTATGGGACGGGTGCCAAAATAAACCCTGAAGTTCTCCTGAAACGGCAGCCTCCGTTTCTCCCAGTCCCCTCCCTGATGTTATCGGCAGACCTCAACACTGGCACCTGGGGAGGATTAAAATGAAACAAAACAACAACCTCAAAGCCTGCACCGCTCTGCTTGGGGCGCAGGATGACAAGATTGAGGGCAGGGAAATTCATAGAGGCAGGTTTGGCTTCCTTTCACTCCCCACTTAGTCTCAACCTGTTGTTTTGTGCTGTGACCATGGCAGAAGGTGTCTGTATGCAAGCAGCAGCATTTTTCTCCGCAGACTGATCCTTGCACCCGGTCATGGTTTGGTGGGCTCATGCTTTGGGCAAAGATCAGTGCCAGGGCCGTTCTGCTTGGCTTTAGCAATAGTGATGGCAGAGCAGGGGGGCAGAGGTGGTTCGGGCTGCCAGGGCTGCTGCCTCCTCTGTGGGATGCAGCATGGATCATGCCAAAGGCATCGCACAACAGGACCTGCAGCTGGCAGCCACCTTAGCCCCAGGCTCCACCCTGGGGGGCTCACAGGGACCACGATAGCCGTCTGGCTCAGCCGGTGCCTCTCACACCAGCCCCCATTTATACCCCTGAAGGCCATAGGATGGAGCTCCCAGCCTCTCCAGGGCAGCCTCTGTTCCCATCCTCCTGCTATGTCTGTAGCCATGGTTGCCTGCATGGAAATAGCGTGGTGTCCGTAGCGTAGCGTGTGTTGCCGTGTACACCTGGCCTGCTGTGGGCTTGTGTCAAATAAAGGTGGTGATGAAACACTCAGCTGGTCCTGAGCATCAGGGTCCCCATTTCCCAGCCATTTTGGGGACACAGTGAGATGTGCCCCTCTGTGAGCACACAGGTGATGGCGTTTTCAGCTGCAGCAAGATGGAACCATGTTCGGTGGGAGGCGCAACAGGCTAAATTTGGAACCTGTGATTTGTTGGTTGTTTTTTTCTTCCCCAAGTAGGTTCTAAATTTAGCAGGTGCCGGTCACCAGCCCCCTCCCAACCCTGTGTGTCCGTGGCCGCTGGCTCATCCCAATGCACCATAAGGAGACCCCATGGCAGCTGGCCTGTAGCATGGCTGGGGTCTGGCCAATTGCCCCCAAAGGCAAAGGCAAGGCAGGGAGAGCCCCTACACCTCTCCATCTGCAGCAGCCATCAGGTCTGACACGGGCTGTTTGTGTACTACTGCTGCTGACACTCCACAGCCCCCGGTCCACCTGCCCAACCGTGTCTCATCTGCTAATTTTACTAGCGGTGATTTAATCCTCCTCACCCTTGTGCAAAGGGAAACACGAGAGTGCCAGCTCCTGCAGCGCCCCCCAGGAGCGTCCCCAAAGGCAAGGACACCCCGTGCCCACCCCACATGTCCCAGCAGCTTGTGAATGAGACGTGATGGCAGCTGCCCTGGTGTGCAACATGGGAGCCAAACTGCTCGCAGAGATCAGCATCAACCCTGGGGGGATGCTGACAGCTCTGCAGCACTCTTCACTGGTACAACACCTCCTGAAAAATTAGTAGCGCACCTCTGTAAGGCCACCTGCAAGCCTATGGCCCCCAAATTGCAAGTCTCCAGGCACCCTCCCTGGGTCCCAAGCTGTGCAGAACTGTGCAGAAACTTGCTGAGCACTCTCTTTTAACCTGCTCCATCAGGGATTTCCTGGGCCCTACAACAGTGGTGTGGGGATCCTGAACCATGGTAGCAGAGTGCCATAGTCGCTGCTTACTTTTATAAACAGGGAAACTGAGGCATGCAGCAGGGCCATGCCGGGTGCTGGGAAGTTCGTGTCCTTGTGGCTATGTCCTGAGCTAATTCCCTGTCCTCTGAGCCATTTGCAATCCTATATGGGCTGTGCTGCAAGTCCTGCTGGGGGCCCTGAGGGTCTGTCCAGGGTATGATTCCAGCCCACCTGAAAACCTCCTCCTCCTCTCTGTGCCCCCGTTCCATCCCCTCACACTCCTACTCTGCCTTCCAGCCCCGGGCATCACCATCCGCACACGGCCATTTGGGAAACCCGCAGCAACCCCTTCCCAGCACTCAAATTCCTATGCAGATGGGAATCTCTTCCCACAGCCTCCTCTAAAGAGCCCTTTGAATGCTGCGAGGCGCGCATGGGTCAAACACCACAGCGGCCGCTTGGGATAGCTCAACTCGGGGTCCCGAAGGGAACGGAGCCGAAGAAAGACCCCACCAATACCACCCATGCGCACCACAGCTGCATGAAGCCCGAAGGACCCCTCACCCGCCGGCCTAGCTCTGCAGCGCGAGCTCTGCAGGACGCTGTACGTTCCTCATGAAGATCCCAGGCTGGCCCAGCACCCCCCGCTTAGTTGCCCTTGAGCCTCCTACCCAACCCCCTCCTGCGGAGGGCCGCGGCCCCTTTAAATCCTGAGCTGCCCCCGCCCCACCCGCCGGCCTCTTCCCCTTCTATTTTTTTATGAATGAAAAACGCTCTCGGCGGAGCCATGCAAATCACTCGGCGTCCATTGGCTGCCTTCCCCCCTCCCACCCCGCCGTTCTCAATGGTGCCCCGCGGAGCGGCGCGGGGGGGCGGGCCCTCGGGCGGCGCCTAGACCAATCGAGAGGCGCCGGCCTTCGGCTGCCGGCTCCCCATTGGGCGGCGCCGAGGGTAAACAAGCGGCGCTGGGCGTGGCGTGGCGGGGGCTGCTGGCTCGGGAGCTGCGGGCCGGCGCAGAGCGGCAGCGCGGTGCCCGGCTCGGAGCTGCGCCGTCCCGGCACGCCCGGCCCCGCTCCCGGCCTGCAGCGGGTGAGCCCGCGGTGCTCCGCCGTCCGCGCGGGGCCAGGCGGCTCGATGCGGCTCGGTGTGGCGCGGCCCGGGGCGGGGGCGGCGCTTATGAATGGCGCGGGCCGCGCGGTGTGAATGGCGGGGGGCGCGCGCGAGCGAGGGCGCGCGCGCGGGAGGGGGAGGGAGTGAATGAGGAGGAGGAGGGGGGGAGGAGTTTATGAATGGGGCGCGCGGGGCGGCGTGGGAACGGGCCCGGCTGCGGCCCCGCGGCGCTGAGCAGCGGCACGGACGGAGGGGAGCGGGAGAGCGGCGCGGAGCTGGGACGGGGCCGCTTCCCCCCCCCGCGTGATGTCACGGCTGTTTCTATAGAAATTCGGTGACATCACGGCCTGGGGGGCCGCGACCCGCTGCGGGTCCCACACCGGCACCCAGCCAGCCCTGAAGGGACCCGATCCCGATTCTGATCCTGCCGTTGCCTCTCCCTCCGCAGCCTCGCACCTGCCGGAGCCCAGGCGGGAGCCCCCTTCCCGGGCCGCTGTCGATGCTGAGCGTGCCGGGGGCACTGCCCGCCTCCCTGCACAATGGATGGCTTCTACGACCAGCAGGTCCCCTTCATGGGCCCTGGGGTAAGTCTGCCCAAAGCCCCTCCGGGTCCCTTGAAACACCTGCTTGTGATCCCTTGGGGACACCTTCCCTTGGAATGCCTCCCCTTGGGTCCCTGTGAGGTGCCCCTCCCTTTTGTACCCATTGTGGACACCCCCTTTGAGGCAGGCACTTTCTGTTAGTCTGCTTTGGGGCGCGCCTCACCCCCCTTTGAGGCACCTCCTTGGGCTCCCACATCTTTTTGGGGGCTGCCACCCTCACACTGTGGCTGTTGCAGAAATCCTGTGCCGAGGAGGGCCGAGGCCGGTTGGGCTCCGAGAGGAAAAGGAAGTTTTTGGAGACCGACCTCGCCCACGACTCGGAAGGTAGGCAGCACTGCAGGCCCCTGTGGGTCCGCTCCCCTTGGGGTCAGCCTGCAAATAGCAGCACGTTTGGTCAGTGTTCTGTGGGTGCATAAACCTCTCTCTGTGTTCCAGAGCTCTTCCAGGATCTCAGCCAGCTGCAGGAGGCCTGGCTAGCTGAAGGCAAGTCCTCATCTCTGCTTTTTGCCATGTAAAATCTCGTCATGTGCATTTTTTTTGAGAGCTGAAAATGCTATAAAAATGCTTTTTTTTTTTTTTTTTTTTTCTTCAGCTCAGGTCCCCGACGATGAACAATTTGTCCCAGATTTCCAGTCTGACAACCGTAAGTAACCGTCCCGGCGTTTGCTCTGTGGGGTGGAAGCATTTGGGGCCCTGCATGCAACAGTGTAGGACCCCTTCCCTGGGAAAGAGACCAGCACCAAACCCCTGAGGCCTCGAGACCTTCGGGCTTTGGAGAGGGAGCACGTGTGGGTTTGTGCAGCTGGGGCTTAGTGTCCCGTGTCTCATAAATCTGGACCAAACGCAGGGAAGGGTCTCTGCCTGAGCCCTGGGCTCCCCTTCGTAGTAGCGTCAGTTTGCTCCAAAATGCTGCTTTTCGTTTTCAAGTGGAAGCGAGAGCTCGTGCTGGGCTTGTCGGTTAGCCACAATCTCTGCACTCCTGCAGCTTTTTCCAGTCCTGGCCTCGTGCTGCTGGCGAGAGCCAACCCGAGCGGTGAAACTTGAGCTGCTTTAAGCAGCATTAATCTCTGGCAAGCGAGCATGTTTAAAAGGAGGCCAGTGAAAATGCAGTCCCTCTTGAATTGCATAATAGAGAGAGAGTTGTTTCTTAGCCGTGGTTCACTGCCCGAGCCAGGGTCTGCCGCACAGCTAATGGTGCACTGTGCGTGTGCGGAGAGCTCTGGCATTAATTCTCAGATGGGGTTGGGGGCTTTGAGTTGTTACCTGGAGAACACGAGGAACAGCCCGGTGCTGGGTTTGCAGCTCAGGCAGAGAGCTAGAGAACTTGAAGGAAATCAAATTTAGCCTGCAGTCGAACAGATTTTTCATTCCAGCTTTGTCACAGCATGCATCAGAGTATCTTATACTACAGTAAATGCATGTTAATTATTGCTCTTTGATTACTTCTGAATGGGAAGCTTGCCATTAAACTGTTCCAGACAGCCTGGGCTTCAGATGCGCCTTTTTTCCCCCTTTCTCTCCCGAGATAAAAGGCAGAGCCCCGAGGCAGAGCCGCAGCCGCTGCTGCCATCCGCGCTCAGCCCAGCAGCTCCCGCTTGGAGCGGCACAAACTGCAGCGTGCGTGGGAGGCTGGCTGCGGAGCAGAGCTGCTTCCAGAGCCTTTTGGCAGCCGCCGGCTTCCTTGTAACCTGAACGGCTCAGGGAGAAGAGAGACAAACTTCTCTGGGCGATGCAGGGGGGAAAAAGCATTTGGTCGAGGCTTTTAGTGAGCTCCTTTCTCGCTCAGCCTGTGCGGCCTGGTGTCACTGGGGTCAAAACAATTTTGTCACCTGAAGGGTGATGTCCCTGCGTGACTTCCTGCCGTAATAACCTTCCTGGGGAGATGAAGCAAAGGTCTCCTCGCTGGCTGGGGTGTTTGACCCCAGAGTTCCCAGTGATGGCAGCTGCCGTGGGGGCATGATGGGATGGGTGGCGGTTCGATCCCAATGCCCCCATGCACTGTGCTGAGTGTCGGTGACACCCATCGTTCCCACCTTGCTGAAAGCCCTGGTGGTGTGCAAGCTGCCTGCAGAACGGCTGATAAAACTCTCATGGGTCACGATGTCATGGCAGAAGTTGGGTTTGGCAGCATGCAGACAGGTGTTGGCCAACACATGGCACGTGTCTCCTGTCCTGGGGAGGAGGGCATGTGCCCAGCACCTTATCTGGGGCAGTTGTTTACATAGGCGCAGGGCGATAGGACTGTGCTGGGAACAGCGAGCGCTGGCGGTGGGAAGGTGTAGGGTCCTTTTTTGGTAGGGAGGAGTGTTGTTCCCTGGGGAATCGTGTCCCCCCACATGGATGGTTCACAGCGAAGGCGATGAGCAGGCGCTTTTTTTTAATTTTATTTTTTAGACACCCAAATGAAAGCAGGAGGTTTGTTTTTGAGGAAGGAGAGCTTAAACAAAGGAAAGCAGGAGCACAGCTTCTATTTCTGGCTCCTCTCCTGGTGTGACCTTGGGTGCGTCCTGTGCCGGGGGGACAGAGGGGCTGGCAGGGAGCTGGTGCCCAGGTGACGGCTGCGGTGGTGCCAAGGTCCCCAGCTGGTGCCTGTGTTGGAGCTGTGCTTGGGGCATGAAGCTGCGTCCTCCAGGCTTGTCATGTGCCATCCAGATTGGGGCTCAGGATTCAAAGCCCCAAAAGGCTTTGGGGTGTCCCCTTCCCTGCGGGAGCTGTCAGCTCTTTGGTGGCATCTTGGGGCCGGCCTGGCTGGAGATGCGATGCTGTTCTCCCCCAGCCTCTGTCCATCCTATGGGACCAACGCAGCCCACCGAAGGCCGTTGTGGGTGCTCCCCCCACCCCCTCCACGTGGCCCCTGCAGGGCCGTGCTCAGGTTGCCCAGCCCCCAGAGGCAGCGTGGTTTGGTGCTTCCCCCAGCAGCCGCTGGCGGTTATTTTTCTTTCTCCTGGCTCTCGCCAAAGGGCTTTCCGGCCTCACCACCTTGCACAATCGCTCTGCTTTGAATGAACTTGGCGGAAAGGCCGAGCTGGGAGCGCAGCGCGCCCGGCCCCGTGCTGTTTGTGTAAGGAATTCAAACGTTGCACAAAGTCCAGGCTTCTTTGCGAGGACAGCTGGTCTCTGTTATGATCTTAAGTATCGTTTCCCTTTTCTTGAATGGCAGCACTAAGCTCTGGGGAAATTTTTCTTTCTTTTTCTTTTTTTTCTTTTTTTTCTTTTTTTTTTTTTCCCCTTCCAACCGCATGAATGGAGCGCTCCAAATTGTTTGTGAATGGAGGGTGGTGCCCGTTCGGAGACTTTTTTCAATGAATAACCAGACCCCATTGTGCGGCTGGCGGAAAAACAACCCGCTCGAACAACACGGAGACTGTTAGGGAGAAACATGCCCGTGATCGGCAGCTGGAGCCCTTCCAAAGTGCCTTCCCCTTTGCTTTCTTGCGGCGTCGCAGCCTCCACACCGGCCCAAAATGCACGAAGGGAGAGCACAGGGGGAGCAAATCTGGCTCCGGGGAGGCTCCAGGCAGCGCAGGGGCTGTGCTTGCTCAGCCCGGGCTTCGTGTTTCAAATGCTCCTTTGGGTTTTTCCTGCCCTTGGTACCAGCTGTGCTGGGCTGCGGCGGGGGGGAGAGAGGGGAGTCAGCAGCTCTTTAAAGGGTTTGACAAATTAGGGGAGCAGCTAATTACCTGGCAAGCTGTGAACAGTTGTCCTGGAGCTATTTGCTCCCCTCTGGTGTAGCTGGGCTGTGTTTAGACTTTGCATGAAGCTAATACTCCACTTCCGATTAGTGTTGGCTCTCCCGCTCAGGCATGATTTAGGTAAAGATCTGTGACGTGCTTTCCCTTTCCTAGAGCACCCGCTTTTAGAAATTAAAGAGGTTAAGCGTATATTATTCGGTTTTAAATGTATATATAGTGAACGGGCTTGGAGCTGGGAAGGCTTTGGGTTTAAAGGGCTGTTTGTCCCTTGAACTCGTGCAGTCATGGCTCCCGTCCCCCAGTGGTCCCGGCACTGAGCACAGGACACGTGGTGCTGGTTGCTGCTCAGCACTTCTGGCCGGCTAATTTGGGGCTGCGTGCAGGCAAGCATGTAGAGGCTTCCATAGATCTGAGTCTGGATACGCTCAGGGAAAGGTCCATGTGTGGCAAAGGGCGGCACTGCAGGGCTCATAGCTGCTTTGCAGGGGCTGGTCCAGGTGCACTGCTCATTGGTGATCACCCACATCCCTGTCACAGCCCATGCTCTGCCCCCACACATCATGAGAGAAGCAGTTCCCCTCTGCAGGTATCCCTATAGTCCTTGCTGAGGGTTTTTTGTGCTGTTACGCTTCTCTGGTGCTCCCGTGGAGGGGATCAGCTCCTGGTTTCCAAAAGGGAGCACCCACACAGCTGCTCCCCAGATCTGTCTGTGCCTATGGCCTGCTCCCACGCAGCTCAGAGTCACGGCTGGAAGTCAGCGGTGCCCATGTCTTCCTCCTTCTTGTTGCAGTGGTCCTGCACGCCCCACCTCCGGCCAAGATCAAGCGGGAGCTGCACAGCCCTTCCTCGGAGCTGTCGGCCTGCAGCCATGAGCAGGCTCTCTGTGCCAGCTACGGAGACAAGTGCCTCTACAACTGCTGGTACGTCCCTGCGAGTCCCTTTCTGACATCCTCTCTTTGGAAGCTGGGTGATGGGGAGCATTCCATGTCAGCAGCCAAAGCACCGGTGCCAGAAGGAGTTTGGGGTCCCCTGTCTGGCTAGTCTGAGCCCCTTGCAGGTGGTCACACCACGAGAGCTGTTTCCTGATGCCAGTGGGTAGCGGTGGCCGTGTCACAGGCTCTTGTCTCATGCGTCAGTCTCCTCTGCACTGTGCTTTCCCTGGGGCCCGCAGCTGTCTGACCACGTTAGCGTTGCCTTGCCCTCAGCCCCCGTCCCCTCTCCCCATTGCAGTGCCTACGACAGGAAGCCCCCCGCCGGGTTCAAGCCATTAACACCGCCCGCCACGCCGGTGTCCCCCGCGCAGCCGGGTTCGACCCTGCCACCGCCGCCGGCCCCAGGAGTGCAGGCAGCTGCCCATGGCGGCCCAGCCGCCCCACTGCGCAGCACGGCACCGGCACCACACCTGCTGCAGGAGCAGAGACAGCAAACCTTCGCCGTGCCGCGGCCGCCCCACCCGCCCGTGCACATGCCAAAGATGATGTCCGAAAACCAGTACCCCACAGAGCACAGGTAAGGCTCAGCGGCCTCCAGAGGTGGGGACATAGGTGGGACACCTGTCGCTTTTCGCTGGGGCTGCAGCGAGTGTGAACCCCAGCACCTCTTCTGGGCTCGTGGGGATGGTGCTCCCTATGGGAGGAGGGCCTGGGGCTGGATGCAGCGCACAGGGAAGGTCAGGCTGCATCCCTTCCTGGCACAGCAGCCAACTCCGGTACGGAGCTCGGTTCTGGGCGACCTTGGAGCTATGCGGGGGACTGGCTGCGACCCATCTGGAAGTGCCATACCAGCACGGGGCTTGGGTTTCACTCAGGAAGGGCAGGGGGACGCGGGTCGGAAATGGAGTAATCCCAGCCCGTCAGCTGGGAGGGATCTGGTTACAAAGCTGAGCAGCGCTCAGCGGCCCCGAAAGGAGCGGGCGCCCGGAGATCGCCTTTCACGGTGCTGCACCGTGCAGGGGTCAGCAGCACCCCTCAGCCCACTCCCATACCCCGTGCAGCACCAAGCCTCATGGGAGGGCACCGGCCCCTCGCTCCCAAAATAGTGCTGTCCGTACCCAGTTCAAGGTTTAATCCCGGGCAGATTAGTGGCCAACTGGCTGTGCGGCGCAGCAGAGGGGATTTGGCTTTGCGTCAGCACCTGCCCCGTTGCAGTGGCCCTGGGCCCCAAGCAGCACTGCCTCACCTGCTTTGAGCTGGCTCCATTTTTATCTTACAGCATTGGTTTTGTTGTTTTTTTTCCCCACGCTTACCCCAACATCCCATAGGATTCTTGCCTTATGCAAGGTGGATCTCCATCCCTTGGCCTGGGGGATCGAGCACCCTGCCAGGCACAAACCCAGGTGATGGCCATGCGCTGTCCTATCCCACATGGGGACATGTAGCACTGGCTGAGCTCATGGGTGCCCCTGGTGACACCATGTCCCTTTTTCTCCAGGTTCCAGAGGCAGATGTCTGAGCCCTGCCACCCCTTCCCACCGCAGCCCGGCGTTCCCGGGGACAGCCGCCCCGTCTACCACCGGCAGCTGTCAGAACCTGTTGGCCCCGCTGCCCCCCACCCCGCTCAGGGATTCAAACAGGAGTACCACGACCCGCTCTATGAGCACGCCGGCCCCAGCCTGCCCGGCCCCCCTGGGCACGGCTTCCAGTCCCCCATGGGCATCAAGCAGGAGCCCCGGGACTACTGC
Organism: Meleagris gallopavo; assembly: GCF_905368555.1. Taxonomy (NCBI): domain Eukaryota; kingdom Metazoa; phylum Chordata; class Aves; order Galliformes; family Phasianidae; genus Meleagris; species Meleagris gallopavo. Next base: position 4,501,229 of record NC_139414.1, on the reverse strand, counting down.
ATCGACTCAGGTAGGTGGGAGCGGGATGGGCACACCGGGGCCTGGGTTCATCCCACTGCAGCTTCTGGTGGCTGGCGCCAGACTCCACGAGCATCACGGAAAATCCTCTAAGCGCCTTAGGGCCTAAAAATACCACAGCCTTGGGCTGGGGGGTGGCCGTTCTGTGCAGCCGAGCAGATGGCTGGGAGGGAAGGGAGGTGGCCAGAAGCCTGGTGCTGGTGATGGGCAATTGCTTTTTGCCATCATGTGTGGCCTAAATAACTTGGTGAAAATCCGGTGTCAGCCGCACTACACGCAGTTGTACGAGTGAGTCCCAGTGCAGTAAATTGTACTTTCCCTTAGAGATGGGAGTGGGGCTGTGCGGCATGTCGGGTGGAACAGGGCAGCCTGGGGCGGTACATGGGGTTGCGCTTGGGGATGAGGATGCACCAGGCTTATGGCTGCCTCTGTTTCCCTTGCAGAAGTGCCTAACTGCCAGTCCTCATACGTGAGAGGGGGCCTCTTCCCCAGCAGCCATGATGGTGAGAAATGTGGGATGGAGCCTGCTAGCATGGCCCTTCCCATCCCATCCCTCCCTCCCTCTTTCCCCTGGCAGCTTTGCTCCACGCCTGGGGCTCTCCCTGCTCCCAGCCTCTCCCTGCAGACATGGGAATGATGTGCCGCCCTGTATAATCTGGGATAACCACCTGAAATAGCTGCTAAGAGGGCTTTGGCCGTCCCAGCTCCCGGGTGAGGGGAGGACAGAGCCACGTCTCAGCAAGGCCCATGGCAGGAGCATGGGTACCTGGGGAGGGGGCTGCTCACAGCAGACTGTTCTTCCCTTAGGATTTTCATACGAAAAAGACACACGATTGTATTTTGATGACACGTGCGTGGTACCAGAGAGACTGGAGGGTAAGCAAGGGTCTGGTGGGGGGCACGCTTGGGCTCAGCGCTGGCACGAGCTGGGCCCGAGGTCTGCTACTGCCCTGGGGTCCTGCATGGCTGAACGCCATCTCACCACAGGTAAGGTGAAGCAGGAGCCCACCCTGTACCGTGAAGGCCCTCCCTACCAGCGGCGCGGGTCGCTGCAGCTCTGGCAGTTCCTCGTCACGCTCCTGGATGACCCTGCCAACGCGCACTTCATCGCCTGGACCGGCCGTGGCATGGAGTTCAAGCTGATTGAGCCCGAGGAGGTACGGGTCGGGTACGAGGCCATTCCCTCCCGTGCAGGCGGTGTGGAGGAGGTAGCCAAGCAAGTGAGAGCAGCTGTGGCTGTTACCCATAATATCCCCAACACCATGCATGGAAATTGTGGTTTGGAAGCAAATTTTGGCAGGCTCCTCTCATCAGATGCCTTTTGATTAGGCCTCCAGCTCCGTGTGGGCTGCACTGCGGCAATCCAATGGGATGTGGAGGGGACGGAGGGGATGGGGGAACACTGTGGTGGTGTGAGCAGTGCCCTGGGGCTGGCAGAGCGCTCGTGTGGTTTGGCTTGTTTGAGGCACCCGTGCCTGAACACAGCTTTTCATCCCTTGCAGGTAGCACGGCGCTGGGGCATCCAGAAGAACCGGCCGGCCATGAACTACGACAAGCTGAGCCGCTCCCTGCGCTACTACTATGAGAAGGGCATCATGCAGAAGGCACGCAGCCCTGCACCCATTTTGGGCACCCTCAATGTCACCCCGGCACGATGGGGTGACCCCGCTGTCGCTCCAGCCGAGCTCCTCATTCCCCAAGCTCACGCTCTCTCTGCTTGCAGGTGGCCGGCGAGCGGTACGTCTACAAGTTCGTGTGCGACCCCGATGCCCTCTTCTCCATGGCATACCCCGACAATCAGCGTCCCTTCCTGAAAGCGGAGCCCGACTGCCACGTGAGCGAGGAGGACACCCTGCCGCTGACGCACTTTGAGGACAGCCCTGCCTACCTGCTGGAGGTGGAGCACTGCGGCAGCCTGCCCTACGCGGAGGGCTTTGCCTACTGATGGCCGGCTGGCGGAGCGACCAGCGCTAGCACGCACGTCTGCTGCGGGCCAATAAGGGCAAAGGTTTTGTAAAGAGTATTTTTTGCCATTTCTTTTAAAAATGAAACACAACAAAAAAACAAACAAAAAGAAAAAAAAGAAAAAAAACGCGTGCGCGCACACAAACTGGCCTTTACCTTTAAGCGCAATTGGAGGAATCTAAAATGCCCAGTGTGTGTCAGCGCTGAGCTCGCAACCTTACTGTCCAAGGGCTAGTGCATAGGACTGCCCGAGGCTGGCACCGAGCGTCCCACAGCTGTGTTGGGGAGCTGGGAGCTAAGCACCAAGTCTCTGACCCTGGCCACGCTTCTCGTGAGCATGCGATGGCTGATGGCTTCAGCAGCGCCTGTGGGACTGGTCTAGACGGTGTGACTGTAGCGAATTGTCACGACAATCTGCTTTGCATCGATCACAATACGCGTAGCTGCCTTGTGTGTTGGAAAGGGCTTTGATTTGCACAGACGAGGGGGTGTCGGGGGGCTCGGTGCCCCGGGGCTGATGTGTGCGGCGTCCCACCCCAAGCTGGAGGAGCCTTCTGCCTTCTTCCCAGACACAACCTCCCCGTCCCTCCTTGTTCCCAGCAAGCATTACTCTCCAATATAACAATTTGTCAGCCTGCCCCGCTCCTTTCCACGTCCCCATCACTTCTCCCCAGCTCAGGCTGTATGCGATGGGTTTCATTTCAGAAGAGGGGGGCTGCTGTGATGCTATCTCCCTCTTTTTTTCTTTTTTTTTTTCTTTTTTTGGGGGAGATACGGGGGTGGGTGATGTTTCTGGGGAAAAAAAAACAGATTTCTAACTGATTTTTGTAGATTATTTTGTATTTTAAGGCAAAGCTATTTTCTGCAGCCCGGCTGCTGTGCCGATGTCCCCTGCGGCTCACCAGGCTGCCTGCCGAAGTACCTGGTCCACTCCATTTCACTGCTCACATCCCTGCCCCAGGGGCTCTGCTCCCCTCTGCGTATAACAGGGCCAGGCTGGGGTCCCCTCCCTTCAGCCCCTGCCCACCACAACTCCCTACACTCCTCCACCTCTCATATATACGTCCCTGCCTCCCCCCCACCCCTAATGGCTACATGTTTTTGTTGTAAATGCTGTATAGGAATTTTTTTCTCATCCTTAGTTAGCTTTGTTTGGATTGGTTTTTTTTTTTTTTTTGGTTGTTTTTTGGGGGGTTTTATTTTGTTGGGAGTCTTTTTTTTTTTTGGTTGTTTGTTTTTGGACTGATTCATTCTTTTTTGGGGGAAGTATGAAGATTAACCCTTGCAGGCTGGCTGGTTGTCCCTGCAGTGTGCAGCGTGCCCAGCGCCGTCAGGCAGCGGTGACTGCAGGCATCGTGCCTTGGGGATGGCTAGGAACATTTGCTCAGTGCAGAGGGGGTTAATCTGAGGACTGATTGAAATAACCTTTACTCAAGCAGGGCTATGTATCTCCTGCAAATCCGCATTACGTTCTGTACTGTGTACAATAAAGAATCTTGCTTTCTGTTCCTCCCAGGCTGTGCTTTGTGTGTGCTGCCAGATGCTATACTGGGGGTTTTCTAAGGGGCAGATGGCAAGCTGGGGGCTTCTTGCCTTGCTTTGGGGTAGCATGGAGTCTGTGCCCACTTGCTCATTCCCATTTTCAGGACTTGCAGGGCTTTCACAGAGCTGTGTCTGGCACGAGGATCCGCTCTGATGGGGACTATTTGTCCCCCAAGGTGGTGCAACTTAATATTGCTGCTCCTGAGCAATAGGTACAGCAGTGTCTGTCCCCTTCACTCACCTCTGGAAACCTGAGACCCCACCAAGGGCACTGGGAGCTGGAGCTCAGCTCTCAGCAGTGCTTTTCCTCAGGATTTTAACAGCCAGCAGGCTAAATAAGCTGCACCATGTAACTTAACCTTGGGCTGTCTGTATGGGGTTGTGCCATGAGGACTTGACTTGAGTGAAAGGACATTATCACTACCACGAGGCTGCAGAAAAGCTCAAAGGTGCTGGGAGTGCTGCATCATCCCTGCTGGCATCGCCTGGATGCCTGATGGCAACCGGCTGTGTTTTGGCAAGCAAGCTCACTATGAAAGCCCCACCAATGCTCAGGTGTGCACTCCGGGGAAGGAGCAGTGAGAGAACAGTGCAGAACATTCCCCACTGTGCCAGCATTTGGGGAAGAAATGGTCTCTTGTGGCAAAAAATGTAACTCCCAGCAGCCTGATGGGGGGTATTTTCCAAGTGCATTCTTTATCTAATGATACACACACATATACAGGTGTACATCCTTTTTGCCAGGCCTCGTGCTGAAAAGCTCAGCTTCAGACACCGATGCCCAGTAATCCCATTTTGATGGGAATTGCAGCAGACCAAGTACCAGTGCTGAGGGCAAAGCAGAGGAAAACCAGGGCACGGGCAGCCAGCAAGCAGATGGCCCTGGGGTGGCAGGACCCAAACCTGGGGAACAGTGAGTGGGTGGGACTCACACAAGCACCCAGTGTGTCATGATGCAACCCCCAGGAAGACCCCTGTAACTCCCTGTTTGGGATGTATCAGGACAGGATGGAAGGATGTGAAACCTCTGACGGTTTGACGCCACATTGGTTTTTAATTACGCAGAGCATCAAGAATTTGCGGGTCTCTGGGACCAATGCCTCGCCCCTCTTCCTCGTGGGACCACCTGCCTCCTCCTGATGAGGATAAAAGAGCTTGGTTTCACCAGACACATAGCTCAAAAGCTGCTCTGATGTAAGGCATATATTCATAACTGCCTGGAAAAGCACAGATCACAAAGAGGAGAACATCACCACAGCCCTACACACATACATAATTTACCAAATACATTTCTGCTCTCCCTACCTCAGGATGTAGTTAGGCTGGAAATTGTTCAAAAAGCAATAGATAGCCAAAGGTCTGCCTGGCTTTTGAAGAGGAGCATATATATAGACCAGCACTTCCATCTGCAACCTGAGTTGTGGCTTGGGGACTTCACATTTAATAGCCCACAATGGAGTTTTCCATCCCTGGCTGGAAGAGCATTAGTGGGAAGCACAACTGACACCGTGGGGATCCCCCATCTCCCAGCTGCAATGGCACCGTGTAGACCTGTAGCACAATAGAGCATGCAGAAGAATCTGGGGAGCACAAGCATGGTTGTTTCTGCCCAGGCTCCTGGTGCTCAGCTCCATGCCCTGCCAGGTACACAGAGCAGCTCTCTCGGAAAAAATCCTCCTCTTCCTTCCATCAGGAGGAAAGCAGGGGCTGCACGGCTGCTTCTGGTGCTGAGCTTCCACCCACTCACACCACAATAAGCCACTAAGTGGCTTTTGAAACCATTAGGCAGCTGCTGCACACAGGGCGCTCTGTGCTGCACGGGATGCTCTGTCATCCTGCAGACCCTGGGCAGGCACAGTTTGGAGAGACCAACGCAAGGAGGATCTCTGGGTCACGACATTTTTGTCTCTATGCGGGAAAGCTCAGGAGAAGTCTGAAAAGGGCACTGAAAACGCACAAAATGAGGCACCAGGGTGGGGAGGAAGGAGGCAGTGGGGCAGCCGTGTGGATGAGGCCATGCTGTGCTCATGGGGCACAGGCCAGCTAGGTACGAGCTTGCAAGAATCCCTTTTGGGAAATGGACCCAGGCTTGCAGGATTCTCTTTTGGAAAATCTCGGTTTCTTGGCACTGTCAGAGCCAGGAGAGGGCAGCAGCAGCCCAGGCTGCAGGTCAGATTCCCGTCCCAACACAGCATTTTTTTTTTTTTTCCCCCCTCCAAGAAAGCCACAAAATAAAAGCAACACATGTAGGCGGCAAGCAGAAGGCAAAAACCTGCTAGGCAGAGCGATGGTACTCATTTGATGCTCAAAATTGTTTGCTTTCTTTGTGGAAGAGGAAAAAAAAAAATTATTTGAAAATCAATTTGGAGATATGAAATACCCATAGCGATTTTTCAGGCTTTTGAAGCTAAAGGAGATCTAAAGGTATCACTCAGAGCACTGCACATTGAGACACGGGCACTATGTTTCAATCCTGGCTTCTCCATACGGCCTTGCCATCACTTGGGCTCAACTGACTTTTTTTTTTTAAATAAAAACTTCACACCCTCTAAAATCACAGCAAAGCAAAAACTGTGGCTTACTGACGCCACCGTTCTGAAATGAGTCATTAGAAAGGAGCCTGGTAGCCTTTCCAGACACATCCTGGTTGCTTGTCTCTAAATATAATGACAAGAGAGAACAGCTTGCAGCTCGTTAGGCTTCAGCCTGCATGCACCTGGGTTCTGCTCTACACCCACCTCATCTGCCAGGTGGGCAACCAGCCCTCTTCACCCCACGTTTGGATGGAGGCCCTGTCAGCTGGCTCTGATACCTGTCTTTCGTTGTACCTCCCACCAGCACCTCCTGCACTTCTCCATCTGGCATGGAGCAGGTTTGCTGGGGGAGGGGGTTGCCAAAGGCATCCACACTTCCCATTGCATGCATTGGAAGTACCTCTATGAGCTTTGGGATGCAAAGGAACTGGGCTGATGAATGAAGTGGCCTTCAGTGCTTGCCTCGAGGGGTTCTAGATGCCCTAACCTTGGAGGCATTCAAGGTCAAGTTGGCATGGGCCCTGGGCAGCCTGATCTAGCAGGTGGAAACCCAGCCCAGGGTGGGGGGGGGTACGAAGTCAGATGATCTTTGAGGTCCCTTCCAACCCAACCATTCTGTAACTATGGTCTGGCTTTCATCTGGAACCCCACCACACAGGCTAGGTGTCACCTCTTCTGTCCATCCATCACTTCTTCCTCACAGGCATCACAGGCTGAGGGAGGAAGTGGCATTGCTGCCTCTAAACTCTCCCCAGCAAGTGGTGCACTCACACCATCTGTTGGGTGGTACTGCCAGGCTCACAACCAGGCTGCAGAACCCACAAGATGCATGCACCACAGACCCCACTTTCTCACTGAGACGATGCCAAGTTTCTTAAGGTTACCGAGGCAAAGGGAACTTTGTATTTTTGCCACTGATGCATGAAATTAGCATTACTGCAATCACTTTGAACTTCTTCTTCCCAGCACACTGGTTTTCAGTTTCCTTCTGAAGTCAGAGAGGATAGCCAGATACAGGGCTTATAGAAACACACTTGTAATACCACAACACAACAGAAAGCACAGCAACAGCAGCATAGTAGCAAAGTTCTAGGCAGCAGCAAAGTAAGGATATGCTCAAATGCAACAGTTCTAGACGCAGAAACAAAGGAAATAATCTGCTTACCTTTAGAAGGTCTCAGGAGGGCAGGGATCTCCAGCAAGATACCCACACCTCCTATAGCAGCCCTTAAATGAGGTCTGGGTGGGGGTGGGTCCTGGCTCCATCCCTTCCAATCACTCAGGTACACTGCATGCACCTGAGCTCCCCTGGGTTGGCCCTGCCTGCCACCAGGTGCTCAGTCACTGCTTCAAGCCATGACTTAGCATTTCTGCCACAGTGCCCTACAAGCAGGGCACACGTGAAGCATGAGACACCCCATACACAGCTTCCCACGAGTTGAGCTTTGTGTTGACATCAGCTTTTGGACAGGAGCAGGTGTGGGTGAAACTGAGACTTGTTAGCTTCATCTTTTTTCTTTTTTCTTTGTAAATGAGAGTTTTCATCCCCCAGGTGAGAGGATTTGACAAGATCTAGCTGGACAGCCTGATAATTTTTTTTTTTTTTTTTTTAACTTGAAAACTGCTGATTTTTTGCAGCACTGCTGAAACACGTCCTGGGCTGCACGCCTGCAGGCGGTGAAGGCTTACAGGTACGCCTATGTATTTGGGTGAGGGTTTCAAGATGATTTCATGCCTTTGTCATGGCCACAATCAGCAATATGATCACATCTTGAAGCACACAAGCCAGCCTTAGGGCACTGTATGGTAAAAAGGAGAATGGGACAAACAAAGGAGGTACAGAAGGGCTGAGGAAGTAGAGCTCCTATAGGGCTGCCAGAATGGAGCTGACACCACAGTGAGCATCACCTGGGCTTCCCTAGGGAACATCAGCAGCCACCTGAGCCAACATAGTCATTAACAGCTTGTGGAAGATCAGTAATTCTCCAGCTTTAACATGGTGTGTACTGTGTGCACATATCAGGAGCTGGTGCACATATCTTATGCTGGCTGCTGGTGATGGAGCTGTCAGCTGTGTGCTTTTTAGCCTGGTTTCCAAAAGGAAACAGAGCTCAAGCAACCATGTTCCATCTTGTAGTTCCCTCTAAGCCTTCAAATGGAGGCTGCCTCCAGGTCCCGCTCCCAGGAGATGTCCTTGTGCACAGACACAGCTAGCCAAGAGGAGAAACCTGTGGATTTGTCTGTGGGGAAGAACAGAGAGTAGCTGTAAGCACCCAAATTCCTCCTTAGCAGAGTGCCTGTGCTGAGCTCCTTCTTTCTTTTTCTCCAGCTGTGCGGGCTCAGCAGTGCTGTAGCAGTAATGTCATTTTTATTCCCATGCAACATGGTCTGGATGACCACGTACGCAACCGAAAGGTCAATCAAGTATTTGAGCCTTGACTTCCGAGGGGAAAGAAGAAATCTGTCACGCTGTTGCCTCCAGCAAGTAACATACGGAAAAGGCCAGCTCTGCAGATAAAGAAGATAGCATTAAGAAAAGGGACAGAGGGCAGCCCCAGCAGAGGTCAGGCAGCCCAGGGGAGCACTGCAGCCAGCTGCTAAGGGACCCAGGAGCCATGGAGCATTTCAAGCTCCAAAAGTAATCAATGGGGCCAGGCTGTGTTAAAGGAGAACTGCCTGTTTATGACTTCCAACCTTGACTTTTTTTTTTTTTTTTTTTTTCCCCTGTTGCCTGAAGCACTGATGTGTCTGGGCACGGAGATTTTTCTTTTAAGTCCGCATTCGTTATCCAAGTTCTATGGATGATCATTTGCTCGAATAAAACAGTGTTCCCTCCAAGACAAGACTGGGCTAAACACAGACTTTTTGCAGCAACAGCATTTTTTGGAGCTGGATTCCATGCACCCCTCCAGACTAGAAATAGCTTCACCCATGTCCAACTGGATACAAACAAGGCGGCCCCCAGGGAGCTTGCTGCAATTTGGTTCCAGGCTTCAAAGGCAATCACAGCAATAACAGGGGAACACTGTTAGTGTTAAAAACACAAGGTTGCAGAGACTAGCAAACTCTTTCAAGCCACTCCTGGTGTTTCTGCCCATGCAGCAGCAGCTCGGGAAGGCACGGCAGAGCAGGTTTGGTGCATGGAGACCATGAACACATCTGAATACTGCCCAGACAAAGAGGTGGCAGCAGTAATACCAGTGAGCTCTCCTGCTCTGCCCTTTCATTTTACGTTGCTTTATTTTTTCACAGCATTGTAACAGGAAGAGATGAAAGCAACATATATGCTTCCTTGCTAAGCACCTCCTCGCAAACATCCCATGAATACCCAGCAAGTCGGCCATCCCAGAGAGCAGCCACTAAAGAGGAGATAAAACAGTCGTTAGGTCCTGTGACAGCTTTTAAGTCAACTAACATACTTTCTTCAGCAGGTTGAGTGGTTGCTAAACGAGGAGAGGAAGGTGTCAGGATTATTTCCAAGCAAATTGTTTATCTTCTCCCATGAGTGCCTGGAGAACAGGCACATGTGCACATACTTTCTGAGCTTTTTCTCTGTGTTCTGCACACTCTTGCTGCTCCTGGAAAGTGAGGCCGGAGCAGTTGTATCACAGGAGACGTAAACGTAGTAAGTGTGCTTGGATCTCAAATTTTCTTCTGGAAATCATTCATGCATCTTCTCAGATCAAAACCACAAGCTGTTTTTAGAAATGTTTTAAACACACCCAAGTAAAGCTATTCCTCCTCATTTGGATACATATGAATGGCAACACCACACTGACGTGTGCGTTGATTTAGCTGGCCTCTGGGAAAAGCTGCATGATGCCCCAGGGAGCCACAAAACCCTGCATGCAACTTGCAGCAAGAGAGAAGCTTGAAAGTCTGACAGTGGGATGTGCAGGACCAGCCAGCAGCATCCCATTACCCTCTTCCCCATAGTTTTCCCCTTCACATCACGAACCAGACAAACCGCTCCAATTGCATCAGCTGGAGGGATCCATTAGCTCAAACAGAAAAAGAGTGGAGGAGTTCTTATGAGTGAACCTCTCCCATATTTCCCTCTAATTGCACCAGTTTTTGGCTCCAGCACTCCTTTGAAGGGAATTGAGTTTGCAGTGTGGCCGCTTGGGTTGGATTAATGGCATAGATGGCAATACCCACAGCACCCAACCCCTGTATGGACATGTCTTGGAGTAACCTTGATACTAAGTGCTAAAATACGAATGTGAAAAGATTGGAAAATGTCAGAGAGATTGCAGCAGAAGTACAAGTGTTGGTGCTGGGGAGGCTGGGGCCGAGACTTAGGGCCTATGAGGAGGACTCCTGTCCCCCAGCTGGCAACTGCTAGCTTTAAAAATAAGAAAAAGCACTCTGTGTTTTATTTCTTAAAGCCTGAGAGTGCTTGGAGACACTGCTGAAGTAAAAGGGAGGCACTTTGTTAAATCTTTTAAGTGAAAAACAGCAGGATTAAATCCCACTTTTGATGTAAGCCTCTACTCCGTCTTCAAGGGCAGAAGCAAGTCCCCTCCAGCTCTGCCCGGTGCCTCCGTATTGAATCACTCCAATGCTAACGTAAATAAAGCCCTTTGAAAAAGGGCAAATGTTTTCTCAGCTGCTACTACGCCTTTCAAAAGAAGGAGTGATTGAAATTTTTATGTCTGTAGATATAAATATATACAGTCAACAAACGCTTCTCAGTAGGAAGCTATCTCCACAAGACAACCGTTTTCTGGAAATCACGCTGTGAATCCATGGACACTGTTTGACCACGCCGTGCTCCTCAACTCTTTTCACTTTCCCTCAGCGCCTCACCTTTCACAAACTCCTAAATGGGGCGATGTAAGTAGCAGCAAATCAATCTTGCTCAGCACATTGTCAGCCCAGGCTCCTGGTGTCCCCAAGACATCCCCTTCGTGACGGCATGCAGCAGTGGGCTGAAGGGCCGAGGTGATGGGGGCTGCTGTGCCCTCAGGTGTGTGAACGCCCTCTCAAAATAATACAGAGCATGCTACTAAATTGATTTTTTTCCCCTTAATTAGTCTGCTTGAATTTAAGCAAAGCTACTGTGCTACTTTTCCAGTCTTCCCACCTCTGTGCTGTAGGCTTTGGAAAGGCTGGCTTATAATTTAGAGCACGCCAGCTACAGACTCCAGTAGGTTTATTGCTTGTAATAATATACAGCTTTGGCTTCACTTTGTGAGGCCATTGCTCTCCCTCAGAGACAGAATGCTACACTGAACATGTAAGTATTTTTAGCAGTGCTGTTCTCCTTCTCCAGCTAAGCCATAAAAACCAAGGACACAGACATTTGAAGCATCTTTTCACAGCTTTGGATAATTTAGCATCAGCCACAACCCCATGGCTTGCAGCATGCATCAGCCCAGAGAATGCCATCAGCAAACAACAGCCTATGCTGCGAGCACAAGCGCCAGGCATGCTCTCTCCTGCGTAACTGACAGAATCATGGAATATCCTCAGTTGGAAAGGACCCACAAGGATCACCAAGGCAAACTCTATGTGTGAGAGCCGTGTCCAAACGCTCCTTGAGATTGGGCAGCTTGGAGATGTAGACTGCCATGAGGGAGATGTAGACTGCCACGAGTACTCCCCTCTGCATCCTCTGGGACAGAAAGCAGCCTGCTGGGTTACTGGGATGGCCATGGGGTCAGGCATCATTCCCTAGGAGCTCTGACAGCCCCTCCAGCACCAAACAGGACAGGGATTTTGCTTGTGGAAACTTGCCAGGCTTCAGAAGGCACTCAGTATCTCCTGGCTGAGGAACTGAGAGCAGTGTTCTAGCAGCTTAGTGATGATTCAAATTTTCCTTTCAAGTGCCAATGAGATTAAAATAAAAGGCTTCTTTTTTTTTTTTTAAGTCTTCAGATTACCAGAAAAATCAGGTTTAATTCTGGTGGGAAACGGGAACAAAACCGCCTCTGTGTTGACCACAGCACAGCACTGTCACACGAGGTGCAAAGAGGTGACATTGTGAAAGTGAGAGCACTTCAGATTCAACCTTACAGTTCCTCTTCTTGGCTGTGCTGGGGACCAAGAGCTGTGTGAGGCTTGTCCTGCCCATCCTCTTGCCTCCCGGCAGATCAGTGACGACAAAGCTCTCGGTACCTCACAGAGCTCTAGTGTGCCATTCAGTGGACTGGAAGGGACTTGGGATCAAGGTCATGTTCCAGTATGGGATGTTGCATTCTGGAGGTGGGAACTCACTTTATCTAGCTTCGGTGTGGAATAATACAAGTATGAGAGAAGGTCATGAGATAGGACCAGCAGTGGAAACAATAGATTGGTTTCTTTAGCCCTTTGTTTTGAGCTCAGCTTTAGCTATCCAAGCTCTGACAAAAGTAGAGATATGACATCAAAGGCCTGGAGCACAAGCGTTAAGGGAAGCGGGTGAGGGAGCTGAGATGGGTAGTCTGGAGAAAAGAAGGCTCAGAGGAGACCTCATAGCTCTCTGCAACTCCCTGAGAGGAGGTTGTGACAAAACAGGTCAACTGGGTTACAGCAATAGGATGAGAGGTGATGACCTTACGCTGTGCCAGGTTCAGGGTGAATATTAGGAAAAACTTCTCTGAAGGAGCACTGAGGCATCGGCATGGGCTGTCCAGGGAGGTGGTGGAGTCACCATCTCTGGAGGTGTTCCAGAGCAGTGGAGATGTGGCCCTGCAGGACGTGGTTTAGTGGGCAATATTGGTGGTTGGACCTGATGGTCTTAGAGGTCTTTTCCAACTTTAACGATTCTATGATTCTATGATGGAGAATGAAAGCTGTAGTGCTATCATTAGCTTTGGGCCAAGGATCGAGATGAAGCTTCTTCTGAGATTGAAGTCTGAAATATGTTTGTAAGGAAGTTGGAAACCATTTTTCCAACACATTTTTTAATTTTTTTTTTTGTGGAAGGGAAATCTTTTTTATATGACCTTGCCTGGACGGTCTCTGGACCTTGCCTCTGGGTCAGTCGTGTGGTTGACCCAGGAGTACTCTATTTCCCACAGACTCTGTTTGAACGTGCAGTGCACTTCCAGGTCTTGCACGGTGGTGTAAAGTTCAGCTGAGGATCACTCTGTTTAGCTCTGTTGCAGGCTCATAATCCCAGTGGGTCAAAATGTTTAGAGTTGAAGAGGTTACAGGCTTTTCTGAGGGAGTATTTAAACTCCATCTGTCAAACCACTTGGATAAAAGAAATTTATAGACTCTGCCAGCAGTATATTAAGTTAGCTGTTAGCTGTTTCCTTGTCTTTGGTTTGGTGAAATGTATTGTTTTCACGTTGCCCTGAGAAAATAATTAAACCATGGCAGATTTATGGCTACCAAAAATTACAAAACCTAGATTGACAGAAAAACAGTATCAGTGAAGAAATGGAATTCAAGGAACCACATGTGGGTGAGAGGCATGTGAAGAAACTTTTTGGCAAGGCCATCGGAACAACTCGGGGGCCTGATCCTCTCAGAAAGCCATCTGAGAGACACGAGACCTGCTTCATCTTCAACTTAATTGCACACAAAATCCACACAAGGAGCTTGCACACTAGAAGATGAATCACAGAAAATGAGACAGACTCTTTTCTCAAGCTCCAAACAACAAGACTGAAAATGGGGAAGTTTGGTAATTCAATTTTGCAGAAAACACTGATGTCCCTCCCTGACTATTGTTTTGTACTTCAGTATAAAATACAGATGCAAGTCTGATAAATTCAGGGCTTCACAGGCTGTTTTCTTTCCTTTTACAAGAAAAATGGCAGTGCAGGAGCACGTGATGTCATCTAGGCAACTGTGAGACCACTTCAGTTCCTCCTGGCACTTTGAAGAAGGTCAACCGAGTGCCAGTGTTTGACCAGGGACCGTGTAAGTGAGGCTGTGTCCCAAGCAATGTCAGCTCTAGGACACAATAAGCATTGCTCGAATGCCTGTCACTGGAACACCCCAGCCAAGATAGCTTTTCTACTCTCCACTGTTCTGATAAAAAAAATATTTCCATTGACTGAGTGCTGTTTCCCCACTGCAGCCCTTTCTCCCTCCTCCTGCAATTGTCTGGGCATCTCCCACACCCCCATAGCCTAAGCCCCCATAGCCTAAGCCCATTTCAGGGTGGCAGCAAGGCAGCAGCACTTCATAGCACTTTATGTGAGCATAGGGAATGCAGACCAGCTGGTGAGGGGCAGCCATGTTACCAGGTTCTTCCTCTTCCAGCTTCCACAAATGGTGTCCTTTTCCTCAGCTGCTAAATAAATTCAACACAATTCCAAGATCTTTACCCATCACATAAAAGGAAGGTGTTTACTGGGGTGATAAACAACCAACCCGATGCCTCCATCAGGTAGGACTAAAAAGGATAAGAAACCACAGAACCACAGACTTGTTGAGATTGTCAAGGACCTCTGGAAGTACTTTGAAACGCCTAAATATTACAAGTAGAGCTGAACACAGTATAAATACCCAGCTAAAGCAGGCTTGAAACCTCTGCTTAGAAATGCATGACAGCACAAACAGTACAGCTTGCTATTTGTTTTGGTAGGAGGACTGGTGTCAATGTGGTTGTTGCACAGGGAGTGAGAAAGCAGACACTCTTACAGCCCCAGAATTTGGGCTGAGTTAGGAATGCAGTTTAAGTGCCATTGTGTCTAGGAGCTAGTAGCTCAGGGCTCCTCCAGAAGTACGCTGCATGGTTGTCCCACAAGGAGAGCCCACGGGGCTCTGGAAGCATTTTCCTGGTTTAACAGACATGGGACAAGCTGAATCCAGTCTGCACGCACATTAGCAAATGGGAAAAGAACGAAGCGAGCAGGAGAAATCTGCCTAAGAGAGCACAAGCCCAGAGAATCGGCTGCTCCAAAAAACCACACACACATATCACTGGGAATCCACATCCTCCACAGCACCGAAGATGTAAGTAATGCTGCATTTTGCTGCAGGTTAAGGACTGAGACCAGCTTGCAGGGATCTTCCTCAGCCCTTTGCTGTCTGCAGCTTCCAGATGGAATTGCTGTCTGCCTGGTGTGCAGCCCCTTCCCACCCACACACATTCCTTTCCAGCAATGCTGCTTTCTTTGGCTTATCATTCTTATCTTTTTCTCAAACTGACTTAATTGGTGCCTTTAACTCTTGATGTTATTTGTTGGTCCCTCTGATATCCCTTGTTTATTCTAAGAGCAGTCATAGCCTAAAGCATTACATTTCAAACTAGCATCCAAACTGAGGAAGGTTTTTGCAGTTGCAGTACGATCATGCTGGCTCCATCAGCTCACCCACGCTCCATAAAGCACGAGGCATGACAAGGTGGGCTGCACTTTACCAGCTGCAGGGCTGTCCGAGTCCAAGCTACACGCAGCCGAGGTTCTTCCAGGAAGGACAAGTCTGATTTTAGTAAGCTTCTTTGAGACGAAGAAGCTGCATCCCCCTAGCAGTCTGCTTCCAGTGCAGTTACTGCTCTCTGTGCTCTCAGTGTGGTTAGCTCAGCTCACCACGTACACTGCAAGAGCAGCTCACCTATCCCTGGAACAAACACCTGTGACATGGCCACACCACGGGCCAAAGTACGAAGCAGATGCTTTTATCACATTAACATCTCCTACCAGGGGAAATGCTGGAGTATTTTTAGCATGGCTCCGGTGTTCGTCTCTGCACTGTTTTGGCCTTTTTTGGAATTTTTAACTCTGGAAACAAATACATTACCCTTTACAATAAACAACACCTACTTTCCTTTATTGTACAATACAAAGAGGACTACAGGCTGTACTCCTGAAGACAATAAGGGAGAAATATAAAACAGTTCCTTTTGACACGGCTTTCCCCCCCTTCGTAACACCAGGCAGCTCACTTACTGCTTCCCTCATCTCACCTGTCCCACTTACACATTGAGCTTTGCCTTCACTGCAAAATTCCAACCTGAGTTGTTGCTCAGTCCCTTGTTTGATGTGATGCACGTGGGCTCAGTAAGAGGTCAGAGCAGCGCCCTTGCTAACTGCATCCCATGCAGCTGCCCTGCACACACACCACAAAACGCATTTCCCAAGGAATGTCAGAGAGGGAAGCATCTGATGATGGTACATCTGGTTTCATCCCATACAAATCCCATCACAGCACGGTACCGTCTGTCACGCTGTGCTGTGGGGAGAGCCCAATGACACGGAGCCAGGGAGCGAGGAGGAGATGGAGCCTTAGCAAAACACAACAACAAGAAGTGACACAAGGCAAGTCTGAAGACTGAAAGGGGATTGCATGCAGCGAGGGAGGGCTGCTCCTCCTCTCTTCTTTCCATTTCATTTCAAATCGTAGCTCCTTCCTCATCTGGTCCCCACGGGAAACAGGGCTCCTGGGACATAAACAGTGGGAGAGGCTCCTGGGGCCATCAAAGGAGAATGAAGTCCATCAGCTGCCACCAGCTAAGGGAGAGGAGAACAAGTTGTGTCTGTACCAGTTCTTCTCTTCCTCCTCTTCAGAGCCCACGGCCACTGCTTCTGGAGTGGGGGAGGAGATGGGGCACGGGGCAGTGGGACTCATCTCTCGGGCAGCAACACGAAGAAGATGGCCTTGAGGAAGTGCCCAAAGCTGCAGATGGCGGCCACGAGCCAGTGGGAGCGGAGACTGGGGTCGGTGCTGACCACGCACTTGGTGATGTCTGCCTGAGGAGGGGGAGCAGAGGTCAGCAGCCATGCCCAGACCCACCCGGCCACTGCGTACCTCAAAACAAGCCACGCCTGGGGAAAGGAATGCTACGGGAGGATCAGCAAGCATTTCCATTTTCAACAGCAAAATAAAAGAAACTTTCCTCCCTTTCCCAGGAGAAACCTTGGCAACAACAGCCTTCCCATCCCTTTCTGCAAAGCACGATGCTTCCCTGAGGTTGTCCTGTTTAATATCAGCTCAAGTTGCTTGCACTTTTTCTCTTGCCTTAATGTTTTATTTGGAACTCGTTCAAGGAAGTAAACCCATGATTTAAATCGCGAGCAATGCAAGCTTTGTTTGTGGGAATGTGTCTGCTGGCTGCGGTGCTGCCCGGCACATGGGCCAGAGGTATGGATTGCTGGGCAGCCACTGTCAGGTATTGACAGGAATGGCAGCCCGTGATGAACAGAAATAACAATGCAGTGAATTCATGGAGATTTGATCTCGGCTGGGACGGGGAGGAGAGAGCAGAAAATATCTGGAGGGTAAAGCGAACAGGACAGAAGCGGATAGAAAATTACATCTGCTGGGAGGGGTAAGCAAATTTTCATTTGCTTACCTGCAATTTTGCCTGCAAAATTTGTATTGTGGTTAAACATCAGCCAAGCACAAGGAACTATGGGCTGCAGCTCTGTGACACAGGGCGCACTGTTACCGTATCAGTTTGATGAGGTTTTCAGAAATACCAGGGACTGTACGGTGGCAAAAGTGAACCAAAACTGAGAGACAAAGATGGGCAAATATCCATTGGCCTCACAGCTTTCTCTTTACACCATAGCTTGGCGAGCAGCCCTTCTCTGACTGGAGTACTATGTCCAGACCTGAGGCCTCAGAAGGAGACGGATGCAAAGCTGTTAAAGGAGGTCCAGAGGAGGGCCATAAAAATGATCAGAGGGCTGGAACACCTTTCCTAGGAAGACAGGCTGAAGGAGCTGGGCTTGTTAAGCTTGGAGAAGAGAAGGCTGTGGGGAGACCTGACTGTGGCCTTTCAGTGGTTGAAGGAAGCATAAAAGCAGGAGTGAGCTTTTTGCACAATCTGATATTGATAAGACAAGGGGGAATGGTTTTAAACTAAGAGAGGGGAGACTTAGGTCAGATGTCAGGAAAAAATTATTTACTCAGGGGATGGTGAGACCCTGGCACTGTTCCTCAGAGTAAAGTCCCTTCCAACTCAAATCATTCTGTGATCCTATCACTGAGAAGAGCGCAGCCTCCTTGAAGAGAGGAACAAGGATCACTGAACATCCCAATAATCTTTTCCAATGTTCCCACCTGCATTCAAGATGCCAGCAAGACACACTTGAGCAATCTTAGCAATAATTAGAAGAAAACAAGAGGGAGGACGCAGGGACAAAGTGAATAAAGCTTCGTTAACTGACACCAAGATCATCTACGTGTGGAAGGTCTGATAATAGCAGCCCCAGGAAGTCTGAAGGCTGGCATGCTGCATTACCATGCTGCTTTGGGGTCTCTGAGCTCATACACACCCAGCGAGCAGAGATGGCTTGAGTAGGGAGGAGTGGATAGCAGCAGGAAGCTGAATCAGTGCATGGGGAATTCCTGGGGTGAACAGCAAGGCGGGGAAAGGCTGCAGCTGTAAAAGTCTTGACACTCAGTACCAGCAGAGCCCACGGCTCCCTATGAGCCAGAGCCTCATGGCAATCAGTGCTGGGTGAATGCACCTTGTGAGTGGCAGCTACAGAGATGGCTGATCTGAGATGAGCATCACCTGCTCCATGCTGATGTAACGAGCTCTCTGTGGCCAGCTGAGAAGAGCCGTGCTCAGCAGCACCTTGAGACTGGTACTGTGCTCTCTTAGATAAACACAACTGCTCAGCTGTTTAACAATTGCCTTGGTTATTGTAATCCAAACAAAGCATACCAGATAAGGCACTGAAACTGAAAATTTCAAAGCCACTTAATTAAACAGGCCTTTGTGAGGCACTGATAAGCTGCTACAGCGACAGTTTGATCTTTGCCTGTTATTTATTCATTGAACAAGTTCAGGTCTCAAGCTCTTCTTTGGAGCAACCATCCATAGCAGCTGCTGAAAAACCTTTCTACTCCCCTGCAAAACCCCTGCTGAGGCTGCAAACGCTCCTCGGGGAGAGATGGTACCCCCAAGAGTTAAATGCTTTTTCTTTCTCCTAAGAGGTGTTGGACCATGGCAGTTAGAGGCTTTCTCCACCCTATAAAATATGGGACTGGGGGGTCATAATAGACCATATGGGCCCATACTGCTGTGCTCTCCCGGCACTGCCTGGAGCTCAGAGGTTCCTCTTGGCAGCCCAAGCAGGTGTGTGGTGGGGCCATGTGCACAGAGGAAAGGCAGACGCCAGGCCAAGACAAACCAACAGCAGTGAGATCAGGCAGCAGATGAAAGGGGCTCCAGCACAGAGCCACTTCGCCTGGCCCTTCTGGGAACAGGGCTGGGAAATGTCACGCTGCAGCGCCTAGCTGAGAGGAACAACGTTCAGGGAAACACAGCACAAAGGCACAGGGATGAGGAGACTTCCCCTCTGCTGAAGGAGCCACTTGTTTCTGGAGGGAAGCTATCTCCTCTGTGCAGCCCAGAGCTGCTGATAAGCGTGCTTACAACAGGAGGTAATCAGTAACAGCCAGCAGCTTTCACAGCTTTCTTGTCTGATCAGGGGCTTCCCTTTCCTAGGGCTGGATTCTGAGAGCAAGCAGCATGCCTTCAGCAGCACCAGGGCAAATGGAATGGCACTCGAGTAGAAACGGCTGCACCAGGAGCAGACAAGGACAGGGCTCCTCTCTTCAGCTGCTGAGAGCTCATTCTGGACAGGGGATGGGCTCTGTGGCTTGCTTGCTATGCAACAAACTTTCCAAAAATATCCATTTGGAACTATCAAACACTTTGTTTTGAAGTCTAACAACGCACCACAAAAATTAAAACAAGATGTTAACTTATCTGAACATACATGGTTTACCAGAACAAGGAAGCAACTTAGTTGGGAAACTAGAAGGGGGCACATTCCTATGCAACATTCCAATTTTAAGGAAACTTTTTTTTTTCCCCCCCCAAAGGAAAAACTTTCAAAGAAAACATTTCAACTAGCCCCACAGGTACTCAGAATAAACCTCACCGATGGGCTGAGGTGGGGATAGGAACAGTGCAGCTTGGTGAGTTCTTTCCCAGGGCATCCTCTCCAGTACCTCAGCACAATTATTTGAGCAGACACAAAATGAAACAAGTCGGGGCATTCAATAAAATGGTTACTCTCCAGCCCAGCCAATCAGCCCACCGGGCCCAAGGTGGCAGCTTTAGAGAGAGCAGGGATGACCAAAGGTAGCAATGGATCCAAAATCAGAACATTGCTACCTTTCCAGCTGCCCCCCATCATGTACATCACCCTGCTTTTGATCCTGCCACAGCTCAGCCAGCAGCTCGAGCTCCTAGGGAGGTCACTGGTGAGGTGTCTGGCTATTCCACAGCACCTAAATAAAGCTCTTACTCCAAATTGTTCTCCATAAGATCACTGTATTTCTCACGGGCTATAGAGAGAACCACAGAAATCAAACACTGGGTGATGGCTCCTGTTTACAGTCTGCTACTACAACTGTCTGCCTGCTCCAGAGAAATTCAGGACAGGAACAGAAGAGGCATCAGTGGGTGAGGATTGAACGAGTGCACAGGAAGCTGAAGACCAGAACAGCTGACACTGTTGAGGACAGGGCGAGGAGAAAGTAACAGAGCTATGAGAGCCTAGCACAGGAACAATCTCACCCAATGTCATTCTACAACAAGATGCATTAACTGGGCTGTTTCCCGGTCTGCCCATGGGGAAGCAAGCCAGACCAGCCAGCATCTCTTACCCAGCCTCCTCGCCTCTTCAGCCACGTCACCAAGGTCTTGCGGACAAACTCTCCCAGGCAGTCCACGATGGTGTGGACCATGGCTGGCTGTGCATGACGCACACAGTCCACTGCCAGCCCCGCTGCCACAGCGTAGAGAGAAACCACCTTGCCCCATGTTATGCCTGGGAAAAGAAGAGAGGGTGCTCACGTTTACACGGATCGAAGGGCAAAACCCTCCTCTATCACAGGTGCCCACTCTTTAAGCATGAGGGTTTGAGTCTGGCTGCAGCTGTGGTCCTGCATGCTTTCCTGTGAGTGATTAAAACTGGGCATGCTTTGACCACTGCTTAGCCCCATACGTGCAGCTTTGGAGAAAGCAGCCCAAAGACACCACCCAAAGACATAAAAGCATTCCTGTTTGTTTTTTTTTCTAGATCGGAGTCTCTTCCAAAGTGACAGACAGAGCACATAAGCAATAAGCATCTGCACATTCCATTCTGCCATGACAAAGACCAAACAAGGGAAGTAGAGCTACGGGTTCAAGACAGTTGGAGTCCTCCTGGACTCAGTCTCCAACGAGGTAGCTCCACAAGCATTTCACACCTCACACCTGTCCCACCGAGGACAGTGCAGCCAGCCGTGCCAGCCAGCTATCTAACCTCCCTAAAGCAGAGCTTCCTGTGAGGCTGGCCTGCCCGCAGCAAGAGCCCCATGGATGCTGTCCCAGCAGCAGCCATCTCCCTGCAGCGCTGGCAGTCCATGCCCGGGCTGTGCTCTGGGCACCAGCCAGCTCCATGTTATCCCCATACTGAGCCAACACCACAGGGTGTAAATCCTCCACACTCAGGCATCACAGCTGGCAATCTCTGATCAGGCTCTTAACAGGAGCAGCAACCTGGGAACGCAGCCCTCTGCATGCACACAGCACAGGGGTATGTGGATTTCCTTTGGCTATGCTGGGAAGTTTGCTTTATAGAGAAACTATTCAAATATCAGCCACAGGAATGGTTTGTTACGCTGACAACAAATATCCATTTGCTGTTCCAAAAAAGCAGTTCTTCCACTCGTGACTAATGCGACATCAAAATCTACAAAAGATCATTTTGCTAGGCACTGTAGCAGCAATAATAACCCACAGCAGGGTCCTGTGATGCTGTTCTCTATAGGCACTGTCCCCAGGATCATAAGAAGTTATTGATAAAGTGGCTGTTATTTTCCTGGAGGTGTTCCAGAACCATGGAGATGTGGGCAGCAGGCATGGTTGGATCGGCCGGGGCTGGACCTGGGGATCTTAGGGATCTTTTCCAACCTCTATGATTCTATGGTTCTAACACACAACAAAGCAGTTTGCAGTATGGACATGTTGGTCCAGCTCCAAGGAAAGAGGGAGGGAAAGCTCCTTCAGTTCTTGCCTTCCCCACTGGTCGATGGTCCTTCTTGCAGGCTGTTGGATTCTAGATATTTCAGAGGGGTAAAGCCCTCCCCAGCACAGGGACAGAGCCCTCCCCTTCACATGGATGGCACAAACTGGCAACAATGCTTGTCGAAGTGATGGATGTGAAGGGCTCAGTGGTCACTTCCCATTCCCTCTTTTTTACAGAGCACTCTATAAGGGTCAAATCAATCCCTGGGGCTGCTTCCTGGCAAACCTGAGCTGCAGGGGTAGGGGAGTAAGAAATCCCTTCCCTCCCAATTCCTCTATGCCAAAGATTCCATCACTGCTGCTGCAGGCAGGGTGGCAGCAGCTGGATGCATCTGCACCAGCTGGATGTAATTGGTCCTGAAGAGTGATTAAAGCAGAAAATTCCCTAAAATTTCTGCCCACAGAGGTGGAACAGAAGAAAATGAGACAAGCCACTTAGAAAGTGTTTTTAAAAGTAAGAAATACAAGTTGCAGCCTCAAGGCCAGCCTTGGAGCTGGAGGTATGTAAACACTGCGAGCCCAAGGGAAAATGAATTAGCAGGAAAGAGCTGCTCTTGAATGCATTCCCACTGCATGTCAGCGAGCCCAGGGGAGCGTGTGGCCACGCAGCCCCCAGCACTGTGCTGCCCAAGCACTCAGACAAACTGCCCTCATCCCACTCACATCCATCTGACCTGCCAGTCAGACCTCAGAGAAACATAATCCAGTGCTATGTTTCAGCAGCTTGAAGGATGAGCCAGGCCCAGTATGCTCTTCGCTGGTGGAGAAAAAGGAGCCAAGAGGGATGTGCACGAGGCAGGGAGCTCATAAAGCCTGCAGGGTGAGGCAGCAGCAAGGTGCATTGCTAGCAACATTCCAGCTGCAGGGAGGCATGTTCTCTTGGCAACCTCATGCATCCCTGGTCCTTTTTGCAGAGGGCTCACTGCAGCCCAAGCACTGTTAATTAAGAGCTTACCAGCACCCAAAACTATAAAACCAGTATAATCATAGAACCATAGAATCACTGAAGTTGGAAAAGACCTCTAAGGTCATCTGGTCCAACCATGAACCCATCCCCACTGTGCCCACTGACCATGTCCCTCGCTGCTACACCTACACAGCAGTGCTAAGCAGGGGGGTGCAACTGTCCTCTTCAACAAGACAGGGTAAAACTCTTACATTCCATTGCTGGACAGGCACTGCAAGTGTCTGATGGGCTCCTCAGATTGTCTCGGCACTGCAATGTCAGACTGGAGCTGTTTTCTTAATAAACTGGACAGTGAAAAACAGGGTCAGGTGCTTTAGCCATTGGTAACTGGCTTGAAAATTCAGGCTGCATTCGAGCTCTCTCATTTCCTTCACCCATTAAGAGCCTCTTTCCTCTGAACTATGAAAAAAAAAAAAAAAAAAAAAAAAGAGAAGTGCCTGGCTGTCACTGCTAGCACTGATCTGCTGGATTTAACATTAAATGCTGAGCCTTGAGACTGCTGCTAGGACTCATGAATGTTAAAATCAGTGAACTCTTCCTTCCCCCTCTACTACTCAGCAGCCTTCTAGCAAGAGAAGCTACAGAAATGAATTGACAAAAGCCACTGAAGCAGTGCTTCAACCTCACATCCACAGGCTGTCCTGCTGGTTGGTATGAAGCAGAGACGGGAAAGAAGAGAATGCAGAGCAGTGTAAGGTTGGAACCCACACCCGTGCACAACCATCTGCTGGAGGCTAATGCAGCACTGAGTCCCCAGCACCCACAGCAGAGCTTTAGCCTGGGCTTCTACTACATCCCCAAAGCTTCCCAATTGCCACCCTCAAAGGACTGAGTCTGCGGCCTTACCACCTCAAAACCCCTGAGTCTGGGGCCAAGAGATACAATTTCCAGCTTTACTTTCAACAACAAATAAACCAAGACCACAACATTAAGACCATTCAAGCTTCTCATGCGACTCCTGAGCTTGGAATTGAAGAACAATAAGTGCATTTCTCAACAAACACACACTGTCAATGCACGAGGTGAGGCTCCCAGCACACGGCATGCTGCTCTGCCTGGAGCCCTCCAGCTTTCTGTTGAATTCCCCACCTCGCTTGGGATGTGGTTGGGATACAGTCAGCTGTGCTCAGCTAAGAAGATAACCTACTTGCCTGTGCTGCAAATACCCATGCCTGCAAACCTGACCTCTGCTTTTCAGGGCAAATAAAGCTCAGCGCCGAAATGACAAGGCTGTCCTTCAACATAGCAACACTCAGACGTGCCTGCCATGTTTACCTGGCTCAGAGGAGAGCGGTCCTGCCTCCAAGCACAAGGCAGCAGCTGGAAGCAGCAGGCTCCATTGCAGCCCTGGCTGTCGCTGGGGGAAAGGAAGCCAGGAAGAGGGAACTCCCTTGTGATGAGTTAGCTCTGGCTCCCAGCACCAGCAGCATGAGCTGGAACAAGGGAGGCTCCCGTGTAATGAACCTGCTCCGGTTGCCAGCGGTGAGCAAAGGAGCTTGGAATGAGCGACCTCCTTGTGCGATGCGGTAACACCACCTCCTACGGAGGCAGGGCAGGAGACGGCTTCTAGAACGAGCGAGAAATGCCAGGAGGATGCACAGAATGGGGCACTTCCCTGCCAGAACAACAGAGCACGGAGGAGCTCATTAAATCATTACAGAAGGGCATGCTGCCAAACTGCCCACGGCTCTTTCCTAAACCTGGCCCCACCTCGCAGCCATCCCATAACAGCGGCCCCATCCTGTTCCTGCCCGCCCCAGCCCTGTCTGCCTGTCTGGGTGCGGTACCTGCAGTGAAGATCTGTGCAGCCACGGCCAGGAAAGCATCCGTCACCACCGTCTCCGAGTGCAGCGAGATGTTCAGCTGGCGGGCGATGTTGCGATAGACGTTGGGGCGAATGTATTCCAGCTCATCCCCTGCAAGCAAATACCTGGGGTCAGCATGCTGGAATCACAGCTGGGGCCATCCCTCCATCTGGTGTCAAACAGGCAGCACAGCTCTCAGGGTCACTTAGAAGCAGCCCCGGCACCTCCGTCCTTTGTCCCAGTATTGCCTGCGCCCTCCTTTCCCCACAGTCTGAAAGGAACAAAGCCAGCAGCGAGAAAGAGGCACATACACCTGTGTGAGCTGTTGGAAGATACGCCCTTTCTCAACCTGTACAAAAAACGTCATGAGATGAGAGTGACTCAGGCGTGTTGGAGGCTGACAGAAGCCAGGAATCCACCTGGAGCCACACAGCATCGAGGAGAGACTCCCGGCTCAGCTCTCTGTGCACAGAGTGACGGAGCAGAGCTCCTACCCGACTCCCAGCAGTCCATTTGCCTGCCTGGCTTCCCCAGCAAAGTTCCTGGCACACACAGGATGTGCTTTCTATCCAGGTTGGTTTTTCCCCAGCTGGGACCCAGTTGGTGGTGTCAAGTTAGCTTGAAGATCAAGACAAAAAGAGCAAGGACAAACAGAGAACACCCTCCTAGCAGGTTTGTGTTGGAACATCAGCAGCACAGCTTTCCTCTGCAGACTAACAAGCCATCCTGACCAGTACAATCATTAACCACTATCTCTAATTGTTTTACCTCTCATGGATATTTAAGAAGATGCTGTAGGAGCGTTATACAGTGTGAACATGGCATGAGACCAAAGCCTTGTGTGCATGGAGGTTCTCATTTGGCCATCTAGATGAACGCTCATCCTTCTGCATAGGAGGACCCAGGAGAAGAGAAGAGCTGTCATGGCCTCTAGACATCCATAGGGTCACTTCAGCACCCTGACCCGGGTGAGACCCATAAGGACCATTGAGTCAGTGTCACTGCAGGGCCAAGGTGGCTTGTCCCAGCCAGAGGGCAACCGAGCACCCAGAGGATGGCATTAAATGGGAACTAGGAACAAAGGCATCATCCCATCAGGGCTTTGTTAAGCAGCAGCTGCTCCAGCTGCTCAACTTGAATTCATAAAACTATTCCCCAGCACTCAGCATAAGACAAGCAGAGCCCAGCTTCACAGGAGGCCACAAATGAATTCTTCTGACCCTTTGTGCCCGGGGCATTGTTCCATATAGGCCGAGGAAAGAGGAAACCCTGAGCCTGCATGGCCAGGGCTGATAAGAGGCACCATTCCTTACATCCTCAGCAGCTGCTCTGGCTCCGCAGGGAGCACACAGCTTCGTCCCCAGCCCAGAGGGGTGGCTAGGACATAATTTGGGCTGGGTTCAGTGCCTGCAGCCTGCTCCTGCTGCTGCAACCTCTGGTTCAGGTACACCAGACCTACGCCACATGTGGTCTGAGATCTCTTGGCCACATCAATGGCCAATCCTCTCACAATTCTACTAAGAAATACAGCTCCCCCTTCTTGCTGCATGGGAACCAAGCAAGCCATGGCTCTCTCCAAGCAGATTTGCTCAGAGAAGCGCAGAGTTCCCATAACTGTCAGCCAAACCTCTCCATCTGGAGGAGAATCAGTGGTAGCAGAGTCACCCAGGAGACGCCTCCAGACACAGGCTGCCACCTGCTCGCCCTTCAGTGTCCTCCTGGCCTCCCACAGAAGATCTGGCTCAACCCCAGCCCAAGAAAAACTGGGGAGACAAAGAGGCAGCCAGGCTGACAGATGGACAAAAACAACAGAAGATTCAGCATAGGAAAGAAAACATGTAAAAGAATAGTAATTTAATAAAAGCCAGCCAAAAGAAAAAAAGAAAACCATGTATGCCTTAAAAACGAATTTGGGATAACATCCAAAAGAACTAGAAAGAAGAGAAAGTGGGGGAACCAGTCTGGCCCTGATTTGGTTGGGCTCAGTTAAAGGTTGCTTCACCGGACTTATTTGAACTTTGGTGTAATTAAATCAGATGCAAATGCCAATGGTAGTTTCCAAGCCAAATGTGAACTGATATTCCAACCTGCAGGCAAAGAGGGATGTTGGAAGCAACCTCCTAGAACCAGAGTGCTAGGATCTAGAGAAGAGTGCTTGACTTGAGCATACAGGTTGAAGCCTAAAGCCAAAGGTAGGCAATGGGCAGCAGCCAGAGGGTGCTCAGGCTGCAGGCACTGCTCCAGAGCTGCTCCCACAGCCATGTCAAGTGCACAGCTGAGTGCTCTGCCAGGGCAGCCGCTGGGTGTCCACAAGTGCCATGATTGAAAAGTCTCCACTGCCCTGTGCTGCTGGGCCCAGACAGCCATCCACAGACAGCCGTGTCCTGCATCACAAGGCTTAGTTTGGTGCAGAGGTCCCTGTATCAGTGATTGCTACGCTGCCCCAAGCATGGAAGATTCTACAGCTGCCCCACTGACCAAAACCAAGAAAAGATCTTGCTAAATGATTGGGGTAGGGAAAGGCGAAGAGAGCACATTAACACACTGCCACTAAAAAGCAGTGTTATAAGATTTGTGGTACACACATCTAAGCAATTACCCTTAATTAAACATCCCTGCAGCTGGGTGAGCAACCACTTCTGTGAGCTGCTGATGAAGCCCAGGCATGGAGCTGCCAGGATCCCACCGGTGCCTGGAGAACCATTACAAGCCCTGTTCAAAATGCCAAGCTGAGACAAACTACAGAGAGAAACAAAACTCTTACACAGATGCAGTTTTACACAGTTAAACATCATTTGCTGTTGGGTCTCAGAACCACAGCACTGAGCAATAACCTAAAGGATGAAGGACGTGCAAGCCAAGGAGCTGCCCAGGGGAGATTCCCAAGCCCAGACCACACGCAGGGACTCACCCAGGCGCAGCAGGATGGCAGACACCTCAGCCAGCTTGCCGCCGGGCACCGGGGTATTGTGCTCAGGTTTGCTCCAGCTGACACCTGCACGGATCAGCCTCGAGTTGATGTAGTCCCTGCAGAGAGCCTTGGCTTGGGACACAAGCTCCTTGTCGGTGGGAGACCTGTCAAACACCTCCATCACCTCTGCAGCAAAGACGGAGGAGCGGCGCAGCACTTCCATCCTCGCAGCAAAGCCACCCAGCTCCAGGCTGGGCTGAGCCTTAGGGAGGCAGCGATCCGCAGGGCTCCGTCACAGCTCTCAGGAGCTGCTTTCCCAAGGACAGTTTTTCATTCTACCTGTTGAATAAGAGCATCTCTAAGTTCTGGAGAACTCCGATTCAGGTCTCACGCCTTACAGTTACACTGATGTTGGTACTATCATATTTGCAAGAGTGGCTGCATCCTCTGCCCCTGGCTGCTCTGACCCCACCAGCAGTCTGGCCCACAGCAGTTCCCAGCCACTGAGGTGTTTTCCCTTTCTCCATTCGCATTCAGCAGCCCCAGAATCACACTGCAGACAGACTGGATGGTCAGACACGGAAACAATTCATAGGACTTGCAGACAACTTCATCTTGTTTCAATTAAACTGGAAAAAAACCTGAATCCCAAATACCAGCTGCAGCAACCTCAGCCAGAGGCAGACATTCCAGCGCAGTGGGGCATGGGTCTGTCTGGAGGCACTAACAGCACTAACAGACAGCACAGGAACACAAGGGCAGGAACATTTGAGATGTCCCAGCAGCCCTTGGCTGTGGTGGAAGACCTGGTCCTTATCACTTTCTCAGAAGGGGTTTTGGTTCTGCAGCTTTTTCTGTTTTTATAGCAACATATGTACTGCTACTCAAAATGCTTCAGTAACAGCAAAAAAGGAAATCAGATTCTAAAAAAAACGTTCCCAGGTGTGAATGGCTAAAGAGGAAACCCAGAACTTCTACAGCCACCTGAATTCATCTTGGTCTTTCTAACCCAGTGCTGCTCTGGGAAGCAAACTCAGACCTAAGGCTCTGCCCAGGTCTCAGTCAATGCATTTCTCAGTCCTCGTTGTTGGACAGCTGCTTACAATAACGAATTTCAGACTAAACAAAGCCAGTTACTTTTGCTCTTCCCAATGAAAAATATATTTACCCCTCATGTTGCGCTCTGGTCCCCCTCGGTGTCTCCTGCTGGGACGGTTCGGTGCTCCTCCTGCAGAGCTGGGTCAGTGGGTGTAGGCTTCCACCGCCCCACTGTGCCCCCATCCCCACATCCCACTGACAGCCCTGGGGCTCGCCGCGCTGCTTTTAAGGGACCCAGAGGCAGAGGAAAGCTTCTAGCTTTAGCCTTGTAAGGAAGATGAAATAACCGGGAGGTGGGGTTGCGGGAGCCGGAGAGCTGCGCTTCCTCCTCCCCTTTCTGTGCTCTTAAGGAGGTTCGCTGCAGAGCGACGTCGGGACTACATTGCTGGAGTGAGCAGGGAGTGCTGGAACGGGAGGGGAAGGCCATGCTGCAGCCATCCCCCAGCCCTCAGCTATGGACTCCTATTACAGAATCACAGAATCATTAAGGCTGGAGAAGACCCCTGAGATCCCCAAGTCCAACTGCACCTCGTGTCACTGTGCCCACTGCCCACGTCCCTCAGTGCCACATCTCCACGGCTCTGAACACCCCCAGGGATGGTGACCCACCTCCCTGTGCAGCTGTGCAGTGCCTCACTGCTCAGTCTGAGCAAAATATTTCCTGCAGAAAAGAAATTCTACCAGCCCAAGAAAGAAGAATCTGTAGGTTAGTGAGCAAGCTGCATCCTTTCCAACAGGAGCTGCCCACCCCTGACCCATTCCTTCCCTTCAGAATGCACTCTGTGGTCTCCTGAACAACCAGATTTCTGCCTTTGCAACTCTAATAGCCGAGCAATCATTAAAAATGTTGCCTAAGCTACAGCAGCTGACAGCTTGAAAGAAGTTCCATTCAAACCGCTCCTATTCAGGAGAGCCCTGAAACAAAGATGAGGGCTTAAATATCAGGATTGCTTAACTAATGATCATGTTTGTCGGAATTCTGGCAGGCGTGAAGGTGCCACAGATCCTCCCTGCTCTCCTGGGTGCCCATCCCACCCCATACGTTCCCTGCCCGCTGTCACACCAAAAGTTGCCTCTCTAGATGATAGTGCATGAAAGCTCAGCGCACAGCACTGAGCCGGCCATGCAGGAACAATGCTGCAGCCCAGGGAGCTGCTGGTGTCTGCTGAGCTCCTTTGTCCATAACACGTTTAGGCTAAAACATTTTAGAGGCTAAACCTATACTGGGGAATCCCTCGTGGGAAAGGACTACCAGAAAATAGCACTGAAACACTTATCTCACCCCAAAACACTGTTCCCATTGTAGGTATCCTTGGCATGGCAGTGTTTTGGCTCCAGCAGGCTCTAAATTACAGCTCCTGCCTATCTATCTCAGATGGGGAGGATCAGAAAAGCTTGGAGCACTCACTTCCTAAAATAAAAGCAAAAAAACCCAGGATTACACCTCATAAACAGGGCTGCTCTGGCAGAGCACCAGCACCATAATGGTCCTCAGCCTTCCACCATGCCACCCTGACCCTCTTGCATCACCTCAGCCATTCTGTCTTTCCTCATTGCCTTTCCTGCTCCATTTAGGCAGCAGCTCTTGGGTTGTGTTGGGAAGGCATCCCTTATTGCTGCGAGTGCCCACGGGATCATGCTACAGGTTCAAAGCCATTGGGGCACTAACAGGAGGGTCAGCAAGATGAGAAGAAAGAGCACTTTTCCTACAGAAACATTTTGCCAGCTGCAACAGAAAAACAATACATGGAAGTAGCAGCATAATGGGACCCAAGCAGAACACAGAGGGTTTTTGAACTTTCCCTTTAATTCTGAAGGGCTCAGTTCAGAGCCTCACGGAACCCAGGCAGTTATTTGCAGTACTCTCTGTAGGAGATTGCCCCGAGCTCCTCTCCTGAGCAGCATCTTGCAGTGCTGTGTGTCCTACAGCAGAACAAAGGGGCTGTGTTGCAGAGAATGCTACCTTCCACAGCCTCCAGATGGTTCACCTTCTCAAGTACACAGCTCTGGTGGTTTACACTCATCAGGATTAGTAAGCAATCCATTACTTAGGGATCCGACAGATTATCACTAACACCAATGTTTTCTTCTCTTAGCTGTCATGCTCACTGCTGGTGTTTGTAGGCACAACTCTCCTGTTATAAACATGCCTATATACATACATATAGATACATAAATACAAAGGCAGGCTGTACTCCAGGACTAGGGTACAACCCCATTGAAGGGAAACTGGCATGAACTTCCTATTACTAAGCACTGCTATGAGCTGAATCCTCATCATCTCCAACCTTATTCCCAAATTTGATTTCCCAAGAAGAGCACAACCATTGCCATTCAGGTATCAAGCCACAGTAAAAGAGCAGCTCCGAGCTGTGGTCTGATAGACAAAACTTCATTTTTTTAGCACAAACAACATATTTACATATTTTACCACTAAAATAGAAAAAGCAGAAAGCACAGCATGAGGTCAACATCCCCAAGAGAGCAAAGAGGATTCTCCCCTTTCAGTCTCTAAGGCACAAGGGCAGAGGATGAGCCTTGGCTTCAGTGCAGCAACCGATCGCTCCCCAGGATGGGAACCAGGTCCCACCTCCATGCAGGGATGCTCTCACAGGTGCAGACAGGTGAAGGCAGGCAGATGCCTCTGCCTGCACTGACCCTGACATCTCAGGAGCCCAAATGGGTGCTGTACTGGCTTGGCTGCATTTATGAGCACTGATGCATTGATGTGCAGCCTAGAGACACGTGCTGGGGCACAGCAGTATCACAGGCAGATGGATTGCTGGAGCTGATAACAGGGAGGGAGTCTGCCCTGCGCATGTTTGCATGTTTTAAACATGCCTTGAAGTATTTCTTCACATTCAGGACGCAGCTCTGCTTTTAACTTAAGCCCTTGCTGACTTTTGGAAAGGCTCAGCCTCTGGAGCTGGGCAGGGCAGCAGAAGGAAACCCTTTCAGCTTTGCCATCAGACAAGTGTCCATGAAGCCACAGCCCTACTGTCACCTCTGCATGCAGAAGTGCAGCTGCAGTGATTTGGAACTGCGTGGTGCATTGCACAAGGCAAATGGATGCTGCCAGGAGGTAATCACCAGAGCCTTGTGCAAGAGCAGAGACAGCTCACCAAGTACGGCTTTCCCAGTGCTCCCACGATTACAGCTTTCACGAGTTGTGACGGGAGAGACTTAATGAACAAAAACAAAGAAGAGACTACAACTTCTTGTTACCTGACACTGAGCTATCCCAATCGGTTTTGGAGAACAGCCAGGACAAAGCTGCCCCTCCTTGTACCAGAAGGGTGAGTGCCCAAAGCAAGGATAGCTTACATCTTTTGGCTTTGAACTCCAGAATTTCCCCTACTTGGACTTGGAAAGCTTTGGGCCGGAGCGTTTACCTGATTCTGAAAGGCAAGAAAGGAAATTTGAACGTAATTTTGAGGAGCCCCAGCACTACCTTCAGTGGGCTCTATAGCACGGCCTGCTCACTTTTCCAGGCTCACTGCAAGAGCTGCTGCTGGTCCTGGGCCACCTGCCTGAGCGCTGCCACGTATCAACAGCTGGCACTGCATGTTGGAATGCCAGCAAACTGCTGGCCAGGTGCTCAAAGCCAACGATGCTCAGGGTGGGCCCACTTCAGACAAAGCATTTGAGTCAATTTTAATCATATTTCAGAATCAGCAAGCAGGAAATCTCGTTTGAGGTCACTGATTTTAATCTGTTTTTGCATTTGTTTCTCGGGTAGGGTGAGTCTCAGCGACTCGTAGGAATTAAGACCTGTTTACTTGCAAGTGAGCTCAGCTCAGTGTTACATTTCCCCCTCTCGGCTACAAAGGAGGAAAGTTATGTACTAAAGCAATTCTATAGCTGAAACAAATGAGAAATTTGAACATATTGTGGGTGCTAAGCATGCTGTATTCTGCTTAGCAGGTTATTTGTGCTTCGTGTCCCTTGGTGTATGTCCCCCTGAAGAGTGATCCAAATGCAATTAGAGATAAGTAGAAACAAATGATGTCTTTACATGCTAAATTAAAAGAGCAAACATGAAAAGGCTGTTGGAATTCATAAAGCACCTGAGACAAAACAAAACAAAAGAAAAAGAACATGTTTGATGCAGCTACTGAACTGAGTCAACTGCTGAAATGAATAAGCAGCTTCTGACACCAATGGCTTTTTTCATGGTCCCAGAACCCCAGCCAGCTCAAACCTGAAGTCTTCAGTACACAAGAGGTCAATCAGTTAAACTAGAATTAGGGGAAGTGTTTCCAAGGAATGAAATACGTAAAACTGCAGTTCTGGGGGAGGGAGGTTTCTCATTCAGGTCACTGCTTTCTGCTGAAGTGAGCAGAGGAATTTTCAGACCCAACAAATGCTTCAGTTTAGAACCATAGAATCAAATCATACAATCATTAAGATCGGAAAAGACAACCAAGATCACCAGGTCCCACCACCAACCCATCAGCCATGCCCAAGAAGCTGCAAGCGAATGGCTATTTGTTCCGCAGGAGGGGCAGTGCTGCTTACCATCATCCCTCGTGGTGAAGACAATTTGAAAGAAGCCACAAACAGTCAGGTCACACACTGGATTGTATCAGAGAGCAGCAAGCCGTGTGTACCTGCCCCAGGAGGGAGCACAGCCAACTGCATGGCTTCCCTCTGCAGCTGCAGCAGCGAGCATATCTCCTCTTGGAGGCCTCTGCAGACAAACAGACAGACTGACAGACAGGCTCTGTGCAGCCCTGCATGCTTCCTGTTGAACATCTGTGGTTTAAGGTACAGAGGTGCCCCTCTACCAGAAGTGACAACACAGGGTAGATGTTCAGCGTGAGTCATTTAACAGGCAGAGCTTCTTGATTTAAAAGAAGTGGGAAATGCTTACCTTGAGTTTTGAAAGAAAAATCAGCTTCGCGCAGACCTGCACAGCATCTGTGCAAGTTTCTCTTGCACATTCCCAAAGCAACTCTACACCCAAGGTCTGGTTTCTCTGGTCCTGGTAATCACAGACCAGGACAGAATCAACACTCTGTCACATTTCTTGCTGGCACTAACATATGTCTGGTGTTTTGATAGGAAAAATATACGTTCGGGATTGAAGAATTTCATTTCTAGAAGGAGCCACAAGATCAGGCCACTGCAGTGTGTGAGACCAATTCACTAATCTGCTTGAATTATCACTTAGCCTTGCAGAAATTAACATCATAGAGCTGCCAATGGTTCTTTTGGTCCAGCAAAGGACAGAATTTTGATGCTGGCATCAAGCCTCACATCAGAAAGATGCATAAAGGAGTAAGTAGCTTTGCAGCTTCTTATTACACAAGACACAAAAGTCTTCTCAAAATCCTCATCTGAGAAACAGTGCCCTCAAACAATTCATTTTGTGCATCATTCTGTTTAAAAACGTTGCTGGACAAATGCAAGAAAAGAGGAGTCTTCCCTTAACAAAGCATGAACTGCTGGGTTTCCCTTGCACAAAGGGAACATGCACCATGAGAGCTCATCTCTCAGAATAGATATCTCCAAGTAATCACTTTCATGTGGTGTTATATTTTAGTCTAATGGCATGAAAAGCATGGAGGTTTAACAGAGGAAACCCTGAACTCAGAAGGGATCAGAAGCATCTCAGGAGAGTGAGTGGGGCTATCATCTGGACTGCAAAGATCGTTATGAACACAAACATGAGTACAGTGTGGTTCCATCAGAATTAGAGCTGAATGCTCTGCCCCTGGTTGGCCCATCTGCACAGGCGGTGACAGGCAATTATCACACATTTCTTTCCTGATTCTGGCTGTCGCCATCTTTTTCTCCTCATTTTCTGCAGTGAACAACTCCAAATGGATTCCTCCATATCCAGTTTGAAAGCAGGCAGGGAATGAAAGCACGACGTGACGCCGTTGGTTCCAGCAGAGCACTTTGTTCTGTTTCAAAGACTAGACACACTAATTTCCATAGCTGTGCCATGGTTCCAGACAAGGCTGTCTCTTCGAGTGCTCAGTGAGTGCCAGCTCTGTCCCCAGGTGCTGGCTGCTGTGCAGCTCATCCCCCATCACTGGCTCCTGTCATTCCCTCTGTTAAGCAGGGATACCCTGGGGTCTCCTGCTATCAGCACACGACTCCCAGGGCAGTCAGAAGGGACCAGCTGGGAAAGCAAAGTATCCCTGCAGATACATCAGCAGTATCCATTCCTGCCTAAGCAGAGCGCCGAAGCGCCGACGTCTGTGAGGGTTTAGGATTCAGCTTCATCAGCTGTTTTCTGCCGCTGCACAGGAACATGGTTTGGAAGAACAAGTACTCAGTGCTCTCAGCTTGGAAGCAGCCTGGCTTAATTTGAGGATTAGTCATTGGGAGGGAAAAGATGCTCAGCCAACCCAGGAGTCAGCTCCACTTTACAGCTGCAAGAGCCACTCCTGCTTATTCCACTTTACCAGCAGAACAGGGAGATAAAGGCCCTTTTCTTTGCTGAACACTCAAAACAGTCTTAAGAGCCACGATATCAGCAGGAAAAGAGCCTCAATATTGCAAGACTTGTAGTGATAGAGTCTGCAGGCAGGAACAAGAGTGCTGCAGCTCAAGCAGCCCGCTGCAGCTTCCATACAGCTGGAGGCTCTAGAAGGGGAACCATAAGAGCAAGTGGGCTTCTACAGCACTCGCTCAGTGCGTTCTGTCTTGGTAGGCACAGGTTCCTCTTTAAAGTTGTCCTCACATCTCCTATAAGGAGCCAGGGTTAAGGCCTGGAGAAGTTCTCAGCTGCCATCACACAGCAGTCACCTCACGCCTAGCAGTGCCTGGCAGGTGGGGTAGAGCTCATCAGCCCTATGCCTCGCACTGAATGAGCACTTGAGGTTTGGAGCACTCTCTTCCACTACTTTGCTTTGCTAAACCCACGTAAGGCACTCGCTGCTTCAGTTCAAAACCTTCACCATAAAGAAGGCCGACGGAGAAGAACATCCCATTGAATGCTGTCAGCATAGCTTGCAAGTTGAGGCAGAGGCTGTTTTGGCACAGCCTAGCATCTACTGAACAGAAGCTCAGTGGCCCAGTCTAGACAGCAGCCATAAACCACAGCGAGGAGGAAAGCTGCTGGCAAAGCCCAGTTCTTGCTTCCTCCATACAAGTGCATTCTTCCCCACAGTTTGGAAGCTGCTCCTGGGAGGGTGATAAATTCAACTTGTGTTTCCTTTCCTTCTCTACTTTCGCTGCTTAACTGCCTTCCACAGGCACAGCGCTGTTCTGCACTGCTCACCTCCAGCAGCACAGCGCAGAAAAGCACTTCAGCCCGTCGGTGTGCCAATGCGAGAGCTCCTCTTTGGACCGAGCCGTGCTTCATCCCGCTCGAGAGGCACAGGGCTGCAATCCGTGGTCGCCACCTGGCGGCAGCGACACAAAACAAAGCGGGGTTGCTTCCGAAACGCGCTCGCCAGCCCCGATCGCTCCCAGAGGCAGCGATTTGCCGGGCAGGGGCGCTTCTTAAGGCACTTCACGAGGGCTCGCCCTAAATGAAGCCACCACAAGGCGTTAAATGCCGCTCCTTGCCGCCGTAACCCCAACACCACAGCACACACCCGGCGCCGCGCGGTGCCACGGGAGCCGTAGTCCGCGCCTCCGCTTCCCCTCAGCTCGTCTGCCCGCGCGCGGCGCGCCGGGACACGCAGTCCGTAAGGGCGGCACCCGGACGGCGCGAGGCGGGGCGGGAACTACAGCTCCCAGCATGCAGCGCGGCGCGGCCTCCCCTCCCGCTTCCCCTCGGCGCCGCGTCGTCGCGCCCGGCGCCGCGGCCGAGCTCGGTGTCCCAGGGCGGGCGGCGGCTCCGCGCGCCGGGTCCCGGCATGGCGCCGCAGAGCGCTCCGCCGGGGGGACGAGGGCCGTAGGTGGGGGACACGGGGAGGTCGGGGGGAGGAACGGGGATGGCGGGGCCGCGCGGGCGAGACGGGTCCGTGCAGAGCCGCTGTGTTGTCTCCCGCAGCTGAGCGCCGGCCGAGGAGCGCCGCCCGCGCGGCCCCGCGGATCGCACAGGCATGGCTCACCTGAGGGACTTCGCCAGCCAGGTAAGGGCCGCCCGCCGCCGGCAGTAGCGGCTCGACTCGCTCCCGCGGCGCCGCGCTTTGTTCGCTGGCAGCTGTCGCCCCGGCCCTTCGGCTGAGGCGGCCGTGGGCACACCGCGCCGAAACCCTGCGGAGTGGGTCTGTGGGCTCGGTGCCCCGCGGGCTCGGAGCGACGGATGTGCTGCTGCGGCAACATAAGGGCTTCTCCGGCCTCAGCGAGCCCGTGTGACGCTGAGCAGTGGGGTGTCGGCCTCGGGGGCTGTAGGTACGTCCTGCTGTCGTGATGGCATCAGATGATGTCGTGACTCGGGGCTGAAAGCACGTGAACCGTATCAGCTTGGATCATCTTTCTTCCGAGCTTGGCTGCGGGTATGTTTGGTGGTTGGCAGGTGTCATCTGCACTCAGCGCTCTCTGGGGAGAAATCTGGGTGCTCGTCTTTACATAGGATCAGAAGAGCCCCTTAAAGGCCATCTGGTCCAACCCCTGCACTGAGCAGGGACTCCAACAGGTGCTCAGAGCCCCATCCAGCCTGACCTCGGGTGTCTGCAGAGATGAGGCACCACCACCAATCTGGGCAACCTGTACCAATGCTTCACCGCTCTTAATGTAAAAAACTTCTTCCTTCTGTGATCAATATCCAGTTTGAATCTTTCCTCTTTTAGTTTGAAACCATTTCCCCTTGTCCTATCACAGCAGACCCTGCTGAAGTGTCCGCCTCCTTCCTTCTTAGAGCCCTTCTTCAGGTCTCCCTGGAGCCTTTCCATAGAATCACAGAATGGCCTGAGTTGAAAAGGACCACAATGATCACCTAGTTTCAAACCCCCTGCCACAGGCAGGGTCACCAACCACCAGACCAGGCTGCTCAGAGTTCTTTCTGCTTCTAGGTGTAGTACTGCAGCACTAAAAGCTTCAGTGGTTTGAGATGATGCTTTCTCCAAACCCTTTCTGGTTTAAAATTGATTTGCAATGCATCTTGGTTTGCATGCTGTCTTTCACATACGCTGTTTCCTCAAAGCACTGGTGGAATTAAATGCAAATTTAGTGCCTGAATGAGTCACAGTACAGGGAGAGAAATGAGAGAACGAAGGATATGGTCTGCTCAAGGCAGGGAGCTGAGCTCTGTTGGTGCAGAGTGGTTGCGCTGAAGCTTTTTTGTAGACAACGTTCAACAATAGAGACTATTAAAGTTCTGGTTATCTAACTAATTAGGCAAATGTCAGGTATCTTGAGAGACTGTCATGCTGTGATAACTCCAGAGCTGAAATAGGAAAGCAGTGTGTGTTATCTATCCCTTCCTTGGGTCTCTTCTAGAATCCTTGTTGGCATACTCATAATCTGTTTAATTGGGGCTTCCTAGAAGAGCAGTAAGAATTGGCCTAAAGTTCTGTGTGGTAATTGTACAGATCAGTACAATGGGAAAGACATTACAACAAAGGTGTGATGATAGAAGGACCAGCACAATAGAGAGCTGCTATAAAGGAAGGGCAGAAGATTGCTCACCTGTACCAGAAGATTGGTGGTTTGCAGTGGAAAGCTTCACCAAGAAGGAATCTCCAGAGAGAGATCCTTCCCCAGTGCCAGTCAGCCCTTAAAAGAGAGGTGCAGCCAGGCTCCACTCCTTCCAGTCACACAGCTGAATTGCCTTCACCTGTGCTCCCAGGGCTGACCAGCTCCTTTCCCCTGCTCAATCAGTGCTGAGACTCAGCACTTCCCATGCATTCTGCTAGCCAAGTTTTAAGCATTGGTGAGGAGGTGCTGTAAAAATCGATAGACTATAGGACTTGGACGGGGATGTCAGGGTCTTGACTTGTCTCAGATTCCTTTTCTGTTGCTGATGTGCTGGGTTACCTTAGGCAGATCCCTAAGCTGCTTCATCTCAGTGCTGCTGCCTCCCTGCCCAGCCAGCTGGGAGCTGTCTTCTCTCGGTTGACCTTTGCTGTGTACATACAGTGCAGTGGGCCTTTGTTGGGAGCTCTACCCTCTCGATGATGTATTTGCACTGCAGTCTTTAAAGCTCCCAATCCAGCTTGTTTCCAGGTCTGTTGTTCTTTAGGTGACCTTGAGAAAGCCTCTCAAGTTCTCTGGCTAATGCTTTCTTACCTTGAAGCAAAACAATGCTATCAGTGAAGCAAGTTGGGAGTTCAGACAGTAGATTATGTATGTGTTTCATACTTGAGGTTCAAAGTGTTGAACAGGAATTTCTCTCTTATACTCCTGAAGCTGGAAACTGTCTTGGGTTCAGCAGCTGAAAAGGAACGTGCTGTCGTTTCACAGACAGGGAAGTTTCAAAGAGATTACTGATAGATCATCCTTGTCCTTCTCACACTTATTTTCTTTCTGT
Source organism: Meleagris gallopavo (assembly GCF_905368555.1). Classification (NCBI taxonomy): domain Eukaryota; kingdom Metazoa; phylum Chordata; class Aves; order Galliformes; family Phasianidae; genus Meleagris; species Meleagris gallopavo. Next base: position 4,462,098 of record NC_139414.1, on the reverse strand, counting down.
GTGTACAAACAAGATAGTGCTCTGTGTGCTGCCCAGCTCTGAGCCATCTCTAGTGTCTGACTGTACTCAACGGGGAGAAACAGCATGAGGCCTTCTGCTCCAGAACTGCGATGTAACACAAGCAGTCAGACAAAAAGTGAGCAGTGAAGTGCTCATCCCTTGAAGGCTTTATACATTGCAGCACAACAAGGAGCAGCAGTCAGCTCTTCTGGCAGTGACCCAGAGCTCTGCTCTGCAGCCCTGGTGGGGTCTGTGAATATCAAAGAAAATGGGAACATCTCGAGTTGGCCAACAGTTGCAAAGTTGACAGGTGCTAATGATCTGCTTTAGGTTATCCGTGACTGTTTGTGCAGGTGTGAGTTATTTCATCTGGCTTCTGTGCATTTCTGCTAATGAAGTTTGTAGCTTTGCAGGGCGGTTCTCTGACAAAAAGACTGGTGCTGAGATCAGTGGGCATTTAGAAAAGGGACAGATTCTGCTTTTTATGACCCCTCATTGCAGTGCTCCACAGGAACAGATTTACTGGGGCAGGAGCAAGTCAGGTTACACAAAATGTGTTACTGTATTCCCCTACATCCCGCCGCAGTGTGGCACAGGGCATACTCTCACCCTGTCACCTAACAGCTTTGAAGCATTTCCAAATCAGTTTTGAAGTGCAAGCTAGAGCAAGGTAAACCTAGCACCTGCAATTGAGCAGTTCTGGCCTCGTTCCTTCTTCTCACTCAGCAGGATTTCCAAGTGCATTCCAGTCAAGGATACAGGAGGATAGCCAAATATCAGAGTTGCATTTCTTTCTTGAGTTCCTTGGGCAAAGTTTTCTTGTATTTGTCACGGTCTGTCTTCTCTACCACCCCTGAGCTGCTTTGTTCCTCAAAAAGCACGATAAACCTACCTCAAAGTATAGAGGCTTGTTCAGGAAGCTGTGACGACAGAGCCTGCAACACAAACTGCTGGCTGTCCCAGAAGCTGCCTGCAGCAGCCAGTGCTCTTCTGTTTGATGTCCCATTCTTGAAGAGTTTCAGCCCCAGTTCCTCGATGTGCTGCACAAGGCTGAGAAGGGAAGCAGTAGCTCATACCTTGTCCTTTCTTTTCTCATGGAAAAATGATCCATGTAGGAGAAGGAGGTTTCCTCGTAGTCTTGCTGCCCTGCAGAATGTATGCTGAGCCAGGTGCTGCTCAGAGATGGTTCTGTTTCTCTCCTTGGTGGCTGGCTGGTGGGATGAATGATGTTTCTCCAGTGCAGCAGGTGACTGTGTGAGGCAGTGCCTGGGTCACTTTGCTGCCCCTTCCTGTTAAAAGTGGCCAACAGTTGGGACTGCATGTAGCCAGGCTGTTCCTCCAGCACCACAGCTGTTCTTGTGCTGGTTTCTGGCATTTCTCAAGCTCAGATCTTCCTTTCCTTCACTCTCTCCAGTCTGTTATGTATCTCCAGCTCGTTTCCTCACTGCCTATCCCCTCCAGTCTGTTCCCAGTGCATTTGTTCAAATCCAGCCTGTTTGGGTGTTGCCATGGATGCAGAAGGATATTTGGTTATCCATCTGTATCTTGGACTGGAATGCACATGGAAATACTGTTGAATGAGCTGACTATGAAGCTTACTCCCTACAGCAATGTGCTGGGTGCAGAAGGCAAACAGCGTGTAATGACTGCTTGGTTAATCAGTAAGCAGCACCCAGGGATGCTGCTAAACCTGGTGTTAGATGCAAAAATACCACTGTCTCCTGCTCAGATAAAATCCCTGCCCAGCTCAAGGTCCTTGCATGGGAGTGGTCCCTTTGGGTGACGTGTGAGGTGAGACTGAGAAGTTCTGGGTGTGGAGAACTCCCTGTAACCACTTGTCTGCTTCCTGTAGGTCAGGCTGTATTTGCCAGATTTTTTTTCTTTTTGTTTAAACTAGACCTTTTTTAAGGCAAAAAAAATAATCACAAAGAGCCTTTTAATAGCATGAAGCAGAGCAGGCCCTCTTGTTCTGCAGCTGAACAGAATGAAATAACATCAGGAGATGATTCTTCCTCCCTCTGTTGTGCTTCTTCTTATCAAAGAGTTAACTTTGAAGCCCAGCCACTGCGAGTCAGTATTTCTCTGATGGTCATGTCAGTAGCTTCCCAGTTGATGTGCTTATCTAATAAGGAAAATGCTATTCACTCTTGTGCCTGGGTGTGCCAGCTGGAGGAGGCTGTTCCAGAAGTGCAGGCCTGCAGACAGGGTGTCCATGTGGCTCCTTCTACTGCAGGGTGGGCAGAGGCCTCACAGAGTGCTGCTGACCTTCTGAGAGATGTGAGGCTCCATCAAGGCCGGGTCTGCCTGAAAACCAGGCTGCAGTAAAGGCAGCTGATGGGAATTGGTGTTTGTACTGCTGGAGTATGTCGCCCTCCAAACAAGCAAGGGAGGTGAAAATCGTTCAAATGAGTAAAATATTTGAATGCGAGAAGGGAAACATCTCTGTGAACTTCTGATGGCCTCTGATTTGTGCCTATTTTCTCATCCCAGTCTTCAGACAAAGTTTGGTTCTGATACACCTCACCTGCCTTTCATTCAGGTATGGATGAGTCCTTGCTCATGAAGCTCGTTTGACCCCAGTTTGGTGCCTGCAATTGAGCTGCATGCCACATCAGTCCTGTCCCAAAGGAGCTGCTGCCTTCTTAGGAATGGATCCTGCTGACATTCTCCTTTCTGGCCTCTCTCCTGTTCCTCCCCAGCTGTGATCTGCAGGAGCAGAGACCCCACGTAAAAGTCTGCTTCAGCTCCTATCCTGGACATGTTCTTTGATATGTTTCTGAGCCCACGTAGGGCCTGTGGGCTTCAGGCGAATTCAACAACACAGCAGATGTGTAGATAGGAGATGCAAGGCAAACAGATCTGATGTGCATGGTGCTCTGCGGGCTGCTGCAGGACTTGCTGACTTTTGCCTTCTCTCCCTCCTCCTTTAGCACTCCAGGGTGGATCCTGAGGAACTGTTCACCAAGCTGGAGCGGATTGGCAAAGGATCGTTTGGTGAAGTGTATAAAGGGATCGACAACCGCACCAAGGAGGTGGTTGCTATCAAGATTATTGATCTGGAGGAGGCTGAGGATGAAATTGAGGACATTCAGCAAGAGATTACAGTGCTCAGCCAGTGTGACAGTCCCTACATCACCCGGTATTACGGCTCCTACTTGAAGGTAGGACAAAGCCATGGCAATTCTCTTGCCAGCAGTTTGGGGACTGAGTTGGGCTTCTGCAGGACCCACAGCTGGTGATGGTAAACAGCACTGCTCAGGTGCCCAATTCATGGGCGTCGAGTCAGTGTGGCAGCAGGAGCAGCAGTGGTTCTGTCCACTGCATGTATGTGGTTTTCATACAAGGCTGGTCTTTAAGTCACTTGCAGAGCATGTGGAAATGAGGTGCCTGGTATGGTCCCAAGAGCAGGGCACTTGAGTGAAGAGCAAACTTCTCACTGAAGAGGCAGATCCCTTCCCCATCCAACCATCCTCAAAAGGAAATTTGTGGAATGCTTTTTGGAAATATCACAGTTCTAAGGTAGTAGCACTGAGGGCTTTATGTTTGTAGAAGGATCCAGGCCATCTCTGGAAAGAATAGGAGTCTATCATGATCTTGTGATTGTGGTACTTCTTCCCAACCCCTTTTGCCCCCAGACATAACATAGCACCAACAACTTTTGGGAACATGGCACATGGAAGAGCAGTATGCTGTTCTGAGGGGGTATGCCTGTTTCCTAGTGCCTAGCTGGGAGATCAGATCACTCCCTCCAGTACCCCACAGCATCCTGGACTTCCTCACAATGAAACACTGCTCCCCAGAACCTGAGCTACCCTCTGAGTGATGCTGCTCATGTCATCACTGCCCCAAAAAGGCCACCAAAGCACCAGATGCTTGAATGCATGGAGGGCTTGAAATCTCTAAGCCTGTTTCACTTCCACTGCAAGCTAGCCTGCAGGCAGGTGTGGGGCAGCACTTACAAACATATCAAGAACTGGAGCTCCCTTGCCACGCTTCCTACCTTACAAGGGAACAGGAGGAGGGAAGGATGTACTGAAGGGTTGAAGAAGTAATGAAAAGAACAGTGTCTGAGTCTTTGAAGGAGTGGTGGAGCAACAAGGTGATGTTGTTCCCACTGAGAACAGATTCAGGAACCCCCAATAGAAGTTCCTAGTGGTGATGCCAGCTGCTGGAGGCACGTGTAACGCTGGCTGTATGGCACAGCAATCCTTGAGCTCTTTGAAACCTGATTATTCCTTGCATATTTTTCACAGGCGATTATGCACTTTCTCAGCATTCTGCCAAAACCACCATGAAAGCTGTGGTTTTGTGGACCAGCTGCTCCTACCAGAACCTCAGTCTGGAAATCTCTTCTCTGGGGAGAAAGAAAGTGCCTTGCTGACCATACCCTTCAAACTGGAATCCTGTTAATATGATCAAAGGCTGCAAAGCTCCTCTGTCATTGGCAAGATGTGCTAGATGTGTTGGAGTGATGCTGAATGTCCAGCCAGACAATATGCTTATCTCCTTGGGCTGTGCAGTCTGGTGCCCGCAGTGATACTAAGCTTGCTTAGGCAGAACTGGAGATAAATAAATGTTGGGGGCAGAAACAGGTCCTCTGTTGTCTCTGAGAGCTGTGGTAGGCAATATTTCTCGCGTTGTGTACAAGGGCTGTTCACCTCAAATGTTTTGCTTGTCTGCCTGATCTTAACGCCGTCTTTGCTCTTGGGTTGTGCTGTTACTTGCAGGGCACCAAGCTGTGGATAATCATGGAGTACCTGGGAGGAGGTTCAGCCTTGGATTTGGTAAGTATGTGGTAAGCTCTGGGCCCTGACATATCTTGGCTGAAGCCTTGATTTGTGAAATGCCCACAAGGCAGATGCTGACTTGCTGTGTGACATCTTTTAGACAGCCCTGTGCCTGAAGGGTAGGCAGTGCAGGATTGATGTGCTGGTTATGCATATCCCAGGACAGAGGAAACGTTTGCGTGGGGCTCAGCTGTTGAAACACAGTTCTCCAGGGTGTTCTGTTGCTTTACAGTAGAAAAAAACAGTGAAATGAATTTGACAGCAGTAAGTTGTTCTTGAGCAACATAAATCCATAGCTCACCTAACTGAAGTCTTGTGCCTGCCAGGAGTTTGTGGTTCAGTGCTTGCACGGCATCAGGCTTTGGCAGGGAGCTGGCCTACAGTTGGAATTTACAGGTGTTAATAATACTGATCATGTCTATCAAGCTGCCCCAGACTTCAGGGGAACACTAATGCATAGTAAACACATGAAAAAAAAGTTGTGCTGTGCTGTATTCTTTCACAGGATTCTGCTTTTCTCTTTGGGACTATAAAGCCTGTTCTTCCAGAAGGAACGAAGGTCATATATTGAAAACTGCTGAGCCTGCACTGAGTTGGAGGAAGGGTGCAGTAGGGGGACCTGTAATCAACAGCAGAAGGCAGGGCTTGTTTAGAAGAGAACTGATTAAAAGGGGAAAAGTTGTGATACAGTACCCTGTCACTCCGCAGCCAGAAGGCAGAAGTTCTCACTGCTGTTGCAAGGCTGAAATTCAGCTCTTGCGTGCTGGCAAAGAGACTTGATCCAGAAAGACAGATAAGGTGTTCTTTCACCAGTGTATTTCCAAGTGAGAGCAAGAGATGAGCATCCTGCTGTTTGTCTGGGAAGCCTTTAAGAGTTTAACAGAAAAGCCTTCAAAGATTTTCCATGTCATGTAACCAGGTGCAAAGTCTGGCATGCTGCTTGTAGGATAAGATGTGCACTGGGCTCTGTGCAGTCAGTGCCTCCTGCTGAATATGATCTGCTTGACAAAGATCAAATGGAAAGGCTTGAAAATACAAGCATCACTCACCCTTTAAGTTGTCTTCCTTCCCTTTTTCAGCTAAAGCCAGGGCCCTTGGAAGAGACTTACATAGCTACTATCCTGAGGGAAATCCTAAAGGGCTTGGATTACCTGCACTCTGAGAGGAAGATCCACAGGGACATCAAAGGTAAGAGCAGGGAGCTCAGCTGTCTGTGCTGTAAGGGATATTCCAAACATAAATTCAGAAGGATGACGCAGAACTAATCTGAGAGGTTTCAAAGACTGTTTCTTAATGTTGCATTTCTTGTTGGGCTGCTTGTTTCTGAATCTGGTACTTTTCATTTTATTGCAGCTCATGTTTTTGTTGTCTTCAGGATGTAGTGCAATAGTAAGGATCTGTAGCTCTTCTCTGACACTTGTAGTTTGGATGGACACAGGGTATTAAAGCAAAGGAGTCAGTGAATGGTGTGCTCCAATATCAGCTGGCTGTTAGGTCTGGGTATTTGCTTTTCTGATGGATGCCAAGGCATGTGCATGCTGCTTATTGTGATGAAAACTTACTGCAGCAGTGTCCTCAGGTAGGGTTCATTGCCCAGGAAGGTCAGGGCTGCATGTGTCCTCTTGTCCTGATTGTTGTGGCTGCTGGCCCTGTGCAGTGCAGAGAGATCTGGCACCTGCCTCCCATAGAGGAGTCTCACATCAGGAGCAGAGCATCAAAGGACAGCAGGAGGGCGGTGCTGGATGCACACTGCCTGACCCTCTGCAGGAGGGCATGTGAACAAGGAGAATGAGGAAACCTCATGCAGGGAGATGCAGAAAGGATTTTGTTGTGTATGTGACACTACAAGTTTCCATAGTTGCTAGCTCTGCAGTCCTACAGCACTGCTCCAGAGCCTGAGCAGTGCTGCTTTCTTAAGCCGAGTGAGTGGGAAGCGATGCAAGGCCAGGGTGAGTGATCTGCTTTCAGGGATCTGCTGTTTAACCTGTACTGAATGCTGCTGAAGGGTGAGGGGAAAAAAGTAAAGACCATTTGAGGTACCTTGGGCCAAGTGCCTCTCACCTTTGTGTGTCCAGGAATCACATCTAGTAATTGTGTGGCCCTTCACATCTACTCCTTGTTACCACCACACAAGTATTCTGTGTTACCCAGCAGAGGTCAGAGCATGGGGATGAGTCTGACACTGGGAATCCAGACTGAGGTTTACATGGAGGCAAAGGGGGATGTTGTGGGATGTCCCTTCCCACTGGTCTGTGTGGGTTGCAGATGACTTGGGAACTTGTGGACTTACTACTTATTTGTGTGGACAGCTGCCAATGTGCTGCTTTCGGAACAAGGAGATGTGAAACTGGCTGACTTTGGAGTGGCTGGACAACTGACAGACACACAAATCAAGAGGAACACCTTTGTGGGGACTCCATTCTGGATGGCACCAGAGGTCATCAAACAGTCTGCTTATGACTTCAAGGTGAGCTAGAGCAGGAGAAGGATTGCTTGATGCTGCTGCAGGTAGTGGTAGGATTAATACAGGGAAATGCTGCTGGTAGTGTACTTTCCCATCATTCAGGGTCTGTAGAAGTTTGTGTATTAGTTGTGAAGCACCCTATGTGATCTTACGTGATGAGTCCTTCAGCTGTGCCAAAGTTGCATGCTTCCATATTGCAGAATTGCTCCTTGCTGCTCTGTAGTCACTGTTGTTTGCTCCTCTCTTAGGCAGACATATGGTCCCTAGGAATTACAGCCATTGAATTAGCAAAGGGAGAGCCTCCAAATTCTGACCTCCATCCTATGAGGGTTCTCTTCCTGATCCCCAAAAATAACCCTCCAACACTTGAAGGTCACCACAGCAAGCCCTTCAAAGAGTTTGTGGAAGCCTGCCTCAATAAGGATCCTAGATTTGTGAGTACTGCTGTCCACCTCTGCCTTTGGGTATAGCATCTGTAATACCCCCGTAGGGCAATACTTGCTTTCTACTCAAGAAAAAGTAATTTTGAGCTTGCAGACTGGCAAGAATTGAAGGTGGTACACTTGCATGTTTATTATACAGAGATGATTAGATGCAGCTTGCCTTCCTTATTTATTCCAGAGGCCAACAGCTAAGGAGTTGCTAAAGCACAAATTCATCACACGCTACACCAAGAAAACCTCATTCCTAATGGAGCTGATTGACAGATTCAAGCGCTGGAAGTCAGAGGGCCATGGAGAAGATTCCAGTTCTGGTGATTCTGACATGTACGTACACACTGCACATGGAAGATGCCCCTTCTATGCCACACGTGCCCCAGGTGCAAGCAACTGAGGTCCTCTTCCCCACCTGGGTTGGAGATCATATCATAGCCAGGAAAACACGTGAGCATCTGCTTTTGTGGGAGTGACTGCTGCCTGAAGAAACAGGTTGTACCTCCTTCTGCTTCATTGGAGCCTGGTATTCTAGTCTAGTCTTATCTGTGGAACCTCTACACCTCCTGAGTGTAAGGAACCAAAAGTAGCAATGAGAAACATCTGATGTAGTGAAACAGGGCTCTTGTTGCCTGTATTTTATGTGCATTCAATTATATATATCTCCTTTCAGAAAGCTTCAGGCTTTATAACTGTGGCAATACTTATATATTTGTGTTTGTGAATCAACGCGTGGGGGAGAGCTTGTGACTACGACAGTGCATAGGTAGAACCGTGTGTGGAGCTGCGGCTTCGTCCTGACCTCCCCCTTTTCATTGGCAGTGATGGAGACACAGAGGATGGAGACCAGGGCCCAATCTGGACATTCCCACCAACTATTCGTCCCAACTCCTTGAGCAAGCTGCACAAAGGAATGGCACTTCATGGTTCCCAGAAGGTCTGGTTGCCATCTGTTCCTTTAGAAGTGGGCTAAGCTAACACAATCTCATGGGGCTTGGTGAAGCTGCCAATCGTGCCTGTGCTGTCTAAAATTTGCTTTAGTCCAGTATCAAGGCTAGTGCCTCAGAGCTCTCCTCCACATCCTCAGGGCAACACAAGCTGTGGTTTTCTGAGATTTGGTGAGGGGACTGCCATTGAGGTGCAGTGAAATTAAAAAGGGCTTGGCAGCTTGCGAGCCTGGGAAGCCTTTGCCTGTGCTTATAACTTTTTTCCTTGTTGTTTTTTAGCCTTCTGAGCCCATCAAGAGACAACCACGGTCACAGTGTCTCTCCACACTTGTCCACCCAGTCTTTGGGGAGGTGAGTAGGACCTTGGCTTTTCTGTTGCTATGGTACCAAAGCTAAGGAGTGACCTACTGTGTGGCCTGTTGTAGGTGGACAAAGAAAATGAGTTTGAAAATTCAGTATTTCCTTGCCTTGTGTTCTGGGTGAGGATGTGGAGGTGCAGTAAAAGCTACAGTTACTGATAAGATAATGTTTGTAATTGGCTTTCTAGGTGGGTGTTTTAAGGGGAAGAAAGAGGAAGATAATCATAATGGAGCCCACTGGCAATGATCTTTAGCTGCTGTTCCCAGCAGGAGAGTAGAAACGGGGGGGTACTTAGTAAGAAATACCTTATACAGACACTGTGTGCCAGAATCCAGTGTGCCTTCTCTTGGGCTGCCAGTCACAGATGCCTTTCCCTGCTCCTGAGGACTTGCTCTTCTCTGTATCCTGATGCTGTTCCAGCACAGGGCTCTGCTTTCCCAAGGATGGTCTCTGGACTTTGCAGTAGACTTGGGAAAAGAGTTTATGTGGAAAGAGGGCTTAGTGCTTCAGGACAAAAAGCAGAGGCTGTTCTGGAAAGCGGGCATTCAGTGCTTGAGACAGCACTGCTTAGGAAATGGAGAACTAACAGACTAGGAGATCTCAGATGTCTGTTTCAATCTTAATGTTTATATGGATTGTGCTGACTGCTCTTTTTCATAGTCCACTGTGCTTGACTGCAGAGGTCAACGCATGAGGCAGACGGTACTCCTTGTTTTGCAGCATATTGCTAACCATTTCTCGGTCCTGTCTGTTTAGCAGCCTTCTGGGAAGAGCTGTGTGCTCTTCAAACCACTGAGTGCACCTGTGGGCTTCTTAGCAGTGCCACTGTGCTGATATAAGATGGGACGTGATGTCCTGGCTTTCCATTTCTGCTTTGGCTCCTTTGCCCCAGACTTGCTGGCCCCACTGATCCCACTCAGCAAAATGAGGAGCAGGGGAGGTGCTGGGCTGTCTCTGAAGTAACCTGGTTTCTGTGTGCAGTAGCAGGAGGTGGAAAAAAACTTTTCTCCAAGACCTGTAGGAAAACTGCTTCTCAGCCAGGTGTGCATGTTGTTCTCCTCAGTGCTGGCTTCCTACCAACAGCAGCATTAATGCCTCTGAAATCTGCTAAGTTGTGATCACCTCTTTCCATTAAAAGGCTGGAGCTGGGCTTTGTGAACAGAATTTCTAGTGAGATGCTGTTCGTGAGCCTTTGTATGGCTGCCTGCATCTTTATTATTGGGTGTTAATATGGAAAGTGACCCAGGTCATCAGCACAGGTGTGGGCAATTGCAAGCCCTGAAACCCAGCTGCTCCTTCTGAGGAGAGGACAGGCTCAGTATTTGGGCCTGGAGATCCAAGCCAGAATAAGAGCCAGGCTGGATGGCATAGCACAGCACAGCTCTCTGCCACCTGCTGACCTTCAGAAAGCTGCTCTGCAGCACAGGGCACCGATGTAACACAGCCCACGCACATCGAGCTGAAGGGCTGTCAGCCCTGCGTCAGAGCGCGGCGGTGGCTGGGCAGCTTCCCTGCAGGACAGCCCGTGTCTCCTCCTGCCTCCAACGCAGGCAGTCTTTGATAAGGTAACGTCAAACCAGTTGTGGTGTCCTGCTTTCTGGCCCGGAGAGGAAAGGTGACCTCCAGCAGTCAGGAGGGCTGATACTGCAAGCGCAGGCAAAGAGCGGTGGGGCTTATGTAAAGCTCCTTAATTGGCATAGCTTAATGGGAGTCTAATTGAGCTGGAAAGGGGTTAGCTGGCAGGTACTTCTTGTTCCACAAAAGGGGTTGATTTTTGCACAGCACACTGCATCCTGATGTGCCAGGGAATGAGCTGCAGCATGAGCTGCTTACATGGGAACGGTGGGAAACTTTACAGAGAATGTGACTGTGCATTTGCAGTGGCAGACTGCTTCGGGCTCAGCATCAGCAACGTGTTGAGGTTTCTGTGATGTAACTGAATGATGAAGGCACGGCCATTTCAAATCAACAACTAGGATCGTGCACAAGGAGACTTGCACTTGCTAAGGCCCACTGAGAGAGGGCTAAAAATGCTAAATGCAAGCAGAGGCTTTATAGCGTGGCCCTGCTGTGGGCTTTGTTCCCCCATTCTCCTGGGGAAAGCTCTTTTTGGAGCTGTTGAAGTGGTGACTAATCCAGGTCCTGTAGTGCTTACAACCCTGCCTGTCCAGAAGCCTTTGGTGTGTGTCTGGTGTTAGGCTGTCCTCAGCAGCAAAGAGATTGTACCAGTTCAGATAGATCAGTGTTTTTTCAGGGCTACTGATCCAGCACTAGTATCATACAGGATGTTTAGCAGCACATCAGAGCCTGTCTTGTAAGGAACTCAATTGCTGTTGTTACCTGGAGGAAAGCCGAAATTCCAGACCTTGCGTTCTCATCTTTCTGACCTACAAAAAGGCCATTTTGAAGGATGTGGGTCCCCTCCTGCACCCTCCTGGTGTCTTCCTACAAGGGAAGGGAACTTGATGTCTGCACTGCTTGACAGGTGCTCCCTGCAGTTAGCTAAGGAGCTAACGTGCTATTTCTGGGTTGCAGCTTAAAGATAAGCACAAGCAGACTGGAGGCAACGTGGGAGCTATGGAGGAGCTGGAGAACGCCTTCAGCTTGGCGGAGGAGTCCTGCCCTGGCATCTCTGACAAACTGATAGCACACATGGTGGAGCGGGTACAGAGGTGAGTGAGGGTCCTCGGGACAAAGGTGGGTGCCAGCAGGGCAGGGCTGGCAGCAAATTGCACTGCTGTTATGCTCTGCAGCTACAGTCAGGTGTGGTGCTGAGCAGTCCGGGCATCAAAGGCAATAGGATGCTATCAAGTGGGGAAAAATAGATAGCCTTAGATAGGAAGGACTGAAAACACTGGCCCTCCTTAAGGCCTTGTTACCAAGTCATTACAGCTTTCAAGCAAATATGCTGTGGGATTTGTTCATACAGACAACATCTAACAATCACAGCAGGAGAGAGCACTCTGACTGCTGCACAGAGGTTACAGGATCTGTCCTCATGATGCTCTCAAAGGTTTTAGCCCCCAGCTGAGTAGGGGGATACTCATAAATGTACCTTGGGTGACTGAGGGTCAGCTACTTTGGTATCATTCACTGCGAGCAGCCTCTAATTGGCAATATAAGCATGAGACTGACACTTCTTTGAAGGCTTGTAAAGCCTCAGAGCTCCTGGTTTATTTCTGCTGTAAAACGATGCTCAGAACTTCTTGTTAGTCTCAGGTGCAATCTCTAAGTCACTGGAACAGGCTTCTCGGAGGGGTGGTGGAGTCTCCTCCTCTGGAAATATGCAATACCTGCCAGGCCGCCTACCTGTGCACCCTGCTGTAGGGAGCCTGCACTGGATGATCTCCAGAGGTCCCTTCCAGCCCTGCAATTCTTGGCTGTGTTCCTGAAGTGTTGGGGCTTCCTTTCAAGGCTGACAGCTTTATCTAGAGAATGGGTAGAGGCAAGCAGAGGCAGCCTCACTTCTGCCCACAGGGCACTGGTTGTGCTGTGCGTGCCTCCTGCAGGTGAGGGAGTTACGTGGCAGCAGTGACCTGTTCCTCCCTGGTCTTTCTTGAAGGTTTTCACACAGTCGGAACCACCTGACCTCTGCCCGCTGATGCACACATTCCCTGCTGCTGTTCTGAGAGGAGGAAGGATTTTTTCCAGCTTCATAAGAACTACATCTCTAATCCAGACCACTGTCTGCTGTTGGATATAACATTGTGTTACGGACTCCAGGACATTTCAGAGCCTCCATATTACACGTGTTTCCATGATGACCCAGGGTGAGGTTTGCAATGCAAGTACAATTTAGACCTTTTACAGAACCCAAGATGGGTGGTCTAATTGTTTTTACAATGTAATCAACGCGGTTTTTAATTGTTTCCCTATGGATGTATCCATTTTGGCTTGGTTTGATTCCCACTGGTAAATGGCTGCCTGCTGGAGAAGGGGAAGGCTCTCCTCTATTCAGCTGTGTGTGTTTCAAAGGCGAGCCTGATGGGTTCAGCCTCCCACCCTTCCTACAGAAGTGTTTGTGAGCTGTAACGTGTGAGTGCAGGTATGTTCGCAAGCTCTACGTGCACTACAGCCTCTGGGAAAGTTTAGAACAGCTCCTTGGATATTCTGGAGGATTCTTTAAATTCCTTCACATGCTAGTAAAGAAAAGCTTTTGACTCTAGCAGCAGGCAAAGTAAGTAGGCTGCTGCTGCTCTTCCCTAGCTTGTTCCATGGGAGGATGGGTTTGCTGACTGCTTCTTTTTTGGCTCTGGGACATTGTTTTGCATTAGGCGTTGGTTCATGTGATGCAGGCAACAGCAGAACTTGCCTTGGGTCTCCAGAGGCTGGGAGGGGCCAGTGGTTACGTTAGGTGTGGGAGCTGCTGGGGTTTCCTTCCCTGGTGCTTTCTGCAGCTGAAGGTTTGGTACTCAGCGTTGGGCGGGCCTCACCTCTGAGCTCAATGGACAGCTGCATGTACCCAAACCTTGCAGAAAGATTAAAAAGAAGGGAGAGGAGAGGGAAGGCAGCAGCCCATGGCCAGTATTGATGGCTTCAGTTCTTCCAAGGGCAGGTCGGCACTGCGCAGCAGATCCTGGGGCAGGATGCCTGTCCTCTACAGAAAGATGAAGGTGGGATGGCTGGCAGCAGTGGCATCCGTGTGCTGTGGGTGGGAGTTTCCAAAACCACTCTAAGCCTCTTTCTCCGTCTTCTTAAATGAACCTGCTGGCTCTTCTTTCTGCCTGGGCTGGGAGCTGGCTGGAGCCAGGGCTCTGCTCTACCTGTCAGGCTGGGGTGGTGGTTGCTGGCAGAGACTGAAACATCCACGGCTGCGGTGCCTGCTTCAAGGTGTGCTGGCAGGGCCATCCCAATGAGCTTTGCTTCCTGTATAGTACTAGTTTATAAAGCTACTTTTTAATTGAGGTTGATATAATCTGTACTGTCAAGGTCTAGAAAAATAGACTTAGGATAATAACTTCTGATAGCCGGTTGCTTAGCAATCTGCTCACTAATTGTAAAGATATTCCTATTAAGTCAGCAAGACCTTAGATACCCAGATCTGAGTGTTCGTGTGAATGATGTGGCTCACCCCAAGGCCACTGAGAACAAAAGCTGCGGCTGTTCAGCGTTTTTTAAAGGAGAGATAGATAGGCAGAGTGTTAGTGGTAAGGCTTGATTTTTTGGTACTTTGATTCAGAGCTGCAGATTGTAAGTGCTGGGCTAAAAGGAGCTCAAAAGGAGCATACGTTTCCCCATCCCCACGTGCGGTGTTCACTTTAGCTTATGTCAGTCCTTTCTGTTCCTCTCTGATGGATAAATATGGGCTCAGCACACGCTGTGATCTCATCTGGTAGAGAAAAGGTGCTGCTGCTTCATTGCATTGGAGCTGCTGCAGGGCGGTGTTTCTCTGGGTGAGCAGCCTTGGAGCCTGTCCTTACGAGGAACACAACAAACCCATTTTTCCCTCAGGAGGAGGAGCTGTTAATGTATAGACACAAAAGTTACTGAGTCGAAGGCAGAGGCTGCAGTCTAGCAGAAAGGGCTCCTGCTGCTTTAAAATTGCTGTTCATGACAGTAGCAAGTTGTGTCAGTAAGGTACCTTGTGTTATTACTCACATGCACTGCAGTGTAATGAGTAAAATTTTTAAAGGAAACAATCCCCACAGACTTTGTCCAGTATTCGAAACAACAACGGTTTTAGTTTTTAAAAGCATTGAAAGGGATCTGCCACTTTCAATAAAGTAACAAAATGAATGAGGTGGGGAGTGACTTTTTATTACCAGGTAAAAAGTATTTGCTCGAGCTGCAGTTTCTTTGCCTTGTGCTTGGTCCTTCCCTGCATCTTCCTGCCCCGTGCTGCTCCTAGCAGTGCCCAGGCTCTCCGTTAAACCCTTCACAGCACACGTGCAGTGCTCCACTGCACCTGGCAGGAATAAGAGGCTGAAATCATTTTATATCAAGATGCTATTTACTTCCACGACATAACTCAGCTGGTTATAACATACTTGGTCAATCCACACGTGTTCACCTACAACAGTTAATTGTTAAAAATGAAGACACTAATAAATTAAGTACATTTAAATTACACGGGACGAGGGTCGTCACAACAGTGGCAGCGAAGAGTGAATCTGCAGTCACCTGAGCAGTCTGGGAAACCTCTCTTAAAACCCCCACCTGACCCCATCCCCCAAAGCAATGTGGACCATAATCTAAAGTCCTGGAGAACACACAGGTCAGTGTCTGTGCTTCCCACGTTTGCAGGGATCTCAGCAATCCAGTCCGCACAACACGCAGCACTTTCCTTTTTCTTTCACTACACCAACTCATGGGTCCTTTTTCTACCATCCAAATACCAAAATAAAAGCAGGATACCTAGAGCCCCTCAAAACCACATCCAACAGCATTTGACAGCGTTTACCTTATTTCAGTCCTGTAGAAGCAACCAACTGTGACAGCTTTGCAAAAACAACAAACTGCAACCACGTCAGCATTAATAAGAGATTTAATGGAGTCCTCGCACACTAATGCTCCATCTAGAATCCAGTGACTTTTACACCTTCACAAGAAATAGAAGATGGTTCCCACTTGATATTTAAAGGTAAGAAAAGGGATTCTCAAAAGTCTTTACGTGACACAGAAGCACAAGCAACAGTGACTTTCTGAGAAGCTTGTTCTCCTATATTGCTTTAAATGCCTTGGAAATATCATTCACACAAGGGTGAAGTGTTTGCCATCCCATGCCTTAACACCTACAATAGGATAAAGGAACTCTGAAGCTGTGATATGAGACTAAGCAAGTGACCCTCTCAGCATGCACCATAGCAGAGTTCAGAGGAGAAACCACACACCCCACCTGCACCAACCCACAGCGTGCTGACACCTCAGCAGAGGTTCACACTTCCCCTGGAAAATCGTTGCCTTGGCAGCCTCTGAGTAGCAGAACTGTTCTGCAAGAGCTGCTGTTTCTGTTCAAAATGCACCTGTTATGCTAATGCTAATACATCTGTGGGACTCTGTTAGTCTAAGGCCTGCAAGCCAGCTGACAAGGACAGCAGTGAGGCCGTGGCTGGAGCCAGCCGTGAGCATCAAGGAAGGGAAGGGAACCCCTGGGAGCCAGCAAACCTGCTGCGAACCATTCACACTCCAGCAGCTGCTGCTTTCCCCCATGTATGCTGACCATCCAGTCAAAATGTGGAAAAAAAGGTGGCATTTGCCACTTTCAGGGCAGGCAAGGGCATTACTGTACAGATACAACTGGAGCAGTGCACCTCCCGCAATGTGTACACACCAAAGCTCTGCAGTTGTTAGATTCTCTCTAAGTAGATTCAACCGGAGCAGTCGTGACCCTCTCCCACACCATTTGGAGTGGGCTTGATCCCTGTCTGCAACTCCCAAGCTCCCCCTTTCCACACCAGGTAGAAATGAGCTGCCTGGTTCTCTGCTTTATCACCTCCCCAGACTCCTGCTTCCACCTGCCTCTTAGCGATGTTTATGGCAGAGGTCCAGCTCTGCTCCCTTCAGTCCGTGTGCCGATCCTTCTCGTCCTTAGGAAGCAAAAGGCTCGACCTGGCTGGGGAGCTGGTGGCCCTCTTGATCACCTCCATCCACCTGGGAAAAGAGAAGGAACAGGGCAGTAGGAGTGCTCAGCTCCTCACCAACACAAGCTCATGCTTTTATTACAGCTTGTATTACTTTCACCAGACCTCACAAGACATCTGCTTTCCATCCTTCTTTCTTCTACATCTTTTTTTAAAGGGAAATACTCATTCTGTTTTAGTAAATGAGCTGGTTCTTCATATGAATGCTTGAGTTGTGGCAAATATCCTGCAAACGTGGTTGCCTGCTCAAGGAACAGCTCTACAGTGCTGTGAGCTCGAGAGCTCTTATTAGAGCACATTGCGTTCCCTTAGAACTGTACACAAAGTATTTATGCATGGAGAACAGGCTGGCAGTACTTCCCTTAGTCATATAGATTGCTTTTCTTACAAGAAATGACTTGCTTATTTGGAAAAAAAACAACAATGAAGAAAGCAAGAGAAACATCAACAGTGAATTAGAAGTTGCTGCATGATTGAATATTGAAAAGCACAGCTCTGCTCTCTCAGGTAGCTGCTATGTGTGCTGCTTTCCCAAGGAAGGGAAAGCAAATGGTGCTTTCCAAAAAACCAAGCCTGCAAGGCACAAAGCAACGTGAGGGTTCTGAACAGCTCCAGACCCCTGGGACAGAGCAGAGGCCTGGGTGTAAGCACAGCCTTCCCCTGTAAGAAGATGCTTCTACTTATGGGCGGGAGGGGAAGGAAAATCTTTAGTGGGAGTATGTTGGGTGTTCTATACAGTCCCTCAGAGCAGGAGGCAGTGGGGAGCAAAGACAGGGCTCTGCTTTACAACCAATGAATTAACAGCACGCTACATACCGAGAAATAAATATTAAGAAAACATAAAATTACCTCTCAAAGGTGTATTTGCTCTCGGCCCTGAAGAAATAGACGTGGGATTTGAACTGCAGCTTGAAGACATAATCCTTCTGAATGCCATCTGCCTCCACGGGGGAGCTGACCACGTAGCCAAGCAGTGGGAGGCTGGCCAGGGGATAATCATCCTGCAACAGCCCAACAGCATAGCCTGAGCACCAGGCAGCCTGCATGCTGCCAGTGCCAGCCAGCCCATCAGCACTGCCCTGCTGTACTGTGCTGCTAGGGGCTTTGTGGTTTTGCTTAGGAAGGAATGGAGGAGAAGCTGCCTTTATCTCTCACGAAGCCTGCGGTGGATGCTAACATCCCCCACCTCCCTGCACCACATTCACAAAGTGCTGCTCCTGTCCCTGCTGCCCCCTGGGCTCCCTGCTTCCCCCTCTTTGCTGTGTCAGAAATTCCAAACGTGACCTAACACGATCATTAAAACATCCTTCCCCAAAGAAATGCCCTCAGGAAACCTGAATGCAATAAGCAGGTTTGGGGATTAATAAAATGAAGAGGCACATGTTGCACTGCACAGCCTGTTACAAAACCAGGTGCTGCGAGCACCACGGGCAGAGAAACTCCTGATGCCTGTGCAACTGGTGACTGTACTGCAGCCGCAGGTGAGAAATAGAACAAAGGCTGCTCATTCACTGAGTTCCACTAGTCAGGGTGTTACGACATCCTTCCCCTCAAATGCAGAAGATAAGTACTATTAACAAATCCTGATTAAACCCTGCAAGAAGGGCCCGTGGCCCTACAGAGACCTGACTTCATTAAGTGCTACCAACCATTCACCTGCTGCTCTCCTTCACACTGCAAGGAGAGGCACCTGGAGCTGAAAGCAAAGGGTCTCCAGATTCAGCCCAGCCCCTAAACATCAGTGCACAGCCACGTGCTCACCTGGTGTGTTTTGTAGAAGAACAGGCAGAAGTTGGTGAAAACGACCCAGAGCTTCTGCCAGCCGTTGCTGTTCTTGAACTTCCTCAGCAGGTACCCAGAGAGCTGGTTCTAGCAAGAACAAACAGAAGGATGCCATGAAACCAGATTGCTGTCCTCAAAAGGAAGACAGCTGCTGCAGTCAGAAACCCTGAACCCTCTGATATAACTGCTCTGCCTATAACAGCCCTTATACTCATGTTTTAAGTGGCCTCCTGCACATTACCTCACTGGGATACAGGCTGCCCAAGGAGCTGGGGGTCACCGTGCCTGGAGCTGCTCAGAGCTATGCGGATGTGGCACTGAGGGTCGTGGGCAGTGGGCACGGTGGGGTGGGCTGGGGTTGGACCTGGGGATCTGAGGGGTCTTTTCCAGCCTTAATGATCCTACGATTACATACAGTGACTGAATCCACCTTCAGCTGACCAGTTCTGCACACAGCTCTGTTCTGCTCCACAGTGCATTCCACTAACAGAGTTCTGAGGTTTAAGTGCTCACTGGCTCTCAGCGTTCTGCCAGGCGGTGCACAGCAGTGCAACCCTGACTCATCTCTATGGCCAGCCTTGTATTCTGCAGTCTGTAGCCAGGAAACAGTGACAGCCACGAGGGTGTGGCTTCATCCCTTTATTCACCTTTTTTCACTCCCCCTTCTTTTAAACATGAAAAAAAAAAAAAAAAAAAAAAAAACCAAGAGAAGGAGGGAAAAACAGAGAAGAAACAAAGATGAGGAAAGCCAGAACTGTGGACAGAATGCAGCAGCTGTGCAAAGCCAAGCCCCAAAGAGAAGCAGGCTGCAGGAGAGTGCTATATGGTCACTGCTGCACCGCAGGGTCAGTCCCCACCATCTGTGCCATGGGGAAAGGAAACCTATGGCACTGAATGAAGGCAAATGGATCATAATTGAAGAGAAAGACAGCACACACAGCCGAGTTACACAAAGAAACCTTCTGAGAAGCAGAAATAGGAGGAAATCCTGTATCAACGAGGCAGCATCACGAGTGCTGCTGGTTGAACCTCATGCTAACACAACACGTGGGTTCACGGAGCAAGAAGTTAGCTTCACTTGGCACCCCACAGCTCCTCCCACCAGCACAGAACTTGAGAGGCTTTTACCTGGATCATGCACAGGTAATCAGAGAGGGACAGGCTCTGGTTCCGGTACCAACAAACATGGGTGATTGTGTTGGGCCGTTGGGCCTGACCCAGCAAATAGCGAGGAGGAAGCTCTGGAGAAACAGCAAGAGAGCAGAAAACTGAGCAGAGAAAAGGGGGAGAGAAAGAGAAAAACAGAACGTTAGGGTAAGAAAAGTGATGCTGCAGAAGTGTCTGTTAAAGGAAAATGGATTGTGAAAAAAGTGACGGTGTTAGAACACAGAACGGAATGAGGCAAGAAGGTGCTGGAAGAACTCACACATTAACTCCCAGAGCCTGCGGTGGGCAGGTTTCATTATAAGGACACAGAAGAGCAATGATGTCTCCTTCCCAGGTATACCATCATGGAAAGGAAGGCGTCTTCCCTCCAATAGAACCACTTTGCTGGCTGAGGTGTCCAACTTCCAGACACTGAGCCAACATAACACTGTAGGACCTCCTTACTGACTGGTGCATTCTGAAAGCCCAGAAGCTTTGGAGCTCAACTCTAGTACCTTCCACTGAAGTGGCCTAACTGCAGGGCCAGGAAAGTACACACGACTGACATCTGACTCCCTGCTTTGGCTAGCGAGGGACCTTCTTTTTTTCTTTATGGCATTCAGGGTATTTCCCACTTCTGGGCATCTTCCAAGCACGTCAGCCTCCAGGAAGGTTCCTACCCAACTAAGTGCCACCTAAAGCACGCCCGAGGTACAGCTGCCGGCAGCACGCTGAGCAGACATCTGCCTTAGAGGCTGCAGGACCAGCACCAAAACGTGCCAGCAGTGCCGCACGGAGCCGCGCAGCGAGGGCCGAGAGCCAGAAGACACACAGACATGCATGAAGATGAGCAGACACGCAGCGGCCTTTCAATCGTCCGTGCTCTCCCACAGACAGCAGAAATGCAAAGTGGAGCACGGAGCGGAGGATGAGCAGAGGCCGAGGCAGCCGAGATGGACAGAGCGAGAGGCCGGAGCTGCGCCCCGCGGTACCTCGACGGCCACGCTGTGGTCAGCCATGGAGACGCTCGTGTTGCGGTACCAGCACACGTGCATGGTTGTGTTGGCACGGTGGTGGCTCTGCCTGTCCAAGGAGCTACGGGAAGAGTGTATGTCGTCTTCGGACTCCTGTTCTAGAGAGACCTCATCAGAGGATCCTGGGGGAGGAGAATTCGGCAGCGGTTTAAGAAAACTGTGCAAGAGAAGCAGGCGTTCCTCTGAGAAAGGATGGTGTTTGGTTTTTTCTCTCTTGCAACGGTCCAGTTTTAAAATACAACGACTTGAATGTTACAGCTGAGCTGCTCGTTTGGGCTTCCGTTACTCAGCTCTGCTTGGGACAGCTGACTCCATAGCATGGGGGAAAAAAAAGCAACACAACAAAACAAGCAACAAACAAAACCCCCACACTTCATCTTCAGTTGATCCTTAGCAAGGAACAGAAGGTGCTCCAGGGAGGGACACTACAAATTTCAGCACGTCCATAGCAATGACAAGCACAAGAGTGCTGGGCTATAAAATACTTTGCTGATCTCCAAAGACACCACCAGATTTATGGACAAGAAAACACACTGCTTGGTTAAATGGGGAAATGCCTACACAAGAGACAAATAAGGAGCTTATAAAATCAAGGATTCAGCAGCTGGAGCATCTCTGCTGCATTTAAAGCTACCAGGAGCATCAGCCTAGGAAGACAAGCATATTAACTTGAACTAAGACACGACGAGCACAAGAGCTCTCTATTAGCATATGAATTATAAAATACTCCATTGCATCATCAAATTTACAAGGGGAAACACGAACAAGACTCAACACCTGACTATTTTCAAGAGTGTGGGAAACCCCACTTACTGTTGGAGCGGTTGCATACGGAGTTGTCCAGAAGCATGTCAGATTTCTCAGTGGATTTCTTGGCCATTTCAATTGCCATGTTTAGGTCTTCCATCCACTTGCCCATCTCCAAGCGAGTGCTGCAAGACAAACAGTGTGAATGATGACTGGCCCACCCCGGAGCCTTCACCACTATCCAGAGCCTTAGAACAAGTTTAAAAGGACCATTTTAAAACATGGACTTCACAAGAAACTAAATGAATAGACAGCCATGGGGCCACATAGAATTCTCCTTCAGATCTACCAGACTCAGCAGTATAACTGGGCTAGAGCATCACTGTTCACCAACAGCTGATGGACTGCTTCAAACATGAAATCATGTTTTCGCTCTAAAAACAGTATTAATGAAAGCCCTTTAGAAATGGGTGGTATAACCATACTGGAAATGATATTTTGAGGAAGAAAAGACAACCTGAAAGCCAGCATATCTTTTAAAGAGGATTTATCGTTTACTTTTCACCTCAAGCAAGTAAAACAGAGTGCAGGAAGATGAGGAATTCTTTGAACCCATGCAGTTTCCGTTGCTGGTTACATGGATCATGCCATGAACTCTATAGCTCGTACACATCTGTCTATATTTGTCAGTATGCAACAGAGTAAGGTCTTCCTCTGGACACATTTCACGTGGCTGTGGAATTCCTTTTTTCCCTCCTGTTACACGCATACTTGTTTTGCAGAGTGCTGTGTAGTCACACACTCGGGTATTTGGTTGGGAGGTTGTGGGCAAAACCAGAATAGTGTGGAAGAATATCACTGAAATACAAACGTGTACAGTGTTTGGACATCAAACACAAAGTGCTGAACTAAAAAGGCAGCACAGGCTTAGCCAAACATTTTGCACTCCTTCTCCTTGTCAGGTTAATGAAAAGATCAACAAAACTCATACATTGGGGTACCAAAGGCAGTTACACCATGCTCAGATGGATTTATTCAAGGTTAGTCAAAGCACTGCCTGATTAACAGCTGAATTAAAGCCTGCACGATTTGTGTTAGCTTACATATTTCATTGTGACCACGTACAGAAAAGCAAATTACAGAGAGAGAACCACTGCAAAGTCTGGTTATAAAGCACCTCTAAATGTTCAACTCATCCTCCTTGCTTGCATTTTTGACCACATATTCAAAACAAAGCAGCCCAAACTACACTTTGGTGCCAAGGCAGTTTGGCATATTTGCCTCCTGATGCAGAGAGCACCCCGAGTGCTGCAAATGGAATCCTGCCATTCCTGAGCATTCCCACACTTGGGAACTGGTGTGGGCTGACAAACTACTCCTTCCTGAAACAAATTGCTGATAAAGGAATTGTGAAATGTCATGCATTTATTTTGAAGTTGTGCTTTCCAAAGGACACATGGAACAGCCCTGGTGGCTCTGCACCAAACAAAACTCTTTGGAGGTCTCTCTCAAATCCACACGCACAGGGGAAAATAAATATTACCTTGCTGCCACTACTATGGTCTTCTGTGCTGAATAGATTGTGAAGCAGTGTGGGACAGCCCATTCATTCTCACTCTCCTCCACCTGCAGGAAAAAAATACAAGCTTTTTCTCATCGCTGCTTAGTGACTGATAAACACCAAAAACCACTCATTGGCTGGCTATGAATTTGAGCCTCAGTATCATTACAACACAGTAGCAGTAATTGCAAAACAGCTACTTTTTTTCTAAATGAGTATCACCTACTTTAAGGCTATTTTGGCTCTATATTTAAAGTGTACGGTGTCTTTCTACTGATGTATCTCTAGCTGCACGGCACAACATGTAGCAGGGAGAGAAAAAGAGGATCCTGAACAGGATTTAGCCTATTACTTACCGGTGGGTCAAGCACTATCAGCTGCAAATCAAACACAAAAACAACAGTCCCGTTAGAATATAGGGGTGGGGACACAGAGGATTGATTTTATGCCCAGGCATTTACACTGCAAAAAAAATGCCCAGACAAATCCATATTCCAGATCAGACTCTCACTGCACCATGAAAATGAATGGTCAAACGTGCTCCAGCTGTTCTGCTGATGAGATGGAAGGGATAAGCTTATTGCCTGCAGTGAGTCTTTGTTTAGCACACAGGCTGAGGCACGTGAAGGTCCCGTCCATGCTTAGTAGGGCACAGCTCCTCCCGTGAGCCTGGAGCTGCTTCAGTCCTTCCAGCCCTGATGGAATGCCCCAACCTGCCCTAAAGCACCACAGTGCATAAGGAAATGACTTTGCAGCTTGAAACCACTTACCAGCATGCCATGCAGAGGAAGATGTCCGTGAATTTTGAACTGATTTGTCCCTGTGACCCCTTTGCTCGTGTATAGCAACATATCTGAGAACTGAAAAACAGAGGAAGAAAGCAATTGGTTCTGAGGACAGCAGGCAGGCTGCACCAAGTGTTTTTTACATTTTTCAGATCTGTTGTTTAAATGCTATAGACACATGGAAAAACAGTTTCTCCATCACGCTGGTGTGCTCTTCCTTGCAACATTTATGAACAACATTTACTTATTCATTAGAACTATTATTTACAAGAGAGGAAATTAAGTTTATAACTCTGATGAAACTCTCTGCCACCAAGGAAACAGGCCCAACAGACAGCATGAGCACAGTCACTTTCTCCATTAAAATCAACAACCACCACCTCAGAAGGAGTTTTCAGTGATGACTGTTGGTTTCCATCATAAGCACACAAAAACACTTTCACCACTGCTTTATCCTGAAGGCTCTGAACACTGCAGGAAAGCAGAAGCAGCACCCACCAGAAAGAACATCCGCTGCTGTAGACCTTTTTTAGTGAGCTTGTACAAGCAGCCTTCCCGGATAAATTCCTGCCAAGGAAAAGGAACAGTGATGCAAAGCTTCGACTTTCCCAACCGCACAGAATTCTAACGGATTTGTTCTCATCCCAGAGCATACAGATGTTGATTGGTGCCCAGCAATGATCCCCAACAGATTTGATAAATGCTAAACACCACCTTTCCTTCTGTTTTGTCACATGAATCAGATCCTTGCTGCAGCCAGCATTTAAATCAGTGAAGCAAGAGAAGGAAAAGGAGCAGAGTTCCTGTTGGATTTCAGCAGTTCACCTGTTACACTTACATCCCACTGCAGTGACTGCCATCACATCCCAAAAGCATAAGCGATGCTCCTCTACTTATGCTCAGTACATCTAGCAAAAACAAACAAACAGAAAACCAAGCAGGAACTAAAGAAACTCTTACAGAAACAGTCACCAATAGCACTTTTGTCCAGCAATGCACCTCTCACCATCGCTATGTCCACAAAGAGGTCACATCAGACATACACGAGCTGCTAGTGGGCTTTTGTTGAGTACAACATCCTGCTTCCCACTCAAACACAGAGCCCTGCACCCAGGTGGAACCAGTTTCTGCCCCACTCAAAACATGAAACTGTGGCTGGAGTTGAAGCATTTGCGACCTGCTTCCCTACCACACCACCAGGAGCTAAACACGACCTGCCACAAAGACAATTATTAACCAAAGCCTTTGCACTCATCCCACGAATGTGACAAAGGCAGCGGTGATGGGCGTTGAGCAACACGTTGCAATGCAACACCTTGGTCACAAAAACAACAAAGGCTTTAAATGCTCTGCAGCGTTGCTTACCCGACCAGGTGCTGTGAGGTTGTCTATACCAATCAAGTCGTGCTGCAGCTCTGTCAGCTTCTGGAAGTTCTCCAAGCGGATAAGGCTGTGCTGTAGCTGGGAGGTCATCTCCGTGACTTCCTTCAGGGCATCTGTGTGGGAAATGGCGCCAATGGGATCAGAACGAGGAGACAAACCCAGGCTGTCCCTGGAAAATTGAATCTGAAACTGACAGCTAGATTCATTCTTAAGAAATACTTTACACAGAGAGAGGCAAAACAGTGACTTCACAGTAACTTCACAAGTAACTTCACAGCATCTCCAACGCCTCCAGATATTATGGTGGCACATCTACAAATTAATGACCATGTAGTCAAAAGTCAACTGCAAAGTAAGGAACAACTATTTTCCATTCAGTGCAGAGAACTTCAGAGCCCTGCACCAGAGCAGGGCAGCAGACTGGTAAAACCTGGTACCAAAAGTTGTAAAGAAAAACAAAATTAATATTTCAACACAGCCTAAGCACCTCTTGAACTAAGCTGCGTCCTGACACTTTTCTGCTTTTCTACTTGATATGCTGTAATTCCTTTCCTAGATATTTAAGAACACATTTGACAGCTTTGCTTTCAGCAATCTAAACCAAAAATTCTGTGCAATTCTCACAGTTGCATGGGAGAATAAGAGAGCTCTCAAGAGGAGAAAAGGAGAACGGACACTGAACGTGCAGCTGCAAAGCTTGCTGCCTCCCACAGGGTACCTGCCAAGCAATTTAAAACCCTGCCCAGCACGTGTGTACAGCTGGGTCTCACTCACTCCGACAATCTGCAAAGTCCCGGTGCTCTGCTGTGTAGTGCTTGCAAAGCCTCCCCAGGATCAGCTTGTAGTGCATCAGCCTCTGGATTGGCTTGAGCAGAAAAGTGTTGAGTGGCAGATAGCAAACTTTCTGCAGCTCAAACTCCTTATAAACCATTTCCAGTTTCTTCAGGCGTTTGGTTGCTTTCTCCAGTTCTGTCAGGACCTCGTCATGCTTCTGCAAGTAACTTGTAAACTCCTGTTGAATGGCACAGAAAAGGGAAAAGAGCTTGCTATAGATTTTGCAACAATAAGAATTTGGCCACCACAGCACAAGTGTACCTGCCCCATGAAGTCCTCAGCCCCAAACAAAGGTGCTCTCATTTCAAAATGTACTCTGCAGTTAAGAATGTTTGGATTTGGAAGTTAATCAACCTCATGAATTGGTGTCTCCACAGGGGAGAGTTAAAGTTGTGCACAGACTGGAACACAGTGAAGCTACTTAAATATTTCTAGAGTAACTAACACACAGCCTTTCCTTAAGCACAGGCAGAAAACATGCAACCCTCCTACTGAACCCTGCTGTAAATATTCTGTTCTATTTTGAACTTGTTTAGCAGCAGTAATTGTTTGCAAGTCACTTCAGGTTAAAATCCTGGGGATTTAATCAATGGGGAATGGTTTTAAACTCAGACAGGGGAGGTTTAGGTTAGATATTAGGAGGAAGTTTTTCACTCAGAGGGTGGTGAGGCACTGGAACAGGTTGCCCAAGGAGGCTGTGGATGCCCCATCCCTGGAGGCATTCAAGGCCAGGCTGGATGTGGCTCTGGGCAGCCTGGGCTGCTGGTTGGTGACCTGCACACAGCAGAGGGTTGGAACTGGATGAGCACTGTGGTCCTTTTCAACCCAGGCCATTCTGTGATTCTATGATTCATGAATGTTGAACTACCATTTTGGCAACAGGAAGAAAGGAACCAACAGCCCCAGCACTTTGTTATCCAAATCCTTCAGCTACCTTCAGAGTGCGCATGTTCCTGAGCATGACATCTCCAATGCGTTGATAATCTCCTTTCACGTGAGCATTTGTCTTTCCTTCCCTGAAATACACATAAAAAGATGAAATTAGAAGGCACAGTATGTGAGAAAGGAAGACGTTTCTGTTTCTTCCCTCCAAGCCCTCCTCTCCTGAAGGAGGCAGAACTAACGTTAATCCCACCTCCACCCATTTCAGCTGCCGTTGCCTCGATGGAAGCTGCACAGAACAACAAAACCAAAAGCCACACTTGGGAAACTGAGAAAGGAATAGACAAGAATTTGCCTGAAAGTCTATTACAGAGTTCAATCTCTCATACTTTCTGAATAAATGCCATTATTACAATCCTGCCCAAATGTATGAATTTATTTTTGCTCATGCTTCACTGACTATTTTTTCCATTTCCCTTGCTTCAGATTCAGGTTGCTTTAATCTTACACAATGGCCTGGATTGTTCTCTCCAGCAGAAAGCTTTCCAGGCGAGTTGGAACACTCAGGTACATACAGCAGGCCAATTCACCAATGCAAAAAGAGAACAAAAATCATCTAATGTTTCAACATCACCAGGAGGAAGGAAAAGCATCTCTTTTTGAACGGCAGTGAATATCTTCATACGTTACGTCCCAGGCCAGGAAAAAAACAATATAAAGGTTAAAAAAAAAAGAAAAACACGCCCTTTAAAATAAATAGTGCTGCAAGAATCTAATTTTAATTACAAAAAAGCATTTCCCAGATTTTCACCTGGAGATTTATTAACTGGAAGGTATTGAAAAAATGCACACATTATCTTTCTGACCTTCTCTTTTCCAAGGCCAGAGAAACAACACCAAGCTATATTACAAAAACAGTAGCCTGGGCATCCAGTTCAGATGAATACAGGAGAGCGTGTATAAGGCATTGCTTGAAAGATGCATTTAATCATTAATTAAAATTCTGATTTATTTGAATACTTTTCCTCGACTCTCCTTATATTTGAATCGGTATTCCTGCTTATGAGTATGGGTTTAATGCGAGGACACAGGAAAAGCTGCCCAGCCATTGCACTGCAGTGCTTACCAGAGTGAAAGCCTCTGCTCAATCTCCTTCAGAAAGCCTCGGTGGAACTCATAAATTGGGTCTATGTTAGAGAAGAGTAACGTCATCAGGCCCTCTGGCATCGCGTTTTCCTTGATAACAGCACTGCGAAACCACTGCAGGAACAATCACAAATTACATTATTATCTTTCCTATTTAAGAAATCTATCAGCAGCATTGATGTCTTTGCTTTTGTAGGGATGGGGAGGAGAAAGCATGAGCGTGGAGACAGAATGGAATGGAAGGAGAAGGGATCTCCATGTGAGTTATTGCAGGGTACCTCAACTGATGCTGTATGGCATAACGAGCACAAACTTCTCTTTGATGAAATTAAAACAATAATTCCTAGAAACACAAACATTGTGTTCAAGCCTGCAGTAAGTAAACAAACAGCTCTGACAGAGTTGGAAATCAGAGTCACCCAAATAAGGACCCACCTGTCTATGCTGGGCTTCTTCCTCTCCATAAAATGAGGGGAGAGGAAAAAAAAGAATAAGGACCAAACCTTTCAAAACTCTATGGATCCTTAATTCTCTTTGAAATTGGCATCTATCCTCATCGTCTGAAGGCACAAAGATGAAGGATCTCTGAAATGGTGGCAGCTAGATCATAAGCACTGCTAACAGCAATGCTAACCTCTGAGGCTGAATGCACAGCCAAGGAATCCTTAAGGAAACCCGCGCGCAGAGTTTTCAGAAAAAATTACCTAAGATGTGGATATTTGAGCTAATGATACCAGTATAGAGAGGACATCAGCCCTGTCATGTGAGGGCCCATAAGGCAAGGAAGGCACAGCTATGTGGCTCAAGGCTTAGCTTTGTCAGGGGACTTCTTCTGTTACTTGAAAGAAATTCCAAGTTCTTCCAAAGTAATGATTACAGAGCTCAAGGAAAAGAAAAGGATTAAAGAAAGGGAGGAACCCTTACCACTGTAATAACTTCCAGGTCCTTTAAATACGTCCGTTCTGTAGCAAGAATCTCCTTTGCAATGAAATACGCTTTGTCGGTTGGATAGCGCTGAAAGAACAGAAACTGATCAATAGGTATCACAATATAGGTGCTCTGTTACAAAGCACAAGCTCAAATCTTACATACATTCTTCCTTGCTATAGGAAAACAATGTTTGGTTATAAACAGGATAGATCCAACAGAGCTCCAACCCTTACAAGGGTACCACGCAAAAACCCCTGCGCGAACAACTTGAAAGAAGAACAACGTTTACGCTTGGAAAAAGTTCTCACAGTTTAGCAAAATAAATTTCTCAGTGTTAAAAAATGCTGTATTCCATCTTCTTCAGAGCTGTCTTCTCCCTGACATCAGGGGGAAAGTCTCAAAAGAGAAGGACTGAACAGACATCAAAGCGGAGAGGAAGGAAACTGTGAAAACAGATGTTCTGTCACTGCACTGAATCAAAATGAGTGTTAGAAAGAAAATACACGTTATTATAAATTGTTTAAGTATTTTTTTGTTTGTTTTATACCATTCTTAATTGAATTCCCTTGTGCTGAGCCCTGGTAACAGCTGCTAGGGAGAACCTGTTATTTTCAGTGGTGCAGGACAGGCCTTCATCATCAAGCCTTTCCCAGCAGACTTCCCTGTGGATTACATAGAGACAGATATTTTCCTAAGGCTACTCTGCATGCATGAAGATCTACAATAATAAGAGTGAAATGTATTATTAGTACATAGAAAGGAAGCAGTCTCATACACTGCACGCACTCATTTGTTCTCCTGGTTCACGTCAGGAAGGCAAAAAGCAGCTGTGTTCTTTTGACAGAAGGGTTCCCTTAGTGTTAGTGACCAGTCACAGGAGAAACGAGCTTTGGAAGCACTGAAAGCAGAGCAGCATCTTTGCTCTTGCTGAGATTTCTGTATGTTTGCTGTGAACTTGGAGCAGCTAAGAGTCAGGACATTCAAACAGCCCATTCAAAACAGCACCAATCTGTCCTGGGAGCAAACACAGCTCAGACAGAACAGAAAGAACA
Source organism: Meleagris gallopavo (assembly GCF_905368555.1). Lineage (NCBI taxonomy): Eukaryota > Metazoa > Chordata > Aves > Galliformes > Phasianidae > Meleagris > Meleagris gallopavo. The sequence goes on along the minus strand of NC_139414.1, from coordinate 4,432,244 downwards.
ACTGAGATGCAGCTAGTGAGTGAGCTGGCACCTGCTGGCACCAAGGAGTACCTGAAGGCATGCAAGGGGAAGACAACAAACAGCACAGCCCTTTGGCCTTCTTGCATGAAGATCCTGACAGAGACAAGGTGATCAGAACACTAATAGGAGAGAGCAGAAAAAAGCAGAAAAGTACACAGAACAGCTTCTTCTAGAAGGTTGCAGCATGGCCAGTGACTCCATAAGGAATGGAGTTCAGATGACAAAGCCTTCCTTGGGCTGTAATGGAAGGCTCTGGGTTCTTCCTGAGGTACCAAGCAGACAACAAAGCTGGCTGATCACACATACTCTGCGAGCAAGACAAGCTCTGTGCTCCTCAGAATACATTTTTGTGAGGTGACAGCACTTCACACAGACAGCACAAACCAGCAAGCCGACACAGGTTATATGTGCTCTCATAGTTATATGAGAGCAGTCACAAAGACAGTGCCAGGTTTAACCTTGGCGTGTGCCATAATTTTTCATTACTGAATCAGCTAACAGTAATCAGTTTCTAGAACCAAAGCCATCCCTCCTACCAGTCTTTCAATGCACCCCCATGAGAATCATTTTGAATGTTTAACTTGTTTTCAAGCATCCTTTCAAGGAGTTTCAGCTCAAGGATGAGCATTTTGTACATTCTAACGTAACAAAGTTCCAGTCCAAAAGGTGCCAAGCAAACCATTACTGCTTGATATCAAACACACCTGCAGAATGCTCCCCAGAATAGCCCCTATGGGAAGCAGCACCTCTTGTTTCCATCCCAAGGTATAAAGGAGAGGTGGTGAGAAGAGCTCCCTGCTGCTCTGGGGCTCTCTGCAGCACGTTCATTAAGCACATTTTCTGCAGTGAGGTCATTAAGGACATTCTCTGCAGTGCCATGGTCTCACCTTACGTTTCATCTCATCATCCTCTTCTATCCTGGCACCACCAGCATCACTGAGGACAGGGCTCAGGAGAGGAGATGAACCCTGGCCAGCTGCATTCAGGTTCACAGGGAATGCTGCGTTCAAACCCAGGGGACTCTTCAGCACGAGGGAGGAGAGCTGAGAATGGTCCACTGGGAGGCCTGGAGGGGAAGAGAACCAGAAGATGGAGTGGAAACAAAAAGTGCTTTCAATATACTGCATCTAAGACAACTACCCACTGTTACTGTAAATCATAATTACTATCTCAGGTTAAAAAACAAAGCAACATGCATCCAAACACATGAGCGTGTTTCTCAAAGTGAACATTTTTCTTTGCACAGCTACTGTTGTGTGACAGTGCAGTACGGACAGACGCTCTCAGAACAGCACCTAAGGGCACAGATAAATTGCTTACAGTCTAGGGAAAAGTGCCCAAATCCCACTGGATGTTGTTGACTAACAGAGCTCACAATACAGGTCTACACTGTAAGTAGCAAGAACTTATCTTTTAGTTTATCCTTTTCTGAAATAAGGATTACTTCTCACCACAAGGGAAAGTCAGAGCAAACCACTGCACTACTTTCGGCTCCACAAAAAGAATCCAGAAGACAAAGCTAGCTGAAATACAGGCATAATTCAGGGAATCTCCAGAATCGATGGGAAAGGAAGCAGTTCTATACAAACAGGGACTGTGCAACAGATTTCTTGCTGGCCCTTCTGCTTCGCACACCAGCAGAACGACGTCCTGCTCTCAGGAAAGCACCGCTGCAGCACCAAGGTTTCAGAGGGTGGTTACAACCCTATTGTACAGTAAAGCCTTTCTGAAGGAGGAGCAGTGTGAACTGCTTTGCTCCGGACTGCTGATTTTTTTAATCTGTTTGTGGACTCTTTAGAGGCTTCCAAATACATAAGGCACCACTGCAGTGCATTTAAAGCCCATCAGCAGCTCTCCCCCCTTCTGCAGACCCCTGAGATGCAGCATGCAGACACCCCATGGGTCCTGCAGTGAGCACTGCTGTTCAAAAGCCATTTCGTATGACCAAGTTAAAACACACTCCGATTATTCACACTATGACCTTCTTAAAACAGGCTTTTTTCTTTCTGATCTTCCCTATATATAAACAGCCAAGCTAGCAGCACTCCCCAGCACTATTTGCTTTGCATTCCAAGCAGCAAGTGAAGGACTAGGACACCTGATCAAAGGCAAGCACAAAACCAACAGCAAAGCCAATCCATGCCCACCCCAGGCCAGCACCCAGCTCTGGGCTCAGCCAAAGTGCTCTGCACCTCCCCAGGCACCACTGAGATTCCCTGCAGCTCACAGAACTCCTCCCGAAACAACAAATCCCTGCCTTTTGGGGAGCCCCAAACCTGCCTGCATGACATCAAGCTGACATCTCTTAGGGCCCCTTCCCCACCACGGTTCCCACCCCGGATTCAACACAGCACCACCTCTGCTGCGAGCTCTGCCGCAAGCCGCGTCGCCCTTTTCCTGTTGTCAGGCTACTTAAAAACCCATCTAAAAAAGTCTTTTATTATTAAAAAAATAACACAGAAAAAAACCCAAGCAGCCTGCGTGTGTGCACCCTGCATGCTTTCGCACGCCCTGGGGAGCTGAGGGTCTCTCCGTTGGCAAGGCAGGAGGCGGGCTGTGCCGGGGAGCAGCAGCAGCACAGCGCGCAGTTGCGGCAGGACAGCGAGGAGGAAGCGAAGTGCGTAATTTCACATTGACAAATGCAGGAAGCTAAACAGTGCTGCGCTCGGTCACCTGGAAGAGATTCAGCTGATGGAGGCTGCAGTTAACTGTTAACACTCTCGGCACGCCAAGGCACGCGCAGCGCCTCTGCCTGCCCGCGCCTTCCTTCACTCCGGCTACTTCTAGCAGCAAGGCGGGAAAACAACCAGCTGATGTTTGTTTCACCTCCGCGGAGATGATCAGAGGGCCGCTTCTGCACAGCAGGGATGGTGAAAGGACAGCTTCACAGCCAGCAAGGCAGCAGCACGGCGGGGGCGAGGAGCCGCTTTAAATTCTTCCCCGCAGCGGCCGCACGGCCCCGAGTCCAACTGCTGCTCAGACAGGGCAGCAGGGCCAGGGCTGACCGTGGAGGCCTTGCCTGTTGCGTTGCTCTGGGTTTCACGTTCCCCTCTGGCAGCAGCCAGCCAGGGAACCCACGTAAACACTTGCTATCTGACACAGGAGCCCGGTCCCTGAGCAAAGCCTGAAAATGAGGCGTGCTTGCCCCGTGGAGAAGCCTCAAGCCGTGGCTACAACCCCGGGCACAGGGGCAAAGGGTGATGTGTAGGTAAAAGTCCATATCCGTAGGCAAATAAAAACAGGGTTCATATTAAACCCCCCCACAAAACAGCATGGGTACAACTGGAAGGAAAAAAAAAGTCACATACAGCAGTAAAGCATTCCAAAACACTGCGGTTTTGATGAAGGCAGCCATGCACATCTGCCAGCCTCACCTTTCCCAGCCACCGCGTAACACTGCCCTTTGCTCAGTTATTGCCTATGCCTTCTTTCGTCCACTTGCAGAAGTGGAAGCCTCCATCTAACACACAAGACTATCACTTACAACATTCATCCGCTCTAGTTTTAGCGACCTTCCATGTGTACAGAGGTGAAGATTCAAACTCAACTTTGAAAACAAGAGAAGTTGAGAGTATCACACAAAAGCAGCCATGGAAAGCTCATTACTGGATTATTTTAAGGCTGTTAAAAAAAACACGAGGCGAAGCAATCTTGAAGCCAGCTGCTCTAACCATTACCTTACCTTGTATTTTCTTCAAGAGCACACGAATTGCATCCCTCTCACTGACATTATTAAAGATAATCTGCATCTGGGTTACTTCTTGTTTATGTTTGTTCTAGCTTTGGGCTTAGTTATATTTTAATTACACCTATTTAAATTAGCAAAATAGCATCTATAATCAAAATCCATTTATAATAACCTACAGTTTTCCACGTGGGAGAAGCCACCCACTTCTCATTCCCCTCGCTCACAGAATTACTGCAGGGCTCCTCTCTAACCTGTCACACTTCTCATAGGGAAATTTTGGCAAATAAAGCTGTATTCATATGCAAAGTTTGACAAAAATAAAGCACAAACACTGATTCTTACACTTGAAGCTTAAAACACTTCAAAGACAGACAACAAGGAGAGTATCCTACTAAAGCAGACCATGATGGGATGTCCTAACAGCTATGCAAGGCTCAAAAGTTAGAAGTAGGGTTCCTTATCAGAAGGGCTGCCCCACCACCTCCCTGTGGGGTGACCCCCTTCAAAGGGAGCCCAGGGCAAATGGCTGCTGCCCTCCTCCCACTTCTATCCCTAACAAAACGTCTACAGAAGACAGCAATCTGAAAAACACACACCAATATTTGGTTGTGCTCTACTTTCAACCAAGGTGTGTAAGAGGGAAACTGCCTTGGGAAATCTGGTCATGAAACTGTAATGAAACTCTAAGGTGCCTTGGCTAGGAGAACAAACATTATTCTATTTCAAACAGAAGGGTAACGAAAAATAAAGCTAAAAAGCCCACGATGTCATTTATATCAAAGTTTTCCTTGTTTTATTGCATAAACAATTAGAATTATGAATTAGTACAAATCTGTAGGTTCATAACCAGCAATCTCAACAGACACAAAGGTATTAAAAAGTCCCAACATGTAATTCAATAAAACATTTATGGTATAAAAGATAGAAGTTTGAGAGATCAATCAAGAAATTCCAGCCTTCTTTGTTTCCTTAATGCAATCCTTTCCTGAAAAGAGTAGCACCTATTTCACTGGGGAGTCACTCTAATCAAGGCACGTGTATCTGTACATATTGAGAAGTAGGCATTTCTGGTTTCTTCCCAAGCTGCTCAACTGTCACAAAGCACACTCTTGTGCTGCCAACTGCACGTGCAAGCAGCAGGAGGATAGTGTGATTTGAAAAATATGCAGCAGCACCTTCCCACAAAGCAGGCTCAAGGAACCGTGCCCCCAAGCTACAGCACGCTCTGTGGACTAAGCCTGTACCAGCCCACCAGCAGAGGACAAAGTGGATGTCATGATACATCTTCAGAACTGTGAAGCCTCCCCATGTGCATACAAGGTGTATGTGTATGCCCACACACATACACACAGCATTTGTGACAGGTTCATTGTAGGATCTACTGAAAACTACAGGTCATGACAGCCAACAAACTACAGTGAGAACTGCAGTGTATTTGCATTCACTCAGTCGATACCTGGTAATTATGGCTTTGGATTTTTTGCAAAATGACAATAATGGGAATGACTTACCAACAGGTTTGCACCAAATTGAAATGACATTTATTGGCACCTCCATAAACTCCTACCCTCATTAAGATTTGCAACTAGACAGAAACTACCGCCACCACAGAAAGAAACCACCAACCAATACAAGGAAAACCACCCTTACAGAAAACCACCTATGACCACAATACAAACATTCACAGGAAAAAGGAGATCAGAAGTTGCTATTATCCAGCAACGCAGAAACTGACTGGAAATTGAAGTGAAAGTTGAGAGCAAATCAATACGTTGCCCCACTCCATTCTAAGATAAAATACAGTAATTCCTGGGAAATATACAGCATGTAATACTCGAATAATGAGTGCATATGTTAAACTTACCAAGAACAGGCACAAGCAATAATACAGGCTGGTAAGGCTTAAAAAGTTCAACCGGGTTGCTGACTGGTCAAAGAATATCCTGTGACCAGAGTTCTGTGCAAATTAATAGCTCCACTAACTACACACACGAAGATGCAAGTGTTCTCCTGTAGTGCTTGACATTAATAACTGCACTGAAGTGTAAACGGTTGTAAATAGGCACATATGGCAATACAGGTGCAGAGTACCTTACCCACTGAAGACATTCACTCCTTTATGTCTTCTAGTCACACTGCAAGGCGCGTGTTGAGTACCACCAAAGAGCTGTAGCTATCAGCCTAACTCACCTGGGAACACCACTGATATGGACATGCCTTCTGCAGCTGCGTGTGTTTGGTAAAATGGGATTGTATTTGTACAGGCAGCCTGGAACAGAAGAAACCTGAAAGCCCCAGTGGTTCTTGCTGCTGAAAAAACCACAGCAATAAAAGCTGCACGTTGACAAGAAAGCCATGTCCCTCAGATAGCAGTACACCCATCCTAGGCTCCCACAGATGGGGGCAGAAAGCAAACAAGAAGGAACGTATCTCCAGAAGTGACCAGCGTGCGGAGAGAAGATGCACATTCACCTGCCACAAACAAGTGAAGCTTTGCAGCCAGGCTTTCGCCTGCCCCTACCACAGCTCATCCAACTCCTCCTCCTCAAGGTGAGCCAGCACTGTTAAAAGCCAATGGAACAAACTGCAAGGACTAACAGCAACAGCTTGACAGTCGAGCTGCTATTCAGACATAACGCACTGAAGTTCAACACTATTCAAAGACAAAGCACAGAGAAAAGCACTTCTCCCACCCTCTCCTGATGTATCAGGAGACTGCTGGAGGAGAAGAGGATGCCTGGCACAACTCCAGTGCACCAGAGTAAGTGCCAATCGATGCAGAGCACTCAGAGGCAGGCTGGTTTTCACTTGGTCTCCATCGCAAAGGAAATCCGAACTCATCCCCCTAGAGGAAATCAAGGAGAAGCTTTTCTCAAGGCTTTCCTGCTATAGTAAAAATTCTACTTGCAAATTAAGTGTTCTCCTCTTTTGTGCCTATATGGAAAATCACAAATAACGCAAAATAGCCAATCACAGAGCTATAGCTTCAGAAACCACATAGCTTTAAAGATCAGAAAAGGGCAGGAAAAAAAATCCACAACAGCCATATGCTATCAGTCACCAACAGCAAGGACATAACCAGCAGGTGCTGGAAGCACAGACAGCAACTCCTACAGAAACATTCCAGCAGTCTATCAGCTAGTAGCAGGTTTTGGACCTCCTTTGAAGGATTCTGATTGTATCTAAAGAGCACACGTACCCTTGCTCACTCTTCCACATTCCGCATCTGGAAACGAGAAAGCAGCAGACTGTTTGCAAGACCACCACAGCGTGCAATCCTAGCAAAGGATACTGGTTTTTAGGTGCTCACCAGTGCTGTCTCTGTGTGAGCATCCCCAGTTCAGATATAAAGCAGAGCCAGAAGATGGGAAAGGTCAGCATTCTTGGCGATAACTAAAACCTTATTGTGATCAGTTCTGTTCCTGGGTCAAGGCACTCTTTCCCACACTCCATACCCCAGCCCATCCTCTCCTGTGGTTCCACACACCTTGCTCTAAGCCAAAGGACTCAGATCTCTAGCTCCTTTAGGAAACAAAACGGGCATCACATTAAGGCTCTTACTACTACTTAAAAAAAAATACATATCCCTGAGATTTAAAATTGCCAACTGCCAACAGAAGACCTGCATAGTTGCAAAGGGTAAGGAGAAGCAAAGTACAAGGAGAAGCACTGAAGACACCTTTTAGAACCAAGTGCTCTGCAAGAAAATGTTCTTAGCAAGCCTTCTCTCATGACTATCCAGTACGTTTGTTGAAAATATACCAACAAGCTTTTCTCTTCTGAAGATCTTAAGAGCTTTTGAAATGCTAGGGAATGTAGTGGGATTTATTCCCATATTGAGCAATTGTAACATATTTAGAGAGAATGCTTTGTTTTAGGCACGAAACATAAAGCAGAGGCTGACGTGGTTATATGCAGATAGCCCCATCTTGATTTTTTTTACTTAAAATTAAAGATGGAAGGAAATTAAAGGCCACTTTTTAAATCTTACACTGATATTTGTCCCTGACTCTACTACCTGTAGGAAAGTCAGTAAATAGAAGTCTTTTTCCTGATTTCTTTTTCAAGTTACATAATGTCATTGTGGGAAGGAAACCAGACAAACAGCCTGAAACACACGTAAAGGTACCACAGCTGAAGACCTCTTCCAAGTGCCTATTTACAAATGTCACATCCATGAGATTATCTCCACAGGTATGAATCAAGTCAAACAAAGAGCTAGAATACACATTCAGTAGAAAAACAAAACTAAACTTGTATTTAAAAAAAAAAAAAAAAGACCAATTACACAACTGCACATTCCTCTAAGTCCAAGCTAGTACTGTGTTCTAAATGTGCTTTGTTTTCCTGTGCCACTGGCAAAGGCAACCAGATTCTAATGAAACAACAGCAATTCCATTCAAACACAACTCCCACAGTACTTGTAAGTGCCATGGAAAATAATCCTGCCTCAATAAATACTGAACTAAAAGGAACAGATGATAAAAGGATGTTTTACTTCCTCGATTTTACTATGGAGAGGAATTCCCCTGAACTTTCAGTCAACAGAATTTTGTGAAACAATAGTATTTTTTTTAATGCTGGACTAAGGAATGAAGGTCTTTTAACAATATATCAAGACCAAAGCTAAGAAAATCAGTATGAATGATACAGAGTATAAAATCAGCTTCTCATTGTAAGCCGCTTAGTTTGAGGCACTGTTTGTACTCGTACCGTACTATCTCCTTCTCCTTTAATAAGGTCATATTGTAAAGAAAAATTAAAGCTTTCACCAGATTTACCTCCACCTTTTTTCCCTAAATCAAGTAGATTCTCATGAGCTGATTTGTAAGTACTTCAATGTAGCACAATAAAGAAAAGCTCAGACAAAAATGCAATGCAAACTAAGTGCTTTCATAGTCTATGTATGCATCTCTGAACTACTGCAACGCAGAAGGGTGCTTGTTGGTTGCTGCACTGCTGAAGGCACTTTAGGGTCAGAAAATATGATTGTCTTCACAAGAAGCTTTCCTGGCTCCTATATTCACTTGATCACGTTGCATAGTTTTGTATCTTAAAAGTCATCCTTCATAGCTGACCTGAAGAGTGTCTCTTTTTTTTTTTTTTTTTTGGATTGTGGGGAAAAAAAAAACCAAACAAAACATCAAGAACTCTCACCTGCAAAAATGACTTGTAATCAGGAACAGCATATTATATCACTCTTAAAGACATGTTCATAGCCAAAAAAAAAAAATCCTTCGATACACTGTAATTTGCAAAGGGATGGTTCTTAACTTCTCTGAAATCAGTGGTGTTTTACAAACATTGCAGCCTGTTACGACACATTCTGGATGCAGTGTGTTGTACAAAATGCAGAATTGAAGTTAGCGTGCTTCAAGGGAGCTGAAGAGAGACAGGAAGAAGAACGATCAGCTGCGGTACGTGATTTAAAAGTCAGCCAATGGATTAGAGCTGTCTTGTTTAACACATCTTTCTGACTTCTAAGTCTGAACAGGTGAGAGAAATCCACCGTAAAAATCAAGGATCAATGATTTACATGAGTCTTCTCTGCCCAGTCTTCTTGAGTGAGATTTTTTAAATTATTCTGAAAGTCAAAAGTCAAGTTCTCACCGGCTGCTTGAGTAAAAGGATTACTAAAGAAAAGGTTTACATCCAGCGGCGCAGCGGTTTCAGAGTCCCACGAGTCTGTATCTGTACTGCTGGAGTCTTCCGTGGTGGTAGGAGGGTAGCTCAGCTGCTCCAGCTGGTCAATGATGTCAGTGAACTGAAAGGCTGAACTGGACTCAGAGCGCACTGAGTAGGCTGGGAAGTTCACCATGGAGCTCGCCTCTGAGTGGTTAGCAGAGCTGTACGTGTGCAGGGAGGACGTACCATTGAGTGGCAAATTGTTGAGGGAGCTGCTCTCAGATCGGTTGTTGATGAGTGAACTTGTTTCAGAAGGGCTCAGGAGGCTCTGAATTCGGCTTGCTTGTGCCTTAACCTCAAACAGCTCCGAGGTGTTGGATGGTCTCTCGTTGCCATTGAAGTCACTCCCTTCTTCAAATTCAAACTCGTCTTCCATATTCATATCTACTGCCTCTGTTGAGTACCTGTCAGGGCTTGACTGAGGAGAGACTGCATTTTGTTGAAGGGCATCCTTTGTTAAGCCTGGAGACTCTGATGCATGCTTAGAAAAATCAGAGCCCTTTAAATCTAAACCACTGTACACGTAAGAAAATGCCTCAGAGCCCCCTGCAAAAAAGGATATTTCTGCAGGGTCATCATCAATAAACTCTTCTGACACCTGTAACTGTGAATTTGTCAGTGTGAACAGAGGGGCACCCCTACTGCAGTGCTGATGCTCTTTTTCAGCAACAAAAACACCTGTGGTAAAGTCATCCTCATCATTGTCATTTTTACAAAGAGCAGCCCTATTCTCCTTGCTACTCTTCTCTACATCTAAATCTAAAGCACAACCACTCTCAACAACAGGACAAGCAGGGTTACAGTTTCCTGCAACACTACCAAACCCAACACCTTGGAATGACTGGAAGATGGGAGATCCAGGCTGCTGCACCAGTTTCCTCCCCGTTTCTTCTGCGGGCATTGGGGTGTTTTTGTCTGGAATCCTTGTGTACGGTGCTCGGGGGTCCAAGGAGGAAGGGCTGCTTTCTGCAAAGATGGGCAGGGTGGTAGGAGCAGCTGAGGAATGAACAGAGTGGAAGGGGACAGTCGCTGAGGCAGGAGACCCCGGGGTCCTCAAGCCCTCGGGGAACGCAGCGCTCTGAGGGAAAGAAAATAAAAACACAAAGGGTAACAGGATGACCTCTTCCACAAAAAGCAGTTAGATATAAGTAAGCCCAGTTTGATCCTCTGAAATAGTAACACGCTAGGAACTATCGCATCTTCTCAGTCAAACTGAACTCTGAACAGGAAATTACCTGCTGTAGACTCCATTAACTACAATTATCAAAGTTGTTACTCCTTGCAAAAAAAAAAAAAAAACCCACAAACTATGCATCAGGAACAAAGATTAGCCTGCGAAGCTGAGTCCAGACAAACAGCTCATTCTACCATATTCCTAGGCAGTCATCTTGGAAAGCTGGCTGTCAGCTTCACTGAGTGGACTACCTGGAGTCACACAGAACTAACCTGCTTTGGCACGTCTGTGTTCGAAGCGTGAGCGGACACTCTGACTTTGCTGTGCCTCCTGCAGAAGAGAGAGCGTCCTGTGAGTACCCAAGACAAGAGCCAGCCTTCTCCCTTCCCTGTTTAGCTATTTTCATTCTAAGAGACAATAAAAAGTCTCAAGATGCATTTTATTATCATCTTTTAACAACTAATTCGATTGTTTAGGTTGGATCACCAGGTTCATCCATTAACCTAACACAAGTTATGCTGTCATACAGAAAAGGTGCTCAGCTGTACCCCAAGACACTAAACATATTCATGGATAGCAGATTACAGAAAGCTTTCTGAAATTCCTGTTAAAATCTTGTAAACTTTCAGACACGTGACTATGAAGAGTTTCTCACATGTACTGAGGTTTCACACAAGTTCAAGTGACACCATTTAATAATTAAAATGCACATTCTTTATACGTTTAGAAACAAATATTTAAGGTCAGAGTTCCAGGCCTGCAGATCTCGAATTCAATCGTGCTGTATCACAGGCTAATTGTGTAATTTTAGGCAGAGTATTTTCCATGCTTCAGTTCCTGTCTGTACAATACTATACAGCAAGACAAAATGCTAGGTGTATGAATAAATGAACGTTATTTAAAATTACATCGCTATGCATCATATCCTACATCAAATGTCAGCAAACATCAGAGGTATTCAGGATTTAGTTTGTGCTCAGGCCATGACTTCTACACAAGAGGAACGACCTAACTACTGCCCACAGATGCAAGCTGTATGATGTCCTGAAATTAAAAACATAATTGAAATTACGTTCACAAACTGCAAACTAAGTCAACACTCTTGGATTTTAACTTGAATTCGAGGCCTCGGTTTTCTTCAATATCCTTTTATCAAGTCACTGTAGCTTCTAATACTGCAAAGTAGTGACAACAAAGCAATGAGGACTACCCATGTGCAGCTCAACACTGCCACAAAAGGAGACTGCTATCCCTGTGGCACTGCTCCCAGTCTTATTTTTGGACTGTTGAGACTCTAGCAGTTACCATATTGTAAAACAACATGCAAGCCTCTGTCACTGCCCAGTTAGCAAGCTGAACCATCTCACCTTGTGATTACAGAAGTGCTAGGACAGAGAGATGGGTATGCCACAGGCATATGTCACTGGGTTGTGAAAGTAAAATCTTGCAATGCATTAGAATAAAGCATCTTCAAGAAGAACAATGAGAACAGGTCTCCTGGTTACCACTACCCCTTGTACAAAACAAGGATCACAGTGACATACGTAAATGTCCCGCTCACTTTGATGCACCTCCAAAATACACTGAACTTCTGGATGGCCAAGCTGCAATGCTGTCCACTGATATCCAAATGCAGTACTGAAACTTTCGCGAGCTTCTTTACATCATCATGAAACCACGTTAGGAAAAAAATAACTAGTTCAGCTACTTTAAATGTGAAGTAGATCTTAATAACCAAACAGATAGCCAATGAAAATGCCTTCAAGAGTCTTTTAAAAACAGTTCTAATCTTGGAAGTAAGAATGCTGTGCAAATCTCTGACAAAATCCTTTGTATTTACCTTTCATATGGAGTTTTCTTCATCCCACTGTCTTTAATATAATCCACTAGCTGCTTCTGTGTTCGTCCACTGTGAATCCACAAAAGTATAAAAGTTACCAAAAGCAGCAGATAAGAATTACAATTGGAGTTGCTTGAGAATGTTTTTCCTTTTTGAGCTTGTTCCCTCAGATATAAGCAATTCAGCTTCAATAAGTGTATGATGCTCCTCCATACCTGTATCTGAACGATGACCCCCTGCTGAAGAAGACTGCTTTAGCCTTTGGCTTTGGCTGATCAAAGAGCCTAAAAAACGTATGGTATTCAACACAGATTTTCCAGAAGTTTTTACATTCATCCCTACTTCCCAAAAGAAACTCCAGTGTATCTTGGTATGGGCCCTGGGAACAAAACACAAGAGCTAAGTAGAGCATCAGATGGCAATGGAAGAGAAAAGGAAAGGACAGATCTCAGCAAAGAGGCTCCAAAGGCAGTGAGATGCTGAGTCATTTCTCACATACATGAAAGCTATGAATGCGATTTTGCACGCAGTTTAAATCATTCAATTACTTTAAAACTGTTTCTTACATAGAAAATGTAAAAATGCTTAAAATGTACTTGACTAAAACTGTACAAACATGCTGGACATATCCCACATTAACAAAAAATGAGCATTATTAAAATTTAGACAAAAAGTATTTAAGTGAAATAGTAGTAATTTTAAGAATATTTTTTTCTTAAAAGTTCTGATGCTTTTTCCACTTCCTGTGATTTAGAACAGGCTGGAAAATGGTGTGTGTGCCAGAGTACAGTTACCACATTGCATTTCTGAGGGTCTCATTTTGAGACACACGTGCTGTCAGTGTGAACTGTTTCAGATTTCTGAGATACACATCACTGCATTATGTCCAACTTTGCTTTTTCATTCCAGTATAGCTTTATGCAGAACACAATCCAGTCATTAAGTGTGGAAACAACAAAGAGAGTGACGATAAATTTGATATTTGCAGTCAAAAATACGTGTTGTAAATCAGCCAAGCATGAAAAATACCTTCTGCTATAAGGACATATTAGAAAGATAAGGCTGTAGTAAGATTAATCATACAGTTCTTAAAACTAAGCTCCAACAATGTAATCTCAGCCATTTAATGCTTCCTGAAATGCATCAGATTACTTTATGATGGAATCAGGGGACTCTGTACCACAGTTTTCATTTAAGCAGCACACATGCAACAAGTTCCTGGATGAAACTGCCATATAAAGCAATCACCTTCTGTATTAGCAGTGTACTGCAGCGTTCTCTTAAGGAGCTACAGCCAAAAGCACTCCCTACTGTGCCTTTATCTGAACAACAAAGATTTACTATTTCAATGCTTAAGTTATCTTAGCTCATAGCTTGGACTACAGGGATCAGAGAGCTGAGATAACTCTCAATATCCATTTATTTCCAAGAGAAATAGGAAATGCAACTTTTTTTTTTACAGTAAAAAAAGTCTGAAACACCAGATTCTTCATTTCCTTTCCTGTAATATTTACACATGCCCATGCCTTTGCCAGATACATGTAGCTGAAATCTACGGTGACAGGATGGGGTGAGAAAGATTTTTACTTGAATAGTGAAGATAAGCCTATTTCTCTGACAGTGTCTTATGAAGTTACAAACTCAAGAATTTTTCATGATAAAAGTGTGCATATAAGTATACATACACAAGTTATATGTAATTTTTTCAACACTGACAAGGGAGTTACTGTGGCAAAACTTACACAGACCTCTGGGTGGAGTTTAATAAGGAATCTTTTCCTCTTGAAGCTCAGCTTACGGACCTTGGACCAGTTAAAGGTATTGATTTTCGTATTACCCTGAATTAAAATGATAAAAAGTTTGCAAAAGTTTCAGAAGAACAATAAAGCAAATTCTTTTGCAGGCATGCAGATACATGAATGTGCACCCGAACCATTCTGCTCAATTCTTATTTCTGGTAACAATATTATTAGACAATTATATCTATTAACACAAAGGCCAACTACGAATTGTATGATGTCTGTGTGTCTCTGAACAGACAGCAGAAAACTGAAGGGAAACCTGGAGAACTGGGATGTAAAAATCATTTTCTGTATACTTCTGTATGTGAAGATCAATGCTATCCTAGCAAAAATACGCTGTAACATTAAAGCAAAGGAAAATGAACCAAACACCAAGAACTGTTCTAGGGCTGTGTGGAATAGACTGATCATTATTCTTGAAATGTGTGTAAGCAACTTTCAAATAGATAACATCAACACTTTAATTTGGTGTCACTGTTAGTTTTGTGATTTTTATGCTCCTCCATCCCCACTTCCAAGGGCAAACTGCACTACCCAGTGATTTGTGGGCCTAAATGATGCTGTATTGACCACAAAATACCTGCTAGATTTTTACCATCAGACGTGCTTGAAATTAAAATAAGACTTACTCCCAAGACAAACTAATGGAAAAACAGACAGACGCACACGGTAGGCTTTGCCCACCTTACCTGGAATACTAGCACACCCATGTGTGAAACAGCCAGGTTGATTTTTGTGCCCTCACGATCAGATGCAAGGTGAAACCTGATGCCATACATCTCCAGTTTCCGAGCAATTTCAAGCACTTGAAAGTCTGACTCGGCAGGAGTTTGGCCCCTGTAATAAGGAAGAAAAAGAAACTTTCAAGATCAATTGGATTGCACAGTGCTGCTGGCGTGGCTAAAATGCTCCACTTGTAACTCGGGCACTAAAAAGGAATTTTCAATTTAATTAAGTTCGGCAGGCTCACTTCAAGTTAAGTATTATACTGAGACTTCTGTATAATAGGAGAAACGTTCAATAAGCAGACAACCAGCCTGAAATGCATCCCAGAGACAGAGGCACTGAAACAAACATTAGCTAGTCCAGCTTCAGCTTTTCCAACTTAGCAACAATACAGTTCAACAAACCAGCACTGAATCTGCAGGGTCCTTTACTATGCTTCTCAGTATACACGTTAATATCAACTCCACACAAAGCGAGAGCTGAAAGATTTCTGTAAGCAGCACGATGGAAACAGAGCAAACACTCAAGAGCTCCAGGTCGGGTCTCAGGACTGCACAACTATTTCACAGCACGACTGGGAGCGAGGCTTTCCCCCGACTTCGGCTGTTCGGTTTTCTCCTGGCCAAAGAACCAGAAGAAGGATTTTAAAAATTGTTCTTGAAGCATCACCTGCTGTCGAAATAACGATGAAACCATGAGAGGGATGTACCCAAATGGAGCATCTCCTGCTTGAGTATGCACAAGGTCCAAGTGAGCAGTGCTGAGACACCACTCACGTATGCGGTGGTTGTTTCTCCTGAAGTTGAACAGCCAACACTTCATTTCCCTGAAGCAGAGGCCTGTACCTTCTTCCCTCCCTGTTTTTCACCACGAGGGGGAGAGTTCAGTGGATTGTGGATTAACACTGCCTTTTCCTGCTTGCTGAGGCAGGAGCCGGTGGGAAGCTGAATCCTCCTCCAGCACCAGCAGCACAGACACGTGGGCAGCTGCCAGGACACTGCTGGCCTACGGGCACCTCTCTGCTGAAAGCCACAAGAAAGAAGTGCTGCCTTGCTTCCAAGCAAGAGCTGTGTGAGCCACGGGCAGCGCTGCAGCACTGGAAGCAGCCCTACTGCCTGCCACTCAGCCAGGACAGGTGCGATGGGGACACGGGAGAGAAAAGCACTCTCTGTTTAGGGCCAAAGAGCACTGAAACCAGCTGAGATTTCCGCACACACACACAGTTACACACAGATGTTGGAAGCCCTGTTTCCAAGGACCCGCTTTCCTTCCATAAACGTGCCCCAGTTGACTCAAGCAGAGGAGAAGCTGTTTATCACAGGATCTATTTTGGTGTGCGATGCAGTGCCAGCACCGACAGCACTGCATCAGTTCTCCTGGCTTGCCTTTCTGGGCATTCTCCCCCTCCCTGCCTATCTCCAGCCATGTCTTAACTTAAACAACTTTTGATTCTATGTGCATTTCCCTTAAATACAAATGGAGAATGCTTCCACGTGCAGCTGCTACATTCAAACGTAACAAAAAGAGAATGAGGAATTTTTCTTTTTTTCCCAACTGGAGAAAGCAAGAATTACATGAAGTTCCTGACTTTGCAAATTCCAGCCTTATTGCAACGTCAGTATAATGGGGCTGTGTAAGTATAAAGCAACTGTAAAGAACTGTGAAGAACAGAGAGAACAAAAATCTCATCTCAAATGGAAAAAAAAATGCCAGCCAAGCTGCATGAAGAGTACTGGAGCTGCACCTCCAGCAGTGTTGCCACCACAGATGTTCTTTATGTCTGGGAGCTCAAACTGCTAAAGCAGATTTCCCTTTCCCTGACTAAAACAAGCAATGCTGGAATAAGCATTTTTATTGCAGCTTTAAGCATCACTAGCATTTCTTCCACAGATTCCTTAACTCTGTCAAAATAGTTGAAGTACCATGGTTTCTGTTTATTAAACATGTACAAGACAAAAAAGTCAGATCATAAATATTAATTTTGGCCACAGCTCCTTGAGTTGCACTCTAAGAGCACTGGGTGTAACTACCACCCCCACTAATTCCTGGTATAATTCTTCTCAATAGAGCTGCATTAAGAATGAATGCAGTGCTTTGTCTTTAGAGAGGATGCTAAGGTTGCTGGAGGTTGGGAACTGCTGCTGGGGGGAACGCAAACAAAAATTAGGACAAAACAGCAACCAGAAAATGTGAAAGCATTTTATTACAAATTCCCGATGAACAGTGCAGTGTAACTGATGCAGAACCACCAGCATTCCCTGTTCTGACCCACCAGATACGACCAGAAGCCCAGTGCAGCTCAGGAACAATAAAGAAATTTTTTAAGAGTGTCCTCATAGACAAAACCTGCTCACACCTACCAAAGAAGGAAGAGGCTGCAGCAGGGAAAGCCAGGAGCGATGCCAAGCAGCTCACACTGCACAACAAACAATTACAAATGAGATGCAGTTTCAGAGTAATTACCCTCAGATGTTTGCAGGAGACTAAGCTGCACAGACCAGCCCGAAAACAATCTGCTCTAATTTTGTTCATCCATTAAGCAGATAAATCTACTTACTCTTCCCCAGGTCAATGGACTACAGGCTCTCTTTCACAAGTGTTTTCCTGCAAAAACTGCTGTCAGTGCAATTCGTTTTAAGGTAAAGGCTGCTTACATGCCTTCATTTAGACAGATATTTGTGGAGTGTTACAATATTCACATGGCAACTGGGGCAATGGCTTCAAATCACACGCTGCTAAAAGCTCTGCAATGAGCACAGCTTTTAAAAGCAGTAATGCAGCATTTTAAAGCACATGCAGTCAAGATGCTGTGTTTTTACAAATTAGTAGACTATGCAGCAATCTAAAAACACAGTTTTTTCTTGTTTATAAACATAATATGAAGCATCCTGTTTTCAAAATAATTTTAATCCTGGGCAACTAGCCCAACAAGTTGCAAAAGCACCTGAAGGATAATAGTAAATGGAGGTAGATATAAATGCAACAAGTCTTCAGTTCCTTTCCTGACTTACACAAGTACATAAACACACACACACAAAAAAACCACCAGTCATTTGAAGGCACGCAAATTATGTTCAACAAATCCATCAAGCAAAACAGAGTCAAAGCTCTTCTTCGGGCATCCACGGTAATGTTTAATTCTGATCTACAGCCCCTCGCAGCAAGTATTCCACTTATATTACTTGCAGGAAGGCAGAAAGCATTGCATTCAGGGTGTTTGGGGCACTCAGATGTAACTGGACAACAGCAGCTTCAAAATACAAACCTACCACAGAAGCAAACAGCTCCAGTTAACCTAGGTTCTCTCTGAAGCAAATAACCAACCTGCTGTTCTAAAAATACAACTCCTCTTATTTACCGTCCCTGCATTTGCAAAGTTAAATATAAAACCCGTGTTTCTATATTTGTGAGTATAAATATTTGTAAAAGGAAGAAAACAGGCCATGCTTAATAGAAAATAAGCTTTCCTCATCCTTCTGAATACAACTTCGTCAATGGCTTTGCTCTTGTTCTGATACAGAAGAGATACACAGATTCTGCTTTCCCCCTCTTCTACCAGCTCTAATAGCTCAGATGAAGCTACACACCACCCCAGCACAGCCTTCTAACACAAAGAGACACCTGAGATAAACACACCCGAGGGCCACGTGTGCTCCTGCCCAGCAACTCACGTGCGGCGCCAGAAGGAATCCTGCTGCCACCCCAGCTCAGAAAGGCAGACCGACGTGCCCTGCTTGGTGCTGGACAGAAAAGAGACAGCACACTGCTACACCAGGAGCGTGGTTAAAGCAAAGAGAGGGCTGCAGAGCACGGGGTCAGAAAGAGAATGGATGATGCAGCAGTGAGCTGGAGAGGAGCCATCCCCTCAGCAATAGGGTTCTCTTTTTGGAGGCTGCGCTGTCAGCTGAAGGAAAGAGCAGTCTGTTAAAGATAGGGAGGAGGGTTAGGAGGTGAAGGGAAGGAAATAGAAAAAGAAAACCCAAAAATAAAGCTATGAAGCAAGAGGATGGTAAGAGAGAAGAGAAATAGTTTGCTCGTTTAGCAGCACTCTGCGTCAGAAGGAAGGAGACAGACAGGGTCCGTGCTTCCACTTGCTCCTTGTAATAGAAACGTGGAAAAAAGTGTGCAAACACTGAGAAAATGCAGGACCTTCACCACTCTTACTAAAAATGGGAAAGGGTGCCCAGTACTCACGGGGTAAGGACAGAGAGAAGAGACGTGTAAGGAAGTCCCAGCTATTTTTAGGGTTGCGGCGCTTCCAAAATTACATCTGTGTAACAGAAATTTTCCAAAGAAGCAAGGAGATGTTAAACATCTTCACTCCACACGAGTAGCACTGACAATTGCTTTAAATGAGATTTGTAACCATATTGTTGAAACAGTTACGTTAGATGCAATTATCATTAAGCTAATGAAAAGTAAACCTATGAAGCACGGAATCTTTTCCCATTAACTTTCTTCTGATTTCTTTCTTCCAGGCAGAAATATGAAGTTCCTTAGTGCATGGAATTATTAAAAGGAGCTTTCTGAAAAAATAAAAGCTCAAGGTTAATAGAACAACGAGTGCTTGGCTCTGTATTCAAAGTAGTTTCATATTTGTGGTGCACAGCTCCTTGGTCTCCAATCAGTTTTTTATTATTTCAAAAATACATGAACCATAGAAGCATTTATTGCATCAGTTTTGACAAAAGTTACTTCTCTCCTTCTAACTCTCAACTCTCTTCTTTACCCTAAAACGAGTACAATGTAATTTATTGCTATTTATGCAAAAGCAAGACCTATGGATTTGATGACACGTTGAACACAAACTTTGCAAACCTGAAATTCTGGAGAATGATTTTGCTTCAAGCCATCATTACAAACTCACGATAGGCTTCTTTGCTGCGTTATTAAAAGTACATGGAATATCATGTGAGAAAAATTATTGCTCAACAACTTTGTCCTCTTCTGTTTCTCTTGCTCTCTCAATTACCATACTAGAATTAATATACTTTTAACTAGTATTACAAAAAAATCCATTATTTATTGTCACCTGCCTGCTGCTCTGCTACAGTCCATTGCATTTGGAGAAGTGCAGACATTTAAACAAGGTTCTCACTGTGCTTTCCTTTTGCCATCAGTGTTAAATTCAAGCCACCCGTATGTACAGAAAGTCAGCACACACAAACCTGCAGATTGCCTCCAGACAAACTGTCTTCTTCTCAGAGTTTAAATAGCTGCACTGCTATATTCACAGGTAAAATGTACATTAAACTGTGTTAAAACTCCTAATTAAAAAGTCTCAATAGTAACGATTGATAAATTCAATCTTTTCCATCAGTCATAGCAGGTGTGCATCAAATACAGCCTGCCACCATCCCATCAAACGGTGCACTCACCCTCACGGAGCCAGCCTGCCTGCTCCCCAGCCCCAGGTCCCATCAGTGGGGCACCATCACCCTCACTTACACATGCTTCCTGTGGAACTCCAGGATCTTCCCTTGGATTCTTTCCTGGTTTGGCAAATATCGATTTCCTTTAAGGTGCTCTCGATCCTCCGATTCATCAAAATCCCCTATTTCAGCTATTACAGGAAAAAAAAAAAGTGTTAGAATAAAAAGAAGCAATGGAACAGGAACGATGACAGAAAATGCTTGGTAAGAAACTGTGGGTGGGGGGCTAAGGATCTGGACTGTATTGTCCTTTGATTGTTTGAAATGTGTACATTGTGCTTCATACCCAAATTCACTTCAGAAAACATTCACATTTACTCCAGGCTACCCCTGGGGGTACAGCAGCACAAATCCACACCTTTCAGAGATGATGCTGTCGATTTAAGAAGAGATGTACAGATGAAGTGTGAACCAAATGTACAAAACAGTTTCTACTTGATAAAACATGAGACCAGAAGTCCTTGGTTTGGAAGAGAAAAGCATAATGCACACAGAACCTACAGCAGATGTATATAAAGTTACAAGTAGAATGAAAAATATATATATATTATGAAACCCACTTTTTCCTTTCCTATGCAAGCCAAAAAATTAAGCTGTGAAGCTCATTTTCGTGGAAGAATGCCAAAAATAGAAGCCAATTGAAAAAATAATTTGACAAACACAAAGAAGTAAAGTTCAAGGGCGACTGAATGAGGAGTTAAGGAATCGGTCCGACTCAGAACGGCCACATGCAGAGTATTGGATGGGTGCACTAACGGAAGTATCACCATATGCTTGCTCTGTTTCTCATGTCTTCCCCACAGCATCTGCTACTAACTAGTGTCAGAGAAAGGAGAGAGGACTAAACAAACTAATAATCTCATCCAAGACAGATGTTCTTCAACAGAGCATAGCAATATCCTGTTTAAAATCAAGCCAGCATACAAAACAACATGAGAAAAACTGAAAGGCACTTTTGTAAAATAATTTTATCTTAAGAAGAATCCTTCTCTCTCTACTTCTTCTACTTTCCTATTACAGTAAAAGCAAGATGGGTAAGGGCAGACACTGAGATTTGCTCAGCAGCTCCAAGCTACCCTGGAATTGTTCCCAAAACTTACGCAAAGTTGTGACAAATTGTTAGCAAATGTTAATTGTGCAACTCCCTGGCTGCACACGCAAGATAGATCTCATTCTGTGTAAGGTAACTGTAACTAACAATATTATAGTTACAGTAATCTAATTAGAGGCAGCGACCTAACAACTATGGAGTATTGCACGTATGAAGAGGCACCATTTCAAGGCTTTTGCTTCACGTAAGTAAGGAGGCACAAACCCCTATTTCTGCAGCTCACATTCTAGGTTTGGCTGCTGCTTGAGAGGACAGGCTAAGCTGAACCCATCTGGTTGTGAAACCAGTCTCACAGACGCTTGACTTAAAGGCCACATTTTTAGCTCTTTAGCTGCTTACTGGCTGAGTAAGCAGAAGCATGGAGAGCTCCAAATCAATTGCTTCCAATTTCCATTTCCACTGCCTCCAATAAGGGAAGCTGCTGACAACCCACTTGTTAAACTTGTTCTCACACATTTCTAGTTTTATTTCCCAAACTTCAGCCCAGTCTCTATCACCTTCCAGCCACGGCCAAACTTAGAAACTAGAAGCACTGAGGCTGGCTGAGAGCTGAGGAGTGCTGGTGACAGTTTGCAGAGCCAGAGCAAGAAGGTAACACACAAGTGTTTTGGTTTTTCATGATCTTCACAAAGCCAAAGTTATTTTATATGTAAATACCAGCTGCTCTCCACAACACTGGGAACCTAGCTAGCCCTGATTATAATCCCACTGGTCACACACTTTTACTACTTTGTACTGAAAAGAAACACTGCAAGGCAAAATGCTTCTGGCTACCAGAACACATGCAAAAAACTCCTGCATGCTGTTTAATGCAATGGCAACACCACCAGGTCACCACAGAGGCAATACTAACATTGCAGGAGATGAGAGATGAGAAGAGCTGCCGTGTTGTCACTGCAGGTTAGTCGCTCCTCTGCCAGGTCTCTTTTGATTTGCAAAGCAAACAGATACCTGAAAAGTGAGAGTAAGAAGTACAATCTTAACAGGCTGTGAGAACTTAAAAACAACTAACTAGTATTTTATAGCATCAACATCCCCCTAGTTCTTCCTCTTTCCAAAACCATCACAAAACAGAAGACTTGCAGCCAAATAAAACTGAGCACACAAGTAATCCACTTGCACAGTACAGTTCATTGGTGTAAATGAAGATGGAGAAATGAAGCAGCTGATGGGAAACCACACTCTTCAACGAGCTTGAGCTGTGAAGTAACAGCAGCTATATTTTTTAGGTGGAAAGACACTTGAGGAAGACTTAAAGTGATTTTATCTACTGCAATAGAGATGAGGGAGCATTACTGATGCTAGCATCTCATTAGGAAACGTGATTTCTGCTAACACTTATTTAATTTACTCAGTGGTTGCATTTTCCAGGACTGTGATGTTTGCAGTCTGCAAAGACAGCAAGAAATTAAATTTACTTTTCTAATACACTATATTAATTCTCCAAAGTATTTTCCAATGCAGTAGCTAAAGGAGTATTATTACTGCTTGCAGAAAATACAAAAGAGAAACATGGCAAAACTGAAAGCGCAGCGATAAGGACTGACTTTGTAACCTAAGCCAATATTAATATGTTTTTAGGAATACAACGCTGGAAAAAAATGTGCTTCCCTTTTTACTTAGAAGAAGGTACAGTAAACAGGCAACAGTAAATGTGTGATATCTCATTATTACAAACATCTGAACTGGTGATAACCATGAACAGTAAAACATGTTTGCAGGTTCTAGAATACTTAGTGAGGATTTAAATGATAAACCATTTACTAAAATATGTCCTGATTATTTTATGTAGGTTCTGTTAATAAATACAGGAGTTTCCTCTATATGCTGCCTCTTTCAATCCTGTGATGGATGGCAAGCCCTTACCTGCACTATTTTCTGGTCTGAAAAATATTTTTTCCAATAGCATTAATCTACCAACACGAGTCTTCTCAAAATGTGACACGACAAGTGCTGTTTCAATATCTTCAGTATAAGACTTGTTTGGAAATAGATACAACACCCTCCCATTTTCACCTTTGTTTCAGTGGGTAATGCAAACCAAGTTCTTCCAGAGGTACTTTACCTTGTATATTCCTCTTGCAGCTGGCCTGGGTCTGGAGGAAAGAACTTTACAGCTAGACGAAGCATTGTAGTCTTTGGTCCTATAAAAAAAGTTAGTCATGCCACAAGAATTCTTTGTAAGCACATGCACGCTGTGTTTCCCAGCATGCACAGAAATACAGCCCACCAGAGTCCTTCAGCTCACTGCAGTGGGCCTATGGGGTGTAGATGATCCACGTCAAACAGACGCAGCAGGAAGGTCTCTTTTAAAACTCTACCTGTAATACTCCCACGGCACAGAACGTCGTGAAGTAACTTTGTGCAACAGAGGAGCTGTGAAAGAGCTACCTGACTTCATAGGAGAGCACTGCAGGTGAGCCCACGAGGTGATCCCAGAACACAAGGATGGGACAGACGCTGTGTGGACCCACCACCTCCTGTGGGCCTGTCCTCACCCTCTAACCCCAAAGCACACTGTCTCAGTACCTGATTTCTTATCCCCAGATAAGGAGTAAGTCCAACTTACTCCTCCACAGATCCATCTTTTCCTCTGCTAGCAGAAGAACAAGAAATTTTGCTTCCTGCCAAATGCTGCCTGCTTACTGGGAGAACTTTCAGACCATCAGAGCCGTGTTGAGGAGCAGCTCTCAGCGTCAGAACTACCTCTGCTCTGCTGAGCAGAAACACTAAGCCACCAATCCCTCATTAGAGTACAGTATCTAGAACAAACAGAGGCTGAAAAGAAAACTTACGATGATACACAAAGCTTACATTTGGCAAAGACAGATGCCTTATTTTCAGGATTTTATAATTGGTGAGATACATCAAACAAGGAAAATAAACAGTTTTAGCGGACCGTGCTGGAAGAAAAAAAATTACTTTGATTTTCTGAAATTGCTCCTAAGCTTTGGAAAACCTCCACAAAGTTAAGAACAGGCAGACACATCAATCACACCCAGCACCAGGAAAGTATTGCTGCAGGAGCAATTTTGACTGTCTTCTGCACCTGACCTATGTTAAAGAACAATAAACGAAGGACTACATTTTTGCTTTTATAATACTTCTGCATCACAGCTCCACTGTTCATTTTTATTCTTGCCTTTCCTCTAAAAATAATCCTCATTCTACACAGGAAAAGTTTTAGCACAGTGCAAGGAAACACTGGGCCATTCTAAACCAAGATGCAGAATTTACTATAAGAAATCAAATCTGAAAACAAACAAACAAAAAAACCCACAAAAAAAGTACCCTGGGGGTATGGTTAATACCAGCCCCATACAAACTGGCAGTTCGCAGAGATAGCACCCAAATTTTACCTACGTACTGTATGCCTACTAGGAAGTGAAATATCTGAACATACACTCATGGTCAAAGGAAAGCCCTGCTGCAACCAAATGCCACAGATGTGAAACTCATTCCCTGTATATTGCTTTTCTCAGCAAAAACAAACATGCACAACAATTAAAATTTAGAGCAACATACGGAAACTCTTCTAATTTCAAACCTGTTTGTTGTCTGACTGGGGCACCGTAACTGCAGCATTAAAAATGGGCTCCACGGAGATGTTTCTGCAACAAACCAACCTGCACAGACACACAGCTGCTCCTGTTAGACCACAAACCACAGCACTTCACTGGGCTACAAGTAAAGCTGACTATATTCCTTCTGAAGCCCATCAAAAACAAAATCCACATCATACAAAGCCAAGTTTTCTATATCCCAAAATAGGTCATTACCTATGATGGATCTGAATGGAAATTTTGATCATCTCTATTTTTTTTTAAGGTATTATTTTTAGCAGGCGTGTCTAAAATTCAGACCTTGGCTTTAGAAGCAGTGGACACCCTACTGTGGGGGGGCCTGATGGAGCAGCAGTGGGACTGGATGGACCCAGAGGCACCTCAGCCTTTCTGGGACTCTCTCAAACTTCAGAACTGCACTGACAGGGACCCTGAAGCTGCAGCCAGTCACACAGTGACATCACCACCTCTGCTGTGCCAAGGAAGCGGCTCCCCAGAGAAATTTTAAGAATGAAAAGGGGATACCATCCATCCTGTTGACATTTTCCAACTGTCAGCCAGGTCTGAACTTTGCCTGGCAAATCAGAACAATGGAGAAGGCAAGTGTAGTTTCTGCAGTCCTTTTAAAAAGCAACCAGCTCTCAGAAGGATCACAATTGCAGCTATTACCCCTCCTTGCTCACAACATTCCTTTCTCTTCCCATTTTAAGACAACACAATTCAGAAAAGCTCACAAACAGCAAATGTCATGTTTCACAAACTTTACACCAGCTGATCCAATCTATCTAGATACTTATCACAGAGAAAAATCATACGCTCAGTAATTTTCCATTCCACCCACCACATACTACATAATAAAAACAACAGGTTTGCATGCCCAAACAGGAGTCATTATCATCACCACCAAATACAATTTTCAGGGAAGCATAACCAGTAAATCAAGTAGTAATTATGAAAGCAGCCCACATAAAGTAAATGCAAATTAAGGAAAACTTCCTTTTTTAAAACTACTTACTCCGTACTTGTTTAATAACAGGTTTCATAGGTTCCAGCCAAATCTGAAATTGAAGGAAAAAAATGACAAAGTGGCATTCATATTTGAATACGTGAAAATATCAATAGTAAATTCAAACTACGTAGTTTATGCATATGCATTTTTCCCTCTCTGTAGCAATTGCTTAATTTCTTTGTTTGTTTCTTCTTGTTGTTTATGAAGTGCTTATCTAAATTGATATTTCCCATGTATCAATACAAAAATCCCTGATCCATGCCTAAAGTTCACCTGGACAGAGAAGGAAGGGTCCCTTCAGAAAGAGCACAACATCAGTGCTGAGGAGAGCACTGCCAAAACAATGCCAAGATGGAGTGGAGAGAAATCAGAATACAGAATTACAGCAGATCAGAATGAATGGGAGGTCCATAATGATTCTTCAGGGAAATTAACCAAAGATTGAATTAACTGAAGATAAAATTACTGAAGTTGCACGTTTAATCTGACTTCATAAGCACTCTACACACTACACTTTCACTTACTAATTTTTGGAGGAATGGAGGATTTTATTCACATGCCTGGAAGTGGAAACACCAGCAACTGTATAATTGCTTTACGCGTTCTTGAGGTTTAACAAGTAGAATCTGATCTCCCTCCCCTACTTTAGGAGTTGTCCTTGTTGTGATGAGTGAAGTAGGAGCAGTAATCAGAGACAATCCGACAAAAGACTCCAGAAGGACTGGAACCTTCTGCAACCTTTTTGTTGTAATGAATTTGTTGGGAAATTATACGTACCCAATATGACTGGATGTTCTGGAACTCAATTCCAAAATAGTCTGATTCAATTAAATTCAGGTGCTTGTAAACTTCTGTCAATAATGCCTGGCCATAATATTTTGACTAAACAGGAAAGCAAAAAAGAAAAAGATTAAGATGAACTAATTTAATAAACAAAATACGGCATCTTAGAAAACTTCAGAAAGAAGATTTTTCACGTCTGCATTGACCACCTTTGTTACTTTAACTTTGTAAATAACCAATATGCAAACATGGCTCAAAACAGCCAAGCATCATAGGATCGCAGTGCCTGAAGCTGGAAGGGCCCCTGGAGGTCAGCTATTTGTAAGCTGTTTGCAGTGCCCTCAAACTAGCACAGTGTTTGTGTAGCTGGGGGTTGCGGCCCACGTTGCCACATGGCACAGTGACCGCCCCAGTCCCACAACCACCACTGTGAGGCTGTCTGTGCCACCAGATCTGTAACGCAGCCCTCCCCACTGCCTTTATTCAGTTGGTTACAATGCCACAAAACCAACACTGTGGTAATGTGGGAGAAAAGGGGGAACTTCCACCCTGAACATGGCAGCACCTCGGCATCTACTGCCACACGGCTGCAGCAGCTGCTGCAAGGACAGTGCTGCTTGTGAAGCCACACATCAGAGCATCCAGATCATACAGACAAGAGTTCAAAGAGTTCTCACATCCCTTGTTACCCGTTCCAGCAACACACAAAAGCTGCCAGGAAAGAAGGGAAGCACGAACTCATCCCAAACATACGTGCTGGCAGGATGAGACCTAACAGCCAGTAGCACAGTGCTGGCCTGGCACACACTGGATACTGAGGCTGGATCAGCCTGATGGAGCTGTGCACGTCCCTGCTCACTGCAGGGGAGCTGGACAAGGACTCTTAAAGGTCCTTCCCAACCCTCAGGATTCCATCATTCTGTAGCATTCCCCTCACAAACTGCCAATGGAAACTCACCACCCTCTTTCTCTCTCCCCACAGACTGTGAAAAAACCATTTCCCCCCTCTGCCTTGTTTTCATTAGCACTCATTCGCCAGCAAAACACACCTAGGCATTCACACCACTCAGATCTCATGTATTTGGAGAAGTCAGAGCTCCAGAGGATACCATGGTTTTCCCATTGCAACAGACACAAACAGTTCTGTAACTGACTCAGCTCAGAACAGTCCATCTTTTTAAAGAGATAGACACTGTAACACATTGGTAATGTAATAATTCAATAAAATGTGTGACTGAAAGCATCTAACAAAGATTGGGCCCTTTGGGTTGAAAATAGAGAGGGTTTAAAAAAAAAAAAAAACACCATGAAAGTTAGGGAAGTTGTTTTGCTTTATGGAGACTCACAAAAATTCAAAAGCAATTGCTTACAAGAAAAAGAATCTCTGCCTCTGTTTTTAGGACAGTGCAAGTTGGCTAAATATCTCCACATCATTTCAAAGAAGCTTCAGTGAGAAATTATGACAGCTCTGATAATCTGACCAGTGCGAACAGTCAACTGGATCCAATGCCATAACAAAAGAGGAAAGAAACAAAAGGACAGCAAACAGCAGGAAAGCTGCTTGTTTCCTCATCCCTGCTCTCATGAGTTGTGGCTACCAGGAAAGCAGCCACAAGTCTTGTGATACCTAAAATAGTACTTACTTTCTAAGAACACAGCCCATTTAATTATTATTTTTTTTTAATTTATTAAGTAAAATCTTTCCTTGCAGAAGACTTAATGGGTATGTTTGTGTTTTGTTCTGAAGAAAGCAGTGATACAGGTAAACCACGTCATCTTCCAGAACATTTTTACTCTTCGGTCTGTTTCTCAGACTGCCTGCCACAGCATCCACGTGCTGCTGGAGAAACATATTATGAAAACTAAATTCTTAATTAAAAAAATATCTTGCCTTGCACCTATAACTTAAAATAGTAGAAGAAAAAAAATATCCTTAAATATAGTAGGATTTTTTTAAATGCACAGAAGCACACATTTTTATTATTGTTGTATGCCTCTATCATTCACAGGTATCATTGATCTCATAAAGGAATTCTTTCTAGCCAGCGATATTTGCTGAGGATGTGTCAGAACCATAACCAGCCTTGTGCACTTCCATCTATTGAAGACGGGACATGTCAGACTGTCCCTCTGCAGGTAGACCCATTAATTTCCAGAAGTCACAGAGCAGAAGATATGCTGCAACAATGTCTCCGATTTCTCATTTGTGAAATGAGATGTAATCCCACTTCCAACCACTGCCTGTTAAGACTCATAAGCTTGCATTAACTTGTGAACAACGCTTGGTGATATTACACAGCTCTGCAGCCAAATTGTGCTGTTGTGAGAAAGGAAATTCTGTCCTATCCGTGGCTATTTACATACAGCTGTTAAAACTAACCCAATCAAACCATAATGTACTTTCTTCCAATCCCTCCACGCACCATCTTTAAACTGATCCGTGCCTCCATGACTCTAAAAGCTTTGTGCCTCATGATGGTCCACTTGTCTTCATACTCCAGCTCTCAGAAAGGGCACTCGTATCATAGATGTATCACAGTGGCAGCTCTTTTGACTGCTAAGGTGCACTCCATTTCAGATAGCCTACAACAGGTACAGCTCGAGTGATGAAGGCTGACTAAGCTGGTCAGGCCAGGAAGAACATCAGCTCCAGGTAAAGAAATTGGGAAGTAGAGATGACAGATCTAATAACTGCCTACAGCTATTTGAAGGGTAGTCACAGAGATGACTGAGCCAAACTCTTCTTGGAATAGTGCCATAGCGAGGGTCAGCGGCCACAAATTACTTTTCATAGGTTCAAGTTGCATGCCAGGCAACTCCCAGAAGGGCAACACTGAACAGGGTACACGGAGAACCCACAACATTGCCATCAGTGGAGGTTTTCAGGACTTGGCTAGACAAAGCCATGGCTGCCCTGACCCAGTGATGGCAACAGCCCTCAGGAGATGAAGGGACCACTGGAGGTCTGTGCCAATCACAGCTTCTTGGATTCTCTCGGCCTATTTGGAAAGGGAACTGTGGCTGAAATATTTTTACCCAGTTTCTATAAGCAATCTGCCTCGAGTTCACCAAAAAAGCTTCCTTCCTTTAGGAGACTGTGCCTTGTTAGTGCTGCACTTGAGTCTTGTGGCAGGACTGCATTGCTGTTTACAGCTTCTGGCCTCGTGGACCTCTGCTGGGTCAGCTTCAGTTCATGCAGATAGCCTAAATACTGCCTCCAGGGCTTGGGGCAGCTGTAAACCAAGCATAGAATGAATTAAACACATACTTGTCCTGCCTCATCATCACCTGTAATTGAGATCTCACCCTGAAATTTAAAACACAAACAGATGAAATATTAGCATAAGTATTCCACCATTTCAGAAAACACAGAAGCACATTTCTGACAGCCTTCTACTGCTCATGCACAATGCTCACAAATCCAGGTGATAGAGAGACTGCTTTATCCTTTCATTCTCTGAATTCTACTGTTCAGAATCACTCTGAATATCACAGAAGGAAGAGAAAGATGGGGGGGAATGAAAAATTAATGAGATTGGGTAATAGAGTAATAGAGTAAGAGGAAATTGTTACAACTGATTAAGTTATAAAGGTGCCATCAAAATATTAAGTTTAAAATTATTATACTGTATTTTTATAGTTATTGCCCAACTCTGTTTACTAACTATAAATGTAGGTGTCACTTCCAGCAACAGATTAAAAAACTTGGTCTAAACTGAATTTAATTCTTTAATTCCATAGTATATTTCCTTTGAAGTAAAAAAACAACCTTCATATCCCATTTTAAAAGATTTTTTTTTAATAGAAATCAGTTACAAAGCTTGAGATGGAACATAGCCTTTTATTCCATTCCAAATCTAGTGGAAAAACTCTCCTTATAGCTATTTAGGTCCTCAAATTGCCTGTTATGATTACCTATCTCAAGTTCTGATGCTGTGATGTAACCAACCATCCCTTCTGAGATGCTTTTTGCAATTTCAAAGCTTACAAAAATGAAAGCTTAGCTGTGCAGCAGACAGCTCCATATCACTGTTCAATCTGCATGAAAGCAGCAGAAAGCAAGATCTTCCAAGGAATTACTTAATTACTGTCACTTTGACGTCAGGGCAAGAAGCTGCATGAATGCTCTCAGAAAGGGCCCATTTTCAATATAAGCTCACAACACGGCATACTTTCCATTCCACAGTTTTCAATTACTCTTTATATGCTGCCAGGATGACAACTAATGGTATTACTGAGCTACTAAATTATTCCACACACACAAAAAATATTAAAAAAATCCCCCAAACGCTGGACAAAATTTAACAGGCAGCTAACAAAAGCTTCCTCCAGCAGCCCAGCCCTAACTGAACTACAGACTCTTAAGAAGTCCTCATGAGAAGGCAGTTCAGTGTATCAGATTTTTTCAAATCAACTTGTACGTTCAGCTCAAAACTCCTTAAAACCATGCAAGTGTGGAACCCTGACAGCGATACTGCAGCTGGTGATGGCACTAACCCAGCTCCACGCAGAACCCATGCCTGTACTGAGGGTGAATAATGCATTCAGGCTGCAGGCGCTTCAGCTAAAGCTTTGCAGTCTTCATAAAGGTTTTCTAATGAGATGATCACTTTTTTTTCCCCTCCTCCCTCAAAGAGCTGTGAGATTCTGGAATTTAAATTGAAATTATTACTGTTTGCCTAACGAACAGATCATCTTTCCCACGGAAACAGGAAGACAAGGCAGGTGAGCTGAGCAGAGCAGCAGCATTCTCAGGGTTTGCCCCACTAAGAAGAGCTGCCCAGGCCTCAGCTGCCCACACGTGTGAAGGAGCAGCCAGCCCAGACAGCCTGACGTGCCTGTGCCTTTTTTTCCATTGAGAAACTGAGGGCCCACTCAATCCAAATTCGAGAGTGCCAACGAAAGAAAACAGAAAAGAAAATTCACCATCAGTGCCTGGCAAATATGACGTTTGGAATGGTTTTACGTACATTGAAATCCACTGCTGTACACGTTCAGTTTCTCCTCCATCTCCTACCAGGATATGGGGATGCCCACTAAAATCAACACGATGCTCATGTCAGTGCTGCATACTGGTTAGCAAGGGAAGACCCCCCCTTTGCTGCACCATCCTAGCTCAGCAAGGCAGCATAACAAGCGAGGCACACGCAGCATGCATTTTCTGCAGACCGCAGTTCAGAATTATCAAAGCCAATTCTTCCTCAGTACCTCCCAAATCTGTCCTCTAGAACATCTTAACTTTCTACTTCCACGTACTTTAACTTTAAAACAACCCTCCTAAAAAAAAAAAAAACCCAACGCTAAAAAAAGTATTCCTCTCGTTTTCCTGAGCAGACACACTGCCCTCGCTCAGGCTTTCCAAAACCGAAATACAATTTGGCAGCAGTTAGGCTGGAAAAGTTTCAGTCCAAATGCCAGGAGTTGGGAAAAACGGAGAGTTACAAAACAGAGGTACAGAATGGAAACTTCTGTGCAAGCCAGAGCTGCAGGAACCACTGGCTGCCAGCTGCAGCAAATAGCAGCTGACCTGGGACTTTGTGCTGCAGGAATCTGCAACTGTTTGGAGACTGAACCCTCCAGTAAACAGCATATCCATGGAAGGAAGCATTTTATGTTTTACACCACTGCTGATAAAGGGCCAGGGCAGAGCACACGAAGTTAGAGGAATCCAAATAAAGACTCCCTCGTTTAAAAATGCAGTGTTTTTTTTCCTTCTTGGTGCACTGCAGCGGCCTTCCCAATGAAAAAGTGATCTCTCCTTTTTTGGCAGAGTGAAAAATGGTAATCGATGATTACATCTAGGAGTTACACTGAACTTGTTATTTCCTTTCTTAACCAGAAATATACAAACAAGTCAGTGATTGTAGAGCTCTGTTTATCTACGTTCCTTCTAAAGTCTGTTAGATCTCTGTCCAAACATAGCTTGAAACATCAAAAACACTTCAGAAGCTCCCTGATACTAAATATCATGAATGCTACGTATAAACAAAAATGGCATTTATGAATACAGACTATGCATAAACCATATTTATTATAAAGAATGAGATGGCAAGGAATACCATTCATTAAGTAGCAGCTTTCAAGCTAAAATGTGGGGATATTAAAGCTCCACATTTAGTTTTTTAATCCAGAGGTTGGAAAAGTAAAGATAATCATCTTTTTTAGTACTTCTTAAGTTTCCTCTATTTTGACTGGAACAAATAGCTCGTATGGAAATGGTTCCTGCCTCCATACACAGACATGGAGACCTGCTAAAGGGAGATGCATCATTTCTATAAATCCCTGCGCTCAGCCAAACGTGCCTTAAATGCTATTTAGC
Organism: Meleagris gallopavo; assembly: GCF_905368555.1. Lineage (NCBI taxonomy): Eukaryota > Metazoa > Chordata > Aves > Galliformes > Phasianidae > Meleagris > Meleagris gallopavo. The sequence continues at coordinate 4,399,091 of NC_139414.1, read as the reverse complement.
TTTCTGAGCATTCCCTCTGCCACTTCATCCCATGGCTGTTTCTACCTGTCACTTACCAAAAGCAATCCTGATTTGTCCCAGAATTAGGCCGATGGCTGCAGGAGCCAACAGAACACACAAGGTTTATAAAACTGCTTCCAATCGTTACTGGTATCAACATACTCAAGGGAACCAAAATAATTACGATGAGATTCCTACCAATAGGACTAATCCTATCAGCCCGTTTCCAGAAGTTCAAACACCCACAGCTACATAGCAAACAGTATTTGGGAAGCTTCCATTCGTGCTCTCAGCCCACATCTGGGCAGTACGTCTTGCTGCAGAGCTGACTGCACAGGAGCACTGCTGCTATGCACCCACCCCATGGCTAAAATAGCTGCTGCTTCCAACACCCGGACACTTAGCTACCACAGCCACAAGTTAAACACACAGTTTGCTCTCCATCTTTCTTCTTTAGCATCCCACAGATCGTTTTAAGCACCGTTTATCACTGACCTGCAACTATGGCAAACTTAAATTAGCACATCCTATGCGAAGTATGAAATTATACACGTGGAAACAGGAGAGTGAGGCACAGCTCCCGTCACCACACGGGTTCCATCTGTGCTGGTCCTGCTTCCAAGCTCAGGCTGTGTGATTTTAGGAGCAAGCCTTCAGCAGAAGGACTCCGACCTCACACACCAAGATTTGTAAGCAGTACCAAGCTACAACAACCTCAGCCCGTGTGCTGCTTTCCATGGAGAAGACACAGTCACCTCCGTCAGCGTGACAGCAGAACCTCTTTGGCTCCCTTCTGGGTAGCTTGAAAACTCTTCTTCTTTTACAGGTTGAAATGGCGAAGCAGTGCAACTGTGGAGATTCACCACCACTCTAAAAAGGATTTATTACCTCTTTGCCAATTCAGATGGTGCACATTTTCACCTTAAGTCCGGCTTCTTTTTTTTTTTTTTTTTTTTTTTTTTTTAAGGAATTTTTGTCACAGTATTTCTACATAGCATTCAAATCAAGTTCATTCCAACATGGGAATTGCAAAATCAAATTTTTGAGCCATTTTAAGCTACATTATTATGGAACGTATTTGGCATAATTTTTAAAAAACCTATAAAATTAAGATTTTTCCACAGGATTATTTTTTTCCTACAATTTCTGATTTATTATTTTTAATAGAATCTGCAGCCAAGTTACTGTATAAATGTAAGCCTCTGGCACATTAATTAAGGTTAGCTTTAAAATCACTTAGAAGTTCATGAAGCACTACAGCAGCTCACTGCCAGCTGAACCAGCTCTACCCAACAAACGTGCTCCTCCAGCTGGATGGACCTGCTGGATGCCTGGAAGTAGGAAAACAGTAATTTGTTGACATGGGAAAAGATCCCCAAGAGGGAGGGAATTATGCGAACAAAACTGGGAAACGTGTATTCCAGCAAGTAGCACGTGGAGACAAAATGGTCCCAAGCTCCAAGAGAGATCTAGTGCTGAAATACACAAGCTGCATGCAGAAGATCCACCTAAATGTGACGAGGAGATGAGCAAAATTCTCAGTTATTTTCCATACTGGAAGAGAAGAGAGCCCTCGTCTGCATGCTCTATTAGATGGGTGCACTGTGTCAAGCTTTAAGCAACTTGGTGGCTGAAACCAAGAAGGGATGCGAGTGCCTAGTTATAAAAATGACCCCTTTTGACAGCACCAGGATGCCCTCAGAAACAAGCAGTGTGCCACTTCAAGAAATTAGTGCTCCTAACGGAACATCTCAGTACCCATTTGGCTCACATAGGCTGTAGAACAGTTCAATCCAGGCAAAGAAACTACATGATGAGAGATTGATGATGGCTATTTTTCCTCCCAGTGCTGCTAACGACACTCATTTGTGCAAATCACAACATCTCCTTCACCGTGCCACTCCATGGCACGTGAACTACATGGACTCTAGGAATTTGCATGGCATCATTTCACACTTATTTATATAAATACACACGTGTATATGCAAGATAGAGTGTGTTATTTTAAATACAGTGCTTTGCCTCCCTTTACTCACAGATTATAACACCACAAGCCTTTGTCCGGCAATTACACTTATGTGTCAAATACCAGCTAGCTGGCATCAACAGGACTGGACCTGGGCTTTCACCAGGAGGCATGAAGGCACTACACATTTCATTTGGCATTTCTGTGTTCATCCAAAGCCCAACCATGGACACACAGTCAGACACAGCAGCTGAAGCTTAGCTCTGGCCATGCTAACACCCAAACCCCGCAGGGCTCACAGGGACCCAACAGAGCCGACAGCCCAGAGCTATTCGTAAATACAGCAGCTTGCTATAGACTACACGGGCAAGGTTACTTTCCCATAATACTCCCTATGTGTCTCAAACGAAGAGGATCAACCTCAGGGAAGATTATAAACTTGTTTTATGTGTAAACTTCCACATAAAGTGCCAAAAAAAGGCTGGCACTTAGCTGTGAGAAGCCTACCTGAGAGAAATATTTTAAAACACTAAGGAAATAAGAGAGTCATAACAGATTCCCCACACAAATCAGGCCTTTTGTTTCATAGGGAAGATCAGAAGTATCTTTTCATAAGGTTTTGTACCTAATTCAACCTTTCTCTATTTGATGTAAGCTATTAGCTGTCCTAACATCATTCCCCGCTGTACTTTGGACACAGCTTTGATACCACAGCACAGTTAATAAATACCAGCAGGCCAGATGAGCTAAGGCTGGAGCTCTGCTGGTTCTCCCACTTCCAGCAGACTTCCCCATGTCTGCAGCTTTGGGCTGGCTCCCCCAGTCTGCCAGAGAAGCAGACTAAGAGGCCCAACACTGCTAAGCCAGGCTGATTTCAGATAAACAGGACAGCTCTAATGAGGAGTTTCCACGAAACAGGTTTTTTGGTTTTGCTGTTTATTAGCTTAAAAAATACTTCACCACTTCCATTTTGCATTAAGGTTGCAGCAAGCACAGAGCATAAGCATTCTGCCAGAAGAAGCAGAAGAAAAGCGACCCAGGGAGCAGGGAAGTCAAACATGTAAGTCCAGATCTTGGGACTGGGAAAGTGCACCTGCACACAAGCATTTCTCAGCTGCCAAGTGCCTTTCTGGCTTTCTGAACCCCTTTTGGAGCCTTCACCTCCCCCAGCTTGACATGAGCAGGCGTTAATAGTTCAAATTCTTCATCTTACATTTGTCCATTTCAAGTCTGGGAAGAGACAGCTTCTGATATTAACAGAGCAAGACTTCAGGAGCGTCCCTAAACTTGCAATACAAACCCCCAACATCCAACATCACAGTCCTTAAAAACCCCAAACCTCTCATGCTAGGTGTCACCATCCCAGCACAGATCTGAAAGGCTCATTTTCTATTATCACCTTCTTACACAAGCAGGCGCATTGAAGCCCTTGCCAACAATGCTGTAATGTGTTACAAGGAGAAGCAGATGGCACAAAGGCATGCTTTTGCAACCCTGTTTATTGGATGTTCCCAAGGTTGTGCTATCAGCAGACGCCTCGCTCAATGCCAAGTCCTTTCTTTGGGAGGTACCAGCTGAAAGGTTCTCAGACCTGCCTCTAAGCATGCCGTATTTCTGTGGCTGGCGCTGCATTTTCCTCACAAGTTCCTAATTTTTAAATAAAGCACACGAAGTTAGGTTGTGTGTTAGCTACTTTGGAAGATATTTGAAAGGGATTCACTAAAGGAGTTGAACCACTGCACATACGTGAGAATTAAGCCATGCATCGGTTCACCTTACTTGATCCCTTCCAGACAGAACAATTCCAAGCAGGAAGCTCTCAGCACGCTCCCAATAAGTTAAAGGAAGCTTAAGGAGAGGTCAGCTTCACATCAGCTCTGTGTTAAGCTGAGCAATACAGCTCTCCTACATTTATTGCTGCCTTTATATTGCACTTGTGTTTCAAGGACTGTGATAACACTCGATCTGCATTTCACTAAAAGGATTCTGGGTTTTAAGCTTCACAGGAATACTCACATTATTTCTGCTTTTCTGAAATATAACCTTTTTCCCCCCATATAATGGGACATCTGACATCGAAAGAACTGCAAGTAATAAATTGTTCCTATAATACCAACTTCATACCTTCCCTTAGAAGAAGCCTGTCTACGAAAGCCATGGCTTTACCTTTCCCCACCCAATACCACACTCCTACATAGCATCAGAAGAGTCAGGTCCCCAAACACAAAATAACAGGTTTATAAAGCACACGGCAGAACCCAAAAGTTGCAAAGCTTCAATTACTTTATTTTAAACCCTACAATAACTCCAAACGTTGAACAGTGAATTACTAACTTTTGCTGCTGAGGTCAGACAAAAATAAGCCCTAAGGCTGCTGATTTGCCATATTTAGGATGGCCAAAGCGGAGCAATGACAAACATCTGGTATGATTCTTTCTGGAATTTTGACTATTTCTTCCCAGCCGGAGAAGCAGAGCACAGAGCTTACAGAGAACACAGCATCTCGATTCTTTCGGTACAGCGCTTAATAGGATTCAAGCAGCCTGCCCTCCCACGTATTTAAGCTGTTAATACTTCTGCAGCAGTGGGGAAAAGCCTTCATGGAACAAGGAGCTGAGCACACAGAGCACAAGGGAGCAGACACGGGGAAGCCTCCTGTACCACATCCTGCATGGGGACACAACGGGCAGGTAGGGTGCATGGGAAAGGGAGCAAAGCCACGGGGCAAGGAAAGCTGCTGCTGTAGCACAACATCAAATGCTTCTCACTGCCAAAGTCTGAAGTAGGAAAAGAGATGTGCAGCAGGAAAAAAATGCTAAGTTCTACTCAAAAACAAGTTGGTAAACTTCAAGTATAACTACCTCACCTGCTGGCTCAGAGTGCTCATGTGTAGCACTGAACATAACTCCCATGAGGAAGCACACATTTCCCACAGAACAACATCTTTAATTCCACGTTATAGCAGCAATTCCTTTCAATGCCCTACAAGCCAGTGCAGGGAAGAAACTGAGCCAGAGCGAGCAGATAGCAGTGCTCTCATATAAATGTATGACCTCAGAGGAAACAGGTGAAAGAAATGGGAACTGTGATCTTTGTAACCTGCACCTGCTATTTCACTTACCTGGGTTTTAGGACAGCACAGACCTATCTGCCATCAGTATCTGCCAGCAATGGCATGGAAGCAGTCCCACTGCTCCCTCTAATGCAGATGTGCTGTGCTCAGACAGACCAAACAGATACAGACGTAATACCTTCCATGTGCAGCTCTACTGTAAGCGAACACAAAAGCACCCAGCAGCTACAAAAACACAGCTTCCTCCACCTGCAAATTCCTGCAGCGCTGCTGCTCACACTGCTGCCTTTCAGGACCCTCACCAGCTAAGAGGACAAACTGAACTCAGCTCACACTGCTCCACTTACACAAGCCTGCCTGATTTTTTATGCTGATCCAAGGCCTCCAAGAAAAAGGGAAAGTTGGCAGAGCTTCTATTGGAAGACCCCACTTACTTTGAAGTAAATTGAGTTTTCCAGCCATTTATCTCATACAGTTTGCAAAAGCACCCATTTGGGCAGATCTACCTTAGAGGGGACAGATGTCCCTTGGTATGGTACATGGAAGATATAAGCTAAATGTAAGCAGGAGAAAGACCACAAAAATGAAGTGGTTTGGAAGGGAAAATAGAAAGCATAATCATACAAATTTCAGTTTTTTAAACTATAGAAAGCATTTAAGTATTTCTCCAAGTCTTAGCATTCAGGACACATTCCTCAGAGAGAAGTTCTTCCTCAGTGTGCTTTAAGCATCAGCTCCCTTAAATAGATTAAATTCACAATTAAAAACTTACGATGCAGAACAGAGACCCTGGATCTTAGACAGAAGACAGTGTATTTTAGTGTACTGAACCTTTAACTCACTCTTCGAGGTAATACCATAACAGCAAGGAAGGATTTCCCTTTCTATTTTACACCCCATCCCATCAGTCATGCCATTTTGTCCGTCCCTTTTTTGCTCTCCGGGGAGTTAAAAAAAAAAAACTTGGCTTAAATGGGGAAGAGCTACCAAAGGAAGGTATCCACCAGCATCTGCCACAACACAGGTAAGTATTTTAAACAGGCACTGGATAAAGGAGAAAATAAGAAGAAAAAGTAGCAGCAATGTACCCTCTTCAATTTAAATTGCTGGTGTGGATCATTTTAGGCTGCCTTCTAAGAGATACAGAATATTAACCTCCTCCTTCAGTTCCCCACAGCTCTGCAGAGAAAGAGCCCCTCCGCAGAAGATGACTACTGTGCCAACAAGCATCTTCTGAGGACAAAATTCTTCACTGTAGTCCTAAAGGCAGCAGGGAGAGTGTCTTTTGCCATGATATGCATCTCCCTTTGATGGCAGAATCAAAAGAAAGGCTTTTGTACTTATTCTTCAGTTCTGCTCCTCTTTAAGACTTCACCACCTTCCTTAACTTCAGAGTTTTAAAGAAAACAGATAATAAAAACCACGAACGGTTCTCTCCAATAAACTTTTATATGCAAGCAAGATCCACGTTTAACCAGTAAAATGGCACAACTTCCTTGGGAGCACCACATCATTTTCAGATTAATTGCCCACGCCTCCTGAGCTCCCACTAGAGACACTTTTGCCTCCCTGGGAGGCTCAGACAAGCAGCAAAGCACATTCCACCTCTACACACTGTGCCCCAGACCCAGCTCCAGCTCTGGGCAAGCACTGCTGCAGCCAGAGCCTCAACCCCTCTACCACAGCTGCTTCACCATGAATCTCTCCCACTGCTGCCACAAAAAGCTATCCATCCAAAGCTATGTCTCCTAGTTAGCAAACACGACTGACTTGCTGTAACCAAGAATGAAACAAGAATTTTAAGAACTTTTTTTTTTTAATTACTACTTTTATTTGAAAGAGAACCACCCCGGTTTGAGTGTGGTTCGTACTCCTCAAGGCAGATTTCCCCGGTTGCTAAGCAAGCATACTTTTAAATACTGATTTTGAAGCGTGACAACAAGCAAAAACTTTCTAACATGAACAAGTCCACTTGAGGATACAAATTATTACAATTATTAACGAAAAGTAGCAAATAAAAAAGCCTTTCTGCTCTCCCAGCTGCCAAAGCAATGGAGATGCATACGGCAAACAAGAAGTTTGGCACAAGACATTTGGTGCTCCCCCAAAGCAAATAACAGTTAGAATTTCTTGTGAAAGTATGCGCTTCTATTTAAATAAATGTCTGGTAAAACCACAAACATCTGTTACTCTACAAGATTTTAAAAAGCAAGGGGTCCTACTCATTTAGCTACTCCTAAGCAGGTAAAATCCCTACAGGAATCTCTTCTCTGATATTGCCTCAAAATGTCCCAGCTCTGTTTTGCAGCACATCCCATCCGCTTTACATTATCCAAAGCCAAGCGTAGTTGAAATCAGGTTCAAACCTCTCTTACCTCAATGTCAAGTACTTCCACTGTGTTGTCCAACATCTTTATCTTGATCTGTAGGTCCCTCTCATGCGTTCTGGCAGGCGATAATGCCATTGCAGTAGAGAGATTCTGTCCCGGCTCCAAAGTGCTCACCCCAGCGTTCTTCTGGACACCCAAACGAGAGCCAGGAGTCTGCAGGACCCTGTATGTTCCTTCTATCTCTCCCATTTCTCAACACCAAGCAAAGTCCAAATGAAACCTAGAATAGAGAATTACAGCATCCCACGTGAAAACACCATCAACACATAGCCCTTATCTCTTCATCCCATCATCAAAACAAAGAATAAACGTGATGAAATACTGGTAAAAAAAAAAAAATCCAGCTGCTGAGAAGAAGGATAACTTGCAGAAGACAGTTAGAAAATAGGATATTCAAACTTTTGCCCTCCCCTATCCTTAAGCGCTGACATTTTAATTTCCGCCCAATTAATTTTTCTGCTGATTTTGCTCCCTAAACCAGGTCACCACAACCAGCAAACACTGCTGACGGCACAAGAAAAGCCACGAGGAACAGCTAAGAGGAGTGCAAGGCTCCTCCTTCAGTGGTACCAAACCGTTCCACTGGCTTTGCTACAAAGTCAGCACACACCCCGAGATAACAGGAGCAATTAACTTTCTTCATCCTTTAAAGTGATGACTCTCATAAAACTGTGACCATTTCAACCAATGCTGGCGGCTCAGAGCTGCCATAATGCAGATTTCTGTGGCAGATAACTGGATCTTACTAGCAAGCTTGCACTGTACCCAGGCTAAATCAGCGGGCAAAAATCTCACTTAAAGAGATCTACTGTAGCTCGAGCAGGCCAACCTCTACAGAGTATCCTTGCTTTCATGGTGTGGCAGCAGTTGTTGCAAGCAGAACAGATGTTTAATTTGACGCAGAGGAAAAAAAACACAACAAAAGCCCTCAGAGCTGTTGTTTGTGTTCCCAACGCCATTTAGCAGGGCCAAACATTTGGTGCCATGTGCTATGCAAGGATGAGAACACAGAAGAGGGGATCAAGCTGCTCAGCAGTTTCCAGATCTGCAGCCTGCTCCTGGGTGCAGCACACAGCTTCCTACCTGCTCCAAGGGAACAGCAGCTCCAAAGGGCAGCCTCTGCAGCTAGGGCCAGCTGTTGTGCTCTGAGGCTTGTACAGCCCACCTGGACAAACTTACCGTGGCACAGGAGACATGCCTGAGCAGCACACCTATCCCTGCTAAGGGGCTGGGCTGGCTCCGTCCTTCAGAGACCACCCCAGCAGCACAGCTGGAAACCACCACGGGGAGGCAGCCCCAGCCCTCCTGCTGCTGATTTTCACAACAAGAAAGCATGAGAAAGATGATCTCAACCTGAGAAGTATGCACATACTGCCCATTGGCTGACCTACCAGTCCCAGTTATGATAAATTAGAAGGAAGTTCCTTTCTCAGACTGTTTTGTGTATTTTATTTCACCATACTCTCCTGATTGTGCGGCCGCTCATCCACTGCCAAGACCTAAAACCTTTAGATCACAAGACTGGAAACCACCTCCACAGCAGAAATCTGCAGACACTTGCACAGGTAACATCCCTAACTACCAACACAAAGAGAAACCAAAGCTGGCTGCCACAATATCACTTTGATACAGAATCCCCTAGAACTTGAAAGCGTAGAAAGGTTTTGCTACTGTTATCCAGAAGCTTACAAGCAACTCAAGTTAACTCAGAATTAATTATACATACCACTATTAGGTTATTTAGCAGAGAACCACTCCACAAACACGTTCATCCTGCTCTAAGTCAACAGCCACTACGAGGGACAGGCACTGCTGGGGGTGCCTAAGGAATAAAGCCCTCCAGCAGCCTTCTGCTCAGCTGCAGCCAGATGGTACCCGAAGGAATGTAACACAGGTGACCAAACTAAAAATCAACCAGGAGATCCCGGGTTTTTACTAGCTTTGGTGATAAGGCAGGAGAGAGCAAAGCCATGACAAACAAGCTGCAGGTGGCAAAGTCCTTCCTCACAGGTGTTACCAGGAAAAGTGAATGCCACCGGGCACTCTCACATCAATGCAAAATTAAAATGTCGTTAGCACGGAGTTACACCTCTCTTATGTTCACCCAGCCCATTCTTCTTTGCCTGAAGTGCTTACCTTAATCATCTCCTTAAAACAGAGACCAGACATCAAAAATAAGCAATATAGTGCTTATCAGCTAGCAACAGATGTGCAAAGGTAGCTTCAAGTAGCCCTCCAAGCACAGCATCTTCTGGTCAGTGACAGTCACTGCAGTGCTCCGTCCTCAGGCTACAGGCAGAACGAGCTGGGTACCTCGTGCTCCCATACATACAGACCTCAGGAGCCCTGTGAGGTTCCTTACAGATAGCTCTGGAAACAAGCTTCAGCTCACCAGGTGCAAGCTTTCAGCTGTTACTGCCGTCACCACCGCAGGTCACTGCTCAGAGAACCACCACGCCAGCACCACCTGATGCATCAGAAACCCAACGAATGCGCTGAGAAGAGCACGAGTCCTCAGCTGTGCGCGCCTCTCCCTTCAGCCCACGCTCCTCACTTCCAGCACAAGCTCCATCTCCCCTCCCACCACATTAAGCGGCCGTGTCCTGCCATGGCCGTGCTGTGTGCTACACCACACCAAGCAGACGACGAGCTGTCCCTGCACGGCAGCCGCTGTCCCAGCCGAGCCGCACGCCCGGGCAGGGGACGCGGCACACGCAGACAGGCCGTCGGGCTCCTCGCCGCCGAATGCACCCAAACCCCGCATTCCTTCCACCAAATCTCCCCCGACGCCTCATCGCAGCTCCATTACGACAAAACGTCCGAAGCGCGACGAGGCGGCAGCGGACCGAGCGCGGAGCAGGAGCCGGCGGCACGCGGGCACCGCCGCCCCGAACGCAAACTCACGCACCGGACGGAACTCCGGGCTCCCAGCGGTTCCCCCGGCGGCCGCAGCCCGCACCAGAGGCCGCGGCCCAGCGCCAGGCCGCTCCCCGCTCTCCGGCCCGTCCGTCGTGCCGCCCGGCTCCGGGTTCCCCTGCGCTCCCGGCCCGCTCCGCCCCGCCCCGCCCGGGGCACGGCACGGCGCACCGCACCGCACGGCGCCTCACCTCACCTCGCGGTGCCGCCCGCCGCCCCGCAGCCTCCGCCGCGTCCCCGGCCCCGCCGAGCCCGCCCCGCCCCGCCCCGCCATTGGGCGGCCCGCCCGGGGCCGGGCCCTGGGCGGCACGGCGGGGAGGGCCGCGGCCTCGCCTCGGCGGCCGGGTACGGCCAACAAAAAAGGCTCTGTTTCCCCCAGAAGCCTCCCGTCTGCACGCAGAAAGCCGCCGGTGAATCGAGGCCTCGAGCCAGGCGCGCCGCCCGGATTCCCCGTGCCCCGTGCAGGTCCATCTTATGTTCCATCAGTCCCATGCAGACCATCACTGGGTGTTACACATGATCTAACAGTAACACTGGAACATTTTGATGACATTTCATTCCTTCCGGTGATCCTGAAGGCTCAAAGACTCACGGGGAGAAATACAGGTGTTTCAGAGGTACCAAGAGGGGAATGTCTGCCCTCCAGGGCAAAATACAGGCCGTGTTTCTATCCTGGGTCAACACTTTGGCTTGTACAGGGGCACATCCTGGCCGCCTGTACCACACTTTCTGGCCGGATGTTTGTGGCTGCATAATAATATCAGGCACCAAAGGGGGTGCCCTGATCTGCCGTAGGGACATGATGGGAGTCCCTTTAGCAATGAAAATCGGAATGTTGACCACAACATCAGTAGGCCATGTACCTATTACTGGAGGGATTACTGAGCCTCCCACCTCCAACAACCTCCCCCAAGCTGCAAGTAGGCCACACCACTTGGGTCCTACCTGCACCTTCCAAGGCCATTTTACTCTATGGGTGCAAGGATCTAAATTCTCAGGGGCAGGGAGCAAAAGATTATTTTCATTACCAATCAGGGGTCTTGATGATCAGTGCCCGTAATTTGGATCCTAAGCAGGGTGGCCCATGTTGTCTGCAACATTCTCAAGGCACTAGGTCTACCATCTTGGGGTCTTTCATTCAGGTCCCGCAAGGTTTCATAGAGTCTTTTTGACCACCCCTGCAGGGACTGGGAGTTTGTCTTCAGGGCAGCCTTAAGAATACCATTATAACGTTCAATGAGGCTTTCCCCCATTGGATTATATGGCAGGTGGAATCACCATTTGATGTTGTTTTCTTCTGCCCAGCGTTGTATCATTGCACCAGTAAAATGAGTTCCTTGGTCCCTCTCGATGACTTGAGGTGTCCCGTAGGCAGACATCAGTTTGGTGAGTGCCTTGATGGTATATGCCTGGTTTGCTTTCGGCACTGGATAGGCCTGCAGTAGCCCACTTGCGGTGTTGATGCAGGTCAGGGCATATTTCGCCCCCTCAGACCGAGGAAGGTGCCCGATGTAATCAACCTGCCATCACTGGAGAGGATTGTGTCCTCTAGCAAGATGGGCTGTTGTTTCAGGCAGCGGTCTCGGTCTCATCCTGGAGCAAGCGTCACAATCCCAGCATGCCTGGACAATGTCAGGTAGCTGTATGGGCAGTCCCCATGCTTTAGCAGCTGCCCACATTGTCTTTTGTCCCACATGCCGTAGCTTCTGATGTAACCAACAGGCGATGTTCTCAGATGGTGAATTCTCTATCCATCCCCAGCGTGTTTCCCTCCTGAACGCGACTCTTCTGCGGTTGACCGACCAGTATTTCTTTTGGTGCATCACTGTGATACGTTACTGGGCCTAGGATCTTCTGGAGTTCTTCTTTCAAAGGGGATGAAGACAGACTACTCCTCTGGTTGAGATAGGCGACCCATTGTGCCACTGTTTGTGCTTGGGCCACCCCTGTTTTAGGAAGGTGGTTCAGATCTTTTACCCACCCCTGAATCGGCAGAGTGGTCTTGACTATAACTTCAGCCGTTTGAGTTACTGCCTGCAATGCCGAACAGGCAGCCAATAACTGTTTTTCAATCATACTGTATCTTTCTTCTGCTCCATGCCAAACCTGAGACCAGAAACCAATGGGGATCCGAACAGAACTCTGGCATTGCCACAGGCCCCAACCGAAGCCATCTTGAGTGATGTGAACATCCAGCTCGGCTGGGAGGTAGGATCAAATATACCCAATGCCTGGGCTTGTTTAACTGCCAGTTTCGCCTGTTGAAAAGCATCCTGTTCTGTTTTCCCCCAATCCCAAAGCTGCTCCTTTTTTGTGAGTCTATACAGTGACCTTAGCAGCTGCGCTAGGTGAGGTATAAAAGAACGCCAATAACCCAGTACACCTAGAAACTCTTGCAGCTGCTTCGATGTTGTAGGGACTGGGAATGCCTGAACCTTATCTATGCAGCACTGGGCAGTACTTCGGTCTTTCCTGACCAAACCACCCCCAGGAATTTTATGGACAGGCCCGGACCTTGCACCTTTTGGGGATTTATAGCCCATCCCCTCTGTTGTAAATAGGCGGTTAATGAATCCGCCACCTGTCCTACTGCCTCCAGTGAGTCAGATGTCAGCAGGAGATCATCAATATAGTGATACAAGTTAACATTATCAGTTTTTTTCCAATCAGCCACTAGATTGTGACAATACATTGGTGAATGCACATGCCCCTGTGGCAGGACCTGAAAGGTCCACTGCCTCCCTCCCCATGTAAATGCAAATTGATCTTGCGATTCTTCAGTAATTGGGATACTGAAGAACGCATTTGCTAAATCTAGGACACAATGATAGGTTTTTATCTCCCTACTCAATGTGTCCATTAGGGAGGCAATATTGGGTACAGCTGCATGAATAGGCGGCGTGACCTTATTTAATTCCCTGTAATCTACTGTCATTCTCCATGTGCCATCCGACTTTCGCACTGGCCATATGGGGGAATTATATGGGCTGTGGGCAGGTCTTATAATGCCCACTTATTTTTTTAATTCCTGCACCGTTTTTGATATTCCGTCCTGCCCACCCGGGAGTCTGTACTGTCTCACATTAGTAATCCAGCGCGGTTTCGGCAGGCAAATTGGCCCATGTTTCACATGGCCTCTTAATATTACCTGCAACACCCGGATACTGATACATCTCTGTCGAAGTCTGAACTCTCCCACGGTTGTCTGGAGACCAGACCGCATAGAATATCTATGCCCAAGATGTATTCCTGGACTGGGGCAATAGATACTTTATACTCCCGGGGTGGGAGATGCCCAACCCCCAGTTTTAACCATGCTTGGGTGACAGGAATACTTTGTCCCCCAAAACCACCAATCATCACTCTGCCTCCATGAAATTTGTTTGGATCTCCGTAAATAATTGATGTTTCTGCTCCAGAGTCCACTAATGCCATAACTCCCTGAATATTTTTTCGGGACCAATAAATTGTTAATTCTGCATAGGGCCTCCGGTCCCGTCTGGAGGCCCTATGGGGACTAACATCCCTCATCACACCATGAACTGTGCTAGGGCCAATTCTTTTGCTTCCCGTGGCTCAAGCATCGTGGCCCAAGACACCTGAGGTGGCTTTTTATTTTTTTTTCCTATTAGGAACAATGAAGTCTTCTAGGTTCCATGTTGTTGTTGGTATTCTCTCTATAACCCTTGCCCTTGGTTTCTTAGGGTAGTTTTGAAATTTTGGATTGTCCTTTAGTTGTCTCCAAAGCTGGAGAAGGACATGGTTGGGCTGGCGGTCAATCTCAGCAAATTGGACCCCAGCTCGAATTAAGTCATTAAACATTTGTTTTCGGGAGACCCTTTTTTTGTTTTTTGAGTTATAATAGGACGGAGTTCCAGGGGGTCCGTAATAAGTGGAACCTCCAGATCTGACTTAGAACTCCCGCTTTCCTGTTGAACCAGGAACTTCAGAGGTATGACTATCATCTATTGAAATACTACGGACCTGACTTAGAGACTGTAAAATTGTTTTTTTTCCTGTTAATACATTAAGTTCTTGTTCCAATTTGTCAATACAAGCTTTTAATAGCAGATTTTCACTTTCTAAGTTATCTGATCTTGTCTCAGCTTGATTTAAGGCGTTTAACAGTGGCCATGCCACTGTGGATGCAGCTAATTGCCTTTCTTTCATAGCTAAGACATCTTTGTCTAGTCCCTGAAAGTACTCTGTCATGTGCACTGGGGAAATATTCCCCAGAGTACGCAGGGGACCCCATTTCTTAATTATAGTTGCTAGTTGATAATAAGGAGATCCCAGAAACCCTGGGATCTGCCCAGGGATCATTTTATCTAGGGGAATGGTGTTCTCCCCCTTGACCCATTTATAAAATTCCACAAGAAAGACATGACATAAAGTATATTTGGTCTGGCTCGCCAATTGTATAATCAATGGATATACAGATGGTAGGGTATATCCAGGAGCTTGGCTGATGTAATTGTTATATTGGAGTAAGGAAAGAAAGGCACTCACCCTATCCTGGGCTCACGAGATAGACTCCAGTGGAGTGGATCTCCAGAGAGATCCTTCCCTACTGGCAGTCGGCTCTTAAATGGGTGTAGGAGAGGTGGAACCAGGCTCCACCCCTTCCTTTAGCACAGGTGAATTGCCTTCACCTGTGCTCCCGTGGCTGACTCCTGCTAGCCTCAGGTGATTCATCAGAGGTTCAGGCCGTGATTCAGCAGCCCCATACAGCCGTGCTCCCCACAAAGGGACACCTTCAACAAATCTCCCTGTTCTGCCTCATCGGAGCCTGTTTTTCTAGATGAGAAGTAAGAAAAAAAGAGAAACACACTGATTTCTCCAGGGAAGGATAGGTGGCCAATAACGTGACATGCAAAGAGCTATCCCATATGTGAGAACTTGGACTTTTCACAACAATTTGAAAAGCAAAACAGCAAATGAGTTTTATATTAACAAAGCACACAAATCATGCAGAACAGCCCTTTCATCCCAGAGCAGCTTCACCACTCTCACCCACAGACAGAAGGAGCTCACAAATTTAATGAGTAAATCCTGACGAGCAACACTCTCCTCCTTTAAAAAGAGAAAGGCACTAGGTTTTAAAGAGTACATTGTTGTCCATTTTCCTTAAACTGAAATGGAGCTGAACAAGCTCATTTATGGAAAGAAGAGTATGGAGAGTTGCAGGAATACACATTTTAGGTAACTCCATTCATTAAAAAAATTGATTCCAGTAAACTGAAGGCTTTTCTTAACTGAAACGGATGTTTCAATACCTTATTTTGCCTGCTATTTGCATTGCACTCCCATGGAGCAGCCAGCTTTATTTGCAGCTTAAGCACCAAGATGTGTTTGCATCCTTTAAAGCAGACACTTCAAAGTCATCTTCATTTCAATCCCTTCTTTTCTTTAACATCTGAAAAGAACACAAAGATTTCCTTGTGGGGAAAAAAAAAAAGCAGCTCATGCTAAAATGGAGAACAAATCTGATGCAATGGCTTTAAAAGCAATATCAGAACAATTAGAGAGGAAGCAGTAACTGCAGGTCTTTAGAAGCACCAACACCCTGCTGTTTGTGCTTCTCTGTGTCTTGCTCACTTTAATTGCTCGCATGAAATACGTGTGGTTTGCTAAGCTGCAGCAATCCAGTAATGAAAAAGCACTGGAGGTTCTGTGTTTAAATGCCCACACCTCGACTTGTACATGCAACTCATTTCCAGCCTTCCTACTCACCAGAGACAAAAACTATTCTTTCATCCCAGCACAAAGAGCTCAGCAGGAAACACAAGCATTGCTCTGGGACCAGTTTACTTGCCATCACCTAAACCTTAAGTAGTTTCCTTTTCATACTTGCATTCCCCATTCTTCAGGACAGATTATACAGCCCCACTGATAGTAAATGGCAGCTATTACTGCCTAAATGCAAAATCCTTCCTACAATATATCCTGTTAGAGGCTTTCGTGCTTCTACTCGTGCACTTTGGGCCAGGCTGTGAAGGGACCTGCCATTTTTGGATCCTGAGGCAGACAAAGGGATAAGAAAGAATGAGATTCCAAATACAGAAGAAAGTGTCAGCTATACACCTTGCATTCATGCTTGCTGAGGGATCCAACAGCCCATGAATGGACAATGCATTCCTAATCCCAGCTGAGCAGGGCACAAACAGAAAGTGCCCTAACAGACCAAGCCTCTGACCTACACAGCCTTTTACAAAACTGCTTGGCTGCTGAAACACACAAAACATGCTTGAGACATGGTGGTGGTGAACAGACTTGAGTCCTGAGAGAGGAAATGGATGCTATTATCATGAGTCAGCAATACATGCTTCACAGCTGTCTGCATAGAAAATAGAAACACATCTTAACCTCTATAAAGGCAAACTTCCTGATCAACCAGGCAGTACATTTGAATCATTTATATGACAAGGAAGCTAGGAGAGGAATAATTTCATTACGAGTCAGCTGCTGATATTGGAAGGATGCAACACAAAGACTAAGTAAAATCTTACCATGGTGAGATAAAAAATGGTTGTGCATAACTCTTTCATTCAACTGAAGTTAGTTTGCCTTATATTCTCCTCTTGGTCCAAATGGGATAATTAGAATTACCCTCCTACTACAGTACAGCGTAATTTCTTTCTTTAGTTGCTCACTGGATAAAGGTAAAAGCCAAGAAAGACAGCATCTGGAAAAGCTTCCAGTTCAAATTCTTTATCGTGGCAAAGAGCTACAACACAGACTGAAAAAATACTAATCTTTTCATGACATCTTTTTCAGTTATGTATTATGAAGTTCTGTTTCTTAGTAGTCTCCTATCACCTAATAAATAACTTTTGTCTCCCCTTCTATGCACAGCAGAAGATAAGATTGAGGTTGGACACCTAAAAAACAGTTTAAGCAATGTATATATGATGCATTCTATAACTGGGCTGCACATCACTAGTTTACTTCTCTAGCATGCTGTTCTGATACTCTGTGACAACATGCATAGGCATGTCCATGCCGGAGAGGTGAAGATGGATGGGTACAGATTTCATTGCAGGTAGGCCAGCTGAACCATCAGGATCTCTAGAAGGGGTGGGGGTGTTCACAGAGCCTTGGATACCACAGATCAGCGCTGCTGTCCTACTTTGGTTAAAACTGGTGCAGGTATTTTGCCTTGTACTACAGCTCTCCCATCAGTTACTGCCTAGAGACACTCAGCAGTTTGCTGCAAACATCATTACCTGCCTAAGCATAGTGTTAGCTAGGGCTGAATGCAAGGCTGATAGTTTTGCCATGGGACAGCTGCTCTTCCTTCTCCTGACCTCCTAGGACCTGGCTTCACAGTACCAGCTGCAAAGCATCTGGGAGGGAAAAATATTTCCAAAGACACATTCAGAACTTAAGCTGTAGAATTACTGAGAATTAGTGACTCCCCTGACCACATTCATCATCTGAAAGTCTTTAGTCCCAGAAGGACTCACTAAAGTACTCTGCAGTTTGTGATGGGCTGTGCTAGAACCAGACATAAGCCTACTTCCCCTGTCTGCCAGGCCCGTCCTCTGGCCTGCCTTCCACATCAACACTGACATCTCAGTAGAGACTGGGCTGCGTGGATGGGTGAATCATTCCTCAACCTGTCTCATCCCTGATAAACAAATTCTGCCTAACAGCTCAGAATTGCATCAGACCACTTCTCCAGTAGGAAAACCAAGCCAGTTTCAGCTGTTTAGTCAGGTGTTGTTCTTTACCCACAAGCCACTTGTACCCTAGGTGATAGGAAAACATGAGAGAGAAGAGTGAAATTCTATAATTTGATTCCTACACTTGACTTTCATAAGTAAAGAATAAAAGCATCATGTCAAAGTAAAAAGGGATAGCTGGATAACAGGAGTTTTGAGCTGCATTATGAACACAAAGAATGGATGACAAAGGCAAACCAATACCTATTGTTTTCTGGAGTTACTCTCTCACACTGGATTCATTTACTGTTAATATGCACCTGGAAGGACTGGAGAAATACTATTTTTTAGTATTAATGAAGATACTTTGCAAAGCAGCAGAGATTAATGAGAAACAATCATAATTAGCAGCATCTTGCTAAACCAACTACAGAAACTGACTTCCATGCCACAGAAATTTGGGAAGAGTGGGGCTGTTCTGCTTCCAATCTTAAATGCCTCTTTCTACCTCCACATCCCCAGCCATCACGCTAGAGCACTTACCACAAGGGCAATCCTCCGGGCTTTCCAGATTGCTCCCCCCCTTCGGGGCAAGTCCTCAGGAGCCCTCAGGACACATCATACCTATCAGTTCATCTTTACAAAGTGTGAAGTCCAAAAGTCTCAGATTACGACCTTCCGTATTGTCCAATTCTTTTAAACAGGCATAAGCACTTAAAAGGAAAAAAAAAAAATCAAGTCTGCTAGTTAGTGACTTCAAGTTACTAACTAAAAAATAGTGGATGTAATCCTTTTCTGTAATCACCCACTTTAACTTTCATAATTGCATTTTAAGCTAGCTCTCATGGTGAAAGTGGCAATTACAGCAGACAAATTAAGCACAACATATGTTCATACCTGTGTGAGCACGCACACACACACACACACACACACACAGAGGCAGGTACTTGCTCTGCAACTCCTGTCGGTCTGACGGGTGTGCTTGTCTAAGCATATTCCTCCTACCCAGAAGGTTCAGTCTCCAGCCAGCAGCAGTTATGAATCAACAGCATGAAACCCCAAAGCACACACAAGCTACATGCTGCACGGAAACATGGCTGCTCAGCCACACACACTGGAACAAAAGTCCAGGCAAAAACCACCAACTGTGCCACCTATTTCCTCCGTATATCGGTAAAGGTAAAAGACAAAGTCCAGTGGCATGTTGCCCCCACATGGCGAACTCATCCTACTGCAGAAGAGCGTAGATACCTCTAAAATTCCCCTAAACTTGCTTCAAGCTGTCGTAAGCATCTCAATTAACGTTAATTCTTTGATTGTAGCAGCCTAAATGTTAAGCTGACAGATCAGTGAAACCGTCTTTTCCACAAGAACACAATTTACTTCTCTTTTTCACTTAAAACTTACTTGGGTAATCTCAGCTTGCGTGTATGAAACAGTAAGGCCTTAAGAAAAATAATTAAAAAAAAAAGCAACCAACAAAACAAAACAGAGAAATCCCTTTCCCCTCCTCCCTTTCCCTGAAGTTCACCTTCTCTCCCTGTCCATCAGATCAGGCCAGTATCTGTAGCATTTGTTGCCTCAGAGCAGCTGCTCAGGGTTCAGTCCAGTCACAACTTGTACCAGGCTGTGAAGATCGACATCAAAAAGCGTTCAGGGAGAAAAACATGACACCATCAACCAGAAGCCATAATTCTCCCAAAATATGAAATTCTAACAGAAGAGAAAGATTGTGTCTCTTTTTCACATCTCTGTTAAATGCCGAAGCCTTCAGACAGTACGACTGCATGCAAGCACAGTCATACAGACATCAAAAGCAGAAAAAGCGTCTTAGGTAGAGAAGAGAAAAAGCCCCAGTCCTACTTGGTAGACAGGCTGCTTCAGAGCAAAAAGAAAAATCAAGGAACTACACATATTAATCCCCTAGGAAGTCTAGCAATTATTTCACTGTCAAATAAACCTGGCTTCAGAGCCTTGGTGATGCTAAGGCATGCCACTGTAAGATATTTTCAAAACCAAACTGGTAGACTTCTATCTAGACAGAAAACTGCTGGGTTGCCCAGTCAGTGCCCAAAGCCAAACAAACTGCTCCAGCTATTTGGGCTGGGGAACAGGGATTGCAGCTTCCTAGTGATGCATGAAACCAAATGTGGCTGCATGCAGCTGTTCTACACAGCCTGCAATCCTTGCCATCCTGCTTTTCTGTATTTCAGAGCAATGGAACAAGCAGTCTACTTGCCGGGCATAGAAGATTAAAAGCACTTTTCTTGCTCTGAACGTAAACTTTCCAAATAAAAGCACAAGTCAGCAAGGTAACTGCTTCACCACAGTGCCACTGCAGATCCAAACTGGACTTTCTGGAGGAAAAAAGCCTGTGCTTTGAGAAAATCACTACTACAGGAAGAGTTTGACCTGGATTTTGGGCTGTGCGTTATGGAAAAGTTTCTTAGAAGTAAAAATGAGTCAAAAACATCAAAACAACAGTGGAATTGCAAATTTCAAAGAGCAGGAGTGGGCATGTTCTGGACAAAGCATTTTACTGTCAAGGCTTTTCCTTCTTTCAATACTCTGCTGAAGGAGCACAGTATCTGTTTTAGTAAGTGTTTTGCATTAGCTCTCAGGGTGTGTTTATTTACTCATTCTACAGACTACACTGAGTTATCTTCACACAACATTGGACCTCCTCCGCTTCCTACCTGGGAATTTTCCCAGGAATTTTTGGCTTCTGCTTCTAAAAGTGAGGCAATTCCTTCTCTTTGCCCCACCGGCCTCAATTCGTTTATGAATAAAAAACAGGAGAACAGCCAGCTTAAGTAAGACAGCTTAACACAGTAAGCTGCTAATAGCTGGCGTGTCTTTTAATTCAGGCATCCTGACCTTTTGCAACTGCCTCCTTCCACGTGACTTCTATGACTGAGCAGAAATTTCTACCTGGCAGCTTGGGCCCCTTTTATGATGCAGCCATATTTTAAATCTGACATGGCACCACCGCAGAAGATGCACATAAATCTGAGGACTCCAGGAGGGCTGAGAGCAGAGCACAATTACCTGCATCAAAGTCCTACAAAACCATTTACATCGAGTATCAAACAAAATGAGCAGTATTTAGCACCAGGCTTAGCAGTGTAAGTAGCTCTGCTCATTTTTTCCTATCAAGGAGTTCTGTCTTTCCTACAGCAACCAAAGCACAGCTCTTCTTGCCTTGTGGTACTTGTTTCTTGCAACTCTTGCTCTAGCCAGAGGTAGTTTCTGAGAAGCATGTTGTTCTCTGTCAAGATGCAGGGGTGTCCAGCTATCTCTTCTAGGCTTACAGGAACTCATTCCTGTGGGTGGAAATGAGCTCCAGTTTGCATTTCAAGTACTGAAACGAAACCTGCAAACTTACAGCTACATCAGAAGATCTTGCCTTGCTAAACAGTAGAAACTCCTGGGCACACCTGAAACTCTGACACACCTGTCAGTGGCTAGGAGCCAGACCCACACATCCTATTGCCTCCAGACCACTTTGTCAACAAAGCTGGCCATCAAACCAGTCCTTAGACAAACCTTTTCTTCCTCTTCACATCCTCCCTGGGCTTGACCCAGAATTGCTGACCTCACAGCACACGCACTCACTTAGTGTGAGCAGGCTGATTTTTGCACCATTCCTATCTTCTCATCAAAAGAACACAAGCAGGCAATAGCACCACTCTGTCACTAATTAACAGCCATAGTAGGTCTCACTTCCATATAGCATGCAGCGTTTCAGGATCTACCATTAAATACCTAGAGAAAGGCAGAAATGGTGATGTTTTCCTTCTTTTTCCTCTATACAAAGGAAAAACAGATGTTTGCAGATATTTTGTTCCCTTTATTTAATCACTAAATCTGTGAAAGAGGCTGGCAAAATCCCAATACAACTTCTGCTTCAAGGCACAGAAGCGAAATAAAACAGCAAGAGCACACAGAGTAGCCATTGAAATGGAGACACAAGGTATGCTCAGCCACCTCCATGCCAGACACTGCAAAAGCAAGAGCCACGTGATACCTATCTGGTCAACCACATAAAAACAAGCCTCTCTCACTCAAGACAGTTGCTTGAAGACAGGAAACTTCTCTGTGCTCATACAGACTGCTCAGATGTATAGACAGAAGACTCAAGTTCAAAGTTGAAAATCTGAGCTTTATTTCCTTCAGAGGTATCTTGAGGTGATATGCTACTATTAGCCAGCTTTGGTAGAAGATGATCAATAAAAAACTGCAGCCCTTTGCAACTTTTGATATTGCTGCACTGTACGAGTGCATTTCTAAGAGATTCTGAATATTGCTCCTTTTTGGTACAATCTGTTGATGAAATGCCAAATGCTTTTCTAGCCTCACAAGACAGCTTTGCTTTCAGTCACCTTTGTCTGAGGTGATTAGAGATTTATGAAGAGGAGAGAGAGGTGACTAATATATCCACACACATCAACTAAATGGAAAGCCTAGAAGCAAGTGGTGTGAATTTCATCTCCAGTACAGCCATCCTGATATTCAGAAACACCCAAAATATGTACGGGACGCTCTAAATTAACTTATTCCCTGTTGAGGAGCCAAAGTGGCCAAGGACTAAATTACACCTACCCTGATCCAGCATTCAGAGATAGGTCACTGTTGTGGGCAAGCCACTGTCACTCTAACTGGGACAAGTGGAACCTACAAGAACACTGCTCCAATGCTTTGGATGAAGGGAAAGATGCTGGAACTCTACAGGATACCAAAGGGAAGAACCAGAGATATGGCAGCTATTTAAACACACAAGAGAAAAACACTTCTCTGTAGAATCATAAAATGGCCTGGGTTGAAAAGGACCACAATGAATATGGAGATGATCCGGAGGAAAAAAAAACTCAAGTATTTCATAGTATAGGAGGAGCAAAAAGGCCTGGCAAAGTAGTATTCTTAGAAGTGCAGGGATAAATGGAAAAGAAACTATTCAGACAAAAGGGTTTAAAAAGAAAAGGGAAAGATACACGTAAGCAAGAGGAAGTGAGTAGTCTGCACACAAAATCTGCATCCAAATATCTTCAGCTGCATTATTCTACTGCACATAAACATGTCAATTTATCTGCATAGTCATATGCTAACAATGCACTGCAGTTCCTTCAAAATAACATGAGAGCTGTGCTTTATAAAGCAAGTTTAAAATAAAACTTGCTTCAGCACTTAAGTACATGAATTAGCAATATTGCCTACAAAAATGAATTAGTGTAACGTTCTTCCTAGCACTGCCAACAGTAAACCACTGCATGAAGGACTTGGAGGTGGATGGTTGGTAGATGTATTTTGCAGGTTGTGATTTTAATACTTAGACCACAATACTGTCATTCATATCTTTGGAAATCCCAGTCCTTTCTCTGAATGAAAAGCTTCCGATGTGTTTGCCTGGCTTTATGAGGTGTTTTACCTAAAAGGTCAGTTTTGCCTTTCTATTTCAGTCCTCATCCACAATGGTCCTTTTCTTCACATGCACAGAACCCATCCAGAAGACTTATGTTTTCCAGATATTTCATTGAGCAACTCTTAGTGTAATTCTTTTCAGTGCTTCTTCCCAGAATTGGGTTTGAATTCTGCAGATCACAACACCCGTAAGTCTTATTGTGTCGTGGTCTCACAGCATAACGTGCACTTTCCAGCAACACAAAGCAATCCAAGACAGCAATTTGAAGTGAGCTGTACGGATGAGGGCACACACAAAAGTGACACTTCAAATTGAACAAGTATAAATGTCTCTGATATCAGGTTGCTCAGGAATCTGAAAACGAGGACACTGCCTGTGCTCTTAACCTGTAACAGCCAGAAGGGTGGCTGAAGTTGTTTCACAGGAAGTTGAGCCCTCAATTATCATGGATTTCTAATACAGAATGCAAACAGCCTTTGACCGTCTCTAGAAATGAAGCATGAACTCACTGGGAAATACAACAACCCCTGCACTTAGAACAAGACCTACAAATAGCTTCATTGTATGTTAACTTAATAACTAAAGGACACATTTGGTGAGAGCTGCTGAAGAAGCAAAGTCCCATAGCTGGAGCTTTGGCAGCTCTGGGAACATCCACTGGGAAATGCTCTGAACCAATAACTTCGAACATCCACAACATTCAGTGGTCATAAGGAATGCAGGCTCATCACTGCGTTCTCTTTACACCAGGTCTGAATGACTCCTTTATAATTAAAACACATCACCACAAACAAACATTGCCAGGGTTGATTATAACAAGCAATCAAAACAGAAGAAAATTTATTTTTATTTTAGCATTTTTATTATAGCCTTGGCTAATGACAGTACATAAAACAGAACAATAAGATTTCTGTACCAAGAGCAAGTCATTTTTGCTACCAAATATAAAGCTCTGCAAATTCAAAAGTACTTTTACTCCTAAAATAGGAACTCCAACAATGCAGTACCAGAAAATAAACTGTGGCCTGTTGAGCACAACAAATATCAACCTTTTGTCCCCAAAGTTTTCTACCGGTAGCTGAATGATTTTTTTTTTTAGACAAACTTCAGTCTGAGAATGGTGGTCTCACTTGTTGTGTCTCACCACACACCCCCTGACTGCAAGGCCATCACAAGAAACGTGAAGGAGAAAGAGACCTTCATTGACATCAGGCACACTGCCAGATCAGATCACTCCCAGACTTGGGAAGCCTTTTTTAACTGAAAGACAGCTAATCACAAGTACCATAAACTTGATTTTTCCAATGAAGAAAATATACATGAAAATATTTATTGCCTAAGAATCATCCACAACGCTTTACCCTGATGAAATCTCAATAGATACATGTTATTTCAAAGAATAAGACATAGCCTGAAGTAATTCCACAGGTAGTGACCAGACAGCACTATAAGCACAGACAATCTGCTTTTGTTCCCACGATAAAAAACAAAGGCAAAATAAAACCAACACACACACACACACACACACACACACACACACACACACACACACACACACACACACACACAGAGTTACATGTATAACCAGGGTCTGGTTTGGATACACTTGAGGTTTCATGGTTCAAGTACTGGTTCGTATTGCTATTGCAGATTATCTTACCCTACTAAGCTTGTATGTGAAAACACCAACTTCACAGAGTTTGCTCTCCTTGGCAAAGCGGACAGTACCTGAAGCACACTTTGCTCAGAGCACTTAACAGAGATTTAACTAGACTGATAGCTTAAAAGTAGGCAAATGCTGCAGTAATAGAACAAAGTACATTTGTGGCAACTGAAGAATAGGACGGGAGTTCACAAACTATTTAGTGATGTAAGTGCATAAGTTCTTCTGGAATATCTAGAGTCATAGAATAATTCAAGTTGGAAGGGACCTTTAAGGACCATCTAGACCACGTGCCCTGCAAAGAACAGGGACATCTACAGCTGGATATGTTGCTCAGAGCCCCCTTCAGCCTGACAACTGATTCACAAAAACATAGCAAAAGATTTAGAAATAAGGTGCTGTGGACTGTTTTTTGTTTCTGGCAACACAAGTAAGGTGCCACCTCATTTCTGCATGCTGTTTAGAAAAGGCCAGACAAGAACTTAGGAGTGTGTGCTTTTCCATTCAAGTTCTATACAAACTATTTGACAAAATGGGACTTTGTGCTTCTGGGCATCTAAATATATAAAAGGTTATCATTTTCACTTCAGAGGTGAAGACTGCATGAGTCATGGAAAATTGGGAATAATTGCTTTTGCAAAGCAAACTGGAGCTCCCTAGAAAAGGCAGTGATGGAAGATCTTACTTCACTTTTTAGAAAGATTCAAATATAAAAAACAGTTCATAAACAGCAGTTTCAGGCAGGCAGAAATTTCAGCTGCTTGGCTAGATTAAATATGTCTGCTATTTAAGTACCACTGAAATTATACATTAGCTGTAGAAATCTTACCGCTTTTTTTTCAAAGAAAAGTTTAAAAACTATAAAAATCATTGCTACACCTGAGCTCAGAAGAGAAAAAGTTGGAGTTTTACCCACTTGTTAGCTACTCAGATAACAACTATTCACATTAGTAAACCTGATTGGCCCGATTGCTGGATTTATCAGAAGTACTCAAAAAGCCAAGCACAGCACACGGCTGCTTATCCTTATCAGCCACCACAGATGGAGCTGCACACTACAACTGTTTCTACGGACTGCAAACAATACCTGCCATGATATGCAGCCAAGCTCAAAGACAGCTCCCTTTCTGGCAGTGTTAAGGAAAGCGACCTCGGCCTTTAAAAATAAGAATTAAAGAAAAGCATAGCATCCTGGAGCTACCTCAGAAGTAATACTGTTTACTCCATCTTGGAGCAGAACCTTAAAATACAGTTTGCACTGATCCTGTCAGGCACAGATCACTTTGAAGAAGAAAGAAGTGTGCAGTTGTGTGTAGTATGTTTTATACTACAATTAACAGTTTGCAATGCCCTAAAAATAGTATGAAAATACTCTTCAGTAATTACAGAATTCATATGTATTTGGATACGGAAACACCCATGCATAGAAAACTCATAGAATACTCTTTGGGGTTTATCTCATTTAATATATCAGCATTATTTAACCTCATGTGGCTACAGCAATGCCAGAAAACAGCAGGACTGATTTGTGCTGACCTACGGGAAACTCTTAAAAATTATCTGCAATATAGAGGAAGAGATTTTAGGCAAACAGTAAAAGAACATCTGTCCTTCAGGGTTAAATCTGAAGGACACAACACCTGTCATATAAAATGGAGTGTGCCCTTAAAGAAGTACTGCCTTTTAGTTCTTTCATTAAGACACAAGGCATGCCTGGAGTTTAATTAGATACTTGCAGAGACCAAGGAAACCTGCACTGAGCAGAGACGGAGGAAGGGCTAAGGTCTCACAGACACATACCTGAAAACACTGCAAAAGTTTAAAACTAACCTTGCGGGGCTCCCTAATGAGTGACTATTACACACTACTGAACAGGATACCACTAACAGCTGCTTAATCTTAAACATAACACAAAATTAAAAACAGGGAGTTAATATCAAAGAAAGTCATCTAACACCATGTCAGGCAAGAAAAGTTTTGATGACTATTTTGTATCCCTATTACAATGGGAAACTGAAGATAAGCTTAATATAAGAACTACTAAGCAAAAACAATGCCAAGGGTGTATAATATATAAAATACTGACTATGTGTTATGAAATACATATCACAAGAGTTACCACAATGCATTTCCATGTTAAACTCCAAAATAATCTCCAAGTCACACGTTGAACACAAGGCATTCCTTCTGGCATAATGCCACCATAATTCAACTCCAGGATGACTCCTTTAAGCCAGAGTATAATGTAATCTGCAAACAAGGCAAAAAAGAACATTTTAATATCTGCTATCTTCATACACTTAAAAAACAAAGTAGTCCTTTTCCTATTTACAATGAAACAATGAGAATTGAGAGCCATCTGCTTATACAACCTGAGAGACTCCTTCCATGATTCTCAACTTATGTGGTATTTCTGGAAAAAATGAATATATACACACACACATGTACATACACATGTTTATAAAATCACTCTACTGTGTAGTTTAGCTTCAGGCCCCTTCAAACACCAGCTAAACTATAAAATGAAAAGGAATACAGAAACCTATGCAAACCCATCTTGTAAGCATTTTTCCAAAGCTTCTTAGTACTATCCATAACTAAAAAAAAAGTCTCTTTAAATGGCTATTTGAGCATCTTACCAAAAGCTTTATACATTGTGTCCTTGAACTGCACTGCTTTCCCCTTCTCCACCTTGCATTTGCATCTGCATCTGCGCCTGCATTCTCGCAATCATCTCCTGCATGCGACGAAGCTGGAAATACAGCATAAGAGAACCCTTCAGCCTTATCTCACCTCAGAATATGATTCTCTGCTGCCACCACACTGTTAATCATTAATATTAAGATGGAACACACATCTGCATTGGCTTGATCTGACAAGTTGCAATCTTAGGTTATGGACTGTTTGTCTACCACTCATAATCCAACCAGTAAGAGGCTGGAAATTTGCTGACTGAAATCAATAAGCTTTCTTATTGTAACCTGGGACTTGTAAGCATCCCTAAGCTGAAGTGTTTTCTTACCCCAAAGTTAAATAAATAAGAACGGTGCTGTTGAAATGCTGAACTCACTAAGGCTTTTACATTTGTTTGTAAAACAACTGGAGTTATAAATTATGGATTTATCATAGTGACAGAACAAGGAGAATTTCCACATTGTCCTTTATTCCTGATAATTCCTACTACTGTTTCCTCCTTTGTCGCAGAGTTGAATTGACTTTTTCCTCCCAATTTGCGACTGCTAAGTTTAGAACCTTTCCTCATATTCAAGGATGGCTCTCCCTTCCCACACAACATGCAGAACATCCATTATTGACCAGTCCAATTAAATCTGACATTGCACTTGTTCCAATAAATCAGTATTCTGAGAACCCCTCTCTCCATATTCTGTTTTTACTCTACCATGCATAGTTTTATATTAGACCATTCCATCTTTCCCATCACAGATTATCAAGATCATATAAATCACCTATCCCAAAAGAGCAAAACAAAGATAAAGTTTCCCCCATCCAAATAATAGAGATTTTTCATCTTACTTCAGCTTCTTTTTCGAGCAGAATCTGGTCTTTATTTACTTCTTCATCTTCTATTTTCCTAAGATAGAAAAATATTGTTCAATAACATGTTTGTAGGCATCAGTGAAAACTATTTCTGAACATTACTCAAGTAGAGCAGTTTGTCAGAGCATGGTGTTAACTTAGCTGACTACAATTGGAATACCACACAATTCAGAAATCTGAGCACACTGTGCTCAATTCTTTTTCATTGCTGCAATACAACTAAATCAAAACAAGTTCAAGAGAATGCCGGACAAGATATTTTACGTGTTACTTCCATATTTTTGTTACTATCCAGGAACTTTGAAACCCTGTTACCCCCAGGTGGAACCTTCTTTTGACAGTTCTCTCTCATCTCTAAGGTCATGAACCACATTTGCTATCAAACATCTAGAAGCCACGTATCAAACTACGCTTCTTATCCTTAAAGCTTTTAGTAAACAAAAAGCTGAAACCAAGAAGATAGCAGACCCTCAGCCTGTTTTCAGTACAGCATTGTACTTAAAGTGAATGCCATTAAGAAATCAGTACACTTGTCTTTGAGTAAACTTGCTAGGATACGTTTGTACACATTTCTAAGTTGTCAAAACCAAAAGCACAAAAGCAGCAAACCACCGTACATATCTGCCATCCTTCCATCCTTTATCCTCTTCTCCACTTAAGAGTTTGAAGTTTGATTATTTTTATAGTATAATCACTTTTTGTTCTTCCCCAATTCCACAGATTCTTTGGGTGTACCATGTAAAAGTACAGCACAAACACTGATTGCTCCTGTCAAAGTTAATTCCTTCCATCTGTATCTAAGGAAACTGCTGCTTCATGGGAACATTCCAATTTTACACTGAGAAACTGAGCGTAAGACTATTTGCATGCACTGTCTTTTCAAGATTTCATACCACTTGCAAGTACATTTTTCTTATCCCACGCTGCAATGTGGAAGAGCTGCTAACAGACCTCTTAATCAGCAAAAACGCTACCAAAAGTGCAAATCAAACAAAAACTCCTATTTCTGAAACCAGACCAGGCATGTGACAAAATCTATTGCAACAGCAGAAGGAAAAAACTTTGCAAAAATATATCAAACCCACTGACACGTGCAATTGTGAAACCCTCTAGTGGTTGAAATAAGAGAAGCAACACAGTCTAAGTTAGGAAGCACTCAGTCTTCATAAAGAACTCTCACAAACTCAACTTCAGAGACTCTGCTATTTTATTTATTTATTTATTTATTTTTAGAAACAGGGTGTTCTACCTGCCTCTTTTACCACAGCCCAAAATAGGACTGAAAGACATTATCCTATGACTGCTCTTCAAAGAGAACTATTTATTTATGTCATGTTAAATTAAGTACTACAGGACTTGACTTTCTTTTTTTAAAGCTACTTTCTTAAGGTCCAAATATGCAAGTCAAAGAAACGATTCATTTTAATGTATCAGCACTTATCTAACTTGCATGTTTTTAGAAGGTCTTTATCATACATTTTCCCTATGTTTTTACCTTGAATACACCAATCAAACTGTGTTCAAACCCTAAAGCAGAGATTTAATTATGCTTCTTTTAAAGTCACAACTGACTCAAATTTGCAGCATACTTTTTCTTACAGTGAATGTAAACTGATTGATGGAACTTCTTGCTAACTGCCCCTAGAGAGCTGCAATCAAATGGCGGGGGGAGAGAGAGAAGACCAAGAAATGAATTCAGAGGAAGACATGGCTTGTAGCAATAAGATGACAACCTGCCGCCTCGCTTGAGCCGCTCAGAACGGAAGTTCTCATAGTGAAGATCTTGGGTCACCTCCTGAAGATCTTGCATATGGGTGCTAGAGGAATGGAAAAAAATGAAAAGGTAAAACATCAGCTTGGGTAAGCAACTCTCGCATTCAGCACCACATTGGGTCAGTGTGTTCAGCATATGGATTCATGTAACATAACAATTTCTGAGCTGATTTATATTAAATCAGTGCTACCAAAGGCAGACAGCACCCCGGATTCTGAGGCAGCCCATACGTAAGTGAGCCATGTGACACAAAGCAGTGCTGGGCAGGGAAAGCCTGGAAAACCTTAACTGGAACAGGTTGCCCAAGGAGGCTGTGGATGCCCCATCCCTGCAGGCATTCAAGGCCAGGCTGGATGTGGCTCTGGGCAGCCTGGTCTGCTGGTTGATGACCCTGCACATAGCAGGGGGTTGGAACTGGATGAGCATTGTGGTCCTTTTCAACCCAGGCCATTCTGTGATGCTAACCAGCAGACTTTTGAAGTCTAATACTTCGCAAATATCTTTATATAGACAGATACCTTAGAAATAGATATCTTTCAACAAGCACAAGGTGAAAAGCAACCTACTTTACATTCTTGGGCACAGGTGTTCAACAGAAGACTTAGACACAAGGTTATTTTCACAGAATCATTAAGTAATCCATATTGAAAAGGCTCTGGGGAGGGTGTTGGGTCCAATCCCTACCCTGGCCAATTAGATCAAGCTTGCTCACGGTCTCCTCCAGACAAATTCCACCCCTTTAAGAATTCCATAATCTCCCCAAACCCCCATTCCAATGTCTGAGTATCTTCCTGACTTTTTTTTTTTTTTAGTTAAGCTATTATTTAATTGGAACTTTTAAACTTACATTAACATGGTCCTCAATTTGAGGAAGTCATTATGTTCTGGATTCTCCACTTCAACGACACCCCACGGGTACAGTCGACCTCGAACTTTTTTACCTTTGGCTTCAATGAGTTGATTGGATCCCACTACACAAAATGGAATGCTGGCCTGAAAACCCAAAATTCAAAAACTACTAACAATGAACTAGGACAAACAACACAAGAACAACTCTTGTTCTACTCAAGACTGCATATTATGGTAGTAAATTCATAGTGCTCTTAATTTGAAGCTGTAAAAAATCTTACAGGAAAAAAAATCACTATTATCACCATCTTTCCAATAGAGAAGCCTGAGCACACAGCCATAGCGACTCACTCAAGGTCTCAAAGGTCACTTATGTATTTTGATTAAATGCCACCTGAGCATTCTGAAAAGATACAGTATATTCATACCTTCAAAAGTCTGGTCTGCTCTTTAAAGTCTTCATCCTCATCAGATTCAGCATCAGGCAAGTGATAAATCTTGATGCCGTGCTCTTCAATTTCATCCAGAATCTGAGATTTTTATATAAGAAATTGAGATAATGTACACAAATGAGCACTTTTAAAGCATTGGGTAACCTGATAAGCTAGGCCCAAGTTCAAGAGCTTGTGTATATCTTACTAATTCAAATTACTTGCCAACTGTGTTTTTAAAGAACATTTCTTCATGACATTCAACGACTGCTTCCCACACTTTCAGACAAACAGTGGTACATTTCCTCCCTACTGCTTTATCTTAACATACCAAAACTTCCACTAGTTAAAAATTGTATTTGCAATTAAATCAGCTTCTATTACAAAAATTAGTACCTCTAGGAGAATTACCCAGTAGCACTGACTTTCGTATAGAAATAAGACCTGCAACTGAGCCTTACAGCATTTCGTATTGTAGCTAGAATTACATGCATTACTAGCCATGAAATCTAACTTTAAAACAAAGCTATGGAAACAATGCAAACAATTTGCCCTTCCAATTTATTCAGATTAACATTGACTGTAATTGACAAAAGCAAAGCACAGCCTTCCTTGCTTAGGGAATTCTACTATATTCAATGTTTACTTGAGAACAAAGTTATGTTTCCATAGATGAGAGATGCTTTGTCTCTACCTTGGAGCTGATCAAACAGGTGAGGGAGCAATTACCACTACCAGACATATTTAAATGTATTTTCCAAGTTTCAGAATTGACTCAATGTAGTTGTATGCATAGCCAATCTGCCATTTCACAGGCAACACTTTAAGGGCGAGTTCTCAGTTAAATAAACAATGTTAAGAACTTAAGATATAAAAATATGTATTAAATAAAGTTACAGATTGCATATGTGATTATATTTTCTTGCAGAGGACAACATAAGGTTGAAAGAGAATCATCTTGAGAGTGACCACACTGCTACAGCCAAAATACAACATTTCTCTGCAAGCTAGAAAAATACTTACCCTTTTCTTTAGTCTTTCTCGCTCCTTCAGTGAAAGCGTGTCAGCTTTTGCAATTACTGGCACAATGTTTACTTTGTTGTGTATTGCCTTCATAAATTCAACATCCAAAGGCTTAAGACTAAAAATAAGGGAAAAGTTTAATTTATTTTAACACAAACGATCAACATCAATCAGGTTGGTGGTAAGTTTTTATTATTAATGATGTATCTTGGGCTGCCTGGCCCTCTGATGTGGAGAAGCATGACTGGGGGCCACTGAAATTTTAACAAGAAGTTGTAACAGCTGAAAATTCCTAAGTCCATAGGGTCTGGCAGGACTCACCCCAGAGTACTGAGTGGATTCGTGGATGTTACATCAGGACTCCTCTCAACAGTTACCAAAGGTCTTGGGAATCTGTTAAGGTGTGTGCTGACTGGAAGCTGGTCGATGTTACACACCTCTACAAGAAGGGTACAAGAGGAGACCAAGGAAACTACAGACCTCTTAGTCTGACCTCAGTCTGGAAAAGTTATGGAGAAGATTACCCTGTACACTACTGAAAGGCATTTAAGAACTGTTATCAGGCAGTCAACGTGGGTTGACGAAGGGAAGGTCCCACCTTAGTAATTTGTTCTCCTATGATAAGGCTAGGTGATGAGCTGGCTGAATGGCCAAGCTCAAAGGGTCATAGTGAACGGGTACTGGCAGCCAAGGGAGTTCTCCAGGGCTCAGTTCTAGGGACTACTCCATTCAACACTTAATAATAATCTGGATACAGGAATTGAATCCAGAAGTTCACTTCTGAATTCAAGTTGCTGACCTTACTAAAGTGTGAGGTGCTGTTGGCTCTCCAAAGGGACAAGAGGCCTTGCAGAGCGATCCAGATACAGTGGAGCACTTGACAATCAGCAATTGCATGAAATGCAACAAAGGAAAATGCCAGGTTCTGCACCTGGGACGAAGCAATGCCAGAAGGTACAAGCCTGGGAGATGAGTGACTGGAGAATAACTAAGCAGAAAGGGATCTGATGGTGCTGGCTGACAGCAGACTCAGCATGAGCAGGCAGTGTGTCCAGATGGCCAAGAAAGAGAAGTGCACTTCAGGGTACATCAAACACAGCATATGCAGTCAGCATACATTCAGCATCAGCAACTTCACCTTGAATATTGCGTGCAGTTCTGGGCTTAGTGATGTAAAAAGGATGTTAATATAATAATCAGATACTAGTGACCAGAGGAGGACAACAGAGCTGACAAAAGGGCTGGACAGCATGTCCTGTGAGAGGCTGAGGACACACTGCCTCGCCTGAAATAAAGGAGGCGAAGAGGCAAGCTCACTGCTGTCTACAATTTACAGGAAGGGAAACTAAGGTGTCAATCTCATCATCCTGGTCACCAATGACAGGACATGTGGGAGCAGCACAAAGCTGCACCAGGGCACGCTCATATTAGGCATTAGGAAATATGTCTACTGTGGGGGTGGTGAAACACTGGAGGAGGCTTTCTAGAGAGGTGATTGATGCACCATGCCTGTTAGTGACCAAGAAGTATCTGGGTAATGCCCTCACTAATAAGCTTTAACTTTTGGTTAGCCCTAAGATGGTCAGGCAGTTGGACTTAATGATCCTTGTCAGTTCCTTCCAACTATTCTAATTCTCTGTGTAAGGAGAAAGCTTAGAAGCAACGCATTAATTTCAGCAGTTCTACTCCCTCCTACTTTAAGGAATGACAATTTGATTCTGAAGATTTACATCAGCAGGCACAAGAACAATTCGCTGCAGTAAAATCATTTCAAAAATGAAATGACAGAAACACTCACCCGTGACCAAATGGTGAAATGAAATAGAAGCAGCAATGAACACGGTTATCTATGATATGCCTTCTGTTCAAACCACTCTCATCGTGCAGGTAGCGCTCAAACTGCTCATCGATGTAGGAGATTATGGTCTTAAAACTGTAAAGCAAACGGAGACTTAAACTGTGCTCACTCCCAAATGGCCAGTAATTTAATATTACCTGTGAAAGATCACTAAAAAGACAACTTGCTGATAAACCAACCTATTGATGAACAAAATTTACTGGTGCTGCCAGACCATATCTTATGTGCATACCTGAGCATTCTAATTGAACTGCAAAATAACAAGCAATTGTTACTACTATGCATAATACATCATATGTATGTATGCATTGTACATATATATTAAGATAAAATATGCATACATTACACATAATAATACATTTCTTAACTTCTAAGCAAATTACTCTTGAGTTAGTATTCGCCTTGTGACTAAGCATTAATTACACATGCTGAAGATAATCTAAGTTTCTTATTCCAAATTGATTTAAAACATCAAATTGTTGATGCTGATGCAAGAGCAAAGTCAGTCAGCAGCTGCAACAGATGCAAAAATGCAGGAATCTCGCATCACTACTGCTCTGAGTTGCATCTCCCTGAACCACTTCACCTTACACACACATCTGTTTTGTTTGAGAGAACAGCTGTACTCCTACTGCATGCTTGCCAGTGCTCAATCCCATAGGCTAAGCAGACAGGAATACCACTTTATTACTGAATGTGAGTATAAATAAAACGTTTATCTTGCATGAGATGTTCTGATTCCCAATTAAGGTGGAGAACCAACATAAGCAAAGCAAAGATCCCAAATAAGTCTCTACTTGTGGGAGACCTGGAGCGATGGGGAGCAGAAAGTAAAGGCAGTACAGTGCTGTAGTGAGAATGGCTGAGATGGACATGCAAGTTCTTGACAGAAGGTGGGCAGCAGAGGTTATGGCTGAATGCCATTCATCTCATTATTTCTCAGTACTTATTAGAACACAAACTCTTTAGAAATGTCAGAACCGTAAGGTGATGAAAATGCACTAAAAAAAAAACAAAGCACAGAATCGTAGAATCCTCAGATGATGAATTTGGACATCTAAAGGCAGATTTTTATTTGCACCAAAAAGTAGATAAATTACTTTATCTTTCTTTAATTCACTGTGTCACAGAGGTTCCAATGCTTTCTGAATATTAAACAAATATTAAGTATACAATCTACTTCAAAACCCGCCCATCTCTCCAAACATCACACTTCAGTACTTAAGCTAACTCAACAGAAAAGGATGAGTTGGGCAGTTATTTTCACCACCACCCCTTCATACAAACAGAGTGGACACGTATTGATCTACATGTGATGACTGATATTCTGGGTACGTACCAATCTCTGCAGTTGATAGCATCCCCATATCCAGGTGTATCTACAACTGTCAGACGTAGTTTCACACCCCTCTCTTCTATTTCAACTGTCGAGGCTTCAATCTGCACAGTGCGTTCAATCTTCTCTAAAAGATAAGAAGTTTGGTGTTTCAGAATAGAATCTATAAGAGCAGGTCATTTTGAAATAAGATCAGAAGATTAAATGGCAGGTTAGAAAACTGAGTTTTTTTGTTCGTTTGTTTTTAAACTTTTCCTCAAGTCTCTGTAGAAACTGAGGGAAAAAGTGCCTGACTGAGAGAAAATAGAAGTACTCAGTAACTTGAAAAGCAACACTAAGTTAGACATAAGATTTTTTTCCTTAAGGTTGAAAGTGATAAGTGGTTTTCAGTCAGTGTGGAAAGTTGCTACAGCAAGTTGTTTAACAAGGAGCAAAGAGTGAAAAACAGCATCTTCCTCTGTTTTCTTATGATATTTTCTTTGGCTGGATCATTGCATGCCTAGTTTAGCAGATTCAAAGAGAGCTGAAAAGAAAGTGCACATTCACTAAATGAGCAAACGAATCAAATTGCAAGCCCAAGGAAACATTAAAAATGTGCATGTTCAAAATCACTATAGATTGAATACTGAAAAAAAGATTCTGACTGTTTTAGTTGATTATCTTAATGTGATGTGATGACACACTAAGCAAAAGGAGAGACTAACTGGTTGGTGCCAGTACAACCCTAAAGCAAATCCTAAGGGACTAAATCACAAGGGCCAGGTACTGAGGGAACCAGTCCTATCTGGTGGTTCAAGTGTCAGAAAATACATCAGAATGACTACAGCTAGAAACAATAACTTAGCTATTAATAAAATCCAAAGATTAAAAATTCACTTCCAAATCGTCAGAACAGAGCAACTAGAAGAGTGTGCTTACCAGCAGCTCCTGGGATTATCCGTTCTGGGTACAGGTCTGTCAAGAAGAGGCTGTTTATTAACGTAGATTTTCCCAGTCCGGATTCACCTGGGATTCAGCACACAGATAAACTCAATATATTTACATAACTAATCTCAACTGTAACCAGAAAGCAACATCTGATTATATTTGATTGAAAAAAAAATCTAAGTATTTCAGTTGTCATTTAAAGACCTGCAGCTTATAACTTTGTATTAGAAAAAACTCACACAAGAATGTTGAATAACAGCTGATCCACCTCAGCTTTATAATGCACTTCCTCAGAGGTTTCTGATGATTTCTAATCAGACCTGCTAGCCTAGTGGAGTCCTGATCAATTCAAAATTAGACATCGCTTCCCTCTTCATGTCTTCTGGTTTTAAGGCAAGCATTTCTGCTATCATTCCAGAATATAGAAGCTCACACACACTGAGAAGTAATAGAGGAAAAAACTGTGAGCAGTGTGATATGCCTGCTGAGTATGCACACAAAGCAATTCTTCACAGGTGAACTTGGGGATTACTGAAAGCATACCACAAAAAGGCTTTTCTCCTACAGCTACTGACAGAGGCACTGGAAGAGCTGAAAAGCCAACTGATCAGCTAAAGATGTGCACAACGTTAATTAAAAAAAGACCAGCAACGTAAATGGCTCAGTGCTTCGATTCACTGGACAAGTTATTTTTTTGAGATTGTCTTAAATGAAGTAAAAAATGGTAACAGCAATCTGACAAAGATTCTGAACAAAATAAAAGATAAGGAATTATTTTTAAGTAAAGATCTGAGCGAGAGCTGCTATTCTTGGATAGAACACCTCTCTCCAAATCAGATTTTACCAACGCAGCCTCTACAAGTGAAAGAGGCATCCAGACACAGCGATTTAACACTCACATGGCATCAGTTCAGCAAAACCAAGACAGCTTTGACTTCAACCAGCAACACTGCCTGCTTTCAGTCTGGGTAAACAGTACATCTAAAACAAATCAGTTTCCTTGTCTCAAAGATAAGCAGCAGCTTTTTCTGACTCTAAGTACTGATAGCTTAAAGTCCTGATCAGATGGTAAGAAACATGGCAAGTTAATGAAGAATTATAGCTCAGTACAGACATTATGATATAGGCCATGAGGAACACACTTAAATGCCATGCATATTTCAAGAGGAAAAAAATTAACATTCCAAACTACTGAAGTAATCAACAATTTAAAGCACAGTTTATCTTCACTCTCATCAGCTCCTCCCTCTGCTAGTGTATCTTACAGCATCACTCCAAGTTTCCATGGAAGTTACTTTTTTGCAAGTTCTCTTGCTGTAGCTCTCATTTACCCCTTTGAATAGTGGCAAGCAGTAACATCGCAGTCAGATGAGGCACAGGGGGCTAATTGCTATTACTCTGTTACCATGCCATTTCTCCACTGTTGTCTATTTCAGCAGAAATAACCATTTGGTCTGAGTAATTCTGTACAGCTTTCTACCAGGACTACTTTATGTAGCACTGTTTGCAATTCATCTCAGAGAGATGTGGATTTTTAAGCACCCTCCCTATTTCTTACACGTAGGACCAAAAAAGAGCAAATGCCAAAGAATCACAGCAGATCCCATGACTTGGAACATCTAAAGGCTGGCTTTACCCTTAGGTTTTGTAAGGGATCCATTGTGATATTATCCTAAGCAAATCCAATGAAGCAAAAATTAAATGACTCCTAACAATTATAAGGTACTTAGCACGCAGCATAACCTCATTTCCCCATGTCCCTGCTCTCTTCCTTCTCCCCCTCGCCCCAGGTAACAGGAACCAACCACCATCAAATTCTTAGAAGCCAAAACTAAGGGCCAGTGCAGACCAGCACCGTGCTGCTGAAGACAGAACTGGGACAAAAGCAAAACAAGGGCTGCCTTTTGGCAAAGCTAATGGCAGGTTAAAGGACAAATGCTCCCTGTAACTACTGGGATCCAAAACAATCAGCAACTCAAACTCTCACTTATCACGTCCTGTCCCATCTCTCCTTTGAAAGATCTACCCATGCAGATTCTTTTGAACTACAGAAGCAGAACAAATAGTTTAATACTATTTTCTTAATGAAAAGAAGCCAACAGGGCTTGTATTCATACATGAGAACAATTTTAAATTAGATTTTGAGCGGAAGGCTTGAACCCTGTGAGACAGAAGGAAGGAAGTAACACAAAAAGCACAAAACAGAGTTCTTTCACTTCAACCACAAAATGATTACCATACATGGCTTGTGATACCGAAAACAACAGATGCACGAATTAATAAAAGTACAAAAAAGTTAAATGTTGCAGTGCAAAGCTTTCTGACACGAGTTAAAGCCTTACAATAGCAGAAGCAACATTCACTTTAATTCTAAATTCTACATCAGTGAGAACTCATTGTGAAGAATACTACACCATGTTTGCTTACCAACCACCATAAGAGTGAATTCAAATCCCTTTTTCACAGACTTCCGATGGACCTGGTTGGGAAGGTTTGCAAATCCAACATAACCAGGGGTTTCTGGATTGGTAAACTGAGCAGGCTGTTGCTGAAATTGAATAAGACAGCAATAAGCAACCATACAAGACATACTTGTCTAGGCAACTGTCTTCCGTAGCAATTTCAAATACGATAAACTAGAACCAGAAGAAAGCATAGAAAAATCAGAAATGTCATAAGTCATTTGGCTTCCCAAAGCTCTGCCTCCTGCCCTCCTCTGGATGCAGAAAAGAAAGTTATTTCCATTAGAATGCCCCATCATTTAAGACCCGAAATAACAAGCTGAAGGTGCATCTTCAGAGGGATCCCCTATGCAAGCTTGCCCATTATTCAACAATGAAGTATAGAAAACCTAGGATTTAAGAAGAGTTCCCTTTACTTTTCTTTACTCCCATCCAAGACCACATAAAATAAGAGAAAAAAGCCTCAAACGTTTGCTTACTGAAGCATACAATACATTTACGGCCACACACTTCTTCAGCAGTCACCTCACACTAACTTAAAATAAAAAAGCTTTCTGTAACACAACGGAAAGTGCAGCAATGGCAGCATTGTAGCAAAGTCTCAGGCTGCAGCAAGTAAGAATATGCTCAAGTGTGGCAGCTGTAAACACGGAAACAAAGGAAGAAGCTGCTTACCCTCAGAAGGCCTCAGGCACACAGGGATCTCCAGTGAGAGACCCTCACCTCCACTGCCAACCCCTAAGTGAGGTCTGGGAAGGGCTGGATCCTGTTCCACCCTTCCAGTCCCTCAGGTACACTGCATGCACCTGAGCTCCCCTGGGTTGGCCCTGCCTGCCACCAGGTGCTCAGTCACTGCTTCAGGCCATGACTTAGCATTTCTGCTACACTTGTGCGTGAGGCTTATGCGCTTAAACAAGGAGAGTGACCATTACTCGTGTGGTTTTTAGCACAGCCAGCCAAAAACAGTACTTGTGAAATGACAGTCACCTGCTGGAAACTTCATCAGAGGTCTTTAAGAGATTTTTAAGAGGAAAAAACAACACAGAAGTGCTTCAAATGCTCTCTACTACAAATACTGCAGGTAAATGTTCAGACCTGTTATTTTCCCTCTTCAAATACATTACACAAGTAGCTTTTATTCATTTCACTCTGATAACCTCACGTTTTCACCCATTACACCAAATGGAAGAGACAAATAATTAAATGAAAAGTATTGGCATGCTGGGATTCAAGTTGCCACATTTTTATGAAGGCTTTTGCTGAGTAGGTCAGTTGACTGACTAAACAAATGAAGATGTGAACAATAAATGAAACACAACAACATCCTTTCCTTAAATTATTCCTGCTCAAAACATAGCAGCTGAATGGGAGTTTCAGTGAAAGCATAAGATGGAGCTTCTTATGTGCAACTCCATCCTGCTGGGAGCATCAGTTAACTGCAGAGGTTTATCCTACATGAAGCTGTTCTAACATCTATGTTACATAACTCAGTCATTCGCTGTCATCTTCTAAATGTGAATTCTCTCACACTTGTGAGCTGTAAGTTTAGCACACAGCCTCACCAAATACGAGGTAAGAGACAAACATTCCGTGTGAAGATAAAACTTATAAAACAAAACATGCATTTTAGAATGTTCCATTTTAGGGCAGAAATGTTATTCTTACCTTGGACATTTTTATGGAAGCTCAGGAGCAAATCTGAAAACACAAAAAAAACGTTTCCCAGGTTATTAAAAATTGCATGAGAAAAATACCAATAAAAATAAAAAACCCCAACAAATCACTACCCACTCTTAATGCTAACTTAGAAAAGGAGTGCCTCTGATTGAACATGCACATTTTGAAACAGTACGAGTTGCTTTTCATAGAGGACCGGTAGCTGAATCTCCAGCATTAACAAGGAGACAATTCCCAGCAACCAGTAAGCATTTTATTCCTATTAACATCAGCGTGCAGTGAACTCAAGCAACACAAACACGGAACTCTGAAGGCACCAGATATATGACAAACCATATTGCAGCCTATAAAAGAGAAGTTCATATCCGTTCCAGAAACTAACCAAACCCAAACACGCTGCTAAGAGGCATCTATTCAGAGGAAATGGTTTTTTTCAAAGCTCAATAAACCAACCCATGCAGTCTTTTCTTTTTAAGCCTCCTCCCCCTCAGTACTTCCTTTCATGTTTGAGCGCTTTGCAAAGAGTTGAGGCTTCAAAAGGAAACATTTTCTCTCCTCTTTGGTCAGGATACTCAAAAACTCAGCCATCCATTTTAACTGATGTTGCCAAGATTGTCACACGCAGCT
Source organism: Meleagris gallopavo (assembly GCF_905368555.1). NCBI lineage: Eukaryota > Metazoa > Chordata > Aves > Galliformes > Phasianidae > Meleagris > Meleagris gallopavo. The sequence goes on along the minus strand of NC_139414.1, from coordinate 4,357,478 downwards.
GTTTCATTCTGAGGTGGGAAAAGAAAAATCTGACACCTCTATAAATCTGTAAACAGACAAAGGCTTGCCAACACCGCAGGGCTTCTATCAGGCTTACTTGCGTGATTTCAAGAAATCATATAACTTACTTTGACAGTGTAAGAAAGTCAGCATGAGTTGATGCATGTTTTGAGTCCCCTTTCCAGTTCCTCCTCTGGCCTAGGAGGTATCTGTTCCCACTCACAACAGCCACAGATCAGAGCTGTCCCTCTCTAGCTGACTTTCATTTTGGCAGTAGGAAATTACTGCCACCTGGCTCTTTCCATATTCCATGCATGCTTGCTCTTCCCACCCTTCCAGAGCAGGGAATCATTGCTGATTATAGCCACAAAGTTGCTATCTTTCTCCTATTGAAGTATTGAACTGCTCAAAGTGAGCTCCTTTTCCTTCCTGTACCACAAAAAAAAAAAAAAAAAAAAAAAGCTAATTGGATGCTTAAAAGCGATGTCTGAGAGCTAAAAAGTTGTAAAGAGTTGCATCTTAATAAGCCTAAGGGCTGTTGCGCTCAGTTCTATGGACACAGCAGCTTAGTGAAGCAAATACCACAGCTGTCAGAAATCATCACCAGTTTGTTAACTGTGTTCTGCTGGGCACAGAAAGGCTGGGCTCCTGCCCATCTGACCCTGGCCTTGCTCGGACTACAAGACGCTTTTCTGACGGGAGAGCCAACTAAAAGTGCCACGCATCGAAGCCATTTGCCGTTGTTTCCCACGGAGCTGAACTCACACAGATCTGTTGTCCTGATTACGTACGCAGAATAAAAACCAGGCAACTCGCTTCTGCGGTGAAAATTCATCCTAAAATAAATCTGCAGTGTTTCCACCAGTAAGCTGATGTGCGAGCAATGAAGCGTTCGGCTGCTGGAGATGCTCCTCGGGAGGCTCTTCCCATCTCGGGAGACAGCTCCGATAAGAAACGTTCCCTCCCAGAGCGTTTCCTGCCGGCTGATGTCATCCAGCCCCGCTCACCATCAGGAATTCTCAACGCCAAGCAGAACCGGATCGTGCCGGAGCATCCTCCCGGCGCCTCGCCTTTCCACCCGGCCATTTCTCTCAGGGAACTTTCCCACAGCCAGCAGGATATGAGGGAGAGCTATCTGTGCAGACTGAAGCGCGGCTACCCCGCGCTTTGAGCACAGATCTCCCAGGCTCGCTCCTGCAGGGCAGCTCCCACACAGACACACGGACACAGCCCGGCTGGATGCAGCTGGCAACGAGCAGCCCGGCGCGTTCCGCGCCCTCCGGCCGTGCAGCCCAGCCCGGCGCCCCGCGGAGCGGCTGCGTTCTCTGCTCCTTATCGCCTCAGCTCTTCCCATTTCCACACAGGAAACCGCATCCCCGACCCCCCTCCTCCATCTCACGACGGGGACTTCACGCTTACAGACGACCGTGCGTGCTAAAGGGCTTCGAACAAGGCGGATGCGGGCAGGATGCCGCCAGCCCCACAACCCCGGCGCCAGGGCCGCCCGGAGCCCTCAGTACTCATCCCCCAACATCACCCAGAAACCCAAAGGGCCGCCCTCGTCCCCGTCTCCAGTTGAGGGGAGGCTGCGGACCATCCCTCGCTGCAGGGAGGAGTTCCCGCCGCCCGGCTCCCCTCGGCGCCTCACCTGCACACCCCACCAATGGCCCAGCCGTCGCTCCCGCGCTCACGCACCCGGAGGAAGGAGGGGGGAGGGGCGGCAACACCCGCCCTCGGTCGGGCCACGCCCCCTTCGCTCAGGCCACGCCCATCGTCCGCAGACTCCACCCCCTCACTCACAGGCCCTACCCACGGGGAGGTGCCACGCTTAAGGCCAGCGCGCATGCGCCCGCTCGGTTCCCTTAGCAACCCGGCGGGCAAGGGTACGTGGGGGAGGGACTGGCGTTGTGCGGGTAGGTCACGCGAGTCCCTCTTCTTCCCCAAGATGGCGGCCGGCCTTTCGGCCTCGTACCCAGCATAGGCTTCGCTGTGGGCCTACTAGAGGTAAAGCCGTCGCCGGTTCCCGATGGTATCGGCCGAGTGGGAGGGAAGTGGGGATGTGGGGGTGCCGCGGCTGAGCGGGGAGAGGCGGCGGGGCCCAGCTCTGTAGCCGGGCGGCCTCTACGCCTCCGACAAGATGGCGGCAGCAGAGAGACGGGCGCCGAGGGGGGAATGTCTAGCCGGCGCCCCGCTCCGCTCTATGGTCTCGGCCTCTCCTATTGGCGGGGGGTGCGCCACGTGCCGTTGGCCGCCCCCCGCGAACCATCGAGACGGGGCTGCACCGAGAGGCCGCCCCCTCCCTGTTAGCGGCCACCCCCGCCGCGCTCCGGTGGGGCGGACAAAAGCATGAGTCATGGCCGCTTCTCTCCGTGCTGCGGCCGTCCTCGGGGCCCAGGTGCTCGCTGGCGGTTTTCAGCGTGCGGCACACGGGTGTGGTCGCTTCCCCAGCGCCGTGTGGGGCTCCTTCCCGTCCGGCACCTCGCCTCGCTGTGCCTTTAGGAGTCCTAAAGGACCCTTGCACCGTGGTGCGGTCAAAGCATGAGGCTGTATTGCAGACGTCAGGTTTGTGCCTCACGGAGCCAAGCCCCGTAATGTGCTGGAGGATAAGCCTGAGCTGCTCTGCCTTCCCATAGGAAGGCTTTATGGCAGGCTGATATGGAGCAGGGAGGGCTAAGTGCAGTGAGTTCATGGTCCTTGGACCCACTTGGCCAGCACTAAGATGGTTCATCTCGTGGTAACGGCTCGTCCCACGTGGCCTTCCCCAGCAGCAGGAGGAGGCAGTGTGTTGTGTTGGTAGTGGCATCTCATTGCTCAGGGCTGGAGGAATGAGTAATTCCCTGAATTTACAGCTATCTGAGTGCTGCAAAGATTGTGTCAGTTTAAAAACAAAGTCACAATTCACAGGCAATATAATTGATTTTTTTTTTTCCAATCCACGGTGAAAACTTGTGTTCCAGGCATGGCTTCATAGGTGAACTGAATATTTCTCCCACTAGTACAAGCAGATACATAGATTAGAATCATTAAGTTTGGAAAAGACCAAGTGTAACTGTCAGCCCATTACTACCATGCTTGCTAAATCATTCCCTTGGATCTCTGCATTAGAAAAAGAGCAGGAAAGGAAACAGTCTATAGCTGTCAAAGCCTTGCATCTCCAGTTCTTTGTTCAGATTGAAGTTGTTAGAGGCAACAGTCTTCCTGTTTGTAATGGATTGTCATGCAGTGTGGCCCATACTATGGGCAGGGCCACCCGCTTACTCAAGCTACAAAAAAGCCTTTTCTTTCCAAAACAACTCAGAGCGGTATAGTTTTTCTCAGAGCCAAATTACACGTACAGGAACAGCTCTTGGTAGACACGGAGGTAACAATATCTGGAGGCCTGTAAAGGTAGAGCTGGTAGGGGCCTTGTCCCTGTCTTGTCTGAGCTTTGCTGCCACAGAAATGTGCAGTAATCCTAGTCATTCTCAGAAGGCACTTTACTGAACATTTTCTAAGAAGTGATTAAGGAACATTTCTCCGTGTTTGTTTTGCATAAATGATTGCAGTGTTTGGCACCTGACAGACACGTCTTCCTCATTTGTTGCAAGTCAAGTGATTTCTCTCTGCCTTCTTCCCCAGCTCCAGTTCTGCCTCAAGTGGTGAAAATACAATGATGCTGCTACTTGTATGTCAAAGGTTGCATTCTCCTTTTTTTGCATTGGTCTTCTCTACAACGGGCTGTTGGAGGAGGTGGTGAGGGGAAAGTGACCTCCTCTCGATTTGGTATTTGAATGAATTTATGTAGGATAATGGTAATTAGCAGCTTATTTTTGGTGGGACAAGGGCAGTTCTTTGACAGACAGCTGGTCTCTTTTACAGCGTGGTCTGACAGGAGAGAGCTGTAACCGTTGGCTTCATGGCTGTTGTTGTGTGGGAGCTGTCTCAAGGCTTTTACAAGATAAATTGTGATGCTGTACCTGTGATAGCATTCCAGCTGATACTGCCTTTCCCAAAATGAACTCTTCTGAACCCAGAAGCATGTCAAACTGGTACAGATGCAATCAGAAAGAGGAGTTATCTATTAGTCTCATAGCAGGAGCAGGCAAGTGAGGTAATCTGGCAAGGCACCATCAGGGGAAAAGCCTTTGAGCACCTTATGGACGCTGCACAAGAACAGACCACTCTCTGGAGCATTGCCCTTACGGAAATGCTGTTACAGTGTTGGTGAAGACATGCACCACCAGAGAAGTTGCAACAGGGGTTTTAAAGTGGGCTGAGAAAGGCTTGTTCACCCAGGATGTAACAAGTCTGACTTGTCCAAGAGCGAGTTACCCAGAAGCCAAGAGCCTGTAAAACTTTTGCAATGGGCATATGCAACAACAAAGGAGGTGTTAAAGGTATGAAAATACCAAAACAGATAAGAAGATAAGAAAGAAAAACCCAGCTGCAGCATTAGGTCCTCTTTTTAATTACCCTCACTGAAAGAAGAGAGGGTTGGATGGTTTTGTGCAGCCTGGTGGTGTTAGTTGGTGGCTTCTTGTTTTGCTGGTGAGGTTTTAATCTAGAAGCTATTCCAGCAGAACCTGTGCTACTGTGATATTTTTTGTGGGCAGCGAGAGTCCAGGTGGAAGGCAGTGCCCATTGGGTGGGATTGCGGAGGAGCTGGGGAGGCACCCTGGAGCCACTTTCCTGACCTTGAGACTCACACTAGGCTGTAGTTAAGGCAACGGTGTAATGTTCCAGGTTCAGGTTTTGCTTCAAGAGCCCTTTTCATTTTAGAAATTCTTACTTGAAGAAGAGTAACTTTGGGTTACAGGCTTGTCCTGGGCTGGTCTTAAACTTGATGGAATTCAGCTTGTGGCTTTATTTAGCTGTCTTTTTAGCTTTAAAAGGACTGTTTACATCCTAAAATTCTGCTGTTAAAATCTCATGAGTTACACTGCCATCTTAAAAGGAAAAATCCTGCATGCTTCATAATTTTAATGACCTTTTCCCACTGTCAGCCCCCAGTCTTCTTTCCGTGAGCTAACATTGCCTCAAAGCTCTCATGGTGTGACTTCAGTGGAAGAGAATCTCACATTATAAAGGGAGGCAGGTTGAAGAGAGATGTATCAATAAATAAGGAGAAGTTCTGGCCAAAGCAGGGGAAAAAAGCTGCTTTATTTAGAAAATTTTGTCTGTATAGAAGACTCCAGCTTGCTGGAAGATTTGTGTGTTTAAGATTTTAATTGTAACATGGAGAAGGAGCAATAAATGTTCTGGGTTTATTTTGTCTCATAAGAAACTTAGGTATGTTAAAGCTGAAGGATTTTTTTCCCTCAGTTTAGGTGATCTTTGGTGCTTCAGTCCATGCAGACTGGTACTGACCCAGCAGCCTCCAGAAACAGGAATGTTCTTTCTAAAACTGTGGTAATACACACATCCTTTTCATTTAACCTGCTGGTGGGTGACTCTCCTCTCTTCTCACTCATGATTTGAGTTGGCTGATTCTTAACGAGTATTTTGCAAAGAATACATTATGTAGATATATTTATATAGGCATACTCAATGGATTTATCAGCATGTAAGTAACTTTGATACATTTATGGCTCTCAGTGCTGATTTCTTCACTTCAGCTGACTAAAAACGTCTGGTTTAGTCTTTGTGTACCAAATCTGCTTTATGTTTTGGAAGAGGTTAGGCAAGTAGCTTTGCACAGGAGGCAGGGGCTGTGCACTTAGGTATGCCTTCGTCTGTGAGAAAACCAGCTGGATTTCTTCCTACTGCTTGAAGTCATGTGAAGTGGTAGTGATGTTTAGATGAAGGGAGGCAGAGGGAAGAGGAATGTGTCATCAGACCTGTTGCTGGGGACCGGCTGTGGCCCTGCGAGTGGTAGGGGCTGGGCTGAGGAGCCACATCCAGCTATGGCACGAGAGAGTGCTTGTGCAGCAGCTGGCAGGAGAAACTGGGAGAAACCCGAGAGGAGATAAACCACAAAGGAGAACGGTTGGAGGAAATAGTAATGAGTTTAACTTCAGTGGAAAAATGGCACTGGAAGGAGGGAAGGGATTGGTTCATTGGCTGCAAGATACCAAGAAATGATGATTCACAGGAAAAGTTTTGCCTTTGAGCAGATCGAATAGCACAGTAATATTCGTGCACCCTCCCTTGGAGGCTGTTTAATTTAATTGTAAAGTAAAACGGGTTTATTTGTTGACGCAAAATGGAAGTAGCACCAGATTCCCTACACTCAGCAGCACGGTGTCTGGAACTGTTTTCTGTAAATGGCTTCACTGTCTTTTCTGAAGACTTTGCACCCATGGAAAAGATCCGTTTGGGAATGGAACTGATGTTAATGGGGGGGGAAGAGATGGTAAGTAACCAAACAGAGCTCCTTGAGTGTTTTACGTATGTACATCTGTCATAAATCTGGGTGATTCTGGTAACAAAGCATCCATGCCTATAATTCATATGTACAGCATGCAGTTTTGTCTGCACAAGAAATATGATTGAAATTTCTTGGAAATAAGTGCTGATAGTATAGCAGTTGGTACTGGTAGGCTGTAGCTATGTACTTAATGATCCAACATCCCAGCAACTAGCTGGATAGTGAAGGCTTGGAACCTGGCAGCGTTATGGCCATTGCTGTTCAGCCTGGAGGTGGCAAGACCTCTTGTGTTCAGCAGACAATCAATTGCTTGTTTGTGATCTGCCAGAGCCCACAGAAGAGTCGTCTGACCCATGCACAGACCAGGTGATAAGGCTACCTATCAGGACTCGGGTTTTAAAGGAAGGCCACTGGTATCCTTATCTTGTACATATGAAGCAGATGTGTCTAGCTTCAGTACAGCCAACCTCTGGCATATTTTTCATCAGGGACTGGATGAAAACCATGCATCATTCAGATGTCAGGCTTCATTTAGGCCATTGGTCTGTTGCAGGGGCATCCCTCCTCTGTCCCTTACCCTATATCAGCTGGGTATAGCTGATTTGGTTGGCTGCTTTTTCAAATATTTTGTGGTGGTTTGTCTGAAAAATCCTCAAAAGCCTCTTTCAGAGGAGCATGTAACACCTCAATCCGCTCTGCTTTATGTCACTATGTGCTGGTTCTCTTCCCTGTTGCTGCTGGGACTGGAATTCTGTCTGTCCCTGCATTTCTGGTTCTGTGAATAGGGCAGGACAGGATGTTTGCCAAAGGTGGGTAACAAACACAGCCTAGGCCGAGCCATGGGATGGGAGCAGGTACATAGGATGGATACACAGGCCGGAGCAGAAAAAAGGAAGGGAATAGGGGACAGCACTGCAAGGAAGATGCCCCTCTGGAACGCACAGGGAAAGCCAGAAAAAAGCCCCAGTGAGAGAGTAGGGGTACTGGAATGACCCAGCTGCAGCCCTGCTGGGCAGTGGGCTCTGTGTGTCCCCACCAGGTGCTGGGTGCTTGTCCTTCCCTGCCCTCCCTCAGTGCCAGCCGGGCCCCAGCTGTTTCCATTGCACAGCAGAAAGCAAATTTGTTGTTATCTCCATTCAGGTGATAAGAGAAACGAAAAGCTGTGTCGGAGCAGTTGCAAGGAGAGCCGAGGAGAACAAGTCGGAGAGCAGGCAGGGGGAGAGGAGGCATGGGGTGTGTTATGGTTGGCACGTTGTATGTGCTTGTGTTCTCAAAATGAATACCTTAGTGCTTCCTGCAGCACTGGTGCCTGGTGTGATGGGGACCCTTGAGATCTCTGGAGATCAGTTAGTTTGTAAATAGGTGACTGCTGCTTAAAAGGGGAGCTCGTTAAGTAGCACTGTGGAAACTTTTATAATGTTCCATACCTGCTCTTATAAATAGCTTCACGAAATGAAAATGTTGAATGGATAGCACTGTTTGTGGCAGAGTTGTGGTTAAAAAACGGGAGCAAACAAGCAGTTAGAGAGGTTTGGAAGTTCTTGGAAATCGAAGACGTTTTAAACCCTCTATTTTATTTGCAGACTTGCAGTGCTTTGCTCATCCAAGAGATGCAATAGCAACGTGCGGGTGGAGGGCCTGACAGCATGAAGTATTAAAGCAAAAAAGATTGTACCTAAAGCAGCACGCACATCCTTCCAGTTCCAGCCCAAGCCCAAAGAAGAATAGGGTGCGTTATCAAAAGACATATTAAGTGTAAAATAATGTTTGCAACAATTAGTGGAACAGGCTTTACTCAGAGCTGCTGCTGTCTCTTCTTTCATGGCAGGCTTAGGGCGGCCCTGCAGATTTGGAAGGGAAGACTGTCTGGTTTTTTCACTGTCAGTTTAGATCACCATGATGTAATTCTCTCTAACACACCAAGAGCCTTTTGCTTGGCCTAGTAGAGATTAGGAATTAGTGCTTGCCTGTGGATATGTTGAGCCCCTGTTGCGTGTGCTATGAATAGGACAAAGGGAAGTTGTGCTTAAATAGCCGGGGTCCTATGGTGGCCTTTGGAAGTGGTGGTTAGAGTCAGGTATTTACTTTATTGCCTTTTCATAGCAATTGCTGCCAAGCCGGAGATTTCTTTTTTGGTAATTCTGAATTATTCCTCCTCCTGCAAACAAATAACTGGCTTCTCTGCAAGTTTGTTTGATTTTTATGAGCTCTTTGAGGTTTTTGCTTGTCACAATGATGCTAGCTTTTATGGGTTGCGTTTTCAGACTATTTATTGTAACCCGAGGACAGAAGGAAAGAAACATCTACCAAGTAGGAGTGTCTTGTGGAGTTATGTGATGTGGGGAGCAGAGCATACCAGAACACATAGAAAGTTTATAAAAATGGAGCTTCAGCATTCCCTTTAGTCTTCGTTATCCAATAAACATTGGTAACTGAAGAATCTTCAGAATCCTTCAAGGGGCCACGAATCTTGCTTAGCTTTTTCTGTGTGATATCAGGAATCAAAGGAGCTGAGCAAGAGATAAAAATAAATAAAATTATGTCTTTAGTTTGTTGTTTTTCTGACTGTTTTGTTCCATTTGCTTTGTCTCCTTACCTAATTAAGTGAAAAGAAGTGGCTGTTGTCTTTAGAAGCTGCTTTAAGTGGCTCCTCACGTTCTGGCCTGCAAAAGAGCAGCCAAACGTACCTGTAGGAGTGCGTGGGAGAGCACAGCAGCACATTTAAGCTGAGGGGCTTTGAATGATCTGTGGCAGGTAATGCAAAAAAAGAGCAAGCTCGGGCCTTGCAAGTCCCTTGCCCTTCCATGCTACGTGATATGAGAGCTGCTGGCAATATTTCTTGGGGGAGGGGGCTGGGGGAGAAGTTGCCACGTGTTCGCTTTGTATTGTGATTGCCAAGGGAAAGGGAGCAGGGACACTGAAAAGGTAAACAAAAGAGCTCCAGCCCAGTGGCCAAAGCAGAGTAAAGTAAAAGTTTCCTTTTGAAGAATAGGAAGGAAATAGTGCCTGCTTTGTTCTGCAGGATCTCTGCAATCCCCACGTCTTGGCTAAGCATGATATTTAACCGCAAGTGTCCAAACAGGCTTTGGGAGGTGGCTCCGGGTAATTATTGGCGGAAGATTTTATTTATTTTTTTTTTTAGTGCAGGCAGAACAGATAGTGCTGCAGCACTGCTCCAAAGGCACCTGTGTAAGACGAGCACACAGTGTGGTAATTATTTAAATGAAAAAGCACATTCAGATCAGCCTAACTGCCAAAATTGGGATGAAAGGTTGTCAGAAAACAAGAAACCTCCTTCACTACTGGCAGAGTCAGGCTCACCCAGGAGCTTGGTGCAGCTTTGGAGGTTCCAGGAGGTGACGGAACAAACCCATGAGCACCCAGTGTGACCAGCAGGGCCCCTCTGCCCCAGGGTCGGCTGCCTGCGTTTCTATGCCATCTCTTCTACTGTGCTGTGCATCAGGGAAGTCATTCTCTGGTTCTCTTCCCATTCTTGAGGCAAGTTTTGTTACTGCAAAGCAGCACAGGCTGTATTCCATTTCGCTTTGTCTCTGGTGTCATGGGTCTCCCAGGCAGAAGACCTGAACTCTGGCTCTACTTCAAACTTTTCAGTTCTTCACTTTGCCTGCAGTCATCTCTGAAGTGCGGGTAGGAAGCTCACTTGACTGGTGCAGGTGTTATTTCTTTGTGAAATTACCAGACTTCTCTCCCAGAGCAAGTGGGAGGACTGCCCCTGACCTTTGCTTTGTGGTTGGATCGATTTTATTCAGCTGTCCATTGACTTTCTTCCTCATCTCTGAAATAGCATTTGCTTTGCGATAGCACCTGGCATCCAAACAACCTGCCATGGAATACCAAGTCCACAGAGCAGATCAGACTGTGCACGCAGCCAGGGCAGCCGAGAGAATCCCACCAGTCAGTGCAGTAAATTGGCAGCAGGACCAGGAGTGGGGCTCGGTCTCTGGACTGGTCAATGATAACCACTGGGTCTGGTGCCCTCGCAGTACTCCAGTGCCTGCTTTGCCCTGAACTTGTCTTTTTCTCTCCCTGCATTCACAGAGCTTAAAGCTACTTGTTCATGTTAGAACTCCATTGCCACCAGTGGGTTGCTCCTGTTCTTATGCACTTTGCTTGCTCTCTCTGTGTAGAGCGCCCTGTGGCAGCCTCAGAAGGGCAGTGTATATGTTGTTTGCTAGCTGAGGATTGCATAACTTTGTTGTCAGAGCGCCCAGGAAATAAATTCGTCTTTTGAACGAGCTTTTTGGCATGAGAGATCTGCAGAGGTTAATCACCTTGCTCCAGTATCTGCTCAGCTCTTCTGCTTGTGCAAGAGGAGAGCTGCCCTCTATAAACAGCACACTTACCAGGAGAAAGGCAAATGGTGCTGTGCTCCCGTGGGACCTCGTATTTATAGCACTGGGTTACCAGAGACACAACACCTGGCTGCATGCCTTCCTGCCACCTCCCTCCCCAGTCGCAGCACCGCTGATTGCAGCTGGGCTTAGCAGTGGGCTCACATGGGCTGCAGTTTCCCCATTGGATGTTCACAGCCTTCTGAAGGTGGTGAGATTGCACCAGGCGCAGCTGAGGGCAGAATTGTTTGGGCTGGTCGTGGTGTATGAGTGAGGAGAAGAGGAGGTGGGCTCGGGTGCCTCTAGAAGTTGCAGTAAGAAAAGAGAATCTGGTCTGAAAGCCACTGGGATGCGTGCAGCACGGTCTCACCCAATGCAGGCAGTTTTTAGGATGTTGTTTTATGTATGCTCTTTGTAGAGGTGTGAGAAACGCAGAAGGGTCTCCATAATTTGATACTTAACTTCAACGTAATAAAGGTTTTCCAAAGTGTGCTATGGGAGATGGCAAGGCAGGCCGTAGTGATGGCTTCAGAGCAGCATCTCCCGCTCTTTGGATGGGAACCCAAACGTGCTCTGGCACACGAGCGCCCCGTGTCCTAAATCCTCTCTTACTGTGCTTTTTAACGAAGCAAAGGACTTCTTCATCCCACTTCTGCCGCGCTGCCGCCGGGGGACGTGGGTGTTTCGGGGCGGTCCTTCGGCGTGCGCAGAGAGGGGTGAGGACCCAGAGCACAACCGGGCGCTGATGTGTACGGCTTTAGCGACGTGGGGCCGCACTGAAACAGGAAATCGAGTCGCGGCACAGGGGGAGCGCGCTCGGGTTGCTTTCCAGAGAAGTTTCTGGCGAGGAAAGTAGGGCTCTCCTCTCGACACAGCGTACAAGAAGCGGCCGGGAGAAATCCCCGACAAGCTGCGGCCCGGCCCGGCGTTGTGCTGGCCGCGCGCTGCCGCTGCCCCGCTCCGCTCGGCGGCCCCGCCGCGAAGGGGCACGTCCCGCTGACGTGCGGCGCGGGGATTGGCAGCGGCCCGCCCTATATAGGGCCGCCGGAGGGCTCGCGCCGCTCTCCCAGGAGCGCTCCCGGTTCTCCAGCAAGGCGGGCGAGCGGCCGCGGGCCGGAGTGAGTCGCGGCGCTGCGGGAGGGCGCGGGGAGCGGAGCGGGGTCGGGGGGGGTCGCGTCCTCCCGGGGGAAGCTCCGGCGGCCGGCGCGATGAGCGGGGGGCGGGAAGGGGGGGGCGGCGCGGGGAGGGGGGCGAGGAACGCGCGGTGGGCGCCGGGGAGGAGCGGAGCGGGGCGCTCGGGTCCCTCGGAGCGGCGCTCGGAGCGGTGCGGACCCCGCGCCGGGTGACAGCGGCCCGGCCCGCCGCCGCCCCGCCCCCGGTGCCGGCAGTGCTGAGGTGGCGCTGGCGGCGCCGCCCGGCCTGGGCCCGCCGCCTCCCCGCCGCGCCCGGCCCGAGGCTCCGCGGGGCCCCGCGGGCCGGAGAGGAAGGGGCACGGCCGGGAAGGGGCGACCGCGCGTCCTCCCTCCGGGCGCCCGAACGGAGCGCGGGCGGCCGGGCGCAAAGTGAGCGCTGTGCGAGCACGGGAAACCGGGGTAGGGGAGGGGGCGGCGAGCGGGTTAGGAGGGGAGAAAACGCGCACAGAGCTCGGATTGAAGGCTGGCCGCGTCCGGCAGGCGCCGGTCACGTTGCGCGCTGCCGCAGGAAGCGGTGCGAGGGCTCCATCCTGCCACGCAGCAGCTGGCCGCCGGGAGCGAGCCAAGGCTGGGCGGCCCGGCATACCTGGGGCAGGCAGGAAGCGCGTAACGCCGAGCTGCCGTCGGCTCGGACCGACCGGCAGTGCGTGGACCCGGGCGGAGGACGGCAGCCGGGTTGGTTGCCCGAAGCTTTAGCCGCGTCTGCTTGTGGGTACCGTAACTCAGAATGCAAATATTTCAGTAAAATATTGCCCGGCTGCCTGTTTCTGGCCACTAGCGTCGGTTGTGTTGGCAGTGCAGCGCAAGACTTTGCTTTTGTTTCCCTTTATACAAACATTTCCGTACAGTTAGGGCTGGCCCTCTCTAGGAGCTATTCTCGGGATGATTTGTTCTCCTATTTAAGCGTGCTCCGAACTTGTGAAGCTTGCTGTGGCCATGCTGCAGGCAGCCATAAGGCTGGCGGTTCGGAACCTGGTGACCCAGCTGATCGTGTGCCGGCCTGACGTGGCTGTAAGCTTAGTTTCAAAGCCTGCAGTGGGATGGTGAGGAGGTGTGGGCTTCAGGCGCAGCGCCGCTGCTAACGTTATGTTTAAAATACCATTCTGATGGCCACCTCCAATTTTGGCCAGAGATGAATCCCTGAGGCCTACAGCATACCAGATGTTTGGGGTTACTGGAGATGGAAAACATTTGTTCTTAGCTTGCCGTATGGGTGACAAAGCAGAAATCCACACGGGTAAGTGCTGCCCTTAGATTTCTCTTCGAATATCTAACTCTGCTCTGAGGTGTTGCCTGCAAGATCTCCACAGCTGGTGTGGACACACTGAAACCAGCAGCTGTGCCTTGAGGTTGTGCTTCGAGGCTGTGCCTCGTAGGCTGCCACTATTTTGGTGTAGTTTCACCAATTTTTCATCCTTCTCCCCCTCTGTGGAGCAGAACCAGGTGATGCTTCCCCAGGAGATGAGAACTGTAACTGCATCTATGCCATTAGCAAAGCTCTGGCCAGAGCCTCACAGCTGCTTGTGGCGTATGGGGTCCTGCTGGCTCCTACTCTTGGTCCTGTTGGCACCTTGCCCTGAGGCAGCGGCATCCTGAGTGACCCAGTGAGCTGAAGGCGGTGTTGGCAGCTCTGTTTGCATGGTGACGTGATCCTCAGCGTACCCACGGACAGTGAGCAGGGCACGAGCATTTCTTCCAGAGCAGACAGCCAGCCTCCCTTTCCTGCACGCCAGCTTTGCAGAGCCTCCATGTGCTGCAGAAGCTGTGCTTCAGGCAGCGCGGCTGGGAGCTGTCACCTGGCAGCAGCAGGTCGCTGGAGAATTAATTGTAACATTAGCTCCGTTGCTCAGGTGGTGGTGAAGCAAGTGGAAATTCCCTGTGTGGCTTTCACTGAAACACAGATCAGGTCCCTGTGACCCTGGTGCACTGCTGCTCTCCTTTCCTCCTGCCTCTGTCACCTATTCTGTCGCCACATCAGCCTGATGCAAGATGCCACGTCAGAGGCTCAGTTCTTTGGAGGCTTTTCTGGCACACTGGGAGGCCAGAAATGGTGAAGATCAGTTTCCTGAGAAGTGCTGGAGCTCGCTTTTAGAAGCAGCACCGCAGGCTTTGTGTAGGAGAGGGACCTGTTGTGCCACAAGCACTCGGAGGCACTGGATTTCAGGAGGCTGCAGGCCCTGCAGCAGCACGCACATGCAGCTGGGGGGTGTGGAGGAACTGTTGTACATCTGACAGCGTGTACTTTTCAGGCTTTTACTTTCTTATTTAAATTCCCGATCAGTGCTGTAGATGCAGGAGATATAAAGCTCCCACCAACAACCTATTTCTTTCAGAAGATGCCTTCAGAACAGTCCATGTAAATCACTGTGGGTTTTTTTTTTTCTTTGGAATGACAGACCTGGAGCCAGAGTTCAGTGCCTGTTGTATCATCTTATTGCAGTAAAAAACGAAGAGGTGGACTGGCCAGCAGCTGCATGTGGATAGTCCTGAGCGTTTGCCTTAGTTTGTGAGGACGTCTGTGTTGATTCACCCAAGCTCCACTAAACTACATTCCTAACTTGTGAGCGATGGCAGTGTTGTTGGCAGATTTTCAGGCTGTTAGTCTCCTCTGACTAGATGTCAATGCTCTCGCCGCAACCCTGAAATTTCATGTCTACCTTGCACATTTGGTGCTAATTGACTGTATTTTTGCCTGTACTGCATGGCTGCTCCTGCAGCTGGTGTGATGAAAGGGTAGCTTCCCCAGGCTTCCTGCTGTGAGGGTCAGCAGGCAGCGGCATTGTCTGCAGCTCTAGTAAAGCATGACAGGTAAAGTGCGGTGAGATGTGACTCAGTAGGAGAACATCTTGGATAGGATGCAAGTTTGAAACACGGTACAGCAGTGCTCTTTTGCAAGTTACAGTAACGCGAGTGTCATATTTTTCTGTTGTCTTGGAGCAGCCGCATAAATATTTTTCTTTTCTTTTTCTATAAAGCAAAAGCTGGCAGGCTGACAAACGGGCAGCTTACAGGACGGACTCTCTGGCTACTGACCATTTAGCTGGTAAGTTCCTATTTTGGGAGTGCCAAAGATCTTGGCGTTGCTAAGCATGCTTATCAGAGTGGCTTTCTGAGCGTATCCCCAAATCAGCAGGAGTTCAGACACTTAACTAAGCCATCTTCAAGAAGAGGCAGAATCCTGGGCCTCTTTCCTTTTCTCTCCAGGATTACACTATGGTCTTAGACTCACTATCCAGATTTTTTGCACGCTTTTAATAATAGATAGATTAATTGGAGTGTCTTTTAGCACCTTCCGTTCTCCCCCTTTCCAGTGACATTCTTACGTTGTGCATCCTCTCCCTTCTTAATGAAGAACTCTGCTTTTGGTGTCCACTCTTCTGTGAGTTCCCATCTGGACTAGTGAGAGAACTGGGCAGCTGACTGGCACTCTAGGTGGCCGATTTCACGATGCCGATTGGCAAAGCTTAGCATGCTTTGCCCTCCTGGGGTAATTTTTGTGCCCCTCGAATGGTGTTGGTAATAGTGCCACCACCTCCTCTCTCTCTCTGCAGTGGCATACCCGGATTGTGTGTGGGTGGGAAGTCGACAATGAGCTCCGTGGCAGTTTTGACCCAGGAGAGCTTCGCTGAACACCGCAGCGGCCTGACTCAGCAGCAGGTGAAAGGTGAGAAAACAGCTGAGTTCCTGTGCTGTGTCTCTAAATGTAGACAGGGCTCCTTGCTATTACAGTGCTCACTTCAGGCATCTGATTCCCCACAAGTGTGCAAAAGTTGCCTTCTCCATTCCTGTATGGGTGGCTCACCACACACTCTAGCTATCCACTAATGGCAGCACCGTGCAGAGCCTGGAATAAGCAAGCCTCAGATCTTCATGCAGCTCTGACTAGCAATTCTGTTGACTGTGAGACAGGATACATGCAAGAGTGGGGCACTGGGCTGCAGTGCGGCCTGGTTGGATCAGTGTGCTGGACTCAGTCATTTCCTTCTTTTGCTCAGCCAGGTGCTGAGTAAAGTAAGCGTAAGTGGCTGGCTCACTGGAGTGTTTCTGCACCCATCCTCCAGCTGCCAGCTGGCCCACTTGGCACAGTGCAGCACACAACTGAGTTGAGAATAATGTCCTCATATAGACTTTCCCTGGAGTCTGCCCTAACTGTAACACTTCTCCCTGCCTTCTCCTTGGGTGTGTGTTTGTCTCGCCCCTTGTGACCTGCAGCCTTTCTCTGTTCATTTACATTCTTTCTGCTCAGCCCGTTGTCCCCTCGTCAAGTTCCTCTTTACAAAGTTTGAAGCAATGTGTTGTTTTCTGCCACCATTCATTTGCACATTCCCTTTCTGCATCAGATGAGGCGAGTTGGTCACAGCATCTACTGCAGTCTGCTGTACTGAGTTCAGTTGTGCTGCAGAGTTGGCTGTTCCTCAAGCATAACTGTAATAGGATTAATAGTAGTGCACAAGTCGCTTACTTTCCCTTGTTAGTGTAGAAATGTGCTTGCACTGCCGATCAGTAGGGGCATCTCTGCCTGGAGAGCATCTCTTTATCCTGTTTGCTTCACTTCAGTTACAGCTTTAAACTCTGAAGAAGAGAATGATCCTCCAACCTACAAGGAAGCCTTCCCTCCGCTCCCTGAGAAAGCACCATGTTTGGAAGCTGCCCAGGAACCGTCTGGTCCCTGGAGCAAGATCCGACCGATAAAGGCTTCTGTCATCACTCAGGTTGGTGGGAGCAGGCACCCTATCCCCTCCCCTTTTTCTTTCTTCCAGAAAACAAGTGAAACAAAGCTTTCCTCAGAGCATGAAATCGTTTGTGTGTCAGATTAGCAGCCTCTTTGCCTCTCAGGGCATGAGGAGAATTGCACCTGAGATCTAGGACCACTCTGGGAGGAGAGGAAAACTGTTGGAAAGCTGTTCAGAGAATGCTTTCAGTCCCTATTGCAGAACTAGCTAGAGCAGGCCTGAAGGGGGGGATTGCAGAAGTCGAGCAGTGAGCACTAATTTTTAAGTACTCCTGCTGTTAACTTAGCGCTTCTACCTGCCTGACATGCTTTGGGAGGGCTCTCAGTATGGGACAGTCTGGCTGCTGCAGCACTCTCGCCCTGTCACTACTCACAGCCTGTGTCCACATGGAAGTGCCCATGGGTTATCCAAACCTGGGAACTTAGTTTTTCAGCAAAGTCAAGACAACAAGAACAGAGGGAGGCACTGGCAATCAAAAGCATACTCACTGTTTGCTGTGCCTTTTCTCTTATTTGTCCTGTGGCTGAGCAGGTGTTTCATGTGCCACTAGAAGAGAGAAAATACAAGGACATGAATCAGTTTGGAGAAGGCGAGCAGGCCAAGATCTGCCTTGACATCATGCAGAAGACAGGAGCTCACCTGGAGCTGTCTCTCGCAAAGGACCAGGGCCTTTCTATCATGGTCTCTGGCAAGCTGGAAGCAGTCATGAAGGCTCGAAAGGAGATTGTCGCTCGGCTGCAGACACAGGTAGGGGCATCTAACTGTTTCTTACTTCATCCTTGCTCTTCCCCAGGATTTAGGAATGTGTTGAGACCCCTGCGTGTGTCTGCTTATAAGCTGAGGAGGTGTTATTAGATGACTAATTCAGCTTTGCTGTATATTTTCAAAGCACACCGTTGGCGATTTGGAATGGAGGTAATGCTTAAAATAGGGTTCATAGTTAATTAGAGGCCATGGTGTTGCACGAAGGGTGGAGTCTACAATCTCTGAACGCTTGGATTGGAAACAACTTTATGCTGAGGTGCTGGTCCTGGAGAGGACGCAGACCCTTCACACAAAATTACTAGTGTGTGAGAATGGGACTGTTCCACCTACATCCTTCATGAAGGGATGAGAGAATGAGAGCTCCTGCCAAAAGCTTAGTGCTTCAGGTCAGGGTTCTGGGTGGTGTAATTAAAGCTGCACTAGTAAGGAGCCACAGCTCCGTTGTTTCAATTGCTTCTTTCAGTCCCGTAGGTTTTGATTCATCACCTTCAGATTTTTGAGTTCATAGTCAGGATGGTAGTACTTGTTAGGCTGTATTGCAGCCACATCTTGTATTCATGTGCAATGTCAAAGGCAGTTAATACAGTAGTTAATACTATGTTTGCTTCAGCGCTATTCAGCCCATGTGTCATACTCTGCCAGAGGGAAGAGAAAGGGACAAACCCTAAATAATGTGCACCTGAAAAATTAGTTCAGGTTGTACTATACATGACCCGCTCTCCCCAAATGTACCTCCTACTGCTTTGGCCCCAGACAAAGGTGTGTCTGGATTCCCAACTGCTCCTAGGCTTGGCTGGCTTCATTATAAGAACACAGGGTCGAAGATCAAATGATCTTTTTTCATTTTTTCCAGTGTAGTTGGAATGTTGTGTGTCTAATTACTGTTAGTAGTTAAATATTCACAGGAGTCATGAGCGTGGTAGCAGTCACAACCTAGCAGGCAAGTAAAACTTCAGTGAGAAGGGAGGAAGTCAGGAATCCCTGTTACAAACCATCTCTTTAAAAGTAGATTGAGGGAAGCTTTTAGGACCCTTTTTCCAAGAGATCTTCTATGGGTAGTCCTGGCAGCAGTATGTATTACACCGAAAACCAGTGAGTAGCAGTATCTCATAGCTGTCTGTCTGCTGGAGTAGGTTTCTGGTGTTAAATTTCTGTTTCCTAGGAGTCAGCCTGTGTGTCTTGTTCTCTGTAGCCTTAGCAGCAGATGTCAGAGTTCAGATAAACTCCACCCCTGAGCCATCGTCTCAGTTGCTGTCTGGTACTGCATCTGTTTTTGTTATGCTGAAAGAGAGGCATCTCCTCATCTGTGCCCAAAGGCCTTTGCAAATTCTGAGTACCACTTCTGGACAAACAGAAGGGTTTTGAGGAAAAGATGGGATTTAGTCTCCTCGTGTATAGGCACTGTAGATTAACTGCCATGGCACGGTCTCAGAACTTAGGCAGGATTTGCTGGGAAGGCATTGCGTTTCCTCTTTAGTGGTACTGCTCAGCAGCATCTAACTTGCTTTCCCCAGGCCTGCTTCTGTGAGTCTGCCAGTGCAGGCAAAGGTTCTTACACTTGTTTGGTTCCTGTGTTTCAGGCTTCAGCGACAGTTGCCATCCCCAAAGAGCACCACCGCTTTGTCATTGGAAAGAATGGCGAGAAGCTGCAGGACCTGGAGCTTAAAACTGCAACCAAAATCCAGATCCCCCGCCCGGATGACCCCAGCAACCAGATCAAGATCACCGGCACTAAAGAAGGGATTGAGAAAGCCCGGCATGAGATCCTGCTCATCTCTGCTGAGCAGGTACTGCAGTACTGTGATCTTGCCATTTTACTTCTCCACTGAATACTGCATGTTAGTAGCAACTGTGGCCATGCTTGGTAGTTAGTGTGTTAGTGAGAATGGAGACGTGTACTGTGCAGACTGTACACTGAGCACCTACAGCAGCTTCTTCAACTTCCTGATCTCCATTTTGTCCATTTCTTAATTCAGATAAGTTTGTTTCATGTTTGAAGTGGGTCATAATCGGATGCCAGCTCAGCCAAGGCAAGATGTTAGAATGGTGAATATCATAAAACATGAGTAGCAACAGTAGGATTTGTAGACAGAAGAGAATGGAGATTTACATGGGCCAGAGTGTCAAGTAGGGCACCACTGGGAACTTGTACCCATGTCTGGCAGAGATTGTATAACAAAGGGCAGTTCTCACAGAGTTTTGTTCTTCCAGGATAAGCGTGCTGTGGAGCGGCTGGATGTGGAGAAGGTGTATCACCCCTTCATTGCTGGCCCTTACAACAAGCTGGTGAGTGAGCTCATGCAGGACACGGGGACACGCATCAACATTCCTCCACCCAGCGTCAACAAGACGGAGATAGTCTTCACTGGAGAAAAGGAGCAGCTGGCCCAGGCTGTTGCTCGTGTTAAGAAGATCTATGAGGAGAAGGTATGTGGTCCTATAAGATCTCCATCTTCCTCCCAGCCTGTTCATAGTCCCTCTTCTCTTCTTGCGCTTCTCTCTGTTTATGTCTTCCTCGTGTCAGCTCTGACTCTGCAGTCCTTGCAGTGCATAGCCCTTGATCTTACCGTTTCCTTACTCGACAGAGTGAAACTTGGAGTGATGTTGCCAGGGAGGTGACAGATGTCTTGTTTTTCTGTCATGTGACTCAGCAGACCATGTAGGGCTCCCTTAGTTTGCACAGGTGATACTAAGGAGGGAAGTGTGAAGTCAGTGGTGGCCAGCTGACAGCAAAAGGTTTCTACATAAATAGAAGTTTCTATTTCACTCCTGTTTATTTTCCGTAGCCAGCATCGTTGTGAATATCCTTGCTGTGGGTTATTGGGGAGTTTTTTCTCATGGTTAGGTTTGTATTTGCACCACTCTGGATTTCAACATAGTTAATCAGCTTATAGCCAAGCAACCTACATGGTATTGCGTTACACCACTGCCCTGAGGACAACTGAGTGTTGAGCCCTGTTGTGCAAGGCTGTATGCATGGTCTCCTCCATGAAGGAGGACCATTGCCACAGAATGCTGGTTTTGTACTTTGACTATGAGTCTGTGAGCACAAGGCTTTCTATGGGCAGGGCCCCAGTAGGTGCTAGGGTACTGCAGAACCAACATGCTCAGCTTTGCTTTGCTCTTTACTTGGTGCAGAAATTCACTGCATCTGCTGCCTCTTCCTTCCACTCTTGTCCTTCTCTATCCCCCCTGTAATTGATGCCCCAGTGCCTCTGCCCCCACAGAAAAAGAAGACTACTACCATTGCAGTGGAAGTGAAGAAGTCCCAGCACAAGTATGTCATCGGCCCCAAGGGGAATTCCCTGCAGGAGATCTTGGAGAAAACTGGAGTCTCTGTCGAGATCCCACCCACTGACAGTAGCTCGGAGACGGTGATACTGCGAGGCGAACCTGAAAAGCTTGGGCAAGCGTTGACTGAAGTCTATGCAAAGGTACTGATGAGATGGGCTGGGTCAGATGGGTTAGAAAGTCGCATTAGGATATAACTAGGAGCAGCATGGACAGGTGGAGGAGGAGCGGTCTTTGTTGGGCTGTTAGAAATGCTGCGTAGATGAACTCAGTACTGAGGATACACCATAGAAATTGGAACTGAATTTTTGTGGAGACTTCTTCCAGTTTGTCCATCAAACAGCTTTTTAAATTTTCTGTCTTTCAGGCCAACAGTTTTACCGTCTCCTCGGTCTCTGCCCCCTCTTGGCTTCATCGTTTCATTATTGGAAAGAAAGGACAAAACCTGGCCAAAATAACTCAGCAGATGCCAAAGGTATGGGCGAGCTGGTTAGCTTTAGAACCCTCTATAGAATATTGTTTATTCCAGATCGCTGTTTGTAGAAGAGAAACGTGTTCTAGAGTGAGTGTAACCAAGGAGGAAAAGGCACAGATCGTAACATTAAAGGGAGCCTCTCTTTCACTGCTGCTAATGCTACTCATCCTAAGTTATTCTTCTGGTTATTCCTTCAGAGGAAGCTTTAGGTGGCACTAGTTGAAGAATTGATGTGGTAACGTACTTGTAAGTGCTGAATTCAACTAGGCTTTCTTGCTGTGAGTTCATGTTGAGATAAAGTTCGGTGAGCAACTTCTCTGAAGCCCTTGCAAACAATAAGAACAGCATGAGAGCCATAGGCTCTAGATTGGCCACTGGCCAAATTGTGCATTACTGTTTTCTGAAAGCTCAGGAATAATGTGTGTGCCTTGTGGGAAGGAAAGTATTAGTGGCAGAGATTATGTAGGCCTGACTAAGGGCATTGATCTGTCTCTCATCTTGGAAAATTCTTAATGAATTCATTGCCTTGTCTCAAGGTTCACATTGAATTCACGGAAGGAGAGGATAAAATCACTTTGGAAGGACCTACAGAAGATGTGAATGTGGCTCAGGAACAGATTGAAGTCATGGTCAAGGATCTGGTAAGTTGGTGTTAGTAGTCTCAGTTCATAGGAAGGGGCAACAGAACAGAGATGATAAGTTGTGTTTCACATTTATGATGTTTTTCCATGCTTAACAGAACTTGCAGGAAGCAAGCTGTATGTCCGATGGTGTATAATCAATGAATATACAGATGTTGTAATTAAGAAGTATACAAGAAAGTTAGGCTAAACAGGTTATCCTTGTCCTGGGCTTGTTGAGAAGACTCCAAGAGGAGTGATCTCCAAAAGAGATCCTTCTCCAGTGGCAGTCAGCTCTTAAATGGGGTCTAGGAGAGGTGCAGCCAGGCTCCACTCCTTACAGTAGCACAGGAGAATTGTCTTCACCTGTGCTCCCAGGGCTGATTCATTGCTCGCCTCAGGTGCTCAGTCAGAGGTTCAGGCCGTGATTCAGCAGTTCCCATACAGATGGTTACAAAACTTGTCCATACCATTCCTGAAAAATCAGCACTGGATCTTAAATCTTTTGCTGCAGATAAGGAAGAATTGTTCAGTTGTAACTAGGGAAGAATAGAAGTCCCTCCAGATGTTTCACAAGCGTGGTGCTCTCAACTTAAAACAGGGATGTGTTTCTGTTCTGCTCAGTAGCAAGAAGAGTGCTTGTAGCTGTTTACTGGAGAGTCAGTGCCAATACTGGCAACAGGCAGTTATGTAGGGCATGAGTTGGGACAAGGGTTGGCCTGTTCTACATAGCTCTCTGTGATTTGTTGTAGATCAACCGGATGGATTATGCAGAAATCAACGTTGACCACAAATTCCATCGACACCTCATTGGCAAGAATGGAGCAAACAGTAAGTGGTGTGCTTTTTCTAGTCCTTCCTACACTCAGACTCTACATCTGTAGATGATAGTATCAGGGGTTCTGTAGCTCATCTAGTGTGGTATCTCCATCACACTTCAGCTGCTCTCATTGACTGACATGAGGAGATAAATAGGCAGTAAGTGCTTGGGATGGCTTTAGTGTGTTAAAGGATTGTGAGATGACTTTGCCATGTCATGGAGGAAATTCTTCTTGGTTGGAGAACTAAATTTAACTTAACTTTTTTTTTTTTTAAGTTACTTCGTGTGAATTACATTTTACAGCTGATAGGGGAATGTGGGTGTCTGCCATTAAGTTTCTCCTCATTAAAGAATTTTCAAAGAGAAATGAATGACCATCTTGTGATGTGATGTAAATGTGTGGTGTTTGGGGAGGAAACAGATTCCGTGCTTTAGAAAATGAGCATTTTGCTCTCTAAAATGCCAGAGCATTTACTTGTGTGGGTCTTGTATGGCACAGATCTGCTCTTGCTGAATTTCAGGGTAGGGTAAGGAGACCCTTGCCCCTTTTCAGAGGCTGGTTTACTGTGTGGGCAGACTAAGTGCTGATAATCAGGATGCCTTGTTGCCAGCCTTGGCCTAGCAGGTTGTCACCACCATCCTTGCCTTGAAGTTAACAGGATTAAGGACCTCTACAAGGTGTCTGTACGCATTCCCCCGGACAATGAGAAGAGCAACCTGATCAGAATTGAAGGAGATCCACAGGGGGTCCAACAGGCCAAGAAAGAGCTGCTGGAACTCGCTTCCCGTATGGTGAGCAGGACACGATGCTTAGGGAGCTGCAGGGTTTGGGCTGTTATGTTCCCTCAAAACCTTGCCTGGTGCAAATGTGTGCCCCTTGCCCAATGAACGCTTGGATCTGCTGGCAATTGTGAGTCCCTGTTTGCAAATGTGCTTCTTTATTTACTTGCACGCTTGTTCTTTGTCAGCCTAGAGCGAATCCTCTCTGGAGGAGGAAAAAAGAAAAAAGCTGGTAGGCAGCAAATGGGTAAAAGAAAATATAGGGCTCTACTGCTGAGTACTCAGTTGTAATGTGTATTGCCATCAGGAAAATGAACGCACCAAGGACCTAATCATTGAGCAGAAATTCCACCGGACCATCATTGGGCAGAAGGGCGAGCGGATCCGGGAAATTCGGGAGAAATTCCCAGAGGTGAGGCTTTCCAGGAGACAAGGAATCTAGGGGGGGCACTTACTACATGTATAACAGTCTTGTTGCTAAAATCGTAAATATCGTGGCTCTGTATTGAATACATATGAGAAAATTCTCTTGACCAGAGGCTGCTAACATGGCTGCCCTTTTCTGAATGGGAGAGAGGGTGTGCAGGATCTCCCTAAGCTTTGTTTGTGTCTGACATAGCAGTTCTTGCACTTCCTTGAGATGACTCTAAACGACTGCTTCTTGCAGGTTATCATCAACTTCCCAGACCCAGCGCACAAGAGCGATATTGTCCAACTGAGAGGTCCCAAAAATGAGGTGGAGAAGTGCACCAAGTACATGCAAAAGATGGTGGCAGACCTGGTATGGGCACATTCTTCTCTCCTACGCACCTAGGTAGCCCTGAAATAAAGTACAGCTGTACTGTCACTGTACTTAGTTGGGACTGAAACACCTCCAGATGACAGAACTCAAGACATAAAGTTCTGGCTGGAGGTAGACAGTCTTGTACAGAGAACTTCCTTGGGTCCAAGTCTATTGTCAAAGCTCGTCTTTATCAGGTTCCTAGAGTGGGAACTGCCACAATGGTGCAATCTTCAATTCTCCCTTCCTTTCTCCCTTAGGTTGAAAACAGCTTTTCTATTTCTGTCCCCATCTTCAAACAATTCCACAAGAACATCATAGGGAAAGGAGGTGCCAACATCAAGAAGGTGAGATAACTTCTCTTTCTCTGGTGCTCACTATAGTCACTGCCTTCAATTGAATCCCAATCCCACTTACTGCTCTTTCCTGCTCATTGGTGATGTGAAGTGTAATCTCCAAAGGCTTTCTTCTGACATGGGACATTTCTTTTCTTTGCAGATTCGTGAAGAAAGCAACACCAAAATCGATCTCCCAGCAGAGAACAGCAATTCAGAGACAATTGTTATCACAGGCAAGAGAGCAAACTGTGAAGCTGCTCGCCACAGAATTCTTGCCATCCAGAAGGAGCTGGTAAGTGACCTTTTGTGGATGAGGGATTTGAAAATGATGATAGAATACATTAACACACAAGAAATTGTTGTAGTGTGGAATAGCAGAGAGGAAATAAATAGGAGTGTCAGTCTGTTCTTGGCCCTAAAACCTAAGTTCTTACAAAAGTTGCCAGTAGCAGGAGAGAAGAGTATGCCTGTGGTATCTGGCAGTTCTTTCAGGGATGTCTATTTTCGTAGCTTATCAGAATGCAAATAGCAGCGTTGTCCTGAAGTGTGGTTTGTGAACTAGGGAAGGCTGTGCATTAACTGAGGTCAAGCAGACTGAAAATACTACATGGTCAACATCAGCAGGGACAACCCTCATCGTCTTGAACAAAGCAAGGAACTGAGCTAAGTTAAGATGAAAGGCTGTTACTGGGAGGCTACTCTACGAATACTGACTTGCCACAGTAGTTGGCAGATTTACAGAGAGCAAACTTGTGCACTTGCACTACTGGATAGCATCTGTTGCATGTCCAAATGGAGGCTCTGACATAGGTCTGCTGTCTCCTCGTCAGAGACTGAATTTACACTCATGGTAGTTGCTCTCGGGATGCAGTTCTTCCAAAATTGAATGCACTGTGGGATGATACAGCAAGCCTGCCTATGGCTTATGTATAAGAGGCAGCCAGTCTCAAGCTTCTGTGATCGGGCGTTTCCTACACAGCTCTGTAAAGACCTTAATAGTGTGGGAGTTGGAGGATAAGCAGGGTAGACACAACCACATTTTTGCAGCTTGATTGACAACCTGATGCTGTCCTTAGGCCAACATCACAGAGGTGGAGGTCTCTATTCCTTCCAAACTGCACAATTCCCTCATTGGCGCCAAAGGCCGCTTCATCCGCTCCATCATGGAGGAATGCGGTGGAGTCCACATCCACTTTCCCACTGAGGGCTCTGGCAGTGACACTGTGACCATCAGGGGCCCAGCCCAGGATGTGGAGAAAGCCAAGAAGCAGCTGCTGCACCTGGCAGAGGAGAAGGTGAGCCCTGATATAAGGGGAGGAGCAAATTGTTTTGGCCGGCTGTTTCTTTTCCAGGGTTCACATGGTCCCCATAGTCTGCTGAGAAGTCTCTTGCATCAGACAGCATAACCTCTTTAGAGGGATTTGAGTACAATCAGGAAGAGTAAAAGTAAACTTGTTGACAGTGAGCTTTTTCTCTCATGAGTGGAAAAACTGGGTGTATTGCTTCTCTCCCATGGCTGGGGGGATATACTCAAAGGCTCCCTACTCTGGAGGTTTGAGTGCTGTTGGATAGCCACACTTCTCTGAAATGGCTGCCTCTGCATATCTCCTTTCCATTTTCTCCTGATCTCTGAATTCCAGTTCCAGCTCTTACATTTCACTGCATACAAGTGGGTTTGGGGAGCCCTTAGTTACAAGACATTGCTCTGAGTTGTGACCAGTTAACTGGTCATTTTAACTGCAAGAGAAAAGAAACAAACACCTTTCCAATGCCAGCATATGAACGTGTTCTGAGTGGTTGGTTGTCTGCTGTGTGACCAACAGCAAGCAGTCAGCAAAAGGTTTTGCTGTTGAGTGTGAGTCGTAGACTCCCAGGGTACTCTGTTGTGCTCGTGTTCTCACCAACTATGCTGAGTGTAGAGAGGACTCCTCAGCACTGAGAACATCTTTCATGTAGTTTTTTCTTTAAGATGTCATACCTTTTTGATTTTGACAGCAAGCTGCATCTGCCTTGCTCTTGCAACATTTTGTATGTATGTGGAGTGTGGAGTTAAATATCTACATGCTTGCTGTGGCTGCTGACGTCTATTTATTATATACTGACATGTTCCATGGGGATCTGACTTCTTTCAGCAAACTAAGAGTTACACTGTGGACCTCCGTGCAAAGCCAGAGTACCACAAATTCCTTATTGGTAAGGGTGGAGGCAACATCCGTAAAGTGCGTGACAATACCGGGGCCCGCATCATCTTCCCAACCTCTGAGGACAAAGATCAGGAGCTGATTACTATCATGGGAACTGAGGAAGCTGTCAAAGAGGCACAGAAGGAGTTAGAGGCCCTGATCAAGAACCTGGTAAGAACTATTACTTCTTTCTGCCTAGCGATGTGACAAGATGCAATGAGTTAGTGTGGAGGTTCTGTTAGTCCTAAAAACTTAGGACTTGTTGGAGTGAGGTTGGATTTGCTATTGAGTGCAGCAATCGAGTGCTTATGACGAGGAAGGCAGGGCTGACTGGCTGGCTGTCATCTGTTGGCAGGATAATGTGGTTGAAGACTCCATGGTGGTTGACCCCAAGCATCATCGCCACTTTGTCATCCGGAGAGGGCAGGTCCTGCGTGAGATTGCAGATGAATATGGTGGGGTGATGGTCAGCTTCCCACGCTCCGGCACCCAGAGCGACAAAGTCACCCTCAAGGGAGCCAAGGACTGTGTGGAGGCAGCCAAGAAACGCATCCAGGAGATCATTGAGGACCTGGTATGTCTCAGGAAAGCTGTTCCTTCTACTCTTTGTTGTTTCAGCAGTGTTGTCCAGTGACCTGCTTTATGTGAGCAAGTCCCACAGCAAATTTGGGATTTGAAGCTTTGCTGTCAATATGTAAGGGCTGCAGACTTTGGATCCCAGTCTGGCATGGCTGTTAGCTCCAACATGGCCATTTTGTGTGAAGTAGTCTCTCTCCTTTAACCTTCCTCATGGTTTTTAGGAGTGGAAGTAGGAGAGCTTTACTTGGTATACTTACAGGTAGTAAAACATTGGAGACTTCATGCACCTCTCTGTGCCTGGTCTGGGGCAATGGCACTCCCTGCCTTCCCTGTCTTGTTAGTATTGCTTTTGGAAACAACCAAGTCAGACCTGTGCTCTTCCTTTCTTTCATTCATTATCTTTCTCCTACTGTTTTCTCCCCTTCAGGGTCATAGAGAGCTTGAGCTTTCATCTCAGGAACCTTTAGCATTATGAGCTGGAGGCAGCTTTCAGTAAAAATATTCCATGCTAACCTCTCAGAGAGAAAAAAGATTCCGTGAAACTTTCAGTTCTTTCAGTGACAACAGCTGTTACCTTTCCCAACACCTCACTCTGTCCGTTATGGATTTCACCGTGTGCAAGCATCCTGTTCACACGTGTGAAAGGGGCTGCCTCGCAATAGAGCAACTCTGCTTTCTCACAGGAAGCTCAAGTGACAATCGAATGCACCATCCCACAAAAGTTCCACCGCTCCATTATGGGCCCCAAAGGATCCCGGATCCAGCAGATCACCCGGGACTATGGTGTCCAGATCAAATTCCCTGACAGGGAGGAGAACCCAGGTATACCCGGGGATGCATGTTCACATGGCAGTTGGGGTGATCAGATGCGTAGTCCTTACTCAATCAGTGGAGTTCTACTTAAAATCTGTGGAGGAGTGCCCCCACGTGTTCTGTGCAGTGTTCCTGAATGTGGGCTTGGCATAAGCCTTGTCTTCATGGATAACAGGGGCCAGTTTTAGAGGGTAAAAATGTAAATGTGTTCTGAACGTGTTCTCACCACCGAACACAGGGACATAAGTGCCTACCCTGGCCAAAAGCAGAACCTCCCACTGCTCCCTTGCTCTGCAGGCTTGCCGAGGTTTCTCTGAGCCCTCATGCTCTTGTTGTTGGGTGTACTGAACTAAACACAGCTGGAGCCTGCATTACCTGTTTTTGTTGGATAGTTTGGCCTACCACCAGCCATGCTGCTGTAACTTACAGCCAGTGCCATGCAGGTGAGATTCCCTGCTGCTGAAAAAACTGCCAGCCTTACTCGCTGCTTCTGTTGACATAGGAGCATGGCCTCCAATTCTGTAGTGTGGTTGCAGGTCCTCTGTGTGCAGGCAAAGGCAGTATCAGTGCTGTGCATAAAGGAGGAGATGATCTCAGTGGATGTTCTTGTTCTGCTCATTCCAGGCTACGCCACGGCAAGCTGCCTGTGTTGGTAATAACCAATACCGTAGTAGGCTGTAGTGACTGATCTCTTTTGGCAAAGACCAAGGCTGAGCCTGAGGATCTGAAGGGGGAGATGCTGAGCAAAGAGGGAGTTCTTGTGCCTTTAACGTGAGACTTTCCATGTTTTCAGCTCCTGTTGCAGAGCCAGCATTGCAGGAGAATGGTGAGGAGGGTGGGGAAGGCAAGGATGGGAAGGATGCAGACCCCAGCTCTCCAAAGAAGTGTGACATCATCATCATCTCTGGTCGCAGGGAGAAGTGTGAGGCAGCAAAGGAGGCACTGCAGGTACGTGGCTGTCTGGGCCCATTAGCCTTACTACTTAGTCCTGTCCTGATGTGAGAAGCTCACCACAAGCTTCAGTGGTGGCATTCAGTTGGGATTGCAGTCCAGGTGGTCACTGGCACTAGCTGTGGAAAAGGTCTGTATTGTCCAAGGGAAGGTCTCCAATTGCTCTGTAATCTTGCCTGGTGGCTTGAGTCACAGTGCTTGACCTAGCAATTGCTGGAGCTGTAAGCAGCCCTGAGCTACTTGCCAGAAGAGTGTGACATACTTATTTTATGAAGCAGGGCTGGAAAGAGAAACAGAATGATTCAGCCTCAATCAGATCAGCTTTAGCAGACCTTGCCACGCAGGGAGAATCCTGTAGTGACACTGTCCAAGTTTCTGCTAGGTGGAAGCCAAGGATATGAAAGGATATGAAGCCTCTGACTCCTGAGGGGGTTTAAGATGGCTTGCTTGGAAAAGATGTTAAGCACCCAGCAGATCATCTTAGCGTTTGCAGCTGCTCTCTCCTGCAGAGTTTGCACCGTGACTACAGGGGAATGTACCTCAATTCAGCAGCATAGTCTCTTGAACAAATATATGGCAAGCACAAAGTCAGGAGAAGTCTTTCATCTGGGTAAACTGTGATCTCTTCTCTGCAGGCTCTGGTTCCTGTCACCATTGAAGTAGAAGTTCCCTTTGATCTGCACCGTTACATCATTGGCCAGAAAGGAAGTGGGATCCGTAAAATGATGGACGAGTTTGAAGTAAGTTGTTGTTTTTCCTCCCAACTTCTCTGTCCTGGAAAATCTGCAGGTGACCATGTTTGTGTCAGCTGTGACGTACTCAGGACTGCGTTGGCTTGACCATAGCTCTGTAATAAGGAAATGAGACCTGCATGATTTAATCCTGGGCTGAGAGGCTTGGTAGATTTTGCGATGAAGCTGTATGATCGGTGTTGATGCTGTGAGTACTGAATGACTTGGTGGGGCCTGTCAGGATTCCTTACCAGTGCAAGAGTAGTTTTTCCTCCTTGGCCATGGCTCTGCTATGCCTGCCTGTTTGGGAGAATTCCCTCAAAGCCCACAGGGACTGTGGACCTCTTGCTTTCAGGTGTGATGCAGGTTGGCTGTTGAACATACATTTGTTTCCTAGCCTCTCCAGGGTGACACAGAATTCCTAGGGACTGAAGTCCTACAGCAGAGCATTCTGATGTTGGTAGTGGCTGAAGAAACAGGGTTCAGGCTGAGTGGGAGCTGTGCTTGGTGGCAGAGGAGATCAGTGAGAAGCCAATGTAAAGTGAACAGTGGTACAAAATGGAAATCATATGTTGCTCAGGTGAACATCCAGGTCCCTGCTCCTGAGCTGCAGTCGGATATCATCACCATCACTGGGCTGGCTGCCAACCTGGACCGTGCCAAGGCTGGGCTGCTGGAAAGAGTGAAGGAGCTGCAGGCTGAGCAAGAGGATCGGGTAAGGCCTGTGCCTGTCCTTCCTTCCAGCCGAACCTTCAGCTGGAACCCCTAGCTGAACACTAGGCTGTGCCTTCCTTTCACCCAGCCTCTGGGCGTTTCCTTCAGAAGCTGTACAACCTCTTGGAACCTCTGTCCATTTAATAGCACCAGTAGCTTCTCTGTAAGTCTGAGGAACTCAGAGTGGCTTATCCAAATATAATATTAACTGACAGGAGAATCATTGCCCAGGACTTTCGCCCTCACGTCTCATTGAGATGCTGGAGGACGCAACCCCTTGCTGTGAGCAGTGGGTCTGTGCTTTGTAGCGAATTCCTATCCCAGCTCTGAATAAGTAGATGAGGGATGAGTTGGGTGGTAGTTTGTTACCTGCAGATGCCTGCTAAATGTGGCAAAAGCACAAGGCCCCAGCAGCTGAATGTCTTTGGTCTTCTGTAGCCGTTTACACTTGGGCAGGACCACACAGAATCTGTCCCATGCATCTCAGAAGTAAGAAGGAAATGCTGGGACTTGAATGGATATCACTGAATCAGCCATGGTGCATTCTCTGCTGCTGTGCCTCACTTTGCTTCTCTTGTTCCAGGCCTTGCGAAGCTTCAAGCTGACAGTCACTGTTGATCCCAAGTACCACCCCAAAATCATCGGGCGGAAGGGAGCAGTGATCACCCAGATACGCACAGAGCATGAGGTCAACATCCAGTTCCCTGACAAAGATGACGAAAGCCAGGTGAGAGAGCAGAGGATGCACGGAGAGCACTGCTGGTTGTCTTTGAGTGTAGGAAGCACAGCATCTTCTCTAGGGCTCTGATTTCTGTTACTGTTGCATAAAGTGGAGGGTAAAAGGAAGCAGGCTGGAGATCTGCTTGATTATTCACACATTTCCCTATATCGCAGGCGCAGGACCAGATCACCATCACTGGCTATGAGAAGAATGCTGAGGCTGCCCGGGATGCCATCATGAAGATTGTTGGTGAGCTGGAGCAGATGGTGTCTGAGGATGTGACTCTGGACCATCGTGTTCACGCACGCATCATCGGTGCACGTGGCAAAGCCATCCGCAAAATCATGGATGAGTTTAAGGTGAGCAGAGGGGTGATGCAGGGCAGGTGGGGAAGTCCTGGGTGGAGCTGGTTACTCCTGTGCTAAGGCAGGGTCTGAATTCAGGACTGTCAGGCTCAAATCTTATGATTCTTTTGTCTCGTGCCTGTGGAGCACTTCCAGCTGGGACAGTCACAAAGAAAAGCCAGTGCTGTTCTGCTCTCCTCAAGCTGTCACCTCAAACATGGAAGCAGAGTCACTGGGCCAGCTGAGCTACCTGGACAGTGCACACACACGTGAACTCAAACATTTCTTCGTGACCTGAGCTGTAAGTCACCCTTCCTCCAGGAGCCAGGCAGGGAGCAGGCTCAGCTGGTATCATCTTGCTTAAACATGGTCATAAGAGGAACCTGGAAATGCTTCTTTTCTGCTCTCAGTTAGCCCTACAAACAGCACTGAGCTCTGTCCCTCTGTGAAGCACTTCTAGTAATAGATTTCTTTCAGGTGGGGTCCTAGATGATCTTTAGAAGAGAGAGTGGTTGTGTGAGCTGCTCCAGGTGCTGGAAATGGACAGTAAACTGATGTTGGGGATCTCTGGCAGGGGACTGCACCCAGACCCTGTTAGCCCAAAGAGATTCTCTACATTTCTTTGCTTGCTTCAATCATTGATTCTGCTCACTTGAAGATTCCCAAAGACACTTCTTAGGGATCCAAATTTGCCTGCTGGAAGCTAAAAGACTGTTACAGTCAGTTTACCTCTGGGAAGGGCAGGGTTCAGCATCCTTGACAGTATATGGCAGTAATAAGTGCTTTACTGAAGGGGCAGTTAATGAATGTGTATCCAGGGTGATGAGATTTTGGAGGCTTGCATCTTGGTTGGTCTTAGCTGTTGAAACAAGCTTTTTGGTTCACAAATGAGCAGCCTTTGGTTTTGGTCTTATCTTGTATGGCTTCCCTGCAGCCATCTGGAAAGCAAGCTGTAAGAGAGCTCAGTGGCTATGTATGGGGAGCACTAAGCCAGCTATAAAATGATTGTTAGCCAGGATTATCCGTGTAGGAGACAGAAAGCTTACTGTGCCTCATGCTGATAGCATGATGATGAAGATGCAGAATGAGGACCCTGTGGAATTGCAGCCCTCCTTTGCTGCTGCCACAGACTTTGCACAGAGAATCACAGATTGGTTTGGGTTGAAAGGGACTTAAAGACTACCTGGTTTCAACCCTCTGCCATGGTCAGGGACATCTCCTTCTAGACCAGGTTGCTCAAACGCCCATTTAACTTGGCCTTGTACGCTTCACAGTTCACACCACAGGTTGAAGCATTCACAGCTTCTTTGGCAATCCATTCCAGTGCCTCACCACTCTCATAATAAACATTTTTTTTTCCTAATATCTCATCCAAACCTACCCTCTTTTCATTTAAAGCTGTTCCCCCTTGCCAGATCACTAACATTCCCTGACAAAGGACTGCTCTCCTGATTTTCTGTAGGCAATCTTTAACTACTGGAAGGCTGCAGTGATGTCTCCTCAGAGTCTTGCCTTTTCCAGGATTAGTAACCCCAGCTCCTCCAGCCATTCTCCGCAGCAGAGGTGCTCTTGCCTGCTGAGCATCCTCGTGGCCTCCTCTGGATCCACTCCGGCAGGTCCATGTCCTTATGCTGGGGACCCAGAGATGAATGCAGTGCAGCAAGGAGTAGGCTGTAGCTTTTCAGTTGTGCAGATCTAAGTCCTGTCCTGTTCTTTGTGTTGCAGGTGGATATTCGCTTCCCCCAGAGTGGAGCTCCTGACCCCAACTGCGTGACTGTGACAGGACTCCCTGAGAATGTGGAAGAAGCTATTGATCACATCCTGAACTTGGAGGAAGAATATGTAAGTGTTCAGCATATCTGTATGGGGGCTTAGCAAGGATTTCCTTAACCACAGAGCTGAATGTCTGAGGTATCTCCGTGTGATATTTTCTACCACAGCATTGGAGAACTTGATCCTTTTGCAGGTTGCTGTT
Source organism: Meleagris gallopavo (assembly GCF_905368555.1). Lineage (NCBI taxonomy): Eukaryota > Metazoa > Chordata > Aves > Galliformes > Phasianidae > Meleagris > Meleagris gallopavo. The sequence continues at coordinate 4,323,973 of NC_139414.1, read as the reverse complement.
AGCCCTTACCTGCAGCTGTCCCTCAGACCACAGGCTGCAAGGACTGGCCCCACTGTCCAGGAAAGGGCAGTGAATAAGTGTGCTGGGATGCCACCAGCACGTGCACGTGCTTGCCTTGCTGCAGCTTGCATCAGTTAGAGTCTAGTAGTTGGTGGCCATCACACTAGTAGAGAAACATTGTGTTCAGACATTGTGGAACAGGCTGGTGACATCAGACAGGTTGCAGCAAGATGTGGGATACTTTAGGGCTGGGGATTACTGCAGTTTGAAGAACCGTTAAGATCCATCCTCCTAACTGAGCCTTCTGACTGCAGCTTGCAGATGTGGTGGACAATGAGGCAATGCAAGTGTATATGAAGCCCTCTTCCCATGAAGAATCCAAGGCCCCATCCAAGGGCTTCGTGGTGAGAGATGCCCCCTGGGCCACTGTCAACAATGAAAAGGTGAGTGTGTGCTGCTTCTGCTGCAGGGGCACAGAGAGTGTGGTTGACTGTCATCTGCCCCCCCCATTGCAGGCCGTGGTGGTGGAGAAAGCAGTGAGGGGCCATCCTGCTCTTTATGATTTATACAAGCCTCTAGCTTACAAAGCACCCGTCTCCTTCCAAATGTTTTGCCTGCACTGAATGTCCCATTATCAGATACAGCAGAACTGTTGGGGGATGGGGGATCTGAAAGTGTTCCATTAGGTCATGTGGTTTTTAGAGGCTGACGAGGTGCCCTGGCACCTCTGACTTGTGCTGCAGCAGAGAACTAGCTCAGTGGTTGCAGCCATGTTCTCACTGGGAGCAATGTATCGGGACACATGGTTGCACTGTCCTCAGCTGCCCTGGTGTTGCTGCAGGACTGTCCTGACCCTGCTCCAGTGACCAGGTTACTGAGGCTGGGCTCTTGGAGCCCCTGATCCACCTGCCGTTTCCTTGTCTGCACCCTCGTCAGTGCCATCTCTAGAGGCTCAGCTGTCTGTGCTGGGCACCCAAAGGACATCATAACTATGCTCAGCCCTCACCCACAGGACACCAGAAAAGCTGCTTAGCTCAGGGGCACTGTGCAAGTTTGCAGCAGGGCAGGAGCTTAACTTGTTCCCTTTTTGTTTGCTCTAGGCCCCTGATATGAGCAGTTCTGAAGACTTCCCCAGCTTTGGGGCTCAAGTTGCCCCCAAGACTCTTCCCTGGGGACCCAAACGATAATGACCTGGAAGCAGAACCATCTCCTCCAGCCCGCTGACCTGACACTAACCTGCCACAAATACTTCCTGTCTGAAATCTGACCCAGCGGCTGGAGCACAAGTCAATTGCCCCATGAGGTCTCCTAATGGTGTCTGGAGTGCTAGACCCCATCCTGCTCCCCTCAGCTATCACCACAGCTAGGACCCATTCTCATCTCTTGATGGATCTACTTTCCTTCTTTGGAACAAGACTTCCACTCAAATTCAAACACTAAGTGTGTGTATTTTTGTTAGAAACTTCATAATTGACTTAAAGTGACTAAGATTTACAGCTTCCCAAATGCTAGTAGAAAAATCAGCTCTCTTGAGTATGTCTTACTAGGCATTCTCGCCTTCATTAGGAGACCTCCTTTACTGTGGCTAGGAATCTACTTCCTGTCTCATGACCTCAGGAAATAAATTTCCTTGACTTTCTAAAGCCAAAACGTTTGCCCTCTTTCCTTTGTGTTTATCCCAGGCCTTACCTTACCTTTGTAGAGTGCAATCAACTTTTTTTTTTTTTTTTTTCCTTTGAACTGCCAAAAATACATTTAATGCTGATAGCTGACTGTGGGGAGAGCTTAAAATAATCTAAAAGGTCAGAAACTTAATTTTTAAAGGAACAAAACCTTCAGTAGGCTTAGAGGCAGCAGAGATGGAAGGGACCAGAACAACATATGGCTGCCCTGGTCAGGTAAGAGTGCGTTGCCAGCGCACCTCTGCACCACACCAAGCACAGCCCCAGCCTGCACGCTCCATGAGTCTTCCAGCACGCGATGGCAGATCCTGCTCCTAGTTTCCAGCCCTTCCTTATTCACCCTTCCCAAAAGCCACGTGGGCAGTCAGACAAGCCAGCACGTGACAGCATTACTGGATGGGACGGATTTTGGTTTGGCTGAGGTTGCTGTGAGGGCGTGGCCCAGGAGAAGCTGGTGGGAAGCAGAGCCCTGAGGAGCTGTAGTCCCCTGCGAGCACCACAGCATCTAGGTGTGAGCAGCAGGGACACCATTTACTGTTGCCTTCTTTCTACCTCAAAAGTCAGTATGATGGTGGCCTCTCAGCGTAGGTGGGCGAGCAGCTGCTTCAGCTCTCATCCCGGCACCCAGAGCAGAACCCTGGAGGAAAACCAAGAGAAGCATTTTGAGCAGCTGCGTGAGCTCCTCTGGAGGAAAGCAGAGTGCTCACAGGCATATGCAGGCTATGGGACCTTAGGATTTCCCTGAGCTAGAACCAGGCTTGGCCTCAGGACCTTAGCCCCAGCCTCACAGCAGCCTGCAGAGATTAGGAGCCAGGCTTCTGCTCTGGTGGAAGAGGGGAACTGAAAGCGATAGGGCTGACAGTGTGGTGCGTCAAGCCCTCCCTGAGGCCTCCATTGTATGGGCTGGAGAGGGTGATCCATGCTCTATCCTCTGGGCTGCTTGTGCCTAGGCCCTGCCCTGGCTTGCTATAGGAGGCCGCGTCTGAGCTCCTCCAGCCAGTAAGAGGAAAACCACATCTATGAAGAGGGAGGCAGGAGTCATTGGGGCGCTGTGTTCCCTCCTTCCCCTGCCTCAATCCTACAGAAGTTTGTAGTCTGAGCCATCCTTCTATCCCAGCTGCTTCAGCTCTTGGACAAGCAGGAGTCCCTAGCCTCCCTTCTCTAGTGCTGCTTATGGGGCAAAGGCCTGAATTCTGGCAGGCTGGGCCCAACATGCTTGCCTTTTCCAACACTGTTCTCTGTCTGACAGGCCTGACATGCCAATGCTTCTCCTTCCCATGACAGCTCTCCTTGGAAGAGGCTGCTATGCAGAAGTTGCACCAAAACCTCCTAGTGCTCTCCGTAAGTTTGAGAAGTGACTGAAGCAGGCCACGTCCCTTTGCAGGGTATCTGCCTGCCCCTGAAGGACGGGGTGGCTTTGCATCCACCCAGGAGATAGGAAACAGGGTGGGTCAGGCAGAAGTAGGGTAACACCCTCCCACGCGTGTCTGTCAGAAAATGGTTATTACCCCCATAGCTTAGGTCTGTCCTGTGTCACCAAGCCTATCACCCCCTCGTCCTCTTTCTACCCCCTGGCCTCAACAGTTGCACAGTTAGGCTTGAGTTACAGTTGGGGCACTGCCACCTGGGCATGCCCCACAGCCCGACCCTCCACTCTAAAGAAGGTCATGAAGTGATTGTACCTAGTACTGTCCCCCACCACCCTCCTTCCGCAGCAGACTGTGGCATGTGTCCATTTCCTCTCTGACGTCTTCCATATTGTATGTTTCCATAGCAATGATCCCTTGGCCTTAACTTTGGAATTTGGAGACTATATGCAAACATGTAAAAAGGCTCATGAGTATGGATGACACTGGAATTTTATAAATTCTAAAATAAAACCTGAAACAGCTCAGAGTGTCACGGATGTTATTTCTACTGGTGGGTTGAGATCCAGAGCAGCCCCTGCTTGGCTGGGCTCAGCCTGCTGTGAGGAGATCCAGCTTGCCTGTGCTGAGCCAGGACAAGCACAGTGAGCTCTGCCTCTAGGGGAGCTGAGAGCAAAGCCTGACAGTGTTTCACCCTGACCTCTGTCAACTTAGGAATGCTGGGGACCAGGCAGATAACCAATGCCTGTTAAAACCACATGCTGGCACATGAGGGGACACAGGGTCAGCACATCCCCACCCAGTGCCCATGTCCATCCCTCCTGGCAGGGCCATTACCTGACAGGTGATGAGGAAGCCCAAGCGTACAGCCAGCAGCTACCAGTAGATGGAAGTCAGGTTGCCATCCCTGTCTCTGAATGTCCTGTACCTGTGAGAGCCACATGCAGCTGTCACTGCACCTGCCCACTCCATGGCTGGCATTCTCACCATGTGACACTATGGGATGTCAGCACAGCAGCAGGTAAGCCCAGTCCTGGGGTGCACAGTCTCAGCTGTCCCCCCACAGCGGTGACATTTCCTCCTCTGATTCCCCAGCTGGAGAGCTTTTGCAGCCCCAAAGCACACACAAAGCATTAAACCAAGGTGGGAGCGGTGGGAGAGTCACAGGGACAGGCTGCTGGTCCCGTGCTGCCTGTCCAGCCCCAGCCCACAGGCACGTGTTGGGCAAGCCCCAGGATAAGCAGGGCCCTGTGAAAGCTCAGGGTAGCAGGTGGGCAACCTGGACCCAGCTGAACTAAATGCGTGCTGAGGAGGTGGCAGTGACTGCAGAAAGCAAACAAGGAGCCCAAGCAAACAACCAGCTGAGGCAGAAGAGCCCCACCTGCAAGCAGCATTGCTGTGCTGGACAAAGTCCCACAGTGCACAGGCTGAGGTGAAGGCACACAGGCTGCTGTTGTGGACATACTTGTTGTACACACAGGGCAGGAAATAGGAGGTGAAGGCCATGAAGAAGGCCTGGGCCTAGACCCTTCTCCTCCCCAGCTGGAATACACAGCCCATTATCTTACCTCTTTTAACTCCTCCTCCAGTCCCCAGCTTGGTCTACAGCTCAGCATTTAACATGGATGCCATACTAGCAGTGCCTCCAGTGGAAGCTCCATACAGGTACACACATCCTCACACAGCTTCTGCAACTCAAGCTATTTCTTCTCAGTCAACTATAGCAAACCTGTAACTGTGCCTCAAAAAAAAAAAAAAAAAAAAAAAAAAAAAAAACCCAACAAAAAAGCCAACAACCAACATTGCCATGAAAGTCTTCCAGCTCTCCTCCCCCCTCTGGTTTTACTAACAGATATTTAGCAAAAACTCAACTCTGATACCTGGATGAGCATTTTTATCCGATTCTCCTCCACGTCAACACTGTCACTGCCCTCCCACATTTTTACAGACCACCTTTAAGTCTGGATCAGGAACAGTGATGTTTGCAAGGATATCACAAACCTGAAGGTGTGTCACCAAGTGGCTCCAAGTAGAAACGCTCCAGTCTGTTGCAAATACTTGCTGCCAAACCTCCCGGGCAAATAAGATACAAGCACAAGGAAGTCTCTTATGTTAAGATTTAATAATAATAATAATAACAACATTTCAAAAACAATGAGTGCATTGTACACGAGATCTGGTAGTCAGTGCTTTTTGTTGACTATTTGCTCTGAGAGTGTCAGTGTACTGAAGACCTGGGGAGTGGTAAGTGGATAAAAAACCCAGCTGGGACATTTCTCCAAGGAGGGCAGGAGAGAAGGGGCAGCAGGAGGTTCAGAACCGAACAAACGTGGCATCGATCTGCCGGACAGATGGGAGGGCCAACATGATTTTGCGCCGGTACTGGGGATCCTTCTGCAAAGGGTTTCGCTCCAGGTACACAGTTTCCAAATTGTTGGCTCCTTTCAGCTCATCCAGGTCACTCCAGCTCTCAACGAGATTATCATTCATCTGCAGAGCACACACATGCACACACACATCAATACTTCCAGTATCAGGAACCACACCAATGCTGCTCAAGAGGATCATCACCCAGTGGCTGTAACTGTACAATCTTAGCACATCGGTAGGGATTTCCTGTCTGTGTGGTCCTTCTCCCAGGAGATTAAAAAAATAACAATTATCAATGAATTGGTTCTGGCCTCCCTCAGCAACTGTTTTTTGCTGAAGTGGGGGGGTGGGTAGAAGCCAGAAGAGCATTTTCCATTTCCAGGTAGGGAAAGGAGCTGGACAAAGCCAGGAGATCCTGGCCAATGCTCTGTCTGGCAGAGGACTCTTAAAGCACTGTGTTTTTGCAAGGAAAGCCCAGTGAGGTTAGGATCTTGCCTTTGCTTCCTGTAAAAGGAACTGAAACAGCTGTGCAGTGCCTTCTAAAGCAGAGCAACCACAAACAGGAGCACTGGAGGAAACTGCAAAGGATGCCAACAGGTCACACACTGACCGTACCATAGTGTCTCATTTCTAACATGACATCTTTTGAACAGGCTTCTCAGCTCCTGTTACTTAAAGAGTTCCTTACGGAATAAATACCAGCAGGTAACACCACTGGCAGTTGGCTAAGCTACTCTCCAAGATAAGAAAGATGGTCTACGTAGCCTGGACAATAGGGTCTGCAGCTTGATTCCATTTGCAACCGCTTTTCCATCCTCTCTCTCAGCCTCTGCTCATATAATTTATATAATTATATATAATTATAATTACACTGCTCATAAAATTTATATAATTGAACTCCAAACAACAGGCATTAGGCAGCATAACATTCAGCTTTAACAAAGGAAAGGAGCTAGTGCACCTGTTAATTCATGAATACCTGCTGCTTTTCCCTAAGACATGAACAGATTTGTATGCAGGTCCCCAAAGTGGCACAGTACTGATATATCAGGTGGAAAAAGTCTCTGCATATATCCTTAGCAGACTTATGAATGGTAAAGGACCTGCTACCCAGGGTATCACAAAGGTAACAGGAACAACCCTAAGCAATTATCTGCCTCCCAGAGTGGAAGTAAACTGGAGAGTTCCATTTGTTTCATATTTGTAACACGACCATATCAAGTCTGTTCTGGACAGAGGCTGCGATCCAGGCAGTGGTGACACAGTATCAGCTTCTCTCATTACACAGTCATGCTGACTTAAAGAAAGATGAGATTTGCAAAAATAGGACACAGTAAGGCTGTTTCATAACCACCACAAGCGTGAAGGCAGGGCCTATGTTCTAGATAGAGACAGGCTTGTTACCACTAACCAAAGCCCAGCCAAAATCTTCGTTGGCTCAACTCCTTCCCAAGGGGAAACCATCACACTCTACCCTCCTAAGACAGTTCAACAAGATGAGAAACATTCCAAGAGCTGCCCTAAGGGCAGTTGCCCAAGACAGACATTCACCACTCCTCCCCATCAGAGGCCTCTTTCTCTGTGTACAGCACTCACCCAGAACTCCTGCAGCTCTGTTAGGTGACTGATATTTTCGATCTTCTTGATTCTATTGGATGCAATGTCCAGCATTGTGAGTTTGTTCTAGACAAGCAAACAAAACGTTACACTAGATTTCCTTTCATCTTCTGTCTCTCAGGCCCAGAGATAAAAAATTAGAAGCAATGACATGTTATCACCAGCTTTCCTACAATGAGAACTCCTGCATACATTTAGCAAGACTGCTTTTAACTGAGCTTGGTTACTGACCTCCCAGAAGCCATGCAACAAAAATGAAAGCAATTACTTGCTGGATGGCAACCATCAGTTGAAGGCTCCTAGAAAGTAAGTTTTCTCCCTCCACAGTACACTAACAGGAATCCACTAACATCTGGATCAGAAGCATCCTCCTGGGCAGAGCCGAACACTTTTTGCAGCAGAGGGTTCAAAAGCTTTAGAGAAAGTTTTCTGCCCTGCACACAACCAAGTTCTGATTTCTCTGCTCTCCTACAATGCCATCTGCTGTTGCGTGAGAATCAAAACGCTACAGACTTCTGTGAAATCAATCCTATCTAGAATTACAGTGTCAGGAAGGCAAGCCACATGCCATGGCTCGTCCCTCTCACTCCCAGCTCCACTTGTCCTACCCATAAAGACTCACAGTTACCTACAAACTGCTGTCTGGAATGCTACATCAGAGCCAGCCAGCAGTGGCCATCAGTCATTTCACTGCTGAAGATCTGCCAGGCTGCTGCATGAACCACATGCTTCAAATGCTCCCCTCCACAATCAAGAAAGCAACTTACTCCAGATCCAGAGAGGCTTCGTGCACGTAAGGGATTTCAATGTAACTAATACTTGGATTTTTGAAGTCTTTTCAAGATATTCAGAACCCTTCATGCAACTGAAGCAGCTTAGGAACAAAAGATTCAGGAAAAGCCCACCCCCCTGGCAGGATGCTGAAGGCAGCAGTTCTGACACACTTATACTGCTCACATTGTTCTCCAGCCCCTCGATGACTTCGATGCCGTTGTTGCTGAGGTACAACTCACGCAAGTTCACTAAGCTCTGCAGCCCCTCAATCTTGGTCAGACGGTTACTCTGAAAGCATAACAACAGTTTAAGATCAGTCTGAACAACCCCAAATGCAAGCCAGTCATAGGAGATAAAGCATTGGAAGGGGAAATTGCCTGTTTGGGTCAACATCAATGCCACGTGCTAGGTTTTAAAGGCCTGCACTACCATACCTAAGGAAGCAAAGTCTCCAGAGGAAGCAAAGTCTCCAAATTCAGGAGAGTCAGACCCTGACCTCCCCATCAGAAGCAGCAGTTTCCTACTTGGTCTCTTCAGAAACACGATGATGCATTAATAGCATTCATTCTGTAGGTCTTTTTAGCAGAATAACACTAAGTGAAGTTACAGGATTTCAGTTCTGATATACTCTGCTGCATAGAGTTCTGTTTATCCTATAGATTAAGATGCCTACATGTACTGTAACATGTAGAAAGTATGACTTCCTCAGGAACTATCTGCCTAGCTTGTACTAGACTGCACGAGCTTTGTCAGATAGTATTGAAGGTATTTATTCCACCCATTAAAAAGCTGGAAGCTTCCAGTAGCTCATTAAGGGCAGGTTTCATTTAGCACAGGCTTGTCATTCACTTTTCTTCCCTGTTCAGGCAGAAGGCAGCGACACTGAGCTCACTGCCAATAAAGGACTTCTCTGGCATTATTCATTTGATGTTACTGCAAAAACGACAAGCTATATTTCAAGAAGGAAGTTGGGCTTCACGTTCATTTCATTCTTCTACTACAGCAGTTTAACCCAAACACCAAAGATTCCAAAGAGCTCATTGTAAAGGTGTTCACATCACAAGAGGACAGAGCAGGATAAGTACCTGTATACTGAGCACGGTCAGGTTTGTCAGCGCATCCAAGTTCTGGAGCTTGGTGATTTTATTCTTTCCAAGGAACAGACTGTCGAGATTAGCCAGGGCGTCGATGTTTTCAATGGCCTGCAAGAAGACCAAAGCAGACAGCGTTGCTGTGATGCAGAACTCCAACCTGCAGACACACTTAGCACCACTGTATAGCCTTGAACTGTGCAGCAGTTCCCCTCCTGTGAAAAACAAGCCTGCCAATTCCACAACACAAAGCGCGTGGGCCGGGCCTCCCTGGGGACCCAGGAGCAAAGTGCAGGGCTTTGTGCAGTGACAGCAAACCTCAGCCTGCGAGAGCTGGCCCACGGCATTGCTAGCTGCTGGCTTCAGCAGGGGTCACATCACTTTCTCCTGGTTGTAGCCCCACTGTCCAGGCGGGATCAGAGAATGGACAGCCTCTGCAACACTGAAAAGGCCATTCCCTGGGCCACAAGGTGTACACCCAGGGCAGGAGATACTCATTTGTGAATCTAGAGTGTCTGTCACTGGTGAATGCAAAGAGAAGCTGGAGGAGAAAAAAATAATTCCCAAATTCAGTACTAGCCATCAGTGCTGAAAGCAGTCGGAGGCAAGCTGCCCAGCTCCTCTGCTCATTGGTTTCTCTGCCATAAGGAAGGTTACTTGTCTCCTGGGTGTATCTAGATGCCAAAGCTGTTAGCACATTTAACTACTGTCTGTATATTCACACTACTGGCAGCACATACCAATTCAAGCAACGTACACGTTAGATACACACACTACTGACAGAGCATACACACTACATCAATTTAAATGCTGAGCTCAGCTTTTAGTGGGAGAGAACATCTTTGTGAGGCACCAAGAAGAACCATATTCTTTATTTATAAAAAATAGAATTAAAAAAAAATGGGTGCACTAGAAAGCATCAACACAAGATTAAAAAAAGACTGGGCAAGAAGAGGGATAAAATATGGGTTTTAGAAAGGGCTCCTGTAAACAGGAGGAAATAAAAAACAATTATTTTCTCTTTGCAAAGGATAAGCTACAAAAAAGATAAAATACAAGTAGGCACTGCTAAAAACAAATTTTAAAAACAGGTTTTGGCTCACAGGAAAGCAGCAGTATGGATATGGATACACAGCTGTGCATCTGTGCTCAAGTACTTTGTGACATGCCAGCCTTCAGAACCTTTCTGCCAGGCAGGGACAGAGCCCAGCAGTGCTGGTGGGACAGGACACCACATCCCAGCACCACTCAGACTTCTGTGTGCACCTGTGGGCAAGGGAAGGCAGAGGAGAATGGACACATGCACACAGTGTATTACAGGTATGCTCCGGGAAGGAAAGAAGCTTTTTAATCTCTATCCCAGAATTGCCAACAGATTCAACATAAGCTGTTTATCAGCTCATATTTGGACTCACCCTCCTTCTAAGCCTGTGGACTTACCCCTGTTTTGGCCTTGCAAGAAAATAATAGATTTGTTTCTCAATGGTAGCTCCCCCAGCCCTGAGGAGGAAATACTTGTGACTCTGAGGGTACTGAGAAGAAATAATCAGAAAGAGAGAAAAAAAAAAAAGCTACTTAAAGCTATAAAAAAAGCCACATTTAAGTATGAAACAGGCATGAGGAAAAAAAAGCTAGGGAACAAATGAACTGCTTGCCTTGTAGTTGCCTCAGTCCAACTTTGGAAAGAAAAGCATGAAAATGGATCAGCTCAGGCATGAAATTGTCTCCCCACCATTCATACAAGAAGGACAGAACTACAAGTGTTTTCTAAGTCACGTCAGATCCGGTTAAAAGTGCACAGCAAGAAGTTAAGAGTTTTGCAGCAAATGACTAACACAGCACTACTGCAGAAACTTTAATGCTCAGGGGATGAACGTAGCAGGCATCCCAGACCACAGACACTGCCTGACCTGCCTGCTCATAGCTTCTTACAGATACACCCACCTATGAAGCACGTAGCCAGGCCACCCTGCCAGCAGGAAACTACCAGAAGAATTCTGGTTTCCCCAAGTGAGATGCATTTTTTCATGCCCACCCTAGACACAGGTTTCTCACTCCAGTAAAGCAATGAGCAGCATAGAGCATTGCTTTTCAAAGAATTAACAGATTAACAGAAAAGATGCTAAAAATCAGAAAATTCACTTGTTACCCATACAGTGATATCATTGTTTTGGTTTTTACCATGCACAGCCTCAGCACTGCAAAAATAAATGCACATAAAATAGTTCAAGCTGGTCATTCAAAATACATTCTCCAGCTTCTCCAACACTGGTGGCAATACACCACCCAAGTATCAGTACAGAAACCCAGCTGGTTTGGTCTTCATTCTTATTTGCACTATACATTACACTATGAGTAATGATGCTGAGAAATGAGATGTAATACTTTTCTTTAACCCAGCTTTAGAAACGCAAGGATCGATGCCCCTAAAGCCTATTATGCTTCTGAATACAAAAAGTGCACTTCTGTAAGTCACATTCCCCAGCCTATGTGAACCATAAGGCTCCTAATCACTCATCTGGCTGATGCTCTCCCACTCAGGATTTATTCCCCCTACGTAACTTTCCAAAGTAACAATTCCTTCAGACAGAAGAGTCACTTCAGTTCAGCTTTTGGGGAAAAATGAGTTTTTCCTGTTCATAAAAGCAGCAAACACTTCTGCCTTCGAAGGCTGTTTGTAATTGCTTGAGTTTCCTTCTTTTCTAGAAAGGAGATGTGCTTCCACAACACTTAAAATATGAAAAATAAATAAGTACTTCCCTCATTTGTTCATCAACATAACGAAGAGTTTCTCAACATCTGCAACTGGGCAGTGTCATTCTATACGATTTCTAGACTGGAATGCACTCACTTCTTACAGCTGCTTTATGAAGTGTGTATATAATTGAAAAAGCTTGTAAAAAATTAATAGTTTGCACACAGTGAGTCTTTTGTGTTGCCTGCTTCACCCATTCTCTTATGAGCTGGGCAAAATGCAGAAGCCTGCCTTATGGACAGCAGACACCACTCAGAACTGCCTCCCTTTAAGTGCAATCAAAACCACAAAATTGGAAAGGTTGCTAACTGACAAATTAGAAAAAGCAGTCAGCAGTGGGCTATCAGGTTTTTGAGGCACTTCAGAGCAAGGCCTCAAGAAAACATTTTTCTTGAGTGAGAAAATTGGAGGGATTTATCAAATACACATACACACCTGAAACTGCTATTAGAGTTCAATTGGTTTGATGAAATAGAAGCAGACAGAGCCACGAGGAAGGCAAGAGAAAACAATAGCTGGTAGTTTTGATAGGTTTGGCTCTCTATCAAGAGAAAACTGCCATCTGCAGAAGGCAGCACCCAGGGAATGAGCTAAAGAAAAACTCCTCAGTTGTAGCTTAGAAGCCAGGCACTACACACACATAATGGAAGGATCCAGCAGGTGCAGCAAATAAACAACTACGCATTGAATGGCTAGAGCAATAAAAACAGCAAAATCACAAGTCAAAGTCAACACAGAGCACTTTGAGAACAGGCTAATCCCAAAAGCCACAGAGCTCAAAACTCTCCAGCTAACATCTCGTACAGCAAGCCTACCCGAATTCGATTGGATCCCAACTCTAACATCTGTAACAGCTGCAAGTTGCTCAAATTCTCAATTTTGCTGATTTTGTTGTTGACGAGGAAGAGTTTTTTAAGTTGGGTAAGCTGATCTAGTCCTTCAATGTGTCGCAGAACATTAAACGAGATGTCCAGGATCCTGAGGTAAAACAAAACAAAGGGCTCTTCAGTCCAGGAGGCATGGAAGGTCCTGGCAGAGGCATTTGTAAACTGATGGTGAGCCTCACTATCTGCAGAAATCAAGCATTTTGTTAGGCCATCAAGCTGGAGTCACAAGTGGCATTTCTTTAATCAGAAATAGCGAATACAACTTTCAAAATACTTTCATAGCACGCCATGGAGAAAGCAAAGCTATGTCACATGCAAAAAGCACACTGTTTTGCCCAGCTGTGCAACTGCCACCGTGGGGGGAAGCCAACTTTCAGCACTGTACAGACCATAGGAAACGTACATCCCTACAAGCTCTGCCTCTCTGGGACAAGGTCTCCCTTAAACATGAAGCAGTTAGCACTGCCGTAAGCACGTCACTCCCCCACAGTCCCAGAGAAAATGGTTGTGATCCACCTCCAGACTGATGAAGGACTAGTGCCAGAAACTGGGAATAGCACTTTGTCCCCAAGAGAGTCACATCTCTAGTCTTTTTCTTCAGAAGTACAAATGTTATATGGAGCAGTCCCTATCAATACCACGGGATACCTGAGCGCTCCTGCACCTGATGGAAGCTGCAACCACCTACCATTCTTGCTGCTTTACACAGATGATGTTTCATTTCCACTGTCCCAGGTGAGCTCCAGGACAATAAAACTAGTTTACTGCACAGTTAAATATCAATGGAGGCCAGATATTGCCCTTCACAGTCAAGAGAATGATGAGAAGGCTCTGGGTGATTAAGACTGGAATAATTACAGCTCGGTAACTCAGTGACAATCCACCCACAGCCCAAACCTGGTGATTCCCCATGACTCACTCAAGATCCACAAGAGCCTCCAAGTTCTCAATCTTCCGAATCTGGTTGTCATACAGATCCAGCTCCCGCAAGGTCTGCAATTGCTCCAGGTTCTCAATGCGCTTCACCAAGTTCTGACGCAGACACAGAGTCTGGCAGGAAAAGACACGAACAGCAGCACGTCATGTTTTTTGGCATACAGGCAGAAGGTGGGTTTGGTTTTGTAAAATATAATATTTTCCTGTTTTCTTCCATCTCTACAGAAGGAAAGCTTTTGGCACGAATGCAGCCACCAGAACAGCGGCCCACAGAAGCCATGTAGTCGCCATCCTTGGAAACACTCAAGAGTTTCACTGGACAAGGCCTTAAGCCACATGCTCCAACTGGACCTGCTTTGAGCAGGAGTTTACTAGAAGCCTCCAGAAATCCTTTAAGGTTCCAGGGAGACCTCACTGTGGCCTTACAGAAGTAGAAGGGAGCATATGAGCAGGAGAGGGACCAACTTTATAGATGGTCTAATAGTGATAAGACAAGGGGAAATGCCTTTAAACTAGAAGAGAAGAAATTTAGGTTGGATGGACCTTCTTCAGACAAACTGTCATGGTTTTATGATTTTTGGCTATTGGTATTCCACATCATAACATCATGTTGACACAAACATAAGGTGAAATTGCTAGGATGGCAGCCAAAAAGACTCCTGAGTTTGTTCTCTAGTAGGTCTGACACACACAATCTCCAGCTCCAAACGATATTCTCTATTCCTTTGAGCTGTTACCTTTACTTTCTTGAGCACCTCAAACCCTTCAATCTTCCCAATTCGGAAATGATTCAGGTCAACATCCTGAGAGAGAAACAGAAGTCAGAGGGATTCAGCAAATGTTTCAAAATACTCTTTAAAGATGAACCTGGTTATTTTCTTCTAAGAAAAATTACAGACTTACAGAAAGCGCAGCTCATTAAAACTTCTCTTTAAAGAGCTCATAAAAATTTGCTTTGGCAGATGATTTTACCAGCAATGGTGAAGCACACGGCCTAAGTTCATTAACTGCAAAGGCAGTACCTGTGAGAGGGCAAAAGCCTTCTCCTCAGTGTGAGCTTGGTTTCACCAAGAGGGGACTATTTCTTTTAGTAAATTCATAATTTTACTGGGAAAGAGTTGTGCAGCTTGAACAAAGTACTGCACAGAATTCTCTTACCCACTTACTGCTTAACTGGAACACACTTCCTGTGCTTCTATTTTATTTTAAAACTCAAAATGACAAACAAGAGGTTTTGGATACTGATTAAGAGTAGAATACCTCTAGGTCTAGCATGAAGGCTCTGAACCAGTTCCAGAGAAGATAGGATAGCCAGGACCTTCAGAAGAATTAGATCTTTTAGCTAGGTTTCAATACTTCTTTCCCTTTCATCCTGCTATGTAAAGCCTGAAAGAACAAAACATCTTCCTTTACCTCAGCTTCTGGGTCCAGGCTAATTGTCTCCATGTCCACTGGTGTCTCTGCTTCTCCTGCAGCAGAAACAAATACGTTACAGACTTCTGCTATCTGATAGTTAAAGACACGATTACAATGGCTAACATCCAGAGGGACAAAGGGAGCAAGCACCCTTCACAACAAGTTACACACAAGATGCACAATTAGGATATTTTGCTGCAGTAAAAACACACTCACTTGCATCATGACAGCAAGTAATGAAACAAAGCTTTCTTACCAACACAACTCCATGCCTAGAAGCAAATGAAAAAAGAGCAGCACCTTATCCAGCTTGCCCACCTGTCTGATGTGTAACACTGTCTTAAGATTGAACTTGGCAGGATTTCTTTTCTTTACACTTAGGGCAAGCATCCCTCTGAGGATGTACCCTCTAAGGAGTCTGTGCTCCTCAGATAACCTAACACATGGATGCCAAGGAGGAACCTAAGTACACCTAAGCTGGCAGCTGGCAGTGCCAAGAATGACCAAGCATCTCCACAACCCCCCTACAGTGCCTTTATTTCACAAATATTGCCAGTGTATGCTGAGCACACACTCGCATGGACTTCCCTTCTTTTGTTTGAATAAGCTCGGTAATATGCTAGAAAACAGTGTTTATCACACCGCATACATTTGCTTGGGAAATGCTTTTGTAGCTCTGGAAGGTAGCCCAGCATTTGCTGTACTTCTATCACAGCACAAGAGGGAGTGAAATTTACTGGATACATTCATGCTGAATAATTCACACCCGATTCCCATTTGCAGAAGATGGTGTGCTGTTTGTATCAATCTCCAAAGGAAGTCTAATAAGGCTCTGCAAAACAGATATAAACATGCAACCCCTTTCCGTTTTAAGCATACAAGCCCTCTGTGCAACCAAAAAAATTGAAGCATCTTTAATATCAGTCAAGTTTCAAAGACTTTGGATTAACTCTTGCATTATAGTACGCAAGCCCATTCCATTAACACAATAATGAATTTTATTTCTCGAGCAGGGCCTCAACATTCATACAAATGCCAAACATCCCCAATCCTTAATGAGTGCTTTCCCTACAAATGCTTGTCATCATCTGCAGTCAGGTAAGGATTAACGGTACAAACATCACAATTGTTCATCCTGCCAAGCTGCAGGGTTTGATAGCTCCACACAGTTATTTACCTCACTGTATTGTGCCACGACAGGAAAGAGCCCTCACTGAACTGACTTGTGTAAATGAAGATTTAAAGACAGTCCTCTGTTCCTCATCTTTTAATATTTTATATAGCAGAAATTAGCAAGGAGCATAAATTACAGCTTGGGGATTGAAAGCAAGCTGAGAGTTTTGGTGACGTTGCATGCTGGTATAGAACTGACAAGCATAAATGTGCCCGTCAGCATTTTAGCACCAGGCAGCACTTGAATTTCCATTTTTCTTCCAGATGAGGAGGGATGCGCTTCAGCAGAGAAACAGACACACTGCCCATGACCACATCTCTTTAACCTATTTCTAGAGTGTAAAAATCTGCCAGCACAGGGCGCTCCAAGACAAACAGCCCAGCTGAACTTACAGCCACCAGGAACAGAGGCTGAGGGCAGAACAGCAGTTATTTGAGACGTCTCATTAGGAAAAAAACAAACTATTCCCCTTGGACTGAGTTGTACAAGTAGTAAGTTTCAGTGTTCAATGATGGAACCTGTCCTTTTGGGGGCTTTAAAGGTGTCTAACAGTAAAGCTGGTGCACTCAGTAGATACTTTAGTCAAAAATGTTCCTCTGTCTCTGCCAGCTGAGAGGCTTCTCTGTCAAGCGGTGCGTTTCCTCAGCACACACAGCAGCTCACACGCTGCTGCAGTACATTAGATACTCAGTATTAAGTACTGTAGTCCACAATTTAGAATGCAGACAGCTTCTCAAGAGGGAAAAAAAATACATCGCTTTGCCACTAAAGTTACTTAAGAGAGGCTTGGTGCAACCCACGCCTGCAAGCTCTGCAAGTGTAGGAAGAAAGGATGCCACTCAGGAAGCTCGAGTTCTGCAGCACAGAGCAGCAGTTTCTGTTACGTAAATCCACAGCACCACAACCATTTGAAGCCCGACTGCACCTTTCAACTGCACATGCATGAAAAGTATAAGTTATAAGATAAGTAAAAAGATTTCACAGCAGCAGTGCTGTTCCTCAGAGATTTAACTCAACAATAAATGTGAAATCTCAGCTGTGTGATCTCTATTTGTGAGCTTCAAGGAAAAAAGGTGGCAAAATATCCATACTCCTTTCAGTTGAACACCTTACTTTCCTTGCCAGCTCCTAACTCAAGTGCTCCAGTATTATTCCTCTTTTTGGTTCCTACCCTAGAAATAGTTGTTTGTTTTTTACATTAAGTAGCATCCAATGTAAGTCAGACAATAAGTTGGTTTTTTCCTGCCCCCATTTGAAATAAAAGTATGTCATTCAAAGTCGTTTCTCTCCTCTTACAGCTCCCAAAGAGAAACAACATACAACACACAGCCTTAAATGCACAAATAAGTGACATCAGCTGAATGAACGCTCAAAACATTTTGTGCAAGCAAAGGAAAACTGTCCCCGACTGATCTGTGTGCTTCAACTGATGGGCACAGCTCGGGATCCCCACAGTTCACGGGATGTGCTCTTAGAAACATCACCACACATTTTTCAACTTACAGGTTTTTTTGTTTGTTTGATAGCTAACAGTGATTTAAAATTTGCTGCAGAAAGTGTTTTACTTCAGTTCTATTTCCAGGTCAATAATACCTACGAGCAGGATGTACTGCACCTTAAATTGTTAGCTATTGTTAAAAGTCCAGATGATACTGCAGCGTAGGTTCTTCAGGTATTGATTTGCTTTGACAAATTGCAAGCTACCATAAAACAAACATCTCCATTAAATAAGCACAGGCTTTAAAGCACCTGCTGAAATTTTTACCCAATGAGCTAAAACAAACTGCAAAAACAGTAGACATTTTGAAATCAAGGCAATTCAAAGGTACAATTTTCATGCCTTAAAATTTTTAAGCAAAAAAAAAAAAAAAAAAATAGAAATCCTGCAACAAAACAAACCACATCAACCTGCTTTCTTCAGTCTACCTGGAAAAAGTACTCTTTGCCTTCCAAAGGGATCTGGCAATTTTTAAAGTTAAAAGCTGTACACAGTAGAGGAGTATGAAGTTCATTTTTAATAAACACTTCCAGCACCTTTCTATAGAAAATGAGAACCCTTTCACAAAGAAGCATGAATCAAGCTCTTTTTGAATGCTGACATTTCAAAGAGAAGCATGGTTTCACACACCAATAATTAAAAAAAGGATCTAATATTGCAATTCCATGAAACAAGGCAGCTTTACAATAGCAAGGATTATATTATTACTTAAAAAAGTTTTCTCTAGGGCAGCTGTTATCTACCACTGAGACAAACGCCATGTATCCACACGGAGAAATACAAAGGACTGACACAGGTGGGTGGCTCACACCTCCCTAAAGCCATCATTGAGGTGGGAAGGTACCTGGAGAGTTCTCACCATTCTGCTCATCTCTCAGGCTCTGCTGGCTGAGGTCTGTCACTAAGCGCACCGCTTGTTTCTTCCCTTCATCTTCTGACTCCTCCGATTCAATCCGCTTATCGACTGCAGGAGATAGAGAACAGCAGAGTTAGGCTGCTTCTGGCAGCACGCTGAGGGCAGAAAGCAGCAAGCAGATATCACAACCAGGACTCACAAATACCACTATGCAGTTAGTAGAAATCCTAAATTAACTAAATGAAAGGTTTAGTCTTAAATAAAAGGCCTCTTACCCCTTGTTTCTACTTTGATTTTGGATGCACTTTTTCCTCCCATCACATCTTCCTAAAACCAACAATCTGGGAAGAAGACTGGAGGAAAAAGGAAATTTCTTAGATCAATGAAGTGCAATTCCAAAGATTACGGAAATGGAAGGAGATCTATGACACTTAAAGACCTTTCAGAGGAAATAAAACCAGTATCACGTATGAGGGTACCAACGACACGAAGAAGAAGAGCCATAAAGGCACGGCTGGCTGCAGCCCGAGCGGCCGCCTGGGCACGGCGGCTCCCACACGAGGAAACCACGCCGGCGGATTCTCCTTACGTTCTCCTTACGTTTTACGTCACGGCCACCTCCACAGCCCCGCTTCTGCCACCTCCCCCGCAAAGGCCGCGCCCCGCGCCCCTCAGGCCCCGCTCCCGGGATCACCACAGGGCTCGCCTCAGGCCGGACCCCCAAGGGCTGCCCGGCCAGGACAGCCCCGAGCCTATCGCACCCCTCCGGGGGCTCCCGATCCACGGGCAGCACCTGGGGCCACGCCATTCCGCGCTCCGTGCCGACCCGACCCCGCCGGCCGCAGCAGGCTCTCACCCTCCATCATCTCCTGCTGCCCCTCTCCGCTCCCCGCCGCCATATTACTTCTCCTCCCACCGCCCCCTTCCGGCAACCGCCTCAACGGCGGTCGCAACCAATCAGAACTCAGAGCCGGCGCCCCGCCGACAGCCAA
The DNA here is from genome assembly GCF_905368555.1 of Meleagris gallopavo. Classification (NCBI taxonomy): domain Eukaryota; kingdom Metazoa; phylum Chordata; class Aves; order Galliformes; family Phasianidae; genus Meleagris; species Meleagris gallopavo. The sequence goes on along the minus strand of NC_139414.1, from coordinate 4,304,558 downwards.
TCGGCTCCTCGGGCGTGAGCCTGAGGCGGGAGTAACGGTTGGGGCCCTCCAGCTCTGGTGCGCGGGCAGGGCCGTGCCCTACAGCATTCTGGGAATTGTAGTGCGCCGCTGGCGGGAAGGAGGCCGTGCAAGCGCTGGGGCTGCTCCCTCGCAGCGGCGCCTCGGGCCCGGCGGTCCGCTCGCAAATACCTCCGTGGTTTGCCCCAGCTTTACGGTCTGGTAGCGCGGCACCAACACTTGTGCGGGAAGCGTTCGGACCCTCGTACCCTTTCAGCTCTGGAAAGCGAGGATACGGGGCAGGGCGCCCAGCACGCGGCTGTGGGTAGGAACGGGGAGGTGAGGGAGCCCCGCGTTGCTGAACGTTGGATCGGCTTGGGCCCATCCCGCCCACCATCCACGCCGGCCTGAGCGTTCCTAGCAACGGCCGCGGGCAGGGGGGCCGGCGCCGCGTTCGAACGGCCCGCCACCGCGCCGCGGTCGCCCATTGGCTGACGGCCGTGTCGCTCCGCCACCGCCTTCGCTTATTGGGCAGCGGGACGGCCACATCCCGCCCTCGGCAGCTTGAGGCGAGCGCGGCGAGGCGCGGACCGGGCCGTGCTGTGCTGGGAGCCGGCCGTCGTGCGTTAGGAGTGGTGGGGCTCGGCTGGGCCGTGCTTCTGTTAGCGGAGCTCTCCGCTGCTCCCGGCCGTGCGTGGGGATGGCCGGCAGCGTGCGCGGCCGCTCTGCGGGCAACCTCCCGGGCCTCGGCCCGCCGAGCGATTCGGAGCAGCTTAGCAGGTCCTACCCGTGGGCCGGTGGCGGCAGGAGGAGCCGGCTGACTGGGCTGTGCCGGCGGGGAGTCTCGCTGTCCGGTGAGCGCTGCGTTCGCGGGCTGTCAGAGGCAGCGACGGGTGCCCTTACGGGCCTTCCTCCTTCCCTCACACTGGCAGCAGTAGCAGAAGCACAGAGATGGGCTGGCAGCCGGCTGAACGTGAGCCGGCTGTGTGCCCAGCTGGCCGAGGAGGACGAGGGCAGCCTGGCTTGTGTCAGCAATAGTGCGGCCAACAGGAGCAGGAGGTGACCGTGCACTGTATTCAGCTCTGGTGAGGCCGTATCTCCTGTGCTGCGTTCAGTGCTGGGCTCATCGCTACGAGACAGACATTGAGGCTGGTGTGTGCCCAGAGGGCAGCGGAGCTGTGAGGGGTCTGCGGCACACAGTGTGATGGGAGCAGCTGAGGGAACTGGGATGGGTCGGTCTGGAGAAGAAGAGGCTCAGGGGAAACTCTCCTCTGCAACTCACTGAGGGGAGGCGGTGGTGAGGTGGGGGTCAGCCTCTGCTCCCAGATTAGCAGCAAATAGATGAAAGCTGATGGTCTTAAGTTGTGCCACAGGAAGTTCAGGTTGAATATTACAGAAAACTCAGAAAGAGCAGTGAGGCACTGCACAGCTGCACAGGGAGGTGAGGCAGTCACCGTCCCTAGAGGTGTTCAGAGCTGTGGAGATGTGGCGCTGAGGGATGTGGGCATGTGGGGCTGGCTGGGGTTGAACTTGGGGATCTGAGGGGGCTTTTCCAACGACTTGATGTCCTTGCGATGTCTTCTCCAGTCCTTCAGAGCAGCCCTGCAGAGAAGGACCTGGGGCTTCTGATGAGTGAAAAACTTAACATGAGCCAGCAGTGTGCTCTTGCAGCTCCGAAAGCAAATGGTATCCTGGGCACCATCAGAAGAGGGGTGGCCAGCAAGGACAGGAGGGGATTGTCCCCCTCTACTCTGCTCTTGTGAGGCCCCATCTGGAGTACTGCATCCATGTGTGGAGCCTCCAGTACAAGAAGACAGAGAGCTGTTGGAGAGGGTCCAGAGGAGGGCCACAAAGATGATCAGGGGACTGGAGCACCTCCCCTACGAAGACAGGCTGAGGGAGCTGGGCTTGTTCAGCCTGGAGAAAAGAAGGCTGCGGGGTGACCTCATTGCAGCCTACAGTACCTAAAGGGAGCCTACAAACAGGAGGGGAATCAACTTGTTGAATGGGTAGATAACAGCAGGACAAGGGGAAATGGCTTGAAGTTGAGAGAGGGAAGATTTAGGTTGGATATCAGGGGGAGATTCTTTACAGAGAGAGTGGTGAGGTGCTGGAACAGCTGCCTAGAGAGGCTGTGGATGCCCCATCCATCCCTGGAGGTGTTCAAGGCCAGCAAGGATGGGGCCCTGGGCAGCCTGGTCTAGTATTAAATGGGGAGGTTGGTGGCCCTGCATGTGGCAGGGGGGTTGGAGATTCGTGATCCTTGAGATCCCTTCCAACATGGGCCATTCTATGATAATTCTCCAGTATTTCCTCTCCCTTTCCATTGCTGCCAGTCCTTCAAAGCTACTTAGTTTGGAAGTGGAATAATGGTGTTTGTTTGGTTGCTGATTTCACTTCCCATGGGAGCATTTATTACAGTCAGAACTTCTGGAAGTTTTAGTATAATCACTTGCCATTGTGTAACATAAAGCGTTGGTGTGGGCTCTGGTATTTCAGTGTCACGTCTTGTGAATAGTTAATTAACTGGCTTCTGACTAACTGCAATTATACTTAATAATAGTTCCAATTTTAACTTGAGATAATTCAAAACCTTTTAAACTCTCGTGACTTAAGCAGAAGAAAAGCTTGAATCGCCTGGTTGAATTATTTGCATGCTGACAGTTTTTTTTTTTCTAGCCTACAGATGGAGTTTAATTATTCCAATGGCTGTGACTAAAAAATGTTTATTATTATAATTGTTTCTGTTGTCTTTAGTTTCATCAGTTTTATTTTCTTGTATTTTCTTAAAAAAGTATAGAAGCATATATTTTGGGATGTAATTACTTGACAATCAGACAACTGATTTTTCATTAATTTCCCCAGTGCTCCTGTAGTAAACTACTATAACAACACAGCTGATTTTTTTTTGTTCTCACAGGGGAGAAATGGAGCTCTTACTGCTTCTCTTCGCTGGCAGCTCATAATGTTTGTGCCAGCAAAATTGGGAACTCTTGGGCTCAGCGGGACTCTTGCTCTCTTTCCATTTCTGTTGGAAGTTCTTCTTGCTCCTTTGTGCATGCCCCTGCCCTGGAGGAATCCAGCCAGCGCTTCCTGACTGCTGCCCGCAATCCAAACCAGGCCATCTTCACTGTGGATGTCACCACAACGGAGGTATTTGCTGCTGTGACTGCTAAGCTATGGCCCTCCTAACTGATGCAGGCTGGGTGATGTCACATAGGCTACAATACCTGTTATTCTTGCTTGTATCTGCAGGTAATTAGAGTGTCCTGAAGGTGTTTTATAGTCTGCTTAGTAATTTTCTGAAGACTGGCAATGCATGTATTTTTATGGCATGTTATAGTTAGTAAAATATACGTAACCAATTGGAAGAACTGTTATCTTAAGTCTTTTATTTCAAATGGAAAAAGAGGCTAAAGAAGAATGCAGCTACAATGTAGCATAAGGGAAGAAAGGAAAAGCTGACTGTGCTTCAGGCATTTTGTCTGGAAAGTAGCAGCCCAGGGATAAACTTATGGTGGCATGACATCTCTATCGCCCCGCTTACCGTGCTTTTTGCACTGGGGGAGAGAGATTTTTCTGTTTCTGTCCTAACAGAGACCTGAGGATAAAACGAAAGGCTAACAGCTGTAGAGAGCTGTGCCATTTTTAGCTGACAGTTTGAGTTTTCCCATCCTAAAGACACTTAATCCTAACTTGGCCTTTAACAGAGGCTTAAGCATGGCAATGATTTGTGTGATTGTTGCATGCCTTCAGGAGTGGATAAAATTCTATGGCCTGCCTCAGCTTTGCTTGCAAGTACAACTTTGTAACTTTGCCTCATAATTCACAAGGGTGGAGGAGATAGGTAGTTAAAAATGAGCAGGAAACCTGAAAGGAAAGCCACCTTTCAAACACTCTTCACCAAGAAAACACTCGGGCAACGGATGTCTTAGAATAAGAAGCTGAAGTGAATTGTTTTCAAAGACTTCAGTTTAAGAGGACTGCTGTATTTCCACTGAAAGGAAATGTCATTATAAGATATTAAAGTAACAACCTAAAGAGAAGATCTATAAACAAAACTTTCAGCTTTTATTCTTTGTTTCCTTTCTTCTTTTCTAGATTCTAGTGGCTAATGACAAAGCTTGCAGGCTGCTTGGGTGCAGCAGTCAGGAACTCATTGGTCAAAAGCTTTCCCATTTCATATCCAAATGCAACCAAGAGACACGAGAAGCTGTGGATGATGAATATTTAGAAACTGATGAATGTTCATCAATGGTTTCAGGAACTGTGGTATGTGAAGTGTTTGAGCAAATATCCCTCTCTGTATATAATATTTGTGGGGCTTAGGGTGACTTTTGGTTTTCTTGGCAGCTTGAGTATAATTTCCTGGTAACTTAGTGGGCATTCAGTAATTAAGTCATTTGTCAGGCTGTTTTGTTTAAAAGTTTGCAGATGTGGTTATTTAAAGGGTACAAGGTGCTTTGGAAGGCACGTACATGAGCTTTCCAGCTGCTAACATACATAGTCATGATGACTTGACCAAATCAGATCTTCAAGGACATTCGATCTTAAAAATAAATAAATAAATACAAAGAAATCAATATAAATTGCTTAACATGGAAAACATTATTATGGAAAAGTTCCCAATTGGCTGGTCTTTAAAATGACCTTAAGGGGCACTGTGCATGTTATAAAGTTACACATCCACCAAGCACTGTGATGTGTCTGACAGAACACCCCAGTTGGTGCAAATGAGTGGAATTAATGTTCCTCCTACAGTGTGGTTAGTTATGAGAAAGCTGTGAGAAGTCTCAGTGTTTTCTTTGGCTGCTGTTGTGAAATGAGCAGAACCTCAGAGCTTGATCTTCCTGCATCATCAATTAAGTCTGGAGGAAAAAAAATATATATATATATCTTAAGCCTGGTTAGATAAATCCAGGATTAAAATTAAATGTCTGATGAAAACCCTAACCTTAAAGTGCAGCTGTTCCCAGTGCTTCATAGGCTGCCATGGAGGTTACTGTGGAATTCATAAACCCATTCTGTCAAGATCTCCTAAAAAAGATAAAAGACTTAATATGAACACTGCAGGTTATAAGATAAGTAAACATTTTCTGATTGGAGAAGAATCTGCTCCATAAGAAATTAAGCTTCTGCTTTTGTGGCTGAAAGTAAGAACTGCATTACTAATGTGGAGTATTTGCTAGCATCGTGGGGCATCTCTTATGAAAGGCATCTCTGAAAAGCTCTTTTCATTGAAAATAAGGTATTAGATTGACATGTTTATTATGCTGATTGAAATCCTTTGAGTCTTCATGAGGCTGGGAGAAAAACAAAAGCACCAACAGTGAATTAATTGCAATCCTTATCAATTCTGCATTAGAGGTGTTTCTCCCAATAGAAACAAATAAGCTGTCAATAAACAAGTTTTTTCTAACAGTGAGGGACAGACGTCTTGGCTCAATATCTTCCTCTTGTTGAAAATCTTGCCAAGTAACCACAGTCTTAGTGAATTTTAACTCTAAATCCTGTGGAAAGGTGGATGTTATCAACCATCTCAAAGAGAAGATCCCCGTCTCGGTGTGGCTGAGGCGAATAAGAATCAAGGACAACCAGCGCTGCGTGGTTCTGCTGGAGCCAGTGGAAAGACTTTCAGCTTTTGTTTCCTTCAGAGCTGACGTGAGTGTTTTTCTAATGATCAAATGAGACAGCAGTTTCTGACAGTTCGTGTGCAAATGTGGCTAAAAACTGGTGGACACATCACTACTTGTGAACACAAAACGTGTGCGTAGCACTGCTAGAACTTGGCATTGTATGGGCAGGATCTGTGCACACTTTTCCCAGGAGGCTCACCTTGACATTAACGAGTCAAAATACCCAAAGTGGTGGTGGTTTGGCAGGGCATTCTTACTGACCACAGGGGTGTCCTTGTAAGGGGATCTCCTTGCTGAGGGGGCTTTCTATGAGGAGTCCTGGCCTTCCCTGCTCTCTCCCTGTGACGTGCTAATGTTAGAGCATTGCATTATGCCTTGCCTGCTCTTACTGAGTTAGTTGTATTCCTGAAGAGACAACCGAATGAGGCCTGCTGTTTGATGAGATGCTTGCAGAAACTGTTAAAGGATTGAGTGGACTGTGGTTAAATGCTAAATTAAAACAATACTGTAAATTTTCTCATCAAGGGAGGCATTACATCGTGTGACCTTCTTTTTGCCCATCTCCATGGCTACCCAACGTTGGAAGAAGTAGTTGGACTCCACATAAAGGACCTGATTCCTGCTGTGCAGATCCCTCTCCTAGGCAAAAAAATCCCAAAGGTATAGCATAAGTGCCAACCACTTTCTTCCCTATCCTTTCCTTTTGGGTTGCAGGTGCACAGTGGTTTCCATCCTTATGTAACAGATGAAAGCCTTTTTGGAGAGAAGCACAAGTTCTGTGAAAAAGGGTATGAATGCTTATTTATGGAGCTGCCAACAGGGTATTTTTGAATTAGGAATGAGTCCAGTCCCTGATCTGTCACTGTGGAGTCTATCTCTGAGAAAGATGTCTGCAATCCATCAGAAGCCTGGCTTTTTTAAGAGAACATGCTATCTGAGTCAGCTCCCTAATATTCCTGTGAGTTCTTAAGCCAATTTCAAACGTGTCTGTCTGAGGAGTAAGAACCTGAAGAATATCCAGGTCTTGCAAATGCCATGAAAACAGGCAGCTAGGTAATTGAAAGAGGCCTTAGTAATGCCTCATCTGCTGACAAGCTGCAGCATGGACTTTCCTGCTCTTTGCTATCGGGATATTTATGCAGGAGTTCATCTCTGGTTTTCTAAGGATGTGGAACCCTGACTTGTCCATTTTTATATTTACTGAATCTGTTTGCTTTTCTTTTCCTGCTCCTTTTTCCTGAGAACACTGAATTAATTAGGGTTTTCTTTTTTTTCCTCTCTAATCTAGAACCTCAAGGTTCAGAGAGCTGTAGGTCGATCCAGAGAGGGTAATGTGTTTCCTCTTACTTTAAAACTACAAGTTAGCCTTCTGGAGGAGGACCGAGTGACAGCACAGAACAATGGTGTTCTACAGACAGAAAGAGAAATCTCTTTCCCAGACTATCATTACACTGCTGCAGTTGAAGTTTTCTCTACCATCAGTGGCCTTATTACTGTACAGTCAGATGGAACCATCCAGTGCATCAAGGATAGTTTTGCTTTAACACTGTTTGGCTATGAGAAGAAAGAACTGTTGGGGAAGGTAAGATAGGAATATCAGTGCCCCTCTGCCCAAATAAGTGCTATGTCTGGCAGCGTATCCATTAGAGTCTTATGGTCTTCTTTTGTACTCATTTCTGTCTGTCACAAAGCTGCATGCATGTGTCGAACAAGGAACGTGTGGGATGGTACAGAAATTATCTTGCTGTATTGAAGTCTTGTAGCATTGAGGAGCTGGCTGGAGCCCAAAGCAATCTGCATAGTGACACATTCTCCACCAGTGATGTGGACTGTGTTTGCATGGCTGTCCATAAGAATCAGGCCTACAGTTACTGCTAGCATTTGCCCCCAGTCTGTGAGAGCCTCCTTAGCTTTATAAGGTTTCATTCTGTGTTTTAGAACATAACATTCCTGATCCCTGGTTTCTATAACAACATGGAGAGAAGCAATGACTGCTCCTTGCCATTACCTCCTCTTGATGACTCCCTGGGGACAGACAGTGAGTGCTTCTTTGAGGATGTTTCTGCCTGCCATATGACTGGTTCTGGTTGCCGTAGCAAAGGTAAAATTAGTAGAGGAGAGAGATTTTTCCTTTAAAAATAGGAACGTGCTTTGTAAAAACAAAGTACTTCTGTGCACTTCTTAAACTGGATTTCTGCCATAACCCAAGGTGAACAGAATTGTTCACGTAAGCTTTTGTTTCTCTCTCTGTTGCTAAGAAGATGAAACTGAATATCCAAGGCAGAAATTATTCTGTTAACAGAGAATGCTTTGTATGTACTGAATGTTTCTGTCTCTTCTTTTTTTCCTGCTTTCTTTTTTCCCATCTTTTCCTAAAAATGCAACTGCTATTGGAACAAAAAAGAGTTAATAGACAGTGTGCAGTTTAAGTAATTCTTTGGTGAAGGGATGCTTCTAATCTGGAAGTAATTTTTTTTTTGGCTGAGGAGACTATTTTGACACTCAGCCTTTACTAAATGGTGTGATTGTTCTAGATTCTAATCCAGATTTGTTCTTCATTACCTTCTTCTGCAGCAACAGCACCTGGTTTACTTTGTCTTCTAAGTGACTGTTTTCCTCTTTTGACCTCTTGTCACTGAGGAAGGAAGTTCTTACGTTATTCTTTCACTTACACATGCTTGGGCTATTCCTTTTTTGTCCTGCAACTTCAGGGAGTTATAAACATTTTCATTTTAAATGTTGGAATTGGGAAGCATATGTGTGTCTAAGGCCTTTTTTTCTTTTTCTTCTTTAATATCTGTCCAGGGAAGGTGAATTCAGCAGCCTTAAAGCATCTAGGTTCCTGGATATGATGATTTCTCAGGCCAAACTTGACTAAAATGCTCGACTGCCTTACCTTAATCAACTCTTCTATACTTAATTCCTTGTGGACCTGTGCAGTTTAAAGTTTGTTTTTCTTTTCAAATCACTGTAGATATTGAAGCATAAAAATAAGAGGCTAAATTGGTATGGTTTTAATTCTTGTTTGCTACAGGTGACAACTTTGTTTCTGCATCTTCGGCCAACCTGCTGTCAAGAGATGAAGAGCAGAAATTGGCAAGAAGACACAGAGAAGACAGGTTGCTATGTGGTGAGACTAAGCAGAAGAATGGGAGCAGTCTCTTATCTACTCCCTCATCTCCTGAAGTGGCAGCCATACTTTCAAATCGGTAGGCATTTTATGGACCATAATCTCACTTTGAAAAAAGCAAGAACTGGAGTGATAATCACAAGCAAAAACTGTTGTTTTTTGTTTGTTTGTTTTTCACGTCTCTGATATTGGTGGAGATGTGTAACAAAAGTCTTCTGCATTTGGATCTCTGAGATTCTGAGAGCTGTTTGCAAGGCAGCTTACCTTAGATTTTCATTGAGATCTGCATGTTGTATTGATAAAGTTTTGGGATTCACCCCCTACTGGGTACCAAGTGTTTCATCACAGGCCATGGAAGGTAATTACACCCTATCTTGCAAGATATGAAACAGTGGATGGTTATTTCCTTCCATGGTATCCACTAACTGGTGTTGCGCTGAGGCCAGGTAACCTGGAATGGGATCTAAACTTTATTCCTTCTGGAGGTCAATGTAACTGTCAGGCTACCCATTGAAGCATGATACTGTGTTACTAGAGTGCAGACATCTTTCTAGGCCTCTTTCCTTTGACAGTGTTAGAAATTCTGCACGAGGCTCTGTGTGATGCAAAGTTTTGCTTCAGGGAAGTTTTAAACCTTCCACATTAACAATTCCAACTCTCAGAAGTTATTTGTTGCCTTTTTAATGTACGTTTAATGTAATGTTACAGCACAATTCTTGCCTTTTTTTAAAACAGACTGATAATCTGATAGCTTCCTTGTGCTGTCCTTTATATCTCTGTATCACGGATGGGTTATAATTGCTTTACTACATGGGTTGTTTCTCTATTCTGCATCTTTGCTGATTGAACTACTTATAAAATACTTTGTGCCATGGGCTTCAGTGAACCATGGTTAAAATGACTGGAAACACCACAGGGATCTTCTGTCTTCAGGACTTGAAGTGTGCAGCCACGTGCTGGCTTTTTGTTTTGACTTAAGAAATACATTTAGAAATCAATCTAGACAAGGAATTAATCCATAAGTAAAGACTGTTGTTCAAGTGTACCTATTCTAATTTGGTGGAAATGGGATTTGTTATCATTTTGAATGCTTCCATCAAGAGCTTTTTGCCTTTTTCTTTTAAATTAAAAATATTTTTAAAAAATGGGACAGCTTTAAGTAATAGACGTGTTCATGGAAGAGTGGGTAGGATGTAAGTGACTGTTTTATCCTTTTGTCATCATGATGTCACTAATAACTTGGAATCCTTGCAGTGGAGACAGCATTGTGGCTGATGAGCTGCCAGCCCACTGTGCAGAGCCTTCTCCTGAAACCCAGCCTGACAGAATCAGAGCACTGGAACACTGCAGGGTGGTGGAAAATGGAAGATCATGTTATCCTCCAGAAATGCACCCTGCATGGGTATCTCCTTCGTCATCTGCTTCAGAGCAGTTGGGTTTAAATCAGAACTTAAAGACACCATTAAGAAGTAGCCATAGTGCAGCATCTGGTACCTCTGAGACTGGGAATGCCAGCGAGAGCAGCTTCTTGCTTAATCAATTACACGTTCATCATCAAGACCCAAAAGAATTAAATTGTCAGCAGGTCTCTATGTTGCTGTATGAAATGCTGAAGGATCAGCCCTCCACCAGTGCTCAAGGACAATCTTCTTCAGCAAACGTTGCCTGCTTCACTATTTTTTCTAGCCCAGTAGATGAGCTAGATACTGCATCCAGAGGACTGAGTAAGCAACTTTCTTGTCTTCCTTGTAACTCATCTGGAACACCGAAAATGAATGAACCACCACCTGGGACAACACTAAGCTGCACGCAAGATTTTCAAAGTCATGTGGCTAGAGGACAGTTGGCAAAAACTAGCTTCATGTGTGATGGAAAGCATTCCAGTCTTGAGCACAGTGTTGCTGAAAGCAGCTTGCTAAAAGATGCAAATTTCATTGCAAATGGAAGAAATAGTATCCACGATGGTGGCTCAGGAAATACAATGGGTTGCACTGGTTCTGCACTGGGAGCTGCCCCAACCTTCAGAACTGTGAGACAAACTGATGCTGAGCTGAACTATATTTGCTCTGATCTCGAGGAACTGGATCTGAATATTGGTGTCACAGGGAACTCTGGCAACTGTTTAGGTTCTACTTCTGATTTTGTAGGAGGGTTCTTTTCTAATACAGTGAACTCAGCTGCAGGCAATATGTCAACTCAGAGTGGTGCTTCTTCAGCTGAGTTAAATGGTGTTGCCATAAAAGATGGTTCTGGGTATCTGCCTTCACGACAGCATTTGGAAAACCCTGAGCAATCCTTAGAAGTATTTATTGAGAAGCCTAAAACTCTTACAGAGACTGTGGGGGATAATGTCAACAGAAACATATTGAAAAGTAAAGGAAATCCTGAAGAAGACTGTCAGTTGCATGGGCAGGAAAACATGGAAATAAAAGCAACATCTACCCCTGTGAAACAAGAAGGAAGACCAAATCATGCAGCTCCTTTCAGTGCAGAGATTCTGGAAGGCAGCTACAGTGGGAACTGCAGTCACAAAGATGGTTCACAACTAAGTAAGTTGCACCTGTCTCTCCTCTTCCCAGAACTCTCGCTCTATCTTCCTCCCACATCTCTGCAGAAAGCAACCACTTTTGGCTTACAGGCTTGCAGTGAAGAAGGAAGTAAGCTGTAGCATCTAAAAAGAAGTCTAGTATTTAAGTCTGTGCAGAGAGCATTGGAATAGCAGTGATTGCTAAGAAATTCAGATGGATTGAACTGTCAGAAATAATCTCAAACACTGATAACTGATTTTGAACAGAAAATCCAAACTGCTTTGGAAATATATATAAAATGGAACGTGCTTCACTCACTCATTCAGCAGGACTTAGTGCGTGTATGAAATCCCAATTTTTATGTCATTTTGAATAACAATAAGAAATGAACAGTCCCAATTGGACACTGACAAAAACTTCTGCTAAAGACAGGTGGGATGCTGTGAAGGTAACCCCGATGTATCTGTAGAGTAGCTGTGCTTTTGTCCCTGATGATTCCTTCCTAAGCAGGTGTTCTCCCAAAAGTAATGAAGAAAATGGAGAAATTCACATAAGAACTCAGGATTTCATCCTAAGCTTCTTGTGGTCTCCTTTGATGCTAACTTTTGATTTCTGACTTGTTTCTACAGGCATACTCTTCGAAGTAAAACGTGTGGAGCTGCAGGATCCTACTGTGCTTTTCTGTGTCTGGGTAGTGAAAGACCTTCTGCAGAGCCAGAAAGAAGCAGCAGCAAAGACTCAGCTTTTGCTGTCCAGTCTAGCAAGCTCGACCCAGTCTGTTCTAGATCTTTCCACACACAGTCTTGGAGAAGTAAGAAACTTGGCCAATTTCATAACATTGAGCTAAGCTGAAGTTGAAAAGTTGCTCAAATATCATGAGGGCAGGATGGTGGTATTGCTTTTCCTGGTTTTCCTCTTTCTACATCAAAAGAAATGTGTCATTACTGTAAAAACAACACATTTTGCAACACTTCTGGTCAGTGTGTATTTGGCTTAGCATAGTTATCTTTCTAGCCTGAATAGTAACAGCACCTGACTTCTACATTTATTTTCAGGCTGGTTTAAGTACATCTACAATAGATGTTTACATCAGCGTGGTGAGATTAACTTTAAAATCAGTGTGATCCTGCAGGAGTTGGTAGGAAGGCTTTTGTGGTATTTCCTTACTGTAGATTTTATTGGGATATTAAGAGGATGTGCTTTGAATTTGTTCTCTCTTGGTATCTGCTAAGAGAGCAATCTATAGAACTAAACTGCTGCCTTATCAGAAAGTCAGGTAAACACTGGTAACGCAGTGTCTTTTATATAGGTATGTGGTTTGTGTAGAGGTTACTGAGGCAAATACAAATTACCAAATGTATAGATAGAGCTTGAAGCTCTACCTTTTACTTCTTTCAATTTAGGTATTTTGTTTCCTGTCAGTATTTACTTCGTTTGGCAAATGTTGCTCTGTGGCTTGCTCAGTTCATTTTCTTGCTAATGTTTTTTTTTTTATCTGTACCCAGGCCATTAAATCATCTTCGCTCTCTGAGAATTCCCGAAGAGCTGAAGAGCTTGAAAGATTAAGGGCCTGTGAGGGAGAGTATACCAAACATTATCACGCTCTCAGCCTCATTGGCAAAGGATCTTTTGGCTTTGTCTGGACTGCCAGGAGCAAGACAAATCATCAGGAGGTTAAATATTTCTTTAAAATATTGAAATGTAATTATTTAGAATCTAAACAGAAATGTTAGTGTCCACATAATGTCAGCACTATGCTTTCAGAAGCTGCTATTTGGTAGTTCAGGGCTTTGCTTTGTTTTGAATGCAAATGTGGATCACTAACCTTCTGAAGGCAGAAGTGTTTGCATTGATATAATGTTCACAATGATGTATATTATCCAAGGCAGCAGGTACAGAGTGAGACTGGCCATGTAGCCCTTTTAACCCCTTGAAAGAGCTTTACTTCAGGCTTAACAGGCTTACAAGTTTTAACCTAACCTAACCTTACTGAAGAGAATAACAAACTCTGAAGTTTAGCATGTTGCAGCTCAAGCATGTGGTTACTTTATTGTGCAATAGGCATGTTGAAGTTGTGGGGTCCTCTATCAGCAGAAGTATTTTGGGTGCTGAGAAGCAAACTCTGGTGTTTCTCTGTGTGAATGTAAGTGCTTGTTTTTTTTCCCTCTGTGCCAGAGCTCGCCCCTGCTGTGATTGATAAGAGAGCTGGCCTCTAAGAGCCTTTGGAGTTCAATTTTATTAGTAGTCATCTGGCATCTAGGACTAAATTAGTTTAAAGATGTTTATAGATGCTATAAACAAAGCATACTGAGTTACTTCTGTCCTTACAGTTATATGATTCACCAACATTTTTCTTGGAAATTAACTTACTGAACACTTAAAGTTCTGCTCTTGCAAGCAATACTGAAATGCTGTTGTCTGTGCAGGCTGTTGTGAAGTTCATCTGGAAGGAGAGGGTGCTTGAGGACTGCTGGGTAGATGATCCCGATGTGGGGCGAGTTACTCAAGAAATAGCAATCCTGTTGAAGCTGCAGCACCCCAATATCATTAAGGTACAATAACTCAGTTTGAACTGTATCAGATGGTTCCTTCGAACCGACTTAAGGCCTTATGCTCCTCTTCAGGAGTGAAGTGTCCTGTATTAACTTCACCTTTTCAGTAAAGAACTATCATGCCCTGTTAAGGATCACTTGCTTTTAGACACATTACCACAAGCAATCCATGTAAACGCAGACCTGAAGGTGTGAATCTAACAGACAAAAGTCTGTTATCTCTAGATGCATGTCTAGGGTGTGGACATACGATGTCACAACAGAACACTCACTAGTTCAGTAAATGATCTGGGTGTATCTTGACTTCTATTGTTAGTTTTTTTCAGAAAGAGAATTCCTCTGATTTTTTTTTTCTAGTTCTACCCTCTTTTCAATGGACACTTATGCTCAGTGCAATGAGACTTATAAATGAGTTATGATGCACTTTGCTTAAATCTACAATGGGAAGTTAGTGTTTGTTTAACTCAATAATTACAAAGGGAATTTGGAGGTGAAGCACAAACAAATAACAGACTTTTTTTTTTTTTTTTATTAGGTGCTGGATGTGTTTGAAAATGAACGTTTCTTCCAGCTGGTGATGGAGAAGCACGGATCTGGTCTGGATCTCTTTACATTCATTGATAATCAGCCTGATTTGGATGAGCCATTAGCAAGCTATCTATTCAGACAGGTGAGAGCTGGGAATATACAGTTGCTACTTGCAGGGAAGAGATGGTTAGGGTAAGAACCAGGATCCTATTTCTCTCATAAACCACAGTCATGCTCTATACCCCTCACCTGGGATGCTGATGGAAGACAGTGGTTTAGTGCTGCACCTTCTTTGGCTACTGTGCAGTGTGCTCTCACAAATTGCACTCTGTTTCCTTTAGGCTTCTGGCTGATAAGCCTCATTCCTATACCACCCCTGAGTTTATTGGGGTTTATATAGTTTGTTACCTCAGACTTGTATGCTCTTTCTCTGCTGAAGGAGTTTTGCATTATGATTAGAAGCTTTATTCTCTCAACTCTGCTTTTGTCATTCAGATATATGTTGTGGTATGGATCACGATTGTCTCCAAGGTGATATAATTCTGATGCTGTTCTTAATTATAGCACTGTTTCATGAGTCGTGCAGCAAGAAGAATGGAATTTAAGAGTAAGGATATTATTTATACCAATCTTCACTCCTAAGTGCTTTGTCATCCTGCAGTATTAAAGGCATACAGTGTTATCCTTTCAGTGAAAGGAAAGGACCATCCAAAGGAAGCTGGGATAAAAATAAAGTAACCAGCAGGACTGTAACAATAAGCTCTGATGTTTCTAACCAAAGCACTTGGTGACTGTAGCACGCTGTCTTCCTGCACATCTGTGAGAGGAAGGCAAGCTTTTCAAAGTCTCTCCCAAGAGCATTCCAACACCCACTGCAGCAGTGCTGACAGGCGGCCCTGAGTTTGTGTGCACTTACCAAAATTAGGATCTGTGTCTTTATGCAGTGTCAAAGCAACCTAAGATGTGGCTGTGGTAACTCTGATGCCATTTATGTTCTTTGGAAGGACATCTGTCTGAACCAACACACAGTTCTCTGCTCCTCTTTCAGCTTGTGTCAGCTGTTGGGTACCTCCACTGTAGAAACATCCTTCACAGAGATATCAAGGATGAAAACATTGTCATTGCTGAAGATTTCACAATTAAACTGGTGGACTTTGGTTCTGCTGCCTACCTGCAACCTGGCAAACTGTTTTACACCTTCTGTGGGACAATCGAATACTGCTCACCAGAAGTGCTGTCTGGCAAACCGTATGTCACCCTATGAAAAATCGTTTTGCTGTAAATCACATCCCCAAAAAACCAACCCTGTGTGTGCAGGGCTGGCTGGAAGCAGGGAGGGTGCCTAATCACAGGAAACAGAAGTGAGATTTAGGGCACTACAGTGACAGAAATTATTTGCAGAGGCTTAAATGCATATGAAGTTGATTTTGTTAAGCCTGTTGATGGACTTTCTTGTTCTGGTCAGGTGTTTCATGCACAGCCTCGTACATTAGTTTACACTGATGTCTTTCCAATGACAGAGCTGAGTTCAAAAACAAGCCTCCAGTTGTCATTTCCAGCCTGGATGAGTTGTGCTGTGGCTTGGTGTCTTTCCCTTGTCTCTCACAGTATGCATGTCAGCTTCCTAACTTCTTCATGCCTGTCTCTCAACCAAAAGCTGCTCTTTTAGAGAGTTTGTATAAAGTTTTGTTTAAATATTTAACAGTTTTAGGTTATGGTTACGTTCCCTAGCATACAACTCTGTCACTGCACTTGGAATTCATGCAAATTTGTGCACCTCTGTGTAGGTACCATGGCCCAGAGCTGGAGATGTGGTCACTTGGTGTCACCCTTTATACCCTAATATTTGCAGAGAATCCCTTCTGTGAGCTGGAAGAGGCCATGGCAGCTGTCCTGAATTTTCCTCGGCCTGTGTCAAAAGGTGACTCTTCTCCCATTTAAAGGAAACATGAGCAGAGAAAAATGGGAAAAACAGTTCCAAATGTCCTACGCAACGATTTAAAATGCTATTTTCTGAAGCAGAGAAATTCTGTTCTGCAGTTCTCCATGCCTACAATTCAGCTACTTACTGTATGTCTTATTAGTTTCAAATTCCAGTCCTCCCACTTACAAAGATGATTCAAGCTATTGCTTTGTCAAACTTCAGTGAGGTTTATGCTTGAGAAAGCCAGAACAAGGCCTGCTGGGAAGGCTGACTATAGTACATAACACTCAGTCAATAACAGACACTCATCTAACTCTAATGCAAGATTTATCTCACTTAAACCAACTGTCAAGCAATAGTGTGTCACTCTGGGGATGTTTGATGATCATCTGTTAATATGTAGTTTCTGAATGAATCGTATAGCTTGACATCACAGGAAAAATTCACTGCCCCTGCTTTGAGCTGTAGAAAACTAATTGCATGTCAGGCTATTGAAGTTTTCCTCAACAAGTTCTCTGAGATCCCAGGAGCACAATGGTTATAAGGCTTCAGCAGTGCTGCAACTGAGCAGTGAATTCCTGAAGCTTTTCCTCAGTGCACAGATGAGAATGGAGTGGCTGCAGGCTCAGCAGCCCTCAGGTGGGCTGGGCTCCAAAGCGGTGATTTAGGGCTGCCTGTGTGACACTTGTTCCTCTGTCCTCCTCTGTGTCAGAAGTGCTCTTGGTTCTTTGTTTTTACAACCTGGAAATCCCATCATCCTGGGAGCTGAGCACATGTAAGTAGTTATGAATAAAGCTGTGATGGAACAGGATGGTACAAGAGATTAGCGGGGAGGATTTGTAATTGAGATCTGCATTCTTTTGAATATAAATCATATCTTGCATTCCCGGCATGCCTAAAATACAGACTGAGCTGTTTGTCTCCCTGCTGCCTCTTTCCAGATCTCATGAATCTGATCGTGGGGCTGCTGCACCCTGCTCCAGAGCAGCGCACAACTCTAGCAATGCTGGTGGAGGATCCTTGGCTGAAGCAGCCTGTGAACCTGGGTGATTACACCTGGGAGGAGGTGTACGTCTCTGCTGGGGCAGGTGAGATGTTCTGAAGGCTTCTTCTCCCCACCAGTGGAGCAAGCAGGGAGGATTTATAAGACAAAGTTTGCCTATGGTTAGCAACTTCTTACCCAAAGGCAATTCTCTCATATCTAAACGTACTTTGAACTTGACCCATTGACCAGTGGGACCTACGGTTCACCCCTCACTGTTGATCTTTCTTTCTAGAAAGCAATGGATTGAGAAATGGTTCTGTTGAGTGCTCACACAGAGACAGACCCTCAGCTCCTCGTGTGAAGAGTGAGCCGTGCCTGAGTGCTTCCAGCTGTGTGCGTGCAGATCCCTCCTGGGAAGGAGCTGCAGCTGCGAGGTGTCAGGGCTGGAGCCTGGGGAGTCCCTGCAGCCGCTCCCTGCAGCAGCCCCTGCCTGTGCAGCGCTAACTCCCTAACTGCAGGGCGTGTGGTAACACTCAGGAAGCAACAGGAATTAATTTCAAGCACTTCTCTCTTTGTAGAAAGAGAGAAGTAGGAATTCTTGAGAAATCCTGAGAGCAATAACAGAGATTTCCTATGATGGAGCCTTGTGAGTGAACCACTTTCTGTTGTCTATTGAGGCAGCCTGACATCATGATGCCTTTTTTTTTTTTTTTTTTTCGTCTAGCCTGTGTAATGCAGGAGCTCCCACCACACTCCCTTCTGTTCTTCCCAGAATGGGTGGCTAAGCTGTATGCAGAGCTTGCAAACCCTGCTATCACAGGAGCAGATTACTCAGCAGTGTAAGTTCTGACCCTTTTAGACACTGCAGCCCAGGGTCTGCCCTTGCCTTGGCCTTGGGTTTTGCCTCACAGAGGCTGTGTCAGAAGCTTCTCTAGCTAACAGGCTTGTAATTGTTCTTTACCTAGGAAGGGATTTAAAGCTGCAAGAGATTTTTTTTTGTCTTCTTTTATTGTTCATAGCTCAGAGTATATTTTTATTGGCTGTTTTGACTTTTATATGTAGTTTTACTCTTTCTGAAAAAAAAACTTATGAATAAACACACGTACGCTTTTGTTGGTTGACTGACTGCTGGTTGGAGTTTGTGTCTGTTTTTGAGCACACAGTGGTGTGATGTGTATTTTTTTTCCCTACTTCCCCCTCCTGCCCCAGAACTGGAGCTGTTGGAAGGGACTCTGCAACCCCTCTGCTAACACAAATTCCCTGCTGTAGGTTACAGAGTCCTCTCATCCTCCCTACAATACAGCCAGGACGACCTCATTGTGGCCCTCCAGTACTTGAAGGGAGTGTAAAAACAGGAGAGGGAACAGCTGTTTGTGACAGGAGGGAATGGTTTTAAACAGATGGGAGGTTTAGGTGAGATCTTAGGAGGAAGTTTTTCACCCAGAGGGTGGTGAGGCCCTGGAACAGGTTGCCCAAGGAGGCTGTGGATGCCCCATCCCTGGAGGCATTCAAGGCCAGGCTGGATGTGGCTCTGGGCAGCTGGGCTGCTGGTTGGTGACCCTGCACGTAGCAGAGGGTTGGAACTGGATGAGCATTGTGGTCCTTTTCGACCCAGGCCATTCTGTGATTCTCTGATATGGTTTTGAGGAGACAAAGATATCAGAAAGAAAACTTGGACTGGGCAGAGAGAATGCTGACCGGGTGAAGATCCTGACAACCAGAGGCCACCGTGCAGCTCAGCCAGAGCTGCAATCCCGAGCTGGGAGATGCAGCAGTTCCAGCTTTTGTAGTCCCGTTTCCTCGTTTCAGGTTTTGACAGTTCCAGGTGAGCGCGTGACCGCCTGAATCGGTGGCAGAACGCACCGTGCAACTTATTTATGACCCGGAGGAAGGGCTCCAGCCCTCTCCTGCGCCTCAAGCGTCGGCTTCTGCGTTCAGCGCAGCCGGCTCGGTGCGCGGTAGCTGCGCCTGCAGGGCAGCGCTGCCTACTGCTGGAACCCGAGAGACACCGCTGAGCCAGGGCGGGTAGGGCCGCGGAGTCGCCGGCTGCCGGCCGGGAGGTTCCTTTGTCGAATCATCGCCCGCGGAGCTGAGGGAGGGCCGCCACGCCGCTCGGACACGGAGCTCGGGCGCTGCCGGCCGTACGCAGAGCCCTTCCCGGCCCCGCGCCCCCCCCCCCCCGCGGGCGGGGCCGCGGCGATGCGGCGGCTGCGCGGTGCGGGGCTCCTCCCCGAGCCATGGCCGGCCTCCTGCTGCGCGCCCTGCGGCCGCCCGCGCCCCGCGCCCTCCTCCCCGCGCCGGGCCCGCGCTCCAGGCACCGCTGCGGCACGGCGGGCCCGGAGGAGGGCGAGGCGGCGGAGCTGCTGGCCCTGGGCTTCAGCCGGGCGCAGGCCCTGCGGCTCCGCCTGCTGCAGCCGGGGCTCGAGCCGCAGAGGCGGGCGGAGGCGGCGGCGCAGCTGCTGCTGCTGGGGCTGAGCGCGGAGGCCGCGCTGGGGCTGCTGGAGCGGAGCCCGGGGCTGCTGCGGATGGCGACCGCGCGGCTGAAGGAGCGCGCCGAGTACCTGCGGCGGCTGGGGCTGGAAGGAGGTGCGGCCGGGGATGGGAGGAGGTGCGGCCGGGGATGGGAGGAGGTGCGGCCGGGCGGTGGCGGCTCACCCCGTACCCCCGCTCAGCGCGGCTGCAGAGCGCGGCGGGCCGCTGCCCCGAGGTGTGGACGCTGCCCCGGAGGAGGATGGAGGCGGTGGTGCGGCTGCTGCGGGAGCGGTGTCTGTTCACGGCCGAGCAGCTGGCCGAGCTGCTGCGGAGCTGCCCCGAGGTGCTGCTGGAGGAGCCGGACCGCGTGCATCACCACTTCCAGGTGCGGGGCGCGGTGCGGGGCTGCGGGCGCGGCCCGGCCGGCGCTGAGCTCCGCGTGTCTCCACGCGCAGTACGCGTACTTCAGGATGGGCGTCCGGCAGAAGGAGATGGTGAAGGCCCGGCTGTTCTGCACGCCCTTCGCCGAGCTGAGGAACCGCCACGTCTTCCTGGAGCGCCGCGGGATTTACCGCACCCCGCTCAAGGGCCAGAGCCAGAGCGACAACCCCGCGCTGCGGGACCTCCTGCGGCCGACCGAGGGCGACTTCGTGGCCGGCGTGGCCCGAGCCTCAGCCGAGGAGTACGAGGTGTTCAAGAGGCTGCTGGCCCGGGAGGAGGAGGAGGAGGAGGAGGGGATGGAGGATGAGGAAGAAGACGAGGAGGAAGAGGAGGGCAGCGCTGCACTGCACGCAGAGGAACACGATAGGGACTGGCAGCGATAAGGACGGCTCCGAGCTCTCCCGAGCTGCCCCGTGTCCACCCCCACCTCAGCGACCAGCTGCTCCACAGAATATACCGTTTCTATAAAGTGTTTTTATTTATTTATTAAAAAAAAAAAAAATCAAACCCAAATAACTAATTTATTTTCAAGACTAGGTTAAAATCTTTCGGCTGTGTTACATGCTGTGCCAGCCCAGGGGAGCAGAGGGGCCAGGCCCTGCTCTGGGGCACAGCCCAGCCTGCTCTGCCTCTCCTTTGGCCCTGTTCTCACCCTAGGGGTTGGTTTTTTCACCCATCCCAGAGCACACGTCCACAAAGCCAGAGCAGGCAGCCTTAGAGAAAAACAAGAGCTCTATCCGCAAACCTCATTCTCCCCGTGGCAGAAGAGGCATCCCCAGTGCTGCAGGGGAGCGTGGCCCGGCCCTGCCCTTACCGAGCACTCAGGAGGACGAGGTGCTGCAGGGCTGTCCCACCTGGCTGCAGCACCAAGGCTGCCAGGGCAATAACACTCTATGCCATAACTACGATATATCTCTGGTACGTATTAATTTATAATATACACTGTGTATGTTAATACACAAATCTATGTTTAACTAGCATCATCGTACAAACTCACAACAACTAGGAACGTTTCTAAGCTAATTTTTTTTTTCCTTGCTGGCTCTGCTACAGTCACCAGGGTACCCACAAACAGCACGGTGATGGCAGCAGCCCTGCAGGGTGACATGGGGTGGTGGGAGCTGTGCAGGGGGATGGCACCCTGTGCTGTGCCACACAGCATAGCATCACACCCCTGCTGATAAACTTACCCCGCAGAGCACTTTTCTAGTAACTTCTAGGTGCTCTATCACTTTCTGAGCTGGAAAGTTGGTTAAAACCACAGATCGTTTACAAAGCAAAGAAAAAAAAAATATGGAGGCAGTGGAAGCTGCCTGAACTGCTCCACTTTAGCACAGGGCTGTGCCTCCAGCACCTGCTCTCACCTCCATTTCTAGTGTAGGGAATGGATGTAAAGAAGACCTCCTCCCACCAGGCTGAGTGGGCCAGGGTGCAGGTGATAGCTAAGGCTTTTGGGTCCGCATTCAATTGTTTTATTTGGGGGTTATAGGAAACTTCTTATAACCTTGGATTACGAAAACAGGTCGGTGCAGCTGCTGGTGGGCTCAGCCTGTTGGTGCCAGAGCAGAGCCAGAAGCCCGGGGCTGGGGGGCCCAAGGGACCTCTGGGGCAGGCAGCCGGGGCAAGGCAAGGCAGGGCAAAGGCACTGCTGGTTCGGCAGAGGGAAGGCAGTGCTGCTCAGTGTCAGTCTGGCTGCGTGTCCCTAATGGGCTGGAGGAGAGGGAGTGGCTGAGGCCAGGCAGGAAGGTGGCCCTGCTGCATTCAACCCAGTGAGCAGATCTGATCTTCCTGGTGTTTCAGAAGCCCTTAGACGTGGAAGGATGAAGTTCCTACTGCTTTGAACCCTGCAGAGGAGCAGGAGGACAATGAGCTGGCGTGCAAAGGCCCCCCCCAAAGCCCAGCAGCTTGTGCCAGCCTTGGCCTGGGATCTGCCCCCTTCAGGGCTTCTGCCTGTGCCTGGAGCAGACACTTACACTATGGCTTCTTCAGTGTGTGACTGTTGCTTCGTTTTCTGGAAGAGAAGGAAGGAAAAGACCCATCAGTCCTACAGCACCTCACTCGTTGCTCCCACGAGGCACTAACATTGCAGCCTTGAGGTAGAGGAGCTGTAGTGAGCGTGCACATGCCTCGTGTGCTGTCCTGCACCCCTCCCTGCCCACCCTGGTCCAAGCACCGCAGGGCCCACGTTCTGGCCCCCAAGCAGAGGAAGGGCAACATTTCTGTTGGCTGTACCTGCTGGTTTTCTTGGAACCGGTGCTCTCACAGCTCTCCTTGTAGCATACATCCTGGTGTACCTTGTATATTCTCTTGTACCTGCACACACAGAGAAGGGGAGCTGTATGGAGTAACAAGGACGGAGCTGTGTTTTTAACTGCTGAAGGGAAGTCTCCCCTGTTTCACTGATAAGAACGTGGCTGAGTCTTGCATGCCTGGGTAAGGAGCTGGGCTGCTGCACCTGTGCCACAAGCAGGCTGGGGGCACAGCAGAGGCCCATGCGTCCCAACACGGGTGCTGGCCCTCTACCAGGGGCAGAGGTGGCCCTGAGCTGGGCTGGCAGGCAGGGGAAGCACCATGTCACACCCTGCCCTGATCTGGAGGCTTTGCCAGAGGTGCCAGGCACCCAGAAAGGCCACGGCACGGGACAGCCCTGTGCTCACACTCCCTTCCCTGGAGCTGTGCTGCAGTGACAGCCTTGGCTCTCGGCACCTGGGGAAGGGGGAGCACAACCCGCGGGCAGTACTCACAGGTAGTGGCAGGTGCCTCCTTCCCACACGGGGAATGACTTGGTTTCCGAGTACAGCCGTGTGCACGAGTGTGGCACCTTCTTGCAGGCTGCTTGGGGAACAGGAGAGGGGAGCTATCAGCAAGCCCACCTCTGGCCCTGCCTGCCTGTGCCCTGGAGGCCATCCAGGCCCCCCAGGATCCCCCACTACAGTCCTGGAGCTCCAGGCTCTGTCACTCAGAGCCGGTCCACAAAAAGAGAGTGGTACTGCAGGGCACAGCAGGATCCTGGCTGCTGAAGGCTCAGCCAGAACCTGGGGGCTGGGTATGGATGGAGCTGCTCAGTGACCTGTGCCCTGTGGGACCCCACTGCTGGAACAGCTGCCAGCCTTGTCATGCACCCTAGAGCAGCACAGCACTCACCTAGCTCACAGTGCCTGCCCTTGAAGCCCGGGCTGCAGTCGCAATGGTAGGATTCACTCTCACTTACACAGGTGCCTCCATTCTTGCATGGGTTAGTGGAGCAGTTCTGCCTGATGCCTGGAAAAAATATGCACTGCCATCAGGCTCTGGGACCCTGGCAAAGCTGTGTACATCCATAGGCCAGCTCCCTGCCAGCCATGCCCACCCCAGACTCACTTTTGCTCCATGCTTCTCGCATCTGCAGTGCCAGACTGCTCCGGCTGGGCTCCTCGGTGTTCTCCAGCCTCATGGGAGCCTCTGGCTCTGGGCAACGAGAGGGTCAGTGTGACTTCCAGCCTGAGCCAGACCCAAAAGCAGCCCCTCTGCAGCAGCAGTAGCAGGCAGGAGGACCCAGCCTAGCATCAGGGGGCTGGCCATACCTAGAGCAGCACCTTAGCCCTTCCCTTTTGGCAACTGGAGTATAGCAAGCCAGAGGCTCACTTGCCTCAAGCATGAGGCAGCGTTCGCTGCTGGCAGTCTAGGCCAGCCCATGCTATATCTCACATCTCCTCCCATCACCCAAAGCCATCTCTGGCTTCCCAACTTGCCAGAGGCCACCCCATTCCTTAGGTGGGGCAGACGTTTGTACGGCCAGGGAGAGGTGGGCAGGTGGCTCTGCCCTTCCCTATGGCTCCCCCAGCCTGCCTCACTGTCACCCTATCCAGGAGATGGTGACAGAAGGTGGCCAGAAAGGCAGCAAAGCACTTACGTGTCTTCACAGTGATGGATTTGCTTGGCAAAGTGCCGAACCTGGCACTGATCCTCCTTCTGCCATCCACCAGCTCAGTGAACCTGGGGGAGCACAGCCGTGAGGGTGTGGGGCAGGGCAGGGTCCTCAAGGCTGGAGGCAGCCTGAGCGAAGCGCTTGCAGGTGGTATATGGCACAGCGCAAGTGCTGCAGGCAGCTCACGGAGCGAGGCTGGGGCAGGTAAAGGACACAGCCCAGGTGGAGCTAGAGCTGGGGGAAGGGGCTGTGCTCAGCCTGCCAGTGCCTACCTGGGGGCTGGTGAGGGCTCCTCAGCTGTGTCGTGGTCTGCGAGCAAGCGGAGCTCAGGCAGGAAGGCTGGGGGCAGCCTGTTGCGCAGGACACGGGGATGGCCAGCCTGGCTCCAGCGCCTCTCTGGAGCCCCGTCCTTCTGCACTGCAGACCACAAAGAGTCAGGCTTAGAGAGAGGCAGGCAACGAGTCAGTGCAGTGACAGGTACCCAAGGTGCCATTTAGAGCTGTCTAAGGAAACACGGTGTCACCTGGGCCACGTGCTGCTCCCTTCCCCAACAATGGATCACTGAGCCACAATTCTGCACCTACCCCTGTGCTGGCTCCCAGCGATGGGGCACCCATCCCACACCCAGGCACCTGCTTTAGGGGCAGAGACGGGCACTCACAGGTGGTGACGTAGAGGTGGATGGGCTCGCTGTGCACTTGCCCCTGCTCTGTGTTCTGCACAGCTGTCACAGACAGGCGGTAGCGCTGCGCGGGCAGCAGGTCCCGCACGGTGTAGGACACGAGCTTCCCGTTGGGCACATAGCGGCTCTTGACGCTCTGCGCGGTGGTGACGTTGATGATGTACCCCTCCACGGCACCAGTGGGTGGCTGCTCCCACGTCATGGACACAGAGGTGGGGGTGACGCGGGAGGCTGTGAGGTTGCGAGGGGGGAGAGGCCCTGGAAAAGGAGGGAGAGAAAAGGATCAATGCCATGGTCCAACCTCGAGTTTCTCGGGAGCTCGCCCCCGGCCCGGCAAAGGCCCCGCCAGCCTGCACCACGCAGCCCCACTCACTCGTCCACACGTGGAAGGGGGCTGTGGCCAGACTCTCCGAGGGGTGATCTTCTGTCCCCATGCCACTCAGCGTCGTGACATGGACGATGTACCGCTCTCCTGGCTGCAGGTCCCTGTAGAGGTGTGCAGGGGACATGAGCGCGGCGGCTCGCAAGCACGGCCGGTCCCATCACCCACCTGCCACACTCACAGGAAGGTGTACTTGGCCACGCTGCTGTTCAGCTCCACCGTGCGGTCTTCCAGGTCCCCAGGCTGACGGATGGAGACACGCACCCTACTGACGGTGGAGTGTTTGAGCCGGTGGAGAGCCCATTGCACCGTGATGGTGCTGGCCGTCACGTTCGTGATCTCAAAGCCTTCCACCGGACGCGGTCCTGGCCGGAGCGAGCAGAGAAGCGGGGAGGGCTGCGGTCAGCAGCTGGCCTTGGCGGGCTGCATCCTTCCCACATCCCTTATCTCCCATGCCCCAGCCTGCCATCTGGATCGTCCTTCCTAGAGCCACGGGCGCATCCACAGCACCAGGACGGCGCAGTGCCACTGCCCTGTGTCCCCACGGTTGGGCAGCCGGAGGCATCCAGCCTGGCCTCTGTGCTGGTTGCTCCTCAGCAAGCATGGAGCCCATGGGTCCAGCTCGCAGTCAACCCCAGGCCTGGTGCTGCCTGCCCGGCCTCTGGCCTCCACCCAGCCACGCGCACACCAGCACAGATGAGGTCAAGACCCAAGGCTAACCTAGCGGCAGAGGTTGCCCAGCTGCCCCACACCTTCAGGCCCCTGCTGCTCATTCCCAGCTCAGCCACCTTTGGGTTGGTGCCATGTAGGCAGCGCTGGGCTCAGCCTCGCTCACCAGCAAGGGGATCCAGGCCCCGGGCCTCCCCTCTCACTACAGGGAAGTTTTTCCAGGTCCAATCTCTTTCATCCTCAATTTGCCTTCAATTCATACTCCAGCCATCCACAGGCCAGGGATTATGTGTTATGGAGGATGCAGCAGTATCTGCTTGTCCAACTACAATGGCCCACACCCAAGGAAGCTATCATCCTGCCCCACTGCCCCCACCCACAGATCAGAGGTCCCTTGTATTCCGAGCCATGCTGGGCCTCGGAAAGCAACACAGTGATCATTTTCTGCTGGACGCTCCAGCCTCACCCAGCCTGCACTGAGGCTTCGCCAGCCTGACTGCAGCCAGGCCCAGACCCCAACAGCAAGTGCAGCACGATCCTGCAGGCACAGACAACCCATACCAGCCCCGGGGGGGCTTGGTTACTCTTTTCAGACCCTACTCTCACTGGCCACAGAAAAGAGGAGAAAGAAACATCTAGTCCGAGCACTTTCAACCCAGTACTTCAGGGCCTGGGCACCGCCTTTTTCAGCCACGCCATGGCCAGCAGGTTCAGGCTGGAGCAGACCTCCAGGACACGGGAAGCCGGAGGCGGCCCTGAGGAGGGCATAGGGCTGGGAGCAGTGCCCCAGGCACCGGGGAGCCTGTACTCACAACCTAATTCCCTTGAGGACGCTACTCACTAGTGCGCGTGGTGAGCATGACAGGCCTGCTGATATCATTCTTGTTGTTCACGTTGCGTTTGACTGAAAAGACAGAAATATTGTAGGCTCTGCCGGAGGCTAGTGCCCGCAATTGGTGGGCAGAACGACTTCGGTCCACAAAATCTGTCCTGCGGTAAGAGCCGTCGAAGGATACGTACGTCACGGCGTAGCCGTCAATGAGTTGCCTGGCGGCTGCGTCCTCAGGAGGGTGCCAAGAAATCAACACACCAGTGTCCTCCACCCTTTCCACCTTTAATGAGGTTGGTGGCAGCAATTCTTCAGGGTGTGGGCAAAAGCAAAGGGGAGAGGTAATGCCATGAATCTTTAGAGAACAGACCCCAGCAACGAAATGCAGATGGAGGACAGGGTCCTCTCTCTCTCGAGTTGCAGCTCGCAGAAGCCCTATGGCTGCCACTGGCCAGTCGTGCCAGGTGCTGAGCGTGTGCTGGAGGAGCCAGGGCTGCTCAGCCACCCCAATGGGCCTGAGCAGAGCCAGGGCGAGCAGACAGCCTGCATGGCGAAGCTAGGAACACAGCATTTGCTTCCAGCTACTGAACCACGTGGAACAGAGTGAACAACCTTCCTCTAGATTAACGCCCCACAGGGATTGCTTAAACCAGATGAGGGGCCTTGAGGACTCTCCAGCTGTGAAGCTGGAGGCTTTAATCCATTTTCTTTGCCTCCTCTCCCAAAAGCATCCAAGGCAAACACAACCCCTGCTGGAGCCTGGAGCAACTTCTCCCCGGCATACCCATGTGTCTCACTCTTGTGCTGTTGCTATCACCTCTAGCAGCCACCCAGCACCTGGTATGATCAAGCCCTGCTGGCATCTGCCCTCAGCATCTACAGAGCTGGTTCTCCCTTGGCAGAGGTGAGGTCCAAACCCCGCCAGGGGGAGAAAAGCTGCTGGTCCCCGATGGCCGAGCCCCTTGTTGGTGGGTAACAGGGCAGGCACAGTGCTGTCTAGCCCCTCGCCACGTCCTGGTGCTGCTGCTCAGGGCCTTTACCTTTTTCGCAGCTCTTGCCTGTGTAGCTCACTTTGCAGGTACAGCTGTGGGTGCCATTGCTGGGCAGGCAGTAGCCTCGGCTGCCACATGGGCTAGAGAAGCACGGGTCGCTGGCTGCAGAGTTGGAGAGAGACATTAATGGCATTTGATGCCCCAGCAGCAGCGGCCGTGCAGGGCTGCAGCACTGCCCTCCTGCATCCCTTACCTGTCTCGCAGTGGTAACCAAAGAAACCCTCCGGGCACACACACAGGTAGGAACTTCCATCACCTTCACACTCCCCTCCGTTCTGACAAGGGTCTGACTCACAGGCGTCCACTTCTGCAGGAGAGAGCAGGCAGGAAGTGAAGCACCTACAGGCAGGCAGGCAGCAAGCTGATGTGCTGGCAGCCGGCCCCATGTGTGACCACAGCAGCAATACAAAGGTGTAGCCTAGGGCTGCCAGCCAGACCTTCAGAATCCTCAGCTCAATGCCACAGTAGCCTCAATGCCCTGGCACACCATTGCCTTGCCAAGCAGATGGGCAGCTGACAGACACCGTGTTCTGCCTGAGCCCTCTGCTGGGGCTGTTCCCTCCCAAAGGAGAAGTGTCAGCTCTGCTGCTGGCAGACACGAGATGCAGTGAGCACCAAGGACAGCAGTGTCCTCTCCAGGGCAAAGTTGAGTCTGTACCATCAACAGTGGTCGAGACTGAGTGCCAACCCTGTGACAGACACCCAGCACTTGCCTAGGCAGTGACAGTCCCTGCTCAGCAGCATCCCTACCTTCTTCGCACAGGGTCCCCACGAAGCCCTCGGGACAGGAACAGGCAAAGGAGCCCAAGAGGTCCCGGCACGTGCCACCATTCTTACAGGGCTCTGACTGGCACTCATCAACTTCTGCAGAGAGGAGACGTGCTCAGAGCAGAGCCAGGACTGGCAGGCAGGACAAAAAGTCTGGAGAGAAACCGTATCTCCTCTCCATATCATTCACTGCCCTAAACTCCCCCGGGCATGGACAACCTCATGTGGGGCTGGACAGCAGGGCAACACGGACGGGGATAACTGGTGTTATGGAGCTGTGCCAAGACATCACAAGTCACACATAAGTGTGCATAGTATATCCCTTCCTTCAATCCCCTCCTGAAGGCATTGCATCTGACCCAGCTAAGCCCATCACCCACCCGTGCAGGGTCCCACCAGCCCGTGCCATCTGACATCCCTCCCACCAGCACCCACCAAACAGCATACAACAGAGGCCCTGTGCCATGATGAACACATGCATGTAGAAGAGCAAGTGCAAGGAACTGCTGTGGGAGGGACAGCCCGCTCTGCCCCCAGAAAAGGTTAAATCTTAAGCTGCTTTTTCATCATACTCCGTCTTGGCCAGTAATTCTGCAGCTGGGGGGGACACTCCTCACCCAGATCCTGCAATCTCGGCCTTCATTAAACGTGTTCAGAACATGAAGATCACGCTGGGACAGTTCTCCAGCAAATGCTGCTGTGACGAGCAGGGGGTGCTGCAGGCACACGAAAGCCATTCAGGGGATTCAGACCCAACCCTCTGGGAATCGCAGCCTCATCAATGCCAGAGATGCCCTTGCAGCACCCATTGGCATGGATGGACAAGCAGCACGTGCACCCTTCCCAGGTGGGCTGGGGTCTCCCCTGAGCCACAAGTGGGCAGGAGATGGAAGCCAGGGCACACAGGCAGTCCCACTTCCAGCTACATGATTCCAGCTGTACCGACAGCTACCTACAGGGACAGCCACCCACGGAGACTCCCTCCTCTGCTCCCCACGTGAGCTCTGTGCATTCTCTTACCCAACTCACAGTGGAGGCCCGTGTATCCTGGCTCACACACACACAGGAACTCGGCGATGCGATCTTTGCATTGGCCGCCGTTCAGGCAGGGCTGAGACCGGCACTCATCAATCTCTGCAAGAGTTTGGGCAGAGGGAAGATAAGGTGAAAGCGGTGAGCACCAGGGTCCCGTGGCCATAGGCAGCAGCAACAGCCCCAAGCCAGAGCCACGGCTCGGCCAATTCCTCACACTGCCTACCGTCACATTCAGGGGGGTCGCTCCAGACGCCCTGCGAGCGGCAGACGCGGGGGCTGTTGTGCTGGCTGAGGACGTAGCCCAGCTCACAGTGGTATTTGGCCAGCGAGCCCACCGTGGTGGAGTTGAAGGAGGCCTGGGCATGCTTCACAGCGCTGGGCATGCCGCAGTCAATCTCTGCAGAGAGACAGGGAGTGAGCGAGCGTGGCTTGGGCGCCTGGGGCCGAGCTGTGGCAGTGCAGGGCCCTCACCTGTCCCGCAGCGCTTCCCCGTGTAGCCCATGGGGCACGTGCACACAAAGTCCCCGCCGAGGTCCTCGCAGGTCGCACCATTCTCACAGGGGCTCAGGAAGCAGGGAGATGGCACTGGGAAGAGCAGAAGGCACCGGTGTGGACCAGCAGGGCGCAGAGCAGCTGCCACTTCCCCCCCAGCCATGTCCCCGAAGCGGTTTGGATGGCAGGGAAGGAGGTGACATCCAGCAGTACCCGCACGTACCGATCTCGCAGTGCCGTCCAGCATAGCCCGGGGCGCAGTCACACTTGTACTTGCCGATGTAGTGGAAGCAGGTGCCCCCATTCTGGCAGGGCCCCGAGGCACAGGGGTCCGGTTTACCTGTGGGCAGCGGAAGTTGAGTCTGGAGCGGGACGCACGCCGCCCACCTCCCCTCGCCATGCCGGGGCCGTACCTATCTCGCAGTGGCGGCCGGTGAAGCGGTAGGGGCAGGCACAGTGGTACTCGCCGTCGGCCTCCTTGCATGTGCCCCCATTGCGGCACGGCGCCGTGCTGCAGAGCCGCGGCCGGGCTGCAGGAGGGGAACAGGAGATGCCCACCGGCTCTCCGGCAAGGTCCATGCCCCAGGGGCCAGGTCCTGCTCCCGCTGTGGCACGTACCTCTCTCGCAGTGCTTGCCCAGGAAGCCTGAGGGACACTCGCAGGTGTAGGAGTCATCCTGAGTCTCGCAGGAGCCCCCGTTCAGGCAGGGCTCAGAGTCACAGGGGGACGGCACCGCTGCAAAGCCAAATTAAAACCTCAGAGCTACAGATCCTGAACCCACACGTTCCGTGTCCCTCCCTGCACTGTCCCCATGTTCCGGCCAAGGACACTCACTGTGGTTGGTGCCGTAGTCGGTGTGGCACACACACAGGTAGCTCCCGCCATACTCCATGCAGTAGCCACCATCTGGACACTGAGTGTTCACATTGCACGGAGTGGTGGTCACTTCTGCAAACACACAGCAAGAGCCTCTGTCAGCTGCATCGCAGCACCTTCCAGTCAGGAACACACCTCAGAGCTTTACAGGGCTTAATGAGATGGGAGGGACCATGGCCCCCCCGTGCTCCTCTTTGAAGGCCATGAGGATGTCAAGGGTAATTTGGGATGCAGGAGGCAGCTATAAGCCCAGCTAGGGCTTCCATCTCCAGGCCATGTCCAGGGCTTGGGAAAGACATGCCACAAAGCACAGCAAGAGTAGCATCCCCCACCACAAGGAACGTATCTCCAGGCCTTAGCTTGCGTAGGTGGCTCAGATTAAACACTAGGCTGCTGTGCTAGGTTTGGACACAGGGTGGATCCTTCACATCAGAGCCAGGCTGGTGTTAAGTGTCCAGAAGAGGGAGCAAACACAAAAAAATTTGAGTAGCGCTTAAGAAGCCTTCACCTACCGAATTCACAGAGCAGGCCAAAATATCCCGGCAGGCATTGGCAGATGGTGACATTCCCCTCCAGGCAGCTGCCCCCATTACGACACTCACAGCCCTCAGTCAGCTCTGCAAGAGATGGAGGGAGTTCCCCTTGTACTGCGGTGCCAGGACCGCCTCACTGGGGGAGCTCAGGACCCACAGCCAAAAGCCCCAGGGCACAGCTGCTTGGGAGACAAGGACCACAGCTCAGTACTGGAGCCCTGAACAAACTCTGCAAGAGCAGCTTCTCCCTGGCATTGCACAAGCACTCCTATAGGGCCTCCCCAGCAAGGTGGCATCCCAACGGGAACTCTGGGTACTCACTGTCATGGCAGTCCTGCCCGGCATAGCCCTCTGGGCAGTCACAGGCATAGCCCTGCTCCAGCTCCAGGCAGCTGCCCCCGTTCTGGCAGGGGTTGGAGAGGCAGGCACTGGGCACACGGGGGCCACCTGCAGGGAGAGGGATGCTGCTGGATATGTTGTGAGGAGGGACACCGGGTGCGCCCTTTCCGCACAGCCCAATGCCTCTGTGAGGATGTCAGTGACATCCCCGCACCGCCGCTCACCATATTGGCAGTTGTTGCCATAATAGCCCGGGGAGCACGTGCAGATGTAGCGTCCTGGACGGATGTAGTTGCATGTCTGCCGGTTCCTGCAGCTCCGGTCCTCGCAGGAGGAGGGGTCTGGAGAGGAGGACGCCATGAGCCCAAGAGGAGGGCAGCGGGAACGGCCGCTGGCTGCCCCGGGCATGCGGGCACCAGGCACCTGTCTCACAGCGCTGTCCCACGAAGGGCTCCAGGCACACACACGTGTAGTTATCAACCAGGTCAACACAGTGCCCTCCATTCAGGCAGGGGCTGGACTCGCACTCGTTCACCTCTGTAACACAGGGCAGGGAGGGCTGGTTGGACACACCGTGGACTTACAGCCACGGGGATCGAGAAATAAGGTTGGGTGGGGATGAAGGGGTAAGAATGCAGCTTGCTGAAGTGGGACACAACTCCATCCCTGCCAGGCGGGCTCCCGCTGCTGATCAGTGCCCACCTGTCTCGCAATCTCCTCCTGCGTACCCCGGCTGGCAGGTGCACACCGCTGTCCCATTTGCCACCTGGCACGTCCCGCCGTTCTGGCACACCTTGGTCTCACACGGCGACTCTTCTGCAGCAGGACAGCAAAGAGAAGGGGATGGATCAACCCACACGCAGGACCAGCACACCGTGTCCTCCGCCGCTGCCAAGGCAATACTGGGCAAGGACAGCTCAGACGGTTTCTATCCAGCTTTGCTTTCTGGGTGCGGGATCCCTCCCCCAGAAGGAAACTCCTCGCTCTCCCTCCCTGCCGGCACAAGGCTCACTCGGAGCCCAACGCCAGCGCGGGGCGAGCCGGCACCGCCAGCAGAGGCTGCCCCGCCACTCTGCTCCGTGGAAACCTGGCTCCAGTGCTGAGCCCCTTGGCCATCGGCCCTCGCTGCTGTCCCCACGCCCAGAGGAGAGGTGTTGTGAGCAGATGCCTTTCTCCCCCCGGCGGATGTTGCTGCCTGCATTAGCAGTGACTCATCCGGAGGCGAGCCGGGGCTCGGGAAGCCTAGGAGAGCTCCCAGGTGCTCCCAAGGACTCAGGAGCAGAGTGCCACTCGTAAAAGCCCCACGTGGAGCAGGGCCCCCCCCGAGACCCCTTCTCAGGCGCCAAGCACCAGCGCTTTCCAGCACACGGAAAGCAGCGGGCGCGCAGCTCGCAGCCATGCCGGGACAAGCACTCCTGGGAGCAGGCTGCCAGCGGAGGAAGCGCTCGCTGCCAGAGCAAAGTTTCCTTTGCTTTCAGCAAGTTGCGATCCAAGACCGCGGCGCTCGGCGCCCAGCAGGGCTCCCGCTGGAAGCCGCTTGTCCCCAGGGCGCACCGAGAGTTGCTGCACAAAGCCTGACTCCCCGGAGCTGCTGTGCCTCCAGCGGGCGACCGCAGGGAAGCAGACCCTTCCCCAGCACCGCTCGAAGTCTAACAGTGGCTTCCCACTAAACGCAGCGGGGGACGCTGCAGGAGAGTAGCTGGCTGTCATCGGCTCCTCTCCGCTCTCAGAAAGCCACTGAGATCTTCCCAGCCTGCCCACGTGAACTCTGCACATCCCGTAGGCATGGTGCAGGGGCACGTGGGGTGTCTGAGAACCCCGCAGCCCCGCTGTGCCCCCATCCCTACCTGGGGATATCGGTGGTTCTCTGAGCACTGTGGGCAGGGCTCACAGGATGCCTCACAGCAGTTTTGACACCTGCATGCTGGCTCTGCTGAGCGTGGTGGCACAGCCCCCAACGCTTCTCCGTCCCCAGACACCCCATTACAAAGGGGGCATACCCAGGCACATGCATTCCCTTCTCACACAGGGCAGCTAAACACAATGCTCGGCTCCAGCTGCCTGCAGGGAGGAGCCAAGGCATCTCAGAACAGAGCTGGGATGCCCGGCAGGCACGATAAGTGCCAATCACTCTACAAGCAGCAGAGCCCACTCCAACAGCCACATCTCAGCGTGACACTCACCGATCTCACAGCTGGCACCTCTGAAGCCTGGCGGGCACTGGCAGCTGAAGCTGTTGACGCTGTTGACGCAGGTGGCTCCATTCTGGCACGGGTGAGACAGACACTCATCCACATCTGAAAGAGCATGGGAAGAGCAGGGGCTCAGGGCAGGCAAGGAGGCAGCAGCGAGGCCAGAGGCACAGGAAGGCTGCTCACCGACATGGCACCTTTTCCCTGTGAAGCCCGCGAGGCAGGAGCAGGTGTAGGAGGGGTTCCCAGTAATGCAGTCCTCGATGCACTTCCCCCCGTTCAGGCAGGGCCGCAGTGTCAGGCACACGGAGGCTGCAGAGACACGCACGCCCTCCGCTCACAGCCCGCTCCGGCTGGGCTGACACGCTGCACTCCGGCCACGCAACCGCCGGGGTCCGTCCCAGCGTCCATCCAGCCCCGCTGTCCGTGCATTGGGCTGGATATGGTCACCCGGCTCTCCAGGGAGCTTGGGAAGCCCGCACTTGGGGGCTGTGTGCCCCACAGATGGGCTCGCTGCTCTCGGGCAGGGTGAAGGTTTTATTCTTGCTGCAGGAGCGGGGAGGCAGGGCCAGGGCCCTACCAGGCAGGGACAACCAGTGGGTGTTATCCAGCCAGCCCTTGCCTATGGCCTGGGGCAGAGGGGAAGAGGGATGGGAGAACCTGTCCAAAGCAAACCCACAGGTCATATGAAACACGCGTAGATTAGCGGGTAAGAAAACACAGCCAGGGTGGGGCAGGGACAAGGAATGAGAGGCCAGTGGCTCTGTGGAGGATGCACTGGGATGGCTGGGCACAGCCCCTGTGTACTGCTGGCATCCTTGGGCAGCGGCTGCCTTGAGGCCCCACAGGACAGATGAGCTGCCCTAAGGGTGACAGCCCAGCCCCACAGTGGTGCTGGGGCCACAGAGCCCCTCACACTCCCCCTCACCTCCTCCCCCGTACCCCACAGCCTGTATTGGTCTCAGGAGCTTTCCTCCCCACTGTTTTTTTCCATCCCAGCACAAGCGGGCATATCCCAACCAGACTGGGGATCCCCAGGCCCAGAGCCCAGGAGCCACGCTTCCCGGAGCCAGGCTTCCCACAGCCACAGAGGGGGCTGGAAGCTCCAAGAATAGTGTCCCCATTGCTGCCCCCACCCCGAGCCCTCCCCGAGCCCCTCGAGCTGTCTGCTCCACCCGTGGGTCACTGCTCTCTCCCCTCAGGGGGGGGGAAGTGAGGGTGGGGATTGAGGCAGGGAAAGATAGGGCTGAAGAACAGTTTGGGGTTGGGTTGGGAGTTAAATAAACCTAACTGCTGTCCTCTTACTTGTATTGCTGCAGCCCCCCACTTGCACCTGGGCATCATCGATTCTGAACACCCAGCGCCCGGGGATACCCACATTTGTCGTCATCTCCACGTCAGCGATGTCGTCAGTGCGGGATCCGGGGATGTTGAAGTAGCGCTTTCCATCACCGGCGTTAAAACCTGCCTGGGAGGAC
The DNA here is from genome assembly GCF_905368555.1 of Meleagris gallopavo. NCBI lineage: Eukaryota > Metazoa > Chordata > Aves > Galliformes > Phasianidae > Meleagris > Meleagris gallopavo. Next base: position 4,269,131 of record NC_139414.1, on the reverse strand, counting down.
AAGGGCAAAAAGTAAAGAGCCATCAATACTGCAGAACAGCACTGAGGGGCCGCGGCATGAGGGGTTGCTCTGCTGGACCGCACATCGTTGCCACCACTCGGGTTCTTTCTGCATCCCTGCAGTGATTGATCATTCCCTGGGATGACTGCTTTTCCCCATGTCCAGGAGCACAGGGTCACAGAACCCACAGCCTAGAGGCATGGGGTGAAAGGAGATTCCACTCCTCCTTGCAGGAGCTCCCAGAGGGCTGCTCACTGGCCAAGGTGTGCAGCCACTGCTCTGTTTACGTCCATAAAACCCACCCGTGCTCCTGAATTCGGGGATTCAAAACGTGTCTCTTTCCTCTACACCTGCGATTTCCTGCAGGCGGGCAGGCAGGGAGCCAAGGACAGATCAACTGGTGGTAAATTCACACATCCGAATGGGGACTGGGTTGCGTTTTTTTTTCCCCTCTTAAACACAACAACGCACACAAGGATGAAATAAAAATACAAGTGAAAGCTGTGCTGGCTGCGGCAGCTGACGGGCTGCTCTTAAAGTCTGAGGTTAGGAAGGAAAAGGAACTAAGAGGCAGCAGCCAAGGTAAAGAACCGTGGTTTCGTTATAACAAAGTCCCCTATATGGTCTCAGCTTCAGGAAAGAGCACACACGGATATTTAAGAACTTTAAAAAAGCAGGGGGGGGGAGGGAGCCACCACCAAAAATCCATGAGCCACACCACGCTGCCAGAGCTGCTCATTTGGGAACGCAAAGAGCACTGAGTGCGGTGGGCTCGAGCACTACCTGGGGGCGATGGCCGTGTCCGCTGCTTACCTGTGCTGCGATGCCGCCAAGCCCAGCAAAGTCCCCCCCACTGCTGGCGTGCATACCCGTGGTCCAGGTGATGGACTCATAGTTGAAGATGGTGAAGGAGAGCTTGCCGTCCGTGATGAGGACGATTTGGAAAGTATTTACCTGCAGGATGGAGGAGAGAAGGCAGTGAGTGAGCACAGCCACACAGTGAGCGGGTCAAAAAAGGACAGGCAGTAACACTGTCAGGAAGTAAAGCTGCAGGCAGCATGCAGCAGAGGGGTGCTTCCTTCAGCACTGATTCCTCTCCCAGGACAGATAGCCATGCAGGAGCAGCACCAGAGTTCAGCTCAACGTGTAGGGAAGCACTTTTGTGCCAAACGGCCCCAGTCTGTGCCACACCAGGACTAAGGAACCCCAGTGCCTCGCAGAGAAACTCTTTCAGACACAAACTCCTGTTCCCAGCAATGGTGCAGGGGAGGGCAGCAAGTGGCACAGCCTACAGCATGGTGGAGCAGCCAGCCCAGGGAGCAAGAACCATGGCCAACATGCAGCTGTTGGGGCTCTAAAGGGAAACAGGAGGTTCTCCAGGTTCTCCAAATGCAGTGAATACCACACTTCTGAATGGGAAATCAAACTTATTCTGGTATGAAAGCTTGCCTTTGGATCCGTGAAGCTTAGAAGAAAGCTGCAGGATGGTGGTCAGGCTCACAGCAAAGAGGAATAAAGCCTCAGAGCCAAGTCTCCCACCAGCCCCGGGGCTCAGGGTTCCAGGCACAAACCCAGGCTCCTCAGCATAGTCAGAGGTGAACTTGTTGAAGACACCCAAGCTCCGCTTCCTTCAGTGTTACTCTTAAAAAACCCACCCTAAGCTAATTGTTCCCTCCCCCCATCAGAGGATGCCAAGCTCTGCCCACCCCCATGGGTGCCCCCACCGCTCACCGGAGAAAACGAGCTTCCCCCGAAGAAAGTGACTCGGTACCACGTAGCGATGAACACCCACTGGGCAGAGAAGTCGGGGAACTCGGGGAAGTACTGTGCGATGTCTTTGGTCGCCCGCTCCAGGATGGCCCGGTCCTGGCTCTCCCGGTAATACACATCACCTGCCCGCCGGTTGTCCACGTCCGCCCAGAAAGCCGCCACCACACGTCGGTCCTTGGAGATCGGGAAGGCCACCGGCGTGAACTGGGAGACCTCCTTTAGGAAGGAGATGATCCCGTTGTTGTTCACCTGCAGACAAGGGGGGACAGCAGGCAAGGATGGTGCCGGCCCTGAGGTGCGCCGATGGGGCCGTCCCCGCTGCCCTCTCAGCCCCAGCCGTACCGAGTTCTTATTTTAAAGGCACTTTTTGCTTCGCCTGTTCCCCCCGCAGCCTCCTTCCACAAATATTTGAGCGTTTCCCCTTCCTGCCCTTTGAAGCACGGGCGGCCCGGCCGGGAAAGTGGCCTCACCCCCCGACCTCCACCGAACAAACCCAGCCCTGTTCTCCTGCCAGAGCCTGGCCAGGCCCGGCAGGAATGCCTGGAAGAGCACTGGCCTGGGCTGGGGGCACCCAAGGCAGTGGTCCAGCCTGGCTAACGAGCGGCACCCAGCACAGCCGGCCCACCGAGGCCTACCAGACACTGGCAGGCAGCACGGGGTGCCCATACTCATGGGCTCAGTGCTCCAGTGCTGATTAATTCTGTTAATTAGAGGCCGGGGAAATGTGGGCACGCAGGTGTGACAATACCAGGGGGGCTGCTTCGTCCTGCAGAGCCTCAAAGCCTCCAGCAGCCCCTCGCATTGGCTGAAGCCATTTGTAGGGTCGCAAGAACCACAGGCAGCGGCACAGGGCAAGCCCTGCTGTGACTGAGCGGAACACCATTCCCTTTCAGAAAACCCTCCATAACCTCACAGTGTCCACAGAGGAACATTCTTCCCCTTATTAAAGCAAGATGGGAGAGAGTTAGTGCCAAGAAAAGGTTTTTTTGTTTGTTTTACAGAGGAAGGGGCAGGCCCAGAAGGACCCCCAGGGTCAAGCCCTGCACTTCGGGCCTTGTGCTCTGGACACAGCTTGTGCAGCTCCCTGGGGATGTGAGGTGACAGCCACCCCTACAGGGCCACCCCCCTCAAGGCAGACACTAAAGCCACTTGGCCCCGAGGACAATGCATCTCCCACAGTTGCATAGGGCCGGCGTTTTCATCCCAGAGAAGTCCCTGTGCCAAAGACACACGAGGTTGAACAAGCGAGGTCCAAGCAACGCATGCCCCCAGCTGAGACAATGAATCAGAGCATCCCGGCAGGAACAAGCACAAATCTTGGTGTGCCCTATCAGTCTGCTCTGAATTGTCAGTCAACTTGGATCAAATCAGAAAAATGGGACGAGACCACTGAGACATCCATTTTCCAAAAGCACAGGGAGCATGACCACGATGCTTACCAGACCCAGAAAATCCACACCTGCCCATTTTCCCCATTCCTCCAACCTAATAGAGCAGGGTTTCTCCAGCCCCACTGCCCACAGGACACCTTGCATGCCAGCTGCTCCAAACTGGGCTGTCCCCAGCAGGGACCCAAGCAGGATCAGGCTGTCAGCTGTCAGGCTGCCCAGGGCAAGACATACTGCAGGCTGGGTGCCCGAGGGGGAAGGATGGGACAGGTCGCAGCAAGCCCCTGTGCTGTGCCCATCCCTTCCTGTGTGTTGGGTAACACCCGGCCAAGCCCAGCAGCCTGCACAACCCTCCTTCTTGCTGTGCCAGTCCCCTGCTCTCTGTGCAGAGCGTTCCCAAATCCCAGTTCCCTCAGAGGCCGTTAGACCACCTCTTACTGCTTTGATGACACTTTCAGAGGAAGTATCAGCAGTCAAAGGTTCACCCCGCCACACTGCTCGGTCAGCCCAAGATAAGCACAGCGACTGCTCCTTCCCAAGGCCTTGGCTTCAAGGCTTGGCACCAAAGTGTGACTGCGGTCAGGCTATCTGCCTGCACCTCCCTGAGGGACCAGCGTGATCGTGGTGCTTTCAGTGTCAGCAGAAACGAAAGCTTTCTGGAGACTGGCCAGCATGGTGAGACGGATGGGGACATGGATATCCTTCCACTGCTGGGTGCTGCCCAGTGATGCTCTGTCCATCCCAGAACAAGACCGCACGCTCCTGAGAGCTGAAGGCCACTGCATGGGACACTGCCACACACCAGCATTACCGGGTGGGAACGGCGTGGAAAGCAGAAGGTTGTACAACCCTCAGAGGAAACGCAATTTTAGAATGCTCAGCAGATGCCAGTGCGTCCTGTCAGCTCAATTAATGACTCGCACATGGAGAGCAGCAGGCACGTCCCACATCTGCCGCTCAGCTCACGGCCGGGACCTCACAACATCTGCTCCAGCAGTGCTGCCCGGCCCCACCGGCACTGCCCGGCACAGCAGCCGCCTCCGCTCGGTCCCCTTTCCCCTAAATGCTGTGCTTTGGGCTGTGGACCCTGCGGTTTGCCCTCAGCATCGCTCCGATGCTTTGGATTCAATAGGGATCACGCAGCCACCCGTCCAAGAGACGCGCTGGGAGCGACGTGAGCGGAGCGTTAATCAAAAAGAAAGGCAAAAAGGCAAAAGAAGAAGCTCGGAGGGAGAGAAGGCAGCCGGCAGCCCGGGACCGCGGCACAGCCCCGCCTGCCCCGCTCCCCCTCGGCGGGCCCCCCGCGGCCCGGCACTCACGTAGAGCCCGGTGTGCCCCGCTCCGAAGAAGGGGAAGCGCACGGAGAGGGGCCGCAGCTCGGAACCGCCGTCGTCCTGCTTCAGCGTGGCGGCGTCGCCCTGCGCCGGCCCGAACGGGTAGAAGTCCGCCAGCGGCACCACGCCGCCCGCCCGCAGCCACTCGCCCAGCAGCGTCGCCAGCGCCAGCCAACCCGCCAGGCCCCGCATGGCAGCGCCCGTCGCACTCCGGCCCGCGTCTCCTTCACGCCGGCACCGGCAGCCGCGACATGGCGGCGCGCGGGGCGGAGCGGAGTGGAACGGAGCCGTGCCCGCAGCTCGGAACTCCGCCGCCGGCCGCGCCGCTCTGCTCTACCCGCGGAGCGACTCGCTCGCAGCGCCCCGCTGGGGGCGCATTTGCATAGCCCGGGCGTAGCTGACCAATGGGAACGCTGATCGCGTTGTGGGCGTATCTATGCAAATGAAGGAGGCGTGGCCGTGGGGTCCCCACGCGCGGGGTGTTCGCGCTGCCCCGGTTGGCGGCCGCTGCTCCCCCGAACGGGGCCCGAGAGAGCGCGGGGAGGGGGGGAGGGAACAAACGCCGTTATTTGCTTTTTTCCCTTCCTTATTTTTTTTTTTTCAGGTGCTAAAAATATTATCAGGAAATTCTTTTCAGGAATGTGATGTTTTAAGTTACGCTTTTCGGCTCAAGGGCCTCTTTGTCTCCTCGGAAAGGAAAATAATGATAATTAAAAAAAAAAAAAAGCAAAACAAACAAACCCCGAAGCAAAGCGTTTATCAGCAGCACATCACTTATGCAGAGAGCCCGCTGGGAAACGCTGCGGGGAGTGGGGCTGTCCCGCTAGGGTGCCACTGGGGACGCAATGGGCAGCAGGTGGCCCTGGGGACACGAGAAGCAGTGGGAGGAGTGTTGGGACACGGGAGTTCTGCTCTATGCCCCCGCAGTGTGAACGTTGCAGTGAGGCCGTGCTGTGTGCTGAGCACCAGCCAAGGAACAAATTATGTAAGGGCTGAAGTGCTGCAGTGAGTAACAGCGGGGCTCCGCCGCAGCACGGGCACCGCGTGGGTGCCGCCACTGCAGTGTGAGGGGTCCCCAAACTGCAGGACCCAGGGCTGCAGGCATTGATGTACACCATGGGAAGCTGCCCCCTCGGCCAACTGTGGGCTCAGGGCACATTGAGGGGTACCCCCCGCACAGTGCCCCCCTCCCCCCCCCAGTGGTTTGTCCGTGGCTGCTTGCCCCAAAAGCAGCCCTACACAGGCACTGAGCACACGGAGCTCAGTGAGAGCAGCGAGGCAGCCCTGTCCCTTTAAAAATCTCCTGGAAGACAACGTTAAAAGGAAAAGAGAGGGGGAAAAAAAAAAAAAAGGCGAAATCCAAAATAAATAAACGGCCACATCCGGATTTCCCCCCTGAGACACTAATAAAGGGTTTATGAGTTTGATACGAATTACCCTCCCTGGCCACTCGCAGCTGATCTTCTGGAAGGCATTAAGGCTGCACTCCTCTCCCCATCCCACAGGACGCAGCGATGCTGGGGTACCCTGCAGCCCCCGGCCCCTCTGCTGCCCCACACCCACGTGCTGGCCCTGCTCCTGCCTGCACCTGGGTCACATCTACCATCAGGGTTGTGCCATGTCCCCGCTCCCCATGCAAGCTCCAGCATCACGGACAGAGCTGCCCCAGGGACCTCGAAGCACCCCGCACCCCGATGATGCTGTCCCCTCCAACCAGAGCACCCCATGTGCCCAGCAGAGCATCCCTGCATGGCACATCTCATGGGAAGAGGGATTCCCATCCTGGAGCATGAATGGGTTTTGGGATGCGGCGATGGCCTCGTCGTGCTGTCGGAATTTGGGACACTAAATTGAAAGCAGGAACCGAGGCAGGAAAACAGCTGTTGGCCACAGCCCTGAGCGATTTCCTTTGGGTCAGAAGCTGGACCCAGTGTGAAGCCGGGCTCAGCGCAAGGGGAGGAAAGCAGGGAAAAGAGCCCTTTCCCGCAGCATCTGCCTGCACTCTTGGCTCTGCCTTTCCAAAATGCCTCTTTCCCTTGTCTGCAGTGGCTGTGGCAATGCAGTCGGAGTGCTCCTCTCCTTTGTCAGCCCCCAACATGTTCCCAAGAGCCTCCATACCCATCCCAGGTTTGCTGAGAGCCATGGAGCTCAATGGGGCTGCACACCAGGCTGGGAACAGGAGCAGATCCTGGGGTCACTTTCTGCTTGGGGTCAGACAGAGCCATGTTCCCATGCACAGTGCAGAGCGGGTCCACCGAACACCGCCGAAAGCCATTTCCTTCTGTTCGCTGCCATCCTTCAGGCCACCAAGTGGCCACCAACCACCAGTGCTCAGCCATCCTACGGTGACCGGGTGCCCCAGGGCCCAATGGCGGCACAGTGGCTCTGTTGTGCCCGGCCGGGCAGAACGGCACTCGGGAGCACGGGATCTGTGTTGCAGTAACATCGGTATTCTTGGCCCCTCTCCAGCCACTTCCCACCACACGCATTCATGTGCATGATTAGCGTTCTTGCATTCTTTGAATGTGGGCCAGATAATGAGTTCAAAACTTCATTAAAACATAATCTTTTCCTCGCCGCCCCCCATCCTTCCCATGCACACGCACACACGTGTGCACACACACGCGTCCCAGAGCCACCTGGAGGCCCCCCCCGCCTGGGGACAGTGCTTGCAGGGACCACCGGTGTCACACATGTGTTGGGGATCAGCGGGGACATTCTCTGGACTTGGCCTAATTAGATGTAGCAGAGGGGGAGAGCAAAATCCAAACCATGTGCTTGAATTTAATACGAGCGCTTTCGTGCTGACCCGCTGGCCCCTCCACCCAAACGCACCGGGGCTCAGCAGGCTCTGCATCTTTAACAGCTCCCTGGGTCTCCCTGTAAGCCCCACAGCACATGGAGCAACTCTGGGCCTGGCTTGGGCTTTGTCTCCATCCCTGGGGTCCCACAGGGGAGGAAACAAACTATGCAGCTGGAGGCACTCAGGGCTCAGGTAGGTGCGGGGTTTGCTCGTGGTGCTGTTCTTGGGCACGCTCCATCCCCCTGCCCCAGTCATTGCAGAGAGAAGGATGGTGGGGCTCAGGCTCTGGGCACCTCCAAAGAGAAGGGGGGAGCAGGGCAAGGGCTGAATATCATCACCCAAGCCATGCTGATGCAAGACCCAGGGCTGAAGGTGGGACCAGACCCAAAGCAGTCAAAGCTCCTGGAGGAGGCAGTGGGAGGAGGGCAACCAGTAGGATGTGGCTTTTCTTTGCGCAGGCAAGCCTCTCCTCTGCAGCCCCCAACCAGCAGCATCCTGACAACTTGTAGAATCATCAAAACACGGAGGTTGGCAAAGACCACTAAGACCATCCTGTCCAGCTGCTGACCCATCCCCACCATGACAACGCATGAAGCTGGAAAAGAGCCTTAAGATCACCAAGTCCAACCACTGATACATCCTCAATGTGCCCGAAGACACGGCCAAGGAAGATACTTGTCCTGCAGACCCACACGGTGACACTTTTCCACGCAGTGATGCAGAGATGCACTCGCCCAACACCAGCATCCCGCAGCCCTCAAGCACCTTCAGCACCGCATTGTGGCGGCACAGAGCGAGAGCGGAGTTCCCCATAGGGCTGAAAGCCCTTTGGATGTGCTAGTGCTTTGATTACTTGACAGAGCATGTTTTTTAAATTACTCTTGTGTAAATATTTACGCATTTTTACAAGAACCATGTTGGGAGCAACAGGACACAGCCCAGGAAGGGATGAAGGGGAGCTGGATGGGCGCGGGACGGCCCCAGCCCTGCATCCATCCCCTGATCCCGAGGGCATGGAAAAGCGCTGATGCTGCTCAGAGCCACCCCCGGCGGCCCCGGCCCGCTCCCCGGGGCTGTGTTTTTGGGAAGGCCGAGGGTGAGCTCCCCCCTCCCTTCCCCCACCCGCAGATGGGATCCACAACGAGCCTGGTGTTTTCCGCCGAGCTCAGCAGAAATGAGCCCAGGAGGTCAGTGACCAGAGAAAGGGATGATCCATCATTAAATAAATTGTTTTCATTTCCCAGGATAAAGGGGAGGAAGGGGAGGGGGGTGCTGGATTGGGACTGAAAATAAAATGAGCGAAATGCAGGAAAAGCCCCCCCTGCGCTCCCTGCACGAACAGCCCCGCTCCTCCCGCTCAGCAGCCCCGCGCTCTCGCAGGGCTTTTACAGCCAATCCCTTAATGTGATTATAATAATTATTTCTTTACTAGCATTTTTTTTTTATAAACAGCCTCTTTTGAAATTGCACCGGGGGAGCCAAGACTCCAGCTGAGCCCTGGCCCGCAGGAAGGAGCCGGGGCCGGGGGAGCGTGTGAACGTGCGCGTGTGCGTGCGAGCCAGCACGTGTGCGAGAGCGCGGGCGTGCATCGGTGCCCATGCGGCAGCCAGCGGTGCCCGTGCCAGGTGTGTGTGCACATCCCTGGGCTGTCAGCGAGGGCACGCGGCACAGTGGGCACGCACATGTGGGTGCGCACACGAGGGTACGTGTGCTGGAGAGCTGCCCCCCTCCTGAGCCTTCCTAAGGCTGTGACCCCCCAGCTCCCCGCGATACGCATGCTGGTGTTGGCGCCCCATCGAGCCCCCACAACCCCTGCTCTGTGTGGTCCCCCCCCCAGCCTCAGGGCTGGGCTTTGAAATCTGTTGAAAGGAGACCATTTTTGCCAAAATAAACAGCCTGTCATGTTAAATTACTCTCCCTTCCTCTCAAAGTCCCCTGGTTCCCTCTCCCCCCACCCTGATCCTGGCCTTTCTGCTAGGGGCCGTTCTGCTCCAGGCTGACTCCTGCTTCCCTGGGGCACACGGGAGGCAGCCGGGGCCGCTGGGAGCCGCTTGGCCTCCGCATGGCCTCCATCCTTGCTGCAGAAGCACAGCAGGAGGCTGGGGCTGATGGTGGGCCCCCAGCCCCATGCTGCAGCAGCGAGCGATGCAGAGCCGCTGGGTTCAGGCTGCGGGGCAGGGCAAGGCGAACCCTCTGTGTCCCAACCTCCTTGTCCTTTGCCAGCACCTTGCTGTCCCCCAAATTTCACAGCCACCCCATTCCCTTCGTGGTGGAACAGCCACATTCCATTTCCCCACACTGGGAGCATAGAGCGGTGCAGGAGCAGCTGGGGAGCTGCTGAGCTGCTGCAGGGTGCTGCAGCCGGGAAGTGCCATGCTATCGATCCCCACGATCGAACCCCACGCTGCTGGGTTTTTTCTTCTCTCTTGCTTGCCCTCCCTTGCTCTTTTTTTTTTCTTTCTTTCTTTCTTTCTTTTCTTTCTTTCTTTCTTTCTTTCTTTCTTTTTCTTTCTTTCTTTCTTTCTTTCTTTCTTCTTTCTTTCTTTCTCTCTTTCTCTCTTCTTTTCTTTTCTCTCTTTCTCTCTCTCTTCTCTCTTCTCTCTTTCTTTCTTTCTTTCTTCTTTCTCTTTCTTTCTTTCTTTCTCTTCTTTCTCTTCTCTTCTCTTTCTTTCTTTCTTCTTCTTTCTTTCTTTCTTTCTTTCTTTCTTCTTTTTTTCTTTCTTTCTTTTCTTTCTTCTTTCTTTTCCTTTTCTTTCTTTCTCCTGTTTCTAATGGAGTGAAAATTCGTAGAACCATAAAATGCAGAGATGGAAAACGACCTATTACCTCATCCAGCCCAGCCCCTCTGCCAGCGCTGAGCCGTTCCCTGCGAGCGTCCCGGGTGACTCGTCTAGACCAAGCACGCACCGCTCCAATGGCCATTCCAGCACTTCCCCGAGGAGATTATTCCATGCTCTAACTGACCTTATGGTTAGGAAATTTTTCCTGATGGCTCAACTCAAGCGTTTCTTTGCTAAGCTGGAGCCTACTGCTTGCTCTGCCCTGAGCACCCATCCCTCTGTTAGCAGCAGAAGGCTGTGCCTCCCACCTGCAGGTCTAGAGCGGCCCTGGAAGGATTTTCATCCGTCTGCTGCTTCTTTGCACTTGGGTCAAGTGCTTGACGTCTTCCTCAGACGTGGGCCCACAACCATGTCCTGCGTGGAGGAAATGGACTGGGCTGGTGCTTGACCCAAGTCTTCATTTTGGAGCAGTAAGCATGAAGGCAAGTGACAGAGAGCAAGAGCAAGAAAAATCCTGCAGCAAAATCCTCCCTGCCCAGAAGTGCCAAAGCCTTGGGCTCTGCTTTCTGCACAGCCAGGGTGGGATGAGGTTTGGGCACATTGTTAGAGCCGTGTGCTCACGGCATCACCTCCCGCGGCATGGAGGGTTGGATAGGATCCAGCCTGCAAGTGCAGAGGGCTGGTGACTGCCCAAAGTCCCTGTGTATGACATTTGGGGAGCTTGGCAGGAGGCTGTAGGCAGGGAGGGTCGTGACAGGAATTCGGGGGAGGCATTTTTTGATGCAGTTGCATTTGGTTCCCAAACAACTTTTGATGTCAGTGATTTGCAGACTTGTTCTGGCCAGAGTTCCTCACTCAATTTTGTGTTGGGGGTGTCCTTCCTGTGTGCATCCCCCTTTGAATCGCTCTCTTGAGTGCTGACCCTCTGCATCCCTGCTGCTCCCAGGCATGCACTGCAGGCAGGAACAACAGCCAACCCGCTCCCCATCTGTGAGTGCTCCTGAGGGTTTTCCAGGCGGATTGCAGCAGATGCTGCAGCGCAAGCACTCCTGTTCCTTCTGCACATCTCCATCTTGCTCTTGGGCAGCCCCAGCTGCAGCCATCCTCTGTGGCAGCCCATGGGTTCGTGGACCCTATCAGACTCTCTGCTGCATGCCTCTGCCTAGGAAAGCATCCCCTGAAGGATCCTGAGACACTTTGGGAATGTGGAGGATCTGGGCTCACTTTATAGAATCATAGAATGATCGGGTTGGAAGGGACCTCACAACCCACCCAGTTCCAACTCCCTGCTGTGGGCTGGGTGCCCCCCGCCAGATCAGGCTCCCAGGGCCCCACCCAGCCCAGCCCTGAGCACCTGCAGGGACGGGGCAGCCACACTTGTATGGGCAGCAATGTCAGAGCTGAGGTGCAGTCTCACCAGAGCCGAGTACGAGCGATGGTCATATCAAGACGCGCGAGGCCAAGCACGCTGCAGGGCGGCAGAGGCGGTGACGGCACAGCTCCATCTCCAGCCGCTGCCCTGCCCTTGGCTCGCCCCGGCTCTCGCCCAGGTGCCACTCCTCAGCCGGGGTTCCCCCCGCCCAGCACCCGCTCCCTCCCCGCCCTCCCTCCCACGGAGCTCCCTGCTCACAGCCGTGCAGCCCCAGCCATGGCAGCGGGTGGGTGCCGCTGGCGCAGCTGCCTGGAGGTGGTCGCGTCCCGCCAGGGGCAGCGGGTGCAGCACTTCCAGCAAGCCGAGGACATCCTGCTGACCTTGCTGGAGCACGTCCACGCCGAAGAGCCCCGCTTCCTGGTGGACTACTCCAGGAACCTGGAAGCCTTCGAGTTCGTGCTCTGCGCCTCCGAGGATGCCGTCGTGGTGGAGGTGCCACTGCGCATCGATGGGGATGCCTTGCGGGTGCGGCCGTGCCAGCTCACGGACACCGGGAGCACGGGACAAGGGCACCTGGGTGCCTGCAGCCTCGAGGTGCCCTCTGTGGTGACTGGAGTGGGGGACTGGACCAGCTGCACCACGGGTGGGATGGAGCAGGTACGGTGCCTGGCACCGGGCAAAGTCCTGCAGCGCCTGAAAGAGCTCCTTGTGTCAGCCATTGTGCAGTGCCAGCGCCGCTCCCTCCTGCAGCCAGGTGCGTACCGCTCGCTCCATCTGCGCTATCCCCGCCTCCCTCAGCTTCTAACACGCTGTGCCCACACAGCTGCTCCTCCATCCCGAAAACGACCCCAGTGAGGTTTGGAGATGGCATTTGCTAGGGAACCACGGCCAAACCGCAGAATTGGGAAGGGCTGAATGGAGCGGGGTGGGAGGGACCATGGGTGCTGTGGTGCACACCCTCTCAGCCTGCAGGACCAGCTGCGGTGACCTCCTCACCTCCTCCTCGCTTGTCACCAGGTGATCTCAGTGCCGAAAATCTAAAGGAAGATGCCATGGAGCTGTCCCTGTTGGTGCGTGGTGGCTGGAGAACCATCCGCTTTGATGTGGTTCCGGTGGTCAAGAGGCAGCAGGAGACCCCAGGGCTGGATGGGAGGCAGCACGACCGCAGTTTCCCCGAGGGCACCCTCCAAAAGGCCACTGGTGATGCTCACTTTGTCCCAGCCTCCAAACACTGCTGGAGGTGAGCGGCCCTGGCACGCAGCAGTGCCACAATGGTAGGGTTGTTCTAGAGCTTTGCATACAAGTTTGGTGCCTGACAGCAGAGCTGAGAGGGGCCAAGGTGGCATGCACCCTGCACCCAGCCACAAGGAGGGGCCGAGCATCCAGCTGGACCAGCCCAGGCTAATTTCAGACTCACACTGGTTGTCTAACCCAGGTGGGGCCGGTGTGTTGAGGAGCACAGCCCTGCTGCACCTCACCTATGTCCCTGCTGGGAGGGCAGGAGCTGCTGGCACCCTGCACGTCCCCTGCTCAGCAGAGTTGGGACCAGGATGCTGCATGCCTGAGGAGCTGATGCACCCTCTTTAGCCTCCCCAGCAGCTCACTGCTTCCTCCCCAGGCTCTCTACCCACCTCCCCATCCTGAAGCTGCTCTGGGCCGTGGACGCACTGCAGGGACCCCGGTTAGACAGCCTGCGCCTGCTGGAGCAGCTCCGCAGCCAGGACTGGAGGGAAGAGGACGGGAGGGACGGTCTCACCTTCAACCACCTAAAGGTAAGTCCTGCCAGAGGGAGGAACGTCCCAAAAACCCAGAGGGACCGAAGCCATGTGTGGAGAAGGACGGGCTATGCCAGCCGTGCCGTAGGTTGTCCTGCACCCCAGTGCACCGGGAGGTGCCCATTTTTGGATCTGACGAGGCCCTGTCTCCCCACCCAACCTGTTTTTGGAACTTTGGGCCCATGCCAGATGGTGACGCTGGTTGGGAAGGGGCTGTGCCGGGGACGGCACCGCTGTCGCAATCACAGCCCGCTCTGCCAGGGCGGAGGTGGAGAATGCGGCCCCAGCCCAAAGCAACCCGAATCCAACAGGTTTTATTTCATGTCGTGTTCTTTGACGTTTAAGGAAAAAAAAAAAAAAAAAAAAAAAAAAAAAAGCGCGGTGCATGTTTATCCTTCACAAAGCACCTCCTGTGGGCTTCTGGAGAAATGCAGGCTGAGTGCAGGCTTTCACTCAGGTTTTCTGCTTGGCTGGAGCCTCAAAACTCTTCTTTCACTGATGAGGGAGCAAAGGCAGCAGCCCCAGCACATCGCTGCTGTCACACGGATGTGATCAGCCCTGGGGCCCCAGCACGAGGGGCAGCTCCTTCCTGCATGCCTGGCTGGGCACACGGAGGTCGGTGCTGGGCTGTACCTGCCTCCTGTTGTGATGTGCTGCTGGAAGTCACGGACGGGCTCCTCCCAGCACAGTGCTGAGGCAGCTGGAGCATGTTAATATTTCACACCTGTGGGGAGCCTGTGTGCATCCTTTCAGAGCTGCTCATAGCTGCAATCTCTTAAGGGAGCAAAGGAAAAGCTCCAGATGTGAACATGAGGACAGGCGGGTGTGATGCCGGCCTGAGCACCGGGTCTGGCTGCGGAGCGGCCTTAGGATGTGAAGGTACGTGGGCTTCCCCCGGGAATATCCCGCACTTCATTTTCTCTCTTTGTAGATGGTGCTGCTGTGGAGCACGGAGCTGTTCCCCTCTCCTGAGGATTGGCAGGATCTGGAGGGCTCTGTCTACAGGCTGCTGGTGGTCCTCCTGCGCTGCCTGGCCACGCAGCGCCTGCCCCACTTCCTGCACCCGGAGCAGAACCTTTTCCAGGGGGATCCACACCGCCTGGCCTCACTCTACCCCAAGGTGGAGGCCTTTGCATGGGACCCTGCACGCTTCCTCCGCTTCCACTTTGGCCTCCCAACGCGTGCCGATGGCGTGCAGGCAGACCCAGCCCTCCGAGCCCTCCTGCAACTCCCTGCCAAGGATGGGGCATACTGGGACACGGCCTATTTTGACGTCCTACTCAGCCAGGTAACTGGGAGGGAACGCTGAGACCCCTGGCTCTGCACTCAGCTATTCTCACAGGCACAGGGCAGAGCTCCAGCAATGCCTGAAATTGGCTGGGCAGCACAGGGTTCTTCCCAAAACCTCTTGCCCTGAGCTAATACGTGCTGCCTGCCCTTCTGTAGCCTGCAGCAGTTGTGTGATGATGGCAGTGCTGCAGGGGGTCCCCTCCCTCACCACCCACGTCTCTGCTTAGCTGCAGGTGTACCAGATCCAGGATGCCACGCGCCGCTCAGCCATGTCCCGGCTCCTCACCAAGCTACGCAGAGACATCCCACTGCAGAGCTGAGTGGGACTCACTGCCACCCCTTTGCTCGCTGTGGGGCGTGGGGAACCCAGGCTGTGGGGAACCCCAGGCTTTGTTGGAAAGGGAAGAAACCTTTCTGCTCCAAAGATTGGCAGGAACTAGTCCAGCTCTGCCTCTCTCCCTGTGCTGAGACTTTGCAGAGCTTCCTGCAGCTGCACCTTTCCTCTTGGATCTCGGCGAGTCCAGGCAAGCTGCAGGGCAGGGGAGCAGCATGGAGCTGTGTGGCTTTATTCAGGAAAGGTGGCACTGGGGAGCAGCACACGTCTGCAGCAGATGGGTGGTGGTGCCGGTGATGGAAAGGATGGGAGGGGAGGAGGGCTGCAGCTGGATCCTGTCCTCCTCCCCCCCACCGAACACGTTGGGCTGCTGCACCCCGCGCCAGGAGGGATGGGGAGCAGGGTACTGGGAAAAGGAAGAAGGCTGTTGGCCACCTCTGTGCCGTGTCCTGTCGATGTGCTGCTCCCTGTGGGCATTTGCTCACAGCCTGCTGTGCTGGCAGTGCTGCAGGGCGTCTCGCAGGGCCCGCAGCAGGCGGTCCACGTTGTCCTGGGTCGCGTTGTAACCCATGAGGCCGATCCGCAGCACCTGGAGGAGAAGGGCAGGCTTCCCCTGCAGCACCCACCTTCAGGCCTTGTGTGTGGGGCACACAACGAGCTGTATGGGCACACGTGTGAACATCCCAGTCTGTTCCTATTTAGCCCTCATTTCTTCTCTGTCACAATAAAGATATGTTACCCTACTAATTAATTATGTGTGCAGCTACTCAATTATGTGCAATTCTGCATGGCAAGGAGTGTTGCTGCACAGGCAGCAGGATGCACAGTCGTGTCAATTTCATGGTGCACTGCTGATGGCCACAGCCTCGTGTTGGCTTAGGGAAGGGGAGCACAGTGCCCACCTTGCCTGCAGTGGGGCCTAGGCCCCCAGAGATCTCAATGCTGTGTTTATCCATCAGGAAGGCTGTGATCTCCTTCCAGTTGTAGCCTTCAGGCACTTTGATGGTGGTGACAGTGGGCAGCCGCGCTGCCTGGGGAGGAAAGGCAGAGGGTTAGAGCCGCATCTCCTATCTGCTTCCCCAAACTGGGGGTCCCTCTCCAGCACCAGGGAAGCTCTGAGCTGTGCAGGGCTGTGCCCAGATCCTTCACTTACTTCCTCCTTCACGAAGAGCTCCAGCCCCAGATCCTGCAACCCCTGGCACAGGCGGGTGGAGACAGCCCGGTGCTGCTCCCAGGAGTTCTCCAGGCCCTGGCAGCACAGAATAGATGTCCCCTGTCTGAATGTCCCATGCCACCACTGACAGCTGGGCATCCTCTGCTCCTCAAACTCTGCTGTAATGCAGGCATGGCCCAGTTCAGCTGTCCCTGTGCCCAGCTCACCTGCTCTGCCAGCATGGCCAAAGCCTCCCGCAGGCAGAAGATGCTGCTGATGGGCACTGTGTGGTGGTACCTGCAAAATTCAGGGGGCCCCAGGGCAGGTTCAGCCCCTGCAAGCCCCTGGGGCAGGCACATGGTTCTGCGAGATGGGGAGGGGTGGGGAGCAGTGGCAGAGCCCCACAATCCCTGGGGAGGGGACCTGGGCAGGATGCAAAGCTGGGACAAAGGGGCTGTTCTGGGGGCAAGGGGAAGAAATGCAAATGGAGCAGAGCAACTGGATAAGGTGGGGAGCTTTGGGGACAAGGGGGGATAGATTTAGGGTTAGGGTTAGGTATGTGTTGGGACAGCCACAGCCTCCTGTCTGGGTACAGCCTGCCCTCACATGCGCGGCTCGCCACTGCAGCCCCAGTAGCTTGCCAGACAGCCCATGTCCAGGTAGAAGGATGGGGGCCTCGTCTTCCTCCTCAGCATCTTCTCCCTGGCAGAACACAGGGCTTGAGTGCTGCCCCATGGAAGGGAAAGCCCTCTACCCACTGCTGTCCCTGGAGCACGGAGCCCACAGCAAGCACTGGGTTGGCATTGCAGCCAGGGGATGTGGCCAAGGAGGGGGTCCTGAAGCTACCTGTGCCCCCAGACCTGCTGGGACAGGGCTGTCCTTACCTTGCTCGCTCACTGAATGAGATGGGAGAGCTGCCAGGGGGGGCACTGAGGGCTTTCTGGGACCCCGTGTACAGTACATCAATCCCTGCATGAGAGGGACCAAGGGCTCTGAGCAGGACTCTGTGCCCCATTGCCAGTGGGAAATACAGGACACACACCACATATGCTGGAATGGGGGCACACTAGCACCATGGCTCTCACCCTGCTGATCCATGAGGATGGGCGCTCCCCCGAGCGATGCCACCGCATCCACAAGCAGCAGGCAGCCGTGCCTGGAGGGGGAAAGAGCTCAGCCCCACAGTCCCCTGCAGCCCAGCCCTGGTGGGGTCCCCAGGCATACTGACCGGTGGCACAGCTCGCCCAGCCCCTCCAGCGGCTGCAGGACCCCCGTGGAGGACTCGCCGTGGGTGATGAAGAGCATCGAGGGTTTGTGCTGTGCCAGGCCCTAGTGGGAACAGCGAGGTGAGCGCCCATGGGGGGCTTGGTCCCGGTGCCCCACGGGTGGCACACACCTCCTGAATGTCCCGCAGGGTGAAGTACTCGCCCGGAGGCTTCAGCAGCTCATGGACCTTGGCTCCTGGAGGGGAATGTGCAGAGGGATGGGGAGTTTCACTCACGCATTAATTGGGGGTCTGCCATAAACCACCCTGAGGGTGCCACCTCATAAAACCTGAGCTCTCTGCTATGTTTCCCATCACCTGGGTGGGAGCAGCGGACCCCCTGCTGCAGAGCTCACGCTGTCAGCTCGCCCATAAGCAACCATACCGAGCCTCCTGGCGATGTCAGCAGCACGCTGTCCCCAGATGCCGTTGGTGCCCACCAGCACGGCATCACTGCCCTCCAGCAGGTTGATGAGGGCAGCCTCCATGGCGCAGTGCCCGGTGCCGCTGATGGCCAGCGTGAGTCGGTTCTGCGTCTGGAAGGCATACTGGATGCCCGCCTTGATCTCATCCATCACCTGAGATGAGGACCAGCACCGCTGTCAGCCCGGTAATGCAGGAGGTGTGGGCGGCCAGGGCAGAGCCACTCACCTGCAGCACCTCGGGGTGCATGTGGCCCAGGATCTGCTGGCCGCCAGCTGCCCGCACTCGGGGGGACACGTTGCTGGGCCCCGGCCCCAGCAGCAGCCGGTGGGGCACGGCCAGCGGCCGCAGCAGCTCACGGGGCGGGGGAACGCGAGGTGTGGAAGCAGCCATGGCACAGCCAGCTGTGCTGCGAGCCCGCAGGAGAGCAGCTATGGATATCGGCAGCGCTGCAGCACGGTGCATCCCCTCCCACGGCCCCACGGACACTGACCGCCGGACTCTGCCCCCGCCGCCTCCCATCCAGTTAATGTGCCACCAGCAGCACAGTGTGCTCAGCAGTGTCCTCGTGGGGTGGCCATGGGATGCAGTGCCTCACGCAGGGCTCTGTCAGCCATGTCGTGGCTGTGGCGAGGAATGTTGTCGCTGAGGATGAGGCCGAGGTTCTCAATGCCTTCTTTACATCTGTCTTTAATAGTCAGGCCAGTAAAACTCAAGGTATTCAGCCCCCTGGGTTGGAAGGTAGGAGTGGGGAGCAGAACAAAACCCCACATTCAGAAGGAAACAGCAACCTGCTGCCTCACCTGGGCTGTACCAAGTCTGTGGGGCTGTTGGAACCCACCTGGGGTGCTGAGGGTGCTGGTGAGGTGATTGCCAAGCTGCTTTCCATCATCTTATCAGTAGCCCTGGTCAGCTGGGGAGGTCTCCAATGATTGAAGACTGCTAATGTGACACGCACCTACAGGAAAGATCATAAGGAGGATCTGGGGAACTACAGATGTGTCTGCCTGACCTCAGTGCCAGGGAAGGTTATGGAGCAGATCATCGAGTGAGATTAGACAGCATGTGCAGGACAACCAGGGGATCAGACCCAGCCAGCGTGGCTTCATGACAGGCAGGTCCTGTCTAACCAACCTGATCTCCTTTGACCGGCTGACCCAGCTGGTGGATGAGGGAAAGACTGTGATGTAATCTATGTAGACTTCAGCAAAGCTTTTGGCTCTCTCCCACAGCATTCTCCTGGAGAAGCAACAGTGGCTGGGACAGGTACGTGTGTTGCAAGGTAAAGAACTGGAGAGCTGGGCCCAGAGAGTGGTGGTGGATGGACTGAGATCCAGCTGGCAGCTGGTCATTAGTGGCGTTCCCCAGGGGTTGGTACTAGGACCCATCCTGTTCAATATCTTCATTGGTGATCTGGATGAGGGGATGGAGTGCACCCTCAGTAGGTTTGTAGATGACACCAAGTTGGGGGCAGCGTCCATCTGCCTGGGGGTAGGAAGGCCCTGCAGAGGGAGCTGGATGGGTTGGATCACTGGGCTGAGGCCAGTGGGAGGGAGGTCAACAAGACCAAATGCCAGGTCCTGCACTTTGGCCACAACAACGCAGGGCAATGCTACAGGCTCGGGGCAGAGTGGGTGGAAAGCTGCGGGGAGGAAAAGCATCTGGGGGTGTTGGCTCAGCGGGGGCCTCATCGCTCTCTGCCACTCCCTGAGAGGAGGCTGTAGTGGGGGGGGGGAGGGGCTGGCCTCTGCTCCAGGTAACAGAAATGAGATGAGGGGTGATGGCCTCGAGTTGTACCACATTAGGTATCATTGGGTATTTGGAAACATTTCTTCTCAGAAAGAGCAGTGAGGCACTGGCACAGGGAGGTGGGGACACCGTCCCTGGAGGTGTCCAAGAAGAGGCTAGATGTCACACTGAGGGACGTGGTCAGCCGTCACAAGTGCGGGATGGTGGTTGGGCTTAATGATGTTATCGGTGTTTCCAACCTCAATTATTCTATGATCTTATGATTCGGTGGCTCTCAAGGGGCTGGGACACGGGGTGCACACGGCACCAAGTCCTGGCATCACCGCCCAGCTACGGCTTCTCTTTCCCGTCCCCGGGGAGCCCTCCGGCGCGGTTGCACACGGGACCGGGCGGGGGCCCGCAGCCCCCCCGGGTCAAGCAGCCGCCCGGGCGGAGGCTCCGCGGACGGGGAGGGGGGAGGTTGCCGTGGCGCCGGTTGCCGAGTGACGGTTGCCAGGCGCCGGTTGCCGTGGTGCCGGTTGCCATGGCAACGCGGGTCCCGCCTCTCCCCGCGCCCTTGCGGCGGATCCGCAGCGCGGGGCCGGGGCTGGTGTTGGGGTGGGATGCGGTGACGTCACCGCCCCGGGCGGCGGCGGCCAATGGGAGCGCGGGGGTGGGGCGGGGCAGGGCGGGACCGCAGGGGCGGGGCCGACACCGCCCGCACCGGCACCGGCATCGGCGTCGGCATCGGCAGCGGTACCGGCATCACCACCGGCATCACCACCGGCGCCGGCCCCATGCCGGTGCTGAGCGGCTGAGCGCAGCGCCCCGCCGCCCGCGGGCACAGGTAGGGGCGGCGGCACCGGCATCGCGCGGGACCCCTTCGGGAGGGGCTGCGGCCGCCGCCCCGTCGGGGCGCAGAGGGGCAGCGGGGGGCTGCGGGCTGCTGCCCGCCGCCGTGCGGGCACGGGGAGGGAGGGACAGAGGGCACGGCGGGCACGGAGCCGCCGCGGCTTCCAGAAGCATCTGGCGGGGGGGCGATGCCCCGGGGGCGGCAGGTGCGGGGCTGCGGGGCTCCTGCGCCGTCATCGTTACGCTTCGGGGCGAAACGGCGGCGGCCCCGGGAGGCGGCGGAGATCCGCGCGTGGCACCGCTGACCTTGGGGCGGCCGCCGTGTCTTTGCGGGCAGCGCTGGCGGCTTCGGATCGTGGGAGGGGGCGGCTGGCACGGAGCTCGGCCGCCTCTTTGTCCTCCTCCACCGGCCCTGCGCTGCCCTCCATCTTGGCTGAGGTGGCACGGCGGTGGCCGCAGCTCTCCGCGGGCCCGCAGCCTTCGCATCACCACCTGTACGTCGGATTCGATCCGCGTTGCGGAGCTGCGGTGCCCCGACACCCGAGAGGGGCAGGGCGGGTGGCACAGGGCATGGCACGCAGCCGCCAGCCCTGAGTGCCCCCTCGGAGCTCAGAGATGGGTGATTCCAGCCCGCCTGCGCTGCGTGCTGAAAACTGCACCGTCACGGCCCTCGTGCAAGGCTGGGCTGGGGATGCGAGATGGGTATCCCAATGAATGTGACTGGGGACAATAGCCCTTCCCTAGGGTTTTTGGCCAGCCTGGGGCAGGTGGAGGTCAGAGAGATGCCACGGCTACCATCCATCCAAATGGAGAAGTGATCCTAGGGGCCGGGCGGCTGGCAGGGACACAAGGCTTTTACATCCACCTGGGAGGGGCGGGTGGCCAGGCCCCGGATGTGTCATGTCACTGAGGTAGTGGGAAGCAGTCCTCAGCTCCATAGGGTGTGACCCCAGGCAGGAGGGAACCCGTGGAGATGTGGGGCAGCAGAACACCCATCGCTTTGTGGTTGATGTCACCTGAACCACAGCATCCTCCAGGGGATGGGTTTCTGTGGAAGGTGGCACGGCGATCCCGCAGCATCCCGATGGGATGGGATGAGAAAGGATGGGAAAGGATGGCTGCAGGGCATCCTGCTGTCACCTTGGTGGGATGGCAGCACGGGGTGTGGCAGCGCCGCCTTGGGTTTATCTAATCCCTTCATCTAATCCCCACTCAATTAATCTTGGCTGATCCCATTAATTGTTGCTCTGTGGCCATCGGGCCGCTCCTGCGATGGAGCTCTGCGGGGAGGGGACGTGTTGGGGACATGACAGCCACGTGAGAGCCTCCCTCCCTGCTTCCCACCCGCTGGACCGCTCCCAGCGGTGCCGGCCGCGCGTTATCGGATTTCTCTCGAAGGCAGCGGATTAAGCAGGCAGTGGCCCCAGGCAGGGGGATTGGGCCGGGAGGGGATGGCAGCAAGGAAATGAAATGGACGGAGCTGCTCCGAGACAGAAAATGGAGCCCGGCGCCTTGGCGTGGCTCTGCGGCAGCTTGTTCTTTCCCTTTGGTCACATTTATTTTTTATATCCCTCGATCCAAGGAAGCAGCAGGATGGGGGATGCAGAGGCGTGTGTGCATCGTGCTCACCGGGCCCAGGGTTCTGCTGGCAATGCGCTGGAAATAGAGCTGAGCGCAGCCTGAGAGCAGGTGCTGGGGCTTGGCATCCAATGGGATGCAATGAGTGGGGTTTTGGTAAGCCCAAACACCCCTGCATTCCTCCTGCAGGGATGCAGTGCACCTTTAACGTGGGCAAAGCATTCCCCCAAGGCAGCACCACACTTGTCATGCCTTCTGGCTGCAGATTTCTCACTGCACCACGCACATACCCACCCTTGGGCAGAGAGTATTGTGGTTTTTGCCTCCCCTTGGGCTAACACCCAAAGGGTTTTAAAGCGGTGCCCTTCTCTCGGGACCATCCTGTGGATTTTCTTCTGCTCTTTCTTCGTTTTCCACAAACTGAGCTGTTCTTTTTCCTTGTGAAAGCCCATCCTGTGTTCAGGGCCCAACACACCGCTCTGGTTTCTGACATCCGAGGAAGCAAAGTGGGGCTGGCGCTCGTCCATTTGCATCTCCCTGGGGCGAGCATCCCAAGGCACTGCCCCTGCTGCTTTCCTGGGGGCCACTGGGGCCTTGCTGGCAGGGATGCCCTTTGCTGCTGAGACCATTGATTGCTGGCTTAGTGAGATGGAGCGGAAAATAGCTATTGAGTGCACAGGGCAGGGCAGTGGCCATCCATGGGGCACTGAGAAACCGCAGTGTTTGAGTGCAATGCCCTCCTCCCACTGTCTGCCCTCGAGTCAAAGGGTTTTCCTCCCTTCTGGGCTGGGGGCTGGAAGCTGTGGGGATGGGCACATGAAGGGCAAAGGGGTGCTCACTCCCTGGGATCAGCACCTCGAGGTGAGACAGCTGCTCTGCCCCCAGCTGCAGGCGCCGTGTCCCCTTCCATCCAAGGGATGCTGCAGGTGGCTGGGTGATGCTCTTGGCTCGTCTCGACTCAGTCAAGGATCATTCCTCCAGCAGGGCCCGGAGGTGGGAGCTCCCCTAACTCCTCCTTCTCACCCCACAGGACAGCTTTGTTAGCAGCACCCATCCCAGCCGGCGCCATGGCGGGAGCGTCCGTCAAAGTGGCGGTGCGCGTGCGGCCCTTCAACTCCCGCGAGATGAGCCGGGAGTCCAAATGCATCATCCAGATGTCAGGAAGCACCACCAGTGAGTACGGCATCGTGAGCCCCCCGTGCACTGCGGGAGCGGGGTTTGCTTGGCTTGCAGGGATCAGAGCAGGGGTTGACACCATGCGACAGTGGGGAAACGGTACTCTGCATCCCTCCCCTTTGGCTCTGGAAGCATGCAGATGGGACAGCACCTAAAATAACTCCCAGCTCCCTGCGTCACCGGCAGAGCAGGAGGTGCCGGTGCCAGCCACCCCCATGGCACACAGCAACCAGCAAAGGACGCTGCAGCCTGACGTGTGGGGACGTCTGGCAGGTCCCGGTGTGGGCAGTGCAGCTCCCGCCGGCCCTTTGCTGACAGCGAGCTTTTCCTCGCCCGCAGCGTCAGGCGATGAATGAACAAAGCATGGGCTGATCCCACTGGGGGGGCTGTGTGGGGCCGCGCTGCTCCCGGAGTCGTGCTGAGCCCCTCTCGCCGATGGAGTGTGACAGCCTGGGGCACCCCTTGCCCGGCAGTGAGGCCAAAGCTGAATGCGGTTGGTGGGGCGGAAGGTCCTCTCACAGCCTCTCCCCCTCCCCAGGGTCAGCTGCAGAATGGTGTATCGGGGCGGCTCTGCGCTCTGCATAACTCATTCAGCAGAATTCATCACGCCCTGCTGGGTGCAGGGGCAGGGGGATGGGAGCGACAGAGCCAGCCCTTCCTGCAGCCCTTGTTCCCCAATTTTCAGCCCCCCTCCCTCATACTTCTTGGCTCATGGTGACCACCCGCCTGCCAACACTGCTGCTTTGTTCCACTGCAGCATTGCCACGGGGACGGGGACCCCGGCTTCCTTCCCACAGCCCACTGCCATTCCTGAGGGCAGTGTGGCACTGAATGTCCACGGGTTGGGGCTGGAGGAGCCCTGCAGGCACTGCCGCCCATGGTGCTTTTCCAGGTGCTTCCCCACACTGATGTCTGCTCTCTGGGGCTTTAGGCCAACCTGAGGCCTGACGGCTCTGTTGCCATGGCAAAACATAGGGCTTTAAAATATGGGGATTAATTTCATTCTGCTTTGTCCAGTTCAGCACTTATGTGTGGCAAAGATAAGCGACATCTCCAGATGTTCTCCTCCTCCCTCTCTTGTCTGTACCTTTTTCTCCCCATCATAGAATCACAGAGGTTGGAAAAGACCTCCGAGAACATCCAGCACATCCATCCCCTCAGTGGCAAATAACCAGGGTGAAAAAAGAGGCATGGAGAGCATCTCAGCTTTGGGGACGGGACAGGATGGGAGACCCACAGGGCCATGGTGCATTTCCCCATTTCCCAGCCACTGGCCATGCTGGGGCTGTGCTCCCCCCGCCAGCTGGGTGTCTGCAGCTGGGACACACAGAGCTGCTTGGTGCCATCCCCGCTGCTCCCAGCCCTGTGCCCGGCACTGACAGCACTGCGACATGCAGTGTCCTCCCTGTGCCAGCTTCTTCTCACTGTGGGTTTCGGTCCTGACCCCTCCTTTGTCACCTTTGTGGTGACAGGTCAGGGACACGTTGCCAATTCATTACGGCAAAGCCCGTTCCCTAGCGACCCCGCTGTTCATGAGAAGACTTCATCATTAATTTAGGACCTGGGTTGTATCAAGCACAGCAGTGGTTGTGGTGTCCTCATGTTTGCACTGGGTGCTTTTTCACCCCATTCCAAACTTGGAGCACTTGGGGTGATTGTGCCATGTGGGCAGAGCTGCAGGCACCTGTGCGGGGCGGATGGATGGGCAATGGGATGGGGCATCCCACCCTGGGGGACATCCATTGGAATTTGGGCTGAAGAACCCATTGAAATTTGAATTGCAGAACCCACTGGGATTGGGGTTGCAGAACCCACCGTGGTTTGCACAGCCTCCCCCAGCTGTTCAGTAAGCTGTTCAGTAAGCCCCGCAGCAGTGACAGGGAGCACTGTGGTCCCACTGCCACCGCTGCATGCTGGCAGAGCTCTTCTTGGGGGCTGGGTGCCCCATGCTGGGGGCTGTTTCCCTCCCCCCTCCCCACACAGCCCTGCGCATGTTGCAAGGGCATCTCAATGTCAGCGGCGATTGCTGAGCGCTGCGTCCCGTGACTGCCCTCCTGGTTTGGGTTTCTTCTGACGCATCTCTATGAGTGTCGGTTATTTCAGAAGAAAAAAAAAAAAAAAAAAAAAAGCATCATAAACACTCCACGGGGTGGAGGAGAAAAAAAAAAAAAAAAAGGCATCGAGCAAGTGAGAAAGAGAAGTGATGCAGTCTCTAATTTCCATGGCAACATCCTTTTCACCAGGGGATGGGAAAAAGCAGGCTCTTGTTTCTGCTGGCGGTTTAACACAGGGCATTAATCACCCTGCTGCTGCAGGGAGGATAAGGTACCAAAATAAAGCAGCAAGCAGGAGGGGGCTGGGAGCACTGCTCCAAGTCCCCGGGGGTGGCTGTAGGGGATCGGGGCTGTGACCCTGAGCTGTCCACAGTGCAATGGAGCAGGAGGGAGCCCAATAAAAGGAGCTGCTCCCCCTCACTGCGCTCACCCACACAAGGCTTTGTCCTCCTACCTGTCCCCAGTTTCCATCCCAATGGGGATTTAGGAGTGAGCCCATCGCAGCCCACTCGGAGTGTGGGATGTGGTGCTGCCACCTGGTTTCATCACATCTCTCTCTCTCTGCCCCCAGCTATCCTGAACCCGAAGCAGCCCAAAGAGACACCCAAAAGCTTCAGCTTTGACTATTCCTACTGGTCCCACACCACGGTAAGGAGCAGGGGGCCTGAGCCCAGCTGGAGTGGGATGCAGCATGATGACCTCTTTCTCTGATTCCTTCTCTCCTTCCTCCTCTCCGCAGCCTGCAGACATCAATTATGCATCTCAGAAGCAGGTGTACCGTGACATCGGCGAGGAGATGTTGCAGCATGCCTTCGAAGGCTACAACGTCTGCATCTTTGCCTATGGACAGACTGGTGCTGGCAAATCCTACACAATGATGGGGAAGCAGGAGAAGGACCAGCAAGGCATCATCCCACAGGTACTGCCTGGTGAATCATAAAATCATTAAGGTTGGAAAAGACCCCTCAGATCCCCAAGTCCAATCCCAGCCCACCCCACCGTGCCCACTGCCCACATCTCTCAGTGCCACATCTCCGAACACCTCCAGGCACGGTGACTGCCCCACCTCCCTGTGCAGCTGTGCAGTGCCTCACTGCTCTTTCTGAGAAGAAATTCTTCCTAATATCCAACCAGAAAAACTGCCTCACATCTGAGCAGGATGCCCAAGGAAGAAGTCAGAGGGAGGGACAAGTCGGGGAGGTGATCTGTTGGTCAGGGGGACTGCAGAACGTCCCTCTGTCCGGGGCTGAGCATCCCAACTCTTCTCTCTGCAGCTGTGTGAGGACCTCTTCTCCCGAATCAATGACACAACCAATGACAACATGTCCTACTCTGTGGAGGTAGGCACATCTCCTCCTGGGAGTGGGATGCTGGAGGCCTTGCGTGTTGGCCGTGCACCAACACCATTAATTCCAAGTGAAACTCAGAGCCCTGTGCGTGCTGTCCCCAGGTGAGCTACATGGAGATCTACTGCGAGCGGGTGAGAGACCTCCTGAACCCCAAGAATAAGGGGAATCTGCGGGTGAGAGAGCATCCCCTCATGGGTCCCTATGTGGAGGACCTTTCCAAGCTGGCCGTGACCTCCTACAATGACATCCAGGACCTGATGGACTCGGGGAACAAGGCCCGGTGAGTGGGGTGCAAGAGAGCACTGGGACTTGACGAGCTTGCAGGCACCTCTAGGGACATCAAGATATTTGTGCATGGGCTGAAGTTGGCTGAAAAGCTTTCCCTGGTGCTGGGGGCAGGGTGAGAGTTTGGTGCCTCTCTGCTTCTCTAGAAAGGAGGCAAGATGTGATCTGTCTTGACTGCCCTGCCCCATAATTGTCCCCAGCATCACTGCTCTGACATCCCCTGCGGAGTGTCATGCCTTCTGTCCTCTCCCCACAGCACGGTGGCTGCCACCAACATGAATGAGACCAGCAGCCGCTCACATGCTGTCTTCAATATCATCTTCACCCAGAAGCGGCATGATGCCGAGACGGACATCACCACTGAGAAGGTGAGAGCAGAGCCCCTGGGAAACCTGAGAGGACACAGCGACGGCTTTTTGTGCCGCTGTTGGCCATGGAGAGCAACTGGGAAGGTGCTGGGTGTTGGGTACCGGTGTGTTGGATTTGTGCCGAGCCTGCTACAGCTGTCGGCTCTGTCTTTGCCTGCAGGTCAGCAAAATCAGCCTGGTGGACCTGGCTGGCAGTGAGCGAGCTGACTCAACCGGCGCAAAGGGCACAAGGCTGAAAGTGAGTGTGGAATGGTGATGGTGCCAGGCCCCTCATTCCCAGGTGTTCCTTCTCCTTTCCCCACACACTGCACTGGAAACTGACATTTTTTGAGTTGCCCAGTGCCAGGTCAAGCAGGATCCACAGGCTCCACTTGGGAGTTGCTGGTTGCCCAGTAAGACCAGCTGCTGTTTTTGCACAGCCTGCACTGGGGCTTCCCCATCCTCCTGGGCTGCTGGGCTTTAGCGCTGCTCTGAAACAGGGCCTAATGATTTGGGCTTTTCTCTCCATCAGGAAGGAGCAAACATCAACAAGTCCTTGACCACACTGGGAAAAGTCATCTCTGCTCTGGCCGAAATGGTAGGTAGCCTGAGCGTGGGTGAACAGCCCCATGGAGCACCCAAATTCCCATCTCCAAGGGAGGTTGGGCACTCAAGCTCTCAGAGGTGAAGCACCCGAGCTCCCATCTCCAAAGCAGGTGCAGAACCTAGACTTCCAGCTCTCAGGGATAGGCAGATACATCCCAACTTATCCTGCACTGCCCAGCCCCCGTGGCTGGAGCCAGCTCGTCTGATAATACTGGCACATTCTTGGGATCCCATGCTGGGTGAAGAGATAGGGAGCAGCTTACTGTCACCTCTCTCCCCCGCTCCTTTCTATTTGCAACAGAGCTAAACAATTTTTCTGCTTTCTTTGCAGGATTCGGGGCCAAATAAGGTGCGTGCTCTGACAGGGCTGGGTGGGTTTGTCTCTTGAGGAATGGAAGTGGGTTGTGTGGTGGTATGAGTTGAGCCCTTTAGGGGTGAGACACTATGGACCCAACTCACACTTCTCTTGTGGGTTAGGCTGATCCCTCAGCATCCTGGTCAATGCATGACTCTTGTTAGACACCTCCTAGTCCTTGCAGTGCGTTTTGCAGGCAGGATCTGAACATTTCAGCAAAAAGGAGAGTAGGCAATCTGACAGCCTGACCTTCTGATCTCTCTCCCCAGAACAAGAAGAAGAAGAAAACAGATTTCATCCCATACCGGGACTCAGTGCTGACCTGGCTGCTAAGGGAGAACCTGGGTGAGGCTGCGAGGCTGTGAGGGGACTGGGGGGCATGGCTTGGGGGGGGGATGGCTGCTGCAGGGACCACAGCTCACTGAAACCCTATGTCTGTCTGAACAGGGGGCAACTCCAGGACGGCCATGGTCGCTGCGCTCAGCCCTGCTGACATCAACTACGATGAGACGCTCAGCACATTAAGGTAGGCTTTGGCAGGAGGTCCGGGGTTGGGTAGGTCTCCAAAGACCAGCTGCTCCCTCGTGCTCTGTGTCCCTTCCCTTCAGCAGAGAGGAGGTGAGGGCTGCCTGCAGACCCCTACAAGAGGGACAATACCCTGCCCTGGGTCCTCTGGCCGAGCCACCCTTCTCAGGGCCCTGTCTCTCCCCAGATACGCCGATCGCGCCAAGCAGATCCGCTGCAATGCTGTCATCAACGAGGACCCCAACAACAAGCTGATCCGGGAGCTGAAGGACGAAGTGGCCCGCCTGCGTGACCTTCTCTATGCCCAGGGGCTCGGGGACATCATTGACAGTAGGTACCGCGCCGCGCGCAGCCAAGCTCTGGGATCTTTGGGGATGCTCCCAAAGCTGCCCCATGTCCTGCTTCACACTCAGACCATCTCATTGCCCACCTCACTGTGAGGAATGGCACGTCCCCTCCTTGTCACCACCCTGCTGGGACATCTGTGACCAGCCCCGCATGTGCCATTCCAGAGCCCTCCTCACCCCACAGTCTGTGTCCCACTGCCTGGGATGATGCTGGGGGCCCCAAGGCCTCTCCTCCACGTGCTTTCAGGCTGTTGTCAATCCTACCTAGATGAACCCACTCTTGTTCTGTTTTCTTTGTCTTCTTCCCCCCGCTGTCTCTCTCTCTTAGCCCACCCTGCTGCGGGAGGATCCAAATGTGTGTATTGCCTGTACTGGTACTCTGTGTTGCTTCTCTGCTTTGGGTAGGCTGTGCCAAGGAGCATTTGTGCAGCATGGGGAAGGGCTCCCATAGCTGCACCCGGGGCGCTGGCAAAGGGGCAGTGGCAGAGCCCAGTGCTCTCCCATGGGAACAGATGGCACAGGGATATCCCTGCACTGCCATCATGCCCTTCCCTTGTGCGGGTCACACTTAGTGCAGTGTGAGGTCCTGCAAATTCACCTGGTGGAACCTGGTGTTAAAACTCACCACAGGGACCCTTTTCCCCATGCTGTAACTGTGCTTCCCCTTGCTGCTGCTGCTGCTGCTGCTGCTGCTGCTGGGCTGATTGCTGCTTCTGGCACTGCTTCTGAAGGCATGGGCTCTGCTCCCAGGGCCAACTGGTGCCAGGCCGGCATGGTGTGATGTGGGTGGCCTTGGGACACCTCGGAGAATGGTTCTGCTGAGGATCAACCTGGGGGCAGCAGAGGAACAGGGTGAATTCAAGGTGGAGACTTCACCAAGTAAGGGGCTTCTGTCCCCAAGCAGCCAGAGGGTGACACCATCTCTCCTGGTAGTGCCTGGGCAGACGGAATGGTTCTCTCCATAGAAGCTGGCTGGCCCCTAGGAGCAGGGAAGTTGGAGTGGCCAGCATCCCCAGAGAGGGGATGTTGACTCATGTCCACATGGATTGCACAGCAGCAGCAGCTGCAAGCATCCTGCTGGGAGATGAGACCAGCAGCTGGTGGTTGCTGACGCTTGAGGTGCTGAGCTGCAGTAAAGTCTGAACACAGGTCCCTATCTCTTTGTCCCCTTTGTAGTGTGGGGGCTCCTGGCTCTCCTTGCTTTCCCCAAATTCCCCTCACTCCCAGCCCAGCTCATCTGGGGCCATGGGGCAGGAAGCTACGTGTGCTTGGGCAAGGTGGTTTAGGCACCGTGTCGTCAAAAAGCATCCCCAGAAGCCCAGGAAGGGCTCCCAGACTGCTCCTGAGCTGCTTCTGACAGTGGGCCCAGGGCAATGCTGCTGATCTGCTCTGCCAATGCTCTGCCTTTTTATTTTAATTTCTGCCTTTCTTCTTGCCACTTTTTTTTTTTTTTTTCCAACAGCTTTTCTCGTCTCTGTCTTCTTTCTCTCTTCCTTCTTCCTGTCCATGTGTCTTCCCCCTGGCCCATCCCTCTCCTTCCCCACCCGTAGATGTGTCCGACTTTGAGAACAATAATGGCACTATTGGGACAGAGCTGAGCCAACGCCATGACAATCTCTCCACAGTGACCAACGCAATTGCTGGCATCAGCCCCTCTTCCTCCTTGTCGGCTCTCTCCAGCCGCGCAGCCTCTGTTGCCAGCCTCCACGAGCGCATCATGTTTGCTCCAGGCAGCGAAGAGGCTATTGAAAGGCTCAAGGTAGGAGGCTGGCTTGTTGCACCCACTGTTTGCTGGGTGTAGAGAAGGAAAGTTAAGAGCAGCAGCTGAGGGAATTGGGGCTGTGCAGTCTGGAGGATGCTGAATCGTAGCCTCGTCGCCCTACAGCCACTTGAAAGGAGAATGTGTCGGTCTCTTTGCCCAGGTGACAAGTGACAGGCCATGACGAAACAGCCTCAGATTGTGCCAAGGGAGGCTCTCAGACTGGGTGTCAGGAAGAATATCTTCACAGAAGGGTGGTTAGGTGTTGGGCTGGGTCTCCACCCCTGGAGGTGTTGAGGAGCCATGTGGGGTAGCTCCAAGTGCCGTGGCCTAGTGATGGGACATGGCGGGTTGGGTTGGTGGTTGGACTTGGTGACCATGAATGCCTTTTCCAACTGAAATGTCTCTGTCATTGTGATTCTGTGGACGCGGAGCTGCCAGGTGCCCTGGGTGAGAAGTGGGATTGCTGTGGTGGGGCTGGGCTGGAGCTGTTCTTGCTCTGTGAGATGCAGTGAGCGAATGCAGAGCCCATCAAAACCAGGCTGAAAATGGGGCCAGCTCCATGGCTGAGCCCAACCAAATGTCCAAAACACTGAGCCTCCTTCACCCCACCAGGAAACAGAGAAGATCATTGCTGAGCTGAATGAAACATGGGAGGAGAAGCTGCGCAGGACAGAGGCGATCCGGATGGAGAGGTGGGTGGGCTGGGACGGGGGCAGTTTGGTGACTCCCATGGGCTCCAGCTGCGCCTGGTGAGCACGAGGCATCCCCAGGGGGCACGCAGGGAGCAGTGATGGGTGGCTGCCAGAGCTGGTGCAGTATTGACAGGCTCTGCTTCCTGCAGGGAAGCCTTGCTGGCCGAGATGGGGGTGGCCATGAGAGAGGATGGAGGTACCCTGGGTGTTTTCTCTCCAAAAAAGGTAGGATCCTCTAATTCTCCCTGCTAAGCGGGCAGGTGGTACCCATGCAGTTCCCTCCAAGCCTATCTGTGCTGGCCAGCCCCAAGTATTTTCAGGGGGCTCTCAGAGACATTAACTGTTAGCTCTGGAACCTGCAATGCACATTTCGGTGCCAGCCCTGCTCTGTCTATATGCCACGAGTTGCCGCGATAGAAGTGCACAGATAAATAGAAGAGCCATTCCCTGCCACGCAGCACATGGAAGACACAGCCCCCATTCAAGAGACACCGTGGAGCCCTGGTGACAGTTGTGGTGTCAGGCTCCTGGTGTCTGCTGCTAGCACCTGGGGCATTTGATATTGCTGTCAGCCTTCAGAGCTTCCTCGCTTGGAAACGGATGCGCAGGGATATTAAATAGCATTAAATAGCATTTTCTGAGCAAACACTGGCCCTGCCCCAAACAGATCATCTGGCAGTGAGCCCTGCCAGTGCAGTGCTGCAGCTCCTCGCTGCCACCCAAATACCTTATGGGACCGACGGGGTGAGGAGAGCAGGCTCTGCCCCCAACCCCTGCTGGGACACGTAGTGTCAAGTGCTTTGGGACCCTGATGTGACTCTTCTGACAGTTTTCACACCACCGTCTTTGTTTTTCACCTGCCTCAGCCGCTGCCCATTAGGCCCCCTGATGTGTGTGTGGGAAGCGTGGGGGTGTATTCCCCAAAGCAGGTTGGTCCTGAGGTGGCCTTGCTGTGGTGCTCTTGGTGCCAACCTTTTCTTCAGCTCTCTGATTTCTCCAGTTGCTGGTGAGGAACGCTAGCTCCAAAAGCGTGCAAAACATTCTGACTGTGAGCAAAGCACAGCCAGAGCATGTTGCTCTGCTGTACACCATCACTGGGGTGACAATTTGTCCAAATCTTGCAAATCTGGAGCAAAATTGCAAACCAAAAGAGCCTCAGAGTTTCAGACCCAGAGGATCTGGAGGGTATGTTATTCCTGCCAGCCACCATGGAGAACAGTCTATGTTTCTCTTCACCTCCAGCTCTCCTGCCCTGTTTGCTGTGAGCCTCTTGCACCCATCGTGGTTTCTCCAGCTGGGGACACCACTGCATGTGGGGTGCCCACAGGCTGATAGGATATTTATCCTCCTTTTTCTGAGAAACTCAGAGCTAGCTTGTCCCGCTGACAGAAGGTGCAATTGCAGTAGGATGAGACAAGCAGAAATTCTCTCTCATCAAGTGCACAGTGGCCGTGGCTTGTGGGAAGGAAATAATGGGAGGGAGCTGATAGGAGGAAGGACAGAGAATGCAGATGTGGCCACCTCCATTTGAGGACTCCTTGTGCTGGGCCTATTTGCATTCCAAATATTCCCATCAGCCAGGGAAAAGCCACCAAGAACTCAACCCTTGGAAGAGCAAAGTGAGGAGGCTTGGTGGAGGCTCACAATGGAGTCCAGCCCTGGTTTTGTTGGCACTAGGTTGGGTCAGGGTGGCCACAGGACTGGATAGTCATGAAGGCTGAAGGGTGAGGAGCTGGGGGTGAGCTTGGGTTTCACTGTACCCTGGTGACTCCTTCTTGTGTCCCCCAGACGCCCCACTTGGTCAACCTGAATGAAGACCCGCTCATGTCTGAGTGCCTTCTCTACTACATCAAGGACGGGATAACCAGGTGAGGGCCGGGTCTGCTGAGCTTATATGAGCAGTACAGCCACAATGGGTAACATGTATGTCTGTGGCAATCTCATGAGAGATGTTAGTCCTGCTGGTGGTGCAAGTCCAGAGAGTACTTTTGAAGCCCAAAGCAGGATATTTTGGGGCTGGTTTGAGGACAGCTGGCTCGAGCTGCCTTTTCCCCAACAGGGTTGGCCGGGAAGATGCAGAGAAGAGGCAGGACATTGTTCTCAGTGGGCACTTCATCAAGGAAGAGCACTGCCTTTTCCGCAGTGACACGAGGACCAGCGGTGAAGGTACTGATTGTCCTGAGGGGCTCCGTCAGCCCGGGTTCATCCTGGGGTCCTTCCCCGGGCTTGGGGCTTGATGTGAGTTTGGCCAAGCCCTGTTTGTTGCTCATGGTGGGGATATGCCTGGAGTTGCCCCTCAGGCTGCCCCTCCACCTGCCGCTTGTCACGCAGTGATTGTGACCCTGGAGCCTTGTGAAGGCGCTGACACCTACGTGAATGGCAAAAAGGTGACGGAGCCCAGCGTCCTGCGCTCAGGTGGGTCCCCAGGGAATGCTTCTGCCCACAGTTCCATGCACTGCGGCCATCCCTGCCACTAAACTCAAGCTCTCTGTCCCCGCCACAGGAAACCGGATCATCATGGGGAAGAGCCATGTCTTCCGCTTCAACCACCCCGAGCAGGCCCGGCAGGAGCGGGAGCGGACGCCGTGTGCTGAGACACCTGCTGAGCCCGTGGACTGGGCCTTCGCCCAGAGAGAGCTGCTGGAGAAGCAGGGCATCGACATGAAGCAGGAGATGGAGCAGAGGTGGGCATGTGGGGCTGGGAGGAGGGTGAGGGCAGGAGTCCAGCTTGGTCACCTCCATCTTCCCTGCTCCTTCCAGGCTTCAGGAGCTGGAGGACCAGTACCGGCGGGAGAGGGAGGAGGCAAATTACCTTCTGGAGCAGCAGCGACTGGTAGGTGGCCAGGCTTTCTAGGCTGTCCCAGCACCACCATGCCTGGCAGCTGTTTGCATGGGGCAGCTTTGTGCATCTTGGAACGATGACAAATCCATCATCCCATCGTTCCTGGGACTGCTTACCATATGGACATGGAGTGGGGAGAGAAGGGTGATGAAGATTGTATCCTGTGGACTGCATCATCGTTCTTCTCCCTGCTTCCCTTAGGACTATGAGAGCAAACTGGAGGCTCTGCAGAAGCAGATGGATTCTAGATATTACCCTGAAGCCAATGAGGAAGAAGAAGAACCTGAAGATGAAGGTGAGTGCTTGGTGACAAAGGAGAGATGGAAAAGTTTGGGTGGAAGGAGAGGATGAGCTGATGTTTCTGCAGATAGGTTTGGGAGGGGAGCTGGTGTTCTCCAAGCAGCCTCAACTTCACCTCCCTCCTGTCAGCCCATTAGAGGAGATATTAATAAAAAACATCCAGAGAACTGGTAGGAGGAAGGATTTTAGAGTGAAGACCAAAAAACTCCATTGCGACATCTGGCTGCAGAGCCTCTGGGAGCCAGTATGAAGACACTGGGAGCAATTTTGCAATGAGTTTGTCCACTGCTGTGCTCCATCCCCTTCCACTCCTCCTTCTCCCCATGGCAAAGCAGGTGTTGCAGCAGGGCCTGGATGCCTTCCATGGGAAGAAAAGCGCCCAGACACCTCATGCTGCATCCTTCTCCCAGCCTCAGCATCAGGGTGTGTGTGGTGAGCATCCCTCTGTGTCCTTCCCACAGTGCAGTGGACGGAGCGGGAGTTCGAGCTCGCCCTCTGGGCCTTCAGGAAGTGGAAGTGGTACCAATTCACCTCCCTCCGTGACCTGCTCTGGGGCAATGCCATCTTCCTCAAGGAAGCTAACGCCATCAGTGTGGAGCTGAAGAAAAAGGTGGGTGCTGATTGCGAGTGGTGGGTCTCACCATCATGGTGTTGCTGGGTGCTTATTGCTTGGGTTTTTAGGGGACATGTGGCGTTGCTGCTTGCTGCCACAGCAAGTGAGCACAGGGAGCTGTGTGCTGGCAGGGAGCTACGGGGAGAGAGCCCTGAGCAAGCGGCTCCAGCACATCCCTGTCACGCATCTGTGCATGTACCCACACAGTGATGCGGTGATGGCGAGAACCCAGGCTGATGGCACTGTGGTCTTCATGGCTGGATCATCATTCTTCTCTGCCTCCTTCCAGGTGCAGTTTCAGTTCGTCCTCCTGACAGACACGCTGTATTCACCTCTCCCTCCTGACCTGCTGCCTCCCGATGCCGCCAAGGACCGGGAGAAGCGGCCATTTCCCCGCACCATCGTGGCCGTGGAGGTGCAGGACCAGAAGAACGGGGCAACGCATTACTGGACTCTGGAGAAGCTCAGGTAGGGAGGGATGTCTGCACTGGGCAGGCTCAGCAAGAGGGCTCTGCCAGCCCCAGCTGGTTTCTCACCACTGCCCCTTGTGTGCCCACGTCTGCAGGCAGCGCCTGGACTTGATGCGTGAAATGTACGACCGTGCAGCAGAAGTGCCTTCGAGCGTCATCGAGGACTGCGACAACGTGGTGACCGGCGGAGATCCCTTCTACGACCGCTTCCCATGGTTCAGGCTGGTTGGCAGGTGAGCGCTTTGGCTCCTTTGATGTGCAGCCTGGAGGCACAGCATCCCCCCAGGGCAGAGAGCTGCTGTCCTATCGCCACCACAGCCCACACCACAGCCGGTCCCCTCCGGCCTCCTGTGGAGCGGTGCCACCAGGCAGGGGCTGTCAGCCGCCGGTGGAGCGCCGGTGCTGCCGTGCCCACCGCCTATGTGTGTGTGTGCACATCTGTAGGCGTCCGTGTCCAAGCGTCTGTCTGTGCCACCTGTGCCGTGCGTCTCCATGTGCTTCCTGCACGGTGCCGGCAGTGAGGACGGGTGGCCCAACAAGGACACACGGATGTGTGTGCCTTGGAGGCCTCACCTCGTGCCACAGCAGCACCGGCAGTGGGATTTCCCCCTGGTGGGGTGGTGGGGTGTCCCCCAGCCTTGTGTCGTGTGTTCTGTCCCGCTGTGCTGTGCTGCCTGCAAAGCCAGCGCCGGGAATCCCCATGTTTGCACCAGTTTGTTGGGTCTCTCTTTTTTTCCTACATTTTATAGCCAACAGCCATTGGTGGCTCCCTTTAGAGATGCACCGGATGGGCAAGTCTCTATTTCCTGACATCCTTTGGTTTGAGCAGAAAACAAACCAAGCCAAAAAAAAAAAACCAAAACAAACAAAAAAAAACAAAGCAAAATCCCTATTCTTGCTCTCTGTTTGGAACAGCTGGTGTTAACCTGTCTTCTATCTTGTTGTACTAACCTTAGTTCAGATATCTCTGGCTGCAACAGCTCTCCTCTTTTCAACACATGCATGAGCGAGCGCATGGCTGATCTCACCCCCTCCCCTACCTTCTCGAACCCCGACTCCGACATCACCGAGCCTGCTGACGAGCAGCACGAGGGGCAGGAGGAGGAGGAGGAGGAGGAGGCGGAGGACCTGGAGGAAGACATCTTTCCGGAGTGCCCGCTGTGTGATGGCCGGGATCCGTTTTACGACCGCTCCCCCCTGTTCAGTTTAGTAGGAAGGTTGGTGAGGTTTTAGGAGAGCATGCTGGGAAGGAACTAGCTCTTTCGCATGAGGGAACTGCTTTCTGGCACGACCCCCACCTCCAGGGCGTCCCGTGGGCGCAGGGGTGGCCGGCGGGTCGGGGCCACCGAGGTAGGGCTGTGACAAACACAGCAGCAAGGGCACAGGGCGAGCGCGAGACCCCTGCTTTGGGCAGCCCCCAAAAACATGAGATCCCCCTGAGTGCCACAGGTCCTGCACTCGGGTTTCCATTCCCAGGAGGCCACCTGTCAGTCGTAGCGAGGACCACAGGTGTGACACCACGAGTGTGAGGCTCTGTGCTTTTGTCCTAGTGGTGCATAGGCCACAACTTTTGCAGCTGTCCCAGTGCAGCAGGGAAAAATGGGGCTCTGCCGGTCGCTGTGAACCCTGGCACCATCTGGTGGGACTCAGGGGGAGCCATGTGAGTGAGATGAGCATGGGATCAGCAGGGGGAGGAGGACTCTTTGGGAAGTGGAGTTTTCTCTGTGCCCCATGCACTGCTTGGGACCATCTCCACGGACTGGCAGCTACAAGCGCAGGGCATGCTCAGGAAGGGCACATAGAGACCCAAGCTGCAGGAATAGGAAGGAAAAAGAGCCTTAATTTCTCCTCCCTGTAAGCCAGGACAGTCCTGGGCTTGGTCACTCCTGGCTTGGAGAAATTGGGGTGGGTTTCTGGGCTCCAACTGTGTCTTCAAACTGTCGCAATCCGCCCATCCCCAAAACGCCCTCGTGACGCAGCAGGATGATGCTGGCCCCCTGGCTTCATTGCAGAAGGCTTCCCAAGGGGACAAGGGATGTGTGCTCAGAGCAGGACTCGGAGCCCCCATTCCTGGGACCGTGGGGGTCCGCCCAAGGCAGACCCCCCACTGTGCTGGGGCTGCTTCTCCCTTACCGAGTCCAAGTCTGGGGTGCAAGGAGGAGATGGAGCGGCACAGGCAGAGAGGGAGGAGGTGGGGTAAGAGCCCTGCAGCCTCAGACCGAAAGAGCTGGGTTCTTCCACCCTTTTTTTTTTCTTTTTCTTTTTTCCTTTTTTTTTTTTCCTTTTCTTTTTTCCAAAAACCAAAACCAAAACTCTTGGGGGCACCTCAAAACCAAACCCACCGACCTGCCAAGCAAACCTCTGCAGTCCCCCAGGTCGTTCCCTCGGGCTCTCCCGACTTCTTTTGAGTCTGCCCCGGGTTTGGCTCCCCACGCAGCAGCTGTGCCGGCCACATTTCTTGTGAAGTGTGCTTTGATTGGTTTATGATTGGATCCTTGTCTTTGATTTCTTTCTTTCTTTCTTTCTTTTCTTTTTTTTTTTTTTTTTTTTAGTTTTTTGTTTTGTTTTGTTTTTTAGCTGCTGGCTCTCTCTCTCCAAAGCTTTAGCAAAAATTGGGGTTATTTCACTTTTGTCTTCCTTTGGAAAGGCTTTTCTTTGGTCTGAGCATGCCATCTTTGCACCTCACCAATCTTGTGGTTAGTGTCCCTGCCCTCCTTCCTCTAGTGACACACTTGTCCCCCTCCTCCCCATCCTCTTGTCCTTCCCTCCCCATCTTCCCTCCCTCCTCCATCCCTCGGATTCATCCTGATGGGCTGTCCACTGACTTTGGGGCAGGAGAATTGTTCACGGGCAGGCAGCCCCAAATCCATGCCTACTTGAGCCCCGGTGGCCAACAAGAAGAGCTGGGGAGAGATGCTCGGTGGGGGATTGCATTCAACCCCTCCTGGAGTTGTTTTGGGTGGAAAAAGCCTCGGACTTTTGGGTGGAAGAAGGCTTGGTTTGAGGTTGGCCCAAGCTGCAGCAGCAGCAGGGAGAACCTCTGCACCTCTGCAAGGCTGAATCTTTAAACACAGGGCTGTGGCCTTTTCTGCAAGAACCTTTCAGATGCCGTTTGGATGCCTGTGAGGTTAGGAAGCCAGCCACCTGGGGATGTCTGCATTTGCCTTGGGGAGCCTCCTGAAGCTGATGTGTCCTGACTGTTGCCTTCAGGATCTCTACCCACAGGACACAAGGACATCACATTTTGAGACACATGGGAAAGCAGAAACAAGCTATCCCTGCTGAGGACATGAGTGCTAGAAGGACCTCTAAATGGTGGAAGGACCTCTATGGTGTCTTGGTCAGAAAGGACCAACATTTGTCACCAGCTCCCAGCTAGGGAGGGAGAGGCTGAGCCGGCCAGCTGTGAACTCAAGGAAGGCAGCAAGCGGAAGCCAAATGACTGAGGAATGCCACGTGCCTGTGCCCAGCCCGGATACGTGGAGAAGGTCCCGGGGAACTCAGCAGTCACACCGGAACCCCGCGGTGGCACCAGGCGGGACACGGCGTGGGGACACGTGCATGCCACCAATCACACCTCACAGCATCCCCAGCCACCTCCAGCCACCACCGCCCAGAGCAGGTTCACCTGCAGAGGCTCTGATGCCCAGGCCAGGACCTTCTCCTCCCCCCATCCTTTGCTCCCGCCAGCCTCTTCCTCCTTCCCTCCCTCCCTTCCCATCCTGTCCTTGCCTCGCCCGCCCCCCGTTGCCTCCGCAGCACCCCCAGCTCTCTCACGGCACCTCCTGCCCCCATCCTCCGGCTCGTCACCACCAAGACGGTCCTCTGCCCAGCTTGCCCCCTCCCTAGGATGCGACAGCCGGAGAGACGCCGGCTCGCCCGCTCCCCGCCCCGCGCTGGCCCTGGCTGCCCCTCATGGCTTTGCTTTGCAGCGGTGACATGGGACTTGGGACCTGGCCGCCGGCGGCCGCCACCCGCGCTCTGGGATGCTCGGGCGGAGGCGGTGACGGCGCTCCCGTGTTGCTTCTCCCCCTGGCAGGGCCTTCGTCTACCTCAGCAACCTGCTGTACCCCGTGCCCCTGGTGCACCGCGTGGCCATCGTCAGCGAGAAGGGCGAGGTGAAGGGCTTCCTGCGCGTGGCCGTCCAAGCCATCTCAGGTAGGGACTGGCCCTGGTGCTGCTTCGGCCTGCGTGTCCCCTAGCGTCCCGCCAACACCTTGCTGCTTTCCTCCTGCAGCCGACGAGGAAGCCCCGGACTACGGTTCTGGCGTGCGGCAGTCAGGGACAGCGAAAATCTCCTTTGACGATCAGCACTTTGAGAAGGTATGACCACAGCGGGGACTGGGATGGGGTTGGCTGCAGAGACCACGGCTCTCACCCTGTAAGGTGGTGCCCAGCTGCTCTGCCTTGGGTACCATCCGGCCCGGGCACTGCCCCTCGAGGAGCCGTGTCTCCGGGCTGGGGCTGCCCTCCTTTGGGCGCTGCGGTGGTGGCAGCTCCCTCAGCCTCGTTCCTCCATCGCCCTCCAGTTCCAGTCCGAGTCCTGCCCCGCTGTAGGGATGTCTCGCTCGGGGACCTCCCAGGAGGAGCTGCGCATCGTTGAGGGCCAGGGGCAGATCAGTGACTTGGGGCCCTCCGCCGACGAAGTCAACAACAACACCTGTGCAGGTGAGCGGCACCCAGCGGGGCGTCTGAGCACAGAAAGCCCACGTCCCCAGCAGCAGCTCAGCATCAGCACAGTTCCTCCTGCTGAGGGCTCTCCTATCCCCACAGTGACCCCAGAGGACCTTCTCCTGGACAGCCCTGAGAAGTCCACGATGGATGGGCCTCTGGAGGCAGCTCTAGACCACCTGAAGCTGGGCAGCATCTTCACGTTCCGAGTGACCGTCCTGCAAGCCTCCAGCATCTCAGCAGAATACGCGGATATCTTTTGCCAGTTCAAGTGAGATCATGGTGACCCCCCCAGGCTGTTGTGTCCCTCTATGCTCTGGCCTTCACCTCCCTTGGTTGCCCCAGAGCAGGAATAGTGTTGCAAGCTTCATCCCACACTCTGCTTCCGTTCCATCCAAGTCTTTCTTCGAAAACCAAAAGACGTGGGATGAGCCTCTGTCTCTGCCTGGACACGTATTTGGTCACTGGGAAAAGCAAGGGAGGGTGTTTCACAGGCACTGGGGGGTGGTGCAGATCAGGGTGGGATGTCTTTCTATGCCAGCCTTGCCAAGGTGACAGCACAGGCTAAGTTCCTGTCCTCTCTCCTACTCCTGCTCCTCTGTGCTGCCCTGCAGTCCCCACATGATTTCCCTTCCCTTTGCAGCTTCATCCATCGCCACGACGAGGCCTTTTCAACAGAGCCCTTGAAGAACACAGGGCGAGGGCCACCCCTGGGTTTCTACCATGTCCAAAACGTGAGCACCTTCCCCTCTGGCTCCCCCTCACCTGCACAGCTGCCAGTGCCCATCCCTAGAGCAGCACCTTCCTCCTCAGCCTGCTTTCCCAGCACATCACATCCCTTTCCAAACTAGATAGTGTGCTCAGGTGCTCTTTCTTTCTCTCAGATTGCTGTGGAGGTGACCAAGTCCTTCATCGAATACATCAAGAGCCAGCCGATTGTATTTGAGGTGTTTGGGCACTACCAACAACATCCCTTCCCACCCCTCTGCAAGGATGTCCTCAGGTGAGTGCGTGTGGATCACGTGTGGCTCATTGTGCTTTCCCCTGGTGCCACGAGGCCAGGCTGGAACAGCACTCCTGGCTCCGAGGTTACATGGAGGTGGGTGGTCCAGGTTGGGACCAGTTTCTGCCACGGTGGCTTTTATCCACACGTGTTCTCTCTGCAGCCCGCTGAGGCCATCCCGGCGCCACTTCCCACGGGTGATGCCACTCTCCAAGCCAGGTAGGGGATGGTGTCCTGCTCCTCTCCCACGGT
Organism: Meleagris gallopavo; assembly: GCF_905368555.1. Lineage (NCBI taxonomy): Eukaryota > Metazoa > Chordata > Aves > Galliformes > Phasianidae > Meleagris > Meleagris gallopavo. Next base: position 4,227,638 of record NC_139414.1, on the reverse strand, counting down.
CCCCAGGTCGCAGAGCACATTCCCCGCTATGCCCCGCTCCCAGTGCCCTGTGCCACATGCCTGCAGAGCAGGGCTGGATGGCAGAAGCTCAGAGACATCACAAAATGTGTCCTGCTCCAGAGCACCCGGAGGCCCTTTGGCACCTGCTCGCTCAGTGTTTGGCTGACGCAAACCCCTTTGCAAACATCTTCTCCCCTTGCTCTCATGGCAGCCCCGCAGCATCCCTCCCTTGTGCCAAAGTGTCTGTGCGTAACCGCTTTGCTTTGTGTTGCCCTTTCTGTTTGTTTCCCTCCCTCCTCAAAAGAGCACTCCAGCCCCCTCCGGCTCACCCACTGCCCAGTGCCAGCCGTGCTGGCAGGCTCACTCCTGGACATGCTCTCTGGGCACGCTCTGGCGGCCGCCACCGCCGCCACCTCCCTCCTGCGGCGTGGCATGGAGGAGCCCGTCTGCCCACCGCCCCTGCCTGCCGCGGACCGCGCCATCGGGAAGGCGCAGAAGCCGGGTTCGTGCCCGCATGAGCCTGCAGCAGGGCCAGCAGCTGTCCCCTGGGGGGCACAGGATAGCAGTGCGGATGGCATGGTGCTCCTGAGGCCACCTCCCAGGGGCTACATGAGTCCCTGCTGCCTTCGTCTGCTGAGACCCGAATTGCTGTGGTTTTGCTGAGTGCGGTGGTTTGCTGTGATGCCTGCCCACCTCCCTCTCCAGCACCAGGGGTCCCGTCTCAGCCAGCAATCCGGCTGTCCCTGAGCTGCTCCACTGGTGCTGGAGCTGTGCTATGTGGTTTGGGACCTGTTCCTGTCCCTTCTGGGGTTGGTCAGGTGTTCCAGGAAAAGCCCCATCTTGAACCCTCACTGCTCTGCTTTGGGAGTGGGAGGAAGTGCCTATGAGGTGCCCAGGATGGGGCTGTATCCCTCTGGTAGTACTGTGTGCTGCCTCCTGCCTTGTTGCCACCTGCCTGGTGGCCCTGCTTGTCCCCAGGTCCTGCCTGCTCTATGTCCCTCCGCTTGCTTCCATGTGCCCCCAACCTCAGCAGCAATCTCCCCCTTTCTGCCTCCGAGTTAAGTTGTGCTTCCCACTCCTTACAGTGCCCGCCACCAAGCTAAGCACCATGACTCGTCCCAGTGCTGGGCCCTGCCAGTGCAAGTACGACCTGATGGTCTTCTTCGAGATCTGCGAGCTGGAGGCCAACGGCGAGTAAGTCCTGGGTGGAGGAGGGAAGGAGGCAGCGTGGTGGTTGGCACCTCTGGGAAGCACGGTGGGTTTGGGCACATGAGCAGAGCTGTGTCCCACCACTGTCCTCTCTTCCAGCTACATCCCGGCTGTGGTGGATCACCGTGGAGGCATGCCGTGCCACGGGACCTTCCTCCTCCACCAGGTACACCCTGCCCAGAACCCAACCCCCTGCTCCTGCCCCGCTGCCCAGGAGCTGTTAATCACCACCCTATCCTCTCTGCTCTTGGCGTTTTCAGGGCATCCAAAGGAGAATCACCGTCACCTTGGTGCATGAAACAGGCAGCCTGATCCGCTGGAAGGAAGTGCGGGAGCTGGTTGTGGGTAAGCAAAGCCAGACAGGGTTGCAAGGAGCTCCTCCAAATCCCCTCCACATCTCTAGAGGCTTCTGTGCTTCTTTTTCCCATCCCATTCACTTTTCTCTTACTATCATGCTTGCAATAGCACAGCGGTGACTGCCCTGTGGGTGCCACCACAGTGCCAGCAGGACATGGGGGTGCACACCACACACAGGGACCCTGGCAGGAGACCTGAGTGGGTTCCTGTGCTTTGTTTGCAGGTCGGATCCGGAACACTCCAGAAGCTGATGAGTCTCTTATTGACCCCAACATCCTGTCCCTGAACATCCTGTCCTCGGGCTACATCCACCCCTCGCAGGACGACCGGTGCGTGCCAATGCTTCTCTTGCATTGCAGTGCTGGGGGAGACAGGGAGCTGGTCCTGTTCAGTGGCAGTGACAGGACATTGTGCTGCACTTGTCACCAACTCAGTCTCGTGTTGTAGCTAACTGGCTGGAAATGCCGCTTCATGCTCATGGCTGATCCCCGTGTGTCCAGGGCCACGGGGGACACGAGGTCCCTCACACCTGTCCTGGGGGCTGTTCCTGCACTGCGGCTGTGATGTGGCCGCACCGAGTGGTTGGAGCGTGTGAGTGTGGGGCACTGTGACAGTGGGGACAAGAGTGTGACCGTTTGTTGGTGGCACAACAAGATAAGGAATGATGGGGCTGATGCTGAGCTTTGAATGGCATAGGAGCACACTGGATGGCAGTGGGACCGTCTTTCTCTTTGTTTTTCTTTGTTTTTCTCCTCCCCGCTGCGGCTTGTCCCCCATACTGGTGTGTCAGTGACAGCCCTGCCTGTGAGGTGCCACCCTGCAGTGCTGCTGGAGCAGCTCCCGGCCACACTGCATCCCACTGCCAGCAGGCAGGGAGCGCCTAGGCACGGGCTGTGCGTGCAGGTGTCAGACATTGTCACACCCACCGGGACAGCAGTGAGGCCAGGCAGGAGGCTGATGGCCTCAGAGTGGTGAGGAGGGTTCAGACTTACAGAGCTGTGATGGTTTGTGCCGGGTGGCTGAGGCTTATGGGAGCCACGTGGATGTTATACTCAGGCACACAGGCAGTGGGACCATGCTGATGTGCATCAGCAGCTGCTCTGGTCCAGGCTGCGGCCAGATCTGATCTCAGCAGCCCCAGCATAGCCTGATGGAGAGGAACACGGCTCCCACCTTCTCCGAGCATTGGGGCCATGGGGTACCCACCAACCCCTGGGATGCCATGGCGGGGGCAGCAGGTGCTGGATGACACAGTGGGGGGACAAAGAATGCTGGCTCCCAGCAGGACACCGAGGGGCCGCTGCAGCAACCCCGCGCTTCCATCCTGCCATGTCCCGCATGCTTCGACCCCAGCCGCCTGCCGGGACATGAGGCCAAGGATGGCAGCAGGCAGAGCGGTGTCTGCCTTCGCCCTCCTCCCAGGCTGCTTCCGCTCCCTGCTTTGCTATCGTCCGCCCCGCCGCCTCCATCGCCGACAGCAGCCCTGGCTCTGCCCTCCTCCCATATCCTTCTGGACCTTCCGTGGCAGCCGCCGGGACCCTGCTGCCCCCAGGCAGCCCTGGGGTGCAGAGCCCAAGGCCTTTCCTTGCTTTCCTCCCAAACCGCTGCTGCCGCTGCCCATCTGAGCCCACACTAACCATGTGATTGTTTTGTGTTTTCGCAGGCAGTTTCTTGATTCGGATATGCCTAGGTATTATTTGTTTCCATTGTTTTTTTTTTCCACCCCCTCCACTCTCTCCCCTCTCTCCCCGCACCTCAGCACTCTCAGTCCCGCTGCCGGCGGCACTTGGGTTTCCAGCCCCCTCTCCACGTCCCCCTCCTCTCCCCGCATCCTTGGCACCTCTCTCTCATGCCGCACTTCCCTGCGGGTTTTGCTGTTTGTTTGGATCGTGCTCTCGCTCCTCCTTGCTCTTGCTGGCCTGCGCTCTCATCGCCCCGTTTTTGTTTGCTTTTTGACTTTTCACACTGCTGCTCTCCCAGCTATCCGGCATCCAGCTCTGGACACGCGGTCCTGGCCCCCTGCCCCGGCCCTGTGTGGGGAGGGCACGGCATGGCAGGCTGTGTGGGGACGCGTGCCGGGTGTACGCGCAGCCTGCAGCCATGTGCAGCCCTCCTTCAGGTGTAGGTGCGACGTATACATGGCAAAGGTGGATGCAGCAGGGATGGGGTCTGCCAAGACCCAGTGGAGCTCTGGGTTCCCTGCAGCAGCTGGAGGCTGATCCTGCTCAGGACAACTGAGGACATCTGTCTGTCTGTCTGGCAGCATCCCACACCAGTGGGGCGCTTGGGGATCTCTTCATTGCCTTAACGCAGGCAATTTTCAGGCCCCGGGAGTGCAGAAGCTGCTCTGAGATCATTGGAGGGGTCCTGCAGTCAGGGTAGAGTTAAGAGAGGAACGTGTGGGGCTGCAGAGGGCTTGCTGCAACATCCATAAAGCGATTAAACCTTGGGGTGCTCTCCCTGAACAATCCTTTGACCCTGATTTGGGGGCCAGAGGAATGTGAGCAGTGATGCATAGTTTAATGGCACAAGAAGCAACCACTGTGGAGCGAGGAACAGCCACCACGCCTGGTGAGGAATTCCCTTTGGGCACAGCTCCATCCGCAGTGTGGGTACTGAGATGGGCTCTGATGGTTGTTGGGCTCCACTGGGCTCTCCCCGGCCCCCGGAGCAGCCCCAGGGCAGACCCTTGTGCCATCCTGCTCCTCCTGGCACCCCAGTTGGCCCCATCCTGGGCAGTGGTTGCCACAGGGCACGCGATGGCCCCGTCCAGATGATGCTTTCTGATGTTTCGTTTTTCTGTGTGTGTACGTGTGTGTGTTTGTCCTGGGTTGCCTTCCACTTATAGCATTTCATTCGGAAATGACACTAGGTATTTTGCGTGCATATGCTCGGAATGGTCCCTCCTGCTTCTCTCTCTTTCTCCTTTGCCTCGTTCCTTCGCTTTTTGCTCTTCTCCCCCCTCTCCCTTACTCTCCTCTTCTCTTATATCCTCCCTTGGGAGCTCTTTCTTCTCAAGCGCTCTGTGTCTGAAAAGTGATCCTTTGCTTTGACTCTGTCTCTCGTGGTATTCACATAGGCAACACCTCTGAGAGAGTGACTCGCTGCTCTCCAGCATGGTGCCCCAGGCAGGGGCAATGGCCATGCACCCATGGGTGCAGCCAAAGCCCTCCGTGCTGGGAGCCTGCTCCACTCTTGGCCCCAGTGCAGCTCAGTTCTGGCTGCCTGGGGGTGCTCACAAAGGGGCCGGGGTGGCCTTGGGAGTGTTGTGAGTGTGGGTGCCCTGGCAATGGGGAGGTAATGCTGGGGTCCCCAGAGCTGCCTCCTGCTTCCCCCTTCTCATTACTGTACTGTCCAGACCCCAAAGTGCAGCCACTGCTCTGCTATGCGCCGTCCTTTATGGGGTCCCACCAGTGCTCACCCCCCAGCTCCTGCCTGGACTCACCAGTGCACAGTGCAGAGATGGAAAGCACAGAATGAGGCAGCGGGCAGGGACAGAGGGAAGTGGCCAAGGAACAGGAGGGACTGTCCCACAGCATCCAAATCCTGGGCCCTATCTCCTGGTGGGGACTTTGCTGGTGGGGTCTGTCCCTCCATGCTGAGCATCCTCTCTCCTTCCTACTCTGGCTGTCATCACTCGAATGGTGACAGCTGCTCCCAGAGTGCTGATGGGTGGCAGGGTGCTGGCCTGGGTGTGCTGGAGGTGGCAGTTCGCCTTGAGCTCTGGGGACATGCTCCCTCCTCTGTCCTTTTGTCCCCCATTCCCTGCCTTGCCTTGCACTCGGCTGAGCCCCCCTGCTCCCAAACCCCTGCGCACAATTCAAGGGCACCCGTCTCCCTCCCGCTGCACCCATTCTGCCTTGGCTTTGCCTTGAGCCTGCATCCCCCAGAGTGGCTGCCCCCAAATGTCCCATGCATGCCCATGTATCCCTGCAGGCCTGCTGCAGCGCTGCAGAGGGAGGGAGGAAGGGAAGTGTCTCCCTGCTGTCTGGCTGGATTTCAGGGAGATTGTTTCACCGGCTCTGCTCTGTCTTGGCAGGACTTTCTACCAGTTTGAGACAGCGTGGGACAGCTCTATGCACAATTCACTGCTGCTCAATCGTGTCACCCCATACCGGGAGAAAATCTACATCACCCTCTCCGCCTACATCGAGGCAAGGACCCATCTCTGTGACATTACAACACAAATGGCTGTTCCCTCACCATTGTGGTTTTCCCAGTGGAGTGTAGCCATCGGGGGTGTTCCTCTGGCAGCTCCCCACTTGCAAGCACAGCCCAGGAGGACACTGGGATGCTGCCCTTGCTCGTTAATGGGGAAAGGCAGGGGCTTTTCCAGCCCTTCCTGCCTTCCATGGGCTGCACGGCAAAGGGGTGCTGCCTGTATAACCCATGCACCCCCTTGACACAACGCCTCTGCTCTCCTCTCTTCCCCACCCTGCTGCAGATGGAGAACTGCACCCAGCCTGCTGTCATCACCAAAGATTTCTGCATGGTTTTCTATTCCCGAGATGCCAAGCTCCCCGCCTCCCGCTCCATCCGCAACCTCTTTGGCAGCGGCAGCCTACGGGCCTCAGAGAGGTACCAACGTCTTCCTGGTTTTGGGAGGGAGGAGAGGGGACAAGCAATGCTTCCAGCACCCAGTGCTGCCCTGGAATGTGGGGAAAACCTCAGAGCCTGGGAACAGAATCAGGTGACATCCCCCTTTGCTTACAGCAACCGCGTGACTGGTGTCTATGAGCTGAGCCTGTGCCGTGTGGCGGATGCTGGCAGTCCAGGTGGGTGCCATGCGGGTTCACCGCAGGGTTGTGGTGTGTGTGATTCTATGAGTGCCTGAGCCGTGCTCCTATCCTTTGAGCCATGTGTCTGTCCTCTGAGCCACATGTTTGACTCCAAAGGCATGCAGAGGCGGCGCCGGCGCGTACTGGACACCTCCGTAGCCTATGTGCGGGGAGAAGAGAACCTGGCTGGCTGGCGGCCCCGCAGCGACAGCCTCATTCTCGACCATCAGTGGGAGCTGGAGAAGCTCAGCCTCCTGCAAGAAGTAAGATGTTGGGCTGGGAAGAGCTTCTCGGGGCTGAAATTCCACACTTTGCAACAGAGGGTGCCAAAACACACCCAGGATTCTCAGCCCTCCTGGCTTTGTGCCGTGGGGCTCTGTTCCTACTGCACTGATGCTAGCCAGGTGCCTGCAGACTCAAAGCCAATACGCAGCTGGGTTAATGGGGGGTGGGAAGCGTGTGCCCCAAAAAATGCCTCCAAGCTGGGCAGGGGGAAGTCTGGTGCTGAGCAGAGATGCTCTCACCCAGGTGGAGAAAACCAGGCACTACCTGCTGCTGCGTGAGAAGCTGGAGACAACCCAGCGGCTGGGCCTGGAGACCCTGTCCCCGTGCTCCAGCGAGGACTCCGAGTCCCGAAGCACCTCCTGCGTCTCCTCCCCACTCTCGGCTGATGGGGCCCCAGAAGGACGGACCTCTCCTCCCGAAACCCCCAGTGAGAGGCAGAAGGAGCTGGCCGTGAAGGTACCATCCTGGAGCCGAAGAGGTTCCCAGGGGGGCGGGCATGGTGGTAGCGACGCGGTGGGAAAGGCGGTGGGGGTGGAAGAAGGAACCTCCTACACCATCATCCTCATCTGCCCGCAGTGCCTGCGCCTGCTCACGCACACCTTCAACCGCGAGTACAGCCACAGCCATGTCTGCATCAGCGCCAGCGAGAGCAAGGTACCGGGGCTGTGACAGAAACTTGGGGTCTGCAGGGCTGGTGATGGCTGGGAGGGACGCGTGGGGACTGGGGCTCGCAGGGCAGGGGTGGGTCTGCGGGTGGCCCTGCTGCCACCCTCTGCTCGCCTGGCTGCTCCCAGAGCACCCATATGCACGTTCCTCTCCCTGCCCCGGCCAGAGCTGTGCCCGGCTTCGGGCAGAGACTCCAGTCCACACCTCCGCTCCTCCACAGCTGTCTGAAATGTCTGTGACCCTGATGAGAGACCCCTCCATGTCGGCTCTCGGGGTCACCACCCTCACCCCCTCCTCAACCTGCCCGTCGCTGGTGGAAGGACGCTACAACACCATGGAAGTCAGGTATGAAGGTTGAGTCCCCAGTGTTCACCGAGCAGGATGGCAGTACTGCTCTGGCATGGTCCCACCTGATGGTTGCTCTGCATCCTCCTCCAACGCTATCCTTTCTCCTCCCAGAACCCCACAGGTCTCCTCCAGGGTGGAGAGTCCTGACCTGGAGCCTGTTGTGGAAGGAGAGCAGAAGAAGTCCCCGTCCCGCTGGCCTGAGGATGAGAAGGAGCCTCAGCGGCAGCTGGTGCCTGACATTCAGGAGATCCGAGTCAGGTAGGAGCCAACAGAGAGGCCAGGAGGGGACGCCTAAAGGGACGGAGGGGGCAACCAGTGGCTTGGGGGTGAAAGGTGACAGTGCTCTACTGCAGCCACCTCCTTGCAGCCCATGTCCCAGCCTGATCCAGCCCTCTCTGTCTTTCTGCAGCCCCATCGTCTCCAAAAAGGGCTACCTGCACTTCCTGGAGCCCCACACCAATGGGTGGGTGAAGCGTTTTGTGGTGGTCAGGCGCCCATATGTCTACATCTACAACTCAGACAAGGACTCAGTGGAGAGGGCCATACTCAACCTCTCCAAGGCCCAAGTGGAGTACAGTGAGGACCAGCAGGCCATGCTGAAGGTGGGTGCCAGCCTCACATGGGGAGCCTCAACACCCTGGGGCAAGGTGCTGACCCCAAGCTCTCCCCTAGCAGACCCCCAACACGTTTGCGGTGTGTACGGAGCACCGGGGCATCCTGCTGCAGGCAAGCAGTGACAAGGACATGCACGACTGGCTCTATGCCTTCAACCCCTCCTGGCCGGGTCCATAAGGTACGGAGTGGGTGACAGAAGGAGCACGCTTTGGTGAATGAGCTGTAGGAAGGGGTGGGGAGGTCACCAGCAGCTGAGTGCTGTCCCTGGGCTGCAAGCTGCTGTCCTTTCTCACCAGACACGCGGAGTGCCTGCTGAGCCAGGCTGGGATGGAAAGGGCTCTAAGCTGACAGAGTTTGGGACATGTTAATTACGATTTCAGCTCCGCCACTTTATAGCTGTAAAGAGTTACTCCTCCTCACTTAACCAAGGGCCATGTTGTGGCTGGTACAGAGACGAGCTCAAAGCAGCACCCATATGCAGCAACTGAGCCTTTGCTTTTCTTGAGAACATGTCAAGAAGTTCTTGACATCCTCTCAAATTGCAGAAGGGGAATAGGAACCAATGCAGAGATTTGTGAGCCCTAGCAAAGGAGCACCGTTAACCCCATGCCTCACTGGTTCCAGCTGGATTCAAGAACCAGCCTGCACCCAAGATACCCCAGATCTCCATTTCCTCATCTCTGACTTCTTTTGTCTCTTGGTTTCCAATTCAGGTCCAAGCTGTCCAGAAGGAGAACAGCCCAGATGAGAATCTAACCTGAAAACCACCCTCCACATCATCCGTCTGCCAACAGGATCAAGATAGCAGATTCTGTCTCAAGAGTCCCCATGTTAACATCCGATCTCTCACACCATCTGCTGCCCCAGCTGCCTGCTCCATGGAAGGATCCGTCTCGATCTACACCTTCACGGGGGAAACTCATTTCTGTTCGTAGCTGCAAACGCCTGGTCCCACCTGGGCAGGATCTCTTGTGTGCATGTGATCTTCTGCCCGTCCCCCCATGGGTGGCCTTCATGTCACACAACCTGTAACGCTCCTGAAAGGTTCCTTTCGGAGAGGAGAGAGCAAGGAGGGTAGATCCGGTTAAAAGCTGGTCTTTGATCTACAGAGGTAGCAGTGTCGTAAAGCTCAGAGATGAGAAATCAGGAGGAATTGCTTCCACGTGAAGGGAAAGTGGTAGTTTAGGTATGGGGATTTCCTAATTTATTGTTTCTACAAAAGATGGCAGGGCAAAATCAGGTGTCAGTAGTTTAAGATTATATTTATAAAGTATTTATTTCTATTTACATCACAAAAACCCATACACTGGGTTCCGGCCCCCGAACAATGCCTCCCCTGAGCCGGGGAGAGGCTTGGCAGCGGGCTGGTGCCAAGGCCACCACAGCCCCTCTCTCAGAGACACCTTTCTGGGAGAAGGGACCAAACACGGCGACTGCAGTGCGCTCGCCCTCTCTCCCCATCCTTCCCTCAACCTTCTGCTTTGCCCCCCCAGCACTTAAACTACTTTTCCCAGAAGCAGTGACCAGACCAGGCACCACGTCTTCCCAAGCGAGGCAATTCCTCCCTGCCCCATCTACCTCTGGTGGGGACGCACGCTGTTTTGGGCGGCCAGGGCACCCACATGCACATGGACGAGCCAACCGCCCGAGCCCCGTGGGATGGTTGTGCCTCACTGAGAGCAAGTGTATTTGGGCTCCTTTTTCTGTCCGGTGCCTGAAATGCAGCTCATGTTGGCTGTTCCCATGCTGCCCCCAGGGCCTCCTACCAAACAGCTGCGGAGGTCAGCATCGCCATGGGGGGGAGAGCATTGAGGCTGGGCAGGCTGTTCCCAAAGCTGGCTGACAAAGTTCCCCAGGAGCCGGGGTTCGGAGCAGCCATCCCAGCCCCACCGCTCCTCGTCCCCCAAAGCTCTGCTGTCCCCTCCTGCAGGAAGAACAGGGCTGAGGCAGGCGATCGGGCAGTGCAGAGACCAGCGTCAGGGTGGGGATGGTGGGGAGCAGAGAGGCCGGGGCTTCTTACTTTCATAGCTGGCGTTTTCGTACCCCACACCCCCGTTCCAGAAGTGCAATCCCACCTTCCTCCCCTCGCCTCCATAGATAACTCAGTCTATGGCTGCAGCACAGCCGTGCTGGCGGGGCTCCCCACAGCCTCCTCCTCCCCAACAAATCCCGCACCCATCGCTCACGTCCCTCCTCTCGTCTGTTCGTTGGTCGTTTTGCCGAGCGTGGGTGCTTCACTTCAGGGCTTCCCGAGGGTGGCCCATGCAGCTCCGGGCAGGAAGGCGGGCGCCTTCCCCCGCACATCCCCAGGCCCTGCCGGGCTTCGCTTCGCTGTCACGCATTCACAGCCAACCTTAATTTGCACAGCACGGCCACATCTCGGCCCCACCACCGCACATCCCTACGTTGTCCCCTGTGTTGTCGGTGCGGTGCTGGGCAGAGGCCGTCCCTCCACCCCGTTTGCTCCTTTGTAAACCCGCAGGGACGCGGAGGACGGGGGTGGCCGGGCGCACGGCTCCCCGTTCGGCTGTTTCCCTCGTTGGTAGGATCCCAGTTTGGCCCAACTCCTGCCTGGGGGCGAGAGGCTCCTGCGGGGTGAAGGCAGCTCCCGGCAGAGGCCTTCCGACAGGGCCGGGCCCGGTGTCTGCCAGCAACCAGACACCGCTCTGGCGGCCATGCAGGGCTGCGGGCCCGGCTCCGAGGCGTGCCTGAGGCCAGCCAACCTGCAGAGCACGCCGTGGGGCCGGGCTCGAGGCCCGCAGCTCGAGGCCCGTTTCAGCCCCGCATCCTCTCGGCCCCACGCGGGACCGCAGCCGTTCCCACCCCGCTCCCGTGCCCCCTCCTCCCCGTGTTGGAGCTTCGGGCCCCGGCCGCCTGCCCGCGCGCCAGGCTTGTTCGGTTCTGAAATAAATGTGGCATTGACGCAGCCGCCTCGAGCCGTGCTTTGCTGGGGGTGCGGGGAGCACTGGGCCGGCGGGGCGGTGGGGGCGGTGGGGGCTGTGGGTTCCCTCGCGGAGCCGCCAGAGGGCGCTTCCTCATCCCCCCCCAAAAGCCGGGCACGCGGCTGGCGCCCTGCCGCCCCGTTGGCCAGAGCGGTATTGATTGGCAGCGCCGTTCCGCTTAGCGATTGGTGAACGCACGGCCGCGTCACCGCCCCCCGGCGGCGCGTCGATAAGCGCCGGAGCACTTCCGCCGCCGCCGCGCCGCTCTCGCGCCGGCTTCCGGCCTTCCCGCAGCCTCCCATTGGCCGTCAGGCAGCGACGCCCCGCCCCGCGGGCCTGATTGGCAGGGGCGGGGCGCGGTGGCGGGGCGGGCGGCGTCGGGCCGGGCGCGGTGGATGGACCTGTTCGGGGACCTGCCCGAGCCCGGCGGCTCGGCCCAGGGTGAGGGGGCAGGGGGAGCCCGGCAGGGGGCTGCGGGGACGCTCCGGGCTGCGGGTGGCCGGCGGGGCCTTTCCGGCGGCGGGAGGCCGGAGCGTTCGGCGGCGCGGCCTGGAGGCCGCCTCGTCGCGGGGCTGTGAGGGGAGGCCCTGGGGGTTCGGCTGCCGCCCCTCCGCGCCGAGGCCGCCGCTCGTGCCGAGCCTCTCCGGTGTCTTGCAGGGAAGGAGGCCCAGGGGCAGCTTCGGCTCTTCGACGACCTCCCGCCGGCCGGCAGCGCCGACACAGGTAAGGCCCCGCTGTGCCCCGCTTCGTTCCGCGTCGGCGTGCCTCCAGGCTGCGGAGACCTCCGAGCGGAGGTTGAAATGCGGCCGCCTTTGGTTGCGTAACTCGTGCCCGTTCTGAGGGGCGTGCGGAGCTTTGTTCCCCTACCACGATGAAGGTGCTCGCTTTTTGCCTTTCTGTTGTGCTCCAGGAAAAGGAAGCTCTTTGCTCTTCGATGATCTCCCACCGGCCAGCAGCAGTGATGCAGGTAAGCGGCTCCGTTGGCTCTGCTGGCCTTGCCTTTCCAGCCTCTTCAGAACCGATCTGTTGGTAGGCAGGGCTCTGCGTGCAGCCGGATGGTTGCCAGCTCCTGAGAGGAGGCCGTATTGTATGGGAATGGGAAAAGGTTCTGATGCCACAGTAGCTATTTTTAATTGACAGCTTTAGTTTAGTTTGTGACCTGTGTTCTGAGGTCCATAATGAATACACTGTGCTTCTTCACAGTAACGATGTGTGCTTCCTCATGTTCATTAACAAATGTTAATGAAAACCAAGCAAGGCTCTGATCTGGAATGTTAACTGTCTGAACATTCAACTGCAATAAAGGCCAGGAGCTAGGAAATGATTTGTGGCCTGGGAAGAATCAGATGCCCTGTAGCCGTACCTGGCTGTGCTGTGGCTGAGGGAGGGCTGTAGGATTCGAGGTAACCACATCTGTGTGTGCTGGGTTAGATAATGACGTCGGCTGCCTGTCACTTAATGCTGTGTGAGCATGAGAGTGCTTCAGTGCAGGAGGACTTACTGCGGAAGTCCTGCAAATAAAACCAAGCTGGAAGTCCTCAGCTGCCTGTTTTTATTCTCTTTCAGCCTCCAGCACTCCTGAGCAGGTCTCAGCAGGGAGCCATGCAAAAGGGGAGAAGAGGAAGTCCTTGGAGGAGGAAGAGAAGAATGGCAGGGAAGAACTTGTGGAAAAGAAAGTTTGTAAAGGTTTTCAGACAATTTGAAAACAAATGTACTCAATTTATACTTTTGACATTTTGCTGAGGACGTCCAGACTAAAGCTGAGCCTTGGTTCTTCAGTCTGTTGGCATTTGCAACCTCTTGTGGGGAGCAGACTGTATGGAAGGAGCCCCTCAAACTCTCTGGCACTCTGCCTCCCTCACATGGGCCTCCTTACCAGTCTGCTGAAGTGGCAGGAGCTGGGCAGTGTGAGTGCCTTGGCATCTGCAGAGTAAGGGGTTGTGCTGCCAGCAGGGGAATTGGGTGTGAAGCCTCTGGAAGGCTTGACCTGCACCAGTTTCTTTTGCCAGATCCACAAATCTCTCTTGAGTGGCTGCTGAGAAAGCCAGAGAGAGAGAGAGAGAGAGAGAGGCTTATTTGTGTTGACATATAATACATTTGACTTCAGTGCAAGTTCCCATGTGTTATGTTCAGGTTTGGGAAACCAGATGTGTTCAGTGAAAAGGAAATTACATATTCTGGAAACAGCGGAGTTTGCTTTCCTGCTCTCACCCATTCTTTAAAGCTACGCTTTGTTTAATCTTGTTTCAGTTGTGCCATTCATTCTCACCTCACCTTCTGATAAGGGCCCTCTGCGATGCCCAGAATTACTGTTTGTGGACAGCTGTCCCCCAAAACAGTGCAGGGTGCTTTTGTAGCTGCTGACCTCATGTTACAAAATACACTATGCTCAGCAGAAGGTGCCAGATAGGCTGTTGCAAAGCATGGGCCATACTTTGCTGCGTGTTTGTGAAAGTTGAAAAGTGACCATAGATGTGAGCTGAGGCAGTGAGGGAGTTTGATTGGCGTGTGTCTGTTTGTCTCCTTTAGGGTCAGTGGGCATTGTTGGATTGAAGGGCTACGTGGCAGAGAGGAAAGGTGAAAGAGAAGACATGCAGGATGCACACGTCATCTTAAATGATATCACTGAGGAGTGCCAGCCTCTGCCCTCCCAAGTGTAAGTGAGCCCTGACCGCCAAAGCCAGGGGATAAAGCTGTGGATGGCAGCCAGGTGTGGAGGTGAAGAAGCTCCTGCTTGCCTCACCAAAGCCTGTGGTGTGTGATGGTTTTTGCTTTAAGCAGCTGCTGCTCTTGCTTACAGGCTGCTTCGTGATGTGTCTTTTGGGCTTGTTATTGGGAAATCTGGGCCTAACCCTGTTCCTGAGCATATCACAGAACTAGATTTTATATAAATACCTTCCAGTGGAACTCAGTGAATTTAGTCACTGACCTCACAAAACTGTGAGGGCCTGATAACTCTGGATATTGAGTTTCTATTACCCTCATTGAAGCAGGGATGTTTCGAGACACTGATTTTAATTAAAAGCAATAAGTCCTTGCCTTGGGGTTATTAAAGAGTGTGAAATCCTTATCTGTGGCAACAGAGTGCTTGAAGAGGAGAGAACAAATGTTAGAACTCTCTCACCTGAAGAGCTTAATTATCTTGGGAAATAAAATATAAATGTGCATATATGTGTATGTTTATGTTTAAAGGAGTGCTCTCAAGTGTTGTCCTGATGCTGTGTTTAGCTCCTGAACTCATGTTCTGAGAGCTTTGTTTGATGAAGGATCCAAGCTTCCTGTCTGTAGTGCAATTGCAGCAAACTTAGGCCATGCGAAGAAGCGTAGGATTGCTCAGACTGATGTTTGCGTAGTGCTGCAGAGTTGCAGCACCTGACAGGTGAAGTGTTTAGCTGCTTTTATGCCCAGTTGTAGTCTATAAACTACATTATACTTCTCACTTTCTGCAGAGAAGGCAGTTACAAGGAAGTATTCAGTGCTTATGCATGTAAACCATTAAAATCCTTGACTGTGTGAGCTTTGGAACTTGTTACCTCTGCTTGTGCCTCAGAGTGCAGCATTTCTTACGCTGGCTGAGGAGGGGCAGGGTGTTGTGGAACAAATGTATTCAGTCCTGCCTTCTGGCTAACAGCCCTTCTTGTTCCCTCCCAGCACACGTGTCTCATACTTCGCTGTTTTTGATGGCCACGGGGGAGTACGAGCCTCAAAGTTTGCAGCACAGAATCTGCACCTCAACCTGATCAAGAAATTTCCAAAAGGTGAGAGAGAGGAGTGAGGGCCGTAGGACAATTGTCACCTTTTGTGCTGTGAAGTTGTGGCTGCTGCTTAAGGGAATGGATTTGTTGGTGTGTAGTTGTGCAGTTTCCGTTCCTTATTCCAAATGGGCTTGTGTGCACAGAGACCATGCTGCCTCTTGGGGAAGGGAGTTGGAAGCCTTTTTTGGAATGAACGTGCAAGCAGCCAGTATTGAACTACTAACCAAGCCTGAGATGTTCTATTGCCAAGCTTGGCTTTATGAAAAAGGGAAAAGTAAAAAAATAACCTCACTGGAGGAGAGGGGGTTTGCCCTAAGTTCTATACACATGTTATCAGGCAGACTTTGGTAGCGTGAGCCTGGGATGTTTCTCAGCTGCTTTGTGCAGGATCTGCCCAATGTGCTGCCATCTGTTCTGCATGATGGGTTGGATATGTTTTAGCAGGAGCTTAGTTGCTGTTTTCTCTGGCAGGTGAGGTGGTCAGTGTGGAGAAAACCGTGAAGAGATGCCTTTTGGACACCTTCAAACATACAGATGAAGAGTTTTTAAAGCAGGCATCCAGTCAGTAAGTGTAAATGCTTCCTGTGAGGAAGCCTTGAGCTGTGTCTTGGTGAAATACCAAGTACAGCTGTGTGCCAGGCTGTGCCTGCCTGCTTGAGCTCAGTTACAGCATGTTCTAGTCTTACCCTGCAGCGAGCAGCCTGCCAGGACCTTTTGGGCTAAAATACCTGCTAATGGCAAAGAAAGGAGCCAAAACATAACCAAGAATCCACTCTGCACCTACCAGAGCATCCTGCTTGCCTTCTCTTTGAAGACTTAATGTGTTGCTGAAGTGATGCATCCCATACTGTGTGAGCTAGGATCTCTTGCTGGGTTGTTTTTTTTTTTTTTCCCCGGCTCTAATTTTTTAAACAAAACTGAAGAACACAGGTACTTTGTGGGCAAAATGCCAGCCTATCTCTCTGCTGGGTTTTGACTGTAAATGCTCTTGTCTTGTTCTGTCTCTGCTAGACTGACACACCAGCTGTGGTTTATGAGTAAGTAGGGTACAGATTTGTAAGAAAATGATTGTATTTCAAACACAGCCCTTTACACTTCTTGTCTGTTTCTTAATGACACTTCTGACACAGCTGGAGAGACTGCTCCATCTGAGATATCCTGCAAATTTTAAGTAAATTAAAAATTGGCTGTTTCTTAAGAGACAGTAGGAAGAAGTTTCCTTGATTCTGTTACAAAGCATCACTCCCAAAGCAGTCTGTTTGGTCAGAAACATGACAAAGCTACTGCAAAGAATTCCTATATAGCAACAGCTGTATTGATGGTGACATGCATATTTTCAGCTGCACCTTCAAAATCAGGAAAAAATGGCCAAAGTATGTCTAGAAATCAGTCTCTCAAACCTAATTTCAGTAAAGAATGGCGTTCAAGCTGGGCTTCATTATGGGAAAGACTCAAGTGGCAGCTGTAATCTAAGAACCACATCTCAGCTTACCTAGAGCTCCAGGGATGCAAGCTTAACTACAGCAAGTAAAATACCAGGAGTGTGACCAAGCAATTGGTGTTACTGGTGAGGTGAAGGTGAGGACTGAAGTGGACAGGAAGAGTATGGTCAGAAAAGGAAGGGAAAGAAAGGCAAAAGGATGGTAACTCAGTTCCAGCCCTGCTGATTCTGGTTTTTGTTTTTGGTTCTTTCGTTAGCTGTCTGCAGATGTAATTTACTGCGGGCTTGCTGGCTGCTGAATGTCACTGTATGAGAGTCCCCAGAGACACTGTCAGCAACTTCTCAACAGTTTTCCTCCTTGGTAATCTCACTGTTGTTTCCTCAGAAAGCCTGCGTGGAAGGATGGCTCCACAGCTACGTGTGTCCTGGCTGTTGACAATATTCTCTACATCGCCAACCTTGGCGACAGCCGGGTAAGCAGAACAGAGATGCCCACTGTTGGCGTCTTGGTTCCTCTGCAAGCTTGCTAGCTCTGCAGGGTGAGTTGTTTGTATTATTTGCAGGCAAGTGCTGTGGGGAAATACTGTAGTCTTTCTGTACTCCATGCCAGAGATCACAGTTACCTTTCAATGTTTAAGCTAGCTTTTCTTTTATATATTGTATTTATATAGAAAGACTCGAGTGCAAACTTACAGCTCTCTCAAGAAGCTCTTGCTACAGTTTTGGTGTTTACTCACGAGGTTCTTTTGTCAGCACAGGCTATTCTGTGTCGTTACAATGAAGAGAGCCAGAAGCATGCAGCCTTAAGCCTCAGCAAGGAGCACAACCCCACCCAATATGAGGAACGTATGCGGATACAGAAAGCGGGGGGAAATGTCAGGTAAGTCCTGAAGGTGGTAAGTGAGCAAACCTAAATGCTGGCTCAACTCTGGATGTAGAGTTTCTGGAGCTTTGCATGCCTGCTAGTGAGAGCCTAGAGGTAATTTCACTGCCTATGAATGATCCCTCAGATATCTGAGGAGTCAGTGGCCTTATTCAGTTGGCTGATGGGTGCTGGTTTCCCATGGACTTAAAATGGTGACAGCGTTGTGCTGCAAAGATAAGAACTTATCCGTGCCTGAAAGCCTGACAGCATAACATCAGCATAGACATGCTTAAACATGAGCTGTAGAATTTGACTTGACTGTTAAGCTGCACTTGCTGCACACTGTGGCACTGAGCAGAGTTCACTTACTACTTGCAGCACCGGCTCTCCCTCCTTACCTGGCACGAGGGAGAGTATTTGAGAGGGCACAGTGTCTGCCCTCATGGCTGTGCTTCTTGTTCCTCTAAGTGCTAGCAGCTGAACCAATGTGCAGGGCTAATTGTCCTGAATGGCAGAGCACAGGAGGGACTGCCTGTTGCTGTTCTGGTCTTCTGTTGAAACACAGTGCGCCAGATACCGTTCTTAAACAAGCCTGTAAATTTGGTCCTCTGCCTCCAGGAGTTGTGGCATAACTCTTGCTTCCCTGGCTTGCTAGGCTGAGCAGGACTTGATTTAGGGCGGAGAGAGAGAAAACAGCCTTGAATTCTCCTGACTTCATTTCTTCCTTCCCCTCTCCATTTGTTTGTGTGAAAGACTAGGAAGCATGCGGAATAGGATAAAGGCTTGAAAGACAAGATTTGCACTTACTGGAGAAATGAGTTTGGTTTTGTACGAGGCAGCTGAATGGCTAGTGGAGAAGAGCAAGACGTGTGTACGCAGAGGAGACTCGGCATTTTTTCTCCTTGTGCAGGGATGGAAGAGTGCTGGGAGTGCTGGAGGTTTCCCGCTCCATTGGGGACGGCCAGTACAAGCGCTGTGGTGTGATCTCCGTGCCAGATATCAAACGCTGCCAGCTCACACACAATGACAGGTAAATCGTGCCTGCTCACGAGGAGGCTGCTGTGTCCTGGCTCTCTGCTCAGCAGCAATGCAAGCTGCTGCCAGAGCTAAGGCACCCAGAATTAAAGGATGCTCTTGCTGCTGATGTCCCTCTGCTCCTGTTCCTTACCAGTGCAGTGGGGCAATGCTGCTGTCTCACTGCCAAGACACTGAAGGCTCCTGTTGGAGAAACCAGCCTCACTGTGGCGATAACACACACAGGCCTTTCCTTTCTTTGTGCTCTAAGCTTTGCACCTGTCTTCAAGCAGATGGTTAAGGCTTGAATCCTTGGATCCCCGTGCTGGCCAAGCGGTGTTCCTAGAAGCTGTGGTGCCCAAATACACCATTGCATTCAGCTCTGATTTTTGAAGATTTGAGATAATTTTCCAGCAAATGATTGATGATAAATTCCATTCAGGTCGGTACAGCCCTGAATGCTGTCAGAGGCAAGTTGGTGACCCCATGCTCCTGCTTCTGGTGGGATTAGAATTCCATAGCAAGCAATCTACTGAAATATTTTAAGAGACATTCTGAGCATCAGGTTCTGAAACTGCCTTCAAAGATGTGCACTGCTGTGGTGGAGGGGCTGTAGTTTTCTGTTTGGTGACTGTGTCTGGGGCTCCTGGTTAGTGCAAACTCCTGTGCAGGAGATGGAGTGTGCAGCAAGCTGTTTCTTTCTTCCCACTGGGAGCCGAGGGATAGATAGCTCGCCTCCCCTGGGGTTTTGCATCCCTTGTGTTTACACCAGGAGCAAAGCATTGTAAAGGGCTGCACTTAAAATATTAAGCTGTGTTGCTCTATTTCCTTGCACTTGGCTTCTTAGCAGGGCAAATGTGAATGAAAGGATCTGGGAGCTGTTCCTAGAGAAATGGTGCAGCTTCCCAGCAAGGCATGGGGACATATTATATGGCCTTGCTTAAGTGTGTGTGTCAATCAGCTTTCCAGGATGTCCTGATGCAGATCTGACATGGCTCATCTAACTGTTAGCTTGTACTCTGAACTGCTTCAGCCCCCTGAGTGGTTGAAGCTGAGGAGCCTCCTGGTGCCTCTGCGGGGTCTTCAGATGAGCTTTTTTGCATTTTTGTGATTGAAACATGGATACTCATTTAAAGAAAAAAGAAAAAAAAAGTGCAGAGGGATTTGGCTTTAGCTGAGGAGTCAAAGCTTCGTTCTCATAACCTGTCTGACTTCCAGGTTCATCCTGATAGCATGTGACGGCCTCTTTAAAGTCTTTACTCCAGAAGAAGCTGTGAACTTCATTGTGTCCTGCCTGGAGGTAAGGAGAGGGCGTCTTGGGGGCTGGGTTTCTTATGCATTCATTTGTCAGTGCAGGAGCTGTGAAATCATATGTGACTTGCTCCCTCCAGACTAATTAGCTGAACAATGAGCAGGTGGTACAGAAATGTACTTCTGCCAGAGGCTGCTCTCTATTGCTGCTTGTCCTTATTTAGTTTGCTTCCCTGTGCTCAGAAATAACCACGTGCCTGCACTGCTGTGCTTTGCTGGGAGCGACCTGTGTTGTCTTTCTCTTATCCCAATAGGATAAGAACATCCAGAAGAGAGAAGGGAAGCAAGAAGCAGATGCCAGATACGAAGCTGCCTGTAACAGACTGGCCAACAAGGCAGTGCAGCGAGGGTCGGCGGACAACGTGACGGTCATGGTGGTCCGGATAGAGCACTGAGAGATGAGGAGCAGCAGCGAGGTTCCCATCTGATGTAAAGATGGGACAAGTCGGTGTGGGTGTGTGCGTGGAGGGGGAGGGCCCTGCTGCATGCTCCTCAGTGTAAATAAAGGTTTTTTTCTAATAGTTTTAGTTCCCTTGGCTAGCAGTGTTTTCTAAGCAGTTACTACAGTGGATCAGCTTGTTGGGGGAGTTTTGTGTCCTGTTAACCCTCACCCCCTTGGATGTCCTGACAAACCAAATAAATCCATTTGGTAGAGGTGCTGGTGAAAGGAGGCATCTTTGTGCACAAACTGCCACCTGTTCAAATGCTGCAGCATTGATGTTTGTTTCCTCAAGCTTTATATGATGCCTAGGAGGAGCTCCAAGCAGCCGGAGCTCAGTGGGAGCTCTTCTTGGGCTGTGTTTGCTGCCTTCTGGTGCTGGGAAGGAAATCCTTTGGTTCTGGAGCGTGAAGTGTTCCAAAGGGCCCTGGGAGAGCAGCAGAGGTCGTGCTCCCAACCCTGTATGTGGCCCTGAGCAACACAGGGATCCCCCACCCCGACACACAGGCAGGCCACAGAGCTCCTTGTTGCACACGTTTAATGAGTCAAACATCAGAATAGCACTATGGAACAACTTGATCAAACAATACCAGCATCCCAAGAGCAGAGTGCTGGAGGCTGTATTGAAAAAGTGTGAGAAAGTGTGGCTTCATGCTCTACCCGACCTGGGGCTGTGGGCATCAGAGCTAGGAAAGGCTGACAAAGTGCCAGCTGTGTCACCATTGTGGGACCGTGTCCTTGGGGTGCTGGGTCGTGTGCATGCTGCATTGTTGTGCAAGGGGAAGCTGACACTGAGCAGCTTCAGCACTGGGGAGGTTTGCCCTGCTTATTCTGGCACTCTAGATCCCAGAGCCACAGGGAAAGGGGGCTGGTGGGAGAGCAAGCAGCTTTGAAATACCCCAAAAGCTTTGGGCTTTCAGAGGGTAAAAAAAGCATTCTTGTTTTTTTTTTTTTTGTTTTTTTTTTTTAAATTAAAAAAAAAAGCTGAGGTGTTGGTGCCTGTGGTAGGATTAGGGAGATGGGGTGGCAGTGGGATGTGAGGTGAGAGGGAACCCAAGCAGCTCCCTGTCTGGCTGGGGTTGAGCCTGCCAGCACTGTCAGGCTCTGCTGTCACCCCTGGTCCCCTGGGAAAGCCTCAGTCCACTTGGAGGTGTCCATGAAGATGGAGGAGGAGCTGTGGAAGAGCCAGAGGCAAGGCAGCGATCCCTCCCGCACCCAGCGGTCCTTGGCACAGTCGTACACCTCCATCTCCACCCGGTAATCCCCATCCATGCCCTTCCAGTGGCCACCGGTGACGAAGAGCCGATCTCCAAGTGGCACCATCCCGCCGTTCTCATGCAGCGTGTGCAGGAGCTGCACCTGCACCAGGTGAAGGGCAAGTGTTGGGGTCCCACTGCCCATCAGAGCGTTAGCAGCATCCATGCTTTGGGCTCACACAGTGCGCTGTGGGGATGGGGTGCTTGGGGGAATGTGCAAGGGTTTCATGCTGGTGGCACTGGGAAAGCGAGGGTGATCTCTGCTTAAAGTCATAACTGTGCAGATGCTGTGCTCCTGGAGCATGCGCTACCTTCTGCCAGATGTTGGCCTCTGGGTCGTAGACGTGGACCTTCTTGGTGTTGTCCCCGATGAGGTAGATGAGGCCGTGCAGCGTGGCGCAGCGCGGGGCCGAGAGGTACTTGGGGATGAATGGGGACGTGATCACGCTCCATGCATCTGCAAAGGGCAGCCGTCAGTGGGCGGGCAGGGAGCAGCCCCGGGTATTCAGGAAGGGTTAGAAGGAGATAGATTGGCACCCACGCTGCCCACCCGAGGCAGTGCCACAGCCCAGGGGTTTGCTATAGAGTGCCACTGGGGATGGCACTGGGGTTTGGTGGGCGCTCACCTCGCACAGGGTTGTAGCACTGCAGGGTGAGCGCGTTGTACTTGACGGCGCAGGAGCCCACCAGGTACAGCTTGCCCAGGCAGCCGGCGGCGGCGAAGTTGCTGACATATTTGAGGGCTGGGCTGATGGCTGCCCAGCTCTGGTTGTAGGGGTCGTAGCGCTCCACCTCCACCACCTCCACCATCGTCCCTGCAGGGCAGTCGCACGCTGCAGCCCTCAGTGTCGTGCCACAACCACCCACCTGCTCCCCAGCATCACCTTACCCCCAAGGACGTAGATCTCGCCGTTGAGGACGGCGCTGGTGTGGTTGGTCCGTGCTCGCAGCATGGAGGTGATGGCTGCCCAGACACCATCCTTGGGACAGAAGCGCCAGGCCTGCGTTGTTGACCACGTGTCATTACGGGACCCCCGCGAACCACCTACAGGAACAGGTCAGGACCCAAAGTCAGCTTCTGCTCAGATAGAGGTCCCCAGTCCCTGGGATGATGCTGACCCCCAGCCCGGCCCCTACCAGTGACGTAGACGTCATTGTTCAGCGCCACCAGAGAGAAGCCCCACTTGTTGTAGTCAGGGAAGTCGGGCAGAGCCATCCACCTCCCTGCAAGGCAGCAGAGCCACGCTGTCACCCTGTGCGTGGGCTAGGGACATCCCACCTGCACCATCAGGGGTGGGGAAAGCAGCTCAAGGTGACACCTTTCCGCCAGCCCTATTTCATTCTTCCTTCACCTGGTGTCCCTACGGTGCCAGCTGGTTAGGGAGCTGCTTTTCTCCATCTCATCCCATGTGGGAAGAGCTGGGAGATGATGATCACACCGTGGTGGGCACTTACGTGTTTTGGGGTTGTAGAAGGCGAAGTTCCTGGGGGCTGCGGGCGTTTCCAGCCCCCCCTCCTCGTCCTCGCTCTCCTCCAGCACGCGCCCACCCACCACCACCAGCACCTCCTCCAGTTTCTGTGGTGGGGCTGCCTTTGGCGGTGTGGGAACAGTGCCAGTGGCACCGAGCATGGCACGGGAGCGGGCCACCAGGGCCTGGCTGGCAGCTGAGTCACGGACAAGGGGTTCGGCGGCGAGCAGGTTCTGCAGGTAGTGGTCAGGCAGCGAGACCAGGCGGGCGAGCTCCAGCAGCTCAGGCAGGAACTGGGCCCTCTGCCCCGGGTCGTAGCGCACCCAGCGCAGCACGGCTTCGGCCACGCTCTGCTCCTCCTGCACCTGCAGCTGCTCGTTGGAGAGGTAGACGGCCAACCTCTCCTTGGAGAGCTGGAGGAACTCCTCCTGCTGAGAAACAGCCTCAAAGTTCTCCTGCAAGAAGGACCAGGCCTTGGAGGACACCTCAGAGCAGCCGTGGCTCTCGCCAAACTCACAGATCCCCAGGCAGTTGGTGGCGTCCATCTGCTGCCGCAGGTAGCGGCTGCACACCTGCTGGATGGTGGGGAAGTGCAGCTGGCTGGAGGTGCGCATCAGCCCCTCCACGTTGCCCTGGTTGATGGTCACCTTCCCCGTGTAGGCGAAATCCAGCAGCGTCTCCAGCGCGCCGGGGTCCACCTCCTTCAGCTCCACACGTGCCGCGATGCTCTCGGCGAAGTCCCCGGAGAACATGGCGTGGAAGTAGTGGCTGCAGAGCGCCAGCACGCCGCGGTGGCAGGGGAACTCCCGTCCGCCCGCCAGCAGTGTCACGTCCGACAGCTTGGGGTGGGTGCGCAGCCGCTGCAGCCCCTCCAGCACGCCCTGCGCGTGCGACGGCAGGCAGAAGTCAAAGTCGTCCACGTTGCGCACCATGGTGCCGGGTTTGGTGGCTGGGGCGGCCGCAGGTTCCCTCTGCGGGAAGGAGCCCGGGCTGAGCGTGGCGAGGCTGTCCCTGCTGGGAGGTGGTAATGACGGGCCCTTCCTTGCATCGCCCGTGTGATGTACGGCACCAGCTGGGGCTGAGGAAGGGATTTCAAGATCCCCGCCACCCCCCTGCCCTCACTGTCCGGCGGCTGCGCCTTCCCCACCCTGAGCCGTAGGGCTGAGCTGCCCTCCTGGAGCTTCCACGTATTTCTGGGGGGGGTTGCGGTGATCCAGGAGGTGGTTTTAGGACCGGGGTCACATTCAGCCCCCGAAACTTGGATCATTCACCCTGACACACCAAGGTGGTGCACGTGGAGGTGACCCCCCCCCTTGGCACAGCTCAGCCTGAGCATCCCATGTGGGGTGGTGTGGATGTGTGGGTTCCCACAGGGAAGAGTCAAACATCCCCCCACCCCCCCACACGTGGTGTTCAGCCCTCGGCCCTGCTGAGCCCCACTCCCGCCCCACTCCTACCTGGGCTGTACCCCGCTCAGAGCGCGCCGTGTCCCATGCAGCGGGGAGGGCAGTGGCGGGGCTCGGGAGGGACACGCGGGGTGGTGGCGGGGGCTGAGCTGGGGGGGTATTTTTAGCCGGGGCGGGGACAGTGCTCTTAAAGGCACCGCTGGAGCAGAGCTGCGAGCTGCCACCATGGGGCACCCAAGGGTGCAGAGGGGGAAATCACCCCCCCAGGTTACTGAGAGCACCGTGCTGCTGCGAGTGCCCAGGAGGGGCAAGAAAGACCCCTGTGCGGTTCAAGCACGTCGCTGCTACCCATTCCCCTGCCTGGGGCTGGCTGTTAAATATAGGCTCGTATCTCGGCCCCGAGGTGGAGCGCAGCGGGTGGCAGCAGACACAGCGCAGCCGGCACCGAGCAGCCGGGCCTCCACGGCGCCAGGACACTCAGCAGGGCGTCCTCCATCACTCCAAAATATCTCGAGGGTTTTTTTGAGACAAAACTGAAACGCTTTTATTGAGGCCCTTTGAGAAGCACAGAGGGCGTCCACGGGTGTCGTGAGGCATCACTCCTCGAAGCTGAAGATCTCGGCCTCCTTCTCCTTCCAGAAGGCGAAGCTGCGGTCGATGCACCTGCAGATCTCTTCCTGGCTGCTGCGGCCACAGCGGGATGCGCTCTGCGGGGGGCTGCCCCCCGCTCCCCTCACTCTCCAGGCCGAGCCCTTGGCGGTGCCGAAGAAGCGCTCCTTGATATCCTCGAAGCCGTCCCCCCAGCTCCGCCGGCCGGCTGCGATCTCGTCGGTGACGGCGCGGTGGAAGGCGCGCGCTGTGTCCCAGCCGTGCCGGCCCAAGTGGTCGAACACCTCGAAGCAGAGCAGGTGGCGGCCGCGGCGCTCCTCGGGGGGCAGCTCCCGCTCCAGGATGCGGAAGTAGCCCAGCATGAAGAGCTCCAGCGTCAGGCTGTCGTAGTCGGCCGGCGTCCCGTCCGCGCGTCGCACGAACTGCTCGGGGGACAGCGGGGCGCGGGGGCTGCCCGCAGCGGGGGGCAGTGGCGGCGGGGGGTGGGCGGCCACGTCCCTCCAGCTGCCCAGGAGCTGCTGGATGGCGCTGCACTGCCGCGACAGGCGGCCCCTCCTGCCCGCCTGCTCCTCGCCCATAGCGCCCGCTCTCTCCCTCTGTGCCTGCAGCGCCCGGCAGGCTGCAGCCCAAGCGTTGAGGCCTCCGGCCGAGCGTTTCCAATGGCTGAGGAAGAGCAGCACGATGCGCTCCTTGCGCAGCCCGGCTGACTCAGGCACCGGTGAGCCGCTGCCTTCCGACAGCGCTTCTTCGCAGCTGATCCCCGAGTCGCTGGCGGCCTCCACCACTGCTGTGGTCTTGCTCTCCCCGCCACCGTGCCGCTCGAAGGCCCCGCGCAGGCTGCTCACGCTCACCCCACACTGCCGGATCTCCCGCTGTGCCACGCTGCCCGACGGCGTCCGCGGGGCTGCGGGGAGCTTTGCGGGCGGCGGGGCGGGCATGGGGCTGCCACGAGCCCCCTCGGCCTTGGCCAACAGCGCTTCCAGGCTGCCCACCACACCAGCCAGGCGGCCACACCAGAGTGGCAAGGGCTGCCCCGGAGCGGGAGGAGGGCTGTGGACGGTGATGCTGAGCAGCGGGGAGGGCAGCAAGGCGCGCAGCTCTTGCGCCAGGCGCTGCAGCTCGTCCTGGTAGGCTTCCCCTCGGCGCCGCAGCCGCAGGCTCTCCACCGCCCGCTCCAGCTGTTGTAGGTCGGCCTCGGTCAGCAGCTCACCAAATGGGCCCAGCACGGCCTCGTGGGACGGTGAGAAACGCCAGGCGCCCGGCTCCTGTGGCAGGAAGCCGTCAGGATGCAGCGACACACGGGACCCAGCTCTGTCCCACCCACAGCCCGGCACTACCTGATCACACACGGGCACCTCATCCGCCAGCCGTGCCCGCAGCCGCCGCACCATCACCTGCCGCTTCCACTCAGGGATGGCGCGGCCCCGCTCATCATGCGTGGGCACCAAGGCATCCACGTCCAGAGGGTCCACTGTGGTGGTGCCGTGGGGGTCTTTCCAGGGTGCTGCCGGCTCCGCTGCCATGCCCTGCGCAGTGGCACGGTTCCCCCGGGCCTGCCTGGTGCAAAGGGGAAGGGCAGGGACACGAGCGCGCGATGGCGGAGCGGTGCGGTGACGTACCGGGTCCATGAAGGGCGCCGGGATCCTGCCCCGCTGTACGGGTCTGCGGAGCTTCAGCTCAGGCAGTGGTGGCTCGTTGGGCTGCATCACCCTCGTGTCTGGGACCTTGTGGGGACAGGGGCACGGGGACATGTTGTGGGATGGAAGAGGAGTTTGCACCCCCGCTCTGCTGGGAGGGACAGCAGAACAAGCACAGGCGTGAGAGCAGAGAAATGTGTTCAGACATTTATCCTAGGCAAAGCACTTACAGCTAGATGAGGAGAACCAGGAAAAGCTGTGAGCGCATCTATTGACACAGCCCCGCACTCCGGGTGTCTATCCACCTGCAGGGAGGACCTGCAGCTCCTGCAGCCCACACTGCAGCATGGCCCTGGCTGGGTGCTCTGCTCCTGGGCACAGCAGACACCTTCACCGGCAGCCCTGGGGAGTGCAGAGAAGGGGAGCTGGGCCTGGGGTAGCTGCAGTGGTGCACAGCACTGCTGTGCTCAGGAGGGAGCTTTGCAGAGCAGCACAGCCCCACCCCAGCAGCAGCCCTGCATTTCTGCATGTCCAGGCTTTGCAACCCGGCCTGACCCTGCACACAGCCGAGGCACAGGGGGCTGGGCAAGACCTTTCCTGGCTACCTTCTCACCTGCCCAGCAGTGGCCCCGCTGCAGACACTTTCCTGATCCGCTTGGGCGGGTGCCAGCAGCAGTGTTCCCATGCCTGCTTTGGGCTGAACTGCAGGGACAGCAGCTGCCCCAGGGCACAGAGGGTCTGTGTGGGTGGACATCCTGGGGGACACCCACGATGCCCACGGAGACAGGGACCCCCTCTATCCATAGCCACGTGGGGCTGTGTCCCCCTCCACCGCCAGCCCTTCTTTTTCGCCATCCCTTCTCCCAGCACTCACTCACCTCGGGGCTCGCTGCCACAGGCAGTGCTCACAGGGCTGCAGCAGGAGATGGGGCTCAGTGGTGCAGGCTCATCCCAGAGTGCCCCTCCAGCAGAGCGCGGTGCTTCTCACCTGCACGGAGCCAGGGGGAACAGGGGGCACGGCGGCCCCCCAGGAACATGGAGCCAGGAGCACTGTGCTGCTCGCACCCCGTCCTGGGCAAAAAACAAGCAACTGGATCCCAGTGCTGATGCTCTCACCGCGGGTTGTTATCTCAAAGCCCTTGAAAAGAAGGAGCCTCATTAGTGAAGCAAATGTGCTGGCCGGCATCGGCCGCCGGCTCACCACCCGCCTTGCAGGAGTCAAAGATGCGGCCGATACAGCAGTGCTGGCACAGCCTTGATGGGCTTTAGGATCAATAGGATGATGTGGTGATGGAGGAGGGATGGAGACTGGCACCCACCGTCCCGACGTATCCACTGCACCAACCTCCAGGTCAAGCGATGCACAATCCAACGCTGGGTCAGGGCTGGATGTGAGTGTAGGCACCCTGTGCCCAACTGCACACACCTGTGGGGCAGTGGCAGGGAGGGGGTCTGACTGCAGGACCTGCATGGCTGCTCCCGATATTCAGCGCTGTTTTTGTTTCCTCACTCAACCTCCATCCATTATATATGGCCAGAATATATCAGTGGAGCTCGGTTACACGAGAGAAATTCAATCGAGGGGCTGGAAAAAAAATCAAGCAGCAGGAGATCAAAGCCTCTAAACGGTAACCACCTGGTGAGGATCCATTACAGAGCCGGCCTCCGGCCCCCCAGCAGGACAACACTCTGAGGGCACCACTGCCACCAGCCTAGGCACAGCAGAGATGGAGCTGGGAAGCTCAGGGACCAAAGATGGACAGAAGCAAGCTTGAGCACCCTCCTGCCCACCTTGGTGCCCACCAGGACCCTTACAGTCACACAACCTTTGGTCAAACAAGGGTTTGACCTTGGCTTGTAAGGAAGCTACAGGTGCAAACCAGACACGCAGAATGGGAGCAGCCATTAGAAGGGCACTGCAATCCCCAAGCCTTCCACAGAGCTCCCATTCGAAATCCTTCAGATGGCAATAGCAGGCACCCTGAATTTAGATCTGTCTGAAAAGACAAAATTCACCCATCGCATATCCTAAATCACAGATTTTTACTCAAGATAAATCCCCCTCTCATCCTTACCCACCCTTACAACTATGTGTTCAGGAGGGAGCTTTGCAGAGCAGCACAGCCCCACCCCAGCAGCTCCTCCTGCACCATGAGCTCTGGGGAGCCTTCTCTCACCTCCCAGTCCTCACTGTTTAAAGTTTCTTTTGCTGCTCAGTGACTCAAAGTCTTCACCTGTACTCTTGCAGCATTCTGCACAGAAGCCAGAGGTCTGGTTCCGCCCTTTGGGCCTGTATCACCCTATGTGAGAAACAGGATTCCTACAGGACCTGACCCAACAGCCTTCAAAGTCCATGGAGGAGCAGGTCATAGAATCATAGAGTGGCTTAGGTTGGAAGGGACCTTGAATATCATCCAGCTCTGCTCATTCTTGGTCCTTCTCCAGCTCTGTCACACAGTAAGAGGTGTGTGAATACATGAGCTGAGTTACATTAGGCAGGAGCTGGAGGTCTCACAGTTGATCCCTATAATGCAAATCCATTCCTAATCCTGCTGCTTCTGTGGCACAGTCAGACAATAACCGAGGAAGCAGAAGGTTGAATCCATCGCCCTTTCTACCCCTGAAGCATACTGACAAACAAACATCGATCTCTTCCAACCTTAACGATTCCATGATTCTAAGTATCCAAAGGCCCCATCTGCAGAGCAGAAGGCCTCAAAGACCACTCAGCAATCACACCCAAAAACACAGCCATAAAAATAAAAGCTTTTATTATTATTATTATTTTTTTATATATACCATTACAGGAACATCCGCTAACATTCTCACCAGCACGGGCAGCTCTGCACGGCCGGGGCTGAGCGCAGGTACCCGGCTCCAGCCTTCACCATCCCACATCCCCGAGCCACTGCTGCTCCCGGGGCACATTGCCCAGCTCCTCACCCTGGCCCTCCTGGCATCAGGGTGTCACCTTCTTGTAGGTGATGTGGAGGTGCTGTGTCATGGGCTGAGTAGTGGTCGCCATGGAGACTGTTTGTTCTAGCTTCCCATCGGAATTGAGACGGAATTTTCTGGTAATCTGAGAAAGGGATAAGAAAAGAAATATCTCATAAATCAAGCAAACTGCATTCCCCATTAAAAGTTTTCTGCTTGAGTGATGGCTGCTCTCGGTGAGGTGTTTTGCGGGACAGCCAAGCAGCAGACCTCTGCGTTACACTGCCCAGCACCATTACAGCCACCCCCTCACAAAGACAGAGCAACAACCAGCAATGTCTTCCCCATTCCTCCTTGCTCTCCTCATACTGCACTAAACCACCCCAGAACCAATCTGTGGTTACCCTGTGGAGCTACGAAGCTGAGGAGCTGTGCAAGCAGAAGCTAGAACCCTGATATCAGCGACTTCCAAGCTGCTCAGGCTTTGTTCAGATCTGGGTTTAGCACATGATGTAAGTCTGCTCTTAGGTGTCTATGTAATAAGGAAGTGAAGTGGGGCCACTGTATGCAAATCTCAGCTCTTGGTTCAAAATAATACTTAAGAGTACTGCTCCATCTGCCCAGCTCTTAGGGACAGCAGGATGACCTGCAAGTATGATTAACTGGCAGTTAATTAAACCAGCCCCATTTAGAAATTTCTACAAGAAAGAAGAAAGTAAAGATTGTTAGGAGCACAGTGTGGTCAAAAAGCACCCATGGATTCACAGAGCACTTCTCTAACCATAGCTGCCTCACCATAAGGCTTTTGCCAAGTGGATATACTGAAGTGTACACATCCCAGCTCCCTTTCACCTTAACAGCTAAAAAACCAACGGCCTTTCCAAAGAGCCACGTTCACATCACCACTGGGGTGATCCACCCAGCTGTGCCAGGGGAAGGCCAGCAGGAAGACACCAGGATCTCTGCTGCTCCAGAATTTCAGCTGGTCTTGAAGACACGGAAGGGAAAGGAGGCTTTCACAGACATGTTCATTTCCCATGAAGGTGACTCAAGGACACATCCACAAGCTGCTCCAGTCTGCGTGCTCTAAACCAGCAACCTGCCCCATTAACACGTCTGTTTCTACACATGCAACATGTGCCTAACGCCAGCAGTAACATATCCCCTTCCATTTCAGCAGCCCATGCTTGCCAAACACACAGCTGGTGCTCCTGCTCTCTTAAGACTACCTTGTCCTTAGCAACCCACCCTCAGCTTGCCCTGGCTGCTTCCTGAAACACAAAAAGACAAATTAAAGGTTGCTGAACAGCCTGGTTTGACCCGTTATCAGTAGCAATAACAAATGGTGCATATGCAAATTGTTCTGATCTCATGACTGAAAACCAAACAGCAAAGGAGGAAATCCATGATGACTATCAGAACAGACACAGGGTGCTTCGTGTCCCACAGCTGCGGAAGGCAATCTTGGAAAGGACATGTGATCAGGCAGGGCAGCATGGCAGGGATCTGCATCTACAGAGTGGGCTGATCCATGGCTACCTCTGTAAGGAGAAGCCCTTTCCTGTGGACTCAGTGCTGTTTAGACAAGACTTTCCTATCTTCTTCCATAAGTACCTGCTGCTGCCACGGTGGAGACAGGGCTGGAGCTGGCTGCTTTGACTCAGCATGGCAGCTCTTATCTGTGATCCCTTTTCATCTTGTAATCTATGAAATGGCTTCTGAAAACTCAGAGAGAAGATAAGCAAGGATGCTGTGCAATATTTCCAAGAGCACCTGAGGCAATCTGTAATTAAAGCGTGTTAATCAACCTGTCCTCTCATACAGACACCCCCTGGGCTAACATGATTTGAATCGCTGACCGAGCGTGAACTCACCTGCTCTACATGGGGCTTCTTGGCAAAGGAGATCCTGGCTATGGAGTGAGAAGCTATCGACAGCTCTTGACCATTCACCTCCCCTTCCTCCACCTCCACAAGACCTAATGAGAAAGCAAAGTCATAAATACCAGGCAACAAAGCTTAATTAACAAAATGTCACAATTATTAGGCTACATAGACAAAGAACGTTTTTCCTTGACCTAGCACATATCAACAACTGCAAATCCATGCAACCTCAGAAACATAATGCTACTTGGAAGCCCCAGCCAGACTTACTCTCACAGGGTGGGATGAGTATCACATTGCAACTGGCAATTTTCCATTCAGCACCTGCTCTGTGGTCTTAGATCCAAATTTAAGCATCAGCTGGGTTTGAAATTTCTTCACTTACAACAGTGTAGATGTAGTTCTGTCTCTCAGTTGGTCCCTGTGAGTGCACAATGAGGCACTACTTCCAAAGAGTGGGAAATCCTACTAGCTTAAGAGGTCATGGGAAGAGTGGGGATGACGTAGCTCATCTGTACATGTCCCTCCCTTCTCTCTGCACAAAAAGACCTGGATGCCACAAAGGCAACAAGAATGCCACTGGCCCCTTATTACAGCCCATCATTAAGGCTGAGACTGCAACTCCTGGCATGAATCAAAGGGTTCCTTTGTTTTCAAAATCTACGTCTGCAAATATCAGCATACCATTTTAGGAAAGGGTACCCCCCATCTCATGCATGTGTGATATTTGGACTTGTGGTCCCTTCCTGACTGAGACAGCCACAAAGCCTTGCTGGCTGGGCTAAGCCAGTCCCAGCAACGTGGTGCTCATTAATAGCAAGATGGAGGTGCTGAACCCACAGTGAAAATAAATGAAAAGAAACTGCTAAAGAGGAAGAGTGATGAAAGGCACAGCAGGACAAGGGCCCCCTCTCTTCCCCAGAGAGGCAGTACCTGTGTTCTGGGCGCTGATGAAGGCCACCTTATTAGTGTCAGGTTTGAGGCGGATGAATCCACATTCTCGGTGCATTGGTTTCCTGGTGTCCGGATGGAAGGCATTGAATCTGAGGGGGAGATCAGAATACCAAAGCTGTTGTACTGCTGCACTGAAAATACAGGCTTTGGCCTGGTTTCATCTTAGAGGAAACCACATTGCATTTAACCATGCAAGCCTGCCTGCAGTGTTATTTGTAGAGTAAGAGGCTGAGCATGCTTCATGGGAGGAAAATGTGAGTGTGTAAGAGGACAGCCCCTTCACACACATACCTAGGTCCCAAATAAGTGGAACCTGTTATTTAAGTTCAGGCTTCAGATTTTCTCTAAGAGCTAGCTCAGAAACTCCCTTGGGTTACAGTAAGACACAGCACTGATGCTGAAGGCATATTCCATCTCAAAACCTTCCTTCTCTCAAATAAACATCTAGCCTTGCAATATCACCTTTATTAAGCTTTTAAATCTGGCAGTCTTTTTCTTCCTTGTACATTACTTGCCACAGGCAGTAACACTGCACACTTATTTCTTCCCCACCTCAAAAAGAAGAGCAAAATAAATCAGCTCAGATGCCCACTTGGGCATCTTCAGGATGCTTACAGCTGCATTCTTGGTCATCGATATCACGGCTGTTATTTATGTATTATTACACATGATCATAAATTACATTAGCACTCCTGAATCTACACAGGGGACTGAATTAAACAGCAACTTAAACTCACTGATAGCTGCATAATGCAGTGCTCTACTCCACTGGTGTGTTATGGTTCACCTATTTCAGACTCATCTCTCTCTTTTCACATCATCTGTCTTCGCATTTCCATCTCCTCACCCTCTTGTGAGAAGGAGGCAGAGGCAAGCTCAGAGCTGCTGCAGCACGCTGCATCCACGCTGAGGGCTGTCCTGGCAGTCCAGCTGTGCTCTGCAGCTAGTGCAGCCTATGGAGCTGTGCATCATGCTGGGATTGTTGAGACTCCAAGTGGGAAGGAACTGAACTAAAGCAGCTCTCAGTGCCTGAACAATTACTTGCCATCGTACAGTTAGGCTGTCTGCCCAGCATCCTGCTTGTTGAACATTTTATTTAATTTTCCTCCAGGTTTTTTTTAAGGTGAAGATTGAGGACCAGTTTTAAGCAGACAAACCTGGGGGCCACAGTGCTCTTTCATTCATATCCATAAGTGGCAGCTTGAAAAGCAGAGTGATAGCAGTTCTAGGATAACATTATTACCTGAGGATTCATTTCTAATTAAACAGCTACCACTGGAAACAGGAACAGTGTCTTCTCTGACCAGAGGGACTGCACATCTTCTGCCTAACACATGCACCTGGAGCACACCACATTAATGTGGAAGGATAGCAGACCTTTCAAAGACAGGTGCTGAACCTGCCCAAACAACAGCGATGGCTGAGTCCAGGATGGGGCTGTTCAGGGTGCACATAACCTTCAGGACTGGCAGGCACATGAACTGCACACTATGCCACTGTCACAGTGATCCTGTATAGGTACGCATCAACAACAGAGGTGTGAACTCACTTCTGAAAAGCCCTGTGGTACTTCTAGGCTGGTGAATCTTCACAGTCTGCAAGCATGCAGCTCTGGGCACGTCACAACAGCACACCCATTTATCAGCAGTTTTAAAGGGAAACAAACAAATCAGGCCACCCAGCCACATGTCATTACACCATCTTGCTTGGTAAATGAAAACTTGTTTACTTGGAACTGGAATAGAAATATGAACAAATCTCCCTGCAGCCACACCTACTGTGATCCAAATGTTGCTGCCAACGCAGCCAATCTCCAGACTTACGAGAAGTTGAGCATAGGCTGTCCCACGTGAGAGATGTGCACTTCTTCCAGGTACTGGAATGGCTTCATGGTGGGGAAGGTGCCGTCGCCTGGCGGGTCTGAGAGCCAGGTGCCCAGCATCCAGGAGAGGGGCTCCATCACAGGGTTCAGCTGTGGGGTCTCTGTGGAAAGAATGAGGATGGAAGATTGGTGGATCTGCTCTGCAGCTTGGGTGGAGGGAGAACACGAAACACCTTGGAGATGCATCAGGAATGCTTTTTTCCAGCTCCACAGGGCAGAAGGAGACAGGGCATACTGCACAGTTGTGGCAAGCAGGCCCTTGCCTTACCTATAGTGAAGGGAAATCCCTCTGCCACCTCCAGGCTGGGACAGAGCAGTCTGTGATCCCAGGATAAAGAAGGACGCACGATAACCAATATCAGTGACACATCTCCAGGGCTCTGCCTTGATTTTTCTCAAGCACTGAGCCACCAATGCTTCTGTTTGGTTGGAGACCAGGGAAATGAGTCCTCACTACAGAGGAAAATCAGGCTGTATTGGACGAAGGCTAAGTGTAAAGCACTGAAAGACCAGGAAGCACACAAGTTAAAGCATAAAGCAGAGGAAAAAACTACTTCCTCCGGTCCTTGCATTTATTGAGAAGCAGCCACAGTCTGCTTCACAAAGTTGAGAGACTCCTGTTTTAATGACTCATTTTAGAAGAGCTTTGATAAGCAGCAGTTTTTTATTTCAGGGGGTGTAAGAAGGAATAATAAAACAGGGAGCAAATGAGACAGGCAGCTGAAAGTCATGCTAACAACAACGTAGACAGTTCCTAAGATGTAAGCAGGGAAAGTGATCTGGCACCCACGTGATCTCAGGAAAGACCTCTACAAATAGAGATGAGGGGGCCCACTGAAAAATCTGGGTTAGTTATGTGTTGCAGATGAGTAAGACTGAAGCACTTGGAGCAGGGCCTCCTCCCACTCGTTGCTGACTGGCAGGTACTGGCAGGCTGAGGCTTCCACACCGTGTGATATCATCCAGGAATAAGCTACCTGTCTGGCTGCTCTAAAAGGAGAAATGTTGCCCCAAAAAGGCAATGCTGTGGGTAAAAAGCTGTTTGCTCAGTCCAAGCCTGAAGTTCTCTGCAAAGAAACCAGCACAGGAAAATACGAGATCTCACTATGAAATAAGGTGTTGAAAACCCACAGCATCAGGGCAGCCCTCTGCAAAGAGCACCCCTGGGTCTGGGCAGGCAGCACTGTTGACCAAATGGGTCACTGCAGCCTGCAAACGTCCAACAGTACTGCAGGGCATTTCCTTTCTACCTGTACTGTCAGCAGCCCAACTGACAGCATGCTATTTTCCCGTGCAGCGCAGCAATTACTGATCACCAAAGACCGAAATTACTGCTGCAAGAAAGTGTACTTCTGAACTGTTTTTCTGCAATCACTTTCCCCTTTCAATGTGAGCGTGGGCCATTTGAGAGCACAGAGAGCATCGCTGCTGTGTCCAACCAGCATTTGCCATCCACTTGTTACCTGCAGACAGACATTACTTAACTTCTGAGCTTGCTGCAGGCCTACAAACCCCGGGCAGTGAAGAGAGAAGCTTGTGGAAGGCTGGCAGCCTGCAGCTGGGCTGCTGCTGCCCTCTCCTGGGCCAGGAGCTGGCAGCAGGGCTGAACACCAGGTCACCTCCCATCACCAGAGCGCTCGGTAATAGGGCCCTTCAGTTTCTCTTGCTTACCTTGCAGCAGCTCAGGAGACTGCATCCAAGTGACAGATGGAAGAAAGAGCTTTAGCAAAAACTCAGTTATAAAAAGACACTGCACACTGCTGCTTCTTACCCTTGGCATCAGTCTCTGGCTGGTGGACTTGGTCCTTTTGTCGTCTCTTGCAGCCCCTGTGCCAGGGACTGAGCTGAAAGGGGGGAAAGCAATAGCAGGGAGGCAGCAAGAGAAAGTGAACTCATACTAGAGGCAGAGGCACTCTGCTCTATCAGGTTATACACTTTCATGAAGCATCCATAAGACTTCTGCTTCCCTATGAAACCCAACTGAAGGCTGTCACCACATCCAAAAGCTGTGATCACAGCTCAGGAGACAAAAACAAAGTTCTGCAAGCAACATGATCACCTAAATATCATTTCCCCAGGAGGCTGCTCAGGCCGCACTTCCCCTGTGACTGCTGTGCCCCGGTCTCGGGGACACAGCATTGTCTCAGCTTCTGGCCTTGCCCCATCTCTCTGAACTCATGGATCCTTCCTCTTTGCAGGGGTGTTAAAGTCAAATCCCTCCCTGCACGGGAACAAAGTCAGCCCGCTGCCCACACTCTGCAGCAAGGAACGACGCAGTCTCCTGCCATAAGATAACCAGACCAAGCAATGCCCCGGCCATGGCTACATGGGCTTCAGTCACTGTGATCCCCAGCACACAAAGCTACGCTGGCACAAAGCCCAGCGTGGTTTTATCAGCAGTGTGAGCAGCCAGTGAGCTGCCAGTGACACAGCCACCCTATCTCACCCAGGCTGGGGAGGGTTTGCTGCATGAAACTTGAGGACAAAGAGAAGAAAATCTCATACAGCACCTTCCATCCTCAATGTGCAGGGTGCGCAGCCAGCAGCCTCCTGCAGTCCTTCCTTCGGCTGAGTCACTCACTGGATTTGAATCAGCAGCAGCAACATGCTGCTAATTAAGAGCAGCCTCGTTCTCTGCGCTTTTTGCATGTTTAATTACAGAAGGAGGCTTTATCCCCTGCTGTCCCTCCCCAGCACCGCACCCCCTTACACTTTGCTGATGCTCTCCCCCAGCAAGAGCAAAGCACTGCGTACTCCAGCTCTGCTCTGGGGGGGTGATTATATTCACAAATTCTCATCTTATGCCCTGTATTAGTAATTAATTTCATAACCAAGCCCCTATGTGTTATTGTCTTCTTCTAACCTCTACGGTGAAACATTCCAGTGTCTGCAGCCACCACCAGACTTCTCCCACAGCACAAGGCACAGAGAAAACACTTTTTAAAATGACACACGATTATGAGAAACCCAAACAGCCGAAGGAAAGCTTACCTCTGTGTGTCTTACTTGCTTTCAAGTTTTCCTTAGTTAGCATTTTCCTTGCTTCCTAGTCACAAGCTATTGTATTTTTGCTTTTTTTGGTGTGAGTCATTGCCTATTGACTTCAGAAATAAATGCTTAACACACACATGCTGTACAGCTAATGAAAAAAATAGAGAAGAAAACAGACCACTCCACTGAAAAAGGACACAGGAAGAGCAGCAAAGCAACTTTTTCTTTTTTCTCCTTCCAAGCTCCTTCCTCTCCATGGGGACAGCAAAAGGGCCCTCTCCTGATCAACTCAGTCCTGAAAACAGAACTCCTACGATGAAATGTCTACCTCAATCAGCTGCAGGCTGGAAAGCCTCACCCAGCCTCTCTCATGTTGCCTTCTGACACAGATTCAGCCCCACTCTTAACCTATGTGCACACATTCTTGCTTCTTATCTCCCACTTTGCTTACTTTATCTCCCTCCCTGTGTGTAACAACCACTTTATAGACCAGCCTTCTGTCCTGGCCATCCCCATCCATTTCTCCTGGTAACCGAGGCAGAAAAGTTACAATCAGCACTTCCCATTCCAGACTTAACTTATTTTTCTTATTCTCACACACCCCAAATCTCTTCCTACTGATGCTGAGGAATTAGCTTTGCTGCAGTGAACAAAACCACTGCCATCTTGGTGGAAAATCCTAAAGCTGTAGAGGCATCAGGACTCCAGCTGTGCATGAAATCAAATGTTTAATGTTTAAGTACATCCCCAAAACTCCCCAGCTATGCTTCATTCACACAGAGGAGGTATTAGAATCAACTGTACTGCTGTGAAGTTTTGTACGCATACTGGAAAACAAATCTAAACTGGAAGAAAATATTTCTTGTGGATTTTTAGCAAAATTCTTATTTTCTACATGCACCCATTTTGCAAGCTCTCCTGCCTTTAATATGACCTTCATGAAGGGAGACACGGAGTTTGGAACTGGCTCCACAGCAGTTCAGAACTCTGTGTTTTCAAAGCTCTGCCTCTCTGTTAAATACATACACTTGAATCACATTGAATCCTACCTGCATCTGCTCCACTGCTGGCCATGGCGGGCTGAGTTATTTTCCTATCTCTTGGTCTAGCTCTCTAATCACCTTTGCTCACCAGATCGTGTTTTGCACTTGGTTGATAAGATGGCTATAAAGGAAGTGATCTCAACATGAGGTAAGAAGGCTATCCCAGTGCCTGCTGGGAGATGTAGTTTCAAAAAAGAGATCAAACTCCACAGCGGCAAGGAGACATGATCTTGTGAAAGCAGTATCTCCTTCCAGGCTCCAGGAATGGATGCAGCTGGCAGAGCAGAGAAGAGCTGGGTAGATGGCACGGGTGCCTAACAGGAGCACTGCACAGAGCAGCCCCCCTTGGCCCTGCACTCCATGTTCTTACCAGGACACCAGGTCTGTAGTTCTTTGCTTGCTCTGTCTCTCCCTAATTTCTCTTGACACATCCTCTTGATTTTTGGAGCACCTGACCTTGCTCTGCCTGGTGCACTGTGCCTAGCCACGCTCTGTTGAAGTATTTCTCAGCCATTGGTCCACAGGCATCAGAGGTGGCCCATGAAGCAGAAGAAAACATTTTCCTATCAAAAAAGCAAGCAAATTCAGAGTTTAGAACAGGAGACATCCCTAGAAAAGCTGTGCAGGAAACAGCGCTGGGCTTTCCCCAGAACCAGTCAGCAGATCCCCTGCTATGAAAAGCTGGGGAATGCCACACTTGTGCACCATGATGGCCTAGGCACACTGTGAGCAAAACTCACCCACACTGAGGCCCTGATCCCCAAGCACGATTGACAGGGGCTGCGTGCAGCACTCTGCAGAACTCTGCTCTTCCAGCTAGCTTGGTGTGCTGCTTGGGCACGGCCAATAGCAGTCTCC
This sequence comes from Meleagris gallopavo, assembly GCF_905368555.1. NCBI lineage: Eukaryota > Metazoa > Chordata > Aves > Galliformes > Phasianidae > Meleagris > Meleagris gallopavo. The sequence continues at coordinate 4,188,691 of NC_139414.1, read as the reverse complement.
TTGTGCCTTTAGGTAATGCTGCCCTGCCATACCACGCATGTGGTGCCCTGTTCTCCAGCTTTCCAGACAAAGAGTGGCCATCCGGCCTCATACACACGTAGCTTGAAGCTGTAAGCCATCTTAGAGTGCTGGGGGGACATCAGAAAGCCTTAAAAACCTCAACAGATCCACAGACCAGACTCTGTGATAAGTGCAGGTGGGCTGGGAGCGCAGCTTGGGCGAGCAGCTGGATGTCAGGCAGCAACAGCAGGGCTGTAGGGACGGAAGCAGCAGCAACCTGCAGAGTCAGCCCCACTGCCTATGCTCTTTACACTCCCCATCCTTAAGCCTCCAGGGAAAAAAAGATGCAGGCTCAGGTTTATGGCTGTTAACAGCACCTCGTTGACGCATCCTATGATTTAAGTCAGTTGAAATGTAGCTACTAATAAAGACTATAATTATTATTAAGCTAATACTTGTTACCTCAGTTTTTATGAATATCAAAAAGGCCTCTTCAATGCAGCGTTGCATCACAGTGCAATTTAGTGTCTGCACATAAAGCGGACTCTGCCCAGCAGCACTCAGCTGCGCTTAATCAGGTATTTGGACTGCCATAAACTAGGACTATGAGCACAAGAAAAACAAGGCGAAGCAGAAGAGCACCAAGATTAAACTAAAGCAAAAGCCTGCCAGCCACCAGCAAATCCTTTGAAAAGTCACCAGCAGAACGGTTCCACAAGAAAACATTGGCCATACTGGCCTCCAGCTTTGTTGGTCAGAGACAGCAGGATAGATAACATAAAATGATCACTTCAGTAAGAAAGTTGACATCATCTTAGAAAACCAAGTATGTAATTCTACACATGTGTAGAAGAACATCTATCATGAGAAAGAGGGCAAAACCCTACTGCTTCCTAGAAAAAAAGACATTGCTCAGGATGTTCTTCCTGCTATTAGCATCTCATGGTAGTCATTTCAAAAAGATTAGACACCTTTTTATCTCTGCGTGCATATTTATGAATGATATTTACAGAATCCTGAAACTGTATCCAGTTATTTTCTGTATTCTAATAACAAAACTGTATAAAAATATAGACTAGAAGACATAAATACAGAGACTACTTTGACTTCCCACACTGGGGAAAAAAGCAAGCCAGTCTTTTCCCAAACTGAAGTGTGAGTTTTGCGCACAGGAAAATGAAAAACACATGGAGAAAATAACATTGGGGATCAGCCTCTGAGATTTTGGTAGGGTTTATTTTCTTGCAGTTGAGCAAGGAAGCAGGCTGTGCTGCAAGGACCTGCAGAACACATCTCCCTGCACCGGTACCTCATTTCTAACCATGCCTAACACCACGCAGCTTCTGAAGATGAGAAGAAACCTCACAAGGAAACGGAGGGAAGAATCACCATGATGAGCATTTCCAACACACCCAGGCAGCCACGAGTGGCTGCTTCTTCAGGAAGACCCTGAGTCACACATCTCTCGCAGTGTAACCCTGTGTTTTCTCTGCAGCCATAAAACATCAAATACCATTAAATCCTCAACAGCTTTTCTCTGGAATTATACCTTGCAACTAGAGTCACTGTACAAGTTTTGTCAGTGTGCAAAAAATTTACATTAAATCACTTTTCTTGCAATAGAAAGGGGTAAGGCCTGACCTGGCTCCTGTACCTGCATTTTTAGGCTACCGTGTCCCTCACTGAACTTCCATCTGTCTTCAGGTGTCTCAAATTCATTCTTAACAGCTAGAGAACTAATTCCTCTCTCTTCACACTCTTATTACCTGCTTCCTGACTTCTGCCTTCTGCATATGGAAATGAGCAAAATGAATCCAGCACTTCAGTCAAAAAGAATGTCCTCCACATGCTGACAATACCATCGTAATTGATGCCTCTGACTTACATATCCCAGTGCTGAGTGGAGCACGCGAAATCCAAAATCAGAAGCACTTCTGCATCATTAGAGAAGACTAGGACAGCTTTCCTAGATACCTGCTGTCTGTGGCAGCTCATTGATACATTGAAAAATTTCAGACACCTTCCAAAGATAGACTGTAACACAACAAATGAACAAACCAAAATAATCCACAAAGAACAAATTTAAAAAAAAAAAAAAAAAAAAAAAAAAAAAAAAAGAGTCTTCCTCACCATCAACTTGCTTCTTGCCCATTACCTCAAAAAACCACACTAAAACAATACATGCTACCTGTAACTTTGGGGCAGCAGAGTTTAGAGAGTGCGGTAGTAGCTTTGAGTGAACAGTCAACAGTGATGGGGAAAAAGAAAACAACAGGCTTTGGGGAATAGGAGAAGTAGCTCACGTGCCCAAAAGCCCAACTAACTCTTCTACCTGCATCTCTCAGCCCAGTCCAAGCTACTACTTCTCTTTCCAGAAATGCACCTTTCTCCTGTCTTTAACCTGCTCTCCATCTGTTTTATCTCTAGCTTAAACAGCCTCTTTTTGTTCAGAAGTGGAGAATTCTGCCTGAACGCAAAGACACTGAAAATACTGACCACAGTCCTGGGACAGCAGGCTGTTCAAGTAAGGGATACTGATCCTCTTCAGCTCATCCAGCTTCTCCTTCAGCTTCCTGACTTGGCTGTCTGAGCGGCTGATCCTCTGCCTCAACAATTTCAACTCCCCGTTCTTCTTCTCTACCTGTTCACGCAAGCAGCACACTTGGCTTTTGCTCTGCCTGGAGGAGAAACAGTACGAGTGGAGGGAGTCGATGAGCTTGCAGGCTCCCGAGGCCGACATGATGACCTCATTGATCGACATGGGGTTGGCATCCGTGTCGCCCTTCCGTCCCACCACGGCCTCGGCAGCAGGCTGAGGGGTCAGATCTGCCGGGGATGCTGACAAACTCTGGGAAGGTTTTTGAGGGGTCGCAGTGAGGGAGGAAGTAGGGGAGTCTTCCGCTACAGTCTTATCATGTCCCATGAGATTGCTACTGCAGCTTGGTTCCACATCTCTCTTTGGCCTTTTCCTTTCTAGCTGCTCTTTTGGGAAAGACGGCCTCTCTCTGGTATGCTTAGAGGAAAAGCTGTAGGAGTGAAGGGAGCCGATGAACTTGCAAGCACCAGAGGCAGGAGGCGTGAAATCGTCCACCGATATGCCGCTCCTGTCCGCCACCCAGCTCCCCATCCAGGAGCCTTTAGGACAGTCCTCCGCAGAAGATCTGTCGGACTTTTTCTGAGGTCCGGGCTTCGCAACTAAGCTATCGCCTAACGTCCTTCTACGGGGGCCTTCCAGCTGCCCATGGAGATGCTCTTCCTCCCCAGACATCGACCCGATCTCCGCTTGCAGAGTCACCTCCTCCATCTCGTCCGTCCCTTGCATCACCATAAGGTCCTGCTCGGGAGATGAGGTCCTCTGGACTACCTCACAGCCTCCTTCCCTCGGGCCCTCCCCATCCTGCAGCGGGACCTGGCTGGCTATTTTCCTTCTGCTCCTGACATAATCCAGGGTGTCACGCTTCTTCTCCGCGAGCTGGAAGATGGTGGGGACGGCGGTGGGCTTCAGCAGCCGGTGCTGGTCCTCCAGCCGCCGCGAGAAGCTGTCCTTGGTGAAGTGCTCGCTGCAGAGGAACGAGTACTTGGTGGGCGTCCAGTTGTCCCTCTGAACAGCCTTCAGCCACTGAATCAGGCGTTTCGAGTCCTTCAGAGGGAACCTACCGACGGAGGAGAAAAGCGTGAGCGCGGCAGCAGGGCGAGCCCGGCAACCCAGGCCCCGAGCCGCCCGGAGGGGCCGAGGCGAGGCCTCGCTGTCAGCCCCCGGCCCGGCACCTGCGGGGCCGCACTCACCTGTGGAAGGAGACGGCGCCGCGCAGCGCCTTGCCCTGCCGGTTGGAGCAGTTGGCGGCGGCGCAGCAGATCACCATCTCCGGCCGCGGCCGGGCCCGCCCCAGCCCCCCCGCCGGCCCGGCCCGGCCCGGCCGCCCGCCGTACAGCAAGATGGCGGAGCCAGGTCACCCCGCCGCCCCTCCGCCCTGGGGAAGGGGTTTCTGTACGGCACTGCCGTCAACCGTCATGGCGGCCGCCGTGTGGCCGCCGCCATTTTGGCCGAGGGGCCGCCGCGCGGCGCGGCCGCCGAAGGAGGGCGGCTCCCCGCCCCGCTCGCTTGCCTCTTCCTCGCTGCCGGCCGTCCGCCTCCCGACGAGCGGCTCGGGCCGCCACCAGCTTGTCCGAGGCGATCGGGAGCTGCCTTCCCGGGGGCGGAGGGGCGGGGCCCCGCGGCCTCCGTACAGCACGATGGCCGCGCCCGGCCGCCGGAGTTCCTCGAGGCGTACTCCCGGCGGGCGGCTCCCATGGGCGGTGCCGCCGGACCGCTCGCGCGCCGCCGCCGCCGCCGCTCGGCCTCCCACGGCCCCGCCTTTCCGCCGCCGACCCGGCACCTCTCCGCGCTCCACCGCAGAGTTCCGTACGACGACATGGCGGCCCCCAGAGCGCGCTACGGCGCACCCGAACTCGAGAAGACAGCCAATCGCCGCGCGGGCCGGCGGCGAGACGCGCTGCCATTGGGCGAGCGGGGCGTCGGCGGCTGTGGCAGCGGGTTAGATTGCGCCGGAGCGTATGTCTCGGCGGGGCCGGCGGCGGGTGCAGCCCTCGGCGGGGCCGCCGCTATGGACGCAGGTGGGTGTAGAGCCGCCGGTCCTTCCGCGCCTCGGGACGGCCCGCGGCGGTCCGGCGGCCGCGCCTCCCGCGGGAGGAAGGCCTCGCCCTGCCGGGGCCTCGGCTCTGCCTGTGGCGGCCTTGGGAGCGGCGTTTGTCGGAGCGCGAAGGGCCGCCCGGCCCCGCTCTGCTGAGGTTCGGGCTTTTCTCAGCGCGGAGCGAGCGGAACCTCCGCGCCTCCCTCCGTGTCTGCCTTCGGCTGCCGCTGGTCGGAGCCGGGACAGCACAGGGCTGCGGGGATGGGGAGGAGTCTGCGGGCTGCCAGGGGCTCTGAGGGCCGTGGTTCATTCGGCCCGGAGAGCGGGAGCCGAGCGGAGCCTCGTGGCGGCTGCGGCTCCTCACAGGGAGCGGACGGGCAGCGCTGAGCTGCGTGCTGAGGGAACGGCGTGGAGCTGCGTTGGGGAGGGGCGGCTGGGGGCAGGGAGAGGTTCTGCAGCACAGGGCGGTGGGCACGGCACAGCTCCGTGGCAGCGGGCACGGCCCTGACGCCAGAGCTCAGGGAGTGCTGGGACGCCGCTGTGAGACATCGGGTTTGGGTGGTGCTGTGTGGGGCCGGGAGTTGGCCTCAGTCATCCTTGTGGGTCCAGTTTGGGATGTTCTGTCATAACTTGGTCTTACCTTTGCTCGCTTCTCCTGTCTGGCCCTCATCTCTTCCCATAGTACCAGCAGAACTGCTCATGATGGAGTTCTTGCTTTCCTACAGGAAAACAAACTGGCTCTCAGATTGCAGCAGGTATCCCGCTAGCCATGCCCAGCACCAGCCTGCCCTCACCCTATGCAGAGATAAGCAGTGCTCTATGATAACGGCGTCTCCTATGCCTCCTACCTGCTGAACAGCCATCTGTGTGGGGCTGTGCTCCCAGGGGCCGTGCTGCTCACAGTGTTTGTCCATGGTCTCGATGCAGAGCTGCAGTGGGGCTGATAGAGTCCCTGCTTTGTGCCAGCATGTCCTTGTGTGCTGTCACATCAGTGTCTCGCACCTGGGAACTACGCATGTTCTGACAAGTGAAACAACACAACCAGAGCCAACGGGCCTGTTTGCTTGCCCTTTATGTAAGCACAGCAAGGCTTATCAAGGGAAGAACAAAACGTGCTGTGATAGCGGGGCTTCGCTCTGCTGCATCTCCTCCTCTGCAGGGCTGGTCTCAGGCTGTGAAGTATGGAGCACTGGAGCCCTATGGCCCAGTGACAGGCTGGCAGGCTTCGGACCGCTCAGCCTCACCGTGCCTTACCTCCTTGTTTTTGCTCAGATAATCGGGATTTGTCTTGTCTGAAAGGGCTTAAGGAAAAGGAGGGACTTAATCTCTCTTCTGCAAAGGCCAGAAGTAAGCGTTCAGGCTGTTCTTCAGCCATTTGCTTTCCAAGCATTTTTCAGCTTTGAACTTCTCTAGTACAGTAGATTTACCTCCTTGACCCTCAGAAACGTCCTGCATCTGGCAGCTTTCATCCTCCTCACTCCGATTCCCTTTTTGATGTACTTTTGTCAGCCTTGAGGGGCGACCATCTGTCTCATTCCCAATACTTTTGCTGCTGTTCACTGGGCTGCAGGATGTGGGGAAAGCAGCCCTGAGCTGTTGCTGCCCGAGGAGCATTTGTTCCTGCGTTGGGGAGAGGAGCCCTGCCAAAGATGGGGATGCACAAGAAGGAATTTGGAGAGTGATGTATTGTAAAGCCTGGTTTTCCTTCATCTGGCATCCCAGTTCTTTACTTCCACTTTTTTTTTTTATGTAAAGAGGAAGGAAGAAAAAAAAGTTGACAGAACTTTCAAGCTGTGCATGCAAACTACAATTGAGATGATTTGTGCTGGAGCAAAGATCAGCCCTTTTGCTATGTAAAGCATAAGGAAATTCTCTTGAGTCATCAATGTTTAGAATCCTTTGTTTCATGAAGTTGACAGAAAAACAGTTCTTGTTTTGCTGAAGTAGTGAAAGTTTGGCACGTGGAAGGCTTTGCCTTTTCCATCAGGGCTTTGGGATGCTCCAGCAAATCCCATGCAAGGTGTGCCTGTGGGACAAAGGTCCAACAACTGCTGCATCACTCTAAGTGTGTCCGACACTCCTGGAAGGAGAAGCTGCCTTTCTGACGGCGTGCTCTGCATGGCTCAGACTTTCACCCATTTAACTTCAAATCCAGTGTATGCTGGTGGAAGCTGAGCTGTTGTTCAGATGTGTGTGTATGTGGATCTCCTGCAGAGGCTGCTGCTCTGCTGTCCTGGATGCGCAGAGGTCAGCCTTGAAAACAGATCGAGGGCTTCTTGAAGGTGAAGGTTTGGATCGCTGCCTGAGAAAAATTGCTGATCTCACCTGACTTCTGCAGCTGTGAGAAGAGCATCTTCAAAGAGGATTTCTGCTTCATGAACTCCTGGTGTTATTTATGGACAGGCCCTTTGCTTCTAACCACGCAGCTCACTGTACTCTTACCTGAATTACTTTGGGCTACTTTTATCAGTCTGCCGGGGGTTTATTGTTCCTGTTCAAATGTTCTTAACCTGAACTAGGAGCATTCTCCCCTGTAAAGGTGAAATTTTAGCCCCTGTACTTAACCTGTCAGATGGTGGAGAGTATTTTCTTTAATTAAAAAGACAAAACTCCATATGCGCTAAAGCCTGTCTGTGTAGTTTGGGTGTGCAGCTGAACCTGCCAGACTTGTGCACAGAGCCCTGAAATAAGGCATTCAGCTGAAGGCTCGCAAGTGTGGGACCTGTCTTTTGCACAAGTCTCCCAAGTGTTTGGTGTTGTAGTACTTGTAGTTTGCATGCCCTGCACGTGAGCTGACCCAGCAGGCAGCCTGGAAGCTGCTTGGGCAATTGCTGGTCCCTTCCTGTGTAGTAATGTCACATCTGCAAGAGGAATTTGTGAAATTTAAAGGAGCAAACGCAAAGTGATGCACACTTGAAAGTGTCTGCAGAAGTTGTAGTTGGGTGGAAGGATGTCAGCACTGAGCAAGAAGAGAGCAGAACAAGTCAAGCTATTATGGTAGACACAGCATGTGGACTGTTGGAGGTTTATAAAGTTTGGCTACTACACATAAAACCATTCTTAATTTCCCCTGACAACATTTAGCAGTGAAAAAGATCGTGTTACTTTGCTCCCACTTTTCTGTGCAAGCAGAATTGCTTTACTTAGATTGCTTTATGCCTGGGTTAGGGACAGAGCGTAGTTCAGAATTTGGTTTAGGAGCCCACTCTGCATTTGTGTTTCCAGAGCTCCTGCTTACATGGATGCTGGTCTGACTGGTGGTGTCTTGCTGCTGCTTATGGGTTTCCTCTAACATAGGAACTGGCTTCCAGTTGAGAGAGCCAAGAGGCAGAAGGCTGATGAGGTACTTGCAGGAGCCAGAATGTCTTGCACAGCTTGTTTGTCTGGGTGTAGCATCCTAATTCAAGGTGCCTGGAAAGAGGGGCAGAGCCTTTTTGGAGCTCTCATTTATTAAATGCAAATCAGCCAGGTTATTGTTTACTGGAGTTCCAGATGGTGATTTTGGAAAGCCAAGTGAGGAACAGCTGGGGGAGAGAGAGATTCATCTTCTGCGCACACCTGTTTGTGAGCGTGGTGGCATCTGGTCTGATGGCAGGTGAACTTGTGGGCAGCAGTGAGGTGTGCACCATGGCTGGTGGCTTTTTCAGGAGGTGTGAATGATTGGAACTTGTGATCATGTTGTCTGTCTCCCTGTTTTAACCCCAGGCCAAATGGCCACGGATTTTAGTGGGTTTGGTATTAGAAATATTTGCTTAGGCAGTTCTGCAACTGTTAAACTTAGCTTTGTTTTAAATTTAACTTGCAGCTTGTTGAAGAATTGAAATTAGGTGCAATTCTTAACCTTCTAGGTGCTTTAAAGTCAGCCTCCTCCACCCCCTGAGCTTCACTTCCAAGACTTCCCAAATACAGACTAGTGGAGCACAGCACATCCAGCTCATCTTCCCCCACCCTGTCCTTTTGTACAAGGCTTAAGCTGCCCTGATCCAAGGGCATCATGCAGCAGCCTGTGTGCATTCTGCAGAGTGCAGCAATCAATGCTGAGTGGTGGTGTAAGAAGAGATGGATATTTGGGTGCTGATTGTGAAGGGAGCAAGAATAAAGTAGACGCAAGGTGTGTCTTGGAAGCTCAAACCTCTGCACTAATGTGCATTCCTCACTTTTAGCATGACCTCCTTGAGCTGCAGACTGTTTTTGGACAGGCCACGGCTTGTGCTTCAGCTCGTGGCCTCTGAGGATGGAATGACTTGAGGAGCAAGGTTTGGTTTCCAATTTAATGCAGTCCATACTTCTCATATTTCACCACCAAAAGCTGTGTTCTCAGGAAGAAGCATCTCAGTTGCTCTGTTCCCTTGAAAAGAGGACCGCAGTGCTGTAGCTGATGGCTGTTAGTGTGCACAGTGATAGCTGTGCTGAGCAGCAGTGCAGTTGCTGGCTGAAGTCCTTGACGTTTTCTTGACCCACTCAGTTTTCACTGGGCCAAACGTGGAGCTGATCTAACCTGGAAGCTCCTCTGTTTCCTTGCTTGTGGAGCAGCAGGCAAGAGCTGTGGGTGCGTGGGTTCCCTGTTCCTTACAGTTTGTGACTGTAGTGGGAGCCAAACTGTTTCTCGCTAGTTGCTCTGAGGGTAAGTTATGGTGTCACAGCAGCTCTGGTTCTGCAGTACTGTTTTTGTTTGATTTTCTGAACAGCAAGGAAAAAACAATGAGTGATACGTATATTTCTTCCTTTCTATTCCAGCTACTCTTACCTATGACACTCTCAGGTTTGAATATGAAGACTTCCCTGAGACCAAAGAGCCTGTTTGGATCCTAGGCAGGAAATACAGTGTTTTTACAGGTATTTTGCACACACGATGTTATGACACTGCAGAGGATTCTGTTAATGTTACATGTTTTATGTGCAGCTAGGTGACTGCAGACCTTGCAAGCACAGAGCAGAGCCTATATGCTGTCAAAGCATGCAGATTGTAACTTCTATGCTTCCTTCTGTCTGGCCATCTCTGTAGACTCTAGAATATCTTTGCACAGAAAGTTACCATTTAGTAGTTATTGACAAATGGATAGCTTAGGGGAAAGGCAATAAAAATTGTTTACTGCCTCACAATTTACCTGTGACCATGGTGTTTTTGGTTGTAGCTTTTTTTTTTTTTTCTTTTTAAGGGAAAAAGTTTCTTTTGCCTCGTGGCACTTTTGCATTTTCCATGCAGATTTTGTCTGTCTGGGCCAGCAGGCTGTATGCAGAGCAGGACACTGCTAATGAGAAGGGTGGGTGGGAGATGGGTTTAGGTGTGTTTGGTGCCATCTTTGTGCATGCCTTTCTATCTAAAAAACAAACAAACAAACAAAAAAACAACAAAACTTTCAGAGAAAGAAGAGATCCTGTTGGATGTGACCTCTCGGCTTTGGTTCACCTACAGAAAGAACTTTCCTGCCATTGGTAAGTCTAAATCATCCTGGAAGTGATGCTGGCTCACTTGTAATAATAGTCCAACCCAGTGGGAAATTTTCAGTGACTTCATTTGGGTTGGAGAACAATCTCCAATTGGAACTGAATGTGGATTAGGCTATCAAAGTGTAGGACATCAGATGATCACTGATTTTGAGATATTAAGCCAAGATTTGCTTCACTTTCACAGAAAGGATAAGGAGAAAATAATTCTCCTGACTGTTTGAATGTCTGTCTATAAGCTCTCCTGTTGTAAATGCGACCCTTGAATCGAAGAGCAGTGGGTGAGTTGTCTTCAAGGCAGAAGGGTTGTTTTGTTTTCCAATATGTTGAATGAGATCAGCTATTTCCTTAGTATGCAGGTTCCTTAAAGTACTTAGATGTCACAGTTGCACCAGGCAGCTGTTCACTCTGTAAAACTGTTTCACAGTTCAGAAAATACTCTTGGGTGATAAATGGTAAGGCATGAGTGGCATTAAAAACAGAAGTGGATTCAAAAGATGAACCAATAACTTGAATATTTTTTTGGCTTTTGACAGTGCAGAGAAAAAATGACCAAATTCCAATTACTGAAGTAGTCACCTGTTCCTCCAGTGCAGAACAGTGATAACTTTTAGAAAGTAATTTAGGATTTGTGGAGGAATCTTATGCTGGTATCAATTTCATAGGAAAACTTCCTGAATTAACCACATTAGTTATCAGAGCAATTTTTGGTACCTCATGCTGATTGAATCCTATGGAAGTCTAAAGAAAAATATTATTTAATGATGGCTTGGGCTTAAGGTGAGTTAAAAGCTAGAGATACGGTACAGAAATTCCTGCCTTCATGCATCTTCTCTAGAATATATGAGGGTTTTGGTTGGTTGTTTTGTAGAGCTTGAAGGCAATGTTACATGCAGGATGTGTAGTAATTTAAGGAGCGTCTCACAGTGAACTTGAAGCCAGACTTCTTAAGATATTATGCGTATCTTTCTTTCAAAAATAGAAAGCAGCAGCAATACAGACAAACTACTTTTACCAGCTGTGCTAAGGTGCAGCTGACTTGGTGCCTGTGAGTCAGCTCACTAGCTGTGGCCACGCTGAACATTTTAGCTATGAAGCTTGTAACAACAGCCAAACCTTCACTGAAGAAACAGCAGTTTGCTTTTGGAATTCTGTTGTGAGTTACAAGTCTTTGTTCTCAGATTTTCCAGTGAGAGTTAATATCCAGCTTATTCTCAGTGTTATGTAGGACATTTGTTGTTCTTGCTGCTGCTGGAAGATTTTTTTTTACTTTTTTTTTTTTAATCTAACTCTGTGTGCACAGTGGACTCTCATCCAGTCATCATCTGCTTGTGATGTGGGAATTCCTTGTGACCGATTAGTCTGGCATAATGAGCTCCCTTCTTAAAATGAGCATTCCAAGAAGTGGTCTGTAACAAGCACCTCTGTTTCGGAATGTCTCTGAATTAGGTTGAGAATCTGCAAGTAGACTCAAAGGCTGCTATGCTCCTGAGAAATTCAGCTGTCTTTCAAGCTGAGTTGCTTGAATTTCCTTTGAAGTTTCCCCCCCCCACACCATTTAATGTTAAAGATCTTTGTTTGTCTTTAAGGGATGCTATTAGGCTAGTCACTGGTAACAGTGTTTTGATTTCTCAGCTTTGGGTTTTTGAGCTAGCATAGCCTTTATTCTTTGCCCAATTTCTTGGATAATTCTGCTACCCATGCAGGCTTACAGCGCTTTCCTTTTTTCTGTCTTGGCCGTGTTGTTTCATTCCTTACATACTTGCTTTCTGTCCTTGTTTCCAGGAGGAACTGGTCCCACATCTGATACAGGCTGGGGCTGCATGTTGCGGTGTGGCCAGATGATCTTTGCTCAGGCCTTGGTCTGCAGGCATTTGGGAAGAGGTAAAGCAGAGAACTGACTTCCAGGGCCGTGTGCTCGCATAAGTGCAGTGCTTCTAAGGATAGCAGCTGGGAATTGCTGAGGGCTCTGTAGCTTTTCCCTCAGTTTTCTCAGGTTCAGGGCTGATGTGTGAAAACTGTACTGGAAGCTTTCCAGTAGGTTTCTTCCTGCAGCTGTCTGCATCTCTACACAGATGAATGTAGTTGTTCAAGCCGTAAAAAAGGGAGAGTCCTGTAACATGCTAGCTCAATCCACTGACGCCAAGCAAGTGCTAGGCTTTTCTTGAAGGGCTTTTTTAAATACTTGAAGTTTAAAAAGTCCTACCAAAACAACCTGCTGACTTGTAAGTAGCTTGGTTTTTAACTTGTCAAGAAGTCCTCTCTTTGTGTCTAGTCTCTTCTGCCTGAAATCTTCCGTTCTTGCACTTGAACCATACTTGGTCTGTATTGGATTTCTTTGGTGGTTGTAGATTACAAAAATAATTTCCCAGAAATTCAAAAGTAACAAGGTCTCCTGGTTTTCTTCAGAAAGCCTGTCTATGGAAAATTATAATCTTATTTTTCATTTGTGAGATAGAGGTAGAATTTATGTTTTCTGATTCTTCTTTTTCTGTCTGTGACATTCTTTTATCTCAGCTGTGAAAAAGCTTTTTTTTTTTTTTTTTTTTTTTTTTTTCTTCCCCTGTTAAAATTCATGGTTTGATGTTGGGAATGCCTCAGGTAGCTTGGTAGTAACAGTGACCTGAAAATCTGGTCAGTGGTTGGTGCAAAGGGAAGAGAGATTGTAACTTGCTAGTAAAGATCACATTCTGTTTCACATACCCCCTTGTTTGTTTCAGACTGGAGGTGGATAAAAGGCAAGAGGCAGACAGATAATTACTTCAATGTTCTTAATGCCTTCATTGACAAAAAAGACAGCTATTACTCCATTCACCAGATAGGTAAGGATGCTGGGTGCCGAGAAACGTGGGGGGAATATCTTGTCTGAGGTTCCTGTGAGCAAAGACCATTTTGTGTTTATTTCTGTAGCTTAGCTGAAAAACCTAGCGGGTTATTTTCTGACACAGTGCCTATTTTCTGATATAATCTGAAACTACCATTCTTAATTATGATGGATTCTTCTTCTTGGCTTCATTCAGACCTTCAACTTTTTGTAATGCTTTAGGTTATACTCAGCATCAGTTTCTGTATCCCATTTAGCCAAGGTGATTGAAAAGCACCTGGCTGCTGTTCTCACCAAGACCTTGTAACGTGAGAAGACTGCTGGATGAAGGTATTTTCAGAAGTAGCAGTTAAGCTAAGGAAGGAACTCACTTCAGTATAAATTTCCCTGGCAAAAGAAAAAGAAAGCCTGTTTTAGTATTTTCTATGAAGTGCTAAGATACCTATAGCTTCATCTACAGTGAATAATATGTCAGGTAACAGGTGTTATTGATAACCATACACGAAGAATGGTTTCTCCTGAGGTAACACTGCCATTTGGACTTCTGTATTCCCTCTTTGGGAAGAGATTTGCTTTACAATCATTGAGGATTTACTTGTCTCTTCCATCAACACCACAGTAACCCGTGAGAGGTTAGATTCTGTTGACTCCAAAGTGTTTCCAAGTGAGATCTCTTCTTCATTAAGTAAAAATCCTGGTTAGGAAGGAGCACAATGTAGGTGAAATTCTTTGCTAAATTTTTTTTTCTTGTTATGCAGCCCAGATGGGAGTTGGAGAGGGGAAATCCATCGGTCAGTGGTATGGACCAAACACAGTTGCACAAGTGCTTAAGTAAGTGCTGAATTTTTCCTTTATTTCTTTCAAACAAAACAGTGGGTTTGTATTACCTCCTGCTTCACAGGTCTCTACCCACTGGATGAAGTGCAACTGTGTATGTCTTAATGCTGTTAGCAGACAGTTACTTGACCTTATTGGCTCGATTGGTGTGAACTCGAAAGGAGCCCTTCTTTTATTCAGGAGATAGCAGGATGTGACAGAAAACTGATTTCAAATTGAGGAGGCCCCCCTGGCAATCCCTTTCCTTTCCACAGTGCTCATTTGTAGAACAGAGCAGTGCAGTGCTCTTTGCAGCAGACCAGAAGCAGGTGTCAGAGTAGATGATCATTGCTGTTGTTTGGATCTCTGCTGACATCCTAATTGTCTCTGTCATCATTGTCAGAAGGCTGCCAATGAGCCATTGAGTCACCAGTGCATCAGAAGAGGAAAGTTTAAGTATTTGCTGCCTGGGTTCCATAGTGACAACAGAGGATCAGGACTGTTTAATTGAGACATCCTATGTGTTCAGAACATTCTAAACATTCTCCTGTCACCATCCTTTCCTCAATTCTTTGACTAGGTTTGCCAGGAGCTCCATGAAATAGGTAATCATTTATGCCCACTTAGCCCAATATGCCTGTAGGTGATGGGGAGATACTTTAGGGAACACTAGTAATTTTTTTTAAAATGAATTTTTAGTTATTTATTTTTCTCCTTATACTGTCTTTTTCTGGTAATGGGAATTGAGTTAGAGAGTATATCTTGTATTTGAAATCTGTTTATTCTTCTTTTTTCATTTCCTATAGAAAACTTGCCACTTTTGATACATGGAGTTCACTGGCAGTACATATAGCCATGGATAACACTGTTGTGATGGAAGAAATCAGTAAGTATTACATGTGGGTAGAAAATAATGTATCCTGCAACAGCAAGAAGCCAGAAAACAACTGGAAAGCATGTAGTCATGCAACACTAGAAGCGTGCAATAAATATTCTGTTTTAAAGCTGTGGCAAAGTGTGCTACACCTGGATGAGACTTGCTTTTCCAGGGCAAGAAAGCTCCTTGTTTCACTTTTACTTTGTCTGATAAACCTCAGACTTGGCATTGCGGCCTGTGGATCTGGAAAGAAGGAACTGCTGGCTTTCCGGCAATAGGTGGGAGCTGCTTGGAAGGTAGTGACAAACTGTTTGTGGCCACAGCTAGCTAGGAAGTGACAAATGGCTGCTTCCTTACCCATATAATAGGGTAGGAATGTCTGCTACTAAGCAGAATAAGAAAATCAGAACAACTCTCTAAACAGGAAAAACGAAAAATAGGGAACGAAGGGACTCGTCTCTGGAGGTATCTTTTGAAGATGTCCTTTTAAAGGAGTGCTCACTCGTTTTTGGGTTTTTTTTTTTCCTTTTTTCGTTTGTTTGTTGCATTCTGACAACTGGATGCCTTTGGAGGCTAAGCAGCTGTGCAGTGTGTTCATCCCTAGCATGCTTGCTCAGGCTGCAGTGCCCAGTAACAGAAGTGAGTGATGGAATGGCTGTTTGCTGCAGTCCTTTGTTGCCCTGACTGCACAAGCCTTCCCCTGTTTTTGCTTCAGGCTCGAGAGGCAATGTGCTTACACAGCAAAAAAAACATTCAATGTTTTCTGCTGGAATAGTATTCTGAAACAGCACACAGAACAATCCAGAGAATGCTTGAGCTGGTGCAGTTACTTGTGAGATTGTGGCAGCTGTCAGATAGATTGACTTTGGCTGCTGTGGGGCCAAAATTAATTAACAGACAAGGACTTGTCCCTGGAGTGCAGGACAGCAAAGTGTCTTATCAGGTAGTCCGACTGAGAAGTGCCTGTCTAATCTTAAGTATGAGTAGTCCTAGATATGTGCTGATGTTCTTGGACTGAACAAAGGTCAGCATAAAGACAAGAACTGCATTTATCTTTTGCCTTTAGCCTGAAAATACTCCCTCTAGAGCTGAGGTGTGCTGGCTGCATGGCTTGGGTATGTTGCAGCTCATTTCTGTGTGGCTTGCGTTAAGCGCTGACACGACTTCAAATAACGTGTCCAATGTAGCCTGTGATGTGTAGGGTGGTGTTTGTCTGTTTTCCTCAGCTGAATCATGATGTGCCTCTTGTTCGGGAGCTGGAAGCCTCTGTATGAGTGGGTCTGACGTGTATCTGTAGGTGCCTGTTCTCTATCTTGTGCCCCAAGCATCTGTCAATAGTGAAATGTTCAAAAGTTACTGCTGGTTCATACATCTGCTAAATTCAATCACTGAATTCAGATACTGCTCAGCCTGAGGTGAGTAGGAAATAACCTTTCTCTGCAGAGTGAAAACAGCCACGAGAACCTTCTCAGTCTCTCTCTTGTATTGGGAACATGCTCATAGGCTGCATACACACACATCTTCCCTTTGAAAGGGACAATATAGGGAGCAATTGCAAACTTCAGTGCAGCTTCTCTCTTTTACTGAGGCTTTAGCTCAAAGTCCTCCTTCTTCTAACCTTGGAGGTAACATTCTCCTTGTTCAGCTGCATTTGAAGCTTGTAGCAGTGAGCAAGCATCCTGTTGTAATTGCTTTGATGAAGGCGCTTGTTTACATCATGTCCTACCTGCCAGATTCTCCTGGTATTCAGGTTAGACCAAGAATAAATTAAATGAGCCTCTGGCATTTTGTCTAATTGCCTTGAATTAATGATTGAAATGCTGTGAGTTTTTCTGATTTTGTGTTTCATTTCTTCACGTGCATGCACTCACCCAGCAAGTAATGAAATTAGCTTGCGAGGCAAGCAGGCCTGGGGATGGTTCTGTATCAGAATCTGCATGATCTGGTTACATTCCAGGCTGCCTGTCTCTTCAGGCCTTTAGAGTGAGGATGCACAGTGTTTGTCATGGGCATGCCGTAGGGATAATTCCTCATTCAGTTCAACTGGCCTAATGGCCTCTCAGTACTTCCCTGGAATTGAACGCACCAGTTGTTTTTTTTTTTTTTTCCCCACTCACTCTCTCTAGATGCACTCTGAATTCTGGATTTATGCCTTATGTCCCAAGCAAGTCATCCACCTGTGTTGACACAGGTTGTTGCTCAGCTGTTCGTCTGCAGGGAGAACTTGCATTTTAATGACCCACCAGAGGGTAGCTGGGAGTACAGCACGCTTTGGCACAATCTTGATGTAAGAGATGAAATGCTGAGCTTGTCCAGAAACCCTGCAGGGGACACATCACAGGATCACAGTGGTGGGCCTAGTTAACTTTTTTTTTTTTCTCTCTTTTAGGCTGTAGGCTTTTGGAAAATAGCAATTGTTGATCAGAGCTAGAACAGGATTATGAGAGGTTTAGAAACTGAGGTTGTTTCTGATGTTTTCTGCTCATGTTCCCTTTTTGTAGGGCGGCTGTGCCAGTCCAACTTCTCCTGTGCTGGAGCTGCAGCGTGTCCTACTGTAGAGGCAGACGTGCTCTATAACGGGTACCCAGAGGAAGCAGGGGTTAGAGATAAGCTCTCACTGTGGAAACCATTGGTGCTGCTGATACCTCTCCGCCTTGGGCTCACGGAGATCAATGAAGCCTATATTGAAACACTAAAGGTAGGGGATCTGAAGCTGATTGTTGATATTCTGATGCTTAAAGACCCTGCTGTGAATTAAGTTGCTTCTGGAAGAAAAACATTTAGAGACGAGCATTTTCAAAGTTCAGGACATGGATTCTTATGGGTTTTTGTCAGGAAAGTGTTGCACTTACTGTTTCAGTAGCTTTTTTTCAATTTTTGTTTCATAACTTAATCTTAGTCCATGTTGTGTGATGGTAGCCCACTGCTGAAGTGCTTGTTCAGCACAGCTGCCCTGTGCCTCAGTGAGCATGGTGTTGCAGACTCTCCCTGTGCTCTGATGCTGGAGCTTATGCTGCAGGCTAGGGTAGAAGCAGGCTGATGGTTGCCCTGTGCAACAGGAAGTTGCAGACCTTATGGTGTGCAGAGTACACATGTAAGAGAGGATGCACATTTAGCACTTGCTGTGCTAAAGCTGGCAATCTCTGAGCTGTACAGGTAGGAGAGCTCTGCATGCAGAGTAGGCTACTTTCCCATCACGCAGTAGACAGTTCTTGGATATTGCAACTGGATAAGGAATATGGACTGTTCCCTGAGTGATGGTTCCCTCCTGAAAGCCCTGTTGCAATATGACAATTTCAAGGATCTTGTCACTGAATGGCAGCAGAGCTGGAACTTGCCCAGAGGGAGTTATAGAGTAGTGCTGCCATTTTCCTTTGGTCCACCTGTGTGTTGCTATCAGCAGTTAAAGATGTTTTAGAGTTGCTGTTGTGCTCCCTCCAGGCCTTGTTGCAGCCTTCGTGATGGAGCTTTTCTCCAGAAATGGCTGTTTCTGCTGCTATAACTGCTGGTTTTTCAGTGTCCCAGTCTTTTTTCCCCTGCTATGTTTTTAGATGTTTGCCCTTGTTACCACTTGCTGTCTCACTGTCTGTCAGCTGTGTGTTTTCTGTATTGCTTTTCCAGCACTGCTTCATGATGCCCCAGTCCCTCGGAGTGATCGGAGGCAAACCAAACAGTGCTCACTACTTCATTGGTTATGTAGGTGAGTGCCCAGAGTACTGCAAAGGCTTTCCAAGCATCTCCCCACAGCTAAAAATGTTTGTGGAGCAGTATAGCTCTCCTGCTTGGCCTATAGTGCGTGCTGCAGGTTTCATTTTTTCCTGCTGGAAATGTGGAAGACTGCTGTGAGCTGAAATCCTGCGAGAATCTGAGTGGTGTACCTTTGAACAGGGACAACAGTAAAAGCTGCACACTTCTAATGCTAGATCCTGTCTGTAATGATGTGTGCACAGGCTCTTTCTAGGTTCAGAGCTAACCTCCCTCCAGGGATTTGACTGTGTATTTACCTGCCTTTCAGTTCTTCCCTTTCTGAAACCCTACAAATCGTTGTCCTCTCTTCCTTCCCTCAGATAGTCTATCTCTGCTTGAGACCAAAACTGTGCTTTGGATTTCCAAGGCTCTCTCAAACTTACATAGGACCTTGGAAGGCATGAACAGAGCCTGCAGTGCCCTTGTGGTGCATGTGCCTTGAACGCAGATGGAGTGGGTGCCATGGTTCTGCTCATACTGGCTCTTTCTATGGATGAGAAGTATTGCAGGAGTGGCTAAAAGAGTAAATGATAGGTTCCTCCTTGGGATTTCAGGAGCTGGCTCAATTATTGCTCTTCCCCCTTCTTTTTATCTCACTATTTGCTTCTCAGAAAAGCAACTTCTGGCATGGTTCTTCCTGTTGATGTTTCGTTGCCTGTCTGTCCAGGTGAGGAGCTCATTTACCTGGATCCCCACACTACACAGCCTGCAGTGGAGCCCAGTGACAGTGGCTGTCTCCCTGACGAAAGCTTCCACTGCCAGCACCCTCCCTGCAGAATGAGCATCGCTGAGCTCGACCCCTCCATCGCAGTGGTGCGTTCCTGCTGCTTGTTTTCTGCCCAGCTCGGAAATAGCAGGTCCTTGTTTCACAGGATAGGTTGGGTGGTCTCCAGGCAGCCTGTGCTCTAGGCAAATATGTTTCAATTGCAGTAACATTGTTAAAGAAGCTCCTCATTGCAGTAGCAGCTTGCTAGAGAGATCCTGTTTGTAGGGTGATTAAATGCCTTCTCTAATGGGGCATTCTCTTTCGCTGGAGTCTAGCTTAGGCTTTGATTCCTGCCTTCTAAGGGACAGACCTGAATCCACTTCTGAATCTGATACATTTCTGATCACACAGATCATACTTCTGATACGGTGTGATTTGTATTCTGTTGAACCTGAGATGTCTGCCCTTGGTTTCCACACGGGTTGTTTCTGTCATTTTCCTTGTGCAGCAGAGCAGATCATTGCATTGATCAGCACTTGAACAGTCTGACTATGATAAGCCTGTGGGGAGTACTCAGTTTAATAGGGCATTGTAAGCCACACCTCGAAGCAAGGCAGTTAGTTGTTGTAACTGCTCACAGTCCTGGTCATTCTATAAAGATAATTTCTTTTTACAGGGCTTCTTCTGCCACACAGAGGAGGACTTTAATGATTGGTGCCACCAAATCAAAAAGGTTTGTTTTTATATTGCTGGGAAAATAATACAGGGTATTATTAGTTCCAAAGTGCTGTACAGAGAGCTTGTTCTCTGCGGCATGATCCCATTTTTAAAGCATATGTAAATAGTTTAAGACACCAAAAGGATTCTAATCTAAAACTCTGCAGCTGATATGAATGAAAATATTTGAGAAATAATTTTTTCAGTTGCAAGGAAGTTCCAGCAGATCAATATCCCTCCCCTAACAAACCAGAGTGCAACGAGTACGGTGTTGCAGGTTCTCATGGCTCTGTTCTTCACCCACAGCTGTCCCTGGTGAGAGGAGCTCTGCCCATGTTTGAACTGGTTGAACGCCAGCCATCACATTTCTCCAACCCCGACGTTCTGAATCTCACACCAGGTGAGGCTGTGCAGGGAGGCAGAGCTAAGAGGAGTCTGGTTTTCTAGAAATTGTATGGAATTGCACACTGACTTCTGCTGTGTTCCCATTTGCCCACACAATTGGTCTGTAGCTTTTGGGTCGGTTTAATTCTTTGGTTTTCAACCAGCAGTTCAGATTCTCATGTTATCTCAGTGATTTTTAGGAGGAGTCTGAATGATGACTGGATTAAAAAAAAGTTCAGGCTACTATAACAGTATGAATTTATGATTTCTAAAGAGATGCTTAAAGAAATTGGAAAGGTCTATTGAAAAGGCTGAAAACTGAGCTTCTGGGTATTAAAAATTGATGAGGCTGGTCACATATATCTCCAAGTGCAGGGGATTCTTTCCCTGTGCATTTGCTTAGTCCTGGTGATGCAAAAAGCAACAAGTGCTAGGCACTATTTTGGCTGTTAGGCTCTGCTTATCATGTTAATAATGCAAGTGAACATTGCCAATGGCTCTGTATTTGCTGCAAATTGTGCCAAGAGGAGTGAGTTGTTTGTGGGCAGGCTTACCCTGTCACCAGGCATCCTGCATTCATTGCTTCCTTGCTGTCTCTTAGCACGAACTTCCACAGTCTTACCTCACTGTCCTGTAAGAATGCTTTATTTGCTTATATTGTCTGTTGATCCTTGCCTATATCAGAATGTCCCTAATTACTACCTTCTTTACTCATGAAAGTGTTTTCCTAATGAGCTGCTTTTCCTCTTCCCCAAGCTTTTAGAGCCTCTCCTGTTTGTTTTGACGGTACTTTTTCTTACTGTCAGCCCTCACTAGAGGGATAAATGATGCACTCGTGAACGTCCAGTTCTTTGTCCTCACTTTCTCCAGTCAGTTGTGTTCTCTGTTCAGTAACTTAAGCATGGAGGGCTGCTCCCTGAGAAGTGCCTGAGGAAGTTATGCTGCCAGTACCCACAGTTTGCATGAACACTGATGCTATTTGTACACACTGCTGTGGAATTAAAGCTTGTCACAGAATACTCAGAGGGTCTGCAGCCTCATGTCCATGCACTTGTCCTTGTTCTCAGCAATCAGTCATTGTAGTTTAGCTTTGCTGACTGTTCTGCCAAGTGTAGTGTGTGCTCTCTTAAAGCCTGAGTTCATGTACATTTCTCCTTCACTTCCCCAGCTTGCATACACCTTCTCACTTGAATTTCCCTATGGTAAATCTGCTTCTCCTGTACATATGTGCTTCCTCTTCACCACAGAGTTGAAAGGGTGGATGGAAGAGAGCAAGTACGAGTACGCTACTCTTCTTTCCAAAACTTACTGCATTAATCACTTCTGTGTGAGTGCAGGCTGTGCACTGTCCAGTGCTGCTGGACAGGAAGGCTGTACAAAACAATCACAACACAGAACTGAGTGCACCATGGCGGTGTCAGGATTTGTGAAACCTGGTGCACCTTCTACCATCTAATTCTCTCAAGTGCATTTTCCATGCTACTGTACCTCCTCAGAGCTTTCACTCACATGTCATGGAGCCTCCTAAGCGTGTGGGTCTGTGACACTCGTTCAGCAGCTAGTTACTGTGGTGCTGAGCAGTCACTGCGCCCTGTGGAGGTAACACTTTCTTCTTCTCTTGCAGACTCCTCCGATGCTGACAGATTGGAAAGGTTCTTTGACTCAGAAGATGAAGACTTCGAGATCTTATCCCTTTGAAAACAAATAGGAAACTGACTCTGCAAATTTGTGTTATGTGTGGGGAGAAGTGGGGGGAGGGAAGCTCCTTGGAGAGCCTGGGGCTACCGGTTTTCATAGGTGCTTGCTGCCATCCCTGCCTCTTGTCCATCCTGGCATTCTGTGCAGCCTCTGAGTGGAGCGTGCATTGTCTGCGTTGGGATGAAGAACAAAGTGGGTGTTGCAGCCTTACTGGCTGGAGTTGGGATTTCTCAGCAGAAAATGCCTGCTGGAAGTGGATGCAGTGGTGCCTCGGAGTTCAAAGCCTATCTGTTACATCAGCAGGTCAGTTGGCCTTCTGGGGGAGCCATAGAAATTTTTAGAGCGCTAAATCCTTACACGGGAACTTCTCTCTGAAGCTTAAATAGAGCCACCCCTCATTTAGTAGGTGACATGTATAGTTATTTCCTTTAGCAGCTTCTCTTCTCAGTGGCCAGTTTGGACTGCAGCTCACAATGCAAATTAACAGTAACACGTCCCAGTGAGACAGCTGGGAAGTACAGAGACAGTGGCTCTGTTTCCTACAGTGAAACTCCTGTCCATGCTTTGCAGTGTACAGCACTTTCTCACAGGTATAGCAGCCCTCTCCTGCTCACATCCTGTCAAAAGGGAGCTGGGGTAACTTATGAATGAGTGGTAATTCAAAAAGGCTGTCTGGGAAAGTATGGACCTGTGCTGCTGGAGAGGAACATCACCATCTCAACTAACAGCAGAAGGAAGGGAAGAATAGAAAATGTGTGTGTTCTAGCAGAGTGAGTTGGTAACACACTGTGCTTCTACTATGGATTTATGTCCATACCAAGTATCTTCAGGAAAGGTGCTTTGCGCAAAGAACTGGAATCCACGGCCCTGAGGGGAAAAAAAGCCCACTGCAGGGGAGAGGTGAAACAGGACAACTGAGATCTGCCAGCCGCATGTCCCATTGTGCAGGCATAGCATCTAGTGAATAATCCTGTTGAAGTAAAAAAAAAAAAAAAAAAAGAATAATACAATTCCTCAAAGTATCCTCTGTGGGTTGCTGAGCAGTTCCTCCAGCTACTCCTATTAGACATTCCCTTTCCAAACCAGAAAAGATGCCTGAAGGTTGAGTAGGCTTCATAGCTGCATTGCTACCTTTCCATTTGCTCTTCTGCAAGCTCCTCTACCTGCAGAGTTTGCACAGGGCAAGGTACTGTAGGAGCTAACCTATAGAAACCCATTTCCAGTAGTCATGCCAAAGAAGTCAGCAAAGACAGAATGTCTTGAGAAGAAGATCCAACGTGATACTAGACGTTGTAGCTGCTTTAAGATAACAGCTCTGCTGCACAAACAGAAAGGTAAACCATGGAGGAGAAGTGACTTAATGCAAGCTGCAACAGAATGTTGCCTAAGTAGTTTCCTTAGTGCATGCTGCAGACTGCAGATCTGTTTACAAGGTTTGTTTTGTACATACAGGATTGGAACCTATCAGTTAATGCTTATGTGCCCAAGGGTGGTGACAGCTGGCTAGAAATTATTCATTTTCCTCCGTGACTGACCTACTGATGCTCTAACTGTCCCTATGCTACCCAAAAGCAGAGGTTTGAACTGGGAACCACAATGCTTCTGTCACTAAATTATTATTTGCTGCTTTCTGCCTGCTTCTCCTCTTCTCTCTTGTAGTTAGGGGAAGAGGCAGCAGAGGAACTGGGGCTGTGCTCCATTCATCTGCTTTCAATTTGTATCTGAATAAACAGATCTAAAATCTTTTGCCTTTCCTAATGTTCTTGTACATTAATCTCAGGTGGTATTGAGTAACCCTGCAGTGCAGGGGGGAGCAGTCTGGAAACAACAGCACCATACCGTTGTTATGCTTTTAGGGCAAAAGCTGAATTATGTACAACAGTGTCTTTAATCTTTCTTATCTGCTAGAATAGAGGCTGGCTTTGTGGTACTGCCTTGATGATTGATGTTCCTGTCCCAGAGAGTGAACATCCACAACGTGCCAGCAGAGACAAAGAAACACTTCTGTGGTTCAGTTCTGCTACTCACATTTTAAGTTGTATGAACACTGGGGGGGGGAAGGGGGGGAGGGGAAACAGTAAAACGGTACCAAAAGGCTTAGCAGTCCCTGCTTAGCAGTGCAGCATCTCACTGCTTCTAAAAAGCATAAGCCTTTCCAAGACAGGACATGCTTTTCTGGTGAGTCTCTGCCACATGTTCATTTGAGGTAAGCAGGAGAAAGAGCCAAGCAGAGATTGAGAAGTTAATATTTCACATTGGTAGATGGAAAATAAAACTTGTTTCCTTTACAATTGTATGCTCACTGTTTAGCTATTCAACTTTTTTTTTTAGTTTTCCATAATGTCTGTTTCTAGGAAGCTTTTCAAACGCTACGCCTGCAGTGGTAAACATTACAAAAAGAGGTCTAAACTCAATAACCATTTTTTTCCCATTTTGCCGTGCAGTAGCAGGAGACAAGAGTCAGAAACAGGCAGCTTGTGCTGCCCCACAGCAGGTCCTTTTTGTTGAAGGCTACTCACTTGGAATACATTTCTCTCTTGGTTGGTGCAAACTGCCAATGTTCAGTTAAGAGATACTACTTATTTTCTATTGCTGAAGATTTGGGGAAATTCTTAACCTAATACAGCATAACTAAGTATCAAAAGCCTTTGCTGTTTCATGAATTGGAGCCTTATTGTAACAACTCAGACTATTCTATGAGCATGGCCATAAGGTAACAATTAGAATGGTACTGGAGGGAATTGGGCACACTCAGAACATGCAGCTGATCTGGTTTGGCAGTGTGCGCAGGACTGTTTAAATTGCACTTCAGTCTTTATAGAACTCACTGCTGACTTTCTTCTGATCTTGGCCCCGTGAGTAAAAACCAGTCTAGAAGAATCTGTGTACCACTCAGCCTTCAAAATGCTCTAAGTTCATGTCTATTTCAGACACTTACCCCTAAAAGCAGTTCAGCCTCTGTATTCCTGTTGTACAGCTTGGAAGCAGACTTGAAAATGAGTTCATCTGTCCCTTCATTCCAGCATCCTAGCAAACATCTCCCTGGACTGAGGGCCTCCTATATATCCTTCTAGAAGATAAATGATCACATTGTAAAAAGACCCACAACTTAGCTGTGGTACAAAATGTTTAAAAGAGCAGTTTATTATAAAAACAAGCTGGGTTCAGTACAGGGATGTATTCCACTAAAGAGGCAGAACCAGAAACGTGGTCATTGCATGGAACTTCAAATATGGGAAAGCTGTTCCTCACCTGCTGAAGTTGCCCACATTTGTGCAAACTCAGCTGAGTTGCCACATCTGCACTAAAGGACAAAAGAGATCCTACTTAAGGTAGGGAGGAGTTATTTTGAAAAGAATTGTTACACATTCATTTATAAAAAAAAACAAACAAGCCCCTGGGGATTATGCAGAATGGAAGAGGAGAAGCAGAGGATGTTACAAGGACAAGCTGACCCATAAGAATACATCGTGACCTAAGGTGTAGTTACTGGAAGGTGTCGTAGGAATCATCCAGCCAAAGAAGGTCCAAGAGGTGAGTCTTCATTAGGACTGAGAATGACCTGTACTGCTTTATTTCCAGAGTTCTCCCAAGGGTTTATCCTTAACCTCCTGCATGGTTTTCTCTGCAACCGTCTTGATTTCTCTGTGCAAGTCTTCTATGCTCTTTGAAGCATCCATTGTCTGTTTCCAAGACAAAAAAAAAAAAAAGCATAGAAAAATTCCTCAATTTCCAATATGGGAAAAACCCATCTTCCTGTTATTTCTACTTCCCCCCCCTTTACTCAAAATTGTTACCATCCAGAAGCATTGACAGGAGCTAATTACACCTCTCGTGCACTACTTTTGCAGTGGAACTGGAAAATCTGTTTCACCCAGGAACGTACATTTAACAAGCAGATGTGGAGAAGATGAAGGGAAACGACACCACCGCTGCATGTTTTTTGCTGACAGCCTTTGACCTCAAGCCAGGTAAGCATTCTTCACGACGTACTGTAGTGCCCCAGAAACTTCAGCGTATCGTCACTCAGAGGTTCTTCAAAATGAACTCCATCCAGAATAATAACGTCTCAAAATCCAGACCCTGTGATCTTCCAGTTTTAATTTGTTGTTTTCTGTTGTTTTGTTTTTTTAAACACTGCAAACTGGTAGCACGGTGTGATTCTGGCATCCGCTGAGCCTGATCTTTAAGAACTAGCATTGTACCTGTGTGACTGGGGGAACTTTGGTCATAAAAACAACATCATTTTATGTGCTTTTATCAGCAGATTTTTAACTTGAAGTTCCACCTTCAGAATTACATTCTGCAGGTCACCACAACTCAAAATGAACTGGTGAGAGTTGTTTCCATGGCTCTACGATTACTTACCAGTAACCAAAGTGAAGGAAGGAATTGGTTAAAAGATGAAAGCAGGTGCAGATTTATCACGACGATCTGTGCAATGCTGCACCATGCAGCAGACTGTGAGGCTATGCAATAAATATATTTTGTAATTAAACAGTAGTCTTCTCATTATGGCACAACCAACAACTCAGCTTTGTGAGCACACAATATCAGGCAGATTGCTCAGTTTATTTTTCTAACTGATAGCACTGAGCTCCATGTCATATCTTGGACTAACTGGATCTTTGGCAATGTTTGGTATCTATTATTCTATCTGATGCTGAGGGGGAACTAGGCAGGAATGCTAACTATTAAAGGGAACTGAAATGGGATTTCTGTACTCCTTTCAGGGACACCTCTCACCTCTTCCATCATCTCTTCTGGCATGTATCTATTTAATAGTGGTACAGTTTGGGGTATTATAAGCAGACACGTTGCCAATACTTAAAATGAAAACTCCTTTTACATAGTGGATAGGTGAAAAAAAAGAGAAATAACAGATGGCAGGTAATCAGGGAAATATGTTCCTCTGCTGGAAACTCTTAAAAATCAGAGTTTGCAGTCTAGACATGAAGTAAATTCTGTATTGCTTCATATGAGTATTCTGACAGTATGCTTATTTTTCTTCTTTTAGTTTTAGTGCTATGAGTTTTTCATCAGCCTATTTACCTAGTCATTATGATGTAGGAAAGGCCATTTCCTAACATGACATTTACTGGAATAAAAATACATCTCCTAGTTTGGTAACTGTTTCTTCAGGTTCTGACTACATCCAAACACTCTCATGTTACAGAATCAGGTTTATCTAAAGTGGGCTGTGACAAATTACATTTGCCTTACGCAGTCTGATCATTTGGCAATACATCCAGTTTTGCATACCTCTCCAGCCTATGGAGTAATTTAACCATAATGTGTACTTCTTTCTCTCTGTGAAAGCTACAGAATGAACAGAAATTGCTGCCTGTAACTCATGACTGAGCACCAACAGAATGATGGAGATGGTAGGAAGGTTGTCCAGACCAGAAAAGCCTCTGCTTAGGTCATCTGCACTCAGGATCAATAGGGAATGCTTCCTCTTCTGTCTGCTGATTGTGCAGCCCTTTGGAAATAGCTCCAAGGGATGATTAAGGAAAAGTGATGTAGGAGTATGAAACAAAAGAGATCGTGTTGTGAGAGACTTCTTGTTTAGCAGGATAGTAAATGCTGGTCAAGACTGGCTACATGAAAAGGAAAGTGACTGTCAGTAAGGGAGAGAGAAGCTGCAGGAGAGCCCCAAAACCTCTAAGGATTTCAGCATCCTTGGCAGATGCTGCAGGATACAAAGGAAAGAAACATACGAAAGAGCATGGGTGTGTCTCTCACTATTTTTTACCCCGGTTCATCAACTTGTCTTCAAGGAGTATGATTTCCAGAAAAGTTTTTGTGCAAAACAAAACAAAAAAACTCTTCCCCTGACTCCAACAGGGCCTATTAAAGTGTCCCAGAGTAGCAGGTGCCCACAGGATGCTGTGCCTTTGGCTGGCCTCCAGCACAAACCCCTGCCCTTTTGCAGGGGACAGGAAGCACAGGGATACAATGTGTGCAATCCAGGAGCTCTCATGAGACACTCCTCCCTGACAGAACCATCAGGGTTATTTCCTCACCTTCCAGTTTAATGTCTTCTCATTCATCAAATGATGGAAAGACTGTAGAACTTTTTTTTGGAAGGGGCCATTCTCATAACGTTCTCTTCCAAAGTTCCCTCGTGCTGCTGCTTCCTCTGGGCTCAGCTGAAGAAACAGAATCAAATCTGGCTTTGGGAGGCCAACATCAGGCTGTTTGCACCACTCTAGGCAGAAGTTCTGTCCCAAACAAAGAAAACCAAGTCTGAAGTGAAAAAAAAGAAATGAGAACAAGGGAGAGAGCAGCTAGAGAGTGGGATTGAGGGAGGAACAGTCATAGGGATGCAGCACACATCACTGAGCATAGTGCTACAAACTGAAAAGGAGATATCCCAGTTTAATATTTGTGAATTTAACCCCGTAATTTTGAGAATCCAGATTTTTCCAGGCACTGTGTACCTCTCAGCTTCTCATTCTTCTCATTGAAGCTAAGTAAAGCTAATGATTTTAACACCTCTTCCAAAAAGCCCAGCAGGGGGAAATATCAGTCCACAAGAAAGCTGCTCTGGAACATAAATGTCATGCAGTTTTAGTATGTCTGTGCCCACAAAGACTCCTTTTTAAATACCTACCCTATGCTTACTCAGCTTGGTTGTATAAGCATGAGTGCATCTGGTGGGTCAAGGGAAAGAATCCTTCTCCTCTGTTCAGCACTGACATCTGGAGTACTACGTCTGGTTTGGAGCTCCCCAGTATGGAACTGGAGAGAGCCTATCACACTGATGAGCAACCTAACACGTTCCTCTACTTTTTCTAAGGGTAGACACAGGACACAGGCAAACAGGCCACATCAATACCTAAGTTGAAATCCCTTTCATCCCTCAGTTCCAACCCACTTTTTCCCCACAGGAGAATCCTAGACCACAGAAACTGAAGTCCAGACCAAGCTTCTACTCATCTCCCGTTTCCCCAAATACAGAGAGGGGCAGACCTGTTACATTCCCCACTCACCTCCTTGGCACTTGTGAAGGCCACTCCAGAAAAGGCGTATCTGTCAACCACAAGTGTGATCCCTTGATGGAGCTTCTCTTTCATCGATGTTCTGAAAACCAAGAGGAAGAAAAAAAATAGTCAATAGAGAGACAAATAAAAAGAGTTTATGTAAAGACAGCTCACAAAGCTGGCACTTGTCTGTTAATGTACTTCATCACAAATTGTGATTATGAGCAGTGTCAGTGTTATCCATGGCAACAATCATGGATCAATTACTGTTTGTGCTCTGCCTTCTATGGCATAAAGGAAATACCCTTTCGGAACACCCACACTCAGGTGCATGTGCAGGATACTGCTCAGAGCAGCTCCACAGCTCACAAGCAGGATCACTGATCAGAGCAACAGCCAGGCACAAACAGCTCAGTCTTCCATCCTCCTTAAGTGATGCAACAGGCTTGTGATACACTGCTTCTGACAGAGAAAAGCATCCTTATTTACAATGTCTCCTGCTGCAGTTCACTACACCAAAGGCTGTGTGATGTTGTGGTCCCTTTGGGCTGCCATGAAGCGATGGTGCATTGAAAAAAGGTTGGATATTGGGAAAAATTTCTTCTCACCAAGAGCAGTGAAGCACTGCACAGTTGCACAGGGAGGTGGAAGAGTCAGCATGCCTGGAGGTGTTCAGAGCTGCGGAGATGTGGCGCTGTGGGATGTGGGCATGGTGGGGTGGGGTTGGACTTGGTGATCTTAGAGGACTTTTCCAACCTAAACAATTCTATGATTCAGAATCCAGGCGGTGACATGGAGGCGTGGCAGGGGTGAATGATTAACTCCATTGGCTTCCGTAAGTGGCAGAAGGCAGGGAGCTGCTGGCCGGGACTCAGAACGAGCACCCCAACAGAGAGGGGGAGTTCACTTACGGCTGGAAGGGCAATAGGAACAGAGTGCGGCCCCGCAGTCACACTCCTTCACCAGGCCGCGGCCCGCACAGCCTCCCTCAGGAGCGAGGCCCTCGACTGGGCACCACAGCCCGCCCCGGGGCCCGCAGCCCCGATCTGTGACCGCCTCCGCCTGGCTCCCCCAGCCCCGCGTCCTCCTCCCCGCCCTTTACACGTGCTCCCAGCGGTTGGCGGAGAACAGCAGGTGCACGGCGTGGTCCTCCAGCTCCCTCTCCCTCGATAGGTAGGCGCCGATCAGCCGCCCGATCTCCGTCGTCCTCTCTGTAACCAAGCGGGCCAGAGGTCGGCGGCCCGGCCGCGTCCCTCAGCGGAGCCCCCCGCACCCCGAGACCCATACCCGGGAAGCGCAGGAGATCGGCGCGGTGCCCGGCGGCCTGCAGCGCCTGAACCAGCCGCCGGCTCTGCGTGCTCTTCCCGGCGCGGTCCATCCCTTCCAGCACGATTAACGCGCCGCGCCCGCCCGCCATATTGCCCGCCTTCCCTCACCGCTTCCCCTTCCCTCCATCGCCGCTCTAGGCGGCGAAGAGCCATAGAGACAAAGTCCTCCGAACAGACCTCTAGGCCCCGCCCGTTCATGAATATGCAACGCGGAGCGCCCCTCGCGGCCAATGGGCACGGAGCGCCTCGTGAATATGCGATGAGGCCGGGGCCGCGGCCCGTGTCCTGCGGGCCGGGCGGGCGGCTGTCGGCGGCGGGGCGCGGGCCGCGGGCCGCAAGATGGCGACCGCCATGTACCTGGAGCACTACCTGGACAGTGAGCGCGGGGCCGCGGCCGGGCGGGATCCGCGCTGCGACACGGGAGCGAGCGGGGCGGGCGGGAGCGCCGGGAGTCCCCCGTGGGTCCGCCGCGAGGGGAGCGGCCCTGATGGCGCTGCGTGTTTGTTTCAGGCATCGAGAACCTGCCGTGCGAGCTGCAGCGGAACTTCCAGTTGATGCGGGAGCTGGACCAGAGGACGGAAGGTGCGTGCGGGTCTTCTCGTAGCGCGGGCAGCCGGGGGGGGAAATACGCTTCCTCCGGGAGCTCGGCTTTCTCACGCGTGCGTGCGGTGTCTGGGCTTTACAGATAAGAAAGCCGAAATTGACCGCCTGGCCGCGGAGTACATCGAGTCGGTGAAGAACATGTCAGCCGAGCAGCGAGTGGAGCACCTGAGGAGGATCCAGAGCGCCTACGGTAAATGCAAGGAGTACAGCGACGACAAAGTGCAGCTGGCCATGCAGACCTACGAGATGGTGAGCGCTGTCACACCGCTGCGTGGCGGCCGTTTGTTGGGGCTGCTGCTGGGCTCTGAAGGCACGGCTCTGTTTGTCCTTCTGCTGGTGTATTTGCCTTAAGTATCTTCCCGAAACAAAGTATTCGTTCTCCAGCTTGCTTCTCTTACTTTTGCCTTCCCCCGAAATCCCGCCCCTGTGTTACTGGGTTTGGTGTGGAGTAGACTTGTCTTCTGGCAGCAGTACTGACAGCCAGCTCGCCCTGTCCACCTGCCTCTCACCCAGTCATTCACTTAGGGCTGCTCTGGTCACAAGCAGCAATTTTTAGGTCAGCCTCAAAGCTACGTTGTGGAGGAGCTGAGGGAACCGTTTCCACTTAGTTGCCTTGGATCCCAAGGCGTGGAACCCTGTCGGCTCCTCTGTGTGATGGAGGTCCGGCTCTGCCTGTTGGGCTTAGTGGGAAAATGGCATTTCTTAAGGTGCAGATCTCCACTTTTCTCCTCTTCTGCACTGACTCCTGTCCATTTATCTGTTCTTTGGGTCATCCTCTGTCCATTTTATCCCATAAGTGACTTTAGGTGAGGGGAATCCCTTTTTTGTCTGCACTTTGTGTTATAAGTAGCTTCTAGGGATGCTTTGAGTTCTAATTACTGAAGCTGCGGTACTTCAAATACTGCAGAAAAGGAAATAATTTCATGTCTCCTAGATAAACACCAACTTCATGAATAGGTACTGCAGCAGCACAGCTGTTTTGTGGGTGGGAGTGAAGGTTTGAACACCTTTATTGCACCTCTGTTCTATAAACCACATTACTGTGGATATTAGAAGACACCTGATGTGTACTGACAATACTGGAGATAGCCTGTCTTCATTATTAAATTTCATTAAATAGTGTGCTAGTGAAATACCAGAGAAAATACTGACACGTGTAACGGATACCAACTAAATGATGTATTTTCAAAGTGTCAGAAAGAGAGCTTTTTTTAAAAAATCTTTCTGTGTTTTCTGTGAACTGTTGGTCTGATTGCTTGGACTCTCCTTCCCCCACTCCCTTTTCCTTCCTTTCTCTTTGCTTGCATTACAGTTCAGTCCTCTTGCTTTTCTTCAGCATTTTTTCCTCTCTCTGTGTGCTCCAGTTCCCTTTGTGTACACCATTTCCCTTTTCCAGTCTGATATGCCCTTCGTGCCTTGTCCTGAACTGTTACATTCATGTTCTTAAGGAAGGTCTGGTAGCTTGGCTGCTCTCCCTGTTTTGCACTGGGAGCGTTTCTATGTTTTTAATTCAGTTTGTGGTTTCCTCTCTGTGCAGGTGGATAAGCACATCCGCCGGCTGGATGCCGACTTGGCGCGGTTTGAAGCAGATCTGAAGGATAAACTGGAGGGCAGCGACTTCGAAAGCTCTGGATCACGAAACCTGAAAAGTGTGTAAATGTTATGAATTTAACAGCCTTTTCCAGCACTGGGCATATCTAAGTAGAGGGCCTTGGGTACAGAGTAGACTGTCGTTTCTAGACGCTATGGTGTAATCCCATACTTATTTTAGATGCTCTTCAGGTATTTATAGAGTTGCACTGGGCAATAAACAGGAGAAGGAAAAGATTTAGTGCTGGGCTCTCCTTGTCAGTGTCCTGAAGTGGTCGCTGGTTGTAAGGGCACTACTGGCTAAGGGAGAACTAACTATGACAATACTGAACTGATGCTCAGCCTGTGGTTCCTACAGCTCCTGAGTTTAACAGTCTTGGCCTCAGACTTAGTCTGTCACTTAGGTTTGAAGAAAGCACTACGTATCTCATCAAATATGTTGCTATTTAAAGTCTTGTGTGACATTATGGACTAATATAAAATACAGTGATCTAACTTAGGTTGGATATTAGGGGGAAGTTTTTCACACAGAGGGTGGTGAGGCACTGGAACAGGTTGCCCAAGGAGGCTGTGGATGCCCCATCCCTGGAGGCATTCAAGGCCAGGCTGGATGTGGCTCTGGGCAGCCTGGGCTGCTGGTTGGCGACCCTGCATGTAGCAGGGGATTGAAACTAGATGATCACTGTGGTCCTTTTCAACCCAGTATGATTCTATGAATTGCCAAAACTGCAGATGTAGGATTTAGACACTTGGGGATATTATTTGCAAAATCGGTGTGTTTGTGGCAGAAAAGTGTATGTGCATTTCATAATCAGTGTTTGTGTTCAGTTGCATGTGACAGAAAGATTTCAAAACAGTAAATGCACCAAAAGAAAAACACCTGAGGATGGTATTCAAACTGATTGAAGCAATGCTTTATCTGTCTTTATAGAGGGAAAAAGTCAGAAAGACAAAAGAAGCTCTCGTGGTCGAGGCAAGAGGACGTCTGAAGAGGACACACCAAAGAAAAAGAAGCTGAAAGGAGGGTAAGACATATCCAGTCACACTTCTGATGACTTGGGTTGAACACTTCATGAATTTCCTCATGTTTGTGTTACCCTGTTTATGACTCTTGTGTTGGGATGATAGTGGTGTTCCAGTATTCTGGTCTCACTAATTAGAGTCTGCCTTAAGACAAGTTAGCTTTGCTAATTAACTCTTTGCTTGCCACATGGAAACCCAGCATGCTTGGAATGCCCTCTGTCTGGAAGGACAAGATCAGAGTCTCTGTTGCTGTTGGCAAGCTGGGAGAAAATACCTTTGATTTTTGTCATGCAGCTATTTTTAACAGTTGCTTGTGATATTCATTGTAAAGAAACACTTCCCCCTTGGGACAAACGCTGATGCTGTGTTGCTGTTATAGAGGTCTTGCAGAGTTTTCATGGTTGTTTTTAAACAGCAGCTGTCTCCTAAATAGTCTTGAATAATGTAGTTCTGTTCTGTGAAGTAAGGAGGAGGGCATTTAACCTCTCTGTCATGTGATTTTTTTTTAAAGGGACCCTGTTAATTCCAATACATTCAATGGGCTAAATGGAGGGGCAAGTTGAAAAGAAAGGAAGTATTTTCTGTTAAGTGTTACTGCCATGTCAAAGCTCCTCAGAGCAAGGTGGTTCCCTCATACCTGACAAGGAGAGAAGAGTATGTACTAAAATGGCTTAGGGAAAGAAAAATCAGGTTATTCTGTCTGCATGCAGAAGTGAGGTATATGTGAATTTTGTTACTGCAGTCATGTACTCGTAGAATCTACAAATCAGTCTTTTAATCCTTTACAGTCAAGCTCATATTTTTGTATTAGCTCAAACCCACTTTCTGATTTAAAAATGATTTAAATGACTGTTGCAAATTAATTTTCCCAAGAATCTTGGGAATGTTCTGTCACCTGTAAGTGACAAGTGTTTTGTCCTTGTCTGCAGCTCCGAGTTTGCTGACACCATCCTGTCAGTGCATCCCTCAGATGTCCTGGACATGCCTGTGGACCCCAACGAGCCCACCTACTGCTTGTGTCACCAGGTGTCCTACGGGGAGATGATTGGCTGCGACAACCCAGATGTAAGCACTTGCTTTATTGCTGTATCATCAAAATGCACTCCGTATCTTTTGAAATGGTATTTGCAGCATCACAGCCCAGTGAAATCCAAGGGAGGTACATGCTAGTTTGATCGTCCAAAGTGAATGTAGTGCTGGTAAAATGCTAAGCATCTCCTCTGTGGATTTTTCCTTTGTTTTGCAGTGCCCCATTGAATGGTTCCACTTCGCTTGTGTGGACCTCACCACCAAACCAAAAGGGAAATGGTAAGGACACACAGGTTTTTGATTTCTGTCAGGCTACAGACTCTCTCAAAAAGAATCACAAAAAGAATTGAAACCCCATGGTGACTTTTCCTGACAAAGGAACTTTGTTCTTCTGGTCAGAGGTTTACATCACGTTGGGTTTGGGACTGCTTTTATGTGAAGGTAGAAGGGGACAGTTTTTCCAAGAGGCTGTTTCCACAGGAGTCTGAGCTTCCTTAGATTTCTGTGGGAGCAAAACAAGGACCCAGGCATGTAAAATTTCATGATAAGCAGAGCAGTTAATGAGCTCAGGCTTTTGTCAGCGTGTACGGCTTACATCTCATGTCTGCATTTGTTGCTGTGATTAAGGTTGGGAAAAGAATATTTTCTGTTCTGCTTAGGGGAGCACAATGTAAGACTACAGCGTTTCTTCACCTGTGTATGTGCCCATTTTAGAAAGAGTCATAGGCTTTTTCTGTGCTTGCTTTCTTTTGCAAAGGACAAAAACTGTGCTAAATGTTGTCTTTTGCAGTTAAAATGCCACACTCTTCAATTCACATACCAAAAGCAAAATTTTAAGAGGAAATGCAACAACACTACTGCATTAAGTGGGAACAAATAGTATGACTTGGTCATTGCATTCCAATCAGATATTGCAGTGGCAGCATGCAGTTGGATGGCCAGCTGGTTATTGAGTCTGCAGACTTTTAAAGACATGCAAATCTTTTTGTTTGGTGACTTTCTTAGTCTAACTATAAGATGTGTATTAGAAGTGAGGTTATGCAGAGGTGCACTGATTTGCAATCACTGGAGGGAGAGAAGGAATTGGAGCGGGGTATCATTGTTCCTTTAACTGTGGAGGAAGCTGATGTACCAACCTTGAGGAATTCAGTTGGAATAACTTCTGGGTGAATGAAATAGAGTGACTCAGAGCTGTGAGGGGCAGGTGAGCCCCAGAAGCCTTCCAGTGCTGTCCCTTCTGCCCACCAGACTCCATACAGTTCCTTCCCTCTCTGCCCAATCTTGCTGCATGCCATGTGAAGTGTTGCGGTTGGCTAAAATTAACACCACCTCCACTCATTTCCAAGTAATAGAAAGGCTCCCGAGTAATATGTTGTTAATTTTAGGTACTAATTAACAGCCAATTTTTTTTTTTTTTTTTTTTTTCTCTGTAGGTTTTGTCCACGCTGTGTTCAGGAAAAAAAGAAAAGTAAGAAGTAAAGGGGAATACCTCCTCTGAGGCAAGAAGAGTTTTAATATATTCCTTCCTTCATGTTGCAATATCATCTTTGATTTCGATTGTGATTTTAAAACCTGCCCTCCTCCCATTTCTGATATGCTATTTAATTGTCCAGCGGCCAGTTGTAATTCCTGTTCTTTTGTAAAAAGTGACTTTGGGAAGGGAGGAATTTGCCACAGGGATTTTATTTATGTTACTCTCGCACAGCACTGAGGTCAGTGTTACTCTGAAGTGCTAGAACAGCCCATAGCTGTAGTCTGCTTGTTTTTAGGAGTCTCTTAAACCCTGTGAGGCACTGCAGGAAATCGAGATACCCACCTCTTCAGTATGATGCATACCATTGCTGAAGTCATTCAGACTTGGAGCTTAGCATGACAGAAAAAGCAGTTCTCTCTCATGCAGCCTACAGGAAAGGATTAGCTCCATTCTTTCGGTGTGATGCCCATTTGTGGTGCAGTTTTGTAGTACAGAGAGGATCAAGAAAGCTTATTGGCTGTTTACAGTGTCTATTTTCAAAGCCAAATGCTGTGCTTACTTTTGGCAGGATGAGTATGGGAGAGAGAAAAGACCATATCTTCTCCTTTGGGGAATTTCTTCTGTCTAACTTTGCACTGCCTTTCTTTCACTTGGTTTTGCTCACATCCACATTACAGCCTCAACAGAAGCAAACTTCATGGCTTTTAACCTCCTTCTGTAAAAGGCTTGTGTCTTCTGGAACAAAACCTCTAAATATCAAAGGAGTTGTCCTGCAGTGTTGACAGTAGTACTGAGAGAACAAGTTGCCTTTCCTGTCAGTTTTTGTTGCTTTTAAGTGTGTTACTGTGAAGTTGAAACCTAGAGTATTGTGATAGGGGGTCTGATTTATTCATACAGCAAGATGAAGGCCTGATTTTCTGTTATATCTCAAGCTTTAAGGGGAGATTCTATGAGGACAATGTGTACGTGGCAGTGATGATGCAGCAAAGCTGGAAGGTGGCCATATGGTAATGTGGTGAGAGTTTGGTTCTTGGGTAGCTCTTGCTATGAAAAAGTGCCATTAGAGAAGGCAATGCAGCAGGGAATGTCTTTAAATTACTGCATGTCTTTTTCGAGGGGGCAAGTTTCCAGTTTTTGACTTCTTGAAGCTGCCTTTCTGATCTCGAATGTGAATGCTTGCTATCATCACAGTGTCAGTTTCTGCAGCAGAAGGATGAGAAGGAAATCATGAGTAGGAAAACAAAACTCTGTGTTCTTTTATTTTTTTCCTCCTTCCTCTGAGTTAACAGTGGATGCAGAAGTGGAGGGAAGAACAGATAACTGTTGTCTTTAGGTATCTCCTGTATTATGGGGCTTAACTGCCTACAACAGAGACATTGTGGGTAAAGGTTGTTCTGCCAGGGCAGGGAGAAAACAAAGCAAAAACCCCTGCAGCAGGATGGAGCAGGGTCTGTGAGCCTGTGATGGCTGTTAATGGCATCTGCGTATTGCTCTGCATACCAGCTCTTGATACTGGCTGTTGGAAAGGCTTCCGGATAAGCCCTTTCTTCTGCTTTAAAAACAACCTGAATAAACAGTACAGAAGGGAAGGAAAAAAACCCAAAACAAATCTAATCTGACTTTGGCACCAGCTTCTAAAAGAAAAAAGTTTTTTCTTGTCTTGCCCTGTCCCTCTCATTTGTGTTTTGCCATGAAGGAAAGTAGAACACAGCTCATGCCAGTTTAGCCTTCCTGTTTTGCTCCGTTGGGTTTGTAGCTGCTTGCAGGTATGTTAGGATTGTCACAGAAAAACCTTTTGGTACTGAGACAGGTTTTCTGTGAACCTTCTGATGTATCTGCTGTGCAGAAAGCCTGTCTGCAAGATCCTTTTGTTGGAAGCGTGGCATTGTACATCTTTGCTGCATTGCATCACTCCACGTTTTATATGAAGTTTCTGTAGTTAATGTTTACAGGAAGATGCATGTTTGTCATGGCTGCCATTGTAAAAGCATCCCGAAACCACACAGACAGGTTAGAAACAGAGCGCTGGTGGGAAGGGGGAGGAAAAGCACAATCTCACAAAGCTGGGCTTAGAAATACAGCCAGCCTTCTCCTCCTCTCTGCCTCTGTTTTGGGAGTAAATGTAATTGCAATACCTCATGAGCCAGCCTGTAATTCAGTACCAGCAGTAAGCCTGTACCTCACTGACCTGCTACACTGGATTCCTTGTAAGGGTGACTGACCTGAAGGCTATGATGCTGTCCCAAGTTCTGTTTTCTCCTTCCGTCCAATGCTATTGTAAACTTCTTTCCCTTGTCTCCCAAGGCTTTAGCAGTCATGGTATCACTGTAAATCAAGCGTTGGATTTGAAACAAATCCAAAAGTAGATTGTGCCTCTTGGGAGACCTTGCTGGAAATGTGCAGGTATGGAAATGCACAGTTATGCAGGTCACTGCCAAGCTGACTGCCCTACACTCGGGAGAGATGGTCAGGTGGGACAGCAAAGTGTACTTTATTAGTACGTGCTTTCTTGGGCTCGGAAAAGCAGATGCTTTCCATTTCAACCAGCAAAGCAAAAAAAAAAAACAACAACCCAACATTCTAGAAGTTGGCATGAATTCTCAAAGGGAAAGAAGCTTCTTCAGCAGGACCCAGGATCAGCATGTGGTGCAGACCTGGCTGCTCCGTATGGCGTGACACCACCAACGTGTCCTTAGAACCCACACCAGCAATAAGCCCAGCCTGCCCCTGGGCTGGGGGACCCGCAGCCTTCACTTCTGGTCGCAAAAGAGTTAAAATCTTTCTCCTGAATTTTGAATGTACAGTGTTAAATACGCCCTTATGGAGAAGGATGGACAGACTGTGGTGCGGAGAGGAATGTTCCACTGACAGTTGTCAATGCACCAAAGTGCTCGGTGGTGTTCAGCTTTACTACAGCTCAGCCAAACTGGAGGTGAAACGATGTTAACCCAACAGCTCTATTTTTTAAAGGAATTGGATCTATGTTCCCTTTGTAAATGGAAGAGAATATAAATCTTTTTATGAAAAAAAAAAGCAGAAGAATGTAAAGTTAAAAAAAATAAATGTATATCTGTATTTTTGGATCACGTTATGGATAATGAATATATTGATATAAATAAAATATTTTTGGGAACCGAGCTGTCGGAGATGATGAGGCGGAGAGGGCGGGCAAGCGGGCGCT
This sequence comes from Meleagris gallopavo, assembly GCF_905368555.1. Taxonomy (NCBI): domain Eukaryota; kingdom Metazoa; phylum Chordata; class Aves; order Galliformes; family Phasianidae; genus Meleagris; species Meleagris gallopavo. The sequence goes on along the minus strand of NC_139414.1, from coordinate 4,149,629 downwards.
AGGACCGCGCGGACGGGGTCCTCCCGCCCGCAAGGGGGCGCTGCGGAATCCCGCGGCCAGAAGAGGCGCCGCAGGGTCCTCCGGCCGGCAGGCGGCGCGCGGCTCAGCCGGGCTTCTCGTTGCTCCCCGGCTCGGCCATGGGGATCTCCGCAGCCTCCGGCCGCCCCGTGCGGCACGGGTGGGCGCAGCTGAGGCGGCTGCTGGGATCCTGCGGGACGTGGCGACCGCAGAGCCCGGCCCCTGAGCGGCGGCGGCCGTGCCGCGCTGCTGTCAGGCCCCGGCAGCGCCCCAGCAGCGCCCTGCACACCGCCCGGCCCCGCCGCCAGGAGGTACCGCTCACCTGCGAGCGCTACGGGCTGCGGCGGCTGCCCTTTGCCCGCCTCGGCAGCGGCGATGCGGCTTTCTTTGAGAGCCTCATGCCGGGCAGGGCGTGCTCGAACCCCGAGGAGCTGAAATCCTTTAATGTGGACTGGCTGAAATCAGTCCGAGGTAAGTGGGGCTGCTGGTGTCCCAGTGCTGCCGAAACCTCGCTCGTCTCTGCTCGCAGGCCGACAGAATGGCTTTTCCTCCTAGGAGATACGAGCTGCCTGATGCTTCAGGGTAAAAGCAAGTTGACTGTTTTCCTATAACCAGTGTGTTCACTTCATAGCTTCTGAGTTTCTCACCAAGCCTCAGAAATGAGCGTTGTGAATTCTGCCTTTTGTCAAAGATTCTATAAGAACAGAATCACTACGGATGGAAAAGAGCCCTCAGATCCCCGGGTCCAACCCCACCGTGCCCACTGCCCACGTCCCTCAGTGCCACATCCCCACAGCTCTGAACGCCTCCAGAAATGGTGATTCCCCACCTCCCTGTGCAGCTGTGCAGTGCCTCACTGCTCTTTCTAATAAATCTTTCCTATTATCCAAGCTGGACGTCCCCTGGTGCAGCTTGAGGCCACCGCCTCTCGTCCTAAGACAGAAGACATTTCCTAAGATAGAGTACGTTTCCCCTTACTCACACTGGCAACCAAGTTTATAGACACATAAAAGGTTTTTACAAGTTGCTTGAAGTGCTTTAGATTAACTGTTCCTCGCAGTGGGGGGTGTTGCTGTTTCGGACATCATCCCTTGCCACCTTCTTCGTTCTGCTCTCTATACAGCCTATGGCTTGCCTTGAGAGTCCCTTGCTTTCATTGCAGGCTGCAGCGAGCTGTTGTTGAAGCCAAAGACAGCAGCAGAGGTGTCTCAAGTTCTCAGGTAATGCGTGCCTTTCTTACAGGGTGAGGAAACTCAGGTTTGCTTTGGGAAGGTCACACGGGGGAAGGGACATTCAGGCAGTTGTGTGAGCGCTGGAATTGCTGAAGCTGTTTTTGTCTTGGTGGTGCTTGAGCTCTGGTGACTTCAGCTCTCCCTTCTGCCCTTTATGTCCCAGCTGTCCTTGGGCTCTCATCTTTTTGCACACCCTTTAATCCAGCAGCACCCAAGCCACGAACACTGCCTGCTGTTGTTAATCCAGAGCTGTGTCCCTGCTGCTGGGCAGGCAGTATCACTTGTCTTGTCACTGTCTTTGTACTGACAGATGGGACAAAGCTACCCCATTTCTTTCCTGTTGGAGTAAAAAGAAAAAAAAGTCTTTGAAGCTCTTGATACCATGGGTTTGATGCATTTTGAGGAGATCTGGTGTTCCACCTAAGTTCCTAATATTCTGCGAGTGTAGTTCAGGCCAGCCAGTGGGCTCAGTGGCTGTTTGCTAGGAGACTGTAACAAGCAAGGTGGTTGTACAGTTTTCTTAGGAAAGAATATACAGGATCGTTGTTAGAATGTTTTCACAGAGAGCTGAAGCTTTTCAAGGCAGAAGGAGATTTGAACATGTGTCTTGTGTTTCATAGTGCTTCCCTGGCTCTTGGCTTTTGTGTCAGGGCAGCATCAGGAAGGCCCAAAGGCTGAACTTTCATTTATTCTGCAAAACAAAATTCCTGTGTCCTGGCCAGATGTCCATGCAAAGGCAAATGGGCAGTAATAGACTTCTCAAATGAGTGTTGGCATTGATGAGAAGGGAGTCTGGAGTGCTTAAGTTGGAGGAGAGAAATCAGGAGAGATCAGCAAATGGATTCAGTATTAATAGTTTTTCTGCTCTACTGGATTGTCCAAATTAGACACTGTACCAGTGCTCAATATGAGCAGTTCTGTTAAGGGATCCAGGGAGGGCCCATCTGCAAAGAGAAGATTGTTTTGTCCACCAACAGCACTGCCTGTGTTTGGAAGTATGAGAGCAGGAGCAGTTGAACATCAGCATCTGTTCAGGGTAATGGCCCCAAATTTTTGTCCGGCACTGGGGTGAGTGCAGTGAGGAGTTGTGCTTTCCCATGTTTCCAATGAAACTGCCCCTTTGTGTCAATTTAATCTTTAGGCTAAACATTGCTTAATTGTTAGGCACATTGAGCAATCTCACAACAGTGCGCATTGCTGTGGAAGTGAAACTCTTCTGATAGACTGGATTATTGGCCTTAAGAGACTGAAGGCTTGAGAAACCTGTTTCCTTCCAGGTACTGCCATGAGAGGAACCTGGCAGTGAGCCCCCAAGGGGGTAACACAGGCCTTGTTGGGGGCAGCGTTCCTGTCTTCGATGAGATCATTCTCTCCACTGCCCTGATGAACCAGATCATCAGCTTTGACCCGGTGTCTGGTAAGTATCATAGACACATGGTGCACAGAAGTGACCCCTGGGTCTAACTTAGCTGTTTTCTGGGAGCTGATAGCTGTGGGATCAGCAAGGGTCAGCCCAGCAGGATCGTAAGGAGCATCAGAGATTTGCGTCCTCCCTGTTCCTGCTGCTGATGCCATCCTTAGGTGATAACAGGAGCAGATGTAAGAAAACATCCGGTGGCAGAAAAAAGGAAGAAGGAGATAAGAGGATTGTGTATGTCCTGTTACCCAAATGAGAAACCCAGCAGGTGGAGAACAACAGTGGTGGGGGGGATGTGTGATAACCGTTCAAACAGGGAAGGGAAGGGAATGGAAGGGAAGGGAAGGGAAGGAAGGGAAGGAAGGGAAGGGAAGGGAAGGGAAGGGAAGGAAGGGAAGGAGGGAAGGAAGGGAAGGAAGGAAGGAAGGGAAGGGAAGGGAAGGGAAGGGAAGGGAAGGGAAGGGAAGGGAAGGGAAGGAAGGGAAGGGAAGGAAGGGAAGGGAAGGATGGGGAAAGCTTATGTGTTGTATGGGTTTGGAAAGCTAGGAAACAGACTGCTTTGAGTATCTCAGCTCTTAAGACATGGTGAGAAGGGAAATGAATGCCAGGCAAAGGTTGACTGAACATCACTGTATTTTGCCCAGAGCTATGGATGACCAGATGTTAAATCAGTAGTAAAGCCCTCTTGGGTCGAGGAAGGATAGAACAATGCCCTGTAGCAAGCACAGGGTTCTTACAGCTTTAATTGAATTCCAGAATGTTTTGGAGGAAGAGGTGGTTCCGCCTGCTTGCATCTTCCCACCTCTTCAGGAGGAACCTTCTTCTGGGGCATCAGCCTGTAGCAGGATGTTTGTGTTTCAGGAATCCTGGTGTGCCAAGCTGGCTGCATCCTAGAGAAACTCAATGAGTACTTGGAGGAGCGGGGCTTTATCATGCCCCTTGACTTGGGAGCCAAAGGTAGCTGTCACATCGGTGGTAATGTGGCCACAAATGCTGGAGGCCTGCGGCTGCTGAGATATGGCTCTCTGCGAGGGACTGTGTTAGGGCTGGAAGTGGTAAGGCGAGTACCTGGTAGCTCCTTCTGTGTTTGCACATCTACCTCTTATCATTTTCCTGCTGTTCTACTCTTGGCTGTCTGTTAGGAAGGCAAAAAGTTCCTTTTCAGTCCCTCTCTCTTGATTGTTCCTTTTGTGGCTCTTTTGAGAAAGTGCCTCCATGCATGAAGCATCTGTTATTGATGCTGATACTCCGTGTTCTCACAGGTGCTGGCAGATGGCACAGTTCTGGACTGTTTGGCATCTCTGCGCAAGGATAACACTGGCTACGATTTGAAGCAGCTTTTCATTGGATCTGAGGGGACTTTAGGAGTCATCACAGCTGTCTCTATACTCTGTCCCCAGAAACCTAAAGCTGTGAATCTGGCATTCTTAGGTAGGAACTACTATTAATAAGCATCACATGTGAATTTGTATGCTGGAGTGGGAATAGTCATGAAAGGGGAGTCCCTGTTGAAGCTTTTTAGCAGAGCTGTTTGGAGGCAACCTTCACAGAGACTGTTCTTTTCTCAAAAATGCCAGATGAGGCTTCTCAGACAACTTGCTTCTAATACATACGTCCTTGGAAGCAGGCAGCTGAACTCCTGGGAGGTTATGAGTGAACAAACCTATGGAATATGTGCAGTGAACCCAAGAATTTGCCTAAACTTTCATAAGAGCCTTTAAATACATCTTGGATTGCTTTCTTTCCCGTGTTGAGAACTAAGTGTGCAGCAAATTCTTTGCTATGAACTGTCTTAGAATGTGCAAGAGGTCCTTGCCACAGCGAAGACCAATTGCTCTCTCCTCCTGCTGTTCTACTCCAACCCTTTCCCCACCTCAAACCAACCCACACTGCACTCTTGTTTCCTAGAGACAGGAAACATCACTTCAAGCACGATATAGGCTTTTTAAAAAGTTTCTAAAAGCTTTTGAAGGATTGATTTTTGTTTCTGATCTTTTTTTGTATCTGTCTGAAGGATGTCAGGATTTCTCTCGGGTTCAGGAAACGTTTACAACCTGCAGAGCCATGCTGGGAGAGATCCTGTCTGCCTTTGAGTTCATGGATGAGAAGTGCATGGAATTGGTTGAGAAACATCTTGGGCTCTCCAACCCAGTGAGAGGTACCACAGCTGATAACTGTCTAGGGAACAGATGCAGGTAGCAGCCTTTGTGCTGCAGAAAGTGGCATTATGCTGCTTAAGGGCTTTTAGTCCCACTTGATTTTTGTACCCAGTATTCAATTCCAAGCTCGATTAGTAAAAGTTTTTAAAGATAGAACTTTTTGCTCCTACTGGTTCCCACAAAAATACTACTTTTTGAAAAGCAGTAGTGGATAAAACAGTGAAGTGCCCTCCAGATAAAAGATTGCCACTTGGGCTGCACTTCTGTTTGGCACCAATGAATCTGGGCGGTAGAGGATACTTCATAAAATGTGCCAAGATTGGGGAGAAACTCTAGAATCTGCAGTAAAATCCCATGCTTATAGCACAGAGCAGCCACTTATTTTATTCTCCCTCACTTTCAGGCAGCCCTTTTTATGTTTTAATTGAAACTTCGGGCTCCAACTCGAGCCACGATGAAGAAAAATTGAACAGCTTCCTGGAACAGGCCATGACTTCTGGTTTAGTCACTGATGGAACTGTGGCAGTGGATGATAAGAAAATAAAGGCAAGTCAACATTTCCTCTTGCACAAATCTGCTTAAAAAAATTCTCCCTTCATGAGGAAGTGTTCATCCTGTTTGATGTTTGGAGTTAATACACCTGAGTGACCTATTAGCTTATTATTGAGAAGAAGGGCCCAGAGTGTTTGGGTTGACAGTGGATGTTTTCTTCTTTAAAAAGTGGAGGATAATGAACTGTGGCTTTCAGTAGTTGCTGTGGTAGGACCTACATCTCCATGAACACTATTGAAAGCAAAAGCTGGACTGTCAGTGAGGCCAGGAATGAATGAAGTCCTGCAAACCAAGGTGGGGATGTGTAGAGCCAGACTCTGCAGTCTCAAGGAGCAAAGTGGCACTGGCAGATCAGTGGAGGAGGCACATCCCCACCTCTTGGGAAACCAGAACGTCTTTGCAGAAGATGCCCATGGCTGTGACACTTGTTCTTTCTGTCTGGGGTACCACTGATGTGTCACTTGGCACTGGTGCCAAGAAGTCCTTCTTACTGCCTCCAATAAGGCAGAGGATACTGAAGGATATCAGATGTTACGTGTGGAGTCAGGGCTTTTTTCCCCCCGTGTCACAAAGTATTGAACATGAGGAACTTGGTTGATTGGGATTCCTTTGATCTTTGTCCTGCAGGCACTGTGGAGCCTGCGGGAGAGGATCACAGAGGCACTCACTCGTGATGGCTGTGTTTACAAGTATGACATCTCCCTCCCTGTGGGAAAACTGTATGATCTCGTGACTGACACGAGAGCTCGTCTGGGCCAGAGTGCCAAAAACGTGGTGGGCTATGGCCACTTGGGTGAGTGCAGATGCAGGAAAAGGAGATGATTTCTTCTTTTGCTCCAAGTTTTGCTGTGCAACTTCCTAGTAGCTCCTAAAGGTTTGGATTTTTTTAATTACTGAGAAGCATAGATTGAACAGCTGAGAGCTATTAGAAGGATGCATAAGCATCTTCGTTGCTTTCAGACTGTATATCAGTGGCAGGTGTGACCTGGCAGCATAACCACTAACCTCTCTGCAGTTTTAAAGTGGTTGTTTGTATCCTTTTGCTCTGTTTTCTGTTTAAATATCTAGGGTATTTTGTTGGACCATCAGCGTGATTAATGTGCTCAGACACGTTTGGTAGATAAACATTTTCCTGTCCAAAGTGATTAGTGATATTGGAAATCAGTTATATTTGAGTCATTGACTCTCCAAATGAGAGTGATAAAAAGAGATCACATTTTTTCGATAAGAAGAGGCCCCTACATTTATCAGAATGCTTTCAAACTAACTTCATTTTATATACACTAGAAACAGATAAGTCACTTAGCAAAGCTGTTCTGTGGGTTCTCTACCACCACCCCCTGCTAAAAATAAATCACCAAACCAAGCCAGAAACAACAGCACAAACCAGATCACTCCTCAGCATGCTTGATTTCAGATGATTTGAAAGACACAGAAAGACAAGTTTTCATAATAACAGCCGCCTTTGGAGGATGGTGGCATTGAGGATTAAGTTGTGTACTGTAAGAATTTGCTGAGATAAAAGAAGAGGTTCCAGAGGGAGGATGAGTATTTTTTTCTTTATCTTTGTGTGTTTTGTCTTCTGAATGCCCTGTAACCGTGTGCTTAATTGAGTATCATCCCACGCAAGCAGCAAAAGGAGAAAATAAATGCTTTTCTTTCTTTGTTTCTGTTGATGCAGTGCCAAAGTGCCCTTTGAATACTGCACAAATATAATAGGTACAGTAATGAAGGGCTGTATTGAGATCTAATCATCATTATTAAATACTGTTGGAGAAATCTTTGGCATGTCATCTTAGTGCAGGAAGAATAATTAGTGCAGCATGGTTGTTTGAATTTGTAAGTTACAAAAGTGGGAATCTGAGAGTTGCTTGACTTGGTACACTTCCTCAAAGGTTGTACTGAAAGCATGGAAAAACAAAGATCCTATTTGAGTTATTTGTGCACAGAGAGGCCTGATGTTTGTGGAAGGACAGTTCACTTCTCCTCTCTGAAGGGATGGTTTGGAAAGTAACAAAGGCACTGTTGTTTGAGTACTTGGATGTATTGGATGATGTTTGACTACTTGGAAGATGACAGCAATGATTCAGGGCTACAGACTTTATCTTACAGACCCACCTCTGTAATGTTTTATTCCAGGAGATGGAAACTTGCACTTGAACATCACGGCAGAGTCCTACAGCCATTCCCTTCTGGATGCCATCGAGCCATTTGTGTATGAGTGGACTGCAAGATACAATGGCAGCATCAGTGCAGAGCACGGGCTGGGCTTCAAGAAAAAGCAGTTCATTCAGTACAGCAAACCCAATGAGGCAATCTTTCTAATGCAGCGTTTCAAAGCCATGTTGGACCCCAAAGGAATCCTCAATCCATACAAGACACTGCCCCCCAGCCCCTCAGCAGATACCATCGCGTGAGGACGGCATCTCTGCTCAGTACCCACATGCTCCATCAGTTTGTGGTTGAGGTACAAGCACAGGAAATGTTCCCTGGCTTACTTCCTTAGCGTGATGGAAGAAGTGAAGGAATGTGCTTCCTCTTTTCCAGAGTGTCTGCTCTTTCTGAAGAAGAGCACGTTATTGATTTTGGCAGTATGGCTTTTCTGTTTAATCTAAACCTTGACACCAAGCATACAAATATATATATATATATATTTAAATCTTACCCACTTGCTCTACTGTGAGTGTGATATCTGGAGTTGGTTTCCACCTTAGTCTAGGTAGTGGAATGCTTGAAGATTCCTCACATCTCTCAAGATCTGGTGATCACCTTTTTTCTTTCCTCTCTGTACCATTTGTTGCATACATTCTGCAATCAGACGGTGAGGGAAACAGGGAGCAGCAAAGTTTCAGAAGCAAGGGAACTTTTGGGGATTATTGCCTTTATCTGAAATTACCTGCAGGATTATAAGGATAGAGTCCTTGCTTATAAAAACAGAGCTACTTAACACTTGCTCACTCAGGCATTTGGGTGAGGTTGGTAAGGTGGTTTCAAGGCATGTGAGCTGGCATCAGAGCCAGCTGGTAGCAGCAGTGCCCTTGTTAGTTGGCAATGTTTGAGGCTTCTTTACAGCATGAGGCCATGGGATACGTGGTGCTAAGCATCAAGAGTCAGGTCTTTCTTTGTGTTAGAGTTTCAGATCCTGCTCTGTGCACCCTTAGCCTACAACTGTAGGAGAACCACAGTATTTTTGCTATCATTTCATGTACGTGGCTGTGACATACACACATAAAAAGCATTACAAATCTGAGTCCACAGAACTATGAGGAGGGTTTATCAGTGGGACCACCTTTAGGACCACAGCAGAGCAGGGCTAACAACCAGGCACACGTAGGTCCTTCCTGCACCTGATTTCTGTTCCCCAAGAGCTCATCTCCTGGACGGGTCAAACTTCCCAACCCCTGTGTACTCCCTTAAGCCTCATCTTGGATTTCAGCAATTAAGACTGTATTTTGGCATTATGGGTTGGAGCAGGCAAACAGCTGTAGCAGACATAGCTGTTGTCTTTGTAGGGAAGACTTGGATACCAGGTAGGTGCTGTTTGCATCATTACACCAAAAGGCAGAAGCCAGATACGACATGACATACAAACTGACCGTGCAGGGGCAGAGCTGAGCAGGCTGTGCTGTGTGTAGGTCTGTCCATGAGGGTGAGTTCTATTGTTTGATTTAGTAGTGTGCAATCTCCTCACTTTCAGGACAAACAGCTTTACAGTGCAACTGGATGTTGTGTTGAGGGACATGGTTTAGTGGGAGCTATTGGTAATAGGTGAACGGTTGGACTGGATGATCTTTTAGGTCTTTTCCAACCTTGCTGATTCTATGATTCTATGATTCGATAAATCTACTCATCAGGACGTTTTTATTTTGATTACTCATGCTGCTGTAAATATCTTGGAACTATTGTAATTTATGAAGTGGTGTTAATACTCTAAGGAGCATTCTGCTAAAAATAAAGATTTCTTCACATTTTGAAGCCTCTAGAATAATTTTAGAACTGTAACAGAAGTGATTTTTGTTCCTGTTTTTTAAAAATATAGGAATGCAAAAGGCCTGTTTAAAAAAGAGAGAGCCAAACTCTCATTCTCTGTGGGTTGGGATAGTCTTTCTATATCTGTCTATTTATAGTTAGCAGGAGTTGTTATAGTTTGATTAAGACCAGAACTTCTTGGTCTGAGCCTCTGCTAGTGGCCTAGGGAGGTGAAGGATAAATCTGGCCTTGCCAGAATCCTGTTGTGAAAATGTCTTGGCTGTAGGTGGCACAGCTGGAGTCTGTGCACCATCACATCTTGCAGAGCCCTGTACTGAGTGCCAAGGTCTTGGCCTGGCTACTCTTTTGGCTCCATTTGCTGTTTTATCCTGACCACGCACAGCACTCCTGCCTCACAGTAAAATCTTTCTACTGGCTAGGATTGAAGAGGACTGAGGGAAAAGGACCATTCTGCAGCATGGTCCTTTGTAGGAGGGGCTTAAGAGCAGGGATATGAATCCATCTCCAGCAGAAGGAGGAGCTGATGCAGTCTGCAGTACCTCTTCTTTCACCCAAACTCTGGGCTGGCAGCTGCCTCTTCACCTGGAATGGCTCTTCCTCTTCCCACTAAACAGCATCCATCCTTTCCATGTGCTTGGATGATGGGCTTTGGGAGTGACATTAGATCAGCTGCTGGAGTGCAAGATCTTGGAAAGGCAGAAAGAAGGAAGGTGACTGCAAGGTTACGATGTGAGTCAGTGATGGACTTCAGGTGCCGTTGGGTTTGGCTACAGCAATTTGTTGCTTTGACCTTCAGCTCCGCCGTTTCTGTTTTGGTTTCTGAGGACTCCTTGTACACATTCATGCACCCTGGATGCTGGGTGGCCGGGCCAGAGCAACTCTCGCTTGTCTGCTAAGGCCTTGACTGGAGTCCTAGCTGAGAGCTGCCTTTCCCCTGGATCTTCAGCTGAAGAAATGGAATTCATGTTTTGTGTCCTGCCTGTGCCCACGATGATGTGTGTGGATACTTCTGCTCTCTTCCCCTCTAGTTTGGTCCGATTTAATGGCGAGGTGACATCAGCCAGAGGAGGTGTTTGCTCACTTGGGGCTACAAGCGACAGGGGACAGGATATCCAACTCCAAGTGCACAATGCAGAGATTTCTGTGCGTCGCAGTACTCAGCAAACTCCTTTTGTTCTCCATAGGTGCAGCCTTACCACAGGGGCAGGTCTCAGGCTGGTGGAGGCGGCCCACATGGCCCACGTCCAGCTCTGCTCCGGTTGGCGGGCAGCCTGGTAGCAAAGAGCAGCGTGGAAGCAGACAATAGGAAAGGAAATCAGTAGGAAAATGAAATCCTGCCGTCTGGCTCTCAGAGAGATCCCCGATTCCAACAGATGCATGAAAAAATTAGGCTTACTCAAGCGGGAGGGTGAGAGGAGAAGGGAAAGTACCAGCAGACAGCACAAGACCAAGTGCAACTGGCAGGTGATCTATGTAAATAGGCTGGTTTTAACTGGGCTCATTCACTCACAGATTTTTTGCATGCCCTCTGTGTGTGCTGTGTGTCCACGTGGGCTGTCCTGGTGCTGGTGGCAATGAGAAGGGATGTTTGGGCAGCCCACAGGAGCCGCTGGTTATCACAGGATAGCCTTGTTGACTCCGGATCTTGCTTGATCCTCCCCCAAATCCCAGGCATTTTCTTTGTTTCCTCTGTTTGAGCGGTTTTGTTTGGATACATTCTGCCTCTGCTTTGAGATGACAGGAAGATCATCATGTACTGCTGGTGCACAAAACAACACTGTCACCCTGCTGCTGCTCAAGGCCAAATCACTGCCCAGGAGTCTTCTCCTGCCTCCCAGTGTTTGCCACATCTGTGCTCACCATTATGTGTACATCACCCAACCCCAGCGCTATCACAGATCATCCATCCAGAGCAGAAAAACATCCTAAAGAGCCATTGCCTTCCGTTTTGAACCAGAGCATCAACTCTACGAGGCGTTGAATTGAATTAAGGATGGTGGCTGCCTCACACATCACAATGAAATTCTAACTGAGGTTGTGACTCTCAGCTTTGCATGCTTTGCATGCATGTTTTCGACAGAAATAACTCCCATCATTGTGCAACCGGCTGTGTCTATTTAGGCACACCCTACCCCTCTTTTGTTCCTCAGGAGCTGTCAGGGAGGAGCTGATCATCTTCTTCAGGCCTCTGCACACCACTCTAAGACCATCTCTGCATTCTCCTATCGTCAGAAGTTAGTTCAGGCGGCCCTGGGATGCTGTTACTCCGTTCCAGCAGCAGGAACTCCAATCTCCCCCAGCAGTCATTTGAAACAATATAGTCCTAAAAGGCCTTGTGCTCCTTGAATGCTCCCATCAAGGGACTGAAGCTCAGTCATCAGGTGTATCCTAACAACAAAGCCTTTACACAGCTGTCAGTGAGCTTAGTGTCCCTGGAGCGAGGCATGCGTAGGGACCCAAGGAGGTTGCAGCCACCCAATGTCTTGGCTGCAGGAAGGAGGGAGTTAAGCAGAGTGAGCATGTCAGGAGGCAAAATGCACCCAGCCTGTGCTCTTTGTGCAGCAGATGATGCAAAAATAGGGGAAGTCCACGGTGGCAGGAAAGAAGAAATGTACAAGACTTGCTTTCTGCCAAGCTCAGCTGATACAACCTGTTCTTTCTGGACTGGGTTGTTAATATTCTCTGCCTTTTTCCTGCTTCCTTTTTTTTCTTTTTTTTTTTCTTTTTTCTTTTTTCTTTTTCCCCACTGCCCGTAAGAGGTTAAAATGCAGTCTTTGTGCATGAATGGTTCATTCTGGGACGTGGAACTTTCCATCCTGCTTTTCTTCAGCTGCACACAGGGAAAGTGCTGGGGAGGGGGTCGGGCTGCCAGATAACACCGTGCTGCAGCCCAGGGATTCTGGCAGGGACTATACATAGAGAGCTGTGGGCTCCGTGCTGCACCGTCCCAGCTGAACAACAGAGTGGTTACCCTGCAGGAGGAGGTATCACGGGCTTCTGTGCCAGCATCTCTCCTGGATCTATAATATTGGCCATCTGTTGGATGTTGTCGATGCTCTCCAACATTGGTCTACCATTGTATGTAGGAGGGAGAGAGTGGATATGTAATATCCGTGCATTATTTTTTAAATGTGAAGTCATTGTAAGATCTTCTTGTCCCAAACTTTTCTAGGGCAGAGTGCTGCGGGGTCTCCTGGTGCAGCATGGAAGCGCGTGGCTCTCTCCTATCCCAGCTCAGAGGATGGAGCAGCTCCTGCAGGGTCCTGCCCCAGCTAATGCTGTGCCACCTGGCTGCCCTTCAGTGCTTCTGCTCTTAAAGCAGCCCAGCACCAGCTAAGCCCAGTATTTCCCCTCGGCAACACGTTTTCTGCATAACCGAACAAGAACGGGTGAAACGGTTATTGCACAAGAGCCCAGGAGAGAGCAGTGAATCAGTTGTAAAAGTGAGAAAAAATGGTTTTTCGCTGTTGGTGGGCTCTGCCAGCTCCTGAACGGGACACCACATGGCTGATGTGCTGAATGTTAACAGGAGAAAGAAGGCAATGAATTAGTGTCCTGCTGCCAGCAGCTCGTTCCGTGCCGAGAATAACCCTTTGCAGAGCAGCCCGTTGGTGCAAGGAAAGAAACCCTACGCCTCGCTAATCTCTGAATCTTGATAAGCACCACGATTGAGGCTGGCAAGGGGAGGCTGTTTGGCACGTGAGCACCTGCTGTTGGTGTGGTGGTGGGAAAGGTGCACCATGGGTGGAGAGGGATCGTGCCGTGAGTTGCATAGGAGAAGTTTGGCCATAAAAGTCCCAAACCAATGGCTTACTGCCCTATTCCGGACTTGAGATTGTGCGTCAGCATTTTATTGTCCGAATTACACTAATGCCATCTATGTCCCATGAGCAGCAATTCCCCTGCTGTGTTTGGGCCCTGGAGATCACAGCAGTAGATGTGTGTATGGCGGCAATCAGGGAATAGGGTCGGGCGCTGACGCACATTGCTGTGGGCCCTGCCCAGCTCCTGCTCCCCATTCTTCCCTCCCTGCCTTGCCCTCCTGCGGATACCCCTCCGTGCAAGGAGCTGATGCCAGGACAGGCAGCAGGAATGCAGCAAATATAGAATAATTGCAGCTGTGTGAGGCACCGCCGGGTCTGTTCCTGCCTGAGTAACTCTGGAGCTGCCCCGTGCCATGTGCAGAAGTAGTGGAGGCCGCCCAGCTCCCAGCCCTGCAGGGTCCCAGACATGGGGAGATGCCCCCCAGCTGAAGGGCTGCTCCTGCTCTCCCAGGAAAGTCTCAGTGGACTCTGAGACCCGTGTGCAACACAGGTGATGGCGATCATTCTTAACTCCAGAAGTCACTTAGTTGTATCATCCAATATAACTCAACTGGTGTAGATACAAAAGGTTTTCCTACCGAGGCTCGGATACAGCAAAGGGTCTGCGCTCTTTACGCCCCGTTACAATAATTGGGCTGTCACGGGAAAAGAGTTTGAGTCATTGTGATTTCTGACTTGGTGCCAGTGGTGTAACCTGAAATGAAGGGGAATTTCCTGCACACCATTCCTGTTTTACACTCTTGTTCTCAAGAGAAGGCTGTCTCTGCTAAGGATGGCCTCAGTCCTTTCCTCCCCACACACCCCATCTACTACTGCAGCTCCGCAAAGAGCACGGTACCTATGCAAATGCAAGGCCATGCCAGAACGGTTCATGGCTAATTAATTAACTTCCGCCCACTGCCGAGCCACTCCCTTTGTCCTCACCTGTCCCGGCCTTTTATAGCAGTGATAGGATGCTAGAAATAGAGGCACTTACATTCGGAGCTGTGGGAGGCCGTAAACAAAAGGAGTTTGGGAGCTGATTTGCAGAAGAGATCCTTTCCAGCTTGCGGCAGCATGAAAACCCATGGGTGTGCTTCAAGGTAAGGGGAGACGGAGGAGAACCCTGCAGGCGCTGAATTAGCATTGGTGGTTTGCAGGGAGGTCAGGTTCAGACGGCTCAGATAATCCACATAAGTGGTTAATAACCTAGAGTTGGTTACAGGCTGCTCCAGGTAGAGATTAATTTTGCCGTGTGTTTGTCTTCTTGGATCCCGAGACTCTTAATTTGAAAGAACCTCGTTGTGTCGACACGGATCCTTATAAGGGATCTGTGTTATTTTCAGCTTAATCCAAATAAACAAAAGTGTGTCGAACCTTAAGGCGTGCAGTGCACATCCAAGTACTGCACTTTGGCTCAATGTGTCTCTGGTCGATGGATGCGTGGTAACAGGGGTGCTCTGAATGCATTCTGTGCCTTGTGCCACATGTGCTCCCATCGATAGAGCTGATAGTTATGAAATAGCCTGCTTACTGCTTTGACTGACTCAGTGCGCTCCATAATGCTCGGAACTCTTCCTGCTCACCTTCAGCAAATACAGCAAAACAGCACTCAAACAAGTGGGACCTGACTTGAAGAGATCAAAAGATATTTCAGCCAACATCGTGTGTGGTGTCTGTTGCCCTGGCGTGCTCAGATTTAGGAATCGCTTGGAGAATTGCAGTTTCCTGACCAAGTCCCATGCGTGTCGTGGCTGCTCCTTCCCCTGTTAGCAATCAGATTAGCAGAGCCCTGTCCCTCCAGGGTCCCACTGTCCTTTCAGCCCCTTTGGAAGAGATGAAGACAGTTGTCCTGCCATCCATGTATTCACCAGGCAGTGAAGTGTGGGTCAGTGCCACCCCATCATTTCTGCTCAGGGATGTTGGTTGTAAAGAGGCAGTTCAGTTTTCCTTCTTGTTGCGTAGGGATGGTGACCTTGCCTGTGACTTACACCCAGGATGCTTTAGGCAATCATTGACTCATTTGCCCCAACAAAGCATCTAAGTGCAATCCTCCTGCTTTCCACTTTGCAGACAACAGCTGAGCAAACATGGAACCTTATCTCAAACGTTGAATTCTGCAGAAAAGGTGCAGAAAAAGGACACAGGCAAACTGGCTTAGCAAGTACCATCATGCAGGTAGAAAGGCAGACCTTGGGACACCACCACAGCAGCACCAGCTTCACCTTAAGTGAAAGGCTGAGGAACAAGGCCAGGGGTCAGGGTGCGTTCAGCAGATGCAGACCACTGGTCCCTCTGTGTTTCTCCCCAGGTCTCAACTCTACCCATAGAGCACTCAAAAGAAAGGGGTTTCTCTCCCCTGGGAACAAAAAGTAAAGAAATACCGATGAAGTCATAGAATTGTTAAGGTTGGAAAAGACCCCTCAGATCCCCAAGTCCAACCCCAGCCCACCCCACCGTGCCCACTGCCTATGTCCCCCAATGCCACATCTCCACGGCTCTGAACACCCCAGGAATGGTGACACAACCATCCCCGTGCAGCTGTGCAGTGCCTCACTGCTCTTTCTGAGAAGAAACGTTCTCTAATACCCAATCTGAGACCCGTCTATGTCTTGACATTCCTCGTGCAGAAGTTGTGCTGCCATTTCCCACCAGAGCTTGGTGCTTCCCAGGCTTTGGGAAGGGCTCTGCAGCTGTCACAGGGGGGAGAGTGTACTCATGAAATGCAAAGCTCAGAGCAAGGTCAGCCCTCTTTCTGCAGCACTATCACCTATTGCATTGCAGCACCACAGCCTGCACCCAAAATCCTTGTGCTTTCGTTTGTTTTATGGCATGTTGTTAGACATCAGTTTTGATTGTTGTATTTCTGTGTGCAGTGCCCAGTTTTATGTTGGACTTTGCTCTCTCCAGTTTTCTGTTATCTTATCTGCCTATGTCATCCCTGCTCATTAGAGCCATCAGGAGGTTGTGGAAACGTATTGGGCCTGACAAGGATGCAGGGTTCAGTCAACGTGGCTTTGTGTATGGCATTCTTTGCTCCTTCCACCAAGTTACAAATACCACACCACAGGCACAGACAGAGGGTTTCAGGCACAACACATACGGAAGTGTTTGGAAAGACTTTGGAGAAACTTGTCTCATTTCTGCCCCTCCAGTATTTGTCTTTCTTTCTGATGTGACAGTGGTTGTTTGGCACTGGGATGCCACCAGTGCTTTTTCCCAGGATAGAGAGCATTCTCAGGAAAACACAGTAGTTGGGATTGCCTTTTACCTACCCACTACATGTCCCCAAATGAGGCAGGGGAGTGCTGGCTTCCTGCTGGCTGGGCAGGGGGAAACCACGACCACGATGCCCCCACTCTGTAAACAGGACTGCGTCGTCTCAAAACCCAAAGCCCAAAGCCAGATCCTCTGTATTTTGGAAAATGTGACTGAAAGGTTTTAAGATCAGAGGAGTCGGATCAAGTCTGGTGGACGTCAAACCTACCAAAGAGCCTATTCATGTCCTGGTTGTCTAATTAGTACTGGGAAAGGCTCAACTCTTTGTTCTCCAGGCAAAGCGTTGGTGGATGAAGTGACCAATCCACAGCTCTAGCTCTGAGCCCAGGCAATTTAAAGCCTGGCCAAGGGGAGAAAATCTGATGATAGCACACAGGAGGTGCAGGTGAAGCCGAATGTGAGAGCCTAGGCTGGGAGAATCATTTGTTTTGAGAATCAGGGTGTAACTAGTCTGGTAGAGGCACTGCTGTGTTATTAATCAGCCTTCTATATTGAAAAGACCCTGTCGTTTTAAAAAAAAAAAAAAAAAAAAAAAATCAATTGTAGTTTTCCTTTTTGACTCTTATCTTCTGGAGTGTTGCCACTGCATGACACACTCAGATTTTTTTATCAAGGAAACGCCCATAACTCCTACAAAGTGCTCATTTTCTATGTCCAGGTGGCTGCTGAGAGACACTCGAAGAGAATAAACTCAAAGCAGACAAATTCTAGGGCCTCAGAAACAAGGGGGAAGAAAAAAAAAGAGGTTTATGTAGGTCAAAATGAGGATAAAATAGCAATTTCTCTCTGTCCTGCCTCATATCCCAGAGCTGCTGGCACAGCTGGTGCCTGGCATGTGGAAATCATGGTCCCTGTGACTGAAGTCATGAGGGCAGCAGTTTGGTGGTTCACATCTGGGGCAAGATGGCCTTTTAGATAGCATTCACTGAAATTCTGCTCTCTTTCCAGGACTATCAAAAATCTCCTCTTTGTCAACTTGTTCCTGGGACTTGCCTTCCTGTTGGGATTCTTCCATGCAAGTAGCAGGAACCACCTGTAAGTCTTATCACAGCAAGAGCAGCCATTTGCTTGACTTGATGCACACAGTGCAGCGAGGAGCTAACCTCTGACACTGGTTAGCTCCCTTGATTTAAGCTGATGCTGCCAGCTTAAGAGATGGGGTATGGCTCTGGAAGGGCTGTTTTCCCCATGTGTTGCCTTCCTGCAGATTCCAGAAGAGTTCTGCAGAGCTGCTGGCGTCCCCCGTGCCCTGCCAAGCCAAGACCAACATCATGTTCCTCAAGACTCACAAGACTGCCAGCAGCACCATCCTCAACATCCTGTTCCGCTTCACCGAGAGGTACAAACTCAAAGCTGCCCTCCCTGCTGGCCAGCTCTTCCACCTGGGTTACCCAGAGAGATTCGTCACCAATTTTGTGGAGGGTTTTCAAACCCAAGAGCAAAACTACAACGTCATGTGCAACCACCTGCGCTTCAACCCTTCTGAGGTAAGAGCCCTGGCACAAGGGAGAAACTGAAGGATGTCATCTACCTGGGTTTGTGCAAGGCCTTTGGCATGGTTCTTTCACCACATCCTTACCTCTAAATTAGATAAATATGGATTTGAAAGCTGCAGTACATGGTGAATAAGGAACTGATGGGATGGTCGTAGCCAGCGGGTTGTTTTCAATGGCTCTATGTCCAGATGGAGGACAGTCATGAGTGGTGTCCCTCGGGTCAGTAGTGCTCTTCCACATCGTTACCAATGACACAGACAGGTGGGTTTGTTGGTGACACCAAGCTGAGTGGTGGACCTGGACATGCTCAAAATGTGGGCACGTGAGAATCTAATCTGTCCTAACGGCCCTTCTTCTTCCCCCCTCACACACAGGTGCACAAGGTGATGGCAAAGAACACCTTCTATTTCTCCATCCTGAGGAACCCCATTGCTCTGCTGGAATCTTCCTATGTCTACTACAAGAACGTGGCCCCTGCCTTCAGCAGATCCAAGGACGTCAATGAATACCTGGCATCACCCCTGAAATATTACCATAAGGACGACTACAGGAGAAACATCTACGCCAAGAATAACATGTGGTTTGACTTTGGCTATGATAACAACGCAGAGGACAACGAAAACTATATTCAGTCCGTCTTGGATGAGACTGAAGAGAACTTCCACCTGATCTTAATAGCAGACTACTTTGATGAGTCCATGATCCTCCTGAAACACACCTTGTGCTGGGATTTAGATGATGTGATTTACTTCAAACTCAATTCCAGGAGCAATGAGACTGTCCAGGCCCTGACTCCAGAAAGCAAGGAGAGAGTAAAAAAGTGGTGCTCGCTGGACTGGAAGCTCTACCTGCACTTCAACCAGAGCTTCTGGAGGAGGATTGAGGAGACCATAGGACTTGAGGAGCTAGAGAAGGAGGTAAATGACCTGCGAATGAGGCAGAAGGAACTCATGGAGACTTGCCTCTTGGACCAGGAGGCCGTGGTGAAGGCTCACATCAAGGATAAGGCTCTCTTGCCTTTCCAGTCGGGGTCGGCGAATATCCTTGGTTATAACCTCAGACAAGACTTAGACAATGACACTCTGAAAAAGTGCCAGAAAATGGTTATACCAGAGCTCCAGTACACGTCCTACCTCTACTCCCTCCAGTACCCGCACAAGAAGGGGAAGCCCATAAACTTTCCCAAGCAGTGGAGCAGTTCTCAGAAGATGTAATCTCCCACATTGCAGCTGCAGCATCCCACTGCTGCAGCCTTTTGCACTGGCCAAGTCTGGCGATGAGACTCTTGCACAGGATGGGGAGGCAGGGAGTCATTTGAGGGCTACTTCCACACTCTGTCATTCATTCTGTGGAAAAAAAATATATATATCTTTTATTTCTTTTTATTTACCGCCTTTTTCATTATGTGGATGCCAGACCTTCTGAAGGGCATGGCCCCTTCTTGGTACTGAGGTTGCAGCCACCATGTACTTGGACCTTCCAGATTTGCTGAGATTGTAGCAGGTCCCAGAAGGCCTCCAGGCAAGGACACAGCCTTAGCTGGGTAATGCTCGAATTCATGACGCTGCCGTCACATGTAGGGGACAGCCTGGTGCTGCTGGGCACTGGTAGGCTCTCGGGCTGGGCTAGACTTTCTTTCCACTTAAACATTAATCATGAGCTCAATTGTTTTGTTTGCATTTGACCTTTCTTAATAGAGGTCATTACTTCCAGGCTGGTTAAATCTCACTAGAGCAAGTCCTGGTTTCCAGCTTTGAAGAATCCAAAAAAAAAAAGGGAATGAAGGGAATGAGGACAGGAGTGCACAAAGGGAATGCAGCAGTGGAAGCACAGGTGCACAGGAGAGGAATGAGTGTTTCAGGCTGGCAACATCGGTGCTTTAGCACCAGCAGAGGCTTTGCCACGTTCTGTTGCTCCCATGGCCAAAATCTCCACCACCAATGAGGGAGGAACTTCCACATCACATCCACTGTGATGGATAGGATGAATCAAACTCCTGGGACTTCTGCACGTGGCACAGGAAGCAGAGCAGTGCCATCACGCCACAGCTGGGCTCGGCCCCGGTTCCTGGAGCCATTGCCAGCTTCTACCGTGCCTGCATCCACATATGGTGCAGGATTCCAGGTTTAACCAGGGTGCCCTCCCTCCCATGCAGGTCAGCGGTAAGGGATGTGCATGGGAAGTTTTTAGGACAGCTGTGGCACAACTTGCTAATGAGCAGTTTATTCCACAGTTCTTCACATAGGCGTTCAAGGTATTGAGCTGCCAGGTGGTGAGGGGGCCACAATGGACCATTTTGGTGGCTGAAGCAGCTCCCTGGGGCAGAGCAGGCAGCAGAGGGGGTGGCATTGCATGGCTATGGTGAATCCAGAGGCTCCAACACCACTCCCCGGGAGGCAGGAGGGAAATGGAGGCAGGAGGCACATCCCCTTGGCATCCTCTACCCCCCAGCCCTGAGCCACTGAGGGGCCCAGGCTCTGGCTGCCTGATAATGGTGCCTTTGTGCTACTGCTGACTCAGGGCTTTTTGCTGGGCCCCGTGACCCATCGGTGGGGGACAACGCAAGGGGAGACACAGCCGGCAGCAGGGGACAGGGCTGCGCTGCACAGGATCGGGTGAGTGCCTGAGCTTTATCTGCAGGGTGTTGGGCAAAGCCGCTAGACAGAATGCAGGTGAGTGCCCCAGCCAACAGCACGGGGCAGGCAGCACCCCTGGGCCTTTGGTGGGAATGCAGCAGAGGGAGGAGCTGATGGGATCCCATCACTCAGCTCAGAGGACGTGCATGGGGACAGCTCTGCCCCCTCCATTTCCATCCCAGCCCTGGCCAGCCTGGGTTTGTGGAAATCCCTCCAACAGCAGCATGGAGAGCAGCCTTCTCTTTTCTTTTGGCAGCACCAAATCTCCCCAGTCCCCACCTCGGTGGGGGCTGCCCTTTCTCCCCTGCAGGAACCATGGGCTCCCGGCACTTCCCTGCCCGGACTGTGCTCTTTGAGAAGGAGTCCACTGGTGTCACATACCGTGTGCCAGCCCTGCTCTACCTGCCCTGTGTGGCCAAGCTGCTGGCCTTTGCTGAGGAGCGGCTGAGCGCCGACGATGCCCACGCCAACCTGCTGGTGCTGCGCCGTGGCACTGTCTATGGCAGCTACGTGGAGGTGGGACGGGGTCCACGGGGAGGGAGAACGGCCCAAGGGTCCTGGGGGCTCACTACTCCCTCTCCAAGCAGTGGGAAGACATGCGGGTGCTGGAGACGGCGGCACTGCAGCACCACCGCTCGATGAACCCCTGCCCGCTCTATGATGAGTTCACCGGCACCCTCTTCCTCTTCTTCATCACGGTGCTGGGCAGGACACCTGAAGCCTTCCAGATTGTCACCGGGCAGAATGTCACTCGCCTCTGCTGCGTCACCAGCGCCGATCAGGGCCTGAGCTGGAGCAAAGCCACTGACCTGACGCAGCAGGTCATCGGCAGGGCCATCAAAGGTAGCAGCGTGGCCATGCAGGGCAGCGGGAGGGCCAGTGCGGTGGCTAGCAAAGGCCTCAAGCTGCAGCCCCATGTTGCAGGGCTGGGCTCCAGTGAGGGTCCAAGGGCAGAAATGTGGCTCATGATGGAGGGGACCACTGGTAATGCTTGTCCCCCTGTCCCCAGAGTGGGCCACCTTTGCGCTGGGCCCAGGGCATGGGATCCAGCTGCGCTCCGGCCGGCTGCTGGTGCCCGCCTACAGCTACCACATCGACTGCAAGGAGTGCTTCGGGCAGCTCTGCAAGACCACCCCGCACTCTTTCGCCTTCTACAGTGACGACCATGGCCAGGGATGGCGTTTTGGGGAGTTCATCCCCAACCTGCAGACAGGAGAGTGCCAGCTGGTCTCGGTGGATGAGGAGGATGGCTCCAACGTCCTCTACTGCAATGCCCGCAGCTCCCTGGGCTTCCGCGTCCAGGCACTGAGCACTGATGACGGGGCTGTCTTCCATGGGGGGCAGCTGGTCCCACGGCTGGTCGAGCCCCCACATGGCTGCCACGGCAGCATCATCGGCTTCCCCGCACCTTTAGTGTACGGCCCTCAGCCCCGCTCGGCTCTGCAGGCACTCCCTGCCATGGTTGCTGGCAGCAGGACTTCAACAGGACCTCGCAGCTGTGCCTCATTCCAAGGGGATCCCAAAGGCACTTCTGGGCCCTTCTTCCAAGCGCCGACATGGGTGCTCTACTCACACCCCACCAGCTCCATGTCACGGGTCAACATGGGGGTTCACCTCAGCACCTTCCCTAGGGATGCAGACAGCTGGACTGAGCCCTGGGTCATCTACGAGGGCCCGAGCGCTTACTCAGACCTGGCTTACATGGAGCTGCCCCACGGCCAGTTCCCCGTCTCTGGTGGCCCAGCCATTGCTTTTGCCTGTCTGTATGAGAATGGGAAGCGCTCGCCCTACGAGCAGATCTCCTTCAGCATGTTCACACTGCATGATGTGCTCCAGAACATCCCCCTGACGGCTGCAGCGCCCCGCAGGAAGCGAAGGCGAAGGAGTTGTTGTGTCTGCTAGAGCCGTCCGCAGTGTCCCCTGGCAGGGGACAGCCATGGACAGATGGGGCCAGCTACCACCAGTGGCCAGGCTGGAGCTAGTGGCACCTGGGGACAGCCTGACATGAGCCCTGTGGCACTGTGAGCTGTGCTGATGTTGGGATGCTGGGAGCTGGACTGTGCTGAGGGCTGCTGTCCCAAAACAGGGTTTTATCTCATTTTTATTGCTGGTTTTTAAATATATGGTGGTTGGGCTTACAAGTTCGTGCTGATATGACCGTGTCATCCCAGTTCTCAGCCATCGTCCCTCTGTCCTACCAGCCTTGCACCTCCCGTCCTCCATCTAAAATCCTCCTGAATAAATAACTGATTCCTCATGCCACTCTCCTGCTGCTTCCAGCTTCTCACCTGTGCAGGGTGCTGGAGATGCTGTCTCACCTGCCCCCAAAAATCCCTGCCAGCGGGCAAGCTTCCCACCCAGATCCACAGCACCCAAAAAAACCATATTCATGTGAATTAAAGAAGCAGCTAATTGCTTTCCCAAACACACACAGTCAAACAGATATCTGTGGAACCAAGAACCATGCAGATGTTGCCCTAAGGGGCATGGTCAGTGGCAGTGGTGGGATGGGTTGTGTTTAGAGGTCTTTTCCAACCTTAATAACCCTATGAAATACACACTGAGGGGCGCCAGCCTGACGTTTGCTGTGTGTGTGGATGTATATGCATGAGTGTGAATTCTGAGGGATCTGCACCCCATTTCCAGCACCGCCTCCTCCAGCAAGCCTCTATTCCACAGCTCCAGCCCCGACCAAGCTGGGAGTCTGAGCTGCCCCCCACAGGAGGCACTAACACCGCAAAACAGATTAACAAAAATAAATCAGGCTTTTATTTATATACATGGCTCAGGTGCGTTGTGGAATGGAAGACACGGGGTGAGCAGGAGTGGTCTCCACGGAGGCCACAGCCGGGACACATGGTCTCACCTCACTCCAGGCGCACGGGAGAGCCCTGCCTCCTTCCTCTCACAGAAGCCGCAGAGGCACCCGGCGCAGCCGTTGATGATCTGGAGGAAGGTTAGCACCATCTCGGCAGCACTGATGAGCAGCAGCATGGAGAAGAAGGTGACGTGCCATGCCACGATGCCCACCGGCTCCAGGCAGGTGCCCCAGGTGCTCGGGCAGAACAGGTAGAAATTCTCCAAGCCCCTGTACCACACAGGGAGAGCATGAGCCACATGCAGCCTTCCCCTCTGTGGTCCTACTTTCGCTGCCAACAGCGTGAGGGCCCTGTACCTGTTGCTAGGTGTGTCCACGAAGGGGTAGTCCCAAATAAGGCCACTGCTGAGCTCAGTGGTGTTGTAGAGGCAGAGAGGGCCGTCAGTCAGACCCAGCCCCGAGAAGAAGAAGCAGGCGGCAGAGCCCAGGAGAGCCAGCTTGGAGAGGACAACAGAGAGGAAGGCCTACAGGGAGCACGAGGTTTAGAGATGGGCAGAAGTGGGCAGGCAGGAGGAGCTCGTGCTTGTGCCCTGTCCTTCAGAGGGCTGGGCATCGCACGGCATCTCACCGCAGGGCCACGGTTAAGAGAACATTGTGCAGTGCTCCACCATGGGGCACCGTGCATTGTCCCACCACATGACTGGTGGCACCACGAATGACTCACTACGTGCCCATGAGAGGTGGCCTCCCACAGACATCCTACCATGAGGTTACTGTGCAGTATCCCACCACATGGCCACAGGAGAGGGGACACTGTGCGATGTCCCTCCACAGGACAGTGGAGAGGACACTGTGCAATGTCCTACCCCGGGGCCACAACTGAGGTGGTACCATACAACGTCCCACCAAGGGAGAGGAGGCACCCTACAATGCCCCACCACACACCCACAGGAGAGGGGACACTTCACCATGTCCCACCCCACACTGTTTGGCACCCTGACTTACGTTCCGACGGGTGCCACAGTCGGAGCAGCAGGCGCATCGCCATCCCACAGCAGTGATGTGAGTAGCTGCCAGCAGCACCTGCAGGGAGGAGAAACTGGCCTATGGGGACAAAGGGGAACAAAAGCAGGACACCCAATCCTGCTGTTTGTCCTTGCTCTGTGCGTGTTGGAGGATGCCATGCAAGACACAGTGCTTACCATGACGCCGCCTCCCCAGATGCCTGGCACGATCTTTGCCCGCCTGCTGATGTGCCCATCCACCACGTATTGCCAGGAGCCGCCAGGGAAGAGCAGCAGGATGCTGGCCACCACGGAGACCATGCCCAGCACCAGCAAGCAGGGGCCCACGATGCGGCTGCATCTCCCTACACACATGACCAACCTGCATGGAAAAGAGAGGTGGAGGCGGCTCTGGCTTTGCAGAAGCAGAACCCATGGGGTGCTGCGTGGTTGTTTCCATGGGAAGAGCTGCATCACAGCCCTACTCCTGTGGAGGAATGGGACTGCCAACCCAATGTGAGGGTGCTGCTGCTGTTAGCTGGGAGCTCCAAGGCAGACCACCAGCTCTGCCACCCATCCATCCAATGCAGCTCTATGTCCTTTCTGCTTTCCATCATTCCCACCTTTGTAACAAACCCAAGACCTCTCATCCTTCCTGCTGTTCTCCTAGAGCCAGGAGGGCTCAACACTGAGTCCTTCGCCCCTCTGTAGACCTTCCAGTAGAGCTCTTCCTACCCTGGAACTCACCCAGGGGGCTGCTCCAACCTCAGGCCTGCTGCAGGTCCCCCAGGGACTTCTGCTCCTCCCTCTCCCCCTCTCCCTGGGGGAATCTCCTCCCTCTCTCAGAACAGAAATGACTAGCCATGTCCATGGCCTAAAGCAAAAAGGATTCAAGCAGAGTCTGGAGAAACCATCCTGCTTTCCTCCAGGCTTACCTGGGAGCAAATCTGGGAGATGTTGGCTGTGTGAAACCAGAACTTCTCACCCTTCCCCGGCAGAGCTCTGTCCTGGAAGAATGCTGAGAGGCATCTCCCACGGGTGCTATTTATAATGCCCATCCCGGACATCCACCCACTGCATCAGTCATGTCACCATCATCCACTAAACCAGCAGCTCATGAGGAAGGATGACTGTCTCTCCGCATGGGGCAGCCCCCACCAGCGGCACTACTGGTTTCCTTCGCAATGAAACTGTCTCAAGGGAAGCAGATCCAGAAAGCAAACAAAAACAGGAGGAGCAACACAGCTCCCTGGGCAGTGGGAGACCCACCAGCCATGCAAACTGCAAGAAAAGACATCAATTCTTGCTGTCACAAGTCCAGCAGGGAGAGGAATCCTGCATAGGTCCTTTAGCTGGTGGAGGAATGCTCAGCTGCAGGGTGCTCCTGGGCTCCCATAGGGCCTGGCTGTTCATCTCAACCCGTACCACATGAATATGGCGGATGCACAGTGCAATGGTGCCTTGCTGCTTGCAGGGAGTCATTTTTAAGCAAGATGGTGGTGACTCTTCCTCATCACACTGAGGCAGCGCGTCAGAGGCTGCAGCAGATGCGGCTGTATCTCATGAAGTGTTTCAGAGCAGAAGATGACTCCCAAGATCTCGTCTGGCTGCTGCCATTACCGCAGAGGTTATTTCTGGATAGTGAACATTTGGAAGTGCCACAGGTACAGTGCTGCTCCAAGACATTATACATGGTATATAGCCCAACTTGTTCTACCTAGAACAATGCGTGCAAGTGGTATTGCCCAACTTGGTTCAAAATGGATTTTTCTGCTTTCAGACCAACTTGGACAGGGACAGTGAGACTGTAAAACCTGCCTGAAGTGCACTGTGCCACCAGAGATATAGAAAATGGAGCTATAGCCCTCAGGCTCCACACGGCAGTAAGGAGTAAGCATTCTCATGTAGGATACCTGACAGCAGGGAATAATTCCATTTCTCCTTTCTCTATTTTTTTACGCTGAGAGGAAGCATTTTCCACTTTACAGTAAGAAAATGTGTTGCAATTTTATCTCATGTCCTGTACGTCACAGCATCAAGCTTCCCACACATGATGGTCAATCACACTTTACAGCCACTCCCCATGAGATGTCAACCGGACCTTTATCCGAAGAATGCTGATCCTTACAGCCACTCCAGCTCAGTTCTCTAATAATAATAAAAAAAAGAGCTAATTTTAGCACAGAATGGAGTAGCCTCACGAGCACCATGACTCCCTCTTTAGCTTAAGAATGCGATTACGAAAGTGTAAGTGCAGCAATTAGTCAGATAACTTTGTGCCAATCACCCAGCCAAGCTACTGCCAAGTGTAGCAATACTGAGAGAGATCCCCAAGCCAACTCCTTCTCTGACAGCAGGTCACAGCTGTAAGGATGCTGACCAACACTTATGTGAGCTGTCCAGGTTGTTTTATCCCACCACACTTGACACTATCTGCAGCCCATGTTTCGGCCACCACATTCATGTCCAGTTGTGCTCAGCACGACTCAGTGTTTCTCCCACTCCTCCTGGTAGCATCCATAACTCGGTTTCCACCACTAAAACTGACCTACAGGTGGGCATGTTCACTGCCAAGGTGACCTCCTTTGACCTGTGCAGAGTTTGGGGTTAGAACCCAGACTGAAGAAACACCAACATGCTGCACCGGGACAATACGGCATTTGCTTTAACTTCCTCAGGTATTTCATAAAATTACTGCTTCAGATGAGATAAACCAATCCCATCAGAAGTCCGAAGGCTGAAAGTTGGATCTGCTGAAATGAAAAAACACATGAAAAAAAGAAAGTAACACACACCTTACAGATCTATCCCACAGCTCCCTGCCTGCGATAAAATCGTATTTTCAACTTGGTCAGAATGGGAAATGCTTTCTTAAGCTGGATTGAAGAGATCAGTAGGAGTGCACAAGCAAGCCTCCCTCACACACACTGGAGTTGGCTCCTTCTTTACCATAGCAAGGAGAGGAGCAGATGCTGAAAACAGAAGACTAAGTCTCTTCCAACATTGCCCTGGAGAGCTGGCTAGCACATCAGCTTCCTTTGGATGCTGGTATCTTCCCACAGGGCATCCTCAGTCACCTTGAAGCCTCCCCTCCTGAGAAAGCTTTGGGTTCAGACCAAACACATTTACACTTTTCTCGAGTGCATGCTGGAAAGGAGTGACAGGGAGCACTGATTTAAGTCTTCAGCATGGCATCGATACAGTCACCCTATTCCAAAGCTTTCTGGGAAGTATGAAAAGGTTAGATAGTCATACATAGAAACAGGGAAGTCCTTCTCTTCCTTTCCTTCCACCCCACAAAGGAAAAACTCAAAACCTCTCAATATAACACAGGTACAGACTCTAGTTCGAAATCAAACAAAACAAAATCTCAGGAAATGAAGAAAGCTAGTGAAAACAGTTTGTTTTATTTCCAGGATCAAATATTACAATAGGACATTTACATATATTTATAAAAAATGCAGCAGTTGTGTATATAGATCAGAGGTTTCCTTGAGTTTGGTCCCTCCCAGCACAGTGAGCTGAAATCACCCAAATTAGTTGTCTCCCTCCTCCAGCATGAAGTTGCATCATTGAAGGAAAAAGTGACTAGTGTAAAAACCGGCAGGCGAAGCCCAAATTTGGAAACTGCAAGTTCACTCGTGAGAGGACATAGCCTCACTAAGAAAGTCATCTGTCGTCCGGTGTCTCTGATTAGACACCACGCCTCTGAGGCACGCTCCACACAGATTTGTTTCATACAGAGCTGTTCTATAAAATAGCACCTCGTCCCCCTGCTCCACGTCCTCCCTCTAGCTATCCTACTCCATAAAATCTCAGCACCATTTAACAGGCAGATACAAAATTGCTCTTCCTTGTACTGCAGACACAGTAATTAGACAGCGACCAGATCCCAAACTTCTGTGACTACTCACAATATACCGGTAGCAAACAGAATTGAGGCAAGCCAAGGCACTGATGTTAAGTGCCACATCCTCCAATTACAAATGTGTGTGTGTATATACACGTATATACATATGGCTATATTTATGGGAAGTGGACAGACACTAAGCACCTCACGGGCAAGAGGAGACAAGATTAAAAGTCATCTTGCAGCACAGCACAGAAAGGGAATCCATTAACCTTCAGGCTTGGGAGCAGGCAGCAGGATGCAGTGAGATCCTGCTTTCAGACACAGCCCTTGCAAAGCTGTCTTCACAAAACAACAGGCTACAGCTCACCTTACAGTCACCTTACAGCAGACCTTAGCAGTCATCACTGAAATGTTTCTAGGTTGACTCTAAATGCAGCTGAAGGAATTTCCAACAGCAGAGATGGCCAATACAGGGCTCAGAATGTGAGTTTGACATTGTCTTTAAGACAAAAGCTACTACACCTACAGAAAATCACTTCTGTTGAAAAACAGCTGGACAAGGCATATCCAATCCTCACAACAGACTTTGCTCTCTACCTCCATTTCAGCTACCTCTCCTCTCTTTGGCATACAGAGCTATTCTTTATTATTAGCTTGATTAAAAAGGGATTAAACAAGGACAAAGCTGTGACAAGAAAAAAAGCAGCAACAAGTTGTTACTTCAAGTTCCTTAAATGAAACGCATCGTCCCACTCACAGGGACTTCCTCACACAAAGCCAGACAACAGAGACCCACGTGGTTTGGAAAAACATCAGATGCATTTTGCCTGTTTGTTGCAGCGTTCAGCACCTGTCACAATGCAGCTGAAGGGATGCTTCACTGTGATTTCCTGCCCCACAAGAAGGGATGGAGCCCTTGTTACTCTTGAGTTCTTGCAACCCAACTCAGTGGTTGGGTTCTCCAGCTCAGCGAGAACAAACTCAGTGAGCCAGGACAGAGCATCCCAGCTAGCAGACAAGGAGCCTGCTCTCAGAACCAGCTGTAATTTGCTGCCTGCAGGAGCCGCAAGCAATGCATTGTGCCCTCTGCAGCACAGCAGCTGTCATCAAAGAACTCCTGCATGGAGATGACTTTTTCTTTAAAGAACTAGAAAGGAAAGCCCCCATTCTCAGAATTAACTTTTCTATTTCATTACCCGTAACTCAGATGTACTTCAAGCAAGAAGTTTTGAATGGTCAGAAGGTATGTCAAACAGCAAAGCACACAACTGCATGGAAGTTTTCTAAGAAGTCTATTTGAGAACCCATCAGCAGTGAGGTTTACTCATTAAGTGCTAAAACCAGCTGCCAGTTTCTGATGGCAGCATGTGTACAAACCACAACACCTGTAAATGTGGAAGCTGGACTTGGTGCAGAGGAGCATGTACGCTGACACTGATTCAGTTAATTAATTAGTTAATTTGGTGAGCTGATGCATAATCAAAATGGCCATTTGTGCCTAAGTCTGAAAATTGCTGCCTTTCTGTAGACAGCTCTGTTTTACAAAACTACTACACACATGCATTCTTTCAATACCAAGGTTGTCAGCTTATCAGATTTTTCACCAGGAAGCATGACATTGTTCAGTCCATAAATGTCAGAAACGTAGAATCACAGACCATAGCTGAAAGCCTAATGAAAACAACACAGGCACATCCAGCAACCTGTGACGCAGCCTTCAGATGCCCTATTTCCTCCAGGAGAGAATGCAACAGGGTTGGAGCTGGTTGGTCAGCCTGGCTGAGGGCAGGTACCTCTAGGAAGAGCCAAAATCCTTCCCTGGACCTCTGGAGGTTTGTGAGTGGGAAGCAAAAAAAAAATGTGCTGACAGCAACTGGCAAAGAAAGCGAGGTACACTGGTAGTGCTCTGTTTCTGAATACTGGTTGTGACTATAAAAATAAGCCAGTTAGACATTAAATATTAAAACAAAAAAAACGAGCTAGATGAAGAACACATGCAAAGAAGGTTTCATTGCAAGCAGCAAGAAGCTGCAGCTTGAAGCACATTAGCTCTTTAGCTCCCTACCAACAAAGCCTTCCACTGTCTGCCTCTGCTCGTGGCAGTCCTTTGCCATGCAAGCTGTGGCCAAACAACACCGGAAACCACAAACCACAGACACCGAGGGATGATTTCCTTTGTCCTTCCAACTTCAACTTATTCTGCAGTTAGGGATTTAAGGTGTTTTTTCCAGCCTTGTCAAAAGTAATTTGAGCTTCAAACTTAACATTCAGAAGCAACCATGACCAAGGCTCTTTCTAAATCGAGTCCAGGTGGCTTACGCCTTCCCAGCTAGAAGCTGTTGCATGCTTAGCTTGGTTAATGTGTTCAGCCACATTCTTCAGGCCATCAAAACATGTTTCTCCAAACTCCAAAGAGCTTCGAATGAAAATCTGAGGAGCTGTACCCTGGCTGGAGCTGTTTTTTCACAGCTTTCACCAGCAGAGAAGAGCTGAGTGATGTGAGCTGTGGCTCTGTTTTTACTGGGGGGGAATAAGGGGGAAAAAAGGGAGAAGAATGAAAAGAGAGAAGAGGCATGCACGGGGACACTTATCTCCTCAAGACCTCTTCTCTCTGCCTCCAGCTCACAGGTCAAAGCAAAAGAAAACCAAAAGAAACCACAGCATGCCTGAGAAACAAACAAACTCAACAACAGATTAGCTCATTATTTCTTGGAGCAGAACAAACAAACCATTAGGAACTGTCACAAAATAATTCTGAGTCCTTATCTGAAACAGAAGAAAAATGCCATTTTTAATGTAGTTTGCTTTTTCTCCACATTCTTCATTTCCTGATCAGTTATAAAAGAATTGCTATTTGCTAATAAAAAGTCAAGAGACGGAAAGAGGAAGTCAAGAAATGAAACAAAAGACTTTCAGTCTTGATGGCTCAGGAAAAAACCTTGCCACAGCCAAGTGCAGCTTTTGGTTCCCTCTGCATGAGATGATTGAGCTGCTCCTGGCATAACAAAAGCAATGAGATGCTAAACCAGAACTTCCTGTTTTGGATTTGACAGCATGATCCTACAGTTAAGCATAGATTAAAGAAAGCTGTGTCAGCTCCACAGCTCCTAGTTGTGCAAAATGGGGTCAGAAAGTTAAGCTCATAATACGGGGCCACGCTGGTCTTCAGCAACAGAAATGAAGCTCATGCTCCTGCCTGCAGTACAGTTTTCCCTCTTTCCCTGATGCAACCATTAGGTATTTTTTTTACATCTAATTGCTGAAGCCTATGTACAGTAGTAAAACTGGGGAGAAGGGTCAAAAGAGAAGCTACCAATGAAACAGGCCTAGGACTGAAACAACAGGGTCAATTTTCTATGTTTAAGTTCACTACTAGAAAGCTGATGTGTGCTCAGAGCAGATGCAAACCTCACCCTGGCCAGTACCAAGATCCAGCCAGCCAGTCACAGCTTGAGAGACAGAAGTGGAAGTGCAAAGGCTTCCTGCTGGATACAGGCAAGCAGGAGAGCAAGAAAAGTCAACACGCTCCCATCTCAGCCTGCCTGAGGGACAAGAAAGGATATCATGCTGATGTCAGGTACTGTTTCTGCTGGCAGCCCACCTTCGCTTTCTTGCAGCAAATCACTGAAGAAGAGGCAGCAAGTTTCAAGGTAACAAACATCAGAGTAAGATATTTCAACTGGAGAGCTGAAATCATCTAAGGAAGCATTATACTTACACAAAAGGGTTTCCTACTGTTCTACTCCCAGATGTGAGACAAGAATTTGGATATTCTAGAAGTACTGTGGATATCTTTCAGTCTAGAAGTGCTGCTGCTCCAGAGGCCAAACACCAACACTCTCACTCTTATGCTGGCCTTGTCATTCACCTTTTAATGCTGCAAAATGGCCTCTGTGAAAGGAGCTCTTTACAAACCAAAAATGGCATCTGATGTCACATCACTCACTGATCAGGAAAATGCCATCAGATTCTGTTTTCATAACACTGTACCTTGCAGTAGACGTTAACGTAGAAGGAAAATGAATTTACACAACTATATTGTTATATCATGGGGGATGCAAAACATGGTCTATGGCTTTCTCTATTTAAAGACTCAAAAGGCTGGTATGAAATTAAACGCAAAAATATCTTGAAAAGCTTCAGGCTACAGAAAACTTCTGACCACTGAAGTCACACATATAACCATCTGAGTTACAGGAACACTCATATGCCTCTTTCCTCCCTGACGAAGAATATTAAATTGGATTCTCAATTGTAAATAAACACACTGAACATCCATCACGCAGATGGCAGTGTTAATTGACTTTTGCTTCCTGTAACCTATACTGTACCAACAGCTCAATGTCTAGGTGAGACACTGGGAAAACAGGGCACTTGGTGTACACACAGGATGTGCCTGCATAGATTCTGCTGCCAGCTTTCGTAGCTGAAATGAAAACACAAATAAAGGAGTAGTTTTCAATACATCCTTCCAGAATTGATGGTAAATGACAGCAGATTAAGATTACAATAGAATAAAAAGCAGCCTGGAGCTGCCACCAGGCTATAAAGTCTTTTATAAAGCACTAATTCCTTCCACAGTTTTGACAAGGCTATTTATGGTTTGAATTAATGACAGGAACCCTAGGACTTGCTGTCCTGCCCAACTGCAGTCTGTGCTCTAAAACCACTTATAAATTAGTCACCCCTGGTGCAGCAGTGACATACAGAAGGAGGGGGAAAAACAGCCAACTACTTCTCAATTTACTCCATGTTTTCCACACTCCCAAGGTCTTCACTGAATCATGCCACCTTCTATTGTCAGTTGTAAAATCCTGAAAGCAAGTAAAAAGGGGAAAAAACAGAAGGAATTTCCCCCTCCTTGCAGGGAGGACACAACTTTTGAAGTTTTTTTTTTTTTTTTTTTTTTGGAGGGGGGATCCTTGCTTTTTTCATAAAAAAAACAATAAAACCTGCATCCACTGGCAACATTTAAAGGATGATGAAAGCATGCATGCAGCCTAGAAGCCTATTAGTAGGGGCAGAGAATCTTGCCACAGCTCCTCAACTCCTTTCCAAAGTAAGTTTCAGCAGACTGCAAGGTAAGTGAATCACCATAAGAACGCTGTAAGGTTAATGGAGACCTTTCACATAGAGAATCAAAACAAAGGAAAGATTGTAGTAAAGATTACACTCTCTCCTTACAGAGGTGACTCAGTGCCTTATCACACAGTATTTTCAAATATAAATTAAATGAAATTGATTTAAGAATAGCAGCAAGAAGGGTGTGTGTATTATGGCCACTCCAAGTCCCAGCACACTGGATACACAGGTCACCGTTCTACTTTGCTCCATGAAAACAAAGGAAAGATGTTCTTCCCAATGCTCTCTGCAGGGCTCAAGCTGAGAACAGAAACAGAACTCTAAACACGCTCAGTTGTCTCTAGAGCAGAAGGGAAGAAGAGATAGAAGGGCCAGACAGCTGCCTGCCTGATTTCAGCACTGCAATCCTATGACCCTCAACTGCATATCAATGAGTTGGTGTCCTAGGCAAAGAGGAGAGGGGAGGAAGGCTGGGAGAACTCAGGCCACGGTGCTAATTCCTTTCCTGCACAAAGACAGTCTCTTGAGGACACAGGCCTGCCTCCTGTAATGTGATCTCATAGTCCAGGTGAGAGAGTTTCCTTCGAGGGAAGTTGGTGAGGAGTTCAAAGCGTTCATTGGGGTATCCTTTTGACTGGACATGTTTCACAAGAGCCTGGAGAGGAAGGAAGGCAAAAAAGGGTCATTCAATTAAAACAAACAAACAATAACCCACAAAAAGTGTCATAAAATTATCCCAGTTTCCTCTTAAGAGAAGTTCGTTATCACAAATGCATGTAATACAGATCTCAACTTCTTCACTATACAATTTGGTCCTTGTACGTCATAAAACATAGAAGCTAATTACCTAACGGATTATTTAAACAGAAGGAAGATATACATAACAGTGCACTAATTTAAGTAATGTGAATTCCACATCACACATTCAAATCACAGCAAAACGAAAGTTGCAAAACAATCTCTTCAGTGCCCCCCAAAAAAAGCCCCCTCACTTGTTTACTGACATTACCTTTATGTTAAACCTAAAAGGCACCAAAGAAGTATTTTTGGTAGGTAACACTGATAAATACAGCATTTTTTTACTGAAGGTTTGAATATTTTCCTGCCTTCAAAGAAGCATGAGGTCTGGGGGGGATCCTTCTCTTCCTTTCTTTCAAAAGCAATTCTCAGCTCATTGACTTCTCTGCCTACAATAGCAATCAAGGAAGGATACAGAGGGTATTGGGATGATGAGCTATCAGAAAACCCAACAGACGCATCAGAAGAGCTGATGCCCATGCTACACAAGAGAGATTTCCCAAGTTCATCAACAAACACAGCAGATGAGAGGGTAAAGTAGGAGTAGACAGGACAGAGAAATGAAGATAAGCCGAGGAATGACAGGGAGTACAGTGAGAGAGCAAAACTCAGGCAGAATGAACAGTCACAGCACTGCTCCAATGTCTTGGGGCATCAGTGCAGGGGGAGTGCCTGAGGGGTGATGCAGTTGCACAGGTGATGGACTGGAAGGACATGGCTCCACCTAAGTTGAGATTATTTGAGAAATATTATAGAGATGACTGCTATGAAAAAGTAAGAATGAAAGCCTGACAAAGCAAAGCAGCTTCCTACAGTAAGTGTTCCTCAGAATTTATTTCAGCCTCAGAACTCCATGTCGACCTCTGAAATGACGCGTGGTTTTGAGGGAGCTGATGCTGGATTTAAGGTAACTTTTGTTTTCTATTTAAAGCTTTCATGTAAAATAGTAAGGATGAAAACATGAGTTTGAAACAAGGTCAGTTTCGACCTGGAGTTTTGCAGACCAAGTTGTATAGTCTCCTTTTCTTCAAGGGATATAAACATTTCTCTCACCAATGTCATTGGTGCCACCGCAGGAAAATAAATTCTCCATTTTCAGCTCCCCTGTACTCAAACAAGGAACTCCAATTAACCCCACTCACCAGAAGTTTAGCTTGTTCAGGCAGTGAAATTTGTTCTCTCTTTCCATCTGGATACCTTAGCATCAGCTGTGCCTTTGGTCCTAGTATAAAAGAAGTGACTACAAGTTAACAAACAAGGCAGCTGAACCAAGCTTTCTTTAGTTTTGGTTGTGGCACACTTTACTGCATAAAAGAGTAGGGTTAGAGACTAGAGACAAATACAGAACTTTCTAGCACACAGTGTTTCAATCTCTGAAGAGATACTTGTACAGCATGTGTTTAAAATATACACAAGAGTTCACAATAGTGACCAAAATCAGTCTGGGTTCCCAGAGAAAAGTACACTGTGCTACCTCTGCTTTTGAGAGCACCTCACAGGGTTGCATGCTAGCTCACAGCTGCAAGGACGCACACAGACTCCTGGGATTTGTTTGTATAAGCAAAAGTCCAGCCCCTCAAGGCAGTCGAGCCAGGCACGAGGTGGAACTGATATTATTTCACTTCTACCACACTGGTAGAAGCCTTGTCCCAGCTGCCTGCATTACACCCATGTAAATTTCATTCAACAACAAGGTCTCAAACTAAGGAATGTGAGCTCAGTGACTAACATCAAATCACTCCATCAAAGTGCTGTCAAAGAAAATCATCTAGCATCAACGAGGGAGTGAGACAGCAGGAAAGGTTTAGCTTTTCAAAACAAGGGCTGAAACTATGCTTGTCAGGATTTAACAGCTTTCAGAACAAAAGCAAAACACAGGTCACTATAAAAAAAATAAAAAGAACCTGTGGCCACTCACCATTCACATCTAGGCCCTGCAACATACTTTCAGGCTTGTCAGCTGGCTCCTCCACTACCCCTGCATCAATGCAGGGCAGTACCCTATGATTTGATGTTGTCCCAGGCTCAGTCCTTGCAGGGGGCTCAGGCTGAGGCCTTCGGCTCTCCTCTTTTTTATACCCCAAGTCCTTGTGTGGAGACTTCCTCAGCTTGGCAGGATTCTCTGATTCCTCCTCCTCCTCAGATCCGCAAACAGAAATAAACTCTTCACTTCCAGAAAAAAGCTCTGACTCAGATTCCTCATCTGATCGACTCTCCTGCTTGGCCTGTGAGGAATCAAAATGTGTTTCCTGTAACGAAGCTCTGATAGCAGCTTCCAGCTGGCTGTCCTCACTGGCATCAATGAGGCTCTCCTGTTGAACACAGACATAGGAAAAAGGCATAAGGATATTTTCAGACATACTGAAAATCAAGACGGTATCAAACGTTCCAAAGGGAAGCTTCTAAAACAGTCATGAACAAACAGCATGGAAAGCGAGTCATCCTGTAACTGCTTAATGATTCCTCCTTGGAGCTTCACATGGAGTAACGTGTCTTCTTCCCACACACACACAGAATCCTGTGACTGTCAACAAACAGTCAAACAAATGTAACAAAACAAATGATGTAAGTGTAAATTGCATAACAAAAATAACTATCGAGGTAGAAAGCACTTCCTTAGTGCATTACTTTCATTCTTTGCACACACTTCCACTAATTCATTAAGTCTGTTTATACACTACCGAACTGGAAACCAGTACAGCTGGATGCAGATACATCACATTTTAATTCAGGTTTCTGCAGTCCTCCTAGAGGGCCTCCTACTCACCGAACGGGAGCATTTTTGGGGAGGGTTGGTAGAATGCCCATCCAGCTGTCCGTGCTCACTCAGGAACCCGGTCACTTGGTCCAAGAAAGAGGTCACGTCCAGCTGGTGCCACTCCACTAGTTTCTGGCCTGGGAAACACAGCACCGTGAAGTCTATTTTCAGCAACAAATCTTTCCTCAAAGATTGCAGCATAGCTGTCAAAAACATCAGTTCACCTATGTGCACGTATTATGCAAGAATCCACATTTGTGGAACCGCAGTTGCCTACAGGCCACCACCTGATAATTACAAAGCTTGTTCCCTTTACCCCCCCTTCTGAGAAAATATGCATCCAGAAAGGTGAACTGGATATTAAAATTAAAAAACACAAAACACAATTTTATGAAGAAGTTATACATTCTTCTCTGCTTCGATTCTGCATCTTGGTAAACAGCATTTGCTGCCATTAGCACTAGGAAGAGTATCTTAACTTCGGTTTCAACAACAACAAAGTGTTTTGAGATGGTTAAATCAAACGGTGAGAAATTTCAGCTCTGATTAAAGAAACTATTACTTCAATTCCTGAGAAGCGTGAGACCAAACCATTAATACAGCGGCCTTCTATGGTGACAGAAAAGGCAAGAGTGTTGGCATACAAAACAAAAAGGTCCAACTTCAAAAGCAATAGAGAAAAAGGTAACATTTATTTATTTTTTAATTGAACAATCAAATTGGTATTTGAAAATTCAGATGCAATTTAATAAGTCTCATTAAGCAACTGTGACAGGAATGGGATTGCAGATTTGTATTCCTGTCATGGGTAAGTGACCTTACAAATATTTTAAGATAGTTTATCACAAGATTTTAAGTAGCTTTTGAAAGACCACTTACAAAAAAATGTTGGTTTTGGAGTTTCACCACCAGGTGGTACTATTTTCAATTTCTACACAAAGTACTCGATAAGCCACACCAAGTACCATAATCAAACGCAGCATTTCAGAAAGGCTTGGGAGTTTTGTTCCTTTAGTGCCTCCAGAAGCTACTATTTCATTTCTACAGAGATGAGAAGTCTCACAGGACAAATGTGGTAACGAAGAAGCTTCAGTTGCAGTGTAACACTCTGCCAAGGATGATAGCACTCCTGCTCACAGCTGCCACTGCAAGCAACTGTCTCTTATCTTACCTGTCCTGGGATCCAGGATGGAGACATAAGGGAAGTCTGCTAATTTATAAAACTGTATGTACCTCTGCCCCTCCTCACTGTCGTGATAGACCTACAAAATACCACATTGAAAGCAAGTTACTGAGTGGAAAGGGAACACAAACGATCATAGAAACAAACCGAGTTTTTCTCTATTTTACAGCGCACGCAACAAATAGTAAACACAAGTTTCAGCAACTTCTACAAGTTGAACATGCACCCCTACCAGTGTATGTGTTAGTGGTTGAGCAATAACATTTTCAATCAGAAGTAAAAGGCTGCT
This sequence comes from Meleagris gallopavo, assembly GCF_905368555.1. Taxonomy (NCBI): domain Eukaryota; kingdom Metazoa; phylum Chordata; class Aves; order Galliformes; family Phasianidae; genus Meleagris; species Meleagris gallopavo. Next base: position 4,111,262 of record NC_139414.1, on the reverse strand, counting down.
TAGGCATTAAAATGCATACCCTTAATCTCTGCAATTCTCCGAGAGAACCACAGTAATGCCGCTGTAATCAAAGATATCTGTTTTCACTGTCCCACCTAACAGGTCATCAAGTTACTGGTGTGGCTCTGTTAAATTTTCCCCCAAGGAATTCTGTGATTCTACCTGCCAAAAAATGAAATGTTCCCTGATGATGTTCTTCACAGCCTCATTGCTCCATACATCGCGGTTCAGACACTGGCACGCAAAATCTTGCACGTTCTGAATGTTTATCATGAGCCATTTGTTCTGCATCTGACCACACTCCTTGGCCTGTAAGCAGAGAGAAAAGTTTCATTAGCTAACACTGAAGAGCACGACATAAACAATGCCAGCAATGATCAGTGATGGCTTCTAGCAGTGTCAGAATTTTCACCAAAACCCCTTCAGAGTGAGAAAGATGGACCGAGCGAGCGCAAAGGCATCCACAAAACAGAAGGCAGGGCTGAAAGACCTGCTTAAATGAGATTGGTTAAATTACAGAATCACATCGATGAACAGAGCTGCTGGAGTTCAACAAGCCAAGCACAGAGTGGGAAAAGCAGCTTTGGCAGTGGGGCGGGGGAGCGAGTTGTGGGGAAAGACACTGAATTAAGTATTTGTTCAGGGAAGAGTGTAGTCAACCACACCAATCTGACAACAGAGGAAAGACCTGCTCACTCCAGAGATAAACCTGTGGATCATCTTCTACTTAAGCAGACAACACAATTGACAGAGGATATGCATAAATGCAATAGGACCTCCTCTCTTGGTTTTTTTGCTTGTTTTTTCCCCTCTCTCTCAAGGTTTTGGGTTACTCTATTACTGTGTAACTGCCAAATTCGGCATCCTTTTCTGATGCTCCTTATCCAGACTGCAAGTTGGGAGGAAGACGGGAAGGTGCAGGAAGAAATCTTACTGGTTTGAGTCACAAAGCTGGCATAGTCTGATTGCTTGGTGGCAAGATAATGGTAGGAGTTTGATCAAGAATGTAATTCTGATCGCTGAATTGCCATACCTGTTGAAAAAAAGAGGGCTATATCAACAGCAGGAATGCTCTTACCACCTGGAGAGACTGGAACTTGCAAATGAATGTCCCTTCCTTTTTTTAAAAAAGTATGCATATATTTATAAGTGTATTCACTATCCTGCTGGCAAGGCACCTAACAGCAAATTCAAGTAATCAGAATGCTACAAAAGATTTTGCTGTTTTTGGTGGTAGTTTGTTCCCCAAACCAAAGTTTTTAATTTCAGATGGATTTTTAGCCAGCACACCTCAGAACAGTCAGCATGCCTGATGCACGACAGCTGCGCAAACCCCATCCTCTTAGCTCAACAAAGTGTAAGCCTGAACGCACTTGGTAAACCAGTAAATATTAAACTAGGAGCCTGCTCACTGTTCAGCACATCTCGGTCTACAAAATACATTCTGCATGGCCAAAGGACCTGCAGACAGTTTTTATTTTATTCAAAGGAAAAATGTTACAGAAAAAAATATGAATGTAGAAGTGTGGAATACTCATTCTGTTCTCGCAGGCATCACTACTAATCACCAATGTTACCATGTGAGAAGCCTGTATTTGGTTTCCAGAGGGAAAAAATGCGGCAGGTGACACCTGGGTAACAGATAATGCTTTTAAACATAATCATTATTCTTTTATTTTAAAAAAATTATCTCAAACTAACTGAGGATTTGAGAACTAATTCTAGACAATCAGTTTAAGATGAGGCCCAGAGGTACCACTCAAGATTAAGGGGAACATTGTCAATATGCAGCTTCAGTTAATCACATCGCCTTACTCCTGTGCTCTAATGTAATCCATATGTGATTACAAATGAAGAAACTCAAAAATACATAACTAGCATACCTGGAAGTGCATCTCACTCTTCTACACTTTGCATATTTTTTAACATTAGAGAAAACCTGACTCCTCCTCTCCTCCATCCAGCTACTGCACTTGAAAGGGTGCAAGCAGGAAATTCCACACGCAATTTTTGGAAAGATGAGTTTTCAACTGTACAGCAGGTCCAGCTCTTGAAACTCCTTTTAACTTCCTTGTAAAAGCAATAGGTTTCATGTTTAACATTTAAGAGGACAACAGTTACACTGCTACTATCTCACACACATATATAACCATGCTCTTACACAGATATCGGTTTGCTTTAAGGGTAGGGGGGTATAGAGGGAAGAAATATTGTGGGTATGGAGATTATATTGATGGATCATTTTCAGCAATGACCAAAATAACATTGCAGGGCTCAAGAGCTGACTTGCGTAGCCTGCAAGTGATGTCTGATGGCTTCAGAAACAGTTTACTACACCAGTTCCCAACCACCACCACTTCTCCTTCTGTGAGGTACGAGCACCTAGCACTTACACAGCACCCAAGCAGGATAAGAACAGAGCAACTGCTTCTTACAAGCATTCTAATTTGCACTTTAGATAGCAGAGTAGGAGCTTCCAAAGAAAGAGGCAGTGATTCTTAAATACCACGTGACATGTAAATAACCACCCATGTCCCCTAAATTCCCCTTCCCATTTTCTAGGCACCCACATTTTTTTTATCACAACAACTTGGGGCAACAAACCAGCAATCCAGCCAAACAAAGTAAGGACAGTTATTTTACACTCACTGCTGGCTCCCATTGGAGAAACTACCTCATGTACTCCTAAAAAAAAAAAAAAAAAAAGTGTTGTCTTCTTTCATTTGATTTTTCTGAACCATGTGCAGTTTATAAATTTTGTGTGTTTTTTTGTTTGGCTCTGTTGAAATTCATTGCTCTCCTTCAGTGGGCAGAGAGAAACAAGGAAGCCAAGCCAGCATCTTGTGAGCTTCCAGACATCTGCTAGTTGAGCATAGTTCAGTTTGGGAGATAAGATAAAATCAGAATGAGAGATCTGCCTACCAAGATACATCCTATTTATATTATTTATATTACAGTCCTTGCCTTGGTCAGCACAGAAAGACCAGGTTCTCTGCATAACCCAGCCATTCCCAAGCCAGTGGTACACCAGCACACACAGGCTACCTAGACAGTGTAGAAGCACTGCATGTAAAAATAACTGCACTATTCAACTGCAAAACTAGATCAGCTTCCGAGCTATTACTACTTGCTTCATAAAAGCAAAAAAAATGTTTTTAAAACCATCAGTATCAGCAGGAAGCAGTAAGAGAACCTGCAAAATGAGGAAATTTCATATAGACAGACTTTAAACTGCAACGTCATACCGTTGCTTCACAGAAGTGCCAAAATCCTAAGGAGCACTAAGCACAGAAAACTATCTGCTTCCAAAATAAGAAATGCAAAGTAGGCCAATTTGGGGCATATTCTCCACAAATTAAACTGCATTTTACAGCATACGTGCAAAGAAACAAACATATCTGATTGTAGAACAAAACCAAACTCTTCTTTAGAAAGTAAGTTTGGTCTGTTGCTCTAGTGATTTATTCTTAGCAGGTTCTGTGTTAAAGAAATGGTGAGTGTGAAGCTTCATATGCATCAAGGCTCAATTTTACAGTCAGGAAACGTCAGTTAAAATCCCTTGTGCAATCTGAATTGACCCACAGCAGTTTCATTTCAGTTTCTCTGAAATACTCTAATAGGAGAGAAGGAGCAGTGCACGTTAACATCTTGCTGGTATATCAGCCATCTGCCTCTGGTTTACATGACCCCAAGCCACCAGGCTAGAGAAACTTGCATCTAGTGGCCCAGTTTTCGATGCAGCTGAAGTTAAACATTAATGCTCTTTCTTACTAATGAAATGGCAGTTTTTTCACATCATATTGTTAAGGTTCTTCAGTGGGTTTTGTTATTTATTTTTTTTGTATTCAAAGGAAAATGTATTTCCTTGTGCAAAACAAAAGACAACTGAGCCTACTTACTACAGAAACCAAAGTTAGAGCACCCTAACAGACACTGAGCAACAAAGATGCATGAAAACCTTACTAAACCAGACATCACTGTTGTCGCTGAGTTTGAATAACATCATAAGTCTACAGGACAAAAGGCTGGTGGAACTTTCTTGCATACCCCTCCAGAGTTTAGAACACACCGATCATTTAAAAAAACAAAACAAAACAAACCACTCAGGGTAGTGCTAAAATAAAAGTGCTCAAAATGACAGCATGTGGTCTTTTTTTAGTTATTGTAGATGTTTATCTAAGTGAACAGAGAAGGAATAAGCAAACAGCAGCTTGTCAGAATTGAATTTTGAGAAAGATCCTGGTCACTGGATTCACAGGAGGCCTGACTTTATCCCAGGCTGAAGCAGCACAACAGAAGTGCACAGTCACAGAAGGCAGAATGCAAAGGGTAACAGCCCACAAACTGAGAAGCTACAGATTATTTTTGCAAGGAAGTTTAGAAATGAAGAGTAACGCATGAGACATGGAACTGCATGAGAACAGAAAAAAGCAAACATGAATATCAGAAAGCATATGTCTCTAAATTTAAAACTGCAAAGAACAGGACAAGGTGTGTAGGTACATCCCCCTCTCCCTTCCCCCTCCCTTTTTTTTTTTTTATTTACAAGACTGAATAAGAACACGTGGACTTTAGAGCAATCAAACATATCATCAGTTACATCATCCTCTGAAATGAAGTATGATAATGGCAGATGCCATAGTAAATACTGCTAAAGGTCTTAACATGTTTTCAGTAAGACATTAGGAAAGACTAGAAAACAAATTCCACAGCAGAGATTAGAGGGCACTTGCTGACTGTCTACACATTTCAGTACAGAGCAGCACTGGCTGTTTCTGTGCAAATTGCCTTTATTGGTCCCTCAAGCCACATGTTCACCTGTTCACAACCAATCTGGATAGTCTCTGATCACTAGTTATGTCCCTAATTCATACTGTAACTAATTCTGACCAGATCCACAAAGCTGCCTGCACAGATAGAAAAGGTGACACCTGAGATTACTGGAAACCAACAGCCCCCCCAGCTCTCCCCTTCTTAGGGGGGCAATCTCTCAGACAATTCTTCCATCACCACCAGAGGCAAAAGGTGACCACTGTGATTTTGTACAAGAACTTGTCCTCTGGCATAAAGTTGTGCATTCATGACAGTGCCATACACAGATACTTAAGTAGCTTTGGCATCAAAATTATTTAGCCATATTACCAAAACGGCACGAGCTTCTCTAGAGGCTCTGCTGCAAACTATATTGCTCCTTACAAAGTACTTTTGCACACTTACCAAAAAACAACCTTACTTCAGCTACTTCTGTATCATGCAAGAGATTCAGTTCTTCCATTCTGGCCACCCTCACTTCTGTATACAGAAATGTTTCACCAAGTGTGATTTGCTGTATTGGTATTTAAACATAATAAAAATGTGATCTACCATTGTTAGTTAAGACCTTCAGAGGTAGTGTATCAAATATTCATCACTACAGGCTCTTTTAATTGTCCTGCATACACAGCCTAACAAAGGGCTTCCACGCTGCACACAGCCACCACACAGGGAACTTACCAAAACTCAAAAACTCACCGTCTCAAAGCTGCCTTTGTGCATCAGATCAATGGGAGGCCTGAAGAGGTCTGCTAGGGTAGTGAGTTTCTTATCTACTGCTCCTCCATTTCGTAGCTCCTGTTCCTGTCGAACTGCACAGCCCCAAGAGGAAACAAAGCTGAGTTAGACAAAACACTCAAAAGATGTATTTACAGTTGAATATATTCCCACACACAAAACTTTGGTGAGACAATCGTAAGGTTAGACCACACTGAAGAAGACCAGCTGTTACTTCAGGTAAAACCCCCGCTTGTCCTAGCTCCTGCAAGCAGTGGGTGTTTATTTCACTTTTAAATACATCCTGGGTAGGATAAGTATCAGTGGAGGTGGTCATATATCAATATTCAAAAACAAACAAGCAAAAAAATTTTGAAAAGGCTATGACTTGCTCCCACTGATGCTATTAGACTGGAACAACTGAGCTACCCTGTAACATCACAACTTTACTAAGTATATTTCTAATTCAGTGCTTCTAATACCTGAAGGTAAGGCACTCCCCACAGAAAGATTTAGCTCACTTGGAGAAACAGATTTGCAAGCTTATATTAAATATCTACACTTCCCACAGTCACTTCTGGATACCTCAGTCTCTGCCAGATGAAGAGGTTTTCAGACTGTTTATACATATATTATGAGTTTCCACTGGTGTTATCACTTCCACTCAAAGCACATTTCCTACGTATACACGATCATATAAAATAAGGTAAGTCACAGAAACTGCTCCCCTAGAAATGCAGTGGTATAATGCATTTTGTGGAACCAAGTCAGCTGAAATGAGTAACCATCACATGATCCTAAAGCTTTCCCACTGTGTAAGGAAACATCAGTGGGCCATAGCATACAAACCGTTTCTGAGCAGACACTGGATCCCTACAGGGATAGAACTGCACCTGTGGTGTAGGCCTGGGAGCCAGGAAATAACATGGACTTTTATGGCTAGGGCCATTTCTTCAGAGATAACAAGACAGTGATTTTCACCCGTGAAATTTTACCATAAAACATCAAGTTTCATCAGAAACTTTCACAATGGTTTTACAGACCACGAAACTCTAAAGGACTTCACTATAAGAGAGAAAAAACAAGGGCATGAAGCTTCTGTAAATTCTTGATTTTAATATAGATAGCTGCCAGTGACTTTACCACCTGAGTAGATTATTACTTCTGAAAAACTGATCAAAGCTGTTAGGGGAAAGCCAGAAATGATAAATACTTATTTTCAGTTTGGCATGTGACAGGAGTTACTTGGGAACCAGGTCCTTGGCTAGAGCTCTTCAGGACTCCAGAAGCATCAGTGATAACAGCTGCATTACAAATCTAACTGGAATGCAAAATAAATGGTGTTTGGCTCTCAAAGAATCCCTTTCTATGAAACTTAAACGCTTATATAACAGCCAATGCTTTGTCTTTTGGAGAGCCTGCAAATGAATGGATAGGGAATGGTAAATAGATTAAATTCACTAGAATCAATTCACAAGGCCAAGGAAGAAGCCTCAGGGTTATACTCAAATCTAATTCAAGTGCCAGAGCTACCACTGGCTAACAGAGAAAAAAATAATAGGTAAATTTAATTTATACACGGTATTGGACTGTCCTTCATTTTTAATTCTCTCTAAAGCAGAAAAAGGGTTTTTTGAGAGTTATCAAGATAGCATTTGCCATAGGAAAGCAGGCAGAATATGCTGTCTCATGGCTTTACTTATGTAGCACAGGCAAGTACTTGGCACAGCATCCTCAGTACCTGCTTCATATATCCATTAACCAATGCTTTCCCTTCAGCCATTTCAGAACAACGTAAGGTGCCTCAGAAATAAACAAACAACATTTACTGTACCACAGACATGACAGAGTATTGTCAGCAAACAGCACTGCCACTACAACAAGGAATAGTCTAATAGCATTATTCTAAAATAACATTTTATATGCAGTAAGCAATTAAAAAGCATTCAATGACTGAAAGCTATCACAGCAGACGGTGGAAACTAATTTGAAATCATGATTGTATTAACAAACAAACAGAACCTCTCTAAGTTACTGATCAGCAGACACTTACTGGTTTCTGTCTGAAAATCCCGAAAGCCGTCAAATATTGAACGCGCAGGTCTGCGTCTTTTAGGAGCTTCAAAGAAAAAAGTATTTCAGTAATTATTTCAAAGGCATTCTATCAAACAGGGAAGCTTATGAGAACCATTTTTCCCCATCACTTCCTCCCTTCAAATTTCCCAGCAGGGAAGAAAAATGTACCAGCAGTACACAACAATGTAAAGTTAGCCTTCTCTCATGGGCTCACCAGGCACTCCAAAGGCACATCAGTACGTAGTGGTAGTGCTGTTTCCCATCAGGACTTTTAAAGATGATTTCTAAGTAGATGAAAACTTCATAAAATTAAACCCAGAGGGAGAATACCTTCTTTCTTAGGAAACACATTTGTTTCTTCCACATTTCTATTTCCTTTTTTAACGCTTATCCAGATCTCATTCCAACTTCGCTGAATGGGCCCCAGCCAAGCTCTTCACAGGATCCAGTATCAGGATCTGCAAGGATCTCTCTCCTCTAAACGCTTAGCAACAAGCACAGTCCCTTACAGGTAACTTCAGAGTAATTTACACCGTAGTTTTAAACAGCAGCTGAAATAACACTTCAGCAAAAGCAGCACTTGCCTCTCCAGGCTGAGCTGCTACAAATCCAGTGCAGGCAAAGATGTGAACTGCAACCCAGATGGATGTTTTTCTGATACGTTTTCTACTTCTGGAGTGGTTCAGTGTATCTGGCAGAGTACAAACTGATACAGGTTTTCTCAACTGGAAGAGAATCCAAGCTCACTCAAGCACCTCAATATGCAGCTGCTCAAACCATACACTGGAACATACCCTGCTTGAGGTTAGAGTTGAAAGGACCGAGTGAGGCAGCTTTCCAGCTGCTGGACTGCTTCATGCTATAAATAGAAGTGGCATCAGTGAGAATATTAGAGTTGTTGGATGAGACAGAGCCAGGAGGCTACCACAGATTGCCTCAGTAGGGCAGTCAGGGACAGCACGTCTGTGCTCAGCGTGACGTGAGTAGAAAAGGACCAGGCAAGAGTGCAGATCATACTCCTGTACTTCTTAGGATCATGAACCCACAGGCATCTATAGAGCTAATGTCAAAGACTCTGCTGGGTCACAAAGGAAGCAAGTGAAAGAATGGCTTCCAAGAGTCCTCAGGGCACCTTCTGCAACCACCTCTCAGCTTGGGCATGCTGGCAAAACAAATCTCCGACGTTGAAAACAAGATCAAGTGAGAGAACCAGTTCCACAGTAAAACAGAAGCCAGGCCTCACCATCCTATTTAGCAGGAACTAAACAACAGAAAATGCATTTCCTATGGACATGGGATCACTTTAAAGATGAGCATTTCCATGTCTTTCACTGACAAAAAGGGCAAGATTCTTAATTGAGCTGTGTGATGCAGTTTGAAATGCAAATCAAATTCCTAAAGGAGAAACTGAGAAAATGACAAGCAATTTCAACCCTTCTTTCTGGATCTCCTCAAAAAACATGCATTTGTTCTCTCCATTTTTACTTGTCAGCTAAATCCCAAGCATTCGCCCTACCACTGGACATTTTTGCAGCAGTATCACATGGTTCTGAACCCCAGGAACACAGATGTATGCTCAACATTACTAACTGGCTGGTGCCTCCAGAAGTCCTCTGAAAAAGGAGTTAGCAAATTGACACCACTGGGAATACAGCATCTCTAGTGTGTAAGGTTTTAAACATCAGGATATTTCCAAGTATGCAGTCATGTTAGATGGCTGAAGAGCTGGAACAGGGCAAAAACACAAATACAAACAGGCACACTGCTTTCTTCATGTTCATGAAATTTTGTTTTTCTCATCATAAAAACATGATTTCAAGGTATTTAAAGAAAACAAAAGATGAAATAAGAACACAAGCCTACCTCCAAACAAGGGCTCAGGTTCTACTAAAATTTCCTGTTTTTGAGGAATTGGAGCTCGTACTTCATCCCTATCAAAGAGGAAAGGAAAATCAGAGATAATAATGTTTAAGTATTAAATAAACCAAGCCATGTTGTGTTCCAAAGGTTCCTGCGACTCGGACTAGCTAAGGACACTGCTGTACCATTGCACAGAATCAGAGATTTGATGTCAAAACAGACCTTGAGGAATCCTTTACTCCCACTCAAGGCATTGAAGCAAGATGTAGCACATTATGCATTAAAGTGCATTATGCACTTTTCTACATCTTGACAGAAGATTACACAAATCCTGTGGTACCTTGATCCCAGTCTTCTGTCAAATGAATTGACAAAAACAATTCAAATGTTTTTTTTTTTCTTTCACAACCTCCTCAGAACTTGGAAACTTTTTTTTTTTAAACTTATCTAACTAACCCACTTGTCACCCTCCTCCCCTGTTTATCTCTGCACACAGGAAAAAAAAGATTGGTTACTAAAAGCTTTCTCCTGCTGGAAGACTCTTTATTTTCACCTGAAACTCATGACTCTTTCCCACAGGATGTAAAACAGGATGGTCATAATGGTTATTTTCCTCCATATAATTCTGAAGCAATTACTTGCTTTCATGGCTGGGCTCCTTTCACATTTCAGCAGCTTAGCTATGCTTACAGAGAACACTATGTAAACTGAAATTACGTCTAGGAGAAGAAATAAAATCACCAGAGCTATGAAAGAGTAGAAATATGTACTCAACTGTACTCAATTCAGTTACTTAACTCATGTATCTATTCAAAGGAGTGGCACAGGCTCATCCAAGAAAATCCATTTCAACATCTGACCTACGGAGTACTCCTGAGGTGCACACCTTCCTGGACTCTTCAAATCTTTAAGTGTGCAGTTATTGGCTCCTGGCCACGCAGGTTTCAAGCAGTAACTCATACCACCAGCAAGATGCACTAACCTTGCTATTAGCCTCCACATCTTTGATCATCTAGCTGTTGTGAAGCTAGTTATTCTCCATTTTTTATTTGCATACTTATTTCTCTCTTCCTAAAAGTAAAATTAAGCTGACCAGCACCTGAAGGGTGTCAAGTATAAAAAACAAAGTATTCAAAATAAACCCTGAATATTAAGTTTCTGATATGCCAGAAGTTGTCTAGAAATAAGAACTCTTAACACCTACAGATACAGACTTTTAACTTCATTATCTTTTAAAAGTTCAAACAGGGAGGCACTGAACTATAAAGGTTAGTGCTAACAGTTGTTTAAATGTATACACGTGCTTCAGAAGTATAGCAGCAAGAATTTTCTTTAAAAGTTATTTCCCTCTTGCCTGAAGTGAAAGACTTCCATAAAGAAGAAAGCATGGCTAAGTTTAATACAGAACTTTTAACAAATGTGACTGATACCAATCAGCTTCCACGGAAAATATTCCCCTTATCCCATGCAGGCACATTAACAGGCAGCACCAAAAGACTCTCTGCCGTGTCCAAGCACCTTCATTGGCATGTGATGTGTAAGACACTAATGCAGATTTTGTAGTTGCTTGTTCCTCTGCACATCAGTGTACATGATCTACTGTTAAAATAACACAAGAAAATGCTATCAAATGGGACTTGGGTCTTATTTATAAAAACCACAATAACAAAATTCTCTAAGTACAAAAGCAACATAAAACAAGACTCCTGGAGCCATTTAAAACTAAGACCCACTTTTCAGTGGATCCTCACTTCAATGACCCAAGCTATGCCTGCAAAAACAGCATGTGCATGCAATGGAAAACTTCTGAAGTACACGCAAGAGAGACCAGCTTGTGCAATAAGAAGAACTTATTTATTAAGAAAAATATCAAAGCAATCAATCAAACAAGATCATCAAAGAAGCACATATTACACTGAAATAACAGCAGGTTAGGAGAAAGAACAACTGCTTTAATTGATCTGTCTTACACTACAAAACTTTTAAGACAGACTACTCATGTTTATGCAGACATGCCCAAGTACGTACTCGGTGTGTGGTCGAACTGCAGACACTGCTGCAGAACTGGTGCTGGGCTCCTCTGCTATGCCTCCACCATCCAGAAACATGGTGACAGCCATCTCCAGGTTGTTGTTGCATGCTTCAAGCATATGTTTTCCCACGCTTTCACTGGCACCTGTAATGCAAAACAAAAAAAAAAATACAAAATTGAAGCATTCTTCATAAAGTGTTCTGATCAGAAGCGCTGGGAACAGCTAACCAGCAAGCTTTCCTTTTAAAGCACTGATCATTAGAGCAGTTCAGCAGGTGCCACTTATCCCAAAGGCACAACTATGAGGTGAGACAAACACACATCTCAAGGGAAAAGGAAATGCCTGGATACAGGACAGCCACACTTCTCCCTTCCTGCAGGAGAAAATTCTGCAGGAGTGTTTTTGAGCGCTTCTTTTTTTCTTTGTATAGTTTTCCAAATATTGACAAGCTTATTAAATTTGACTTCTGTTGTGTTCTATGAAAAAAACAAAAACCAGGAAACAATCAACTGATTTAACATTTTAACAGAGAGAATACTAAATCCAGTGCTAAAGTTTTTACCCACCTCTAACAGATACTTAAAGAGGGAAGAAAAGATTCCCTGTTTCACTCCAGAAGGCAAAAACAAACAAGCAGAAGCTCAGTTCATGTACAAGGAAATTTAAAAAGGGAACAGGGAAAAAGTAGTACCATCACTAACAATTGCTAGAATGGCTCCCAGGCCCAACTAAATGCAGACTGATGTGCTGCTCAGGATGAAACATTACTCCTTAGCAACACTTGTGGCTTTTCCTTACAGGGTCTGCCTCTAAAGCTTTCTCAAGGCCGTACAGTTAACAAAAGCACTTTCACCAACTGAATCTCTCCTGATCTAATCTTTTAAGAGTCTATTTACTACACTACTTCTCTATAGGTAGCAGGCTGCCAAAGAGTCTATTTTAATATGGAAAAGCTGGTATAGAGGGAGAGTAGCAAAATGCAGCTGAACCAGTTTGAGAGCAGTTTTTGGTCTGTAATAATTCTTACCAGCTTCACCACAAGTCACTGAAATGAAGAAAACTCTGTTTTCCCAGCTTCAGAATGACAGCTAACGCCACTTTGAGCAAAACACATTTAACTTACTTTCACTGGGTTTCTCTGAGATTTTCTGGGAAGTACTCAGAGCTTTAGACTAAACAGACTGGTACACTGAACACACTTTGAATCTGTTGAGATAAAGCAATGCTAAATGACCTGTGCCACTATATTAAACCCCAAAGAAAGCCAGGCTGACCAAGGTAACTTTTCAAAAAAAAAAAAAAAAAAAAACCAACCCAAGAACCAACCTGCCACAAGAGTACCCCAATGGTATTCAGCGGTGCTTGACAACCTTAATCAAAATAAGAGTGCAGAAAGAACTAGTACCATCCCCAATAAAACACAAAAGCATCGAGTAGTTTTTCACTGTAACTGCTCTTTGATATTTTCAGGAGCTCACTTCAGCTGCAGAAATGAAGCAATAGCTGCAGAGTCTGGAATATACATACACCCTGCAACCTCACTGCACAGTCACACCATGCTGTTCATTTAGGAGGACCAGAAGAAAAATTATATTCAACCTTCTGATTTTTTAAAGTCATGAATATACAAAGCGTTTGTACCAAATCTTCCTCAGTCGTAAGGAAAATAGCATCACACCGTTCTCAGTGCTCCTGCTGGCAAACAGAAATACTAATTATTCTGCAAGATTTGAAAGAAATTTCTTTTTATCTTGTAGTTTCCTCTGTAAAGATACACAGGACTTACACTTTCTTAGCACTTTTCTGGATGAGAGCACCAAAGAAAAAAAAAATCTGGTGTCTGAGAAGTATATTCAGAGACTATGGGTTAGTGGGCATGAGTTGACAGCTGGATCTGATGTTTATGGTGTCTTTTCCAACCATAGAGACTTGTGATTCTATGACTGCTGCTCACCATCAGGTGTGCTGGAAGCAGATCATAGAATGGCCTGGGTTGAAAAGGACCACAATGCTCATCTAATGTCAACCCCCTGCTATGTACAGGTCGCCAACCAGCAGCCCAGGCTGCCCAGAGCCACATCCAGCCTGGCCTTGAATGCCTCCAGGGATGGGGCACCCACAACCTCTTTGGGCAATCTGTTCCAGTGCCTCACCACCCTCTGGGTGAAAAACTTCCTCCTAATATCTAACCTAAACCCTGTCTCAGTTTAACACCATTCCCCCTTGTCCTCTCACTATCCATCCTCACAAACAGCCGTTCCCCCTCCTGTTTATACACTCCCTTCAAGCACTGGAAAGCCACAATGAGGTCTCCCCAAAGCCTTCTCTTCTCCAAGCTATACAAGCCCAGTTCCCTCAACCTTTCCTCATAGGAGTGGTGCTCCAGCCCTCTGACCATCTCAGTGCCCTCCTCTGGACCCGCTCCAAGAGCTCCACGTCCTTCCTGTACCGTGAGCCCCAGGCCTGGACGCAGCGCTGCAGATGGGGCCTCACAAGAGCTGAGTAGAAGGGGACAATCACTTCCCTCTCCCTGCTGGCCACCCCTTTTTAATGCAGCCCAGAACACAGCTGGCCTTCCAGGCTGATGGAATTCATTTCACCTTTTCCACAGAAACGTGGGTAATTCTGTGCACTTACACAGAACCACAGAGGCTGGAGCATCCAGTCTACCCTCCTGAGAAAGCAGGTTCACACCGAAGGTGCAGGCTGATGACAGACTGCTGAGGGTGTGCTGTGCAGCACCTGTCACTGTGCCGCAGGGTCAGACAGCTTTGCAAGAACTCACCTCCAAACAGAACCTTACATTCTATTACCACAAAAAGAACCTCAAACCTCACTTTTAGAGGTAGGTGGGCAGAGCCCAGCAGGTTCTTGTTTTCTTTTTCGAAGTGCAGGAGCGGGGTTTAGACATCTCCATCACCCAGCTACACGAGCAGAGGGCTGCTGGGCAAACAGCACAGCTCTGCTCGGCCTTCTCTCGGGCGCTGCTGAGAACGAGAACACCGGACACACACGGGAGCTCGCCGTAACGAAAGACGCGTCTTCTTTCATAGCGGCGAGGGTTCAGTCCAGTTGGTTTCCGTCAGAAGAACCCAGGCCCCGTAGCTCCCCAGCACTCCCGTTTGCGGGTGCCGTGCCCGCAAAGCCCCAAAGCACGGCGCTCCGCACGGACGCTTCCAGCGGACGCCGCTCAGCACCGTCATGCGACGCGCGAGCTTCCCACGAAGCGAGCCCGAACCGCGCGACCCCGAGCGGGGACCCGGCTGGCGGACCGCCGCCAGCCTCTCCGGAGCCGCGTTTCCCCGAGGCGGGCTTCGCGGCCAGCCCGCCGCCCTGCCGCCGCCCCGCTGACGGGCCCGGCCCCCCGCCCCGCCGGGCCACCGCCTCACCGCGCCCGGCCCTCCACCTCCATCCCGGCCGCTCGACGAAAGCGAGAAGCAGCGGTGAGCCGGTCCGGTCCCGGCCTTCCTCGCGCCTCACCCGTGATGGCGGTGAACTGCTGGATTAACCCTTTCAGCGCCGCGGAGGCCGCCGAGCCCCCGTGCGCCGCCATCTTGCCGCCGCCGCACAACAACACGCACGCCGCCGGCCCGCGTGCACCGCGCAGGCGCGAAGCCCGCCCGCGCCCTTCCTCTGCCCCGCCGCCGGGGTGGCGCCGCTCCGGGGCGGGGCGCGGGAGTTGCTGTGGTAACGCGGCTCGCGCCGCCTCGGCCGCCCGCTCTGAGGGGGCGACTCGCCGCGGCGGGAAAGGGATCGACTGAGGCGGTTTAACGGCGACCGCCGGGCGCAGGAAGCGGGGCGTGCTGCAGCACCCGCGGGGCGGCGATAAGGCCCGTGCCGCTCCCCAGCGGGAGCGGGGAACGCGTCTTTGTTTCTCTCCATCCAACAACGCCCTCTCTGGGCCCGGCCCTCCGATTCTTTACCCGGCAACGCGTCCGGCCACGGCTGCTGCTTGTGCGGGAGAATGCTGTGGGAGAGCCAAAGGCTTTGCTGGAGTCTGGGTAGAGTGTGTGCGCAGCCTTCCCCTCACCCAGCAGGAAGGTTGAGTGGTGGGGTGCCATTGCTTTCATGCAGATTTACCTCAGAACAGCACAACATCAGGTGGAATGCTGTGTGGGAGGCGTTGGACTGGAGGAGACGAGTTTTATGAACCAGAAACTGAGAAATATCATCACACCAACAAGAACGGCTCCCCACGTTGCCTTGCGAGTTTTCACTGCACTCGAGATCAAGCACTGCGAGCTTAAATCGCTCCACGTCAGTACTTGAGAGCCTCACACTCAAAAGCAAAGGAATCATTAACCAACCCAAACCTGCTGCAAAGCACTTGGAGCAACCAAAATGCTCCCAGCAGCTGAATTCCACCCTCCAACAAGAAAAGCATAAAACAAACATGAGGACCTCCTGAGGACTGCTCTGCCACACGCTGTGAGTACGGTCATGTGGGGACCTGAAAGCTGCAGCCCTCACAAGGCTTTGGACCGGGCACCCAGTACGGGTTGTAGGCTTTGTGTACTTGCAGTTGAGTGTGTGTCTAATGATTGACTTCTAATCTTGTTTGTTTTCCCCATTCTGCAACAGCCTTTCAACTTTTCTATGTAAGATGTGTTTTGCAAAGCAAGGTTTGTTTTGTTTTTTTCTTTTTCCCAGTCCAAGCTAAAGTGAATTTTAGACGGCTGCCGAAGTATACTTGCTAATTATAAAAGTACAACTTACATATCTCCACCTTTGGTGTAAAAAGACTGTCCCAGCAAGCTTTAAAAAATAATGGAAAAAAAAAGTGTAGCTTCCCCCCCCCCCCAGCAAATACACATCTACCCCCAAAATTGTATTCCTGTACAATTCTGACTTTTGAAATGGCTTCTTTCTGCACTTTTTGTATTTATGTGCAGTTGAACCATAGCTGCAGGATTTGTTATTGATGGCAATGAAGTAAGCCTTTAAAATGCAAAAAAGCCCCCTCCATATTGTCTAAGTCCTACCTTTTAACTGAGATTAGTTGAGTCCATTTATAAACCTTATGTGGTAACCATCATATTAAGAGGAAAAGAAAGAATGCACAAAACAGCTGTGGAGGCAAAGGGAATGAAACTGCTGCTATATGTGACAGTCTCACATACTGGGGCACACTGAGCTACAAATGAAATAGCTCACGCTGCCAAAGGAAAGCCTTCCCTCTCCCTTGCTCTCTCCCACCTCCATTCCCTTCAGGATCTTTAACTGGTTCATAGAGAGCTCAGAATGCTAAAGCATTCAAAGAAAGAAGGAATTCTCTCTCACTGCTGGTTATAGTTTCATTATACCAGAACTTGAGAAAATAAAATCAGTAGGAGCACGTGGTGCTTCTGATCACTTACTTGAGAAAGGGCTGCAGATATCAGGTGCCATGCTCTCAGAAAGAGGTTCTCCATGCCAAAGCAGGGACCAGTTTTTGAACAAGTTAAAAATAAACATCAAACTTGATAAATCGATTTTAAGACAGGGCTGAATTGAGACTTACGAACAAAACTCTTCATTCTCAGCTGTTCTGGAAATAAGAGTTTACTTATTACATGCTTATCATGACAGGAAAAGCATCTTAAGCACAGAAACAGTCAATACCTCAGCCCTGAAGAACACTGTAATCAGCAACTGAGTACATCTAACTGCCTGGGTGAGATGAAAACAAACTGAAATCAGAATTACACAGAAAGGGGACTATATCAAATGAAGACTTCCAGTGCTATGGTTAAGGCAGCACTGGGAAAAATGAATTATTTGCAACAGGTCACCTGTAGCTTTTTCAAGAAGGCTCTTTGAATACTCCACTTATTTAGGAGAAACCCAACAGTATCAGAGATGTGCCATCAAGTTAAAATAATAAAAAAAATTTCTAGCTTGGTCTCATTTCTTTCAGGGTTTTTTTTTTTTTTTTAATGTTTTGTGGTTTGCTTGTTTGTTTTTTAACTTACATAACATCAGAAGTTACCGCTTTAAATATGTTACAAGTTTCCCAGAGCTGTGTTAAAGTCTACAGATCACCCATAAGATTTCAAGCGTGTACTTTTTTGAACATTTGCTATTCAGCAAGGAGCACGCACAGGTCAGCAGTGTAAGTTGGTGTTTTGCTCTCATTCAAAAATGTATACTTCAGAAATATATCATTACATTCAAAGAAAAGCCAAAAGACGGGCTTCACAACAGCAAAATAGAAAACTATGTAACAGGAACGCTACCTGCTGACTAACAGCTAGCAAACTGTTCCAAAGGCCTCAACTTGGCAGAACTGTCAGCTTCACAGAATGTCTAAACTAATTCTTTTTAATTATTTTACCATCAAACTCAACTGGAAGACAGTATTTTCTAGTCCTTCAGAAAATAATAATAATGGAGCAACAGTTACAGCCAGGCATAGTAGTTGAACTCCAGCTGAAAGTTAAATTAAGTCAATACTGGTAACTCTAGTTGCTTCTCCCCCGTTTGGTTTTACTTTCTCCATCATAACTGTGTCCTGGACTAATCATTTTTGAATATTGGGTACTTATAATCAGCCTCAAGTCAGTTTGAGCACATGGAAGTTAAATAGCAGTAAATCCAGGCAAGGTTGTGTAAGTTACAGGCTGCTAACAACAAGAAAACAAAATGAACAGAAGTAAATGCGAGCCCACAACCACTTCTGTCATTGGCATCTATGAGAGATCCTTGCCTTTGAGTGATCCTTTTTTTCCCCTTTGCCTAAGAAAGGTGTTACTCTGTGAGAGGATAAGAGAGAGGGAAAATATCTTTGCAAGACTGGCTTATCTGGTTACAATTCGTTTAACTGCCAAGCAAACAATGCAATTCAACAAATAAACCAAATTCCAGTAACATCCTTCAACAGTGCCTGTGCCTTCTAAAGCCTCAGTCTCACAGTTAGCAGACAACCAGAGATACAGACGCACATCTTTGCTTCCTCTGGGGAACGTGCAGTCCCCACAAAAGGCTCTGAACTCTCATTCTAAGACCATCAGTTACTTTGAATTTCAAACAATAACAGTATTTACATTCCAGCATAAAAAAAAAACAGCTTGAAAATGCAAGTCCTAGAAAAGAAGCCATAGTTAAGAGAGAACTAATTAAAAATGTTAAGGTCTAGAGGCCTAAGTTATTTAAACTTCTCAAAAACATTCACAGTACATTTTAATAGACAGTTTTGGTCACTCTTGCAGCCCAAAGCCCAACCCTCAAAACCATCAATTTTCTAACTGTTTAAGAGAAGCTTTGCCTGACACAGGGATACCATGGTTTTAATTCCAATTAATTTAACCACGTGTTTGTGGTTCTGCTGTTCTACTCAGTAACAGGGCTTTTAAGCATCTGAAGGATTGTCTTTTGTTTTCTCTTAGGCAGTGAATGAACATCATTTGAATCACTGGTGTTAACAACACAATTCAAGACTTTTCCACTGCTGGGTGATTTCATTCGGACTCTGGTAGGAGACTGCCAGTTTTCATTGCAAGAACCTTTCCGACCCTTGTAGTGATTTGTTTCACTCTGTTTTTTCGATACTTTTGAATCCTTTGCCATCTTAGAGCTTCCTTTTCTAGAAGAGTCTTTCACAGATTGAGGTGTTTTAGTACGAAGAAGATACTCATCTGGAGATCCTTTTTGTCGGTTAAGTAACCTCTCCTCTTTGTTGAACTGTCTTTGCAGCTGCAGAGCCAGAAGCCTATCCTGCTCTTCTTGCATATGTCTTTCATGGAGCTCCTGCTCAAAGGCTTTCTGCATTTGCAAATTAAAGTCACTTTTCCACTCCGCTTCCTCCTCCAAAGTTCCTGGAAAAGTTCTTCTCCTCTTGTCAACCACACCCAAGTCAACCACTGCTTCAGCCAGTTGTTCTGGAGACTTTCTTTTGGGAGCCTCCTTAGTGTTTGGCAAACTCTCTGGTTTCTTTTCATCTGCATTTCCAGCCGTCTTCAGGAGATCACCTTTTACACTTTTGCTGTCAGACATGGATTTTATTGCTAACTGAATACAAGTACTAGTTTCAGCACAGTTTTCAAGGTTTATGCTATCTACATGAGTTAAACTGTCACTGTCCAACACTATTCCATCTTCTCCTTTGGATGTGGGAAGAACTGTTCTAGCCCCTTCTTCTGCAATTCCACAAGTTGTATGTAGAAGTTCATCTCTGAGACAGTTTGGTTCATGTGTATTTTTTTGCTTGACAGTTGTGGTCTCTGAAGCTGAGGCATTTAGGAAGTTAATGTACGTCTGCATAAACAAATCCTCGGCACTGGAACATTTGGTCACACCACTCAGCTGTGGAGACAGCGTTGGCATTTCCTCTTGCTCATCTTGCCCCTCAGCACTGCTGCCTTCATTGTTACTGATCTGAAGAAAAGAGAAAGAGATCTCAAGTTAAATGCATTTATTAAAAGCCAATGGATGTAAATAAAATGCAAATCTGTTTTATCATAGCTGCACTGCTCATAACTACTCCGGGATATTAACTTGGATTCTTCTCTAACAAGAATGAATAAACAGCATTGTTAAATAAGTATTCAGAACAACCTGCAGAAGCATAGCTGGGAGACTGAAAAGAACTGCAGCATTCTCCTGTTATCAATGACTCCAATCAGCTGCTCAAGGTATTAGCCTGCTCATCTTCAGAGCTTAGAAAGAAAGATGCAGACAAACGTGAACCGTGAAAATCAGAATGCAACCTCCCTGAATGAGCTCCAGAATAATCACTATGGTGTTTTATACGCCATCAGCTGCAGCTCAGAGCTCACTGAAAATCTTAATGTAAACAGCAAGCATTTACACCTTCAAAAACCAGGAGTATGCATTATTGAGATCACAAAAATAAATCCAAAACAGAACTGCCAAACTAGAGGAAAAACTCAAAGTAGTTAAAATTGTTTGTGGACATGGTGACAATCTGTGAATGGAAGAGACCTGGGTCTATTTCTAAATACAGAGGTTGGTGGCCCTGCATGCAGCAGAGGGGTTGGAGCTTGATGATCCTTGAGGTCCCTTCCAACCCAAGCCATTCTATGGTTCTATGATTCAAAGTTCTTGTCAATATTCAAGTTTAGTTAACCAAAGCCTGTGTGCAGATATACAAGGTAACCATAAAATAAGCTGCAGGTGTGCGTCTGCTGACTGTCAAATGTGGTTTCTTCCCTTTCCACTTTTGGGAATCATGAATAATGAGACAGCTGATGAAATAGATATATGGACTGCCCAGTGCTGATAGGCATTACTACAGACAAAGCAGAGAGTAACCTGCAATTGCTAACGTTGAGATTTGTAACAAAATGATTCTATTACCACAAATCCAGGGTTAGTCCCGCCTCCCTCTGTTGCTCTGGAGAATGAAGCTGATCGCGATGTGTGACGATGCTTTGGAGTCAGGTACCTTAAAGGCAGGAAAAACAAAACAAAAACAACTTGTTAAAACCTTTTTTCTTTCTTTGCATTGCCAGTCCCTTGTATTAATCATGATCTCGGGTTCGTTCTGACAATAACAAGAGGGGTGAGGATCTCTCTTCTCCTTGTTATCATATAAGGAGATGTTTCAATATCCAATAGCCTATATTTGCCCAAATTATACAGGGAAGTCAGGCTGCAAGAGTCCAAGGAAGCACATGGAACAGCAAGGCACTATAATGAGAAACAGATCACTAATCATAAAACAGAAACTTGGCTGTCTTACTTCTGGATGTCTCCAGAGTTGCTTGGTTTGTTCTTCATCTTGCACAAATTAGCTGGGAGTGATTCACGTGAGAGGCTGTCTCCTTGTGAAGAACTGCTTAGCACGTGTTCTCCCAAACTGTCATTCTTCAGTGACAAAGAAAAATAGCATTATATAAAACAAACCACAACACACAAACAGGAGAACTACTTCTGTCCTTCTGCTACAGAATCAGTTACTTCTGACCAAGGAATTCCAGAAAAAAAAATTAAAAAAATTTAAAAAATCCCAAATCCAAGTTAAATTTTTTCAAACATCATTTGTTCCTTTCTTCAGTACATGAAGATATAGACCTCAATTTCTTTCAACGCAGAATTTTTAAATTCACAGGGGAAAGGAAGTAGCCAGAAGAAAACCAATGTTTTAAAATGTTTTGCAGCAAAAAATTCCTACACCATTTCAAGTGCTTGCTATACATGTAGAAATGCTTGGAGGTACTTCACCCTCATGCTGGTTGATCAAAAGTTAATGGTCAGTCTAGGCGCTAAAGTACTGACAGCTGACAACAAATGCAATTCAGGCAAATTTAAGTTATTCAGAAGTTTAACTTTTGCTCTAAAAAGTCTGAGTTGCTTACACTAAATGGACATTACAAAACCCCCTTTTATGTTAACTCACCAAGCTGTTACTGAGCTGCCATGCCAACTCCTCATCTTGTTTAAGCTGTTTCTCCATCTCCTTTCGTCTTTCTTCTGCCAATCTGTGCTCTTCCTCTTCTTCTGCTAGCAGCTTTTGAATGTATTCCTCACTTGCTTTGTTCTCTTCTTGCTCATGTGCTCGCCTTTCTGCCTCCACCTGAGAAAAAATTGTTTTTAAGGTACGCAGTTGCCATAGCGCCATGCTATGCATCAGAATCTCTTCACTAACACTCTTTCCATGGAAACAGCTCAAATGAAATCACTCCAGCTGTACGTCCCACAGAATGTGCTTGATCAGAAAAGTTTACAAAATTTAAAGCCCCAAAGCCTTTAAATAAAGAAAACAGAGCCTTAAACAGAAGTCCATTTTTCAGCCTCGATTTTGAGTGGTAGACGCTAAGCCTGCAGTATGACAGCTTGACCAATACCTGAAGGTGGCATAAGCTGAAACTGCCACAAGAAAATGCATCCGCAAGCCAACACACATTGCTGAATAAACAAGGTCTGCTCTTCCAGCTTAAGTCAACTGTGCATCTGAACTGAAGACTGTCACCTTCCACTGTTAGCAACAGCTGTTAGCTCTTGCTGAAGAACACACACTTTGTCCTCCCTCTCTTCTTTCACATGGGATCCAGACCTCAGAAGCAACACATCAGTGGTAGCACAGATTAGCATCATAACCAGAAGGTTATGACATAGGTTTACTTCTGGCTATTAAGTTTCAAATCTCAGTAAGGTTTTTTTTTCCCCTTATTCAACATTTCTTTTACGTAGAGGCTATAGAGCCTTCTTACATACCGCCTTGTAGCTATGTAGCCTTCTTAGAGTCAATATAGGATAAAAATGGAATTCATGCAACAGGAATGACCAGCATGTTCTTGTAGCAACACTGCCCTTTTAAGTACCTTCCCTTCTTTGTTAAACATTTCAGCTGTTTGTGGGAACAATTAAAATGACTAGAGTCAAAGCATTTTGTACTTTTAAATACATTTTTAGACTTACCTTGCTAACCTCTGCTTCATATTCCTGTCTCAGTTCCCCAGGTTTGCTCAGCTGGTGTTGTGGATGGGGGACAAAGACTAATTAAGAGGAAGGGGGTAATAAAAAAGAGTGAGCAACAAAGCAAAATCATGACATTCAACAATAAAACATTTTAACAAAAGATCATTTCCATACCTTGTGACAGGAATGACTTAAGTCAAGCCTTTGGAACAAAGTAAAATAATTCAAAATACAAAAGATGAAAGCAAGTATGTTACAAAGCAGCAGGAACAGACAGTATTTTCCAAGCCCTGTATACAAAGCAAATATGCATACTGATAATAACTCTTGTTTTTTGCCTCTAACGACTTCACTGTAAGCAAAAAAAGTGGAACTGTGTTGTAAGGAAGGCCAACCAAAGGAGTTTGAAATACTATCCACTTTTCAATTTATTCACTTGCTTTTTAAATATTTTGCTTTCTGCTAAGGATGTTCTGTTCCAGCTAGAACACTCCATTCTGTTAGCCCTTCAAAACATTCAGGATTCTGAGTTCTGTGCCATTTTAATACAACAGACCCAAAAGATACTACGAAAAACTTGTTCATATGTTCTATTAAGAAATTCTAAGGTTACTATGTTTTTCTCGGAGTTGTGTTAAACATCCAATGCCAGTGCTGGTACTGACCATGCTGGGAAGAACAGGAAGAGGTGTGGCCTCTCCCAGATATAAAACTATCAGAAGAGATCAAATTTGAATGGAGGTTACAGCATAATAAACCCCCATGCCCTTCTTCAGGGAGAGAATCAGATTTCATTTCCTGTTGTCTAACATCACAATTTTAGGCTCTAAGACTCTTAGACAGACTGAAGAACCTGGAATTTCTAATGAAACTAATTGAGGGTATCTAAAAGTTGAAAATAAATCACCCAGGTTTAACCATTTGACATACTTGATAAGGATAAACACACCCACAAACACTCTGGTTAAAGATCTTACAGCTGTTGTATCAGTAATAGCTGTTTCTGCAAGGACAAAGAACCGTACATCAACATCTTGTGCAAAAAGCAGGAACAAACATCCACTGAAACGATGAGACAATATTACTTACTCTGTACTACAGAAAACAAAAGGCATGGCCACTACCCTGCCGTGCAAGTCTCTTTCACAGGACAGCTCTGCACTGCATTTTCTAGCAACAACTCTGCGCATCTATGCACAGTATCTTCTTTCACAACATCCAAAGTCCACCTGTACTAATTACCTTGGTAAAGCACAGGACAAGTGACATCTTACTTACTTTCCTCTTCCAAATCCTGTCCGTTAATTCTCCGCTCACATTCCTTCGGATATTTCTTCTGAATCTTCTCCCAGAGTTCCCAGTTGATGAGAGTATTCCTGCGGGCATTATATCGTGCCCAAGAAGAGACTCGACGCCGACAAAAGGGGCAGCAAAGACTTGCATTTTCAACTGTCAGCTGGAAACAAGAATTACAGATGGTATGGTTGCACGGCAGCGTCACGGGCTCCACAAAGATCTCCATGCAGATCTGGCAGAGGCAGTCATCTAAGGAAAGGGGAGCCTCCGATTTCTTTGACATATTGACTTGAAGCTCAGGAATGAGACAAATTAACAGCAGTACCTGAAAGCAGAAAGAAATGTGTATTTTAACAAACTGTTTTCTAAGTACCCTACAAAAAGCTCAGCATATTTAAGAAAGCTGGTAACTTTTTGACTTACAGGGGAAGATGCAAGTCTTAACAGAAGTCCCTGTGAAACAAGGATTCCTACTGCAGTTTCCTGTGAACTGCAGCAAGTACACTGGCATATAGCAGGGAGATAGAAACATGGGAAAAAGAGGTAAAGAAAGTCTTTCAGGATTTATTTTCTCATAGTTACAAGCTAGGGTCATGCTTGGTGGATGTTATCACAGTTACTGAATTAACTTTCAAATTAGTCCATTTTTTGCTATTTGCGCATCCTTCAAAAGTTGATTCTAGTACAGCTTAGCTCCACACGAAGGTGAAATACAACATATCTCCCTGTGCATCAGAGGCTTTTCCTTAGAGAGAAGGGTCTTCCACATTCATTCATTTGCTTAAGCTGGAAGGCAAAAGTCAAAGTGCCTTTTAAGTCTTACAAACATAAGCAAAGATCTAACCAACGTATTCAGTAATTCAGTGCCTCCCACCACGACCTGCACACCTTCAAACAGTGGGGATCACCCAGCCCTTCTGCCACCAACCCTCCTCAAATGGCTCTTCGCTTACCCAGAACATGGTGCAACAGAAAGAAAGAACAAAAGACACCCCCATCCCACCCCACAGGAAAAGGGACAAAAATATGATTTTTCAAGCTACAAAAATTAAGAAAAAAAGGTAAAGCACCAGGTATTGCACAAAGGTAGAGCTTTCTGACAGAGGCTGTGACAGTTTGACCCCGATAACCCACAGAAGAAGCTGACATTGAGACAGAGGCACAAGAAGGCGGCTTTTGGTGATTTTGCTCTTCCTTAATACAACAAGTCCTTTATTTTTCAGCTTGATAACACGGAGACACCCAGCGGAGCAGCTCCCTGTAACAAACCACCCGCACGGTCCGTATTACCTCTGCTGGGACAGGAGTTTCAGGCATACACGCAGATTTCCACACAGCGAGCGGGGTAAAGGCGGGCCTGCGGCTCCAGAAGGGCGGGGATCCTCACAGGGAGGCTGCGGGCCCGCGGGAGCGAGCGCGGGCCGAACATCGGCACGGTAACAGCTTACCACAGGGAGCGCGGGAACCGGAGCGCGGGAACCGGAGCGCGGGCCGCAGCTGCCTAAGCGCAGGACCGGGCCGCACGGCCCGCCGCTCTCACCTCCCAGTTCCGGCGCTCACAGGCCGCGCTCCGCCTTCACGGCAGCGGGCTGCTCCGCCCTGCGGGAACGCTGGCGCTCTGTGCGGAGGCCTCAAGGTGGCTGCAGTGAGCAGGAAGAGCCGCGGAGCTCCGTGCCGTGCGGCCCGGCGGCTTCCGGCTGGGTGCGGCGCTGCGCTGGGCGGCTGTGGGAGGAAGCGGTGCTGTAAGGCCGCCACCCGCACCGCACCGCTTCTCCAGAGGTCCTTGAGCAGCTGCTGCTCTGCTAAGTGATTTCAGCATGCCTTCTTAGAAGACAGAAAGCCTCATGACATCCAACTCTAACCTCAGGTGCACAAAGTGCAATCTCCAGGCCTTGCTAGCAGAAGGGCATCAGAACATCCGTGTTCTTTTTTCCCTGTCCCTGGTCTCTAGGAAGTGGTGTGGCTCTTTACCACACAAATATTTATTTCAAATAAAGCTGTCTACAGCTCGAATCAAACGACCCTTCCTGTTTCCATAGCACTTGGTAATTCAGGCTGTGTCCAGGCTGTACAAATACACACTGAAGTGCACTTACCACCCGCAGGTGCAGGGCACAGGACAGCTGGTGCTGGCCCTTCCCTGCTGCCCACCTGTCTCCAGCTCTGATGTCCACACTGCATCCTGGCTCTTCTCCTCTTCCAGAAGCTTGGCCTGCACCTCAAACTTCTGTGCCAGCTTCTGCAGGTTTGAGTCCAGGTCTTTGAACCGCATCTCCAAGGCTTGCAGCCTGCTTTCTACTCTAGAGAGTGGGAAACAAGCATTTGTTTAGAACCTGGGCCTCAACGTGTTGTGCTTTCTGCATGTGGTCACACATTCCACTGAACTGATCCACATCACATACTGAGGTTCCTCCCAAGTCAACTGTGAGTTCATTTACTTCTTTTGCAGATTTATACACCATTTGAAATTCCATCTTCTGATGCCACCTATGTTCCTTTGACCTTTCCTTGGTGTAGAAATCTCGTAACTTGTAAATGCAGACAGAGCCATAGGAAAGGTTTGTGTTAGGTATATCTGTGTTTGAGTTATCAACCATTTGTATGGATGTTAGTGGTAGGAGGTATTTTTATTTTTCTAGCATTGCAGCTATTTCTGCTTTTACTTGTACTATCCTGATCTCCTCAACCCTTTTCATTTAACATCGAACAGAACTTCTCATTCTTCCCCAGATAACAAATTATGCAAATAATAAACCAAGCTGCCCTCAGTGGCTTTTGTTCTCTGCTGGCTTTTCCTGCTTTGGTTTTCCCTTTCATATGGTGGTTCTTCTGCAGAACATATGCATGACAGGAGGACCTTAGTGAAACAGCAATAACAACACTGCTGTGTTCTGTAGCTGGTATTTATTCGCTGCTTTTTCATAGCTTGATATCTGCTGTAGTTTTCCTTATTAACAAACTGTATGTTTGAATATCCTAAACACATAATCCTAAGTATGTTTTTTTTGTTTGTTTGTTTGTTTGTTTTTTAGTTTGAGCTTCCTCCACACAGCCTTTGCAGAAAAAAAACCCTGCTCCATTGAGAACTTAACCGTGTCTACTGGAAAGGAAGAGGGAATGGGACACTTTGTGCTCATTTTCCATTCTTTGTTTTACTTGAGGAGTGGAGTTTGCTGGGCTTCTTTCATCCTGGTGGTGGCTTTCGTGAAGATAATGTTAAGTTTACCTCAGCTATATTATGTCAATGTCTGTTCTTCCCAATCCTGGGAACCTCAAAGCTATGGAAATATCCATCATCCAAAATTCCTTCCTAGATATGGAACAAATCACGGGGCGCATTGTACTTTAGTAGTGATTTATTAGAATATCAGCTGCTCCCATCAATTTGTGTGATTTTCTTTGTGTTTTACTGGCAGATCTTCAGGCTTCATCAACTAATTGCTACTTTTTATTACAAATAAAACTCCTTTTTTTTTTCTTTTTTTTTTTCCCCCCTTCTTCATCCACAGTTCTTTCCATGTTTCTGTTACTGTTATTATTGTATCATCCTTATGTTTAGGGAACTGGATCTTAAACTGCACTGTTGAACCTTGTATCAACATCTTTCTCTCTTGCTTGTTAAGGCCCTATTTCATTTTGTCTCTAGCAGTAACTTATTTTTTCTTTTTTAACAAGTAGGATAAATCACACTCAGCATCTTTCAGGTGATGTGGATAGAGTTTTGCCAGTAGCCTTGTCTTCACCACGTGCTGGTTATCGAGATTGTGACAGAACAGTTAAACTAAGAGAAAAAGATCTAAATGAGTTCAGGTTCTCTGCTTGAAGTTCTTTGGAGAATACATACATTTAGTTTCTCCCTGGCATAGATTGGTTGGTATAGGATAACACTAGGAACCTGGAACACAGAGCTGGTGGAGTTTTTGTTGTCTGATGGTGATTTTCACATATGGAGAAGAGATTCTCCCTGTTACAGCAATACTGCTGTTGTAGCAGAGGGCTAATCTTTGAAGTATTTTTGTAATTTGAATATAAAAGCAAGTATCAATATCTGAAGCATTATTTCATGAGCAGAAGTACTGCATTTCATCAGCAAGGATACTCATGCAGGACACTACGAATTCTTAGTACCTGTAAACCAGCTGTACATGTGCACCTAAGCACACTTTCTTGGCTGATACAACTCACACAGCACAGATAGTGCATATGGAAATACATACATCCACTGAAAGGGAGCACTGTCTCACTTTGTCTTTTAATTATGTGGGTTTCAGACCCCTTTTCCACTCTTCCCTTCCTGACAAGCAGTGGCTGTGGCTCTCGTTTGGTGCTGCTGCTGTTGCCCACCTGGATGATCAGGCACCATCCAGCAGTGATGGTGCTGTCACATGCAGTGGAACACATGGACAGGTGCCAGCAGGGGAAGCAGGTGCCAGACCACTTTAATTGAAGCCAACGAACCTGTTGATCAAAGCTTTTTTGCAAGCCTCTTCACGTACAGGCTTTGGAAATGGAAGGTGACTCAGCGTTACCTATGTCCCAATTCCTTGGCCACAATGATTTTCTTTCTTAAAATATAGAAGGGTTTGTCTTGCTTTTTGTCAACTATGACCACTTGCTTCCTATCTTTGGACCCTGTAAGTGCTGATGTATTTTCCCAAATTTGGAAGTTCATTCCCAATCTCCCATTTACAGCAGAACTACAGCAGAGCTCAAACCAGAATTTCCTGTTACCGACTTGCTCCTGGCAGCACTTCGTGCAGCTACCAGGCTTTGCTGATCAAGCACTTGCACAGAATCCTGCAGCAAGCTGCCAGGACCAGCAGCTTGAAGCTGGCAAGGATGGCGTTCATGAAGTGCTGCAGCCTTTGTTCTGCCCCCTCCGTCTCCAACAAATAAAGGAGAATCAGAGGATTGTTCATGAACGACCCTCTTCCCACATACACACTGTATTTATTTACATCCTATTACCTGTGAAAATTTCCAAAGTACAGGTTACCTTGATAACAGACCACAGCATAATCTTATCTTCTCTCCCCCTGCCCCAGTCCTGCCACTTATCCTCATCCCCTAACACAGCATCAGCACAACCCTTGAAAGACCTGTTTAATGTCTTGCTCAAGGAGCGCAGGGATATGCTGTCTTTAGCCATCGTCCTGGAGAAAAGAAGTCAAGCAGGGGTCGGCTCCAGTCTCTCCCGAGGCAGTCAACACCACAGATGGGGGCTCTGACTCCTGCTGGAGGGTGATCGCACTGGGCTTTTAATAGACTGTACATCCAAATATAGCTCACAGATGCACAGACACATGCTCCTGAACGTACTACACATCAGATTACACAACTGGACCTCTGCTTCTGACGCACTGATCTCGTCTGTCTTCAGACATACAGGGAATAACGAGAAGAGGAAATCTAGTCTGCTTCTTTGCTGTTCTGGTTTATTTATCTGTACTGCCTTCAAGCTCTTCTCCTGGGCCAAAGTCTCCTGCTTTTAAAGGCTGTACAGATTGTTGTTTGGTTGTTTTCTTGTGTTGATGAAAAGCTGGATTTGAATGACTTGTACATGGCTGCAGGGAGCTGCTTCTGAGGGCAAAGAACAGTGAAACACACACCACTGAAATCTCATCCATAAAGGATGCAAATATTTGCAGGAGTTGGCAATGCAAAAAACAAACAAACAACTCTACATTTTTTTTCCATTAAAAAGAAAAAGTGAAGGCAAGTAATGTGCATCTGTCAACACCATAGCCAATGTAACAAGACAGCACAGAACCCAGATCGCTCAAGCAGGCCTGTGGCCAGCAGAAAGCTCTGAGTCTTCACCTGTGGAAACTTCAGGACAACCTGAAGGAAAAAAAAAAAGTTTTTCTATTTTTTTTTCTTGATTGTCCATTCCATGGGAAGTGTGGTATCAATCAGACATCATTTCTACCACCTCCAGCATTCTCCCCACATTCAACTTGCAAACTAACTGCCAAGTTTGGCTTGCAGCATTTCTAACAGCTTTGGGAAAGCCATGGAAGTATTTAGCTTAGGCAGAACAGTGCATTTGTCCCTTTGCATTTACCCTGATGGCCTATAAATAAACTTCTTGACAAAATTTTGCACAGTACCTATGTTAGGCAATATTAGAATGAATATAAACACACAAGAGCAGTGAGATAAAGCATTTATTAAGACAAATGTAGTAGTAATTTTTCTCTCTGGGAAAAACAGCTAAATGCAGACGACAGCTGACCCATTGGGCAGATGCTAACATTTTCCCCACCTTCTTTATTACTGCAGTGTGAAAAAAAGATCCAGTCGACAATGACTACTAATTTGATTGCTTGCTAGTAAGTTAAGGCTTCTCTAATCTTATATGCAAATAATGAAAACCATATTTCCAAGAAACCCAGCTCAAGCTAACTGTGGGACAGTTTAATAGGGAAAGTAAAATAAAGCACTGAAATTGTTTGAAACCGAAGGAACTCAGTTACATCTCTATTACTGGTCAGCATCCCCATTAAGCACAGTGGAATTCCATGTTAATTTTATTCCTCCAACTTCAGTTATGTCAGGACAGTTATGAACTAATTGCCAGCCTACAAGAAACAGGCTGCAGTGAGCACTACCAGCTGCTAAAAATGTAACACCAGGCCAATGACATCGTGAGCATCTGTGTGAGAACACAGCGAATCCCTTGCCATTCCTGAGAATGCAGGAGGCCTCATTGTTCAGTTCACTGCCAACAGATTTAATTGGAATCATATTTCGACTGTGGAGAAATGATTCTTCCCCAGAAATTTCTGTTTCAGTGCCTAAGACTCTGGCAACGGATAAACAGATATAGAACTACTCTGATCAGCAACTAATACTCTCCTGGAGCCTTTGATCTCTGTGCACGTAATCCAGTTCACCTTCTCTCCATGCTCAATGGTTAGCTTTGGTAAAATTCTAGCATGTTCATTTGAAGCCACTTGGTTGAGCTTTCCATCTTTTCTGGCAGCAGCAGCTGCTTGGCCCTTCCTTTTATGGAGTGACTTTGCTGGACTTTTCTGCTGCTTTCCAATGTCATTATTAACATCCCAGAGCAAGACTTTCCCATCGTTTCCCCCAGTCAACAACCAATATGATTCTGGAATGAAGAGGACTTGTGATACTCCTAAACTATGGCCTTTAAACTCCAGCTCACGTTCAAATTTGAGACCAGTGACTCGGAATATTCTGACTTTACCATCTTGAGCTCCACAGCCAAAGACGTTGCCGCAAGATGCGACAGACAGGGAATGTGCAAGCGGGGGGTTAAAGAGCTGGCCGGCTGACTGCAGACTGTCTTCCTCTGTTCCACACTCCTGTAAGTTTGTGGTCCACAGGGGGCGAGCCTTCTGCAGGTTCCACAGCATAACCTTGGAAAAGATCAAAGGAATCAATCATTTATCCATTTTACTTCAAAGATCACCAACTGTAGCATCTGATTCTTAAGTAGAATTGGTTCCTTTTGCTAACAAAAATAAGATAAAGTGTTTTGCTCGGGCAGAGTAGGGGCCACGGATGAGCATAAGAGATTCAAGATCTGTTGTGCAAGATACGTTTGAAGTTCACCTAACAGACATGGCAAATCTTTACCACACGCTTTCCAAACCATGATAGTGCCCTTCCCAGCAGAGTTAATGGCTCAGACCTCTACAGCATAAAACGGATGGGAAAGCTGTTCTAAATGCTTTTCCATTCATCTCAGCAGTAATAATCACGATATACTGCTCATCTTAATTATTTAAAAGGAGGTTCAAGGAAACGTTAGCAGCGACTGAAGAGAGGTTCATCATTCTGAATGTTAGTTCTGTTTCTGCTACATAATTTTTCTAAGATAATCACTTCCTTTAATGTGCTTGAGAAATGGAGTAGCAAAAAGTAAACAGTAGTTCAGTCCCTGAATTTTAATCATATACATATTTATGCGCTTTTTATATTGCATTAGATCTGGTTTGTCCTGTTAGCATATGAAGATAGAGCACACTCTTCCTGATAAGATGGAGGTAGTTTGAGACTTGCTTTTGGAATGCCATGGCACCTGCAAGCTGCTCACTGTGCCTTCACGTGAATCCTGCTTCTACCACAGAACAATTCAAGCGCTACAGATTTACACTGCACCTGTTAAAATAATTCTCTGAATACTCTTACAGTATGAATTAAGACTTTTTTTTCCAAGGGCAGCGGATCTCAAAGCACAACTCAGTCTCCTGCAAATTGATATGCTGTTTGCTTATCCAGAATCCACGTGCTATTTCCTACTGCTTTCCTCTTTTAGCAGTCACCGCTGCTGCACAACTGCACAACTACTTTGCTACCAGCAACGGGGAAAACTTTTCTGTGATGACTGTGCAAAGCAGAGCACATCAGAGGGGCCAATCTTAACACGTAAGCCAAACACTCCCATTCTCATCACGGACAGCATCAGCTTCATGAATTCAACAAGTGGTGACAAGCGTTCTGCAAAGTAAGTATGTTCTGCCCTCGTGGCATTTCCCCTGCCTCCATGGCACCTCTGGAAATAACACTACCTACCAAAATTTCAGTTCTCATCAGCTGCTGCTGTTGTTTTTCTCACAAAGAAATAGTATATTAATGGTTACAGTTCTGATAAAAGCTTTCCAGCCATTTTAGGGATCTGAAATTAAGCAAACTGTGTAAGGTGCTGAGCATTTACTGCCGCACTTCAGCATCTCTGAGATGAAGCTTCTCAAAGCGCTCTATTTAAAATCCTATCTCAATGGTGGACAAATGCAGTTTTTTTAAAAACTTGGCAAAGTCAGAACTTGGGAAACTTCAACCAATCAACCTTAACTTGAATAAATAGACTTCCAGAATTTTGACAAACGGTGGCTTTAAAATAGAAAAAAGTTTTTAAGAACACAGCGAAACTGCTTGATGCTGTCAAAGGAAAGTTCCCCTAACACTGCCAGAACCACAGAGACCTTTGTAGAAGTGACAGTTTTCATCTCAGGCTAAAACAGGAACGTGGTCAGACCTCAACCACTGGAAAGGAAGTCCTGGGGTAGGTTCAGCCCAGAGCACAGGAGCCGAGCGGAGCCTCGTGGCGGCTGCAGCTCCTCATAGGGAGCGGACGGGCAGCGCTGAGCTGCGTGCTGAGGGAACGGCGTGGAGCTGCGTTGGGGAGGGGCGGCTGGGGGCAGGGAGAGGTTCTGCAGCACAGGGCGGTGGGCACGGCACAGCTCCGTGGCAGCGGGCACGGCCCTGATGCCAGAGCTCAGGGAGTGCTGGGACACCGCTGTGAGACATCGGGTTTGGGTGGTGCTGTGTGGGGCCGGGGGTTGGCCTCAGTCATCCTTGTGGGTCCCTTCTAACCTGGGATGTTCTGTGATTCTGTGTGGCACGCAGAGAACAAAGGCTCCCCCTGACAAGGCAGAGAAGAAGTGTAAAAGGCAAAGAACATTCCACGAGGTTACTTCGAGCAGGGGATAAACTTAATAACATTCTCAGAGCAGCCAGGTAGTTCTGTCTCTGCGTTAAGTGCTCCAGCTGCCATCCGCTCTGCCTTGGGCACTATGTTTTCCTAAGGCAGTGCTCTGCCTGCAGCCACTCGCTCGGGATAACCGCTGGTTTCACACGGTAGGACAGAACTGACGCAGGCACAGCCGCTTTCTGCCGTCCTTCGATTCCCCCGTGCCAACCACATCCACACCGCGCCTACGAGCGAAGCCCGGGACGCAACACGGCACCGCGCCGCAGGAAGGCCCCGCGCCCCGGCTCCGGGTGGAGACGCGGGCAGCCTGCCGTCACCCGCCCCCGGCACAAAGTCACCTGCATGTCCAGTCCGCACGAGACGAGGCTCTGCGGCCTCCGCGACCGAAAGGCGACGGAGGAGCAGATGTTGGCGTGCCTCAGGGAACGGACGACTTTCTCGCTCTCCAGATCCACGACCTTGACGGCCCCAGAGTCGTCCGCCGCGGCCAGCAGGTCCCCGCTGTCGGCGACGGCCAGGCAGTTGATCTCGTCCTCGTTGTAGCGGAGGCGCTCCACTGGCTCCCGCAGCGCCCGCACGTCCAGCAGCGCGACGGCCGCCCCGTGCGCGGCGTACAGGCGGTGCGGGCGGCGAGGGGAGAACGCCAGCGCCGTCACGTCGTCTTCGGCGGGGGCCAGCCGCAGCCGCCCCACGGGGACGCCCTCCCGCCCCCACAGCGCCAGCTCGCCGCGCTCGCCCCCCGAGGCCGCGGGCCCCTCGAGGCCGGCGGCGAGGCACAGCACAGAGGCGGAGTGGCCGCCCTCCCACCTGACCGCCATGGCCGCCGGCGCGGGGCCGCTCCTCCGGGCGCGGACGCCGGCTCCGCGCATGCGCGGCGGGCGGCTCGGGGCGGGCGGCGATGGCGGCGCGCGCCCCCTCGCCCTGAGGCCTCGGGCGGGCGGGCGGAGCGCTGGGCCCGGGCCCGCCGCCGCCCGCTGAGGGAAGGCCGCTCGGCGCCCGGCTCCGCGCCGCTTCCCGCGGCGCCTCCCCCCCTCCCCCGACCCCTGCGCGGGGGGCGATGGCGGCGGGGCCCGGCGGCGGCGGCGGCGGCGGCGGCGGCAGCGGCGGGGCGGCGGGGGGAGCGGGGTGGCGGCTGCCGGGGCGGGTGCTGGAGCTGGTGTTCTCCTACCTGGAGCTACGCGAGCTGCGGAGCTGCGCGCTAGTGTGCAAGCTGTGGCACCACGTCCTGCACGGCGACGAGAACAGCGAGGTGTGGCGCAGCCTGGCCGCGCGCTGCCTGGCCGAGGAAGCGCTGCGCACCGACATCCTCTGCAACGTGCCCACCTACAAGGGCAAGGTGAGCCCGGCGCGGCCCCGCGCGGCGGTGACGCCTCCCGCGGACTGACCCCTCTTGGCTCCCCGCCCTAGGTCCGTGCCTTCCACCACGCCTTCAGCACCAACGACTGCTCCCGGAACGTCTACATCAAGAAGAACGGCTTCACGCTGCATCGCAACCCCATCGCCCAGAGCACCGACGGCGCCAGGACCAAGATCGGCTTCAGCGAGGGCCGCCACGCCTGGGAGGTGTGGTGGGAAGGGCCGCTGGGCACCGTGGCCGTCATCGGCATCGCCACGAAGCGGGCGGCCATGCAGTGCCAGGGCTACGTGGCCCTGCTGGGCAGCGACGACCAGAGCTGGGGCTGGAACCTGGTGGACAATAACTTGCTGCACAACGGGGAGGTGAACGGCAGCTTCCCGCAGTGCAACAACGCGCCCAAGTACCAGGTGAGCGGGCAGCGGGCCCTCCGTGCGCTGCTGGGTGCCGCCCCGGCATCTCCCTGCAGGAGGGACCGGCTTTACC
The DNA here is from genome assembly GCF_905368555.1 of Meleagris gallopavo. Lineage (NCBI taxonomy): Eukaryota > Metazoa > Chordata > Aves > Galliformes > Phasianidae > Meleagris > Meleagris gallopavo. Next base: position 4,075,807 of record NC_139414.1, on the reverse strand, counting down.
TTCGCGGGCTTCGCGGCCGTCCCGCACGGCCCCTGGACGGCTGGGTGGAAGGGACTTTAAGCCCACCCGCTGCCACCCCTGCAGAGGGCTGGCTGCCCCCACTGGCTCAGGCCGCACGGGGCCGCATCCAGCCCCGAGCACCGAGGGATGGGGCAGCCGCACTCCTCTGCGCCCGTTTCCTTTGTTTCTGCCTTCTTTCTCAAATACCGAGTGGTGGGTGTTCATCGGAACACCGCATTCCCCTCTGAAACAAAAGCTGATGCCGCTCTCAGGAGCAGCGAGGCGGCTGTTGTCGGTGGCTGTTTCACCCCTGTTGGCAGTGTGAGCAGAGGCCGTGCTGAGGCAGGGCCTTCCCGTGCCAGGCGCTGCTTGCTGGCTCTCTGGGCGCCCTCCCACAGGTGACATCCTTTGGTCAGGCCGTGACGTGTGGGTGATTTTGGGTTATCAAAGCACGGGTGCTGCTCTGCTGTTCTGTCTGTGACTGTTTATCTTTGTTCTCCAGGCCGCTCGCACGGCCGCCTTTTGACTGATGGTTTTCCTCACGTTGCATCTTCAGCTGTGTTGCAGTATAATTCCCATCTCACAGCGTCATGGTTTGGGATGAATAATGCCTTGTGCTTCAGCTGTACATGAAGATCTTGGAATTAACTCAAGGCTGATATTTCTAAATTTCATACAAAAGCTTGCTGCCAAGCGCTTAGTTCAATCTGGAAATGATACTGCCATTTTTGCAATTAATAAGTAAATGTGGATCAAAGAGATGCAGATTTCACGTTTCCTGCTGTGTGAATTGGCCCTTTCCAGCCCTGCCCATTGGCAGTCCGTTCCTGCTGCCCGTCTGGGCCTTTCTGCACAGCAGGATGAGGAGAGGTTTTAAAGCCAGGAGAGCTCCCACGGGGCCTGCAGGCTGAGCCGTGCTTGCAGTCAATGCTTCCTTCTTAAGAATTGGTGAGGGCTTGAATCAGCAATCCTTTAAAGCATTTTGTATTTGGTAAGACGTAGAATCATAGCATCATACACATACGGTCATCTGCTCATAGGATACGTACTGAAGGGAAATACGCACTTGTTAGCATTGGTTAGAGGAAAAATATGTTGGCTGGAAGGAATCCCCGGTGCTGCGGTTGTCTGGTGGAGAAGCAGAAGTCTGTGCTATCTCATGCTGCATTTGCTGCTGGTGCTTCTCGCTTCTGTTTATATTTGAAAGTAACAAGCACAGGATAAACACGGGGAGCATCCTGTACACCCTGCTTTCAGCACTGGTTTTACTCACACGTGTATATCCGTATTGTAGGTTTTGCGTGCCCATTTTGCCAAAGTTTTGCACTGAATTATTTTTCTGCCTTGGTAAGGGAGCACCCCTGTCAGTGATAGCACTCGTGCCATCAGAAGTACGTTCTGGGAATATTCTGCACCTGGCATTTACCTTTCTAAAACAACTTGTCTAACATTGCTCTTTGTAGATTGTACTGGTCATTGCCAGCAACAGAGCCCCGGTAACTTGGGGCTATTACAACATTTTCAGGCTCCTGCGGTGTTCTGGTGCTCTTGCTTGTGGTGCTGCTGCAAGGTCTGCTTGTGAAGGGCTGCGTTCAGTGTTGTGAGGGTGCTTAGGCCTGGGCTGCCCGCAGGAGCAGGTAGCAGATGTACTGGGTCCATACGAGAGGAATGGAGACATCTCTGTTGTGAAAGCACCAAGGAAAGCCTTGCTTTAATCTGTTCTGCTGTATTACCTGTGGATTTTGCTTTGGTTGTTTTTTGGGGTTTTTTTTTTTCATCCATCTGAATATATTGACTCTTTCCCTGTTTGTTTCTTCTCCCTCCTCTTCCCATCTCTGTTTCCAGATAGGCGAAAGGATTCGAGTTATCCTGGACATGGAAGACAAAACGTTAGCGTTTGAGAGGGGCTATGAGTTCTTGGGAGTTGCGTTCAGAGGACTGCCCAAAGTTTGCCTGTATCCAGCAGTGTCTGCCGTATATGGTAACACAGAAGTGACTTTGGTCTACCTGGGAAAACCTTTGGATGGATGACGGATGGTTTCGTTGGGACGTCACGATGTGGATGACTGGGAGGAGAAATCTGCATGTTGGTTAGAGGGAAACATGTATTAGAGAAAAAAATAAGTGTGTGTCCAAGAACCATCGAGGAAACCATACAGAATTTTGAAATGGAGGACCAGCCATACTTCAGGAATTGTTACATTTCCTCTTTCTACCAGGCCAGAAAAATCCTCAGGGTCGCAGTTGATTGAGTGGGAAGCTGACACATGCATGTTGCAACAGATTTCATTGCTAGGATGGCAGTGTGTGACCTCAGATATTTAAGGAAGGATTTGATATAAAACTGCTTGCGGAAATTAACCCGAGGTTTGTAAGTAGTGTGTTTTGTGAAAGACTCCCATTTTAAAACTGCTTGTTCCTCCCCTTCCCTTCCCTCCTCGGGGCTGACGTGGGTACCGGGGAGAGCGAGTCTGGTTGGGTTTTATTTACAGTTTTTAACATACCGAGGAGAGCCGTCTGTCCAGGCTGCCCTCCTCTGGTATAACGATATCAAATGTGTGCAGCTATTTTTAAGTGTATTTTAAGAATTGTATATATGGAACACGTCGAAAAGAACAGTTAAATCAAAAGGAAGGGTTTGCTTTATTCTAACTGGGGTATAATTTCTTGAAGGGGCTTCAGGAAAACTTTGAATAACATTCATGTAAGTGTACTTCTTCTGTTGTGTTGTAGAGCATTTGGGAGTGCCCTTGTGGAGTACGGTGCTGCGTGGATTCTTTTTCTGTGTAGCTGAAAGCTTCCGTAGCTTCAGCAATAGTTCTGTTCTCCGTAGGAAACACAACCAAAATTGCCCTGGAAGTTTTGTTCTTCCAAAATTTATGGTCCACCTTTAAGAAAAGAAGCTGCAGCACGGTGCTGAGCTCATCTTCATTTCCACGTCAAAAATACAAGGTTTTAAAAACATCCTTGTGCTTTCTAGTTGATCCTGTCTGTGGGCACTGCAGGAGGGCTCCTTTGGTGGGGCACTAAAATCTGAGAGCTGTGTGCCTGCCTGGCTCTCAGCTCCCGTTTCTTGTTTGCTGCTGTTTCCCAGAGCAAAGCAGGCTGCTTCAGTTATCAATGGTGTGATTTTAGGAGGGGGAGAATGAAGTCTTTGTGCAACCTCTTCTTAGTTTTGTGCTGGAGAATGTGAGCTGCTTCATCTCGGATGCTGACAGTTCTCTGAGCAAGAGGAACGTCTCTTAGGCCATTGCTCGTTTTCCCCCCTTTATTCAAGCAGTTGGAGGAAAGCAGGTTACTGAGATGCCTCGTGTGCTGCTGAAGAGCTGTCCTTGTAGTGCTTTTTACACAGTAAATAACCAAGTTCTGCACTGGAACAGAGAATGTGCATTATTACCATTCAAAAGCATTTATAGTATTTATTTGTTTTATGTGTTGCTTAGTGCTTAAAGGCAGTTTGGTATCGAGCTCAATTTCTCTTGGCTGCATTAAAGAAACAAACGATACGGTGAGAAATGATGTTTTAAATGGTACTGAGAGCAACTGCTGATGAAGTGAGACCGACACCAAGTGAGTACCTTTCTGGATAACCAGTTATGAGCGTTGGTTGGATTAAACTGCAGGGCTCACGTGTGCCTGGCAGAACTGCGTGGCGTGAGGAGGGAAATGGGAAACAAAATCCTGTCCTGTTTCACAGAGTAAGATCTTTGCTGAGGTGTGAGCTGTTCTCAGTCAGACGTGGCTGCTGTGCTTGGTCTTGAATCCAATTAGATGTAAGTAAACCCTGAGAACTTCGGAGGAGTTTCGTGAAATGAAGATTGATTTCCATTCTTCAGACTGCGTCTTACCCTATAAATTATTTCCCTCTAAATTAGATGTGGTGAAAGCTGAACATTCCTTAAGAGGGTGGGTTTGGGGGGGACTCACGTAAAACTATAACTTATTCCTGGAGACCAATGCTGGCTGTACAAAATATTAAAATAAACTGCTATAATTCAGAAGGACTCATCTGTGTGTATTGTTGCAACGACCTCTGCAGCGGTTTGGTGTGGCAGAACAAAACTTCTTATCTTGAGGAAGGTGGTGGTGCTGGGGCTGTGTGATTTGCTGCGTTGTTCAGGGAGAACCTCGAGGGTGGTTACAGGGAGCTCGATAGCTCTGCTCATCAAATGACGCCATTTCACAGCCAGAGGTCTTCCAGTATGAGCTGCTGGGCAGCAGAGGAGCTGTTGTGCCCAGTGCTGCCCTGCTGCTGCAGGAGATGCCTTGGAAGGTGCTTTTTGACTTCTTGTTCACCGTCCTTAAAAATTACACTGAGGGAGGAGGAGCTAGCAGACCTAGGTATGAACAATTTAGGATATTTGTGCTACCAGTTCCAGTTTATCTCTTCTCCACCAATATATTTTGACTAACCAGACAGCTGTTTGCTTGCAGCTCTTCCCACTTGGTAAATCGTTTCGAAACCATTTTTATTCATCTTCTATGCTTCAGGCTTGGAGTATTGAAAAGGAAGCAGACATCCAGACTGTGTTTGGGGAGGGGAAAAAGGGGGTTTACAGGAGAAGTTTAGAGTACTGACCAGATTCACACAGCTGGAACAGTGATTTCAGTCAATGACCTGAGTTCTGGGCACGGGAGGGGACAAGGCAGGGGGGTCTGGCAGCCTGCACAATCTTATCTTGCAGGAGAACAAGGAATGTGGGAGGCAGCTCTCCTCTCCCCTGCACACTGCACCCAGTGTGCTCCTCCCTGCGGCTCTCCTAATCCTTCTCCTATCCCCTTTCTAGGACTGTTTTGGTGTGATGAGGATCTAGCAGGAGTAGGATTTAATATGTGTAGTCAGACCCTATGCTGAGGTATTCCTGCTTATTTTTTTTTTCTTCTTCCTTTGCAGCTTTTCCAGCCTTAACTGTAAGAACTACTGACCCCTAGAGTGGGTGGTGCCTCCTGGGATTCATTTGGTGCTTGCACAGATGCTGTGTTAGGTTCTGCTGGGCTGGGCTGGCTTCGAGCTGTGCTGCTTTGTTCTGGGTAAGTTCTTGGAATGGGCACCCAGTGCGTTTCTGCTGCTGCTTTGAGCAGAGTGGCTTCTATGTGCTGTTTTTGGTGGTTTTGCTTTTCATTCCCACCTGTGTGCAGAAGCATGTAGTGATATGCTCTGTGTGACATGATTTAAACATACACAGAGCCTGTGTACCTGCTAGGGGACAATGGAAGAGCAGTCGAGCCACGCAAATACCCCTTTTCTGCTCTCAGTCCCAATGGCAAGCTTTCTGCCTTTTCCACGTTCAGCAAAGAGGAATTCCATCTTGCACGAGGTCCGCAGACCGTAGACATGAACTTCACTCTTGTGATACCAAGTTCTTGATTTGCCAAAGCAGATCAATTGCAAATTTAATGCCTGGGCTTCATGCAGTCTGTGGGTGTAGCTCACACAAGGACCATGGTTTCATTAGATGGGAGGCACCAAGGAGAGCTCAGATGTGCTCTTGGTAGCTTGTGGGGGTAAGAAATGGCATTGTAGCTCACGGAGCTTTCAAAGTGATCTATTTCCAAATGCATGTGTATGGCTGTGGTCCAAACCACAGCTGGAAAAGTAACTGAAGCTGTGGCAACAGGCTGCAGGCTGGGGCAAGATCTCCAACCCAACCACACATGGCAGATCATGTAGAAAACAAACAACAAAAGAGGGCTGAGATGCTGTGCAAGTTGGAGCAGCCATAATCAATAGCCAGAGGAGACTGTGTTGTGGTCGGGAGCTCTGAGGCACTTTCCAAAATCATTGAGAATTTGCTTTTAAGTGCTGAGCTTTTGGCTGATGTCTCCATGAGTGTGTTCAGAAGAGAAGAGGTCTGATGTTGGTTAGCTGAAAATGTGCTGGAAAAAAGGGATTCTGTGAGTTACTTTGGAGTCAAGTGAACAACTGCGAGGAGTATTTTCCCTTCCCCAGTGTGTGATCTGACTGCTTTGGCCAAGAGAAACATCAGCTGCCCATAGCTTGCATAGATCAGTCATGTGTAGGCTTCACAGTCCTTTAGGGTATCTGGTATTTCTTCATCAGTGGGGAAACAACTCACTCTGTTGGGGAAATTTCTCTTAAAGCATTTTTTCTACTTAAAAAGCAGTGGTGCATGCGTTTCTGGGAGTCTGTATGAGTCTGCTGTGAGCAAATGCCATTTGCTGCTGTAATTTTTGGCCACGTTTCAGGTGATGAAAGGGGAGCAGATGGCTGTGATCTGATGGGCTGTGTCCGTGTGTCCGTGCACAGGCTGAGCTTCTGTTGCTGCGGATGTAGCTGTGTTCTTCTGCCTCTGAGTCCCACAGCCGACTGGAACACGTTAGATTTTCTCTCCCTGTCCTGCTGAGCTGTATTTCTGAATTTCCTTGAAATGTGGATGTGTTTTCCAGATGGCTCTCTCTATTTTTCGCTCTTCCACTTTCACAGAGATGATGACAGCAGCAGTGAATTAAAATAACATTTGTCCTGGAAAGAGTTGGGTCACACCTAGAGAAAAGAGATGTAAGAGCAGCTGTATGAGAGGCAACCAGCCCTCAGCGATTCCTGAGCCCTCACATTTCCATACTGATATCTCAGTTTTGGCCAAGTCTTTAAATTTCTTCTCATTTTGACCTTATTACCTGTGTGAGCTTTATATTTTTTGTCCAGCGAGATGGAATATAGCTGTTTAACTGGAGGTAAGCTTCTGGTTCGTTACACTTTGCCAAAAGTTCAGGACTTGAAAGTGCTCCCTTTCCTCAGGTGTTAGGGATTGTGGTTTATTTCCCTTCCTCTTCTCTCCCTTTGTTAGCCTATGGAATCTGCCTCTCCTCGGCCTCTGCATAGGAAGGAACTTCCTGCTGATCTGACTGCTTCCAAGTACGTATTCCACAATTCCAAAAGGCTGGCATGTTATAAATAGCCCTGGATACCGGCAGGAACATGGCCATGAGTGCTGCACGTGCTGCTCTGTGTTGGCTCAGGGCTGGCTCTTGCATAGAGCAGACAGTGCTGTGAAATCTGCAGCCAGAGAACTGCATTGCTGAGATGTGTTCTACGTTCCTTTTCACAGTGACAAAATGAGTTTTTAAGCGGTGAGGAGGATGACGTGTTTGTTTTATCGAAATTATCCTAGGCTACCTGGCACTAAGGTCTAATTTAGTTGAAAGGGAGCGTTAATGAAGTGGTAAATGAATACCGAAGGCTTTTCCTTCAGACGATGCTGAATCTGCTGATTTCTCCTTAACGTAGTGCTTTTCATTCTGTTCTGGGGATGCTGTGAGCTCAGCACGAATTCTCACACCTCCCAGCAGAGGGCAAAGCGAACAGTGCTGCAGTAGCACCAGTGCAACATTAATGCTTTATGCAGAACCTCTACTGGTATTCAACATCCCCTTTTCCTTTTGTTTTTTTTATCACTTTTGAGATATACTTCTTCATTGGAACTCTTGGCCCTGTGGTTAGAGTTTAGGTTATGGGGTGAGCGGGGAGCCCAAGGTCACTTGCAGAGGCAGAGGAGCTTTGGGGGCTCAAGTACTGTCAGTCCCACATTGATCTGTTCTGCTGTGTCACACACTGATTCCATCCCTTCAGGCTTCTGACACTGGTCGTCGAAAGTGAAGCCATCAAAAGACAATTGAATGTATTCCATCCAACAGCAATGGTTGAAAGAGGATTTTAAAATAGAACTTGCTGTATATTATTACAAGTGTTGCTTGTTCTGCAGTTTTGCAAGCCACAAGAACAAGGTGTCTTTCCTGCCATGCCTGCGCTCGCAAATCTGTTGCAAGCTAGCTGGGTTTGTTTCATGTTTGCTTGATTTATTTTGACTTTTAATCCAGACTGTTCTTCTATTGTTAAAGGCTCTTTGGTTCTGTGTTTACCTGCAGGCAGTGTTTGAATGGAGGAAAGTACAGAGGTGTAACCCTGTCTGCTCTTGTCTTTTGTGTGAAGTGCCTGATCTTCCTGCGAGCTCCCGGCTTCTGCAGCTCAACTTCACCTTACTTCATCCAGACAGCAGCACTGAGGGTGTGTAAGGACCAGCTGCCCTGGGACCTTGGTGTGCCTGCAGCATTTTGTTGCTCAGTACCTGTGCTGTGTCCCCAGGTGCTTCACTGTGTGTTTGGCAAAGTGATTTGTTATTTTTTTAATCCTTTCTTGAACTTACGATTTCAGGTCATGAACCTGCTCTCATTTTCACAGGAGTCTTCACATCCTTAGAGGTATGCATTAAAGCCGGAGGCAGATAAGAAAACAGCTGTTTTACAACAGTGTGTATGCCACAGCTACAATATCATTCCCTTGCATGCCTTTACACTCAGGTACGGACCAGCAGTAAGACACACAGTCAGCCCCAGTACCTGCTGTGTCTGTTTGGATCAACCCATCAGCTCCAGTTTGCAACTGGTGAGCTGAGAATGGAGGCAAGACAAAGCTGATCGATAACAGAAGCACAGACCTGTTTGCAACCCATGTAGGTGAGCAGGTGCTGTGTGTGCTCCCTCCCCACACCCATCAAATAAGGGAGAGTGGAGCTGGGTTGCGCTCCAGCCACAAATCCTTGCTGCCCATTCACCACGGTGCTGGCTGCACCTCCACTGCTAGGGAGGTGTCGGTGGTTGGGAGCTGAGAGCCTGCAGGTGGGGGCAAGGAGTGTTCCTTCAGCATCCTATGCTTAGGAGACCAACAGCTTTTAAGTAGTAATCGTGAAGATGGGCTCTGTCCGCTTTCTTGAGGGCTATCAGTATGTAACTTTGTGTTTCTGAGTGCTGGACAAACCTGCCAATAAGGCAAAAGATATTGACCAAAATTGTTTTTGTGTGGTATCCTGAGTACTGCAGTGGGTAAAGCTTTGCAGCCTCTGTGTCTCTTTCAGCAGCAGGCAGTGAGCGTCCAGATGAGGCCAAGAAGGGATGGGGAGAGGAGGCTGCACCGCTCCCTGGGCACCGGTCTGGGTTTTTGTTAGTTTTTCTGTTGGGTTTTGTGCTCGGTTGGTTGAATGGTTTTCTCTGGATCCCATGTGAGATGGTCACCTGAGCCCTGGTGAGTCTGGCGGACAAACAGAGATATTTGTATTTCACCTTTAGCTGTTAAATGAAGACTTTCAGCTGCTCTTCTCAGTGTGAAGATCATAGGATCATTAAGGTTGGAAAAGACCTTTAAGATCGTGTTCAATTCTAACCCATCCCACCATGCCCACTGATGACATCCTTCAGTGCCACATCTCCACAGAGGGTGACACCACCACCCCCCCTTGGGCAGCCTGTGCCAAATATCCAACCTGACCCTCCCCTGGCATGACTTAGGGGCCATTGCCTCTTGTCCTATCGCTGTTATCTGGGAAAAGGGGCCAACTCCCAGTGGAGCATAGGAAAGGAGGATCCGCTGCATTCATTGACACATCTCCCTGAGCTTTACCCCTCGTTTGTTCCTGTGCTGAGTCTTTGTGTCTAGGAGGAGGACAATCTCAAACTGAGACCCAAAAGCCCAGCTGAGCCTTTTCCATTTGTGACTGCAGGGATGAGCTCTGAGGTTTGATGGTGTCACTTCAGATTGGGCTTTGTTAAATAGGAGCCCCTGACCTGGCGGTTTGCTCTGTTTTCTTACATTAGACAAGGAATATGCCCAGTAGGAGAGCAGAGAGAGGACATGCTCTGTCAAGAGCTGAGATGGTTTCGCTTCCCTTTGCTTTAATGACACAATTTCTCACTTCTCTTCAGCAGAACAGCAGCTGGAAAGGACTGCGGAGGGGAGCTGGGGTCGTGCCAGTGTGCATTGCTGGGTGATGTCATGAAGTCCCTCACCAGTACCTCCTCCTTTGGGTGAATTCAGAGCTTCTGGTTGTGACAAGTTTATGCCAAAACTGTGGGTAAATGTGCTGGGGTAGTGCCACAGAGATCAGTGCCAGCTGAGATCAGTGTGTCCACATCGTGCAGCCCTATGAGGAAGCGTGGGCAACGTGCAAGCAAACAGCAAACCGTGGGTGTAAGCAGCTCACTTGCAAGGCCTGCAGCTCCTGCAGAGATCTGAGGGGAAGGGTCAGCAGTTCTCCCTTCTCGCTGCTCCCACAGGTGCGCTGTGAGCAGTTCTGCAGAGCATCCACATCAGCACTCAGGTCTGCGGTGCTGAGCCCTCGTGCTGGCCGCTGGGGAAGCATGGGGGAAACGAGGTGGCTTCTGTGGCTCTCTGCTCCCTGGCCCACTTCCTCCTTGCTTATGTTGGTGGAGGTGGGAGACGGAAGAGTGCAGACCGCAGTGCTGGAGCCAGTCCAGGCATGGGTGTGGGAGCTGGGAAGTGGATGTGGCCAGGCTGCTGACCAGCACCCCTCTTTCCCTTCCTGCCCACCCCACGCTTCCAGAAATGGCCTTTTGCTTTCTACTGAGACCTATTTCTGCCTTCCCTCTGGGCCCTGGGTTAAATGAAGGATCCTCTCTCACAGTCACTCTGCTTTGGAGGCCATGTCCTCAGCCAAACAGCCTCTGTTTCCCAACCTGAAAGTTTTGTGCTCGCAGCTGCTCATGCTGGTGGCTTGCCTGGTTCCCTTTGGGCTGCTGCTCACTCTGCTGGGCTGTTTCCTTCCACCTCCCCGAGGTGACTGCAGCTGTTGGTGTGAGAACCTGCGAAGGCGAATGAGCCAGCAAGCTCCATACTCCACTCTGAGCAGTCTGCCCTGCGAAGCAATACTCAGCATTTTAAGCTTCTCCAGATTCCGTCTTTCCAAGGATGATGTGTGGTGAGGACGCCGCGGGACCTCCCAGCCCCGAGGCCACCCCCTGCCAACTCCTGCCCTTCTCCCTCTGGTGAGCGTCCTTGTGATGGGCTGGGGACCAGGAGAGGTCTGCTGGTGCTGGTAACCTTGAGTAACACCCTGGGAATTTTGCCACACTGCGGAGTTTCTGACATCTGCTCTGGTTCGCTTGAACGCTGAGTGCTTCTCTCTTTTCCTTCTTGATTTTTAGACTTCAAACTTCCTTGAAAATGCAGGAAATGAAACCATGGGGCCTTTTCTGTGAGTGATGTGGGAGCATCGAGCCTCCTTCCAGAGAAGAAATGAAATTCAGGGTAAAAGCAAAAAAGAAAAATCTCCCAGGTCATGTATGCTGGCTGTAGGAGTGTGGGAGCTGCTGTGAGCAGATGTCCAACGGGTTGGGGTCACCCAGACAGCAGCGTCTCTGGGAGGGGGATTGAGGAGGTTCACACTGGGAAAGGAGTGGGAAAGGAGGGCAGGAGCTGTCCAGCACAGCTTCACATTGACTTCCACGTTGGCTGGGAGCTTCCTGCATTGGGATGGCGCGGACCTGCACCCAGGTGCTGCGTTTGCCCAAATCCTGAGCAGTCACAGAGGACCCTGAGCATCCCAGTCTCACCCGGGCACTGCAGGAGGCTGGGTGTTGCTGTCCTGAGGCAGACTCCACAGCATCTGGGAGCCTGGGTTGGGAATGCTGAGAACGGTATTGGTCCCTTTCTTTTTCTTCCCCTGCAGGAAATGTGGTGAGGTTGAACTCAACCACCACGAGCAGCCTCAGGCTGGTCCCGCTGAGCTCTGGGGCCCTGCCCACAGCCCCCACCCCGTGGTTCCTCCTTGCAGCTGGGGCTGCCTGCGGGTGCACGACCCAGGGTGTGAACGCCTCGCCGCGCTCTCTGCCTCCATGTGACTGCAGTTTCCGTTCGCTCCTTCCGCAAAGCCCATCTTAGCGCTCAGCAGAAAGTGGGTGGGAGAACACCTTGTTGGTTTGCATCCGGCCCCCACAGAACCCCCCAGTGCAGTGGAGGGGCTGCGGGCCGCAGGATGAGCTGCTGCAGGCCCCGCGCGCTGCTACGGGAGGTGAGTAGCTGCCCCCCAAAAACATGGGAGGATGGAGAGGGGAGGCCAAAGCGGACAGCAACAAGGCAGTGGTGGGGGAGAAGAAAAGGGGTTTGGGTGCTGCTGCCAAGCTGGAGCTGAAACCCTTGGGTTTTTGGGGAGCGGTGTTACAGTGGGGACACCACAAGGACCTGGTGTGGAGGTTGAAGGCTCAGAGGGGTGCTAGCTTTCACCTAGAGAAAGGGGTCTTTCTCCAGTCCCGCCTGGATTTGGTATCGGCTTCCTTCTTTCAGCTGTCCCACAGACAGAGATAACCCAGGAGGTGTCCTTGGCTTACCTCCAGCCATGAGGCTCTGGCTCCCCAAGCTGCCAAAAATAACCTCTTCAAGCTTCTTCAAGCACCAGCAGCTATGAGAAGGCCGAGCCCTCGGCAAGCCCTTGTTGCTCATTTGCCTGAGCTTCAGCTTTCACCCCAGATGCAAATGCTGGCAGCTCCCGGCTCACAAAATAAGCAACAGGGGCCCTTGTGCTGAAAAGCAGCACTTCCCCAGATAGTGCTGGGATTGGAGTGTTGGCACCGGGGAGGAGGCTGCAAGCTCCGGGAAGGCTGGCTGTAGTTGGGTGATATCTGCCTTGCAGAGCGGTGTTCCGTGTGTGCCGCCCTGTCCCTTGCTTTCTCCTGTCCCATGGGGGTCCCTGTGCTGTGGGTGTTAGCTGGGCAGCTTGTGGTGGCCAAGTGCTGCGAGCAGGAAGGTGTGCAAGAGTGACCGCTGCTGTCCTAGGAGCCCTGGGGATGCTGCTGAGCTGACTGTGATGCAGCTCCTGATTTTTCTGTCCCCACAGAAGAGCTTCTGCTGAGATGGAGGCCCCGCTGCCTGTTCTCTCCCTGCTCCTGGTCCTTCTGGCAGTAGGATGGGGAGATGGGGCGGGCGCAGCGTGGGCCATGTCTCCTGGTGGTTGTGAGCATGTAAGTCGTCTCTCTTGCAAATCCTTGCCTTTCTGACCTCTTGATTCTCCCCTACAAGCTCTGGGCACCTCAGCTTCTCCAGGCTTCCCCCTCCCAACTGCTGGCCTAGCACTGGAGCTAAGGTTTGGAGTGGGACAATGAGGCTTTACCTGAGGAATCAGCTCCGTCTCACTTTTATCCCCAGACTTATCATCTCCCCATCTCATGCCTCACAGTGAGGTGTTGCATGTCCCCTTCTTGCTGTAGGTGCAGAGCACTGCAGACTGCAGGAGAAAATGGTTGAGATCCGTCCCTAGAAATCTGCAAGGTGACATTGAAGAGCTGTTGCTGGATGACAACACTATCCAGGTCCTGGGCCGTGCCTCTCTGCTCTCATACCACCAGCTGAAGCACCTCAGCCTGACCAAAAACCGAATGGAGCTCATCGAGCCTGGTGCCTTCCTGGGCAGCCAGGGCCTCCACGCACTATCCTTGGCAGACAACCTTCTCTTCACCAACTACTTAATAACAGCAGCTGCTCTTTCTGCTTTGCCAGCCTTGAGGACGCTTGATCTAGCTGGAAATCAGCTCACTGAGGGCATGGTATCTGTTTTGCTCAGCAACTTGTCTTCCTTGGAGTCCTTGTCTGTGGCTAGGAATGTCATCATGAGACTGGACTCTTCTGTCTTCACCAACCTGACGCAGCTCTTGGAGCTGAACCTGGAGAAGAACTACATCTTTGAGATTGACCAAGCTTTTGAAGGGCTGCAGAGGCTGCAGAGGCTCAACATCGCTTACAACTACATGACATGCATTGTGGACTTCAACCTGATCCAGCTCCGGGTGCTCAATGTCAGCTACAATATCATCGAGTGGTTTCTGGCCCTGGAAAGTGACGACCTCTTTGAGCTGGAGGTGCTGGACCTATCCCACAACCAGCTCCTTTTTTTCCCCGTGCTGCCCCGGCAGAGCAAGCTGCACTCTTTGCTGCTGAAGGACAACAAGATGAGCTTTTACCAGCTTCTCCCCAACGGCACGTCCCTGGAGAATGTCACCGTGCAGTTCCTGCTTATCGATGGCAACTCCACCAACATCACGACAGTCAAGCTGTGGGATGAGGTCTGCTACAGCAACCTCTCCTCCTTGCGCCTCCTGGACATGAGCCAGAACCAATTCTGGTACCTGCCGGAGGGTTTCCTGGCCAAGATGCCCGCTCTGACCCACCTGAAGCTCAACCAGAACTGTCTGGAGACCTTCCACCTGTCGGAGTGGGACCCCTTGGCCTTGCTGACAGATCTGGACCTCAGCCAGAACCTGCTGACAGAGCTGTGGGAGGATGTGGGCGCTGGGCCCGCCCTGCCCAACCTGCAGCTCTTCAACCTCAGCACCAACATGCTGCGGGCGCTTCCTGCCGGCATCTTCACTCACACAAAGCAGATCACTACAGTTGACCTCAGCTACAACCGCCTCGACCTGTGTCCCCAGCCGGCTGTTTTGGGCCGGAGCGCTCCCTGCGTGGACATCAGGGGCCTTGCCACCCTGACCCGCCTCTCCTTGGCCGGCTGTGGTCTGCGGGACCTGGGCGGCCACCCCTTTCGAGGGACGGCCCTGACTCATCTGGACCTCTCTGACAACCGGGAGGCTCTGTCAGGGGACCTGGGGTGGCTGCGGGACCTGGCTGCGACGCTGCAGGTGCTGTCCCTCCGCAACACCAACCTCTCCTCCACCTCGGCGGACTTCTCTGCCCTCCAGAGCCTGGTGGGACTGGACCTGTCAGGGAACACCCTGACCGCCCTCCCCACCTCGCTGGGCGCACTGAAGCTACGCAGCCTCGACCTGCGGGACAACAGCCTGACGGCTCTGCCCGCGGACGTGGCATGGAGGCCGCTGGGGAGGAGCCTGCAGGAGCTCTACCTCAGCCGTAACCCCTATAACTGCTGCACGCTGGGCTGGTGGAAGGCCCTGCAGAGCATGGAGCACCTACTTGTCCCCGACAAGCATGAGGTGACCTGCAACTACGACTCGCAGCGGCTGAATGCTTGGGTGCTGCCCGAGCCCGTCCTGCGGGACTGCCGCTGGCGGACGGCCGACATGGCCCTGCTCTACCTGGTGCTTACCCTGCCCACCTGCCTGACGCTGCTGGTGGCCTTCACTGTGGTCTTCCTCATGCTGAAGCCAAAGCTGCTGAAAATGGTGAAGAGGCGGTGCGGGGTGTCCAGCCCGTACTGATGGCTGAGGAGGAGGCAGGGCCTTCTTGGGAGTGAAGGTGAGCAAGCAGGTGGGGGATTGAGAACTTGCATCCATCTGGTGGCCCAGAAGTGGCGTTTTGGGCTGTCTGGGTGCTTGCTTTTATTTATTCACACCGCTGTGGTCACCCTCCATACGTAACCACAGAGATGTGCCCAGAGGCCAACACCACAAAACTGGCACTTGTGCAGGTGAACTTCCATGGTGAATGTTTCACATCTGTGTGTTTCAAAGGGCAAGGGCTGCAATCCCCATGTGAAAAGGTGAAACAGAGAAGAGTGGCAGATCTATTTCACTGGATCTGTCAGTGAAATTTCAGCCTTAGGGTAAACCACTAAGAACAGAAGGACTGGGACAGTGACCGTTCCCCCAGCAGCACAGTCCCTGTCCCACACTGCACTGGTGGTGGCACCACTGCTGGCAGTGCCTGCTGTGCCAGTGAGACAGAACCTCAAACCTCAGTGATGAACAGTACTGGCCGAAAGACACAAGAATAAATTATATTTCTGGTAACGTTGTTTCATCTGTTTATCTCTCCTGGTTGCCGTGTGCTTTGCGATTGAACGGGGCAAGCTCTGAGCGTGGAGCTGCAGAAGGGGATGCTGCAGAAGCAGAGCCAGGCACAGCACCAGGAAGATTTGGAGAAGGCTATCACATCCACCCTTGCACGTGGCCATTTTTTTGGCCCTATTTCAGATAGAAATAGCCAAAAGAAGATCAGGTGCCGGCTAGGGGATCCTTCAGCCTATTTCAGCCACTCTTCTGCTCCTGAGCAGCTCACCCAAGAGACAGTAGAGATCTACAGTGACAGCCCTGGGATGTCCTCCAGCTGCTCCCACTGGTTCCAGGCACTACAGCCATGTTTTGGTATCTCTCTGCCAGCTCTGGCCTTGGTATATGGATGCAGATGTGCACCATCCTCACCTCTATTCTTGCAGGCAGGTGAGGCTGTCATGGTCTGGATAGCGGGCAAGCAGGACACAAAATCGGTGGGATGAGCAGACACAGAGGGTAGCTGAGATTTGGCAATATTCATGCAAAAAGCCACTGCAAAAATCTGGTTTTAACAAATCAGCATCCTCAGGCAGTGGGAGATGCCTGCATTGCTCAAGATGCAAAACATGGAGGGTGAGAACATGGGCTGTGCAGCCTTAATAAATGAGTATGCCGGAGGAAGTGTGCACAGCAATGATGAAATGCAGAGTTTTGATGACAAGCAAAATTAAAACCCACTTCACAAAAAAAGCAACCTTGACCCAAGAAGAAAGCAGGGTGAAATGTCCCTCAGCATGCCTCAGAGCCGGCCTAAGCATTTGGTTCTCGTACCACTGCAGGTATTTCTGTTGGCCCTTCACACCCCCATATTGGCAAGGCTGAGGCATTGGGCTGCTCCACTGCTCAGGGAGCATTTTTTTTCTTAGGGAAAGTTGTTTCTTTCAGGAAGGAGGCATCTCTGGAACACTGAGACATAATATATACATCTGTTGGAGAGCAAAAGCAAGTGGTGCTCTGCATCCTGCCCCCCAGGATGCAATAAATCACCCACAGAGCACCTGGCCTGCAGAGGAAGGAGATGCTTGTGTCCTCCGACTCTGTGGCAGGCTGCCCTGTGCCCTCAAACCACACTCAGGTCTGACAGCCTCAGCTGGTGAATGAACCCTGGGATTTTTCTTGCTGCTAGAACTTTACATTCAGCCTGAAACAAGCTGGGCTTCTTTCTCCTGTTACACCATCATCAATTAAAAAGTCACTTTGCAGGCCACAATCACTGGCTCAAGGCTTTGCTCACATAGGGTTTATAATGAGGAGCCTCCCTGGCACTGCCTAGAGTGAGCTGGGAACTGCAGTCTGATGAGGCAGCAGTGGCAAAGTCTTTGTTTTACCCTAAAACCACTCCTAGGCTCGGTGACTTCCTATTGTACTATCTATATATATTTTTTTCAAATAATGTAAGCACATTTTCTGAGAGGTGAACACCATTCCTGTTAGTGAAAGGAAGGAAAATGTCTCCTTTTGTCACTTGGAATTCACTGCATCTCCAAAATACTTTCAAGACTAACTTGTTTTTTAAATATTCAGTTCTTTCAAATGAAGGATTTAATCCTGTGCAACCTGAAACTGCACATGTAACCTCTACTGAGGGAACGTGAGAGTAATATTCTCATTGAAGCACTGATTTATCTGAATGTATATTTAACATTCCAACAAATAGTAATAAAATGCCATACGCATACAATAAAATGTAATATTGCTTCCAATTAACATTTCATTTTCAGAGAAAGCTGAAATCACAGGCAAACATGTTGGTGAGGTTTTCAGCCAGAGCTGACTGAGATGTAAACAAATGAAAGATAAATTATTTAAAAGTATTTTGGGCACTCTTATATAGGAAAAAGAGTAAAAACAGCCACCAAGTTCAGCTGTCCTGTTTCAGCTTTCTCAGTCCAACTTCTTAAAATGTATACAAACCTGAAACTGCTGTAATATCTTAGGCCTCAGATTCTCTGTGGCCAGTGTAAAGAGCATCAACTGCACAAACAGAAGATGCTGCAGTGGAGGATGCAGGATGACACTGTTCTCTTTTAGGAATATGGGATCTGTCTCTGCCCATGGTTGTCTTGATCTGGAATCAGACTTCTTCACATGACTCCACATCCCAGCCACAGGACTCCAGCTGCTCATCCTGTGGAAATTCTACCTCGATATCATAGATAAAGTCCGGGTCGTCCTTCTTCTTCCTGTTCTTTTCAAAGAGCTCATCCATAATGCTCTTCCTTTTGGCTAGCTCCTTGTCGTCCAGTTTGTTCATGTCCTCCTCGGGGTCAATGGTCTCTTCCTGCTGAATCTTTTCCAGGCTCTCAGCCAGACTCTCTCCCCTCAAGTGGCCTCTCAGCAAACTGTGCAGCTTCTTTAGCTGACGCAGTGAAACTCCTTCCAGGTAAGCTTTGTGCCGAGGGTTATTCTTCAGCTGCTCAGCAGCGATGCCACAATCTAAAAACAAGACCACTCTGAAGAATTACAAAGGCAAGCAAATCTCTTTAAGTAGAGATCATCCTCTCCCTAACCTTTACAGACGAGGCCTCCAGGTTTAGCAGCACTGCTGCTCAGGTTCAGATGCTGCCCTGGGCTCCTCAGAGAGACAGCGTTACCCCAAACCTGCCCACTGCATGCTCCCCACTGGCTGGTGCTATGACCAGCTGCTCCTTTCCCTGTGTGTGGAGAGGAACTGGGGAATGCTGTATGGAAACAATGCACCTGAGAACTGGGAGAAATTTCTGACAGGCATGATGCGCCGGCGAGTCTTGTCCTTTTCCTTGTAGATCAGGATCACAGATGGAGGCTGAAAGCGAATGCCGCACTTCTTTGCGACGCAAGTCATTGCAGTTCTTGCTGCTGGCTGAAGTGTGCTCAGTTGTATCAGAAAAGTCCTCAGCAACTTCAGCACTCACTGAAGAACTGGGAAAAAAGGGAAAAAAAAGCACGAGTGTCTCTTGTTAGCCTTCTGTTGGGACTAGAGTGACCCACATTCAATAAAAACACACAACCAGGCTGCAGCTCCCCCAGGGGAGACCTCAGGGGAACTTGAACACATCTCACGTGCTCTTTGAGCTGGGCATGGGTGACTCTCAATGGCTGATTTACATCCTTATCACCTCTCGGCTTTTGAATCAGGATTCTGTATCACACACAAGTGAAATTTTTGGTCTACCAGCTCAGTTTTGCACAGTCAAATGATACCTAGGGGATATTTATTATGACAAGGGAGAAGCCTGCATGCATACTTTATTAAACACTGGAATTTTCTTTTTTAGAAGAAAACAAAACAAAAAACCAAACAACTCTGTAAGAGGAAGAGCAGTAAGTTTGATTTTGTAAGCTTTCCTGTGGGTTCAGTGGGAAGGAACAGGGAGCTTTTGGCATACCTCAGAGGTAGAGAAGAGAGTGGAGCAGGGAAGAACCATTTGGCCCAGTGGATCTGTAGCTGTGTTCCTATGGTGGATGGAGAACAGACAGGGATTAGCTCACTGTTAGGTAAGGACTGCAAAACTCTCAGGTGTCTCGGCGTGTTGGTCAGCTGCTGAATGAATCAGGTTAGAAAGTTCACCACTGGAAGCACAGCTGGCATCGGCAGCCCATTTTTCCACCTGACCGTTTGGGAACCCCTCATGGCAGCTCTGCCGTCGGCTGTGACCCCGTTAGTGCCAGATGGAAATGACAGGGATGGAAAGAGCCCGGGATGCTGCCCTGCGGCCCGGCTCGGAGCACAGCACAGCACAACCCTCACCACAGCGTCACCTCCTTCAGGCGGCAGCGCCCGGCCTGCGTCCTGCTAGCCCCAGGGCAGGGATTAAACACGGGAACAAACCAGCGGGACCGCCGGGCGAGTGGGAGGGAAATTCCCATCTCCGGAAACCGAGCTGCCGCCAGTTCCTGCCGGAGGAACGAACGCACCCGAGGTTCCTCAGGCCGGCGCCGAGCGCGGTGACCCGGCCCCCCTAGGCCCGCAACCCCCAGGGCGGGGCGGCCTCAGCCGTTGCCGCGGTAACCGAGGGGTCCTCCCGCAGAAGCCCCCCCTCCGGGCTGTCCGCCCCAAGTGCCTGCGGAACGCGACATAAAATGGCCGCCCGCGGCCTCCACAAGAATCAGGTGGTGCTGCGGGCAGCTCCGGCCCTGAGGTGAGGCGGGGCCACGCGGGGCGGCTCCAAGATGGCGGCCGGGCGGTGGCGGCGGGTGCTGGTTGTGCTGCTCTGTGTCCTCCGTAAGTGCCCGGCGTAGGCCCGGCCTACCGCGCCGTGCTCTCGGTGCCGCTACTCACCTCTTCTGTGCCGTTTCAGATGTACAGGCTGCCTGCCGCGGGAGCGCCGTCTCGCAGGAGCTGCTGAAGGAGGGCTTCCACAGGTGGAGCCGTCGGGCGGGGCTCGGGGCTGCGGCTGAATGACGGAGCGGTGTGGGGCGGGGGGACCCTGCAGCCCCGACCCCTGGCCCGGACCGTCTGCCCCACCATAGCAGGCTGCCCAGGGCTCCGTCCGACCCCTCTCGGGCACCTCCAGGGATGAGGCACCCAGATAGAATCGTAGAATGGCCTGGGTTAAAGAGGACCACAATGATCGTCTAGTTTCAACCCCCTGCTATGTGCGGCGTCGCCAGCCAGCAGACCAGGCTGCCCAGAGCCACGTCCAGCCTGGGATGTTTCATTTCTCACGTATTTGTGATGTATTCCTTCTTCCAACTGTGCCCATCTTAGAGTGTTTGGCAGCGTGATGCGCGGAGGTTTTTCTGTTGTCTCTCAATATACAGGTTTCAGCACTGTCCCCCATGGTTTGCTTTAAGGGAGCTGCTGGTAAAGATGGAGCTGAATGGGACGGGGCAGTGGACAGAAGGATGCACGGTAGCTGCTAGAACTCACCTGCCACGGGGAGTCTACGTGGATCCCTATGAGCTGGCATCGCTGCAGCAGAACAACGTGACGAAGGTAAGAACAGGAGCTCAGCCATCTCAGGGCTTCTTACATAAAGGCTGAGCCTGCGTTTTGCCAGCAGCTGAAGAGCACGTTGCTCAGGAAGCTGTAATCTGTGTTCTTCAGAGGGCTGCAAGAACCGAGGTGGCTCGTTCCCCTTTCCTGAAAAATGCTGCACAGTATCACGTTTGTGGCTTCTCGTTGCAGCTCTCAGCAGCACCTGGTGCAGGGTGTGTTTTGTCATAGGTTGCTGATGTTCCTACACGTAGGTGTGCTTACCAGCAAGCTACTACAGCTCTGCTGAGCACTGGATAAGCAACTGTGGTAAAAGTTAATCAGGCTGAAAAGAAGGAAGGTTAACCCTCTACAGAACAGGAGTGATTGCAGTCTTCCTGCCAAGGTTCTGTATCAAGGTCTTCAAAGGAGCAGAACAGTGGCTTTCCCAATGTACTTTAAGTGACGTGCTGTGAATTTGGAGTGAGGAGCTTCACAGCTTCTGTTTCATCACAGCTTCCCAACTAAGGCTTGAGAGATTTATGCCTAGATCTTGACTCCAGTGCAGATTACTGCTGGTCCTCATTTCTCCCATTTTAAATGGGGACTGTCCAGGTTTTCCCTCTTCCATGAAGTGTCTCTTTAGGTTGTGCACATATGGCAAGAAACAACGCTAAAACTATACACAGGCATACTCGTTGGGGCTCCATTCTTAGCAGGACACTTTTGTAATATAAAACAGTTTATACCAAACAATGGTTCAAACTTACTTGCAGCATAACCTTGGACTGGGCTTCAGCTCACTTTATTTTAGATGTTTGTCTTCTAGGCATATGCTGAGTGCAGTTTATTTACAGCCAGCTAGAAAGCCAGCCTGCTCTAGAGCATGCTTTGTTCTTTCCTGAATTTGATGTCTTGGGTGACCACCAGTACTTAACATCAATTGGAGGAATTTGTGTGACTGAGCTTTTGCAGATGTCTGCTGCGGAGGTCTAAAGTATGCTCTTGTGACACCCTCCCTGTACACGCAGAATAAACTCCAACAGTAGACTTTCCCCGGTACTCTGAAGGGCAGGGATCAATGCAGGGGTCGCAGTTGTCCCTTCTGATGCTGCAGTAGATTACAGCAGCGGACTGTGACCTCCTTAATCTCAAATTCATACACAAAATGTTCGTACTTTTTTTTTTTTCTGTATCCCTTTTCTGTGTTGATTCCAGTAGCAGCCATATCTGTATCTTTATTTGCTTGCAGGCAGTGCTAATTCCTGATGATGTTGATGTGGAGGCTCCTGAGTACTCGGCTACAGACCTTACTGTCCTGCTGTACCTGCAGCCCGACCCTCACTGTTGGCACTGTTTCAGAACAGCACTGCCTGTGCATGGGCGGTACCACCGGCCAGCAGAAAACAGTGAGGATGTGTTGGTTGTTCTGAAGAGTGCAGAAATACTGGTCTGCTGCTGTGACGGTGAGGTTCTGGTTTGTTTAAGTTCAGCTATTCAGACCATGCGTTCTCACAGTGTTTCTCTTGACAGCTGAAGCCATGCAGGGTGTATTTAAAATTATTCACTGTCAAGTACTTGGTCAAATGCTTAATCAAAGTATTCTAATGGTTTCTAAGTCTTCTTGCGTTTGAATGGGGCAGAAGAGGGAGAAAGCATGTTTCATGATGGTTGTAGTTCCCAGATTCTTCTGAAACGAGAACCTGGTATCCACTGATAATGAGTATTTTATGTGAACAACTGTATCCTCCATTTTCCCCCCAAATTATATTTTCTTTCATGAAGTCATTCTTGCTAGCTCCCAAGTCAAATATGCTAGTGAATTTCAGCTTCTTAATCTTCATTTGGGTGTTATTTGAGCAATGATTTTCTAAGGGCAGAAAGTCTGCTTGGTTAGAGAAAAGGAATGTGAAATCTTTCCATTATTTTTTTCCCGCCATATTTAATTCTGATGAATAGAAAAACATTTATTATTGATATAAAAGCACTTATGGTATTATAGGGAAATTCTTGTACGCGACAACAGGAGTTCAACAGGAAGACATGGAAGGATGACTTCTGTAGTTTTGAGGAATCTAGAAGTTGTAACTGCATGGCTAGAGTTGAGAGATCTGCAGGTCAAGGATGGATTCTTTGCTCTGTTAAAGACAGACAGCCCGTGGGTGAGATTCATCCTTAGTTATCTACTGTATCTGTCTTTCATAGAGCACCTGTTGCCAGAGTGCTGGCAGCCTGCTGAAGTGGAATTTCCCTGTTCAGGGAATAAGGACCACCTCTGTCAGTGGTACAATGCAACGCACCAACCTGTGAGTTCCTATTTCTGAAGGAAATTCTTGCCTCTTGCTTAACAATTGCTGCCTTTTTCTGAGATGAGCAGCTTCCAAAGCACGGGACCTAACTGATAAAAGCCTCATTGTGTAACTTTCTATAGAAGCTCCCTTCTTCCTCTCTGACCTGGTTTTAATGGGTGTCATCCTGTGCTGTTCTGTGCCCTTGGTGGTGGCTGCTCTCCTCACCTTTACATTTTTTCTTTTGTTTTCCTCCTCCCCTAAGTAGTTGAGTTGGAGTCCTAGAATTGACAGTGCTGTAATTGGCACTAGGTTGAATTAAGAATGGCCTCTGCAGTGTTTTCTCAGATGAGTTCAAAATGGGAGAACTCTGCTGCAGTCTAATAGGGAAAAAAAAAACAAACACACACAAGACCAAAAGTTAAAGGAATAACTCCTTAAAAAAGGCCACTGCTGTTTGCCATCAGATTGGCTAAGTCTCAAAGTGAACCAAGGTCAGTTAGATTTTTAGTACGGCCAACAGCTGCCTTTGAAACTTGAACAGTTTGTGATAGTCTAAAGATTCAGAAATAAGACTAATTTGTTTCATAACAAATCTTTTGTTTGTGTAATGTGTGTGCCTTCCTATATGTAAGATACCTTCAGAATACAAACAGCTGTCATCCAAAAATGTTTTGCAGCTTTCTGCGTCACGGGGAAACCAAATAGTTGTTTATCTTGGAGAAAAGTGGCTTCTCAGTGATCTGCAGAATGCTTATTCTGAGAGCATCTCTGCTGGCAAACTTGGAGGAAGAACAAAGACACAGAGCATACAAACACCTACCATTTAAAATGGAGTAGATACATGTATTGAGCTTTGTACAACAAGAGCAACTGGCTCTCTGTAAGGGCAGTAAATTGAAAGGCTGTGTCCCATCTCAGCTTTCTTCTGGGATTCAAAATCAAGCCTTAGCAAAGGCCAAGTTAAATAGAAGTCTAGTTACTGATCCCTCGAGTTGCAGTTTAAAAACAAAACAAAACAAAAAAAACAGAAGCTGGCTAAATGTGTATAACCAATTTACTTTTCCTTGTAGGAGTATGAAGAATTGATTCTGCAGATCCCAGTGGGGCTCACACAATACGCTTTCTTAGTGTGTGTCATGACTCTTCTTGCCACCATTCTCAGTTCCAGCCTGATTCTTGTTGCTGTATGCAAATCTGAAGACTTCTCTCTGGTGACCTGCTTGGAATAAAGAAGTGCAAAATGACTGAGCTCCATCCAGCAAAACTTTACTGTTACTTACATCTTGGTAATGCATGAAGATGCCATAAGGGACAGTCATTCTCTTGCACAAAGGCGGCAGCAGCCAGGAGCTGCAGGAAAATCTATCTCCTATTCCTTAGCTTAGGCCTCAGCCTGCTTTGCTACAGTGCTTCTCCTTGCAGAGGTGTTTGTATTTCTTGAATTTAAATGAACAGACTTGAGAAGGTGGGTGTCAAGGGTATGAGAAACATCTCATCCTTCAAGTTCCTGAATTTGAAGTTTGTTTACACTGGCCAGATGGGTGATACATGGATTTGGAAAGAGGCATTCTTTGCTTACTTGTCACAGTAGAACA
Source organism: Meleagris gallopavo (assembly GCF_905368555.1). NCBI lineage: Eukaryota > Metazoa > Chordata > Aves > Galliformes > Phasianidae > Meleagris > Meleagris gallopavo. The sequence continues at coordinate 4,051,475 of NC_139414.1, read as the reverse complement.
GTAGAAAAACAGTCTGTACAACTCTGTAGTAACTGGGGGGGGGGGATTACCTGCTCTTGCTCAAATCCTTCAGTTCAAAGAGCTTAGAAAATCTGAAGGAAATCTCATCCTGTATCTGAAGCTGAAATAAACCTTGGAAGATGAAAGCTGGTGAAAAGATACAAACTAGAAGCAAATATTTAGAAGACTTGAATTCAGCCATCAGAGCAGTTGATAAATACAAGGAAATGGAGAGGAAATTACTTAATGGAAAAACTGAGTTGCTCTAGATTAGCAGAGCTCGGTTGCTGTTTTCAATCGTCAGTAGGTGGCATTGTGACCTTACTCAGGGACTGTCGATGGAGAAAACTTCAATCCTTATGAGCTCAGTTAAGAGCAGGTGATTTTCAGGGTGTGTGTGAGAAAGATTAATGAACATTCTGGTCTTCAAATTCTATCTTCCTTTATATGCAGCCAAGACTGCTCCCCAGCAGAATCAGCCTTTCATTGCTGTCCAGCTGTAGTTTCAGGATCCCCTGGGCATCCTTCCTCTGCTTCTGCTGGAATTCAATAGAGAGCTCGTCTTGTGACTTTGCTCGCGACAGGTTGGCAAGTGCTCTGACAGTGGGCTCTTGTTTTTCCCTGGCTGTGCTGAATGACGGTGGCTGCGCCAGTACTTCATCCACTACCTCACAGGCGTCATGCTCTGCATCTGTGTGGGGGAAGGGAGGAATTAAAGAGAACAATTGCAGAGAGCTCTTTAACCACATCAGTGCCGCAGGGCTGAAAAGAGACACTGTGAATAGGTACTGAACACTTGTCTCTCAGCGGCATCTGTAACTCCCCGGGTTGAGTTTGTCCCTGCGTGTTCTCTCCCGTGCAGTTCTGTGTAGCAGTCCGACTGGTGGAAGGGCAGTGCTTCCAGATTGCTGCTTAGCTCAGCTGGAAGCTTTGTCTTCTGAAAGCTCAGGGTTTCTTAAGTGTCAGGTAATAGCAGTTGAAAAGCGAGGCTAGCTAAAGCTGCCTGACAGCAGAGCCCAGTGAAAGGAACCTCATTTCATTGGGACAGCTGAAAATATTTTACCACTTGCAATAAGATGGTTTGTCTGGGGGTGTGTGTGTGTGTGCGTGTGTGTGACAGTGCCAGAAGTCTGCATCAGTGCTCAGGTGAGAAACTGGCAGGAGGGGCTCAGCAAGGTCAGTGCTGAACACAGCGACCTCAGAACAGGTTGACGTGCAGCTGCTGGAATGTGGGGGCAAGAGGGGTTTCAGTGGCCTTTTGTGTGGCACCAGGAGCTACAGGTGTGCCCTGATGTTGCGCCCGATGGAGCTGAACGTCAGTGCCGGTCCTGCAGGGATCACTGCTAAGTGCAGGGGAGCCGTGAGGCAGTCCTGTGCCGTGTGGGAGCGTTCTGTGGAGGGAGAAGTGGGGAGATGGTGGTGATAGCTCGAGCTCTTGGGCAAAGACGAAAGGGAAGTGTTGGAGGTTAAAACTTTCTGAGTTGCAAATTAACGTCACAAACAAAGCAGCGTCGTGTAACCGGTGATAGAACTAGAGGGAATGGCTTCAAGCTGCGCCAGGGGAGATTTAGGCTGGACGTTAGGAAATACTACTTCTCTGAGGGTGGTCAGGCACTGCAATGGGCTGCCCGGGGATGTGGTGGAGTCACCGACCCCGGAGGCGTTCAAGGAACGCCTGGGTTTTGTGTTGAGGGACATGTTTTAGTGAGAGCTATTGGTGACGGGTGGATGGTTGGACTGGACGATCTTGAAGGTCTTTTCCAACCCCGGTAATTCTGTGAAAGGACGCGCCTGGGGAGAGGATGGCAGAGGGCTGAGCGTTCCGAGGGCGGGCTGGAAGCGGGAGCCGGGTGCGTTCGCGACAGCGAGCGGCGAGGCCGCGCCGTGGGGAAGGAAAGCGGAGCCGAGGGGAGCGCGCCGTTCCGCGGCCCTCTTTCCCGCCCGGCGCGGCGCACCGCGTTTCCCGTCGGCCCCCGCGCCGCTGAGGGCTGCCGGGTGCCGTAGTCCCGTAGGCGGCGCCCCGCCCCTCGCGGGCTGTGGCCACGCGCGGCGGTTCCGCTTCCCCCTCCGGCTCCTGCCGCCGCCGCCTCGGTGGGTGCCGCTGCCGCCATTGCAGAGGCGCCGTGTGGCGGCCGCGCCCCGCTGCCCGCTCGTCCGTCCCGGAGGGCGGCCGGCGCCGCCCCGGCTCCGGTGAGTGCGCGGCTGCGGCCCGCTCCCACCTGCCGCCCGCGCCGCCCTTTGTGGGCCCTCCCGGCCGGGCCTGCGGCGGGGCGGCGGCGGCCGGGCGGCGCCTCGCGGGGCGGCACCGCGGGCGCGGAGCTGCGGGGGGAGCGGGGGCTGTGCGGGATGCGCTGCGATGGGATCGCTGCGATGGGATCGCGGTGCGAGCCCCAGCCGTGCGGCCCGAAAAACGGGAAGCGCTCGGATGTGCGTGCCGTTATGGAGGGGGTGGAGGTGGAGGTGGAGGTGGCCCGGCGCTGCGGGGCGAGGGCTCCGGGTGTGGGCTGGCCGTGAAGGTGTTACGGTCTGGTGGGATGAAAGAGGCACGGGAGCTGAAAACGTGAAGCTTTTGTGAGCTTTCAAGTAGAATGATAGGAGAGCGTGAGGGGGAAAACTCAGCGAGCAGCGTTTGAGAGGAAGGAAGAGCCTTCGTGTGGAGCTCCTGGTTGGGTGCTGCAGTGCTTGAAGGACCCAAGGAATGCTGGGTTCACATCCTGTGTGTGTGTGGAATTGGGGCGTGCATGATTAAAAATGCTGGGCTGCAAAGCGGATAGGAACACAAATGTCCATCAGCTTGGGCCTGTGGGCTTTGAACTCCCCGTAGCACAGTGAGGGGGGGCAGGGGACACACGCTGCTCTGCTGGGGTCGGGCTGGGTGCTAACCCAGTGCTCAGCCAGTGCAGGGCCTTGCTGCACAGACACCTGCTGGTGTGTCCTGTGGGATGGTGGGTGAATGCTTTGACCATGTATGGCAGGTCTCATCTTGGGCTTCTTTTAAAATGTGGCCCTTTAAAAACTCCGGCGTGCTTATTTTGCTTAAGCCTTTCAGTTATGTTTAAAAGAGAAAAATGTTCGAGCTCCTTTGTTTTCTAAATGATGCTAGAAAAAGTGTTAAGGGTATCGATGCTTCTGATTCTGTCTTTGTGCTGATAGGAGTGCTGCGGGGATCAGAAAGATTGTCAAAGTGTTTTACTGATAAGAGTACTTCTGCTTTAGTGTTCCCCTATCAGTCTCGTACGCTTCACCTTTTATCTGTTTTCTGTGTTAGGAGGTTTCTGAGGCACTGAGAGCTCCCTGAGATTTCTGTGCCAGCGTTTCCTATAGCAGTCCCATTTGCTGACATGCCTGTGCGTAGCCACAACAAAGCAAAAGTTACTTGTTTTGAAAACATGGTACTCGGGGAGATGCTGCTCTGACTGGCTGGGCCTGGTGGTAAATGTGAGCAGCAATCAGGCTCTGGGGCCAGCAAGTGGCATACAGGAGGGATGCTCTAAAGGTGAGTTGACTTACCAAGGTTTTGGGGGGAGAAGATAGCAATGGGGAGAGCAGGAGGAGGGAGGAGTGTGTTGCTGCCAGGCAATATGTGTTCAGCCCTGCTGCCTTGCTTCAGCTGCCAGCCCTTTGAGAAGCTGTATGTTCAAATGCCTCAAGTGCCTGTGCTTAAACTAGCGTTAGACAGCTTCTACAGGTGATGTTTTGTAAATAAATAAAACAAAATGAATTCTACAGCTTGATCATAGTGTTGGGATAAGTTAGTTCTTTATAGCTGAGGTGATTCCATGAGAATGATGGACCTGGAACAGATTTTCACTGGTCAGACAGGCTCCTTTCTCTATTAATATCACTGTAATAGTGTGAAGTATTAACATTTCTTTCTGGAGCAGCAGTGGGTTGATTGCAGAGACTCATAGATAGCTAATGCACCCTAATGAATTGTGTTGTTGCTGGCAGTTGGGAAAAGATGCAAGTGAGTTGCCAATAGAAGGGGGTGGGAAAGCTTTCTCTTCTCTTTCTAGAAACTGAGTTACGGGGACCAGCTCTTTACCAAAGCAGAGCCACTGTCTTGGAGTATAAGGGAGATTCAGAAAGATTCAGGAAGGCTGGACCTGCTCAACTTCTAGTTCTTCAAGGAGGTATGTTCTTCCGCAGTCTAAATCAAGTTTGACCCAAAGTTTCAAGAGTTTTGTAGCTCCACAGTATCATCTTGGAGTGATTTCTGTACTTGCTGTGGTAATTGAACATACATTTGCAGTTAGGTTTTACATTGCAGGTGCAGGTTATGTACTGCTCCTTGCCCTGCAAAGTGCAGCACTGTTACCAAGCACTGATCAGCTGAGCACCTGCACACCAGGCTGGGCTACAGGGCTGGGTCTCAGAAAGGATAAAGTCCTCTTCATGCAGCTCCAGGGCTGGATTGATTCTGCATCCCCGCAAGGTCAGCCTGGGGGAAGACAGCTTTTCCTGCGAGGAAGTGTGGTTTCATGTCAATTCATGCTATGGTCTAATGGGAAAATAGGTGCTTTATTTTTTTGTATTCTGATTGACTAGCAGACAGGAGCAGTGCTTTGGTTGTTTGGATGAATTTGTGGAGATTGGAGTTGGTATCTGTGAACTAACCAAAGGAATTCCTTACGTGTTTGAAGCACTGATGCTGTGGGATATCAAAACGCTGCAGAAACTGGTGAAAAGGTTTTTTTGGTTGGGCAAGATAAATGGATCTTGAAACTCTCAATGAGTCAAACTCGTGTTCTTGAATTTTGAAGTGCTTCAGAAAGTTTCTGCTTCAGCTTCTATCGATGTACTGCTGCTTAGAACGTGTTTTTTGATGAACACACTTTACCAGGGGTATGTTACTCCTAGTAAGCATGGAGAGCTTTATGTAATGGGTAAGGTCATTGTTTCCTAAAAGATGTAAAGGAAGCATCGGTGTTGGTGTGGTGGCTGAAGATGGCAAGTAGAGAACAGGCTCTGAGAAGAGCAGTTGTGTTTGGTTCTTAAGTTTATTCACGAGCTCCAGTCAACGTTAAACTTTGAAGAAGGCAACTCTCCTGCAGCTGTGGGGATTGAGTGATGATGTGTTCCCTTGGCAGGTTTCTAGAAGCTCAGATGTCAGAAAGTTCAGTTATCATTCAGTCCACAATGATTAGAATTCATCTGCTGGAACGCACTGTAGCTGGCAGTATAGAAACTGGTAGCCATGGCAGGTTTGCCCAAAGCAGTGTGCGTGGATTTGGTACTGAAATGCTGAATGTTGTCCTGGGAGATACGTGGCAACCAGTTGCCAACACCTGTGTTATATGTGAATCTGTTCTCTAGGTCTGTGCTAATTAGCAAAATGAATGTGTTACCTGTCTTTAAAAGAGCTGGATTGAATTCCTTCTAGTGCTGTAGTTTAATTTCAAGAAAAAGCAGTTGAGGAAGCAGCCAATGTGTCAGAGTGAGCTTTACAAGCAGTGTGCTGTGCTAAAGAAGGGATTCAGCACAGTGTGAACCAGCATCAGGGCAGCTGGCAGATGGAGTAAGGGCTGGGGATATGCCGGCGAGTCTTTCCAATTCAGCTTCTACCTTTTTTCCCTGCTGCTTGTTTTGGTGCTGCTGCCAGGTATTTGTTTGACTCATTCTGTGCTCCCAGGAGTTTACAACTGTCAGCATACAAAGACTTTCCATAGCTTTTCGTGAGTAAAGTTAGAGTTTTGCCTGGTCCTGTGAGGTTTGTTTTGGAAATAAATGTAATACTTTCTACTCTTAAGTTACGCTCACTGTTCATTTACAGTCTTTGCAGAAGTGCTTTTATCAACAGGCTTATCTTCCAAACAAGAGAGAGAAAAGACTGTTTCTGGCAGATGCTTTATAACTGACCTTACTCTTTAAGCTCCTGCCTCCTGGAAAGGCTTTTGATAAAGTAAGAGCCTGGATGAATGGGAGCAAGAGTATTTTTCCCCTAAGCCCATCTTCTGCAAAATGCCACCCTCTCTTCTGAGGGTTTGGGTCTCACTTATGCTGAAGTCAGATCGAAGTTGGCCAGGCAGCTCCTTCTGGCAGTGGTTTGCTGAAAGGGGCTGAGCTGAAAGCATTCTACCTGTTATCTGCTCATTTAAAAGAAAACAATAAAACAAATTAATTAACTTTTTTTTGTTGTTGTTCATATTTTAAAAATAGGGAAAAAACAAAGAGGTTTTTAACTTTACCTTCTGTTTTTAATCTTTAACTGGCCAGGAATTACAAAGACAACAGGTTAAAAATTGCAGCCCTCGTTGTCAGGATACCAGAAGGGTGGAAAAACAATTTCTGGCCCAACTCCAGGTGCTGCTGAAAAGGGCTTCTGGAATTTTGGCAGTGATGGCGAGGATCTACCTGTACTGATGGCCCTGAGCTGCCTGGTGTCTACAAGACCAGCCTGCAGCCTGCTCTTCTCCCTGAGGATGCTGGAGGGGAGGAGTGAGCACAATCAGAATAAGAAATCCCAGCTATGTGTCTGTAAGCTTTTAAGCTGGTTCACACACCAGCACTGCAGTGCGCTCCCAAGGCAGCTGTCCCACTATGGTACTGCTATGCTGTGAGTGTGCAGAGCTGCTGCTTAGCTCAGCCACAGTGGCACAGAAGAGGTTTGTTTTTACTTTTAGTTCTGCAGCTCACGTGGTTTTGGAATAGAGAACATAGCAGTAGGGTTAGCTGTCAGACTGGGCAGCCTCGTAACCTTTGCATCTGAGTTCAGCCTTATTCCAAACCTGACTTCCTAAATGATTCAGGATGGTTTTTACAGTGTTGCTTTTGAGCTAACGCTCATTGCGGCTGATGGAATACTGACGCTTTATTCTGGTCTCTGGGATTTTTACTAGACCTTTCACTCCACGTGCTGTGACTGATTTAGGTGAGGAACGTGCAAATGTAATGGTGATTTCTTACCTAGGTCAGTATGGGAAGCAGCTGTTTGGGTTGGAAGGAGGAAGGAGAGGGCCCTACTTTCTGCTTGCCCCAGAAGAGCTGTTCCTCCTCGCTCCTGCAGGCTGCTGCTGTCATTTCCCTCATTTCATCAGGGGACTAAATTTCTGAAAAAGGAATTGCTCATCTTAGACGTAGCTTGGAAAAGTTGCTTCTTGATCTGACACTAACAGCCCAGTTCATAAGGGTTGAAAAGGTGTGTGTTGAGCTTTTGGTTCCTTTCAGCTGCTTTCTTGAGTGGTTCTGAGTTTTGGGGATCTTACATCAGCCACCTGATGAAACTTGAAGTGAGCAAACCATAGAGCTCTTTATGAAACATCACTTTTTTTTTTCTATGACCATAGAAAATAGGTTTCTAACGTCTGTTAAATGCTTGGTTGCCTTGGAAAAGGCTTTTTTTTCAGCATGTGCATTGTTATCTGCCACCATTACAGGAATGAACTCAGTTAATGCTTGGTTTCTAGAGTTGGAACATTACCACCAAGTGTGAAATACACTGGGTAAAATCCTTCTGTTCATCCCCTTACTTTTTTTTTTCTTCCATTCAAGAGTGCAAGTTAAGGATTTTCAAAGATATTTCACAACAAGAGCAGTGCTAACGTGCTGAGGTTTTTTGACACTGATGCCCAGGCTGAGCACCGAGGACCAGAAGTAATTCCTTGTGCTCAGGGGTCCAGGATTTTATGTAAGTAGTGTAGTAGTGCTCTGTTTTCTGTTTTATTAAGAGGATCAGAGCTGAGATTTGTAGGTCCAGGACAGTTTGTGCAGGTAGCTGGTGGAAATGGAAGGCAGACATTCCAACCAGTTTGGTGCAGTTTGCTTTCTTCACACGCCATGCAGTTGGGATGTCTTTAATTTTCTTATTTAATAATCATTCCACTGTAAAATACATTTGTGAAGAGCAGCTCTCGTTCTCCTTGGCGAGCTGTACACATGCTGGAAAGCATTGTGTTCTTTTTGCAGCACAAGGAAACGTCCTGGTGCTTGGTGGAACTTGGGTGAGTGCTGCTCATGTGGAAGCAGTTAAGACATCTGGTAAAGCTGTATGATAGCACTTCCACAGCAGTGTTATTGGAGCTTGGAGCAGCCAGTGTAATAATGCTTTAGTATCTGTAAGGGGGGAACAAAAGGAGGGCATTAAACTCTAAGAACAGAGCTAAGTAAAAATCCCCAAATTAAGTGATTTTTTTCTTTATGAATTTACTTTAATCTGCTGTAGAGATGCTTCTCTGATGCTCCCTCCATCCTCTGTGATGTAGGGCTCCATTCGTGCTGAGGACTGAGGTAATGCTGTAACACAGGCCTGCAATCCTTGCGCTGACAGCACAGCACAAGAGCTGTCCTTCTGTTTTTTGGTAGATTGTTATGCTGTTTCCCTTGCAGTGGCCTTCACATAGGTGGGATAACACTTCCTATTGAAGCAAATGTCTTTAATCTCTCCAGTTGGGATGGGATGTGTGTATAGAAGTGTGCATCCCTTTCATGAATGAATTTTGTGTCACAGCAGAAGTTGATCTCAGGGCTGCGCTCAGTCCCATCGTCACAGACATCTCCAGCTGCTTTATAACTGCTCAACTGTTGCTGGAGTCAAGATGAGGAGGCAAGATGAGGGTTGAGAACTTTCTCCTTTTCATACATAAACTCCACAGCTTCTCAAAAAGAAAATTCTGAACATTGGGAAGCCTTAATCTGTAAACATTTCGGCAAAACCTTATCATTCTACTCATAAGAATTTAATTCCTTCTTTATTGAGCAGGTATGTAATGATAGAGCTGGTAACACTACTCTGATTTTAAACTTATCCAAGTCCTGTTATATATGTTTTTAATTTAATACCATTTAGCCTAACAGTGGTTTCCGTTGTTCACCTGCCTTTGGCTGTGTTCTTTTCAAGTCCCTTTTCAAGTGCACTGCTTCCAAAAGAGAAATAAGGATCCTTTCATTCTTGAACCGTGTGAGGAGTTGTTATAAAACATTTTTGGTGTAGATTTGCTCCCTTCCTTCCAGTTCAGAATAAAAGAACAAGAATCTCCCAACCCTGATGGATTTGAGCCTTAGAGCTGAGCTGACACCAAGAACATCCATGGTGCTACGTACCCTAAGAGTGCTTGTAATGCTGAGTTGGATAGGATGACGTTTACAGTTGCTTAATGCCTTAGGTAGGTTGTTAGGCAGCTTGATGCCTAGGTGCCCAAGGCGACCTGTCACCAGCAGTGGACACCTCACACGTGTTGTTTATGCCCTCTCTTTTTGATTTGTTTCCTTTTTTTGAAACAACTTTGCCCTGTTTCTGATATGCTGCTTCTGTGTTGGACACTGAATTCTGTTGTGATCTGCACAGCGATACAAGTAATTTTTTCAAGTTTTTTGCAGCTTCCTAAGTTCAGTGTTCTATTTTGTCAACTGTTTAAATATTATTTTAACTTGGCTGCTTCCCTTGGAAACTCTCCTGCTTCACAGCATGCCTGTTATCCTATTTTGTTGTCTCTGACTTGGGTCTTATATCTGTTTGGTTGGTAACTGTGTATTTCGTTTTTTACTTTTGCTTTCAAAAATGTTTCATTCTGGAGCAGCTGGATCTGTTTTTGTGGTGCTGGTGCTGCCCTGTCCCATGCAAACAGCTGTAGATGGTTAGAGGTATTGCAGCCAGTGCTCCCTCAGAAAAACAGGGCAATTGGTGCTGAAGTCCTTGTGTGTTTATTTCCATGCATACATACTTGTATTTTATTATCAGTTGGATTCTGAACCAAGAGATGCGTATGTAGTAGTAATAAATCCAGAGCAAGGTAGAAATTGCATTAAAAAAGACAACAACTCATTTTTGACATCCAGTTTTTTGAATGCAAATTGATGAACGTGATGTTCTTTCCAGGTTCAGAACAAATGCCCTGCTGCCTGCAAGACACATGAGCACATCTGCCCAAATTGAGGGGAACTGCTGCAGTAAACCATGCAGTAATATGTTGCTTGTGTGTGTGTGTGCATGCCCTCTAAGAGTAACTGCAAAGACACAGAAAATGTGTGAGAGCATCAGGACAAAAGCAGACGAGGGTCACAGGGTTCTGGAGTAGGGGCACAGGAAAGTGATGTACAGAGCTGCTGTGCCCAGCTCAGTTTCTCTGGTGTGGTTTTAGCTGTTCTGTTGAACACAGAATTACAGATATGAAGAGCTTGGAAACTCACGTTGACTTGAGGTACAACAGCTACAGTTTGTGCTTGTTGTACTCTTCACTTCTATTTGATGTAGTGGGGCAGGGTGAGCTTGTGCCAGTGACTGCAGAATTTCTTTGTGTGCCCCATCGAGGTGCTGTGCATCTCTGCTGGCAGAGTTTAACATGTTAGGGAAACTCTGAACTTTGGGAGTGTAATGAAGTTGTCTCTTAATGTGACAATCTTGGAGTGCTGGTGCCAGCTGTGGTAGAAGCAGTGTCAGTGAGGCTTCGTAGCCAGAGTTTGGGGATGACTTTGCTGATGCCATCATGCAGTGTAGAGCTGCTGTAGTAGAAGAAGACTGAGGCAACCCTTCCTGTTTTGCTCTTTCGGGGATTTTTTTTGCTAAATTCACAGCTTAGCTCCTAACTCAAGATCTGCATCAGAGTATTGCTAGCTGTCAGCAGGGAAGTTCATTTGCTGTTGTTTCCTGTGAGTGCCCGCAGCCAGAAACATGCTGTCTACCTTCCTGTTACCAAAGCAGCTCGGTGAGATGGGCACAGTGCAGCTTTGCTGCTGTGGGCAGCCCTGCCTGGGGCTGATGCACAGAAACCTTGGCAAGCTGCTGATGGCCACAGGCTCAGCCATGGCTGTGCTGATAGACCCTCGTTGTGGGGTATTCTGGCAGCAGTGAAGTCTAAAAGCTTCACGGGCTGCTTGTTGCCTCACCTACCTAATGTATGTGGCAGCCAGTGCCAGCTTTCCCAGCTCATGGGGAGTTACCTTCCCCCAGGAAGGATGCTGCAGGGAGTGCTTCTCCAGTACGAGTTTGGCTGCTGGGAGAAGTCATCTTATCCACTGTGCTGCAGAGATGCTCAGAAGATAGGCCACGTCCACCCGAGACATCTGTCTTTTATGATTTAAAGCTGTGCTCAGGTGCTTTTTGTATTTACAGACACTGCATTTGATGTCTTTGTGGGTGATCCTGTTTCTGGGCGAATGTGTGATCTGTGTGGGTACGGAGAAGTCAGATCCTGGGCTGGGGCCGTTCAGCAGGCAGCTGTAACTGTCTGGGTGACCCCTGGTGCGCACTGCGGTGGGGAATGGCAGGCACTTGGGAGGAGGCAGGATTTCCTGTGGGGCATTCTGTGCCAGGCCAGCACTGCTTTATAGCTCTGCAAGAAGAGCTGAGGGAGCTGAAGCTCCCACTATCTGCTGGCTGTAGCTGCAGTTAAAGTGAGGCTTGGCTGACTGCTGGACAGAAACAAAAGCTCGATTCTTTGTGTGTGCAGGATGCTATTTCTCTCTTTTTTTCTTCCCCTTTGTCTTTTCCCTCTTTTGTTCTTTTCCCCTTGGCTGCCATTTGACAGCTCTATCAGCATGGTGAGAGAGTGATGGATCCCTAACAGCTGGATGTTTCTTTTCCTTGCCATTCTGGCATACCCTGCATGTCCGCTATTTTGGGGGTTAGAAGCCATTTTGCTTTCTACCAGAGCTGCTGCTGATCTCTGTGCTATGCCACAGCCTGACGTTTTTGAGAGGTGTCAATCCAGGTTACAGCAGCCGTGTGTGCTGTTAGAAATATGAACACAAACTGAGCTGTATAAATGCCTTGCTCAGGTATCATACCCTTTATTCAAATAACTTTTGCTCTGGAATGTGCTCCCTGCCTGTAATGCCAAGTTTAATTAAGAGAGGATCTCAGGGATGAGATACAGACTTCATTTTTCACTTCTCGTCAACTTTCCCTCCTTGCCTTTTTCCCCATTCTCCTTTGATCTTCAGAAAATCTCAGCTCGTGAAAATAAAGGCTCCACAGAGTCTTCAAGGTAAAGAAATATGAGTAAGCACAAGCACCTCGAATCACAGATTTGCATGCACTGTGCTTGCTGCAGGCTGTCTTTCTTCGGTTGACTCAGGTTTTCACCTTGGTAGAGCAGGGGTGAGGAATTTCCTTGTTGAGGACTGAATAGGCTTTTCAAACACCTTTGAGCCTGCTCTGTCATTATGCAGCATTGCACAATGGTTCGTTGAAGCCAAACCCTGGCTGTGGGCTGCATGAAACAGAGCACGGCCCCAGCTCAGCGGGTGGGTGGCAGCTGGGCCTGCAGCAGGGTGCTGGAACCCCTCCCCTTGGGCTCCTGCTCCACACGCCTGCAGGGCTGGCTTTCTGCACTAAGGTGGAGATGGACACCTGTGGATGCATCCTGTTCCCATTCTCTGCTGTCATCAGCTCACAGCGATGATGTTGTGGCCTCACCTTTGAAGTCTTTCTGCCATGCTTGGGGAAGTGGAAGCAAGAAGCGACTCGTTGGCTGCCTTTGGGGCCTGTCAGGTGGTGCTGTCGCAGTGCTGGAGATGGGGAAGTAAGAGAAGCAGTTTCTGATTTATTCATGACAAAATACGCTGCTATGGTTCAGTAGTGCAGCGTTTCTACTGTGAGAAGGAAATGAGAATTCAGGTGGGAGTCAGCTGGTCGTGGCTTACAGAGATGGATCACAAGGCTTACAGATGGCTGCAACATGGAGGAAAGTGAAGTACTGCTAATTGGCTGAAGTTTTCTGCGTGCTGATGTCCCTCACTGGGACTCCTGCACATCCTGTCTCTGTTCTGTGCCTCTTTGAATTTTTTCCTACTGATACCTGTTTCAGTCACAGATCAGAGCCGATAGTTCTGAAACGATCTCCTTCCTCCCAGTTCATAAAGTGAAACTTAGGGAGAAAACATTTATCCTTATTGAGACTTCTGCTTATCACCGTGTCTTCAGCTCGCTGGGCACGGCGTGAACCTGGCCTGGGAGGCTGCCAGGGTCAGAAAAGCATAGACTGTTTTGCTTATCTTAGTGGGTATCTGGAAGCTGTACTGTCCTGTGCCTGTGCTGAGGGCTGGCTGCGTGTCAATGGCATTCTCTGCAGGACAGGAGGTCTGCCCCTGGATGCTTCTGGAAGGATGGGTCTGCTTTTATTTCTAAAATGATACTCTAGAGCATGTTCAGAGCAGGGCTTTGTGCATCTGCACGTGGGAAGGAGTCAGAAGAAGATAAAATGGAAAGAATTGGGCTGGTTATGTTGCAGTGTGGGGGTCATCCCATCTGATCTGCAGGAGGCTGAGGTTCTCCTGTGTTGTTGGTAGAGTGGCAGTGTGATGCATTGCCTCTGTTGCGTGCAGCTGTAAGGGAAGTCAGCAGGAAAGGGCTGTTCATAACATTCACGCTTGCCTCTTTAGCAGCTGAAAGCAGCAAACTGCTGCACGTGGCAGTTGGTATTGCAGAAAAAAAGACTGGTGATGTATTAGCACCTTCAGTGCCTTGCCAGGCAGTGACTGACTAATGCAGTATGTCCTTGCATAAATCTTAATGAAGAGTTCGTGTTGCTTATGCTCAGATTTTATATATATATATAATCAGATATATATATATATATATAATCAGCTCTCTTAATTGCATCATCTGAAAGGGAATCTTGCTTGCTTATGCTTGTAATTTAGAGAGGTTTGTGCTTGGTTGGAATATTTCACATTAGCCTAGTTTCCTCTTCCCTCCCCGTACAGGAAAGTTAAATAAAAATAACTGTTAGCTTTCACGGGTGTGCGGTTTGGCGTAGACCAAGTGCTTATTTTATCTGAGGCCTCTGAAGGTGGAAGGAGATGTTTCAGCAAGTCCCTTGGAGGCTGGCAGAGGCGCAGGGCTGGAGAGCTGCGTGCCGTTAGCACATCTGCATGCATAGGTGGAGCCCATCACCCTGCTGGCTCTCACCGGCTGCTATCAGGGCTGCTCTTGGTCTTGCTTTTGCACAGGTCCTCTTTTGGCAGACAGAAGATCTGAGGCTGCGTTTGCCGAGTCTTTGAGAAAGTAATTCTTGGCCTGCCACAACTTTGAATGCAACTTTTTGAGTTGGAATGGAGAGAGAAGGATTTTCAGTCGCTGAAGGTACTCTTCCGCTGTTCTAGAAAGTCCTTTTTAGGTCAGATTGAATAAATCCGATGCTGCTGGAAAACAAAACCGTGGAGAAGACGGTCCGAGATTTGCTGGTTGTGTGGATTTTTCTGCAGCTTTGAAATCATCTGGGATGGGTGAGCTGCTGAGTGCTGGGGCAGGAAGTGAGCTGTGGCTAAGGTAGCACCATCTGAATGCACACTTGTCAGAAAGCTGCTTTCAGCTAATGCCTGGGAGGAAGTGAACTATAATCAGTACTCTGTGAGCTAATCACAGGAAATCTATTGCTCAACAGGAGCCTCGAGGGGGGGTGGGAGGGGAAAAAAGGAAAAAAGAGAGGAGTGTTAGAAAAATACCCGTGCAGACATTGCATTCTGCTTTTGTATTCAAAAAATGTTTGGCCCGAGAAAATGGAATATCTGCTGAAAAGACCAACCCTCCATAGTGCTTTGAAGAGCTGCACAATGCCTGTGTCTGTTTTCTTGGAAGGTCTTTTTGCACCCTTGTTTGGAATAAAGAGGCATCGAGGCTCGTCTCCTCCAGGAAGGTGTTCTGCTCACAAATGGTGGTGCTGGGAAGGAGACGAGATAACAAATTCAGTCAGTGTGCTGGGAATGTCTCTGAACATTTCCACAGGGATTTTTGTATTACAAATCAAGAGTGAAACACGACTCTCAATCTCCCTCGTCACACCAGTCTTTTCTTGGAAGTAGCACAAATGAGTTCTTTTATTGTATTTTTTTTAACTACTTTTTTTTTTTTTTTCCCCACTCAACATTTGCCTTGGAGATTAAGTCTGTGAGGCATCTATTCTGCTCTTTTCCTCTGTGCTGGACCTGCCTGTCCCGGATGCTGCTCTCTGTGCATGACAAGTGTTGCCAGCAGCACCCTGTAAGGCTTTGCAGGAAGAGAGCAGATGACAGTGCTGCTGCCACACCGACTGCTGTAAGGATAACTGGCCTTTCTCAGACCTCGTGCCCTGAGCCAGAGCGGGGCTGGGGAGATGCCCTTAAGGATCAGGCTATTTCTCACTCTTTGTGTCTCCTCTCTTTTCTTCTGCTCTTCCCGTCGGACATCCCATAGTTGTGTTGTATTGATTTCAGGTGTTGTGCATGCAGCCGTGCCCAAGCGCTCTGCACTTCTTGCAGCAGTCCAGGTGCCGTCCCAGTGGGGTCCTGCAGCCACATCAAGCTGCAATTTCAAAAGCAAAATGGTTATGTTTCTTAATATCATGCTAGAGTGAAATGGGTTACTTCTCTTTTTGGTCAGCCCTGCAAAATAGACTTCCATTTGACATTTGTGTTGCTCCTTTGGTGTTACATTGATGGTAGATAAATAAGCTGAGTAATTTTCACCTGCACGAAGCAGGGCTGAGTTCAGTTGGCAGCTCCATGAGCTTCCCGTCAGGATGTATGCATTGCTGAGGATTAGTTGTGGCTGCTGTGAGGGGCAGCTGTGAGGCTGTGCTGTGGCAGGGGTAGGAATTCACATCTGTGCTATCAAACAGCTCCAAGCTCAGTATTGCATTTTCCAAGCGTTAGGCTGGTTTCTTTTTGCATCATATCCTAGGCATTGAGATACAGGTGAAGCTTGGAGGACACAAATATATTAATTTGAACATTTTACAAAGAAACTCCCAACTCCTTGTTGTTATGTGATGCTATGGATCCTCAAGATTTTTCTCTCTCTTCCTACCCATGCTCAAGGCCTTGCAGTACTGCACAGTGGAATGAGGCTGAGGTATGGACACACATGATGTATGTTTAAAAACTGATATGCTCAAGTAAAGTATGCTAGGAAAACTGTGACAGCACACAAAAGCAGGTAGGAAAGTGCTCGTCTTTGATTTCATTTTATTTTCCTTTAGTCACTCTGCAAACAAGACAGAGATGAAAAACATTTGTCCTTTCTTAGAACTCGAAGGAGCTGAGGAGCAGCCCTGGGGCAGAGCGTGCTGCCCTGCTGCCCAGCACTGGAACCCTACTGCTGCTTCCCCAGCAGGACGGAGGGTGTATTTGCTCTTTTGCTTCTGCAGCTCAAGTTATGAGGGCATTGAGGACTGCAGAGGATGAGGAGAGTACATCCTTTGTCCACAGAGAGTACTGTCATATGCAAGAGATACACACCAAGAATCAGAGCTGTGCGGTCACAAGCTCTGGCCCCTGTGATTATGTTTTGTGGAGTAAGTAGCAGGGCTGTTGGGAGGAAAGGGTTCAGCTCTGTGTCTTTTTTTGTGAATGTAGTGGGTTGCAGTGCTGTTCTGTGGTGGGAATGAATCTGTCTGAAGTCTGTAGTTAAGTATGGTTTGCAGCCTCACAGCTCGTCTGTGGTTCTTTCCATCACTTTCTCGTTCTTGTAATTAAACATAGTGCCACTGTGACTGTGAGGAATGCACAAATCCATTATTAGTTGTAGTGTTATCTTCACTGGCTAAGGTGAATCCATTTCTATTGATAAAGTCCTTTTCTCTCTGTTACCTGTACTTGATTGTTGTTGTGACAAGAGTGATTGCCCCTACCTGGTGTCTTTTCCTATGAGAGAGCAGGAAAGGAGCTTCTAAATGCATTTACACTCCTTTATTTTATTTCTCTGTTTTTTACCTTTTCCAATCATGGCACCTAAGGCCAAACCTCTACAACCATTTCAGAAGTGCTTCCTGGGCAGTGGAGGTTTCCTCTGCATGATGAAGACGGGGTTAAGGATGAAGGAGGAGGAACTGCTCCTTTCTTCTGCTTCTTCAAGCTTTACTGAGCTTGAAGGATTTTAAATGCAAATAACAAACACATTTCCTTAGGTGTGAAGCTGATCCAGAGCATTCTATCACAGCCAGTTTGCTCCATCAGCCCCAGAGCTTCTCTACCTGATGGTCCCTGCAGCCCCACATGGACTTGTTTTCTTCTCTCCTGCTCCTCAGCTCTATTTCAGGTAGAGTCAAGGAAACTCCTGAACATTTTGAACACAAACCAGCTGGTTGGAGTTGCAGTTCAGAGGGTTCAGTGCAGGTGCTATTACATCAGTGCTTTGAAGTGCCTCATTTTCTGGTGGAATAGATGGATTTGGGGTTTCCATATACTTGCTTCCAACCTGTTGCTTAACAGTTTCTTCTCTTGAACATACGAAGTGCTAAGGAGTACTTATCTTCAGGTCAAGAAGCTGTGATGGTGAATATTTGATGAACTTCTTTGTGCTGCTCTTATCACTGAAAATCCAGGATTTTCACTATAGTGAGGATTCCATTTTGAAAACATGCAAATAAAAGTGGAAAAGTGTAAAAATTGGCAACCTGAATCTCAAGTTATGGCATTATTAGGTGACTGGGCTATCAGTGAAAGGATGCAGGGACTTAGCACGGGCTTGGAGGACCAGTCTGTCTGTTTCAGACACAGACTGGTTGGCTGCCTTTACATCCTGCTGTTGCTTATATCAAGCAGCTCAAAGAAATGCATGGATAGATGGATTTTACACACTCCGAGTGTGACTTCAGAGCTGTGTTCTAGCTGATGCAGACGCTTCCTACTGTGCTATCCTACCTCTGCACTCCTACAAGCTGATTCTATAGAGCAGGACTCTTCAACTGTGGTGATTTGTACAAGGAGATTATACGTCTCAGACTGGTGGCACATGCTTTTGTGAAAGCAGTGCTTATTGTTAGGAAAGAGATTGGAGTTAAAATCCCTGCGGGTAGGCTGCTCAATCCTGCTGCTGAATTCCAGGGTTCTTTTTTCCCATATTGCAGGGTAGGTACTGGAAAATTGAGAAGATCCTGCAGATAACTTGCAACATCTGAAAGAGCAATCAGTAAGCAAAAATGGAAGGTTAGGAACCACGGTCTGATCTACGGCTGCGTCTCCACCAGCTGAGTCCAGTGTTGCCGGCCTATTTATCACTCTGTCATCAGGAAGAGGGCTTGAAGGCAGATTTGTCTAGGTGGATGTTGCACAGCTTTGACAGCTGTTTCCCATCAATCTGTAAGTTTGTGGGGCAACCCACACATGGTCACTTCTCAACTAAGGCTGCCAGAACTTTGGTTCATGCTGTTTGTGCCTCTGAAGGTATTTGTACAGAAATGATGTGCTTTGGTGGGCATTCATGGTGGTAATGCATTTCAATCTCTTTTGAGCTTCACAGTGTAAAAAAGCTTGCTCTCGTGCTGCTTGGATTTGGGCTGCTGGCCTGCTTTGCTTTTCCTCGTTGGGATTTGGCAGCGTTCTTCTTTGCAGCGTATAACAGCAAGGAAGGACAGCCCTCCTATTTGCAGTTCTGTGAAAGCCACACACACAGCATGCAGTGCAGTGTTTATACTTTGTGAGTAAGACGTGGGTAGTGATAGCAGGTTGTACTCACTGTCCCAGCCTCACTCTGAATGGCACTGACAACATCATGAGAAACAGAGGAGGGATGTTGACTTCTCTTCCAGGGGGCTAGCTCATCTTTTGGGCACGTTGAGGAATGAGGGGTTTGTTTCTTATTCAGCTGACATGGAGAGATTTCTGTATGCTATTTACAGCAGAGAGGCTGCCTTTTCCTTGGTGATCAGCAAAGAAAATCTCCAGTATATCATGGGGAAGGAGGAGAGGCTGCTGTAGGTTTCATTGTGAGTGAACGTGGAAAGCCTCCTGCAGATGCTTTGTTGTGCTGTGTGTTGGCACTGGTAGCTGTCTCTTTGTGCTCACTCTTGTGTTAAGAGCTTCAGTAGGATTATGGTGGTAGTGTGTGAGTTTGTATTTACATGGGTGTTTCTCACAAGTGAAGGAAGTGTGGGATAGAGGGTTGAAGCTGTGCACGTCCTTGCTCAGAAGTGGAATACATCTACTAGATCTGTATCCATGCTCCTTTATTTAGGCTGTGTAAATTGGATAGAGATATTCTTTATTCTGCTTAATGGGGACGACGTGTTATGGCTCTAAACGTAAGCTATTCTGCTTTCCACAAGATAAGTGACAAGAAAGGACTCTGTAGCACGAAGCACTGAGCTGGAACTGCCCTTAAGTTACACTAGAGTCCTTACGTGCTTCGTCACTTCCATGTATGAAGCCTCGATGTGAACAGTTAGCGAACTAGATTGGGGAACTGATGCACATCTTAACTGTCTGTTCTTTCTGACTGGATCAGTGTTATCACTGGAGAAGCCTGTCACTGCATCCCACAAGTGCTGCTGCTTGCCCTGTGAAGGGATGGGAGTGGGGAGCCAGAAGGGAGGAGGAAAGGAGCTCTTCCTTGAGGGAAATGTCAGTGCTGAGCAATGCAGCGCTCGCTGTGCTTTTCAAAGATGAATTTGTACCTCCTTTCCCTACTGGCCAACCAAAGAAATGCTCTGTTTCTATCTTCCGTGCTTGCTTCATATGGTTTAACCAATATTTCTGTTTCAGAGTCCTCACTAGCTGTTCAGAACCATGTCTGACAACGGAGAACTGGAAGACAAGCCACCAGCTCCTCCTGTGCGGATGAGCAGCTATGGGGGAAAGGACCCGTTGTCTGCCAACCACAGCTTGAAACCTCTGCCCTCCGTACCAGAAGAGAGAAAACCTAGGAATAAAATCATCTCCATATTCTCTAGCACTGAAAAAGGTAAGATGCCTCAATTTTCTATCTATTTCTTCTTCCAAGGTTTTGTAGTGCGTTATGCATTTGAGTCCGTAATCTGCACGTGAGATTGTGGAATTTCTTTACTGCAGCCTGAGTGTTAGAGAAAATGCAGGAAGTTTGATCTGTGTGTTCAGTGAGCTGTTCTTTCCCTTTGCCCTGGGTTGCTTGAAGATGAAGTGCTCAGGAAGAGAAACTGAATGAGTCCTTAAGAAAAAAACTCAACCTTGTACTTGTCATGTTTGCTGCCTGTTTTAAAAGAATGCGTTTTTCAACAACCCTAATAAATGTTTCTGATTCCTGCATATCATGTTCCCTACCATTTTGCTATGTTAAGCACAGAATTTTTGTTTAAACTGAGCATCCATCTGTTTTGGAAGTTACTTGACGTTAATGGGAAAGCACGGGGTGTGTGAAGGAGAATAGGGAAAATGAAGTCCTTCTCCAGAAATCAGATCTGTGTAACTGCACATTTCAGGTTAATTGCCAACAGGGGAAAATCTCCCTCTGTGTAGAAATGGCTTCTAACACCTGCTAGGATAGAAGCGTGCAGGGATTTACTGGCCTGACCTGAGACTGCAGTGTGTTTTGTTACTCTGTACCCTATGGTGTTTTTTAAGATTTATTCTTGACAGCAATCAATACTAAATGTTAACGCGTGTTGACATCAGTTGTGTTTTTGGATTGACTCAGAAGCTGTCACTGGTAGTTGAGCACACCCTGTCCTGCATTTTGGGACTAGTTGGGCTGCTTATCTGTTTACAAACACTGGGGAATGGGTTACAGAAATACGACATACTCCCTATGGAAGAGCACACACTTAGGCAGAGGAATGTATTTCATTGTTCTGTCAGTGTTAGGAAAGATGTTGCACATTACTGTCTTGTCACGGGGAAGACCTGGCTGCTCTCAGTGCTTTCCAGTTCCGCTCTGGCTTCCTGCACTGGGTTGGCACTGATGTGTTAGGTAGGCCTGGTTCAGACATGCTGACACAGGTTTGACTGCTTAAAGACACTTTGCTCCTCCGGTAGCTCATTCACTCAACTAAGAGTTTCCCCCAGTGCTGCTGTTGGTTCTCACTCAGCTGTGTGAGCGGTCTCTCTGCTGCCTTGCCTCACCCCGGAAACAAATGCTTGCAGCAGGCTTCCTGCACTCACAAATAGCTTGCCACAATCTGGCAGCAGTGCTGCTGGGGGTGGTGGGCATGTTTTCCTTTTCAGAGAATGGAAAGGTTTGGCTACCTTGGCTTTTGGAAGCAGAATAGTTATTTCACAAGGTCACTTATTGTGCAGCAACTGACTGTTGGTGCATGACAGCAGTACAGGTGGTGGTCTTTTTATCTGGTACAGGTAAAAGCCTTTAGGAGATAAATCTGTAAAGCAAACGTGAGAAGGAAGTGCAGGCTGGTACCGACACCTTGAGAGCAAGACTTGGGTCTGTGAAGGAAGGTGCTCTGAACTAATGAGTAAGATTTGCTTGTGTTGTGAAATGAACTACTAATGCAAGCGGGCACAGTGTGGCTGGAGAGCTTTGTGAAGTGTTACAGTGCCTTTACTTCTCCTCAGACATTTCCTCTTTCCATCTTGACAGTGGGTTCATTCATTGCTGGAACGACCACGAGGGTGGTTGGGGCATTGTCTGAGGTCACCTGAAATTGCTTTAAAATGTGAATATTTCAATTTGTTCTGTAAATACTGTAAATACCAAAATTCATCTGCATGCTTGTTCAGCGTGTCTGTGGATCAACTGATACTTGGTGGCACAAAGTAGAAGTCCTTACAGCAAAAGTTGTGCCACTTTGTCTTCTAGGTGTTAAAAAGTATTTAAAACAGTGTCCTTCTGAAAAAAAGCTCTACTGTGTGGTGTGATAACGTGGTTGGTGATAGTTGTTTTGTTCATTGGCATAACTGATGTGCACCCCCATTGGAAAGGCCTGTGTGAGGAAAAGGTAGCTTTTTATTCTGCTGTATGCTGGGGTGTATGCAAGACAGTCTTTCAAACTAACTTTGTATTTGAGCCAGTGCAATTACTGCTACAATATTAAATTCTCCTTTTCAAAAAACGAAGGAATGCCTTCCCAGGAGATGTACAAGGCTGTTAATGCAGATGGGCAGACATGGTGCGGGGCTGATGAAGCTGTCTGGCTTTGCTCTGCAGCCTTCTGTCCCCTTGATGTCACAGGGTCCCTCCTGGCTGTGTCATTGAGTCCCTCAGCACAGCTCCTCCCATGGGAAGTGGGCTGGGGCACTTGCTGCAGGCAGCAGGTTGAGTGCAAGCAGGGCTCCTGCCCCAGCTCTGAGCTAGTTCTGTGCTGAAATAATCAGCAGAGGGGTTATTTAATCACCTCAGCTGGGAGCTTTTTCCACCAGTTCCATTGTTCCGGATAAGTGATGAGATAGTCATCTTTTTTACTAGAGTACTTAATTGCCACGAATTTCCTTGGCCAAGCATCTGAAGTCAAATGAACCTGTGTGCAGTTTTGGAAAGCTTCGAAGCAGTCTTCTCAACCCAGAAATGTTTATCCTGGAGCAGAACTTACTGAAGGAGTGCTGCAGGGAATAGCCCAGGCCCCAGGACCGTGCATGCAACGCGCTCGGACGGCAGGCTCGGAGCAGAGCCCCATGGTTTCAGCTGTGCTTTGGGGACCTGAGGTTTGCCAGTGCCTCCTGGGCTGCTGAGAGCCTCCTGCCGGTGGAGCACGCTGCAATGCAAGGCTTTGCACAGGGGTCCCTTGCGTTGGTATTGGTTTGTGATGCAGGAGGAGGGCATGGCTAATGCGTTTCAAAGGGCTCAGGCTTCATACGGGGAAAATCTGAAGCTCACTTGTGCTTCGAAATGAGAATTGCCCTTGTTGCCATTTAAACTGAGAGCTGTGGTGCAAACATAATTGGAGGTTTAAAAATAGCCTGGCCTCACAGTGGCCTTGTTAACAGAGTCTCAAGTGTGTCTTGCCAAAGCATGGCTCTCTGGACTTGCCTCTTGACTGGAGCTTGCTGCTTGCATTTGTTTAAGGTGCCTCTGGTCCCTTGGGCAGAGCTGTGTTTCGGCTCCTGCCTGGTGCACTCGGGAGATGTGTATTTGTGGGAGGATGGGGTTTATTTGTGCAGCACGTTCTGGATGATTTGAGCACCACGCCATGTTCCCTAGCTGTTAAGTGCTCTGGTACACTAATCTTCCTGAGGAAGATAGCTCTTCTTCCTCCTGCTTTCACATAAACAACTGCAAGAGGTTGGGAAGGAGCACAGCTTTCCTTAAAGATGTTAAATGAGAACATTTGACAGTCCGTTTGCTTTTTGGCTCCGACCTGTGCAGCCATATTAAAGATATCCTGTTTATAATAGCTGTGTCTTTCCACTGCATTGTTCAGCTCGCAGCAGCCCACATGGCTTTTCGTTTGTAAGCATTGTCCTGGGTTCCCGTCCTTCCTTTCCTGCCAGCAAGAGGAGATTTTGGACAGTCCCTGGCTCTGCGTGCTGTGACGTCAGCTTGCCCCGTCACTTGCCCCAGCAGCGTTTAACCACAGTCACTAAGCAAGTCCTATTCTATCTGCACTTTTTCTGTAATGAATCTTTATGGCTTTTCATTTCTTAAAGCAAAACAGTTTTTGTTTGTTTGTTTCATAAATGCTGCAGTAAATGCAGCTGATTCAGCTCTCCTCCATGAGCCCATAGGAGGCATTCTCAGGAGTAAACATGCTGTTTTCTCAGTATCAAATGGAGCCACGCTCCACTGCTCGGTGCCAGGGCTCTGCCTTGCAGTGTGAAGCCTCAGGTGTCAGGTCTCCTGCAGAGCAAACAGCAGCTCCTCTGCCTGGGGGAAGCAAGCAGGACTCAGCCTTTATTTCCTGAAACCTTCCAACTTTGAACCTTTTCACTAAGTAAAGGGAACGTAATGGTGCCTAGCTAGGTTTGGTATTTAGAGTTCAACAGAAACTGAAGACAGTTTGCAGGGAATGGGGAAAAATTCCCAAACCAAACCTTGTGCATTATAAAATATCTGAATGTAATTCTGTGTGGGCTGGGTTGTGCATATGGTCCTTCCCATTATCTGTTTCTGCTTCTGGTGTTTCTTAGATTTGCTTTCTTGTTATATTTTTTTCTTTCCCCTTTTAGTTTTAAATTACATAGTCGGTCTGAGGCTATCAATTTTTGTCTTCTTTGAGGAAGGCGTAGTTTGCATTAATTACCTTGAATTGAAGCAGTCAGACAACTGAGTTTTAACTGTCTTTAGGGTGAACTTGAGCTTGAACTGAAATTTCCTTCAGTGCTGTTCTTAATCTATGTGAAAATGTCAGCTTTTTCCCTTGTGAATGTTTCATGTGTTCCAGAGCTCCTCGTGCTCTGGGGCTCATAATCTCTGATTTGATTCCTGCCACAGTGCAGTGATTTGAGTGAAAGGAGTTGCTGATTGTTACATGAAGTCTATACTTGAAGATATCAAACTCCTGTGTCATGTGTGTAAACGCTGCCATCCAGCAAAAAGAATAATGGTTGCATTCATCCCAATCGTTTTACTTGGGTTTCTTACATGAAGTGGGGACAGTGGGACTTTAAATCATTACTCAGTAGGTCTCTCCTTGCATTTGCAGGAAGCAAGAAGAAGGAAAAGGAACGACCAGAAATCTCCCCGCCGTCAGACTTTGAGCATACTATCCATGTTGGCTTTGATGCTGTCACTGGAGAGTTCACTGTAAGTTGCTGAGAAATCAGCTGTGGGTCAGCGCTACGGAGAACATTGTGGTGTTTTAGAATGAAGCCTTAATCTCTTTGTTCTTATCAAAGAAATAATTATGCTGTCTATTTACAAAGCACACAGAGTAATGAGACTGCGACCTGTCAGTGTTCCTGCAGTGTCAGTATCACATCCAGTGCTCTGTCACCTGGGAGAGCCTTCCTTAAGAAATGCTGCAGGGAAGGAAACCTCCCTCTTCAGTTCACTTTCCATAGTTTGTAATGCTGGTGCTGTTGAGTGCTTCTGTGTTCCCATTCCTTGTGACAGACTGAATGTGCCTGGAAGGCACGGTGTTAGGAAGGCACTGTGGGCTGGAGCCCCTGTGTGCTTGGGATGCTGAAACATCCAGAGGTATTTTAGCTGTGTTTCATCTGTTTCATCACTTTTATAAGTCTCTGTCACATATTTTGGTGTGCTTAAGGCTGTACGTGTTATGCTTTTGTTCTGCTTTTTAAATGGCTTTTTATTTCAGGGAATGCCAGAGCAATGGGCTCGGTTGCTACAGACCTCAAATATCACCAAGTTAGAACAGAAGAAAAACCCTCAGGCGGTACTAGATGTGCTGAAATTCTACGACTCCAAAGACACAGCAAAACAGAAATATCTGAGCTTTTCTGCTCCAGGTGAGATGCAAGTATGCACAAAGCATACTGAAAGGGGAATTGGGCGTTCCTCTTTGTGAACTGTTAATCTGATTCAAATGCTGAAAGAGCAACCTACTTTTCAATAAGGAACAAAAATTTGAAGATGGATTTAACGCTCGCTGGAAACTGTCTTTGTCCAGTAAATTTCCCATTTTAAGTGGAAAGGGAAAGAAATGGAACTGGATAATTCAAAACAGCAGCCAAAAATAAGCACAGCCCATTAAGAAGCTGGAGATCTGTGATTGATCAGCTGGTTTTATAGTGGAGAACTTGCTCCTCTGGTCTGTGATTGAACTGTGTATCTAGATGCTTGTTATCTGTGAACTTGCATGTTTCTTTTACCCACATGATGACACCAAAGATGCAAAATAAGTTATTGCTCTAGGTCAGGAGCTACGTGATGGGGCTAGGAGAGCGACTGTCCTACAAACGCACACAGTTCCTTTTATGCAGTTCCCTTTCAGATGACTTGCAGTCAGAAAATAGCTTAGTAATAAGGCTTTGTAATGTCCTCATCCTTGACTCAAAATACAGCCAGTGGAACACATCTATTTAATCACTAATTCACATTTCAGTGAGACAAGGGTGCATGTGTGTGGTGGGCAGTACTGAGTTTGGAAAACTGTGTACAGGTGAGGTGAAGAGCAAGTGGGGAAACAAATAGTGCTATCTGCTTTAGAAACTTCCTTCTGCTTGGAGATAGAGTGCAGTACTGGTTTCTTTCATTTGTTACTGTCTGATTTTGTTTTCTGAGAAATGAAGAAATCTGTGAAGTGCTCCCTGTTCTTTGTGCATTTTACTTTTTCTTATTTTTTTTTTTCTGAGGATTTTGTCTTTTTCATTTTCTCCTATTTAGAAAAAGATGGTTTCCCTTCAGGAACACCAACGGTGAGTGAGTTTACTTTACATGTGTCGTCTTAACATGTTTATTTCAGGTCTCCTGTTTTTCCTATGTACCAAATCTTATATCAGTTGTAATAGGTTGCTTATACCAATCAACCTGTACTTTTCTTTTGACGTGAGTAAGAATAATCTTATATTTCATAGGAGAACAAACAAAAACCCAAAACAAAATACAAATATTTAACATTGCAAGGGAAACAATTTTGTTTATACTTGTGTTTTCTTGAACTTTGGGGAAAAAAATGTAGACCAACGCCAAAGGTTCAGAGCCATCAACAGCTGTGGCGGATGATGATGATGATGATGAAGAAGCACCACCTCCTATTATTGCTCCGCGCCCAGATCACACGAAATCGGTGAGAAGCTATACAGTATAAATTGTATTGTATTAAACTGTGTTTCACATAACTTTTTTTTTTTTTTTTTTGTGATTATCCTGAACTGCCTATGCAGCTTGCTAAGTCTCAGAATTCCCTGATTCATGTGACCATGGTAGATGTACATACTGCTATTCTGTTATTTTCACCCCAGGAGCACAAAAGTGTCAATTATTTGTACTCATCAATTGATACTGATTCTGCTTCACAGAGACTGAAGTGATATTTCTAAACTTTCACGATGAGATAAGGCTGCAGTTTGGTATTGCTGCAGTAGTTGTTTGCAGCTGTGAACTTGCATTGTTTTTCAAATGCATGGCTATTGAACAGCTCAAAAGGAAACAGAATAAAGCTCTAAGAAAATCCCTGGGACTGGGGACAACTGGGAAATTCCCAGGCAATAATGATGCTTGTCATGCTAAAGCACAGATCTTTTTTTGTCTTTTTAGGGGTAGTTGTCCTCACTATCCAGTATTGATTCCTATTCTGTGAAAGGTGAAAACTGCAGCAAGGAAGTAAAAGAAAGGGCCCTTTCAACTATTTAGCTATCATAGATTGCAAAGAACAAACAAGTAGAAAACCCCAAAAATATCTGTCTGTGGCAGTTAATCGCCAAGCATCTGTTCTGGGCAGAAAGAGTCTGCATCTTTCTTTCAGAGGCCAGTTAGCTTGTCAGCATCTTGTCTTACTGAAACACAGTGCCTAATTTCTGCCTCCAAGCTGTTAGGTAAAGTGGTGCTTAGAGATCTTGGAAAATTTGTGATTGCTTAAAACTGAAGGTCTGTGATTGTAAATGCACAACTTAAGTGAGTGAATGTTATCTCCTAAAAACAGATTTATACACGGTCTGTAATTGACCCCATCCCTGCACCAGCTGGTGACGCTTCTGTTGACGGTGGGACAAAGTCAGGTGATAAGCAGAAGAAGAAGACCAAAATGTCAGATGAAGAGATCATGGAAAAACTACGTAGGTGTTTTTCATTTCAGATAAGCAAAGACTTTAGGACTTCTGGGGCAGTGGTCATTAAGCTTTTTTCCTGGACCCTTATTTCTGTGTAGGGTTGTGTGAATACTGTGCTTGATTAGTGTTCTGTCAGACAGTAGCTGAGAGGAGCTGCATGCAGAAGTTTCTATGCTTCAGAGGTCTGTTGGGTAAAAAAGATTGTGGAACTTTAATTTACAGGTTGGTTGTAACACTGCTATCAGCGTGTGTATAATACATCCATAATACCTCAAAATATTCTTGTTTCTGTTGTAGCTTGTTCCATAATCTTCTTGAAGATAATTTTTAACCACAGTAATGTTCTTGTGCTTTAGTCAGGAACTGACTGGTTTCTGGAGCAAGCTAACCTAGTGGATTTGTCATAATCTCATGTGGGGTTTTGCCATATAGAAGACTATTATTAACTTGAGATAATGGGAAATGGCATGATCTGTCTTGTTAAGAGTAAAACCTAGCAGAATGATTGTCTGAAGCTGGGCCTTTTGTGACTGGAACTGAACCAGGAGCCTTTGGCTGTTCTGTACTATTAGTGCTGATCCACTCTTGGAGGTCTCTTGGCCAAGCCAGTCTTGCTAAAGGGGAACAGTGGGATTGATGTGTTTTTTACCATGAGCTGGCAGAAATTGACTGTGCTACAACAGCAGAGAACATTTCCAAAACTCATGGTGAGATTCTGTGAGGTAATGTGTTTTTTTTTTTTTTTTTTTAAGGTACTATTGTGAGCATAGGTGATCCCAAGAAAAAATACACCAGATATGAAAAAATTGGGCAAGGGTAAGTGTTGATCCCAACTTTTATTCCCTGTGAATTGGTTCTAAAGGCAGCGTGCACCGTTCTGTCAGGTAGTCACCACTTACTGAAGCCCAGCAGAAATGTTGGCTTTATTAGACATTGATAAAAAGATGATGAATGCTTTACAGAGGTGGAAGTTCTGAATTGCAAAAGCGTAGCCCTGTGACACCTCTCTGGGTGTATTTAGTCCTCTTCCAGTAAGATGCATTCAACCACTCTAATATGACCGCTGAGTATCTCGAGGGAACGTCGGTTGGCTTTCTGTGTGCTAAGCTAACAACGTTACCTTGACTGATTCACTGCTCTAGTGTTCCTGTGAGTTCTTCTGAGCAAAAAATATATTGAACTCTAGCTTATCCAGCTTTCATGTAGCTGACTCATGCTATGTACTTTCCAAATATCTCTGTGTTTGTGAAAAGGTTTCCCCTGGAGGAAGATGAGAAGTAATACATGCTGCAGAAGGGGCTTTTCAGCTTTTCTGCTTGCAGTTAGCAGCACAAATTACAGGGCCTTAGCTGAGTTCAGGAGGCACAGACTGTCTCATAAATGAGAGTACTTCTGATGAATTTGCACCAGCGGACACTTCTCTGATACTGCTGATTTTTAACACCGTCTTTTTTTTATAAAGCTCTTAAAACTTTGAAGACTGACACAACTTGGTGTTTGTGATTGTCTGTTCAGGTGCATGTAACATTTTTGTTCTTCTTCACAGGGCTTCAGGTACAGTTTTCACAGCTATTGATGTGGCTACTGGGCAGGAGGTAAGATTCCCATGCTTATTGCATTGAAAGTACTTTTCCCATAAATATGTCCTTTAGTGGCTGAAATAATCTAGCTAGATTTCTTTCAGTGGCTCCAATCTTTGTTATTACCTCCCAAAAGAATGTCATGGTCATTTGTAACAGTGTGTGCCTTGTTTTGTAGTAATCAGATGATGAGAGCTAAAAATAGAGGTTTTTTTTTTTCTTTCCAGTGTAGAGCACAGGGAGTGAGATGTTCCAGATATGCACTTTGAAAACAGTTTATCCTTCAAATATTGGTGGCAATAATACTCTAGATTTTCAGAAATAAAACATCTGGTCTTTCAATACTTCTTCTCCAGTCCTGCTCTGGTAGAGGTGATTCGATGCACCTTGTCTATATGGAAATAGCTTGTCCCCATATTTTTTCTTTTAATTAAAATGCCCTCTCCGCATTCTACTCTGTTTTCACTACTTGATGCCTCCAAACTCATGTAGTAAAGATGATGACATCAACAGAATTCTGCACCCTTGTCATTCAGGTGTAGTCTCTTAATTCCCCAGAACTAAAACACTAGGAATTAAATGCTTTAGTTTTTCTTTAATCTTCCTTGGAAAGTCTGAAAATAACAGTTCGTTTTGTTGCTGGTACATAATTGCCCTTTCATCAGTAACCACATCTACCAGTACTGTGTAGAATATTACATTGTAATAAATGCAAGCCTCTCAGTTGTCTTGTATGTTGTCTCTTAATATGCTTCCTACACCCTGCAGCACTTCATGTCCTCTTACTGCAGAGTGAAGGTTTGGCCTTACTTCCTTTTTTAGAGCTTCTCTGTCTTGTTAGGCAGATGGTTTTAAGATTTGATTGCTTGTGTTCTCTGTCTTCATGTGTTAAACTGATGCCATAGTCTGACTTCCTCAGTGCTTAATGTCTGTGGAAGAGAAGGAAGCTCTGAGAGTTCTGTCCAGTGGTGAGAAGCTCAAAGAAGAATTTCACTGCTGTTTTCAGCTTTCTAGTGGGGAAAGGTGTAGGAATTAGGGAGATAGATTCCTCTTAGAGATGCACAGACAAAAGGTAATGCACACAATCCCATAAAGAATGTAGAAGTTAGGTATTAGAAATTTTTCACAGTCAGAGTGACCAGACATAGAGCAGGGGCCCAAAGAGCTGATGGAACCCTTGCTCGTTATGATCTCCATTCAAAACTCAGTTGGGCAAGGCCCTCAGCAAGCTGCTCACAGTCTGCCACTTTGGGCAGAGGGGTGGCCCTGAGGTCCCTTCCACTCTCAGTTAGTCTGTGATTCTATGCCACATGTTCTCTTGTTTTGCTGCCGTTGGCTATATGCAGGGATCGTTTCTGCAAGATTGTGTCAGTTGCTGGGTTAACAATTCTTTTAAATCTTTTTTAAGAGTCTGGAATACATAATCTAATGAGCTTATTTCTTGGACAAGAATGTTCTTCCCTTTTCTTTCTGGAATAGGTTATTGTCTTAATTGCTTGGAGACTTTTCTGGGCTTTCTTTCTCCGTAGAGTGTTATGTCTCATGACAGTATTTTCCCTATGACAATCCCTACAGACAACTGATGTTTCTCCTTTCCTTGACTACACCAGTACCTGCATACAGCTCCCTGGCAGGTCATTTCAGTTCTCTGATTCTGAGTTCTCTCTCAGACTTAGGTTAACTCCTTTACTTGTACAGTGAGAAACTATTTACTCCTTATCTTGCTGTATATTTGAACGTTCTCACTTCCCTGTTTGATAGTTTGCTGCATCTTATTCTTCAGTGCTTTCTCTGTTGAATTGTTCTATTGATCTTTTCTGTCCATAATGGTTTTTGCAGCTCCTTCTGTCTTCCAGACCCAAACACTAAGCTATTCAGAAGAAGATGGAAAAAAAAAAAAAAAAAAAAAAAAAAAAATTGCTTGCCTTGCCTTGGGTGACAGCTCTAAGTAGCTACAAGCATCTGTTCTGCTTTAGGCCTGTTATGAATTTAGGCAACTGTCTTTTTATTTCCTGAAAGTTTCCTTTGCTATCTGTTTTGCTTTTGCTAGATTGAAGGTTTTGGATCATTTCAGCTGATATTTCGGGAATATGGCGTTGGCTATCAGTATGAGTTGTATGCTAATAAAGTTGTACTCTTTCAAGCTGTGTGCTAATGAGGAGACAGCTTGCCAGCTGCCAAACAAGCTGTGCCGAACTCCCTAATTCTGTTATGGAATCTCTCACCTCTTCTAAGCTTCTGCTGTGTTAGGAATGACTGCAAGGTTTTGATACTCAAGTTTGAGTGATTGCCATTTCATTTTGTCCTTGTCAGGTTGCTATCAAACAGATAAACCTGCAGAAACAGCCCAAGAAGGAGTTGATTATTAATGAGATCTTGGTAATGAAGGAGCTAAAGAACCCCAACATAGTCAACTTCCTGGACAGGTAAATGAAGACAGCTGGCTGAGTCCTTCATTCCTAGGGGTTTCAGAAGTTTTAATTTCATATTCTAGTTATAGACCCAGACTTCCTGTTTATCAGGGTCTTTAAAAACAAATGAGGTTATATTTAGACTTTTTTTTTTTAATTTTTTTTTTTTTAAGTCATCTGTTATAAGGAGTGGTCTTAACAATTCAGTATGAAGCTTTCTGTCATGAACACAATGCTGTGTGTGTAGCTGTGGATCAGTGGTGGACAAGAGTACAGCTGGAAAACGCTGTGATGTAGGGTGTTATCCTGCCCATTTAGAAAGCAGAGGGCTTTTATTGCCAACATATACATTTCAAGCTACCTGCCAGAGATCAGCTTTCTTTATATATCCTCTCAAAGTGTTCGTGAATCATTTCCTTGTCCAGAAGTCACAGTGCTCTTAGCAGTCATTTTTCAGTTCTCAGTCTCTCTTGATGGCACGTGGGCATGCTGTTTATTCTGTGTTTGCAGTTACCTCGTAGGAGATGAACTGTTTGTGGTGATGGAATATCTAGCTGGAGGCTCACTAACAGATGTGGTCACGGAAACGTGTATGGATGAAGCACAGATTGCTGCTGTTTGCAGAGAGGTGAGTATTGAAATTGATGACTGCAGGAATGCAAGCGTGCTCTGTTCACAGAGGTTTTATGGTGCACGTATATCACAAGTAATTGCAACAGTTGCTGTTGGATCCATTCAGTTAGGAAGAATGAATGATACTAAGAGCACAATTCAATATTAGAATCAGAGAGATGTGTGGAAAATAAAGTGCATCTCACCCAGAAAATTTTGTTTGCAACCTGGAACACAGAAGAATGACACCAGTTTGAGCTGGGTGTTCGGGTTAAATATTGGGGCAAATAAAGATGAACTTGATGCAGTCTGTCCCTGTCTTCTTTTACTAACTGTTTTCATTGCCTGGTAAATCTGTAGTTCTGCTTTCTTTGTAGATTTTGTAGGAAAATAATTCTCCGGGAAGTTCTAACTGGAGAAACTTTAAGTATGATTTTAAGAGTTAAAAATGTGTGATGTTGGAAAAGTTATCAGTGACTTCTGACCTCAGTCAGAGTGCCAGCATCTAGCTCAGGCTTGACTTATTATGGCAAAGGAAGAAGTAATTGTTTTATCTGCTGTGCAGAAGAAGCATAGGCTTTCAAAGCCCCACTTGGCTACGTGAACATGACATCTGCTTTTGATGATTCATCCAAAGGGAGGGGATGGAAAACAAACTTTACATTACATTAACTTGTATGGACAGGTAGTGATTTCCTGAGAAACCAGAGCTGGAAGCAGAGAAAGACTATTTAATCTTTTCAGAGGTAAAAGTTGAATATTGAGCTGTTGTACTTCATGAGAACCCTGCTGCCCAGATTGCCAGATACCTGTCATTCTGTAAATGAATGCTGCTTTACTAAACCAAGCAAAGGTCCAAGCTGCCTGCTGGGGATTACAGCCATGCCACAAGTGGCAAAATCTTTTGCTTATGTTAAAAGAGAATATCTTATGCTTTGTTTTTTTTGGCCTTTTTTAAAATTGCAAATTTCATTACCTTTCTAAGAAGAAACTGTGTGTGAAAGATTTTAATCTAGAAATGAGCAAAACCAGAATTAATGACATTCATAATGAAGATGTTCTACAACCTTCACTGTCATAGTGGTTACTTCCACGTTGAGAATAAAGCATTCCTGTCAGTGAAACTTCATGCTAAAGAGCTCTCATTTAGTCTCTTACAGTTCAGTTCCTCCATTTGTGGAAATGTCGTGTACCAAAATGAACATCTGTGATGATGATGAGTTGGATTTCTGGGTTTGTTAAGATAACTGAACGACAGCTTCTCTGCTATCTTTGACTTTCAGAGATCTGAAGAATATTTAATTAATTTGTGTATTTGTTTAGCACAAGAGCTTCCTCTGCTGGTTGTTTTAAGTAATAACCTGTAGCATTTTTTCTTCCATGCTGGTTGAGTTAAAGCAATGTTTTGGGATTAATGTTGAGATACAGAAACTATATTTCCACATGCTAATTTTTTTTTTCTTTTTTTTTTTTCCCCCCCTCCCATCCAGTGCTTGCAAGCGCTTGAGTTCCTCCATGCCAACCAGGTCATCCATAGAGATATAAAGAGCGACAACGTGCTGCTAGGAATGGATGGATCAGTTAAACTAAGTGAGTACCAGACAGTTGTTTCAGTGTTCTGCTTTCACTTTCCCAATAAGCTTTGCATTAGTGAGCCTACATTGGTAGAGAAGAGAGCTGACAGGGAAATCTGAGGTGATTTTTTTTATTGCAGATGAATGATAGAAATTAATTCCTTGTTAAAAGTGTATAACTTGCAGGTAGCTGGTATGCAAGTGCTGAGTGCCCTAATACTTAAGATTCTGAGAGTGTTATTCCAGAAGGATGCTGAAGGTCATGTGAGTCTTTTGGTAAATGAAGTAACTGGCAGCATGTGGTGATGCAAAGACGGAAATGATTGCAAGAGAAGAGTTGCAAGAAACTGCAGTTACTGTGTTGATCTTTTCAGATTGTCGTGACTTGCCTTTAATGTTTTGCCCTTTTCATTAGAAGGTCACTAACATGAAAGTTGGATATTATTAACAGTTTATATTGCAGTTCAGTCTTATGCTGCACCTATACTGGGTCTCCTTTTCTTGGACTGAAAGTATAAGACAATTTCATTAATAAAATCATGAAATGACTAAAGAGACTACTTACTTTTGAGGTAATTGTCATGCATGCATGAACTTGTCTTTAGTAAGTCAGTTTCTGGTGTGTGTAAACGTGGCAGAAAAAAGAACATTGAAACTACATAAAGTAGCTGTCAGGAATGCTGGGAGAGGTGTGTGATCTGACTTCTTGGTATACAGGAATATACACAGCATTAAACAACCAAAAACTTAAGGGATGTATTTGAGTAAGAATTTGAAATGCCATAAAAACACATCTCAGCAGTGTTCCTTACTCAGATGGCTTGTAGTCTCATGTTGGTCATGAGATGGAGCGTGAAGAAAGATTACGAGCAGCCTGGCTTGCTTAGCAGTGTTGTTGGATGCTCTGCTCTCTTGTGTAGAAGTTTGTTTGTTTAAAGGAGTTGTGTGTTTGTGAACAAACAGAATGGATTCAGAAACCAAAGTGAATGATTACAGTAGAGTCACCTGGAGAAGGCTCAAAAATAAGAGCTGTCAATGCAAAGGAGTGTGGTGAAAGGACAGGGCAGCAGCCTATGGGGAAGAGCATTGCCTCCAAGAGACTGTGCAGAGATGATGGAGAGAGAGACTGGAGAAAGCAGGAGTTGGCTCTGAAAACGTTTTGGGTAAAGGGGGAGGTATTGTAGTTGTGTTAAGGTTAGCCCTCTGGCTGTGTTTATAGAGCTTCTACCAGCTGTCTAGGTGGAGGGTGGAAGCTGCATCTACTTCAAGCTCTTCCCTTTCTGGAGGAATCTGCAGCAGGAAGAGACACCAGTCTGCCAGCCTGCCTGCCGCCTGAGTCTTGGAAGGGATGTCAAGCATTTAGATGATGATGAGAGAACATCTTGTGGAAGGAGGCAGCAGCTAGTGGGAGCTTTAAAGACACGTCCTGCCCAGAAAGGGGGCTGCTGTGGAGCTGCCCTGACTACTAATGCCTGCACATACTTACTGGCTAAACTGGGATCTACACCTTGCTTGTCTTTCCTATCCTGGCTGGTGGGATGGTGCTGAAGGCCCTGCTGATAGCAGGAGGCATACACTGCTGCTGCTTCTCTGGTGTGTTTGTTGAAGTGGGCTGTGTGTTGAACTGGGTTTGATACATGCCAACAGGCCTGACTGAAAGAAATGCTGGTGAGGAACTCAGTAGCTTCTATAGTTGTTTTTTCTTTTTTGTTTTTCTTTTTCCAGGCAGCACTTTGACAGTGGGGGTGGGATAGTTCTTAATTAAACTGTCCTCCTAGTGCAACTTAGCATTTTCAGAACTGTGGCTCTTTTGTTGGTACTGCTTGGCATAACACTTCAAAATTGATTCAAAATTTAAAATTCTCTCTCTTTCTCTCTCTCTCTCTTAAACTTAGTGTCAATAATAAAGTAAAATCTTCTTCCTGCCTTAACTGTGTTCTTATTGATGCTTTACATGCCTGGGAAGTGGGAGTGCTGCAGCTGGATAAAGTAACATGATGGAACATGCATTGCTGCTGCACCTGAAGGCTATAGGAATAGGTGACTTTTCTTGTTTTCTTGAGTGTGGTTGTTCTCTTCAAGTAGTTACCTTGTGGAAAGGTTTGCTTGTCCAGGCTCCTTCCTCTGACTTTCCATGTCTCTGTCAGCTGTAGTACCTGTATTTGATGGCCAAATTGCTGTGAAATGCTGAACTCAGTAGCTGCAGAAATGACATCTGTTTAGCAGGGCAGAATCCATGGTTTGTAGATCGACTTTTTTTTTTTTTTTTTTTTTTAGCTCAGGCAGTGTATACCATGCACAGAAGAGTTGCCTTTGCTGTTCTGCTTCGTTTCTTTTGACTGGTACCAGTCTAGGAACATTCAAGGAAGGACTGGGCAAAATACCATTCTTGTACGGGATAACTTATGTCCCTTTTTGAGAGGACAGAAAGCTTTACCTTTTTCCCACATAAGTCTGCCCTGCTTAAACATCTTAAGGTTTTATGTGTGTTCTGCACATTGTAGTTTGTAATGTGGAGAATATGGTGGGGAGAAAGAATGTTCCCCCTCCATCAGAAGCCCCTCAAGTGTGGAGGAGTAACGTATGTGTGTAGTAATAGAGAAGACTAAGAAGTCCATTTCCATGGGATGCACCAAGGTAACTTCTTTAAATTCTGTTATCCTACAGCCGACTTTGGTTTCTGTGCTCAGATCACCCCAGAGCAGAGCAAGCGCAGCACTATGGTTGGAACTCCTTACTGGATGGCTCCTGAAGTCGTCACACGGAAAGCCTATGGCCCTAAAGTGGATATCTGGTCCCTAGGCATCATGGCTATTGAGATGGTGGAAGGAGAACCCCCGTACCTCAATGAAAACCCCTGAGGGTAAGAAAGACAGATATGGCTAGAACCGTTTGTGAATGTTTATCAGGTGAATGTTCTCAGCAGATTCAGTGTGATTCTTGATAGCATCTACCTTAAGAAGTAAACCCTACAGACAACAAGCTTCAGTAGTGCAAGGAAATTCCATCCAAAGCATGACTGCTGTCTTGAATTTGCACTCTATTCAGAATAAAAGTGCAGATTATACCTTCTTCTAACTGAAACCTTAGACTTTCAATTCAGTCTTCTGCCTTAGTTTAGGAAAGGTAAATCCATTAGGATGTGAAACATGCTGCTTTGTCAGTCTGTTACTTTCTCCTGGAAGACATATAGACGTTTCTCTTGAATAACTGTTGCCAAAAGATTTAGAAGGTTATTTTACTACTAGCAAGAATAAATTGCAACTTCCTGTAAGTGACATTCTTAAAATTTTTCATCTCAGTGGGGAGAGGCAAGGTAGATTGCAGACTCTTACTCATCTAGACTGAGATACTGTCTCTAGACCAGTCGGTTGTCATCTTTTAAAAGCTTGAGCTGGCTGTACAACATTCCTTGTTTTACAGGCCTTATATTTGATAGCAACTAATGGCACACCAGAGCTTCAGAACCCTGAGAAACTGTCCCCAATATTTCGGGATTTCTTAAACCGATGTTTGGAGATGGATGTTGAGAAAAGAGGATCAGCCAAAGAATTGCTACAGGTAAGAGTCAGCTTCTCTCAGAGTCTGAGATACAGAGGCCACCTTTAAGGTAAGCGTGTGTTGAAAGGCACTGCAGACTAACACTGCCTTCTGTCTTGTGTTTTCCTCTGAGGAAAGGGGGAAGGACTTCAGGGGACAGTAGGTTGGGAGGAACCACAGTCATCAGAGGTTGTACTGGGTGTTCTGAAGTCTTTCTGGCAGTAATCTGGCCATCATTCTGCCACATTATCAAATGATTGGTGATTTCCTGTAATAGAGCATTTAAAGTGAGCAGAATAGGAGTGAGAGAAGAAATTTGAGCAGGAAACCTCTTACTGGAAAGCAAAAGGCTGAGACTGTTTTGGGAAGAGGAGAGATGATCAGCAGGCTATGAGTGCTATGAGCCACTCGGTCTGTTCCTTTAGAAGCACTGATAATATTTACACTGCTTTCTGTATCTCAGGATGGAAAGAGCTGTATGAATGTGTGCCTTACACTGGCTTTTTAAACTGTCTTTCACTAATTTACTGTGCTTCTTTCTTCCTGGCAGCATCCCTTCTTGAAACTGGCCAAACCTCTGTCTAGCTTGACGCCACTGATCCTGGCAGCCAAAGAAGCAATGAAGAGTAACCGCTAACGTTATTGCCATGGCCTACATTTGTTTTGTTTTGTTTTGTTTGTTTTTTTTTTTACAAATCTTTTTAATATATGAAATTGTTACACTTCTGGTGGGAGGGAAGAGATTTGCGGGTGGGATGGGGCGGGGGGAACATCTGCAAAAGGGAAGCAACTCTCATCCAGAAGACACCTGACATAAATTGTGGTGAATCTAGTGATCCCTTTCTGGGGTCCGGAAGGAATTGAGGACTGAATTACTGGCTTTTTTCCCTTTTTCTCCTATATTTTTTTTTCTCCAGACAGCCCAGAAATGCCACTTAGCATGCCCAGGGTTTTAAGGGCTTTAATGACTTTACTGTAACAACTCCCATTCATTGTACCCTTGTGGGTGCTTTTAGTACTTGAATGACTGATTCAAGCTTTCAGAGAGCAGCACTAATTTTACCAGCTGATCTCTTTCATTCTCCTCTTCCTCCTCTCTACCTGTAAATTGCTCTAGTAAGCTCCCAAATGACGAGATTCACGGCAAATGTGACTAATGTGAAGGTACATCTTGCCCCTTCTTCCTTATACAAATTAGCTGCCACTCAACTGTTTAATTAATAGTGTGGCTACTTAAGAAATCACAATACGAGATATATTTTGCTTTTTAAGACATGTATGGAGAGAGGGGGAAGAGAAGGATTCAAATGCTTTTCATATGCCTGTGCTCTGTGGACTATTAATCAAAGATGTGGCTACTTTGTAGAAACCTCATGATTGGTCAAGTCTTTGGATGTCAGTTTATGGATATGTAGGTAAGGGTCTGATAGTTTATTTATGATCAAATGATCAGCTATAGTCAGGGCAAGAAAACAATTCCAGCTGTCTTCCTGTGTGTTCTTTTTCCCATTAGACTTGCTGGCCAGAAGCTTAAGGGGTATTTTGCTTGGTGTGGTGGGTGGTTCAAAAACATGTATTGCATCTGTGCTCTGACTTGGGCTTTGGAAGTTATGCTGGTGCCTTTGACTTCTTATTTTACATTTTCTTTCTTGTATCAAATACATTTTTGTATATGTTGTAATTTTTTCCCCCAAGCAAGTAATGCATCAACGTATGGAGTTGTCAGAATTTAAGCATTAGAGCTATTTTTTTCCAGTTTTGTATGTGCTCCGTTTGTATTAATGAAATCAAAACAAGTCATCAGATCTGAGGACACTGAAGATGCAGGTTTTCTCAAACAGAAGATTACAAACACCTGGAAATGCCAAAATGCTGTTCTGAGAAGACGGAGGCCGAGACGGGAGAACAGTGCCTTCAGACATCCATGGGGCTTATTTCACTGGCTGGTTTGGAAGCTGAAGAGACTTGATGCATCATCACACTGACCCTTTCTCACTGCAGACAACACCAGCCTGAGCGGCTGAAGTTGAACATTCAATGCAAGAAAAAGTGCCTCCCCTTGAGGGACAGTGAGCGCCTTCAGCGTCTGATTTCTTGATGTGTTAATGGGGCAAGTGTAAAAGAGCCTGTGCCCCCAGCTTCTTTTAGTGCTACAGTCTATGCATTTCAATTTGCCCAACAGTTTAATGAAGAACTAACTGTAGTTACAATGTGCCAAACGATTCTGTGAATGAATGACTGTTACTTTGCTGGGATTTTATCACTTTTGCAGTGGGCAGGACCTGGGATGGATAGGGTTATTGCTGGGTATTAACAGAGGACCCTGAATAAAACTTATACACACCTTTACAAGCGTTGCTGGCAGAAGGTAGAAGTCATTTTCAGATAATTTTGTACAGTGATTGATAGGAAAAAAAAATTAAGTCTAGGGGACTAGTAGCCAAGGTATGACAAAACTCAGAGCTGAGAGCAGCCAGCCAGAGCTGCTGAGCCTGTGTCTGTTGGTGAAGGAAGGTGAGCAGGACTACGGTCCCGGAATGTTGGCAGTGACTCACCAGCTTCTAGGAGATGGCTTTGTGCCACCCAGGTGCCTTACTGTGCAGGGATCTGCAGTGCCACCACTCAGTTTATGCTCTGCTCTTTTGTGGTAGGAACCCAAGTACATTATGTTAACTGCGCCGTCAGAGGACAAAATCTCTCTGGTTGTATGTGCGAGAATAGCTGTGGTTTTAAGTTCAAGATAGCGTCTTATTCCAGGCAAATAAATCTAGATGCATTTCCCAGGCAAAATATATTGCAGGCCATGGATGCTGCAAACACTAGAATGGCATTGCTCTTGGTTTGAATGCGTCTGGCTTCCTGGTCAGTGAAGTAGCAAGGAAGCTTGGCTAAGGAAAAAACCTGTCTTATTGATGATTCCCTCTTTGTCCATTGCTGGCAATGGACTTTGTGAAACTCCTTGTGCCAGAGTTAAGGTGGGAGCTTTTCTTTCTTTCTTTTTTCTTTTTTTTTTTTTTTAATCTTTTTTTTCTTTGATGGCACAGTCTAGACAGTAAGATAAGTATAACTTGTGATAAATTTAGAATTTTTTAAATAGAAAAAAAAAACCATGAGATCATAAGTAATTTTAACTTATTAGTTCACTTTTATTGATGAATGAGAACGGTTTTAAACTTGTATTATGAAAATTGTCCAATTTAGTCTACTTAAGAGGTGGTTTCCAAGCTTACAGTCATCCTAGCAAAGAAGACTTAGCCCGGCCCCAGAGTTACAAAACATATCTTGATGCTTGCTGGAATGGTGTTGGCTCTGAGTTGAGGAGTGCTGCAAGGTGGGGTCAGAGATGAGCTGGGAGTAGCTGAGCTGGCAGAAGGGGAGAGCCATGAGGGGGTTGCTGTGCTCTGCTTTTGTGTGTCTGGGGATTTCTCTGCCAATGTCAGCTGCATGTCTGCAAAACAAGGATGCAAGCCATGCTTTTTTTCCCTGAATGGAGATGAGCATTTTTAAGACTTGCTGCTGCTCAACTTGGCTAGCGTAGACAAACAGAACAGCCAGAGTTTGAGTAGATGCTGAAAAGGAAGAGTTTGCTTTAGAAAGTGCTGGGGTTCCCACACGTCTCGCTCTCTTGGGTGCCAGTGTAGGATCCCAGGTTGGCCAACGCGTGTGTGATGTGTGTGGGATGCCCCGTAATTGGTGCGAGTCGCTGGGCAGCTCGTGGCTGGGATGCACGTGTGCAGGAAATGTGCAACTCTTGGGATCTCTGTTACCGTCGAACAAAGCGGGTTGCTCACGGGAAGCAGCCGTGGTGCTGGGAGCATGCGCTTCGACATAAGGCAGCTCCTGTGCTGGAGGGTGGCTGGGGGAGCCAGAAGGCTGATAAAGTCTCTCCAGCTGGTGTTGAATATGTGTCTCTGGTCCGTTTTCCCTCTGTCCCTCACGCTATCAGTGGAAATGGAAGTGGGTGCAAGCTTTCTCTTTATTTTTTTAACTGTCTTCAGATTTTAATGTTGCCTTTTGTGTAATTTAATCCCATTATGTTATTTAATTGTTACTGCAATATTAACTACTGTATTTGTTGACTTTGTTTAATAACTGTTCTTTCAGGGCTAGAAATAAACTTCTAAAAAAAAAAAAAAAACTCTTTCCTCCCCTTCCCCGTGTCTTTTGAGACAAGAATAGCTGGAAAGAGTAAATGTTTGGAGGTCTTACTGAGATTAGCAGAATGTATTGGTTTGTAATTGAGCTTTAATGGTAGTGGATGTAATTTTATGCTATACTAGCTTGTTCTGTTTCTTTTTAAGAAGCGTCCACCTATCCCTGCACACTGCTGCCATCATTGCACCTCCTGCTCCATGCTCTGGAGTAGCATATGGGAGAGAGGGTCCGGAGCACTGGCTTCATCCATCATTGAAGAGAGATCCCATGCTCTTTTTGCAAGTGGAGCAAAGCAGCAGCTTAGTTTGTCGTCGTTGCATCTTCCACTATTGCTCACGCTTCTGGTTGGAATCATGAAAATGCAGTCCAGTTAAAGAAGAGGACATTGAAATGAGCTTCTGTTGGGCTTACGATTGGTTCAGTTGAAATCCGGATGGTGTTTCTGGCTTGGCTGTGGATATGGAAGTACCCATACTGTGCAGTTCCCATGTGTTGTTGGGAAATCACCTTGTTCCCTTTCTCGCACGTTATGTGAACCTTGCTCATACTGTTGACAGAGGAAAGTGAAGAAACAGTTTGGAACAGCCAGACATAAGAAATGCTCTTAACTGATGTTTGCATTAATTTATGGTGGAAACAGCTGATAGGAGGAGAGAAGGTGCTTGGTAGAACTAATTCAGCTGGATATCGGCACTTAAGTTGCTTTGAGGTGAGCAGGATTTTGGCTTGGTTTTGGTTTGCACAGGTTGAAACTTCCAGGTTCTTGCTTGATAAATCCAAGCGAGGATTTTAAGAACTTGCTTTTCACTTTCTTACACGTGGCCTTGACAAAAGCAGCAACCACCCATTGTTTTTTCATCAGTTCTTTATGTATTGGATATTTTAATTGCTGTGCGTCAGGTTAAAGCAATGCAGTCTTGCTGTAAAGTTGGGGAAAATGCCTTGCAGTTCAGTTGCAATGGATTAAAGCACAGAGCTGAGCAGAGTTATTTGAGCCACACCAGCAGCATGCTTGTGTTAAACACAGGATGGTTGAAAAACAAAAAGGTCTTCACTTCCAGTGAGAGTTCCTGCAGTGCTGCGAGGAGCAGCGCTGGGTTTTGCTG
This sequence comes from Meleagris gallopavo, assembly GCF_905368555.1. Taxonomy (NCBI): domain Eukaryota; kingdom Metazoa; phylum Chordata; class Aves; order Galliformes; family Phasianidae; genus Meleagris; species Meleagris gallopavo. Next base: position 4,009,272 of record NC_139414.1, on the reverse strand, counting down.
TGGTTCATGGGACTTGTGTACAAGCACGGCGCTCTGCATGCTCCCAGCGACCTGCACAGCTGCATCTTTTCCTTGTTTTGCAACTTGCACTTTGCTGTGAAGATTGTTTGTAGTGAAAATAATGGTCTTGCAGACCTCAGTCGTCTGGGAACGGGATGTGAGATTGAAGCGCAGCTAAATTATTGACTCTGCAGAGGAAGACGGTTTCTCGAAGATCTCCCCCCTACTTTGAACTGTAGCCTGATGGAAACTTTTCAAACAAGTAACAACAGTGAATTTTCTCTCTACAGTCCATGGCAAGGGAGGAGAGCAGCAGAGGTAGAGCTTCTCATGCTGTTGTTCCCCCACTGTAGTGGTGGCATTGCTTTTTCTTTCTCTTTCCTACCCACCTGTTGGTGCCTGCAGGGAGAACATCTTCCAGCACATCATAACTGCATTTCAATTGATTATATTGATCTGATTATTGAAACAGGCTGGACTTAATGAGAAAATTAATCATAGAATCATTAAGATTGGAAAAGATGTCTGAGAGCATCAGGTCTAACCAAGTGATGTGGAGATGCATCAAGTGAGTAGGAGGAAGGATGGGATGGAGGAGCAGAAGCAGCACAACTCAGTGCCCAGGCTCGAGATCCTGGTGCTTTTTGAATGGCTCGTGAGTAATTAATCCAGCTTGGTGCAACAGCAGATCAAAAGAGAAGATGCTGATGTGACATGGCAGCATGATGGCACTACGCCCAGCTGCTCTCTCAAGTCTGAGTTAAGCGTTGCCCAGTTGCAGGATATGCCACAGCTACAGTTACTGACGGTGGATGGGAAATAGGTTTTGAATACCTTGAGCAGTTCTAGGATTTTCACTGAGCCAAAAAAAAAAAAAAAAAAAAAAAAGTTTTGAATCTTTTGAAGCACGTTTTATCTTCTTGTATTTGGGCAAGGTGTGCTCATATTAGGCCAAAGGTGCACACTTGTGTTCTGTTGGGAGAAACAGGTTAAAAACTGAAATGGTGATATGTTTTGAGGCAGGCTGACTGCAGCTCAGCAGTTTTGGATAGGAGGGCTTGGAGGAGAAGTTGCTGACAGTGGCTTGGGCTTCCCAAAGTTCTCAATGCAAGCACTGTGTGCTGTCCTCACCAGGAACCTTCCCAAAACTGCCACTGGGTGAGCACCTGGGGAAGAAATAAACGTCCTGAGGAAGGAAAGCAGCACTGGTTCCCATCATACAGGGATGCTTATCCCTGTGGAATGCTGTTGGTGAGGAGTGAGCTGCTGTTCCCACTGTCAAGATGGGAAATGTGGGCAGAACCCAAGAAGCACTGTCGTTATTTGACGATGACAGCAGTTCTGCTGGTGCAGCTGGGAGAGATCCCACCCAGCAGAAGGAGCTTAAAATGTCCCTGCCACTAAAACCCACCTGTGGGCACGCACTGAGTGCAGCCAGTGCCAGTAGCAAACACTGTGAGGTTCCAATGGGGACAAGGACAGGGAACAGTATGTCAGCCAAGCTCTCGTGTTGGCTGAAGGAGGGCTCCACTGAGTCCCTGGGCACCCTAAATAGGGATGCAGGGAAACCATGGAGTCAGCTTTGCTCCAGTTCTTGTTAAAAATACAGACTTGGGGAACAAAGCATTTTTTTCTTTTTTGGAAGAGACCTGAAGAAGTAGCCTGGAAGAGGCACTTAGAGGGGAGCAGGGGTGTGTGCTGCCATCCTCAAATAGCTGAGCTGCACCCAGTGCTTGGTAAATGGCACAGCAGCAGGCAGAGCCGGGTGCTGGAGTAGGAGGCAAGGATGGGAAGCAACATTTTGAAAGACCAGAGCAGCTCTGGGCAGCACTTGTCCCCATGCCTCCTGCAGCTCACATGTGTGGCGTTTCCCAAAGGCTTCTGGCCGCTGGGCAGGTGCCACGTTTGCTTTTGCATGACCTTATAAAACAGAGGCTTGGAGGCTTTTCTGCTCCTCCCCGGGGGCTGAAAGCTGCGTGGCTCTGTCTCTCCCTCGTGCACCTTTCACTATGGCCGGCCTGAATGTTTCAATTGCCTTTTTCTTCCTGGTGCTTGGCACGTGTGAGGCACTCAGGCGGCTCTCCAAGAGGCTGCTGGCCCCGGGGCTGTTGGGGTGTCTGGCTGCAGAGCTGGCTGGCTCACTACAGCTGTGCTCGGGCTGCCTGGAGCTGAGGATGCTGCTGGAGATCGGCCCCTGGGGCGGCCTTGGCCCCGACGTGGTCCTGACTCTGCTCTTCCTCCTCTTTGCGGTTCACACCGCCTGCGCAGATGGAGCAGCTGCCAACCCCACCATCTCTCTCCAGGAATTCCTTCTCTTCGAACACGGCCCCGTGGCTACTGTGGCCAAACTACTGGCCCAGTGTGTGGGTGCCGGGTTGGGCTGGGCCCTCACCAAGCTCTACTGGTCATGGGAGCTGACACAGCTCCACCTCATCCAGAACCTCATGGCTTCCGAGTGCAGCTCCTCCATCCACACGTCCCCCCACCTCGGAGCTCTGGTGGAGGCCGCCTGCTCCTTCTTCTTCCACCTCGTCCTCCTCAGGGTGCGCCGCAGCCCTGCTGTGTGCCGAGTGCCTGTCCTGGCAGCCACCGTCACCTTCCTGACCTACGTAGGTGAGTGCACCCCTTCCTTCCCCTGCAGCCTGGTTTACGGGGAGGAGCAGCCCCTCTTCCCTCCTCCGGGGCTCAAGCTGAGAGGGGATGACTGCTGCAATGTTTGTTTTCTACTTACTTTGGGGTGAACGGCAGGTTAGGGCATCTGGGCAGCAGGTGATGTGTTGGCACATGGGAGGATGCTGACAGCCCTGCTTTCCTCTCCATGCAGCCGTGCCGGCCACGGGAGCCTTCTTCAACCCTGCCCTGGCCGCTGCCAGCACCTTCCTGTGCGCGGGGAGCAGCCTGCGGGACTACATCCAGGTGTACTGGCTGGGGCCCCTCACAGGTGAGCTGTATCAGGGGTGGGTCCTACTGTCCAAATGCTTCCCAGCAAAGAGCTGACAGCCCTTCTGGGTCACTGTAAGCCTCGTGTAGTGAGGGTGCATGCACACAAGAAGGCACGCTCTCGTTTCAGGGATGCTCGCCGCCCTCTTGCTCTACCAAGGCAACATCCCAAGGTTCTTCCAAAAAAACCTGCTGTATGGCCAGAAGAGCAAATACAAGATACCCAAGGCCAGGGTGACGCATGCAGAAGATGGAGAGCAGCGGCAGAAGGGAAAAGGGGAGAAGAGCAACCCAGCATCTCGTGCCTGAGCCCCTCTGCTGGGAGCGGTTCTGGCATGGAGCATTTTGTACACCCAGGCCTACAATGCCAGTCGTGGGGGGGAAACTAATGTGTTTGCAGAAATTACTGGTTGCCTGGGGTACACAGGAAGCTTGCAGAAACTCAGGACCATTGCGTGGGCATGCTTGGGCAACTCCCAGGTGGTTGTGTCATGCCATGTTTGAAATAATCTGTCTGTGTCTCTTACAGCCATAAAAACAGTGTAATAAGTCTTGGAGAGTTGGGATGAGGAGGAAGCTCTCTGTAATTTTTGGCATTATTTGAGTTCAACGGAGGTCCCCAAATCGCACAGCTCAGAGACAAGTCTTTAAAATACCCTAAAATTCACAGCAGCAGGGCACAGAACACCCTGCTCCCCCGATGTGATTCTTAACCTGTTTTGCATGCAGCTGGGGAGCTGCAAGGTGACAGTAATGGGTTCATAAAGCATCTTTGGTTAAAATATGTGGCTCTGGTATGCAGTGCAGGAAGGTGTTTGCATGCAGACCCTTGCCAGTCCCAGCCCTGGCCTGCTCTCTGTGGCTATGTGAAATGCCTCTGCTAACACAGCGCTCTGTGAAATAAATGTTACAATTGGCACGAAGGCAAGTGGTGTCATTCCTCCAGAAATTGAAGAAATTCCCCGCTTAGGGAAGAGGGAGGGAGATTTTTTCTTTCCCAGCACAGACTCTCTGGATGTGGAATTCCTGGTGACCTTCATGGGAGCCCAAGCATGGGCTGAAGGAGACCTGCTCCTTCCTTCAGTAGCAGGCAGGATCTAGCTCTGATTAGCTGAGAGGCAATCAGAGTAATGAAGTGACACCCAGCTGCAGTGATGGTGACAGATGTGGGTTTGGTACCCAGGTGTGTGGTGTGCCCTCCCCTACTCTCCTGCTGGTTACAGAGACCCTCAAGGTTCCTTGTCCAATTGGTTGTAGGGAGCTCAGATCCTCCACCAGTTTTTTTTCTGAACTTTTGGTTTGGAAATCGTGCAGAAAATGGGGCATGTTCAGGATCTCTCCATTTTGATCAAGATGAAAAATCCTGATTTGTACTGAGGTTATTTCAGATCTAAGCTGTGGAGCCTAAAGCAAAAACATCAAGGCTCTGGGAAAGTTTTTAGGGATGGGGTTCATTTCTTGTCTGAACTGATTTGCTGGTCCTGCTTTTTCTTTGAGTGCCTCACCATGACTGATGCTTATATTTTTTTCCCTGGGCAGAGCATGGAGCATTCCTAGGGCTGCTCTAAGCAGAGGACTGGGGTGTCTGGCACAGAGATGCTCATGCAACCCTTTTGTTTTTCCCACGGAGGTGTCTTTTTGTTGGGCTGCTGAGATCATCTACCATAATGAAGGGGAGTTTAATAGGAGTAACAGTGAACACTGTTGTTTTTAATTAAGAGGCTGCTCCCCCAGCACTGAGGCACGGTGGAGGAGAGATGCAGCTGGACAGACAGAAACGTTCCTGAGGTGTAAATGAAGCCCTGATGGATAACCTGGCCCCTCACCACCTCCAGCTGCAGCCTGTTTTGCCTCCTGGCATCATAACAGCTTAGTGTCCCATTTCTGCTGAGTCTTCTCGCCATGGGACAAGCAGCCTCAGTGCTGCCATCTCCTCATTCCCTGCATCCCCTCCTCCCACGGAGGCTGGGTTCGTCCTTGCTGGCTCAGGAATGACCTCAGAGGAGTCGCAGTAAGGTAAGTCCTTAGGGCCCACCATGAGACCTGCTCTAAGGGCTCTGATGGTGAGGGGCGCCAGGGCCTCTGCAGACCTCATATCCCACCTGGGCTTCACCATGGCAGCAGTGACCCCAGAGCCCAGGGGTGGGTGGTTGGCCGTCCTCAGCTGAGGGAGCTGGAGAACAAGGCCGGGATGGGGGCTCAGTGCCGGGTGCCCTCCAGCCTGTACCGCATGGCTTTACCCTGCTGCATGCCCTGCAGCGAGGGAGCGAGCTGAGGGGGCTTCTGGAGGGGTCTCTGGGGTGTATTCTGTGGGGGACTTGGGGGAAACTGCTTCTTGTAGAGAGCAGTGCTGTATTGCAGCTCCGGGGTCACCAGGCGCCGGCACATGCGCTCCGTCGCCTCGTCCAAGCCCTGCTTGAGGTTATAGCCCAAGATCCTGGCATTGCCATACTGCAGCGGCCTCAGGGAGGAGTCCTTGATGTCCTTTGGGCCCACGCTGCCCGTCCCTTGCAGGCAGGTCCTCGCCAGCTCAGTTTGCCTCTGTCGCAGCGCCCTGACCTCGCGCCACATGCGCTCCCTCCCGATGTCCCGCTCGATCCTCTCCCAGAAGGTCCTATTGAAGTGGATGTAGATTTCCCAGTCCAGCCTGTTCCAGGCCTTTATCTTCTCGGCTGTGATGCTAGAGAGCGGGGACCTGGTGCTGCTGTCCCTGCTGTTGAGTGGGAAGGACACAACGCTGTCCAGGTCCCAGCACAGTGTCTCCTTCAGCAGCACCATGGACTCGTCGAAGTACTCTGAGATGAGCAGCAGGTCAAAGGATGCCTCGATGGCTTTCAGCATTAAGTTCACTCTCTTGGCTGTGACCTCCGCATCGGGGTTGAAGCCGAAGTCAAATGTCATGAGGTTCTTGGCATAATGGCTGTCACCAGCCTTGGGGTTGTAGAAGCGGTAGGGCTGGCTGAGGAACTCCTCCAGGCTGCGGGCGCGGGAGAAGGCCGACGTGCCCTTGTAGTACACGAAGGAGGACTCCATGAGCTGCACGGGGTTCCTCAGGATGGAGAAGTAGATGGCTGTGCTGGGCACCACTTTCTGTACCTGCAGAGAGAAAAAATGGAGTTTTAAAGGTGGGACAAAGTAAAGGGACCTGCTTGCTGGAAAAGCAAAATGGTTTCATCAAGTTTGTCTACAGAAGCTCTCAGGAAATGCGTGAGGACAGCCATGAAAATGCTCAGAGGGCTGGAGCACTTCTCCTACAAAGACAAGCTGAGGGAGATGGGCTTGTTCAGAATGGAGAAGAGAAGGCTGCAAGGAGACCTTGTTATAGCCTTCCATTGTTTAAAGGTAGATTGCGAACAGGAGGAAAATCAACTCTTTACATGGGTAGATAGCGAAGAATAGGAGGAAATGATTTTAAACTAAAGGAGGGGAGATTTAGATTAGATGACAGGGGAAGGTTTTTCCTTGAGAGGGTGGTGAGGCCCTGGCACAGTCTTCTCAGAGGAGCTGTGGATGCCCCATCCTTGAAGGTGTTCAAGAGGTTGGATAAGGCCATAAGGAACCTGATCTAGTGCTTGATCTAGCCTATGACAGGTGGTTGGAACTAGATAATCCTTGATGTCCCTTCCAACTCAAGCTGTTCTATGATTGTGTGATCTTTGAATGCATCCATGCTTTCCTGGTGCCTCACCTTGCTCCTGCCCCACTCCCAAGGCCTGGAGGCTGTGCCCCTTACCTCGGGCCGCAGGAAGCGCATGTGGTGGCACAGTATGTTGAACTGAGGAGGCTTCCTAGGGGAGAAGCCCTGCACGAACCTCGCCATGAAGTGGTGTGGGTAGAAGAGCTGGTGACCGCCCCTGAGTGGGAAGGCAAAGGTGAGGTTGTGCATCTCACCAAAGCGGAAGAGGATGTTCATGACAGTGCTGCTGGCGCTCTTGTGGACCTTCAGGAAAACGATGTTGGTCTTGGGTTTGCACACTTTCTGAAAGAAGACGTCTTCTACCTGACCATCATCCCCCAGGGCCATCACATCTGTAGAGATTTCTGTCCAGCTCGGGAGCAGTCCTCTCTCCAGCTCTGTCCTGTAGAAGTCATCTGCTCTCAGGAGCTGAGCTGTATTGAGCACGGGGTGTCTGACTGAGTCATCCCAAGGTCGGGGTGGAGAACCCATGGCTCGATGCTGAGGTGGGCTCTGCAATGTCACCCGCATCATCTGGGGTGACGTTATTTTCTTGTGCTCCTCTGCAGCAATGCTGTTTGTGAAGAGGACACCATCATCAGTATCTCCCAGAGCTGTGGTGGCACTTTCAGGAACACCTGGAAACATATCCCCTCTGGTTGCTTTTCTGGGGCTGGAGAGCTGGGATTTCAGCTGCGGGGCTGAAAGATAGGCTTTCATCTTGTTGCTGCTCTCTGCAGGCTGCCAAGCCCAGCGCCCCTCTTGTCTGTCTGGGCTGCTCTTCTGTGGTGTCACCCGTCTGTAGTAAAGGTGCATCTGGAAACCATCCCGTGTGTTCTCAGAGGGCTGCCTGTATGGGTGATCGTCCTCCCTTGGCATACTGTGGGTCTGGAGGACATAATCAGGGCTCTCCTGGCTGTGGTCTGTAGTCTGCTGCAGGGCGTGCTCCAGCTCACAGTGACAGTTCCTGCAAAAGGGTGAAGATGAACCGGCAGCAGGAAGTATGGGATCCCTGCTAGGAGCACTGAGTGTGCTGTTGGGCTGAGCTGAGGCAATGGCCAGGTTGCTCTAACTGTTTTCTGCTGCCTGGGAATTGCCCTGCCCTCCACTGTTCTCCACAAGTGTATGGGGAGCTTCTCCTGCCCGCTGCAGGAAGAGTAGCCACCAGTCCTATGGGAGTGGGGCTGCTGGTAATCAACTCAATGGGGTAGGGGAGGGAGGGAGCATGCAAGGAGGGCAGCTCCTCTGCAGCCATCCCAAAGCAATGCTCCTCTTTCTCTGTTTGGGGTATGCTGGATGTAGAGCTTAACCACTTGGCATGACCAGCCTGGCAGGTCAGGGTGGATGCAGGATGTGAAAGTCTTTCAACATCAACATTGCCATGCCCTGCTGCACTGGAGTAAAGGAGCAAAGACTGCATCCTGCAGAGTTCTGAGGCCAGACAAGACAAAGCCTGGAGCAGCCTTGTTTGACCTCAGATGCTCTGAGCAGGGTGCAGGGGTTGGATGAGAGCCCCATTGGGGTTGTTTCCCACCCAGATTTTCTTGTGCTCTTGGTTGGGTGTGTTTTAACCCCTATCACTCATTGGTGAAGGGCTGGAGGATGAGGTGCTGGTTTGCCCTTCTATCTGGGACATACCTGGTAGGCTGCAGCTTTTCCACGACTTGAAACGAGACCATGAGGAGGATAAGGAGGCTGAAGGAGACCCAGAGCCGACCTGGCTGGCACCTGTATATTGCCTTCAGATTTCTGTGGGGAAGCAGACATTTCGGACTACTCATTGCATCACGTGGAGGAAGAAATACATTAGGCACAAGGCAGAGGGAAAAGAGACCTCAAGGCTTCCACGCGACATCCATCAGAAATTAGTCGTCTTTTGTTTATTTTTTATTTATTTTTATCTAGCTTTAAGATAAGGTCATTTTCCATGGGTGGAAGAGGTATCGAGACAGCGATAACCAATGGGCATCAACACCTGTGCTTGAGTAGTGGAGCCTAGTGGAAATTTCCAGCCAGGACACAGATATCACACCGAAAGGTAAACAGTGATAACCGTAAAGCTGCTTGGCTGCTCAGGGATGCCTTGCCAGCACGGCTTTAACAACGGGAGCAGGCAGTGCTCACACTCAGCCCTGCCTGGCTGAGAGATGTCTGGTCCCTTTCTATAAACAAAGAGGAGAAGCCGTTTCTTCTCTACCTTTTGTTTCTCTCGGCTCCTGCTGAGATCTGCTATGGGGCCACATTGAGCATGGGCACCTCCAGGTCCTGGAAGACTTTTTTGTGCTGCTCACAGGGCTTGGTGGAGCTGGATCTTGATGCTAACCTTACCAACGGGGAATCAGTGGAGCAGCCGGAGGGCTGAGCTTCCTGGAGAAGGGATCATTTTGCACTGCGCTTCTGCTGATGACTACCTGGTGACCTGTCATTGTGTAATGAGGGCTGGTTTGTGCTGAGGACCTGGTTAAATCCTCTGCTGTGGATGGGAACGCTGCTGGAGAGGCTGTGTGCTGCTTTGTGGTCTCTGCTGAGCAGGGAGTGGAGGGTTCCAGGGTGGGAAGATGAAGGCACTCAGAAGCTGCACTCTAATCCTCATTCTTTGACACTGTCCACATCCTTTATCAGTGGGCAGTTTTGGACAAGGGGCCTGAAACTGTGCACAAACTTGCTGGTCCCAGAGCTGCTGGGAGAGGGATGCTGGGTGCCCTCCCTGCTCCAGTGACCGGTGGTGGCAGACACAGAGCTTTGAAGTGATCACATGTATCCCATTGATTTGGGTTTGCCATTAAACTGGCTTTGTTCCAGGAAAAAACAAACAAACAAACAATCAAGTGTTGTGACTAATTGTAATTTGCTTCCAGTGGTTGTGCACTGCTTCAGACAAAGGCACGGTTCTGCTTGGATCTCAGCTGAAATGGGCTGAAATGATAAGCTTTTGGGATGTTTTTAATATCTAAAGCATTTAGGACAGTAAAACTTGAGAGAAGACACATGCTTACGAGCACGGTGAGCAAGCTACCTGCCACCAGCACAGCCTCCACAAAACCTGGTGACAATATGCAGGTACCCATGGCCACCTCACTGTCTGGGGCAGGAGCTCAGTAAGGGCAGAAACACCTGGCTCAGGTGGTGGGTCTGAGCCCCAGAATGAAGAGGCAGAAGTCACTGGCTGTGGATCACAGACTAAATAGCAGATGCTTCAACAGGTTTGATGCCATCTGGATCAGCAGGCTTGGTGATGCTGCAGCAGTGTAGTGCTTCCTTGCAAGTGGTGCTGCTCATGCATGTGTGCTTCATGCAGATTTACTTCTGGGTTTGCTTCCACTGTGCTCCCCAGGTGGTAGCAAACTTTCACCATACCTATGAAAGATCTGGGCTCTGAGCCGGCTGCCTTTTTGGATGTGACTGAGCAAGTGGTTCCAAATATGCCATGCGTTGTGGCTATTTCCAGTCTGATTGGGCCCGCACAAAGGCAGGGTGCTTCCTCCAGGCTGCTTGCTTGGGATCAAGGAGCACACAGTGAGGAAGGAGGAGCTGTGGCAGTGGAGATGCTGAGGAGCTGCACTAAAGGCAGCAAAACCAGGACGCAATGGGACACAATGCATATGCTGTGGGTGCATAGGGAAGGGCCATCCTGCCCTGAAGTGCTCTCTCCCAGCAGGAGGGCTGCCCATAGGCACTGCACACAAGTCCAGCCTTGTCCAGGTTGCTCCTCACATCTTTCCAAAACGGAGCCTCCCCAGGAGCCCACCTTACTCTGGGTGCATTCACTGGGTTTGCTGTTTGCAAACAGCATTACAGGGCCTTTCAGAAGATGCTGTTCCTGTCTAGAACATGGAAGAAATGCTGTGCTTGGGGGCTTTGCTGGAAGAGAACATGCTGTCGCCCCAAACTTCCCTACATTTAACCATTCCCACCACTACTTCCATCTCCAGCCATTCCTCAGCACAGAGGCACTGCAAGGACGTGACCTCTGGGTATAGTACAACCAGTGCTGAAGGAGATAACGCCGTAATTAATAGATAAAATTCCACTTACGTGATCAGGTACCTTCTGAATTTCAGCATGGTGAGCTGCAGCCGTGGCCGAGCAGCGGGTGCTTGCCGTTGGGTTAGCGCGGAGAGTCTGGCAGAGCAAACACGCAGAGCCTGGCTTGTGTGCCTGCATCTGGTGGCCCCTCCCTGGGTGCTGTCCCTCTGGTGCCCTGCTCTGCAGTGCCTGCCCCCAGCTCTGCTCCGGCTGGTGGTAATTTGCTCAGCCAGCCTTGGGGCTGTGGTGGCCCTCAGCAATCCTTTGCACCGTGATGGGCAGGCTGACCGGGGATGGTAGGGTAGGAGTGGTGGTGCCACCTGTGTTTGTGTCCCTGCTGCCCCCCTTGGTCTCATCCAGGACCTCTGATGCTCTATTTTCTCCCATCATGTGTCTTCTTGCTCTGCTCTTTGCAACTGATCTTTGCTCCTTTTTTCCATATCTTGTGTCCTTGCCTTCTTGGCAAAGCTGAGGGCAGACACAGCTTGTTCCTAAGTTCTCACCGTTGAAAACCACTGTACGATATGATCTCTGTGTCTGTACTGCGGGAAGATCCTGTGCAGACTGGGTTGTGTCTGCACGGCTTGGAGGTCATCCTGCTCATCCCTGCTTCAGCCTGGCCTCCTGTGTTCCTCCTGAGGTCTTCACCCCCATACCAGGACTGTGCTGTGCCAGAATGAACAACAGCTGGACTCCCCTGCTTGGAAGCCAATGCTTCCCAGTCCCAGTATATCATTGGGTCAGCTTCTTGCTGGCTGGTGGACAATGCAAGGCAAAGGAGAACCAGGAGGCTCTCTTCCATGACAAAACTCCAGGTTCTCCTTCCTTTTCAGTAGCTTTTTCTCTGTACCCTTTCCCTTCAAGGCTCACCTCAGCATCCCACACATCACCAGCAGGGACACAGCCACGATCCTGGGATCTGAGCCCAGACAGCAGGACCAGATGCTGCTTGTGTTTGGCCACCAAACACCTGAGGCAGAAGTGGGAGTGAAGGATGTGATGTGTGCCATAAGGGCCCTAGTTGTATGTGTTATCCCCTCTCCTGTGGCCATGTGTTTCTGGGAGAGGCAGACAGACCTGTCTGAGGTCCCTTCTGGCCAACACCTTGTTCTTTAGTGACAGAAGGGCCCAGCTTGCTCCCTTCCCCCTCCTGTCATCTCTCCCTGGCACAGGCAAGCGCTGCCTCTCCCCGTTCACCTCATCAAAACCACAAGTTTGCTGTAGGGCTGCTGCGTTCTCCACCCATCCTGTGCTCCTGCTATCTGACGGGCCGGCAGCTTATCTTGGAGCTTGGGGCCAGGTGAGAGCTGTGGGCTCGCTGGGTGTGTGGATCAAACCCACTACTACTATTGGGAACTCTGAATGGAGGGAGGAAGCTTCTCTCCTTATGTGATCTGAGATGGTTGAGCCCATCTAGGGAGCCGTGCTGCTGTAGGGACGTCAAGCATCCCTGGGCGGGACTGTAGGAGAGATCTTATTGCTGCAGGGCATGGGGTACCCATTCCTGGCAGCATCCACACAGACATATGAGAGGAGAGGCTCATGAACGTGAGGGTGTCCAGGTTTGATCCTGCTCCTGCTGGAGTGTTTCTTCTTCCTGGACTTGTGGGATTTACTGCTGCTCATTTTGGCCATTTCCCTAAGGACAAAGCTATTTGTCTATGGATGGGGACCTCACGAGAGTGCCAGTTTGGGGTTGTCACCCTGATCAAGACCTCCTCTATTCCTCTTTGCTGCTGTGCAGCCTCTTTCCTTGTCACGACTATCATGACTATGCATCTGTGTAACAGAAACACCAAAGGGAAAGCCATCTGCTCTGCTGGGCTGGGCTACGGGGGATGCTGGAGGGCTTATTCCGAGGTTATTGCACCATTGTTGGCAAGGTGGGCATCTCTGGTCCATTTGCTAGCTTACACCTGGTGTTAGGGTGAGCAGCAATGTGTGGGAAGGTGACCACTGCTCTGGTGGAGAGCACGGGAGACCCAAGCTGAAATTTCCATCTTCTTGGGCTGGACTACTGAGCAAGCATTGCAGGGTGCTTAGTGAGGGCATCCCTCAAGCCTCCCACTATTCCCTCGAGGTGTGAGGTGCATCACTAATACATAACAAGGCCAGACAAGCCTAAGGCACTACTCATATCCTCTTCAAACAAACAGACAAAGTCTGAAAGGACCTTTTCATTCTCCTCAGACTCAGGTTTTATCAAGTGCTGATGACCAATCTTGCTCTCCTTCCCCTTCACAATGAGGCCAATGTGTTCGGAAGGGTGCGGTTTTGAGATATGGCAGAGCAGCTGGCATGGGTCTTGTTGCAAAGCTGGAGAGTAAGCAATGGTTTTCCAGGCTTAACAGAAGGAGTAGCAAAGCTTTGCTCTCCAGCTGGGATGCTGTTATGGTGCTGTGAAAGCAAGAAGTGGGAGAAAGGACACCACTGCTCTCCAACGCAGTGATTTTCCTTGCCAAACAAGGACAGGACTGATGTGCTTGCACGTGTTGGCAGGCGGGATGGGGATGTAGCGTGGAGAGTGCAGGCATAAAGGGAGGTTGTCTGTAGGAATAGGTATTGGAGTACCCAGGGCAGATGAAGAAATGTCTTTTGGGACTTTGCCTGGCTTTTGGAAAAGACAACTCTGGTGGTTCCTTTCAAACAAGCACCACTGATTGCCTAACATGGAGCTCGTGGTTCATTGTGATTTTACCTCCCTAACCAGAAGAGAGTGTCTGGCTGCTTGAAGAGGCAATACTGGTGTCAGTGGTGGGATGGTTTCCAAGAAGAGCCAAGTGATGCTGCAGAACGTGGCAGAGCTGGTCAAGAAGGTGTTTTTACCATTCCAGGTTGGCCAGAAAAAGTTAAGATGAGCATTGCACACAGGGGCTGGGGGCTTCCTGGGGTGGAAGTGGCCCAGAGAGCTTTCCTTAGCAGGGAATGGAGAGTGGTGGAGCTCCTGCTGGAAATGGCTTCTTACTTTAAAGTCAAAGCAGAACACGTGCAAAATAAATGAGACCTGTTTTTATTGAAAAGAAGTGGTCTGCCCTCCTTAAATGCCTTCAAGAGGGAAAAGCATCATCAGAGTGCTACAGAGAAGCCGTGTCCAGGGTTAGACTTCTCTTAGGAAGGACCAGGAGTAATGTTACTGAAATGCCTGAAGTTGGAGGCACCTGGCTTGAGGCTGTTGTTCCCTTGCCCCACTCAGGTACTTCAAAGACCTGGAGGTTGCTCCCACAAGGAGGAGTTGCAGAAAATACATCTGTTATTCAACTGGGACAGCATCTTTGCTTGAGATGGCTACCAAGTTGTATTTTCTGCAGTCTATCACCACAACACTTGTGCTTCCCATGCTGCCTACCCCAGCAGCCCTTTGGGACAACCTTAAACCCATTTTTACCTCTTGGTTTGGATTTTGGTTTCCAGCTGTCCCATGCCTCCTCCCACCAACAAGACGTAGGCGAGCTGTGGCTAAGGGATGTGCTGTGCAAGACCTGCCTTTTCCAGTCACAAAAGCACAGCCTGAGCTGGTGCGGGAAACCGTAATCTTGAGGAATGTCATGAGGTCTTCATTATCCTGAATCTGAGAAGAGAGGAATTGTGTCTGAGTGCCGCGTGCTGCTAAGGCTGCCCTTGCTTTCATCATTTTGGTATTATTTTTCCCCTGTCTTTATTTCTTTCCTTTTTGTGTGTGTTTTACCAAAGCAAGGACGTGCCTGCATCATTCTGCCTACCTGTGGTCACCAATTTGTATCCTGGGTGACCTGAAGCTTGTTGGTCTTAGGGGGGGCAGCAGTGCTATGGGTCAGATGGGCCCCAGAAGCATCGCAGAGGGGGGACACCATGACCTGGGGCTTTCCTAGGTCTGCAGTCCATCCTGCAAAATCCCAGTGGGGGAAACAGCTTTTTATTTCCCCTTAACAACAAACTCTTTGTGCAGCGTTGTTTGCTTTTCAGACCAGTTTCCAGATGGCTGCATTCATGAAATGGCCCATGATAATTTTGACATGATTTTCCCCAGGGAATTCAGCGTGCTGCGTTATCAGCAACGTGCAAGTTTGTTTTCCAAGTCATTTTGAAATCTATCACCCCCAGGGCCTCCCCTTCTGCTTGTGGGCAGCCACAATTAGTGCCTACTTAAATTCGTATTTATTACATCTATACTCTTCAGAGTGAGTGAGGCACCATTATTTTATTAGTTCCTATTAACAGCTCTCTTGGGAAAATGAAGTCAGGCCCCTCTGCAGGGAAGTGCTCATCAATACCAGGCCCCCCATAAAAGGTGCTGAGGGCACTGAAGCCAGTGTATCAGGATGGGAAGCTGGGAGCAAAGCATGGTAATAGCTGTGTGAATGCCGGGTAATATGATGGTCCAGGGACAGGTTATGCTCTTGTGAGCATCTTCCCAGTTTGCTGGTGGGAAGGACCACGCAGAAGGATAAAACAGGGCCTGTGCAGCCACCAGCCAGAGCTTCTCTTTGGTGTGAAGGAGGCAGTGCTGCTGGATGTGCTCAGGTTGTGGTGAGAAGCACGTTCTTGCTTCTGGCTTACACTCTTTGGTTTGCATTAGGACTTTGGCCCTTACTTACCTACCACACTTGTTTGTTCTTTAATCTTGGTCACCTTATCAGAAGCCTTTGAACAACAAAATACATCTCTGATCACCTTGGAAACAGGCTCTGCGATTTCTTTTGGGTTGGTTTTGTTTCCTTGCCAGGGACCTTGGAGATAAGTGTGATCCCTCATGAACCCGGACTTTGTCTGGCAGCCTCCCAGGCCTGCAGCCCTGGCGGGGTCCCAGCTGTCACTGGAGGTCGGTTTCTGCCTTCCCCAACCAGCTGGGCACAGCTGGAGGCACAGGGGATGAACTTGCCCTTCCCAGCACTCTCTGACCATGGAAAATATGGCAGCATGCCTCTTTTCAGGGCTGGCTGGCTGCATGGGTTCACCTGCCATCCATGATGTGTGCTGCTGTGCCTCCCACCCTGGATGATAAGGGTGGTGATGCAAAGTACAAACAGTTGCTTCCTCTGGGGCTGACTTCCACCTCCTGCCTTTGGAGATGCTCCAGAGCTGTGGAGATGTGGCACCGAGGGATGTGGTCAGTGGGCATGGTGAGATGGGCTGGGGTTGGACTTCTGGATCTTAGAGATCTTTTCCAACCTTAATGATTCTATGGTTCCTTCCAACCAGATGTTTGCATGCACTGCTGAGGCCTTTCTGAGCCTGCAGTTCTCCAGGCTGGGCAGTCTCAGCTCTCTTACTTCTTCTTGAATGAAAGATGCTTCAGACCCTTCAGCATTACTGGCCCTGCGCAGTGATGCTTGATTGGTTACTGCACCTTGTCTTGTCCTGGGGAGCACAAAGTGAGCCTTGGTGAGTCATGTTTAACCTGGGAAAGGCCAAAGATGAACAGAGACAGAAAAACAGGTGAAGGAAGAACCAAATGCTGCACAGCAAGGAAAGGGGAACAGAACAGAGAGAGGTGATGCAAGTGAAGCAGGGAAAGCATGACTCTTCATTTAATGTCCTTTCCATGGCATCCTGGGGTGAAATGTTGGCTTTTTTTGCCTGCTGCCCCAAAATTCTTGTGTGTCTTAAGACATAGGTTGGTCCAGCCTGGCCTGGTTCGCATATCAAAATAGTGGAAATGGCCATCAGATGAAGTCCAACTAGAAGAGCTGTGTTGACTGAGGGAAACCAGGCAGAACAGGAATTTACCAGAGAATGCCTTTGGAAACAGATCAGTGTGCAAACAGGGTGGGGAGTTCATGCTCTGATGTCACCTCCTATTTATTGAAAGCACAACGAGGAGCTCAGGTAAACACTGACGTCTTACCTGGGAAAACCAAAACAAAACAACACCCTGTTGAAATCCAGGAGAGAGTGTATGACTTCTAGGAAAGCTGCAGCACTGGCACGTGAGTTCGAAACAGCTGCCCCAGAGGTCGGGGTTTGCACTGTGGTCTGGCACGTGGAGGAGCAGTGGGGACCTGATGCCCACCTTGCTTCCTAAAGCTGCTCCTCCCAACCACACGTTCCCTGCCAAGCAGAAAGGCACAGACTGGGAGTGTGGGTCTTAAAAGCACTGAGTGGGAGAGGTTTCTTGCAGCTGTTTTTATGTTGGTGCTCTCAGACAGCTTGCCTGCTGGTGGCAAAGAGAAGCAGGCTATCTGTCGTGCAGATGGACTCCATCTCCATGTGTGTTTCTGGGCAGCCTTGGGAAATGCACGTGTTGTGCAGCAGGTACACCCTCAGGAGCAGACAGAAAGGAGGACTGGGAGCACAGGGCTGTGTAGCAAGAATGATATTCAATTGGGATTTTTCACCTCCCGGGAGCAGATAATTGCAGTCTGTGCCTTGTCATCATTATGATATTTAATTACCGTGTGTGTGAGTTTAGGCTCCGCTTCCAGCAGGGAGGAGGAGCTGGCTGGCTCCGATAGCTTTTACAGGCAAGGGATTTAAAACTCAGGACTTTTCACTGTTTGTCCCTGTAGGGGTCATCGAAGCAGCATGGAAACGGCAGCTTGACTGCCCAGAGAGAACCAGGGGTGTCTAGGACTGCTCAGAAGTTCCATGCCCCAAAGAAGGGCTGTTTCTGCCTTGTCCTTCACCACGCTTTTCCCACACTAGGTTGATTTCATAGCATCTATTTGAATGGCTGCACTCAGCAGCACAGATGTCATTCACAAAGAAGAGGTTCTTCCTTTTGGCAACACCTTCAAATGGAAAAGTCTGGGAAGCAGACTTTCTTTTTCATAATGAAAAGCTTTTTCATTCAGAATGCCTTTTGTAAATGCACCCACAGCATGCTCAAAACGTGGGGGTCTGCTGCTTCTCCCTTTGCCAGAGAGACTCTGGACTTGAGGCTCCCCTATGGGGGGAGCTGCTCCCTCTGAAGTGTCTGCAGAAGTGTTTTTATTTTTTAGTGAATGAACGAATCCATTTTGCTGCTTTTACATGAAATGGCGCTGCTTTGGGGAATCTGTGGCCCGTGGTGTGAATGGGGAACGTTTGTGTACAGCAGCAGCTGCAGGTTGACAGCTGGACTGGATGTTCTTAAAGGTTTTTCCAACCTTCATGATTCTGTTTCTAGGTCAGGCTCCTGCTGGACTCCCAGGTGATCTGCTCACTTCTGCTGCAGCCCAGCTGGTGCCGGGGCTGCGGGTAAACCCGAATTCCATCTCCACTCACATCCATACTGTTGGTCCAACTAGGTGGCCTTAGTGGTCTTTTCTAACCTTAATGATTCTGTGACAAGTCGTGGCTAAGGCAGCAGGCCGTGGCGGGCCCGAGGTCATGGCATTTCTTGCAGAGCCATTGTATTTGAGCACAGGCTGTGCAAACCACACTACATGCCGGGCCAAGGCCGCTGCTTCTCATTGGCAGCAGGTCAGGGGTTCAGAAGGACGGGACTGGGTCCAGAGTCTATGTGTGAGGAGAGCTGGAACCCATGGGTTGGGCGAGGGCTGAGAGCTGCGGGCTGAAGCGGAGGTGGTGTGGAGGGGTGGGCTGGTGGGCAGGGGGCTGAGCTGGGTGCAGCAGGGACACAACCACTGAGCGTTTCCTGCTGTGGCCCCGTGCCACAGATGCGGTCCTACAGAAAGCCCAGGAGCTGCAGAAGGTGGGCAAGGAGGTCTTCATTGTGCTGTGCTTTGGGCATGGGTGTTCTCCCTCCCATTGGGTCCTCTAGTTGTACGTCTGCTGTTGCTGGTTCAACATGGGAAGGCTTTCCCCGAAGCCATGATTGCTCTTTGCAGATGTTCAAACACCCCTCTTCCCAAAGGAGGCAGCTCCAAAAAGCTGTCCAGGGCTGGGACAGGTGTGTTTGCTGAGCAAGCACTGCTGTTTGCTCAGAGGGGACCCAAATTGGGCTGCGGACCTTTGTACCAAGTTATTACAACCTGCACCCTTCTCCTCTGCTGCCCAGGCTTCAGCTCCCTTCCTCTGCCATGGGCCAAAAGAATGACCTTCTTCTGGGTCATTTATTTTCCTCTCTGCTGCTTTTCATTGGTGTCTGTTGGCAAGGCACCAATGGATTCCTGGCCTACCAGGCTCTGTTTGTATTCCTGTGGCCACATCGGGATGAAGGGCTCTGCATTCAGACAAGAAACTGTGTAGGGACAATGTGCTCCTTGGTGCCTCTCTATGGGGCTCTGGAGTGTAACAAGCTGCTGAGACAGCTTATTTTGACCAATCTGCTGAGACAGCAGGCTGCCCAGAAAGTGACATGAGATCTGAGGAATTTTAGGATGGATGTGGGTACTGTGCATTGTGTCTGTGTCAGAAGCACTGCACATTGTAGCAGGTCACAGGAATGAGCCATGGGACAGAGGCAGAAGGGAACTCAGCCCATCAGCTGCTGCCTTGCTGAGGTGCAGCAAAGGGCCCCTCTCCTCCCATTCACCTGCGATTCCCTGGCTCAAGCTGCATGTACCCACCTTGGGCAAGACCCCGTGTGGTCCTCATACATAACTCTACTCAGGTCTAAAGATGTGGATATAAACCGAGGCAGAGAAGATGAGGCAGTGGGGGTGATTTGGGGTTTGGTTTGATAGCTGCATGTCTCCTGAAGTGACAATATGAGGTAGAATTCCTTCTTCCTGCAACTCACAGCAGTGAAGAGGAACTTGAAAAGATGGAGAGAAACAAAGCTGGAAGAAACTGTTTGGATTTCAGTGGTGGAAATACTGATGGCAACCAAAATTTCTGCATTCCTGGAGTATGCTGTGGGTGCCATGTTCCCATGGTGCTGCTCAGTGCATGAGCCAGGCAGGACCCAGTGGCAGCCCTGACCTCTCCATCAGCCTGCCCCAGCATTGTCCCCCTGGGCACATTTCCTGCATTCTCCACTCCTGCCTTTCTGCCTCCCCACTTTTATTTTTAAGCAGTCACCTGTGACCAGGAGGAATTACACTGTGGCTGTTGGATCAATGAGCAACCTGTACTTTGGTGCTTGTGAGTACGGTGGATTTAACCCTGGTTCATGCAGCAATGTGTTCACAGGATCACAGAATGACCAGGGTTGGAAGGGACCTCAAGGATCACGAATCTCCAACCCCCCTGCCACACGCAGGGCCACCAACCTCCCCGTTTAATACTCAACCAGGCTGCCCAGGGCCTCATCCAATCTGGCCTTGAACACCTCCAGGGATGGATGGGGCATCCACAGCCTCTCTGGGCAGCTGTTCCAGCACCTCACCACTCTTTCTGTAAAGAATTTCCCCCTGATATCCAACCTAAATCTCCCCTCCCTCAACTTAAAAACCATTTCCCCTTGTCCTGCTGTTACCTACTTTGAGGTCCCTTTTAAGCCAAGCCATTCTATACTTCTATTGAAATGCCCCACTGCAGTGTCTGCAGTGCTCCCATTTGTGCTAGCATCCTTTGTGTGAGGCAGGAGAGAAGATGGGCTGATGGCTGCAGCTCCCTTGGCATGCACTGCCATTACACAAGTGTGATATCGTTGTTGCAACGCCAGCCTGGTCTTTTCATGGGGATTTCCCACTGCAAGGGGAATGTGCAAGAGGAACAAACGTGTTATTTGCAATTGGATCTTCACAAAGACTTTCGTGCTGTTCGTTGATGTTATTTCTCCAAGGCATGTTTATAGCAGGCAGGGTGTTGTCTGCTCAGAGCTGTGGGGCTCCTTCAAGAGCCAACACTCAGTAGAAGCATTTGGGTTGGTGACAAAATCATCGCTGATGTGCACAAAACATAACTGCCCAAAATAAAGCGGGCCATAAATGGACTGAGGTATGGTCTCACTTTCCCACTCAAAGGTCAGGACTGTGTTCTCCCTTTTGGTGAGTAATATTTCACACAGTGTTGCATAGATGACCACGCACTGGTGATTCTTGAAGGCATTTTGCATCTTTCTGTCCTAAGGAGCAGTGTGCCACTGCACAGCTGCCCAGGGAGGTGGTGGGTCACCGTTCCTGGTGGTGTTCAGAGCCACGGAGACGTGGCAATGAGGGATGTGGGCAGTGGGCATGGTGGGGTGGGTTGTTGGTAGGTCTGATGATCTAAGGAGCCTTTTCTAACCTTAATGATTCTAAGGCTATGGGCACAACCCTTATTCACTGCCACTTCCCCAAAGGAGTTAATTTTCATTTCCTTCTGGGATAAGAAGATTGGTGGCATGATGGTATTTCTCCCCATACAGTGTCCTTTGTCTGTAGTATAACCTATCATTAAACTATAGAATGAAACCTCATTACCCCCACCTTATGCAACTTTCAGCAAAGCCACGTCCAGCCACAAGTCTCCTCTTTTCTCCTTCACCACTCTGTCACCAAACTCCATCCCTGGAGCCAGCCCCAGCCAGATACGTGCCCTGAAGCCCCTGCACCTCTCTAGGATTTCTGCTCCTTTATCCCCACAGCTGGAAATGCCCAAGAGGATTAAATTGCCGGGGGGGGGGGGTCTAAAAGTCTTCAGGAGGGGATTTGAAATCTGCTTAGCATGGCCTTTTGCTCCCCCACTCTTTGCTCCTCCCAGGACTCTTGGTATTTCTCAGAGTTTTATTATTTACCATATTGCAAAACAGCAATTTCTGGAAGGGACAGAGCGGTTTGAGAGCCAGGCATTGGAACTAGATGATCTTTAAAGATCCCTTCCAACCAAAACCATCCTGTGATTATGTGACCAAGGAATGGCATGCTGAGGACGGGAGGAGCCGTTCCTCACATGTGCCAGGGTTTTATCTTGATGAGAACATCTTGACTGATGACCAGGAAACTAAGTCCTGCGCCACTTGGGAGGGAAGGGGGGGGTTGGTTGAAAGGTCAAGCCTGCCTGAGAGCTCCTGAGACTTAATGAGGGCAGGGGAGGTCTTGCTAGTGCTATGGTGGGCATTAGCACTGGTAGGGAAGAGATACCTTCTCCAGTCCTCTCTGCTGGCTGTGCAAGGAGTGCTGGACCCTAATCCATAGTGAGCAGCATGCCAGTCTTTATACATGGATCAGGATCCTTGTCTTTGTGTTAGCTGAGAAATAAGGAGTGCTGCCTCAAGGGGAGCTGGCAGGTCACCACTACCCTTCTTTCCCTGTTCTGGCACAGGATGAAGCCATTTTCTTCCCCCTCTCCTGCAAAGAGCTGGGGGAAACTCTGCTCTCATTGTGGACTGCAAGCAGTAAGTGCAACACCGGGATTTGGGAAAGCAGGGAAACAGATGGAGGGTGTCCAGCAGCCCTGGGGTTACTGCAGAACACTGTAGGTGGACTTGCAGGTTACATGATGCAGAGATTGGTAGAATCCAGTTAAGGATTTCCAGGAAATCTCATTCTACTTCATATCTAGCACACCTAGAAAATGACTCTCGGTAGTTAATGAATTAACAAAGGTCATTCCTCAACTTCTTTGCATCAGTTTTTCCAGAAGAACACTGTGCTGCCAACATTTAGCCATTGGTGCCATATCTTGGCATTTTGCTCCAAAGGATGTGGTGTTTGCATGGCTCATGGCTGTTGGATTGCCCTTGCCATGTTCAAGAACCTCACGCAGAGAGAAAAAATTAATTTAACCAGAGGTCGAAAGGTCTCCAATAAAGACTAAGCCTTGCTGTTACTCTGAAGCCCAGTTTCCATTAACTCCCTTCAATGCTGATTCAGAATGACAAAATGGAAGGGAATGCCAGGCAACTTATGTTCTGTTGGTTTCAAAACCACTGCTGATCAGCCGGGAGATGGGACTGCCATAAGAGCATTTACTGCTGCCAAGGAAGGTGGCTTTGGCCAGGACACGTGTAATAACATGTGGTGGTGGTGACAGGTTAAAAATGAGCCATTGTGAGGCTCTGCATGAGGATAGGTGTTTGGTATTAATGATTACCGTGAATAAGCTAACTGGAAAGGGGCTGAACAGCAAATGGTAGAGTTCACGTTGACCTATTGGTGACCTGACCCCTTTCCCGCTCACTTGATGCCCAAACCTCGTTTCTGGCTGCAGAGCCATCTTGCAGCTGAACACAATGCCTGGTGGGGGCTGTGCCAGCCCAGCTGGGCTGTCCATGGGCTATGCAGGGCGGTAAGAGGCTCAGCCCCTGCTCCTTGGGCCCATTCCAGCAGCGCTGAGCACTGCCAGCCCCTGGATGTCCAAACAGCAGCTGAAGGAGCTCCCAGAACGGAGGACATAGCTGAGTGTCTCCTTGTATAGGTGCAGTGGATGTGGCTCAGATCTGGGTGCACCTGAGTATGGTTGTGATGTCCTATGATCCACTCTGCCACCACCTCACTCCTATCCCCTTCCTGCACAGATACTGCCAGTGCCCTGGGCTCTGTCACCATTGGGGAACGTCTGTGCTCCTGCTCCTTCTGCCCAGCACTTACATGTCCTTGTGAGCCCCAGCTCCTGTCTCCACTGGAAACAACGTGGTGGTGGGCACCCCCAGCCAGGTGGCCCTGCTGGAGCAGGGATTGGGCCAGAAGGACCCAACCGCAGCCATTCTGTGCCTCCTTCTCTTATGTTCTGCTCCTCCAGGATGGCTCAGTATCTCCCCACAGGCATATGTTGTAGTATTTACTGATATTGATAGTCTTTCTTTCCTGATTATCAATATTTGCTGGTTTGTTCCCACCAATCTTTAGGAAATGCCCAGGAAGCAGGCATGAATAGAGCTCCAGCAGCCCCATGATTCCAGCAGGAATCATCAGCCCTCTGTGCCTTCCTGCGTTCCTTTCCCAAAGTCCACCATGAACATCACAGTTCCCAGGGCTGCACAGAGCTGCTGGTAACCCTGTTAACCCTTGGGTTAATCAAGCAAACCGGAATCTTTCATTAGAAGGAATGTCACTAATTACATAGCTGAGGGGCTAAGAGCACAAATCACTGCTGAGCTCAGCAGTGGGGCTGGAAGATTTCTGGAGGCTTGGTTGAGAGGAGGCAGCTTCTCCACTAGGAAAACCTTTTTCTCATCAATGTTGGGCATTTGCTGGAAGGAGAGCATGCATGAGGTTAGGGTTAGGGTCATGGTGCTGTGGCACTGACATGCAGAGATACTGTGCAAGGTAGAAAGTGTTGAGCTGCTGGTACCTTCTGGTCAGGCCAGCAATAGCACCTAACCAAAAATGCAAACCTGTACTGATATGACATGGCAAGCAGCTCTGGGCAAGGGGCTACAGCCTGCGGCTGGGCTTAGTACTCTGAGCCATGAAGAGCTGCCTAAAGTGGACAGAGGGCTCTTTGTTTGCTGTGTGTGGTTTAGAAATTAAGCAATATTTAGAGTAAATATTGATTCAAGCAACATCTGCTCCCACTCTCCACTGGTCAGTTTGGCTCATCCCAGGTAGAAAACAGCATATTGCAACACAGCCCAAACCTGACACCAAGCATTTCTCCTAATCAGTGGGGAAATAGGTTCATGGCACGTCCTGAAAATAAACTAACCACACTCACTCTGGAGCTGGAACACAGCCTCAGAAGTGGCCTCTGGGTCCAAAGAAGTGTTGGGAGCATGTTTCTGGAAAGACTGCAGGATGTTCTTGGGGCATTCGTCAGGCACTGGGAATGCCAGGCTGATCTCAGTCACTGCTGGGCACAGGCACACTGGCAGGGCTGGCACTGCTGCTGGAACTCTGTGCTGACTTGGGAGTCAAGCCTGCTGAGTGCCACTGGGCTACCAGCAAGGAGCAGGGAGGGAGAACTGGAAAATGGAAAGGAAGGGAAGGGAAGGGAAGGGAAGGGAAGGGAAGGGAAGGGAAGGGAAGGGAAGGGAAGGGAAGGGAAGGGAAGGGAAGGGAAGGGAAGGGAAGGGAAGGGAAGGGAAGGGAAAGGGAAGGGAAGGGAAGGGAAGGACTGTGGAGATGTGGCACTGAGGGATGTGGTCAGTGGGCATGTTGGGGATGGGTTGATGATTGGGCTTGGGGATCTTAGAGGTCTTTTCCAATCTTAATCATTCTATTCTGTTCTAAAAATGCATTCCCATCAGGCTGCCCTCCTTGCCTTTACCTGCTGTGACATGACCTGTGGACAGCACAGGACGGGAACTGGAGCCCAGCTGTTGGATCTGACCACGTTGGTACCTTTGTCTTGGGCAGGTTCCAGCCACGACTGAGCCACAAACTACATATTCCCATCTCCAGAGGGAAACAAGCCAAGCCCTACAGATAAACCTGAAGCACTGGCGTATGCTGCTCTCTGCCCTCAGCCAATCTCACCGTGCCAGCTCCAGCTTCATCCCAGCCCAATCACAGCAAGCATTCTTCCTTAGGACACGGCCAAAACTCCAACCCGATTTCAACCGCGAACTGCAGCATATCCATATGGAGTTAGGGGAATAATTCTTTCCATGTGGAGATGTAGAAATAAGTGATTTTATTTTGCCATCGTTGTTACCTAGCTTGGGTCCAAGCCCAGTTCTCCTGGAGGTGACGCGTGTTTGTGTATTGCCAGTGGCCTGCAGTTGGCCAGAGGGTGTGTTCATTGGTATTTCTTCATCCTTTGTGTAATTTTTAGCAGCATCTTCTTTCTGAAAACAGAACCATCAGGAGGTGCAGTGTTGCAACAAAACGGATTTGAGATGGGCAATAATATCCCAGCATGTCTCATGAAGACATCCTGGAGAAGACCTGATACTTCCTGAATAACAAGGCTGGAGTCCAAGAAGCACTGCCTTAGCTCTCCTTCTGATCAAGCAGCTCCTGCTTGCATGCGGCTCAGCACTGACCCCCTACCTTGGAAGACAAGAATTTTCATCAATAGTAAGGATGAGTTCTTGCTGTTTAATCTCAGCTTCATAGGCCTCATATGAGACATGGGAAGAGCTCTCCTTTGGCACAAAGCTGTGCAAGCTGGCAGTGAGTAATGCATGTAAGTAGAACATGTTGAACCATGTGCCTGTATTTATGTGAGAGAGTGGACTTCAGACACAAAATGTGGAAGGGCAGCAGAAGGGAAGGCATTTGGCTCTTTGCACCCTTTGGTGGGAAGTGCTCCTCTGAAAAGGATGCCTTGGAGACATCTGGGTTCCTTAGGGAAGATCCCAAAAGACTGGGAGGTGCCCCGTGGGTTCTCTAACCATGAACTTAAAGCAAAATAATACAGGCTTTTCCAGCAACTTCTCCTCTGTTGTTTGAAGCGCTCCTTTATGTTTTCTGAGCTTTCCCCTGTGTTGTAACCACTTGGTTTGTGGAATCGAGATCTTCAGCTCAATGGAATAAATAAGGATGGGAGATTCCAGTTTCTAAAAGGGAGGAAGGCTGTTTAAGAGTGGCAGTGCCTTTCTGTGGGGACAAGTCATTTCCCCTCCTGCTTGTGCTGTGTTCGGAGGAGCTCTGGACATGAGAAACACTGCTCTTCTAGGAAAGCAAGAGATGAAAGGATGCAAAACAGAAACCAGCCAAGCTGAGGGAACTGCTAAAGATGCTGCTGCCCCAACGCACCTCCAGCAGCCACAGTGGCATGTCTGGCATGATCACAGTGTGTGATGCATGGTCATTGACAAAGGTCTACCATAAGCCCTCTTCCCAGGGATGTGGACACAGAACCATAGCCATGACCAACACTGGGACCAGCTGCCCCAAAGCCACCTGTCCTGCTCCAATGTGGAGTGGCACCCAGCTCTGTGTGCTGGTAGAATCAGATGGAGAGGGTCTGCAGAAGAAGAGGGCTCTGATTTCAGCATTTCTTCCCAGGTTCATCACGACAACTTGAGGAAGATGAGGTGCAATGCTTCCTGCTGGCTGCAGGCTGCCCTTGTGCTGCCTGGCTGCTCTGCTGGCTTCCTCTGCCTGCAGAAGTTGCTCTCCAGCCCATCTGCGAGGGACGCTGCTGCCTTTGGATCTTGCTGCCATTGCCAAGAGAGTGAAAGGGAAAGAGCAAGCCAAAGGGTGCTGGGCACAGCAGTGAGAGTTACTGGCAAACACGTGAAGCTCAGCGCTGCATTCAGCAGGGACTTTCTGCAATTAGGCTGTGCGAGGCAGGGGGTGGCCAAGACAAAGAAAACAGCCCCTCCCGCAGCACTGCAGCCTGCTGGGGAACTCACATGTCACAACTTGGGAATTTTCCATTTGAAGCCCCTTGTAAAAACAAAGAGCACCTTGTCTGCTCCAGCTCCTGGCTGCGAAGGGTTTCGGTGCCAAAGAGTGAAAGGCTTCCTAAAAATGGGCTGAGCCAGGGAGGGGGGCAACTTGGGAGCTATTGAGAAACAAGGAAGGACAAACAGTGTTAGGTCATTGCTTCTGCAAACACGGCCAGGGCTGCTCCTCTATAAAAGAGGAAGAAAGAGGCTCCGGAGCCATCGCAGACCCAGAGGGGACGGTCTGTGACCAACACCGCTGCTCCCCCTCCTCAACACCCAGCTCCCTGCCCCAGCATGAAGCTCATCCTCTGCACCGTGCTGTCCCTGGGGATAGTGGGTAAGTGCCCGTGTAAGGCAGTGTCTGGGGGGATTGGAGGGTCTCAGCCTTGCAGGAGGCTCCCCCCTCAGAGCAGCTGTTCTGCAGAGCTGCAACGTGTGCCAGACCAGGCAGAAGCACTGAGAAGTTGCCGGGTGCTTGCGTTGGCAGCGCTGGGTATCTGCACATGAGGATGCTGGCTTGAGCTCTAAGGAAGCAGCTCGGCAGGGAGTGAAAGAAGCATCCACGCATGGGGGGAGAAACCAGCACAAGACTCCCCTCTGCCACACCTGCTTGTGAAACCAGGCTCTGGGAGGACCCAGGGCAGCCTCACAAAGCACGTTAAGGCAGCTTTGTGCAGCCAAAACATGAAAACCGTAGCTTACAGCAGTGGGAATTAGGGCTTAGAATTCCTCTTGTGACCACAGTCAGTGTGGGAGGGAGGGAGGTGTCTGTGGGAAGAATTCTGCCTCCAACAGCCAGTAATAGAGTATGTTTCAGAGGTGAAAAGGGAAATGCAGACAGCATGGGTTAACCAGAGGATGAACAAAATGTGCCCCAAGGGTCTGGAGAAGGCAAAGTGTGCATCCAGGGGCTCAGTCAGGAAGGTGCACAGCTAAGGGGAAGCGTGAAGCACAGGCTGCCCACACTGGTATGAGACCTGCTGTGTATTTTATCTGTACTTTACCTGCACTTTATCTGCAAGATTCCCATGTTTCTAGTGCTTAGACTGCTGAAGAGGGTGAAAGTCTGTGCTTTGATACAGTCTCTCAGAGCAGTGATTACTGCTTGGGGGGACTCTTACAAGAGGAGTTTGGGTGGAGTGAAGCGGATACAGTACTGCTGTCATTAGGTGTGCTGGTGGAGATGGGAAGTGCAGAAGTGTATGCATCCCATCACCTGCCAGGGTAATATGCATGGCAGTGTGGTGAATGCAGTCTGCCCAGGCCAGAGCTGCTGTCCCTCTGGGGCTATCTGCAAAGAGACTGCTTCAGTGGGACTGCATTTTCTTTCTGCTTTTGCAATGTGCTTTGAGTTTGATGTCTGCTGGAGCACGTGGATTTGTTCTCCTGCTCCTGTGGGTGCTGCTGAGAGCTCAGGCTGCTAGGACTGCAGTGCTGTGGGGAGGTCCTGCTGTTCACCCAGGGCCATGACTGCGAGGAGACAGAGATGCTGTTTCTCTTCCCCCGGTGCCTTTCTCCCTCTCTAAGACTATTTTTTTTCTGTTTCCTTTTTTTTTTGTTTGATTGTTTTGATTTTCCCCACAGCTGTGTGTTTCGCTGCTCCCCCCAAGACAACCATCAGATGGTGCACCATATCCCCTCTAGAAGAGAAGAAATGCAACAACCTCAAGGACCTCACGCAACAAGAGAGGATTACATTGACCTGTCTGCAGAAAGCAACCTACCTTGACTGCATAAAAGCCATTGCGGTGAGTGGGCTGCCAAAGCCTGAGCTGGGCCTTGGGGGGCTTTCAGCATCCCTTGGAGAAGGGGCTTCCCTCCGATCACCACCTGCTGCTGTAAGGAAGGGCGCATCCATGGGGGTCATAGAATCACAGTGTCACTAAGATTGGAAAAGACCTCAGAGGTCATTGTGTCCAACCTCAGCCCACCCCATAATGCCCACTGACCACGTCCCTCAGTGCCACATCTCCATGGTTCTTCAGCACCTCCAGGGATGGTCACTCCAACCTGGGTAGCCTGAAGCTCCAATACCTCACTGCTTTGTCTGAGAATAAATTTTTCTAATATCCAACTGATTGAACTCTCTTGTTGTTTAGAATAATGAGGCAGATGCCATTAGCTTGGACGGCGGTCAAGTGTTTGAGGCAGGCCTTGCCCCATACAAGCTGAAGCCCATTGCTGCTGAGGTTTACGAACACACTGAAGGTAGGTTTTCCATGGAGTTTTTAAGTTAAATGGTGGTAGCAGAAATGCACAGGAAGAATGAGAGAGGCATAATAGAGTTCTGCCACTGATAAGTTAGCCCGGTTTCTCCATTCCTCCCCACTCCCTACACTGTCCTTCCTCCCTCTGTTATTTCTCCTGGGAGCCAGATGGACACTATTTCTCCATTTCTGCCCTTATTACCTTGAGCAATGCCACAGATCTAGAGCCCCCAATTTTGACCCGTGTTCTGGAGGTCAGCCTGTTTGTACACAATGTTTGGGATCAAAGCAACACGACTGAGTCATTCCTGGCCATTCCTAAAGCTCAGCCACTTCTTTAATGTGTAACGTGACAGAGTCGGTGTCGTGTTAAAGGCTAAATATGAAACTTTAGAATCATAGAATCATAATCAGAGAATCATACAATGGCCTGGGTTGAAAAGGACCACAATGCTCATCCAGTTCCAACCCCCTGCTATGTGCAGGGTCACCAACCAGCAGACCAGGCTGCCCAGAGCCACATCCAGCCTGGCCTTGAATGCCTGCAGGGATGGGGCATCCACAGCCTCCTTAGGCAACCTGTTCCAGTGCCTCACCACCCTCTGTGTGAAAAACTTCCTCCTAATATCTAACCTAAACCTCCCCTGTCTCAGTTTAACACCATTCCCCCTTGTCCTATCACTATAAGGCTTGCCTGCTTGCTTTAGCAGGCAGCACTGTTTGAGGCAAGACCTACCAAAGAGTTGCCAAAAGAACTGTTGAGGTCTCACAGTCTAATGTATGTGCAGTGACATGGCATTTTGCATGGAACAGCATTTTCAGGCCACTATTTATTACATGTTGCAACATGCAGCGCTGGTTCCATACTGACATTGCAGCTGGGAATATGGGCAGACCACGAGCACTGCTTGGAAGTGCAGCTCTTCATTCTCTAAACCCAAAGCTTTGCCAGGACTTGAAATATTCTAAATTCTTGCTTTTTCATCGTTTTCACATTTCTTCCTCCACTGCAGGCTCCACAACCAGCTACTATGCTGTGGCTGTTGTGAAAAAGGGAACCGAATTCACCGTGAATGACTTGCAGGGCAAGACCTCCTGCCACACGGGGCTGGGCAGGTCTGCAGGCTGGAACATCCCCATCGGGACACTCATCCGCCGGGGGGCCATTGAGTGGGAAGGCATAGACTCAGGCTCAGTGGAGCAAGGTAAAGCAGGAGAAATGGGCTGATGTTACTTAAGAGGGGGTGGTAAGCTGGAAGCAGTGTTGCTGGATCTTTTGCAGAAGTTCAGAGGCAGCTCGCACAGCAGCCAAGCCATTTCCTGGATGTCTTCCCCTCCCAGATCATTGTGGATGTGAGTTTTAAGATAATTATTGTGTGTTTCTCATCCACAGCGGTGGCCAAGTTTTTCTCTGCCAGCTGCGTGCCCGGTGCCACCACCGAGCAAAAACTGTGCCGACAGTGCAAAGGGGACCCCAAAACCAAGTGTGCCCGCAATGCACCTTATTCTGGATATTCTGGAGCTTTCCAGTGAGTGAACGTTTTTGTTTTTTTTCCATTATGACAGGCAATGCTGTGTTGTAACCAGGGGCTGAAAACAGCTGGGACTGCTGGTAATTAGCAGTCCAATTAGTAATGACTGGGAGGCATTAAGACGAGAGTGGGAGCTCAGCAGTTCTATTTTGCACAGACTTAGGAGTATGCAGCACTAGCAGTGTGCTAAGCCTAACTGGGTTTCTTGAGGAACACTTCTCTGCCATTATATTTACTTCTCTGCCAGCATAACTTTTTTGGGAAGACTGCTTACTGCTCTATGATTGCAGCTCTAGCCAAAACAATTTGCTGAAACAGGAGCTAGGACGCCACAATGTCTGTTCGTTGTTGGTTTTTTTTAACATCTCTTCTGTTTCCTCCACCCACAGTTGTCTGAAAGATGGAAAAGGAGACGTGGCTTTTGTGAAGCACACAACTGTTGAAGGTAGGCCTGCGAATCACTGGCTTCTCTTGTTTCCTGTCTGACCTCTTGCTGCCCCTCCATCCTGGCATTAGTCTGCATTGTGCAAACCTTAGTTTGTCCAGAACCTCCAGTCTGTTCATATTTGACCCACTGGAGGTGTTACTGGACGAACTCATCCTAGTTACTAAAAAACACGATTTAGAAGGGGTCCATTTCTTCTTTGGGATTCTTCTTTGCAGAAGGAAAACCTGCTGGATTTAAATTCAAAAGTTACTATTGATGCCACATTATAGAGATAGCTATAGCATTGCCACAGCAAATGCTCTGGGCTCCGTCAGTCTGGAGAAGTTTGTGGAGCCTCCATACTTGGAGGCTTATTGCCATTGCAAAGAGCAGTTTGCCTTCAGCAAGAATAAGTTCAATACAATGCTGCCCCAGGCTGGATTTTTGTGTGCGTATTTGTGTATTTTGGTGGAGATGCAAGTCGTGGTTCTTCCTTCCCTCCAGAAAACGCCCCGGATCAGAAGGATGAGTATGAGCTGCTGTGCCTGGATGGCAGCCGGCAGCCTGTGGACAGCTACAAGACCTGTAACTGGGCCAGAGTGGCTGCTCACGCCGTTGTAGCTCGGGATGACAGCAAGGCTGAAGATATCTGGAGCTTCCTCTCAAAAGCACAGGTATCCTCCAGCTAGCTATCCTTCCCCTGCCACCCCCTCCCCTGCCCCGTGGTTTTGCTTGCTCTTTCCCACTTTCCAAGTGCTCTGGAATGCTATTAGCTGATTCTTTTTCTCCCCTGGCAGACCGACTTTGGCGTGGACACCAAGAGTAACTTCCACCTCTTTGGCCCACCTGGAAAGAAGGACCCAGTCTTCAAAGACTTGCTTTTCAAAGACTCTGCCATAATGCTGAAGCGCGTCCCCTCGCTGATGGATTCTCAGCTCTACCTGGGCTTTGAGTACTACAGTGCCATCCAGAGCTTGCGGAAAGGTGGGAATGGCCTTTTTCAAGTCTAGAGAGTATTCTGCATGAAGTATTTCCTGTGAAAGGTATTGGCTTGTGTGGGTGGAAGGGAATTGGTATGCTCAGAACTGCTGCTCAGAATAGCTGTCTCTGGTATGTAAGAGTACAGGATCAGAAGGAACATCCCAAGACATCAAGAATTGACCATATGAGAGCAGCAGGGCGTTTTGTTTCCATCTGGACTCATCACACATTTCCAAGCTGGATTTCTGAGTCAAAGGTCCTGCAAAGGACCTCCAAAAGCCACTTAAAATTCATAGTTCGGCAGAGATCGCTGTTGTAAGCTCAGTCACTTTGGTGTTTGTGGAAGGAGATGCATGGACCTCACGTAGCATCAGAAGAGGTTATTCAAGTGCTGCTTCACAGAAATGTAGGTTGTGCTTCTCCATCTCTGGTCCCCGTCTTGAGAACTCTTAGGTCAGATCTTCTCATTCATGTGCACAAAGGGTTTCATGGCAGAGCCTTCTCAGCCCCAAGCCCACCTGATCTGTGGTTCCACAGAGCTCTGGACTAATTATTTCTTCCTTATTGACCTTATAGATCAGCTGACTCCCAGCCCCAGAGAAAACAGGATCCAGTGGTGTGCAGTAGGCAAGGATGAGAAGAGCAAGTGTGACCGCTGGAGTGTGGTTAGCAACGGGGATGTGGAGTGCACCGTGGTAGATGAGACAAAGGACTGCATTATTAAGATCATGGTATGGCTTTTTTCGTTTCCTTCAGCCTGGGTTCCTTTCAGATGGAGAGTGGCATTGCCTTTTTCAGCCTGGGAATAGATGTGGGGCTGGAGTCTGCAAATGTAGGGGACTTTGTGAGAAATACCAGCAGGCAGAAACCAACCTCATCATGGGGAAAGGTCTCGATGAGTTTTTCAGGGATTTACATTTCTGAAGGTGTTCTTTTTTGGTTTCTTCCCATTAAAAGTAATTTTCTGGTGAGAAGCAACATTTTACTTGGGAAAGGAAGATAACTATAGTAAAATATAAAAAGAAGAAAGCGAGAAAGAGATATTAAGTTCACATAAAAACGAAATGGTTGTATTGACCAAGGTTTTTAAAAGAATAATTAGTTGAGAAAGGTTATTTAGACTGACTTGCTTGGATCAGTTGTGCCTTGACTGAAGAACAAACAGGGCTGCAGGATCCCAAGAGGGAAATCTCCTGCAGTTAGCACGTCCCCTTCCCAGTTGATGCTGCCCAGCAGGGCTCTAATGTCTTGTCTCTGCCAAGTGAAGATATGGTCTGACAGGTTGGGCCTGACAAGTCTCCAAAGTTTTCCCTGTCGTCACATCAAACAGAACTCATTTGTCTTTATGCAAAGAATGGCTTCTCGAGTCCCTTGCCCCCAGCTTGTCGTCCTCCCACCAAGTGCTTCTTTTATGATCCAGTTTGGGGAAATACAGTGTCATTTCATCACTGTGCAATTTTTGTTGCAGAAAGGTGAAGCAGATGCTGTTACCCTTGATGGAGGTCTGGTCTACACTGCTGGTGTCTGCGGTCTGGTGCCAGTGATGTCAGAACGATATGATGGTGAGTGCAGCCCTGAGGGGGACAGGGCTGATGCAAAAGCACTGCTTTTATTCTGAAATCCAGAAAGCAGCTTTGGTGTTGTATCCCAGCTGTTCTTCGTTCGGTTGATGCACTTGATACTACCTTAAAAGCCAGCTGATCAATTAGTGAGCTTGATTCAGTTTGGGATTTTATGTTTCTTTTGTCTAATATCATCTTTTTCCTTCCCACAGATGGAAGCCTATGTGTTAGACCAGAAGAACAACCAGGTAATTACTCCCAACAGAGGAGCAGGAAATAGTCCTTTTGCATAGAAGTAGAAAAATACATCTGCAGTCATGGGTTGAGAATACATGGCCAAGTCTCCACACAGGGTCTTGTAAGAACCAGTGTGTGCAGTGTTGATGTTAAAAATCCGGGTGGCAAATTTAACACACGCAGAAATTCTGGGTTTGCTGATAAAAGCAAAGCATCCAGTAGCTGCAGAGATTTGTGTGGAGTAGTGGCTCTCTGGAGCATGGCCACACCATGACTTAGCCAGGGCTGCAAAAGGGGAAGGAGGTCTGGGCTGAAGCCTTAGGGAATTGCTTTTCATAGAAATAAAAGCCAAGAAGAGGGAAGATTTCATCCTTTGCTAAAGGGCGGATATGAATTTGAGAGACATGCATTATATGTATCTTGCTACAGCCTTCTTGCAGACCCAAGTGCCAGAGTTTTAGTGGGGGAAAAGTGGCAGGGATAATGATTTCCCAGGAGTGCTGTGGGAGTAGATGTATCACATCTGCAAACCATTCTCTTGTTACTGCATGGCTAGTCCTTAATAAGCACAAAATATTTCTGCTATGCTGCACATAGATGCCCTCTGCCGACGCTCTGCTAAGACAGAGCAGTGGGACTCTGGGGTCAGGCCTTAATTCTCCTCCATCTTTCTCCCAAAAGCATCATACTTCGCCGTGGCTGTCGTGAAGAAAGGCACTGATGTCAACTGGAACAATCTGAAGGGCAAGAAGTCGTGCCACACTGCTGTGGGGAGGACTGCTGGCTGGAACATCCCCATGGGCTTGATTCACAACAGAACAGGGAGCTGCAATTTCGGTGAGTTGGGTCATGCATCTGCTTGTTTGAGATGGAAATCCACAAGGAAAAGTGTTTTGCCACGCATCCTCTGATTTTCAAAGCTTCTCATGCCTCGAAGACTCCCACTTGGAGATGGGAAAATGAAATGAGTCTGTTACTTAAGACATCACTGAGCAAAGTTTCAGGCTGTTGGTGACTGCTTGCAAGCAGGATGCAGCACATCAGCTGCTTTGGGGGCTTTGCTTTCTTTTCACTCTCTCCCCTTCCCTTTTTGGCAGCCCAAAAAGCATTCCCCAAGTAGGAGGACAGGCTGCTCCTTGTGCAAAGCGCAGGGTGGGGGTGAAAGATGGATTTATGAGTCCCTGAAGGGCTGTGAGCAGGGGACAGAGGCTGATTTCAGTTCAAGAATCTTCAAGGGTCTGATGTGACTCTCTTAAGAACAGTGGGTTAAAAGTCTGCAGCTCAACTTCTACATCCAACTTCCGATCAGTGAGAATTACAGTCCAACAAAAATAATGTGAAATTATGAACCAAGGAAAAATAAACATATAATTATTAATGGGAAACGTAACCTCAGGGACCTACTGGTGTTACTAAGTTTTACACAGCCTCTCCAACCTCCTTTCTGCTTTTTCTATGCTCCCCTTTTCTCCCTGAGCTCTCAGATTCCTGCCAAACATAACGCAACCCATAACGTGCTGCGAAAAGAAATCCCAATTTTTCAGAGTAGAGAAAGTGAATTTCTCATATTCCTGCCTTCAGATGAATACTTCAGCGAGGGCTGTGCTCCTGGGTCTCCTCCTGACTCTCGCCTCTGCCAGCTGTGCCAGGGCTCTGGGGAAATCCCACCGGAGAAGTGCATCGCTAGCAGCCACGAGAAATACTTTGGATATACTGGAGCTTTACGGTAGGTGGGAGTGATGCTCAGGTAGTGCTCAGCCCCCTAAAAAGAAAAGCGGCCAGAAGTCAGCCCTGGTTCTGTCTCCTGGTTCTGTCTGTCTGTAACAGCTCAAGTCTAGGTAATTCAGATTGGGCATGAATTTATCTTGTTTCAGTTGCATCTAATAGCGGAGAGATGCTGCAGAGGTGGAGTCACTTTGATGCAGGTTTACATGGCTACTGAAATGTGCACCTCCTCTCTTTATACTCCGCAGGTGTCTGGTTGAGAGGGGTGATGTGGCCTTTATCAAGCATTCCATT
The DNA here is from genome assembly GCF_905368555.1 of Meleagris gallopavo. Taxonomy (NCBI): domain Eukaryota; kingdom Metazoa; phylum Chordata; class Aves; order Galliformes; family Phasianidae; genus Meleagris; species Meleagris gallopavo. The sequence goes on along the minus strand of NC_139414.1, from coordinate 3,973,659 downwards.
GTGGAGGAAAACACTGGCGGTATGGTTATCCTATTGCATGGGGCTTGGTGGGCTGCCCCCCCCAATCTGTATTCTTTCTGTTCCCAAAGCATTCATTTTGGATATACGTTTATTCCAGTGGCCTATTAACCACAGCCACCTGCCTCAGCACCATTGCAGAGTATTCTAGCTCCCTGCTTGCCTGAAATGGAAAACTTCAGGTCCCATTTCTGAAAGTAGTGGCTGAGGTTTTTGAAGCCTGTAGGGAAAAAATGAATGGAAAAAGATGTAACAACCTGCCAGCCTGCTCTGAGAGTCTGATTCAGACCACTGACTGTTCCTGAGTTTTACTTGCATCTTCTTCTTACTTTACTCCCCTTCAGTACACACAGAGTATCCAAGGGTCAGTGTACATCAGTGCAGGGACAAACACTTCGCTGGTTGCTGTCAGTGTGACTGTGCTTCTGCTACACAAGATCTCTGAACCTCCAAATCAATTCCCTTCACAGGCAAAAACAAAGCTGAGTGGGCCAAGGATCTGCAAATGGACGACTTTGAGTTGCTGTGCACTGATGGGAGACGGGCAAATGTTATGGATTACAGGGAGTGTAACCTGGCTGAAGTTCCTACCCATGCTGTGGTTGTGCGCCCAGAGAAAGCAAACAAAATCAGTGAGCTGCTGGAGAAACAGGAGGTTGGTGGTCCTGACAGCGGAAGGAATGTTCTGGGGTGGTTTTTACATCATGTGTTGGTATTTTTAGAGCAGTGACACTCTGCATTTCACGTCAGCAAAATGTGGAAGATTTTGACTTACTGACACAGGGTCAGAGCCTCATCCCTTAAGCTTCCCCTTCCTCCATCCCTCCTGAACTGTTCCTACAGGCAGGTAGAACGGCTCCCCGTGACAGTAGTCATCATGGTGAAGAACTGCTACTGAGAGGCTTGTACAAGCCGAATCTTGCTTTGTTTCTACTTTTTACACTTACCTCTTCCTGACTTTATTTCAGAAACGCTTTGGAGTAAATGGAAGTGAGAAAAGCAAGTTCATGATGTTTGAGTCTCAAACCAAAGATCTTCTGTTTAAAGACTTAACCAAGTGCCTGATTAAACTCCGCCAAGGAGTGACATACAAGGAGTTCCTCGGAGATAAATATTACAGTACGATTTCCAGCCTCAATACCTGCAACCCATCAGGTAAATGTAACAGCCTCAAAAAAATGTCAGTCAATTGCAGTGCTTAGTTTCAGAGATATGAACAGTTATTCCTGTTGCTGCCCATTTAATTTCTTAAAAGATAAAAGAGGATAACTCATGAAGCTGTCTTTATACTTTTCCCAGAATTTCTTCAGCTAACTGAAGCCAGATTGGAACTGTGTTACTCTGGCATCAACGAGAATGAAAGATTTTTACTTGCCTTTAGAAAACAAGCAATCTGAGAAGTAGTAAAACAGCCCAAACAGCCCACTGTGCCCTGTTAGCGTGCACTCAGTGTCATCTGTGGTTAAGACTCACTTCTGGTGGGATGCTGGACATGTTTCCCGTGCTGTGACAATGTTGGCATGGTTGGGTGCGTGCTGGTGGGACAGCAGTGCGTTGCGTTTTCTGATTCAGTGCAAGGTCTGAACTTCTCCCTGTCCTTTTCCTTTTCAGATCTCCTCCAGGTGTGCACCTTCCTTCAGAACAAGTAACGGGAGGGAAGAGCCCTTTTTGAAGGGGGAGGAAACTTCGTGCCATGACTCCTCTCGTGTCCTCTGCACGGAACACTGATGTGCAGAGGGCCCTCTGCCATTGCTGCTTCCTCTGCCCATCCTCATCACTCTGAATGTGGCTTCTTTGCTACTGCCACAGCAAGAAATAAAATCTCAACATCTAAATGGGTTTCCTGAGATTTTTCAAGAGTCATTAAGCACATTCCTTCCCCAGCACCCCTTGCTGCAGGCCAGTGCCAGGCACCAACTTGGCTACTGCCATTCGAGGTTCCTGCTGCCCATGAGAGAAATCCCGTTCAATATTTTCCAAAGCAAAATGGATTAAATATGTCCTAGATCCTAATTAACAGATGTTTTGTATTATCTGTGCTTTGGTTTCACCTAGATTATCCCATTGTCTCCCCAGCAGTCAACAGCTGCCCATTGTGGTTGGGATATGGGGAAGAGAGAGGGTGCTTATATGAGGGAAGCTGAAGGGTGGAAAAGATAAACAACAACAAAAAGCCCACAAAAATATAGTAGAAAATGTGAACGGCAGTCACTCCACCTCATCTCTCCACTGGCGGGATACGAGTGGTGCAGAAGCAGTTATTTCCACCAAGCAGTACTCTGAAAAAGCAGGATGTACAGTTGAGGAGAGTCACAGATTGGACCCACAAAGACGACTGAGGCCAACCCCCGGCCCCACACAGCACCACCCAAACCCGATGTCTCACAGCGGCGTCCCAGCACTCCCTGAGCTCTGGCATCAGGGCCGTGCCCGCTGCCACGGAGCTGTGCCGTGCCCACCGCCCTGTGCTGCAGAACCTCTCCCTGCCCCCAGCCGCCCCTCCCCAACACAGCTCCACGCCGTTCCCTCAGCACGCAGCTCAGCGCTGCCCGTCCGCTCCCTGTGAGGAGCTGCAGCCGCCACGAGGCTCCGCTCGGCTCCCGCGCTCCGGGCCGAACAAACCAAGGGGCCTCCAACCAACGCTGGCTGCTTTTGGACCCTTCTTTCCCATCCTTGCTCCTTTTCCTGACGGACTACAACTCCCAGCAGACCCCGCGGCGCAGCGACACGTGGAGAGACCAGAAGTGGTGCGAAACAACCGGAAATGGTGCGACGGAACCGGAAGTGGTGCGGCGCGGCCGGAAGCAGCGCAGTGGGGACGTGTGCGTGCGGGCGGTCATGGCGGGCGCCATGGAGCCGTATCTGGACTCGCTGCGGCGGGAACTGCAGTCGCCCGGCCCTGCCGCTCTCTCCGTCCTTTTGGCGCTGCTCGTCGTCGCCCTCACGCTCTGTGAGTAGCGGCCCGGGGCGGGCCCGGCCGGGGGAAGGCGGCAGCGGGAGGCGGCAGCGGGAGGCGGCGGGGGCTCAGGCGCTTTCTCCTCTTTCCCGCAGTGCTCTGGAGGCTCGCGCAGGGCGCAAGGAGCAGCCGCAGGGCCGTGCTGCTGCTGGGCCTCTGCGACGCGGGGAAGACGCTGCTGTTCGCCAGGGTGAGCGCTCGATTCGGCCGCGTGCTCGGTTCACGACCCTCAGTGTGCAAACGGTTGGCTTTATTGCTGGTGTTGTTTTCTCCTCTGCAGCTGTTGACAGGCAAATACCGAGATACGCAGACCTCCATAACCGACAGCTCTGCCCTTTACAGAGTGAGCAACGGCAAGGTGAGCAGGCAGCAGCAGCGGTGCGCAGTGCTTCAGTTGGATGCCACTGGCGTTTTGTGCTGAGGCTCCCAGTGCCGAGATGCGCTTATGTCTCTCGTGCTTTGCAGGCTTCCAGCTGGGAAGCAGCCCTTGCTTGGCCTCTGTGGTACAGCTTTCTGTTAGTGCACAAGGAGAGGGTCGACGTGGAGTAGAAAGTAGGTTTGTGAAAGAAAGAGCCTCCGGAAGAGCTTCATTTGGTCCCCAGGGGGGTTTGATTACTTTCAGACCCTGGTTTATTTTTGGTTTGTGACAATCTTTTTAGTTTCAGAAGCATTTCTGTTTCTTGCCGGGTGCACACGTGGCAGTGAAGCACAAGGTGGCAGCATGGTGTCTGCTGGTGAATTGTGAAAATAGAGGATGCTTTTCTGCCTTTTCTCTGGTGATCTTTATTAACAGTAGTAATAGCAAGAGATTCAAAATGGTCAGAAGGACTGCAGTTCTTTTTTAGTGTCCCTGGGACTTAGCAGACAGGACATATTTTGAGGGAGAGGTGCTGGGATGCTGTGACAGGCTGCTGCTTTTCTGGTTGAAAATTTCTGTTGAAACACAAAAGCAGCCCAGAAGACAGGGTCTTACAAAACATTCTCTCCCCTCTCAGTAACAACAGGTGTTATCCTGAGAATGCTGATGTGGCCCTCAGTGGCTACATCTTGATTAGGAGACCTGTGAGAGGCACTTGTTCTCTTTAATGTCACTGTTTCGTCTGTCTAGTTGCCTATGGAAAGAGAAATATTTACTGCTTTTGATTCAAAGAGCATCTTGCGAGGCTGTTCTTGTGTTATTTCCAGCAAAGTTTTGAGTATTTAGGTTGATCTGCAGCTTAATTTCACATAAATTCACATTCAGAGATTGTGGGGTTATTATTCCGCATCAGGGATTTGCAGAACAGGAGTTTGTGATTTTGCTGTGCAGAGATACACTTGCTAACAGAGAGAGTAAATCTGCTGGTGTAATGACCAAGGAGCTCACAAAGATTTGCCACTCACACTGTGATTTGTTTGGTAGTCATAGGGAAGAGAGAAGCGGACTGAGCATGCTCTTTTCTCTGTGATTGTGCTCTATTCTGTCAGCTCTGCTGCATGGTTTGCTGGTGTTGGCTGTCCTTACAGAGTCCTGGCCATGAGTGTTGTTCCTCTGCAATTTCTTTTGCATGTCAGAATTTTTGGGGGTGGTGGAGAGACTGCATCCTGGGGTGGATTACACACTTCTGTCCAGTGTGGGCTTCACTCATGTGCTTCTGCCCTGGCACAAGCTAACTGGAATCTGCTCCCAGATTGGTTTTCTGCAGGGTGTGATTGCCATTACTCCTGGTGTAAGTGTTGCTAACACCCCTCTTTTCTGTTCCTAGAGCACTAATGTGACTTTAATCGATCTCCCAGGCCACGAAAGCTTGCGGCTTCAATTCTTGGAGAGGTTCAAGGCTGCAGCCAGGTAACATGGAGATGGACAGAGGTGGTGGTTGGGCCAGGTGGTGTTAGTACCAGGGATGAGACACGTGAGGGTGCAGTGAGCCAGGTAGGAGTTTTGCAGTGTGTGTCCAGGGAGTCAGAGCAGTCAGAGCACTGCCTTGTGTTGCTGGGCCATAGTGTCCCGATTGCCTACTTCATGGTAAGGTAGGGGAGGTAAGGTATGGAGAAATGCAGTGGGGAGGCTTAGGACATGTAGTATGTCTTTGGGACAGAGAGGGTTTCCTGCTGGCTATCAGTACAAGATGTATTTCAGTCCCCACGTGCTAACCTGCTTTTTGTGTTACAGAGGTTCATGTCTTACATGTGTTCTTTTTCTCAGGGCCATTGTGTTCGTGGTTGACAGCGTAGCCTTCCAGCGGGAGGTGAAGGATGTGGCTGAGTTCCTGTACCAGGTTCTGGTTGACAGCACTGTTCTCAAAAATGCACCCGCACTGCTGATTGCTTGCAATAAACAAGGTATTGGGTGCTGTCCTGAAGGTGGAAACGGTGATTTGGTCCTCGAGTGATTATTAGGGTTAATGCCCTGTGTGGCAGAAATGCTAAGTCACAGCCTGAAGCAGTGATTGAGCACCTGGTGGAAAGCAGGGTCTTCCTGAGGGGAGCTCAGGTGCACACAATGTAAGCCTGCTGAAACCAGGATCCACCCCCTCCAGACCTCATTTAAGTGTTGGTATAGTAGGAGTTGGGGGTATTTCATTGGAGAGCCCTGCCTATCTGGGGCCTTCTGAAGATAAGCAGATTTTTTTCTTTGTTTCTGTATCTATGGCTGCTGCACTTCAGCTTATCTTTACTTGCAGAAGCATGGGACTCTGCCACCCTGCTGTCATTGCTGTGTTTTCTGTCACGTTATATTGTTACAGTATGCATGGTGAATTTCTTAGGGGTCAGGATTTCAGCAAAATGAAGGCAGAAAATTAGTTGTAGACTGAGACTGCTCAGCAAGGATGTTTCTAGCAGCGATTGGAAGAATTCTTAGGTCAGAAATGTCAAATAGCTTTGCAGAAAAGCAGCACTTGAAGAGCTAGAGCTCTTTAGACAGGCTTAAGAGCCCAATCTCTACAGCTTTTCCTGCAGAGATGTGGATCCCTGTAGGACAATTTGAAACTTTCTGCTAGTGCCGTGTTTGCTTTTCTAGTTTTTTCTTGCAATATCGTAGGAATGTCTTGGGACTTTCAAGTTCTAGGAAGCACTGTGCTGAGCTCTGTAATGCCAGGACAGGTGAGCATGCTGGGCTTTGTTTGAAGTGATTTACTGCCCTGTTTCCAGACCATGAAAAGAAATTAATTCCCTGCCTTAAATCAGGTCCTGGGATTACTCTCGTTCCTACCAACAGATCTAAAGCTCTTCTGTCCCTTATCTTAGCACAAGCACTACTGCTGTTGTCCCATTAAATCTTATGACAGCATGATATGATCAAGCCTTGCTGTACCTTTAGGAGCAGAAAGCAGATTCTGACATAATACCAAAGAGCTAATTATTTCCTTTTCTGTTTTCTGTCTAGATGTCACAATGGCAAAATCTGCAAAACTTATTCAACAACAGCTGGAGAAAGAGCTGTAAGTGTGAAATTGGATCTTAAATCATCCTCTGAGCTTCTGCCTTCTCCTTTCTATCTCTTCTGCCTGTGTTTAGTGAGTCTTTTGAGCATATCTGTGTTCACTGAATAAAAAGAAAAGTCTATTTTGCTTGTGGAGGTGTAATCAGGATGAGGGAAGAGTGTCCTTGCTAAAGCACTAAGATCTAGTAATGTTCCTAGCTTTACAAAAAAGAAGATAGGTAGTGTATTGTTTCCTTGAAGCTATAGTGTGGAGAATGAATGCCCAGTGGCTCATTTGTAGCTCTTTGGTGTCCAACGAGTGTTCCTGGGATGCAGCTGTCTTGTTGCTAGCCTCTTTGGCCAGTGGGTGGCAGCAGGGTGATTTGTACTGTTGTGTTTTCACTGCTGAGTACCCGACCTTCCCTTCTGCAAGACAAAGTCCTGGGTAGAGATTGCTGTTTGCATCTGTGCCTGATACAGCTTGACTTCCCTGGCTTTGCTTCTAGTGTGCCAAAAGCCATCAGACTGCAGTGCCTCAGTACCCTTTTCAGGCTGTTGTTTGTCCCCATGCTGCCTCTAGTTTGCACTTTGTGGGAGCAGAATGTCTGAGTGTGAGCAGTGAGGTTTTTCCTCCATATGGGTGGCAGGTTGCTGAGATGCTGCCACAAGATGAGGGGCAGGAACAGCAGCAATGTTGCAACCTGGAGTCCTTGGTCAGGCACTGCTTGCTGAAGCACTGGGGAGGCTGGACCCACCTCTCAGTCTCCAAAAATATTTGGCACGTTTAGGTGGCTATGGGGTGAAGATCTGCATGATCCGCTATGTCATGGGTGCCTGTTTTCCCAGTTAACCTGTCAAAACTGCAGTTTTGAGCACTGTGGGCCAAACATCCTTCTAGCTTTAGGCGCCTTCAGTCAGACAAGCAGCTCTCACAGTCTGGGTTCATTCCCTACCAATTCAAAGTGCCTTTGCCTATTTAGAAGTTCTGCTTCTTTCACCAAACCTATGATCTGTCTTTCTCTCTTGAGCCTCTCTCAGTTGTGCCTTGCAGCAGCTGTTTACAAGTGGACAAAGTGCCTGTCCCTGCCTGTGCCTCGTGGGGCAGAGCCATGGGTATGCCTCTGGGGCCTTCTGTCCCTGGTGTTGCTGATGTCCTGCTGACAGCTGAAACCAAAGCATCTCTGGTTATGCTGTAGGTGTCATTTTGCTATTTCACAGTTCCTGATCTTCTCCTTTCTCTTTCTGCAGTAACACCTTACGAGTGACCCGCTCTGCAGCCCCCACCAGTCTGGATGCCTCAGCCACTGGGGGCCCTGCTCAGCTGGGGAAGAAGGGCAAGGACTTTGACTTCTCTCAGCTGCCCATGAAGGTGGAGTTTGTGGAGTGCAGTGCTCGTGGCAGCAAGGGAGAGGAGGGAGATGCTGACTTTGAGGGCCTTGAGAAATGGCTGGCCAAGATTGCCTGAACAGAGGAGGGCAGGGTGAGAGGGAGAGACCTGAGGAGGTGGGAGTTTTGGGAGTGAAAGAAAATAGATGGTTTGAAGTACTCGGATCTTACCAAAGGAGAAACTGAAAGCTGGAAAAGCATTGCGTCGTCTTTCTCTGCTTGGGAGCATATAACAACTACTGGTGTGTTTTCTGCTGTCTCTGTCACACTGCCACGTTTTTTTTCCTCTCTCCTCTACTTTTTATCCTGTGTTGCTGACTCTGCTGTGGCTTCTGTGTTTCCTTGAAATCTTCTGCATTTTTCATCATCCAGCTGCCAGGCAACTTAGGAAGGAACACACTGCGAGGTGAACCTGTAGTTTGTCCTTTTCTGCTTTGTTTTAACATTGCTTTGCTGTTGCTTTGTGGAGTGACTGATCACCTCCTGATTTTGACTTCTTTCTGCAGCTTCTTGCTGCCTGGGAGTGCTGCCCTGACAGAGTGCACAGATTCTCTCCGTTGGGTAGTCACTGGGATGAATATAAAAAGCTGTTGTCCTCTTGTCTTCTATCTCCTTATTTTTCCAGACTGGTGTAGTAAAGCTTCTGTGGACCTGGAGTGACTTGTTAAATTTCAAAGGCAAGCTGGTTGATCTGCCCTTGTCACTGTGCAGTGCCTGTGTCTGGCTGTGGTGCCTGTGTCTTTGGTTGATTACTTCTGCTGGACAGTTCTTGGGAGTTTTTCTTTCTGCCAGGGCTATGTCTTGAAAGCTTGTTTCACTCTGTTCTTCTTCCTGTACTTCAGGCCCTTCTCCAATGGACCTTGTAAACACACTCCCTGTGAATGACAGTTACAGAATGGTCCTAGCTTGAACCAATGAAAGTGGCATATTTTTGGATTCACATGTATGTTAGGAGTCAGATTTGTCATGCCAGACACTTGCTGTTCTGTCTCCTGCCTGTCTCCTCTCCGGTGTCCACAATAAAGAAACCATTTTGCTATTATCATCATAGCAGTTGCAGCAAAATGAATAGAGAAAGGTGAGCTGATAGCACATTACTGTGAGCACAATTCTTCCTTATGAGGAAGATGCTCAGTGGAGAAGAACATGTGATCTTTTCCCTGTTTGAGGTGATTGAAGCCAAAGCTGCTGCTGTGTGTGATCTCATCAGTTAATCTTCAGGGAATGCCTGTTGCTGTAGCTCTTGGAGAGGCTAAGCTGGCTGCTCTGAGGCTTGGAGTGGGATCTGAGTCAGTATGTCTTAGACCTGAACTTTCCAAAGGACCTTTGCTTTCCTTTTTCTTTGCTGTAGCCCAGAACATTGGTTGTGTAAAGGGAGAACTTGCAGAAGCATCTGTATTGGTCAGGTGGGAGATGAGACCCTATGCTTCAGTTTTTCCTTTCTGAACAGCAGCCTTAAGACACTTGTCAGTTGCCCTGCCCAGCAGCGTGATGCTCTGGTGGGATGCTGACTCCACACATCTCTGTGAGGAGGATTGCTCTCCAGGATTCAGTGCTGGGAATTGCAAGGTCCTACTGCATTGCAGTTTTTCCTCTCATTTTATTGTTTCTTGTTTAGTTCTAGACAAGGAGCAAACTTATGGCTCCCAATGGGCCTTTTCTGTCTTTTGTGGGTTTCTCTCTGGTTTAGTGCTTGTTTAACGGCTCGTCTGATCTGTTATGTTCTTTTCCTTTCTTTCTGGGCATCCTCTGAGTTCTTGTAGTATTGCCAAATGTTAGTATTGATGGGAGGAACGAAAACAGGCTTGAGCAAAGACCTGTGCTCATAGTGGAACTCTAAAGATAAACTGGGAGATGTGCTGTTCTACATAGGAGGTGGGGAGGATTATACTTAGGGAGTGTGTTACATTTTGGTATTTGTTGCAGCCAAAGCATTGCTGAGGTGTGTTTGTTGTGCTTCAACTCCTTTTGCTGGAGAGTATTGCTGTTTGAGTGGTAGTTCTGCTTGCTAAGACCTACCTTCTTTGAAAGCAGAGACCGAGCATCGCCATCTGGTGGGATAAAGTAGCATGAGGCCCTGTTTGGTTTTAAGTTATTCTTTTTGAAAAATATTTCTGTAATAAAGCATTTGACTAAATGTTTCTTCTCAAGTCAATTCCTGGTTTGGTAGTTCTCTATTGCCCTTTGCCTCGACTCCTCTTAGCAGCGTTAGGGTGCTGAGCTTCCCTGCATGGCTCCATCCTCCCCACCCTGTCTTGCTGCAGCTTCCCTCCATCTCTCCACCTCAGCTTCAACACCCAGACCCAGTTCAGCCCTCCAGACCTAGCTCTATTCCCCCAGGCCAGTTCCATCCTATCATTGGGGCAGGGATATTCCCCCTTGCCTGCCCATAGGGATAGCTCTGAACAGGGTGGGGGTGACCAACACAACACCACATGGAAAATTGACCTTTATTAAAAAAAACAAAAAACAACAACAACAACAAAAAAAACCCCACAACAGTCAAACCCATTCCAAAATCTTTTGTACTAAACCACAAGTGATGACTTTTCATGTCCATGTTGACCTGTACAAGAGAGATGGGCAGGGGCAGACAGGGAAGCCCCTAGGACTTGGCAGCAATCTTGCTTGCTCCTATCCTGTCTGGAGGGCAACACCTGGCTGGAAAAGGCACAGCGGAGCAGGACCATTGCTTGCATCTGTGTATGTGGGTCCAGGCTGGAACACAGCCCCTATCTGCCTCCTGCTTCCTGGGAGTGCAAAGCAATTGGTGAGTCTTGGAGGAGCTGGTCCCCAATGTGCCCAGAGCTGCATCCAAAGATGGGACCAGTGGGGATTGTCCTTTGCTGGGAGCACAAAGATGCCCTCTCCCCAGGCTGAGTTGTCAGGAGAGGAGTGAGGAGCTACTATGCTGATGTTGCTCCAATACAAAAGAATGAGAAATCAACCAAATTCCCCAAAGGGCAAAGTGCTGGTGGTGGGGAATGAAGTGCAGTCAGTCTTTGCTCAGTTACACCAGGCCGGCCGCCTTCTCCTGCACATTGTACTCTTTGCTCCTCTTCACCTTCCAGCCAATGAGGGCAAGGAGGATGGTGCCCACCACTTTGTATCCCATCTGCAGCCCCAGGTATCTGTGAAGAGAAGAGGAGGGAGATGCCCTATCCAGAGGTGGCTCCAGGTGGCTTTGGGGACTGTCACCGTGGCAGCTCCAGGTGCCACAGCTGGGGACAGGTACCTGTTGCGAAGGAAGTCGTTGTTGTAGTAGGCACAGAAGCGACGCTGTGAGCACTGTTTCTGCCAGTAGATGCAGGAGGAGTCGATGAGGGCACCAAACATGGCTGGAGCTGGGAGCCAGGCTTTGGAGAAGAAAGGGCTGGGTCAGGCTCTCTGCCCTTCCTGCCAGCTTCACCTGCTGCCTCCAAGGAGGTCACATGCCTCCTGTGTCTCTAGCAAGCTTTAGCGTGCCCTGTCACCCCCCCAGCCTCATCAGGAGGCGGTCACTCACCCAGCAACCTCATCAGCAAGAACTGGACGCCAATGGCAAATGACTTCTCATCCTGGTTCACCACCCTGCAAGGGAGAAGCCAGGTGAGGTCAGAGCTGGTGGCAGCAGTGCTCTCCTAGTTTCACTGTCAGGTTCATAGCCATGGACCCAGTTTCTCCCTTGTTCTTCCAGTTTGGAATGGAGAACAGTGGTTGAATGACTCCGTGGGGATTAGGAGGAGCTCAGGTCTGCACCAGAGAGAGCTGCTGGGATGAAAATTTGTGGGATGCTACAGCATGGGGTTTTGTGTTCATGCGAAGCTCTACTCCATTCTCCCTGATATAAAATGCAAGGAAGAGCATTGCTGAAAGAGGAAGCATTCTACTGTTTAGGGAATTGCCATACTTCATAGCCAGGGGTGTGAAGGAAGGAGTTGCTCTTTAGCAAGACAGTCAAAGCATTAAAACAAGGGGATTCCTGCTTACTGAGACCCTCCTGTTACTGATGAAAGAGAAACCTGAAAAACTTGGTCAAATGGTGAACAAGTGTCCTCAGATCTTTACGCAGCTGAAACTTGTTGCCCCACAAACTCCCCTGCCCACTGCTCACCGTAACACCATCATGTAGAGGGGGTTGTGACACAAGCAGGCCACCAGGGCAGCGAAGGAGATGAGGAAGATGGCAGGGAGGAGCATGTGGGAGCAGCTGAGGGGACAGGAGCCCGTCTTGGCAGAGGACAACCCGTTACCGGCAGAGATCTGGGAGCAGTTTCTGTAGATCTGTTGGAAACATTCGAAAACAAACAGACAAACATGTAAAACTCCCCTAGTCATGCTATGAGAGGGGTGGAACATTGGCACAGGCTCCCATGGGGATGGTGGAGTCCTTGTCCCTGGAAGTGTTCAAGAAAAGGGTAGATGTCACAGTGAGGGACACGGTCTGGATCACAGGCGTGGATTGGGATTTGACCTGATGATCTTAGTGGTCTTTCCACTGTGGAATTGATTCTGTGGTTTTATGTCACCAGACCACTTGACAAAGGAGCAATGGAAGCATCAGCTCCAATGATATGGCCATGACATCCTGTTGGGTATCTTGACCCCCTGCAAGGGGATGTGCCAACATTCCCCTACTTGTCCCAGGCCTTTCCAGCCAAGGTAGGGCCTGCCTACCCTCCAGGTAGACCCAAGCCTCCCTGCTCAAAAACAATTTTCCTAGGAGATCTTCCTAACTGTAGTTTCCTGAGCAGCCTAATATCTGCTCTCCCATGACCAGGGTTGAGGTTTTGTAGCAGCTTTCTTCATTTTTAATTTGACTACTTCGTGGTCACTATGGCCAAAATGACCACCAATCACCACCTCATGCCCAAGACCTTCTCTGTTCAGAAGTGACAGAGCTAGAAGGGTTAACACCCTGTCCCACTCCTGCCATGGGCTGGCTGCTCCCCACCAGCTCAGGCTGCCCAGGACCCCATCCAGTCCAGCCCTGAGCACCTCTAGAGATGGGGCACCCACACTTCTCTGGACAGCAGTGCCAGGGCCTCACCCCTCTCTGTGTAAAGAACTTCTCCTCCTTTAGTTTAAAGCCATTATCCCTTGTCCTATTAAGTTGAAGTCAACAAGGGCAGTTGATCTAGAGGTCTCTCTTAGTTCCTTAAAGAATAATTCAAATATCTAAATGGTTCTACCACATCCAAATTCCTACAGCACTGCAATAGTCTCCACTTTGACCATCAAGCAAGGTGCACTCATTGCAAAACCTCAAACCTTCTGGAAATGCTTTGGATCTTGGCATGGCCACAACAGCTCAGCTTGGTGGCCACATCCTGCTCCTGCTACTCACCACCTCTCTGGGAGCTGAGGAATCAGTGCTGCTGTTGGTGCAGCCAGCAAAGCAGGGTGAGATGTACTCCACGTTGTTTTCTCCACACACCGGGTGAAAGATGTGCTCGGAGCAGCGGCACCCACTGGGTGCCTTAACCTGTGGCTGGGAACTCTGTGTTCTGCCAAAGAGAAAATAAACAAAAAATTAAAATAAAATAATAAAAAAAAATTAGAAATAGGGCAGAAAAAAAAAAAGTCCCTCCCCAGTCCTCTTCCTATCTAACCAGTTTCCCTGTTCCTATGTGTGCTGGGATGCTGCCAGAAGCAGGCTGGCCTTGTGCCAGACCCCTATCCCCTGCAGGTACCTCTGCAGCATACAGGGAACTTAGCAGCCTGTAATTATGTTATGTCTGCAAACAAATGCTCACACACTTCTTTTTTTTCCCTAGCTGAAAACTAATCAGCAAATGCCTGGAGAAATGTTATCTGGGCTCCATCCAAAACCGCACAAACAGATGTGCGAGGAGCCCCAGCTGGAAACGCCATCCAGACAACAACTGGAAATGGGCTCACTTCCAGACAAACCTGATGACAGTGTGTAAGGCAAGAGGATAAGCTGAATGATCTGTTCTGTCTTGCCTCACTACCCAAGGGAACTCAGCTGTGGGAGCAGCACCCTCTGCCTGCTGCCCTGGGGTCCATCCTTGGGCTGGTGGGCACCATCCACCTGGTTCACAGCACCTGAAGCTCAAGGGGAATGGTGTTTTCACATTTCAGGGCTACAGCTAGGAGTGGTCAGAGCAGCTTGGGTATTGGACTCTTGCAGGTGTTGCAGAAGGAGAGGCAGAGGGGAGAAGATGACAAAGCTGGGGCTGTGGGAAATGGAGAACGCAACTGTTGTTGGAAGGCATGTCCCTGCTGAAGTCTTTGATGAGAAGGAAGGGTCTGCTTGGATGTGACATCCAAAGGGACAGTCCCTTGGGTGGGTTAGGCAATGCTGTCATGTTTCTGCTCCTCTCCAGCCAGCACGAGGCAGCTGCTGCAAATGGGAGCACTGACAACTCCAGTATGGGCCTTTCCCAAACAGTCCCATGACTCTCATGGACTCATGTCTCAGCATGCAGACAGCAGTAGCTCTGCGAGCTCCAGAGCTGCTAGAGGTTGAAAGATCTACCAAGTTCCCCAGACCCTACAGCTCCATGTGGCCCATCTCATGTGCTACACTGAACTGCAGGAAAAGCTGAAGGTGAGCTAAGGACAGTGGCTGCAAACATGAAATCAATCTCTGCCTTCCTCCAGCATCCTTCTTGTCATGCAAGTCCACCTACCAGCCTTCCATTCCATTAGCAAACCCCATCAAGTCCAGTGAGTGCTAGCAGGGCTAATATTACCAGCAGGAGATGAGCACTGTGAAGCTAAGATGCTTTCCAAAGTATAGCAAGTGGCATCTGAGCTTGAGCTGAAGGCACAAAGTCTTGCTCTCACGCAAAAAGCCAACAGGGATGCCAACAGGGATAACAATGCCTCGGCAGACTATTGTATGATCCTGAATTAATATTACGTGCCATACAGACCATAGAACAAAATATGAAAATGCTGTCCAAGCATGAGTTTGTTGTTTTGTCTTTTTTTTTTTTTTTTTTTTTTAACTGGGCATGAAGAGCCCTGTCCCTCACTGTACCATGGGATGGGAGCTTTATCGCTGGCAAAGGGAAATGTGCACAAAAGTTCCTTGCAGATATGCTGATGGTGCAAATGACCTGTGCACGATGCACTTGACAGCAAGCCTGGAGTGGAGTCTAAATATCACTTCAATAACTAAAAAAAAAAATAATAATAATAAAATAAAATAGAGTAACAGTCAAAGGTTTCCACCCAGACAAGCAGAAAGGTGACGTCCAGCCGGAACAAGAGCAGCGTGTTACATGTGGACACGGGCACTAACACTACTTTCTCCCTAGAAATCCAGGGCTAGAGAGAAAAATATACCCTGAGAAATCAGGAATAAATGCCCTTCCAAGTTCTCTGTGCGGTACAGTGCTTATCTCTCCTCCAGGAGTGACCCCGTGGTTAATCAAGTCAAGAGCTGGAGAGGAGAGGAACACAAAACTCGGAACAACCCAAGTGCTTGTGTTACCTGGAGGGGTAGATCCCATCGACGAGCCCTGTGGAGCAGCCCATGAAGAAAATGGGCAGGCAGATGAGGATGGAGAAAACCAGTACCACCACGGAGAACCGGGGGATGGCCCGGAGGGAGAAGGCGAAGCGTTTCATGATGATTCCTCCTAAGAGCATCCCAAGTGCTGCTGCTGGCAGGTTGACAGCTCCTGCAGAGGAACGAAGGCATCAGGCAGGGGTCCTGCCTGCCAGACACCTTGCTGCTGGCTGGAGGTCAGGGACCTCATGGTGGCTGGGAGAATCCACGGACTGTTACTCAGGATAGACCAAGACCCAAACAGTTGGCACCTATGAGGAAATCTCAGCCTCAGGAGCTTCACTTGGAGATGTAGAAGCAAGCTTTGGTGCATTATCACTTCTTTCAGCATCAGAGCTACGCAGACCTGCTTCACCCATGTGCATTTCCAACAAGAGCTGCTCTGGCCCCCAAGAGCAAGTGAACAGATGTGGTCATTCCCTGCTCACCGATGAGAAAGTTGGCATAAGAGGAGGTAGCACCGTACTGCTTCTCCAGGAACTTGTTGAGGAAGGTGGAGAGACCCGCAATGACAGAGGAGAAGCTGCACTGAGCAAGCACCAGGAGGATAAACAGGGGGTTGAGGAGCAGCTTGAGGAAGATCTTCGGGAATCCTGTGAGGAAACATCAGGAAAAGCAAGTTTTAGCTACAAGGTCCAGACATGGCTCCTGTGGCTGAGGAAGAGAGTGTGGTTTCCTGATGGGACATTGTGTTCCCCTGCCTGGCCAGGACATCCTGGTCTTGCAGCCCAGGCAGACTGACTCCAGGCCTCTCAGAAGCAGGTCTGTTTATTTGGCCTCTAATTAGCTTTCCTCTTCTAGCTGAGTGCCAGCATCCATCAAAGCTCAATGAGATAGAGAAGAGGGGGCTGATGGCCACAGGATGTGACTGCAGTGGATGGAGAGGGAGTGACTTCAACTGGAAACAAATCATTATGAGCCTAAGGTCATGACACAGTCCCTCTCACCAGTGAAATCCCAACAGCTACTCATAAACAAGATGGTGAGCCGAGGCGCAGCAACCTCAAGGCAGCAGCTGGTGGCACTAGCAGCCCCATGGCTCCTTATGGAGCCTCATGTCATGTAAAAACCTCAGAACTACCATCAGAAATGATTCAAACCTCAATGCTGATGACTAAGAGCAGGAGGGAAGCAGCGTCCCTCCTTCAGCAGTCATAGAATCATTAAGGCTGAAAAGGACCACTAAAATAATCCAGTCCAACCATCCACCTACCACCAATACTGCCCACTAAGTTCCTCAGTACCAGATCTCCATGGTTCTTGAGCACCTCCAGAGAGAGTAACTCCATCGTTTCCCTGGGCAGCCCATTCCAGTGCATCACCACTATTTTGGAGAAGTTTTTCCTAGTACTGAACCAGAACTTCCCCCGGCACAACTTGAGGCCATTCTCTCTCATCCTATTAGTTCTTAGGGAAAGATGGTGCCCATGTGCTACGGCCTTGGAGAGTCCTGACTGGAGTCTCCACCCAACACAGGTGAGGTCAACCTGTAAATGCCAATATTGTAGTGTCTGCCCAGCCCAGGCTAACATGGGATACAGGCCATGCCACCTCCCTGCATCCCCATTCACCCTCGCCTGTAAATGTCAGCTCTTTACTTTTGATAAATTCCAGCAGGGAGATTTCTTCAAATTCCCTCTTCTCCATCTTCCTCAGCATGCCATCCTCTGAGCTTGGGTCCTGGAGAGGAAGAGAAGAGCATCCAGCCATGAGAGGAGCGCGGGTGCCTGGCTGGTGCAGCCCTGGGACTCAGCAAGGCCAGGGAGCAGCAGAGCCCATCATGGGCATCTTTGACTTTTGAGTAGAGCAGCAAGACTCAACTCAGAGAGATTATAAGAGCTTGGAAAGCTTTGAACTCTGACCAAAAGGAAGATATTGCTTCTTAAGTTCTGAAAAAAAAAAAAAAAAGGGGAAATGGAAGTTGGAGACAGGCCAGCTCCGGTCTGGTGGGTCCTTAAACTATAATCCTGAAATATTTGGGTTTTGATTTTGACCTTTAAAGAATCAATGGTTAAACAAGACCAAAAATCCCCCAAACACTATTTTTTTTGAAACAAAACCAATGAGGCTTGGCTTTGAAAATACTGAAGTGGAATGTTTTGATAGCTCTGTGTCTTTTCTTATTTGTTTTAATGGGAAACCTGCCTTGTTTCTTTCCTATTTTTTCCAAACAAAAAGCCCATTTTTCAAACAGTGACTATAACCTCACAGAAGGCATTGTGGTAGGGTGTTGAGATACGGTCGTTGCCATTGACAGGGAGTGGGACACTCTGGGAAGGTGAAGTCACCAAGGACAGACCCCCTACCAAAGAGGAACTCTAAGAAGACCTGCAGCCACCATGCTACCCTGGTAAGGTCCTCCTGAGGTGGAGTCTCACCTTTCCCTTCAGCATGTACCGAGGGAAAAAGAAGTAAGGGATGGACGTGAGCACCAAGCAGCCGGAGGAGATCAGCAGCCCCAGCCACCAGGCTCCGATCCACCGCTGGTCCTGCGAGGTCAGGGTCACTGTTGCTGCAAGACACAAAGACCCGCCATCAGAGCTCTGCCTGTGCAAGTCCAGTGGTAAAAGGGGAAAACGTCCATGTGAATATGGACAAAATGGTGTGAGCACAGCCTATGGGTCTCTCTGCTGATGTGGCAAATGAAGGGGGGTGAGAGCTCCTACAAGCTCATATCAAGATGAGCTCTGGCTTCTGGGAATCAGTGAGTCCCTCTGTCCATATATGTGGGTGTGGATGAGCTTTCCTCATCAGTCCCCACCCAAACAAATGGCCTCACCAGTACCCAAGGGACACATATAATCAACATCACAGCACACTGATAGCATGGGCCCAAGCACTGCAGCCAGACGGTGACAGCAGGGCCCTGGCTCCAACCTCCTCTACCCAGGCACACAGTTGGGTTGGGACCATGCTATCTTCCCTGGCTGCCCAGGTGAGATGGGAACTGGGAAAAGGCACAGCCATTTTCCTGGAAATGTCTCTTCTCCCACCGCTTCAGGCTCGGTAACTCACATAGTCTCGTGCTGGCAGAAGAACACTTCTAATGAGAATGGCTTCCGAGTGGACAAAACTGTGGGTGCTCACACCCTTTGTCCGGAAAAAGGAGGAGAGACAAGCACCGCTCCATCCCAGCGTGGACATCCTCCGGCTGTTCACCAGAGGTCGAAGGCTTGCTTGGTTTGGCACACGTAGTGCATCTCCCCATTGCAGGGACTTTTTGGGAGGGCTCAGGGTCGGCTTCCTGCCCAGGACACAGAAGTAGTGACCCCCACCCCACTGAACAATTGCCTCACTGCCCTGAAGGCACCGATCCACTGCGGATGTGGACGTCATCATGGAGCGACCGGGCAGGAGATGCTGCATCTCTCTGCTGCCACAGGGTGCGAGCCAAGGCTTTTTGCTGTTTCCTGTCTTGGGTTCATTTATTATTCTTATCAGGCACGGGACAAATATGTCAGGCAGGCTCTGATCTCCCAAAGGAAACACAGGAAAAGCCACATTATTGATGAAGCCAGGGAGAATTCTTTAGTGATTAAATTACCAGGAATAATAAGCAGACACAGTGGACAGAGGAAATAAGTCCCATGGTAGTGCCAGCTTGGTTCCATCCCTGCAGATGCTGGTGAAGGGTGGTGGGCAGGAGATTGAGTGGAATCATAGGATCACTGAGGTTGGAAAAGACCTCTAAGGTCATCTAGTCCAATGTTCACCTACCACCAGTATTGCTCACTAAACCACATTCCTCAGTGGTTCTTGAACACCTCCAAGGACAGTGACCCCACCTGGGCAGCCTGTTCTAGTGTCTCTAGGAGCCACTCTCTAGGAGATCTTTCTCACATCCAATCTGAATCAAGACTTCCCATGGACATGCAGGACAGTGGCTGCCCCATGGCTTTCTGTCTTCTCCCTGCTGGATGCTTCAGGTGTTCCTGATCCTCTCTGGCACTGTGCAGTACGGCACCTCCTCAGCATGGAAGCAGCAAGCAGCAATGACCACCATGCTGAGCAGGACACTGAGATGTCCCTGCTGCAAGGCACTGCTTCCATGGTGACCTCAGGTCCACCTGTAACCTTCCTTGTGGGGAGATGATGGAGAAGTGACCCTGGAACGCTATCCCAGGTTCATTTATTTGGGTCACAAGAGTAAGGAGTGCATTCTACCTCCAGTCCTCTCAGAGCAATCCTCTGTTTCACAGAGGCTTTTAAGAAGACCAGCCCGACTTGGGAAATACTCACCCATGTCAACTCTGCCAATGTCCACGAAGAGCCGCAGCACCACAGAGCCCAGCAGGTACCCAAACGCGGGGCCAAACACTGCGATGGCAAAGAGGATGGCTGGGAAAAAGAGCAGAGTGTGAGTAGATCACAGCCTCATTCAGACATGGAGAAAGAATGATGCTACAACATGCAAAAGAGAAAAATCATAGGATCATAGAATGACCTGGGTTGGAAGAGACATTAAATATCACTGAGCTCCATCCTTACTCCCCACCAGCTCAGGCTGCCTAGGGCCCCATCCATCCTGGCCTTGGGCACCTCCATGTTTGGGGCACCCGCACTCTCTGGGCAGCAGTGCCAGGGCCTCACCACCCTCTGAGTAAAAAATGTCTTCCTCGCATCCAACCTAAATTTCCCCTCTTTTAGTTTAAAACCATTCCCCCTTGTCTTTCCCGTTGTCTTGTGGATTTGCTATACTGACAGTACTGGTGGTTCTCTGTGACCAAGCAGGGAGCTGCAGGAAGGTAATGATGTGGCTCTGGGGCTCCTGTGGTGATTGAGACTCTAACCCTCACATAGAAGGCAAAAAAAAAACCCCAAAAAGCAAAGCTGTCGCTTCACTCTTTTAGAGATAAGCAAAAACTGTTTGTTCAAAACATCAGTGGAAGTGAAACACGATGACTCAGGGAGAGCAGAAAGGGCAGTAAATCACCCTTGGTTCTTCTGACCTACTCCTGCCCCAAAAGCAGATAGCTCAGACCAAACCCATGAGGTCAAAATGTTTCCTTTTGACTTCTTTGGAATGAGAGGATCTGACTTTCCTTCCTGGAAAAAACTCCTTGTTCTCCTAAAACATAACAAAACTCAAGCACCAATGGCATTTACACTGTATTGAGGCAACCTAGATGCACAGAGACATTCCCATGGCCCTAAAATGACTACCTATGCAGTCAGGAACAAACCAGCCCTTTAAAGCAGCTCCTCAGGGCTTGGCCAGTGCCTGTCCTTGGGAGCCCAAGCCCAAAGGCTCTCTCTTCTCCTTAAGTGCCTATCTTATTTTGGAACATCCGCTTTTATTTCCTAAATCACGCTGACGCCTTTGGCTGCTTTGAAGACATTGTTTGCACTCAGGGGGAATCAGATTTTTTAAATAACTTACAATATCAGGTTTTCAAATAACCAAACTTGAAGCTCATGTAGGCACACCAGCCCCAGCTGCCTACGTTTTCCATTCCCATGGAAAAAGGGCAGTGTAGATCGATGCCATTTCCCATCCCTTTGGGCTCAGAAGTCCTCCTGAGCCCGGGAGCAAGCATCAGGCAGGGTCAGATGGCCAATTCCATGGCAAAGTTGTCAGCTTTGCTGCAAAACCTGCATTAACCAGCTCCTATATGCCATCATACCTCTGGTTAAAGCCCGATGAACTGATGCTTTGTAAGAACAGGAGAAGGCCTCAGGGAAGGCTCCCTTACTACTTCTGCCCATGGACGGTGGAACGTTCTCCCAGGCGTTAACACAAGTGAGAAGCTCCATCTCAGCCATCTCATCCCCTTGCTCTTGTTCTTTAGCTTCCCAACACCCACACCATAAACAAAACCCTACAGAGAACAGCTGGCTGACAAGGAATGGGGCACCGTCAAGGGGATGACCTCACCTGAGTCCCTCTGTATGCTCACCCTATGCCCTGAAGGCCAGGAGTCCCTCTCCAGCTCAGCTTGAATGCCTGAAGGAAAAAAACTGACACAAAGCAACGCTCTTCCCACTCACCAACATACAGTGGAGAATTGTTTGCTTCTGCAAAGTCATCCACGTAGGAGATCCCAAAGGGCTGGATGGGAACTGTCCCAATTCCAGCCAAGAGCTGAGCGATGACCATCATTGCCCATATGCTGCTGGCCTCCTTCTGAGGGTCCTGGGTGGCATTTGGGCACACAAACTTGTTCTCTGCGTAGCAGAGCTCAGCCTGGATCTGGCTCTTGTTACCTGCAATAGCAAAGAGCATTACAGAGCTAAACACACTCCTGCCTCCTCCAACTCCTGCATCAATCCTGCTGGGGAGTGTAGTGATAAATTGGCTCAGGCTGACCCTAATTCTCACCTCCCAGCTCAGGCTGACCCTAATTCCCACCTCCCCTCTGCACAGCTGCATTAAATCTGCAAACATTAGGTGTCTTCCAAGTCTCTTTCTAGGCGCATGCTGTTGGAGTTGGGATGGATTTCTTGTTTTGTTTAGCACTCCTCATCACCTTTACCCCCCTGGGGTGCTGCACTCAGCTCAGGGTAGCGAAGAGCCCAGCTGTGGGTTTTATCACATTAAAGAAGAAAGAAGCAAAGTAATTTTTGCAACTGCTGAGGAGAAAGGTCAGCCCTGCAGCCCCATTCCATTAGTCACATTCAGGCTGTCGGCGGAGAATAAAAAGCTCTTCATTGTGTCTGCAGCAGTGCTGGGCTCAGCCAAGTGGCAGCAGCCCTTGGACAGACGGTATCGGAGCCGGTGGGAAAGTGTAAATATTCAGCAACGGATGGAAAAACCTGTTTTGCCTGCAAAATGAGCGTGTTACTGAGCAAACAAAGTAAGCTCTGGTCTTCTCCTGTTAGCTCTTCCTCTTCTGGCTTTTTTTGTTATTACTGATATTTGTAATTTTTTTCAACATTTTGATTGCATCTTCCTGACTCGTATAATACCGGTGGATTTTCTATGCCTCTGAGCAAGCAGAAATGAGAGATCCAAATGCTTGCCCGGTGAGTAGGGCCTCTAACTGGCATATTGTGGCAGTACATTCCTAATAGTCACCACAAAATTCCTGATGCGAGCTCAATTGCAGCTGCACGGCCAGGAGGGTCTGTGCCGCCAGACAGAAGGAGCCTCTTTGGCTAATAAAGATTTTATGGCAGCAACAGTGAGAGCCACAGAAGTTAAACAAGGGCAATCTAACCCAGGACTGGTTTTTTCCGTGCCAATGTTCTGTGCTCACTGGTGGGACCATGAACCCCGGTGTTGGGTGGCACCAGCCTTCCCACACCTGGCAGAGCAGAGCTTTCCTGTTCAGGGGGAGTAGGGATGGGAGGAATTTGTGAGCAGATCTCTTCCCCGTGCTATGCTCCCTGCCCATGCTTGGAGTCCCATTGTGCTGAGCAGACGGACCGTGAACACCTTTTCTGGTGGCAAACTCACAGCCAAAGCGACCCAACGGCTCCCTGACAAAGCCATGGCTCCTGCCTTTGCCATCCCCTTGGTGATACAGCATGGGGACTGCAGCTTGGCTGAGTGCTGCATTCTGAAACGGGAGCTGGCATCATGCACACCAGCTGGTTCCCAAAGCCTGCCCAGTTAAATCAGAAGCCATTAAGTCTCTTACTGGCTAGAGCAGGGATAGGGCATGCACATCAGCCCTCCTCTCTAAAGCCTTCCCATCAGCCAGATGGACTGCTTTGTCCTCAGAGCATGTGACAGCCAACACACACCATGGCTACAAACATCTTGAGTATACACCAGCCATCCCTACAGAACTGATGTGGGCAGGACTGTTGTGGTGAGAGTACCCCTGGGAATTAGAATCATAGAATCGCATAATCATTAAGGTTGGAAAAGACCCTTGAGATCTCCAAATCTAACCCCACCGTGCCCACTGACCACGTCCCTCAGTGCCACATCTCCGCAGCTCTGGAACACCTCCAGGTGGCTCCCTCACCTCCCTGGGCAGTGTGTGACAATGCATTTCCTCTCTTTCTGAGTTTTTTCTAATATCCAAAATTTCTAAATGCGCCATTGCCCTCCCCCCCTAGAAAATCACAGAACTGAAGAGGTTCATCCAAAGTTATAAGGATATAAGCATCATCTCCAAAAACAAAACTGTGGCCCAAGCAAGATATCCAGAAGAGACAGAAGGGATACCCTGTGCTATTATCACATTCAGAAAGGGTTGCAAAATTATGCCAAAGTTGGGCTTCAAATACTAAATCTGTGCCTTAAGTCCCTCCAAGCACTCCAAATTCTGTGTGGGGTGGATACAACCACCCTCCCCTTTTTGGGGAAGCACGGCCACCTCTTTGCTGGTGGCCTTTCTTTGACTTTTGCAGGCAAGGTTGAAAGTGGTGTCACCACCCAGAACTGTACAATGCATTGCTACATCCTGTATTTGTGCTTTGTGCTCATAGTTTTGCTCCTGTGAGATGGCTGGGTCTCAACCAATTATGTGTGCTCCTCCAGATGTCCCACAACACCATAAGGTATTTTGGGAAGACACAAGGAGGAGGAGATCAGGACATCTGAGTGTGCATAGGATGAATAGAGGTTGTTCATCCCCACACCAAGACAAGGTGGAGCACAGCACTGGCATGCCCACGGAGGATGAATTGAGGTTGTTCGTCCTCACATCAAGACAAGATCTGGTGGAGCACAGCACTGATGGAGGATGAATTCAAGATGCATATATCTGTAGTGCCAAGAGTGATGTTAGCCCTTAGCCCTTGGTTTACTCTTCTCCTGTGCATGGCCACTGCCCACACGGTCTCCAGAACCAAGGGACGATCTCCAGCTCTGTTTTCTCCTAATATCCCCTCCTCAGGAAGGGTGAGGGCACTTACCAGCACTTAGTGTGGTGTATTCGTAGGGGTCTGAGAGAAAGTGGGGCAGGGTCACCAGGAAGGCTCCCAGTGCCAGCAGCAGCCCCCCAGCTCCAATCACCCGTGGGCGGTGCACTCGACTACCAAAGTAGCTGACAAAGATGATGAGGACCACATTGCCAATCTGGAAACAGCAAAGTGAAACAGAGAGGACATTAGGAGATGTAACAGAGAAGTCAAGTCCCCCATGATCATGTCCTAATGAGTAGAGTGCTTGTTCAGTCACTCATGGTTCCTAAGAGCTGGAGCAAAACAACCCTCAGCTTCACCCCACAGATTCGTAGCAATCACTGCTTCCTTCTTATCAAAAGCCAGCAGGCCTCGGCTCCCTGTGTGCATCCCTTGTCATCACAGCCTGCTTCACAACCTGCCTGGGATCTGGGGCTCTGCTCACCACCCATATGTTCCCCGCTTCATAAGACGTGGCAAAAACCTGATGATTCCCTCAAATCCAGCAAGAAACTTAGTTCATCACCTTCATTCCCATAATTCTAAGCAAACACAAGATAAGGTACAAAGTACAGCTCATTGCAAATGTTTGTGACACTAGATGTTTGCAGCTACAGACATAATCAACAATCTCATTTTCCTTGATCAGCTGAGAGATGTGTAAATATGCAGCCTATTTGGTATACTAACTGTAGCTTTCAGGCAACAGGACGAGCACACAAAAATCACCACTACGTGGCTTTTTTTCAGCTTGGGACAAGTTATACATTATGTATAGCATGTATATATCCTTTTTATACATGTTAACATGGGCTCCCTTCTTTGTCTCTTTGTGGTTTTTGTTCTTGGAATTGCTGCAGACTAGATAAGCAAAGATTCCAATCCAAGGGATGCTGGATTTTGCTTTGGTATTACATCTCCAAGCATAAAGTCACATGAGTTTTAATAATTTGGATAAGGAGCGCAAGGGTTACTGATGTATTGCTGCTGTGAGCAGTAGAATACTTTGTAAGACATTGTTATGTCAGTTTCAGATGACACGCTACAGCTCTCTACAGTGAATCTCTTCTTTTTTGTTGTTTTGGCCTAGTTCCAATCAGTGAGAAGTCCTCCACTGAATTTTTCTTTTTAACCTTGGGTGCATGCATTGGTTGGGATAAGATCTGGGCGCCTACATCTCCAGGAGGATTCCCAGTGCCCAGAGCCCATTGGTCAAAGATCCCATGCAAGAAGAGCAGCCATAGGCAAGGTGGGCATCCAACAAGCACTTTTTTGGCTGTGCCATCAAAAGAAAGTCTCTCCCAGCAGGGCTTTTCCTAGCTAGCCTCGAAGAGCTAGCAGAAAGGATGTAATTTGTGACAACATGATCCAGAGAATTTATTCCAGAGGAGTAAGTGAGTAATGGCATATACCTCAAAGGGTTGCATATCAACCATACTTCCAGAACTGCCTAATGATCTTGTCATTGAGTGGCCACTCATGAAGTGTCAGGTTTAAATCAAGGCTGTTTCCACACTTAATAAGCTGAGCTGCACTTTGGACACGGTTTAGATTGAGGTCAGCTCAGTAACTTGACGTCAGTGACAGTGCTTTGCCATAGAGCCATCAAGAGCTAGGAGAGATGGGGGGAAGGGCTGGATCCTGGTGAGACCAGGAGAACAACCCTGAGACCCTATTCTGGGAAGCTCCTCCTGTTCCGGACACCCCTTGGGGCCACACACAAGCACCTCACCCAATTACCTCATGTAAGCTGGAGATGAAACCCGATGAGAGACTGGAGAGCCCGAAGCGCTTCTCGATGGTGGTGAGGCTGCTCTTGAAGTTGGCACTGTAGAGGAGCTGGGACAGCTGGAGGAGGCCATGGCATAGCACAAACACCTGTGGGCAAGAAAGTGTCACCCCAATCAGTACCACCAGCTGCCCTGCCAACAGGTAGCTGTTGGGCACCATGCCCTGTGTGAGGGGCTTGGGATACGTATGCACAGGGACAGAGGTGGTCAACATGGCTGCACTGTTGGCATGCAACGATGGTGTCACGGTGCCATACTGCAGCCAAAAAGGAGCTGCTCTGCTTTCCATTCCCTGAGTCCCACTCCTTCCCAGTGGTCCCTTGAGTTCTCGTGGCTGTAAGGCAAATTGGCTGGGGGTGCTGGAGGAAAGCATTTTTAAAGGCCTTAAACACCCCAGAGGGAAAGAACAAAACATGCCCAATGCCTTCTTGCTGCTGGAAGACCTCCGTGGTATTCTAAAAACAGCATCTTTCCCCACGCCAGTCTTGGGGCCGAGCCAGCAACCCAACCAAATGGACACACAGCATCCCTGGAGTAGAGGAGGGAATACAGGAGTTGATAGGTCAGGGCAGGAGCATGGTGGGAAGAGACAGGGTGGCCGGCAAGAGGGAAGCATTCCTGACTGGGGATGTGGAGGCAGCTCACCAGTGTCTTTTGATCTATATTTAGACAGAACAGTTTTCCTTTATTTTCTTTGGAATGGAATGTGTCCTGTCTGGTGCCAGAAGTATTTTAAAATCATTTTTTTTTTAAAAGGGAAAAGGTCTTTTTATTTAAATTCACAGGAAATCAAATATTTGCTGAACACCGGAAGCGTGTCCCATGGAGATAACAGCAGGAAGGCCAGGATGATGGATGGGGGGATCAAAGGTACTGAAGTGCTGACAAATTCCTTATGTCCTGGACAGAGGAACAGCAACGCTCCTCAAGGCTATTTATTTGAAATGGCATTGGCACCCAGCAGCCTGGGCTCCTTGCATGAAGCCTGGCATGAAGAAAGAATGAAATCGACCATGTCTTGTCCTTAAGGACAAAGAAGTGGCTTCTTGGGATGCTTCTTCCACAAGGGAAGATGGCACCGGGCAGATGGCAGAGCTTGGCATCCAAAAGAATAACAAACAGAAAAGGAGATGAGAGCAGACATAATAACCTAGAGACCACAGGGAAATAGAAGATGGATACAGGAAGAGAAATGAGGGGTCACAGCAACGACCACGAGCTCCCCATTGGCAGAGTGTGAGCAGACACACAGACACACCGTGTGCACAGTTGGCATTGTGTCAGCTGAGCAGGAGAGGGCAAGGTCCCAGGCTGGGACATTACCAAGACAAAATGCCTCCGTGATCATGTGGGATGTGACTTGGGAAGCGGGGCAGATGACAAGATGGAAAAGAAACAGCTAAACCAGACATCCATCCACTCCTGCACCCCAAAATACCTCCAAGCACATGTCCTTCTGCTGACGGCTGGACCTGCCACCTTCACTTTCCCAAGTCTTGGCCTGGGCTTGTGCGTAATTAATGAACCCAAGCAAGCTGGCCTGATGCAGAGAGTTGACTCTGAGGATGAGAAATGAAGAGGGGATCTTGCTGCCAGGGAACATTAATTTCTGTTCCCGCAGCTCTGGCCAGACCTTACTGAAGTCATTCAAATAAGGAAGCATTAGGGAAACGGAGGAGAGCCGGGACCGCCCGAGATGTGGAGCAGCTGTAGGAGAGCTCTCCCAGCACAGGCATGAGTGGGGTGCTCAGGAGGGAGGAGGGTGGGTCACGGTGGCTGGGTTCAGCTCAGCGGCGTCAGCCTGCTCTGAGAACGAGAAGTGCAGGGGTTGGCAAAAGAGAGGTCAGAGGGAGGGAGTGAGCCCATCCTTTGGGTGGGCATTTGGGGAATGGGCTCCTGGGGCTGGATGTGGGCCCTGAGAGCTGCCAGCCTTGGGGCAGCACTGCCCCACACCACCTCCTACATCTGCCAAGCTTGGTACTCACGTATCTCCTGGCGCTCTCTCTCCATTATTGCTTACATAAGATAACACACTGTCACCACTATCATTGGTCTTAGCTGACAGCTAACTAAAAGTATGCTGAGACTGGACTTTAAAACAGGCTGTAATGAAAAACGAGCTGTTTTGTAAGAGGCTTTTTGGGTTGGCATCATAAATGCAGCCAATAAAATGCTTGGGAAGTTGGGTGAAATGAAAAAAGAACATGAACCTGGCATGCATGTGCTGACATGGGTCAGAGTCAAAGCAAGGTAACGAGATTCAGATCTCTTGTTATTTCAAAGAATGAAGCGTTTCTATGGATGGGAGCCCAGCACATTTCTGCGGGGACCAGGGCTCAGGAAGATGGTGGCTCAATGAACGGCAGAGTCTTTTGAACTTATGGTTGGATATGACGATCTTAACAGTTTTTTTTTTTTTTTCATAGAATCATAGAATCATTTACATAGGAAAAGACCCTTAGGACCCACAGACCCAACCGCAGCCCACCCCATCATGCCCACTGCCCACATCCCTCAGTGCCACATCTCCACAGCTCTGAACACCTCCAGGGACGGTGCCTTCACCATCTCCCTGGGCAGCCCATTCTAGTGCATCACCACTCTTTCCAAGAAGAATTTTTTCTTAATATCCAGCCTGACATGATCCTTTCATTCTAAGGTGCTGCCAAGTGCAGCACGACCACTGCCCCTTCCTCTCTACTGCCTGGAGCAGTGAGCTAAGGATCCATTCTTTGCTTCCACAATTTCATGCCTTGATAACAGCACTCCTTTCCAAAGTCACTGCTCACGTCCTTCCTCAGTGTCTTCACCCCTGCCTGGAGGGAGTGTTCTGGAGAAGCAAACGAGTGCCAAAGGAAGGGCTTTTCCTTCCAGATGATGGAATAATTTGGGGAGAAAAAAACACAACAAACAGCATTGTTTTGAAATCCCACTACGCCGACTGAGCTACTTTTTACTGCTCTTAAGATGCCTAGAACTGACTGAAGCCCCACACATATGGACATCAATGGTCTCCCTCAGAGGCCCCCAGAAGCAGCAGCTCCATGTTCCAGTCTGTGCCACCTCCTTGCCCCGGCTCTACTGCGCTCATATCAGTGCTGATGTGGGAGCAGCCCGGTTGCTAACGACTCGGATGGAAAGAGCCAGAGCCTAATTTATTAGATGGACACAACAGCTGCTTGGGGAGCCGTAAAAAGAAGCGGAGATCCTTGCAGAGCCCATCAAACTGCTCTCTGCTGATTAATGACACCGAGGCGTGACGCGGCCAAGAGCGGGGAGACGCACAATGAATCTGGCTGGAGTAAATATTTGGAAAGGACGAGGAGTAAGGACGCTCTGTGAGCTCTTTCTGTCCACACAGTGCTATTTGGAGGTGTAATTTGTGTTTCTGAGGGCCAAACCCAAGCCTTCTGACTTCATTGGAAAGGGTCATCCATTACTGGAGACCAACAGGCTCTGGCTGAGTCTTGGGAATTTTGGGTCATGAGTTTGCCCTCGCTGTACTGAGATTCACCCCCTTCTCCCATTTGGAGGGTTGGAGGAACTCTAAATTTATCACCCAAAGCAGGAGACCCTCACCTGCCCATTTCACCTGGATATACACGGGCACACGGGGGGAGATATGCAGTGCCTCCATCTCTGTAGAAATAAAAAAGAGCAGAAAAACCCCACAGTTTCTATCGAGGGAACCAAGTAGCTTGCCACACACCGTGTTCCTCAGCACAACACCCCAGAGCCAGGAATGTGGTCCAATGGTAAAGCTGGCTCCCAGATCCTATTTGTCTTGCAAAAAATAAACAAATAAACAAATAAAACAGCCGGGTACTGTCTAGAGCATGCGGCTTCCCAAGTGATTAGTTGCAATAACATCTACTGCCAAGTAATCCAAGCTTTACAACCAGCAATTGTCAAGTGCAAAGACAATATTTGCTCTTCTCTCAGCTCAGGCACATGTGGGATTTGCCGGATCCTGAGCACTGTGCAAGCCCTGCCTTGCTCAGCTGCACAGAGAGAGGCTCCGGGGGAAGGCACGTGGCTGCCATGCGATGCAGGTGCACTGCAGAATGAAGAAGGAGTTTTGGTGGGGGTCAGATCTCAGCATGTGAGGTAAGGTCTTCACTCCTGGGAAGCACTTCTGCTTGCAATATCTGGTGCATGCTGCAAGCAGCCATCCCACTCCTGCAGGCAGACCAGCTGCATGGTTGGGTCTTCGCTTTCACTTTCTCTGCGCGCCGCCTGAGGCTCTGACCACGATCTCCCGGAGGCAGCTTCAGATTCATTCTGTCTTCCCAGCCCCACAGACATGTGCAAACACTCCTCCCACACACCCACAGCTCCCTATCAGCGACACTCCTCTCCTATTTTTCTTGTGATAATCTTATCTCCGCTGACCACTCCTTGGCTGTGTTTGGGCACAGAACCACCTCACCCGTCATAAAATCGACTCGTTTCGTGTCTCCTAGACCTTGATCCCGCTAAGCTTTCCAACCTGTTTTACCCTCTGGCTCTTCCCCATCTTGCTGCTGATGTTCTTCCAGACACTTCTTCCAGGTTAGAATGCAATCCCACCAAACCCAGGTAAAACACAGCCTTGGATGCACAAAGCCCAGAACCACCAGCAGCACCACCACAAGTGCTGAGGACCCCACTTGCTCCAGGTGCTTCTCACCACTTGCCCTTCATCCTGCTGCTTCTTTACCATGTATCTCTCCAAGGCACCATTCCTCCTTGCACAGCACCCAGTACTGGAAACACCCCCTGATTTTCTTGATTGGTCTGGTGGCCCTGACACACCATGAATGCTCAGTGCTTTGCTCTCCAGCATCAAGCCGTACTGTCTTCAGGATAAATGCCAATGGCTCAATGCACCTTCTATTCTGGCTAACATTTCAACAGAGACTTCTATTCTCTTCCAACAGGATGCAGGAGCACAACAACTCTTACATCTCCTGTCTTCTGAAATGCACTCTCCTCAACAAATTCCTTCAGTTCCTTTGAAGAACAGAACAACACTTGCCCTTGCACTGTTGGGACCTCAGATCCCAAGGCAAGGTTTCATTCCTCTCCTGCAAAAGACCCCCTGGCAGTCTAGAGAAGGGAGATCTACCTACCCTCAGCTTCTTTCAACTGACACTGGTGACAGTAACCCTCTGTTGTCCTCCTGGCTCCTCTCCCACTCAGCACAAAGTCAATACCTCCCGCCGTTTGCTCCCCAGTGCCTCCCAGCTGAAACCAGCACAGCTCAGCTAAAGAACCGGATATTTAGAGAGCCTTGTTGTGCTCCTGGGGTCCCAGGACAAACAATTAGCTACCAATTAGATTAGTGCACAAAAGACAATTAAGACAATTAAGGCAAAGCGGCTGAACCATTTGTAGTCGGAAAGAGGCACTGCAAATAGATAATGCCTCAGAAAGAACCCTAATTCGGGGCAAGGTGGTTGGCATGCTGTTACAAAGCATTTTGCACCCTGTTATCTTTCTTTGAGGCAATGAGAAGCCAACTTCTGAAGGACTTCAAGCACCCCCATGTTCCACACAGAGAAACAGGGGCAGAGATCAGGCTGCTCCAGTGAGGGGATACAAGGCAGACACCCCATGGGCTGCACCAAGTGGTGCTGCTCAGTATCAGAGCAGAGAGCCCCAGAGCTATTGCAATCCGATCATTGATTCCCATGCACGACACACAGTAACTTTCACAGAGCCAACCAGGAATTGCCCCCAGCCGTGTCCTCAGCACTCAGCTGGGATCGTGTGCCGGCATCTCATTCACAGAGCATCTCCTCCTGCATCCCAGCAGGGCTGCCACAGAGCTGCCACACCATCCTGCCTTTCAAATCCCCGCAGTCTGCTCAAACCCACTGCTTTCCACCAGAAGCATTCCCTCTGCACTGACCACAGTGCTGGGAAGTAGCAGGAGGGACCTCGCTGGGACATTCTGCCTTCCTACATAACCCAGACACAAACTTTCCCCAACATACTGCCCACAGCACACCAAGGGCTTATTGTGCAGATAGGATGTTTACTGCACACCTTGTCCTTCATCTCAAAACAGCTTCCCAAATCTGGAAGCTCCATCCTGATGCTTTCATTTTCTACCCCTTTTTGGGGAACTGAGAGCACTGGCAGCCTCCACTTGCTTTACTGCCTTGAAGCAGGGTTTGTTTTTTTAAGGCATGCATATTTTTAAAACAAACCTTGCAGTGCAGGAAGAGCGAGCAGCTCAGGAAAGGCATCACCTGTCACTTTATACACATTTGATCTTAAAACCAGAAGCTTTTCCCCAGCGCATGGCTCCATCCAGACAGTGCACATCACCCCTCTGATGTGCAATGACAAACCCCTGCACGTTAATGGTATGGGAACGCTTTGCAGCTTTACCCACTGGAACAGCCTGAAGGACATTGGGACACCTCCTGTCCCCCCTCCCCTCACACATCAGCAGTTCACACTATGTTCTGTTATACGGGTCTTCCTGGCCAGCAAGGGCAATTGTGTCACCTGCTCAGACAGCAGCAGGGACTTAGGGACACAGGACTGGAAGGACCAGCTCCCTGTGTGCTGCTGGCACGCTTGCCTGTGACCCCAAAACATCAGCACTTGACAGCAAACCAAACTCCTCCCCACTACAGACCTCATGCCTTGGCTTACCAAAGCTGCTCTGAGCCAAAAAGCACTGCAGACGTGTGCTCAGTGATGCTGCTGGGGAAGCACGCCCAGGGATGTGTCCCCCACCAGGACCCCAACACTGCACCCCGCTGCCTCAGGCGCTGCGAAGCAAAATGAGAGAACCCCACAGCCATCTCCACCACTCCCAAAGCTGCCCCTCTCCCCGCCAAGAACGGACACAGTCTTGGGGCAGCGTTTTGCTTTCGCACCAGGATGTGGTTAATCATTCCCCAGCAGCAGCACGCCGTGTACAGGACGCAGCACATCGTGTTGCTTGCACCGAGCCCTGGTGCTCCGCAACCTCACTTGGGGCCGGGGCGCAGGATTTGCTCTCTGCCCCTTTTTTTATCAGCCTTGGTTTCAGCACTGGTACCACATCTGTGCCAGCCTCCTCCTCCCGCATCGCCGCTCCTTACCTTGATGTTGCAGAAGATACCACGGGAGCAGGTGCTGGAGCTTTTGGGGACATCCACTGGGGACTTGGCAGCTTCGGGATGGACCCCCATGGTGCACCCCAACAGATAGGCTGTGTGAGGGCTCCGGCCCGTCCTGCTCCGAAAACGGTGAGCCGATGAGTGAGCCAGGCAGCGTGAGCACAAAGTTTTTATAAGTCCACACTCGGGAGCGATGATGAAACCCTTTCTCCTCCCTCTTTTCCTTTGGGTGTAGAGGGAACTTTAAAGCTGCAGGAAGCCAGCGCGGGTGTGCGGCGAGCCGGTGGGAGCACATCAGGTCCGGGTGTTTTGGGGATGGGGACTGCAGGAGAGATCCCTCCCTCAGGCAAGGAGTCACAGAGTGAAAATTAACCCAACTTCCTCCCGTCCTTCTTGCGTGGAAAAATCGTGTTTGTGTGATTCCTGGGAGCTGTTTTAAGGAATAGATCTCCGGGGCTTTGTTTATGTGGAGCACTGATTTATTGTCGCAAAGGAGAAAAAGTGTCAGAGGGAGAAGGGCTGGGGAAGGGGGGAGAAGCTAGCTTCAGGTGCTTCATCAAAATTATTTTCCCTATGTAAAGTGAGGAGAGAGTGAGCCGGGTAGGTTGTCCTGAGCCTGGTGACCCCAAATCCCAGCTCCTAGAACAGTGTTGGGGGGACAAAGCTGGTGAGTCCTAAGGAGGAGGAGCTCCTGCCCAAGCATGCGGCAATGGTAGAGCAGTGTCAGGGTGGGTGTGACATCTCTCCATGGGTACAGGTTCCCCAAATAGGGGGGGTTCCTGGCAAAGGAGGGCAGAGGAGGTTGGTGGAGACCCAGAGGCACCCAGTGCCACCCACAGGTGCCCGCTGGCCACAAGAGGGGGCCTGACACCATGGGAGAGGGACCTGCGGGCTGCCCTCAGCTGCAGAGCTATGGGAAAATCAGCATTGATATGGGATAACTCTTTGGGGTGATGCCTTCCCCATGCCCTGCAAGCACTATATGCAGGAACATAGTCTGCAGCATAGCAAGCATCTTACTTCCCCACCTCCCTTTCTCCCCCATTGCCACCATTCCCAGATTTACTGGCTCTGAACTCAGCCCCCTCATCCACCTCTCCTCCTCCCTCCCCGCCAAGAGATGCGATGGCTGTGAAATTTCAGCATCACAGCAAAGAAAGCCCGGCTCTGTGGCACTCAGAGCCCTCCACTCACCTCCTTATCACCCTATGTGCTGCCAAGGCCATTTTCCAAGGGACACCTGATCTACTGGCAAGCAGTTCCAGCACTTCAGTTTGTCCTGCACAGATGCGTGACGCTTGCTTTGCTATAAGAACCTCATCTACTTTACAGCTGCCACAGCCATCTCATGCACATTCCCCTCCAAGCAGAGAGATACTGTCATGGCCATTCCCCTACAATGCCCCCAAAGAGCACAGGATGCATGCTCACCCCCTGCCCAGCCCACCCACACCACAGGGCACCATCACGGCTCCCAGCCTCTATCTCACTGGAAGGAAAACTCCAGCTGTGATCCCCTTTTGGCTTTCTCTTAAGAGAAAACAAGGCTTGTGCCTCTGTTTGGGGATTCTGCGCTGTGTTTTATCTCTTCCAGTGTTACAGCTTTGGCTGCTGATGAGTGCACAGAAGGACCGTGATTTACGGCGCTGAGTCGGGGAGGGAGCTTGGCTGCAGATCCTCATCTTGATGCTTCATTAGGCGATACTTCTGATGTCCTGGGTCTGGCAGGAGAAGCCCTGTGCTGGCAGATTCAGTCCATTTTATGCAGCTACCGGGGTCAATTTTCTTCCTTGGCCTTTGGGATAGGTTCCCAGGGCCAGAGGAGTGCAAGGCCAAAGCATAAAGTGGGAGGAGACATCAATGCCACTGTGGGGCTTTTCAACCCCCCCTCTTCCCCACATACATTGTCCAGTGTGGGGATGGTCACCTTGCCTGCATCAGAGCCTCAAGAGCTGTGTCCTCTCTGCAGGAAAAAATGGGTCAAACTCTTTCAGGCTGACCACAGCTTTTCTCTTTCCCTGAATCAGCCACCTGATTTCCCTCTATCAAGCGTGGGGTGATGCTTTAATGCAAAGCCCAGAACATCTCTGCTTTTCTACCTGTGTTCCACCTGGGATGGACTGAAGGCCACATCTCAGTGCTCCTCCATGTATCTACAGCCCATTCTTCTCAATTTGCCCACTGGCCTTTAGGAGACAGTGGTGCCCTCACACACCAACACGTACCCACCACCAACACTCAACTTCACAGATCATCCTGACCCAAAGGGAAACTTGTACTGAAAGCAGAGGTGCTGCTCTTTGTTCTGGTCAGTGGAGCAAGGGGATGTGAGGACAGGGACGCCGAGAGAGACATGCCGTGATGGGATGCCCTTGCGAGGCTCTGCAAGAGAGAGGAGGGAGAAAAGCCCGTGTCCTCCCAGCCATGCCTGAGGTTTCACTGGAAATTACAGACTGTGAGAGGTTGGGTTTAATTTCCCAGCAGGTTGTGTTTGATCTGAAGCAGAAAGACCGGTCAGAGGGATGCTCAGCCCCACCAGGTGAACAGGCTTGGCTGATTCACAGGCCAACCTGCCCTGGGGCTGACAGCATGCCGACAGCTCTGGGGACAAGGGATGGCTGGGTCCCAGTGCAGGAGATGATGCTGCTCAGCCCACAGCCAGCGCCCGGGGATTAGGAGTGAGGTCAGGGCTGGGTGAAAGCAGCGAGGGAGCCTGCAGCACAGCTGTGTGTCAGCACCAAACCAGCCCTCCCGTGGCTGACTCAAAGCAGAGGACATCTGAATGAATAACGCAGGTTTAGCAACTCTCTTACCCCTGTTCTCCATCCTGCACAAAACCCCCCCAGTGGGGCCACACGCCTGCAGGGCAATGGCAGAAGCAAGGCATGATCTGGAGGCACAGTGAGGAAGCAGAAGGCTGTGACTGGATTATTTCAGCCAGCTGGGCCAGCCACCCCTTCCACCTCCCCCTTTGGAGATGGCATCCTTTAGGTGTCATGTTCAAAGTCTTTTTGCTCAGCATGTTTCAGAGAAGTAGTACGGATGAGGGACAGACTGTATTGTGATTGGGTAAGTGGAAATGGTTTCAAACTAAAACAGGGGAGATTTAAACTGGATATAAGGAAGAAGGTTTGTTTTTTGTTTTTTTACAGTAAGAATGTGAGGTTGCCCAGAGAGATGTTGGATGTCCCATTACTGGAAACACTCAAGGTCAGGCTTGACAGGGCTCTGAGCATCTGATGGAGCTGTAGGTGCTCTTGTTCATTGCAAGAGGTTGGACCAGCGTCCCTTCCAACTCAAAAAATTCTATGGTTCTATGGTTGGTGAAGGAAAGAGGCGAGGGACTGAAATTAAAATCTCCTCTAGATTCTGACATGGCTGAATAAACTCACCTTGAATAAACAGGAATAAAAGCAAGGTTGGAAGGTGATGTGCATTGCTCTGAGCAATGTGGCTGTTGCCAATAGCAGGGGCCAGCATGCAGCAGCAAGATCCCCATGCCCTTCGTGCCCTGCTGGTGCTCTTGGAGTGTGGTTCTCAAAATACTCAGGTATTTGTAGCTGGGCCAGAGCCTTTGCTGCAGGATGTGTTCTGCAAGCCCAGAACAAAGAGTCCCTGCCACAAAGGATTCACAATCTGAAGCATCAGTATCCTGTAGTAAGAGCAATTAGAGGAGGCAGACAAGGATCTGATGGTGCCATTCAAAGAAGGGCTGTACTTCCTTGAGACTGCTTCAAGAGAGCATGATGAGTCGGTAATTTAGCTCTGCCTGCTGCCAATGAACTCCACAGTCACTGAAAAGTTGGGAACAGTGCCCCTAAGCAAGGCTAATAAAGGTAGAGAGCCTCATATTTTTGTAGCTTTGCTAAACCATGCTTTATCCACAAACCCAGGGGCAACAGGACACCCGGGTAGGAACGGGCTCAGGAACCCTCAGCTGTGTCCTGGGAATATTTCAGACTGTAGAGGAAAAGCACTGAGAAACAGCATCCCAAAGGCCTTGGAGAGGAGGATTTTCCTTCATCCTGATGAGAGCCACATGCCCACCCCGCCACATCCCACTGCAAATCTTCACCTTCTTGAAAGGCTGTTGGATACATTGGTTTTTTTACCTTAGAAATGATTCTAATTAGCTGCTCTGCCCCCTCTAAAAGACCTCAGTGCGCTCACACAGCCAACAGCATCTCAATGAAAATTAATAAAAATTCAGCAAGAGAAAGCTGTAGTGAAAATTACCCCGATACCTGAAAGGAGCCATCCAAGCACTGTGCAATGGCCAGGGCTCTGCTTTGATCCCTCCTGAAGCCGTGGGAAGAACAGTTAAACCACAGCTCTGCGAGGTTTGTCTGCTTCCCTCTGGAAGGGGCTGTATTTAATAAAAAGCGGATAAAAGAGGGTGAATTCCACACATCCCATTCCTAACATCATACCAATGCTCATACCACTGCGAGGCCTGAAGCTCTGGGCACTGTTAAATATGGAGTCATGTATCAAAGAAATTGAAAACGGTTCGATCCCCACTAATTTACAGCAAAAAATTTTCATTATACTACATACCAACTTTTTCAATAGCAATGGCAGCCAAGTCAACGGAGTTGCATAATCTTCCAATGTATATTTTCAGCTACATGGAGTTTTCATAAAACCTCCTTGTTTGGTTCGAAACTTTCTGAATTTTCCTCTGCCAGAGCAATACTGAGTGAGTGTGCACGCGTTGTTTGTCTGTCGTGGTGCTGAGGATGGTTCACTGAATAAAACAGCTTGAGTTCCAATAAGCAGCAAAGCAAAAGAAGGCCAGAAAGGCCGTTCTCATCATGCTGGATGCAAGCAGCAGCCATGAGTAAGTGTTTGGGATTTGGCAGTCACTGGTCCTGCTGACACATGTTTTTCACAGCTCTGCTGGAATTGGTTTTGACAAACTCATTTTCATGTGTCCGAAAGAGTTCAGAACTTTACGCTCCCATCCATCCTCCTCTCGAGATGTCCCTTTCTCCCTCTCTCTCATCCTTCTCACAGGGCTTTGCTGTTGACCTGCAGCCCTGCTCCCTGGCACAGAGGTTCTTTGGTGTTTGTTCTCCTGCCCCAAATAATGTTGCTCAATCCATCCACCAGAGTGGCTTTCCTAGGACCAACCACTGCCACATGCCCTTCTCATTCCACGTGAAGCATCACGTGTGGCTTACTTTTGCAGCTAAAAGCCCCAGATGAAGAGGAATGCTCAGCCACATGTAGTGCCGGACACTGGGAGGGCTGGCAGCTCTCGAGCTGGAAATAGGATATAGACGTTGTAGAGGCAGGATGAGATCTGCAGTGCCTGTGGTACAAAAAGTGCTGTTCAGATGGGCTGGAATAAAAACAAGAGTGTTTTCCATCACAACAAGATTTTTGCCTAATGCTGGAGGTGTAGCAGACAGGGCTTGGTTTGAGTTGGCCATCTCAACGTGAGACATCGCAAGTCAAAGTCTATTTGTTTTCCTTGGAACACACAAGTCAAACTGGAACAATGGCTGGAACTGACATTTTGCAAGGGAAGATTTTGTTTCATCTTGAAGTCTGAAGCACCTTGAAATACTTTCCGATGGAAACGACGTTTTGTTTTTGCCGAAGCACACTGGAATCGCTCTGTCACTGTTTCCATCCTTCCCTGGCTGCTCCCACTTGGGCAGGGGGGACCTGAGGAGCCCACAGACATCAGCATGGCATGGGGCACGAGGGACAGAGAGCTATCCTGCAGTCACACCAGGGGTGAGATTGAACCATGGGCACAGAACACAAAAACATCTTTTTAGATGGGCAAAACCCAGCAGGATCCCAGCCCATGGCAGGGGTTGGGATTGGATGGGCTGTCAGGTCTCTTCCAACCCAACCATTCTACGACTCTGGTTGCTCTTGAGAAGAGGCTACTCTGAGTCTTTCCTGAAAACCATGCTTAACACCATGGATTAAATTGCCTCAAGAAGAGCCCACTGGAAAACATATTTTTGCTCTCAGTATTATTTATAGCTTCTCCAAGAAGAATTGTGATTGATTCATGTAAACATGAAAGCAGGGCATCAAGAAATAAGTATATCCTTTGAAAAGAGCTGTCAGCTCTGATAACATCCACAGATTGCCTTTACACTTCACTAGTGGTGCTTCAGAGCCATCCCATCAGACAACGGGCTGATTTCTTTCCAAGTATGTTTCTGCCCCACAGCTAATTAGCTTCACCCCAAAACTAGGAGATTAACAAAGAAAGATGCTTTAATGGCCACGATGGATTACTCTAACCAGAAAGAAATCCTCCCGTGAAGACAGACACCGTGTCCTTGATGGGGCAGGAATTTCCTACCTTAGAAATCCACTGTTTTGAATTGGGAATGTTGTTTTCCCAGACTGCACCTGACAACCGTGATTTGTGTTAGCTAAAGGAGCCAGGCTGGCTGCACAGCAGGCCCACTCCAGCTCCAACATCCCAACACTGAGCCAAGGGCATGAGGAACCATAAGGGGATATGCTGCAAAATGTGAAAGACGTGATTTGCAGGACATTAGTGGCCCTCAGAGGATTGTCCAAGAGCAATCATGTCAAGAGCAAGCTGACTGCTCAAGGAGCAAACTGCCTGTTGTCCTCCAGAGCAAAAGAAAGGATTTGGGAGATGCTGTTGGTCTTCCATGGAGAACCACTGCCACAGGGGTGGGACGGCAGAAGTTAAGGCTCTTGCAAGGAAGGCTTGGTCAGCATTCTGGATTGTGAATTCCTGCAGTTCCCTTCTTTCTTCAGTTCTCCTCAAGGACCTGATTTTAAGGAAGAACAGACCGGCTTGGTCAGTGCCCAGGGAATCCCCGGTAAGGATGATGGAAACCTGTATGGAGAATTATGAACTTTTTGAGATCCGGTGTGGAGCTCTCCACAAACTGCTGGAGGCATTGTGTCAGCGGGGGATGCCGAGCCAGCCTTTCTGGAGATCTGTCCTTTCGATGAGGGTCCACCTCCATGCAGATCCACTCCTCCAGGACATCCAAGGGATGAGCAGCCCCACACCCTTGTGCCACCCTAAGCACCACGACAGGAAAAGCTCTGACTCACACTGAATGGCACATTATCCTTATCTTTGCAAGGGCATTAACTTCAGCCAGGGATCATTTCCTCAGTGCCTCTTCCTGTTGTTTGACCCCTGGCTTTGCTTTTGGTTCAGGTCACACCAATAAGAAACATTAGGCCGCTTCTGGGAACTGCTGCCTGAATTGCATCCATCTGTGTTGTCTGCAAGTCAGCACTCTTCTGAGAGGGTGTCCTGACTGGAAAAACTCCCTGCAGCTCCATGGGAAGAGGTACGGGTCACAGCTCCTGTGCCATCCCTCTCCTTTGGGAAACCACTGCAGGAGACAAAGCCATCGTCCCACCACGGCACCACATAACAGACAACACCTTTCCTCACCCGCCTTCGTGGCTGCTCGCTCCTACTTTAAAACAGGACACAATGAGCCCGCAAAGACAAAAATAGCGAGTTAAATTTAGGTGGGATAGACTGAAAGGCACCATGGACACTTCGGTGTCCAGCGGCAGCGTGCCGCAGCTGGGAGGAAGCAAACAAAGCAGGGAAGCAGCAGCCAGGCCAGCTGCGGGATGCAGTTTCTGAGACGGCAGCCAAGGAAAGAAGCTGTTATGATGTCCGTCCCTTGGAGACTCTCTGGACAATGACTGACTCACAGCTTATAGGCAGTATCTCTGGGCTTCGAGCATCTCCCCTGCTAGAGAGAGCACTGAGCAGTGCTAACATAGTTGGGCTAGGTGGAGCCCAGTAACAGTTCCTTTCCATCATGACTCAGACTAGAAGGATATCTCCTCCCATCCCCAGAGCCCTTGCGTTTGGGGTCTTCCAAGGACCCAAGATGCTCTCTTTGGTATTTACAGATGCCAGCAGAGGCATAAGGCTCTGGGAAACCCCTTTCCTTTCCTGGGCCCATTAGGAGGTTTGGTGTCCCATGGGCAGCACAGTCTGGAGTCAAAGGGAGCAGAAGCAGTAGGAGGGGAAGGTGAAGATGCCATGAGAAGTTAGACTGAGCAGTGCCTATCTGCTTTCACAACAGCAGCACACATCTCACCCGGCCCCTCCAAGTAGCATGAAGGAAGGGGCTCCTAACTCACCTCAGAGTTAAGGGAAAAATCAATTCCTGCAGAGGTTGCTGAGGTGGGCTGCTGAGGGACAGATGAGGTCACCTCGATGCCCTCCTCTCTGTTTCAGCAGAAACATCAGCTCCTGCAGGTCCGTGGCCTGTCAGATGCTTGAGCCAAAAGGTCAGTGCTGACCCTAACTCACTGCTGGCTTGCTGCACGCCCCACGCCTCTCACACAAACACAGTCTGGCCCTGCAACACTCCACAAGCATGGCTGAGCCCAGCACACCCCCCAGTGCTGCCCAGCTGAGCTTTGGGGCTGGTGGGACCCAGGATACAGATCCACTTTCAAAGAGCTGCAGGACATGGATGGACAAAGCCTGACCTGCGCTAGGAACCATTATTGGTTAGGATTCAGCACACTGGCCTGGCACTGCTGCTATCCCCAAAAAGTATTCTGGGAAGACCCAAGGGTGGCCACGTCAGTTAGCCTATTGATGGCTTTCCTTTTCAGACAGGTAAACTCTCAGAGAAGATGCAAAGGCTTCTACCCCCTGCAGCACTAGACCCATCGTTAGCCCCGAGCAGCACTGCCTGGTTCTGCTGCCTGCTCCCTTCTTCTCCCTCTTGAAGAAGACATTGCTCCCCACGCACCAACCCCACAGCCTTTCTCTGTCTCCTTCAACCTGCAGCCCTAAAACCAGCCCTCGTCGTATCAGCACAGGCTTGGTTCAGCCAGCATATTTCACAAGAGAGTCCAGCAGTACCGAAAACACAAGAAATGATTACATAAACAGCCTGCTGTTTTCATACTCAGCTGGAAGTTGGCCCAGGACACCTCATTCCAAAGCGCAGCCCTCCATCACCCAAGATAAGAGACTATGCCACTCACCACGCTGCATCCAGCATCTTCCCCAGAGGAATCAGCCATGAGAACCCCATCTTCAGAAGAGAAGAGTTTAGCACAGCCACAGGATCACTGGGGTTGCTGCAGGATCCCATGCATCGTTTCTCAGTTCGAGCTTGCAAGTGCTGCTGGAGATGGCACGGCCACGCTGCAGGTGTAAGGTGTGGAGACTTCCCTGTGGTCTGATTTGCTCAAAGCTTGTATGAGGTAACGTCCTTTTAAAATGCAATTTCCCATTCATTGAAAAACACTCTAGCAAACCCAGTCCTTTTCCAGCTCCTTACCCCAGTGGCCTGGAGCATAAGGTATCCCCCATTGGGTCTTCCACGCTGCCATTTTCTGCAGCACTTCCATTAGATGCAGCACTGATGGAGGGAGCACCTTCTCAGGACACAGAGGAAAACAGGTCTGAAGAAGTACCCCCTGCCCACACTTTCATTCCTCAGTTAAATAGGAATGTGCTGGGCTGCAATACAACAGAGAACCGCAGAAATCCAAACATGAAGGCAGAACTTAAAGAAACCAATGTAAGCCTGAAGTCTGGAAAGAAGTGCCCTAGTTTCAGCGAGGGTAAGAATGAAACATAAACCAACGGCCCAGAATTAGAACAAGTGAGGGATCAGAATTTGCCACCATGGTTGTGTTCACACTGACTGTGCAGCCAGCCCAACACAGACACCACTTTGTCCCCCAACGGGACCCCTGATGGCTTTCACAGCCCAAAGCGACACCTAGATCCCAGGCAGGTGGAGGCACCTCCCACACCGGTACTTCCTGCTCCTGCATCCCAGCACTGGCTCCGGCCAGGAACGTGACTCTGGACCTAGTCTGGCCTGATCCTGCCCATGCCTTACTCAGCTGGTCCAGCACGACGTCAGTGCTACGCAGGCTGGAGAACACACAGGAGAGCAGAGGCGTTCACTCCTGATGGGAGATGGAGCGATAGGGACGGCGCTGTGTATTTTGGCTGCCTTGCACACCAGGCAATCACACCTCACTGCTCGTTTCACTCCCGGCTTGAGGTTTGCCCAATTTCAGCTTCTGGAAGAAAAATCCACTAACACCAGGCTGCTCTCTGCACTGTGGGTGGATCAGCTCCCCATCCTTCCCCCATCCACCAAGCACGTTGGGGCCAGGAGGACTCATAGGAGCAAGAAATGACTGTGTGGTCTTAGTAGGCTCTGGACTCACCTCTACCATCACCGGTGATCACAGTGGCCATGGGCAACAGTCGCATCCCAAAGAGCCACCACAGCAAGTGAAAGACTGGAAGCAATCCCAGCCTTCTATTTTTTTTACTTTTACTTATTAATTAAGGGAAAATGAAAACACATCACGGAGACAGATCGTTTTAAACACTGCAGCCTGCCATGCCAAGACAGGAAAGTCACCGCACAGCCCATGCAGTCTGGTGGTCTCTTTCTTTTCTGTAGCGGATGGAAGCAAGCATGATGCCAGCAGGATATTTTCCCTGCCTCATTGTTTTCAAGCTTTTTCAGAAGTTAAGTGAGTTTCCATGCAGCTAATAAAGGGGCAGGTTGGCATCACCTTAATGAAAACTAATTAAATGTAATTTAGCCTGACGAAAATATTTGTGCTCCACAGGGAACACCCTGTAGCTGGCTACTAAGAGGCAGGAAGAAAGTACTTCTTACAGTAACAGGCTTTATTTCACATTGGTTACTCTAGAGCTTCCCATCAAGGCTCGTCATGGCAAACAGCCTACTTAACCAATTTGATTCTTGAATTCCCCCCCCCCCCCAAGTTTCATGGGCTTTGGAAAGGGGTGTGAGGACATTGGCAAACAAGGAGTGCAGCCTCCATCCATCCCCCAGGGCTTTGGTGGTGCTGTGTTTCCCGACACGTGAGCATCAGGGGATGG
The DNA here is from genome assembly GCF_905368555.1 of Meleagris gallopavo. Taxonomy (NCBI): domain Eukaryota; kingdom Metazoa; phylum Chordata; class Aves; order Galliformes; family Phasianidae; genus Meleagris; species Meleagris gallopavo. Next base: position 3,929,800 of record NC_139414.1, on the reverse strand, counting down.
GCAGCCGAGTGGAAAGCCAGAAAGGTTATCAGATCCTGGTAGGAAATGCTTCCGTGGGGATGAATCCTCTTTAAACAGACAAAACTCAGTTAGAAATGTAATGTTTTTTCCCGCTCTTGCTTAGTCCTCACCTTTTGTTTTGTTCCTCAAAGCTACTGGATTTGGGGAAGTATCTTAAGAACAGGGTAGTTCCTACCCAAAAGATGACCTGTACTTAAAAAAGCAATCCAAAAGCACGCAGACATGCAAACAAGCTGTGATGGAGTCATTTGACTGAATTAATAAGATTTATCAGATGATCTCAGTTTACAGGGAATGCCATTTCTTAGAAGCAAACTGCCTGATTGTGAAACAAAGAAGCTGTTCTGGTGTTAGGGGGGTTAAGCAGCCCAATTTCCAATGGATCCACGTTTGTGTATTTTACTTTCCTCCTCTGCTGTCCCCAGCACTGTCCAAGTCTCCCCATTATGCCCAGTAGTGAGGCCAAGTCGGTGGGCTGGGCAGCAAACAGGGAGCAGATCCTGCTCACCCCTCTCTTCTCCATTTGCTTCTTAACCTTGGATTTGAGCTGAACTATTCCTGAGCCACTTGCAAGGCTGTCAAGGGGATCACTGGGGGGCAATGGACTTTTGAAGGAGGAATGAAGAGTTTCCATTTTGCATGACACAAAGTACCAGTGAAATACACTCAGCTCTTTGTCAGGGTTAACACAGTGGCACAAACCTTCCTCACAGAAGATGAGGATGTTAATGGCTTCAGGCTGTTTCCCCATGGCTTCCCCCACGATGGCAGCTGTACGCATGCAAAACCTCATCTTTCTCAACTGCTGCTTGGAACAAGAGAAAAACATGCCCCCTCCTTTCCTCCTCTTCTTCCTCTCGCTAATTACTGCTCCCAGGTCTTTCAGCTTATTAGCATCCGTGCCTATTGGCTGCTGGATAAGCTTCTGCAAAGCCTTGGCGTTGGCTTGTGGCCATGCACTGGGGCTGGAGGTAATACTGAGGGTCCCCTCAGGGCAGAAGCAATTCGCATTGCTGAAGGATGAGATGGTCTCCTCCTTGCAAGGCACTAGGCCAGGACCCCCTTGAAGGCACCGTGTGCCCTCCAATCTCCATCACGTCACTGCTGGATGCAGAAACCACACAATAGAGTGCCAACCGCCGGGGCTCTAATCCAAACGGAGCCCTGTTGGGAGGCCATAGCCTCAAAAGGCAAAGGAGTTCTTAAGCTGACGCTGAGCTCCTCAAAGAGGGGCTCAGTGCCACCATCCCCTGGCCACCAGAGAGATGGTGCCTGCCAGCAAAACTCTGAGAGAAAGCCAAGTTCTGTGAAGATCACGCTGCTCAGTAGTGGAAATGATACCTAGTGCAGCCATCTTCAAGACAAGACTGCTCAGCTCAAACCCAGGCTAGGGGGTATTTTGCAGAGGGGATGGTTCAGGATCTCCCAGCCCTGGAGAACTTCCAGCCATTCAGACCCTACAAGGCTCCAGGCAGTATCAAAAGACAAGCCTAGAAAACAATCCAAAAGATTCCACTTCTTAAAGGACAACTGAATTGACAGACCTTCAAGAGGAGACACGTTAACAGAACAGGAAACAAAGACAATCTCTAAATAAACCAAACCAGAGCAGCCGAGTAGCACTAGAGCTGGGGAGAGAACAGGGAATAGCCCTGGATTCTTGGGAGGAGCACATTTGGAAAGAGTGTAGGACAAGCAGGAGGACCTGGGCTGATCTTTTGTGGTTCCTCTGCAGGCAACTTTGTGGTCCCATGAGAATAGAGTCAGGAAAAGAGGAATTTTTCCTTCATCACTGTGCCAAGACAACATTTATAGATACCATAAGCACGGCCTGAAAATCCAGGGAAAGAGATTTAAACAAAGAACCTGACCAACCAATTCGTCACTTGTACGGTTTTGAACCCATCTACCTCACCCTTTCCTGGCACTTTACTTACTTCTGTGCCATGAGGCTGGCTGTATCTTTTGGACACAGTTGCTCATCTTCCCACACCAATTTTTGCTGACTCTTCAGATGAGAGCAAGATTTATCATCTTCCTGCCATCACACACCAATTACCAACACTGCTATCATTGCAGCGCTGAGGTCAGGTCTGCAGAAGAAAGGAACATTTTTCATCAGTCTTTATGAAGAAAACATCTCCCCTGCTCTAAATCTCTTAACCAATGTTAGCGGGCCAACGTAGTGCTGAAGATGAATAACTGCCAAAACAATCCTTCCGTTGCACTTTTTGGGAGAGCTTCTGACACACTCACAGTAATTTCCTCTAATCTGCTAATTGCGCTGAGAAATTCCACGAAATGTTTTCTGAACAGTCAGAACGGGTGGTGGGGTTGGGCAGCTGGAGCGCATCCTACACACAAGTGCTCATCCTCCTCAGCACGTGTGGAAGCCTGGCACGGGCACGACAGCCATACCATGGGTTGGAACTGGTTGGTCGTGGGCAGGGAATGAGAGAGGTGAAATTCTGGTGAATATTAGCTAGGAAATGCTGTTTTTTGCCACTGATCCCCAGGAGTGAGAGTCAGCGTGTGGGCAAGAAGATATCGCAACAACAAGAGGAGGCTGTGGGTTCACGTTGTCTTTCCTATGGCTGGAGACTTAGCGCTCTATTTTTTCTGTAATAATAAGAAACGTGTTCAAAGGACCAAGGCATTTCACTAGTGATCAATGGCATTTTCTACATCCATGAACAAAAACTGGCATTACACAGCTCAAACCCTCCAGCTCAGAATTTCAGGAGAGAGGAACTCCCCGCATACTTCTGGATGCCTCATTTGTCGGAGGAGGGCTGACGCACGGCCTTTGACTAATTGCACAGAGGAATCCAGCTGCCTCTAGAAAAACTCACTGAGGCACAACCTCTCCTATTTCCCTTCCTCCAAACCAAGAAATAGCTGAAAACTCAAATACTTTGCTAAAACTCTTCCCCGGTGGACACCATCCAACTTTCAATTTCCAAGACCTCAAAAATATGTGGTCAGGAAGGAACACGGATCAATGCCAGTGGTGCTAACATAACGCAAAGGCAACCCGAGTCAAGACATTAAGGAATTTGCTTGAATGGCTGCTTGTATTCCTTCACACAATTGAGGGGTGGAGGCAAAAGAAAAGAAAATTAGTCATTTTGTGATTCTGCTTCTCTGAGCCCTTTGACCCTCTTGGCTGTGGGGCACCAGCTCTACACATGGAGCCAAAATGGCTTTAAGGGTTTCCATTTCCTAGGTTTGACAAAGGCTGAGGTTTGGGACAGCTTCAGCCAAGTGGCTTGCTAAGCCAGGAAAGGAAAAAGTTCCCTTCAAAGCTACTTATGATGGCTCCTAGATTCCTCCTCCTTTGTCTCCTGTAGGATTGGTTTTTTTTTGAATGAGAAATACTGAAGGCCACTAGAGATGGTTGTGCCGAGAATACAAACCCGGGGAACGGAGCAGGTGGTGTCAGAGGAGTCCTTCTGGCTGGTGACACCAGGCGCCCCTGGCTGGCTGCTGCCAAGCAGAGGGCGAGTGTCATTTCCCTTGCGGGAAAGCTCAACTGCGTTCACCAAAGACCGTGAGCCACTTGGGAGCTGAAGTCCCACTACAGAGCAGACAGGATTTCCAGCTCAGGAGAACAATTACCATCAGGATGTGGTTTTTAAGGTCACAAGTTTGTAAGAAGCACCAGTGGCTCAGCCTGGAAGCAGTGATCTCCGTGCCAGAGGGTCCCCAGAGAGCCCTTTGCAGGCTCCAAAGTCAAACAGTGCAGCTTTGAGAGATGGACAGAGGAGCTGGACCACTCCTGCACGAAGGACGCTCTGCTTTCTTTGGGAGCAGCGCTGGCAATGCAGAATGCCGTTCGCATCCTTTCACGCATGGAAGAGGGGTCAGCCTGCAGGATGGCCAGGGTGGTGCTCCCATGGCTTGCAGAGCTTATTCTGGAGAAGCAAAGCAGCAGAGCTGGGCACACACACTGGCCAACACCAACAGTGATCTGGGCATGGCTTCTAGGGAACATCCTGAAACGGTCTCATGAGGCAGGACAGTGACGTACAGGGCTGGTTCAACCCATGTGAGAAGAACAGTTTCTTTAATGATATCTAATAAAGGAAGGGACAAAGCTGCACCTCTGCCCTGGGCCTCCAGATGAGAACAAGAGGGCAGCAGTGACCCAGCATCCAGCTCCCAGTATCAGCAGTCTCAGCTAGATGGAAGAGATGGAGAAGGACCAGAAAGGCAGGTGAGATGCTTACAGGACACACTCACAGTGACCCTTGGCATAGGCAGACGGCACCAAGCAGCACTTCCCAGCAAGCTGAAGGTGTACAGTGGCATTCTCCACCCCATTAGGGATGCCACCCAGCAGGGTAGGCTTGGCTGTGAGTCAGCCAGCAGCTCGCAGGGCAGGGCCATGCTGTACAGAAGCAGCCCTCATTCTGCACTCCCCTCTTTGTGTCATCGTCGTCTTCTTCTTCACCTCCCTCTCCCTCTGTGGTTTCCCTGCTATGTTTTTCTGGTACATCTGCAAGCACGCGTATGCGGAGACTTGCCCATTCCTCCCCAAAAAGCCCCCTGAGCCATGGGATTGACGTCAGCAGCACGCCAGCTGTCAAACAATGGAGATTAAGGGTTGGCAGGCTGTGCAAAACCATGCAAGTGCCTGTGCCTCCCCAGGCAGGTGAGCAACATTCCCCTCTGAGCAGGAACAGGCACATTGCAGCAACCGGGCCGCCTGCACCTGGACACAAGACCTAACCTGATCCTCAGCACCGGCCAAGTCATGCCCAGGGGCAGACAGTGGGGCCCTGCGGTCCCCTGCACGCACATCCCAGGGATTGGGGCTCTGCGTGGTGAGGACATCTCTGCCTCCTGCAATGGCTGGTGGTGGCAGAGCTCTGGTGCTGGCTGAGTGCAGCTCCAGCCCATGCAAGGCCAACCTGTGTGCCATGAGGTGTATGGTGCTGAGAACAAGTCCAGGGCACCATCCATCTCTCTCTGTTCTGCCCAGGGCAGGGACAGAGGCAGTGACATGTTACCTTTAGCAGAAGCACGGCACAGCTGTTCAGCTCTTGGGGTCTGCAGCAGGGCTTCTCCCTGGGCAGAGAAGACCGGAGAACATGGTGTCCTGTGTCCTTTAGTATTTGGGGAGAAGTGTGCAGAGCAGATGGGCTGGTGCCAGCTCTGTGGGGCAGCTGGGGCCTTGAAACCGTTTTTAACATGCAGGTGACCCAGCACTGAAGCAGGCTGCTCAGAGAGGTTGTGCACCTCCTCCTTGGGGATCTTCAAAGCTTCTGGACACAGCATAGGACAGCCTGCTCTGGGTGGCACTGCTGGAGAACAGGTGGGGCCAGAGGTGCCTCCAACCTCAGTCATTCTGCGAGTTCATGAAAATGAGGTGGCAGCTGCTCCTGGTCATCAAGCAGAGCGGGACCACAGGTTGGGCAAGCACATGAAGCTTCCCATTCCTGCTAATGGTGTCCTGTTGCAGGACTTCACTTTTCCCAAAAAAGAGGCAGCAAAGTCACAGAGGCAGAGGTAACCCAGCACAGCCTCTGCTAACTCTTCCCCTCACCATAGCCAGGTGCATCCAGCTCCCAGACTGGGTTTGACATGCTCCTACCCAGAGCTGGCCATCCTCTGTCACAGGGGCAAGCAGCAATAGCCCCAGAACCAAAGCTGAACGCAAAATAAGAGCAGAGCACCACTGTTTCTCTTGACCTTAACACCTACACAACAAGCAAACACACAAAGGCACCTGAGGTCATGAAAGAAACATGATCCACTACGCCCAGATATAAAACAGGAGGATTTGACAGCTCCAACACAAACTACAGGTCCTGCTGGGCTCATGCCCTGCTGGGGTGATGAGATGGGAAGATCTTTCAGTATCAGGTATCTGCTGAACAGCAGGGATGTCCACAGGAAAGCACCTGGCTCCTCAGAAACAAACATTCAGCCAGGAGCAAGGGCCCTTCCCAGGGTCACTCTGCCCAACCCCAGAGATCAGAATGGCTGTGGAGATACCAGGTCCCGGTCGTGCCTGCTGAGCCCCGCACTAAAGCCCAGCCAAGGTGGGCTTCAGAAGTCCAAGCTGCCCAGGGACAGCAGGCTGGAAGGGCAGCAGCTGCCCACAGGTTCCATTGACTCCTACACCCTGAGACCAGTCCATGATCCAATGGGATTCGCAAAGCCCCAACCCGGCTCTCAGCAGCCAAACTTCCTGACACACATTGCCCTCACCCAACCTTATCGCAGGGCCAGGCCCAACACAGCCGGATGGGAGGGGAGCAGATGGCCCGATCGAGTCCTTCCCATTTGTTCTCCCTCAAGATACATTCAAAGGAAAACTCTTGAGGTCATTGTTCTATTTGCAACAAGCAAGGGTATCCAGCGCGACATGCATTCAGAGGGGCTGTGCTGGAGGCAACCACTCAAGGAGAAAGATCTGACCGGTGGTGCATGGATGGAACAAGTCAGCTAAATGTCCCAATAGTGACAGCTCACCTGCTGAAGCACAGTGATGGCAGTTTCAATTTTGCCTAAGATTTTGCACTCAAGATGCTCCCAAACTGGACTGAGAAGTTCCTGATGGTGTTTGCTAAGGCAACTAAGTCAAAGTAGTGACACTGACTCCCAGTTTTTTGCTCTTCTTTCATTGAGATGCTTCCTGGCCCTCCTAGAATGGAGAATGGGAACATCCAGGGCCACCACCACCACATCCGAGAGGTGTCCCAACATCAGGAGGAGGAAGCACAGCCATAGTTGCTAGCTCCTCCCACAGTAACAGAGATGGTGTAAAGCAGCACCATACATCTCCTAAGGTGCTTGTTTGCCAACTACAGGAGCAGGGAAGAGGGACACCATGAATAGAGGTATGGTGATATGTACAGCTTCCAGAGTGGGCCACAAGAAGTGAGGAAATTCAATGGGGCCATCAGTGAGGGTCCAAGAACAGAGTGGTACTGGACAAAACATGTGGTGGTACCAGCAGACCAGGACACCTCTAGCTCAGGTAACAGCAGCTGCCACAGGAACCCTGGATGAGATATTTTTTAAGGAAAAAGATGCTGCTTTGCTATGGTCAGCATGTGCACTGCAAGTAGGAACCCCATGCCAAGCCCAGCTCTGCCCTCCCAGCTGGGCTCTGGGCATCGTGACATCCTCAGCAGCCCAGGAGACCTCCTGCTCCCCACACCTGTCCCTGGCTGCAGCCATCTGTGTGCGGTGACTGCAGGGGCGAGCCATCCCGACAGTCTCATCCTGTGCTTTGGCAAACACAACGCCTCCATCCCATTGCTGCCAGCTTGGGGTGTGACGTGGGCAGGTGGCAGATGGCCACCGAAAGCCCGATGCTCCCCAGACCTCTACGTGCCCTCTGTGCTGTGGTTTCACCCATTCCCCAGCTCTGCACTTCCCACGCTTGCTCCCCACAAGGTTTCCATCCTGTGAAGACAGACTGACAAAATGTTTGCTGATTGACTTTTCCTCCATCCCTCCCCTAAGGCTGCAGTTTGCCCCAGGAGATGGAGCAGCTCCTGTCCTTGCTCCTATCACCTCCTCCTCCCCCAAATAACCCAAACCTTTGCTATGTTCTCTGTCCTTCAAGTGCGCAGCTTTCCTGGAAAAAGCTCAGACAAAAGTAGCACCAATCTCAGCCAGCAAAACAAATCAGCATTTCCCCTGAACGGCGTGGATGAGGATGAAGAAAAGAGGAAGGAATGGAGTTTGTTTTCACGTGCCCTGGTGTTGTGCAACAGTCCAACGTCCTCTGGGCAATTGTAAAAACCCCACGCGCCCCACACTGCTGAGCTCACGCTAGCCTTATCTCTGTCAGCAAATAAAACAAAATAGTCACCCGACAATTTAACTGGGAGGACTTTCTGCGGCTCTGCCTTATCTCTGCACGCAGAGTGAAACCATCCTGCTGACGTGAACCCTGTCTTCTGCGAGGGAGCTGGGACGCAGCGTCCGATGCGTGGTACAGACCTGCCTGGGACCACGCTGTTGTGACGCACAGGGGAGGCCTCCTCAGCCCAGGTTTGCCACGTGGTTGATAATTACCAGCTCTGCCTGACCATCTTTTGGGTTGCAGGGCTGGAGCATCCCTCTGCCAGCACTGAGCCAAGCTGATGACAGCAGTAGGAGCTCACCATTTGGGTGCCTTCATCCTGCAAGCCCTCCTCACCCACATACCGGCTGCCTCGTGCTTTGTGTGTTCAGGGCACATGGCACCATCCCTTACCGTAAGCGTGACAGTTCCTATCTCTCTGTTTACACAAAGGGCATTAAGCAAGTGCAACTCCCTGTGGGGCCATCAAGATCTTGGTGGATGGACCAGAACGCAGTCCCAAGGAGCACAAGGACATAAGCAAGTCCAGCCTGCACGTGTGACCCTCCCCCAGATGGCAGACAAAGGGCTGGGTGGTGACTTGGAACATTCTGGCAATCAAAAACGTGCCCACGCAAGCAAAAAAGTGCTTGCTTCTCATTTGTCAGCTTTGTGTGATTCAACGAGACTTGATCTCGAAGGTCTTTTCCAGCTGAGATGAACCCATGAGTTGTAAAGGAGCTTATTTGTAAAGCAGCTTACCGTGAAGATATGCTCTGGTAACCTCAGGGTGATGGTGGGGAGCTGCCCGGAGCCAAATCCTGCAGGAGGTCCACACAGTCCCTGAGAAGATTGCAGACTGCAGCCCTCCACCAGCCAGCAGGGTGTGTGCCTGAGGCCACGTGCAGCTCCTCGCTGTGCTGCCAAGGTCCCTGAGACCCCCAAGGACACAGCCCCAGGACAAGCACCCTGCTGCCAGCACGGAGCCCAGCAATGCTCTCTGGGCAGCATAGGGGGGTTCTGCGGCCACCAAACGGAGTGAAGTGACGGGACAGAGACAGAATGAAAACTTGAGGTTGGGAAATCAAAATGCTCAAGATAAATTAAAAAAAAATATATATATATATATATATATATATATATATATATATTAATCAACACTTAAAGCCAACTTCCTCCCCCAAATGGTTTCAAAAGATATGGTATTTTTGCAGCCGAACGCTGAGCAGCAACTATTTCCTGATTTCCTGTGCTTGAGCTGTCCAAGCGACCTGGGCACTGCTGGAGGATTTATGTCTTACTGGTATTTGCTCCTTGCACAACTGAAAAACAGTCCTCCAAAATAAGAGGAATGATCCTTTTTGTTGTTGGCTTCCCTATATGCAGAAAACGAAGTGGATGTAGACGTGAGATATCTGCAGTGCCCAGCATGGCCGTGCGCTGCCCCGAGGGATGCTCACAGCTGGGTTCCTGCCCTCCTCCCAACTCACTCCCTGCTGAGGTGAACTGGTCCAGGGCCAGAACCTTGTGGGTTCTTGGGTAAGATTCACATCCTGATGTAGTTACAGACACAGATGAGGTGTTTTAAGTAGGCAAATAAGAAAAATGCTAAAACGCATCATTCCTGGAGGTGTTCCAGAGATGTGGCACTGAGGGACGTGATCAGCGGGCATGGTGGGATGGACTGGGGTTGGACTTCACGACTTTAGGGGTCTTTTCCTACAGTAATGATTAGTCAGTTTGACAGTGGCAAAGCAAAGGGGGAACATTTGTGCTCTGTGGAGCTAGAGGAAGGCACAAGCCTTGTGCCAATTAATCTCAGATGAACTTTGCCAGAACACAGGAACAAGATAAAAAGAAGTGGCAGCACTTGAACTCCCTGGGACTGCAGAGCATCTCATCAAGGGCTGCAGAAAGGAAACGTAGCTGTGGGAGGGAAGGCAGCTTAATACACCCTCCCACCCACCTCTCCTTCCTATGGCTCCAAAATCTGTCCCCTGGGACTCAGCCTCTATTGAGCAGAGACGCTCAGAAGTAAGATATTATCCACTAAAAGCTAAATGCCAACATTCAAGCAGAGATTTAAGGATAATAGCACAAGATTTCTGCAGTGGTCACTGCCCTAGGACAGGAGCCAGGAGAATCTGATGGAAGTTTCCCTGTCTTTGAGCCAGCTGCACAGTCTGGTACCACAGTAGGAAAGAATATGTGCAAAAAAATGTTTTAATTAACTTTTTTTTTTTTTCCTTAAAGCTCATAGATTTCAAGATTAGAGAAACACACCCAGAATGGTTTTTAACTATCCAAAGGAACAAAGGAGGTTTGGAAGTGATGTATTTTTATGAAGACTCAGACAATATCCACAAGTCCCTTCTTGTAACAAAACTTGGAGCTTTGCATGCACAGCTATGGTCATTACGTTTTCTTTTTATTATTATTAAAGTGTTTTTAACTTGTTTGGGAGTCATGCTTAAGCTCCCGCTGTGGATAATTGTTGATGATGAGATGCACTGCTCATTAGATGAGCGTTGCACAAGAAGGGCAGTTCTAACACAGCCACGCAGACAGGCATTAAAACACAGCATTTTCATTTGCCACTGATGCGGAACAGATTCAGTGCACTTCCAACACACAGGAACACCAGATCAGATCAGCAGGAAACCCAGTGTCAGGTTAGGAACAGAGAAAATAGAAGGAAAAAAAAGAAATGCTGTTATACTACTGGGTAAATCAATAGTCTACCCATGATGGGGTCACTATCCCTGGAGGTGCTCAGAGCCATGGAGATGTGGCACGGAGGGACGTGTTTAGTGGGCATGATGGGGTGGGCTGGGATCTCAGGGGTCTTTTCTTACCTCATTGAGTCTATGACTCCTCATATATCTTGCTAGTATGATTTGCTGGCTAAAGTAATAAAAGTAAGTAATAAAAGGAAGATACTTTGGAGGCAAAGCACCTGAGGAGGTGATCTGGGAGGCACTGGAAGGGCAGAGGACATGCAGTCCCAGCAGCCCTGTTGCTGGACTGAAACCCATCCTCATGCAGCAGGTGCAAACACCTCTAGAGATGGTCCTCACATAAATAGGCAAACTTTGAAGATCTATGACGTTAACGCAGGGGCAGTTTGTTCTGACCCAAAGTCCTCTTACTTCTAGGAAAGAAGGTGCTCCCAAGTATTCCAGTTGTTCTCCTTTCTGGCTAAGAACATTTGCAATGAAGAGCCAAAGCTCAAGCTATGAGCGTGGTCAGACATTGTGCAAAAGATGGCACCAAGTAATGAGATTGGGTAAGGGCCAACTCCAACCTGAGCTACACCAGTACACAAGGAGCAGGAGCACACATCATGCAAGATTCCCTGAGGCACAAGAACTCCCTACAAAAACACAACATGATTGTACGTCAGAGCCAGTCTTGTTTTCTCCAAATACTGAGTGGAGCTGGAACTCATAGCTTCTTCCCAGAACTCACATTCTCTGCTACATCCCAACACGGACACTGCCAAAACAAAGCCTTCACAGATAGGGCTGAGACACGAGACATCCCAACTTAAAATAACATGGGAAGAGAAGAGAAGGTGACTGACCTGAAGTGGCCTTTGGTTTAACTTAATCCTACAGTGAGGGCTGCCTGACAGTGACCATGTTTGGACCTTAAACATCCCATTCCTGCCAGTAATCGCTCTTCGCACGCTTATTTCCCCTACGCTATTACCAACTGGCTGGCAATACTGCAACACAGGCAGCAGCTTGTCCATCAGCTGCACTCTGTTCTTACTCAAAATCCTCCTCTTCAAAGCAAAACAGCTTTAAACACAAGCAGGAGCAGAACTGACTCTACTGAACCTACCCAATACCTTTTCTCTGGCCCTACAAAGCAGGTGGCACCAGTCTGCGCACGATGAAGAGCACAAAGCACATTTTGCAAGAGTTGGGCAGACAGATGGGCTGCTGCACAGTTGCAGCACAGTTTGGTCACTGGTACAAAGCAGCTATTCAGCTTACAAATTGCTCTTCAGCAATTTTATGCCTGGCCCTACGCACTGCTCAAGATGAGCAGAACTGTTTTTCTGTCCTTGTGCAGGATCCTGCTGAGCTGTTTCATGGAAACAGCTGCTTACGCATTAAAAAAAAAAACAACTCTGGACAGTGTCATGCCACGACATTCGCCCAATATAGAAGATCGAAGTCTCCTGTCAGGTCAACATTCCCATCACCACCTGCTATTTGCCCATCTCACTGCTTCTGTTGCATTTATCTTCCTTCTCATACACCCATCAAATCAATATTCACATTTACACTCAGGTTTCTGCCTCCCCTCCTCCGAGACTTCTAACATTTGTGCAAGGACAAGTTTAGTCAGTCCACTTCCCTGTTTTTTCAAGCCCTGTCTCAGTCAAACAATATTATTCAGTTGCTTTACAGCATTTCCAAGGAAGGTGTTGCCAGCTTCTGTGCCATCTGCATCACTGAGGACAGAAAGTTTGTTTGTTTTCCTTCTAGAGCATGAATCATCCCCAGCTTTGCTTTCTTATATCTGTGTGTTTCTCTTAGCTCAAAATCAAGAGCTGGAGGACAGCTTTACTCAGCTCCCTTTTGGTTTAGGGGAAAGGTATCTCTGGAACCAATCTGCTACCTGGAAGGCAGAGGTATGGGTAGGGGGTTCAGACAATCACAAAGTGCTCGCAGCAGTGACAGCAGCACAAGACTAAGGGTGTATGGACAGGGGTGTGAGGTGGAGATGGACAGTGCAGCAGGACAGGGCAGCCCCAAAATCAAGTAAACTCAAAGACAGCTATTAGACAATACATCTGCACAGGGGATTGCATGTCAAGCATACGCAGAAGAAATTCCTATTTGCTTTCACCCAAACCTCACTGCAAAAAATAGTCAGTACCCAGACCTCCAGCTTCCAGCCTTCCCTGAGCTTATTTCAGAGGAAGAAGCAGGACAAATGTACTGCAATCATTGCCTCATCTTTAATCCCTACCCATCATCCTTAGTAATCAACTTCTGTTGAGCAAGCAAGCCCAGGATCTGCACAAAAAAGCCACCCACCACCACTGCCAACAAAAACACACCTCTTCAAATCCACTCCAGAATAAAAACGTTGAAAATACCCTTTTTTTTTGGTCAGTTGCTGGACAGCTCCCCAAGGGCAGCCCATGCAGATGACCCAGGCCTCTCCACCACTCAATGTTCCTCCTGTTCTTTTGGAGAACAGCACACCCCTGTCCCAAGGGGCTGCCAAAATCTACAGCTTTCACTGCACCCCAAAGAAGGGATCTGAGGTGCTAGGGGAATTGAGATAAACAGCACTGATGGTCTCCCCCCACTTGCTAACCAGACAGGATGGACCCCACAACAGCTCAGCTGAAATGCAGCCTGTAGAAGAAGCAGAGGTGTGCCCCTTTTGGTCCAAGTCAATTTAATTGCCACCTGCAACGTTGTGTTCTTGTTTGACCATGAGGAAAACGTGGAGGCTGAGACTACAGATGAACCTTCTGAGCTGAAAAGGAGGCTGGGGGGCAGGAGAGGAGAGGACAGAGTTATTTGATGCACCCAGCTTCTCCTACTCCAGGAATGCATGAAAGCAAGATAGCTGAATCAGAAATACACTTGGGGTAGTCATGAGGTTTAACTTCACATTTTTCTTGAGTTTCTTGGAAAACGTTTTGGAGCTTTTATAACCCTGACCAATTGCTTCGGCAGCCATGCAGCCCTAAAAAGGGTATTTGTTATCTGGAGCAGACTTGGAAAGAGAGCTTAGAGTTAACGAGTTCAAGCTCATTTACTTATGCAACTGGGGACAGTTTCTTTGCCATTAAAGGAAGAAGACAGAATTAACATTACTGCCATTTCCAGCTCAGATGGCTGAAACAAGAGCAAGCAAAAGAGCATCCGACTGGTGCAGCCCTGGTGGGACTGAATGCCACCAGCAGAAGCCAGCATGTAAGAACACATACTGAGCTCTGCTAGGTCCTAAGCCTTGTATACTCAACATCAATCAGGCAAAAACTGACCAAAAAACCCACTGTATCTTACAATTAAACCTTGCCTTCTACTTTAGGGCTGCTGCATGGTAATAAAAGCCTCTTCATTCTAACAGGCAATATTTAGTAAATGCTTAGCAGTGCTGGACACAAGATATTGCTTAATGGCAGGATACAGTTACAGGGCATGATAAGCAAGGTCCACTCCCTACAGGAACAAAGCTACAATATAGAAGACAGATGACCCATCAGAAGTGAAGTACATTCCCTCCACCCCCAGAACATACTCTCCCTGCGAGGCCATTTCATTCTGCTATTTGCATGGAGGCACGGCAGAGAAAAGGCTTGTTCTCCACATCCTTACCAGGGAGGAGGCAGAAATTACCAAGAGCATCACCACATGAAAAACACAAATGGCTGGAGAAATGTCCTTATCTGGTTCTAACTACCTGGACATGCAAGCGTATAGAAGTCTCACTCCCTTAACAGCCACACTGCAGATTTTTGTTGCCAGATCACTCCTTATCAGATACTCTGTGGTTCATTGGAACTATTTGTACTAAACCTCAATCGCATCAGTTCTCACGTCAAGTGAGAGTTCTAATGTCAGCACTGGTATTTCTGTGTGGCATGACTTGCCTGCTTTAGTATTCCAGCACACAGATTTACCTGCAGGGAGCACTGGTACAGATTGCTGCACTCATGCCACTCTTTTTGTGGAGCTTTTCCAACTCCCCCTTTATAATCCTGCTTTTTTCCAGAATGATTCGTATTTGTCTTCTGCTGCAAAAAAATCCACAAAACTCAGTGCCCTTACATAGATTCCATAGTCCCAGCAGTTTTTCTACTTTCTTCTGGAAAGCACAAGCTGACTCAAGCCCTTTCCCATGCATGCAAGATTAGAGTACACCATGTACATCTTTTCCAGCAGAAGAGTTGAAAACCTATTCACAAATCCTAGGACAAAGACTGACAGACAAACACTTTGGGGTGGAGTGCTGATGCCCAGTGCCAAATTCAAGAAGAAAATTAAATAAATTTCAATAAAACAAGGTCATATCTAGTAGAAACAAGTGGCAACACCTTCACACTGCTCTGTTTGCCATGTCAGCCTCACCCTTCCCTGAAAACCTAGAAACAGTTGTGGTGGGACCAGAGGACAATGTGAACATGAAGGCTGGCCAAGACAGGTAAGAAGAATGCTTTGATCCTGAGGTCTCCCTTGGTTGAGTTGCATGAAAAAACTGTTCATGGAGCAGCCATTCCCTTGGCATTGCTTTCCATGTCTCTTTCATATCCCTTATGTATCATCTCCATAGCTCTCAACCCATCACTGCTGATGAATTGAATTCTCCTAAGCCTCTCCTTTGGCTCTTTTCAAGACAGGAACACTACAGCTTCCAAAACCAATTCATCCCACTTTGTTTACTCCATACCCTGAGGAGCCTCCCCAGCCTTCTGCGAAACACCTCCTATACAGTTTCAACACTAGTACTTCATCTGAAATGGCTTGCAGAGGTCTCCAGTGATGTTATTTCACAGAAAATCCACATCAAGCAGTTGCCATGCTCCAGAGAGGTGAGCAGAGAGAAAATTTCACAGCCCATCCTGCCTTTCTCCAGAAATCCGATTAGTGTTTTCTCAGCTATTTCCTTCAGCTCTCATCTCCTAGCCCTCCCACAAAACATCTTTACACTTCATGTCTAAAGAAGCAGCAGCTATTAACAATATTCTCCATCCAAAACGCCTGTATTTTCAGTCTTTCATCTAAATGACCCCCTCAGTTTTCCTAAAGCACCACAGAGCTAAGATTTAACACACGCAGCAGTTAAGAAAAATGTCACCATGAAAGCTATCTGGAATCTTAGCTACAATAAGTGCCCGCACAGCATCTACTCAAGTACTTCTGCTGTCAGTAAAATGCATACCTTAGCTTCAACTCCTGTAGGTGAAGCACGTTTGGATGAAAGTTGAGGTTGTTTTGGCAACTCTACATAATACTAAACACTTCCTTGTCTCTACTGATGTTCACACTCACTTGAGAGCAGATAAGAAATTGCCTGCTGATGTAGTTTACCATACCCCCGGCGAGCACTGAGCAAATGGAGCAGCTTGAATTGCAGCTCATCCATAACCTATCTTAAGACCACAGCAGTTAACTGTCACTTCAGGTACCTATCAGAGGTGAATTCATCTTGCAAGATACTCATCTCGCTTGTGACCACTACGTGCTGTTCTGCATAATGCATACCATCTTCACTTTGAGCTGTTTTCTAATCTCAGGTAATCTTTAGATCCCATCATACCAAAGACCTGGATCCAAACAACTGATAGCTTTAACAACACAGTCATCATAAGCAAGTACTGACATTGTGACGCTGGGTAGTTTTCCAGGGTCAGAAAGGAGAATGACCACAGAAGTCCACAAAAACAAACCCTTACTGCTACCCTCAAAGGCAATGATTCCAAAGCCAACCAAATAAAAGCAGTTACAGTTCACTCAAGTAAACATAGCCACTCACAACACGCCCAAACTTGAGCTACATTAGAGCCAGCAGGATAATTTCCTTCCAGGACAAAGCAAGACTTGGATCAGTAGTCACAGACAAGTTGCACCAGATAGGAAAGCTCCTGCATTTTGAAGGACACCCCGTTTTAGTTCAACAAGGCAAAGCCTGTCAGAATGAGAACAGTGTACAGTACAGAACTGTACTAATTAGAAAGGACTAATTGCCTTCAACTAGGTTCAGCTTTCAGAAACCCTGGAAAGAAGAAAAGCTGCACACATGCACAACTCAGCCAAATCCAGCTGCTCTACTTGCAGACTAGAGTCTCCCAAAATGCCACAATCACTATGGAGCCTGTCAGGGCAGTGCTCCCAAAACAGGCAATTGCATAAACACCCCAGGTTATGGGTGCTTTACTCAGAAGATGGCACAAAAGGCAATTTTTTCACATTTCACATTGCACTAACGTGCAACCTGTCTCCTGGCACAGCCTAAAATAGATTTGGAGAATGATGGAGAACCGAAGGTTATCCCACATGTAATTTTGTGTTATAGAAAATGAAAGTCATTGACAGTCAGTGCATCACTACACATTTTCCTGGGACATCTTGTTTAGTCCTCTTTATATTCAATCAAGATAACATGGGATAGAATGGATATTTGAGTTAATGAAGGCAGCAGGATGATATATAAAGTCTCAGGAAGTGGTTCTGCAGGGAGACAGGCAACCCACCTTGCCTTCATACCAACTTTACCCCAGCACCAACCACCAACCTGCATGCTCAACACACAGGGCAATGCGAGGGACCAAGCTTTCACATTAGATGTAATAGAAAAACATTCTTTACTCTGC
The DNA here is from genome assembly GCF_905368555.1 of Meleagris gallopavo. Classification (NCBI taxonomy): domain Eukaryota; kingdom Metazoa; phylum Chordata; class Aves; order Galliformes; family Phasianidae; genus Meleagris; species Meleagris gallopavo. The sequence continues at coordinate 3,912,626 of NC_139414.1, read as the reverse complement.
AAGTGTCTTTACAAATATATATTTATATATTTAAGCCCGTTTCAGGCTATAAAAGCCCATAAAAAACAACCAGTACCTTTTCAACAAGAGAAACTGTGATCCAGAAGTCTGAGGTGAAAGACTCCCAACACAAGGGCTGCTTTGGCACTTCTCTGAAGGCCTCTATTTAGCACATAAAACCATCTTAAAAATGACATCAGCCTTTTATCTGCAAAGGAGGGGCACCATTTTTAACCCCTATCCCCTCCCCTTTACTACTCTCTGAATGAGGTAAACTGGAATCACTTTTACATCATCACTTACTGCTTTAAAAAGGGAATATTGCATCCTGAAGACCAGCTTTTCCAAAAAACATTCATGAATGGGTTTAAAAAAAAAAAAAAAGATGCCGCTTGTGGATCCAACCACAATGTGCTGTTGTCTCAAAATAGAAGTAGTTGATACTAAAAAGCTATTCCAGATACATACAAAGTACAAACACTAGAGCTGGTCAGAAAGATTCAGTTTCAACATTTTTTAGAAGCAGGGAATTTTTTCTGTAGTGTTTTTTTTTTTTTTTTTTTTTGCATTAATTCCCCCACCCTCATTTTTCTACCAGTTCCATATACCCTTCCAAAAAATCACGTGTCTGTTGTAAGAGTGCAAAGTTCATCCAAACCTTGTGTTCAAGTTCACTATCACTACACTTTAAAAATCCTGCTGGCAAATAAAAAGGTCTCAATTTAACTTAGCAAAAGTGATATCTAGAAAATATTCAACATCAAGAGGTCTTACAAAAAAACTTCAGACTACTAAAGCATTCTAAGGCACGGTGTTTTGGAAGAAGTGCTTTCTCCCTTTAGTGTTGCTTTATACACATCACGTGTGTGAGTCCGAGTGATGCATGGAGCTGCAAATGTATGCCATGCCTTCTTCCCAATTGGTGAACTGAATCTTTTCCTGCAGTTTCAGACATAGGCTCCCAATGCTGCGTGAAATTCAGTTAGACATTGCACCAGCTGCTGAAACTTGGGTCTTTCTTCAGGATCTAGGGCCCAACAGCAGGCCATCACAGCAAATCTGAAAGACAAAGACAAGTGGAAGAGATGAGAACCTACTCCTAGCAAACAATCCCAGGCCTGAAAACAAAAAATGATTTTTGGCACTAGAAAGTGAAACAGAATTCTGCCTCTTCTGATCCACTGCACTGACTCACTCCTGCAGAAGACTGACACCCTGAATGATCAATAAATGTACTATGACCGGAGGTGTTGGTTTGATTTAGGATAGAAGTCAGAGGCAATTCAGGAGGAAGCAATACATAATTCATTGGAAATTGCTAAAGCATTGTAAAAATATAGCTGAAAGCATTTCTGTGATAGGTTTACAGGAAGGGGATTTGGAAGAAAATGAGAGGCAAGAGGTGATGCCTGTGTTCTTGCCTTCTTCCATTCCATTAAGATCACGATTATACATTGCAAGTGCTGCTGTTTGAGCTCCACTACACAGAGCATTTCTATCTTCAGTCTTGCCAAGAGAACTGAAACTTCCTCTGCCTATAAAACCAGTGGCTTCTTACTGCAGCCCAAAAAAAGCTAAGCAGAAAGTCTCTAGTCTCTTTACCTCCCTCCTCTCATCTTGCTGATTAACACCATCTCATCAGTGTGTCAGAATAAGGAAGAGAGCTGGGTGGGGATTAAGTGAAACTCAACAACAAAAAATTTTAGTTTGCATTCCTCAAGACAGGTCATTGTAAAGCTACACAAATACACAAGAATCAGCATAGAGGCAGATACACAGACAAGGAGGAGGAAAACCTGATTGCTTCATTGATATGGTTGGCTTAAAATGCTGGTTCCAACAGAGCCATTTTACCCTGTCTCCAAAGATGTGCACTTACAGTTCATCAGGACAGTTGATTGGCTGAGCTATTCTATAGCCATCCTTTAAATATGCAGCCATCTCAAAGGGGTCGATATCGACATAGGGAGTCTGTCCCAAAGTCATCAGTTCCCACAGTGTTACTCCAAAGGCCCACTGAAAAGAAAGCACGCAGAACACTTAACAAACCTAAGGAACATTATCAGTATATTTTGAGCATAGGGTCAGAAGTACAACTCCTGAGAAAACAAAGATTTTATTTAAGTAAGCCGGGCACCTGGATCAGCATTCAACACAGCATTCAGCCTCTCCTACTAAGAGGAGCTTATGAGATAACTAAATACGACAAAAATAATTGAACAATCAAACACAAGCATAGTACAAGTAAAATGGTTTACAACTTGGTATCAAGAGACCAAAGAAAAACAGAATATTCTGATACTGCACACTGAAGATTCATAGCTGATGTTACAAGTGCCAAGAGCATAATGATTTATTTTAAAAGAGGCAGAACTGCCTTGTCTTCCAGCCTTAAAATCTTCTTCGCTTTAGTGAAAAGAAGGCTTTGGTCAGGGGATTTCTAAATTGAGGGATGATGCCAGTGGACACTGATGAGAAGCACTGAGCTAGAGAATGGCAAGTGCACAGATCTGGCCTGGCTCTGAACTATTAGCAGTGGAGGAAGGCATGGGAGAAGATGCCTTTATTTGCAGTTAAGAAAACTGACAAGGAACAAGTAACGCTGCACCTACAATAAAAAGCAATTCAAGCAAAACTATTTTGAGAATATAGCTACTTCTAAATCTATAAAGGAAGCACATGTGAATGACAAAAAAAAAAAATAGTCTCACGCTCACTACAGAGAGGAAATTAAAGTTCAGCAGGAATTATATTTTGATTTTATGTGCTTTGGCTGACTATACAACTGCTGGCAGAGGAAGAATGCATTAGAAAAGTTTCAAGACAGGAAAACTATTTTAAAGAAGCGCATCCAAAAAAGCAAGCCCAGAACACACACTAACTGCATCTTGACAGACAACACCTAAAATTGTTTGCAACAGATTTCATCACCAATAAAGTTGCATGAAGTTGATATTTAGAACTGATCCAAGTGAGAGGACAAAAGCATGTTGCTGTTTTTGAATTTACCTGGATACCTCTCAGAGTATCTAGGGCACATATTTTCTACATTCAGAAAAAAAAAGTCTAACTTCACATGCTGTAAAATTCACTAGCCATGTATGTAAAGTATAGAACCACATATTAGAAGCCAATTTGTATTACACAGAGATAAAGGTAAATGGGAGTTTTGTGTTAAAATACTGCAGAACACAAGCTGAACTGCACTAATTTTTCTGAAACAGTTATGAGACTGAGATGCCTTCTTCCTAGCAAAATTGTACTGGCAGTGCTATACAAACTTATTTCCAAGCCCATTCTTCACGAACAGCAAATGCTTTCACATTCCAGATTTTAAGAAGTGAGTAAGAAGAAATCAATGTTTTTACTGATCTCATTTAGTATTATAAAAACATGCACTTATGGGCAGTTTCCATTTCCTGATTTATTTGGTGTAACAAAACTCCATATGAGTACAAGAAGTACACAAGTATTTCTGGAGCACAGCCAACTCCTTTTTCTTTAGTGTGTGGTTGTTGTTTTTTTTTTTTGTTTGTTTGTAAGGCTTGAGGACAGAAAGAATGGCAAAGAGGAAGAACACAACTAGAGCTTTTCAGAAGTTTCCTAACCTAGCCACTTTTAAGTAGATGACAATGTTTGGATGTAGCCTCTCTAAGGAGAGCATCCTTATCAAAGGAAACATCCCCTTAGAGGTGGGAAGTGGTTCAGATAATTACTACTCAAATCAAAGGCTGATAATCTTCAGTGACAGCAGAACTGTCTGTTCTGATGTGCAGAATGCTGAGCAAGTACAGTACAAGGCCCCCATGGATACAGTGGCAAAGTTCAGGCACTAAGGAAGAAAAGAGAAGGTGGATGCAAGACAAAGCTGCCTGAGAAATACCGTGAGAATGCCTGGGTATGCAGGGATAGAGTCTGGAAAACCAAAGCTCATAAAGTGCATCAGCGTGAGGCCACTGATTCAGATGGTCTCAATGTTGCTGAAAGGCCACAGGAGCTGGGAAAGATTGCTGATCACTGGACAAAAGGCATCTTCTTCAGGAGGTAAGGCACAGGGAACTACAGGACCATTGCACATGAAGCTTAAAGATGACTGGGAACAGTCAGTATGGATTTACCAAGGGTAAACTGCTAGGTTAAGCTGACTGCTACTCAGCTAAGAACAGTGAACAGAGGGAGTAAATGCATGTTCACCTTAACTTCAGCAAGGCCTCCAAAACCATCTTCCATAGCATCTTAAAGATAAATTAAGGAGATGTTCTCTTTAATGCGACTGGACTTCTGGACACATTTTGCTGTGATTAGCAGTACCAGGCCAACTAGCAGCTGGTTAGATGCATCACTGCTCGGGAATCAATTCTGTTTCGTCTCCATTAACAAGCTGTACCCTCAGGATGTTTGTAGATGATATCAAATTGGGCAGAGTCGCTGGGAGGCTGGAGGTCAAACCTTCTGCAAAGGAACCTCAAGGAACTGGAGAAATTGACTGAATCACAAAGTTCAAGAAAAACAAATGCAAAATCTGACTTCTGAGATGGAAAAACACATGCACCAGGACAGGCTGAGGCTGACTACAAGGAAAGTAGCTTTGTAGAAGAGGCCCAGGTGGTCCTAGTAAATAAGTCGAATGTATCAGCAGTGTGTTCCTGAAGCAAAAAGACAACTACATTCTAGGTTTTGTTAGCATGAGAGTAGTCAATGGGTCAAGGGAAATTATTTTCCCCATCTTTTCCCTGCCTGCCAAGTACTTTGTTCAACTTGGTGCTTGCCAGTACAAGAGAAAACACTGACAATTTCATTTGTTGATCATAATTTCAAAGCCAATCTCCCAGAGTGGAAAGCTTTCAAGAAACAGTTCCCTTCAATCTTTTGTGAATAGTAGCAGACATGAACCAATACAGGTTTCTTATTGGATTTAATTCTCTCTTCTGCTAATACTTCCAAATAGGACAGGGTGCAACAGACAATTTTGCCATGCAAAAAGCATCTGCTTGGCCTTTAACTGATCTATCCTGCACAACAAATGGAGGAAACAGGAGCAGAGCTGCTGTTCTGGATACATCACTGCTATCTTTTCTCATCCTCCAACTGCTGAAAAAAGTTTTACAGGGAAAAATTGTCAAACTAAATGTACACATGTAATTTACATGATTTTTTTTTTTCCCCAAGAAAAAAAAAAGAACAAAACCAACTAACCAAACTTACCACATCACTAGCACTGGAAAATTCATTGTTAACCAGGCTTTCAAGAGCCATCCATCGAACAGGTCTGTTCTCATTATCTCCCAGGCAATGGTAGTCCATAGGAAATAAATCTCGAGATAGCGCATTGTCCGTGATCTTCACCTGAAGTGCATCATCAATGCTAATTTAAAAGAACAGAAGTATTTAAGCAAACTTGGCACTACAGTTTCACAGAAAATACTTATGCTCTACCTTAATTTCACTGAGGAATACTGCTCACACTCTTAACGTTTCAGAGTTAGCACTGTTCTGGACTCAGGCACAATTACTTTGTGGTTATCAAATACTACTTAAGGAAGTGTTTATTCTGTGCCAGCATGTAAGCACTAGAAGTCTTAGATTAAATAAAATCAAACATTTACAAATGCGGAAAAGTACAGCTAAAGCAAACAAACAACCCCCTTAATTATTATTGCTCCCTTGGAGATCCACAATAGAATTAAATCATTTTAGCTATGATACCTCTGTAGCAACGATGAACTAAAGGCTCAGGCTAGACAAGGTCTAGCAGTATCTTGTTAAAGCAACCACAATCATTTGTGGACTAAAGTCTTGCCCCTAATCAAGTGATTATTTGCTTTAATAAAATATTTATTCCCACAAACACTGCCTTAGCAAAAGATACGACTGTTGTCAGAAGCTAACACTGACTAAGCAAGACTTGTTTGTAATTAACAAGAGATATCTTAATTAGCAAAGAGGAGCCTTTAGCAGGTTTTGAATGGAATAAAGTTGACTACTACCTTTCTGCCCCTCAGGGATGTTAAGAGCATGAATTAAGCTTTAAAAAAAAAAAAAAAAGAAAGTCAAAGCTCAGTGTTCTCAAATTGACTTCTCACTTGACTTCAGAATGCAGGCAAGACATTAATTCTGGCATCTTGTGACAAAAATATGAATGTTGCAGTTATTTTTTATTTTTAAACTAACGCTTGCTGTCCTTCCATTTTGGTCTAATATTTTTTTCATAAGAAAAAATTAAAAATAACGCTCATTGTGTGTGTTTGCTGCTTCAGTGTCCCATGTACCTTCCTATTTATCCCATATTTATGTATTTTCAGGTCTGTTCATTGGCCTCAAAATTTACAGACTAGGAAATTTCCGTATGTAATCACTCCTAAGAGGTGCAGATGAAGTTCAGAGAAATTCCTAGAAGATCTGCCAATAAACAACTACAAAGGATACCTTTCCAGTGACTACTGAGCTCTGACTTGTGTAATCTGTACGGCCATTCTAATTGGGCCCAAGACACTTGAGAAGGAAAGTATTTCACCCCTTCACAAACCTGCCAAGAACACTGCAGTCTTGGCTCCCTTCCCAATATTAGCACAGACACACAGATCTGATACACTTCATACCAACTCCTCCCAGCTTTTCCCCACATGGAGGTACTCTCAGGAATAAACCTTGGAAAGAGAGGAGTGGCAGATGACCAAAGCCCTTCGTGGAATCCTGGCTACTGGCAACCTCTTTTTTTTTTTTTCCCTATGTAAAAAGCTAAAGCTAGTCCAAATGTCCTTCTACTGAACAACAGGACAGCAGCTCAGCTCCTGCCTGCGTTTGCCATGGAGAAAGAGTGCCAGATGTACTATGAGTTGAGTTATGTTGACATCACTCAGGATCCCACATATGGCAACTAAAACAAAGCTGAACTTTGCCCTACGAGGGCAGGGAGTAAAGCTGTCAGAATGCTCAACCTTGCACAGGAAGGACACAAGTAAAATAATTTGCTGTACTGAAATAGAGGCTGTCACAAGGCAGCTTCGGTGGAGCACTGCTTACAATGTTTGCCTTCTGTGGTATCACTTCTTTAATACGTTCACCGGAGAGAAAAAGCAATAAGAACAGATGAAAAGAACCTTTAAGAAACTCTATCAAACTGAGCATCCTCACATACCACAGGAGCCACAAAGGATTTTACTAAATGGGCTCAGTGGCATCAGTTCAAAAGCACAAGGGATGGCTACAGGGTAAGGTGCTTCTGGTTCCTTTGTCCAACAACATCTGGTGCAAAATCTGTCCATTAGAAAACTGCCAAAGAAGCTCCAGGTTACTATTAAGGCTTAAAGGAAGTCATTTAGGCTAGGTGAGCATTTGCAAAAAACAAGGGAAACCAAAATCTAATACAAATCTTCCAGAAAAGGATGTTCTGCACTCTTAAAAACCAAGCATTCTGTTCTACCCTACACCAAGAAGAAAATTACACTGACAGAACTACTTGCACAAAACATAGGGGGGAAAAAAAAAAAGTGTTATGTTTTGAAGCAGAGATCAAGTTGGTTAAAGGAAATCCATCTTAGACCTAGTTATTGACATAACACTGTTTGCACAATGACTCTGTCTTGTTTGGTACTTACACACAGTTTCTAGCAGCCAGGTCTTTGTGAATGACCTCCCGTCTGGCCAAATAACTCATTCCACAGGCAATCTGGATAGCCATATGTACAAGATCCTGCTGGGAAATTGCCTGCAGGAGCACAGAACAACAATCAATACAGAACAGGCTAATTTTTAATTTGTAGTCTAATGGCCCTTCCTCTCTCTTAACCTTTAGAAGCCAATGATTTTCTAGCAGCTGATTATACACTACCATCTGCTGAACAGACACTACCATCTTCTGAAAACTTATGAAAGTTCTTTATTCTAACTTTTTAGCCTTTTTTCTTTTCCCCTAGTTGACACGTCGGGGCAAGCATTTCCAATTTGCAATTTTCTCACTGCTACATAGCTTTTCCTTGATTAGCAATGAATGCAGGCAAAAAATGGTCACTTGTACCTGCTCACCACACTTTCCCTTCCTTTTGTTTGGAAACCAGTGTTACAGTTACATAAAACTCTTTCATTACATCTGTATCTTGGTTTCTCTCTTTCATTTCTACAGTATTTCTGAAGCTGCAGTGTGTAGGTAGATACAGCAGTTGCAAGACTGGGGATAAAATAAAGCAAATACTAAGCTAAATTAAGAAGCCAGTACATTATTATTAACAGCTTTTTAATGAGAACTAGAAGAATACATTATTTCAGAGAACTCAAAAGTTTGTTTTTGTTACTTCCTTAGATGCTCATCTTCAAATAAGTACAGCACCAAACATTCCAGATTTTGGTACAGTAGGAAGCACTGTGATACCACTGAGAGGCAACTCCTATTTGACATAATGCAGATTACAAATGCCATTTCTGAATTCTTGGAAAGGGATGTTGCTGTGCTGAATAGAGATTTATAACCCAGATTAAGTAGCAAAGCAGATAAGTCAATGTTGGGAGATCCTAGCAGCTTATCACAATTTATTGACCTCGTAAATTAACAGAGGTAGGTAACTCTGAGTGTTTCAAATTTGGCACATACAGGGACAAACGCTGACTGCAGCAAACCAGAATTCATTTTGAATTTAATTTGAAGACAAGAGGCAAACCAAGCTGAAGAGAAGGAAAGGTAAGGCAATCCCAGCAAGAGGGACAGTCTTAAAATACAGACAAATTCATGGCTGAACATTTCTCAGATTTCCTTCCAACTTTCTCTTATTTGTTAACACCAACTCCACTTTGGCTGTAAGGACATTTTTAAAACTTTATGCTTATTTAAGAATTTTTTTCACTTCTTGTGAAACACATGCAGTAAATTCTGTGGAAAACACAGTAAAGAGTTATAAATGCTGAAGAGCGCCAACAGCAGGAAAACAAACCAATCCTCACGAACCACTTCCATTATCAAGGTAAACAAGTAGTCATTTTACTGTAAAGCAAATCTACAGCAGCACGTCATACATTTAACAGAACTGCTTTATGCTTATTATGAAACAATGAACTACCACGCATTAAGAGATCATCTATTCTGCAAAAAACATTTCACTTAATCTGATATTTTTTATGTACACAACTTTCCCCTGTGTATTGCAACTTGAACCCACTATCATATATCGTTTCCTCTACTTTTTTTGATGTGTTGATATACCAGCTGCTACCCTGACCGAGACTTTAACTCAGCTGTACAGCCTCTCGGTAACTATGATAAAGGCAGCCAAGAATGTTTTCCTTGTATGAATCAAAATTACTACATGCTAAGGACCTGTTTGTTAGTTCTTTCATTGTCACAGGACAGGATGAATACTGCAGCTACTCCTTTTAAGATACGTATACAGATAACAAACCAGGACTTCTGAGTAAAAGCTGAATGGGCAGGAAGTGACAGATTTCAGAGCTTACCTGAGGATTGTTGGCCTCTACCAGCTTGCACTGTCGCAAGAATAGTTTGAGGTTCCCCCAGTTCATGTATGGCAGCAGCACCATTGGTTTCTCTCCTTCTTCTATACAGACATGAGTGATAGGCAGCAGATTCCTGGAAGACAGGGACAGAAATCTCTTGTTTTACGAAGCTGTAACTTGACCTAAATCTTCTCAACACCTAAACATACTAACTTAAAGTAATTCAACATCAAGTAAAAGCATTAGCTTTGTGTTACAGATTGCAGAGCACAAAGACTCCAAGTAACTGAAGACAGTGGGGAGGATTTAAAAGGAAAAAAAGCAGAAGACATTATTGTGGGGGCAGTGGCAGGAGGTTTAAGGGTACCATTAATGCAGAAATAATTTAGGAGTTCTATCAGGGTGTTTCTCTCCTCCTTCCAGATTGCGTAACCTCCCCCTGCATTGTTTATAAACACCCTTCTGTAGTGTCAACATAAAAAAACACAGGCACTTGAAACAAACTTTATATGCTTTAAAATTTCCATGAAATATTTTTAAGAAACTATATTTTCTAGTGAAAAGATAGTAAGAAGTTCCCAGTGAGGTCTGTTGTTGTTTGGAACTTGGAAAATTCACATTTCCATAAGTCTGATAGTCAGGCATTACATCCATGAACTCTACACATTTAACTCCATCTTAACTAAGAGATGCTAACAGCTTTTCTTCTGCATGATGTTTACCAAGGTGGGACATTTGAGGAGTTTTACTTGTAAAAGGATAACAGTCAAAACAGGAGTTATTTCCCCTTGTTTTCATTTTAAAATATGTTTCCTCAAAACACTGCTACTCCTTTTGATACAATTCTGTCTTTTAGGCAAGGTCTTAACTATAAGAATTCTTAGAAAGGCAGCTTCTTAATCCAGTGTGGCATTAACAGTTCTCTTTTTTACTACTTTCACTTCCTTCACATGACCAGTGAAAAGGACAAACCACCACTAGCCATGGGACCTGATGGTGAGCGTGGGTTTCTTCTTTCCTGCATCCTTGCCGGCAATGAAGATCTTCAAGAACAACTTCAGCCTACTGTGTCATGTATAAAATGCAAGTAATACAAGACAGACTAGTAAATTAGCAAAATCAACCTCTGCATATACTTACTCTCCTCATTATCACAGAAACATCACATTTAACAACCAGCCCATGCAAAAAGAGCAGTGTAAGCCATTTTGTTTCTGCAGTAACTGAAAATGAAAGGAATATCTAAGCACATGTCACTGTTCAGTCTGGCACACCAAAACCAAGATACAAGTATTGTCAGCTCACACAGATGCTTCTGAACACAGCCTGGCTTACCTGTGATGAAGCCCTCTGAGTTTGCAACTTTCAGTCAGCATCATTGTCACCTGCACCTCTGAGGCTTGATCTAATGGGAAAAAAAAAAAAAAATAAGAACCACAGATGTAATTTTGAAAACAAACCAATCCATTATCTGAAATTCAGTCCAGATTTATAAGTCAGCTAAGGTCATTTGTGCACAAACAGATTTTGTTTACTTTTTTTTAGTGCAGTTTAAAAACCCACACAAGCAAGCCAAGTTCTAGGGCATATTTCTGCTTAAACAAATGGGGTGAAGCTGAAAAGGAAAAAAACACTCCAGGTGCTGACAGAATGTACTCTTGCTGCTTCCTGACAGCTTTTGGGCATGCATGAACTGCATGCATTGGCAGGATAGATGAAATCCTGCACTCAGGGCCTACACTGCTGAAAGGGGGAACTCACCAGGTGCTTCACAAAAGCACACAAGACACTGATTTGCTACTGAATCACAAGATGGGCTTCTGCAGTTTACTTTCACATCAATGGGAACCATTTATTTCTAGAGTCACTCCCTCAATGCTCTCTACTTGAAACACTTGACTCTTGGTAACCCTAGAAACGTTTGCAATTCTCTTCTTGACCTTTCAAAAGAAAGAAAAAAAAAAATCACTGCTGCCAATTGGAACCCAAATATTTCTGATAACTCCAACAACCAGAACATCAACTAGACAGCAGCGCTGGCTGCATTCCCCTTCCCCACTAACATTCTGGGGTCTATTTCTCTTTTTTGCTGGCAAGGAGCAACAGGGAAGCATAAAATAATGCAATTGAGGGCTCTCACAAACCCATCCCCTATATCTGGGTGCACTCTTCTGTCCTTCCTTCATGTTTCAACTAGCATTCGTGTGCCTAGGCAGCAAGTTAGCACAGGAAAGCCAAAGCTCTCAACCAGTGAAAGCCAATCAGCTCTCTTTGCCACATTAGGATGAATTTACATATCTCAGATGAGTCAAACCAACATTCTACTGCCCTGAGAAAGAGAGTAGAGAGGAAGAGAGGACTTATCTACTCTTTATGGTCTTGCCTTCTTCCTCATACCAGCTATAATGCCTCATTGGACCCTTTCCTAATTGAACTGTAACCCTGCAAAGAACAATGTGACTCTTGTCTGAATGACAATGAGTGGTGCAAGCAGGCAGTGTAAATGAGCATGAGGTAGGGTAAGAAAGCACAAGGTCCAAAGAGTGTGTGGCCTCCCTGTCAAGAGGATGGCAACCTACTGGATGGGCTCTAACTGTAATTAAAAAAAAAAAACAAAAAAACTTTCTAGATCTGCTGGAAATGCAGGCAGCTTTGGGGACAACACAGCCCTTTTGATGAACTTAAGAAGGGTTCATCAGAAGAGAAATCACGTAACATGTGAGTTGCAAAATATCAACAGGATTGAGATACTTTGCCTAAGTCAGGGAGAGAAAAGGTATCTTGAAAAGAACTACTATAGAGGCTCTTCCACTGTGCTAGCGTAGGAGAAAATAAAAAGAAGGCATGCCTTCCTAGAAGCATCCAGATGCTCAAAATGGAGGAGATTGGGAAACTGACATTACAAGTTTAGATACACGTCCTGGGCAGAAGCACTGAACTCTAGCAATGCTTTGAAACCTCTAAGAAGCATCAGCCTCAAAGGACCAAGACCACAAAATTCTGAAACATAAGGCTATAAGTGTCATTACATCAACGACAATTACAGCCTTGAGGTATTATGAGATGTACAAAAATAGTGATTTCCTTCCATTCGATCATAAATATGTACGAGGGGTAGGGAATTAATAGGTTCTTGTGATAAAGGGAGCCTCACACGAGCATTCCTTCAATATCTCTCGCCTGAAACCCATCAACTGCATGACAAAGAGAAGGTCCTACCACTGTGCAGCAACAGAACTCAACTGAAATCGGTGTTTTATATGTGACAAATTTCACATGAAGGAGACAGACTGCTGAGGTTTGTAAACAATTGAGAAAAAGCAAGATGCTACATGAAAATGAATTTATATAGCATCGAATGGCTGAACCTGAACCATAATCCAGGCATTATAAAGGGCAGGAACTAAAAAATAAAGGCATAAAAGCACATTACAAGAACCTGAAGGAACTGCCAGCAGACTGCTTGTATAAAGCTTCCATTTTAAATGCATGAACCACTCACTCAAAAAGAACATAGCTTCTTCATCCAAGCGTATAGTGAAGGGCTGAAAGAGATTAACAGGTGCGAGTTTAGGTTGATGAACATGCTCATATGCTCTTTGGCTCTGTGCTTGCTTAACTGGTTTGCTTTTAATTGCAAGATCCACCATGTAATAATTTGAAGAGCTAAATTGGAGATTACTTAAAACTGGCTTGGAAAAAATCTATAGAACAAGTTAATCTGGTTTGGACAACACACCTCTTCATGGTAATGCTGTTACAGGCAACACTGTCCTGCTGATGCCTTTCCCTTTCCATCACCAGGGTGTTTTTCAGCAGGTCATTGCTAGGCTTCACTGGTATTTTTCAGCTCAGAGGAACTACGCTAGAGCTGCTGAGCACCCAAAGGATGACTGACTCCAGTTCAAGTACATATGGAAACCTAAATCTTATCTCATGGAACAGTCCCAGAATCAGCATTGTGTTTTCTTATCAATACTATTTCCTTGTTTTCTGTATGGAAAAAAAACTTCCACAACACCAACCAAACCAACACACAAAGAACAAACAATAGCAGTAGAACACTAGTCCTTCTCTAACTTAGATCTGTGCCAATATAGAAGAACCACACAATTTTATTATTGTGGCTTCATTAGATATAATTCAAAACAGAACATAAATCATCACTTTGAACATGTGGTTCCAGTCAAAAGGGTCGAAAATAGAAAAAAAAGAAAAATCAAAGTAATGCTATTCCAACAGTTCCTATAGAAATGAAAATCAGTTTTACAGCCATTTTCTTGGGTTACATGACACAAAGTGCATTTAAACTCATTTATTAGATTATATGACTTCTGAACATCCAGCAGACAGGTCTTCATAAATTATGAAGGTGAACATGCTAAAAAAACATTTAGCTGTAGAGGAACTGATTGTCTGGGGAGTTTGACCATCCCACACTGAAAAGGCACACAAACAATTCAGACAACCCACAGCACTTCTGGCTCTGACATGGGAAACACGCAGTGCCAGGGCAGCACCAATGACAGCCCTGACCAAGCAATTCCAGCTAGATGAGGTGCAAAGAGGACTTGCTAAGGCAAATTCCACAGATCTCCTTTTCCTGCCTAGGCCAGATTCTACTGAAAGCATCCCTCAACTATATAAGCATTACATGTAAGTAGGTACGTTTTAGTATTTTACCGTTTGTGGAGCCACACAGAACAAGACCTGTGGAATGATCTCACTAAAAGCACAAGAATGCCCTCAGGCTTTTGTAGCTTTTTTCTTTCCATATGGGATCTGCAAGGTTACTTGATCTAAACATAGCCACACATAGAACCAAACAGGAGAAGAGCTGGAGAAAAGAAAGGGAAACTTCCCACAGGTCCAGAAACCTCCTAAATTAGAGCAGTAATTCAAAGCTGCAACAAGAGGCCACAGTCTCCCACGTACTAAATTCACCATCAGCAAACAGCACCGGGTTTAAGCTGAACACTCCTGTGTAAAACAACAAGGCTTGTTGCACAACTTCTTCAAAGCCTTAAAAAAGCTAACCTACCCTTCAAGATGTTGCTGCTACTTGGGATTAGGAATACCTCAGTACTCAGCAATTCATGCAGCTGCAGCCTGATGAACATAAACTGAACTTTAGTCAGGTCGCTGCTGCTCAACCCTGACAAATCATCCATTTTCCTCCAAGCTGTTCCACACCAATAGCTGAGTAATTGAAGAGCAGAACTATGAGATAACATGAATTAGGGCAAAGATTTAAGAGCCAGAGGCGATTCAGAACTTCAATTAGGACCAAGAGAGCTCAATTTTTGGAAGGTGCTTAACAGCAAGACTGCAAACTTCAAGACAGATGTAGGAAGATGCTTTTACCCTCACTGTTACAAGGCAATGACTCTGACAGTCTACCTTGGGGCACAGAGCAAGAACAGACTTGGATTTCTGGAAGCTTTGATAGGGCTGCAAGTTTATCTCATTGTATTATGTTATTTGTAGATAGCCAGGCACAATGGGGCTCTTAGCACAACCAGTGCTATCTATGAGGCTGATCTCTGGCAAGTGTTAGTTAGATCTGCTGAGGCCCTTCCTGGTTCAAGGCCAGAGAGCAGCTATTGGATTTTTACCTGTTTACAGAAGTTCATCTACGAAACTGTGTTTTAAATCCTCATTTACCAGCACTCTTCAGTCACGTGAATCATCACGATGCTCACAAAACACCTGACGTGTTCAAGAGTTCTGAGATGACACTAAATTGCACTGACTTGCTCATTACGAGACCAGGAGCTCTATCAATTGCTGAGCATCGTAGCCTACATTCACTGGGTGGTAGTACATCAGGAAAGAGTCGTTCCACACCTCAAATTACCTACCAGAGATGAAAAAGCAGCAATTACTTGAATACTGCAGTGGTTATCTGATCAGCTGGATGACTTAAAGAACAACATTATAGGTCAGATCTTCCAGAATCACAAATTAGCAAACGCTGTATTATGACTTCAGGCTTTAAATCGTAGCTTGGTCATTAGAATAGATTACTTTCAAGAGCAAGAAAGTAATGCAGAATTGTAAAGGCAACACAGCCAAAGGTTTCAAAATTCAAACAAGTTATTCCAGAGCATTTCTACAGCCTGCTATGGGCAGTTTTTGTCAGCACTGCTACAACAAGTAGCTGCACAAATCATTGCAGTCAGGAAATCTAGGCTTCTGATGAACAGATCTCTTGACAGCAATATCAAAACAGATGTTTTAAGCTACATAAAAGAGCAGAGAAGCATGATTTAGGAATGATGTTTTTTTCCTATGTAACAAGAGAGGAACCGAGAGTTGCAGCAACAAACAGCAAGAAATCAACAGCTCTTTGCTCAGCGATCTACTCAACTTCAAATAAGTGTGAAAGTAAAAATAAACGTGAAACAGAACAGGAGAAGGAAGATAACTGATTTAATGTTTCAGTGTCAATCAACTGCTAAGGGCAGCAGGTAACAAAACTAAAATACGAGTAGTAGTTTAACTCAATGTAAAGGAGAGCATACACTGGAATATGAGCTGTTTGGTTTTTTTTTTTCCTGTATTAATATAAAACAGCAGATATTTAAATTATGAAATTGAACTTCAGTCATCACCTACTACTAAACTTCTCTTTTTTAAGTGTAGATTGTACACAGATAAGGTCTCTCAGCATACTTTCTAATGAACTGGGTCTGAATGACACAGTGCATTTCTACATAAACTTACAGGAATTCACTATTTTTCTTTAAATTCAACATCCTTCCTTTGTGAATAAAAATAAGAAAACCCAGAGTAGAAGCAGAACTTTTCTTAACTTTTTGTTGTAACATTTTCTTCTAAAGAAATAGGATCCTGCACTCTAGTCTGGGAGGTTAAATACCTTCTAATACCATATAAGAGGTATTTGTGTGTGTTTAACATGTCTAAGTCATGACCTTGCAAATGTTAATGATAAATGGCTCATAAATGTAAAGTCAGTGCAGTTTAAAAATGGCACCTTGGGAACCACTGCGTGTGCTCAAGGTTATGGTATACAGTATGCATAACAGAAATAAGAAAATCCTTCAATTTATTAATGCAAAGCTTGTTAAACATACATCTCATCCAACTATACCTTTCATTTTCCCACTCTGTGCAATCTAAAAAAGTTCTCAGGAACTTTTTCAGTCTCCTAATTGTAATAAAGAAGCCCCAAAGACCACCAACTTGAACTCAGGTGACAAGTAGGCCAGAACAGACATCAAGTAAATAAGAGCAGAAAAGGATCTATAAGCTACGGACAGTTCAGTCAGAATGACTTCAACATACAGCTTAACATCTAGTGGGTTTCCTCGTGCCTACAACACAGCACAAGCATGCACTGACGTTCTGTTTTAACTCATACTACAGAAGTCTTGTGCAGTGCAAATGCTCTGAAGCCAGTTGTGGTCCTGAGATGTGCCAGGTGAATTCACTAAGCTCCTCCAAAGCTTCCACCATGATCTATGCTCAGCATGTGGGGTGTTCTTTGAGCAGCCACTCTGAGCTAGATTGACAAGATATAAAAATAAAAGCCAACCAACGGTGTAATGTTGTAATTAGTCAATGTTGCTGAAAAAGAGTCCTTTAGCGACCTACGAGGACGTGAATAAAACTAAAAGCTTTGTCAAAGTTAGTAAAAAGAGGAGTCCTAAGAGTTAATCTTCACCTACACTGTGTCTTTGTTTCCAGGGCTTTTTTCATGGGTGGATTGTTTTCAAAAATTCCTTTCTCGTACAGAAGAAAAATGTTAAGTGGTTAGAAAATGAAATAGAAGTAGCCAGGTTATCTCAAACAGCAAGATTGGTTGTTTTTATTAAAAATGTACCTTGGCCAGAATATGAGTCAGGTTCTGTATAGCTCAAATTCACCTCACGTATTCCTGGAATAATACAATTCCATTTGTTCTCCAAAGATTTTTCTTCTTTGCAGGAAAAGCATCATTAAACAATGTATTCCTTAAGTCAAAATACGTAACAGTGTTCCTTCTTTTTCTGAGGTACAAAGCTCTAAAAATTCCCAAAAAAGTCTATTTCACACCGCTGTAAAGGCAGGAGAGATCTGACAATTACAGGCAAGAAACGTAATTCCAGCTCTGACAAACAGCCCACCCAAGGCACTTCCTAAAGTTTAGAGTGGCTGGAAAACATCCATCAGAAAAGAAACTGAAGCATTACTATTACATAAAACACAGGGCAAGAAACAGCGTGAAGTCAGGTGGCAGTTATGTCTCTCACATTCCTCACAAAGAACCTCTTCAAGTTGATCCATGGGTTCTGACACCCCAAAAATAGTACATGTCATTGTTCTTACTGATAATGACGTACATCCTCCTTAATCTTCATGAAAGTGAATTATAGGAAAAAAAAAAAGGAAGCAAATTATCCAAAAATAAGTCTGAATGTGAAAAAAGCTGAAGCTTTCATAATGACGACCAGGAAATTAACACAGTGAAACTTTGAGCTGTAACTAGAAAAGTGCATGACCTAAATGAAGGATCTAGAGAAGGTATAAAAAAAGACGTCTTTTTCCCTGGGCGCGCAGCCTTCATACCCCTAAAGTTGTTAAAGCTTCCAGAAAGCTGCTAATTTTGCCAACCGATACCTCTTTTTTTTGTTGTTCCTTTTAAGCTTTTTTCTTTTTGGCACAGAGCACTCTACATAAGGAAAGATTCATGCATCCAGACATGCTCTCAAATGATAGATGATATACCATCAGAAAAAAAAAAAAGACGAATTATTGTATTTCATGAACATGCAGGTAGAAGGTCTGTCACTATCTAGGGCATGTTACAACTCTTCTTTGGAACATACTACAGTTAGATGAGAGAAAAAGTTTTCTGAGGGATCTGGAGTGAACTTCTAGCACTGGAGGATTAACTTGACCTTCACACTGTATCCTTACAGGAGATACAACAGAAAAAAAGGTTTCCAAATTGCAGTGCTACCACCTCACAAGCCATGTGCACAATAAGAAGTCACTGAATTGGTCAAAAAGCACTTTGGTGACTTCATTAATTGCTCAGCTAAAAGTTCCAAGACACTGAAGAGTTCAGTCTCAGTGACAAATTCTGTGATGTCTCTCAAAAGGAAGCAGAAGCAATAGTCCTAACATCAATTTAATGATTTCCTTAGTACAGTAAAGGTCTTCTAAAAGCCAACATAAGCTGCCCATGACTCAAAGAGGCCTTCCAAGCACCAGCACACTGTCTGCAGGACATTTTAGGACATATCCAAAAGATAATCACTTATCCACTATAGTTTCTCACTTTGCACTGTGCAATGTTGCTACGTTTAATATAGCTTCTATTAGAAACATCCATTCACAAAGCAACTTGTGTGGCAGCACACTGGTCTCCACTCTGGGGCTGACAGGAAACATCCAGTGACATAGTTAACAACGACATCAACTACGAATGCAACTAGCCAAAGCTTGAATAAAGTAAAGGTTTTCCTGTGAATTAGACAGTCTAGTTGTTTCTAACACTTCTGCACAGACATTAGATGCATCAGTAAGGCAAGTTTTAAGCCTTTTCTTGCTGACAGCATCAAATAGTTCAGTATAACAATGAGAAGACAAAGCTCCATTAGTCTCAGAAGGAAGTTGTTTCTCATGGTGAATATTGTAAGAATATTGTAGACAGCAGTCTAGCCCCATTAATAAAATCTTTTCTACTTTATTACTGGAAGCTTCTTCTCAGAGAAAATAAATGAGAGAAGTTCTAGTTTGGAAAGAAACGTATTGATTCTATTTGACCTATCCAGATACTATTCTTCCAAAGGGTTTCTTCTATTAACAATTCCAGATTTAAAGCTGCAGTAACCCTAGCTGCCCCAATTACACTAACAACGAGGTATCAGTGCAACGTCTTAAGCTCTGATCCTGATGAGAAAGAAGTCTTTCCTCTCAGGAAGGCTATTGGATTATTTACTCTTTCTTCCCCACAACACCTGTTGAAAGAGTTTCAGTTCCCATGTTTCAGAAAGTCTGAATGCCTTCACTTTTTTTTTTTTTTTTTTTTTGTAACTGAGAGTATCATTGTACCAACATCAGAGCACATTGCGGAAGAAAAAAATTAAGACACGGCATATGCTTTTCTGGGGTAACTTAGCTACAAAGACTTTTTTCCCTTGTTTCTTTTCCATGACCCTCAGGCTCCTTTTTTTTGCCTCCAGCAACAGAGATACTTCAGTCAGTGTTACAGTTCTTACATCCATTTTCTCTTCTGCAGTTCTACCCTACTCTGTATTTGTGCCAAAACAGAACAGTGTGTGTGGCCACAGGACAAAGTAGATCAAGGAAAATTCAGGTTAAGAGCATTTTCACACTCTCTTTTTTTCCAAGCTGATCAAATTCTTAACTTAATACATGACCCAGCTGCACATACAGCCATCACAGCCAAGGAACAAAGAGGAAACTGCTTAACATTGGCTCTACAAATACACTGCTGTAAGCAGAAGAGGGGATGTTTATTAGTTATTCTCCTAGCAACGTTCTGCTGCCCAGGCCCGTATTATTTCACAGACAAATATCAACAGAATCTATTATCTATGCAGACAATGAGTTTATACTTTTTAAAGCTAAGAAATTCTCTAGTAACAATAATTATGCAAATACCATTGCTCTGTTAACACTATTGTGCTGTATGGAGCTGCAGCTAGCAAACCTTTCAGTGCAAAGCAAAACATTAGGAGAAAGGACATGGACTGTATCAAAGACAGACTGTATCTAAGCAATATCAAGGGAGAAATGTTTCTTTAAGAGCAGACTGGAAGGCTCATGCTGGTAAAGAAACCAGAAAAGCAGTGCTGGGAAGCAGATCAACTAAGACATGTTTTTGCAGATGTTGTCTTACTTCCACACATACAGATGTCAAAGTGTCCAAGTTCACAATTTTAGTTGTGACAGGAGTAATAGTGTCTGTTGACTCAGCGTCAGCGAAGAGAACCAAACAACACAGCAAACAGGATCACATGTTAAGATAACAGTGGTAGATAAAGCAGCAACTTTGAGAGCTTTGTGGAACACAGAGGAGCACCAGGCTCACGTAACATGGGATAAAGCTTTCACCAGCTACTTGAAATAAAGAAAATGAAACCCCAAACTGTCTGGGTAGGGAAGGAAAGAGAAGAGCCAAAATTAGGAAAACTTGCCAAGATACTGGAATGAAGCAGAACTGTCTTCAATTGAGGATGCTTGTTTACTTCTTGCTACTAAAAATCCCTACAAGATAGGAGCATTTTACGAAGTGGACATTATTTTTTGCTATGTCAGAAACAAAGCCGAAGACAACTTCAGTATTCAGAGTTCCAGATACCACCATCCTGCCAAGCAGAAAGTTCCAAGATCCTCCCAAAGGGTGATAGATCCACTTTTACAGAAACCCTCTTTGGATTCAACAGGGAAGAAAAATGCTACAGAATGGAAGTGTACTACCACAGAAACACTCAAAAAAGAAAAAAAAAAAAAGAAGCATCTTGTTATTATGAGAGTAGCTGGCACCCTGAAAAAAAAAAAAAGTCCCAATATATTTTGGAGCAGCAGGTACAGTACCTGGCACTGGCCTATCTTCACTGGCAAAGCACACCACCCTGGCTAGGCCTACATCAAGAATTACATGCAGTTAAAGAATGCAACAACATCCATCTCAGACTGCCATGAGACATGTTCAAAGTAGGGATGCTTTTTAGCTACTTTTCTTCCAAAACAGGTTGATCTTAAATTCCTCCCCTTTAAGCAAGTGTTAATATTCTTCCAAGTAGCTTCCAAGCTGAACTCATATGTACATAAATGATATATACTTATGTGTACATACACATATATACACCACTGGTTGAGAAATAGCAAAAGGTATTATCATAACTTAAAGTAAGTGACAGAAACTGGTGAGCTGTGCCTTTTCAGTATTTCAGAGGTGGGGGAAGGCTGTATGTGTTCCATGCCAAGGGGAAAAAAGAAAGATTTTTTTTTTTTACAAGAAAAATGAATAAGCTGAAGTATCTGATGCTGCAGTAACTGCAGGCACTTGTGAACAAGTACCTTCTTCTTTCATACAACATTACTGTTTGCTGGCTGACAGCAGCACCCAAATTGTTTGCAATTTTTAAGTTTTATTATGTTTTTCGAGGCTTTTGCTTAACTGTCTTTAAAGACAGATTTGATGCACCCAGCATGCAACACAAGCCAAACAACTTGACAAGTTGTTTGGACAAAATGAAGTCCTTCGGGTAAACATACCTTTAACAGTTTTCACAAACACTTGTTTTTCTTTACTAGGATCTTTTTCCTCTATTAGTATTCCGTGGAAAATGCGCCCAAATGTGCCTAAGAAAAGAACATAAAATCAGTAAGCAATGTATGTTTAAAACACACTGACAATGCTGACAGAATTAAACATCCATTAAAAACCCACTACCTTAAAATGTATCTGCCACAGCAGAGTTAGGAGTAATGGAAGGTAAAGCTTAAGCCCTGAATGCCCTGGTGAATCAACAAGAGTACCGACAACAAATAACCACCTCTCCATCAGCAAGAGTTGGATTCAGAGCTATACACAACAAAGACTGAAAGCTTTAGTCAACTTCAGGGAAAAATATAAAAAAGAAAAGCAAAAATGAAACAATGACAGCAACAGAATCTGGTTAACTAATTTAAAGTATTGGCATTGATAGCTTGTTTATTTGTGGCAGTTCACAGCCTGTGCTAAAACTTCTAGCTCCATCTTTTCTGCATACAGTCAAGTCAGGAATTCCCCAGGCAAAACATTCCTCAGTTATACTTTTTTTTTTTTTTTTTTTTTAAACGTACACAGAAAAGTAGAGCATTCAACAAAACAGTACCTACATAGTACAGTTTGTGAATACAGTATTACATTATAAAAATGTGGTAGTCTTTCTTCAAGGATTTATTTTGGTTTTTACTTTTTTCTGGCTTTTTTTCCCCCCTCCAGTCTTCAAAATTTTTCCACTCGTGTATTTCAACAAAATTATTTCAAGAAAAAGAACTATACTGAACAGCTGTACATATCCCAGCATAAAGTTCAACTCTTATCTGATTCCTCAGTACTTAGTAGGCTGTGTGCAATATATATATATATATATATATATATATTTTTATCATCTACCATGAGACTGCATATAACTTTGTGAGACAGCTATGATCCCATTTGCAGGCAACAGATGGCTCTGAACATTACAGCTACAGGCAAGAGACAGTATAAAGCAGCACAGCCTTCACCACCTTTATCAATGACCTGGATAATGGCACTGAGTGCACTCTCACCAAGTTTGCTGATGACACCAAGCTGAGTGGTGCAGTTGATACAACCAAAGGACGGGATGCCATCCAAAGGGATCTGGACAGGCTTGAAAATTTGGCCCACAAGAACTTAATGAGGTTGAACAAGGCCAAGCACAAGGTGCTGCAATTAGTTTGGAGCAACCCTATTATATATAGCACCTATTTTTTAAGAAGGGTAGAAAGGATGACTCAGGGAACTGCAGACCCATTAGTCTCACCTCAGTGTCAGAGAAGGTCATGAAGCAGACTCTCCTGGAAGATATGCTAAGACATGGAAGAAGAGATGAAATGGAACAACCAGCATGGCTTCACCAAGGATAGGTCCCACCTGACCAACCTCGTCGCTTTTCATGATTGCATAGCTGTATCTGTGGACATGTGAAGATCCACTGACATCATCTATCTGGGCTTCTATAAGGCCTTTGACACAGTCCCCATAACATCCTTCTTCTGAACTGGAAAGATATGGATTGATGGGTGGACTGTTTGATGTACAAGAGACCGGTTACAAGATCACACCCAGAGAGTGGTGGTCAATGTTTGGATGGAGATGAGGGACAAGTGGTGTCCCTCAGGGGTCAACACTAGGAGTGGTGCTCTTTAACATCTTCATCAATGACATCAGCAGTGGGATCAAGTGCACTCTCAGCAGTATGTGGATGGTGCCAAGCAGAGTGATGTGGTCAGTCTGCCTGAAGGATGAGATGCCATTCAGAGAGACCTGGACAGGCTGAGCAGCTGGCCCAGGTGAACCTCATTAGTTTCAGCAAATCCAAGCGCAAGATCTGCATCTGCATTGTAGCAATTTCTGCTATTAGTACAGGTTGGGAGATGTAAGGATGGAGCACAGTCCTTCTGAAAAGCACTTGAAGTTAAAAGAGGGGAGGTTTAGATTGGACATAAGGAAGGACTTATTTTTTTATAATAAGGGTGATGAGGCACTGGAACAGGTTGCCTAGGGAGGTAGTGGATGTCCCATCATTTAAGACATTCAAGGTCAGGCTGAACGGGGCTCTGAGCAACCTGATATAGCTGTAGGTGTCCCTGTTCACTGAAGGGAAGTTGAGCTAGATGACCTCTAAAGGAAGGATGCAGACCATCGGAGCAGGTCCAAAGAAAAGCCAGGAGGATGATCAGAGGGCTGGATGCACCACTCCTATGAAGAAAGGTTGAGAAAGCTGGGGGCATTCAGCTTGGAGAAGAGAAGGCTCTGGGAAGATCTCATTGCAGCCACATCCCTGAATAAGTTCAAGGCCAGGTCGGTGGGGTCCTGGGCAACATAAGCTGGTGGGCAGCACCCCTGCCCATGGCAGGGGTTGGAACTGGGTGGGTTGTTGGGCTCCTTCCAACCAAATCCATTCTACAATTCTATGATCCAAAACACATCCTCCACATATAAGCACATTTTTGCACAACCACTGGACTTGAGAACAAAGCTATCAGCTTAAAGATTAAAGCCATACATCAAATCAGAACATTTGGCAACCTCACTTTGTTTTCCAGATAGGGATGTAAAGCACTTTGCAGTTCTGCCTCTAAAAGATGACTATCTTAAATGTGTAGCTTTGGAAAATTTGGTTTCTTATCAAGCTATGGAGATGCAGACCTAAAGTTGCAGTACTAACCATTAGTGACAAAAATCTAAACATTTACGTCTATTTTCTAAATTCAATATCAAGTAAAAACAATTATTGTTGCAAATGAACACTTCTGAAATGAAAATTAAGCTACAAAAGAAACTGTAGTCTAATTTTTTCATAGCAGAATTGTTAATTTTGCATTTGAGAAGATTTCCATATTAGCTATTAAATGGAGACTGACTGAGTTTAGATGACAGAGATGCTTTTCCCCCTTAAGTTCTCCTGCAATAACTTTGCAGTTGAGTTACTTAACCACTTACAGTCTCAGCTGATTACCTCACTCCCTAGCCATCTCACCCTTTCATTTATTTTTCTTTTTAAAGACCAGAGTATTAACACAGACAATTATTTACTCTCCATAATTAGTCGCTCCCACGCTCTAATGCATTTTAGAAGCCGCTTCCCCACACCCCCCGCACCCCAAATGCAAACATCATCCATCATTCTTTACCTCCACAAAAGTCATAAAGATCAGCAACATCACCAGTGATTAATTTCAGAAAAATCATGCAAAAAAGAATAACATACACATATATATAAACACCACATTGTAACCAACAAGCATCCCGAGGGCTGTAAATACCTTCTTGGAGCACGTCTTTTAGAGTTATCCTCTCCCTGGAGATGGCTATATCCTTCACTTTAGCTTTTGCTTCCATTAGAGTGACACTTTTAAGATCATTCTTCTCTATCCGTAACGTAGGATAACCTGAGGAGCCAGCAGAGCCAAACAAACCAATATAAATACCCTTATTATGAGACCACAAGCACATTGCTTCACCTCAGCACCACCTACAGGTACAAAGACATGCAAGCAGTGTGTACTTAGGAAGATTATGTATAGTATTAAATAACAAAGAAATGCACGAGAGAAGCCAAACGTAGCAATCACACAAACCTATGTGATGTTGTACAACTGAGACTCATTATTAACACCGAGTAAATAAAGCTCCTTCTTGCATACTGAAGCAGATTAACGTAACACTGCACTTCCCTCTCAACAGGGAAATAAAGACTGAGGTTAGAAACTGCTGAAGACTTGCTGGAGTCAGGAAAACGCCTTACCGGTACTGCATCAGGAGCACAACCAGAATCAGCAGTGCCCTCTTCTGGGCATGAGACACATCTAGCTAGATACACCAACATACTCAAAAAGGCCTGAGTGTTTTTGTAGCAAGACCTTGAATTACTAGAGAAAGTTTGAGAGTCACTTTTATGATAAATTTTAAGTGTCACTGAAAACAAAGTTAATACAACTGTGATAAGTGTTCTTCCTGTTTATTTTCTGCATCCAATTTTTTTTCTTCTTACGTTCAGTTTCACTGTTCCCCATGTTACTGGTGGTACCCAACCCTCGTCCCCCAAAAAGGCATTCTGAAACAATACATATTGAACACAGCAAGTCAGTGAGTGCCACTGAGGTACAGCTGCTTCCACGCTCATCTCAGTGAAGAGCTCAATTATCACTCTTTAACAGGTTTCCAGGGATCACACTAATTAGATGACATTGCTTAGAGAGCCAACCTAAAATCCTGAGGTTGACAGCACATCAACACCAGGCTGTGCTTCGGGATGAGAAGTGGAACACAAAAAGGCTAGTGGGTAAAAAGAGCGGCAAGTGGGACAGTAATTAGGAAAACCAGCTTAGAAATTATTTGCATGCTATGGTCTCTTCCAAACTCTGTGGAAAATAAGTTTTTAATAGATGCGTTTGTCTTAATGCTTCTACCATATAAAGTTCCCAGGCAGCTTTTTCCAAAACAGATGAACTCGGATGACAAAAATCTCTTCTGTTTAGGGAGATATTAATTCAATTTGGAAGAAAGCCAAGACTTTACCAAAGCTGCAGGAGTTCAACTCTTGTTAAACATTTACTCCCACACCTGGGGAGGAAACTGGGAAAAACACTAGCACTGAATTGTAGTTAAAATACTCATACAGTACTCCGTCATTGATTGGGATGGTTAGTATCAATACTAAGTGCAGCCAGAAAGAAACAAGAGACTTTTGGCTCTTACTGCTTGCTAAAAAAAAAAAAAAAAAAAAAAAAAGCCATTAATCATTATTTAGCTGGCTCTAAAGAATAAATATTGCACTGTATAAAGGACAGATGCTGATATTTCTACTTATTAGATTGCTGAAAGAAAGTCTCTTCAGGTTATTTATACAAAAAAACTTTCGTGCATTACAGATTGAAGAATCACTGGCAGCAGATAACAAAAGGAGACACTTTCTTGAAAAGCTTGGTAATTCCTACTCTATTCAGAAAATTTAGAAAAACAACTAATTGAGATTAACAAAGAGTGCTCATTCCCCTGCCAGGCTCCCCCTATTTTTCCCCTCACTTTATAACATATACCCTTACCTCACTTCAGATCTTTCAAAGCAGATTTTAGCAGTACTTTGAACCAATTCTGTCTGGGCTAAGTCCTGCTTTCTTTCAGTGTCCAGTCACGTAGATCCATACCCCACCTGAAGCACCAGAACTGGTGTTCATTTCGCTAGGCTGCACACCAATTCAGAGATCCCAGCCAACCAAAAAACAAACCACAACAGAAGAAAATCAGCATTTGGCTGGTTCTGCTCCCTGATCTGGTTAGCAGTCTAGCTGCCTAAGTGCTAGCACAAGGGAAAAGGCAAATCACAGTCAGTCCAGCCTTAAATGAGACTGAATTGCCAGAGAATCACACGTCTTATCTTCAAACCCTGAATGCAGGAAAGGTCCCTTCAATAGCATTATGCTGTACGAGATATCCTTCCACTAAGGCTGATGAACAGTAATTGCAGAAGTAAACACTCTCTGTAGATAACAAATACCTTCAGGAATCACAGAACTAACACAGAATGTAGCTAGTATCAGTTCCCACTTGTTATTTCACTGTCTCCCATCTCCTCCTTTAAAAAAAAAAAAAAAAATCAAGAAAAGCTACTTAAAAGAAAGCATGAACATGTCACCCTTGTTACACCATCACACTCATGAGATGACTCCAGCATCCCAGACCATATGTAGATTTCAATCTTGACTACGAATGACAAAGGTGGATAAAACCATACATCACGCGAACTCTGAAGAGAAACTGACAGCCAGGAGATTATTCCTGCTTCTCTGTCTTCCTTAATACAGAATCAGTGTGACCCATACTAACACTCCAGCTGCATCCAAGGCAGTCTGTGGCAAAGGTCTGTAATTAGATTAACACTTACTGGTTACTGGCGTTGCGTTGTTGGGTGTGTCAGCCCTCAAGTACTGTGTCGTCTGCGTGGAAGGCTGGGATAAACCTTGTGAGCTACTGCTGTCACTAATGCTGTTTTATAAAAACAAAATTGGATGTGAGCATGATTGTGTGCTACTGCATTAAATTCAAAATTAACGTATCAAAGTTGAAGATAGAAGATTTTACAGATTGAACTTTGAAAATACTGCATCTGTGAAGTCTCGCACGCACTGAACTGTATTTTGAGTAACTAAAAAAAAACCTTAGCACTTTTGTCCTTCAACAGCAAATGACTTTTTCCTTATTTTCATGTAGGCTGACTATTCTTTGGTTTGCTTTCCCCACCTCTGAAAAATGGAGATACATGAACTGACAAAGCATTTATTGCAAAAGACATTCTCCCGTGCCAGAAACAACAAAACCATTACATTCCAGAAAGGCTCATATGCCTTTAATTCTTGATGCCAACATCTCACTGAGAAGCAATGCTAGCTTACAAGAGTTTGCAAGGAGTACCCTGAGCCAGAAAGGCACAGATCATTCGCACGGCAGCAGATAGGCACTAGTGATCCCTAACAGGCTGCAAGAAAAAGTTAAGCACAATGGTGCTTCCTATCTCCTGTCTTAGAACAAACACCAAGACATTGTTCTGCAGTTCACCCTGCACCAATTTATCTGCCTCAGATCTCCTCTGCAGATCAAAACATCAAGCCTGCTTTGTCATTTTTCACTGATTGTCCTTCTTTCCTCTTCCCACAAGCCCTACAATGGATTTCCTTGGCAATGGAAAGCCCATACCCACACGCAGTGTTCAATTTAAAAATGTAGTAAGATGTTTCCTGGCTTATCCACAGGACAAAATATGTCAAAAGAAGTTACTGCAGCTGTAGTGGCCTCTCTTGCACAATCATTAACATTTGCATTTGGGACTGCTACTGAGCACTGAGCTAGCTATTCCTGCAGGATTTTCTGGACATATTTGCTGATGCCCTCAAGGATGTTATGTTTGCGAAGCAGGACTTCCTTTTTCTTTCTTCTAGGATAAAATGGGTAAGAAGTGGCTCTTCTTTTTTAAACCATAACCACAGATATACCTACTAATGTATTTTTTCCCCATTTCCTAACAGAAAGTAATACTCAATAGAAAATATCAGGCTTACTGTGATCAACAGAGACTTGTAGCTCACGTAGATTTTTTTTTCCCTTTATGCTACTCCAACACCTGCTGTCTTCCAGCTACAGAGTTCCAGCTTTTTTTTTTCTGCACAAAGTCAGAAACCAAAGCTCACAGTCTAGCTATTCCACCTTAACTTCCTTCAGAGTTTTTGAAAGAATTTTATCTGGTGCTAGCAAAAAAATGCGTGATAAGAAGTTGCCATTTGAACTGTCTTCACAGCTCCTCGTTGTGATTCACTCTCCAGTAAGTCCCCCAGGAAGCAGTGTTCTGACACAGCCATAGTCGACGCTGATACAGCTTTTTCTCCTATGACTTTACCTTCATCGAAAACTACTTTTGTAACCTGATCACCTACCAGCCAGACAGATTTCTCTGGCTGGCTTCTTGCTGCTGGCAAGTCTGAAAAAAGAACTGTTTGGTGCCTGTGGCAAGTTTGAGAAACATCTTTTTTTTGGTCGGCTTTATTGTATTTTTAGGTTCAACTTGTATTTGTTGTCTTTGTCTTCTCACTCGCATGCAATCTCAGATTTTTAAGGACTAATCCTTGCTTTTAACTACACCCATTATCCTGCTGTTAAGCCATGCCAACTTTCTCTGGCACTTTTTTAAGTGCCTTTGATAGAAGGTATGTAAGCATTTGCTCTGAACTTTCAACACAATGTTCTCAAATAGTCCAATGCAGCCCATAAACTCAGCTGCCCATTTTTAACTTTTATTTAACAATCTCATTTTTATTTAGCTCTGCTTTTTGAAATTAAGGGCAATAACAGCAGGATTTTTTTTATCTGTTGCTCCTGTGAGGTTATTAACTCTCACAATGAATCATCTTTGATTCAGATCTCCTCTGCAGAAACATTTTGAGCTTCTTATTCAAAACCAAAAGTTGTTTCTTCTCCCATGCATTCCTGGGCCCGTTGCTCCATCAGACAGTGATCAAATATATTACTGGTGTGTAACACTGAGGTTAAATTAAAACACTGAAGCAGTTTCTCAGCTAAGCATTTGTGGGCTCATATTCACACTGCAAAAATTAAGTCTAATACTGTGGAAGAAAAGGCAATTTGATCACACTGCTAGACTGAGGCACAGCCTCTCAAAACTTCTTAGAAGAACATTTAAATATACAAAATGTAATGCTTTTTTTTTTTTTTATGAAGCAAACAAAGCTGTGTGTCTTTCAATATTCTCTATTACTTAAAAATCTTCAGTAGACAATTTAGGAACAAGTAAATTGAGGAAAGCTGACAGGTCATTTGGTTAGATGATCTGGGACTGAGAAAAACTCTTCAGGTATGAATTCTATTTAGTAGAGCTAATCCTCCAAAATCCAAGTGATCTGGGAACACAGAAGAAGCAAAGGCTGAATGAAAAGCATCTGTCCAAGGCAGAGTACAGCTACCCTGAGAGGCTGCATACAAGAACCAAAACCATTCAAAAACCCTTTTGAAGATGGAAACCACCTACACACCCCACTGCTTTTCCAAAGTATTCAGTTTCAAAACTCCCAGGTTCCTGTACAGTTGCATCTGATGCAGCTTGTTCAAGTAGCCTCCAAGAGAGCTTTAGTATAATTCTTGGTGTTTATTCCCCACTCAGAAAAATCCCACTCAAAACATTAAAAAGGAGATGTGTATGTCAATTGCATTGTCCCTGAATTTGCATTACAAGGTTTTCTCTCCTATGTGCCCATTTGGTTTAATTGAATCGAAAAATACACCTGGGAAAGAGATTTTCAGCTTTGTAACCGAACACTTGTAATTCCCAGACTTTACACCATGATCAAAGTGAACCACAACCCTCCACACCATCACTGCAACTGGCAACTGCTGCCTTACTGCAGTACAGCACTCAGCACAACTACATACTAGTTGCTACTGCAGCTTAGCAGAAACTGCATGTTACTACAGCAAGCTTATATCTGAGGCCAGAAATCCCAGAAGCCTGCATAAATACATCCCCATAGAAGCCCCTGAATACATACCTGTCGTCCAATTCTATCCTTTTCATACTGTGGAGGTGCAAGACAGCTAGTATTATTGCCACCAGGAATATAACAGCACAGCACACGCCTACGCTGATGTAAAACACACGGGTTGAAGTGGTGGGAGCTGCATTTACAGGATCAACTGAAATACAAAGGTGAAAAGCTTCTGAATTGGTCTCAAAAAAAAAAAAAAAAAGCAACCACAGATATTCTGTTAGTTCCCAAAAAGCTGACACAGCAGGATGACAGAACTGCTCCGAGACTCATCCCAAGCATCCCCACTACCAGCAGGTGAAGGGGCTGGCACAGAGACAAACAAG
Organism: Meleagris gallopavo; assembly: GCF_905368555.1. NCBI lineage: Eukaryota > Metazoa > Chordata > Aves > Galliformes > Phasianidae > Meleagris > Meleagris gallopavo. Next base: position 3,881,529 of record NC_139414.1, on the reverse strand, counting down.
GGTGTCCCCTCAACTTTGGGGCACTATGGTTCCCTCCCTGCTGAGCAGGGACACAAGCCCAAGGGATGGAAGCAGGAGAAGGCATATTTTATCAGTAGGGCTCCTGAGTAATTCTAGTTACTTCCAATTTACAATCAGGTATTGTAGATAACAACGGCCCTGGAAAAGACCATGAGTAGAGAAAGAAAAACTGAGCAATTATCCACTGCTTTCCAAAGCATTTTGGCAGAAGTGTTTGTGTTTCTGGTGCCACAGAATGAGCACAGTCAGTTGATTCCATGCAGAAGGGGCATGAGAGTAAAGGAAACTAATTAACAGAAATGAATGAATAGAAGTCAAAACTGCAAACCACACAGGTCCTGAAGTCGAGAGACTGATTAGAGTTAAGTGCAGAAAACAGATCCCCAAAGACGTGATTTAGAAAAAAGCTGCTGTAGGTGTAGTTTTCTTCCTCTTCACTAGAGCATATTCCCAGATAAACCCATCACCAAAAATCCCACTAAAATACTGGGTTTAGTAGAAACAACTTGGGGGGTTGTTTTCATTGGGAAAGCTGTGAAAACAAAGAATATCCCCAGTTTTTATTTTGTTTACACTTGGAGTAAGTGATACATTCAAGATTACTTACAGATAGCCTTGCTGCTATTTTTGTCAGATGTTGGAGATTTTACCTCTGGTTCAAGCTCTAAACAGATGAGAGAAAGTCATTAAGCTTAATAAACATGTATTACTGCAATCCTTCAAAGGAAATTAATTGCCTCATTTCATGAAAAACAAATCTGTTTTTCCAAACAGACAAGCTGACTTAATGACTACAGTTATCTCCAGATTTCCATTTTTAAAATGCCTAACCACTGTATAGTAGTAATTAACAAAAAAAAAGACACTGCTTCAAGACACATGGGTCAGGTATTTCACCACTAACATGTGTCCACTGAGGCTATGTTCGAACCCACTGGATCTACTTACCCTTCTGCTTGTCCAAGAAAGTGCAAAGCAGCAGAGAGTAGAAAAGACAGGAACAGAGTGACTGTATGTATGTACACTAAACAAAAACCCTACAGAATCAGATCCTACAGGATAACAATTACTTTATTAACTGAATGTTCAGTGAATATTACTCAGATTTTAACCCGACTTATCTATGAAGATGTTAAGAGGTGCAGCCCTGGGCACCTTGCCTTCTCAGCTGATGCTGCAATCATGAGTGTTTTAAAACTGAAGAATGACAAAGGAAATGTCTATTTAAATATCTATTGAAAAAAAAGAACAAAAGCTACATGGACATGCTTGGCTATTTGGGAAGGGGATAAGTCTTCATTAAGCTTATTACTGGCCACTCTAAAAATGGAAAGTGCAAATCAAGGGAAAGCAGACTGCAGAGATCACTTCAGATGAACTCACTGAGGTTCCACATAGACCTGAGGTAAAGTAATGGACTTCTGTGAGCGCAAAGACCCAGACCCACATCCTTAATCCTGCTCCCAGCTGCAAACAGCCACCTCCTCCCCAGTACTGCCCCTGCTGACTCCTCAGGGAGCTACTTCAGTCTGATCAACTTCACAAAACAGGAAAGCCAGAAAAAGAAAGATCTGAGAATTTTGCTCCTTTTTTTGAACCTTCCAAGCACTTATTAGGAATGCCTTGAGCAAAACCACTAGCAAGTTCCCACATAGTGCTACCTTATACACTAAATTAAATTAGAAATCCCCAGATGCTCTACACCACTCAACACACAACTTTCAAAAAAAAAAAAGCTACTGACATGATTATGAACCCACAGAAACGTGATCTTTTTAAGAATTACTTCTGAGTAACTTAGGAAATGGCTCTATTTCACACACCCTGATAACAATGTAGTGCTTATGGAAATCCCCTCAGCTCATTCAGCAGCTCAGAAAGGTAGGAATGTATAAGCAGACAAGACTTCCTCCACATAGAACACCTGAAAAAAGCAACTAAGAAATCACAAAGTGAAGAATCCCTATCCTTAAAATATGATCAGAAAGGCCTCCACATACACTAGAGATACATTCTGAATTAAGAATAATTTTCTCACAACATGAATGCCAAGGAGCATGAGTATCAGTGTGATGTGCTAAAAAAGCCACACCTTCACACACATTTTCCATAAGTGCATCCTTGGATATTTGGTGGACTCAATGCAACACAATACTTGAGGAATTCGTTCCTTCATCACCTTATGCTTCTTCCAACAGTCCACATTTTTTGTCTGGATGCCAAATTACTACTATTCCCTCTGTAATCCACTCTTGTGGATTGCTACTTATGTCCTTAGTCCTTCCCATTCCCTTTATCTAAAAACTGCTAAGTATTTGAAACAGTGCCTTACTTTTGTAGCACATTTTCCTTCGTTTGAAATTTAAAACTGTGATGTTTTTGGATGAGTTTATCGTCAAGTTGAGCTGCATTAATATTGTGACCTCAGAGTCGAGTCTGCCAGTGCAGGAGAGTTCAACACGAAACACTGCAAACAGACAACAGACAGACAGTACAATCACATTTGAGCACATCTCAGACATCATGTGACAATCACAGAAGCCTAAAGGATGTATTTTTCAATAAATTTAATTACGTGTCATATTACAGTTCAGTTTTCACTGTGACCACTAGCTATCCACTAACTCCAGAGCTGAAGCCCCCTCACAACAGAAAACTCATCACCCAAAACCAGAAAATTCCACTTTCCTCATTGTTTTTTCAGGCACTATGAAAGTTAGCTTCTTCCCCACAATAGTTAAGTTTGAATACTTCAGTCTGTGCAAATCTGACTGCAATCAGAGCTTGAACTAATCTGACCGTATTTATTTTCTAGCTTACATACCAGAATTATTGATGCCAGCAGAGCAGACACAACAAGTCTGATTCCCTGGTCTCTGCCTCCACAAAGAAGTGGTACAAAGCCAACATCAAAATAAATACTTTATTCCCACAGAGCACAAGGCAGTGAGGAACTGTCACTGAGTCAGCAAGGAACCGTGATCACCTGCACACCTCCTGAAACATTTTCTACTAAAACCTCTACAGAAGACCTACTACATACTCAAACAGTTTTCTCAGTTTTAAACTTACCATAAAAACTTCCACATATTAATGTCACATCTTGACATTAGGTATCTGTAGGCTAGCAAAATTCAAAGGCATGGACTTTAAGTCCATGCAACTGCTAATTACTATTGTTGAAAGGGAATAGGAAGCTTGTGTGTGTCTATAAACACACACGATGTCATGTTTCCTATCAAAGCAGATCTCTATCATCCACTAAACAAAGGGAAAGACATTACTCTCACACCAGCAGTCACAGTGCATTATGCTCTTTCAGCAATGTTGTAACTGTTGCAGAAGACTTGTAAGCATATAATGTTTAACAGAAAAGGGTTAGAAAGCTAATGCTATCAGTACTAGCTCTACAGGAGGTGTGGGGTTAAGGGTTTACCTGAGAGGGTGCGAGGAACTTCTCCTTGTAAGGAAATGTTGGCCTGGGGCATAGCCATAGCCATGGGATTATCTACCTGAAATCCCAGTTTATACTCAACCTGTAACAACAGTTGGGAGATTGGAGACATGTAAGAAATCTTCAAAGCAGTAAGAAGAAATGCTATATACCGTTTGATACTTTTTCCTCAAAATAAGAATAAATAAAATCCCATATCTTATTTTTGGAGAGGGGGAAGGAAGAGAAATTCAACAACCCCAAGTACCAGGGCATTCTGGGGACACCCAGCTGGGAAGCAGCCTGGAATTAAAGGGCCTAAGAGTCCTGGCAGACACCAAGATGCACACTGTTGATTGATGTTCTAGCAAGGTTGATGGTATTCTTGGCTGCGTTAGGCAAAGTATTACCAGTAGGTCAAAAAAAAGGTGATCTTTCCACACTGCCCAGCACTGGTGAGACTGCACCTGGAGTACCACGGCTTGTTCTGAGCCTCCCAGTACAAGATAGACCTGGGCATACTGGAAAAAGCCCAATGCAGGGCCACTAAGGTGCTGAAGGGCCTGGAGTACCTCTCCTGTGAGCAGAGAGTGAGGAGCTGAGGTTCCTCAGCCTAGAGAAGAAGAGGCTCAGGGGGATCTCATCTATGTCCATAAATACCTGCAGATAGGGTACAATGAGAACAGAGCTAGGCTCCCCTCAGCAGTGCCCAGTGACAGCACAAAAGGCACAGAGCACAAACTGGAACACCAGGAAACACTTCTGTGCTACATGGTGATACAGCACTGGCACAGGTTGCCCAGAGTGGTTGGGAGGGGTCTCCTCCTCAGTGTTCAAAAGCTTCTGAACATGGTCCTGGGCATCCTGTTCTGGGTGGCCCTGACTGAGCAGAGGTGGAACCAAAGGACTTCCAGAGTCCCTCCAACATCAACTAGAATGCGATTCTGTGAAAAAAAATCCTATTCCAAATTCACAGGCAGTGAGGAGGAGGCTCAGGGCAGGGACAGCAATGCATGTAGCTCCCAGCTGAAGTTGTAATGTCGAGGAAACTCCCTCAAAGGTCCTGTTTAAACAGCAAGTGACTGAACTGCCCGTGAAAATGGAACGTGGTATGAAGCAGAAGGGCTTATTATATGCAATAGCTTTTGTGGGTCAAAATTCATATCCCGTGAGAAGCTACAGCTCAGCAAGAAGAACACTGGCAGATGGAATCATTAGAAATTGCACTGGTGAAGTTATTAAACATTACTGTTTTTATTTCAGTCATTCCTGTTTAAGAACAGAAGAATAATCATTGCTCAGGTTTAAAAAAAAAAAAAGTCTGGCAGAGACTAAACAGATCATTTCACCTACAAAAATAAATTAAGTAACTGGAAAGCCTTCACAACGTAAAAGCAAATGCAATCTTTATGACAGCTCTTGCTGTATGCTCCAACTACAGTAATTAACTGAAATAAAAAGCCCCTTCCATTTAATTGAGGCTCAATAACAACATACTAGGTGCTAATTTTATAGATTCTCCTCATCTCCAGGTATATGTTTCTAGGAAACTCTAAAATACAATTGTTCTACATTTGATTTCCAAAGGCTGAAGCCTTGGATTATGGCTGCTGCTTCTGTGTGTTCAGTTCAGCACCAGAAGAGGTTACACAGGCAATAGCTTTATTTATTCTTGCAAAAGAAACAGAGTGCTTCAGAAGAAGCTTTTAACCTTTCTGAAACAAGAAAGGGACAGTTCCAATTTATAACAATTTATTTTCTGCAATCAAATAAACAAGAAAGTAGCTAGAACAATACATAATATCTTTTGCACCTAACATGTATTATTTCCCATAAAAAAAAAACAAACAATTATAACAGCAGGAGATCACTAAGCAACACAGATCATGCACTAAGTACTGCAAGGCAGAAGCTTTGCCTGCTTACCTTAGATTTAGCATGCCAACTGAAGTGAAGATTGTTGGTTTCACTGGGAATTAAGAGATTGAAGGACAATGCATAATGATTGACAACATCATTCCTCACGTAAGATAACTCTGCATCTAGTCCTGTAATAAGAACAGGAGGAGAACAAGTAAGACAGAGGAGAGAACCAGCAGTAACATGCCAGAACAGAACAACTCTCAGCACCACCAGCTCTACTTCTTATTTGAATCTTAAAACAAATACTTCCTCAAGTCCATAAATTCAATTGCAGGTTTGGAAATCAGTGCTCATACATCAGCATTAACAAGAGTGCTCCAAGCTCCTGGGAAAGTAACAGTTTTACACCCTAATAAACAGGTTGGAATGTGATGGAAGAAAACAAGACTCTTCATGGAGTTCATTACTTCCAAAAGAGGCACTACAGACTCTTACAAACAAACCTGTCTATCACTGGGAATCACGCATCCAACTTTCTCTTATTTACAGCCATGTACCCTCAAAGTAAACTGCTATGGATTACCAGCTCTATAATTGCAGTCAGTTCCTCCTGGTATAACTCATTTCTTGATAGCTCTTCAAACAACTCAGGCCAAGACACATGCACTATAGAATCAACTTCAAGGTAATTAGGTCAGAACACAAAGCACATAATGAGAGAAACTGCATTTGTACACAAATTAATACTAATATTTAGTATTTACAATTTGCTTTCTGAACTTTTCAGTACACCTACAAAACTGAAAGACCCACAGAACTATTTACTGAAGAGTAACGAGGTATTTTCTTTAAGATGCACACTCTGATATTACCATTACTTAAGCTGTCATTACTGTTTGCTGCACAAGGATGCAGTGAATACAAGCCAGGACTCAAAAGCTTGCCCTGGGTATTACCAGAGATTTGTAGTAAAACAGTCACTACATATTAGCCCCACTCCCTGCCACTGTAAAATTACTTTAGGCTCTATATACTCAGGATGAAACTATACTGTATTTGTAATCAATGCCATTTTGTCTCATTTCATACACTGCTTTCACTAAACACTAACCAGCACAGGTTACGTGATACAGCAGGAGTGCTGGGCAAACCAGACACAGGTGCAGGCTTCAGCCATCAGCCACACAGCAGGAAGAGTTCAGCTGAAATATCAGTGGTGCAATTGAGAACATCAATAATGGAGCTGTTTTTACTATGGCTGGGTAGTCAAGAAAACTGGAAAAGCCTTCATAGATATGCTGCATTTGAAAAGTAAGCCAGCCTGAGAGAGTTTGGCTTTGTGCAATGACTAGATGCGTGTCAGTGCAAAGTGCTGAGTGCTCTCTTATTCCAACACTTGGTTTAATCCACCTCGCTTTCACAAGGCATAGAGCTGCGGCCAAGATATTCTTCTTCCTTTTATTCCCTGCTGGCTCATTAATGTCCTGAAACATAAGCAACCCAAGAGTGTACAATCACAAATATGGGGGGGGGAGGGGGGAGGGTTGAGAACTCTAAAGACTGGATGTACAAAATGCATCAACAAAGCAGGGCAAGCCCAGGGACACGTGCACTGAAATAAGATCCTGAACAGGAAAAGATGCATGTGGTGCCCTAAGTGCTGACTAGTCAGACTGAGCTGATATGAAAAATATATCTAAATCAAGGTTACACTTCTCCAATTTGCCCAGTTTTCCACTGAAGAATGAATGGGAAGAAATCAGAGCAGGGGAAACATACACACACACACACTGAACCAACATCTCAAAAGACAGCTTCCAAAACAACTTGCCCAGGTAATTATGTGGGCAATTACTACTATATGCTAATTATTACCGTGCACTAAATCTGCATCAGATGTGGACACATGGAAGGGTGTATGCAGAAGAGCTTGCAGGTACCAGACACTTGCCATTGGATCTGGACAAGATGGGGAAACGTACAGGCATCAACAAAACTAAGCCTGTAAGAAGCTCAGTGTGCACACGTTACTGGAATAACTTACAGGACAGAAGGATGGGCAGGTGAAACAGTGCAAGTGGAACAATGAAATTGCTCTGGAAATAAAACCACGTTCTCCTGCTTGATGAAGGGCCTCATCAACGCCAACAATCAGAGGTTCAAACTTCCAACGCTGTGAGATTTTCAAGGGGACAGACCTGGATTCAATACAACTTTTATAGAGGAAACCATTCAGAGAAGACGAGCAGTGCGCAGCAATAAAATCGCCATTAGGACAAAAGGCTGAAGGTATTCATGCTTGGCAGCTTCATGTGCAGCAGTATCTGAAGGCGTACGGAAACAAATTACCCTAGAGAAGATCAATCAAATCATTAAGCTTTAACAGAAGCAGCATGCTACAATATTGAGTAATTTGATTTACGCAGACCACCAGTATTTTAATGCCTGTACTTCCATAAAAAGCTAGATACTAACAAGGGATGTTAATTACGTGATTTTGAACAGCATTATGTAAGGGCAGCATGAAAACGTCAGGTTTTATTGCTTCAAAAAATTATGCTTCAATTAAAATACTGGCACATAAAAATAATTTAAGAGATTTTCCAGCACAGCTCTTAACTCTTAAAAAAAGAAAACCAACACAAATCTACTCGGCTCAGCACCCTGCCTTCATCAGGAGCTAAATGAAGATGCCTAGGAAAGAATTTAAGACCAAAGCAAACTCGTTGTGGCATTTTACTGTAGATCCTCCTAGCTTCTGGAGTTTGCAGATCATGAACTTCCCCAGCTAAGATAACAGACAGCATCTTTCAACAGCTCTCACAGGACTTTGTCTACGAACACAGACAAATGCACTCCCAAACCCTGAAACCCATAGGTAGAAATTTTGGAAACGTCAGTGCTTCTGTGGTGCTTTTTCCCCTCACTGTACCAGCAACTGAAACATCGCCTGGTAGCACACTTCTCTCGTCACCCAACCAGCACCTCTCTTGGAACAAGTTGCCCAAGGAGGCTGTGGATGCCCCAACCCTGGAGGCATTCAAGGCCAGGCTGGATGTGGCTCTGGGCAGCCTGGGCTGCTGGTTGGCGACCCTGCACACAGCAGGGGGTTGGAACTGGATGATCACTATGGCCCTTTTCAACCCAGGCCATTCTGTGATTCTCTTCCTATAGATTCCAATTAGAAGGACGATGATCAGCCTCAGAGAGTCAAACAGGTTCGTGTGTATTGAGTACAGGCTGGGAACTGCTCCCCATCAGGAGTTTTGTTCCTGTTAGCTACATACCCTTTTCCACAGAAAGGAACTGCACTGGCCTCACTACTTACATTTCCAGACTGATTAACTCTGTCCAGAGCCAACACTAAATTGATTCAGAGTCTGCAGGAAACACTCCAGGCTCCATTACCGTGACAGTTAAAGTCTAATTACAGAATGAAGGCAGTTCTGAACTATTTTACTTTTTCTTCAGACACTCATATTCACTTCTGCTTTGCAAAGTTACTTATTCAAACCTTCAGCAAGCCAAGTGGAGGGAGTAAAGCTGGCAGAATAATGCAGAATAAATAAATAAATGAATAAAAGGAATGTGGAGGAATACTTTAGTCTATTTAACCCCTTGAATTAGTGAAGATACTCAGGAGAATCCCAAATGGAAGGCAAGACTGCTCATGTCTTGTGCTTCTTAACTTAGTGCTTATGTCAAAACGCTACTGAGACCTTACCCAGATAGCACAGGGTTTGGTTTTGACCCTCTAAGAGCACGCTTTAGGCAGAGACAACTTCAACTGACAGCATCAAATTCAGCAAGTCAGAATCAATACAGAGCCTAAGCCTGTTCGTACTAAAAAAAAAAAAAAAAAAAAAAAAAAAGTTGCATCTCTTTCAAATACAACAGCAGTCTAAGACAGAAGCAGCCTAGGGAGCAGGCTGCTGGGGAACAGCAGGAAGATCAGTTTTGCAAGCATCTCAGAGTTCGTGAATGTATAATACTCCCTGCAATCACACTGACTGATAACATTTAGAAAAAATAAGTGTTATTCTGCAAGGTGTCTGGTTCTTCATAAGACGTTAAACACTTTCTCCACCTGGCAATCTAAGTAGGATAAATATACCAGGAACTCCTGGAACAAATTCAAATGGGTATGTAATACTTTATGTTGTATACAGAGTGATAAATGGAGAAAACAGGCAGCTGCAGAAGGAGTAAACAGATGCATTACAAAGAAATGAAGAAACTGGGAAGTTCTTCACTAATGATTTTCCAGTCCAAGTAGTAAAACAAAGGAGATGAATTTTAAAGAAATAGCAAAAATTGTTATGTTACAAACGGCAGAGCAAGTGTTTCTATTGGTTTAAGCAGAATATTGGCAATCAATGAGCAATTGTAAAACATCAGCTACAGTGTGCTTCGCCAAGCATCCTTAAATAAGCCCATCTGCAGAGTGCACAACACCAACGGATCCAGTTTCTCATTACTCAGACTTGCTGAACTCACACCAGCTCCTATGAGCTGCAAAGCCAATGCTTTGCTTTCAAGGCAAAACAGATTCCCTTTTAGCCAGGCAACCCATACATCTCATTAATAACTTCCTCATCTTCCACAAGCTTGAAAGAACAAATTAAAATTGAGAATGAGCTAAAAGAGGCTTGCCAACAAGGTGTCCTTGCAGACAAGTTGTGCAGAGCCTTGCAAAATCCTCTCCACTCGTACTTACTTCATAAAGTCCCACCACATCAGGCTTCAGCTACAAAAGCTGATGGACAACTTGAACTTATGAACTTTGGACTCACTGAGCAGGCTTAATAGGCTAATTAATATTAGGCCCGGGTGGCATAAAGTTGGAGTTAATTACACATGTGATGCACGATGTGAAGAGGGGTTGCACATGTGTTAGGTGGATTGGGATGCCGGTAACCTCCGGGTGCTTCAACCAGTGAGGAAAGGGAAGGGACAACACAGTCAGGAGATAGGGATAAACTGAGAGACCCTACAGGGAAATGCCCCCGTAGGTTCCTTTTATTCGAATAAAGCAAGCTGAAGACTCTCCTCTGTCTCTTTTTGGAATCCAGCAAGCCTATTTGAGAAAAAATTTTCCCAACAAGCACAAACAAAAAGGTGAATTTAAGCAGCGCCACAGAGAAAGTGTCATTCTTTGCACTGCTTAACATAACAAAACATCTGAAGAAGCTCAGAAAGGAAGGGGAGAGGCCGATTTTCCTTCCCAAATGGAAAAGATGCTGGGCAGCCCTTGTGTTCTGACAAAATTGGATCATGTCAGTCTAGCAGCCTAACAAAACACTTCTTTTCAAGTGCCCTTGTGCAAAAGCAGTCTAGCTTCAAGTCCTCCCCCCCCCTCTTTTTTTTAAAGCACAACATACAAAAGAAGTTTGCCTCGTTCAGCATGGGAAAAAGCAGAGTTTATTCTTACAAAGCAAAGCTGTCCCACAACACGCACTAGTAGAAGCATGCTTTTCTCAAAGACGACCACAGCTTTTAGGATAAAACCCCAAACAACAGACTTCAAATCGTCACAGTGCAATTCTGAGAGATCCTGCCATAAACATCAGGGCTTTCAAGTAAGCGTGCAATGCAAAAGTTAGGTGAGACTGCAATGAGATCAGCAATATGATATTGCAATAAGTAGTATTTCATTAAAAGCAATCTGGGTAAGAGCAGCTGACATCATCGGCCCTCCCACCTGTCTGCCTCTGGTAGATTGCTGTCTGTGTACACAAGTGACTGAAATGAATGCCAGCTGTCCTACACGCTAGTCTGTAATTTTTAAAGAGTATATAAACAGCTGAGAAATCTCTGCAGTGTGTGATGTCAAACCTCCACAGCCATCACGAAGCGAGCCGCCCCTGCTACTGACTCACAGCCACTGAAATAAATTAATTGAAAAGGGATACATGCTTAAACAGCTTACTAGTTTTGTATAAACACTGCGTTTCTTCTGAGCTTTACGGGTTTCAGAGGACGACGTCGCTGTTCTTGAGCATCTCACTGGGTTACACCTCCGGTCAGAGCAGAGGCTGACGCTGTGGGACTCACATGCACACAGCCATCAGGCTTTGACATCCCTTCATCACCATCCACTACCCTGGGCTGTGCAACAAATCCCTTAAAAACAAAGGCTTTTCCCAACAGTGAACAATTTCTCTAACTGAGGAAAGAATGTGTGCTTTCATCCTCGCTCCCCATTTCCTCCTTATGAAAAATGTATCAGAAATCTGAAATATCAACATTATGACCAAAGGGACTTCCTTCCTTTGCAAGGGGTTCAACAAGTAGGTGCTCAAAGACTTGGTGATACTTCAAGACATCAGCATAAGCACAAGAAAACACAGCTGAAGAATTGAAATCAGCTTTTGGATACAGAAGCCTCTTTAGAAGGGAAAGAATATGTTTTCCCAGAGCAGCTATTCCTAATTTGAATGTATTTAATTAGATCCATTCAGCAATCAGCATAAACAAGACTGAAAACACAACTGGGAGATTTAAAAAAAGAGAAAATCAAATACAAACTCCACATGAGTAATTTCATTTAGAAAACACAAAATTACTTTAAATTTAACACTGAGGATCTGAAAATACAGTCGTTTCTCACATCCTATTTGTACACATCCAATATACCCAACAAAAAACCAGGCTTTCCTTTACTAAAGCAAGCAATAGATGAAGATATCCTATTGCATTTGTATTTCTCCACAGTGTTACAGCCTGCCAGATATGGATGTCCATTGGGAATTCAGGCCAAAATATTTATTTTTAAGCATCTTGCAAGTTGTGAGTCTCTGGAAAAAACGAACAAAAAATGAACAACAGAAAGGAAAAAAAAAAAGAGTAAAATCTTACGTGATGTGGAAATGAGGTAGAAGTGGCCTTTCATATTCCTCACCCAGATGCTAAAGAAAATCAAGAGACCCTGAGCAGTAGCAAGCTTGGAAGACAAATCACCAGGCAGAATCCATCAGTACTCATTAATACACTTTCTACCTCTACTTAAAAACTTTCCTTCCCCTTCTCCTAAGACACAGCACTTGGGGGTTGCTCCTCTCCCCCTGGAGCTGTACACCTCCCTGCCAATAGCATGATTAATTCACCCCACTCTGGCAGCCACAGAGCACACAGACTCTGCTTATTCACACTGAGGGCTGCTACACCTATGCAGAGTTCACTTTTTGCCAGCAGGAGATGGAACACAATATGCAAGGCTTTCAATCTGAGGAAATACTCAACATAACTTCAAGGCAATGACTGCATTCTTGCAAACCAACCAAGATTCCATAGCAGGCAATCTTAGTGGGAAGCAGCTAGCAAACAGAAAGAGAAGCTCCCAGCTGAGAGCTCTCATTAAATCCTCACAACTCCTCACTGACTATCACCCATGGTGCACCTTACTTATGCCAGTTTCACCCCACTGATGCAATTCACTTTAATGATGCTGAATTTGCAAGTTCAACATTGCTGGCATATGAGGTTTTTCTCACTGCAAGGCATCTGTGGAAGTCACAGGGCAGGCACCTGGCAGGAAGCAAATATCACCTCCTTGAGGAGGCTGAGGTGAGAACAAGCAGGATTACATGATCTGCAAAGGTCCCTTCCAACTCCAACCATTCTATGATTCACAACAAAGTTGGCAATTTTTAACTCTGTCCACTCCAAAAGGCATTAATTGCCAGTGCCGTAATGAGCAGGCAAGGGCAAATGGAATGGCTGGGCATAGAGATGTGCAGACACAGGGCTGGAGGTGACAGAAGGGGAACTCTGATCTGTTCACTTCAGTTTGCATTAAGCTTTTAAACAATACACTGCTTCATTTTCAGCACATGGTAGAGTCTGGTATATTTATCTAATAAAATAACTTGTGAGCAATGCTAAATGTCCCAGATATCATTTTGTGACATCAAGCTGCTCGTGTTTAAATTGCTCTTTTTGAATTAGAAGTAAAAACTCAGACTAGAGCACAACAAGGAAAGCCTCATCCACACAAACTGCTATTGCACACCCTGAAACGACCAATTCAAATAAAACGTTCCCTAGTATTGCACATCTCTTTGGACTGAATTGCTGTAATGCTCCCAGCCAAAGCATAATTACCTGGCCAAGGTATGCCAGAAGTCATTGGGACTCACTCAGAGCGTATACCTGCAATATTTCAGCATCCTCTACCCACAGAAGTTGTGCCACTTGCAACTTCTATTTTCAGTTACAGCAATCAACCCGTGCACTGACCCAGTTACCTCTGCGGGAAAAGCAGGGCAGCGTAGCAGTGTGAGCCACCTGCTGAGCAGCGGCCCTGCCAGCAGCCACAGGCACGATAACTTCAGGAACAATTACCCATTAATGCTGCTTTCATTCTATCAGGAGTTACTCTACCAAGCCATCAATTAACTTCATAAAGGCCAAATCAGATTCCAGAGGACTTTTTTTTGCTTATCAGTCTGCTCAGCCTCACCATCCCTCCTGCTGGCATTATGTGTGCTGCGTGGCTGCAGCTTTCCAAGCCAGTTAACAGCAGCTCCAGCACTTGCATTGCTGCCCTGATCTTTCCCAAGCAGCGCAGTGAAATCAATATACTGGTTAATTTAATTACAGCTATTCAACACCCAGTTAAGAGGCAGTGAAATTCTAAAGCATCACATTAGTTTCATGCTGTTGCTTCTGCTCCCAGATCGCCAAAGCAGTCAGTGCAAATATGTGAGTTATCCGCTTGAAAGAAGGACAAAGGCAGAGATGGAAGAGAAATAATGCGTTTGAAGCCTCTACCATTGCACCCTTTGTACTGCCACAAGGCGTTTGCAGAGAGTGTCAGCATTCATTCTTACATGGGATCTGCTGGTACTGCAGCCATTCAAGAAAGCATGGAGGAAAAAAAAAAAAAAAAAAAAACACAATTCATGAGGCACATCTGATTAAAAGCACTTCAGCCTCTGCAGCTGGGACCTGAAGAACAACTTCAGCAGTGCATGCTAAGTCACTAAAGGAACAGTCTCTAACTAAAGGCACTCCACTGCAGGAATGGTGGCAATCCCCATGATGTTTCACTAGGATGTTCAGGTAGGAACCAGTCATCAAGAAATCCTCTCCTGCTAGAACTCTGAATATATGAAATTCAACCACTAATTCAGTTTCTCCAGTATCAAAACAACTCCAAGCAGCAGAAAGGGGAAGAAAATAAATAAAATAGCAAATCCCACTCCCCACTTTTCTAAATATCCGATCTTTTACAGCACCCACATGCCAGTGGCACAGCATAGCCACCTCTGCAGCTCTCAGTCACAGCACAGTGCCATCCAGGGACTTTTCCCATCTGTGAAAATGATCCTTACCTCCTCTATTCCCCCCCCTTCCCAGCTGGTGTTTAACAGCAGCTTCAGTCCTTGCCTTGCTCCCACCACTGTGAGCCCTTTTAGCTGGCTTTTCTCATGCATGCAGGGAGCTCTCTGCCTTCAATTCCTCCTCCTTGTTCCCGATTTTGCCAACAAACCAGAGGGAGAACACGCGCTCAAGGAGGCCAAACAATCCCTGATGATAAATAAGATGCTGCCAAACAGAACGTGTGCATAAAGCCACATCAGTGAGAAACACAGCTCTGGGATTTTGTTCTCCTGCGAGGCCAGCCTTCAGTCTCAGAGGTCAGACTGCTTCCAAGTGCCTGACGTGAAAGTTAGAGGAACCACACTCATTTATCACTAGGCAGACCTTGGCCTTGCAGGAGCCAAAATGGCTGCTTCCTCTCAGGGCTGCGCACAGGTAGCAGCGCGAGGAAGCCAAGCCCCAGCTGCCAGTAGCATCCCTCCACACGGGGCAGCCATCAGAAGCAAATGCCTCCTCTGTAGGGAAGGATCTGGGCCGAGCCCCCAGCATTTTTACATTCCATCACGCAAGTTGGTGTGATACAATCGACCTCGGAAATCCACTCTCCACCTCAGCACTGCTGCACAGATCAACTGCAAGAACTCCAGGATTTCCTGGTCCTCCTTCATCACAGCAGCCCCGTGGAAAAGAAAGGATTTCAAAGCAATCCTCACCCAGGCCAGAGGCTGCCTCTACAGGCTACTGGAAGCTCCTGGAAGCAGATTCGTCTGCTGGTTTGTAAACATTACAAATAGGGGTTTATATGACTGCGCACATCTCTGAAGCTCTCCATACACGATTTGAATTGTGTAAATTACAAGCGAGGTAACAAAACGGAAAAAGGCAGAGGAACTCCAAAATGCAGCTTGTTCTCATAAGCCTCAAAACAATATTGACATGAACTGTGGTACTCAGTAAATCAGATGGACAAGGAACCAGGCACACTGAAAGGCTCCAAACCGAAAACAGATTGCTCAGCTTCGCAATGCAAGCAACCTGTCACAACCTGCTGCAGCCTGCAAGAGACCAGATGGAGCTGCCTGCATCCTCATAAAGCCTTGCCTGCCTCAACCCCTCTCTACAGCACTAAAAAACCATCCCAGAAGTCACAGACTGTCATTAGATTGAGAGGCTTCACATCCAGTATATCGTAGCACATTGACTTCCAGGTCCCTTTCATGACAACTAACCAGGCAAAGGACAGAGCCAAGAGGTTCTCCAGTCACTACAAGTGCAGTGCAAACGCCACAAAGCACTTTGGCAATGAATTCTGCAAAACAGTAACACTAAGTAAGCTGTCTGCATCAAAAAAATGAAGCTACCTGAGAAAGTTCAGCAAAGGGAAGATGCTGAAGGGCCTCCAGCAACTCTCCTGTGAGGACGAGAGAACTGGTGCTGCTCAGCCTGGAGAGAGGCTTAGCGGGAGCACACCCATGGCCATCAGTCCTTGCAACGAGGACAGAGCCAGGCCCTGCCCAGCAGTGCCCAACACAGAACAAGGCAGTAGGCACAAACCCAAATGCAGGAGGTTCCCTCCGGGCTTCAGGAAGCAATTCTGGATCGTGCAGGTGGCACAGCACTGGCACAGGTCACCCAGAAGCTGTGGAGTCTTCTCCTTGGAGATGGTCAGAAGCTTCTGGACATGATGTTGGGCACCAGCTCTGTCTGAGCAATGGGCAGGATCAGGAAATATCTAGAGGTCTCTTTCAATCTCAGTCACTGAGTTCGTGAAAAACAAAGCTAAATGGCTGGAACACAGCAGCATGACTAAGAAATGAGCAAACAACCCTCTGCTACAACAAGCTCTTGCATCAGTTTTGCACTTCATTTAGCTAGACAACTCACTTCAGCAAGCTGCACGCTGGTTTCAAATGAACTTTTAGAGCATAAGAGAAGGCCAACACTAATTTAACTCTGTTATTAAGCAAGAGCAAATATAAAAATCAAACAGAACACTACACTCAGTATGAGTAACCAGAAGAAATTAGGCCAAAGAACACTAAACACTTTGAAAGCTCAATGCAAGTGTTGTAGGACTTGGGACTCCGAGATTCTCCTACATTCTCAAGTTAGCTTTACGTGATGACATGGTATTTTCCCCCACAGGACTTCAATCTCATTCATGCTAAGGAGCTGTGTGATGAGGAATACCACCCACAAGAACAATGCTGAAAAGAGTGCAGTCAATAAAACAAAAATAATGATGACAATTTACAGGGACAGAAAGGAGTGTCCTCACAGCTGAAGCACCCCCAAGGTCCTCTGCAAGCCTGAGCTGCAGAACTGCCAGGCCTCACAGCCAAAACTCAAGCTCAAGAGAGCTGCACCCATGAAATGCTAAATAATGCTGTCTGTGTACTTTAAAAGATCAGATCGATTTCATAACAAAGCTGGATTGTTATTATTAATGGATATTTTTGAGCCCATTCTCTACATTTTAGTTCGCTACTTGCAAAACGGAGGATCCAAGTGCCTTTAGATCACAGGATCCTGCAAACTGCAGATGGTGGAACGTTGCAATAGATGAACACACTTGGTTTTCACAGGAAAATCTGAATGAAAGCCACTAAATAAAACACAGACCCTCTACTTGAATAACTCATCACTGACTTAACGCCATCTGTCCTGAGTGTTTAACATCACAGATAGAGGCTGGAGAAAAGTGATCATCACAGTGTTATCATGCACATGGAGCTGTACGTCAGCTGGATGGAGATCTGTGACAAGTGGTGTCCTTCAGGGGTTGGAACTGGGAGCTGTGCTCTATAACATCTTCATCAGTACATCAACAGGCTGACGGTTTGGATGGCTGAGAACATTTTCCATGGGAATGGCAAGAGATGCTTGTGACAGAGAGACCATCTGTCTGCCATACAGCCAGCATTGCTTTTGGGTCCTGTGAATGCTGCAGCTCTTCAAAATAAAAATGTATCTCACACAAAAAGGCAAGCTAGTTTTCTCCAGTTTTCCTCTGTGTAAAGTTTTAAAGATTTCAAAACAGCTAATCCTAAGGCAGACATATGGCTGGAATCACGCAGATTACCAGTGGAAATCATAAGCATAAACACAGAGGGAAGTAGCAGGCAGTTTTCACTACAAACCATACTATCTGCCCTGCCTCTACTCCACAGAAAAGAGCAGCCACAAATAACGTGAAGCCAATATTTCTTCACTTCGCATGCAGAGGAGCTACAACCTAAACACAAAAAACACAAACCATGTTTCAGTGGGACACAGAACTCTACTTCTGAGCAGAGCAGAAGCACTGCAGTGCTTTCCTGAACTGCTACAACCAGGCTGTCAGTGGGGCCACACACGGGTACATCCCAGCAGACCTTACACCAGGCCCCAAGGATGCTCCATATCACTGGCTATGGTCGATTCAGCACACACACGGCTGCATGCTTACATTTGTTCCAAATCAACTTGGGAACTAAGGATGCACGGGAGCAATCTTAAGAAACTGGAAAACACACGATATCTGTACCAAGTGTCACTCGGGTTTATTAACACTTCAGAGAGTTTTCCCTTTAACCACAGCAATACAGTAGCAGAGACTGAGTCTGTTTACAAACAAAAGGTAAAACAGTGCAGTTTGTATGTTTATATTGCAGCTCCATTGAAGCTAACAGTTCACTTACACAAGCAGTGCAATTTTCCTGTCTACTGTGAACGATTGTCCTGCTGTCCAGTACTTTCCTAAAAGAAGCTGCAGAAACCAGAAACTTCTCTTCAGAAGTCCACAAATTGATGCAACTTTTTAACAACAAACTTGCTTTTATGTAAGCACCTTTCAGAAGCTACAAAGTTGAACCTTTAAAAAGAACAATTGTGCAAAGAGTTGAATCAAATGTCCCTTCAGACTATTCTGAGAGAGGCACCTACCAGCTGTGTCTAGATGCCTCGTTAGACTACACCTTATCCACAACAGCCAGCTGGTAGAATGGAATACACCTAAGATGAAATCTTTCTATGCCAACAACGCGAGATAAACTGAACTTCAAGGAGTTATAAGCTTCTTTCAGATGATTAGAAATCTGTCGTTTCCATACTAGTTTGCAATGTACCTAAGACACTGGGGTCACAGAAGAGATCCTTATGCGTCAGATACTTTAAACAACATTAAACAGGTACAGACAACCTGAGGAGCGAGTGGCTTCAGCCACATAAGCAATGCATGCCCACAAGGAAGATTATGGGCTGCAATTTAGCTTAAAAAAACAACAGGAAGTCTTCCTCACATTATACTTAATAATGAATAATTACATTGGTGGACCAGCGGAAGCCTGAGCAAGCCCAACTAACACACATTTCAGACTCTAGAAATGGATAGCTCAGATCTTAGAGTTTCAAGATTAATTACTTGTTTGGAGACTCAGCTAAACAGCACGGCTGACTTCTTTATCCTCTGCCTGCAACAGAGCATCTGGTAGCAAGCACTTGTGATGTAAAAACGATGACAGCAGAAACAAAATGTTTACAACACTATTCACTCCAACTCCCCAGCTCCATCGGTGACGTGCAAATTGGAGATGTTTTGCCTATTTGATGCAATGGAGCCTTACGCTGATAGGAGATTTTGCCTTTGAGCTTACAGAGCCATAGGCCACCTCCTGAAAAGCTGATTGCTGGGGATTTGTTTAGGGTTTAGGATGTTTCGGGTTTACGGATGGAGTCTCAAAACAAGAGTCTCCACGAGCCAAAGCCCGCAGAAAACAAACCCTTGTTTAAATCTCTCCAAGCACAGAACTGCTCCGAAAGCCTTCTGCAATGGGCCAGATGGGGGACCTCACCAACTGACTCCGAGAACCGGGGCAACAGTGGAAATTAAGATTCCTTACACACACGCACCCGATTATCGCCAGGTCTCCTCCGCGCGCTCAGAACGCCGCTCACCTCGCTCATTAAACCCCAGCCTCAGCTCATCCCTCCCACGGCCCTCCATCCCAGCAGCCGTGGCTGAGGGCACACAGCGAAGGGCCCCGGGCCTTTTCATCCCTTAAACCCCCACGACTGGGGCACGAGGCGACACCGACGCTCCTTTCGGGTCCTCGGCTCGCTCCTCCACCTCAGCCCCCGCTCTCACAGCTCCCCACCGCCCATCCATCCATCCACCCCACCGCCCATCCATCCCACCGCCCTCAGCCCCATCCTGACCCCAAACTCACACCTCCCCCCCGGTCCGCCCCCCGCCGGGCCTAGCGCTCACCGATCAGCCGCCGCACCTCCTCCTCGCTCAGGTACAAACTCAGACTGGGCCCGGGGCCGGCTGGAGGCCAGTCCGGAGGCCCGGAGCCGAACGCGGAGCCGGCCCGAGCGGCGGCGGGCGGCAGCAGCAGCAGCAGGAGCGGCGGCAGGAGGCGGAGGAGATGGCGGCGCGGGCCCCGCCGGCACGGCTCCGCACTCGCCTCCCTCGGAGCCGAGAGGGGCCGGCCTCCCTTCCGCCGCCGCCCCCCGCCGCGCTCCGGGCCCCGGCGCCCCGGCACCATCTCCGCGGGGAGGGAGGCGGCCCCGCCGACCCCTCCTCACACGCCGCGGCCGCCACCCCCCGCCCCGCCGCTCATGGCTGCGCCTCCCGCCCCGCGCACGCGCGCCACGCCCCCCCGCGGCCGTTGGGAGCCCCGCCGCCGCCTCAGGGCCGCCCCGGTCCCGCCCCTCAGACCTCAGCGCTCGGCGGCGTCGAGACGAGCGCTAACGCAAAGTTAAAGCGTCGTCCCGTGCCCGTGAACAGCGAGGCGTCCGCCCCCGCGCTGTCGGAGAAAGCTCATAGAATCACTGAGTTAGAAAAGAGCCCGCAGATCCCCAAGTCCAACCCCACCGTGCCCACTGCCCACGTCCCTCGGTGCCACATCCCCACAGCTCTGAATACCTCCAGAAATGGTGATTCCCCACCTCCCTGTGCAGCTGTGCAGTGCCTCACTGCTCTTCCTGAGATTAAATTCTTCCTAATATCCAACCTGTTTCCTGTGGTCACCCCCGAGCAGCTGGCTGGGCTTTGGTCGGAGGGTCTCACCCCATAGCTATGAGACCGGGAAGGCAGAGGAAGTTTTGGAAAGCTGAAAATGAAATTGAAAATGACATGCAAGTCCTCAGCTGGGTGACTGGACAACACTAGTGATTGCCAGAGACCCTCCGTGCCACAGCTTCCCACAGGCAACGTCCTCAGCCTCTAAACCCAGAATAGCCCCTCTAAACCCAGTGTTTATTTGCAGTTCAGATGTGGTGCAGATTTCAGGTTCCAGGAATTTCTTAACGCACCTCACTTAGGGACTCGGACAGACAGGCGACTCGTGGGTCTGCAGTGACCACCCGCAAGACTCAGCTGTGTCTTTCAACTTAGGATTCCCAAGTGGCGTTGTGAGAATCGTCACAAAAGCAGAGCACTAAATGAGTGTGCACTGGGCTCTTTTTGAGGCTGTTTCAGCAGCAATCCTTATTTACTCTCTCAAAATAAGACGTCTGTTGGCAGCAGCCATAACGACCCACGGTTCATGGCTCAGCAGGCTGTTACATCCCTACTGCTCATAGTGCAGTGCTATCTCCTGCAGCTGTGTTTCCCCAGCCGTGGGTTTCAGCAGTGAACACCTGGAGATGTACCCAACCACCAAGCAAAATGCTGACAGCCTTCCCTGTGGAGGTAAGCAGGTAGCTTACATGAGACTCTGCTGCTATAAAACAGCCCCTGGTGGTGACCAGACCCACGAGTGACCTACATGTGTCCCCATCTACCTGTTGAGGTAGAAAGCACGGTCTTCAAAAAGTCCTCTGAAGACCTCAAAGGGAAAAATATTCTACCTCAGCCTACAGCTGAAATCATGCGGGGTGGTCTTAGTGAGGGGCAGACACCTCTGTGCCCTCTTTCTCCCTGGAGCTCTGCAGATTGTACCCTACTACCCAAACTTTATATCTGATAGGATAACTGCTGGCCTTCCTCGAGAATGTGGGGCAATGTCCACGCAACCATCCGTCTGCAAACAGCATGACTTTAACCTGAGCCTCAGCCATCCCTGCCTCAAAGGCAGGGATGTCACATACAGAAGAAATGTAATATCCAGCAGCAGGACCCCTGCTAGATTATTTTACTGCATTTCTTTTCAGTGAGTGTGCAGCTCATTGCCTGCAAATCACTGGCTGATTTTAACGAAAGGTCACCAAAACCACATAAACCAAATGCAAATAAACACATTCTTAGGATACATCTGCCAGCTTGCATACAAGCACTATTAGGGCTCAAGTTGCTGCTGGCATGACTTTTCTGCTATGCCCTTGAAGCTGATTGCTTACTGAGCCCTGACTGTATAATTAAAATGCTGTCTGCTACACTTAGAAGAACACTTAGGGTTATTAGAAGTCAAATGAAGGTTTCATGGATGTCAAGCAACGTCTCATTTGAAAAAGGTGAAAAATGTAACTCACGAGCCAGCCCAAATGTTAAAGATCTTCTGTTGATTTGTTTTGGCTGCACAGACTATTTTTGGCAGGATCAAGTTCACGGTCTTTCAAAACCATTCTGGGTAAGATTATATATTGCAAGAGGATACAGCCTCTCCATGTAAAGCTGCTAGCAATAGCTGTGAATTCGCAGCACTCTTATGGAAAAGTTTTGCTTGGCCAGGCTGCGGGAGGCAGCACTGCTTGTGCTCGGAGCGTGATGCTATCAGCACTCACTCCATTGTGTTCCGAGGCGTGGAGGAGCTGGTATTCATTTTTGGAATTAAAACAAATCCGGGAAAAAAAATAGCTGTCAAGTTATGGCACTGATGAAAGCTTGACAGATTTGGACATGGAAAGCGTATAAAATATAGCGGTGTATACATGGGTGCTGGAAGAAGGGGAGGACTTCAGCAGTGATTGCATCAAATCATAATGGTAAGAAACCATGCAGCAGTCCCTGTGGAACAGAACCGATCCCTCCATGTTGATACAGACATCTTTGCCTCTTCCATCATTTCTCATAGAATCACAGAATGGCCTGGGTTGAAAAGGGCCACAGTGATCATCTGGTTTCAACCCCCTGCTATGTGCAGGGTCGCCAACCACCAGACCAGGCTGCCCAGAGCCACATTCAGCCTGGCCTTGAATGCCTCCATGGCATCCATTTTTGTCTTTAAATGGTTTCTCCTCTTCACAAGAACCAGGTAACTGTGATGGTGTCCAACAAAGCTGCACTTTGGTTGCTCAGCCCAAGGAGCAGAGCAGTGACCCCACACGTGACCCAATCCAGATTTGCCTTTAAAATCTAACATTTTATTAAAAGAAGATGACCCTTGTTGGGTCCAAGTTTGGGACAGGCTTGGAAGGAAGCATACAGCATAGCAAAACAGCTGCACTACGGAGGTTGTGGTCTTCATCTCAGTCCTGAACAAAGCCACAGTTCTGCACTGAAACACCTTGGCGCTTTGGTTTTGTCCATGGGCAGCCATTAGAAATGGGCAGACAGGATTTCAGAGTTGGAAGAGCTGGGGGAAGATGTCAGAGCTGAGCCTGTGTAGGCATGAGACAACCTCAGCTAATTGGTATTTATTTTCCCAAACAACTTCAAAAGGGCTCTGCAATGGCAGCAGGAACCCCTTCCCGTGGCTGAGGACGCTTGTGGCCTTGTGGGTAGGGGTAATAGGTGTTCCTTTGCCTGCTGCCTTTCCCTGAGAGGTGTGCTGCTATCTTCCACAGAGCCAAGTGTCCCAGGGTTTCCAGTTCTCCTTTTCTTCCTGCCTTAATCACTTTTTTTTTTTTTTTTTCCCACCGTTCAGGCTGTTGCATTTATAGAGAGAGGGAAATGTAGCTCACATGGCTGCTGAGTGAAACATCACGTACAAGTTCCTGGAAATGTAGCATTTAATAGGAAAAGAAAAAAAAAAAGAACACATCCTGGAAATACCAAGCTAAGAGCTGCTATGGTGCTGAACAAGCAGAGGCTGGAGGAGAGCAGAGCATCTGAATATGATTTCAGATTGCGGTTGGTATGAGACGTGCCTTCCTTTGTTTGCCTTTTAAGGGGAGCATTGTGTGCTGTGAAATCTCTAAATACAAAATAAACTGTTCATGTTTGGTGGCCGGCCATCCCACCTCTTCCATCACTGGGATGCTTGTGAGGTGCTGGCACGCGTGTCATCAGATTGCCAACAGATAGCAGCTGTACTGGAGGGCTCCAGGGATGTGTTGTTGCACTCTGTTCCATGTGCAGCTCTTCACGCTCAGCTGAGAGTTGGCATCAGGAGCAAATGCAATGATGATGACACAAAAATGACAAGTGATAACATCTTGATGATAAAATAGAGGAGGCATTCATGTGATGGGGAGTCTCACCATATCGCCCTGCTGCTGTTGTCTTACTGTTGTTCCCAAAGTTCAACCATGCTCACGTCGTTTACAGACTGAGCAGAGCAGCCTTGGATTTCTACCCCTTGTTTGGTCTTTTGGATGCTCACCAGCACCAATAAACCTTCAGAATGTGTCTTCAGGGGCTGTCCTGTGTCTCTGTGGAAAAGATGGACCTTGCACAGGACTCCAAATGCACATAGGGTGATCATCGGAGAGCTCATTCCCCCCTGTGCCTTCCCCTTTTCCAGTGGGAAGTCAGCTGAGCAGCAGTTATAAAATCCTGCAGTCACATCTTTCAGGTCACTTCAGTAAGTCTTTCCCTCTGTTCTGGCAGCTTGAACTGTTTTATGGCTTAGCAGGATTTGTCAGAGCCCACACACGAGATAGGAATGGAGGCAATTAGTCGTAGGAGTTATTGTAGCCCATCCCTCTTTCATAAAAGGCAGCAATTGGAGCATTTACCAAGGAAGTGGGAAACACTGCTTTGACTTCCTTTCTGAAATAGCATTCAGAGCCCCATTTTTACAAGGACAAAGTTAACCAGGAGCACTGGCTGACTCAGCCACTTTCACTGACTCCCAGTCCTGGATCCATCACAGCAGGGCATGCAAGAGAGATGACTCTCAGACTCCTCTCAGTGCTCATTTGACTGGAGAAACCAAACCTCCCCAAGCGCGGTGAGTGCTGGATAACACCATTATGGGCAGCAGGAACCTTTCTGTAGTTTCTGGTGGCCTTTGGAGCAGACCAGAAGGTGCCATGGGATGAAGGGGAGCAGTGGTACCCATTCCCTTGGCTGGACTTGGTACTGTAATGTGGCCAAACGTTATCTGCCTCTTTTCCCAGCACTGGGCAATAAGCTGCACCATAAGATCAGCTGGATGTCTTTTACTGAAAGCACTGATTTTACCTTTAAAAACAAATTCCTGTCAATGAGAAGCTTTCTAGGTAAAACTAGACCTGGATTGGTTTTAATTGTGCTTACACTGCATGTCCCGTAAGCCAACTATTTTAATAGCTTCGTTCTGAGTCCTTCTCTTAGGGCTTGGAACATGCTCAACACCAATAAACCAAAAGACTTAGCGGGATGTTTCCCCTCGTTAAAATGCTTTGTGCTTTTGACAATCCCATACTTTGAATGGTGTGTTTTCAGAAATCCTCATCTTGAAAATGAGGGAAGGGTCAGGAAAATGCTGGGGACAGACAGCCTTCCTCCTCCCATACCACTGTTCTGGGTGTTTTTGGAGTCCCTGCTGGACCATTCGCTCTGCAGTGACTCACACCACGGGCAGTGATGGATACCATCGTTTGAATGGCCCAACAGTAACTTAATGCTTTGAAGAAATGAAAATGACTATAGCAAGCTCTGGGGATTTGCTGTTCCATTTACATGTGCTCTCTTTCTGTGCTCCCAGCTCTGCCTGCTGTCCCAGATGTCCCGGAGCAGCATCCTTCACTCCTCCCTATGTTGCATTTTCCTTACATGGAACCAAGAAGCACAGAAGCGGGTGATGGCAGCGTCCCACCGTGCTGTCCTTGCCCACAGGGATCCCACCTGCAGAGCTGCACAAGCTGGTGGCAGTGCGTATCATCTCCAGCTCAGTCCTCCTCTGGTTAAAGCTTCTTTACTGCCTCAGAGCTCCCCTGGTTCCCAGGCCAGGCGTTACCCAGGCCGGCTGACCCAGCAGCGAGTCACCTAATGGCAGTGGAAGAGCAGGGCGTTCCTGTGCCGGATGCCAGCACCCTCCCTGCTCCTGACCTGAGGGGCTTCAGCAGCTTCTTATCTTGGCATTTCCCATCTCTTGAGCTCAGTCCTCGTTCCGGTCACACCCATGGGCTCTGTGTCCCGTGGGTTGTGCCCCAGTGTGTCCCTCCGTGGGTCGGGGTGGCAGCGGGCACCGTGCAGCAGGTGTGCTGTCACCCTTCTCTCCAGCACCCCTGAATCCCGACTTGGGCTCGGTGTTGCAAATACCAAACATTGCAAAGAACCTACAGGCAGTTGTGCTCAACAAACGTACAGCCATGCCTTTTGCTTTCGGTAATACGGGCATCTCACAGCTCGCCTTACGCACAACGAAACCAGACAGCGTCTCCCACTCCGTATTGCATCAGGCAAAACCCCATCGTGGAAACCCTCGCTGCCGCGGTGAGACATCGCTGAGACATCATCGCTCCTCGACATCCCCGCTCCGCAGCGCAGCGATGTCACGGAGCCGGCCGCTAGGTGGCGCTGCCCGCCCGGCGTGGGACGGAGCGGCGCTGGGGACGCGGCGGGGACACGCGTGGGTGCGCCGGGGGTGTCCGGCATACAAACGGCCTCCCGGGGCTGAGAACCGCAGAGCAGAGTCTGGCTGCGTCCTCCTTGCACCTCCCTGCAGGGATTGATGGATGGCTGGGATCCCCCCGAGCCTCCTCCAGCACCCGGCTCACTGCTGAAGGAGGACTTTGCCCAGCGCTGAGCCCCGAGCCTCGCGCCCCGGGTGGGTTGGTGCTGGGAGCTCTGCCCCTGCCCTCATAGAACCCCTAAGGAGGCTGCTCCTGTGGTCACCTGGCTGCAGGAGAGAAGCATAAAATCACAGAATCACTGAGATTGGAGAAGAGCCCGCAGATCCCCAGGTCCAACTCCAGCCCACCCCACCGTGCCCACTGCCCACGTCCCTCAGTGCCACATCCCCACAACTCTGAGCAGCTCCAGGCACGGTGACCCCCAGCTCCCTGTGCAGCTGTGCAGTGCCTCACTGCTCTTTCTGAGCACAATTTTTTCCCAATACCCAACCTGATCCTCTCCTGGTGCAAGTTCACACCATTACCTCTCATCCCATGCATTTGCTGCGGGACTCCCTGGGGACATCCCATGAAGGACTGACCCCTCCACCGCTTCTCTCTTCTCCCCAGGTCCCCCCCCTACCCCTCCTGGCTGCTCCCCCAGCCCAGTGTGCACTCTGGAGCAGCACACAGCACCGCGGGGCCCAGCTGCTGCCAGGAGCCATGGTTTAAATAACACACGATAAATATTAGAGTAGCCTGAGCTACAGAGAACTCCTCAGACACCAGTTTCTAAGGATGACCTCATGCATTTCTTGGCCTCGCTAGGTCTTCTCATCACTCTTCTGCATTTTTTCGCCCCGCTATTTTTCTTCCCTCCCAATAAAATGTTTTGGTTTTCTTCTTCTTTTTTTTTTTTTTTTTTTTCCCTTTGCTTGCTTCTCTGAAATATGCAGCCATGGCAACCGGCTGCAAGAGCGAATTCCCCGCGTCCTCCCTCCTGTCCCTGGGGTCTGAATTCCTGCTGAACCCCCCCCCCCCCCCAGAGCAGTCACACATGGGCTGAGCCCTGCCTGGCCCTGCCATGCATGCACAAACACCCAAGCAGACCCAGCAGGCACCCCCTAGCCTCCTCCCGGACCAAACAGCACCGTTTGGTGCTGGCATTTTTGGGAGCAGCATCGGGATGGAATGCAGCCCTTGGCGTAGGGACAGGAGTTGACATTCCCAGCTCGGGCTGAAGAATGTGGACACGGTGTTCGCTCCAAGCTCCAGCCCTGGAGTTCATTCACCCACGTGAGGGGAACACCAGGACCTCGGTGGCCGGGAGCTTCCCTTCCCAATGCAGCAAACACGGGCACTGCGATTCCCCCCCCACCCCTCCAGCACACCTAACAGAGGGCTGCAGCTGCTATTGACACAATTTATAGTGTCACACACTGCTGGGATTACCGCCTGGCATCCCGTTTGTTTGGAGCAGGGTCTCACCAACCAGAATAGTTTTGCATTCCTGCTGTTCTCTCCGGTTCGTGGGGCTGAAATCAGACACGGAACTGTTACTCACCATTTACGAAGACTGGGTTGCACACGTAAAATAGCAAAGCTTCATCAATGGCGGTGATATGACACGGGTAAGGCGGAAAGATCCCCACTGATTCACCACCCCATTACATCAGTGCTACGATGTCGGGGAAACGCTGCTCATCCCACAGCTTGGAAAGGCTGCTGGAGCCCCGAGACTGCAGGGAAAGCTGGGGAGTTTCGAAAGGATGTGCGGAATTCTCTGTTTGAATCACAGAATCATTACGTTTTGAAAGACCTCTAAGATCCCCAGCTCCAACCCCAGCCCACCCCAGCATGTCCCACAGTGCCACACCTCCACGGCTCTGGAACACCTCTAGGGACGGTGACCCCCCTGGCACAACTTAAGGCCATCAGCTCTCATCCCATCGCTGTTAACCTGGGAGCAGAGGCCGACCCCCACCTCACCACCGCCTCCTCTCAGTGAGTTGCAGAGCAGAGAAGTTTCCCCTGAGCCTCTTCTTCTCCAGACCGACCCATCCCAGTTCCCTCAGCTGCTCCCATCACACTGTGTGCCGCAGACCCCTCACAGCTCCGCTGCCCTCTGTGCACACACCAGAGCACCGATGTCTTTCAATATCTTGAGACGCAATTTGATAAACTTCCCCCTGGGAAACTGTGGTTCAGGAGGAGGTGAGGAGGATGGCAGTGGGCACCACCACAAGGCTGTGTGCCAGGGGAAATGGTGACACTGTCCCTCCGCATTGCTCCACAGCCCAGCCTCGCTCCTGGCAAACCTCTGGGTGTTGCGCAAGGAGTGGGCAGCTGTGCAGGACCTGGAGCAGGCAGCAGGGCTGCTTGCCTTGACACGTTGCAGCGAGCCAGCACTTTCTAGTCAAACTCTTACAGCACAGCGTTACCCAGGCTCAAAACATTGAAAGACACCATTGCTCCCTGCAGCTCCCTGCAAGGAGAGCGCAGTGAGTCCCCAGCGCTCAGTGCACGCAGCAGTCCTTCAGGCACCAGAGCCTGCTCAGAGAAATCAAGGAGATGGCCGTGGGGTTCTTTGAGAACCTCAAATTATTGCTGTCCCAAAATCGTGCCTGCAAGGAAAAGAGGAGCCCGGAGAGCAGCCCAGCCCTCCTGCTGATGAAGGAACCAAGCACATTTCAGGGAAGGGTCATGCTGGATGAGGATGCCTGGGGATGTAAAAGTGGCTGCAGTCCATGCTCCGGTCCTCCCCTAAAAATGCAGACGGGCGTCTCAGCCATGGGGCCGTCACCTGAAATAGCACCAGGACAGCAGCTCGGTGCCACTCTATTTGGGGATGGTGTGACTGCTGAGCCCGGCCACGGTCTCCTGCCCTGCTCTGAGCTGTGTGTGCTGGGAGAAACCCTCCCGGAGGAGGGAGCTGGGCCAGTTTTCCAGATTATTTCATTTTCTTAGAATTTCCTCCATCGGTTCCGTTTTTATTATTATTATTATTATTATCCTTATTCCACTTTCTTTCTTTTTTTTTTTTTTTTTTTTGGACAGCTGGAAAAACAACATTTGGGTCACCACGGCAACGTGCTCCAAAACTTCTGGTGGCGTTGGGATGCGCCAGGAGCTGCCGGGCTCTGTGTGGGGCTCTGCAATGCTCCCCACTGCCTGAACCCCACGGCCCCCTCGCACACACCATAGCATCCCAAGGGCAGCTCTGCATTGCTTCACACTGGACCCGATGCAAAACAAACAAACAAACAAAAATCATTGGGCTTTCAGGGTGTCAAAATGTGGGTGGGAATATTTTCCAGCGCGCGTCATTTTCTGCCGAGGCCAAACGCTGCGTTCTGCCATTCGCTCTCGGCGTTTGAGTGCCTGAAAGCTGCTTTCTCACTGCAGTGCCACAGCTCCATTATGTTGCATCCCTCCCTGTTGCTGCCCAGCAGCCGTGGCCCCGCTCTGAGGACAGGCCCTGCACCCTGCCCACCCATTTTGGTGTAAAGTTGATGGAGAGCCAACAGAGCTCCTCCAAGCTGGGGAAACCCAGCTTGCTTGTGCCAAAAAAAATCCCCCACAACCACAGCCCTTCAGCCACTGACATCCTTCGGTGTGCCTCAGAAGGGTGGGGAGAGCGGGTCCTGCACCCCCAAGCTCTGCCATGAGGCTGTGGGTGCCCCATCCTGGAGGTGCTCGAGGCCAGGTTGGATGGGGCTCTGAGCAGCCTGAGGTGGTGGAGGTGTCCACGGACATCTGGGTGTCCTTAGGGTCCCTTCCAACCCAAACCGTTCTGTCGCGCCGTAATTCCAGCTGGCGCTTGCCTATGGGCTCACCTGACCCGGCTCTTCGCTCGATAACGTGAGTGTGCCAAAATCCAGCTGGGTTTTGGGGTTTTGGAGCCCCTGCTGCACAGCTGGAAGTGCTGGGGGTGATGTGGGACTCCAGGCTGGCTTGCCAAGAAATGGACTGCACCTTCACCACAGAATTGGAAAATTCAAGGGCAGCAGTCTCCCCCACCATGGAGAGTTTCAAGGAGACTTCATCCACTCATGGCTGTGCTGTTTCAGGCATCAGCAGCTGAAACTTCCCACCCCTTCGCTCTGCCTGAATCCAATTGTTTTCCCTAAATTTGATGAAAATATCTCTGTAAATTCCTGAAGCATGAGAACAGTGAAAAATACGTACTTTCTCTTGGATTAGCAAACAAAAATCCTTACACATTTGTGGTTTTGGGGAGTTTCAGCTCTGAAGTGGAAAGGAAAGTGACATTGTATAGGGGCAAGGCAACAGTGCATGGGGACAAAGCACTCCCCAGAGCAAAGCCCATGGGAAGTGCAGCCCCACTACGGGGCAGAAGGGCCTCACTGACTCCCAGCCTGAGCTCTGCAGCCCCTGAAGGATGGGTGATGGAGCAGAGTCTTCCATGGCATCATACACCTGGCTTTGGGTTGCTTTGCGTTGTTTTCTATCCTGGAAGATGCAACCAGGCAGAAAAACTGGAATTTCCCAATTTCTCTCCAATTTCTCCCAAGGTTTCTAGATAGGGCACATGGGTCTGCTGAGCTCCCCAAACCTCTCAACCCTTCCTGCTGCAGCAAAACCCGTGAGCAAGCATACAGCCCTGCAGTGAGCTGTGTCACTTCTCTGCCTTTCAATTTCCACATGAGTATTTCCAAAGGCATGTTGGAAAACGGAGAGCTTCAAAAAGCAACCCGACCTCTACAACCCAACATTCACCTAAAAGAGCATCCATTGACCTCAAAACCTTTCTCTCACCTCTCCCCATCACTCTGTGCTGAGCGTGAGGCCTGCAGGTGGGAGAGGTGCCCCAAGGCCATCGCATCCCACTGACTCCATCCCAACATCTGCCCTCAGATCTGAGCACAAGGCCTGGGATGGTTGGAATAGAGAAGTGCACTTGGCCATGCCTGGAAGGTTGGGAGCTCTCTAGAGATGGAAAGCCCATGGACTGCCCAGGTTCACTGAGCCCTGGAGCAGAGCAGGGAGCTCTTCATTAGTTTGTCATGGAGATGGTGGGAAGGAAAGGGAAGGGAGAGAGAGGGAAGGAGGGAAAAAAAAAAAAACCTTGACTCAGAAACCGCAGGGAATTTTTTGCCTTTTTAGAATACTGGGAAGAGAGAAAATAGCCACAGTTATTCAAAGCATCCCAGATAATAACAGCCTGTTTACTGTTTGCATGCAAAGATGGCAGGCAGGCAGCGCGGCGCGGGGAACAGGAATGAGGAATTCGCCCAGCGTGTTCCAGCTGAGGAGGAGGAGGAGGAGGAGGAGGAGGAGGGCTGGGGCTGAGGAAGGAGCAGCCTGCAGTGGGGAGAGCCGGCACAGCGGGCAGAGCCTCATTCCTGCACCCAGAGCAAGCTGGGGCGTGAGGCTGCATGCTCTGCCCAACTGGTTTGCTGTGCCCCACACTTCGCCCCTGCACGGGTCCTCCTCTATCAGACGAAGACTGGGGGAAATCCCCCTTTCTGCCAAATCCTGATGGAAGGTGGGGACTTGGGGGATTTTTAAAGTGGTGTTTTCCATCTCAAGGAGATTGTGATAGGCTCCCCTTTCCCTTTCCAGACATAGCAACGTGGCTGTGGAAACGGAGAGAACGGAGGCAGGAGGATGAAGAGGCCCAGCCCCAGGGATGCTCTGAGGACCAAGATCCATTCTCAGTTGGGATGCGGGGATGATGGATACAAAGATACAGGGATGCAGAGACCCAGGGATTGAAGCTGCAGGAGTGCAGGGATGAAAGACTGAGGACATGGAGACCCAGGGATACAAAGACACAGAGATACAGGGATACTGGGACACAAGGATCAGGAGCACGAGGATGGGAGCAGCTCTGACTCCCTCTCAGTATTTTAGTTGAGAAAGCAAATGGATCCTTGGTGACCTTGTGGCAGGGACAGGGACGTGCCCTCACCTGAGCAGGACCTGGTGTGGGACGAAGGACAGCGGGTGCAAGTGATGCTGTTGATGGCACAACACTGAGGAGACAGCGTGGGTGCAGACCAGACCACGAAGACAGAAACATCAGTTTTTGGAGCCCATCTGCACACCGCCTCCTCCCC
Organism: Meleagris gallopavo; assembly: GCF_905368555.1. NCBI lineage: Eukaryota > Metazoa > Chordata > Aves > Galliformes > Phasianidae > Meleagris > Meleagris gallopavo. Next base: position 3,849,180 of record NC_139414.1, on the reverse strand, counting down.
TCTCGGCGGGATTTGGGAAGCATTTCTTACTGGTGGATGCTGCTGCAGCAGTGTGGGCACCTGGGCAGGATTTTGGTGGGTCTCAGCTCCTCCTGCCTTCCCGGGCACACACACTGAGCTGCATCAGGCTACTCCTCGAGTTCAGAAACAACCCTAGGAAACAAACAGCTCACCCGTGCTGGTGCATCCTCAGGAGAAGCCAGGGCCTCCTGCCCCATCTTGCTCCATTTACAGGTGGGCTTCGGGATTTTCCTTCCCTTTCCTCATTTGTTTTGTTTTGGTTTTTCTTTGCAGCTCTTGAAAAGCCGCCTGCAAGCAGTCAGACCTGCATCCGGATTTGGGTAAATAAAGCAGCGGGTGTGAGCACTGCGGAATGCCAGGAATGCTGCAGCCCTTCCCAGGCAGCCTCTGCAGCTGTGGGGAACAGGAGAGGGGAGGCAGCACAGGTACAGCCCTGGGAGGCTGCAGGAGTCCCATTGAAGGCTGCAGTGCAGAGCGCTGGCCCACAAGCAAAGCAGGATTGCAGCTCAAGCCTTCCCATTGCTTTGGACCTCTGCAATCCACCCCCACAGCAATAGAGACCTGTCCCACAGCCATGGGAACCCCTACATGCTCAGCCTCGGGCACGTGTGCTAAAAGAGCACCAAAGGTCGAGCTCTGTGGGTTTTTTTTATTGATTTTTTTATTAAAATATTGTTATACCAAGTGGAATGCTACAGCAATCTCAGTATAGGGCGGCATAACGAAACAGCCAGGTTTATGTTTAAATACTTCAGATAACTTAAAATGCACAAACAAGAACTCGTCGTCTTTGGCAGGAAAATAAAAAAGTTCACAGCACAAAAAAAAAAATACTTAAAAAGAAATAACAATATTAATATAAAATATATTAACTTGTGGGGTTTTTTTTCCTCTTTTTTTTTTGTTTGTTTTGTTTTCTACTTTGTAAACAATGCATGAGAACAGAACGCATTTTTTACGTGTCTGAGAGAGAAAATAAAAAATGCAGTTGTCCAGCAAATGCACACATTTGAAGGAGAAAGAAAAAAAAAATAGAGAGATGTATGAAGGGCAGGGCTGGGAAGTGTCTGAGTTCTGAGGACTGAGCAGTTGGTGTTGGCTACGGGCAGAAGCCAGCTGCCAGTAGAGGGGCACAGGGCAGCACGTCCCACCCGGCCACGGGACACGCTTGCTCCACTCTGAGCATCTCACCTCCTGCAGGTTTATCCTCAGACTTTCTTTCTTTCTATTATTCATTTTTCCTTTTTTGTTTCATTATTCTCCATTCTCTCCCTTTGTGAGGAAGCACGGGATGTGCTCAGGGCTCTCCCAGCAGCTCCTGAGATGGGGATGGAGATGGAAAGGAGCTGATGAGGGAGAGACGGGAAGAAAGCCCAGGAGAGGAGGGGAAGGAGGCTGAAGTGATAAATACGTTTGCTCCTGTCCTACAAAACAGGGGTGTATTTACAGGGAGTCGCATCTTCTGGGTGACCAGGGGCCAGGCACTCCAGTGTCCCTGGGGCCGTGCGTAGGGCACACGGTGGGGACGGTGGCAGAGATGGGACGTGGAGGACCGTGCTGTCACCGCTCCTCTTTGGCCAGTTCCATCGTCATGACGGTGGGTCTCCCTGGCCTGGAAGCTGGAAAGTTGAAGCCAAGAGGCCAGTAGAGACTTAAATCAAGATCTCCACCATGTCAGACAGGTCTGGGGCTCTGGGGATGGTTGAGCTCTCTGCAGAGAAATGAAGTGAGAATGTGAGATCTGGAGAAGGGAGTACGATTGTCCTCCTGGAGCTGGACTGCTTCAGTGCCCAGATTTACAGTTGCAACACAAACCCCAGCCCAGTTCCCTGTGCCCCCCACAATCCTTGGAGCATCCATGGGGACCGCAGGACTCACCTGTTGAGCTGGCTGGGCACTCCGCACCCTCACCCCGGCTCTGTGCCATCCCATCTGTCTGTGTGCTGCCATCCTTGCTGCCATGCTTGGCATGAGAGGGCAGGGGCACAGCGGCGGGCACCGATGCTGCCTCATCTGCAGCAGTTTTGCCTGCTGGAGGAGACAGCGTTAGGAATTTGTCAGCATGGAAGAAATCCCACCCAAAACACTCCCAAATTCCCCAGTTACTGAGAGACACCTCCAAAGTGGCAAGGAGAAATTTTAGGCTGCTCCCTGCTGGAGACAAAGAGGGCTGGGATCCCCATTTACCTGTGCTGCCACGGGATGAGCCCTCTGCAGCAGAGGCAGCGAAGACAGATGGTACAGACTTGGCCGGCCTCAGGGAGCCTTGCAGGGCTTTGCTGGGGTCCCTCCGTGAGCGCTGCTGCAGGACTTTGATGACGGCATCTTTCTCCAGGATTTGGGCATGAAGGGCTTTTAACCTGGAGAGATGAAAAGGGAGAAGTTGAGATGGGAAGGAGGAACCTTGCGATGGAGCCAAAACCTTGGGTAAAAACTTCACAGGGGTCACTTGGCCCATTGAGGATGCACACAGCTGGCAATACCCAACAAGTAGCTCACTGGGAAGGTGGAGTACCTGTTCTCCATCTCCTGGTGCTTGTGGTTGGCCAGCAAGAGGTCCTCATTGAAGCTGCTGTTGGGTGAGTGCCGTGGCGAGTGGCTGATGAGGGTGGTGTCCCGCTGGGCGGCGGCAGTGGCAGCAGCATCCATGGCGAACTGCCTCATGGTGCACTCTTCCAGGTACTTCTGCTCCCACTTGGTCATGTCAGCCTCCAGGGCCAAGATCTTCTCCTCCTTCTCCCTCAGCTGCTCGGACAGCCTGTGGGCGCTCAGCTCGGGCGTCCCTCCACCTGCGGTTCCCGCTTGCCTCTGCAACAGCCAAGAAATGACCCAGAGAGAAGGTGAGGAGATGCTGGGACGCAGATCGCCTGCACCTCACAGTCCCCGGGACGTCCTTACCTGCTGAGCCCGCAGCATCTTCAGCTCCTGCTCCAGGCGGGTGCGCAGCCGCAGCTCGAGCTGCTCCCGCTTCTCGCAGGCGGCCTGGAGCTGACCCAGGGCTGCCTGCAGCCGCTCCACCTTCTCCACGTACGCCCGCTTCTTCCGCAGCTCGGCCTCCGCCTTGGCTGCCCGTGCCTGGGCACTGCCCAGCGCCTGTTCCAGCAGCTCTGCCCGCCGGCGCTGGTCCTCGTTGGCGCTGCGCAGCAATGAGGCTTCCCGCTCCAGCTTCTCCTTCTCCTGCTGGTGCTCATAGCCTGCAAAAGAAAACCCGGCTAAGTCTTGGAGACGCAATGCTGGAGGATGAAAAGGCCCACAGAAGCCACCCAAAAGAGGCTGTGCCCATGGGTATCCACTCGGCTGTGTGGTGTCAGCAGCCCTCACCCAGCACACGAGGTGCGCTGGGGCCAGGTGGCAACCCTGAAGTACATATTTCAGAACGTGGACATGCCCTGATGGACCGAGACACCAGCATGGACACTTGCTGCATCAGAAAGCCTCCTTTTGGCAAATTCCAGCCAAAAATTTGGCCTGCGATGAGAAAATCTGCCCTAGGTTACACCTAGTTGTTGCAAGGAAGGTGGCACAATTCCTCTCCCACAACACCAACACCAGCTCTCTGATGAAATAATATTTAGGAGAAATAGAAATATGGACTTTGCTGCATTTTTCCCCCCAGATAAGAAATTCCAGCTTGCATAGAAGAGAAGCATGGGAAGGGCTGGGCAAGCATGGGGAGGGAGTGCGGACTTTGTGCTGGAAGAGCCGGCGCATGGCAGCAGGAATGTGGAGAATGCAGGTCACCCCGCCGGCCGGCCGGGATTAATGGCTCGCATCCAGCGCCTGGAGCAGCACAGCTCTCCCTGGGGAAGGGCAAAAAGCTCCCACCCCCCCACCCCACCTCTTCCTCCAGCATAAAGGCTTCTGCACTGAGTCCCTGCTGTGGCAAGTCAGGCAAAGCCGAGCGCCTGGGGACTTACTCTGCGCCAGGAGCTTCGCCACCGTGCCCTGGTTGCTCTCTTGGTTCTCCTGGGTCTTGCTGGCCAGCTGCTTGTTGGCTGATTCCAAGCGTTCTGTGTAAAAAAAAAAAAACAAATTAAGAAAAATAGATTTAAAAGACTGTTTTGGTCAGATGAAGCAGAATCCCAACCACCTACCCCCTCCCACTTGTGAAAACACTTAGACTAATAAAACTGCTAAGAAGAAGCATATTGGGGAAAGGCTGATGGACAGAGAGGGCCTGCAGAAATAAGGGCGAGGAAAGGTCTGGAATTGGGAACAGGGGCACAGGAGCCACTGGGCCAGCCCAATGGACCTGTGGACCGCAGCCGCTCTTCACCTTTCAGGTCTCGGTTGAAGTCCTGCAGCCGGCGCATCTCCCCATCTCTCTTGGTCCTCATGGCTTTCTCCAGTGCTTCCCGCTTGGAGGATGCCTTCATGAGGTTTTCGTAATCCTCCGAGATGCGCTGGATCTCCGTTTCCAGCTGGGGAGGAGGAAGTGACGGGCGGGGGTGAGATATTTGTGGAATGAGGAAAAGAAAGGCAGATGCTGGCGAAACACTGTCCAGGCTCAGGACCCATCCTGCACTGCCAACAGGGCTCAGCAAACCCACAGAGGACGGGCAGGAGCCGCAGGGTGAGAAACCCCCACTATAACACAGGTCTGGGGGCAAAACCCCTTTTTGTTTTGCTTTCAGCCTTGCGGGTGCAGAGAGAGTTCTCTTGCCTTAGCATGGATTTGGCTGAGTGCGGTCCCCTCGGGGCTGGCCCAGCTTCTCCCTGTGCCTCCCAGTGTCCGTCTGTCCGGCAGGGAACAGCCCTGCCCTTGTGCAAAGCTGCACAAAGGGCTTTCTGTGGTGGCCGGGCACGCTCCTGGGGCGGGTGGAGACAGCCTGAGTTCTACTGGAAGCTCAGAATGGGCTCTTTTTCCCCTCGCTTCCACACTTGGCCAAGGAGCTGCGCTGCCACTGAAGCACAGCTGCTTGCTGTGGGGGGCAGCCAGTGGAGAGAGGGGGCAGAGATTAAACCACAAAAGGGGGTGAATTTTTACAGCAGCTGCTTGATCCTGCCCCAGGCGGCAAGGAAGCAAATGCACGAGCTCTCTCAAAAACAAGGGACAAAGCCACGCTGTGCAGATGAGGCCATTCCTGGGTGTACCTGCTCTCAGCCCAAATCTGCTGCCTGTGACATGGCAGGGCAGGAGGTCCCTGAGCCATTCCCTCCTCCCCAAAGGATGGACGCTGGTGAGTGAGGCACTGTGTGGGAGCAGAAGCGAGCCGAGCATCTGCGCTCATTGCCCACATCCCAAATAAACAGTGGGGCTGGGGTCCTGCATCTCCAGCATGCTGACAGGGAGCAGAGGCCAGCTCACCTTCTGGATTCGGCTGGCTTTCTCCGTGCAGCTCTCCAGCTCCCTTCGTAGCCTCTCATTGTCCAGCAGCAGCCTCTCATTCTCCCTCAGCACCGCATCCACCTGGGCCAGCCGGCTTCCAGCTGAGGCCGCCTGTGCACTCACCAGGGCCTCCACACCAGCAGGGCTGAGTGAGCCCAGCGTGCTCGGTGGGGGCAGGAATGCTGCGGGGACGGGCGCTGGCATCAGCCTGCTGTGGGGGAAAGAGAGAGATGCTCAGCCACTTGGTGGGGATGAACACATCGACCACCTCAAGCTCCCATGTTCTCATCCTCCAACCGACCCGTGTGGATACGCAGAGCTCCTGCAGCACCCAGGGGTGCTCTTTGGACAAAAGAGGTGCTGGGTGCCCCCTGGTCATTCTCAAAAGGATAAGACAGGCTCTGCGAGCACCCAACCTGCCCCGCACAGCTGGGAAGCGTTGGCTTTGGGCACTCACCCGTGAGTACACAAAATACGAAGGAAACCCTATCTGATGGTGCTGTCTGCAGCTTGAGCACCTCCCCATCCAGGATTTAAGCACCTGAGAACAACAGGACTTGACTGCTAGGTCAAGGGGGCTCGGTCCCACCTTGCTGCTGGGTGATGCAGTCAGGAAAAACCTCAGTGAAGGATGAGTGTAGGAAGTCTGCAGCACTAGCTTCTCGTTTTTTCTGGGCAAAGAGTGTGTTCCTGGCAGGGCTCCTGGCTCGAAGCCTTGCCACCACACTGTTAATACATCCTCATTCTATCACCCAGAGTTCCTCGACATCCCATGGCTGCCTCAGCCATCCTGAGCCATGCAGCCGCCCTGCTGGAGCCCGCATTCCTATGGGGTGATCCAGGAGCGAGGAAGAACAAATGCATCTTCCTCACAGCTCCCCTTCCCCTCTTTGTTCCCTGGAAGGAGAGCGTTTCCTGCCAGAGATGCTATCACTCCCTGCCTTGGTAAGTCAGCTTGGAGCTCCTGCCCATAGCGATTCCATGCCAGAACACCACACTCCCAGCCTTCCCTGAGCACCAGGAGATGTCCAGATCTCCACACCCACAGATCTCAAAGCAAAGCCAGGCTTTGCTGGAGGTGTCAATCGGCTGGAAGGAAGGAGCACTGCTCAACGCTCCCATCCACACTGCTGGAAGACACGGGGCTGGGGGCACCATCAGCCGGGGACCGCCAGGCAGCTTTTTCCACTTCGAGCAGCACATTTTCTTTCCACGCTGGCCCATGCCTATTCCGAATTTAGCCATTTCCTGACCTGCCTCCAGCTCCTGAATTAACCCCGGATCCCTCCCAGAGCAGTGGAGATTTGGCTGTCGGTTGGAAATTCTGAACCAGCTGGGGCAAACCGGGACCAACCCGCACCCAAGAAGCGGCGAGGGCTGCGGGTTACCTGACTTCGGGGTGCTGGAAGCCGGCCCCGTCCCGGGAGCAGGGCCGAGACAGGTAAGCGACGGCCGTCTCCTGGCCGGGGAGGATGTAGGGATACTCCGGTGGAGGCCCGCGCGGCTCCGTCCCCTCGGGGCGCTGCCCTCGCAGGGTGTATTGCCGGGAGAGCTGCGGGTAGCTGTGGGACGAGCTGATGGGGCCGTGCGCTTTGGCCCCGTTCCTTTCCAGCGACATCTGCATCAGCCGCTCGCTCAGCGACCGCACGTGGCCGTGCTTCAGGTCCTTGAGGGCGTCGTCGGGGCGCCGGGTGCCGCCGTGCTGCTGCCCGCCCCGCTGCCCCGCGTAGTACTGAGAGTGCGCCTTGGCCTCCTCGTAGCTGGGCAGCTCCTCGCCCTTGTGCTGGGGCTGGGCCGGCCGGTAACCGCCGTGCTCGGAATACAGGTGGTCGGCGTGGTGCTCCTGGCCCTGCGGCTCCTGCCGGGCAGACTGCGGCACCATCTGGCTCTCCTCCTGGGTCAGGCTCTCCAGCGACGAGCGGGGGCTGCCGGCCGTGCCGCCGCGCAGTGCCTGTTGCTGGATGGCCAGCAGCGTGCGGTTCTCCGTCAGGTTCCCGTAGCGCAGCTGCTCCTGGATCAGGCGGTGCAGGACCGTCCCGCTCGAATCCTCCGCCGTCCTCATCTCCGCCGCGTTCCGTCCGTCCGTCCGGGGGCTCTACGAGCGGTGCGGGCACCTGCGGGGGGACAGGGGAACTCAGCGGGAGGGGGGCTGGAGAAGCGCGGCTCTCCCCGCGGCTGTGCGGCTCCGGTGGGACGGGGCCGGGGGGGAGGGCGGCACTTACCGGGGCATGGCGGAGCGGCGCGGCCGTGCTGCCGCCCGGAGAACGAGGCCGCTGCCGACTGCGGGCCCCGCCGGTAGCGGGGGCCGGGCTCGGGCGCTGCTATGCCCGGAATGCGGGGCCGGACCCGCCCCGCCCCGCCGCCGCCTCCTCCCCGTCCTCTCTCCGCCGCCAGGGGGAGCAGCGCCCGCCCCGCCGCCATTTCGGGCCGGGACGGTCGGTGTCAGCGCCGGGCTGGGGGCTGGCGAGGGGTTGGGGCCGCAGCTGCCGTCCGGGGGGGGCCGCGAGGCTCTGCCCGCCAGCTGCCCGTCCGCATAAATCTTCGTGCCTGATCCCGGCCCCGAGAGACGCGCCATTGTCTCTCGGCCCTACAAAAAGCCGCGGCCCCATCTGCTCTGCCCTCTGCCAGCGCTGCTCCCCTTCCCCAGCGCAGCGCACCCCCCCCATTCCGCCCCCACCTCTCGTGCGGGCTGCACGTGTGCTTTGCGCGGTCCTTTCGTGGGGTGCGGCGGGTCGGAGCCCCGGGCAGCAGCAGAGCCGCCTCCCCGTCGTGCAGCCGCTGCGGAGGAGCCGCGGAACCCCCAGCGCCCAGCGCCAGGCACGTCCGACCGCGGGGCCCCGAGACGGCAGATGGCCCGAGGGGCGGCGGAGGGGCAGGTGCAGGGAAAATTGCTAATTAGATACGGGACATTAAGCTCTCATTCTTGAGAGAGGGAATTTGGCACCTTCCAAAGGCCGAACAAAGCCCGGAGCGGGCCGTCGGGCTCTTCCTTTTGCCATCCTTGAGGGGCTTTGTCTGGGGGAAGGAAGGGGGACAGGATGCGGGGAATGCTGTCTGCTCGGCCAAACCCCGCTGCAGGCCTGCAGCATACTTCAGAGAGGCACAGACGCACGCTGCAGAGCTGAAAACCGGCCAGCTTCCCCTGCCAGCCCCCAGTGATGGAGGCACGGGGCTTACGTTCAGCACCCGGCCGCTCATTGACTGATAACGGGGCTGAGAAACAAGAGCCCTGGGCACAGTGCAGGTGTGGGTGAGATTCCGAACCCCAGCGGGGGTCTCTCAGTGGGATGGGGGCACCCAGCTGCCCCCCCGGCTCATCCAGCAGCCTTATCTATGCCTGCGTCATCCCGCTTCCCTTCCTATCTCAACACTGCTCTATTTTTGGCAGCAGGAAACCCCTCCTGGGCTGATAACAGCGCTTTGGAAAGTGATCTGAAGAGGAAAAGCCCTCTGCTCCTCTTTTTCTTTCTAACGCAGCAGATATGGGAAGCTTCCACCTTTCCATGTTCCCTAACCAGCTGCTGGCTACTTCACACAGACCTTTCCCATCCACAGACCCACGCAGATCCTCTGCCTCTCATCAGAGGATGAAGCACGTGGAAAGGTCGAAGCAGCCCCCAGAGCCCAGAGTTGGCAGTTTTGCAGGGAAGAGATGCAGGGCTGATGTTGGAGACGGAGATGCATGGTGGTGTGCCACGTCCTTGGTCGAAAGCAAGATGCTTGGGATGCTTGTGATTGCCAATTGCCGTCCCAGAGCTTCAGATCCTCTTAGCTGTGAGATTAGATATCAGATGTGTTGGTATCTCTACTTTTCGTAATGGGCCAGCAGAAGCGGTGGTATTTTTAGAGGAAGGATGAACAAACAGGCTTATGGACCAGAAGACACACAAGTGGTTTCCCCGTGGGGAGAAGCAGCTCCCTGCAGCCCCAACCCCAAAACGCAGGGGTAAGTGCAGGTGTTGGAGCTCTGGGCTCCTCGGTGACACACAGCTCGGCGATGCCAAACCCTGCTGCTGACCTCATCGTCCAGCCTTATCGGTGAGGCGTTGAAGCAAGCTGAATGAGCCAAGAAAATACTTGTGGGATGAGATCACCTTGGCTTTCTTCTTCGTGGCTCCCAACTGCCACTCCCGAGCCCCGAAGCTGGGGAGGATGCATGTGATGGAGAGGTTTGTGGCCAGCGAGATGGTTGTGGAGGGATGCTGACAGCACATGGGCAGCCTGGTGCCCTGTCCACCGAGCCCTGGGATGCCAAAAGCTTCCTCCTGTTCCTCTCACAAATCCCTGCTTCAAAGCAAGAATTAAAAACAGGGCTCAAGTCGCCACGCAAGCACCTGCTCCCCATTCCCGCACTGTTTACTCATGCCAGGATCCATGTGGGCTCAAACCACTGGGGCTGTCAACCCCACAGCTCTGTGAACAGCCCAACAGTGAGACCTCAAGAATGTCCCTGGGGACATGTCCAGCCCATGTCACCTTGGCTGGCACCCTGTGTCCGGGGACACGCTGGGTGATGCCATGTCCTGCTGGGGTGCAGGACGGGCGCTGCAGCCTTGGCTGTGACACCCAGCACTGCTGCCCCGTTATCCATTCTTTCTTCTCAGCCATCATCTTCCCAAAATCTTTCTACCCCTCCATCTGTTAGGGCTCGACTGGAGCAACGCAGGACCAGGGCCGGTGATGGTGGCAATGGGTTGTTGGGGTGGTCCCCATGAGCAGCCATCCCCCAAGACACAGCTCCTACCACACTGAAGCACAAATAGGCATCTTCTGTCCCAACATCAAAGACAAAGTGTGAAGTGCAGATTTCTGACTACATTATGTGGCTGTCAGAAACGCGCTGGTGTCTCTGCATTTTAACCCCACCCCTCATGTATCCCCCCCCATTCTTGAAATGAGTAATTTCCACTCCTGGATGTTAACTTGTCCTTTTCTGCTCCTGCCAGCAATAATTTGGCCACATTCTCACCTTTGTGGCATTTTCGCTCTTTCCTGAGAAATGCAGATCTCTGGGTGTGATTTCCTGCCCGCAGGAGGGCTGGCAGGGGGGGGTTCCAGGACAGAGGAGGGCTGTGGGGTCACACAAAAGCAACTCATGTCACATTTGCAGCCCTGTGGGCTATGGGATGCCTCCTGTGGGAAGGCTGGCTTCACAGCCTTTTCATGGAGGGCTGGAGGTGGGAGAGGACTGAAAAGGCTGAGCCTTTTTTCTGGGGGGGGGGAGGGAGAATTGTTTTATTCTGGGGAACCAGAACACCCCAAATGTTCTTTGGTTACAGTTCTCTGAAAGCTGAAAATGATCCTTTTGCCTAGGAGAAAATTGTGAGAAGCCAACACAACTCCTAAATAAAAGCCACTTCCAGTATCAGAGCATCCCTGGGATGGTGTGGTCCCTCCGTTACCTCTCAACCACAGGGTGGTCTGTGCAACCACAGGCAGTTCTGTGCAAGAACCCCAATCTGCAGCCACCACCTGCAAAAGGAGTGGGGGTTGCACGGGGAGGGGCAGCAGGATGCTGGCCACCCTCTTTCTTATTGCTCTTCTGTGATGGAAATCACTGCACACATCCAGACTGCTAAGGAAGCTTTGCATCTTCCCTGCCACGAGGATAACCTGCCATGGCAAAATCCTCTTGGTGTTATGCTCCCGGATGTTTAGGTGAGAACTAATCAGTATGGAAGATCAGGGCTGGCCAAGGGGCAGTTAGCAGGGAAAGAAAAGGGATGTTGACTCTCATGCCTAATGGCAACACTTGAAGGAGACTCAAACAGCCATCTCCAATGCGTGCACTGGCTTGGTGAAATAAGAAACATGGGGGAGAGCATTGGGCAGGGCTTGTTCTTCACTGCAGGATCCCAAATACAGCAAGAACTCTTCACCTTGACAGGGAGGGTGACACCAGGCTTGTCAAAAGCAGTGGATTGCCAGCAGGCTCGTTACTGAGATGCACCTCCAGGCAAACCTTGCATGGGCACAAAGAGCGTGAAATGTCCCTCGATGCCCTTGTCACAAATTTTTGACCTCCTGTGGCGTGTGCTGATGGTTGTGAGAGCAACCATCTGGGCAGGTGTGCAGAGGGGAAGGTGAAGAGCATCTGCCTCCACACAGTTTCCTCTGGTCCAGCAAATGTCTGGAGGAAACACCCAAGGCAAAGCAGGGAGGGGAACAGGAGCTACTATAAGCCTGGGACTAACAGGGAGAGATGCAACAGTGAGAAACCCGCAGGAGAAACACAGTGATACTTGAGTCTGGAGGCAGTGCACTGGGATATGAGTAGGTGTTGAAGGTAGGCTCTAAAAATGCTTTTTCTTTCCGTATATTCCATAATGGCACTGAAACGGAAGCCCTGTGACTGGCTGCTGGGAGAAGGGCGGGCAGAAGAGGATCCAAGAAGAGAAGTGGGGAAATAAGAAGAAAAACAGTGCGAGAAATACTGAGCTCAACTCCAGTTGACCTCAAGCAGACCAGGCCCCAGAAGAAACTCAGCACCTTGAGTTTTGAGCGGTCCTATAACCAGCTCCAGGCAAGAGCAGTGCCGACACCGAGTTCCAATGCTGGCAGAACAACCTTCCAGCAGAGCCGTATGTTTTAGCTGCTCGATGATACAATAGAAAACGCCTCCCAAGCCCTGGCCCACTGGTGCATTTCCTTAGCTAGCTGGAATTTCCGTTTCGTTCTTCCTCTCTCAGGCTCTTACCGAAAAATGGTGTCACCATGCGCGTCCCTTGGGCGGGCTCTGGAAGGAGGCCAGCCTCGAGGTCCCTTTGTTGAGCTCCCCGCGGGTGCTGGGTTCAGCTTGCCCATTTATTAATCACCCAAGGCGACTGTGCTGGTCAAGGGAAGATTTACAAGGCGGCCAGGAAGTTCTTATTTTTACAGGAGTGCCTCAAACACACGCACGCAGTAGGAAAAGCAAACATTCCAGGCATACCGAAGGATCCGCGGGATAAAAATTCCCCAAGCAGCCCAGATTAAGACACTTTAGGCACATGGAAACACTAAAACCCGGACTCAGGGACTTAATGGTGTGATTTAGCAGGCAGCCCCTAAGCTCTGCGTGGAACAACCAGAATTGCATGGGAGAAGCCCATGCAGAAGGGCAGGGAAGGGGGCAGCTGCAGTGAAGGTCTGGGCTGACCCCACCCCATGCCCAGCTCCATGTGGACACCAGAGCCTTGCAGCAGGAGTTTACCCGAGTTTGCCTTTGGAAACTTTCAGCTTCTCTCCTTCACAATCCAAGCAAGGGTTACTGAACCAGTGCAACATCTGGTCCCAGCCAATGGAACAGAGGTGGATGCTGCTCTGGCTCTGCCTGCCCGGATCACAAGCTGGAGTGCAGCAGTTGTTGCTCCAGGTCGACACATATTACCTCCTCCAAAGTCCTGGTGGGGTGATCTCATCTTAAGGACATTCCTCAAGCACTGTCCAAGTTGGATGACAGCAGAATTTGGTCTCACCAGTGGCTTCCAGGACAATCTGTCTCCTAGGTTGCTTGCCCAGACTCACTGTCAACTGGTTCCCAAGTGCTGCCACATGATGAAGTGAACAACAGCAACATTTTTGCCTGCATGGGTTTGGGTTTGCAAAGAAACATAAGAGAAGCAAAAGGTAAGGAGCTCTTGAAGTTGCTAAGTTTGCTTACAGAAAAAAAAGTCAGCGTGAATTATGTGCTTCCCCTTTCTCTTTTGTACTTCCCTGTCAAAAGATTTGTGCAGCATATTCACAATGATGCCCTTAGTCCTGATGACATATTGGGCAATAGCCTGCACTTCCTGATGGACTCTGCATCTCTCTGAGTGAAGAAGAGGAAGAAGCACTGAAGAACAGTAAGGTGAAAAGGGTCAGAAATCTTCATGAGCTGGAAATATCCTGGAAGCTTCTGGAAGAGCTGTGGAGGGTGCTGAGAAGGAAATAAGTCATCTGCTGAAAGGGAGGGTTAAAGACAAGCACGTGCTTAAGAACATCCTAGAGAAAAATGCTTGTTTACCCAGTGAACAAGGCACCCTCCATGCACAAAGCAGATATGAATTGCCCTCTGTGCTTATCCCAAATCACAACCCACCCATAGGCACAAGCTGGGCCACCTGTCCCAACAGCTGGCCACAGCTCCCCTCCTGCAGCCACAGCAAGGATGCTCTCCAAGATCTGGGTGAATTATCAAGAGCTTGCATCTCAGTGTATTGTCTGAACACTTATATTCTTTGTCTCCTGTCTTTCCTGCCTCTGTTCATCACCAGCCAAGGAGTTCAGGAGACCTTTTGGTTCTGATGCACTGTTTGAATACAAAGCCATCCTCACAGAATGGGTTTTGTTCCAGTAACTGCGATTGGCTTCAATGTGTCTGCACCCCTCTCCTTGCTTGGTTTTAACTGTGCTTCTTGATGGTTTTCCCAGCAGAGTTCTCTCCTAACAGTGAGTGTAAGCTTGGTAATTCACATCCACACAGTGCAGCACACGCTTCAATTCACTGCAGGCTCTGCGCAGTGCAGGACTGAGTTCTGTGTCTACAGGCATGAAAAATTACCATAAAATCTGCACTTTCCACAAATGGCTCCCAGTGTAGATTTGATCACCCCTGCAGATCTTACTGAGATCAACTGTGATTTTTGATTCTGTAAATTCTTGCTGCCAGCTGAGACCAGGCCACCACAGCAGGGCTGGGGCGGAGCCTTTCCCGTGCTACACCACGAGCCAGCTGCCTTTAGCAAATCTAACGTGGCATTGCAGAGATGTGAGTCATCATCACCAGCCTTGTTTTCACAGATATTCTCAGCGCAGATCCGCGCCGCAGTATTTTTGTTTGTCCCTGACCGTCACAATATGACACATCCAGCTCACCCCATGATAACAAGACTTGGCTTATTAGGAACGGTAAACAAAATCACTCCTTGCAGCCCGACAGCCACGATTCACACTGCTCAGAAGGTGGTGGTGGGTTGACAGAAGCCCCACAGAGCCTCTTCCTCAGGATCATCACACTGCCTGGCCATCTTGGTGCCGCTGCTCCCAAGGGCCTGCATCCTTGCTGGGGATGTGGGGAGTGCAGGTGGTGGTGGTGGGGGATATTAAGGATGATGAGACTTCCTAAAGAAAGAGCTGACTGGGATGCTCTGGGCACTTTTTGCCTTGCCTTGCCTCGCCCTGCCCTTAGACACCCTTCCCTGAAGGCAAATTGGAATGGATGGGCAGAGAAGGTCCTAAGGCCACTCCACCACTGGCTGCATTCAGAACAGGCATCGACGACTTTCCAATGCATGGCCCAGGGGCTGCTGCCTGGGGTCTGGCTCTCTGGCCTTGGCCAGGAGCATGGCACTTGCAGCACAAGCCTTGCCCTTCAGAGGAGCTGCTTTGCCAAGACTGGATTTGGGCCAGACACCTTACTGGCACACAGCTAGGCAAGACAACATACCACCGCCACACAAGCCCTTGTGCACAGTCTTTCTTGGTCCGTGAGGCTGTGGAGACAGTGCTGTCCCTTCTGAGCTGAGTGATAAAGGACACAGAGCCCACGGGGAAAGAGGAATGTCTGGGAGATGTTAGTGGGCAGCCTGAAAGACTGGTCTGAATTCACTTGCCCTGCTTACCCGAGCTAGGAGTTGAGTCAATGTCCCACAACTCTATATCCTGAGGAACAGAAATAGGTGCTTTAAAAGCATTTATTATTCAGGAATGGCTTCTTTGTACTCTGCCCAGTTTGACACTTGGGTACAAGACACAAGACTGTTCCTGCCTGCCAAATTGTCTCTTTCAGGGGCGGACACAGGGCCAAACTATGAGGTCCTCAAAGGAAAGCCACCTCTGCCCCAACAACATGCTGCCACACACGGTGTCCATATGCACATGAGACTGATTACCCAGCCAGACATGCTGGAGATGGGGACACTTGGTGAAATATGCCCAGCTTGCTACAATGAACTATAAATGAACGCTCTGCTAAACAGAAATGGGCTTAGATTTATTCCTGTCCCAAGCAGGAAACTAGAAGGGATAATACAGAATTAAGCTGTGAAGTTAACCTTCAGCTATGTAAATTATAGGGAATGAAAAATGCAGTCAATGTGAAACAGTATTATAAATGCACCTTAACTACAGGCACTGTATTGTACAGTGTAATCTTGCAAGCTGGGGCAGTGGAAAACAGCAAGTAAGTTTCAGCCTCTGAGCTATCTGGGGTGAAAAATATTTTTCCAACCACTTCTGCTGTCGCACACTATTCCACTTGATAGGGAATGTACAAAATGGGCTGACCAGCTAAACACACACTAGTCATAAGGTAGCTATGTTGACAAATTGAATCATATTTTGTGGGATTATACCCAAGGCAAAGAATTTGGAAGATTAGCAACTGAGCAATGTGAAAGCGCTGCCAAGCTCGTGTTGCTGAGACTCGTACTGCTGGTTTGGGAGCACTGTGCTCCAAGCCCACGTGCCAAGCCCCTCCTCTTTGTGATTTGGAACCAATATTTGCACAAAGTGAAGTGAAAGCACGGGCACCGGCAGCTAGATAGCTGGGGTTTTATCGAGGTTGTTTTTGTAGGGCACAAGGTCCAGAGCCAAAGGACAGCGACGACGTAGATTGTGGCTGTTGAGCTCAGTGGAGCCCTGTTGGCTTTAGACCAGGGGTGTGGTAGGGGGTATGAGGTGCTATGCCACCTGGACATCCCCAACACATGTGAAATAAAGAGATTTTAATGACAGACTATGTGTATTATTCTTTATATACCTAAAATTACTCATCATTCTTTAGCATCCAGATCAGTGAATTACATCGTTTCCACACTGACACATATTCAAAGGCAGGGACTTTGGGTAACACACTATCAGTGACCCTAGATTAGACCTAGACCCTAGAATCACTGCATTCACTACCAGTATCAGAGATGGGACACGAGTAACCCCTGTGTATTTAAATGCCCAGTAACAGGATTCTGGATGTACGTGCACCAAATGCCATCATTTTGAGTCACTACACATCAGCGTTCTGAGGAAGAAGCTCAGAGACATAGTAAAGATCTAAGTCATGAAGTTAACCATCAGATTAAATTACAGGGATTGAGAAATGCAACTGTTGTAAAACTGACCTGTAAAGACACTGGATGCGTTACGATACATAACCTTCTGCAGGTATGACTATTATTATGTTTTCCTTGTATTAAACTTTGCAAGAGGGCACCTTGCTTCAATCAAACACACAGAATAACAGCCTGCCTGGTCCTGGTGAGGGCAGGGACTGCACTCTATGGCTCAGGACAGTCTCAGCTATACATGGCACGAATCTGTGCAGGTTTATTTGGAGGCTGGATGAGTCTCACAGTCACACTAACCCCATTGTTACAGACAGACACTTTTCCAGCATCTCAAAGCCTTTAATGCCAACATTTCATGAAGGATTAAAATTATTATCCTTGTACTATTCTGGTGAGAATAAGGAAGCTGTGATATCAGGAGGGACAGAGAAACTTGCTTAAAATAGCAAACAGAATTCCACAGATTTCCCATGTTTTTTTGCAATGGGAAGAGGAAATGGCAGCAGGGATAACCGTGCCTGCTGGAGGAATCTTCCAGCCCTAAGGTGGACCCAGCTCCCTGCTGATGCTCCCCTGTGACAGGACCTCACACCTACATGGTGGGGTCCCAAAGCAGAAGAGAAACCTTGATGCCATCCTTGCTCCCCATCCAGTACCTGCAAGGGGTGCAGGACAGCCGTGTGAGCCTTATGTCTGCTGGGGGCAGGGAAGGGCCCACTCCATCCTTCCCCCTTCTCTCAATTCCTACTTCACAGTACACTGTCTCGTGGCCTCTGAGCCCTTGCCTTCTACCTGCAAATCTGACAGCACACAGAAGCAGCAGGAGTATTACAGATGAGTCCTGGCTCTGCAGGACTAAGCTGACAAAAACCTCAAGGTATGCAAACAAACTCCCTGCGCCCCCTCCAGCTCTCTACTGCAGAATTTGGCTAAACTGTGAGCACTGGGAGGAAAGGAAAGCAATCACAGCAGCACTTCTCAGCTGCAGGCTCTGCGCAGTGCTGTCGTGCCCTCTGCTGGGCTGGTCTGCCTGTCAGACCACCCTTCCCATGCACGCCTGCACACTGCCTGTGCCCTCACCGCCCTGCTCGCACACCTGCCTGCATCCTCACAGCTTGGCTGCCGCATCCAGCCTGGTCTGAGGTCCCTGCCATCTCCACTGGCCAAACCTCTGAAACAGAAAAGGAGCAGCAATTAAGAAATGAGGAAGGTCGCTTAATTAAATCACAACACCCTAAAGGCACAGAAAGTCAGTGGGACCTCCTGTGACAAATGCATCCCATGAAAATGCCAGCTCTGCTCTGGGCTCTTGAATTGAGCCAGTTTGCTCTGCAGCTTCCTTGCTCGCCTTACAGAAATACTGACCCCTGGACAACCACTAGGTGTTTTGGGAAAAGATGTTTGATAATAAACAGGCAGCTGTGCACCAGCCCTTGGGGTGAAACTCTCTGTAACTAGCTGATGTCTGCAAAGACCAAGCACAGCTTCCCTGAACTAGAGGAACAAGAGGGCTGTTTCTGCATATATAATCTGGCAAAACCTGGAAGTAAACCCAACGGCCCCATGAGTGGGCTGAATATTAGGTAAGACTTGCATTAACCTGAAACTGGGTTGCTCTGAGGCACTGAGCAATGTTTCAACAAACTGAAGCCCTGCTGCACTCCCACCGCAGGCTGAGCACACAAGGAACAGACCCCAGAGCAGCCACTGCCTCCACACAGGTAACAGCCACCACGCTGTGTGTGGGGTTGGATCTAACAGCAAAAACCCACGTCAGGAGCTCTTTGGCCAGCTGCAGAGCTAGCCACAAAGCACCAACGTGAGGTGGGTGATGTGGGTTTCCTGGCACACAGATAACCCAGCAGGACAGGCTGCCTGCACACAGCCCTGCAGTGCGGCCGAGCACAGCCCAACGCACCCACACGGAGCAGCACCGGGCCCGGGGTGCCTCAGCAGGGCAGGCCTCGGTGAGCTGAGGGCTCGCTTGTTCCAAACACAGCTTTGGGATGGTGTGAGGGTCCCGGCGGGCCCAGCATCACCCCCAGACCGCTGCTTCCCGCCCACAGCGCTGTGAAGTGCACCAGAGGCCGCGCTTCCCGCCCAAACTGAGGTAACCGCGCGGGGCGATGCCCCGTCCGGACAACCCAGCGACGAAAAGACATAAAGAGCAGCACTAGAAGAAGCAGATAGGCGCTAACCGGGTGGGAGGCACGCCAGAAGAAAAGAAGGCACTGAGCCACGCACGAAGCACCACTCTTCCCAGTTCCCTCCCTCACGACGCCCAAAAGCAGCACTGCGCGTGCGCACCGCCAATGGCGGCCTGTCCATCCTGCGCATGCGCGCAGCCAATGGACGCCTATCCACCCTGCGCATGCGCACCGCCAATGGCGGCATATCCACCTTGCGCACGCGTACAGCTCCTCCCAGCCGGGAGCGCGCACGGAGGCACCTCCTCCCGTGTTTCTGCGCCTGCGCGCCGGCGGCGCTTCGTCTCGGTAGTCGCGCGAGATGTACGCACTTCCGCCGGCGGCGGCCGGGGCCTATGTACCAATGGCTGCTGGCGGCCGTCGGCAGCCTCTTCGCCGCCGCGCGCCGCTCCGCGCCACTCCCGGCCCCGCGCAAGCGGCCCTTCCGCAGGTCAGCGCTCCGCCGCGTGTCCCTCCGCGCTGCGTCCGGCCCTCGGGTGTGACGGGTGCCGGTCTGCCCGAGGGTTCCGCTCCTCGGCCCCCAGATAACCTCCCTCAGCCCGCTGGGCGCGCTCTGTGCTGTGCGGCCCGGCGTCCCGTAGGCATTCTTGGCCACCAGGACGCACACGGGTCCTTCTCCAAAGAGCCCCTTTCCAGCACGTCTGCACTGATGTGTGCAGCTGTTCCTTCCCCAGGCGCGGGGCTGTGTGCGTGACAGAGCAAGACGTAATGGACGTGAACTGGGATGTGGGGAGTTTCATGCAAAAATGAGGAATAAAGGCTCCTGTGAGGGTGTCAGAGCCGTGGAGTGGGCTGCACACGGAGGCGGTGCGGTTTCCTGTGCAGATACTCAAACCCTGGGTACTTTTCTGCCATAGGGAACTTGCTTTACAGGGGATTGGACTGGATGATCTCCAGAAAGGCCTCCCAACCTCCCAGCTCCGTGATTCTGTGTGCAAAGTGAAAGCAAGGGCGGTGCTTTCGCAGGCAGGAGCTGATGGCGTGCAGCAGAGCCATCCCTGCCACATCCCTCTTCCCAAAGGGAGACCAACACGGGCTGCCTGCCACGCTTTGGGCGCTCAGCTTTGCTAGGAGATCACTGCAAATGAGGGAAGCAAGTAGGGTGGAACTGCTATGTACCAAGGGCAGAGGTGTTTTCAGCAGCTGTGCTGTTGGAAATAAGGTCTGAAATGCTGCTTGTCTCTAAAATGACAAAGGTATTCTCAGCTCCCTGTGTGAGGCAAGAAAATCACAGGATGGCCTGGATTGAAAAGGACCACAATGCTCATCTCATTCCAACCCCCTGCTATGTGCAGGGTCACCAACCAGCAGATCAGGCTGCCCAGAGCCACATCCAGCCTGGCCTTGAATGCCTGCAGGGATGGGGCATCCACAACCTCAGTTCTCCATAAGTGCTGTTTTTCAAAATGTACATGAATGGGACAGGCAGGTGAATGGTTTGGCTGAGATTTTGGATGCAGAGATGTCCTGAGGAAGCACCATTCCAATCAAAGTGTGGAGCACGCGGTGAAGTTACACAGAAGTTGCCTTTTTTGTTATGTCTGCCACTTGACAGACATAGGGTTTTATGGCTGCCACTTGACAGTAGGGTTTTCCCACAGCAAAAAAAGATGAAAAATTATGGATATCATTGGTGAAAGTAATGGAGAAAGTGGGTAAAAATGAGCTGCTCTTAAATGCTGCATTGCAGCATCATGTGAATTTCAGAGGAAAAGTCAAACTTTTTACAGCTTTACATGGTCAACAGTCACAAAGTGCCCGCAGCAGTGATGCAGGAGAGGCCCACACGTGGGTTTGTGCATGCAGAAATAAGAGGGTTCTGTGACACCTTGCTTTCACCCCCCCCCCCTCACTGGGGGTGAATAGAATGTTAGGCTGTTGCCACGGCGTCGCAGGGGGAGTTGAGCCCATCTTGGTGTGGAGGACAGACGCACGTCTGCCTCCTGCAGCGCTTTTTTCCACCTTGTTTGCGACCACTGCTCAACACTTGTGCTTTTACTTCACCGAGAGCCTTAGAGCAGCCCCTGCTCCAGGGGCGCAGCTTGAACTCTTCGCCAGTTGTGCGTTCTGCTACAAACGCATAGCTGAGCTTTTTTTTCCACTCGCTCTTACCTGGAGTGAGAAAACTTGGAGAACATCAGAGGTTTTTCAGTCTTTTTCTGAGTCATTGAGAGAAAACTAATCCTGCTATGTCCTCAAAACAACCGAAAGAGCCCAAGCGTCCGACTAAGTGTAAACGGAAAAAACGACATTGTAACAGGTACCGGGTGCAGTGCTGAAGCTGGGGGAGGAGACACTTCTCATTAAAAACTGCTGGTGGTAACGTAGCTGGGTGTTAAACCTGTGTTTATCTCTGTGTGCAGCCTTGGGGAGGGCTTGTGGTGCTGTGTCTCTGCACAAGGTCCGAGCTGGGAGCCTTCTGCTGTAGGCCTGGGAGTGAAAGTTAGCTGTTGGATGGATGGAAAGACACACGTGGTGTTGTTTTCTTCTTAATTTAGCCTGCTGAAATATTAAATATGCTGAGGAGGAACGTGGTTTTTTAGGGATAATTTGCGTTTATCACCAATTCCTTGGTATTTTGTGCCTGAAGTTAGTAGTGTAGTAGTGACAAGCATCCTCCGTTTTATATGAAACGTAGAGTTGTTTTTTGTGTTTCTGATGCGAAAGGATGACAGTCCAGAGGGGATGAGATGAGCAGGGCTTGGATGTGTAACAGTCGGAATTGTTTTGATCAAAGAAGGACCAAAGAGTCCTCGCCATGTAGGGCTGGGGGGGGGGGGGGAAGAGAAAGGGCAGAAACACCACTTTGTGTTTTTGGAAGCAAATAGGAAAAAAATAATGTATATAAATGAGCTGTGTATTCCCACCATTAATAAATAGATTTCTAGGCTTTATCTTTGTGACAACTGATGCAGTACTTCAGATACTGCTTAGTAAGGAGGGGTGCAGCTGAGAGTGATTGCAATGAGTGGTTGGCAAGCACTGATTTAGCAGTGAGTTATTTATGTGGGTGTAATGCAAATGCATTGCTTTCCCATCTTATATTTCCTGTCCTACTTAGGGTTTTTTTTTTCTCTGCAGCTCATTGTAGTGAACTCAGATGGCTTAGTAATCATCGGTGTATTTCTTTCCTCGAGGAAAGAGGCAAACCTGTATATTAATTAAGAATTTTTGGTTGCTTGTAACAGACAGAAAGTATATATTGAATGTTGGAGAAAGGAGCCTAACGTGTTTTTAGTGGGTGAATTAAGTTTGCGTGTGCTCTGCTGGGCAGGAGACAGCAATGGGAGATGCTGCCACATGTTTCTGTCTGGTCTGATCCTAGAGGTGCTTGGAGGGGAGACCTCTGGGATAGGAGGATTAATTTGGGAAGTCTGGGTCCTGTGAAGGGAAATGAGTCTCTTAGAAGCTCATCTGCAGTTCCCAAATGCTGATCTGCACGTGTTTTCCACAGTGTTCAGCCGCCTCTGGAAGAAGATCCTGACCAGGCTCAACCGAAAAGGAAAAGATCAGGTACTGCACATTACAGAAGTAATTAATACACCTGATTTTTTATTTTTTATTTTTAGGTCTTATGTTCTTTAGTAAACTGGCTTCTGTTCTTCAGCATAAAGACTGAAGTTTTGAACCATTCTCTAAATTGTGCTCATACGTGTAGTCAATGGCCTGAGGCAGAACTGTGTCATATGTACTGGCTGTGGCAGGAAGGTGTACTTTTACTGCCAGCAGGAGATGTCCCACATCTCCCTGGCCACGAGCCCATCCACATCAGCAGAGTGAGCACTGTGCATCAAAGTTGTGTTCTCCCTCCTGTTTTCATGGTCTGTATTCGTAGTATTTCACATCTGCCAGCTGAAAATAGCTGTGTTTCTTCTGAGAAACCTCCTGAGATCTATAGTACAAAGGAAAGCACCTTTAAAGTGATAGCAGGCAGAGAAAAAAATGGGATTTAGGAGTGATGCAGCTATGCATGGTATTCACTGCACAGATCATGGTTTGTGATCAAAGTTTCCCTTATTCAGTCAGATGAAGAGGGAGAAATTGATGCTTTTTATGCTGTAGGATATTTCCTAGCACAAATTTTATGGGGAAACATGGAGCTTGGTAGTTACTGCTTGGCCACCCGTGCTTCCCTTAATTTAATGCTGATCTGTTATAGTGTGCTGTTTTGGTATCACTTAATCCCCGTTTCCCTTTTCAGTCATGTTCTTATATGACCTGTCATTTTTTTTTCTTTTTTTGTAGGCTCTGAGCCTCCAGGAGAAGCAAGCACTTCTGCTGAGGTGAACTTGCCACCCAGGGCAGCATATGAACACTGGACAATTTCAGATGACAATGTAACTTCAACCACAACCTTGGGAGAAGAGGTTAGCACAGATTTTGAAAGTAGGCAATGGTAATTGGTGAATTTGTGAGAGAGAAGAGGAAGGAGCTTCTCTGCATAACAAAGCCTGTACAGCAGTAGGTTCTTCTTTGCTATTTGTAGCAGGCAGCTCTGTTGGCTGGGTTTGCCTTATTCAGGTTTGCACACTGTGCTCTAGCTCTTGTAACTAAGGAGCTCAGCGTTTGCTGTCTTCCAGATACTTTATAGCCCTTCATATCTGTAGTCTTACTATGTTTACAAGTTGTTTCTAAAGCTGGTAGTTAAGGGATGAATATGCACCACCGTGCAAGAAAAACTGCATAATTGCTGTGGATAAAGGTCTGTTTGCTATGTTATCCACCAGACCACGAGAGGATGCCTTTGAGACTTCAATTTTGTGAAAATAACCAGTGAACTGTTGCTCATCTCTGTAGTTTGGTTCAAAGCTGCAGTGTTATTTTTCTTATTGCCCCACTGGTATAAGAGAAGAATAAGAAACTGTCATGATCTATTTGTTCTTGAGAGAGTTACTCTCTTTCACAGGATTTATTTTTCAGGGACCAAACTCATGTTTTGGTGTATTTAGGAGCTGAATAAGAAGAACTCAGGGTTAAACTCATGTAGTTTTAATCACTGCATAGATGAGCTCCTGTATTGAGAAAACTTAAAAAGTGTACTTGTCAGAGATCCTGCAAATATTTGCATTTGCTGCAATCTAAACCAGCATATCATGATCCCTGAGTCATAATAGAGCTGCTTACATTTCAGGAACATTGTGTTTGTTTGTATTTGCATTCAAGTTATACTCACAGTGATACTTTTGTTTTTATTCTAGCCTCCATCTGCTCCATATGACCCTTCACGTGAAATACCATCGAGCCCTGTGCTGGAAAGGCTGCAGATTGGTAAGGCTGACACCAGGTCACCAACTCATTTCTTTTTCACCCATCCTTGTGCACCACACGACCCGACTTCAGATTTACACACAGATTATTGCAGCACAGCACTTAACATCTAGTAATATTGCATATGAGCTGTTTCTTTTCATTGGTGAAGCTCTTTACTGTGAACTCAAAACTTGGGTTTCCTCTTGTAGTTACTGATGTAACTTGTGTTCTTGTTACAGATAATATGCCTTTTGAAAGCGATGCTTACTTCGATAGGGTTACACTCGCCCTTTCTCCTATGACAGTTCCACATCTGAGGTAAAAATCCTTTAATTTCTTTCTGTAAAGACTTACCACATTTCACTTTCATTCTTGAACTTCTTGAGTATTGTCAAACACCTGGATCATTGCCCACATAGTAATAGTTATCCAAATTATTTTGGGACTTGATCCAGTTGCTGTACTGCAGTGAAATATCCAGCTGCCTTCCCCCCCCCCCCCCCCCCCCCCCCCCAAGCAATCTTTTTTTCCCCCCCCCTTTGAATCCAGATACTTCATAGACATGGGAGATTGGTTAGAAGAAGAGGCTTTGTTAGGTAGAAGCTTCTGTTTTGACTCAGGGCCTGGGCTGGCTTGGAAACGGCCCTGAGAGTACCTGCATCACTTGTGCAGATCAAACAGCAGTGTGTATTCGAGGCAGTTGTTCTGCTTTTAGTTTTACCTGTGCATACTTTCTCATTAATTGGTTGAAGACAGCAGGTCTTCATCTGAAAGTAATCAACATCTCATGTCAAAACAGTTGTCAGTGCAGGCTGAATTGTAGGTGCTTATTTGAATGTTTTCTTGATGCCGTTTCTTTTGCCTTTGTTAGTTTTAGCAACTACGACATTCAACCTACTGGAGATGACACTTCAACACCTATTGAGGATGAAGAGCCAAAACCTTCTACTTCAGGATTAGGCAAAACAGGGAAGCCTTGGCGCACCGTTGAGGAGGTATGTGGCTGAGAAAGGCTTTTTGAAATTAAACCATTCAATAATTACAGCTACAAAAAACACTGAGTTCCTTCCCTGTCCTTCCAAAGTCTGAAACAGCTATTGGAGAACACGTAATAAACCTAGATTTCATGGGAAAAAGTCTCAGGCTGAAGTAGTGGAGAAGCAGGCTGTGGCAAGCAGTGAAGTATGATTAAGATATCCTGGGGACTCATAGCAAACAGTCATCATGTGTACTGACAGGAATACATATTAGCCTGAATTATTATGCAAGAGGTGCAGACCGCAGCTGCAGATAAGAGGCCCACATTTGAGGAAATGGTTGTAAAAGGAATTTTGAGAATTACAGTGGGCACAAATCCTTCCCACAGGGCTAACACAAAACAAACGTGTGGGAATTGCTGGTAAAATGAGCTGCAGTATTTAGAGAGCAACCTGTGCAGGCTGCACTAAATACAGATGACAAGTATTTGCTTCATATGCAGTGATTCTAATCTGTTTGTTTGTTTGTTTGTCCCTCCGTTCTGCTAGGATGTTCAGAGAGAAGAAAAAGAGAAATACAAGCAACTCTTGAAACTACTGAAGGACAAATATGCTAAATACTGCCATACTCCAAACCCGACAAACTCCAAGTAATTAATTATATATAGTATAAAAAATACAGTAATTATAGGAAGAAATTAACATAAACTTTGTTGTACATGGGGAAGTGGAGGGAAAAATGCAGTTTTTGCACTCTCAGGGCTGCTGGTACTGTCCCAGGGCAGGTCTTTGCATAAACTTAAGTTTTAAAAGCTCAAGAGATGCTCCCCCTCCCCACATTCACTTCCTCCAGGTGTAGCATGAATGTTTTGTGAAGGTGTGTTCTGCAGATGAAAGTTTGTTACTTTGTAGGGATACATTTCTCTCCCAGTAGATTAAAAGGAAGAAATCTCAGTCTTGTGTACAGAACTCCTGTTCTGAAAGCAACCTACAAGAGGGAACTTGTGTGTAAATCTGATTCACGAGTAGCAGTGATGTGGGTTTGATATCTCTGTTGCTGTGTAAGAGATTGCATAAAGTTAACCACACCAGGAAAAACACAAAAATAATAGAAGCTGTTACCTCAGTGGGATAGCTACACGTCAAAGCTTTGTACAGAGGGCCTAATTAGAAAATACTGATGCCAAAATGGTGAAATAGCAACATGCCTTTCTGCACAGTAAGATAGGAGGAAATGCCATGTGAATGCTGTGAAACATGGATTGATTTAGCAAAGCTAAAATCCCAGTCTCTGCTTTGTCTCACAGCTAGAAGACACGGAAACACAGGGCTTCAGATCAGAATAGCACATCACATTTAAACATTCCAGTGTGTGAGAACAATACAGAAAGTGACATTTTGTGTAATTTTAGGTGCACCAGCATTAGCATTTTAGGTTGGATCAATATGCTGCTTTTGGTAGCTGATCTTCCAATCACTGGTTATTGTGGTTCAGCTCATATCTCAGAGCAGTCCTGAAGGATGAACTACAATATCCCAGAAGTGTGTGTGGACAATGTATTCACAGTGACAGCATTATCTTCAATAAATAGGCTGAAAAGGGTTGGTCAGGGATTGTGACAAAGAATGCTGCCTTGTCCTATAAAACACAGATTGCATACAGATAACAAATACTGTATCTATAGAAATTCTGATTTAATTTTTTTTTTCTTTTTTTCCTGCTGCACCAAAGTGTTGAGATTTACTACAAAGAATCACTGTCTGCTGTAACTTTCCTGGAAGAACAAAGATGCGGAGGGGATGCCTCCAAGCTTTTGGCACCAAAATCTAGTGAGTGACCCCTGTTTTATAGCTAGGCTTATAAAATAGAGCATTTAAGTCTTGAAGGTATATTTTGTGCTATGCTAAATCTGGTATAGCTTACATTGGCTCTTAGAACAAAATGAGCTGTCTCTGGAAAGGAGAATAGGAATAAAACCAGATGGAGTTATTAGTTGAGATGGCTTTGTAAGTGAAAAGCTTTGTTGAAAGTTGTCCCTCCACACTGGTACTGTACCAGAGGTGTTCTTAGCTGCAGAAATAACTGCATACTGTGCAGGTGAAGTCTAACATCTGGTCCTTTGTGCTGGTGGAGGAGGCACATTGGTGTGTGTGTGCCCTTTAGGTTACCTCACTCAGTTGTGATAATGCATTACTGTTTAATCCTTTTTTTTAACATGACTATATCCATGATATCAGAGCTTCAACACTAAGCCAGCTGTTACAATCTGAAATATTAATCCAGTGGAAAGGCAATAAGGAGTGAAGTAGCAAAAGGAACAAGCATGAAACGGGATGGTGTTATAAAAGAAAAAAGTGCTTACCTGTCTCTGAAGATCTAGGCTCACAAGGGAGCAATCTCCAACCAGAGCTCCTTCCCTACTGCCAGCCAGCCCTTAAATGGGGTCTAAGAGAGGTGCAGCCAGGCTCCCCTCCAATTGCCTTCACCTGTGCTCCTAGGGCTGACTGGGTCCTTTCCCCAGGTGCTCAATCTGTGGTTCAGGCTGGGACTCAACAGTTCCCATACATCAGCAAATTGCTACTTTCCTGGATTAGCACAGCACCTCTCTTTATAACAAGTTAGCTTCTTTGGTAGATCATCTTTTCTGGTAAGCTGAAGAATGTGACTACTGAAAGTGACTTTAGATCCTGGGCTTCAGAGCTTGAACGCTTTCACATAATATCCAAGAGGCCTGTTTGCCAGAGTTACAACTTCATAACCTTGTAGTCATTACTAGTAAGGTTGTTGGGATTTTTTTTTTGTCTTTTCCTTCATATTCTGAGAGTCATGTTTGCCTGATCCTCATTAAATGCTGACTTCTTGTATGCTTTTTTTGTGCAGATGGCAGCAGCCCACGCCACTCTCCAGAACGCGAGGAGGCCAGGTAGAATTTTGGTTCCTCTTTGGTTTTGTTCTGTGTATTCCAGCAGTGTGCAGAAAGAGAATTGTACTCATCTCAACGTTCTGGCACGAGAGCAGCTAGCTTGTGGCTCTGGAATTGCTTGCAATCCAGTTGTGTCTCTCATTTCTTCTTTGTGAACCAGCTGAGCAGCAGCAGTATGAGTGCAGATGGCTGTGTGTTGTTGAAGGAAGCTCGGGTTTGCAGTAAGCAAAGCCAGTTAGAGAGACTTTTGTATGGCAGTCTGATCTGTGATAGTGCATTCCTTAACCAGAAGGTGGATGTGTAAGAGTTACATGGGACAGTATTGCTACAGCCTGCTTCTCTCTGTTTCCAGTTGCAGTTACTGTACACCAGCAGAAAAGGAAGGCAAGAAAGGACAAGAGAGACAACCCAGCTCAGGGGTAAGCTTGTTATTCGGATGTATGTGGATATATGGGTGTATGGATGCATATTGAAAATACACTTCCAGTTTTATACATGAGCAAGACTTTGTGTTATCCCTTAGCAAATTTGCTTGCTAGCTTGACTTCTTTTTGTCTAACAGAGACAGCATGGAGATGAAGTCCAAGAGGGTGCCTCCCCTGGATTGCATCCGGCACCTGTTCTGTCTGGAAGACCATCTGTCCCTGATGAGAAAGAAGAGAAATTCCCAAAATCCCAAGAACGCTTTCCTCCACTCACAGAGGTACCATAGTTGTCAGTCTCTTGTTCAAATTAGAAAGCTGTGAAACATCCACATAACTCCTTTTTTTTTTTGGCAGATGATTCTTGAGCCTATTTTGCAGTGTTAGGAGCTTGCATTCACCACTCGTAGAATGTCTGCAGAGCACTGGTCAGCAGTAAAGCTGATTTTAAAGGGTTTAATACAGTCCACACAGTCCTTTGGTTGTGCTCATGTAAGGGTTTGTGGGAGTTGTGTGAGCAGGACCAAAACTGGTCCACGTTTAAGAGCTGCTTTTCCAGGGCAGTATTTGGCTGCTCTGATTCCTTGGAGTTGAAGTCCTGCTGATGTAACTGAGCACCTTCTTTTTGGCCTGGTGACAATTGATTTGGGAAGAGCAAGCAAATTGAGGGTTTACAAACTCTGGACAGTGATGCTCCATACAGGACAAAAAAGTTGTTTTTCTCACTTCACTGGCCCAGATTGAACCAAGAAGGAAGTGTGCTTTATATCCCTTAAGCAGGCTTAGATGGAAATATCCATACAAGAACAGTTACACACACAACTGAGACTCCTGAATGCATGACTCCAGTGTAGATACCTCAGTTCCCTTTGGAGGTCTCCACTTTTAAGTTCTTTTAGGTCCCTGACTTACACGCCTTGGTGGTGCTAGTCTTATCACTCGAGCCTTCACTTAGCAGACCTTGTTACAGCTTGAAAGCTGCCCACAGGTTGGTGTGCTCACAGGTCCTTTCCCATACAATTGCTTGCTTCAGGCCATGGAGAGAGAGATCAAGGCTGCGTTGGGCGAGGGTAAACCGGACGAGATCATGAGCAGTGCCTTCAAACTCAGACTCACCCGTGAGGACATCCAGACACTGGACAACTTTCAGTGGCTAAATGATGAGGTAAAACTTGCTGCAGCACAGCGATGTTTCTGTTCTGTATGTCTTTTAAAATGTCCTCACTGTGTACAGATGTCTGATTTCAGTTATTTGAGGACCCTCACTGCAGAACTTATAAACACCTGTGGAGTCTTACTTTAGGTATATATAGGTCTAGAGTTTCTAGAAATTCCTGTATTTCTTGGATCACACAATTTCTAGAAGTTAGTCTTCTGGAAGTATTGCTTCTCTGTTTGTTTTTACTTTTTTAATTTGGTGAGCAATGTCATATTTTATATCTTATATTTGCTTTTTACCATACAGGTCATTAATTTCTACATGAATCTTCTGATGGAAAGAGGCAAAAAAGAGAACTATCCGTCAGTCTACGCGTTTAATACTTTCTTCTATCCCAAACTTCTTTCCGAAGGCTACAGAGCAGTAAAAAGATGGACTAGAAATGTGAATCTGTTCAAACAGCACATCATTTTAGTTCCTATTCACTTGAGATCACACTGGACACTGGTGGTGAGTCATGCTGGATTTCTTTTTTTTTTTAATTGAAGAATTAAGTGGGTAGAAAGCAAGCAAGCAAGAAATGTTGATCAGTTTTTGCTCTGTTTGCTGCATAGGTTTGTGCAGTGTCTAATGGTTACCTTTCAATAACAGGTTGTAGATATCAGAAAGAAGACCATCACCTACTTTGACTCATTTGGAAAAAAAGGAGACAAGATTTGTGAAGCTGTATTGTAAGTAACTGCTCGGTCAATGCTTTTTGTTGTGAACGCTGAGAAGGTTTTTGTATCTGTGACACAAGTGGAAGCGTTTGCTTTTTTTGTAGCTAGGGAATAGAAAGCATTCTCACATCATCCCTTCCATCCAGGGAAGTGATACATGTCTGGGTTTCCAGTATGTACATGTGCAAAGCATCACCATGAAGTGTATGCAAAGTTAACATTGGAATTGTTCCTTCAAATGCCTTATGGCAGTAAAGATCCACTGACATCTTATTGTCCTGCCTGTGGTCTTTCAGCATCTCTTTTTTGTTGGCCTAAAATACAGAGATGAAGAGTTGTTTTGTTTTGTTTTAAACAGCCAATACCTGCAAGAGGAAAGCTGGGAGAAACGAAAAGTGAAGCTGTCACTTTCGGAGTGGACCCTTCACAGCATGAAGCCCCATGTATGTGAGCACTACTGAAACCCATAATTCCTCATCACAAAGGCCTTAACACTTTCTTAATAAGTCTAAGCTTTAAAGAGCATCCAAAAACATTTTTGTCAGGTACCATCTGAGGCTGCAAGTGGATTAGGAAGCTGTGCTGGGATGCGAGGCAGTGCCTTTCCTTGCTGGCCAAATACTTTATTTTTCTATTAGTCTGCCTTGTTAGGGTGAATCTGGCTTTGCACCTTTTTCACAAGCTGAATTTAAGAATCTGTTTAGCTGTTGTCTGAGAGAGGAGGCTTCCAAAAGCAGGCAGGGCTTTGAGATGATTCTTCCGAGTGTGAATTCTGGCAGGTGATGAAGAAAAGGGTTGAGCTGATGTCTTTCAACAAAGTAATAGCAATAAGCAGCATCTGCAAACTCAGGAGACATGACACTGTTGTGCTGCTCACAATGCAAACTTCAAGACACCTTGCAGGGTGGATTGCTGCTACCTCTGCAAGAATTTGGATTATAAGATCCAAGCAAAGGAAACAGAGGGCTGTGAAGATGTGGTTCACTGGGTGTACTCCTTGTGTGTGGGATGGGTTGTGCATGTAGGTTTGCAAGTCAGAGTATTGGTGTGGTGGGTGGTGCTGCCTCCAAGTTGCTTTTCTTTTAAGATAGAAAAAATTCTCCATCTTCTTTCCATTCATTAGGAAATTCCTCAGCAATCAAATGGAAGTGACTGCGGAGTTTTTATGTGCAAATATGCAGATTATGTCTGCAGAGACAAACCCATTACCTTCACTGAGGTGAGCCAAAGTTACGAGTAGTTTCAGAGGAATGCACACGTGAAGGGGCTGGGGAAGTTACGCAGCTCTTTGTTCTGCCTGGGGTGGAAGTTTTGTACTTCCATTTGTGGTGTGTAGTGCAAGGGCTGGAACTCAATGTGGCTTCAGCAGGGTAGAGCTGTATTCACCATCCTTAGGTCTCAGGCAAACCTTGAACTTCCCCTTGGGCAAGGTATGGTTTTTGTATCTTTTGGAGAAATAGGTTTAACCCTTAGATGGTTAAAATATGAGTTATCTTCTGATGTAGTGGCCTTTAATTAGAGCTTGTTTTAAGCTGTTGTTAATAGTCAAATAAATCTGGCTTTGTTGGGTTTCATCCATGCAGCACCACAGTGGGTGTGAGACACAGCAGACCATGCTGTACTCACAGTGGCTGCGTTGACAGTGCTTCAAATGAACTTGATGTGACAGATACGTGTCTTCTGTCTCTTCCTGCTATGTACTGAATGGGTTTTTCTTTTCTTTTCTTTGCAGAGAGACATGCCTTACTTCCGCAAGAGAATGGTGTGGGAAATAATCCATCAGCAGCTGCTGTGAGACATGAACCGTTAGAGTAACACTGTGGATCACCTCGCAGTCACTAACTCCTATTTTATTATTTACTTTGGCAGTGCCTTATTGAACAGGAAGCAGGCACTTAAATGTTTCTCCTTTAGGCTATAAAGTAATGGTTAATTTTTTTCCTCAATTTCGGAGACAGTGCCTCTCTTTGAAATAAGCTGATGCGCCTTGAGTGAAAGTCTGAAAGTTTGCTGTGACCTCACCAGGGGAGTGGTTGAGAAGAAATGGTGTGAACTTCTGTCGTTGGGATGGAGGGCTCCCACCTCACAGCACACGTGGCCACATTTATGGACAAATGGGACTCTCGAGTCTGGTGGTAACAGTCGTGGTAGCCAAACTGATCTCCCCAAGGACGATGTGCTTAGCTGCTGTTTTCTCAAGGAGAGTTTTCTTCTGTTTCTGGAATATCTATGATCTACTTGATTCCTAAAACTGGATTTGTGATGACCATAGAAAGAGGGGAAAAAAAGTATTTACGGTCTTTTTGATTTGTAACAAATCTGTAGTGAAGCCCCTTTAGTTGGGGTGGTTTTGTTTTTGTTTTGTCTGCAGGGAATTACCTAATGTGAAAAGAGAAGTATTTATTTTGTTTCTTTTTTAAAGTAAATATGTAATTTATACAAAGAGCTTTACTGGAAAGAAATTCTACCTGGTGATGAAATAGAGTGTTTTTTCTAAATGAAAAAAAAAAAAAAAAAAAAAAAAGAGGTATCAGAGTGGTTTTTGCTTGCTTATGTGAGGAAGAAGACTCTAGCTAGGGTGAGTATCAGAGCACAGAAGCCTCTCAGCAATGTCTTGAAATCCTGAGGGGGCAATGAGAATGTTTTATTGAGTCCAGTTGTATTTGGTCTGTTGTTTGTATCCTTGTATTTGGTCTGTTGTTTGTATCCTGCTGAGCTCATGCTCTTTAACTGGAGTAAGTTTGGGGTCTTTGAGCTCCCTGTGTACTATTGTACCGTTGCATACTTGGCATGTAGGCTGCCTGGTGGAATGGTGGTATTAAGAACCACATCGGATTGTTTCTGTGAGGTGGTTCCTGACCAGTGACAAGGCGTTCCCTCAGCTCCGAGGTAAAGATGCTGATTTTTGGAGATGTCCCCTCTGTGCTCACGTGAATGATGTGCTTTCGGGCTGCTGCTTGCCAGAGGGGCTGCTTTCCTAGGGGAGCTGCTGAGTGGGTTTATCTGTGCTGTGGCCAGGAGCTGGATCAGTCTTTGCTTGCAGACTGATTAGCTTAATCCATCACAAATCAGAGGAGGTTCCCCAAAGAGGTAACTGTTACAGGGGCAATCTGCTGCGGTTTGTCCTTACATGAGATAGTTAATCTTCTGTGGGTTCCCTGAGGGATGTTAGCTGTTGATTAGTTAGGACCTGGTAGCTGACTGCTTGAAGTATCCTTTTCCAGTTTGCCTGGGGATTGTTACCCTTAGGTCCCTGTAAGATGCTCTAAGAACATCCTCTGGTGGGGAATCATCTCTTCTATCTTCTGTGATGCCTTGAGAGAGTGCCTGGGGCCTGTGATGCAGTGTGAGTCACACGAGTGCTCCCTGGGTGGGGAGGGAGAGGGGGCTGCTCTCATCCTGCCATGAGCTCTGCTGATGCCGTCAGCTGTGTGGTGACGCAGTCATTACTGGCAGGGAGGACCTTGGGGGGGCTCAGCCCTTGTGTCAGGATCAAATCCATCACCGAGGTTAGTGTGGGTCATCCATTGGGGTGGGAGAAGTCATTGCTGACTGCAGGCTGGCTGGAGGTCAGGGGACAGACCTGGGAATTGCTGCTGCAACATGAGGCTGGAGGCTGCTTCTACAAAGAACGTGGCCACAAGCACCCTGCTTTGCTGTTTGGAGCTGCTGGCGATGGGTGCACCAGAGGGAAGGAGCCCGGCCCAAGGCTGTGAGTTGGGTTTTGTCTCTTTGGCACCAGCCTTGCAGCCCAGGCACACATCTCCTAGTAGCAGTAAATCACAGGTGCAGGGAGCTCCACCGCTGTGTTTGCAGCCCATTTTCGTACGGGGGCAGTCTGAGCCCCATTTAGGCCATTCCCCATCAGCTGCATACCAGTGCCCAGCCCAGAGCTGGTCTGCTCCCTGCTCTTGGGAGCTGATGCTTTTGCTTAGTAAGAGACATGGCCATGGGAGCCAGCAGGGACGCTTGAGCTCTAGGGCTGCATGAGCACAACTGGTGGTCCATCAGAAAACATAACGTGGCCTTGTTTTGGCTTTGCCAACTGGAGAGGCACAGTGGTGATTTCAGTGCAGAGAGGTGGCTTTAATGATGGCGACATCTCTGGAAGTTCATACAACTGCTGCCAATGCCTGCAACCCCTCCTCAAAAAACCTAGAGAGCCCATGTGGGAGGTGAAATTTGGCTGTGGTGAGGCTGCTGCAGCCTGAGGGGGAGGGATGTGGGAGGTTGGGCTTCAACCCGAGTCCATTGGGTCAACCTCCAGCCCCAAGGTCAGCAGCGAAGACACGGCACACTGGAAGCTGACAGGGACAGCACACCTCTTCCTTTGGCCATCAGGACCTCCATGTTGCCGGATTTACAACAAAACCCCCAAATCCCCAACCTCAGCCCTGCTGTCCACCCACCCTTTTCCCACCCAGGGCTGCGTGCCCACCCTATGCTCAGCCTGGCCACGGCCACAACAGGGCACAGGAAAGAAAGCAACGCAGAGCAAGCTCAGGCTCTTGTTAGCTGGATATATTTTGTTTGGTTTTTTTTTGTTGTTGTCGTTGGCTTTTTTCACAGAACACTTTGCAGCAGACAAAAACTGGCATTGCAGTCTGTCGGTACATCGCTGGCACGGGCTCAGCCTTCAGCACCTCGCCGGGCGGTCAGCCCTGGTCCTTTCTTTTGCCGGTTGGCTTTCATCACCTTTTGCTGTTTTTTTTGGTTTTTTTTTTCCTTTTTACCTTTTTTTTGTGTGTGTGCTTTTTTTTTTTTCTTTTTTTTTTTTTTTCCTCTCATCTTTTTAAGGTTTCTCCAAAGGAACGGCCACTGGCTCTGGGCTAGCTGGAGATTACAGAAGAGCTCTCGGACACGTGGGCTGGTTTCCTCCTCCCGCCTCGCAGCTGACTTGGTCGAGATAGTTTTCCAACTTTTGTTTTTATTACAAAAATAAAAAAACGCTCCAACTATCAGTTTTACAAGGCATACAAAAAAATCTCTAAAAGGGAAACACAAGCGCAAGGTGCTGAGGTACGAAAACCTGAGGTAGTTCTTGTGTGTGTGTGTGTGTGTGTGTATGTGTGTTGTGTTCTTGTAAAAACTTTTGCAAGGTCTTTTCTTTCTTCAAGCCCTGGGCCAACAATGTTTTGAAAATATTTTTTCCTCTTATTTCTCCCTTCAATACGAAAAAAAAGCTCCCAAAAAGCAATTTATCCTCCAAAAGAGCCCTGGGAGGAGGGGGAGGGGAGGGGTTGTTCTCTGCGGGCTGACCACGGGGCAGGCTGGTTTTGGGGTGCTAACGTTGAGCACAGCTTTGTCTGGCAGTGATGGAGACAAAGAGATGGACAGATGGACAGGGCACGGGGCAGAAGAGATGCAAAACTCAGTTTTGGACTCTGTGAAGCAAAGAGGAAAGGGCATGTGAAAGGGAGAGTTTTCTCTGGTAGGAGACGGTATCCCTTCTGTTGGCTCATACAGGCAACCCCCTCGGCACTGCTTTCACAGCCCTTAGGAAACTGCTCGTTAACACTTCTTTAATTGTTGTTCCTGCTGGCAATCCTACAACTCTGTGCTACTGTGCATTAGAGAACCACTGGACTAGCTCCTTTCCTTAAGCCTACAAAAGCCTGCTTTGACTAAAAACAAACATCCCACCCTTGTGACATTAAAAAAAAAAAAAAAAAAAAACAGAAAAAGAAAAAAAAAATTATAAAAAAATTATAAAAATTAAAAACCAGCATTAGTTTTGTTATTGATATATTAATTCTAAAATATATGACCGGCACGGACACCAGGTGCCGGATGGGATCCTCCAGCCACACCTGGCCAGGGAATGGTTGCAAAACGGGGCATTTGGGGAAAATAATAGAAACGATTAGAAAAACAAACAAACAAAACAACAAAATCCCAAAGCCCTCTGCCTATGTTAGTCCAACTAAAGGGATAGCGTCAGGAATCGAGTCAGGCGGAGGCTGTGGGATGGAGAGGCCGGGTGCTGCGGGGTGCAGGGGGCCGTCCCCACGCCATCCCTGTGCCCCGGGGTGCTCTTTGGTTGCTCCCTGCCCACGCTGGCAGGGGTACATTCATCGGCGCGCTGGGAGGGAGCCTCACTTGCTGTGCTGCGAGGCAGGGGCTCCCTGAGCGTGTTTCTGCTCCTGCTGCTTCACCTGCTGGACGATTTCCCTGATCTTGCGCTGTGCAGTCTAGAGAGAAAGCGAGAGGCGGCGGTCAGGGGAGCCCAGGGTGCCCAAACGTGTGCTTTACCCAGACGGAGCCTGTCTTTAATTTCAGCACTATCACCACTGGGGAGAGCTGCTGAGACACCAATAGTGCCTCCCAGAGCCACCAGGAAAAGGATGCTCGTGTAGAGCGGGCATCTGGAAGGCTGAACCTGGAGAGGTGAGAGAAGACGCAGCAAAAGCCTCACCTGGCTGGCAAAGAAATGCCCAATGATCTTAACGATGACCTCCTCATTCTCATCTGGGGTTTGGTCTCGGGGCACGATGACCTCTGCGCTCGTTAAGTTTTGCAGCTCGTTCACCTGCAGCAGAAGGCAGAGCCTGTGTTGCCGGGGTAGCCGTACCCAGGAGGACCCAGCCCTGCTGCTGTGCCTGCCGTACCGTTTTGCCACCTTTGCCTATCACACGGCCAGCTGCAAAGGAAGGCACCTTGATGTGGGCTTCAAGCTTCACCTCTTCTTTCGGGTTGAAGAAGTTCTCTTCTTTCAGCTTCCCAAATATTCGCCCCTGGGCCTGCGGGGGGGTGATGTGAAATGTAGGAAAACAGCAGCCTGCATCCCAGCACCAACAAGCAGTGTCCCCCAGCCCCAGCATACCAGGGACCCAAGGGATACCCGAGTTGTGCTCCCATTCCCAGCACTGAGCCCACCTTGAACTGCGCCTCGGGTGGCCCCGTGATGATGACCATCCGCTCAGTGGCATCAGGACCTTCTGCTGGGGCAATCTGCAAAATAGGAGGGGGGGGGGGACAAGAGTGTGTGAGCAGGCTCTGCTTTGGCAAGACCCACGTGGGAGGTGCTGTCCCCCGTGCTCCATGGGGATGCCTGGGCTTGTAGACACTACCTAAACCCCCCTTCCCCTCCAAGGAGAGAGTGATCCAGCTCCTTGGCACTTCTGGTGCTCAGCCATCGCCACCCACGTGCCCGGAGAACATCAGGGTGTTGCGGCAGGGATCCACACACAGAGCTGCAGGGATAGGACCACCACTCCACGGTGGGCACTACCTCTCTGGGGGAGCCCCTTCCCACCCCCTAGGAGGAGAAAGCCAGATGTGAGGCTGCTGCTCACCTTGATGGAGGCCCCTGCGAAGCGTGCCAGCTGCTTGATGTGCTGCCCCTTCTTCCCAATGATGGCTCCCACTGCCTGCGTCGGGATGAACAAGTTCACAACCTCCTGCTCAGGGAGCTGCCAGGGAGAGCAAAGGTTTATCCTTAACTCCTGCGTTTTTCCATTTCTCGCTCCTGATTTTGAAGGTGGTTGGCACATGACCTCCAAAACATTCCCAGCCAGAGCCTGCCAAGCAGGAGCATGGCACTCTGTGGGGACAAGTGCTGCCCCAAGCTGCATCCCTGCCCTGGGGACAGCAGAGGGGGATCCATGGGGATACAGGGGCACTTACGGGGTGCTGATGTGGGAAGGCACCAACTGGGGAGGCTCCATACAGCCCTGAGAGGTACGCCGAGGAGCTCTGCAGGGGGACAGGGAGCAGAGTCAGGGATGTCCCCAAAAACCTGTGACAGGGACATGGGGATGTCCCTCAGTCTGCAAACCAACACCAAAACAATGCTGTGACCAACAGTGGTACTCAGTGAAGATTGGCTTACAACTGAATCCGTGACTATTTTATGTCGTGGATTCATGACATGATTCTCAGTGCCAGAGGAGATAAAGCAAAGGTTGCACCAAGCTTGTGCTCCAGCCACAGGCATCATCTCCTGCACCACAGCACCCTGCCCAGCCCCAGGGGCACGGGGAGCTCAGTACTTCCCTATTCCTCCTCACACCATGAGCATCCTTCCTCACGCCCCACACACTTCTCCAAAGCTCAGGATTTGAGCTCCAGCCACCACGATCACCACTCTGACAGTGACATGGATGTAATATTAGGAACAATTTCTTCTTAGAAAGAGTGGTGAGGCACCAGCACAGCTGCCCAGGGTGGTGGGGGAACTCACCATCCCTGGAGGTGTTCCAGAGCTGTGGAGATGTGGCACTGAGGGATGCGGTCAGTAGGCACGGTGGGGCAAGCTGGGGTTGGATCTAGGGATCTTGGATGTCTTTTCCAACTGTAAAGACTTCTAAGATTTCATGTGAAACACAAGCCCCAGTTCCTTGGGGGCAAGGAACTGCCTGGGAGCCAATTCCCTGTTTAACATCGGCTTGCTCCTTGTTTTGCTCTGGGAAACACACGGTTTTGGGTAAAGGAGCCCAGGAGCCTGCCTGGAAGAACTGAAAGCTGCTCCAGTCCATGAAGCAAGAAATGCTGCTGCCAAATTAGATGTTCCAACCTGCATTTCCCAAAGGCACCAACCTGTACTTCCCATCCTCTCTCAGGGACATACGGACAGACAGACTGACCAAGCACCCCACAGACATGAAGTATGCTGAGACACTCCCCTGCTGCTCCACAGGCTGAAAGCAGGAAAGGAATGAAGGGGCTCCTTTTGCTTTCAACCTGCTCCAATGCTCTTTTGCCCTGAAGTTAGCAATGCCCAGGGGATAGGGACTCATCTGGGTATCACCATACATGGCCACAAGCCCCAGGGTCACACTCAGCCGCCTCTCTGCACCACAAGCCCAGCATGGGCTCAGCACTCACCGTTCTCCTCCTGCCACTCTGCTGTTGGCGTTGCCAGAAAAAGAAAACAGTACAAAAGTAAATTAACACGCAGTGAGGCATCCTCCCTGCATTTAAAGCATCTGAGCAAACACACAGAGAGATACGGACGGGGAGCTGGACTGGCTTCGCAGGTTTGCACACTATCTCTTGGTCACCCTAGGGGTGCCCTACAGATGCTGGGGGACAAGAGGATGTTCATCACCACTACAGGCCCCTAGTGTCCTCCCTGCCCACCGTCCTCATGGGTTTTTGGCTTCCATGTGTCCTGGTGTGTGTCTGTGCAGCTCAACATGGACACATGTAGGCATAACGCTATAATGTGATGGAAAGCACAGTGATAATAGCAGGGTGGCAAAATCTTTGGCTGCAGCAGATGAGGACAAGCCCAAACGCAGCAGCGATGGATGCAGAAGTGAAAGGAAGAAGCTGCTTACCTTTGGAATTCCTCAGGTAGGCAGGGATCTCCAGTGAGATACCCTTGCCTCCACTGCCAACCCTTAAACGAGGTCTGGGAAGTGGTAGATCCTGGCTCCACCCTTCCATTCACTCAGGTACAATGCATGCACCTGAACTCCCCTGGGTTGGTCCTGCCTTCCTACCAGGTGCTCAATCACTGCTTCAGGCCATGACTTAGCATTTCTGCTAGAGTAGGCAACACAGCCCATACCCAAACACATCTACGTACATCTCCTTCCTAAGGCTGTACCTGCATTTACCGGTTACAAGACTTCTGGAAAAATCAGAAGGACCTGTGTCATGTCAACAAGAAGAGTTTCTAGAGGTGTTTCTCTCTGAAGATACACCCTCAGTAATCACAACCCTCTGAGTGTCAGTGAGTGGGGGGAGCTGCTGCTGCTCCTCCCCATCCCAGCCATGCTCAGCATGCTGGCAGCAATGCCCGCAGGTCCTGCCACAGTTCAGCCCCTCTGAGATGGTGTGCCCACATCAGCAGGGCACCACCTGGCCATGACGCACGGGATGCAGATAGTGTGGGTAAAAAGCAAAGAAACCACCTTCAAGACATGGCAAGTCCTAGGCAGAAGTGAGACTGAGCACAGCGCAACACCAGCATGCCTACCCAGGGAGCGAAACCCAAAGTGGGACAAGCCAAAGGCATTCACCTCCTCCCAGCCTAGGAGTGAGCATCTTCCCAAACCAGCCAAGAGCTGGAGCTCTTGCTCAAGGCTCCCTGTGCCATTCCGCCCACAGCTACAGCGTCAACCCAACTCCAAGAGCTACGAAGGCTCTCACAAATTAACACCCGCACCCCAGATTCTCATGCACTTACTGCAAAAGGGTGGTAAGGGGCAGCTGCGGCAGCGCCTCGAGCCCCCACTGAGGATGGGAGCATGGACAGCCCTGTCGAGAAGATCCCCAAAGCGCTAAGGTTCAGTCCTGGGATCAGGTTGGCCTGTTGCTAGAAATGTAAAGACACACAGAGATGGTTGAGTGGGCTTTTGAGGCTTTTTGCCAAATAGCACGGCCCTGTCCACAACAGATTGTCCCCCACAGCTCCATTTTTTTCTGGTTGCCTCAGCAGTGGCTCTGAAGCAGTGGTATGTCAGAGGGGTGGGCTGGGAACTTACATTGACAGCCACAATGTCGTTCTCATAAGCCTCTCGCAGCTTCTTCATGATCTCCACTTCAGCATTGGAGCATGCCTCTGTGCTGCCCTTCACCGTGATGGTCCTCTCAGGGTTATAAATAGTTAAATCCTGCAAACTAGCCCACATTCAGACAGAACAGGAGATGCTGTTACATTTCGTGCCAAAAAGAAAGGAGAGTTATCAAAGCAGAGAATAAGGATCGCCCTCTGGACAGCACAGAGCCAGATGTGATGCTCTTCCCCAGGACCACCACCCATCCTCGATGAGGAACATACAAAGGAGGACGTGGCTGCATGGTTCAGTGGTGTGCTGGATGGTGGGGAACTGCCAGCATCACCCAGCACTTACGGCGAAATGGTGATCTTCGTGCCGGTGTCCTGCTCGATCTTCTTCAGGTTGCGGCCCTCCTTGCCTATCAGCCTCCCCACCAGGCTGTTATGTGCTAGGATTTTCAAGGGGATCTCTTCTGCTCTGAAATATGAAAAAAAAAAACAAAGTCTCAAGGACCAGTTGACCCAGAGACTGTTCTCCAGCAAATGGCAGCAGCAATTCACGGAAGGAACAGAACACCACTGTATCCCACTGCTTTCCCAGCTTCTGGGGAAGAGGAGCTTGGGGACGTCTCAAACCTGATGGCATTCCTGTGTTTCACGTGGTTTAGAATCGTAGAATAGTTTCAGCTAGAAGGGAACTCCCCGAGTTCACACCCTCTAGAGCAACCTGAGCTTCTGGACCCCATGGCACCACCCAGCAAACCCGCTGACATGACATGCCTCAGCCGGGGGCACTTACGATTTGGTTTCATCGGCTTCCTTCTGCATGATATCGAGAATCATGCGGCACGCCTCGGAGCAGCCTTCTGGTGTGGCATGGATGGTGATGGGCTTCTCGGCAGCGCCAGCATTCTCCTTCCGATGGATGTCAACCCTACGGCGAAACAACCAGCAGAGAGAAGGCCCTGAGACGAGGCTGGTGTTGCAAGAAGGTATCTGAGTGTACAGCATTCAGCTTGCTAAACACAAACAGGCTCATTTCAACATCTGATCCGTCTTTGGGCAAAGCTGATGTAACATCTACTGCCCCTTGGAAGCAGTGTTTTGCTTCCGCTGATTAGATCGCATCTGGCCTGCATGTGCCTCTGCCATCTGCCTGGGAACAGCGGGATGTCAACCCCTATCCAACACCACGCCGAGATGGGGTTGAACAGATCTCTGCTGGACAGAACCCTCAGCAGCCAGCTCTGTCCCTGTGGCTCATCCTGCTGGAGCAGGGATCGGCTCAGAGCCTTCTGGCCAACTTCAATCTCTCTGCACAATACCTGAGGCTGTGCAGTACCGCCACGTCCTCCAGGACAGAGGGACGACTTACCCGTGGTTTCCACAGCCTGGAGTCACACGTGCACGTTAACAACAGCTCTTGTACTCACGCCCTTCCATGTGAGACCAGAAAGCTTTCCCCTGCGCACTGGCCGAGCCCGTGCTCTATCTCCTCGCTCCTCCCTCGGCAGGTGGCAGGAAGGAGGCACGGGCCTCACCGTGCCTGGCAAGGGCCCTGAGAGAGAGGAGAGAGGAAAGCAGGGTAGGAGATTCCCGGGCACGAACCACACGTCTTGAAGAACAGCTTTCCTCCTTTTCCACCGCATCGTTGTCCCCCCAGAGGGCAACTCGGTGCAGCCATCTTGTTGGCTGTGTGGCCACCATCTTGCAGCCAGCCTCGACCTCCTTGGAAGATGCCATAGTCGCTGTTAAGCAAACGTCACCAGCGTCACAGGTTCAGCTCCATCGTGGCACTGGCGGGCAACAGCCAAGTTCTTGCTTTTCTATGAGGTCCACGTCCCAACCAGGACTCTTTGTGGGTGCTGCATAGCAAGCAAGGCCAAGTGTTGTAGTGTGAAGAGTGTCCCTCGGAACAATGCCTGGGTGATGGGGGGGTCACGGCAGGCTCACGTGGGTCATCTCCTCCAGGACACAGGACCACGAAGGCTTCATCTACAGGGAGGGGGAGCAGCTGGGCAAGCCTTCCCTTAGCTAAAGGTCTGAACTACAGCAGCTTTGAAACGAACCTGGGGGTGGTCTGAGCCAAGCACTGAAGAGGAAAAGCAGAGTCTGGTGGCTTGGAGGGCTGCGTCGCTCCAGCAGATCTACAGCTCTGGCTAGAACTGCTCAGGTAGGACACGGGTTCTGCTTGGACCTTACAAAGAAGCACTGGTTGATTTCATCTCTGCTTCAGTTGTGTCTATGGCACACAGTGACCAAGCTGCTTGCTGTCACTCACACGTGACACCTTCCAAGCTGCCCCAGGCTGCGGAGCTCCATCAGGTTGACTTGGAAGACTTGTTCCTTCAGAGGCCCGAGGCAATGCTCAGCAAGCACGGGGACATCCCCTGCCACCCTGTGATACAGATGGGTTGGGAAAAGGATCACAAAGTTCCAGCAGAGGAGACAACAGGTCCGTGCTTCAGCATGGCGGTGCCATGTTACATCAGCTTGGTGTGACTGTTGGGAGGTATAAGGAGGAACCTGTGGCCACTGCAAAGAGAATGGAGCTGGGCACCTTCTTGACTCCACAGGCAGCTGAGATTTGTGGAAATGGGGCACGTGGCTGTGCCCTGGTATCAAAGTGGAGCTGAGAACCATGAATGAGCTGGATGGAGACTCCAAAACAATGAGAATCCAAGAGAAAGACAGGCCACGTTTCCTGCTGGCCTACAATCCACCCCAAATGTGGATGTGCAAGGATGAGTTCAGTCTGCTGAGAGGAGATGGGACACCAGGAACAGGCTGCTGTATCCAGGTACATCCTCCCCACAAAACCAGAGGGCTCCAGGCATCCCAGCACATCCCAGTGCTGATAGTGCACAGGTCCAGTTCAGTGGGAGGATGGAGAAGGGGATGGCCATGGAATAGGATGGCTCAGCCTAGGGTTGGTTTTGTCCCCAGAGCTCAGGAAGCATCTCTGGCCACTGCTGAACATGGTAGCAGGCATGGGAAGCCTACACCTCTGCAGCAGAAACTGCCCACACAGCAGCAAACGTTTTGGGGCAGAAATCAGAGCTTGCAGAGGAAAACTTTCCAGTCTCAGGTGGCAAGGGTGAGGGCGCACCCACTGCCAAACACACTCAGGGACTCACCTGGAGAAGAAGGGCTGCCATGAACGCAGCACACGTTGCAGCTGGGAGGGCAGCAGGTGCCTTCACAGCTACGAGGTGGCCACGCTCCCCTCCTTACAGTGCTGTCCCCTCTCCATACAAACCTCTTTTTGTCAACCAGGACACCTCTAAAACCCAGCGCCCATGAGCTCTGGGAGCAGGGGATGGTGGCAAAGAAGATGAGCAGAGCTCGAGCTCCAAGTTCAGCCCAAGGGACGCATGCACGTAAATCTTCAAACATTTCTCTTACCCAGGCTGGAGGTTAACTTTTCATATAAGAACAGGCAGGATGGGCACCAGTCTTTGCTAACTGCTGGCAGGAGCAAGCATCAGCAAAGAGAGCATCCTCCTGAGCTATGCCAAGCACTATTCCACTCTGCTCTGCAGACCAGGGGGCATAAACACTGGAGACCATAATACAGAGATCTGCAGTGGTCAGCATGCTTCAGAGACAGCTGAGCACCAGCTGGGGCCGGAAGGAATTCGGCTCAAGCGGATGCACTATTAAGGTTCAAATAATTTCCTCAAAAAGCTTCTCTGAGAAATAGGACGCCCTGGAGGATGTTCTGGTACAGGAGGCTCATGTCCTGTGGGATCAGCGGGTTCAGGATGATGAACATGGGAGAAGACAGCTTTGGGTTAAACACAAACAAATCTGGACAGAAACAAAGCGTGCAGGAAAACCATGCAATCAATGTAAACACTGACATGAGAAACATGGGAAACTTCAACAAGACAGTCCTTCTCTTGCTTTTCCTTTTTCTCAAAAATAAAAACATCAGATTGTGGGAAAAAAAAAAAAAAAGGCTTCAAATTGCTACAAAAAGCCCAACCTTCTTGCAACACTTGCACGGCACCCCATTTACCAATATCTGACATCTCTAATCATTATAGAGCACCAATAAGGAGCAAATCCCATGGGCAAAGACAGTCACCATCTCTCGGATTCCCATTTTATCCCCAAATTTG
The DNA here is from genome assembly GCF_905368555.1 of Meleagris gallopavo. NCBI lineage: Eukaryota > Metazoa > Chordata > Aves > Galliformes > Phasianidae > Meleagris > Meleagris gallopavo. The sequence continues at coordinate 3,804,574 of NC_139414.1, read as the reverse complement.
CCTATTTTCTCCCAGTGCTCAGCCAAAGCCGTGTTCTCAGGGTGAGAGTTCTGTGACCCAAGTGATGCTGGCTGGCTGACTGCAGTGAGCGCATCCATATTGGGGCTGCACTGGAGCTGGCAGTGCTCTCCTGCTTTGTAAAGCACCAAGCTTTGAAATCTCCATTTCTGTCTATTTATAGTACAAGTTTCCCTCTGAGAGCCCTGCTGGAAGCAGACTCCCCCCAGGTCAGCAAGGATGTATCTGGGATGTGGGGTTGATCCGGCCGACCCCATGGGACTCCGTGACAACGGGTCAGGCTCACTCCCTCTGAGGAAGCTACACCCCAAAAATACGACGTTTGCCAACAGTCAAAAGCAAGGGAACCTACAGAGTCCTGCGGAAGGAAAGAAAACCATTCGAGGTACTTACTTGGACTGGGTTTGCTTAGTTAGGTTCTTTATGGTCAAGCCCTCCTTTCCTATGATCGCACCAACAAACTGCGTGGGCACCAGCATCCGCAGTGGGAAATCGAGCTGTTTGGGCTGTGAGCCCCCCGGGGAGGAGCCCTGCTCCCTGGAAGCGTGGCCCCCGCGGCGGGATCGCTGGGGGGGTGGAGGGGAGCTCACCTCTTCGTCCGGGATGTAGGAAACCTTGAAGGAATAGCTCTCAAGCTGATGGCCGCTGAGCTTCTCAATTGCTCTGTAAGGCAGGGAGAGAAGGAGATGGTGAAGGGATGCCTTCTGGAAGTCAGTCAGATGCTTCTCATGGCTCCAGGGAGCAGAAGTGGAGTTTTTGCCAATCTGGGTCTCCAACTTGGCTTGTCCCCAGATGCCAAGAGGTACACGTAGGACTCCCACCACCGCCGTGGTTCTTCAGCACCTCTCCCACCTTCTTCTCTGTATTCCTCCTTCCCAGCAGCTGAGGCTGGTTGTACCGGTGGTAACACAGCACATTCCCAGTGCAAGTCTAGAAAACAATTCCTTGATGGGCCGCTCATATGACCTGATACCCACGGGGATTGCAGGTTTGTAGGAAAGATGGGGTGTGGAGGACACTGGAAGTGGACACAGCTGAGTGCTGCCTTGGGACAGGAGAAGGCACAAAGGGAACAAGCACAAGGCCATGGGACAGACCTGAAGGTATTTGAAGATCTATAGGTTAAAGATCTATAGATTAAAAACAACCCAAGGAGGCTGAGGGCTTGGGAAATGCAACTGGGGTTTGCTGTGGGAATTCATGTGGTTGGCTGGAGATCTGTCTTGCCTGGAAGGTCCACAGGGAGGGCGATGGGGCTGGTACTATCTCAGGTCTCCTCTCCCTTAGATGCTGCAGGGCTACAGCTCTCCATGGAAAGTCCCATAGCAATGTGGACAAAACCTATCCTCATCACATGGAGATGCACCAGCCTCCACCAGCTCTTTGGCTCATGGAAAGAAGCAAATGTGGCTGATGGTGCAAACCCCTGCCCATGCACGGTGCTTCACCAAGTTCCCAGAACAAAAAGAAAACACAGACAAAAGGAAAAAAAAAAAAGAAAAAAAAAGAAGCCACTTACACTTTTGCTTCTTCTTTCGTTGCGTATGTAACGTTGACAACTGCAGTTTCTGTGTCTGTGTTAACTGGGGGAAAGGCAAGACAGTGAGTGTGAGTGCACAGCAGGAGATGGCCAGCACTACCACTCCATCCTGTGGTACCCCATGTTTGCACAAGAAGGCAAACCATTTCCTAATCACTGTGAAAACCACATTTACATTTGCTAGGATTGGCCCTTCCAGCATAGGCTGTGCCTGGGATCAGCAATGGGGCTTTTGCATAGACGGGGACCACGCTGAGAAGAAAACCAGGGAATCATGGAGTACCCTGAATGGGAAGGGACCCAAGGGGTCAATGAGCCCAACTCCTGGCTCCACACAGGACCACCCAAAATCCAAACCCTAAGCCCGACGACAGAAACAGTGAACCACCTTACCTTGCTCTACATTCTCCACTGTCCCATACTGAGCCAAGAGACCATCCAGCACCTGGGGAGAGAGCAGCAAGTGGGAAGAGCAGGGCAGGAACCATCCGGGCTCAGAACCTGCTCCACCCCCGACCTCCTTCCAAAGTCAGTTTTGGGATGAGCCATTTCCAGGAGGACTCCTCTGCTCCTCAGGGCCATTTCCAAGCCACCTCTACCCAAAAGTTCTATCACCTTCACCCACCCACACCCCATCACTCCAGAGAGACCAGAGGAGAGCAACAGGAAGGAGCCCAGCCCTCCCCACCTCCCAGCTGGGATTTCTGGAAGGTAAACAGAGGACCACATGGGTGCTTTGAGGGGGCACAGAGCAAGCGTGGTGCTTCTCACCTCCCACTGCAGGTGCGGGGGGATGTTTCGGATCTGGATCTTTCTGCTCCTGCAAAGAGAAAGCCCCGAGTTGTGGTGGTGGGCAGGCAGCCATACCAGGGGCTTTCTGGGAAGGAGACAGCAAGACCCCACCAAAGCACCCCGCTGCCCAGAGAGCCCCAGGGGACAGCCCCGAGTCCAGCCCCGGCCACCTCCTGCCGAGCCTGAAGCCATCTCACGAAAGCTCCATCCCCATAGTGCTGATGTGTTTCCAAGGAAACCTCTCGGCACAGCCTCCACGCACCACAGCAGTGCAAGATGCAGGCACACACCTGCCCTGCAGCCCAGGTGCCGCTGCCACACAGCTCTGCATCCCTGCACTTCTCCCTCTGGGTCGCCTGCACCTCACCGCTGCGTTTTAACAGATGTTATTTTTCCCATTTTTGCTGCCGTTTTCAGCCCAGAGCATCTCACAAAGCCTCCTTTCCCTACGGCTGCATGAGCGCTCAGCCTGGTGCAGGAAATCTGCAGCCTGTTCTGGGGACCCACCAGTGGCCAGAGGTTTTGCAAAGCCTTGCCCTTGCTTGGGACAAGCTCCAGGTGGAGGTATGCTGAGGATGTGATGCTTTGGGTCACTGTTCCCAAAATACTTTTGCAAAACACCACTAATACACAGCCCCTCTTTGTGACCCTCTCTGTGCTGCAGGTCTCTCCAAAGGGGGCTCTGCCAATAAGAGAAATGGAGCACTAAAAGACAGGGGGAAGCCAGAGACAAAGAACACACCGTCTGCTGCGGCATTACCAAACCCTGATCCCTCCAGTGGCCATACACTCCTGTCCCAGCTGTCACCAGGGGGATTTCAGGGTTGTGTGCACAGCTGCAAGGTCCTTGCATGGCAAGGAAAAGGATTCATTCCATCCCATCCTCTTCATCCCATCCCACATCCCATCCTATCAGCTTTACTGCATCCCACCCTTCCTATCCTTCACAATCCACCCATCCCTACCTCCCATCCCGCTTCATCGTACTCTACCTCATCTCATCACACTCACCTTGTCCCACAGCATCCCACCCATCCCATTTTACCCCACATTCCATCTCACCCCACCCGTCCTGTCTCAATCCACCCATCCTTCTGCATCCCATCCCACTGCACTCATCCTGTCCCACAGCATCCCACCCTCCCCATCACACCTCAACACACCTCATCTTCATTCATCCCACCCACAGAATCACAGACTTGTAGAGGTTGGAAGGGACCTCTGGAGAACATAGAGTGCAACCCCCTGCTAAAACAGGATCCCTACAGTAAGTTACACCCCATCCCATCCCACCGTTACTTCCACTGAGAGTTTGTACATCAGACCCCTGCTTGAAGCAGTGCTGGATCACGATACAGACCTGAGGGTTAATTAATTAATGGTCATCATTATTTTTATTAATTCCCATCTCTGGGAGCACCTCAGGCTAATTTAAGCCCCCTCAAACTTCAACAGCAGACCCCACGATGAGTACACCTGCACCCCTCCTGCTCTGCAGCAGGCTGGGAGGAATCAATTAGAGTAATACCCATCATCACTAACGATGGTTTTCGGACAAGTACCTGACAAGCACTGCCAGCCCCACAGCTGCGAGCTACTACCCTTGGGGGAATGGATAAATCCTTTGCATGGGCACATGAGCAAAGCCTGCTTGTTTCCCACAGCTTTGCCCAAACAAATCACAAACACATGAGGAGAAATAAAAAAACAACCAACCAAGTGCAGGCATCAAGAGCTAAAGCCACAGGCAGTCAGGGAGACACCCACCTGCACTGCCCCCAAATACCGAGCTCTGCTGGTTCCCCCCCTCCTGCTCGGGGTTTTCCATTCGGATGTGGGGTTTGCATGGGGAGGGGCATCACTGCACTGCCCCACATCTACCAGCACAGTGCTCAGGGCTGCTCCTGACGCTCTGAAGGCATTAAGGTCCCCCCACACACGTGACAGCACGCATAAGCACGGGGCTGAGCGCTGCGGTGTCCATCTGCCACGGTTTTTCCAGATTAAGGGGGGGGTTGGAGGGGGGAGAAGGAAAAAGAAAACAAACACACACCCTCCATGTTATCCCTTTCCTCCACGGTGTTTTTTCCCAGCCCCAACCCAGAGGTGGACGTGGCCACACGCTGTGCCCTGGGGAGGGACAGTGGCAGCGGGAGCAGAACCCACCGGCACAACACGGGGCTCTGCAGCCTAAGTCAGTCCTGCACCACCAAAAACACAGAACATCACATGAGAGCAACACACCAGGATCAGTATGCGAGACCCCACTGCAACATCACCTCCCTCTGATTTGCTCTGAATTCCATTTTGAACCCGGAGCAAAGCTATTCGTGCCCAAATGAACTGAAAATCCAGTTTTTTCTGCCCTGGTTTTATGGCTGGTAGCACACTGGCCGCTCTCAGCACGTGTGTAGTGCTGCTCGAGGCTCTGCCCGCAAAGCTCTGCCCCAAAGGAGCACGGCAGCCACTGCCAAGCTGTGACAGTGGCAATACGGGGCCGGGGGCATGAAGCCCGAGCTGTGCCCTGCACCAGTGGGAAAAATAATCCACCCTCCAGAAGGTGCTGCAGCGCAGAAAGGATGGAAAAATAAAGCAAAATAAAATGGAATAAAATGGAATGAAAGATCAAGGGTATTCAGGGGTTCCCAGAGACTCCCAGCATGGAGCCCCCCCCATCCCTACAGCCTCTGGGGTTTAACACCCCGAGTAATTCCTGCTGGAAGCCACAAACTCGTTTTGGAATCGATTCTTTCCTGAAAGAACCCTTTGAAAACGATTCTGTGTTGGTGGGGGCAGAAAAGGCTCCCCCAGCTCCCCCCCAAGAAGTGGGAGCTGCAGTGGGGCTGTTCCCCCACCCGGAGCACTGGGACACGGGCTGTGCTGCGGTGCCCAGCCTGGGCTTCGGGTGTTCCACTACTGCCAACGTTATCATCATTGCTATTATTACTATTAATATCACGATTCTTATGGCTGTCGCTATATTACTGTTATTTCCCATCTGCCCCCACCAGTGGGATGCTCAGCCCATCCTTAGGAGCACACAACAGCACACCCCCCGGGTGCCCCCAAGCAGAGCTCCCTTTCCCTGCTGCCTCCAAACGGCAACCCGCGTTCCCAAATACTCCCCCAGAATGAAAAAAAAAAAAAACAAAAAACTTTCGTAACACATTATTTAACCCACCGACACTCAGCACAGACGCACACAAACCCATCCCGACGGCGCAATCACCGGTTTTCAACTCGCAAAGCACGAATTGAGGTATAACGAGGTGCGGATGCGGCAGCGAGCACCCATCGCTGCGGCTCGCCCCCGGAGCGTCGCTGCCCCCGAACCCAAGGCATAAACCACGCAGGCACACGCGAGGCTCAGCCCGCAGCCGTCTCTTCACACGTCGGGTGGGGAAAACGTGGGTCGGAGCCGCGATGTCGCGCTGCCCCCGGCCGCGCCGCGCTCCGGGACACACGGCGCTCGCTCCGGGCTCGTCGGGAAACGGAGCGCCGCGGCCCACCCGGGGCAGGAGAGGTGTTCATCGAGGGTAGAACGTGGGGAGAGTGACGGGGACACCCCCTCCCCGCGCCCGTGCTGCTGCTGCCCGACCCCCCCCCACCGCTCCCTCCTCCCCGCGCGGCGCTTCGCGGAGCGAAAGTAAAAGCGGGCGCCGCTCCCGCGCCCCCCCCCCCCCACGCGTGTGCGCGTGTGTGCATATGCACGGCCTCGTGCCCCCTCTCCCCGCAGCTCCCCGCTCACCTGAGCTTTTTGGGCACGGAGTAATCCACCTCCAGCACTTTGCCGTGCAGCTCCGCTTTACCTGCGGGGAAAACGCGCTCAGCACCACGCCACCCGCCCCCCCCACACTCCCCGGGCCGCCCCCAGGCGAAGCCTTTCCATGGGCACCCCCCGCTGCATATCCCCCATCCCCTGTTCATCATCCCCACTCTGAAGAACGCGGCCCCACGGCGCTGCTCCCCCCCCTCCTCCGCCCGCGGCCGCCGCGCCGCGCCGCCCCCCCCTGCCGCCCCTTCGGCCGCCTCCCGCTCCGCGCCCCCGGCGAGTTGGGGCAGCGCACCTCGTAAAATGGTGCCCGGGGCCGGGGGGGTGCCGGGGGGGCGGCCGGCTCCGGGCTCCGCCGTTCGGTCGCCCCTCAATAAAATCGGAGAAAAAAATCAGCGAAAAATTCGTAGGGGCCGGAGAAACCGGGAGGGGGGAGCGGGAAGGAGAGGGGCGGCCCGGGGGGGGACCCGGAGCTCTAACGGGGAACGGGGGGCGCGGGGGGGGCCGCGCGGGGCCGCTCACCCGAGAGGGTCTCGATGGCGCGGATGGCCCAGTTCTGGTCCGGGTAATCCACGAAGGCGTAGCCGGACTTGAGCAGGACCTGGCCGGCCAGGGGCAGCTTCCTGTCGCCGAAGAGCTGCCGGAGGTCGTCGGCGGTGGCGGCGGGGCTGAGGTTACCGATGTAGAGCTTGTTCATCCTCCGGCGCTTCATGGGGAGCCCCGCGGCTCCTCCCGCCCCGGCGGCCGGAGATGAGCGTCGGGCACGGCACGGCGCTGCGCCACCCGCCCGGCCGAGCCCGCGGCAGCCCTGCAACAGCGCCCCGCCGCCGGGCAGCGGGCGGAGCCGCGCCGAGCCGAGCCGAGCCCGGCCCGAGCCGCCTCCCCAGCAGCGCGCCGAAGCCCCGGCGCTGCCCCGCCGCCCCCCGGCCCACCGCCGCACGTGGAGCCGCGGCCCCCCCGGCGGGGATGGGCTGTGCCGTCCCCGCCTCGGGGAGGGAGCGGGCAGGGGGTGAGTGCGGGGATGGGAGCGGGGGGAGATGGAGGGAAAGTGGGGAGGTGGGAGAGAGGGAAGAAAGTGGAAGGAAAGGGAGGGGGAAGAAAGGTGAGAGAGGGGGGAAAAAAGGAAGGAAAGGGGAAAAATAGGAAAAGAAAAATCAGAAAGAAAGAAAGGGAAAGGGACGACGAAAAGGAAAAGGGAAGGAGAAGGAAAAAAGGGAAAGAAAAAGCTGAAGAGGGAAAGATAAAGAGGGAAGGAAAATAAATTGAAAAGGGAAAGAAAAAAGGAAGAGGGACAGAAAAATGGGAAATGAGAAGAAAAGGGAAAAAGAGTGGAAGAAAAAAAGAAGAGGAAAGGGAAAGGCGGAAAAAAGAACAGAACGAAAAATGAAAAGGTAAAAAGAAAGAAGGGAAAGATGCATTGAAAAGGGGAAAAGAAAGAAGGAAAGAGGGAAAGAGGAAAAGGGAAAAAAGTATAAGAAATGAAAAGAGGGAAAGGAAAGGGAGAAGGGATGGAAGAAGGAAAAGGGAAATTAAAAGTTGAAGGAAATAAAAGGGAGATTAAGCAAGGGAAAAGGAAGGAAAAGAAGAAAAGGTTAAAAAAAAAAAAGATGGAAAAGGAAAGGAAAAAGGAAAAAGCCAAATTGAAAAGGGAAGGGAACAGAAAGAAAGGAAAAGGGAAGGAAGAGGAAAAGGAAAAATAAAAAGGAAGGGGAAGGAAGGAAGGAAGGGAGGGAGGGAGGAAGGGAGAGAGATTGAAAAGGGAAAGAAAAAAGGAACGGGGACAGAAATTGGGATGGAAAAAATGAATCTAAAAGGAAAAAGAAAATGAAAGCAAGGAAGAGAAAAAAGGTAAATAACAAGGAAAAGTGAAGGTAAAGGTAAAAAACATAGAAGAAAAGGAAAAAAAGAATGATAAAAACGGAAAAAATGAAAAGAATGGGAAAAAAAGAAAAATGGAACAAATGAAAAGGGGTAAAAGAGAAAGAATAGAAAACTTAAGAAATAAACGAAAGGGAGGAAATAAATAAAGGAAGGACACCCAAGGAGGCCCGCAGTCAGTGCGCTGCTGCGGATACTGCTGCCAATGCACATCTCTGGCCGAGGGGCTCCAGGAGCCCAGCACATCCCTGCTGGCTGCTGGCAAAGCCCCCAGGCCGGCCACCCTTGCAACAAGCAGTGCCTGTCCACTGCCTGATGCCGTGGGCACCCCGAGGAACCAGGAGGTACTGCTGCCTTGTGTTCAGTGAGCTCCCACTGCTCCTGCGACCACAAGGCCGAATCTCTATGAAAGCGGCTGCGAGCGGAGCCTAAATTAAGGCGGTTGAGCCCAGGCTGGCGGGAGGGAACAAGTGTCCTTGGAGGGCAGCGCCGTGCCTGCTGCCAGCTGTCCTCTGCCAGTGGCCGGCGAGCGGATTCCCTGGGCGTGCAGCAGGGCCAGGAGAGCAAAGCCCCTTCCCTGCTCGTGGCCGTGTCATGCGGCGGTGCGATGGTAGGAATAGCGGTGACGGGTGCTTGATGCCATGCGTACAGCAAAAATAGATGTGGTCAGACTGCGATGATGCAAAGCCAGAAGAATCCTTTCTCCTCCGATTTCTTCTTCTTTGCTCCCGGCGCAGCTCCTGCCGGGCTCAGCATCGGGAGCAGCGTTTTGGGGGTGCTCACAGGGCTAGGAGGAGCCTCGTGGGGAGGGAGGGTGGTAGGAGCTGGTGCTTCCCATCCCGTGGGCACGTGGCAGCGGCCGGCTTCGTGCCTCCATTGAACTGAAAAATGATGATGCTGTATGCCTATATTCAGCTCATCCTGCCCAAATGCTTCACGCAGAGCTCCCACACGAGCTCGCCCCCCTGCCCACGATTTTGGGCTCGCTGCCTTTCTTCTGATGCCTTCCCAATGTTGTGATGGACCTTACGAGGAGGTGCAGGGCCCAGGTTTTGTTCTAAGAGCAGTGCAGGTGGGGATGCAATAAGATCGTGCCTCTCTAAGAAGACGTAGGTTGCGTAACATGTCTGGGAGGCAGCAGAGAGGTAAAAAGGAGGAAAAAAAAAAAAGGTGAGAGCAAGGGAAGGTCGAAGGAGGGATTGTTTAGTCTGGAGGAGGAGAAGATAGCAGGCTCATGTTGTGTGTGAAGGGCTGCTTTGAAAAACCAGGGAAAATTTGGGGGAGAAGGGAGCTCGTGGTTGATCGGATACAGGAGCTGGGGACAGTCCTTGGCTGGAGATGCTGGGAGCAGGCAGACAAACACCTTCCAGAGGAGCAGGACCAAACAAAAGGCTTCAAATAGCCCCCAAATAACCCTTGCATCCCCCAAACCAACTCTGTTCCTTTGCACACTGACTTATTTTCTCTTTCTGGTCAAGCAGCAGCAGTGACTGTGGGTGCCACAATATGCTGCAGGGAGCTGCAGCCTGCTCAAGAAGCCACAAAAGTACATCAGGTCTGGACGTGGTTCATTACAGGTATTTATCCCCAGGAAGAGTTCGAGACACATGTCAAGGACCCCCAGGCTCAAGGTAGAGCAAATCCAGTACAGCCACAGAGAGTCTGAGAAATACAGCATCAGTTTCACAGAATAAGCTGTTGCTGATCCTGCCAGAGCTCCTAACAAGGGATGGATTTTCAGGAACCATGATACAAACACCTCCTTTTCCCAAATCTCTGTGTATCCACTCCTAGTCGAGTTACACAGTGTCAAGGATCAGGATGGATGGTGATGGTAATGTTGGCACTCTGCTGCAAAGGGAGCAGCCTGCAAACTCTCAGATCGCATCAGTGAACTTCCCTGAAACCACCTTTTGGTCTTTTAGAAATCTCCTAGCAAGAAAATGAGCAGCTACTGTGGAAAGGGGGAATGGGAAGAGCTGCAGTCACCGGCACCAAGCACTGCAGCATCAAGAGAGTGTTATTAGTCCTGTTTTGAGAACATAGCGAACAATTTGGTTGGAAAATACATGTAATAATTTTACCCACAGTTTGCAAGGACATGAGTGAAGATTTACCAAATTGCTTTCCTGGCTGTAACAAAACAGCATAGAGAAATCCTAGAGGTGGACAATGAGGGTCTCCAGGAATTACATCTTCTCCAGGGCTGAGCATGACCAAGAAATAGCAGAGATTCGGTAGGGATGCACTAACAGTTCTTTCACAACAGGCCAAAGGGTCTCAGTGGCTGTCCTAACATGACCTTAAAGGTATGAGCATCTGGGACCAAGCCTCTGAAGCAAAAGCCACGTCCCAAAGATGCAGACCCACCACAGCCACACAGACCTCTAGTTTTAATGCTGGAGTTACTGGCACCAAATGACAGAATTACCCAAAGTCAAATTAGGGAGCTGTGATGTAACACCCCACGTGTGGAGGTGTGGCTTGAACAGCCAAGCCAGCACAGGGATTCCAGCCCCTCTTCACACCCAAGGGAGAGCAGATATGTTGCAACTCCCCTTAGCACTGATATCCCTGCTCACAGCAGAGGGATGAATCTCTAAATGTTCCTTCCAACCGGAACCATACTGTGATTCTGCCTCATCTTCACAGGGTTACAAACATTACCTGGTTTCCTTAGAACTCAAAATCCTGACAGCTTCTCACTCAGCTGAGCTCACCTTGGCTCTGCAGCTCTTCCATCCACCCCCAGCACAGACCTTGATCCACATAATCACAGCTACCTATCAGCTTTTCCTGTAACCTTCCCATTATTTTGTTTTCCATGCACTTAAGACTTTGTTTGCTGCAGTGTACGCAGGAAAGAAGGTCAATGCAGGGCGCTTTGCATCCACCCAACAGATGTTGCTTTGATTGTGTTACAGCGGTGCGACTCAATGTCACTAGCAGCATCTCCTGAGCAGGGCTTGAAGGCCTCTTCTCAGACTGCACAGTCTGCATTTTGCAGCCCCCACTATGGTGGAGGTCAGGGCTATTCGTGCAGCCTTTCCGTGCTGCATTTCCATCTTTTCCTGCAGTCTCTGGTGCACAAATGCACTGCCACAATCTAGCTTCTCCAGAAGTTCAGGGTAGGCTTCTCCCTGCTCGGTGAATTTCTGTGCCCAATGCTGGCAGAGCACGGGGACATCCCGCAGTGATTCAGGCGTGTTTCAGAAGTGCATCGCATACCACAGCAATCCGTCACTCCTGCACAACAAGGCAGCGTTGCACACGCTGGGGAGCATCTCACCAGGGGCTGTTTCTGGGCTTGACAAGCAGCTCAAGTGATTCAGCAGCGGGAAACACCCAGATAAGAGGCTCTTCTGATAGCAGTGCAGATGTATCTTGACCAGCTCTGGATGCAGTTAATCCTACTAGCATGGATTTAGGATATATGAGAACTACCAGGTGTAAGAGTGTGGGGTAGGCATGGGAAGATGCCCTTCTGGCAGCAACAGGCCAGAGAAATTCAGCTGCCAAGAAGTGCACTGCAGATAGTGAAATCCTCATTTTACTAAAATATGAAAAAGCTTACCAGAGGACAGATATTCCTGACTCTGCGTTCGTCAATCCCACTTCCATGAGTCAAAGGATGTACAAGAAGTGACTAATAAAACGTGGTCCAAAGAACAAACAGCTTCCCTGCTCTGCAAAGCAGAAAGGTCACACCACGCAGCAACTCCAGCTTGAGGTGGAAAGCCCATTCTTGTGTCCATAACCACAGCCCTAGAGTGTGCACTGATCAGGAACAGTGCACAGGGATTCAAGCTGCAATGGATAAATGGCTGCACAGAATGCTGCTACAGGTTTGAATAGAGATGCAGGCTGGGTTGGGGAGATCATTACTAACTTCCATTAAAAATAATCAGTGCTGAAAACTTGTTGACAATTCTTATAGATGTAATAAAAACTGAAATAATAGAATACCTCATAGCTGTAGAAACTTCCTTTTGTGAGATGTTTGGCACATTGATGTCAGCATTCCTGGCCTCTGAAAAGATGTCACAAGTAGGGCTCATTTCTTCAGGCCCTAGAATACCATCTCTCCCTTCACGCAGTGGCACAAAATGTGCTGAAATTTGCTTCAGAGAGCAAAAGGGAAAAGCAAGTAAGATGGTATGTGCTCAGTCTTTTAAAAATCTAACAGATTCAGGGACAAATGACTGTCCCTGAAAAGAACTGGGGTGTAGCTCAGACACTACATAAGTATGTAAGCACTTGCTAAATTAAAGCGTTTGGAGAGGGGATGGAAACAAGCTCACACCAATGTCTTACCACTTAAATTCCAACTTGTGATGGCCTTGGTGGCACTCTCTATTGCTGACAGTCAGCACAGCAGATCATACAACCATGATTGGTATTCACAAAGCAAGAATGCTCTAACAAGTTCCCAATCATTGATCATTCCCCTCTGGTGCAACCTCGTGGAAGAAACTCTACAGAAACCTCTGACTTACTAGCACTAAATTGCACTTAATCCAGGCCTACTGCAAGATACAGGTCACCTATGCTACCAGGCTGGGGCTGCTCTAGTTAGACATAGTTCCACACTGTTCCCAAATCTTGCAAGTAATTTCCCTCTAAGTGTATGATATTCATGAATCCAACTAGGCAAAAATGGCACTTCTGACCGTTTTGAGTAGAAAATGGAAAGGAAAGCATTATTTGAGTCATACTGCCTCCATCATTTTACCCACATATGCAGGTAAAGATGTACTTTCAAAAAGAAAAAAGTGAAATCAAGACAGTCTGTGTGTTACTACATTGCCTTTTGTAAGCGTGTGGATATTTACTTCCCAGGAAACCCTCTCCCCCTTTTGAGCTCTCCTTAAAGGATTACATCTTACGTGGGATAAAGCATCTGCTAACAGCTCACCCCCCCTCAACCAAAGCTCAGCAGCATTACCGTAAGTTTCTAAGACGTGCTGCTCCATGTGTTCACCATCACTGAGTTCCTTCCTCCTGCTACTGTGCACGTTACGTATGGACTCTCTACACACTGGATTTATATACCTGAAGGTATTGCAATTAGAAAACAATTACCCAACAACACAATCTTAGTGTGAACTTTACTTATGAACTTTGTGTCATAGGCTGTGGAATATTGTGTACATGTGGGAGTCCCTTTTCAACCCATAATTTATACTTGTCAAAAGCACGGGAAAAAAAAATCAAACTTTTTAAATTTATTTTTCACTTTTTGAAAGCACTTTACACAGGTTTTGATCTTTAGAATACCTTTGAATCAGTAGAAAAAAACTAACTGAATAGTTTGTTTTTACAATAGAAACCTTTCAGGAGTCAAAATTGAGACTAAAAAAATACATGCAAAACATACTCCTTTCAAAACACAACTTGGAACAAAGCACCAAACTACACAAATATGCAGAATGAAACAGCATCACAGAAGTATTCTTCATAAAAGGTGTAAAAGTCACCTATTCACTAGGCACTGTTCACTTGTTTAAACAGAAGAGACAATAAAAATATTGTCCACAAACTCGCAATTTCAACTCAAAGGCTGTAGCTAGAAATTCCTCTACATGTCATGCTTTAATAGCGACCTGAAAGAAAAAAATACACAGAATTAGACTTCCAAGCACTAGCAGACCTTCAAAGTTCTGATTTCATTTGCACACCTCAAGTCTGCATCAAATTTCTTAAGTGCCCAATGATCTGTCTGTCAAAGCTTAACCTCAGCACTATTCTGTAAGTTCCAGTCACGTCAGACACACACAGGACTGACATCTCAGCACACAGCAGGTATGTGCACTGTAACTGGGCTGAAGCCAGTGTCCCTACCTATCAGTAAAAGCACAGTTCCACCTGTCTTCCTTTGGACACAAATGGTAAATATGAGAAGGCTGAGAACACAGCACATTCATGCTAAGTGTATCCATTATGAGGGGAATATGCAAGGAATGCCATTGCATCTTATTAGCTTTCTGCCAAAATACGGCTTTATCTGTCATGCAAATAAGCTGCTTTGACAAAAGCACCATTTAGATCCTGGATTAAGTTAGCCTCCTCTTTTCCATGCTGCATCAGGAAATTTAGTCCCAATATCAGAACCTGTGAGTTCAGCTTTGCTGTTCTACATTTAACCAAACTCCCAACATGCTACATACCGCTGAGTTCCCAAGAAAGAAGTGCTACCAAGAAAGAAAAAAAAAAAAAAAGCAGTATTACCTAGTTTATTTTGTTGCAAACTAAATATTTGCTCTACCCTCAAGGTTGCCACTTGCTCAATGTAACTTTAAAGGGAACTGTGATTCATAACAACACAAATACAATCACACTGAAGTCATGAGAGATGGGAAAGCTCAAAGGAAGTTCAGGCAAAGTGGAAATCAGCTTTTGATACGAGAACTCTAAGATTACTTACGAGGTGAATAGGATCGAGATCTGGATCGAGATCTGTAGCCCCCTCGGCTGTAATATGGGGACGGTGATCTCCGCCTGCAAAACAAGGCAACAGAAACAATCTCTCTGTTAAACCCCGTGGGTGATGAGTGGCAGCAGCTCCATGTAGATACTGTTATCTCAATCAATAGAGTACTCAGGAAAGCTAACCAGAGTACGAAGACCTGATCAATGTTTCTACTGGAGAACAAAGCAAACCTTTAATAAAACTCAAATAGTCTTTTTATGAATCAAAGGCCAGATTGATACTACAAAGGACTAATAAAGGAAATAAGCTCTCCTACATGCACATTTCACGTGTATGAATTTTCTGTTTCAAGCCAAAAGCATCCCAAACACCCAAATCAAAAGCCCGATCACACTTTAACTCTGAATCTGAAATTCTCATCTGGATGAAGAATCAATCTGAACAGCAGTCACTGCTGCCAATTAATCCCACCCTCAAAATTCTGGGACAACTTCTCAATCCGATCACAAGTTTCTCAGTTCCTTACCTAGTTTCTCTAATCCCTTTAATAGTCATTCACAAAAACTATTCAGGACATTAACTTCTTGGCACAGATCACAAGTTTTTCTTGTGTAAAGCTGCACTAACCTGCCTCCATATTAACCTCACCCCTTCACATAATGAGGAAGCCTTTGAAATAAATTCCACTGCTCATCCAAGATTCTCAAGCATTCAACAGCTGCCCAGTTGCTCTTACTGCATTTGAAGATATCCTCAAACTTGATTCAAACATCCCAAAGATGCCACAGAGAAGAACGTTTCCATTTTTTACCAGACACCAAAAGCTTTCCTGGCATACCTGTAAAACTGATCTCTGTCTTGAACAGCTCTCCATCCTCCTCCTCCTCCTCCGCCACCTCCTCTGTGAAGACAGAAACAGACCAGTTTTGAAAATTTAACAAAGAAGCTCACCATAGAAGTAAAAAACATGTTCAATCATATGATAAAGTGAAGTCAAAAAAACATTTGGTAGCTTAACTAGATAAACACTGTTACTTCCCTACTACCTTCATTTTTGACTCCTAGGTGTTAGCTGAATACAGTGGCAAGGTGCAGCTGCAGAGGTCTTGCACTCAGCTGGCCAATATTGTGATTTACATCACATTCTTCAACAAGCAGTGATTTCAGAGCAGTAAGAAGCCTCTGGTTTTAAGAGCATTTCTATTCTCAGATGCTTATCTATTCAAAGCATGCAATTTTATTTATTTGTTAAGTAGTGAGATCAGATTGCTGTCCTAAAGAAAGATGACTAAGGTGATACCAGGGCTGAGGTAGACACCCTTAACACTTCATCATGCTTAAACAAAGGCATCTTCAGAACAGTGGTACAACTTCTTATACAGAAGTCACCTAGAACTGAAGCAACAGATTGTAACACTTAAACAATATTCAGTGGCTGATCTGCTACTTCCACAGATTTAGATATAGCAGAGCACTACTGAATCAAGTTTGGATTATGGAACAGGTGTGACTATTACAGATCTCTCACAGCTCAAAAAGGCAGTAATCATATGACAGTCAAGAAAATACACTACATTTCTAACCTCTAACCAACAGGTTTCCTATTTTACTTTTTTTCCCCCCCAAAGAAGTTTCTCCGTTTGGTAGATTAGGCAGTGTGCATATTTTGCATCCCTATTTTGCAGGCTGAGTATTCCACAGCAACATGAGAAAAATTTTAGTACGACAACTGCATCCTGCATTGTATTTCCCTTCAGGTTTCACTGCACAGAAAGCAAATAAGGAAGAAAATGTACAGTAATTATTACTCATTGACTTTCTAGGGTCAAGTACTAGTGTGTAACATTTGCAGCTCAGGATTTAGAATTTATATATTCCATTTCCCTTATTCAAGGAAGAACCCACAGCATATGCAACACTACTCTGTTCTCTCCTTCAAACAAGCAATACCTGCAGGATAATTACCAAGTATTTAACTAGTAAAGACCATGGTACTTGTAAAGCAGACACGTGCAGACATCTGTGGCTTGCTTTCAATATCTTTTTTGTATCTGCTTCACCTGCTATTTTTCCATATCTGCTATATCAGTATCTGAGAAGACATTAGAAAGGTTCTGCAGCGAGCTTTACAAAGATTTGTTATTTTAGGGAATGGAAATCATTCTTGCTGGAACTGTCAATACTCCGAGTATTTCCACCCCAAAGCCCTAAATATCACATGACAGACACAGAATGGGAGAGCACACAGGAAGGTCAGAACATCGCCAGCAGCACAACTGCCTGCAAGAGCTGAACCGAAGCGTGGCTATGAATTCTGCTAACACTAAAACCAGCACACTAACTGAGGCAGTTCACTTCTTGCTGGCCTGCTTTTCCTCCTCTAATTCACGTACTCTTCTTTGTACACAGTCAATATCAGTCTCTGCATCTATTCTCAGCAGTATGCACTCAGAAGTGAAAAAAATTCAAACTTCTGATAATTCTTTACAAAAAGATCTGAGCCACAGTTCACCATCAAGAACCAGAAAAAGGTAAAGACATGACATACCATCTAAAATGAGGAGCAAGTTACAACTTAAAAACAAAAAAGTACAGCCAGAAAACCTTGATAAACCCTTTGCAAAAGGAGATCTGTACCATGAGCAAGTTCAAGAAGAAAAATTGACAATATAAAACTGTTATCAAACATTCTATAGCCCTATGTTTTTTTGCTGGTCTCTGTACGCTTTTGCCATTTATAAGTTTATCACAATCCCTCCCAGGAGGAAGAATAAAGAAAATGGGAGAAACAGATTTCTCTGCTCCCCCAACATTTCTGGGAGCTGCTTCAGTTGTTTTGCCTGCTAGCTTTCATTTCATTATCTTTAGGACATTAAGCAAGACGAGGATAATTGTCAATACTCTGAGCAAGCTTTTTTACCTTGTGCAGAAAGCTTGGTCAAAGAGCTACTTTTGGGTCTCATCTACTTCATGTGGATGTTTATGTATAATTGCTGGCAAGATGAAAACCAATACATCTCGTCCTTGTAGCAGCTTAACCCTGATAACAGACATGCATTTCTCCAAGATGTTCAAAGCCACTGACGTAGCACGGAAATGGATTGTTAAAGGCAGAAAATACTCTTTCCCAGAACTATGAGCAAAGCACTTGTGTCTCCAGCATTCATTGTCATGATTGCAGAGGCACCTTGATCCTCCTCCTGGCCCCTGCAGTGCTGAAGCACAGCTACGCAAGAAAGAGAGAAACAGACCAAATCCACAATGACAGGCTGGGAAAAACAAGCGTTTGCGAGCAGGAGAGGAAAGAGGAGACAGTTGTCCTCAGTGACATACAAAATGTCCTCAGGACTATACAAATGTAAACACAGAACATTTTCTTCTACATCCAGAAGAGTACACTGCAAGCTCAGATCGCAGGATTTAGATTGTTCATTGTCTGTGAGCTATAAGAGAATATAATTCAAACTCATGCTTCTCCAAACATTGTCATCAAGCAATCGTCATAGATGTACCCAGTGCTGATGCATTAAAGCACAGCAAATAACTCAGAACGGCTCTATGATTCTGCAACCAAAGGTACATTGGGCAATTAGATAAAAAAAATGAAGTGTGTCATCTTTGTGTCCAATTTAACGTGTTTGAGTCAAATTCTGGGAATTTCACATGACACAACTCCTCCTGTGTTCCATAATAGAGAATGCAGAATATAAAGCTAGCTGTGTCACCAAAACCAATTAAGTGCCAATTAAGTTTTCAACAAATTTTCTATCAACTTTACTAGCCCTCCCAGCAATCTACGCTGCCACCTGGATATTCAGCACTTTCAGGGAAGTTAACCACTGTACTACTGAAAACCTAAGACTGCAGACAGCAATAAGAAGCACAAGTGCCAGCAGTAGAACATCTTCATCCGAGCTGATAAGAGTATGCAAAAAAAAGCCTTGCCATACAAACTTCCAGTGCAGAACAAGTAATAGATCTGATTCTTTGCTTTGGCAACATTTGAGATGTCATAATTGTTGACAGGGGATTATGGTGACCACTGAAGCATCCTACCTGTTGTCTATTACATTCAAAAACTAATTTAATTTGCCATTAAAATGCAAACTCAAATATCAGATCAGCACCTGTATTCCCATCATTTTAATGCTGGGAGAGGAACAAAACAGCATTTTTAAAAAAAAATGTGAGTACAGAGAATGGTACTTTGTTTTTCATAAATAAAAAAGCAATATGGAATAAATCATGCTCAAGTTAAAGAGCATGAAGTATTTCTCATATCTGAACAACCTCATTTGTACTGACCAGCCCTCTTTGTACAGAGAATGGTACTTTGTTTTTCATAAATAAAAAAAACAATATGGAATAAATCATGCTCAAGTTAAAGAGCACGAAGTATTTCTCATATCTGAACAACCTCATCTGTAGTGACCAGCCCTCTTTGTAGAGGTATACCGAGATTCCACAATTACAAGCACAGAAATACTGTGGCACACACTTGCAGAACGAAGTCGAAGTAGTTCAGCACTACAAACGTTGCCTCACCTGTATGATCTGCTGTAATAGTCACGATCGTCGTACCCTCTATCATATCCTCTGTCATAGTAATCCCGTCGCCGTGAGCTGCCGCTGCAAGTAACAAAAGAGAATTTCATTTAATAATGAATCAATCAATCCTGTTTGCAGTGCAGTCAGTCAAGCATATGCCATTTTAACTGACTTAAGTTACTGGTCCCCATTCTCACAGTTAAAGTGATGGTACGAGTGCTTCCCAGTGATGCAGATGGAAACGGAACTACTTAACACTGCTGTTTAAAATACTTGATCTTTAAAGCAGCTACTTTCCTCTTTGTTCTGAAACCTCTTAACGTTTTAAGGCAGGCACACAAGGAATTCTATGTGCCTGTACCAACTCCTCATTCACTTCTAACTCCCAGAAAGCTTTTGGAAGAATTTCTCTATTAAAAAAATAAACTTAGAGCCTCAATACAACACCAATACACAGCCAACAGCACTGTAAGCAGAAAATCTTGGGAAAACAACTGAAAAATTACTTGGGAAAACAACTCACATTCTTGGTAACTTCGTCAAATGTTTACACTATGGATAGGGCAAATTGCAGCAAAGCTGCACAGTAGTATTTGTTGAGGGACACTTGAAAACTAGAGCTTGCAAAGCCACTGGTGTTTGAGAGCACATAGGGGAACATCCACTAATCAGAAACAACTTGAAATAATTTAGAATTTCTCCAAAATTCTTACTTAAGTGTGTAGACAGCTAATGTTTGGACTGCTTAACTAATGGACACAAGTTCCTGCTTACTGTAATCTAAACTGACCTCAGATCAGCCACTGACGAATTGTTTTGTTGCTGTTATTTTGTTTTTTAAAATACAGGACACAATGTATCCTGACCCTTACACTTCCAGGGGAAAAAAAGCCACAGTAGTAACTTACTAAGTGGGTCTTCCCATGTAGATTCCAGGGGTGGGTGTGTGAGGTCTTTTTGTTATGGAAAAGTCTACCCGGATTCTTCTTCCATCCAACTCCATTCCATTGGCACGTTCCTTAGCCTAAGCACAGAAAAAATACAGTTAGCTGGAGGTATGAACTTTACTACCTACACAAATTCCTAACCACTGTTTGGAATATTAAGAAAAGCCCTGAAAGATCTCAGTTAAAGCAGTTATAAATTTCACTTATGCCTCACATTTAATCTCTGAACCTAAAATCCAAGGCAATCTAGGCTATCTGGGTATAAGCTTCAGTAATTATTTAAACATGACTTATATTGTGCAAAATGTCTGTGAGGAACATGATTTACCAGTTGTTTCACTGATTCTGATATGATTAAGAAGAGCCTTTGAAAATGCTTCTACGAGGAATCCTAGCTGCTCCAACATGGAACTTCAAACATAGCATAGAAGCCCCCCCACTGCTCCAAAAAAATATTCTCAAACCCTACCCCAACCTTGAATATAGTAATAATTGAGTCATAAGCAAATACTAAGCAAAACATCCAAAATAGTTTTTGTTTTTCCTGCCAATAGGACAGCTTACATTCAAAGCTTCAGTTTACCATGGAAGTCTTACGCCAAATTTAAGGGGGGGAAAAAAGCCACTCAGATGGTACAAAGCAGGATTTATGCAGAAGATGAGCCTATTCCCAGCACCAGCCATGGCAGGCCTGAGTGCAGAATTACGCACTTGCAAGCTCCTTTCCCTAGTCATTCTGTAGCAATTGTAAGCATATATTCAGTAGTTTGATGTTCAGCAGAGACATCATTTCAATACAATGCCTGTCTGGCCTTTTACTGTTAGATGAAATTTTTTCCCTTTATAACTGAAGCACTAGAAGCAAGCAGAATGCATGTTAATACTTCCATAGGGCACCTGAGCATTTGAGAACACTGAAATACCAGTCTGGGATACTCTTAACATTAATATTAAACAGAAGAGCACATGTGGTGTTTGGAAAGAACACGCCTAATTAAGAGAAAACAGAACACATGTGTTTCTATTTTCCTTTTCTCGTTGGCACAATTCACACTACAATAGGTTGATGTTTGCTTTTGTGAATTATACAAGCCAATCCACACAGACCAGAATCATACCCTTCCACTATTTCCTCTAATACAAAGGATGTCTCTTTTGAACAAAGACTGACATTTTATCATGAGGTCTGAAGTACATTTTAGGCTCTGAGAATGCAGGGAAGATATCGTTGCATTAGCTTGCGTTATGCTTACTTCAGCTAGTGAAAGAATTAACACAAGAGGTTCCTGTGTCACATTTAAAGGTCAAGCAGTGAGTTTCCCAGGCTACGTCCTGGTATAAAACATACATTCCAGCAACCAAAAACACAGCAAACATCCCACACAGTCCATGCCACAGTAACTTACTTCCTTAGCATCCTCAACATTTTCGAAGTACACAAATGCAAATCCTCTTGAACGTCGAGACTGCTGATCATACACAATGGAAACATCAGCAATTGGACCATACTTGGAGAAAACCTCCCTCAGATCTCGTTCTGTGGTGTACAAGCTCAACCCAAACACACCAAGACAACAATTTGGATCAGGATTTGCCTAAAGGAAGAGAGAGGTATCACAATAAACACCCGTGCAATACCTGGTATAGTAAACACAAGTTTGAATTTGTCAAAGCTTCAACAAAAACACACTGCTGAGACCAAGCTGGGTTAATTTGAAGTAGACACTTCTATTCTAATCAATCCTACAGACATAAACCCTTCTCTCATAGAGATACTTTGTATTTCCAGAAGCCCTGTACCAACCATAGAGGCAGCACAGGAAAAAAAAAAAAAATACTGTCTTCGCTCCAAAGTCATGCTGGTAACTGCTGAATGTGGTTACAGAGAGGCCTGGATCACATCACACATTTTAGCTATTGCTTCCTCCCCAGCTTTAGCATGAATCCCACTGCTCTCAGGCACCCGAGACTCAACAGCTAGAAGAAAGTTGCTTTACAAGCTCTTACTTAATGAAACACTAAGACAGCTTTAAATCAAATGTTTTAGTTTCCCAGAAGATCTAGGGAAGACAAATGCCTCTCCTTCCTAATCCTACCTCTGCCCTCACTGCATACATCTACTTGTTTACTACAGCAGGCATACCAACATCAGCCTGCACTGGTAGCACTTATCTTTCAAACACACCTAAGCAGGATCCATTTTCGTGGAAAAGAAAGATGAACAAATGTACTGATTTGAAGAATCACTGAAGACTACACAGTAGTGATCTACTTGTAGAGCACACGTACCCTGTTCCCAATGTGGCGCCTGCGAGTAGACATGGGGGAATGGCTGTGACTGTGCCGCCGCCGGTAATCCCGACTGTACGACCTGCTTCTGGATCTCCTGTGAGAGCGGGAACGAGAGCGTGACCTGGTGTAGTGCCTGCGGGAACTCCTCCGTGATCTAGATCTGAGGAAAAAAGAAGAGGGACAGTGTTTTTTCTTCCAGAACCCTTTTCAAAAGTACCTCAGATATTCATAAGCAGAAGTCTAAACAAATATGTTTTAAGAACCTGTGGTGGCACGTGATTAAGCTATAATCAATTCAGTCGCTAATCTCAAGGACCGACCTCTCAGTCTTAACATATTACTGCAAAAGAAGGACTTCAACATTTTGGTTGGCTTTCAATTCCTCAAAAAGCTTCAAACTTGCTTTGCCCAGAACATTCACAGCACTTAAAGCAGTATTTAAGTAAAAATAAAATAGCTGAAAATTCTCCCCGAAAGACTTAGTAGAAAGAGGGAACAGGAATTAAGAGCAAACATGACTGTCACACACACAATTGGAGAGGTGCACACTTCTGTTCATACTCAGAATAGCATTGCCTTCAATGACAGAGATAGATAGATAGATATTTCTTTTACAGAGTTCACAATGACAGACAGGAATCTGCAACATGCCTCCAAAACAGAGCTTAACAGGATTGAAGTAGTTAAGTGGCAGTACACTTATTTACCTTTTACTGTTTGAATAGTTATTTAACATTAGCTGTTCATACATGTTTACATGTTCACCTTTCAAGTGTATCTAGGCAGAAGTGCAACTGCTCACTAATTTCAGCCTGCTTCTACTTGGAAGTGTTTACTGACAGCACCAGCTCCGTGAGGCCAATAAACACTCCAATTCCTTCAACTAAGCCCTCAGTTCTCAGTGCAGACAGCCCTGCCTGAAAAGTTAGGCATGTGCTGGACCAGCTACACCCAAGCATGGTGTGCTGTTTGCAGTTACTGAATGATCTGCATTCCATGCAGCTACAAAGAAAATGGCTGCAAGACTAAGAAGTGCACTGAACAGTTTAATATCCAAAGGCCCTTAGCCATAAGTTACTCATCTTCATGCTCTTATTTGGGCCCTGAACGCCCTTCCCCTTTTGTGGAAGCTGACTGAGCCCAGAAGCCACTGCTGTAGGACTAGGTTTCACACAGTAGCCCAACCACCACCCTGGGACAAATAACGCTCTTGATCCAAGCCAGTTTTTACTCCCTCCTGAGCATTTAACAGCTTCATCCACTATCAGGTTTTGTCACTAGTTAAGCATCTCTGTTCAGAAGTGAGCCCAGCAAGTCTTGCCTTCCCCAGCTTGAAGAATACGTACACGTCCAGAAGAAATGACTTCAGCATGTCCCATTACAACACTTAGGTATGCACAAAGAACAAGTAATTGGGAAGGTGGGTGGGGTATAAGAATAAAATACTGAAAGAAACAGAAGAGGGAACTTCCCGGAGGCAGGGAAGATTGTATAAAAAGACAATGAAATAATAAAATGAGAAACTCAGCATGTGCACACAGCTACATCTCAGCCTCTGGTACAGGAAGCCTGAAGACAAACACAGAATCGATGTTCCACATTCCAGAATGCACCCACTACAATGAACAAAAGCTAGACCCTTTTAAGCCAGATAAACCACTGAGAGAACAAGGCTTATTTTAAATAGGCACCAGTCATATTGCTATCTTAAATGCTAAACACTACTGTCATTTTTCTCTTCTGCTGCAAAACCATCACAGCTGAAAGCCATATTCCTTCATCGAGGATTGCTCAGACATTACAAAGAACTAGTCAAAGACAACAAGCCTGGGCAGAGTATTTGTTGTTTCGCTGATGAAAACTTCAAGAAAAACAGCTTCGGATTTTTCACATCAAAAGCGTCCACAGCACAAATGACAAATATGCAAAGACACACATTTGATCCTAAGAGAAGTTCACATTCATAAAGCCAGCAGCTCAAAAATATATTTGCAACAGAAACAACCACACACTATGAAAGACTTCACAATGCTATCTCTGGTGAGAGCCAGAGCTCATGACTGTGATGACACTTCAAATCAAGATTTGAGGATACTGGTTCTACATGCAATTCACAATTCTGCTAATGAACCACCTCTTAAGCTCGCAAGATCCTTTTGTTATTTCCAGCTGTAGATATTTTGAGGACAGCTGTTAAATGCTCAGGAAGCTGTGGGAGTCATAAGCATCTACTGCTGTTCATCAAAAAGATGTCAGATGCCATGGTACAATTTGAAAGGTTCCTTGCAAATGGAAATATTTGCATCGTTACTTTAAAAACTGTATCATAGCGGCAAGACTTGGAAGGCCTAGTTCTTGTGTTTGCCTCTAGCAGCATTTCAAACTATGTGAGGCTGCATTCCTACATGGCATTGAGGTTATTCTGCAAGCAAAAGCAATGCTTCAAAGACTATGGAAGCCCAAGGGGTTACTATGGTGCAAAAGAACATGCTGGGCTGGGTCTTGACTTGCTTGCCACTCTAAAAGGTTCCTCAAGGAGCATGTGTGGTCTCTACCCACAAAGCCTTTAAAATCCCAACTGTATGAAGTTCCAAGAACACCATCTGAACCCAGAATAGTCTGTCTTGAATAGAAGTTTGGACAGGACCTCTCCTGAACCGTCCTATAATCCCAATCACTACTAGCAACACTAATTATTTATTCCTTCAACTTCTCATTTCTGTTCTTGCACTACATGTTAAGTGTATGATTTGTCAATTGTATCTGACTGAAATATACAGCAAAAACAATCTCATTCCTCTGCTGTCAAAATTCTTGAGAAGGTATTTACCTTGCCACTAAAGTCTTTCAGACTGCTCATTCTAACCTTACAATAAGCCTAAGCAAAGTATACAACATCATTTTCCATTGGGGGTGACTGCATGATGTCTTCCAGAAATGTTATCCCTCCCACACCCTGACCCTGAGGCTCTCCTAAACCTAATTCAGAGCTTACACACAAAAACATATTGTGAACAGCTCAGCTGGAAATGCTACCACTGAAACCCAAGCTTTTGTTTGTTTTTCTCCTCTGAATGCTTACAAATGACTAAAGGTACCATCAATACATTCATCCCGCACTCGGCACCGAATTCTCTAGACTCTTCACAAAATCATGTTATTCACTCTTCTGCAGGCTTTGTTGCCTCTTCATCCTTGCTTTTAAATTATGTACCCTTTGCACAACACCCATAGTAAGTCCAATGCCAAGTGGATAGTCCTGACGTTTACTGCCTTATTTTTAGACTATGGGCATATTTTGTGTCTCAGTAAGAAGTCTGTTAGTGGTTTCAAGGGGAACGCTGTCACTGCCTGCAGCCTGTTTAGCAGATAAGTCAAAGGACTGGTAATGCAGCCCTAGAAGCATTTTCATGTGTTCAATTGTGGAACAAATAATAAAGTTGCTTTCTCCACAACTTTTCTGGAAGCTTAGGAAGCTGCCCAATCTTTAGAGCTCTTCAGAAAATTAATTTCAACTTCAATTAATACACGTTTAAATGCTAAGACAGGTGTCAGTTCTGTTTTTTATTATACTTATCTGTTCCTTTCTCACAGAATGCATCAGCAATTATTCTAAAACATCAGTGCTTGCAGTGAAGAAAAGGACAGTGTCACCTAACACATAAGATGTGGTGACATGTCCATTTCTTCCAGTGCAGAGGAAAATAAAACAACCCAGAGCTCCTAGAGTGCCAGGCTCAGAAGCTAGCTGTTATTCCAAGAGAAACTTCAGAGGCAGGCCAACTACAAACCAGATCAGCAGAGATACAGGCCTACAAAGCAGAATGCCTCTCAAAAAGGGCTGCAACAAGATCTAACTTGATCATTCAGCTTTCAAATTCTGTAACCATACATGCCCCTTTATGTATGCACAATCACCAATGACCCCTGGCAACAGAACTGGGCTGTAGTGCACTTCAGTTCACCTCTGACATAGCAATCCATAATAATCCAAAGACATCTGACTTGCCAAGAGGAGGAAGAGGTAAAAAAGGAACTCACCTGGATTCAGACCTGGATCTAGATTTTGACCTGGAACGCCTTGAATCCTCCTTAGATCGAGATCTTGCAGGGGTGTGCCTCCCCGACTTGCCAGACCCATGAGCACTTCCGCTTCTGGAAGCAGAACGGGATTCCTGCACGCAGATATTGAAAGCCTAATTTGTATACAATTTCTGGTGTACCTACGGTCTGTAAACAAGCTCCAGTGAAATAAATGGTAAAAATTCATTCAATGTGTCCGGGCAGTTGGCATTAGAACTGCCTAGATTTTTAAGAAGTTCTTCCCTGGTAGACACTTCTTTACCCTGCATATACTTTTGCTATTAAACAGATAATGCATGCATGTTTAGCAAAATATACAGGGACACATAAACAGACTAGTAATTACTTAGCGTAGTGCTTTCAGATTCCAGATTACTTCTTATCTTAACTTCATTTTTATTCCTTTTCTTCATTCTTCCGTTTCAAATTCTGACTTCTTTCATCTTCCCCACTTCACACAAATTGCTCAATATTCTACAAGTGGGACTTCTGGTCTGATAATTAGCATGCATTCACTTTCTTTTTTTTCAAATTTCAGCTTCACTTATTCCTGAGCTTCAAATAATTCTCATTTATAAAACTTGTCAAATGGCGACTTCCGCATTTTCCTTCTTCAACATTAACCTTAATAGAAAAAGAACAGGATGAAGAATATTTAAAAACTCCAGGATAAAATCTAGTGCCAAAACTGAAACTAGAAAAAAAAATGTTCTGGACTTTTACTACATATGCAGAATCGTATCTACCACTTCCCTACTATTTTATAGACAGATTCAGTTTAAGCTTAGCGCTACGTAACTAAATTTGCTATTTATGCCTATATTTAACAGCAAATGCACAACAGATCAGCTAACAACCTACTGATCAATGCCAGCATGAAGAAACTCGTGTACTCGGTACTTTATGAACCACATAGTTAAAGAAGTGCCTGAAGTCAAGTCAAGTCCCTGCTGCAGCCAGAGATGCCTCAAAGTAGAAGAATACAGAAAGCAGCGCGGTTCCTCTTTCAGCCACTTCCTTCCACAACCTCGCTGCTCTCTGGGATGTGCTTACAGGCCAGCAAGCCTGCTGGGAGTGCTCCCCAGCACGCTGTGCCTGCTCTGCCTGCACCAGCCCGGTTACACGTGCAGGCTTCACGCCTCCAAATGGGAGTTTTCCAGAGTGAAAACAGACTTCTGTGCAAAATACTCACATGCTGCCCTGGAACAATATCCCATCTGCTCTATTATTTACATGCACTCTGCTTTGGTAAAGGCCTAACCTAATTAGGGCTTTCAAACATGATATTTCTTTCTAATTCATCAGACAGGATTTGCTCCAAAACATTTGATCTATCTCTAATATCTCTTAAATCTCAGCACTCAACTTAGAGGGCATTCTGTATCATTCAGAAAATCATTCGCTAAACCAACGTTTAATTGCACTTAAGCTGCTTCCACGTGACTTACAACAGACATTTGCTATTTACAATTGCCTACTGTAAAATAACAACAGTTGAGAGAAGAGGAACTTGCAACGTGAAGATTTTTAATTAATACTAAGAGCAATAGAAAGAAAGCAAAGTTAGTCAAAGCCACATTCTTCTTTGCCAAAACAGTCAAGGTGTTTTAAGCCATTGCCACCATACTTAGCAACTCTGTGAAGGGCAGTGGAAATACTGAGATCTGAATTACAAATAAGTTTACCCTAAGCCTGCTATTTCCTTCAAAAGAAAAAGCCCACACAGACGAGTTCTGAGCAAATGTAAAAGAAAAGAGTTGGAAAAAGATTTTAAGAAGGGGTTACACGCAAAAAAACAACAACTAAGGCTGTTCTTCCTTTGAGGGAACCTACTTCTACTCACTGAACGTAACCCTCTCGACAGACTTCAGCTAGGCAGAAGGAGCAATGCACAAAGACAGAAGGGCTCAGAGTGACAGGACAAGAAATGCACACTGCTGTGGGAGGAAGGCAACAAGAAGCACCACACACAGCAGTGCTCCCCACACCCTTCTGAGGATGTTTGGAAGTTGTTAAGCTTTGAAGAAATACAGTAGGAAAGTGCTATTAGCATAAGCAAACGGCTGATGTCTTCATCTGCAAGCCCCAAACTTTATGCCCCATTATGTGACCCCTGAAAATCCACATAAGCTTGTCTCATTGTTCACTGATATTGGGACGTCCACTACTTTGTTTTAGTCTTAACACAGTGCCTTCTTTTCCTTTCTGCTCCTTTGTGAATTTCAAGCTTAAAAAAAAAAAAGAAAGATGCATCAGGCTCACATCATGGGGAAAGAGAAAAACTGTTGTTCCTGCTATATTCAAGTATTTTGGTAAGCAAATCAAAGCTGGTGCTCCCTACTGAAAAGCTACTGTTTCTAATCATGAAAAGCTGAAGCACAGACAAAATACCACAGACAGAAGCAGCTGCAAGATATGCACCAGAACTGTGTTATATCTCTATTTCCCAATCCAGTTTTTCCTCACACAGAACTGTAGATTTGTTTCACAACTTAAATAGTCAGTACTACTGGCACTATTTATACTAAAGCCTTACCAACACAGCTGTTTCTACTCGCTTTCCTGAAGGAAGGTATACAACCTACCACTGTGCATTACCAAATCTGACTGCAGACTGATCCAAGGTGTCAGGGTGCCAGTTTTACATACGCTCAGTCATGCTATTCCCAAATTTACCAATGGATCCAACAGAAAAAAAAAAAACAAAAAAGCTTCTGCTCGTCCTTCTGGATCACCTGATCACTCAGTACTGTGAGCTGCCAGAGAACAGCCCCTCAGCAAAAAAGCCAAATTACTTTCTGACAGCTCAGGGTACTGCACTGCCTACCAGGAGGTGTGGCCTGAAGCTGGGGGAGGAGGCACAAAGAACGACCTACCTTGGTGGCATCGTGTTACCACATTGCTTCTCATCTTCCCGGAATATCAATTAATTCACAGGGTAAATAGCTATCTGCAGGCTGCAAACATGCAGAGGACAGAAGAAGCAAGATTTTCTGGCAACCAGCCTTCTCTCCAGCCCTACTTAGCTACACACACTCCACTGAGCACAGTGAATGAAAACAAAAGTGTCTTCAGAAACAGCCACAGTTGGTTATGGTGTGCTGCCAATATTCCGGTGCTTGAAGCCATGTATCACTGAATAAGTTATCATTTCTTCAGCTTCAAAGTTTCTAGAGTTTAATTTCATCATGAAGCATAAGCTGAGAAAGAATTTGACTGGAAACATTCAGAAAACAAACAATAACTATGGCATAAGACAGTTTAAGTTCCTGTTGCCTCCAAAACAGCAAGTGCCATTACTTGTGGAAGCACCCAGTACTGCTCCTTCATCACCAGAACTGACAGAGTATTCATGGCTACCTCACACAGCTGGAAATGGAATCAGACAAATTCAGCTGATCCGGTTCCCAGATTTGACTGTACAAACACTGCTACAAGGGATAAAGCAGGAACACACCTCTTGTTGGCAGCATGGACTTGGAACAGCTTAACAGACAGCTGTAAAGTCATACCCTCGATTATTTATCCAAGCAGAGTTCCTACTCTGCAAGTAAATTTCGGTGCTTGAAGCATAAGGAAATAGAAGGCCACTGACTAAAACAGAAGCTTTGGTTATTCAAACAAACACACAAGCCAACATTGGTAGTAACACTCAAAAAGCCACTCCTTCATCTACTCTAGATAGCAAGCTTGTAACTAAATGGTTGCATCTTTTAGCTTTGTATCTCTTAGTTTTACAAACAACTGCATACAACTTACCTATGAGTCAAAGTTCAGTTACAGAGGAATAACATTCTTCTTCTAAACATGCTCTAGTCAGATGTAACTTACTTTATACCTTGTTCACGATGAAGATGGTCTGTCCATTACTTTCTTTTTTTAATAAAAGTACACAGATACAGAAATAGACATATTCTACAAAATTACGTTTCAAGACTCTACAATAAGGTCTTAATGTTTCCTACCGTTCTAACAACAACAAAAAAAGCTCTATGCAAGTTAGCCTGATAAGTTTCACTACAGTTAAGCTACTATCTTAAACTGTTTCTGAGCCTGACTTGCACAACTGCAATTAAATCTGCTGAAATTAACATGCAGAAATCCCTATCCTGGGTACATGAGATGCAATGCTTCCTAATGGGAAACACACCTGGGATAAGAATGGCATGAACTGCAATGAAAAGAGCACTGAGGGCAGAACAAGTCTACTCCTTAACACCAGTTTTCAGTATCCAGTTCCATCTAGCGTTTTTCAGCGTCCAAGGATGACAGTTTTCTGACCTATCCTACCCAGAAATAGTAACGCTCACATCCTACCAAGCTTTGCTGTAGTAAAAAGGCCATTTTCAAAGATGCAACAAGACATTGCAATTTCCCTCCCCCCTCAGTTTTATTACGTCTCAATTCTTTTGACCCCTGCAGTGAAGGTTTAAACTCCGAGCTCCCTACTAGCCCCACAGTTCCTCGCTCTGCAAGTTAAAAACCTACAGCCTGACGCTGAGACAAGCAAAACACACCAATAAGGGCTACAGGCCTCGGAGATTAAGGGAGAAACAACTGCAGCAGAAAACCACCCCCCAGAAGCGGATGGCGATACGGCTTTGAGGGAGGATAACAAAGGACAAAGAGGCGGCGGGGTTCCTTCCCAGCTCCGCCGCTCCCCTTCTCCCTTCCCCTCCCCGAGCCCCACAGCCGCCCCGTACCCCGAGGGACCACCTTCCACCGGAGCGGCAGCCCGCGGACGGCCGCAGCACGGGGAAGGCCGCCCCGCAGCGCCGGGCCCGGCCCGCGCCGCCCGCCCTCGGCCATTTTGTCCCTCTCGGCGCTCCCGGTCACCAGCCCAAGATGGCGCCGGGCCGCCTCACCGCCCCGCCGCGCGCCCCCACCTCCTTCCCCGCCGCCATCTTCTCGCGTCGAGCCCGGCCCCGGCCCTCCTCCGCGGCCTCCTCACCGCCGCCGCCCCTCCCGCTCCGCCCCGAAGGCGACGCGGGGGCGGCCGCTCCGCCCGCCCGGAGCCGGAGGAAGCGTGCGTGTGAGGGGAGGGGCGGCCGGGCCGCGCGCTCAGGCTCCGTGTATTACCCGCTCGCCGTAGTTCTGCTCCCCGCTGTCGCTCATCGTCCCGCCGCGCCACTCCCCGCCACCGCCGCGCCGACCCGACCCGACCGTCCCCGGCGCCAGCGCTCTCCGCAGAGGAAGTGACGTGTGCCGCACGCTGCGGACCCCGTCCGTCCCGCCGCCCGCCTTCAGCGCAAGCCCCGCCCGAGGGCCGCGAAAAGGCCCGCTCGAGCCGAGGCCGTGAGGAGAAGCCCCGCCCTCACTCCTCCCGCCTGAGGAGAAGCCCCGCCCCTCACCATTCCCGCCGGATGATAAACCCCGCCCACCGAGGGAAGCACCGCCCCTCACTCTTCCCGCCGCGCGGAGAAGTCCCGCTCCTCACTCCTCCCGCCTGAGGAGAAGCCCCGCCCTCGAGTCATGGCGGCCGTCTCATCCTTTCCCAAACCAGCCATGGTTAGGGCATGGTGCCCCCGCAGCCTCCAGCGCTGCTCCTCTGTTTCCGCACCAGGACAAGCGCTGCTCGCCACCCGCAGTGCTGCCAGGGCCCTGAGATGGCACTGCCTGAGGGCTCCCCAGCTCACCTCAGCCGCTTTAAGTGAACGTTTCCAAGCGGTGTGGAAACAGCTGTAAAAATCCTGTGCTCACCAGGGCTTTTCTTTGAGGGAATAATCAGCCTAAGAGCACTGCTTCAGTGGTGAAAATGGGTCTATTTCAAAAATAGCCACGCGAGGGCAGCACAGCACCGCCGGACGGTTCCCTCACAACAGCGCTGTTTCTCATGGGCTCTGCCTCAGCGCTTTGTAACGGCACAGCGCAGTCAGTGGCACTGTGGTCAAAGCAATGATTTTCCTCGCCCTGCATTACTCGAGGGAGTGGATTTTTCCACAGATTCGGTGGTTTTTACATTTCCCAAGCACTGCGGCCTGCACTGCTCCGCCCCGGCCGGGAGGAGCCAAGGCTGGCGGCCGCCCCGCCCTTAGCGACCGCCGGGCCCGGCCATGAGGCTGAGCCGGGCGGCCGTGCTGGCCCGGGCCAAGGCCGTCGCGCTCGATGGGGTCCGACGGCTGAACTGCTGGTGGGGGCCTGGGATGGGGGGTGTGCGGATAGGGACAGGGCTGGGGATAGGGACAGGCGGGGCCTTGCCGTGGGATGGGTATACGTGGGGATGGGGACAGGCCTTGAAGTGGGAGGGACGGTGCCAGGGCTGGAGGCAGGCAGGGCGTCGCGGAGGGGTAGGCAGGGCTAGGGCAGGGGACAGGCAAGGCCTTGCAATGGAAGGGACATCCTAGGGATGGAGACAGGCAGGGCATTGGGGAGGGGTAGGCAGGGCTAGGGGTTGAGGACTGGCAGGGTATTGGGGACAGGGCTAGGGTTTGTGGACAGTCAGAGGCTTGCAGCGGAAAGGACAGGCCTAGAGATGGGGACAAGCTGGGAGTTGGGGAGGGGTAGGCGGGACTAGGGCAAGAGACAGGCAGGGCCTTGCAATGGAAGGGACAGGCTTGGGGATGAGGACAGGCAGGGCATTGGGGAGGGGTAGGCAGAGCTAGGGCAGGGATCAGGCAGAGCCTTGCAATGGAAGGGATAGGCTAGGGATGGGGACAGGCAGGGCATTGGGGAGGGGTAGGTAGGGGTAGAGGTTGAGGACAGAGGGTTTGGGGATGGAGCTAGGGTTTGCAGTGGCAGGGACAGGCCTAGGGATAGGGACAAGCGGGGCATTGGGAAGGGATAAGCAGGCCTAGGGTTTGGGGACAGGCAGGGCTAGTGAGTGCTGAGCAGCCTTGAGGTCCCAGGCAGGCCTGTGCACAGCAGCCCTGGAGAGGACAGTGGGGACGTGGCAGAGGTGTGTGGGATAGGCCCAGGCCTGCTGCTGGGGTGAGGGCACAGCAGATGGGAGGTTGTCGCCAAGGCCAATGCAGTGATAGCCCTTTTCTCCCACAGGGGCAGCCACCTCACCGATGTAAGTACCGTGCTGCCATCTGCTCATCTCATCGATCCCCTGCCTGTACCTGGAGAGAACTGGTACTGGGAGGGTACTGGGGCCCTGTGCTCACCTGGTGGTGCAGGATTTGGGCCCATAGGCACATCCGCATTGCAGGAAAGGGATGCCCGGGTGAGAGGGATGGATCCTTCCTGGAAAGCAGCGTAAGGACAGCAGAGCTGCTGGAAAGAAGAGCAGCGAGATGCTGGCAGGGTGCAAAGGGTGGAGGCTCTGCTGATTCTGTGCTGGCTCTGGCAGCAAATCCCTCAGGCAGTGCTAAGCTTGGGTTATATTGGAGCAACCTGGATTCCTGCTCTTGCTTTTATCTTATTTGTGTGTGGCTTAAACTGCTTTGTTTTTTGTTGTTGTTGTTGTTGTTTTTTTGTTTTTTTCTCTGGGAGTGCAGTTTAATGTTTCTATCTCTTCCTGCATAGATATCGATATGCCGGGATCTGCCCAACGTTGAGGTGATCACATTCAGGTGAATCCCAAGCTGCTGGCCTTGGAAAGAACGGAGATCACGTGTTTCATGCGGCTGTGTCCTGGCGTTTGGTTTGGTGCTACCTCTTAGAGTGTGTCTCCAAGCTGCCAGCCTCTCCTCGCCTCTTTTCTCAAGCAGCAGAGATGTGGAAATGCTTATCCTTCAGCACGCTCCTCTGCACCTGTCCCCTTGCTATTTGTTTTGAGAGGAGTTAAAATGTCTTAGGATTTTTGCTCCTTATGTCAAATTCCATGATTAAACGGGATTTCTGGGCCTCCACATGAAGCCAGTTTGCAGAAGGCTGGTTGAAATGCTTGGATCTCTCCAAGCTCCACATTTCTGCCATCTCATGTGGAGCTTCTGCTATCTTTGAAATTGAGCTTTTCAGCTTGGGAATCTTCTGTGGGTTCTCCTTCAGCTTGAGCTGCTAGAGAAAAGGGCGTCAGTGTGATGGATGGTTGGGGGAAGCAAAAGCTGTTTGTCATCTTCAGCAGAGAGCAGCGCCTGCTTTTTTAATTCCTCCCTCTGTTTACAAAGATGAAATGCCACCTTTTTTGTTCTGTGCAAAGCCGTAGGCTCCTGAACACCGCCCTCACTGTGTCGGTGTGAGGCTTCTCAGTGAAGCTGATGCAGAAAAAGGGGCTGAAAAGCTGCGTGCTGCAGGGGCCCTACTCACCACTTAGGGCACGATGAGGAGGGGTGGGCTGAGCCTGTGCTCTCTCTGCAGCCTGAATGGCATCTCAGACCTCGAGCCGCTGAACCAGTGCCAGAATCTGAGTGAGCTCTACTTGAGGAAGAACAACATAGCAAGCCTGAATGAGCTCTTCTACCTCAAAAACCTGCCCCGGCTGAGGGTCCTGTGGCTGTCTGAAAACCCCTGCTGTGGGTCGGACCCCCACCGCTACAGGATGACGGTGCTCCGCAACCTCCCCAGCCTGCAGAAGCTCGATAATCAAGGTGGGTGTTGGCAGGGAAATGAGCAGCCCCGAGCCCTGGGCAAGGTGCACTGGAAACCAGGGATGTGCTGGTCCCCCTTGTTCAAGTGTCCTTGGTTCTTTGTGATGGGGAGACGTGGTACAGGTGTGCAGGCAGGCAGGATCTGTTGGAGGTCGAGAGTCCCCTCTGTAGAATCATTGCTCCCAAGCTGGTTTCTCTCTTTTGTGCCCTACAGTGCCAGGGTTAGTGCTAGCAGGGCTCATTAGAGCTGAGACTGTACCGTTCATTAGCGGTTTTTCAGAGCTTTCTCCTTTGCTCTGGCAAAACAAGGATTCTGTAATTGGATCTGCGGTTATAGAAAGAGCTTTTCTACCTGCTAGCAGTAATTTGGTGGCTTTTGGAGCCTGCAGAGCATCTTTGCATCCCCGCCTGATATCTTTCTCCTTTTAAGAGACAGCCACTGTTCTCTTGTGCAGGAGAATGAAAGCAAAAGGCCTCTACAAAGCAGGATTGTTTGGTGAAATTCTGCCAGTGTAGCTCTGCAGCAGCAGCACATTCCTGATCACAGGCAATGTCTTTCTGGGCTGCTGGAGTTCGTTGCAAACAAATGGCTCCAGGCTGTTTTTGCTTTCACAGCCGTGACAGAGGAAGAGCTGTCCCAGGCCATGGTTGATGGGGAGGAAATCACAGCCCCACCAGCCAGGAGGAGCATGGAGAATGGCTGCCCCGCATCCACAGAGTCCAGTGCTGCCGAATCCACAATGGAGACTGAGAGCGAGCTGCTGAGCTTCGGTTTGGAGGAGACCAAGTGAGATGTTAGGGCTCCTGAGCTGGACTTGTGGGTAGCATGATAGGACCCTGCCAGCCAAGCCCCATCCTCTGTGGGCCAGCCCTGCAGTGGGTGCAGATTTCTGTTGTTCACATTAGCTGTGCTGGGTCAACAGTACTCGTGGGTCTGATTCTCTATCTGCCAAACAGGCTCTGCCGTAGCGGGGTGCTTGCTATCAGCTGCATGTGCAGACAGAGGTGGGTGAGCTCTGGCCCGCTCCTCCCTAGCTCCCCTGCAGCATGCTTTGGTGCTCATCAGCACCATGCACGTGTTGGAGTGCAGTGTGATGCAGTCAGTTCTCAGTCCCACTGCTGGGAGCAGCCTCCTCGTGGTGCATTGCCTGCTTACATCCTGTAGCTGTGAGGCTCTTACTATGGTTCTGCTCAGGCTTCTGTATTTTGTAGGCAGCTGAAGTGTGTGTGGAGATGTGCTTTGAATCCCTTGGCTAGATACTTGTTGGGTGGCTGCTGGTGACTAGAAGTTTGGCCTGGCAGAGTAAGGTTTTGCCATCTGGTTATTGTAACATTTGCTCTTCCTCCCTTTTTTCAGCAAAATCCGAGAGCAGCTTGGTATGAAGCCTGTTCCTAGGGATAAATTTTCCTCCTTCTCACCTCAAGAGACGGACTGTAGCCAAAATACAAGAGTGAGTATCTTTCGAGACCAAATTGCTTTTCATCTTCAAGATGCCGTGCAGTGTTTTTATTTTCCTCTGCGTGCAGAGAAAGCCTGATGAGGTTTGTGCTCTCCATCTGTCTGCCCACGGGCACGTGTGTTCCTGCACTAAGGCTGTGCTTAGAGCACGTCAGAGGTGGGCAGCAGCTGAAATGCAGCTGGTGAGCGGGAGGATGCTGAATTGAGTGCTTAGGTGCTTCTTCAGCCCCCTCGGTGATGTAGCCCCAGATGAACCTCATGGATCTTGGCTGTGCAGCTGGGAGCTGCTGTATTCTGGGCTCAGTGCCATCACTGCAATTGGCATAGGAAGGCCAGAGTGAGGATCTAGACCATGTTCTGCCTCATTCCAAAATTTGTTGTCTGCATTCTCTTGTTCATTCATGCTTTAAGCTTCCTTTGCAGTACCAATAATATTACCACAGGCCCTAGCTTTTTTCCTCTTTTTATTTTTTTTCTGGCAAAATAAAAATTAAGGGGATGTGGCCACAGACTGCAGCTGTGGAGCTTCAAGTTGGACATTAGGAAAAAAGATTTCCCCTAAAAGGTGTCCAGAGAGGTTGTGGAATCTCCCTCTGGAGTTTTTCACGACATGGTTTGACAGAGCCATGTTCTGGTGTTGGCAGCAGTCCTACTTTGGTGGGAGGCTGAGCTGGGGACCTTCAAAGCTTCTGTCCAGCTCCTGTTTTCGCTATTATCTTGCTGTTGCTCAGATCAGAGTGGGGGCAGGTCCTTTCTCACCCTTCATGCAGTCACACTAGAGAAGGGACAGGTGCTCAGTTGAGCGCCCTTTTCCCTACGGGAGCCAGAGGTGTGCGGGCAGTCTATGCAGGACTGGGTGGACGAGTTTGTCCTGCATTCCAGTTAGTCTCCTCCAAGGCAGCCTCTGCCCCTCAGGGCCTCAGGGGGGTTGGTTTGTCCCTGCAGGTGCAGGTGATGAAGTCCCTAGAAGGAGCAGCAACTCGAAAACAGAGTGCTCCCCTTCTCTGGGCCGGTGTTAACATGCTTGTATAAAGCAGTGTCTGTCTCATCCTGGCAGAACAACGTGCTGAATGCCATCCTGCTTCTCACGAAGGAACTGGATGCAGAGGGTCTGGAGGTCGTCCAGGAGACAGTGGGGAGGAGACTGCAGGCCTTTCGGAAGAGGGAGCTGCAGGAGGAGTGACGGTGTGTGCTGTGTCCTCCCTGGGGCATTCCATGAGCAGGGAGCTTGCCCCAGCCCAGCAGCACCACTCTGCCCATACATGCCTGGCTCAGCACGTTCCGCTGCACTTCCCCTGTGGACGGGGTGATGCTGGCTGAGAGAAACTGCCCCTTTAGCTCTCCTGACATTGCCCCTGGCTGTGTGCATCACGTTGGCGGGATCTGCCTCTCGGGAGCTTTCCTGCTGGCGTGGCAGGCTGCTAATGTGTGCATGTCGTGTCACTGGGGTCATTCGATGGGAGCCACAGCGGGATCAACAAGAAAAGCAGGGCTGCGGGCAGAGGTGCTGCTGTGCTCTACAAATGAGGGGGTTGGCAAAGCCTGACAGCAGCCAGAAGTACCAGTGCTCCCTGTTGGCCGAGCACTTGGCCAGTTGTCATTCTGGGTCTGCGTAGAGCAGGCTCTGAAGGCAGCTTCTCTCACAAAGGTTTGTTTGAATCTTAGAAAGACGCTGCCTAAAGGATTTTCAAGAACTCTCTGGTACGGATGGTGAAGGTCAATGTCAAATTCTTAATTTATCTTAAACTCCTGATTTCTTTTGGCCTTGTTAGTACAAGCAGCATCTGACTTGGTGGTCAGGTGGCCCAAAGAAGACCTTGGTTCAGCCTGGGTGAAACAGCAAATACTGAACGCTCAGCTGTAGTTTCGCCCCTGCATGCCCTCACAGGCATTAGAGCAGCCTAAGGAAATTTAACCTTGGAGCAAAATATCCCTGTGCATTTTGGGAAAAAATGAGCCAAGCATTACTCTTCGAATGCACAGGTATCAAGGGTGGTGCTTAACTGAAAAAGCTGAATTCAGAACAATTTTACGAAGCTGTTAAATACCACTTGAAACGTTGTGACATAGCAAATAAAAGCCATTTTCCCTCTAGGACCTATGAGTTGTGCCTGGGGCTCAGCAACCATGGTGAGAACAACTGACTCTGGGCATTGCTGTGTTACTTCTGGGTCACAGCTCCCACTGTGAGTCCTGTGAAGCCGGAGGGCAGCTGTTGGCCCCTGCTCCATACCGCTTCACTGACCATGAAATGTTTCATCTCACTGCAGTGCTGCTCATGACCAGAACTGCTGCACCTCCCTTCTTTGCAAAGGTACTTTGCTACTGGGGCAGCTCTCTGCAGCAGCCAGTCTGCAGCTGAGCTGCAGGGAGCAAAGGGACTGTGAACAAGGCTTGGTGCAGAGGGGCAAAGCCTGCAAGGGGGACATGGCCCTTGGTGATTCTCTGCAGGGCCTGGGGTGGTTGTGGCTCTGCTCCCTGTGTGTGTGTAGGCACCCAAGCCCCTGCACTGGGTTGTGCTGATGGGAATGCTCCTTGGGGATGTGGACAGTCCCGTGCACAGAAGCACAACTATGTGTCCTTGGATGAGGGGGCACAGTGTGTCCCTCTGGGTGAGGATTGCTGATGCCTTTAACTCTTCAGATGACCTAGTTCTTGCCTCCTGTGTTAAGCCCAGCTGCACTGAACTGGTCAGTATGATTTATAATATACTAGTCTTGCTGAGACAGTCAAGGCCCCAGAGACTTACCCGGCATCTTGTTTGCATCCTGCCCTTGTGCAGAGGTTAAGTCTTCTCCTGGGCTGCCTCAACAGCTGCTTGGTGGCAGAATTTGCACCTTTCTGCACTGGGGATCGTGGGAACAGCTGCTGGAGTGTGTTGGCAGACACCCCATGGCCTCGAGCCCCCCATTTTGCTGGGAGGGGAGTGTCTGGAGCAAGCACTGTGGCTTGTCACAGGGCTGGCGGTGGCTGCCGGAGTGCTGAGTGTGGCCTGGGGCCGCTCTGGCGCAGCTCCTTTTTTCTCAGCTCACAGCAGTCAGGCTGTTAATCCCAGCCAGAGCTCTCCGCCTACGTGCCGTGCTTGTCATTCTTGGCTGGTGCTGCTGCTGCAGCTGCCGAGTGCCCCCTCTGCCACCTCGCAGCATCTTTGTCAGTGGCTTTCCTTCCCCTGTGCGATGCTCTGTGTCCATGTGGACTCGGTGTCTGAAGCTGGGCTGGTCACCAGGTTTCTGGAGCCCTGTTGAGGAGTGGGATGGGCTCCCCAAAATCACCCCACGAAGGCAGCAGAGGAACCCACTTCCCACCTCCCCAGTGCCAGGAGGAGTGGTGTGATCTGTGCCTGGAGTCCCCATGGCAGGTATCACCAGGGAAAAGCTGCTATGTTTCCTTTATCAAGTTCTGCTGTTTCTCTGCACTCAGCTCTGGCAGGGATTATGTGGTCGCTATCTTTGTCCAGAGCCTAAAATAAGTGCTGTAGCCAGCTAGGGGAATAGCACTGGTGCCCTTAAAATCAAAGGGGCCTCCACACTGGGGACAACTCAATGGAAAAAAAGCCAGCTCTGTCCAAACCCTACAACTGTGATTCGTCCCCATGATGGTGATATTCGTCAGTCTGGCTCTGGGAGGAAGGAGTCCTGGGAAATGAGTTGTCTGACATCAACTGAGCACAGCCAAGTCCCAGAACTGTGAACCAGGGCCATGGAGCTTGGCAGCTACCCTGAGAAACTGCGTGAAAACCACGCGCATCACCCTGATCCATCCGCTTTGAACTTCCCTTGAAGGTGGGAACCAAACCCTGGGAGATGCAGTTTTCCTCCGGGGTTGAGAGGTCTCCTCGCAGAGGGACACGGACTTTGTGCATTCTGGAGGGAGTCATGCATGGGAGGCTGCCTGGGGTCCTTTTCTCCCAGGACCCCAGCTTAGGGCTGCACAGAGCAGAGAAACATCCCAGCTATTATTTGGGCTCTGGCGAGCAGTCTGCAGCTCAGCTTTCTCACACCCCCTCCCTAGAACAGCACAGGATGGTCCCCCCATCCCAGTGCACACCCCAGGGGACACGGCCTCCAGTCCTCCTCCCCATGGCACCGCAATGACCACGCCGGTGACGCAGCGTTGGCTCCAGCAGGTTTTATCTCTAAGACACAAGCAACGCCGCGATGGTGAGACACGGTGGGGTCATGGAGCGGTGGTGAGATGATGGGCACGGCCCTGCTGGTGGCACCAAGGGCCACGTGGTGGTGGTTGTGACAGCCAAGCATCATGCAGGGTGGCCGGGGACACGGGACTGCCAGGACTGGTGGCCTGTGCCTATTCTGGCACTGCACCGCATCCTCCTCCACTCCCCTCCCGCGCGGGGTCGTCGGCTAAAAGCAGCGATTGGTTTGGGCTATCAAGCCATGAAATAAGGAATCAGGAGTACCCCATCATTAAATAATAAACTAGAAGAGGATGATTTCGGGGCCGGGCTGCGCAGCCAAGCACAGGGAAGCCCCCCATTCCCACATCTGCACAGTGACTGGCCCCAAGGAGCAGCAATTTCAGGCAGGGTCTGGGGAGGACGCATCAGGGATGGCCACTAGAAGCCCTTCTCGATGCTGAGCGTGCGCCGGGTGACGTGCTCCATCTTCCCCGAGATGTACTCGGTCAGGCTGATCTGGTAGTTGGCCAGCATCTTCAGCATCAGCCGCAGGTTCAGCCACCACTGCTCCTGGGGCAGCCGGTGCCTGCAAAGTGGGACAACAGCTCTCCAGCAGCCCTGGGCACAGCGGCCCTCACCCCCGAGTTTCGGAAAGCCTGGGGGAGCCACGGACAGCAGATGGGCACTTACTCAAAATCAGTGACTTTCTTGAGCTCCGTCACAGGGCTGAAGGCCACCACCTTCTTCCTCAGCCCAATGACACAGGCGGAATCAGCCGAGTTGGCAAACACACGTCCTGTAGGGGACACACTGTCATCAGCTGGCAGCAGGCACAGCGGCCATGCTGTGACCAGCATCCCCCAGCCCTGGGCTCACCCTTGCGGTACGCCTCCTGCAGCTTCTCTGACATCCACAGCACGGCCTTCACGCCCAGCTTGGTCCCGTAGTTGCGATCGAAGGGGGTCGGGGCTCCCCCCTAGGGACAGAGAAAAGCTGAGGTCAAGTCCCCGTGGGATAAGACCCGGTGCTGGTGGCCCTCCCATCCCTGTACCTGCTGGAGGTGGCCCAGGACATTGATCCTGCAGTCGAAGATGCCCTTGCCCTCAGAGGAGTAGAGGTTGTAGAGGAACTCGGTGGTGTAGTGCTCATGGCATTTCTCGTTGCTGGGGGAGCAGAGAGAAGGGATAGGGTTACTCCTTCGTGGGGTGAGCAGTGAGGCACTGCCCAGCTGCACAGGGAGGTGGGGTCGCTGTCCCTGGAGGCGTTCCAGAGCCATGGAGATGTGGCACTGAAGGACGTGGTCAGTGGGCACGATGGGCTGGGGTTGGCCCTGGGGATCTCGGAGGTCTTTTCCAACCTCAATGATTCTATGACTTAGGACTCACCGCAGCACCAGCCCTCTCTGGATGTCTGTCTTCATTTTGTCCGTCAGGTGCTCCACATTGGCCTGCAGGACAAACCCCAGCATGTCCCCTGCCTTCCGCATCCACCCCATGTTCCCCCAACCCCACCAGATCTCATTCGCAGCTCTTCCCAATTCCATTTCCCACCTTTTTTTTCCACCAAAACGGTATTGCCGGGATACTGAGGGCCGCTCACCTTCAGGTCATGGATGGTGAAGGGGTCTTCATACACATAGGCAGCATCGGCACCCACGGCGATGCCGGTGACGGTGGACAGATACCCACAATAGCCTCCCATGGTCTCCACGATGAAGACGCGGCGCTTGGTTCCCGACGCCGACTGCTTGATGCGGTCACAGCTCTGTACGGGGACAACGCTGGTCACAGGGCCACATTCATACAGCGTGGCGCTCCCACCTCACCGCTGCCCCTCACCTCCATGGCTGCGTTGACAGCTGTGTCCGAGCCCAGGCTGAAGTCGGTGCCGGGCACGTTGTTGCTGATGGTGGCTGGGATGACACACATGATGATGCAGAGCTCCTCATACTGCCCACGGGCTTCAACCAGCTGCAGCACCCCCTCGTATGCCTGCCGTGGGCATGGCCGTCAGCAGGGTCCCACCTCACCCCACCACCCGGGGCCAGGATGGGCCCATCAGGTGTGGGAGATGCAGTGACACCAAAGGGCACTTCTACATTCAGTGTTTCCCGGTACCTCAAAACCACCAATGACCAGCAGAGCTTGGATGTTGAATTTCCGCACGTTCTCCACGATCTTTTCCATGCAAGTCTTGGGCAGAGTCCTGGAAGGGAAAAAGACCCTGCACTGAGGCCCCTGAGAAGCCCACGTACTACAGCAGTGTCCCTTCTGGCACAGCCATGGGCCACTCACCGCTTGGTGCCTAGCATGGACCCACCACGTCCCAGCCAGCCTGCCACATCGTGCCAGCCCACCTCACGGATCTGCAGGAAGCAGTGCTCAATTCTGGAGCTGGGGATAACCTGCCCACCCCAATCAGAGCCCTGTGGGGCTTTTGGTGCCCACACGCTCACCTGTCCCTTGGCCAAGCCCTCAAAGCCATCGCTCACCGCATAGACGGTGTGGCCACGGCAGATGCTGATGCGCACAGCTGAGCGCACGGCCGCGTTCATGCCGGCAGCAGGGGCCCCCACGTTCAGGATGGCCAGGCTGAAGGGGCTCTGCGGGGACAGCAGCCGTGTGGTGGGGACGGTGGCACAGCCACCAGGAGGGGAACGGCACTGTCCTCCCTAGAATTGAGGGGATGATGGAAAGGACAGCTTGGTACCCTGTCTTACCTTCTCCTGCGCTGGCTTCTGGTGTGCCAACAGTTTGTAGATGTTCCAGTTGTTCTCAAAG
Source organism: Meleagris gallopavo (assembly GCF_905368555.1). Lineage (NCBI taxonomy): Eukaryota > Metazoa > Chordata > Aves > Galliformes > Phasianidae > Meleagris > Meleagris gallopavo. The sequence goes on along the minus strand of NC_139414.1, from coordinate 3,761,426 downwards.
CTCCTGCAAGGACAGCAGCAGTTCTAGTGGAGAACCTCTGTTCCAGCAGGCCTCCCCAGTCACCTTAATGATGCGGTGACATCTGGTCCCCCCACAGTGGCTCACCTCCCACGGAGCTGGATTGCCTCATCAAACCTCTTCTCATCCATGGCCTTCTGCACGTCCTTCGTCTTGGGGGAGAGATGCAGCACTGCGACACCCGCACGTGGGGTGACAGCAGTGGGATGCCCTAATGCCCGCTCAACAGAGGTGCCACCAGCCCCATGGAGGAGCCACCAGCCCCACGGAGATGCCACCACCGGCTCTGCACCCCCCCGTGCCACCGTGCACTCACCACCTGGACGCACTCCATCAGCGGCAGCCGCACCGACTGGTTCCCTGACAGGCTGACCACGCAGGCGGGGGTGTCCGGGGTGGCCTCCAGCAGCGCCATCACCGCCTCCATCCCCATCTTGCTGCTCTGTAGCGAGTCAGAGGCACCCCTTGGGTGATGACAAAGTCCTTCTCCCACCTTCTGTTCCCATCCCGCAGCCCTGGGCACCCACCAGCACACGGTCAAAGGCGGAAGGCGTCCCGCCGCGCTGCACGTGGCCCAGCACGGTGACACGCGTGTCAAAGCCCAGGCGTTGCACCACCAGCTGCAGGGCGGAGAGGCTGTCAGAGCAGGCAGAGCCTGGCTATGGGAGCTGGCAGTGGGGTGAGCCTTACGTCTTTGACGTAGTTGGAGGAGATGGGCTTGCCGTTGCGGTCGATGGCCCCCTCTGCGATGATGATGATGTTGAGCCGTGACCCTCGGCTGCGGGTCTGGGGGAGCAAAGGGCACGGCAGCTTAGCCAAAATTTGTGCCAGCTGAGCGCATCCTGGCCACAAGCATCCTCCTGTGTCCCCATGGTAAGGACGGGCCCCTCACCTCCCCGAGCCGCTCGCACATCAGGTCCTCCCAGCCGTCCTCTGGGGGGGATTCGGGGATAAAGAGCCAGTCGGCCCCGGAGGCCAGCCCAGACACCAGCGCCAGGTACCTGGAGGGAGTGGTGGTGACACCCGGGTGTCCCCAAGGGCCTGAAATACCCCAGAAAGCACCCACTCCACCTGGTGTCCTCACCCGCAGTGGCGGCCCATCACCTCCAGCACGAACGTCCTCTGGTGGCTGCAAGAACACGGTTTAGGGACACGGTGAGTGGGCGTGGTGGGGACAGGTCAACGGTTGGATGATCTTAGAGGTCATTTACAACCTTAATGGTTCTATGAGTGGGCACGGTGGGGTGGGTGGGACAGAAGTTGGACTTGATGAACTTATAGGCCGTTTCCAACCTTAATGATTCTATGATAACCAAGGGATGAAGGTGAGGAGCATGAGGAGGAGGATGAGGACGGCGGGCAGGCAGAGGGTGGGAGCTGTGCTGAGGCCAATGTTCTCACCTCTGCGCTGTGGTGGTGATGGCGTCAATCACCTCCATGATGCGATGCAGCGCCGAGTCAGTGCCGATGGTCATGTCGGTGCCACAGAAGTCATTGTCGATGGAGCCCACCAAGCCCACCACGTTGAGCCGCCCGTTGGCCTTGGCCACCTCCTCGCTGATCAGCCCTGCGCCCGACGCCCAACGCTTTGGGTTGAGCTCCGGGTTTGGCTCATTGCTACCCATCGCATCCCACATCCCACATCACTCACCGTCCCGCAGCAGCTCATCCAGCAGCCCGGCCCACTCGGCGCGGAAGATGTCGGCACCCGTCAGGCTGCCATCGCCGCCGATGACGCAGAGGTTGGTGATGCCGTGCTCCACCAGGTTGTGGGCGGCGCGCAGGCGGCCCTGCCTCGTGGTGAAGGCTTTGCAGCGGGCGCTGCCGATGACCGTACCGCCCTGCAGAGGGGACAATCGGGGGGACGTGGCACGGCGCTTTGGCACGCGGGGCGTCCCCGGCGGAGCCTGGCGATGCTCACCAGCTGGATGATGTTGGAGACGCTCAGCCAGGTGGCCTGCTTGATGTTGTCACCGCCTTCCACCAGCCCCTCGTAGCCCTGCGGGGACACGGAGGTGACATCCCTGCGCGCCACGCGCGGGGGCAGGGCGGCTGGCGGGGGCGCGGGGCGGGCAGACCTCGTAGATGAGGAAGACCTTGGCTCCCACGTAGATGCCCATGCGGGTGACGGCGCGCACAGCGGCGTTCATGCCTGCGGAGGGGACACGTGGCACCGCGGGGACATCGCTGCACCAGGAGGGGACCCGCCGCTCTCACCGGGCGGCCGTGCCGGTGCCCCACGTCCCCACACTCCCATTAATTCCCCGCGCCCTACGCCCCGCGTCCAGACGTCCTCGCAGCGCGTCCCACAGGGCCCCGCGGCAGCGAGGACTCCGGACCCGCCGCACCCTCGCGGCCCGGCAAGAGAGCCGGGTGGCGACACCCGCCGCCTTCTGCCGCTCTGCGAGCCTCACCTTGCGCGTCGCCGCCGCTGGTGAGCACGGCGATGGCCATGCCGGCCCCCGCCATCCGCAGCCGCTCCAGCTCCGCCGCCGCCATCGCTGCGCTGCCCGGCACCGGCGTCCCGCCCCGCGCCCCGCTGGCCGCGCCCCCACCCTTAGGCCACGCCCCCTCCATTTTGGCCACGCCCACCAGGTGGTGCCGCGCCCAGCGGAGGCTCCGCCCCCCCGCGCTGTGCCGCGCCGCTCTGCCTGGCGGGGACGGACAGACGGACCCGCGTGCGATGCTCACACACAGTAATTCCCTCTAAAATAATTAAAGAAGCGCTATCCCATCCGCGGGGCCGTCACACTGCTGCGTGCCACGAGGCCCACCGTGTCCCCATTACTCTGATACGGCCACGTCCGGCAGCGAAAGGGTGCGGGCGTCGTGGGTGAAGGAAATGGGAGAGATCTGGCCGGACTCCCGACATCCTCCTCCTCCTCCTCCTCCTCCTCCCCGGCCCCACCTCCCCGGCACCGCTTAACTGCGGCCGCGGGGCCACCGCATCCCGTCCGTCCCCGTCCCGCCATGCTGAGGCTGCTGCTGCTCTGCGGGGCTCTCGGCTGCGGGGCCGGGAGCGACGGTAAGGGCTGCGGGGGTGCACGGGAACACGCGTGGCGGCGTGGGATGCTCGGGGCGCCGCGGGGCTGGAGGGCGAGGGTCAGGTTTGACGTGACATCGGTGTCTCCCAGCAGCCCCGCTCGCCTTCATCATGCTGCAGTGGACGCAGGTTTCCAAGGGCAGCTCCGTCTTTTGGGGCAACGCGACGCTGGGCGGGCGGCTCAGCCACATCCTGGAGGATCACAACGTCACTCAGGTGCTGCCCCTGGAGCCGCCCGCAGTCTGGGCGCAGCAGCGGGACATGGTGGCCAACTACCTGAGCTACTTCAGCGGCATAGTGCAGGTCTTCAGCAAGGAGAGGCCCCTCAACTGTGAGTGCTGCTGGGGCGAGGGGGCACGTGGTGCTGTGCTGCTGGGGATGGCTGCTCGGGGACGGCTCGGCAAGGGGACGGGGACGCAGCTCCAGGGCAGCCTTGGGCACAGGGCTTACCCTGAGGTCACTGCTTGGAAGTGGGATGCTGAGGATGAGGAGGTCGTATCCATGCACAGGGACGCTGCTGTGGCTGTGCTTTGACATCTCTCTCCCTGCAGCCTCTGTACCTGTGTTCCTTCCTAGAGCCCATTTTGCCCCCATTCATTCCTGCACCTGGGTCTCCAGTGCTATCCACGTCCCCGTGCCCCATACCATATCCCATGTGAGAGCCACGAGGAGCTCACTGTGCACAGGGCGATTTCCAAATGAGAAGCTGCAGGGAGCTCCTGAGGGGTCCACATGGCGCAAGCCCACAAGCCAGGGCTGCGCACACACTATAGCTTTATAACAGCAAGGGGCAGCTGGAACCTGATGCCCTCCGTTCCACAGACACCCAAATCCTGCACTGCCGCCTGGGTTGCTGCCTCTTCCCCAACGGCACGGCCCACAGCTTCTACGAGGTATCCCTCAATGGGACAGCCTTCCTCACCTTCCACGTCCCCACCGCCACCTGGGAGCTCCGCTGGCCACGCAGGGACCCGGTGGCCACTTTTGCCCGGCGGGAGCTGATGAAGTACTCTGAGACCACGCGTAACCTCCAGCACTTCCTCAACACCACCTGCGTGGACATCTTGCGGGCTCAGAGCCCTCAGACAGGTGTGTGCCAGGCACGGCGGGGTGCTGGGGGTCCCCCTGCTCCTGGCTTTCATCCCTTGGGAATTGGGGTGACTTACCATTGTCGCTTCTTGCAGGGAAGCAGAGAGGCCGCTCGCACGCCCCGCTGGTGCTGGGTCTGATCCTGGGGGTCTCTGCAGTAGTGGGTATGGCTGTGGGCATCTTCTTGTGCACAGGAGGGAGCTGCTAGCAAAACCATGGCTGTCCTGGGCCACTCCGTGGGCACAGGGGACCAACCCTGCCTCACCCCATGGGGACCCCAGCTGGGATGGTCCCCCTGCCCCAGGGACGGTGCTTACAGGGCACCGAGGCGTGGAACCACGCTTGGCCTCGATGCACAAAATGCAGAGAGGGGTGAAAGTCAGAAGAAAGCCAAAAAGGGTGAAGAGGTTGGTATTCAGACTGTGATTCATCGCCACTCTGGGGTGAAAGGGGATGGATGCCTGGAGGACAGATGTCACATCTGGGAAAGGACCCGTTGGTGACCGTCCATCTCTGTGCTGAACAGCCCTGCTTCAGGGCCTGGTGCAATAAAGCCCTTCTGCCCCCAGACTTGCGTCACACTTTCTTGCATGGAGGGGGGGGTTACACAGCACGCACTGAGTTTGCACGGCCTTGGGAGAGGCTGCAGGGCTTGTGCTGCCTGATCTCACCCCAACTGTATGCTGCTTTGCTTGTGCTCAGTTTGGCTGCAGCAGCAATTTTCTCCCAATTGGTCAATCGGTGTCATTTATTTTTCCTTTACCTCCCTATGGCACATTGAGGCTGACTATAGGCAGTTTCTCCTGGGCAGATTAAAGGGCTCATCGCTGTCACGTGTCAGGTTGGGCTCCCCAAAAGCTGGGTGAAGGAATGGGAAAAAAGAGCAGGTGCTGACACCAGTGCAAAGCAGGCCTGCAGAAAGCACAGACATGGTCACAAACACAAAATTCCTACCCTTTGGCAGCAAGGAGGGGAAAGCAGGAACAGAAGTGGGATGGGAGATGACATAGCAATGTCCACAACGGGGGACAAAGGTCTCTCAAGAGACTACAGCTCATCTGCTGGAGCTGCCAGGGAGCCCTGGCCGCCCTCCATCACGCAGCCCCCCACCCTTCAGGGGGCTGCTCCAGCAGAGTGAAGCAGCAGCCAAGCGTCCTGGGATCCAGAGCACCAATTGAGGCAAACATCAGCACTCAGCTGGGTGGGAGGCCAGCTGTGCTGTGTGTATGGGGGGGGTGGGAGGGGGGAAAGCAGAGGGGTTTGTTTGTGGCACAGGGCAGTACAACTGCATCTCCAACACGCGCACACAAAGTTACAGGGCAGATTTTGCATCATGGTTCCAAGAAGTTTTGCAACTTGCAGGACATCAGAAAGCGATCTGGTGGCTCTGGTGGGTGGCAGCCTAAGGACTGGGGAAACCGTAGGGGGCTGGAAGGAGAGGGCTTGTTTTGCTTCTGCAATGCATTAGCTTTTAGACAGCTGGGGCTGTCTTTGCTCATAACAGCTCTAGAAAAGCCTTTTTCCCTGTCTGGAGGCTCTGGCAGTGCTCCAGGATGTGGCTGCTCTGCCAGCTCAGAGAAAAGGGCAACAGCTGGTGCCCTCGAGTCCCCAGGCCCTACAGCCTTCCCTGGGCACCGCACCCAAAGCCACCCTGGGTCATTTCCCTGATGGTGACCAACATCAACCAACGCATGACACAAAGGGAAGGGCTACGGCACTCATCTGCACCCCTCCCAGCCCCAAATTCTTCTGCCCACCCTCAAACTGCTTCATCATAGGGTCACCATCACCAGCAGCACGCAGAGCCCAGCCAACAGCCCAGCTCACATATAGGGAAGGGTTGGCCCCAGTTGTTGCTTAAGTGTTTACCATCATCCAGCAGCTGGTAGCCACTGCCAGGGCCAGTCCTCCAAGCCCTGTGCTCCCCCTCAGGACAAGTGCCAACCCTCAGCTGTAACCTATCTGTGGTTACAGGGCCCTTTCCCTTTCTTCCTGACTTTATCCACCCTGCAGTCCCCTGGAGGCTTTCACCAACCCCCACACAGCATCTCCTTAAGAGCAAACCAGGCTTTTCTCTCCGCATGCCAAATACTTTCCATCACTCATACTGCTATTGCTGCCAGCTGAGATAAGAAGCCCAGCCTCTTAACACTGTGTGTTGTTGCAGTGAATAAGGTGATGCCCACGGGCTAGGACTGGTTTTCCCCTTCACCTACACATGCATCCCATGGGTGTGCACACACAGCCTAGCAAAGACACACTCAGCCTTTGGGGAGGAACTGCATTTTGGCATCAGCTCCACGTCCCAGCTGGTGGCTCTGTGTCCTGCCTGTCCTCATCCCTTGGACAAGGGGCTGCCTGGCACCAGGAGCTGCTCCAGGAACTGGGGATCTGAGTATCAGCACTCATCCTGAAGGTGGAGGTGCTGGGTGGGAGTGAGAGCTGTACAGTACCTCTGGGGGGGTCACACCACAGCATCGCTCCTGCTCCCCACACACAGGGTGTTCCTCCATCCTTCTGGCACCAGATTTAGGTCTCCCCCAGCTCAAACTGCCGCATTTTTTGCTCATCACCAAGACAAGAAGAGTTTATCCTTATAATAAACACACTCTATGCACTCAGTGCCTGTGGTGCTCTCATCAGTGCTGCTCAGGACTAAACAAGCCCTGTTCCTCTGAACTGCCCTCAAAGGCCACGTTGTGACAGCCCCAGATGCTTTCATCCGTGGAATTTCCAGTTTCCAGACATCCATTTTAACCCTGCTGCTGCAGTGGGCTGAGCACGCTTGCTGCATTCAGGGCAGTGCTGCACAACCCTCTTAGAGACAGGATTTATTTTTTTGGTTGTGTTTTTGACTCCTGGTAAGTTTGGGATCTTTGGAAGCACTGAGACCTTCATCCACCACACTGCCATAATTATGCCTTTTACTTCTGCCTTCTCCTGTAGCAGGAGGCTCCTCTGCCTGTCTGTCAGCCTCCCGCTGCCAGTGGTGAGCAGGCGGATCCTTGGAAATACTTAGGCAGAAGAGGCAGAGCTGACACATCCCTCCCACAGAGAGGATGCCCAGCTCCTGTCACTGCCCTCTTCCCTTTCCTAACACCTCCCAGGTCAGTGTGCCTGGCACAGCTGGAGGAAATAGGAGGCAAAAGCTGGGCTCTGGCCACAGTCAACACGGAGCAGAGTGATGTGGCAGCTGGGCAAACAGAAGCTGTTGGGCAGTTACTGCACCTCCCTGCCACCTACAGCTGGGTTGTCCCCTGGGTGGGATGAGCTTCAGTCTGAGTAAGCCTTGCAAGACTGAGTGAGCAGCTCAGCTCTATGGCATTGGAGCAGAGCAGCTGCTATCCAAACATCATCTAAAAGTTACTTAAAACATCAGCAAGGAACTGCCACTTCACTTTCCTTTCCTGTCCAGCCCCACACCAGAAGTCCCCAGACAAGTTCAAACAGCTGGATTCTGGGAACACTGCAAACCTGGGCGTCTTCAGGACAGCAGATCCCTCTTTCAGCAGTCAACTCTCCCCTCCTATCTCTACTGCCTATCTCTCAAAAATAAATACGTTTAGCTACAGATAAGTATTTTGGAATAACAAACTCTTTGTGGGGAAAAAAAAAAAAAAAAAAAAAAGCCAGCCCACACAACCTTTCCAGAAAAGTTTCCATGGAGGAGAAGTGTTTGGGAACACTTTCACCCCTGCCTGTACTTGGTGAGGAGGGGACACTGTGCAAGCAGTTTAACTGGCTGTAGTGAGAAATAAGGCAGCAGCTGGCCAAGAGCATCAGGAACAAATGCCCTTTGGGGCCACGTGATTGCTAAGGACCCACGTACCAAACACAAAAGCTCCTGCGTATGGTCACAAAAGCGTAGCATCTGGTCTAGGGTGGGCAGCAAGGCTTTGCAAGCACCAAACCTGTCTCAGGGAGACAAGAGAACTGGGCAAGGCTATTGGGTCAGTAGCTGTTGCTTCCCTCTCCTCAGAACACGTAGGTTGTCACAATGCCTTCTGAAAAGCCATCCTATACCATGATTTCACCATCATCTACTTTTGATGAGCACTGCAGGACAGAGAAGCCGCCCAGACAACCAGCAGTAATACCTAGGCTGGCTGAGCAAGAAAGAACAGGTATCAGTCTCTGATCAGTTGAGGTTGCACGTCTCCAAGCAGACCACATTCCCACTGTGCTGCTTAGTACTTCCTTAGACTTAACTGGGTAACTATTTACAGTGAAAAGTCCTTTCCCTCCCTACACAAATGCTTTACAAGAGATATTTCTCCCACAAGAACTGAAGGGACTATTTGCCCAGTTACCTCTTCAAAAACAGTAAGCCAGAGGAGCCTACACACTTGCCTGGCAAGAAGAGCTGCAGTTACCCACTCCTGGCCTCCCTGCTGGAACAGGGAGCAGGACAGCTGAGATTGATGTGGTTGAGAAGTCCTCGGCCTATCCAGGATGCAGCCAGGGGGTAGTAACAAAGCACTGATAGTAGCAATGGGATCTTCATCTAGAGCTGAGGGAGCCTGCGGTTAGATCCTGGAAGAATATACAACATGGAGGTGATCAGAAGTGTTCACTTTGTATATCAGAATCCTGTTTTTGGCAGGCAATTTGCTTTTTAAAATATGCCCTTCTCAAAGTGGCAAGAGCTTCTCTAAAAACACATTTTGAGGACAAGTGTCTTGATAAAAAGAATTGAACATCCCTGCACCTGAACTACTAATCCTTGCCTTGCACAAGGCTGTGTGAGATAAAGCAGTCTATGTGTGCTATGACTCACTCATGCTGGTTAAGCTTTTACTGAGAGAGAGGACGCAATATCTCACAGCCACCAATTGCCACAGAACCTGGGGATCACAGGCGGCAGATACAACTTCTGTGATCCTTGAAGGTGCTGGACTTTCCTGCTGCCAGAGCAAAACTCAAAGTGGAACATTTGAACAATAACCTAGCACACACTAAAGCACACTGCTTCCTGGAAAGACAGCACAGAAACCTTGGGAGCTCGTCTGAAGGCAGGGACGGCAGCAAATCCCAACTGCACATGTACACTAGGCAGCAGGAAGCCTGGTAGGATTTGAGTTTTTTTCTCTTTTTCTTCTTGGATCACGTCTCAGTGAATTACCTGCACCACAAACACTACAGCTGTTCTCTGCTGACTTGTGCTTTGCTCTCACATTGGCAAATATTGTGGCTTGGCAGCTATTGTTGCTGCTTGGCATAGCACCAGCCTCTCAAAGCAACACTGATCCACGATGGAAAGGGAAAAACATCCTACAGGAAGGAAAAGAATTAGCATGAAAAGGAAAAACAGCGGCGGGAAGAAGTAGCTGTGCTCAGAATAAATGCACTGCCTGCTGCTGGGGGTGGGGGTAGGAAGGGTTACACCACAGCCAAAAATCTCACGCCCAGAAGTTGAGACCTGGCTATAGTTTTCAGCTTTATCTGTGTACCAGCAGCACAGGCCGTGTTGGTTGGGGTAGGAAGAAAGGCAGGCCATGCAGCTGTCAGAAATAGACCTTTGTAGCACACACTGACACAAGAACCAGTGCAGCCCTAACAGCTGTGTCTGTCTTTGAGATCTAAGGTTTCTTAATCAGAGCCAAGGGGAGAGGCGGGGTGCAGAGCTGCCTACAGAGACCTGGAAACAGCAAGTCAAACAGGCTGATGCTCTAGGTAGCAGTCTCAGCCAGGATTAACACCTCGAGCTTTAATGAGGACTTAGAGGAAGACTAGCACTGAGACTGAGAGTTTTGCACCCTGGGTTCCCTAATCTCCCACTTTGTTCTGCCAAAGCAAATATACAAAGGATCCAGCAGGAAACTTCCCAGTGCTGCTGCTTTCACTGCATTAGCTCCTGCTGCTGCTGGGTGGGACATGGCTGGACCATTGCAGCACAATGCCACAGCTCTCCACCTCTCCCAATTCAGATCCGTGCTGCTTTAAGTTGAAAACAAAGGAAAATCCTTAACAACAAAAGCCAAAAAGCGACTTCCAGTCTCCTGCTGCTGCTCCCCAGAAAGCATTCCCTTGTTCAAAAGCGGATCTCATCTGTTTCCCAGCTCAGGGAACGAGGAGGCAGCAGCAGCCGCCGTCCCATTTTGCAGCCCTCAGGAGCACGGGATGAAGATGCAGAGCAGCATCCTACACCAACAACTGACTCATCTCTCTCGCTGCCTGCATCCCTGTCACAGCAAAGCAGCACGAGGCTGACTGACGCAGGCACCTCTGGGAACTTTCTTAGCTACCACTCCCAAAGTTCTTGCAAATAACATGCAGAGACGAGTATTTCTGACAAGGATGCTTAAAGGAGCAGCGCCTTCATGACAGACACCAGAGCAGCACAGGTTCCTCCCTGATGAGTTGCCGGGCCCTCGGGTCAACTAAAGCAACTACGGAGCTTTTGCTGGTGTTAGCAGGAGTAGTTTCACCCTTTGTAGCAGCTTGCAGCAAGCTGATCACGAGTCCAACGACTTGCAGCTGTACCAGAGTAAGGGCTGCTGAAATACATAAGCAGGGAGTTTTTGCCATTCCAACTCAAACACCTTTATTTCTGCACTGTTACCTTCCCTGTCCTCACGGAGGACAGAGTGCAGGAGGGAAGTAAACTCCGGCAGACAAGCTGTTAGTTACACTCAGGGGTTAGAAGGAACGAAGACCACGCACTCCCATTATTTTCCCCAAAATTTCATGCTGAAAGTCCAAGGAGACTTTGCTAAGCTGCTGCAACTCTGAATTTAAAACTGAGCATTGACTTCTGGGACAAAAGACTTATTTTGTAGTTAGGAGAGCACAAGGAGCTTTCAGAAACTCCTTCCCCTGCTTTCCCAGCCACACATGGGCCTAACATGTTCTGCAAAGGCCCTCCTGCCAGCCCACCCCCAACAGCACCTGCATGCCTGCTCAAGAAGCTCTCACTCCGAAGCCACACCACACTCTGGACTCAGAGGGGAAGGGGAAGAAGATCTGGGATTTAAATCAAACTAAAACAAACAAAAAACAAAAAAAAACCAACCCCAGAGACCAAGTGGAGGACAAAAGAGGAGAAACTATGAAAATATGCTGAGATGGTCGAGAAAAGTCACATCAAAATATATTTAAAAAACAGGAATTCCAATCTGCATGGAATTTAAAACTTTTTCCCACCTTTGTCTGCACGAGGACTTTTTGTTGTTCCAGGACATGGAACATGATAAGCAGCACCCATTGTGTCCTGAAAGAGTAGTCTTCCCCCCCCCCCTCCCCCACCTCATCTCAACTATTCCACCATTTACAAAAAAAAAAAAAAAAAAAATTATATATACCTTAACAATCACCCCACCCTCCCTGCTTTCCGTTCTACAGTGGACAGGAGGAAGAACTGCAAACAGAGCTGACTTTTGATTAAAGTCCTTTTTCACCCCCACCAACATCAATATCCCTGCAATCCGTTGTACACCTTCTGCACAGATCCTTGTTTCAGCAGCTGTTTGAGACCTGCAAAAGAAACAAAAGCATTACCATACAACACAAACAGAAGGAGGACTCTGCAGGTGCCGTTTATTACTTTCACAGATGGGACATACAGGCCCTATGGCACAAGCCTCAAGCTCGAGCACACATTTCTGAATAAGAGAAAAACACTGACATCACAAACATCATTTAAACAACAACAAAGAAAATCTCCCTCAGACTCAGAGGCACAGCAGCTTTACTCCTGCTTCTTCAGCATTCCCACCAGCAGAAATAAGACCATATAGGACCAAACAATAAGCCAATTCCTCCAGGGAGAAAAAGGGAGAAAATCTCTTTCACTACAAACTCGAAGAGCAGCACACCACCTCGAGATCCTCACAGCTCTGCAGATGGTTAAAGCTGACTCCCAGAGCTGCTTTGCTATTGGAGTCGAGAACACATTTGTCATCTTAAGTACAACTGCATCAAGAAACAGCTTTATGAGCATTTCCAGAGTTGAATTCCAGTAGCACAGCTCACCTACTCAGCTCCCTTTAAAGCCCTACAAAAATCCTCTAGCACTGAGTTTGGGAAGGCTATGTTTGGTTCCTCCTGAACTTGTCAGCTACAGAAACCTCACATGAGTAACTACAGAAGAGAGGTTTTCACAATCATAAGTAGTGCCTGAGAATACTACTGACTGCTAGAAGTAGCCCCTAGAGAGTAAGCTTGTTTCTCTTACTTGCATCTACAGACTTGACAGCACCCTACTAAAAGCCTGCATTTATAGGTTTGAAAGCCACTGTGTTACAGAGGGGTTTGAAGGAGCATCACTAGGTTGGATTCAGCCTTTAATGAAGTGCCATCCTCCCCACTCCTGAAAAGCCACTCATAAAACATTTTAAAGAATTGATGACCTGATGTCCTGTCAGCACTCAAGTTTTACTGGAGCCGGATAAGAGAAGAGGAAGGTGAGTCAGCACTGTAACCATAATAGCTAATCTATTGGGCTTAGCATGGCCAGAGGAAGACTAGCAGGTCTTTACTGCTTCTTAAGGGTCAAGTCTGCACAGAGGAAGCAGCTTGCCAAGAATGTATGCCGCCAAGGATGTATGCCATGCACTTTTTCCAGAGGTAAAATCAGAGGGAACTCCCTCTTCAACATTAGCCAGGACTCCCAGCCCTGCTCTGATCAGCACCAGAAAGGATCATGCTGGGCAGGGACTTGCTGGCAGGATCTGAGATTGTGAGGTTAAACTCCCAACATCATGGGTAACTTCCAAATTAAAAGAACAGCAAAAAAACCCCAGCAACAATAGAGCCCCACTAAGTTGCTTTAAACCCAACTAAATTCTGCTAGTGGGTATCCCCAAAACATCATCAGCTTCACAACAAGAACTGGCAGCTGGCCTGCAGCTCAACGTGACAGAAGACAGGATTTATCCTGCCTCAGATCAGCTTGCTGCACTGAGGCCAGAATCCTGGTGAAAAGTCCTGGGCTGGATGCTGACATTTGTAGAACAGATCAGATTAGGCTGCCTAGAAAAATACCTCAGTGGTTATCAGCTTTAAGCAAGGCACGTACGCAGGGAGAAGCACAACCAGTTATTAAAATAAACTGACTTACTCACATAGAAGAAAAGCCCTAACATACAAGTCATTCACAAAAACTAGCTTAAGAGACGATGCGTCTCCCTGCTACCTTTGCCCTGCTTGTCTACTCTTATACACAGTTCTGACTACAGGAACTACTGTACCTTTAGCCCCATCAAAATACTGGAAAACAGTCCTGGAAAGAACTGGAAGTAGGAGGCTCACAGCCACTTCCTGGCTGATGTGTCAGATGTGTCTTTTGGCAATGCAGCCTTTCAAAAGAAAGGACGTAACTGAAGAAAGGTGAGCTCCAATAACCCTGAAAAGCATGGCATTACTACCACTTTTGTAACTTGTTTCCTCCTGGCTAGTACTTAAGCAGCTGCATACTGGCCTGAAGGATAACCTCATTAGCTCACAGGAAATTTTAGCATTTATCCCCAGTGGTGGGGGCTTGCTTTTCACAGCCAGGAATCCTGGTATTTGGTTCTAACGTGCTCTCAGACATTTACTGGAGCCAGCTTAAAGTTCCTCCTGACATCACTAGCTGGTGACAGGTCACAACACAACTTGGGCACTTGACTGCCTGCTTCTGCTTGCTAAGCACCGAGGCTAAAACGACACCACCCAGACAGAGAAGAGCTTACTGCTTCTCTGACTCTAGAGCATCAGGGTTGTGTTCTCAGTGTTTTCCAACTGTACCAGGAGCCATCCATATGGCTATGAGATAAGAAATTAGGAACAGTGCCAACAATAAGAGAAAGGGATGTTTTGAATGCCAAGGCCTGCAGTCTTCCTCTGAGTGTACGCACTGTGCTGCCACACAACATGAACAGACCTATTCCCTCATAAAACTCCTTCAATCCCTACATGTTTGGAGATACTCTAGCACACAAGAATGCATCTGACTGCTTACCCAGTCACCTTTTCCTAGGAAGGATGGGATTGCTTCAGCAGAGTATAAAAACACCCAAAGCTTGAACATGCTCAGTGTGTACCACCACCTCCTGGGCATGCTAGCTAGCAGTTCTGACAATCACACAGGATTCTGTCATTGCTTCTAGCCCACAGTCTTTTCTCAAACTGCTGAGAGCAGCAGACTGAAAAAAAAAAAAAAAATATATATCTCAGTTTCATCTGAGAGGTGCTGCTGCCATATGCAGCTTTGAGAAGAGCAGCACAGTGTGGAAGGAAAAGGCCTTGAACTGATACAGACACAGACATTCCAGCCTGGATAGCTGTAGAAAGGCTGCAAGAGAATAAGCTGCAGATGACTGGTCACCCCAGAGCTGCATTTCCAATTAGTAGCTCACACAACAATGTCAACACAGCAGAAAGTGCTGAGAAGAGACCACACAGGGCTTGGCTGCCCTCTACACACTTGAGGAGCGCAGGAAAGCCTCACATTTGCTTCCCTCTAGCAGGACAGCTGCCAGAATCAACTAAAACAGCACACTCAGGGTGATCGTACCTTCTTCTGACCAGCAGAAAGAAGCTGGGAAGCAGGATTTTCTGCAGGAGAGCTGCACTGGTATGTGCAGGAACTTCTTTGCCCCACAGCAGAGGATGGGGCTCCTTGACACCTATTCTGATGCCTTGAGCAGAGCAGCAGAACCCACTGCAAAAGCTGACAAAGCAGAGATCAATTTCCAGCTAGGAGCATAGTACTTAGCCTCCTGTCAGTGTTAGGATTTCTACACATTTCACTCAAGAGCTTCCATTTTGGCACTGATGCTGATCTCTACTACCAAGCAGGTGAATGTACACTGCACACTTCTTTCCTACACGTGCACAAAGCATGTATGGTAGAGGGAGATGCAGGGATGCACAAACCCTACCCAGTGCTGTGCAACACTGTTCACCGTTGACTGTAGAAGAATTTTCACAGATCTTGACTTCAAGAAAGTAGGAAACAGCCTGTGATCTTATTCCAGGAAAGGCCAATCAGACAGGGGCTAAGCCAGCTACAAAACACAGCACTGCTAGTTGTGTCAAGTGCAAAATCCCAGTAGTGGTACATCCTAACCTAATCCTGTTCCCTACAAATGCAGCAGCCAAGCTTGCAGGCTTCAAAAGAAAATGGAAGTTATTCACAGGGCACTTGGCCAACATCTTATGCTGTTAAAGGGGTAAATGGTAACGAAAGTCTTTCCTGATCACTCCAGGCCAGTGGTGCAGTTACACCAACTTCTTACCAGCTTCTGTGAGATATCTGTGCAGCCCCAAACCATAACAGAGCTTTAAAACACCCACCTTCTCGCTGTTCGCTTGTCAACTGCTCTTTGGGGAACTCCACATCAAATGTTATTATTAGTGAGCCTTTGATATTATTGTTATCAAAGTTTGGAAGACCTTCTCCTTTCTTCCACAGTTTGGCCCCAGGCTTAGTAATTTTATCCCGAGCAACATGAACCTAGAGACAAAAGAAATTTGAGAACATTGCTTTTGTTCTGTGCTTGCATCTCAGTCCCTCGGATGTCCTCTGCACCCCACTGGAAAGCTTCAGCTGATATTGATTCCTTGCCAAAGCCAATGATATTGGGAACCAGGCAGCATTACTGCCAGGATACTGAAGACAACACATGCCGTAGCTACTCTGAAAGGCTGGAAGCTTGATCCTCACCATGCACCCCTTGTGCCAGGCCTGTTTTGACTCTGGATAAATTGGTCTGGAGGCCTCTAACAAAGGCAGTCACAAAAGGCCAGCAGCTAAATTTTATTTACATAGAGCAGGAAAGCAAATCTTTTCCTCACCTTGTGCCCATCCAAGTGGGTTACATCCATTTCAAAGCCTGTAAGTGCCTCGACCAGCGAGATTGTCACGTTTGTATACAAGTCATCTCCTCTTCTTTCAAAGACTGGGTGCCTGCAGAAATGAGAGACTGTAATTTTCCTCCTTTTCCCATGGAAAAGGAGATCCTCCAGCTTCCTCCCATCCTTTTGTGAAAAGAGTTGGGAGACTTCACAGAAATCAGAGAGGA
This sequence comes from Meleagris gallopavo, assembly GCF_905368555.1. NCBI lineage: Eukaryota > Metazoa > Chordata > Aves > Galliformes > Phasianidae > Meleagris > Meleagris gallopavo. The sequence continues at coordinate 3,745,271 of NC_139414.1, read as the reverse complement.
AGTCAAGAATGAATGAAATTTAGCTTTGTTTTCCTGTGTGCAAAGAGTGCTACTAATAGCCTTTCTATTTCTAGAGCAGTGAGTGGTAAGGAGTGTCAAGTTGTGACTCAGTCTTTCTTACCACTATATTTTCTTACAATAGGGAAATAGTATGTTTATGGAAAAGGGAGACATCCCATGTGATTCAGGCAGGAGCTAACCCATGCCAGAATTCAAGGGAAACAGAAGTGGAGTATCATTGCATCATCCTAACAGCAGTGAATTCTCTAGCACCCTCAGGGCTGAGCATCCTGAACTGCCCTGAATACCTGAGCCCTGGCTGTACCAGCACTGAAGAATAAACTAGACACAAGCCAAGCAACACTAGCCAGAAAACTGTTTACAAGCTTCCTTGATAATAACCAGAAAGAGTGGTCTAACAAGGGCAGGCACTTACTTGAGAACTTTTATTCGGAAACGCAAATCACCTGGCTCCCCATCCACGTGGGGTTCCCCTGGGGAGGAAGAAGAGCTGTTTATCCAGTCAGAAACAGCTAAAGAAGCAAGCAGCATATTAAACACAATAGAGATTTGCAGCTCATGTGTCAAAGGGAGAAAAACAACTAGTTGATTCTCATGTGACTAAAACCCTGCTTACATGTATTTCTTTTTCTAAACAGTTTCGGATTTTCAGTGTTACCTCAAAGTCACCCCTCTCTGCTGCTCTGAAGACCTGCCCACACAGCAATGATAACCATCCGTTATTTATTAAAGGACATAATCTCCTTCTACAGGAAGGATTCTTTCACATACTGAAGTCTGAAACAAATGTTCTTTTTCACGTTATCATCTGAAACATAAGACTTAGGGCTTTTTCATATTTTTCTTTTGTGTATTCTGTAGCAAGAATGGGAGAGGATCTCAGGAGTGTTATCCAGACTTGCAAAGACTATGCTACTACTGGATTTGAGCAGCACACTCTGGAAAAAGACACTTCACATAACATGTCCTGATCATTTACCTAGAGCAGAGCAGAGCCACTATCACACTGCCATGAAGACCAGCCTTATATTAAAGAAAAGAAGCAAGTCACAAGCTGGGCACTGCCCATATACGTACCCTCACCAATGAAGGGATATTCCATACCATCCCTCACACCTGGTTCTATCTCCACTTCTAGTGTTCGCTCTTCATTCACAAGCCTGCAAAGGGGAATATGCAAACACAGTTTTCAACACCTGCTTTGTTACTGGAAGAGGAGAACACCCCCACAAATCACACACTCCTGCTTACCCTTAAGAGCTGGAGGCCAAGTGCTGCCTTTCTCACTCATTTACAAATTGAGTAAGTTCCTCATCTAATAGATCTATCCATTTCTACTTAATAATTAAAGACTGTCTCCTTGGAAATGAGAAGCCTGCGTTAAGCGCTCTGAAATTCCCCAGATCGTCCTGGTTGCACAGCCACTCTTCTCCCTCTAGTGGCAGGTTTTTGAGTGAACAGCATATAGCACTGAAGAGCACAACTCACTTGACGTTGGGACATTCATCACAAACAACTTCTTGAGTCATCTGGAAACGCCCAGGGCCCAGCTGTGTGGTCCTCATCTCCTGCCGGCAATTGCATTTCCGTTTGCCAGGTGCCTGTCTTGCCACTGGCTTGTTCCTGACAACCTGCAGCAAAGAGGAAGAAGCTGACACCAGCACACAGGCCAGCACCCCAGCTCTTGATCACTCAATCTGAATGCAATTTGTTTTTTTGTGCACATGATCTTGAAAGAAAAAACAGAAAAACCACACTCTGCAATGTTTTCACCTTACACCTCTTGCTAATCACACAAGAAACACCCAACAACCAAAAAATCCCTTTTGCCACTTTTCTTACCCATCTTTAACTAGGAATGGTAGCACTGAAACCTTTTATGATAACTGCTTTGTACTACATACATACTGACAAAATTGAGTTCCTCATTTATCCAGACGTGTGTAACACAAACTCGAGCAACATAACAAAGCAAAGATTGTCAGCACCAGAAACACAGCTTGCTTTAAGAAAATTAAAAGGCCACCCTATGTTTAAGCATGTAATCCAGAGATTCAGTGACACATTTGGCCACAAAGCAGCAGTGAAAAATGCACAGCGTGGTCTTGCAAGAATGGCTGAAAACAGGAAAACTAAGCTGTGTGCTTCAGTCCATGGATGGGCCTCAAATACCACCAAGAACTAAATGAAACAGAATTTTCTTAGCTAGGCACTGACAGTCAGTAAGTTACTATCACAAAAAACATTGTTAAGGCAAGTTGCCAGGTAGCAAAGAAATAAACACATTGTTCCTTCAGTTAACTACTAACAAATAGCTTAATGACATCCTCTGCTGCCAGATACTATGTAAACAAACATCTATTCTAGTTCTATTCTTTTGAAGATTCAAACCAAGCAGCCTCAAGGCCAGTCATCTGAAACTCATCTGAAACTTGGTAGCACTGGAGAGACCAACAGGCCAGCAAACTTACTTCTACAAAGTTTCCTGAATACACCTCCTCCAGTGTAACCTCCAGGTCCACAATGATGTCGCTGCCCCGAGGGATGTTCCTGTCCTGTTGGCGAGGGTTACCTCCAAACATGAATCCAAAGTCCCCAAAAAAGCTGGAGAGAAGCACACCAGTTAGTTCAGGAAGGGAATTCTGACCAACCTAAGGTAGGAGCAATGGGTGCCTGGAAGAGATTTCTTTGCTTAAGAAAACCAAGCCATCTGTGTGGGAAGACAACGCTGGTTTCCATTTGCTACTCTTGGAGAAAGGACCAACACCAGACCAATGAGAACAACACGTGGAATATTTGTGTATTTCTTCATATCCTTAACTGTCACTTCACATCGCTGCCTCCTGACTAGGTGACAAGCTTTAATACTGAAGTGACCCACATCAAATGCATGCACAAGGATCACAGAATTAAAGCTCTGTGGAATAATTTGAAGTGGCAAAACGTCCTTACTGTGAGAAGATGTCTCCATGGGAACTCTGGTGCCCATCCTTCAACCCCTCCTCACCATACGCATCATACTGTTTCCTCTTCTCCTCATCTGACAGCACCTGGCAAAGGGACACAAAAGAACAGGGTGTTCACCCACAGGGCACCTGGATGCTTACACAAAGCTCAAAGAGAAGCTTTGCCAGAGCTCTTAGCTGGGGGACAAGTAGCAGTGCTTTACAGTACAAAAGCATTGGCTAGAACTCACCTGCTGTGCTGGGAAGTTAAACATGTATTGGGTAAGTTCATAAAAGTTAGAATTAATTAAAACAACAGACGCAACACGGAGGATATAAAAAAAGACTGAGTTTACTCTGAATGAGTTTAGAGAGACTTGGAAGGGAATAATAACTCAAAATCATTTCTTACAAAGCAGGAACTGCTCCTCCACAAAAAGAAAAAAAGCACATAACAGGGCCCTGGTTTCTCTGTTCTTGAAGCGTGTGCATTTATCTGACAAATACTTCATAACTATTAGCAATGATGGCAAGTTTGCCTCCCAAGATGAACCTGCTGGGTACAATAATTCCACACCAACTTCAACACTGACTCAGTTCCTAAGGGCAGCAAAATTCAGGAGCAATCTCAGTAGTGAGGCAGAGCAACACACCCCACTAGACAGCACTCAAGATCGTAAAGCTTCAGTTTTAATTTCTAAGTATTATTCTTTGCTTTTATTCACCACTCCACAGAGATTTTGCCTTCCTTCCCTTTCCTGGCCTGTTGGTTATTTTTTGGAAGGCTCAAGATGCCATGTTAGCTTTCAGAAGAGTGGAAAGAGCTGGAGAAGCTGGCTTAATGATGAAAGCCAGCCTCAAATTGTAGGTAATGATAAATGGCAGCAGCAAGAAAGGTTAGAAGAAAAACAAAACAGTGACTTTAACTACTAGCTTCACCTTCCCAGGACTGAATGTAAGAGCTCAGTTCTCCCTTTGCCATCTGGGATATGCAATATAACACTCATTTGAGAAAAGTGGGTTGTGGAAGTTCCACAACCCATTAGTAGACTACTAACAATATTACAAGAAAGAAAGGAATAAAGAGTACAAAATATTTGCTTTTCCATTCACTTTGCTTCCTTAGCAGGCTTCTGGAGGTTTAAGAACATAGCACTCCAAATACTGAAAAGAGAGTTCTTGTTCATGCTAGGTTGCTTCAAAAGCAATGCAATTCAGCAGATAAGCTGAAAACCAAAAACAAGATAATTCCAGCCCCTGGAAGATGAAAATCACCCTGAGACTAACAGCTGCTATATGAAGGAGCCTCTGAAACTGAACCATCTGTGCTTGCACCACACAGCTGAGGGGTTAAAATCAGGCTGTTTAAGTGAAGGACACCGAGTAGTTTAATTAACCTACTTTAACCAACTTTTCTCTAGGCAGTCAGAAAGACTAATCTTGAGCAGCAGCATGGAGCCTGATGCTTTATGGTAAAAACAACACTAGTTTAGGGGAGAGCATTTTGCATTTGTTTTGTCTGTGTTAGCAACGGAACTCTACATTTTATGCTGAATAAGTTGGGCTCTGTATTTCAGTAGGACTTGGGCAAGGGAAAGGAAGGTAGACTGTCACCACTCAAAAGAGTTTTTGCTGCCTGTGCCACTACGTCCTCTACTGCTTTGTGGTTTTACAGCTGTTTCTCTCCCGACATTTTTCTGTAGGAAAGACCCTTTCAACTGCTACTGTGGCTAAGACATAAACTGGGACTCTGGGCACATAGAGAAATGCTCCCCATGCATTAAGCACTGTCAAGTGTGACTACTCCAAGCCCACAGCTTTGAAGCATGCAGAATTCATCAGCCTTCAAATCAGAGATGGTAAATGCTAGATCTCCCACCAAAGAATTCTTTATACTCACCAGCTTTGCTGTGAGAGCTAAGCCAACTTTTTAAGAATAGAAGGCTGAACTAAAAGGAGTTCTAGCTATAACACACACACACACACACACACACACAAAATGTGATTTTTTTTCTGAGCAAGGAGGAATACATTCAAGCTGCTTCTCACCTCACTTCCCCATTCATTTTAGATTTACATATCAGAAGAAGGAAACAGCAGCAGGAGCCCTGCTATGACCACAGATTCAACCACAGCATCAGCCTGGGCAGGAAGATAGTCTCTTTCCTCCTGAAGATAACACTGGGATCCAGATTGTCCTATGGCCTGGCTCCTCAAAACCAGCACAAACCTCCTACCTAAAGGTGCCAGCCTGGGCAGGGTCCTGGTGGAACTGCTTCCATGCATTTCTGTTGGATCAAAACTCTCTTCCTGGAGCCTTCCTCTGCTCCATGGGGAGAAGCAGGAAGAAGGCAGCAGCAACAGAAAGGGCCAGGCTCTTTTCAGTGGTGTGCAGTGACAGGACAAGGGGCATCGAGAAAAGACTGGAACATATGAAGTTCCATACAATCACAAGGAATAATCCCTTTACTCTTGAGGGTGACAGAGCACTGGAACAAGCTGCTCACATTGGTTGCGGAGTCTCCTTCCTTCACTGGAGATGTACAAAACCCACTTGGATGCCTTCCTGTGCAACCTACCGTAGGGAACCTGCTTTAGCAGGTGTGTTGGACTAGATGGCACCCAGAGGTCCCTTCCAACCCCTTTGATTCTGAGACGGGAGGCAAAAGAACAGAGAACATGAAGGAAACACAGCCCACCATCCACAGAAGAGGAAAAACAGACTTTGACTTAAGCATTGGGTAATAAAATATGTGATTTACGTAGCATGCGATGCTAGAAGTATAAGCTATTACTTAGATGCTATGCCTCAGCATAGATATAACAGAATTCACAGAATGGCCAGGGTTGGAAGGGACCTCAAGGATCTTCAACCCCCTGCCACATGCAGGGCCACCAACCTCCCCATTTAATACTAGACTAGGCTGCCCAGGGCCCCATCCAATCTGGCCTTGAACACTTCCAGGGATGGGGCATCCACAACCTTTTTGGGCAGCGGTTCCAGCACCTCATTCCTTGTGCATATGGGACTCCAGCAATGATTTTTCACCCCTTACCACATTTACTAGAAGGCAAGCCAACAGCCTTTCACTTCCTACCAGCCAAAACTTACAGCTACTCTTTACACATACACACAAACAGGTTCCTGTGCCAACACTCCAGCTGATGCATGCCCATTTCACACTCAAAGAGCTATAAATAAGATCAAACGGCTCAAGCTCCACGCTCCTCCAGCTAGGTGAACTGCTGCCCTTTATTGCCCTCAAACAAGCAGATATCCCAGGTCAGCCTGGCAGCCTCTCTTTGCTTTGTTAGTAGCTGCCACGCCTGAAATTCAATATAGATTTAACAGGCGAGGAGGGATGACCCTATATGCCCTATAGAGAGCCGTTTCCGTTTGCTAGAACTCATCCCAGCCGTTCTGGAGCTCAGCATTGCCCTGACAGCCACAGGCTGGGTGCCTCCCAGCCGGGCCCAGCCTCACGCACAGCGCTGTACCACACCGCCCTCAGTGCCACCCCCAGCCCCGCTCCCCCACCTCATAGGCGGCCCCCAGGTCCTGGAACTTCTCCTGGGCCCGCGGGTCGTCGGGGTTCCTGTCGGGATGCAGCTGCAGCGCCAGTTTGCGGTACGCCTTCTTGATGTCCTTCACGGAGGCGCCGCGGGACACCCCCAGGATCTTATAGAAATCCCTCCTGAAGGGGGAGAGAAAGAGGGGGAAGGCCTCGTCAGCGGGCCGGGCGTCGGAGAACCGCAGGCCTACGGGATGAAGGGAGGGGATGAGGGAAGAGCAGCCCCCGGGGAGCACTCACCCGGCGGCGGCCTCCCCGCAGAGGCAGAGCAGGAGGAGACAGGCGCGGCCGAGCCAGCCGAGGGCCATGGCCGGGCCGAGAGGAGGCCGCCGCCCGCGCCCCGTCCCTCACACACGAAGCCGGCGCCCGGCCGCGGCCGCCAGCCAATGAGAGAGCGACCCAGCCGTAGCCGCCGGCCATTGAGGAGCGGCCCGGCCCCGCGCGGCTCGAGCTGACGGCCAATCGCCCGCTCACACTTCACCACCGCCTCGCGGCCGCGGCCCAATCGCATCGCAGAGAGTCGGAAGGAGAGGACGCCGACCAATCGCGAGGCGCGTCGCTTCTTCCCGCCTCCGCGCCGGCTCCTGTAGCCAATGGCGAGCGGCTCCCGAGGGGCGGGCGGGAAGCGCCCTCTCGTTGGTTCGCGCGGCCGTTATGGCGGCGGCCGCGTCGCTGTGGCCGCGGACGGAGCCGCTGCTGCTGGGCGCGTTGCCCGCGCCGCCGCCCGCCCGCTTGGGCCCCCACTACCTGCGCAAGATGGCGGCGTACGCGCGGGCGCGGGCGGCCGAGGGCTGTTACCCGCGGCTGAGCTGGCCGCGCTGGCGGCACATCGCCTGCGGCAAGCTGCAGCTGGGCCGTGGCCTGGCCTGGCTCTACTTCGAGCGCTTCCACGACCTGCTCGCGCCGCCCGATCCGCCCCGCCGCCTGCAGCGCGCCGAGGCCGAGGCGGCGTGTGGCAGCGCCGAGGAGCTGGAGCGGGAGCGCGGCAAGGCAGGGCGCGGGGCCGGGGCGGGCGCGGGGCGGCCGGCGACACCTAACGGCCTCTCCCCTCTCGGCAGCTCTCCGTGGACACGCTGCGCTTCCTGCTCTTCCTCTACCTGCAGCAGCTGAACAAGGCCTCCCTGCGGACGTCCCTCATCGGCGAGGAGTGGCCCAGCCCCAGGGCCAGGGCTGCCGGGCTGCCGGGCAGGGCCGCGGGACACAGCAAGGTAATGGGGCTGTGGGGAGGGGAGGCCCTGTTGAGCCTTCCTGAGCAGGGCGAGCTGCCCTTTATAGCAGGCAGATTTGATGCGTTCCTTGTAACTGTGCTAATAAAATGTCAGTGGTTGTATCCATGTAGCTGTACCTGTGTGTAGCCTGGAGAAGGAAGCTCAGGGAGAGGCCTCGTTGCTCTCTGTAACTCACAGAAAGGAGAGCATACCAACTTTTGTTTTATTCTCACGGGTAACAGCGATAGGATGAGAGGTGATGGCCTCAAGTTTCATTAGGGAGGGTTAGATGTGGCTATTTCTTCTCAGAAAGAGCAGTGAGGCCATCTGCACAGGGAGGTGGGGCAGTCACCGTGCCTGGAGGTATTCAGAGCTGTGGAGATGTGGCACTCAGGGATGTGGGCATGGTAGGGCGGGCTTGGTTGTTGTGAAGCTTCTTTCTTAGTCTTTGTGGTTCTCCTTTTAAGAAGCCGCAGCCTTTTCACTTCCTTATAGCCAAACGGGAAGCTTATCCTGCACTGGAAACTGCTGCCCTATGCTTTGTTGTAGAATAAGGGGATTCTAGGGTGCTCCCTAGCAAAGCTGCACAAAGTCATATTTCAGAGGGGCTGGAATACATCTGGCCACCTATGGATCAGGAGCATGAAATTGTGAATGTCTCCTGGAAAGCATTCTGAAAAAAACGAAGTAAGGTGGATGTATTGGGTGTAGGTTATGGGAAGGTCTGTATTTGTCAGTGAAATTAACAGCATAAAGGCTGTCTGCATGCCTCAGCAGATTTCTGTTGGGGCTGTGCTGTTACGAGCTGCACAGGCCTGGAAATGTAGTCTGGAACAAGCTGAAACCATTAAAAATGAGCTGGGTGATCTTATAACAAAAGATTTAAAAAACAAAGAGAAAAATGAGAGAAACTGATAAATGGCTGTGGGTGAGATAGCACTGGAGCGTCCAATGGAATTGAAAGGTCAATGTTTTCTTCCAGCTGTGCTTCAGGTGCAGCTATAGAATGTAATTCTGAACAGGAACAAGAGCTGTTCCTGTGTTCCAGAGGATCTTTGTCACAGTGCTACGATCTCCAGCTGCTGTTGTAGGTGTGTTATTCCTGCACCCAGCATAGTGAGGACAATGTGTGATCGTAGCTGAGTGTTAATTCTGCACCTTGGCGGCCAGCAAAGCTTGTCTTGGTGCCAGCCACAGCTCCAATCTCACACTTTTCTTCGAATGGAGCCCTTTAAAATTTGAACTAATGCTTCTTTCAGAGGCTGGTTGGTTTATTGGTCTGCTTGCTTGTGAAGGAATGACCCTCTGCTTTTTTTTATTATCTCTGGCTCCACATCAGAAGCACTCAATCACAGCTGAAGGTCTGAAGCAGATGCAGCGATCTTTCCAACAGACACGTAGCAAGACCTTGGCTGTCAGTTACTGATTTGTTTCCTCCCTTCAATACTAGGCAGCAGCTGGCTGAATTTGTGCGGGAAGGATTGTAGGAGAATCTGCTTCTGCTTTTTAAAATGAAATATTTGATACTTGGAGTTAGAATGACACCATGTTTCTTTTTTTGGTGTGCCTTGGTGGTGAATCCAGTTTCCTTTCTATGTGTGGAAAGAGTAGAGCAGCAGGACCGAGTTTGACTTGCTTTCCTTCTTCTAGAAGTATAAGCAAAGATGTGTTGTACAGAGTTGATGGAGCTTGTCAGCTATGTGAGAATTCACCTTGTTCTTATTTTTCTGCCCCTAAGAACTGGAATGACCAGGATCACCTTGCCTTCGTGCTCACACACCTCTCAGACATGCTGGAGCTGCTGCTGGAGCCAGAGCAGCTCAGTGCCTCCTCGCACGCCACTCACAACAGCTTGGTGTCCTACGAAGCCGTCTGTGCCCTCAGCTTCCTCATCGAAGGGACTGTGAACAATTCGAGGACCATCCACCCTCTGCATGAGCTTGCCCTCTGGCAGCCCTGCCATGGGCAGAACGGCTACTCTAAGATCTCCAAAACCTTCTCCTTCCCCAAACTAGAGAACTGGCTGCGCTCCTGCCTGATAATAAATCCTTTTGGAATGACTGCCTGCTTACGGTCTGGGAAGAAGCTTGCGTGGGCACAGCAAGGTATCTGCAGGTTTTACCTTAGAGACAAATTTCCAGTCTCAGTTCTTGGTGACCAGGCATCTGGCAGTGGCATTGTGACTGCCTGTTTCCTTCTGCTGTTAGTAAATAAGGGGAAAGTGATAACTTAGGTGTGAGTCTGGGAGAGTAGAGGGTGCTGTGTGATGCCTGCATGTAGTTTCTGGTCCTCGGGTTGCTTTGTGAGCAAACATGAATGACTTTGCTTTCAAAGGCCCCTCTGAGTGAGATCATTTATCACTACCATCATCGGTCATTGTTTAGGTACAGCCAGACATGGAAAAGAGATAATGCAATGTGTTTGTGGCAAAGTTGAGAACTGATCAAGGTTCTCAAGCCTTGAATCACAGCTCTTCACCTGCAAGGGCATTGCAGAGGAGCAAAGGCACCCTAGCCCTTAAAAGGATGGATAGTAGGACTTGTGTGTGGTGACACAGTGTCACTGTACTGCTGTGAAGTTTGGGGCTGATTATTTCCTTGAGGGATTGCTGAGTGATGTGGACAATGAATCATCATGTCTGTTTCTCTCTGGGAGACATGTATATCCTTTTTTTTTTTTTTTTTTTAAATTTAAATGTATTGATTAATTTTATTTTGCAGTTGAAGGAACAACCAGGAGAGCAAAGATTGCCTGTAACACTCGTGTGGTGCCTGAGGTGTCTCCTATGGTGATAATGAGCCAGGTTTACAAACAGACACTGGCCAAGAGCTCGGACACCTTGGTGGGTGCTCATGTCAGAATTCATCGCTGCAATGAGTCCTTCATTTATCTCCTCTCTCCTCTTTGGTGAGGTTTTGTTCTCTTGAGGCACAGCCAAATGTCCTTTCAGCATTTGTTCAAGTGCTAAGCTCTTGTTAAGCTCTGGTTGCAGTCTTCCCTGCTCACTGTATCTTTGTTGTTTTGCAGTTCTGTGACCATTGAGAAGTGCCAGAATAGCACGTTTGTGCTCGGCCCTGTGGAGGCATCTGTTCACGTCCACAGCTGTGACAATATCAAAGTCATCACCGTTTGCCGTTGCTTGTCTCTTTCCTCCACCACTGGCTGCACTTTTCACATTCTGACTCCTACCCAGCCTCTTATCCTTGCGGGAAACCAAGCAATCAGCTTTGCCCCTTTCCACACCCATTACCCCATGCTGGAAGACCACATGGCTCAGGTGGGACTGGCCACTGTGCCCAACTACTGGGACAGCCCCATGTTGGTGTGCAAGGAGGGCAGTGATGCCAGCGTCTTCCGCCTCCTGCCGCCCTTGGACTTCTACACCTTTGTGATTCCTTTTGAGATGGAAGGAGACACCACAGAAACACCAGGGGGGCTTCCCCGTGCCTACCAGAAGGCACTGAATCAGCGAGAGCAGAAGGTACAGAGCTGGCAGAAAATGGTGAAGGAGGCGTGCCTGACCAAGTGAGTGCCGTATCCTGAAAGGCATCTGAACTGTGCTGAAGCTCAGCACGGTTGTACATCGTTCAGTGTGGTTCAGAAAAATGCTTTAGTACTGGGTTGGTTTGTGTGGGCTACATCTTGCCACTTCTAAAGCATTAGTAGTCGGCAATCTTGAGATCCTCATCTTTGGCACTATAGTGAGGGGAATCGTGTTTACAACTGTAAATCTGAAAAAATGCTTTGTTGTGACTGCATTTTCCTAACCTGCAAAGTTGAAGGAAAACATGCCTAGATGCTGCTGAGGGCCAAAGTGAGGTGTCCTGGTGGCATGAGTTTATGGCTTCCCTCGTGCTGGGTATTGTCTCCTTGCTGTCTCTGTTCTGCTTCCAGTGCTGCATGCTGACATGGGTGAGATCTGGGCCCATACCCTGAACAACAGCTCCACTAATTGTTGGCCTGCAGCTGATTGGTGATCATTCTTAAACCCAACCTTTACAGTGAAGCTTTAAATTACTGTCCCACCTGTTGTGAGGTGAGCTAAGCATGTGCATGTGGACTGTTAAAATACATCACCTCATGGACAGTAGCTTTTAAAGTTCCCTTTAAAATCCTCTGCCCAGCTTCTACTATACTAGTTGGGCCTCTCTTCGCTGATCTTGTGTGCTGATGTGCATCTGTTTGCTCTCTCAGCACCTGTTGCTGAGCTCTGAAAGAGTCCACCTTGTTTTCTTTGTCAGCGTGCTTTGTTGAGCACTCAGGTGTAAAAATCTGTCAGCTTCAGTTTTGCTGCTTTATCTTTTGTGAACCATTTTGATGCAGCAATATGAGGGTCTTCCTTTGCAAATACAGAATGCAGATAGAAACCCAGATACTTGGTTTTAAAGTCTTGAGAAGGTGAAAACAACTTTTGATCTCTCAAAAAGCCTTATTTGAGCTCTCCACGTGCTCTTCCTTTTCTGTGTGCTCAATCCATGAGTTACAGTGGACATGTAACTGGGTGCAGAGAAGCAGTGATCTTAGAGAAGTTTAGTTTGTGGGACGCACAGAACATGAAAACCTGTTGAGTCAAACAGTCAGCACTTCCCATCACACCAAGCTGCAGAGCTGTAGTCCATTTGGTTGTTTTTAGAGCAGCCTCCTGAGCTTTCCCTGCCCCTTTCTGAACACCAGCTGCCTTTGTGCTGAGAGCAGAGGAACCTGCCATTTGAAAGAGCTCCAGAGTGGGAAGGAGAAAGGATCCTTAGGGAGGATTTTGCTTCAAGCAGCGGATGGCTGAGCAGTAGTGATCCAGTAGTGGTGACAGAGATGTAAAAACCATCAAACCTCAGCAGCGTATCTTGAAGAGCAGCAGAAAGTTTTAACTTCAGCTTTTGTGCTGGAGTCATCCATTGTGTCTTTCGGTCTCATCTCCAGTGCTCCTTCTACTTCAGCCATTGAAACATGCAATAGAAGCCAAGGCTGCTGCTTCTCACCCTGTTTTTATGAACATGTTTTACCTACCAAAATCTAACAATTAAAGAAATATTAAGTGATGTAGATGATGCACTAAGATTTAGCAGCCTCTGCAGCAGTCAGAGGAGGTGACAGCTTGGTAATGGAGTGGCTTATTTCATGAAAGGGGGAAAAACGTGTCAGAATTAGAACCTTGCTGGAAAGAAGCTGGGCAGCTGGCAGCGTAAGGTGTCTCTGTGCCCTGTGGGCAAGGAGACAGCTAGAGAGACAACCCAGAGCAAGCAGATTGTCAGACTTGTAGAAAGAAGAAAAGCTGCTGGTGTTTGAACAGGAAGGTGAAAGAGTAAGAAGATGTCTTTCAAGAAGTTGAAGCTGTCTGAAGGAGGAAAATGGAGTAAAAAAGAATGTAAATCCTGCCAGGCTAAAGGTAAAAGCCCCGTAAGACAGGACCAGAAAGAGAGCTTGAAGAACAACTTGTAAAAGCGTAAAATCCTGCTTGCTCATTTTCTGAGCACATCAGAGGAAAGCCTTTAAGGGTCTGTAGCAGATGGAGGTATATAATAATAAGCACTTGGAGAAGATAAACTCTAAGAGAAGAAAGAAGTGACTGCCTTTGTGTTCATATTCACTGGGGAGGAATTTAGGTTAGTTTCCAGCTTAGAAACCTGCTTTCTGGGGGATCTGTCAGTGAACGTTTCCAATGGAAGTGACAGTGCAAAGAAGAGTCTTTAACTTGAAAAAAGGGTATACCAGGCCCCTCTGAAGCTGAGTGACACAGAAAAAATGGATGGGGATGGTTTGCTGCTTTTTTCCAGTACATGATAGGAGCATCGAAACAAATTAGGAACGGGGTCAAAACAAAACCACGCAATCTCCACAGGATATTGGAAACATTTGTGTTTTATGTAGGTTCAGAAATGAATTGTGTAAGCTCATAGGGGAAAAAGAAAAAAAGAATATCTGTCAGGAGCTATTCAAGAATAGAAATTCAGGAGCTGAGCTGATCTCAGATGGCTGGGATGCTACTCTGGAGGAATACTGCCATGAGCCTGCGCTGCTCTTGGACATGTGACTGCTGATAGAGCGCCTGAGCTAAGTGATGCACCCTGTTGTTGCTGCTCTTAGCGAAAACAGAACAGTTATTTCCCTGCAAAGGGAATTATTTGAGGAGTTCTGTTTATATACGTGTTGTTTTCCTGATCTCCATCCTCTCTCTTCAAATGCTGTCAGTACAGAATTTTATGTCTTCGGTGCTTGAGCACTCGCTGCTGATCTGTGCTCTGAGAGTAAAGCAGAGGAGGCCTTCTGGAACAGAGAGCCTGCTAGTGAAGTGGGGAAGCTTGCATGCCTAACTGAGTTCTGCCTTTGGGGTTAATTTTAGTTATATTTACTTGGTAGAAGCTTTTCTGGGCATGGTTCTTAAACCAAGCCCAGCTCTTAGCTGGGATTTGTAGAGGCTTGTTTTGGAAGTGAAGTTCATAAGCACAGGAAACTGTTACTTCCGCATGCTTCTTTTCTGATCATCTTTTTTGCTGCAGGGATCAAAGGAAGCAGTTCCAGATGCTGGTGGAAAGCAAGTTCTACGAATGGCTGATTCAGACAGGGAACCGTCAGCAGCTGGATAGCCTTGTCCCTCCTGCTGTGGGCTCCAAGCAGGCTGCAGGATAGCATCGTGTTCCTCTGCACCAGAAGGAAAGGAAGGGTGAGTAGAAGGCATCTCTTTTGATTCTTCTATTCCTAGAGGAATTGTCCCACGTTGGTGTGCACAGCCTAGGTGGAGATGGAAGAGGCTGAGAGCTGTTCAGTGGAGATTCTCCCAAGAGCCTTGTGTTTGGTTTTATTTATTTTGCAGTCAGAACCTCTTTTTAGTCGAGTCTGTTAGGTGTGTATTTGGCACCTCCTTTGTTCTCTGCAGGTGGTTTGTTGGGAACACCTTGTGTGTCTGTAAAGGCAAATAGGCACGTTCTATGTGACTTGAAGTAAAAACTTGAGCAGCCATCTTTTGAAAGATGTGTATTAATATCTGTGCTTACCTGTCTCACTTTTTGTTTAAGAGAATTGGGTGAGGCTTCAAATAATTGTTACTCCGCAGTCTCTTTCTCTTCCTAAGCAGAAGTGGTTTAGGAGCTGGAGGCAAGCTCTCATTATTCTCTTCTATTGCATGTTTCAAACCATAAGAAATGTTTTTATTTCCTTTTATTTTTCCCATTTTGCTTTGTCTTTAAGTGTTGGGCATAAAATCTGCACCTCTGCTTTGTTGTAGAGTTGTGGGAACAGACAGCGCTGTCCTGAAAACATTTCCCATAAAGACTTTGCGGCTGTTCTGACTGCACGCGCTCGATGTGGATCTGATGCCCAGCCTGTGTGTGGATTTGGACATCTCTCTGGTTTAGGATTTGGACATCTCTCTGGTTTAGGATTTGTAATAGCTGCTGCTTTCCCAGGAATGTACTGTGACTGTTCTGTTGGTAAATGAGAAGGAAGGTGCATGCTGCTGGAGGATGATGAGGAAGTACATGCGCTCCTTGCTGCAAGGAGGCTGGTGTCATGGTTACCATCTGTGCTGTGTGTGTGTGTGTGTGTGTGTGTCCAAACGAGCCTTTCCTGATGTACAGCTGGATGCAGGGCCTTGGCTGTCACACGTGTCTTTATTGTACAGGCCAGCTGCACTGTTTTTATAAATGTGAAAAACAAATGTTTGATCGTTTATGAATGAAATGCTATAGATTTTTTTTTAATATGAAGATAGCACTTAAGCAATGTGATTTGGGTGGAATTACCTTTCTTGTATATTTGTCTTGTTTGACAGATATCAATAAAACTTAAGGTAAGCCTGACACAAGCTCTAGGGAATGAGTTTTACCCATACAATTATCGTTAGGGGAGCACAGCATCTTCACTGCTTCAATGAACTGTGTACTGGTCGGCTGAGAGAAAAGCACTGATTTCTTAATAGCAGTGAAGCTGAAGTCTTTGCAGGCTGTCTTAGTGCAGTATTTTGACACAAACACAGTCTCCTACATTTGTTATTTCTTAGTAGACTATCAACTTGAATGAGTCCCACTCTCATGTTGTGTTGGCGGACCCTCTCTTGGGGGGGAGGTGTGCTCAAAGCTGAGCTCCTGAGTGAGCTAGGCAGAGTATGCAGAGGCACTGATTGCATGGATGGCTGAATGCAGCAGCTGTGTGATTTGTTAGGAGTTATCCACTCTGACGGTGGATGGAGGCAATGGAATTCAGTGCCCTGGGGCTCTTTTCAGAAGGTCTCTCTAGACTCCTGGGGAGGCAGTCCATTTGAATCAGGAAGAGAAGTTGGGATCAGGTACTGATTTGGAGTCTGATAAATGCGTGCTCATCGTTACCAGCTGAAGATTTGGTATCTTCAGAAGTTGTGCCTTAGGAAAACATTTGTAAGGCTGAGCTTTTCAGTATCTGAGGGTGGGTCTTCCTCCAAACTTTCAACATCTGTCCTCTGTCATCTTGGCTGCTCAGTGTCACTTGAGGACCAGACCTTGCTTTCTGTCGACACATGAGCTCTGGGTCAGTTCTTAATGAAAGCAAAATTATATTCATCTGCAGCTTTCATTCTTTGGAACTGATGGCAGTTCTAGTTCCCCCTCTGTTTTTAATACTATGTAAAGCTGTAAGATTTAATTCTAAGGCATTAGGCAATACGAGGGGAGTTTTTCATATTTAGTCAGAGTCAGTGCAGTGGAGCTCGGAGATGTCCTGCTGAATCTGCTGGATTGCCTTTTAGTAGGAACTCAATTCTGGTTGGACTCTGAAACATCTGTGGATGTCTCCACTGCTTGCTAGCACTGAGAGCTGTGAGCAGCAGTGCTAGATGAATCAGGACACCTAAAACGGGGAGAGGATGAGGTACTGCTGTGCCTCTGTCACTGACAGTTACATGTGAGTGTAACTTCCTACAGGGTGCAGCAAAGCTGCGGCAGTGTGTGTGGGACAGCAGAGAAATAAGGTCTGTGTGTTTCAGGCACGGCTGTGCCAGCTTCATGTCCCTTTGTCTTGCTAAGCCTTTGGGATGCTGCAGTGAATAGCTGCAGAGGTGTTTGTTATAATGCAGCGGCTTGGGGAGAGGTGTGGATGGACAGAAGCCAGCATTCCTTTCCCTCCCTGCTCAGTGGGCCAGAGGAGGGCAGAAGAAACAATCCTTGCTTGAATTGCAAGCAGTGGGGTAAGATTTTTTGACTGGAATTTATCACTGGTAAATTTCCTCAGCTCAGCTGAGGATATGCTATAGAAATACACAGCATCTCTGCTGCGCAGATGTTTCCACTGTGGGCTTTTGAAGTAGACCTCTTAAGCAGAATCTGTTCCTTGCAACCCTGTGCTTTACCCTGTGCATTTGTCCACCCTTTCCTGGCTGCACCCTTCTTTGTGTGGGAACCTTCTCCAAATAAGTACTTGAGTTTCTTCCTGACAGATGGGTATAGGCCTCTTTAGAGCTGACTGGAAACAATTCTTGTTTGACACACTTAAAAGGAAGAGAGCAGCCAAAATAGCCCCCAACATCCCATCTTCCAGGACTTGGCAGGGGGCTGCGTGTTTTGAGTGCGTTTGGCAGAGTTTTGGTGTTCTGACTCAGCAGATGATAACAAAGGGAGGACGGCGAAGCGTTCCTTTATTCCATAATCCTGTTTGCTTTTCTGGAAACGGGCTATAGCCTCAGAATCACTGACTCAATTTTTGGATCCTATTCTCATGACAAAGCGGCTGTCTGGTTTCAAACAAGCCCATTATAAAAAGGGTGCCTGGGTCCTGCCTGTTTTATAACAGGTCCTGACTTGCCTCCAGCACTGGGAAGTTTGGCTGGAACAGAAAATGTCCAGGGCTGGACCAAAGGTAAGCTTGTTTGCAGCCTATACACAATATATACACGAGCCTGCTTCATTATGTGCAGCAAAATGTCTGGGGTGAGTTAAGTCAGTGAATGAGGACAAATCTCATCTTTTCTCTGTGCCACATTCATGTTGCAGAGAGGGAAAGAAAAGGCAAAGGAGACCATGAAACTGTATTTCCCACAACCTAAGCAAGTGATCTGCCCTAGAGAGAGGTCACTGCCCCTATGCTGCTTTATTAGAACGCAGTGGGTACTGCTAAGTGTTGCTTACAGTTGCTGCTTATGGGTTTCCTTCTAACACAGCAGCTGTTGGGAAGAAATGTGATAACTGCTGTTAGGTGGCCGATACAGTTTGAGTTTTGCAGTCATGTAAGGAAGATCTGCTGGGGCAAATCTGTTATCTGCCAGGTAAGCCCCAAAGAAAAGTTTGGACAGTGAGCAGTTAAGGGGATATCACTGTGAGCAGAGCAACTCAATGGCTTTACTGACGGGAGGCGATTTGCATCGGAGTAACGTGTGACTGAAATGAACTGACGGATCTGGAATTGAAATCTGCAGTTCACCTGTCATTGTGCTGTGGGTGGAAACCATCTGCCTCCTCTGAAAATGCCTGGAGCATCACAGGGAAGCTGAGAAGCGCTGAGTCTGAGGGACTGGAGTGAACTGAGGGTGTGTGAAGGGCAACACAGGTGGGCAGGAGCCGTCTCCTTCAGTCTCTCTGTATGTGCTCTAGGAAGAAAGCAGCAAACCACACCTCCAGTTGGTCACTGCTTAGTGGCTATAACGTACTGTCCCATTTCTGTGGCTTTATAAATACAGGGAGAATATCCCCCGAGGAATGGAGAGTAGTGTTGAATTGAAAGTCACTTGTGCTCCTCAGGGTGAGAAGGGGACATCAGATGAGCTCTCTGTTACAAAACAGAAGGCCACCTTGGCCAACTTAATAGGCAAATCAGATTGCTGTGATAGGGCACACGAACCCTCAGATGCCTGGTTAGGCTGGTAGGGCACACTGACCGACCAGCAGTAATTGGGGCTAACTTATTTTTTACAGAAGGTGAATGTATAAAAAAAAAAAGTGAGGTTTTTCTAGACTTGAGTCTAGTTCCAAGGCTGAGAGGGCAGCCTTGGACTCTATCTTTCACAGCGATATTAAATCAATACAAGAAGCCAAGGCGCTGTAGGTGAAGTACAGCTAGCTGGGATCACGAGGTGATTGTGTATCTTAATGCACAATGGAATAACCACAGAATCAGCTGGTTGATGTTTGCTATGACTGGGAAAGCTATGACCAGGGGATACTGAGACTGCTGGTGTTTCTGCTTTGCCCTAGCACTTGCTAAGTCTCCTCTGGGGACAGAGGGTGAAGAAGTCAGGCTGGTGTGCATGGAAAAGTGGATTACAGACCTGTGTGTTAGATGTTTAAATCACTGGGGCAGGGAAAATTCTGTCCAGAGTAGCTGTGGGAATTGGCTGAGGCAATTTCCAATGTTGCCAAACAGCCCAGGCAGCATGCACGGGGCTGATGCCCTTCTAAGGAAGCTTGAAAAGAGCAAATGCTGCCTGAGTCTCCACGGCATCAAATCAACTGACTTGCACATCAGTTGTTCTTTCCCTAGAACAGTTGAGTTTGGGAATTCATTTTTTTGCCTTTTTTCCCCCCTATTTCTCTCCATGTTGGAGGCAGCAGGGGTTACAGATGGGCTCAGATTATGGCTTGTGTGCTTTGAAGCGATGCCCTTCCAGTGGCAACACCAATGCTGCCCCTAGAGGGATGCGGAACCCCCTGCTTCCCTCCCCTGCTGGTCTTTCAGGTCACCTTCTATGAAGACAAGAATTTCCTGGGTCGTCGCTACGAGTGCGACGCCGACTGCCCTGATTTCCACACCTTCCTGAACCGCTGCAACTCCATCCGGGTGGAGGGAGGCACCTGGGTGGCCTACGAGAGGCCCAACTATTCGGGGAACATGTACGTGCTGAGGCGGGGGGAGTACCCTGACTACCACCACTGGATGGGCCTCAATGACCGCCTCGGCTCCTGCAAAGCTGTCCACATAGTAAGTGTGCTGCTTCCCTAGGGGTATCTTAGTTCACCAACCTGCCACTTCAGCTTGCTTCATAGCGTCATAGAACGGTTTGGGTTGGAAGGAACCTCAAAGACCATCGATTTTCAGCCCCCATCACGTGTGGGGATACCTCCCCTCAGATTAAGTTGCCCCATCCATCCTGGCTTTGAGCACCTCTAGGGATGGTGCTTGCTGGTAGCCCCCATCTTCCTGGCTCCCTATGAAGAGGACAGCAATAGGTGGGTGACACCAAGTCCCACCGCTGGGATAATAACTCTGGGGGGAGGCAGCCTCCAACCTGGCAGGGTGGGAGTATGGTGTTAGAGCTGAGTGCTGCTGCCCTGGTGTCAGTACCAGCAGCATAGCTGATGGCTGGTGGGCACAGTGTTGATGAGTCAATAATTGGAATAGATGATCTTAATGGTCTTTTCCAACCTTAATGATTCTATAATCTGTGCGTCACTGACATGGGTAGCGCTACCATGATTTGCCATTGAATGGAGCAGGTCTTAAAGCTGCAAGAGGCTTTTGCTTTCGTCTGTTGTGGGTTTGAGGTGTGTGTAAACCCCTTAGCCTAGTGATAGTTTTCAGCCACTTCAGAGCTCTGAACTGCTACAAGGGATGGAGCAGGAGCACGTGGGAGATGTAAGAGCAGCACAGCATTCTCTGCCAGCATGAAGAGCAGAGGTGATGCTGCATGTCCACTGTGCTTGGCTTCCCCTCCCAAACATGTGGAGGTGGCATGGGGACCGACTGATCATAGATGTTGGTTCAGAGCTCCTGGAGCAGTGACACAGAGCTGTGAGACCCTGCAGAGTTTGGCTGGGGCTGGTAGTGAGAACAGGCAGAGGGGAGGCGGGGGGAGACCATGTCCAGACAGCCACAGATTAAAACCACCACGGTGCCTTCAGGCAACACAGCACTTGAAATCACAGTGGAAAATACCCGTGCTGCGTTCGCCTGTAATACAACCCAGCTGGGGTCAGCAGCTCATTAAACTCCTCATTGCCCAGAGGAGCGGGGAGCAGAGGGGTGCATCCCTCCTGATGCTTGCACTGAGTGGCTACAGGCTTTGAGCAGGCTGCCTGTGTGGAATAGAGCCCAGCACGTGCTCATCTCTTTCCCACACCCATTTGAAACTGGGGCTGTGGTGGGGGTTTAGGCTGAAAGTGCTCTTTGCATGTGATGCTTGGTCAAGAATTACCCCATACTGTGTTTAGGGCCTGATGTGAGCTATTCAGAACCGTGCTGGTGTGTTGGGGTGTTGGCTCTTGACCTGAGCTTGGCTGTGCCTTGCCTCTGCTTCTACCCCAGACGCATCCCAAGCCCCCTGCAATTCTCTCCCTTCTTCCTTCCAGCCAAGCGGAGCCCAGGGCCACATCCAGGTGTTTGAGAAGGGGGATTTCGGTGGGCGGATGTTTGAAGCCACTGAAGACTGTCCTTCTATCCTGGAGGAGTGCCACTTTCGTGAGGTCCACGCCTGCCGGGTGCTGGAGGGCACCTGGGTGTTTTACGAGCACCCCAACTACCGGGGCAGGCAATACCTGCTGCCCAAGGGCGAGTACCGGCAGCCAGTGGAATGGGGAGCAGTGACCCCTGCCGTCCAGTCCTTCCGCAGCATCGCTGAGTGAATGGTGGGGAGCTGGGCCCCCAATAAAGCACTTGAGTCACTCAGAAGCTCTGTCCCGCTTTTTCCCCATCTGTGAACCCGTTGGCCAGGTGCTTTCTTTGGGCAGAACAGTCTCCACCAGCTCCCACTGCCTCCAGCTCTGGCGGTGGGACTGCAGAGGGCAGAGACTCTGGAGAATAGGGGTTGCTGGGCATCCTGCCTGTATTAGGATGCCACTGGGTGGGGGAAAAGGAGGGGCAGCCACCAAAAATGGGGAAGTTAGAAGAAGATAAAGAGGTTGAACGTGGGCAGAGATAGTGAACACCTCTCAAAACTGAGCGCTGAGATTGCTGCTTGATGTTCCCAAAGAACAGCAGAGGATAGGAAGGAGTGAGTCCCCGGGCCCTGCAGACATGCACTGAGCAGAAGGGGCCACCAGGCTCCCAGTCATCCCAGTTTGGAATGTCGGCTTTGCCCTGTGCCACTAGATGTCAGGCTGGTTGTGCCCATGCAGGAAGCAGTGATGCAAGACACTCGTGGGGACTCCAGCCTGTTTGCATGTGGAGCAGAGGGACCCCAGGCTAATGATGGCAGTGGAAGCAAAGCCCTTGCAGCCATGCTCCCCAGTCTCCTTGGTTGATGTATGAGGTTATTACAGAGCAGGGAGGCAGGCGAAGTGATGTTTGTCAACCTGCAGTCCCCAGGAGCACAGCTCCCTGCAAAGGGCAATGTGTGTCCCCATCCTCCCCCAGTCCCCCCTTTGCTCTCTGTCACGTCTGTCCTTTCCTCTGAGGTTTAATTCTGCCTCTCAGACACTCCAGCATTACCCAGCAATTGGGGTCGGTGCACAAGCAATCCCCCAGCACCTTGATCAGCTTCCAGCAAAGCTCTCTGGGACCCTCCCTGGGAGACCTAAAGGGCACCAGCTTGAGCATGGCATGCATGTTGGGTTTTGTTGCCTTTCCCATTTCTACATGGAAGATTCCTGCAGGTGGGATAGCAGCTGGTGAGTTTGGACACTGCAATTCCTGCACCCCCATTTTGGGGCACCAAGCTCTGCTTCACCCCTGCACTCACATTACCTCCCTGCATCCTTCCTGTGCATCACCTGAACACAATTATCCCAGCTCTTCCCCTCCCCACCCTCCTGCCCTCTGGTAAATTCCACATTGTACCCCGAATGCTGGCAAGCAAGGTGAACAACAGTAAAATATGCTGTTGTGTGGGTTTTATTTTATTTTATTATTATTCCTGATTACTTTTTCCACTGGGGGCTCCCTCGTTGCGGGTGTCTCCGAGCAGCGGGAGCGCAGGCCATCCGGCCCAGCCCGCTTGATGGCTAATTTCCATTTTTCAGTATCAGGGGGTCTGCTCCGGTAATTGGCATGCAGATTGAGTCTGATGGGCCTGTTCCATATGAGAAAAGGCTCCGCTCGTTAGAATAAGCCAACCCCAGGCTGATGGATGGGGCAGAAGGAGGTCACTGCGAAAGAGAATGCAGCGATATGCGTGTACAAGATGGGAAATTTCTCCCCCCCCCCCCTCCTCACTTTCTTTATCCAGCCAACTCTAATCTATCATATTTCATTGAGACAAATCCTGCTCCGTTTCTTTCTCCTTTTTCCCTCGAAGGGAAATGTGCTGGAACCTTCTCCTGGATTTAATAAGAAGACGGTGTGGTGGCGCTGGAATTAAAGCGGTGCCATGGTTCATTAGCAGCTGGGGAGCGCGCCGAGCTGGCCCAGATGTTAATTACACTTTGGGAATTAATTTCTATAAGGCGCTCCTCTCCTCTATCATCCCTAATCCAGCAGGCACGCCAGGACTTCTCACAGTGGAAGCTGCAGGGTGGGCATCTGTCCCCTCCTCTGTCCTATCTGTCTGTCTGTCCCTTGTCTGTCTGTCCAGCTGCTACGTATCCCCCCCCCCATTACTGCCATTGGACCATAGCTAGGCAGGCTTGACAGCGTGCTTTCAAGCCGTGCAAAGTAGATTCAGAGGCAGAGCCAAGCTGCTCCATGCCCTGTGTTAAACACCCCAGCTTGGAGTTCCCCTACGATCGCGGAGGGAGATGGAGACGGAAAGGCAGCGCTCGAGGGATCAGCTGTCCCTTTGACAGTCCCCAGCAGAGGGCAATAGAAGCAAATGGAAGAGACAAGACTTTGCAAGTGATGTGCATGAGGAGTAGTTTGCAAGCCAGTGACATGCGGGCAGGATGATGTGCAAGCAGAATAATGTGCAAGCAGTGTGATGTGCAAGCCCAACCACGTGCAAGTGAAATGATGTGCAGGTAGGGGTAGGTGCAAGCTCAGGCTTATGCAAACAGAGCCATGTGCAAACGAGGCAAATGAGTTATAGAATCATAGAATGACCAAGGCTGGAAAGGACCCACAGGATCAGCCAGTCCAACCATCCACTAATCACCAATAGTTCTCAATGCAATGGAAGCAGTGTACGAGTGAGGGCAAGGTGCAAATAGAGCAGTGCACAGGGGGAACGATGCAAACAGGAGATGTGCAAGTAAAGCAATGCTTGGGGAGGTGGGGCTTGAGAAAGCAGTCAAAGCAAAACAGAGCAATTGAGGAGTATTTTCATAGAATCATAGAATCATTAAGGTTGGAAAAGACTTCTAAGATCATCAGGTCCTACCACAAACCCATTCTCACCATGCCCACTAACTATTTCCCTTGGTTCTCTGTTGGTAGGACTTAAATCAATTCTCTGAGTGCAAAAGATTGCTTTAGGTTTGGAGGAAGAAGGAGATCTTTGAGATGAAGATAATGAGGGCAGTGTTCCTGCCTGGGTTTCCAGACCTGGCATTTTTGGGGTTAGGAAATCATCTCATTAGAATGACACCAATGTGCCCATCTCACACGTATCCCCATTCATTCTACAACATGATCATTGGGATTATTACTTGTTCCAGCCTAAGCAAGTGGCAGACAGCTATTTCCTGATGGGGAAGTGTTATTAACGAACAGTGCATCATTAAGAGGGGAGAGCTTCAAAGATCCTAACTGCATTTCAAAGGACGCAGTGCAAGCGGAGCCCACCATTGCATACCTGGGGAACATGGGCAAAATTTCTAACAAGGAATATACCGGGCCCAATGTAATTAACTAATTCTCAATCAAAAGGGTTTTAGAACTGAATGGTCAGGGAATTCAATTATGGGTTTCCTAATGAAGCGCTGTGTGCCAAGGCAGGGATATTTTCCCTTGGAAGATCGGGGCTGAGATCAGGGTGCAGTTCCTTCTGTGGGTCCACTGCACACATCCCCAGGGCAGCTGGAGATGTTCCACGTTGTGTGACCCCATAGCTGATTTTCGTCACCCCATACCTGACATTTCTCATCCCATACCTGATTTTTGCCATACCAATGGCTCCTCTAAGCCAAAACTGATGGATGGGGCTGGGGGATGTGGGTCCATGCAGCCCATCTCTTAGCACCTCCCAATCCCCCTCCGAAGACGCCAGCAGGGGAGGTTTCCTCCTCCACCCCCCAAATCCAGCCTCCAGTTAAAAGCAGCATTGTTCTCCATCTATGAAAGGAGCCTCTTCCAATCCTCCAGTAGTTTCTCTTATTATAGAAAGTTGGTTTGCTCACTTTACAAAGGGAAATGTATTATGAATCTTCCCTTCATTCCCCTCCTTTTTTTTCTCCACGTTTAACAACCGATTTGTGTGTTGCATGAAAGTTACACAGTTCTTTAGATGCATTTGCTATTTTATTTTCTTTCATTCAAAAATATGTCAGTAATCTTTTTGTTAACATGAAAGATAAAGGATTAGTAATGCAAGATGCAGTTTTCTTGTAACCTTCTTGAAAGCAGACTATAGTTTCTTATCTGGCTCTAACATTCATTTTCCTGAAATGAAAAAAAAAAAAAAAAAAGGACTTTTAAAATGAAATAAACTATATTCGATTCAGAGGAGAAGCACTAGCGAAGAAATTTATTGCAGCTGACAGAAGGGAGAGCTGCACAGAAGTCCTTCTGCTGCAGCAGCCGGCACCTCTTGAACAGAACCATGCACGCATGCACACCCACGTGCACAGGGAATGCAGCTTCAGGGGGCAAAGCAGCACAGCCAGGCCTTGTGCCATCACTGACACATCACAGCTTGGGTCTGGCAGCCATGGCAAGCTGCTGCTTGTGAGGCATTGGGCTCTAGAGCTGGTGGTGATAATTGCATTGAGGACAGTCAGTTGGGACATCCCAAAGTGGAGCTGGGCTTGGTTTGTGTTGGTGTTCATACTCATTGCATCCCTTTTGGGTTTGGTTTTGTCTTTAAGTTCGGCTTGTGAATCTGGTGGCTTTGGGGGTAATCATGGTGCAGGGTGTCCTGCACACCCTGGAGAGTGCAGGGAGCAAGAAGAGGTGGTATTCCTAGCACTGATGTCTCTTGAGAACCATATGTTCAAGGGAAGGTTGCTGTGGTGGTCATGAGTGCAGCCCAAACTCTCTGATGGCTGTGAAGCATCACAGTGCATGCTTTGCCCATGGCATCAAGCTCTCAAGTGCCTACAAGCAAAGCTCAGGTAGAGAATCAGGTAGAATCTAAAAAGAGATGGATGAAATGCAAACCTGACCATTGGAGCAGGAATTATAGTCTGGGACAGGAGGGATGGAGGCAAGAGCTATGGTGTGGGTTAGGAACCAGCAGTGGTTGGAGGAACCATCACAGCCGGGCATGCAGAGTGCCCAGAGGTGCTGCTGGTGGCTGCAGCTCCTGGGCTGTGTGCTGTATCTTCTGCTGATGGCTCACAGCACCTTGCTCTGTGTAGTCCTTGGATGGACCAGATGGACCTGCTGTCATTTCTGACCCCAACCATTCTGGGATTGTCTGCCAAGGGAAAACCTTACATCCCACTGCTTCGTAGACATGGAGAATGGAAGGTTTCAGTTTGCACCAGTCTCCTTGGATGGACAAACCACGGGTGTGATAGCAGAGGAAATGCAGAGAGCCCAGGTGGAGCAATGACCCTGGGACCTGAGGGTTAAATCATGATATAAAATGTCGGATTTCTACGGCAATTAGCTGATGGGCCCTGAGCACGTGCAAGGTGCTTTCCCCCATCTTGTGCATTTGGTTAATACTGAATTGGCAATATAGGGAGCTGTGCTTTCAAGTTTGTTTATAACCTCATTTTTGTTTTGCTCTGGAGAAACTTGAGATTTTCTATTGCTGATGGAAATGCTGATGTCTTTTGTGCATGACACAGCTTGCATCCTGCTCCTTGTGCAGGGCTTCACAATCACAAAATAAAACAAAGGGGCGTCGTCTTTGGGCTGAAATCTTTGTCTTTGGAGTCCTGTGCCAGCACATCCGTGCTTTCATTTGAGGGAAAGTGGGTTTTCATATCAAAGGGGCCCCCCCATGACCAAGCCTTCCCTCTCCCCCTCTCTGCCCCGGCACACACACTCTTTTAATATTTCATATATTTCCTAAGCTTTTATGCCTCTAAAAGAGAAGTGAATTTGTGGAGAGTTGAGCTCTCCAGAGCTGTACTTCAGAGCTGGGAAGTAATTCAGGGTGAAGCCTGTATTAATCTCAGGTGAGAGAGATATTTAAATTCAGGCTACCAGTGTGAATATAAAATGGGGATCTCTTTACAAAAATTTCAAATTGTAATATGCAAAGCTTAAAGAAAAGAAACCCCAAGGGAACAGCTTTCTTCCGGAACATTTTGTTCCAACCATCATCTCTTTACCTTTATTTTTTTATTTCAGAAACCCTCCCTTTGCCATTTTGTGTATATATGTATTTTTTTTAAATTAAATCTCATAGAGTTTTGAAAAATGAAATTCTCCATCACGGTGAGACGACGGTGGGGTGAAGGAGGAAGAAGTGGAAAACGATGTGCAGACCCAGATTTGAGCTGCAGCAGAAGGAAGGGACCCGCAGCCCCTGCTCTGTTTTTCCTCTCCCCAGCCCTATTTTCAAAGCAGATGCATGGGGTGAAGAGCTCAAAGGCACTGCAGGAAACCCTTCTGCTGCTCTGGGTGCAACAGTGGGAATTGGAGCTGAAATCCTAACCCTAAACCCCACCGGGAGGGAGGTTGAGGCAGAGCACGGTGCCCTTG
The DNA here is from genome assembly GCF_905368555.1 of Meleagris gallopavo. Taxonomy (NCBI): domain Eukaryota; kingdom Metazoa; phylum Chordata; class Aves; order Galliformes; family Phasianidae; genus Meleagris; species Meleagris gallopavo. The sequence goes on along the minus strand of NC_139414.1, from coordinate 3,717,947 downwards.
CTGTTGCTGTCAGCTCATGGCACGCACCCACCCGCTTTCTCCTTCTGCACAGATAACATGTTAGTATCGATCTCTGATCCCAGGCAGCCTATCTCGGTGTGTTTCAGTGGGGAGGTGAATTGGTTTGGCAGTGGATTGAGCCCGGTGTTGTGCTCCTGCCTCTGCCGCACGCCCCTCTGGCTCCCAGGTCAGGAGGAATATGTGACAGATGACACGCCATTATCAGCGCCGTCAATTAATTAAATTACGAGAGTGATACACTGAGCCACTCTAGATTAAGTGTCTCAATTAAGTCTTTAATTTAGATTTAATAAGTAAGTTATTATATGCTAATAAAAGATCAATTAGTTGTTAAAAGAGCATTGATCCAGGTACAGTAAGTGTGTCAGCGCGACAGCTAACCGGTGTCAAGGAGATCGCGTGAACAGCGTGGGTACAGTTGGGTATCTGATGTTGTTGGGGCACACTGAGCTGATGCTGTGCCCTACAACCCCTTCTGCAGAACCCAGCTCTCCCCACGCTGGGGGACAGCTGGATTTAGTGAGTCTTGGCATGGTGAATCCTTGGGGCTCAGTGTGAGTCATCACTTCTCCATGGGATAACCCATGGGAAGGAGCCAGTCCCTTCTTCCAAACTCATCTTGATGTGTGGTTGGCGATGCAAGTGATGCTCCCCATACAAACCCCATGCTGTCATCCTGATGCCTGTCCACCCGTTTATCCATCAGCCTCGGCTGCTCTTCCTGGAAGGAGATTTTGGGTGAGCAGGGACCACTTGGGAGCCTGAGGCTGGGCTGGGGATGGCAATAGGGGTGAGGATGGGGCTGGGGATGCGGGGGAAGCGCTGGGCTCCAGTGGAGCCGAGATTTCAACTGAATATGGATGACATCATTATACGGGTGATCCTTTCAGTGACAGCGAGCCGGGTTTTAAAGTAGCGACCTACAGCATACAAATGATGGGTTTAAAGGAAATAAAAAAAGAGATGATTTGAATAGCATACATTTATAGAAGAAAAGCCTTCTTCCCCCCACCCCCCTCCATTTCTAATATCTTTCTACGGGGCAGGCGCTGTGCTTTGGAAAAGAAATTAAAACACTCCTCCTAAATACACTCCAGGCAGTAACAATGGCAAAGTTAAGAAGGTTACGAGACTTAGTTGTCCCAGCAACATGTCATCAAGTTGAAATGAGCAGGAAACACAGATAATGTAAGAAAGAGGAGGAGGGAGGAGAAGAATAAAACCACAGGAGGAAAAAATGCCAAGAGATTGAGAAAGAAAAGGGAAAACCCTTTTTATTTGCTGTTTCATTAGGATGAATCTGATTTTATAGTCTCTAAAAGAGGCTAAAATATAATCTCCTTTTGTGTAATGCGCGCGTTAGGAAAATGTGTCATCAGCAATTCTTCTGTACACTACAGCAATATTCAAAAAATTAGCAGGGATATTCAAGCCGAGCGACAAAGAAACACAAACAGAAGACTCACATTTCCAGCTCGAGCTGTCATTTAAGAACGTGTTCAACTTTTTATTAACCTCTCTGATTGTCCCTTATGGTTTCTCTCTGTCACGGCAGAGGAGCTCTGAGTTCCAGAGGGAAGACAAAGCTGCCGGAGGGAGAGGCTGGGGATGTGGCTCCGGCTGCCTTCCAAGCCAAGGGCTCTCCCTCCTCCTTCAGCACGGTGGGTTCTGTGCCAGGTGCTGGATGTGGGCATACAGAGGGAGCACGCATGTCTCATGTGGCAGAGAAGTGGTGAATGAAGGAAATTTGGGCCATAAATGCAAATCTGCTTGGTCAAACATTGGGTGTAGATCCTTATTCAAGGCACCAGCCCAGTGCGAAAAGCTCTACAGCAAGTTGTCATCGAGTTGCTTCCATCTCACAGTGTCAAAACTGAGTGTCACGGGGACCTACAGCTTCTGGGGGATGCATCTCCATGGCCTTGTATGGTGCTTATGGAGCTGTGCCCTTCCTGCGCACCGTGGTTTTGGGGTGCACCAGTGGGACCTGTGTCTTCACATGGGCATCGTTCCCATCTATTGGGGATCCTGCCATGGGAGGAGGTTGCCGACCCTGTGTGGGGTGCCATGGGGTTCACGGGGGCAATTCTGGAATTCAAGCCCTGATCTCTGTGTTGCTGGAGAGTTTGGGACAGTGTGGGCAGTGGGGGCTTAGGGCAGGGGACCGGGATCACTAAAGCTACGTGTGATGGTGAGGTTTGATCCCAGCCTGCAGTCACTGGGTATTGCTTTAATTTAAATAGTAATACATCCATCAAGCACTCAGCCTCCTCTGCGGTTGCTGCAGGAGACTCAGGGCTCCAAGAAGCAAACTGCTTGCTCTGCTCTCAAAACAGAGCAGTAACAGCTAGTTCAGTCAGTAGGGGACATTGCTACAGGAAGAAATTGGGCTGAGAGGAGAGAAACCGACCATCTTCCCGTGGCAGAGCAAGGAGCCAGCACCCTGCCCGGAGTGCTGGTGGCATGCTGATGTCGGTGAGTGATGACACCAGCACTGTCTGTGCTGGGAAGGATGGGCTTTCAGTCCCGCAGAGCTCTTCTAGTTGCATGTCTCTAAATGTAGGCATAGGAACACAATTTTATGTAGTGCTTTACAAAATGTCAACCCAGGCATTTGGTGTGTACTCCAAATCATGACATCCCTGGAGTCCCTCAGCCACATTCAGCAGTACGACCTTAGTGTGCTGAGATATTCAGGCAACTGCCTGAAATAATTCTGCTTTCTGATAAAAATCTCTCTCTTCCCCACCCTTCTCTTCCACAAACATATTTATTTGTTGTTCTTGTGCTTGTTTTTGTTTTTTTTTTTAATTGTCTCTTGCTGTGGCTTCTTGTTGTGGATTATATTTTGAAGCAAGGACTGATTTAGCTAATTGATGGAGAGCTTTGCCTGTGAGGATTTCATAATCCTTGCTATTTTATCTTTGCAATAATTGCTATGATTGTGATTATTTCAAAGGGCTGAAAAAAAGGAGACAACAGGAAAACAGGCTCGCCCACTCCTATTTTGCAGCTTTTACAGGCACCTGGGTGGGCTTCTCCTCCACAGAGTGTTCTCTGGGGAACAACAGCTCATGGAAGGCATGCAGGAAATGCACGGGATGAAGCATCCACCAAGGACACCTCGAGGTCCCACAGCCCTAACTAGAGCCACGCTGGCTACAGGCCCACTGTGACACCCCATCTGATAGAGAAGGTGGTTTTGCCATGCCATGTTAGGATGCCGGGTGCAAAGTCATACTTGTGTTTGCTATGAAACTTGGACATAAAGCCAGGCTGGTGTTCGCTGTGTGATACCAGAGCTGAGTCCACACTTTTGTTCACTGTGTGATGCTTGGCATGAGGTCACACTGATCTTCATTGTGTGACACTGAACGTGAGACCAGACTGGTCTTCAGTGTGTCATGTTGGATGTGAAGCCACGCCAATGGACACTGGAGTTCACCATGAGATGTTGGATGTGAGACCATGCTGGTCTTCACCATGGGATGTCGGATGTGTGGCCACACCGTTGTTCACCATGGCACACAAGTGCATGACTACACTGCTGTCGTTTGTCAGCTGGCCGCTGGAGGCTGCTGCTGTCTTTGCAGTCACTGGAAGCTGCCTGCAGGCCCTGAGCACCTACCTTGAGTTCTGTCTGGTGCAGACACGAGGGCAACGGAGGCTGCTTGGGCCTCTTCCAGCAGCTCATGGGGCAGGAAGCATCCTCCTTTCTGGATAAAAGATCATACAAAACCACCTGGTCATAGGATTAGAGACATCCCTGATGTGATGTCAGAGCCAGAGCACTACCAGGCTCAGAGCAGGTTCACTGGGGGCTCCCATCCACCCACTGGCTTCTCATAGGTCCAGGAACTACATTTAAGCCCTTAGGCTTGGATCAGGCTATATGCATGCTTGTCTTTGGTCTTTCTTCTGGTCTCTCTCGGGTGGTTTTTGGATTTTGTAGCTTATTTCTGGCCCCATTTCCTGATGGGATTTCATAGATGGATTTTGGATTTGGTTCATCCCCACTATTTGGTGGGCACTGCTGGGTGCTGTGTTCAGGAGCTGTGGGATCACGCCTTGACGGGTGAAAGCACTGCCTTGGCTCACCCTGCCTTGCAAAGCATCTTGCTGCTCGATGTGCAGTACTAAACACAGCCTGGCTGCAGCAACACAAGTTGCTGAGGATCTTGGTGATGAGCCAACATCCGTCTTCCCTCATCCTCAACTCCCTCTACTTGTTCTTCTCATCACTTCGATGTTCCTTGGCAAGGAACATAATCTAGATAAGGTACACTCTGAATACCACACTTGATTTAAAACTTAGGTGTGAAGTCAGTTCCAAGTTTGAGGTCCAACAAAGAGAGTGCTGGTTACCCTGCAGCAAAGGAAATAAGTTCATTCATGCTTCTGTGTTCCAGCTGCTTTCTGTGCAAGCATCATGCAAGAGCTGATGGTTCTGGTGGCACCTCCCTGGCCTCCTGCCTTAAACCTGCTTTGTTTGGGAGATCAGACTGCTCTGTAAAGTGTTTTCCTAAAAGTTTGACAATGACCAAAGATGTAGTGAGGCTTGGTGGCTGTCATTCCACTGTAATTGGAAAAATGTGCCCATGGGAAATGCAAGTCATCTCAGTTTCCTACTGCTGTCTGGAGAAGTAAGAAGGGAATGATGTGTGGGTTTTCAAGAGTTTCAATGGATGCAGTGATTGCAGAGCAGGAAAATCATAAATACCAGCTAACAACTGTTTCAGACACAGGGACACAAAAGAGCATGGAAAGAATATATAGCTTGTAAGGGTGCTGATAACTTGCCTTTCTCTGTTTGACTGTTGAGCTAATGCTTTTCTGAATGGGCCAGAACGGACAATCCCACTGAAAGATACCAGTGCATGCTAAGTCTAAGGAAAGCACTTCTGTAATTCTCCGAGAGTTATAACTTGGGTTCCCTGGGCTTTTGTCTGTTATAATATGATCAAGCCCTGGAGATACATGGGAAAACCCCTTAAATTAAATGCCGTGTCTGGCATCTAAATGTCTTCACGGGATGGGATCTGAGAAGGTTTCAACAGCTGCAGACAATATTTCTTACCTTCTCTGAAGTGTTCAGGTAGACTCATAGAATCATTAAAGTTGGAAAAGACCTCTAAGATCCCCAAGTCCAACCCCAACCCATCCCACCATGCCCACTGACCGTGTCCCTCAGTGCCACAACTCTACTGTTCTTGACCAACAGCAGCAGGGAAGAAGGAGGGAGGCAGTGTGATCTTTGGGGCTCCCCCAGCCCCTCTGCAAGGCAGCACCACGCAGGGATTGAGGGCTCAGGACACAGGAGGGGGCCTTCATCAGCCTGAGGAGAATGGATTAGCTCCTGGCAGTGCTTACTGGGTCATCCCCTCCTGCTGCTGCTTCATGCACACTTTCCTGGTGCTAAATCCAGGGAAGGGAAGGCTGGTGATGTGACTGCAGGAGCAGAGCTCAGCTTGATCGGCTCCTAAGCTGAAGTACTGTGTTTTTCCTCAACCTGCAAGGGCTGGAATTGCTCAAGGTGGTCCTGAATTTAAGATGCATCACCTGGGCAGTTGTATGTTAAAACTTGTACTGAAAGACAGCATCAGGCTTAGCTTTGGGCTGTAATTATTAGGTTTGCCCCTGCACTGAAGTAATGTTAGTACTCAAGAAAGTGGTTGAGACAACAGTCAGGCAGATCCTACAGCTTTGCATGAGATGGGGCTAGCAAACATGTCTCCAGCAAACAAAACGGGGCTTTGATACGATGTTTGGATGTGTTATGCCACAGTTTGATAACATGCTTCAGGAAAAACCTCCAAAAAAGCGATTTTTTAGGGTATGGAAGAGAAGAGTTGAAATGCTGCCTGACTTGGAGGCAACCAGAGAGAGACTGAGAAAGAATGGTCAGAATGTGGGAAGGGAGCAGAGACTCCTGCAGGAGCTTTGCCAAGGTCATGAGGCACTCACTCCTTCCAGCATCTCAGGCAGTATCCCATGACAGAACAGAACCACTCCCAGTAAGAAAAAACTGGCTTTTGTGGCAACTTTGGTTTCTTTTCCTGGCTACAAAGCAGAGCTCTTTTCCCCATCAGTAGGAAAAATTTGAATACAGAATGATGAGTATACAATTGTTACCCTGCTGACATAATAGCTGAAAGAGATGGAGAATACCAAGGAGGGCAAACGTGGAGATCTGTTGTTGGCTAGAGTGAGACACATCACTGATTTACAACAACTTTGCATTCCCAGACGTCTTGTGTCTCCTCCTGTATGAGAACTAGGGACATGAGATGACATCAGTAAGGAGATATTCAAAATGGAGAAAGGGATGTGTTTCTTTGCACAGTGTGTATTTCAGTGCTGGGTGACTGTCCTGGATATGCTATTGCTGTGTCTGTCCTGGTGACTTCTTACCAGCCCTGAGGACTGTCATTCTCTGTGGCATTTGTGGCTTCCTTCCCTTCCTCAATGAACGATCACAGCGGGGCTGCCACAGGAAGCTCTTGTCCTATTCAACCCAAGTGATAAACAGCCTTGGCATGGGTTGATGGTGCTGTGCCTAACCACGTCTCTGCTCTAGATATTTTATCTTAAAGTAAAGAGGGAAAAATGTGGTGCATTGCCTGGAAATGCCTTGCTATCCTAACTCTGTCTCAGAGCTCCTATTTGTATGCAGAACTTGCTGTTGGGAATCATAGAATCATTCAGGTTGGAAAAGGCCCCTCAGATCCCCAGGTCCAACCCCAGCCCACCCCACCGTGCCCACTGCCCACGTCCCTCAGTGCCACATCTCCACAGCTCTGAGCACCTCCAGGGATGGTGATTCCCCACTTCCCTGTGCAGCTGTGCAGTGCCTCGCTGCTCTTTCTGAGAAGAAATGTTTCCTAATATCCAACCTGAGTCCTTCACATCTGTGCTCCTTCATCTTCCCAGTATTTGCATCTGGCACACATGGCACGTTTTGGGCAGCTCATCAGCACACAACTGCCAGCATATTCCTCCTTTATGGGTAGGTGGTAGGAGCAATCTACACGTGATGGAGATGGGAATGTGACAGCTTGGAGGTGGCATCTCTGAGGGGAAGAAACAGCCCTTCCTCAATCCAGCTGCTGTTCTTCAACACACAGAGCTTCTGATCACCAGGCAGCAGGGAGGGAATCTTGTGAAAGACCTCGCTGTCATGGTTGGGTGTCACCTTAGAGAAGGCAAAATGTCTTTTCCCAAGAACTCTGTGGAGGAAAAGAGTTCATTTATAAGCTAATGTACACGCCTCTGAGCCTAGGGAGCACAGGGCTCCTAGCCCAGCACCTATATGGGAAACATTTGTTTGGATTTGGCTGTTGCTTCATTTGCCCAATCTCACATCACATGCTGGGACATCCAACGTGATGCCCATCTCCCATCGGGGACAGCTGGGTGTGCTCCACTGCAAATCACACCCTATGGAAAGAGGGGAGGAAGAGCAGCAGTGGGGGCTGCTGAAGGTCCCTTCCCACCACCCCACCTGCACACACGTGTGCACACACAGCCACTGCAATAGCACTGTGCTCCTGCCAGCAGAAACTTGGAGAGAGGGGGGAGAAGGGAGACAGCAAGCATACTTATCAAGTGGCTTGGACCGTAGCCGATTTGAAATATTACTAACCTTGCATTTTCAAATTTGATGCACAACAACCAAGATGCTAATACTTTCCTTAGTTTAGAAAAAAAAATCCTTTCACCCATCTCTTCTAGCCGAAGATTAGGAGAGAAGCTTTAAGAAGATTTAAAAAAAAAAAAAATCAACTTCTGAGCAGCGGAAAAAATGGTTTGTGATTCAGGGGCTCCGGGCAATTCATCATGGAAATTGGGTTTCTTAGCCGACATCATGTGAATCCTTTCGGCCCTGTCAACTTTTTAATACATTACATTGAGAATGTAAATCGTGTTGGTGAGGGGGAAAGAAGAGGGGAAAAAAAAAAAGAGAAAAAAAGAGAGCTGCTTCATTTTGGGTTTAGAGGGGAGGCAGCTTGAGGCCTGTAATTCATATTAACTAAATAATGCTAAAAAAAAACCCACTCTCCAAATATACAGATATGTATATACACCTCGGGAAGGGAGGGGGGAAGGAAGAGAATGAGACAGACCAAAATTGAAATCATTTTATCCTTTTGAAGGGTGAGTATTTGAAAGGGGTTTGTTATGGATTTATTTTTATTTTCTCTTATTATTATTTTTTTATTTGAGTTTATTTTATCCCTTTCTCTGCTTGAGCTGGTTGTTCCGTCAATGAGGAAAAAAAATGAATGTTTTGGAGGTGGAGGAAGATGGAGGCAACAGAAACAGAGGGAGAAAAAAAAGGAGAAGATCCCACACTGTCCTTGCAGTGAGTTTTTGTGTGTGTTTGCATGCATGCTGTATCCCGGTGATCTCAATTAACTCCTTCGTGGGGAGTGAAAACTGGTAATGCAGTGAGAACCCAGCCCAGCCTGGGTGTGCTCTGAGCGTTTGCTCTGAAGACCTCTGGAGGCTCAGAGCAGGCTGTATGCAGCACAAAGGCTCTGCATAAACCCCTGGACAGGGCTAAGCTGTGGTGCTGGCTCGCAGCTAGCTCGGATGTGGGGAATCCTTGCCAAGTGTATTTTCATTAGGGGATGCTTTCCCTGTGCCTTCAGTGCTTCCAGCGTGCAGCTGGAACAATCTGGAAGAGACATCCAGCTTCACAGAAAGGCCTTCTCTAGTTTTTCCTCATTGGATGGTGCAACCTGGTGATTGAGATGTTTTATAACAGCCATCTGTAGATGTCCCTGTTCATTGCATGAGATTTGCACTAGATGACCTTTAAAAGTCCCTTCCAACTCAAACGATTCTATGATTCTGTAATTCATGTCTGAAGGATCTTCTGGAGGTTTCTACACTGTTGCCCTGCTCAGAGCTCGGCAGGCCTCCATTCCAAAACCCTTCCATATGGAAGAGGACAGTGAAAGAAATTGGGAAGGAGTTGCATCAAGAAGGGTAATGGCAAATAGAGCAAAGAATCAGTTGGCTTCAGCATGAAGAGAGTCTGTAAGGCTCTGGTGTCCTCAGAGAGGGGAAAAGTGAGGATTGCGGCAAGCGTATCTAGAAAGGTACTGAAAACAAGCTTGTTTTCTCAGAGGCAGACTTCCAGGAAAGCCTCTGAGAAATTAGACCACTCCTAGAACTGCCATGCTGATGCTGTTACTCAAAGCGCACTTGTCAGCTTGGGCTCCTTCCCAAAATATGAGATGGGGCAGATAGAGAGCACCTGGAGTGCAGGGGTCAAAGGCATGGCTGGTGCATCTTATAGCCATGAGCTATGTGGTTTTGTCAGCAGTGTTTGCTTTGCAAAACGATGCAAGCAAATTATTTGATGGGACAACTGAGTACTGGTGTGACACGGGGCCATATTGGCAAAATTAGGCATGGATGCATGCTGTCACTTCTCCAGGCAGATCCAACCTCCAAGCAGTGCATATCCAACCTGCTTTGAACCTCTTCAGAAAGGGCTGTTAGGAGCAGGTAGGACAGCAGTGTGTTTTACCAGTGACATTCAGCTCACTCCTGCTTCATCTCACCGAATGGTTCACCTCTCACATTGTGTTTTGGCTGTAACAGGGAAGAGCTGGTTGAAAGAACAGGCTGCCCAGGGAGGTGGTGGAGTCACCGTGTTGGGAAGTGTGGAGATGTGGCACTGAGGGACAAGGTCACTGGGCATTATGGGGTGGGCTGGGGTTGGACATGATGACCTTAGTGATCTTTTCCAACCCCGATGATTCTACAATTCTGTAATCATCTCCCTTGCTCCAAGTTTGCAGCTCACATCTGCGATGTAAAAGCCAACAGCAAACAGTGATCCCTCAGTTTTCTTCCTCCTGCTGAGCCTGGCTGCCTGTCTCCAGTCTCTGTGCAGTGATCTTACATGGCTCTCTTGTTAAGCCATCTTCCAGACCTTCCTCATCCTTACCAAAGGAAATGCTGGCTCCCGGGTCACCTCTTGGGAAGCTTTGTGCTTATTCCTCCATCCTCAGTCACCACCTTCCTGGAAATGAGTTGTTGAGGCTGTCAGTACTAATTACTTTTGCATTTGAATGACCACCTGTATACCTGGGTTTCTTGTACACATCGTGTTCTATAGGTGGTGAAAGGACACAGCCAGCAAACGACAGATTCTCAGTTGACAACAACAATATTAAAACCAAAGTAATCCTTTGTGGTGGGATCCAAGGAACACCGTACACACTCATTTGCAAAACACTTGCAAAACCCCAACCTTTGTTGCAGAATGTAACTTCAAGGCTTGGCTGACTTTTATACATGATCTAATTAAGCATGCCTGAAAGTGTGTTTAAGAAAAAAAAAAAAAAAAGACAGAAGTAGAAGTGCTTATAATCCAGTGTTATCAAGTCTCTTCAACATTCCTTGAATAGCTGCATTCTTGCCTTGGTTCAGGAGCAGCACATGCTCCTAATGCGTAATCCCCAAATGACTCTTCACTTGCAATATTACTCAATTCCTACAGCTGTTTGGCTCCTGTTTAAGTATCTGGAATGCATTGATCCATGTGTGCTTCCTGCATGTTCGGGTGTGTTATCCCACTGATTTTAAGACAAATTCTCATTCTATGTCTGCATATCCTAAACATATTTGGCAGCATTTTGCTTTCTGTCTGTATTGTCTTATTGTTGCACTGACTGAAAAGAAAATAACATTTTTGGACGGTCTTTTAAACTTTGTTGGACAAGTTAGAGAGTCCACGTTTGTTTTCAGTGATGGCCAAAGGAAATCAGAGCAGACGGACATTTTTGAGAAATAAAGTATTCCAGCTGTACCACGAACATCCCAATTGGGAGTAGTGGTAAGTCTTGAATAAGAGTTCCCATAGTCTTGCAGACTAGAAAATGAGAAAGCTAAGCTGGAGGGCTTTGAGGTTTGTGCTTCAGACTGAGAAGAAATGACAGGTGAAGAAGAGAACTCCAGGAGAGTTATGAGAGGCACCAAATCCTAATAGCGTTTGGGCAGAAGTAGGGGGTTTGTGGAAGACCAAAGCATCTCCTGAGTTGAGATATTCTTGGAGGCATCCCCAAGTATAAGCCATTTGTGACTTTTTTAAAGGTTTAAGGTTCAGAAAATTCAGGAAAATAGTCATAAGAATTAGAAGCATGACGGCTGCTTTCAGCAGAAATTGAAAAGAAAGGAAAAGTCTGGCAGACCAGTAGTGTCCTGCTGCTTTTATTTATTTCTACTGAAACTTGCTGCACGCCAGCCCTCCCGATAATAACGTTAGCTCTGAGGGTAGCAAGGATTTGCATTTTGGCAGGATTTATTACAGTTGGGTGGGATTTGTTATCATTTTCAGGAAACATCTGGACACTGCTTTCAGACACAGGGTCTGATTTTTGGGTGGTGCTGTGTGGAGCCAGGAGATGGACTCAACAATCCTTACACGTCTGCTCCGACTCAATGTGTTTTATGATTCTATGATCATTGCTTAATATTTATACTCTAGATATGTACCAGAAGCTGCATTTGGTCTTGGCTTGTGATGGCTTGAGTATGAGGTAAATGGCAGCCCAATGGTGGCAAAAAAGAACTCTCTCCAGTTCTTCCTCCCTCCACACGGGAGGGAGCTCCCCAAGTGCTTCCCTCATCTCCCCAGTGCCCGTCTGTAGTGGTGGTGGTGACCCCCATGTCCTGCCAGGAGGCCTGATGGAGGATGGTGGGCACTGTGTCACTGCCCAGTGGTCCTCCAAGCACCCGGGAAGGGCAACGAATGAGTACAAAGCCTGCCTAAATCTTTGAACAAATGTAAATACTTGTTCAGGCTGGGACATTGATGGGGAAATGGGCACCTCCAGGTGCTTAGCCCAATGAGTTCAGACCAGCATGTGGTGTGTTCTTTCATTTTCTTATTGTAGGCACTGTGACTATAAGTGCTGAATATCACATCAGGAATTATCACATCAAGAAAGCTCTGGATTTGGAATTTTAATATTTTATCTTACGACCGATGAAATGATCACAACAGAGAATGATGTAATATGGGATGGGGGTTATTCTTTTGGGAAAATGGCTCTTTTCATAACCTTGGTTTCTGAATTCTTTCTTTCTGAATGAGCAAAACGTGTGAGCTGGCCCATTGTGTGTCAAGGAGATGAACTCCTAGACTAAAATGCATGATGACCCTTGAAATGAAGAGTCTTTGGCAAGCGGGCATGATTGCATGGGCTGCTCTGGAGCTGTGAGCTAATTCAAGAAGGAAGACCACTGAGATTTCTGGTGATGGAAAAATTGTTACTGTGTTAGCACTTTTCAATTAAATTGCATGAAAACCATGAGCGGAGTTTCAAGGCTTAAGGGCAAAATGAAACATCGGTTTTAATACCTGAGGAAAAACATTTAGAACTTTTTTTCTGTGTAAGATTTACAAACGCGGAGTTGGTTCAGAGGCAGAATTAAAGTAAAATTTAAAATTGTGAAAATTTCACTGAAAACGTTTTCCAGCTTTCAGCAGAACTTGAACGGAGCTAAAAGGACAGAAGTTTTATCTGAAGGCCTGTGAGATGGAAATAAACTTACTGCTCACTATAGAGGTGTAATACACTGACGGTGGCTTTATACTTACGATAGTGAGGTTGGTAGGTGAAAACAGAATATCTGTTGGTCTAATAGGACTCTTACCTCAAAGTTTTTGTTAAAATAGTAGGAATTTTAAATAAAAACAAAGCTTTGAAGAACATTGAAGAGTGGTGGAGATGTGGCACAGAGGGACATGTTTTGTGGGCATGTTGGGATGGGTTGGGATTGGACTTTTCCAACCTCAGTGATTCTACGATATTTCCAAACTGGTAAGTAGCAATGTGCTGTAACCCAGGGCTCAGGATTGTGTTATTGTATTGTGTTTGAGTCTTGGTCATTGAAATATATATATTGTTTAAATTCACAGCAAGGTAGAAATCAAATAGACATTGTAGGCAATGAGGATTGATGATATGTCAAGTAACAGAGCAAGCAGATTGCTTGGGCTACTGTGTTGAGCTACGGTAAGCTGGATATAAGTCAAACAACATATGTTTTGGAGCACGTGGATGCACGACCCACCAAAGTGAAGACGGCAAGTCCACCATTGGAAGAGGGCATTCGGTTTGGTCTTCGCCCTCCAAGAGGGAGGCCATGAGTGTGTGAAAGCCAGGGGTTCAGCTTGCACACCTGCATGCAGCATTCAGTGGGTTCAGGCTGCCAAAAGAAAGCTCTGGAGGATGATTTGACTGCGGTATCTCAGTGTCACTGCAGGCATGCTGTGCTATGGGGATTGTTGCTCTAACAGACCCAGCACTTCTTGCTGAACTCGTATAACAGAGAGCCCAGAAGATGAGCACTTGATTGGACTAAAGCATGATAAATTCCAGAGGAAAATAAGATGCTGGCAGTGAGAGCAATTAACTGCTGGAACAGCCTCTCGTGAAGAGCATGAATCTGCCATGGCTGTATGCCTCTTCCTTCTCAACTAAACGGCTCTCTGAAAGGTTTGCTCAGGTTCAAACACTGCTCTGGAATGGGTACTGAGTGTGTCCTCCCCAAATGCCTTTGTCACTTAGAGCTGCTTCCCTGGACCCAGTCAGATTAATCTCATGAATACACTGATTAATGCAGAATCATTGGCGGCGATTGGTCAGACCTGCCAAGAGTCCTTTCTTCCTGCTGGAAAGATGTTGTGTTATAAATGTACGTGACACAAGGGCTGTGATCCCCGGCTGTTCCCAAGGCTGAGCACCAGCACTCCAGGTTCTTTATCTGGGGTTAAAACCTGGTACCCAGGAGGAGATGTTACAAGGGACATAAGGGACTGCTGGCGGTGACACCATAAACGTGGTGCAGCAGTGCACAGAGGATGTGGAGACCAAAGATGTGCATACGAAAACGACTTGCTGGCGCTTTCTCTCCATTTCTTTCATTCCCACTCCCCACCAACTTGTCTCCTTCACACTTGTTTCCCTTTTTTTCTTCCCTTCTTGTCTTCCCTGCTATCTCTCTGGATGTGTGTGTCGGCCTTTCTTGCCACAAATCAAACCTATTAGGAGCTCCAAAGGGACTCCTGCCAATGGCCTCTCTTTGTGAACCCTCTGGCTTTTTTTTTAATCTGCAGTGTTCCACATTATATTGCCATTGATTTAATAGTCTGCCATGAATTTTACTACCTGTCAAGCGGCACAATTATTTTGAGTTCTATTGTGGGAGAGCTTAACACCCAGCTCCGGATCACTTTACACTTTTCACCTGAGGGACCCCCTCGTTAAAGGGCACTTGCCAATTCAGGATAGCCTTTTGTGTGGTTGTAGGGTGGCATTTTGTGCCATTGTTTTAATTTGGCGTTTGGGGGGGGGGGACTAAATGGATTGGCAGTTGATGGATTAAAAACTCCCACCAACTTGAACCAGGAAACAACACGTGAGATGTGGCAGCTGTTGCAGGGTGGTACAAACCCAAACTGATGACTTTCTTCCCTCTTGCTGTTTTTTTAAAATAAATAAATAAATAAAAATAAATGGGAAAAACAAGCATCTTTGCTGTGGCTCATTCTTCATGGGCTGATCCTGACGGCTTCCCAAGCAGGGTGCTGAGAGCCCTGCTCTGATGGGAGGGCTCAGCACCCAGCAGCAGTGAGGCTGCATGCCCGTGCCTGGGGGTGCCGTTCCCTGTGGGTGGGTGAATAGGAACTGAGAGATACTTTCTGAGAGCTCAGGTTGGCACTTGCTGCTGTGCAGCAGATTTCTCACTTGGAACAATGAGTGGATTACATCTGCTTAAAATAAAGAAAAGATTGGCTAATTCGGGATGAATCAGCCTTTTGTATCCTTTCTTTTTAAAAACCTCTCTTTCTATTATCTTGCATGACCAGGATAATTTTTTTTTTTTTTCAGATGACAGGAATAACAGATTGAGTCCACACTATTCTTGAGGCTTTATGCATGGAGAAGAACAGTAACAACACACATGTACCCCATGAATGTATTTCAAAATTGCAATGGGTTCCTCAGTGGACGTTTTCCTTGAGCATTTTCCTTGAGATGTGTTTCTTCCCCTGCTGAGTGTGTGAGCCTTCTCTTAATGCAATGTTCCCACCAGGTTCTGAAGTAGATGAGTTTGGAGTATGATGACCTCAGGGTACAGTTTTGGTAACCATGACTGATTATGGGAATAGTAATAAGGTGTTTTTTTCCTATTAGAACAGCTTGTTTTTTTCATGAGAGCCTCTGGTTGAGTTACAGTTGTGGTGGCAGTGTGTGAGGGTGTTAACCCTTCTCTGTCAGATTGGATATGATGAAAATCTTCCCAGAAAGAGTGGTGATGCATTGGCACAGCTGCACAGGGAGGTGGGGTCACCATCCCTGGGGTGTTCAGAGCTGTGGGGATGTGGCTCTGAGGGACGTGGGCACTGGGCATGGTGGGGTGGACTGGGGTTGGACTTGGGGGTCTGAGGGGTCTTTTCCAATCTTAATGATTCTATGATTCTATCTTTAGTCAAGGCTTTGGGAGAAATTGCTCCATATGTCCTTTGCAGTGTGAGACCCACTATGCACAGATGTAATTGACCATGAAGGAGCTGCTGGCCCCTGGGCAGGAGCTGACAGCTGCCTTGAATCCACCATAGCAAGTGGCCATGCTGAGCAAGTCAAGCCTTGAGTTCAAGCCAACCTTCCCTTCCTTTGACCTGAGAGAGAAGGTGAAATCACTGTGACAAGCATAGTTAATGATCTATATAGATTAGAGAGAATAGAGAATAATGCTTCTGGGTGTCCTTGGCTTTGCAGTAGGGAAGGCTTGTTTTTCCCTTTCAGGAAACTGCTGGGATGGCACAGACACCTCGTAGAGTTCCATCACACTTGGGTTTCGTGTTGGACCCACCGGGGGCTTTCTGGTTTGAGGTGAGAAATTCACAAATTGCACAAAGCTCCTGGGGAAGTCGGAGGCAGGACGAGATGGCTCTGCTGATTGTATGCTAAGGCTCTGCAGACTGATGTGTGGGACTGTGCTCATTTTCCCCTGCCTCCCTCACAAACACAGCGATGATAAAGTTCAGAATGCCCAGTTTAAATTCCTCCTCCCCCAGCATTGTGACAAATACGCATCGTGTTCTCTTTTGGAGATCGCAGTCAGACAGAATAATTAGGTGGCAACACAATTTATTGCCTGCGGCCCTATAAAGCTTAGGAAGCACTCTTTCAGCTTTCAGCTGGTATTTAATCAACAAATCATAACTTTTATTAAGCCTAAATGCAATGCTTCTGAGATACTAAATTTAAAGTATGCCTGGAAACCAGGGTCATTTTTTGTTTGATTTACATATTGCAGCATCATGCAAACTGGGAATAGGATAACAAGTGGCCCAGATTACAGTCATCTCCCAGGGGTTGCTTTGCAGGATTTTTTTCCTGGTTTGAGACTTTCAGTACATCCCCAGGTATTCCTGCGAGTGGTTTGGAGCTGTTGAGTCCTCAGCTGCTCTTACAGACTGAATGAGCCATGTTGCACGAGATTGCTTTATGATATACCTGTGGCTTCAGCTGCATGTAAAGGCATCCTGGCAGAAATATCTTCTGCCACAGAAGTCCATGGGTGGGGAAAAATGGTCACAGCCCTCCCAGCATGTAAATTCCTGATACTGAAGTGCTGTATTGATGGCATTGAGCTTTCCTGGGCAAACTATAGCATGGTTCTTGGAGCATTTTTTACCTCCTTTGAGCTCTCCCCTACTGGCCCAGCCTTCCAGAAAGAACAATGAGGCACTGCACAGCTGCACAGGGAGGTGGTGGGGTCACCATGGCTGGAGGCATTCCAGAGCTGTGGGGATGTGGCACTGAGGGACGTGGGCATGGTGGGGTGGGCTGGGCTTGGACTTGGGGATCTCAGGGGTCTCTTCCAACCTCAACAATTCTGTAATTCTATGTCTACCTGCCACAGGCTTCCCCAGGCTGAATGGTGGGTCCTGTTTCCAGTTGTGATGGTTGGGGAGGGTGGAGGCTGCTGGGTCTGCAACAGCACTCCCAGGCCCCACAGCCAGCAGCTGCTTTGGATTTGACAGAAACTCCAACTTTGCCAAATACTGGAGACTGACTTAAAATGCTAACGACAATATGTAAAACCCATGAAAATTCTAAAACAAGGATGTTATTAAAGTGGAATTAAGGACAAAGGAGTTGCTAATATCTTCAAGAAAAGGGAGAATAAGAACATTTGGGGTTTAAATGGTATTAGAATATTAGCTGAAATCTAGAAATAAGATTTATCTGTGAAACATTGCATCTGAGAAGGTTTCAGTTCACCAACTGTCAAGAGTCAGCATCTCTTGTGCTGGGTGATTTTCCTGCTTATGAATCTCAGAGTTTGGGAGAATGTTGCTCTCTGGACGTGTGATGGTTTCAATGGGAAACATTGACGTGTTTGCTTTGATACTGCCTTCCCTCTCCTCTGGAAAGTTCCTGGGTTGATGATTTTAGAGATGGTTAAAAGTTTGCAGCCAATAATATGTTCCAAGAAAGAAGTGGTTTTACCAACAGTGGCTGCTCTTTTCTCATGGATATTACTGTCTGTAGGGATGTCTGGGTTTGTGTCACTGCACTAAGCTATGCTGGAAGCATGGAGGGGTGGAAAGTGGAAGGAAAGATGAAGAAAAGGACTTAAAGTTCAATTTAAGCTATCTAAGATAATTCCAAGTGAAGACATGAAATCTGAAAAGGCAAAATGCTCCATTTCAAATGCTGAATTGCCTAAAATTGCTGAACATTTTTATTGCCTGGCTGGTTTCTAAACTGTAGGTGTGGAAGGTGTGAAGAAAAACATTCTTTCCTCTCAAATTATAAGAATTAAAAAGAAGTGTTTTTCCTACTTCTCACTACTTTCTGGGTGGTTCTACAATGAATGAATCTTTCCACAATTAATGGAAGTTTGCTTTCTTTTTCACCCTATTTTAATGCTTATATTAGGAACTTCAGCAAGTTGAAGTTGTCCTCTAGGCAACTTACATAGGGGTTGATCTTCTGACATAGAGGTGTGATCTGTGATCATCATTGTGTCCTGATATGGGGAGAGACTGAGGGTGCAGGGACAGAGATCAGAGTCCTGGCAAGATTTGCTGGCTGATCTTTGGAGCTATTCACCACTCAACATTTTCCTCCAAGGTTCTTACAGATGGCTGGAGCTCCAGCATGTTTTCACTGCTTTACATGCTGCCCTCAATCCTTTCTCGCTTCTTTTCCTAATTTCTCAGTAATTAAAATTTCAGCACTGCTGTAAATGCCTGCTCTGGGCTGTCGTTGTTGAGCAGTGTGGGTAGCAGAGACCCAGCAAAGCCATGGAGCAGGGCCATGGAGCTCCACGAAGCGGGCTTCCAACGCATGCTTTCCAGACCCTTCCTAAACCTCCTGTCATTCTATATATTCGTTAGCACATGGATGATGCTGAAACTGAGCTATAATTATTGGTGGAGCTGGCAGTGGTGCCTATAATTAAGGTTGCCAGACATTTCCCATTAAAAGATTCTGTTTTCCAATGCTATGTCCTTGCCAATGTGTAACTGTTCAGGCTGAAATTTTCAGTTGCAGGCCACTGGCTCGGGCTGGTCTTTGTGTGTATGAATGTGTGTGTGAGTAAAGTAGAGCTCAGCCAGATCCAGGAGTGTGATACAGGGAAAAAGCATTGTTTTATAGTTACTTAAGGGAAAAAAAATTAAAAAAAAAAATGACAGCCACATTGTTGAGAAAGTCATGGCATGTTGAGAAGTTCTGGCACTCCCATGCTTTGTTTTTGCAGGGACTTGATGTTTGGCTTTGTGATAGGTCTGGGCTTTCTGTCATTCTCAGACTCCTCTTTCTGGTTCTGACCGAGTCACAGAGCTCTGCAGACCTGCTGCCAATGTGAGCAGGTTGCCTGGTGATCTGGCTGGCTCTCACGTGGCCTGGAGCTTGGGGAAGGAAGCAGGGCTTCCTCCATTGCCATGCGGGCCAGCAGCCTGTTCTGTGGTTTGGCCAGTGAACAGTGAGCAGGCAGCCCAGGTTTCCCATAGCCAGGGGGTTTCTCCAGCTGGTTCACGCAGCAAGGAGGAATCATCATGTATTTAAGTTGTACAGTCCCCTCTGATTCTTTAGAGCACTACTTCATCTCAAGTTTGTGTTGTTTATGTGTGTGATCCTACCTACACCGCTATCTATCCATATGGAGATACAAGCAGGTAGGTAGTTACAAGATGTTCCAAAACCTCCTGGCCGCTGGAATAGAATCATAGACTCATTTGAGTTGGAAGGGACCTTAAAGGCCATCTGGTCCAACTCCCTTGCAGAGAACGGGGACAGCCACAGCTCCATCAGGTGCTCAGAGCCCCATCCAGCCTGACCTTGGGTGGCATCCACCACTAATCTGGGCAACCTGTGCCAGTGCCTCTCCACCCTTATTGTAAACAACTTGTTCTTCATGTCCGATCTAACTCTCCCCTATTCTAGTTCAAAACCATTCCTCCTTGAATAATAGGGTATGGGGAAAGCTTTCGATGCATACAGGCCTGTAGCTCGCTTGACTTCAGTGAAGTTACTTTGACTTCACCAGCAAAATATCCGCTGTTTGCTTGCCTTTTTAAAAATATAATTATACAGAGGCTCTCAGAAGACATTGGAAGAGGCAGTATTTTTTTTTAGTTTGTTTCTTATTCATTTACCTGGTCCGTTGTCTTTCTTCAGCGAGTTTAAATCATCAGTAAAGACAATACTGGCAGTACATCTGAAATAGCACTGCTTACAGGTTCCCGTCCTTGGTTCCTATGTGAGATATTTCAGAGATAACTCATGAATGAGGATGGAAGCGTGCACTCATTTACGACAGGCTGCCCATTCCAAACACAGGGGAAAAAAACACATTCAAATTTTGAAAAAGGCAGTCTTTGCCAGGCTTAACCTGCAAAAGTACAGCATTTCTTAGAAAGATGCTGAGAAAAATCAATTTACCTTTAACGAGTCAGTCAGGGTACCAATCTCAGCCAAGATATAGTAAAACAGGCAATTTGAGGCTGGCTAAAGAAAAAAATTGCAACGTGACTGTGTAAGTGAATTTGCTAGTCATGCTGCCATAATTATTTGCAACTATAACATCTGATGTTGCACTGCATTGGTGTCTGCCGCTGTCTTAATTGCACTGAGGTCAGCAAATCCTCCCATCTGCAGGGTCTGTCCTGGATCTTCTCCCATCCTTCTCCACTGGAAGCACCTTCCCTCCTCCATCTTTCTTACATGAACTTTTAGAAGCGTGCCAAATACTGTGCAGCTTAAACTGCTGCCTGGTCAAACCAGCATTTCTTAAAGCAGAAAGGCAATCAGCTTGCTGAGGTGGTGGGGAAGGAATGGTAGAAACCAGATGTTATGTCTTGATGAACCTCAGTTATTTAA